>NC_072373.2:123465000-125965000 GCF_028885625.2 Pongo pygmaeus | reverse complement strand
TACATAGTGAGCTGCCTGTGAGAAGTGACAGCGTGCTGGCAGTCCTCACAGCCCTTGCTCGCTCTGGGCGCCTCCTCTGCCTGGGCTCCCATTTTGGCGGCACTTGAGGAGCCCCTCAGCCCACCGCTGCACTGTGGGAGCCCCTTTCTGGGCTGGCCAAAGCCAGAGCCCACTCCCTCAGCTTGCAGGGAGGTGTGGAGGGAGAGGCGCGAGCAGGAACCGGGGCTGAGTGCCGCGCTTGCGGGCCAGCTGGAATTCCGGGTGGGCGTGGGCTTGGGGGGCCCTGCATTAGGAGCAGCCGGCGGGCCCTGCCGGCCCCAGGCAATGAGGGACTTAGCACCCGCGCCAGCGGCTGCAGAGGGTGTACCGGGTCCCCGAGCAGTGCCAGCCCACCGGCCCTGCGCTCGATTTCTCACCGGGCCTTAGCTGCCTTCCCGCCGGGCAGGGCTCAGGACCTGCAGCCCGCCATGCCTGAGCCTCCCACCCCCTCCATGGGCTCCTGTGCCCCCGAGTCTCCCCGACTAATGCCACCCTCTGCTCCACAGTGCCAGTCCCATCGACCACCCAAGGGCTCAGGAGTGCGAGCGCACCGCGGCGACTCACAGGCAGCTCCACCTGCAGCCCGGGTGCGGGATCCACGGGGTGAAGCCAGCTGGACTCCTGAGTCTAGTGGGGAGGTGGAGAACCTTTATGCCTAGCTCAGGGATTGTAAACGCACCAATCAGCACCCTGTCAAAACAGACCACTGGGCTCTACCAATCAGCAGGATGTGGGTGGGGCCAGATAAGAGAATAAAAGGAGGGTGCGGGCGCCAGGAGTGGCAACCCTCTAGGGTCCCTTTCCACACTGTGGGCACATTGTTCTTTCGCTCTTTGCAATAAATCTTGCTACTGCGCACTCTTTGGGTTCACACTGCTTTTATGAGCTGTAACACTCACCGCGAAAGTCTGCAGCTGCACTCCTGAAGCCAGCGAGACCACGAGCCCACCGGGAGGAAGGAACAACTCCAGATGTGCCGCCTTAAGAGCTGTGACACTCACCGCGAAGGTCTGCAGCTTCACTCTTGAGCCAGCGAGACCACGAACCTACCAGAAGGAAGAAACTCCAAACACATCCGAACATCAGAAGGAACAAACTCCAGACGCGCCACTTTAAGAGCTGTAACACTCAACAGCGAGGGTCCGCGGCTTCATTCTTGAAGTCAGTGAGACCAAGAACCCACCAATTCCGGACACACCGGGAGATTGTACAACAACAGTACCCCAGGGAAAAAGATTGCACTGGGCCTACTTACAATCCTTGAGACCTTAGAAGCTATAGTACAGCACCATTTTAGAGCTTCACCTCCAACAGACTGCACACTGCCCTGCGGCCCAGTGGTGCTGGGACCAAGTTGTAAGAGAAACATGGGCTGTTGTCTCCAGGGCTTAGGAGCGAGCAACCATAGGCCCCACACCCAGAGTGTAGGCATGAGCAAAGCACAGCCTGCTGCTTTTAAGACTCAGTTGTCAGTGGAGTGCCATTCTGGAACCCCACTCGCAAAAGACTGTCCATTGTCCTGGAGCTCAGCAATGCTGGGGTGGAGGCCCAAGATAAGCCATGGATGCTGCCCCTTTGACTTAGGAATGAGCAACAGTGGGTTAATGCACATGATGCAGAGGCAAAAGCAAGTATGTGGGCCACCACTTGGGAGAGATATATATATATATAATCTTGCTATATATATATATCTTTATATATATATCTTGCTATATATATATCTTTATATATATATCTTGCTATATATATCTATCTTTATATATATATCTTGCTATATATATATCTTTATATATATATCTTGCTATATATATATCTTTATATATATATCTATATATCTTGCTATATATATATCTATATATATCTTGCTATTATATATCTTTATATATATCTTGCTATGTACATATATCTTTATATATACATCTTGCTATGTATATATATCTTTATATATATATCTTGCTATATATATCTTTAGATATATCTTGCTATATATATATCTTGCTATATATATCTTGATATATATATCTTGTGCTATATATATCTTGATATATATATCTTGCTATATATATCTTGATATATATATATCTTGCTATATATATCTTGATATATATATATCTTGATATATATCTTGCTATATATATCTTGATATATATATATATCTCGCTATATATATCTTGCTATATATATATCTCGCTATATATATATCTTGCTATATATATATCTTGCTATTATATATATCTTGCTCTATATATATCTTGCTATTATATATATATCTTGCTCTATATATATATCGCTCTATATATATCTTGCTCTCTCTATATATCTTGCTCTATATATATATCTTGCTCTATATATATATCTTGCTCTATATATATATCTTGCTCTCTATATATATCTTGCTCTATATATATCTTGCTCTATATATATATCTTGCTCTATATATATATATCTTGCTCTATATATATATATATCTTGCTATATATATATCTTGCTATATATATCTATCTTGCCATATATATATATCTATCTTGCTATATATATATATCTTGCTATATATATATATCTTGCTATATATATATATATCTTGCTATATATATATATATCTTGCTATATATATATATATATATAGCAAGACACCATCGTAGAGCCCCCATCCCCAACAGACCAGACTGCACGCTATCCTGGAGCCTTGCAGTGCTGGGGCTGAGAGACAGGAACAGAGCTGGATCCTGTCATGTTGGCTGCTGAGAAAAAAAGAGGGAAGAGCTGGCTGCTGACCCTAGGATTTAGGAGTGAGCAACCATAAGCTATCACACCCAGAACTGAGACAAAAGTGCTGCTGGGATTGAGATGTGAGTGACATGTGACTCCCCATCCATTGGCCAAGGCTGCCATCAATAAAAGTGTTACCACCAGCACCCTCATCCCAGTGGCAGGGCAGCAGCACAGCCATTACCATACCCAATTTGAGCATTGTGCTGGTGGCCTGGGGAAAGAACCACTCCTCCCTACTAAGGCCAGCAACTATACACACCATTGGGGGGCCTGAGTGCAAGCCAGCTCAGCCTAACCTTTCCCCTCTCCCCATGCCAGAACATGTAGTCCGGGAGCAAGAATATTGTCCAACTCTGTCCACCAACATTGGCATCTAAACACTCTCCCAGGTGCCTGAGGTTTTGCATAATCACCCAGCTGCTACCACCACAGGTAGCACCTGCGTATGTCACCTGCAGACCTGGAGACAGGCACACCCAGCCCATCACAGTCCTTGCCAACACTAGCATGAACTTCTTGGGACCCAGAGTGCTATCCTGCCAGGACCAGTGCCATTGTTCGTGATGTATCAACTGCCCGGGAACCTGAGAACCTGAGTACTTCTCTGGGCCAGGGCTATCACTACTAGCATCCAAGCAAGCCACTGGGAGGCCCCAAATTTGGTTTACCTGCACCCACTAACACTAGTGCTGGTGTACACAATCTTAGGTCCTAATGACATGCACACTCAGCATTTCACTGCCAGCACTGGGGCCCAAAGACTGGCCAACTGGGTGTCCTTGTTTCCAGAAAGACTGCACCACAGCCTCAATGAATAACTGCACCCTAACCACTGAGAAAATCTCAGATATAAATGCTGTTTATAGCCAAAGAAATTATACAGAGACCACACTACTGCACACATTCAGAATCAAAGTCAAAGTACCCTAATCAATTAACAAACACCATGGATTCATCCTCAGAAAAAAGTCCTCCCTATAAAAGCAAATTTAAAAAATTAGAAGAAACGACTGATACACCAGATGCATGGATATCAATAAAGACACATGAAACCTGAGAAAGAGAAAATATGACACCTACATAGGAACACAATAATTATCCAGAATAGATCCCAATAAAAAATTCAAATTATTGATTCTAAAGAAGCTCAGTAGGATAAAAGAGAAATTAAAAAAAAAGAAATTAGGAAAGCAATTCAGAATATGAATAAAAAATTTGCCAAAGAGGCAAACATAAAAATAACCAAATTGAAATTCTGGAACTGAAGAATTCATTGAATGAAGTACACAATATATTTAAAAGCTTCAACAATAAACTAGATTAACAAAAGAAAGAATCTCAGAACTTGGAGACAGATTTTTGAAATAACCTAGTCAGGTTAAATATTAATCAAAAAGAATTTAAAAATAAAACCTTTATGATACAATGATACAGGAGACACCATTAAGTGAACAAATATATGAATTTTCAGTATCTCTGAAGGTGAAGAGAGAGCAAAAGGATTTAAACACGTTTTCTTTTTCTTTTTCTTTCTTTCTTTTTTTATTTTTTTTAAGACAGAGTCTTGGTCTGTCACCCAGGCTGGAGTGCAATAGTGCAATCTCAGCTCACTGCAGCCTCAACTTCCTGTGCTCAAGTGATCATCCTACCTCAGCCTCCTGAATAGCTAGGACTACAGGCACACACCATCACACCCAGCTAATTTTGTTTAGCTTTTGTAGAGATAAAGTTTCACTATGTTGCCCAGGCTGGGATCAAACTTTTGAGACTGAAGTGATCCTCCCACCTTGGCCACCCAAAGTGCAAGGATTACAGTTGTGGGCCACAACAACTGGCAAGACCATCTATTCAACAAAGTAATAGATGAAAGTATTCCAAGTCTAACAAGAAATTTAGATATGCATGGCCAGGAGACAGAAAGAACAGTCATTACCTCTGGGTGTGGTGGCTCATGCCTGTAATCCCAGCAGTTTGGGAGACCAAGGAGGGCAGATTACCTGAGGTCAGGAGTTCAGGACCAGCCTGAGCAACATCGAGAAACTCCATCTCTACTAAAAAAACAAAAAATTTGCTGAGCATGGTGGTGCATGCCTGTAATCTCAGCTACTTGGGAGGCTGAGGCAGGAGAATTACTTGAACCTGCGAGGCAGAGGTTGCGGTGAGCCAAGATAGTGCCATTACACTCCTGCCTGGGCAACAAGAGTGAAACTCTGTAAAAAAAAAAAAAAAAAAAAAAAAAGAAAAGAAAAAGAAATTTAGATATGCAGATAGAGGAGGCCAGAGATTCACAAATATCTCAAAGAAAAAAAGTCTTTTTCATTCACTGTTACAGCCAGAATAATCTAAGGTCAATGACAAAGACACAGTTCTAAGGACAGAGAAAGTAAAGTGTCTAGTTACCTATAAGAACCCCATCAGACTAACAGCAGATTTTCCAGCTGAAATCTTACAGGCCAAAATAGAATGAAAATGACATGTTCAAAGTTCTGGAAGAAAAAAAGTCCAAGAAATGTACTATATTGAGCAAGATTATCTTTCATAAATGAAGGAGAAATAAAGTATTTTTATGAGAAGCAAAAGCTGAGGAAATTTGTCGGAATTAGGCTCACCATCAAGAAATGCTCTATGGAGTTCTAAACCTGGGCAAGGAATAATGACATTTACCATCATGAAAACACACAGAAGGATAAAACTCAACTGTAAAGCTAAAATACAAATAAGAAAGAGAAAGGACTTAAATGGTACCACCACAGATAACCAGAAAAGCATAATGACATATAAGAGAGGGGAAGAACAAATAAAGAATATACAAAACAACCAGAAAATAATTAACAAAACTTCACATATTAATAACCTAGATTACAAATTGATTTAAATATTTACTTAAAAGATGTAGACTGTATGAAAGAATAAAAACAAAATCCAACTATATGCTGCCTATCAGAATTGCATTTTATCTGTAAAGACATGTATAAGCTGAAAATAAAGGAATGTAAAACAAATATTTCACTCAAAGATAAACTAAAAGTGATCAGGGAGAATTCAACATCATACTGTCAACATTGGAAAGATCTTCGAGACAGAAAATCAACAAAGAAATATTAGTTAACACAAATTAACAAACCTTTACCTAGACTAAGAAAAAAAGAGATATGATCCAAGTAAATAAATTCAGAAATAAGAAAGGAAACATTACAACTGATACTGCAGAAATTAGGAAGATCATTAGTGGATACCATGAGCCACTATATACCAATAAATTGTAAAATACAGAAAAGTAGACAAATTCATAGACACATACAACCTATCAAGATTGAACTATGTAGAAATCCAAAACCTGAGCAGACCAATAACAAGTAACATAATTGAAGCTGTAATAAAAAGCCTCCAGTAAAGAAAAGTCTGGGAACCAAAGGCTCTTCTGCTGAATTCTACCAAACATTTAAAGAAAAACTAGTACCAATCTTTCTCAAACTATTCCAAAAAAATAGAGGACAGGGGAATACTTCCAAACTTATTCTAAAAACCAGTATTACCCTGATACCAAAACCAGAAAAAGACACATCAAAAAAGAAAACTACAGGCCAATATCCCAGATGAATATTGATGCAGATATCCTGAACAAAATACTAGCAAATCAACACACATTAGAAAGGTAATTCATCATGATGAAGTGGGATTTATCCCAGGGATGCAAAGATGGTTTGACATCTGCAAATCAATCCATGTGATACATCATAGCAACAGACTAAAGAACAAAACCATGTGATAATTTCAATTGATGCTGAAAAAGCATTTGATAAAATCAACACCTCTTCATAAAAAACTTTTAAAAAACTAGGCATAGAAGGATCAAACCTAAACATAGTAAAAGTCATATATGACTGACACACAGCTAGTATTATACTGAATGAGGAAAAACTAAAAGCCCTTTCTCTAAGAATCTGAAACACAACAAGGATACCCACTGTCAACACTGTTATTCAACATAGTGCTGGAAGTCCTAGCTAGAACAATCACACAAGACAAATAAATAAAGGGCATATAAATTGGAGAGGAAAAAGTCAAATTATTCTTGTTTGCAGATGGTATGATCTTAAGTTCAGAAGAACTTAAGGACTCCACCAAAAAAGACTATTTGAACTGATACACAAATTCAGTAAATTTGAAGGATAAAAAATT
Organism: Pongo pygmaeus; assembly: GCF_028885625.2. NCBI lineage: Eukaryota > Metazoa > Chordata > Mammalia > Primates > Hominidae > Pongo > Pongo pygmaeus. Next base: position 125,958,007 of record NC_072373.2, on the reverse strand, counting down.
AACAGACAAAAATCAGTAGGCCAACAGTGAACGATATGAAAAAGAAATAAAACAATAATCTCATTTACAATAGCCACACATAAAATTAAATACCTAGGAATTAACCAAAAGAAGTAGAAGAGCTGTATCATAATAACTATAAAAAATTGATGTAAGAAATTGAAAAGGACACCAAAAATGGAAAGATATTCTATGTTCATGAATTGGGAGAGTCTGTGTTATTAAATTGTTTATATTACCCAAAGCAATATACAGATTTAACACAATCCCTATCAAAATACGAGTGACCTTCCTCAGAGAAATAGAAAAAAATCCTAAAATTTATATGGAACCACAGAAGACTCAGAATAGCCAAAGGTATCCTGAACAAAAAGAACAAAACAGAAGGGATTACCTGACTTCAAGTTATACTACAGCGCTATAGTAACCAAAACAGCATGATACTGGCATAAAAACAGACATACCAACCTATGTAACAGAATAGAGAACCCAGAAATAAATCCACACACCTACAGTAAAATCACTGTTGACTAAAATACACAGAACATACACTGGGGAAAAGACAGTGTCTTTAATACATGGTGCTGGGAAAATTGGATATCCATATGAGGAAGAATGAAACTGCACTTCTCTTTGTTGCCATATACAAAAATCAAAGGCCTTAAGTCTAAGACCTCAAACTATAAAACCACTATAAGAAACCACTGGGGAAAATCTCCAGGACATTAGTCTGGACAAAAATTTCTTGACTAATACCCCACAAGCACAGGCAATCAAAGTGAAAATTGGCAAGTGGGATAACATCAAGTTGAAAAGCTTCTGCAAAACAAAGGAAACAATCGAGAAAGTGAAGAGACAACCAAAGAATAAAAGAAAAGTTATCAAATTTTCCATCTCACAAGGGATTAACAATCAGACTGTATAAGGAGCTCAAAGAATTCTATAGGGAAAAAAATCTAATAATCTGATAAAAAAATGAACAAAAGATAAGATTTCTAAAAGACCGAAAATAGAGCTGCATTATATTCCAGCAATTTCACTGTTGGGTAAACACTCAAAAGGATCAAAATGAGTATATCAGAGATATCTGCACTCCCATGTTTATTGCAGCTCTGTTAACAATAACTAAGATTTGGAAGTAATCTAAGTGTCCATGAACAGATGAATAGATAAAATAAGGTACATATGAAGAATGGAGTACTCTTCAGCCATACAAAGAATGAGATCCTGTTATTTGCAACAACATGGATAGAACAGGAGATCATTATATTAAGTGAAATAAGCCAGGCACAGAAAGACAAACATCACATGTTCTCACTTACATTTTGGGATCTAAAAATCAAAATGATTGAACTCTTGGACATAGAGAGTAGAGGAATGGTTACCATACCAGAATGGAGAGTAAGAAGATGAGGGGGAGGTGGGGATGCTTAATGGGTAGAAAAAAAATTGAAAGAATGAATGAGACCTACTATTTGATAGCAGAAAAAGGAGACTATTAATTGTAAATTTAAAAATATTCAAAAATGCGTAATTGGATTATTTGTAACACAAAAGATAAATGTTTGAGGAAATGGACACACAATTTTCCATGATGTTATTATTATGCATTGCATGCCTGTATCAAAAAATTTTATGTTCCCCATAAATATATATAACTACTATATACCCAAAAAAATAAAATTTTAAAAATTAAAAATATTGAGCAGAAATAGCTATACTTATATCAGATAAAACATACTTTAAGCCAAAAACAATAAACAGATTAATAAGTTCATTATATAGTGATAAAGGGGTCAATTCAGTTAGAAAAGATGTCTAAATATATATGCACCCAACACTGGATGATCCAGATTCATAAAGCCAATATTACTAGGTCTATAAAGACAGACAGGCACCAACACAATAATAGTGGGGGACTTCAGCTCCCCACTTTCAGCATTAGACAGATTTTTCTAGGCAGAAGAGCAACAAAGAAATATTGGATTTAAACTGGACTTTAAAGCAAATGGCCTTAATAGGCATTTATAAAACATTTTATTCAACAAATGCAGAATGCACGTCTTTCTCATCAGCACATGAAACATTCTCTAGGATAGACATATTCCAGGCCACAAAACAAGTCTCGCCAGATTTTAAAAATTGACATAATGTCAAGCATCTTTTCAGACCAATATGGAATAAAACTAGAAATCAGTAATGAGAAGCTTTAGAAACCATGCGAATGAATAAAAAATTAATCAACATGTTTCTGAATGACCATTGAGCCAGTGAAGAAATTCAGACAGAAATTAAAAAAAAAAAAACTTGTTAAAACAAATGAAATGAAAACACAATGTACCAGAACCCAGGGGCTACAGCAAAAACACCAATACGAGGGAAGTTTATAGCAATAATAGCCTACATCAAAAAGTAGAAATATTTAAATAATCCAGTGATGTAACTCAAGAGACTAGGAAAGCAAGAACAAACCAAACCCAGAATTAGCAGAAAAATGAAATAATAAGATCAGAAAATGACTAAGTGTAAAAACACCAAAAATTACAAAGAATGGATGAAATTAAAAATAGATTCTTCAAAAAGATGAAAAAATTGATAATCTACTACCTCAACTAACCAAGAAAATACAAATGTAAGACCCAAATAAACAAAATCAGAAAAAAAAAACCCGGGAAGCGATACACCTAATAACACAGAAATACAAAAGATCATCAGAAATGGTCACGAAAAACTATATGCTTCATCAAAGCCAGACTAGGACAGAAAAACAACAACAAAAATACAGGCCAATATTCTTGTTGAACATACATTCAAAAATCATTAACAAATACTAGAAATTTGAATTCAACAGGATATCAAAAAGATAATACACCATAATCAAGTGCTATTTATACCACTGATGCAAGGTTGGTTCAATATATGCAAATCAATGTATGATACATCACATCAACAGAATGAAGGACAACAATCATATGATCATCTCAATAGAAATAAGAAATGCATTTTATAAAATCAAACACCCCTTAATGATAAAAATTATCAACATATTGGGTATGGAAGGGGCATATCTCAAAATGAAAAGTCATATAGGACAAGTCTACAGCTAACATCATGCTTAATGGGAAATAGTTGAAAGCCTTTTCTCTTAGAACTGGAAGACATAAAAACCCACTTTCACCTATCTCATTCAACATAGTACTGGAAGTCCTAGACAGAACAAATTGGAAAGAGAAATAAATAAAAGGCATCCATATTTAAAAATAGAAACTCAACTTTTTCTCTTTGAAGATAACCAAAAGTTATATTTAGAAAAACCAATAACTGCACTAAAAACCATTTAGAGCTGATAAATACATTTAATACAGTTGCAGGATACAAAATCATCATATGAAAAATTAGTAGCATTTCTAATCACCAATGACAAAATAACCAAAACAAAATCAAAAAGGCAATTTTATTTATAATAACTACAAAAAGAGACAAATGAGCAAATAACAATAACAAAATCCCAGGAATAAATTTAACCAAGGAGGTGGAAGATCTCTACAAGGGGAACTACAAGACACTAATGAAATAAATTGAAGAGAATACAAACAAATGAAAAGACATGCTCAAGTATCAGAATAATTATTATTAAAAAGGACCATACTGTGCAAAGCAAACTATAGATTAAACGCAATCCCTATCAAAAAACCAATGTCGTTTTCCACAGAAATATAGCAAACAATTCTAACATTTGTATGGTCAAAAAATTAAAATATAAAGGAACCCCAGTCAAAGTAATCCTGAGCAAAAAAATCAAAACTGGAGGCATCACATTAGCTGACTTCAAAATGTATTAAAAGGCTATAGTAAGCAAAATAGCATGGTGCTGATATAAAAGTAAACACATAGGACAATCAAACAGAATAGAGAACCCAGAAATAAATCCACATGTTTACAGCCAACAGATTTTAACAAGGTTGCCAATAACTTATAGTGGGAAAGGACACCCTTTTCAATAAATATTTCAGAAAAATTGGATATCTATATGCAGAAGAATGAAACAGGACCTCTATATCTCACCATATACAAAAGATTAACAAAAGATGGAATAAAGACTTAAAACTATATAAAATCTTAAACTCTAAACTACTAGAAAAAAACATAGGGAAAATACTTCAGGGCTTTGGTCTAGGTAAAGATTTTACAGCTAAGATCTCAAAAGGACAGATAACTGAAGCAAAAATAGACTACTTGGACTAAAATGAAAATATTCTGCTTGGCAAAGGAATCAACAGAGAGAAGAGATAACCTGTTAAATTAAAGGAAAAATTTGCAAATTATTCATCTGACATTGGACTAATATTCAGAATATATAAGGTACTCAAACATCTCAACAATAAAAAATACATTTAAAAAGTGAGCAAAGAACATGAATAGTCATTTTTCCAAAATGACATACAAATGGCCAACATGTATAAGAAAAATGCTTAACATCACTAATCATAAGTGAAATCAAAATCAAAACCAGGACGAGATATCATCAGACCTAAGTTAGAATAGCTTTGTTAAAAAGACAAAAATAAACAAAAGATGCAAGGCAAGGATGTGGAGAAAAGAGAACTCTTATGCACTGTTGGTGGGAACGTAAATTATTACACCACTATAGAAAACAGTATGAAGATTTCTCAAAAAACTAAAAACAGAACTACCATATGATCCAGCCATCTCACTACTGGGTATTTATTCGAAGGAAAAGAAATCAGTATATCAAAGGGATACCTGCATTCATTTGTTTACTGCAGCGCTATTCATAGTAGCAAAGCTATGAAATCAAGTGTCCGTCTATGGATAAACAGATAAAGAATATGAGGTATATATACAGAATTGAATGCCATTCAGCAATAAAAAGGAATGAAATAATGTCACTTCCATCAACTTGGATGGAACTGAAGGTCATTATGTTAAGTGTGATAACTCAGGCACAAAAAGACAAATATATAGTCTCATTTATGGGCACTAAAAATATTCATCTCGCAAAAGTACAAAGTAGAATGATAGATACTAGAGGCTGGTAAAAATGGGAGAGTTGGGGAAGGGATAAAGAGAGGTCACTTAATTGGTGCAAACATATAGCTGGATAAAAGATGTAAGTTCTATGGTTTGATAGCAGACTAGTGTGACTTTAGTTAACAGCAATATATTTTATATTTCAAAGTAGCCAGAAGACTGGGCCTGAATTGTTTCCAACACATAGAAATGGCAAATACCCAAGTGATGTACACTTCAAGTACCATGACTTGATCATTACAATTTTATGTAAGCACCAAAATACTACATGCATCTCCTAAATATGTAAAATTTTATGTATTAATAAAAATAACTTTGTTGCACTTATCTATTGCTGCATAAGATGGAACTTCAAACTTTATTGACTTAAAATAACATCAATTAATTTTCGGTAATTCTCTTCATTGATTAGGCTCAACTGGATGGTTTTACTATTCCATGTCATGTAGGTGAGATTATACATATGGTGACATTCATCTGGAGTTCTTCTGATCTGAAATGTTGAAGACAGTTTAATTTTCTTTTAGAGTTTTTCTTCATGTGATTTTTAGTGATTTGCAGTCTAGTCTGAACTACTATACTTTTCCTCTTTGGTATGCAAATAGCAGAAAGGGATGTACACATATCTAGAAGTCTTCTATGACTGTGGTAGCCAGTCTCCAACATGGGCCCCAATGATTCCCATCTTACGGTTTTCACACCTTTGTGTGGTTCCCACCCACACTGTACCAAGGTTGGTCTTTGTAAGCAATAGATACGTTGGAAGTGATTGACTATCACTTTTGAGGTTATGTTTTAAAAGACTCCATGATGTCCTTTCTGGGCATTTCTCTCTCTCTCTCTCTCTTTCTCTCTCTCTCAGTCTCACTCTCTTTCATTACAAAACATGGCCATCTGGTTGAAAACTAAAGCGTCCTGCCAGAGGCTATGTGAAATAAACTTGAAAGAGGATTATTCAACCCTAAATGATTGTAACCCCAGTTGACAACTTGACTACATCTTTCTAAGAAATTTGAGATAAATTAGCCAACTAAGCTACTCCCGGGATCCTCAGAAACTGAATTGATGACACATTCTTGTAATTTTAAGCTCCAAATTTTGGATGATTTTTTTAGCCAATAGTTAGCTAGTATACAGACACAAAATACCTTTGCTTTCTATTGAGAAATTTTATGTGAACTTTGAATTTTTGTGATATGTCTAGATATACTACATTTTCATCAGGGACATCGGTATGTAATTTTCTTTTCTTGTAGTGACCTAGTTTAGCTTTGGTGTCAGGGTAATGCTGGCATAATAAAATGATTTTAGAAGTGTTCACTACTCTTCAATTTTTTGGAAGGATTTAAGAAGAATTGATGTTAATTCTTCTTTAAACGTTTGGTAGAATACACAAGGAAGTCATTTAGTGCTAGGTTTTTCTTGGCAGGAAATTGTTGATTACTGATTCAATCTCTTTGTTATTTGTCTGTTCTGCTTTTTTATTTATTATTAAGTCTAGATAAGTTGTATGTTTCTAGAAATATATTTAAATATTCTAGGTTATCATTGGTGTATAAATGTTCATAATATTTTCTTACAATCTTTTGTATTTCTGTGACATCAGTTGTACTGTCTCTTCTTTCATCTCTAATTTTATTTAAGTCCTCTTTTTTTATTCATAGCCTAGCTAAAGGTTTTCAATTTTATTTATCTTGTAAAAATCAACTCTTGGTTTAATTGATATTAGATTTTTTTTTTGTTCTCATTTTTTTCCTTCCTTTGTAACACTTTTTTTTTATTGAGGTAAAATAGACACAACATATAATTTACCAACTTAATCATTGTTAAGTTTACAATTCAGTGGTACTAACTACATTCATATTGTGCCACCCATCACCACCATTTATCTCCAGATGTTTTTTCATCTAGAAAAGCTGAAATTCTATATCCAGTAAACAATAATTCCCTATTCCCTCTCCCCTCCAATCCCTGGCAGCTACCATCTTATTTTCTGTTCGTATAAATTTAGGACAGATACCATAAAAGTGAAATTGTGAAATTGTACAGTATTTTTGTATTTGTGACTGGCATATAGAGACAACCACACTCTTTTCTAGTTACTATTTGCATTAAATATATTTTTAAATCCTTTACTTTTGACCTATTTGTTTCTCTAGAATTGTTAGCTTCTGGTAGACAGAAATATAACTGGATCATGTTTTTTTAAATCTACTCTTCCAATCTTTATTATGTAACTAAATTATTTAATCCATACACATTAAAAGTATTGATAAGTAATAACTTATTACTATCATTTTTTCTGTGTTTTATGTATGACTTATATCTGTTTTTGTCCCTCTTTTTATGCATTACTGTCCTTTTTTATGTTTAGTTGATATTTTTGCAGTGACATGTTTTAATTCCTTTCTCATTTTCTTTTGTGAATATTCTATTGTTACTTTCTTTGTGGTTACCATGGGGATTACACTTAACATCCGAATGTTATAACACTCCAATTTGAATTCACAACAAGTTAACTTCAATGGCAATACAATCTGCTTCTATTCAGCTCCATCTCTACTTCCTTTTAAAGACTGATATTGTAAAATTATATATTTATATACTGTGTATCCAAAAACAGAAACTGATGATGTTTTATGTATTAATCTCTTAAATAATGTAGAAAACAAAATGTTGATTCACAAATGAAAGTTATAGTAGTACTAGGTTTTAAACTAATGATAGTTTTTAAAAAAATGTGTATCTCCTAAATAATACAGAATAAAAAAGTGGAGTAACAAATCAAAGTTAAAATAATACTTGCTTTTATAATTTCTAACATACTTGCCACTACTAAGACCTTCTTCATGTTGCTGTCTAGTGTCCTTTCATTTCAACTTTTTAGCATGTCTTGTAAGAAAAGTCTCACAGTAATGAACTTTTGTTTATCTGGGAAGTTAGAGTTCCTCTTGAACTTTTTGAATTATGGTTTTCATAAGTATAGAATTTTTGGTTGACAATTTTTTCTTTCTGTTTTAATATATCAGCATACTGCCTTCTGGCCTACAAAATTTCTGATGAGAAAACATCTGATAATTTTATTGAGGATCACTTAAATATGATGAGTCATTTCTCTCTGTTTTCAATATTCTCTGTTTTTTGACAGGTTGATGTCAGTCTCTTTGTGTTCATCCTACTTCTAAAAGTTTGTTGAGCTTCTCAGAAGTTTATATTTATGTCTTTCATCATATTTGGGAAGTTTTCAGCTATTATTTCTTCAGAAATTCTCTATAGCCATTTCTTTTTCTCTTTTCCTTCTGGGATTTCCAAACTGTGTATGTTTGTCTGCTGGATGGTCTATCACAGGATACTTGACTCTGTTCACTTTTCTTCAATATTTTTCATTCTGTTCCTCAGACTCAATAATTTCAATAGCCTTATTTTCAACTTTGTGTATTATTTTTTCTGTGTGTTCAAATCTGCCTTTGGATTCCTCTCATGATTTTTTTTATTTCAGTTATTATACTTTTCAGCTCCAGGTTTTTAAATTTTCTTTTAAAATTCATGTATTTTTATTAATATTTTTATTTTTATACATTATTTTTGGACATTCTCCACATATTCCTTCAGATTGCTGAGCATTTTTTAGACAGTTGCTTTAAATTATTTATCTAGCAAATGTGCCACCTAGTCTTTCTCAGGGGCAGTTTCTGGTTTATTTATTTATTTATTTTTGAATAGGCTATATTTTCCTGTTTCTTTGTATATCTCATGTCTTTTTCTTTGGTGAAAACTGGACATTTGAATTTAATAGTGCAGTAAATCTGGAAATCAGATTCTCCTTTTGTCCCAGGATTTGCTGATTTTCAGTTTTCATTTTCTTTTTTTTCTTTCCTTTTTGTAGGCTATTCTTATTTTAATGTAAACCTGTGGTATAAACTTCATTTCTTCTCAGGTCTTTTTTGAACCTGAGCATGCATGGTGACTTTCTAAATTCCCTATGTTTATGGTTGCTTTTTAATGTTCCAGACTTTAAATATCTAGTTCCCAATGCGGAAAAAGAGAAAAATGGGAGTGAGGTAAGAAAAGTAAAAAATATAAGGGGATGTTGGCTCTTTTAAATCACATGAAAGTTGCTTCAGACCAAGGTGAGCGGCCTTGCAACAGTGGGAGGAGGGGTGCAAGAATGGTGGCCCCACTCTGTGTTTGCATCTCCAACATAAGCATCAGCAAACAGCAATCTGAACAAAATCCTATATTTTTGGAGGACAGGATACTTTTTGCCCACCCTCGCTCCCACGAGCAGCCTGCAAACTGCTTCAGGAATACATACACAACTGCCTGCCAAGGGGCTGGTGGCTGTGCAGCTGTACCTTGCTGTGAATTACAATTGTCAGAAGTTAACTGCAATTTACCATCTATGCCTTTCCCTGTAAGTTTCAATACTTCAAATAGATACCAGACCTATAAAATTGTTATGTAGACAGGTTTTTCCAGTGCAATTGCCGTCTGGGTGAAGATAAAGATTTTTGGTGCTTTCTACTCTACCATTTTCTCAGGATCCTTGCCTTTTCTATTTGATTTACTTTGCTTTAATCTTTTTTTTTTTCCTTTTTAGGCTTAAGTTGTTCTTCTTTTATTTCCTTGAGGTAAGTTGTTTATTTGAGACCTTCTTTTTTCATGTTGGCATTTATCACTGTAAAATTGCCTCTTAGTACTGCTTCTGTTGCATTCTATATGTTTTGGTATGTTTCATTTCACTTTCAGCTGTCTCAACATTTTTTTTAATTTTTCTTTTGACATCTTCTCTGGCTTACTGGTGCTCAGAAGTGTGTTGTTTAATTTCTACATATTTTTGAATTTTTCAGTTTTCCTCCTGTTGCTGTTGGATGTAATTTTGAATGTTCCATATATCTGTTTCATCCATTTGGTCAATAGCATTGTTAAAGTCTGCTGTTTTCTTATGAATTTTCTGTCCGAATGATTGATCCATAGTTGAGAGTATTGAAGTCTCCTAGTGTTGCTGTATTGCTATTTCTTTCTTGATTTCTGTTAATATATGTTTTGTATATAGGTGCTCTGTTGGTATGTGAATATATATTCATAATTGCTATGTTTAATTGAGGCATTAACTCTTCTATAATTATATAATAACTTTTCTTGTCTTGTAACAGTTTTTGATTTAAGTCTATTTTGTCGAGTAAAAATATAGCCATGCTGCTCTTCTTCTCTGTTTTAATTACGATTTACGTGGAATATCTTTTCCCATTCCTTCACTTTCAGTGTATGTGTGTCCTTAAAGCTGAAGCCAGTCTTGTGGACAGCACATAGTTGGATCTTGTTTTTTGTGCCCATTTGGCCAGTTTACAACTTTTTATTAGAGGGTTTAATCCATTTAAATTTAAAGTAAATGTTGAGGCTGGACATGGTGGCTCATGCCTGTAATCCCAGCACTTTGGGAAATGGAGGCGGGTGGATCACTTGAGGCCAGAAGTTCAAGACCAGGTTGGCCAACATGGTGAAACCCTGTCTGTACTAAAACTACAATTAGCTGGGCGTGGTGGTGTGCACCTGTAATCCCAGCTTCTCAGGAGGCTGAGCCAGGAAAATCACTTTAACCCAGGAGGTGGAGGTTTCAGTGAGCCGAGATCACACCACTGTGTTCCAGAATGGGTGACAGAGCAAGTCTCTGTCTCAAAAAAAACCACAACAGCTGGTTGCGGTGGCTCACGCCTGTAATCCCAACACTTTGGGAGGCCAAGGCAGGCAGATTATGAGATCAGGAGATCAAGACCATCTTGGGAAACACAGTGAAATCCCATCTCTACTAAAAATACAAAACATTAGCCAGGCATGGTGGCACATGCCTGTAGTCCCAGCTACTCAGGAGGCTGAGGCAGGAGAATTACTTGAACCCAGGAGGCAGAGGTTGTAGTGAGCTGAGATCCTGCCACTGCACTCCAGCCTGGGCAACAGAGTGAGACTCTGTCTCAAAACCAAAAACAAAACAAAAAAAATGTAAATATTGATAGGTAAGAACTTGCTGTTGGCATGTTTTTGATTATGTTCTGCTTTGTAGTTCTTTTTTTCCTTTCTTTTTTTGTTTTCTTTTATAATTTGATAATTTATCTTTGATAATTTATTTATACTGTTATATTTTAATTTTTAATTTTCATATCCACTATACATTTCTTTAATTTTTGTGTATCTACTATAAATTTTTCTTTCTGAATACCACAGAGCTTACATAATCTTCTTGCAATAGCCTATTTTAAGCTGATAGTAATTTAACCTCCCTCACATATGAAGATGCCATACATTTACTTTTCCCTACACAATACTCTTTCTGTTATTGATGTGAAAATTACATTTTAAAATATCGTGCATTAGTTAATTATTGTAGTTATAGTTATTCTTAATACCTCTGCCTTTCAGCATTTATACTAGGGTTAAAACTGTCTACACATTACTATTAAAATATTAGAGTATTATGTGTTTGCCTATATATTTTCCTTAACCACTAAGTTATAATTCTTTCATGTGCTCTCATAATGTCATTTGGTTTCAATTTGAAGAATTCTCTTCAGCAATTTTTGTAATGCTTTTCCTATGGTGATGAAGTCCCCACAAATTTTATTTGTTTGGCAAAGTCATTATCTTGTCTATATCTCTGAAGAACAGCTTTGTCAGGTATAATATTCTTAAGTGGCATGTATTTTTTTTTTCTTATAGCACATCAAATATATCATTCTACTATCTCGGCCTGCTGTTTAGATTACTCTTTATATAATAAATTGACACTCCAGGAATATTTGGCCTTACACTATTCTTTCTTGGTACTCCTGATAAAAAACACTTAATTTCAAACATCAATGCAAATTGCAAAATACCCTGCATTGTGATTAATAAGAAATACTCACTTACATAAGAAATACTATATATTTTTTTCTAAAAAACAAAGAAAAGAAATAAAAAAGTGGTGAGATAAATCTTCCTAAAGTTTAATCATAAATCCAATGCAATTCAAAACCAAATCCTAGAGAGGAGTTTATATAAATCATAAGAGTGCTGGCTCTAAAGTCAGATGGCCTGAGCTAAATATAAACTATAACACTAGCTCTGCAATGTATCAAAAACTTCTTAAGCATTATTTCACAGATAAACAAGACAATAAAAATGAAGAACAATATTATTTTTTTGTGATAAATTTATACTAAAAACATTTTCACACTCAAAGATATATGTACTTATAATAATCATTCAAAATACATTTTCATTATGAGACAATGTGTTAAAAAATTAAAAGATCATTTGCCCTATAATATACTATGCAGTTCTTACAAATAATTTTTAAAATTATGTATAATGACATGAAAATTGGCCATGTTATATTGCTAAGTGAGAAAACACATTGTTAAATTTTCACTGTGACCACTAAGGTCCTATTTTTAAAATGTAATACTTAATATTTAAAAAAATCTATTATCTATCTATCTATCTATCTATCTATCTATCTATCTCTCATTTATCTATTTACCTATCTATCTCAGATGGATTGGCTGTGTCCCAACCCAAATTTCATCTTGAACTGTAACCCCCATAATTCCCATGTCTTGGCAGGGACACAGTGAGAGGTAATTGAAACATGGGGCAGGTTTTTTTTGTGATTTTTTTATGATAGTGAATAAATCTCACAAGATCTGATAGTTTTATTAAAGGGAGCTCTCCTGCACATGCTATATTGCCTGCCACCTTGTTAGATGTGACTTTGTTCCCCATTTGCCTTCTGCCATAATTGTTAGGCCTCCTCAGCCATGTGGAACTGTGAGTCAATTAAACCTCTTTCCTTTATAAATTACCCAGTCTCAGGTGTGTTTATTAGCAGCCTGTGAACAGACTAATACAGTAAATTACTTCCAGTAGGATGGGTGCTGCTCTAAAGATACCTGAAAATCTGAAAGCAACTTTGGAATTGGGTAACAGGCAGAGGTTGCAACAGTTTGAAGGGCTCAGAAGAAGATAGGAAAATGTGGAAAAGTTTGGAACTTCCTAGAGACTTGTTGAATGGCTTTGACCAAAATGCTGATAGTTATATGAACAATAAGGTCCAGGCTAGCATGGTCTCAGATGGAGATGAGGAACTTGTTGGGAACTGAAGCAAAGGTGACACTTGTTATGCTTTGGCAAAGGAGATTGGCAGCATTTTGCCCCTGCCCTAGAAGTCTGTGGAACTTTGAACTGGAGAGACCACTTAGGGTATCTGGTGGAAGAAATTTCTAAGCAGCAAAGCATTCAAGAGTTAATTTGGGGGCTGTCAAAAGGGTTCAGTTTTATATATTCCCAAAGATATGGTTTGGAATGGGAACTTATATTTAAAAGGAAAGCAAAGCATAAATGTCTGTAAAATTTACAGCCTGATAATGCGATAGAAAAGAAAAGCTCATTTTCCTTAAGAGAAATTCAAGCCAGCTGCAGAAATTTGCATAAGTAAAGAAGGGCCAAATATTAATGGGCAAGACAATGGGGAAAATGTCTCCAGGGCATGTCAGAGGTCTTAACAGCTGATCCTCCCATTCCAGGCCTAGAGACCTAGGAGGAAAAAATGGTTTTGTAGGCCAGGCCCAGGACCTGGCTCCTTTGTGCAGTGTCAGGATTTGGTGCCTTGCATGCTGGCTGTAGCTAAAAGGGGTCAAAATACAGTTCAGGCTGTTGTTTCTGAGGGTGCAAGTCCCAAGCCTTAGCAGCTTACACATGGTGTTAGACCTGTGGGTGCACAGAAGTCAAGAACTGAGGTTTGGGAACCTCTGCCTAGATTTCAGAGGAAGTATAGAAGTGCCTGGATGGGCAGGCAAAGGAGGGCTTCAGGGATGGAGCCCTCATGGAGAACCTCTGCTAAGGCAGTGCAGGAGGGAAATGTAGGATGGGAACTCCCACACAGACTCCTCACTGGGGCACTGCCTAGTTGTGTGAGAAGAGAGTCACTGGCTGGCATTGAATGTCTGTGGCTTTTCCAGGCAAATGGTGCAAGCTGTTGGTGGATCTATTATCTACTGATGGATCTATCACTGGTGGATGATAGATCCACTGACAGCCTGCACTATTTTCCTGGAAAAGCCACAGACACTCAATGACAGTCTGTGAAAGCATCCAGGAGGGGGAGGTATACCCTGCAAGCCACAGGGGTGGAGCTGCATAAGATCATGGGGACCAACATTTTGCATCAGTGTGCCCTGGATGTAAGACATGGAGTCAAAGGAGATCATTTCAGAGCTTTGAGATTTGACTGATCCACTGGAATCCAGAAATTCTTGGGGCTTGTAGCCCCTGTGTTTTGGACAATTTCTTCCATTTTTCCATTTTGAATAGCTGAATTTACCCAATGCCTGTACCTCCATTTTATCTAGGAAGTAACTAACCTTCTTTTGATTTTATAGGCTCATAGGAAGAAGAGACTTGCCTTGTCTTAGATGAGACTTCAAACTGTGGACTTTTGAGTTAATGCTGAAATGAGTCAAAACTTCTGGGGACTGTTGGGAAGCCATGATTGGTTTTGAAATTAGAGGAAATGAGATTTGTGAGGGGCCAGGGGTGGAATGATATGGTTTCACTGTGTCCCCACCCAAATCTCATCTTGAATTGTAACTCCCATAATTCCCACATGTTGTGGGAGGGACCTGGTGGAAGGTAAATGAATCATGGGGAGGATCTTTTCTGTGAATGTTCCCATGATAGTGAATAAGTCTCATGAGATCTGATGGTTTTATAAAGGGGAGATCCCCTGCATATGCTTTCTTGCCTGCTGCCAGGTAAGATGTGACTTTGCTTCTCCTTCACCTTCTACCATGATTGTAATTCCTCCCCAGCCATGAAGAAGTGTGAGTCAATTAAACCTCTTTCCTTTATAAATTACCCAGCCTCAGATATGTCTTTATTAGCAGCATGAGAACAGGCTAATACAGTATCTATCATCTATCTGTCTATCATCTATGGAGGTAGACCTTGTTTTGTGTAAGTAGACACAAGATGTGAAAGATATCACATATTTGCAAAAATCCTCAATAAAATACAGGCAAACTGAATCCAGCAGCATATCAAAAAGCTTATCCCAGCAATCAACCCGGCTTCATCCCTGGGATGCAAGGCTGTTTCAACATAAGCAAATCAATAAATGTAATCCATCACATAAACAGAACCAATGGCAAAAACCACATGATTATCTCAATAGATGCAGAAAAGGCCTTCAACAGAATTCAACAGCCTTTCATGCTAAAACTCTCAATAAACTAGGCATTGATGGAACATATCTCAAAATAATAAGAGCTATTTATGACAAACCCACAGCCAATATCATACTGAATGGGCAAAAACTGGAAGCATTCACTTTGAAAACCAGCAAGAGATAAGGATGCCCTCTCTCACCACTCTTATTCAACATAGTGTTGGAAGTTCTGGCCAGGGCAATCAGGCAGGAGAAAGAAATAAAGGGTATTTAATTAGGAAAAGAGAAAGTCAAACTGTTTCTGTTTGGAGATGAAATGATTGTATATTTAGAAAACTCCATCATTTTAGCCCAAAATCTCCTTAAGCTGATACTCAACTTCAGCAAAGTCTCAGGATACAAAATCAATGTGCAAAAATCACAAGCTTTCCTATACACCAAGAACAGAGAGCCAAATCTTGAGTGAACTCCCATTCACAATTACTACAAAGAGAATAAAATACCTAGGAATCCAACTTAAAAGGGAAGTGAAGGACCTCTTAAAGGACAGCTACAAGCCACTGCTCGAGAAAATAAAAAATGACACAAACAAAAGGAATAACATTCCATGCTCATGGATAGGAAGAATCAATATGGACATACTGCCCAAGGTAATTTATAGATTCAATGCTATCCCCATCAAGCTACCACTGACTTTCTTCACAGAATTGGCAAAACCTAATTTACATTTCATATGGCACCAAAAAGAGCCCGCATAGCCAAGATAATCCTAAGCTAAAAGAACTAAGTGGAATGCATCATGCTACTTGACTTCAAACTAAACTACAAGGCTACAATAACCAAAACAGCATGGTACTGGTACCAAAACAGAGATATAGACCAATATAACAGAACATAGGCCTCAGAAATAACACCACACATCTACAACCATCTAATCTTTGACAAACCTGACAAAAACAAGCAATCAGGAAAGGATTCCCTATTTAATAAATGGTGCTGGGAAAACTGGCTAGCCATATGTAGAAAGCTGAAATTGGATGCCTTCCTTATGCCTTACACAAAAATTAACTCAAAATGGATTAAAAACTTAAATGTAAGACCAAAAACTATAAAAATCACAGAAGAAAACCTAGGCAATACCATTCAGGACATAGGCACGGACAAAGACTTCATGACTAAAACACCAAAAGCAATGGCAACAAAAGCCAAAATTGACAAATGGGATCTAATTAAACCAAAGAGCTTCTGCACAGCAAAAGAAACTATCATCAGAGTGAACAGGCAACCTACAGAATGGGAGAAAATTTTTGCAATCTATCCATCTGACAAAGGGCTAATATCCAGATTCTACAAAGAACTTAAACAAATTTACAAGAAAAAAACAACCCCATCAAAAAATGGGCAAAGGATATGAACAGACACTCTCAAAAGAAGGCATTTATGCAGCCAACAGACATATGAAAAAATGCTTATCATCACTGGTCATCATAGAAATGCAAATCAAAATCACAATAAGATACCATCTCACACTAGTTAGAATGGTGATCATTAAAAAATCAGGTAACAACAGATGCTGGAGAGGATGTGAAGAAATAGGAATGCTTTTACACTGTTGATGGGAGTATAAATTAGTTCAACCATTGTGGAAGACAGTGTGGTGATTCCTCAAGGATCTAGAACTAGAAATACCATTTGACCCAGCAATCCCATTACTGGGTATATACCCATAGGATTATAAATCATGCTACATGCTACTATGAAGACACATGCACACATATGTTTATTACATCACTATTCACAATAGCAAAGACTTGGAACAACCCAAATGTCCATCAATATTAGACTGTATAAAGAAAATGTGGCACATATACAATATGAAATACTATGCAGTCATTAAAAAGGATGAGTTCATGTCCTTTGTAGGGACATGGATGAAGCTGGAAACCATCATTCTCAGCAAAATATCACAAGGACAGAAAACCAAACACCACATGTTCTCACTCATAAGTGGGAGTTGAAAAATGAGAACACATGGACACAGGGATGGGAACATCACACACCACGGCCTGTTGGGGGGCTAGGGGAGGGATAGCATTAAGAGAAATACCTAATGTAAATGATGAGTTGACAGGTGCAGCAAACCAAAATGGCACATGTATACCTATGTGACAAACCTGCATGTTGTGCACATTTGCCCTAGAACTTAAGATATAATAATAATGAAATTTTAAAAATAAAGACATCATTTATAATAGTTAAAATTGGTTGTCTCAGTGTAGAACGTTTAGAAGGTATAAGAAAAAGAGATTTTTACTTTTGCTACTTATCAGGAAATTTTAAGGCACAATTATCGGAAAACCAAACAAAAATTTGCTTAAGCAATAAATATAACTATTAGCTTACTTAATAGGAAAGCTAGAAGAAAGCTGGACATTTAGTTTGATTGATTCTGTGCCTAAATTATATTATCAAAGACTATGCTATTTTCTTTTCTTCTATCATTTATTGTTTACATCACTCCTCATGATTGTTAGCTACCTGCCAATAGCAGTAAGTGCTCTACTATTTTCAATGATGATAAAAATTCTCTCATTTAAAAACAGGGATTCTAACAATTATCTTTTTCTGTTTCAAGGCCAAAATGTGGTCACATAGTGATTAGTCAATCAATCACTGAAAGACCTATGGCACTGCAGTTAAACCAGTCTGGCTTATTCCTTGATCTCAAGACAATTTCCTAAACCACATTGCTTCCAGTCAACCAACCTGTCTGCTGTTGTATTGATTATCATCTTTATTATCATACAATAACCATATATTACTTAGTAAATTAAAATAAAAATTTTTTAAGGTATTGATAATTTTTTAAATGTTTGACAATTATCCAATAGATCATAACTGTGGAAGTCTGCTTATAAAATTTTAGTTAAACCTAGCAAAAAATTCTAAAATTTCTTAGCTTATTATAAAAAGTACAATGCAGCAGGCAGAGATATCTATCGTCATTTATGATGAAAATAAAGATCTTTTATCATTTGCTTTGTATAAGACAATTTTACTTTGGTACCTTCTCTTTGCTTTAAAAAATAGTAAAATGTCACCAGTATACTACAGGTTGAGCATTCTTAAAATCCAAAAGTCCAAAATCCAAACTCTTCTAGTCCCAAGCATTTCAGATAAGGGCTCTTCCACCTGTATAATCTATAAAAGCCTAAGGAAAGGACATTTTTAATACTAAAAGTTAAATATGGTTGGGTAAAATAAGAAAATTTTTTCCACATTAGGCCCATCTTATAGTTCAGAAAAGAATTAAAAGGAACCTGATTCAAAGAGAATAAAAAGTAAAATAATGTAAACATCAAATTTTTAAATATTAATGTAAACAAATTTCAATATAGTTAGGAAATACTATCAATTATAATTTTTAACATCTAAGAAGTAATTTTTAATAATGCCTATATCTCTCACTGGGACTGATGAAATAACAAATTTTAAGAGTTGAGAGGGGTCAAGGTTAGTAATAACATTTACCGGATAATACATTATATGAGGTAGCTGTTTAGAAAACTCATTTGCTGCCTTCTACAGTAAAGTGACTTTTGGTGGATTACCTCTCTGTATCCCACAGTTAAACTACAGATTTACTATAAAACCCTTCATTTATGATACAATGAAACTGGATTTCTTAGCTCTTTAGAAATTGTGGAATGTTAATCAATAATAGATTATGCTATGGTGATGTTACATTTTCTTTTCTTTTCCCAGTAACTGTCTCCCCCTGAGAGACAGCATTCTCCCATGAGGTCCAGAGACTGACATTTTTGTGGACTTAATCTATATGTCCAAGGACACTTCAAAGGTTAAGTAAATTCTATTTCTAATTCCATGATCACTAAATTGTAAATGCTAGAAGTTTTAGATTTTGACAACTTTGGGCCTTTAATTTTGAATGAGGATTCTTCTATCTCTGTGAAATATCAGATGCTGAACATTAGAAGTGGGCTATAAGAATCTACAGTCTGGGATTTATCAAAATACTTTTTGTGAAGATTTGGCTGGTTATGGAAGTACAACTGGTCTAAATACACTATAGTAAATGAAAAATATTTACATCATGTTTTTGTTTAAAATTAAATACATAACATTATTTTCAAAGACAAATCTAGGATATCTATTTGGAAAGAGAAACATCTTCAATTTAACTAAAATGATCTAAACATATAATTTATTACTTTTGGTCTTCACAGAGCCAAAGTGGTGTCTCTCCTTAGATAATTTTAAATGAATTTTACACTCTCTCTTCTATTAACTAACTTGGAAATATCAAAATAAAATTAAACAAAAGGAATCAAAGTACTTGTTATAACTGAGCATCAGAGACACAGCCTAGGGAACAGCTGTTTAACAGTGAATGTTCTTTTACAGTTAACACCTGGGTGGCTCTATTTATAGAAAGATATCACAGGTTTAAAGACAGAGGAACATGGCTCACAAATCCAATAAAACTTGGAATGCATGACTACCTGCAATATCAGGGGATTTTCACCCAATATATTTGCCAACAAATCAATAACAAGAGTAAAGCCTTCTGTATTGTGGGCAATCAAATGCTCACTAACAGGTACCACCGCTTAAATTAATATAATCTTCAAAGTGCTCTGTATGTTTCAGAGCTAATACCACTGAGGCTTAAAATTCACAAGTGATAAGCTAGAGGATATTTCTTAATAATGGTTTAAATAAAAGGAAATTACCTGAAGATTCTGAATTAAATGCTCCCACACTGAATGGGCTCAGTTTAAGTTGTTCTTGTCTCTAATGGCATATTACCTATTGTCTGTATTTCTTTATACAGCAAAAAAAAGTAGCAAGCACTTAAAATATTATGTTGCTATTTCATTAAAACTTATGACTACTTTTTGAAACTGTTATAAAGATTGTGTTGGATATCATGCCTCATTGAAACGGCTTCCATCCCTCACCCTTTCAGACTCAGATAAAAAATCACCACCTCTCTGAAGCCTGCCCAGACTCCCTGAGGAAAATCAACAGCTTTTTTCTTTGTTTCTAACTCCTCTCTTGCAGCATTATCACACTATTTTGTAAGCATCCCTTCTGGATTTGAATGTAGCATAAGGACCTGACACATATTTTACTGAGTAAATGTGAGGACCATATCAAGTAAGCAGCAGAGCATATGAACAACATCTGCCATAGAGGTTAATAGTGGTACTGGGTCTTTATTAAATATAGTTTTACTTTTAAAGTCAAGGTTTAACGTGGAAGAAAACCATGCAAAGAAAAACCATGTGTTTAAGTTGAGTAACTTAAAACACAAAGATTGTGCTTAAGTTCACATATCCAGATTTTGTCGATGTGCTAGTGTTATGTTCTGCTCTACAAAAAGTTTAATAACACAGTTACACTAGTTTTGAATAGTTATACCTGTCAAACATGAGGTACCAGAGATACAGATGAATTAGGCAGAGTAATTGAACTTAAGAAAATACTAAATGAGGCCAGGCGCAGTGGCTCATGCCTGTAATCCCAGCACTTTGGGAAGCCAAGGTGGGCAGATTGCCTGGGTCAGGAGTTCAAGACCAGCCTGGCCAACATGGTGAAACACCGTCTCTACTGAAAATACAAAAATTATCCAGCCTTGGTGGTGGGCGCCTGTAATCCCAGCTACTTGGGAAGCTGAGGGAGGAAAATGGCTTGAGTCCCGGAGGCGGAGGTTGCAGTGAGCTGAGATTGTGTCACTGCACTCCAGCCTGGGCAACTGAGTGGGACTCTGTCTCAAAAGAATGAAGAAAGAAAAAGAAAATGCGAAATGAGCCAAAAAGATCTACTCACAGAAAAATCTTTAAACTTATCAAAAATGCATTCTATATGTATCCTTTATTATTTCTTTTAAATAATTATTGCTGCAGAAATAAAATACAGTTAATATCACATCAAAAGACAATTTTTTTCTTAGAAAGCTACAATTGTTTGTCAAATTTGACTTAAGTTTAAGAACAGAGCATATATGTAGATACGTTCAACAAAATTATCTATATGTGACATTTTAATGCTATGACTAGTCATATCAGAGTGAGAGAAAAAGAGGAGAGAAAGAAAAAGGAGGATAAGGAGGAAGTGAAAACAATAAAGTAGAGGTAAGCTAGTAAGAAAGAAACAGTAAAATAGGATTAAGAAGATTTGGGACTTTGTGCAGTGGCTCATGCCTGTAATCCCAGCACTTTGGGAGGCCGAGGCAGGCAGATTACTTGAGTGCAGGAGTTCAAGACCAATCTGGGCAACATGGCAAAATCCAGTATATGCCAAAAATGATAATAATAAAGATATAAAAATTAGCTGGGTTTGGTGGTGCACACCTGAGCTTGGGGAACCTGAGGCTGCAGTGAGCTATGATGGCACCACTGCACTCCAGCCTGAGTGACAGAGTGAGACCCTGTGTCAAAAATAAATAAATACATACATAAAAGAAAAGGGAAAAAAAGATGACCTGAGAAGTGAGATAAAAAATATGAAAGAAAAACAACGGAGAGGAAAAGTCTAACAACGACAAAGGAAGCAAATGTAGATACTAAAGTCAAAGGGAAATAAACAAATAAAACATTAGCTAAAATAGTTGACTGCAGCATTGCTAAGGATTGGGAAATGGAGGATGATACAGGCAGGGAATGGCTACATTTGTATAACAGCTTTTTAGGCTTATTTAACTCTTTAAGTTATGTGATTGTATAATTTGGATTAACATAAAACCTAAACAAAATCCTCACTTGGCCCTTAACTTTTCCAACCACCAGCATTTTCTTTCCTCCCATTCATGACAAAAGCCTTTTAAAATAGTTTTCTATGTGTGGTGTTTTCACCTCCACCCTACCAACCAATTCTCTTCTTAAACTACTCCAATCAATCTTTAGTCTACAACATTGTACTGAATTGGCTTTTGTTAAAGTCAGCAATGATCTACATCTTGCCAAAGTCAATGTTCCGTTTGGAATTATCTTATTTGACTCTTCACTAGTGTTTGACACAGTTGACCACTGGATTCTTTCTTGAAATGGTTCTCCTAAGACCACAGTGACATAATAGTTTTTTTTTTTTTTTTCTCTCCATCTCTACTTTCCTGGTGACTCATTTTAAGCCTCCTTTGATAAGTTTTACTCCTTCGACAGATCTCTAAGTGTGAAGGACTCCAGCTTTTGGTGCTCAGCCTCTGTAGTTTATCTTTCTAGCCTTCCTCTCAAGATGATCTTTCAAATCCCATAACATAATTACTAGTCGTATATTGATGACACTCAATGTTATATTTCTCTACCAGACCTCTTCTGGGCTCCAGACTCCTATATCCAATTGCTTATTCAACATTTCCACTCTGTCTACTAGGAATGTGGACGCCAATAGGGCCACAACAGAATTAATAATTCCAATTTTCTCTCAATCTGTTCCTGCTCAAATTCAGTCTTCCTAAACCTTTTTCATTCCAGGTATGGGCATTGTTATCTATCCTTATACTCAGAAAAAAAAATCATAAGTCTTATTTCCTCACACTTCACACCTATTTTTTCTGGATAGCCTGTCACATCTCTTCTGCTAGAATATATTCCAAATTCAAACATTTCTCATTATTTTTACTGCATTTCCAAAACATTCTTACTTGGGATCTTGAAATGGGCTCTAAACTGGAATCCTTTATTTCATTATGCTTAAATATAGCATGTTTTCCACACAGAAACTAGAGACATGTTTGTAAAAGCTAAATCAAATTATGCCATTCCATGCACACAAACTTAAAATGGATTTCCATTGAAATCTAACTTATATCCACATTCATTTTCTTTGTTTACACTTTTTTTTCTTTAATTATTATTATTATTATTATTATTATTATTATTATACTTTAGGTTTTATGGTACATGTGTGCAATGTGCAGGTAAATTACATATGTATACATGTGCCATGCTGGTGCGCTGCACCCACTAACTTGTCATCTAGCATTAGGTATATCTCCCAATGCTATCCCTCCCCCCTCCCCCCACCCCACAACAGTCCCCAGAGTGTGATGTTCCCCTTCCTGTGTCCATGTGTTCTCATTGTTCAATTCCCACCTATGAGTGAGAATATGCGGTGTTTGGTTTTTTGTTCTTGCGATAGTTTACTGAGAATGATGATTTCCAATTTCATCCATGTCCCTACAAAGGACATGAACTCATCATTTTTTATGGCTGCATAGTATTCCATGGTGTATATGTGCCACATTTTCTTAATCCAGTCTATCATTGTTGGACATTTGGGTTGGTTCCAAGTCTTTGCTATTGTGAATAATGCCGCAATAAACATACGTGTGCATGTGTCTTTATAGCAGCATGATTTATAGTCCTTTGGGTATATACCCAGTAATGGGATGGCTGGGTCGAATGGAATTTCTAGTTCTAGATCCCTGAGGAATCGCCACACTGACTTCCACAAGGGTTGAACTAGTTTACAGTCCCACCAACAGTGTAAAAGTGTTCCTATTTCTCCACATCCTCTCCAGCACCTGTTGTTTCCTGACTTTCACATTTTTATATACTTGGTCCCTCTCTGACTCTCCAAACTCATTGTTACTTCTTATTCACTATTTTCATCCCATATTGGTTTCCTTTTTATCCCTCAAACAATAAGCTTACTGCCACCTCTGTGCCCTTGCTATTTATTCTTCTTTGAAACTTCTTCAGGCAGACATTTACATGGCTCTCCATTTCTTTCTTTATGTCTCAGCAAATGTTCTCTTCTCAGAGAAGCATTTCACGATCACTCCAGCTACAGCAAATTTCCCTCTCCCCTCTCCTCCACACCATATTCTACATAACATTAATTCATTTTTTCCCAGAAAAAAATGTAGCACCTGATTTTACTAATGTTTCTTTATTTAAAAAGTCTTTCCCCTTCCATTAGAATATAAAGTTGCTCCCTCCATTTGTCATGTCATATCTAAATGAGACTGGCATAAAGCACATGCCTAAAACAGTGCTTTGTTTACTGAATAACTGAAATTATTGTTTGAAATTTCTACCTCATGCAGGGAGAATTCAAAAGTCCTTTGAATAGCTTGAAAAAGTGTATAATTCTCCCAATCTATCTCCTTTCAATCCTCCTGAAATATTCTGGACTCACAATTTCAAACCACTTGTGAGCCAATGATGTAATATGTTGATCTGTACCTCCCTACATTTGTATATTGCTGTTATTCTTTTTACTGAGGATTCTCCACCTTGCATCCACCAAAGATATTTCCTCCTGGAACACTATATGATGCTTCCTCCTTTTCTACGCTGTCACTGGACTTATAAGGCCTGACTCTCCTCTGCACCTAGAACGCTTTCTGTATACACAGTGTCCAACACTTGTTCCATTGTTTTGACACTCTTCATTTTATCACTTTCTAGATTGTGAGGTATTAGAGGATGGAGATTTTTCATCTTGTGTACATTTGTATACCTAGCACTTAAAACAGAGTAGGACATAATATTATGTAATTCACATATACCTGAAACTTTCTAGGGTACATCTGTTTTCATACAGTCTATACCAATGTTAATCAGAATTCAATATTTTTTGATTATTAGATAGCAATAATGATTTCTATAATGCTAGTGAACCATTTACAGTTTACTTAAAATTAAATAGGAAGGTAGAGAGTACATTATATACTATGAATCAATTTTTCTCAAAATTGTTCATTATTTATCTCTGTCAAATTCATTATCCCTCCAGACCAACTTCTTGGTTACTAATTCTTTCCTAATCTTTTCCCTACTCTCTGCAAACCCCACTGACTCCAAAATTCTATGCTGACATCCTTTTTTTATTATTTTGTTGTAGAAAACAATTTAACTTTTCTTCTGTACTATTATATTCCAATTCCCATTGTACCATCTGATGGGGAAAATTTTTTTAAAAATCATATCTTTTAAAAATAATCCATGAATTTTAAATACAAAAATGATTCTTATCACAAGGATCTCTTCTTTTTTTTGGCATTATTTTCTTCCATCATAACAGATAAAACAATTTTGCTAAAAGTGCAAGCAATTATATATATACATTTTTCATATTGTCCTTATTAGATTCTTTAGCTGTCATGTCTGTTTAATCTTCTAATGCCAATGATTTTCACAACTAGAACTATTCTCAGGGAATCTTTGCATTAGTTGGAATATATGATATGTTTGATGTACAAGAAACCCAAGCAACAGTAGCTTAAATGAGATAGAAGATCCTCTTATGTAATGAAGATAGAAGTAAGAAGCTGGTTTGGCAGATCTGCTTCAAGAAGATTTTTAGGGACACAGACCTTACTGTATTGTTGCTTCATAATAGGAAATTACTGATATCTTATATGGTCCCAAATGTTTCATCATCATGCTTTTTACTCAGGCAAAGGAATGGAGCAAAGACTGGAACAAGAAATGCATACCTCTTCTCTTAAAGGAAAAAATTCGGAGTAGCTCATATCACTTCTGAAATATTATACTGGCCAGAATTTAATTATAACTCTACACTTAGTTGCAAGAGAGACTACAATATGTAGACTTCATTCTGGTTAACAGTTGGTCTAAAAAATTGGGGATTCTGATACTATGACAGAAAAGGGAAAATTGGATACTAACTGGAAATAACTGACACTTTTGTCATAATCCTCTGTTTCTTCTAAATAGATTAAATTTGGTTGAAAAATGGGCAAAAATTATGAACAGTTTAAAAAAATATAAAATGTCCTTTAGACATACAAAAATATTCATTTTCACTTACAATAAGAAGTATGTAATTAAAATTTACACAGATAGAGCGATATAAATAAAAATGGCAGAATAGTTAGCTCTAATGGCCTATGTCTCGACAGAAACACCACAAAAACTTGTCAGAAACAGTCAGAATAAACTTTGTCAGAACTCTGGAAAAATAATCAGAGGTTTACAACAAGCAAGCAAAGGCTAAATCAAGAAAGAATCAACATAGAAATGGCAGTAGAGTTTTGTGGTATTTTTACTTGTCCTCTTTGGTTCCATTGTGGTCTTGAAGATGGCAGTCCATGTTCCTAGTGTGAGACCATGTTTCCTGGTTCCAGAGAGAGTAGAACAAATATAACATACATAAGAAAGAAAAAGAAACTATGAAGAGAGACATATTCTGATTTCTAGAGTTATCAGATTATAATATTAAAATGTCTATTTTTCAACAAAAAATATAAAGTACACAAAAAATAAGAAAATATTGTCTGTTCATAGCAGAATTTAACAGAAACTGTCCCAAAGGAAACAGAAAAACTGAACTTTTTAGACTTATTCTTAAATATGATTAAAAAATTGAAGAATATCATGGATAAAGAACTAAAGGAAACCAGGAGAAATATGTCTTAACAAATAAAGAATCATCAATAAAGAGATTAAAAGTATAAAAAGAAAACAAATTTCAGCACTGTGAAATGCAATAGCTAAAATGAATAATTCACTTGAGGGTTTCAACAGCATATTTGATCAGGCAGAATAAAGACTTAGTAAGCTTGAGGATAGGTCAATTAAAATTATATAGTCTGAGGAGCAGAAAAGAATGAACAGAGCTCAAGAAACATATGTTAACACCACCAAGTGTACCAACATACATTCATAATAAGAGTCTCAGAAAGAGAAAAGCAAAAGAGAGAGAGAGAATGTTTGAAAATAATAATGGCTCTAAACTTCCCAAATTTAATAAACACATGCATCTACAAAAGAAGATTAACAAACTCCAAGAAGAATAAACATAGAGAGATACACATCAAGACATATTACAATCAAACTGTCAAAAGCCAAAGCCAGAGAATCTTGAAAGCAACAAGAGAGAAGCAATTTGTCATGAACAAGGAATTCTCAGGAAGATTAACAGTTAATTTATCTGCAGAAACCATGGAGGTCATTAGGCAGTGGGATAATTTAAAATCAGCAAAGAATGTTAATGCAAAAAATGTTGTAAGAAAAACTATCAGTTAAGAATTCTATATCTGCAAAACTATCCTTTAAAACTGAAAATGATATTAAAACATTCCCAGAAAATCAAAAGCTGAGGGTGTTTGCCCCTAGTAATTGGCCTGAATAAAGAAAGTCCTTCAGTCTAAAATAAAAGAACACTGGACAGTCTATGAAGCCATATGAAGAAATAAAAAGGCACTGGTACCAATAACTACATGGCAAAATACAAAGCCAATATTATTTTATTTTTGATTTGTAACTCTCTCTCTCTCTCTCTCTCTATATATATATATATATATATATATATACACACACACACACACACATTTTATTATTATTATGTATTTATTTGGAGATGGAGTTTCTCTCTTGTCACCCAGGCTGGAGTGCAATGGCGTGATCTCAGCTCACTGCAACCTCTACCTCCCAGGTTCAAGAGATTCTCCTGCCTTGGCCCCCTGAGTAGCTGAGATTACAGGTGTGTGCCAATATATCTAGCTAATTTTTGTATTGTTAGTACAGACCAGGTTTCACCATGTTGGCTAGGCCAGTCTTGAACTCCTGACCTCAGGTGATCCACCCACTCCAGCCTCCCAAAGTACTGTGATTACAGGCATGAGCCACCGCACCTGGCCTGTAATTATATTTTTCTTCATATATGGTTTAAAAGACAAATGCATAAAACATTAATTAAAAATCTATGTTATTGCCATATAATCTATAAAAATGTAATTTGTGACAAAAACAATTTAAAGGGAAGGACAGAGTTGTATAGGAGCAGAATTTTTGTTTACTAGTGTGGTTAAGACAGAATAAGTAAAAATAGATTGTAATAAATTTAGTAGGCTTATTGTAATACCAGAATAATCACCAAAAGATAAATTAAAATACACAGAAAAGAAAATGAGAACACTATAAAAATTGTAAAATATAGAAAATTAAACACAGAAGAAGGCAATATGGTAGGAAATAAGAAACAAAAAAAGATAGATTGAAAACAAAAGGCAAAATGGCAGAAGACTTTCTTATCAGAAATTACTATAAATTTTAGTGGATTGAAATTTTTTCACTTAAAAGGTGAAGATTGGCAGAATAGATCCAATTATATGTCTACTAGAGACTCATCTGTTCTACAATAAAGAGATCTGAAAGACAAAACACAACAAAGAAAATATAAGAAATTTGTTTTTATTCTGATTCCAATAAATCAAGTATAAAAATACATTTAAAAAACCCTGAAATTTGACTATAGAAATTTCATTATGATATTAGAGGTACTAAAGAATACCATCACTTTTTTAGTTATGTTAACTCTGTAGCTTTGGGAATTCATATTTATGCAATTGAGAAGCAGCAAAATATTTGAGAATTGCTTTAAA
This sequence comes from Pongo pygmaeus, assembly GCF_028885625.2. Lineage (NCBI taxonomy): Eukaryota > Metazoa > Chordata > Mammalia > Primates > Hominidae > Pongo > Pongo pygmaeus. The sequence continues at coordinate 125,929,376 of NC_072373.2, read as the reverse complement.
ATACTTTTCAAGGAAGAAAATCATAGTCAAGGATAAAGCAAAACACATAATATTAATAATTCTTTCTGGGTGATGGGTATATAGGGTTCATTATGCCATTATTTTTACTTTTTAATATGTTTGAAAATTTTTCTAATAAAAACTGTTTAGAAAACACTTGGAGTCTGATTACTTCTGAACTCCATTTATGTCTTTTATTCTCAGAGAAATTGTTACCATTTCTCTCCATGATTATTGCAATAGCCTGTAATATCATTTCCCCCAACCCGTTTACCAATTCTATTAAGTCTATTAGAAGATGAAGTAGTCATTTGCAATAGAAGTAAAAATAATCCAACTTTTTCTCGTAACTGTCTTAATTTCCCATGTCCTTCAGAGTCAGAGCCAAAGTCCTTGCAATGGCCTATCTGGCTATATTAACCTTCCTCCACTTAAATTTCAAACCTGGATTTACCACTTCTCTCTGAGTTGGTGGATTCAGTTAAACTAGTCACTTTCCTCATGCCAAATATACCTTGGAGGCTTTGCTCTAGCTGCCTCCTTTTCTTGGAATCCACATGACTAGCTCCCTTAACTTCTTCAAGGTTTTGCTCAACATCGCTTTCTTAATAAGGCCTAGTGTGGCATTCCTTATCTTGTTACAGTTAAAATTACAAACTGCTTTAACCCAACTCAAACATTCTCCACCTCTTTAATCTGCTCTGTTTTTATAGCATTTGTCACATTTCAATATATTGTAATTAATTTTAATATTAAATGATCTATCATTCTGCTGCTGGGTAAGCTCTATCAGGGGAGGGAGCTTTATCTATTTATGTCCATGTTTGTTTACTACTGTATACTGAGTGATTAAAATAGTACATGGAGCATCACAGAAAATCAATATTTCTATTGTAAATTAATGACTGAATTTATGAACTACTGGTAATATTATATTTGAAAACATTAAATATGAGAGTGTGCATAGACAAGTCACATTATAATAAAAAATTGATATGTGTCAACTTAGATAAAACATGGAATTTGAAGCAGGTTGTTATCTCACAGTCTTAAATTTTTTTTTACCTATATAGATAAATTTGATACTCTCTAGCTAAAGGAACACATACAGATTAATTTCATTTAGTTTTGAATGAAACAAGGAAAAATAGAACTTTGACTTTTTCCTAAATATATGTCAGATTTTTTTAGTATCTGTTGTTGTTCAAAGAGAAATAATTAGTAAAGAATTTCTATTGTTGAGAGTTAATTAGTGCAATAGTGTGACAGGATATATCAGAAATCATAAATTTTACATAAAATTGTTAAAACTGAGTAATTAATAAAATATGTTTTATAACTTATCTTTTCCAAATGCAAAACAGACTAGATGGATGAAAGTTTATTTAAAGGCTGTGTTCAGTCTTCATGTCTTCTAAGTGTGATACTCACATCTCTTGCTCGTTAAGAAAAATCTACATGCACTATCAGTATTAAATAAAAGAAAAAAGCTCTCTTTGAAATTGGAAGCAAAATTTGTAGAGTGTAAAGGGTAGACATGTACAATGGCTTATTCTTTTGCATAACAAATTACAAAGCAATTCATAAAGTACAAAAGATCTGAGAAGATCTGTTATTGCTAGAGATTAATATAGTCCATGTGATCAGAGGAATGATGTCATTGCTCAGCAGTGCATTTCTAGCACCTGTGGGTAATGCTAGGTACAGGTGAAAACTCATCAAATAATTTAATTCAGCAAAAATGTTATAAAAATGTCAAATACAAATTTTGAAATTCAAAAGACCTATATTGAGAGCTTTATGTTAGAATAATATTAAAGTTGTTAGTTTATAGCCAGAGCAAAGAAAACAATGAGTTTTCTCAAAAAGTATATATGAAAAAATATACTTTTTTCATATATATATATATATTTTCATATATATATGTATATATGACCCTTTAAGTTCTAGGGTACATGTGCACAACATGCAGGTTTGTTATGTATGTATACATGTGCCATGTTGGTGTGCTGCACCCATTAACTTGTCATTTACATTAGGTCTATCTCCTAATGCTATCCCTCCCCCCTCCCCCCACCCCAAGACAGGCCCCGGTGTGTGATGTTCCCCACCCTGTGTCCAAGTGTTCTCATTGTTCAATTCTCACCTATGAGTGAGAACATGCGGTGTTTGATTTTCTGTCCTTGCGATAGTTTGCTCTGAATGATGGTTTCCAGCTTCATTCATGTCCCCACAAAGGACTTGAACTTATCCTTTTTTATGGCTGCATAGTATTCCATGGTGTATATGTGCCACATCTTAATCAGTCTATCATTCATGGACATTTGAATTGGTTCCAAGTCTTTGCTATTGTGAATAGTGCTGCAATAAACATATGTGTGCATGTGTCTTTGTAGCAGCATGATCTATAATTCTTTGGGTATATACTCAGTAATGGGATGGCTGGGTCAAATGGTATTTCTAGTTCTAGATCCTTGACGAATCACCACACTGTCTTCCACAATGGTTGAGCAAGTTTATAGTCCCACCAACAGTGTAAACGTGTTCCTATTTCTCCACATCCTCTCCAGCGCCCATTGTTTCCCGACTGTTTAATGATCACCATTCTAACTAGTGTGAGATGGTATCTCATTGTGGTTTTGATTTGTGTTTCTCTGATGGCCAGTGACGAAGAGAATTTATTCATGTGTCTGTTGGCTGCATAAATGTCTTCTTTTGAGAAGTGCCTGTTCATATCCTTTGCCCATTTTTTGATGGGGTTGTTTTTTTCTTGTAAATTTGTTTAAGTTCTTTGTAGATTCTGGATATTAGCCCTTTATCAGATGGGTAGATTGTAAAAATTTTCTCCCATTCTGTAGGTTGCCTGTTCACTCTGATGATAGTTTCTTTTGCTGTGCAGAAGCTCTTTAGTTTAATTAGATCCCATTTGTCTTCTTTGGCTTCTGTTGCCATTGCTTTTGGTGTTTTAGTCATGAAGTTCTTGCCCATGCCTATGTACTGAACGGTATTGCCTCAGTTTTCTTCTAGGATTTTTATGGTTTTAGGACTAACATTTAAGTCTTTAAACCATTTTGAGTTAATTTTTGTATAAGGCATAAGGAAGGCATCCAGTTTCAGCTTTCTACATATGGCTAGCCAGTTTTCCCAGCACCATTTATTAAATAGGGAATCCTTTCCCCATTGCTTGTTTTTGTCAAAGATTAGATGGTTGTAGATGTGTGGTGTTATTTCTGAGGGCTCTGTTCTGTTCCATTGGTCTATATCTCTGTTTTGGTACCAGTACCATGCTGTTTTGGTTACTGTAGCCTTGTAGTATAGTTTGAAATCAGGTAGCGTGATGCCTCCAGCTCTGTTCTTTTGGCTTAGGATTGCCTTGGCTATGCAGGCTCTTTTTTGCTTCTGTATGAACTTTAAAGTAGTTTTTTCCAATTTTGTGAAGAAAGTCATTGGTAGCTTGATGGGGATAGCAATGAATCTATAAATTACCTTGGCAGTATGGCCATTCTCAAAATATTGATTCTTCCTACCTATGAGCATGGAATGTTCTTCCATTTGTTTATATCCTCTTTTATTTCCTTGAGCAGTGGTTTGTAGTTCTCCTTGAAGAGGTCCTTCACGTCACTTGTAAGTTGGATTCCTAGGTATTTTATTCTCTTTGAAGCAATTGTGAATGTGAGTTCACTCATGATTTGGCTCTCTGTTTGTCTGTTATTGGTGTATAGGAATGTTTCTGATTTTTGCACATTGATTTTGTATCTTGAGATTTTGCTGAAGTTGCTTATCAGCTTAAAGAGATTTGGGGCTGAGATGATGGGTTTTCTAAATATACAATTATGTTATCTGCAAACAGGGACAATTTGACTTACTCTTTTCCTGATTGAATACCCTTTATTTCTTTCTTCTGCCTGATTGTCCTGGCCAGAATTTCCAACACTATGTTGAATAGGAGTGGTCAGAGAGGTTATCCCTGTCTTGTGCCAATTTTCAAAGGGAATGCTTCCAGTTTTTGCCCATTCAGTATGATATTGGCTCCGGGTTTGTCATGAATAACTCTTGTTATTTTGAGATACATCCCATCAATACCTAATTTATTGAGAGTTTTTAAGATGAAGGGCTGTTGAATTCTGTAAAGTCAACCTATATTGCTGTGCATGATTTTAGTCTCTGCTTATATAAGCTGAGTAATGACCAACCAGACTGTATTCAGGAGATCCCTTTTAGTTAGATAGGCATGGTGATCCACTCCTGTAATCCCAGCTACTTGAGAAGCTAAGGCAGGAGAATTGCTTGATGTGAGGAATTCAAGGCTGAAGTAAGCCTTGATTGCAGCATGGCACTCCAGCCTAGGTGACAGAAAGGGACCCTGTCTTTATATAGATATATGTGTGTATTTATATATATAAATAAAAATAATAAGAATATTTTCAAAATTTTGAAAAACATTCTAGACATTGAACTTAAACACGTCTTATGTTAAAATAATTTTTAAACATTTTCAGGAAGGCAATGTGTAAGAAGCAGATTTACGCTGGATAATTTCAGTTTGAAATTATGGTCAATCAGTGGATAGTCTAGGGATGCAAGTTTTTTCTTGACAAAAAATAAAAATGCTCTAAAACCTTTTTAAATAAAAAATCAACACTATAGAAAAACAGTCCTGCAAAAAAATATATCACAGTGACTGGAAGTATTTAAGAAGATCTGTGCATGACATATTTAAAGTGCTAAAGGGAAAAACTTTTACCCTAGAATAATTATATCCAGAGAAAATGTCCTTCAAGCATGAAGAAGAAATAACAACCTTCCCAGACAAACAAAAGCTGAGAGATTTCATCAACACCAGGCTTGTCCTACAGGAAATGCTTAAGAGAGTTCTCCTCTCTGGAAGAAAAGGCTGTTAATGGGCAAGAAAAAATCATCTGAAGGTCCAAAACTCACTGATAATCATAAGCACACAGAAAAGCAGAATATTTCAACACTGTAATTGTAGTCTGGAAACTACTCTTAAGTAAAAAGACTAAATTATAAAACAACAAAAAATAATAACTACAACTTTTTAAGACTATAATACAATAAGACATAAAGAAAAATAACAAAAAGTTTAAAAAGCAGGGGGATGAAGTTAAAGTGTAAAGTTTTTATTAGCTTTTTGTGTGTGTTCATGTGTTTGTTTGTACAGTCAATGTTAGCTTGTCATCAGTTTAAAATAATGGGTTATAAGATAGTATTTGCAAGCCTCATGGTAACTTCAAATCCAAAAACCTACAATAAATAGACAAAAAATTAAAAGTAAGCAATTAAAGCATATCACCACAGAAAATCACTTTCACTAAAAGAAAGATAGACTCGAAGGAAAGAAGGAAGAGACCACAAAACAACTAGAAAACAAATAAAATGAAAGTATTAAGTTCTTACTTACTGATAATAGCATTGAATATAAATGACCTAACCTCTCCAATCAAAAGACATAGAGTGGCTGAATAGATGATAAAACAAGACTTAATGATCTGTAGCCTGCAAGAAAGACATTTTATCAATACAAATACACATAAACTAAAAATAAATGGCTAGAAAAAGATATTCTATGTCAATAGAAACAACACAACAACAACAAAAAAAGAGCAGGAGTTACTATACTTAGTCAACATAGATTTCAAGACAAAAACTACAAGAAAAGTCAAAGTCATTTTATAATAATAAAAGAGTCAAGTTAGCAAGAAGATATAACAATTGTAAATATATATGCACCAAACATTGAGGCATCCAGATGTGTAAAACAAATATTGTTAAAGTAAAAGAGACAGACCTCAACACAATAGTATCTAGAGACTTCAGCACCCCACTTTCAGCATTAAAGAGATGTTTCAGACAGAAAAACAACCAACATCAGACTTAATCTGCAATATAGAATAAAAGGACCTGGTAGGTGTTTACAGAACTTTTCATTGAAGAGCTGCCGAATATATATTCTCTTTCTCAGCACATGGATCATTCTCAAGGATAGACCATATATTAGGTCACAAAACAAGTCTTAAAACATTCAAAAAACATTGACATAATATCAGGCATTTTCTCTGACCACAATACAATAAAACTAGAAATCAATGACAAGAGGAATTTTGGAAACTATACAAACAAATGGAAATTACACAATGTGCTCACAAATGACCACTGGGATAAGGAAGACATTAAGAAGGAAACTGAAACATTTCTTGAAGCAAATGATAATGAACATACTAAACAGAATATACAAAAATTGATGGGATAGAGCAAAAGCAGTACTAAGAAGAAAATTTATAGCTGTAAGTGCCTGCATGAAAAAAAGAAAAACATCAAAAAAAAAAAAAAAACAATGATGCATCTTAAAAAACTAGAAAGCAAGAACAAACCAAACTCAAAGTTAGTAGAAGAAAAGAAATAATGAAGATCACAGCAGAAATAAATGAAATTGAAGGAAATCATAACTCACAAAATAGATTAATGAAAGAAAATGTTGCTTTCTTGAAAATATAAACAAAATAGACAAACCTTTAGCCAGACTAAGAAAAAAAGAGAGAATACCAACAAATAAAATTAGAGATGAAAAAGGAGATATTACAACTGATACCACAGAAATTCAGAGGATCATTACAGACTTCTATGAGCAACTATATGCCAATAGCTTGGTAAACCTGGAAAAAATGGAAAAATTCCTATACACAATAAATCTACAAAGATTGAACCAGAAAGAAATTAAGAACCTGAACAGAAGAATAACAAGTTATGAGATTGAAACCATAAAAAAACTCTCTCAGAAAAAAAAATAATAATAATAAAGCCTGGGAACCATTGGCTTTACTGTTGAATTCTATAAAACATTTAAAGAAGAACTAATGCCAACCTTACTCAAACTATTTTGAAAAACAGAATAATTAGTGGGGGGAATACTCCCAAACACATCGTATGAGTCTGGTATTACCCTGATACACAAACCAGACAAAAATACATAACAAAAGGAAAGACAATCACAGGCCAATATCTCTGATAAATATTGATGCAATAATCCTCAACAAAACATTAACAAACTGAATACATTAACAAAATCATTCATCACAGCCAAGTGAAGTTATCCCAAAGATGCAAGAATAGTTCCGCATATGCAAATTGATCAATGTGTTCTATCATATCAACAGAAGGGAGGACAAAATCCATATCATCGTTTCAATTGATACAAAAATGCATTTGATAAACTTTAACATCTCTCCATGATTAAAAAAAACCCTCATAAGACTAGCTATATAAGGAACATACCTCAACTAAATAAAACCCACATGTAACAGACCTGCAGCTACCATCATACAGAATGAGGAAAACCTGAAAGCCTTTTCTATAAGATCTGAAGAATGACAAGGATGCCCACTTTTACCATTGTTATTCAATATAGTACTAGAAGTCCTACCTAGAGCAATCAGACAAAAGAAAGAATTAAAAAGCATTGAAACAAAAAAGGAAGCCAAATTATCTTTATTTGCAGTGAAAGATGTCAACAATGAGAACTATAAAACACTGATGAAAGAAAGAGGACACAAAAAATAGAAAGATATTTCATGTTTATAAATTGGAAGAATTAGTACTGTTAAAATATTCATACCAAAAGCAGTCTACAGATTCATTTCAATTCTTATCAAAATACAAATGTCATTCTTCCTCAGGGAAATAGAAAAAACAATTCTAAAATTTATATGGAGCCACAAAAGACCCAATATAGCTAAAGCTATTCTGTGGGAAAAAAAAAAAAAATAGAACTGGAGGAATCTTGTTACCTCACTTTAAGTTATACTACAGAGCTATAGTAACAAAAACAACATGGTATTGGCATAAAAACAGACACACAGACCAATAGAACAGAATAGATAACCCAGAAACAAATCCATACATCTACAATGAGATCATTTTCAACAAAGTTGCCAAGAACACACACCGGGGAAAAGATAATTTCTTCAATAAACGTTGTTGGGAAAACTGGGTATCCATATGCAGAAGAATAAAACTATGTCCATATCTCTTGCAACATATGAAAATCAAACTCTATAATTCTAACACCTTAAACTATGAAAATATTAGAAGAACCACATTTGGGAAACTCTCCAGGACATTAGTCTGGGCAAAAATTTATTGCCCAACAAGCACAGGCAACCAAAGCAGAAATGGACAAATGGAGTAACATCAAGCTACAAAGTTTCCATGTAGCAAAGAAGACATTCAACAAAGTGAAAAGAGAAACCACAGAATGGGAGAAAATATTGCAACCTCTCCATCTGACAAGGGGTTAATAACCATATTATATAAGGAGCTCAAACAACTCTATAGGAAAAAATAATCAAATAATCTAATATAAATGGGCAAAAGAAATAAATAGACATTTCTCAAAATAAGATGTACAAATGGCAAACATGCATATGAAAAGGTATTCAACATAATTGATTATCAGAGAAATTTGAATCACAAGTATAATGAGATATCATCTCACCTCAGTTAAAATCGCTTTTATCCAAAAGCAGGCAATAAAAAATGCTGGCAAGAATGTGAACAAAATGGAACTGCTGTACACTTTTGGTGGGAACGTAAATTAGTACAACCACTATGAAGAACAATTTGGAGGTTCCTCAAAATACTAAAAATGGAGCTACTATAGTATCCAGCAATCCCACTGCTGAGTATATACCCAAAGGAAGGAAATTAGCATACTGCACTCTCATGTTTGTTGCAGCACTATTCCCAATAGCAAAGATTTGGCTGAAGACTAAATGTCCATCAAGAGATGAACGAATAGAAAAAATATAATTATACACAATGGATTACTATTCAGCTATAAGAAAAGCCATGAGATCCTGTCATTTGCACAAACATGGATGGAAGTGGAGGTCATTATGTTAAGTAAAACAAGCCAGGCATGGAAAGACAAATATCACCTGTTCTCACTTATTTGTGGGATCTAAAATTCCAAACAAACTAATGGAGATAGAGAGTAGAAAGATGGACATTAGAGGCTGGGAAGGGTAGCTGGGGTGGTGGGAAGGGAGGTAGTGATGGTTAGTAGGTACAAAAAAATAGAAAGAAAAGTAAGACCTTGTATATGATAGCACAATAGGGTGACTGTCATCAATAATAATTTAATTTTACATGTTAAAATAAATACAAGAGTATAATATTCTCATGTACCCGGTAAATATATATACCTATTATTTACTCACTAAATGTAAATTATTAAAAATTAAAATTAGAAGATCTGAATATAATTGCCAAATTATGACATAAAAAATATTTTCCTAGACAGAAATGTATTATGTTATTTTAATATGACATATTCTAATTAAATCAATTATAATATTCTTGAATATACAATTTGCCCAAAGCACTGGGAAAACACACACACACATACACACCCCTATTCCCCCACATACAGTCATACCTCAGATATACTGCATCTTACTGATCACTGCAATAAAACGAATAGCAAAATAAAGTGAGCCAAACAAAGCTTTTGGTTTCCCAGTGCGTATAAAATTATGTTACACTATACTGTAACATATTAAGTGTTCAATAGCATTGTGTTTAAAAAATAATGTGTATTCCTTAATTTAAAAATTCTTTACTGGGCTGGGCACAGTGTCTGATGCCTGTAATCCCAGCACTTTGGGATCCCAAGGTGGATGAATCACTTGAGGTCAGGAGTTCAAAACAAGCCTGGCCAACATGGTGAAACCCCGTCTCTACTAAAAATACAAAAATTAGCCAAGTGTGGTGGTGGGCACCTGTAATCCCAGCTACTTGGGAGGCTGAGGCAGGAGAATTGCTTGAACTTGGGACATGGAGGTTGCATTGAGCCTAGATTGCACTACTGCACTCCAGACAGCGCAACAGGGCAGGACTCTGTCTCAAGAAAAAAAAAAAATTCTTTATTGTTAAAAGAAGCTAACTCTCATCTGAGTATTCAGTGAATAGTAATCTTTTTGCTGATAGAGGGTGCCTCCTCAACATTTATGACTGCTCACTGATGAGGGTGTTGGTTACTGAAGGCTAGGGGTCTCTGGCGGTTTCTTAAGATGGCATATTTGTTGCACTGATTAACACTTCCTTTTATGAAAGATTTCTCTGTAGTGTGTGATGCTGTTTAAAAGTATTTTACCCATAGTAGAACTTTTTTCAAAATTAGAGCCAATTCCTTAAATTCTGCCAACACTTTATCAACTAAGCTTATGAGATATTCTAAATCTTTTGTTGTCATTTCAACAATGTTCACATAATATTCACCAGAAGAATGTTTCTTTTCAAAAAACAGCTTTATTTTCTCACTCATAAGAAATAACTTCTTGTCCACTCAAATGTTTTATACAATTATAACTTAATTTATGAAATAATATAGCAAAATTTGTTATACCTTGTTTCTTTTGTTATGACAAGACTTAGAAGTAAAAAATTGTCAACTCACAATTGACTTTTATTCATTTTCGTATAAATGGCTCAGAAATATAACCAAATATTATCTTACAGTGTATTCCCAGAGATGTAAAACCTGAAAATATTTCAACAACTGAGCAAAGAATAATCAGGATCTGTGACTGGGTTTGCATGAATTGCATGAGTAAACAGCAATTTTTTTAACTAAATGTATTTAAATTAGATGTTTATAAAATGATATATTTTAAATTATTACTTTGGATATTGAATGTATACTAAATGTTGTATTGTTGTTATGCAAAAGAGGAAAAGTCTCACTGTAATCTTTTAGTCAGTACATTAGTTTGCACTTCAACTCTGCTTCATTAAGCAACACTTGCCTGGCAGGGAGGATAGCATAATCACCATTCATGTTTTATTATGTGATTGCAACAATTCATTTACATCTTTAGGCTCTACTTCTAATACTAGTTTTCTTGCTATTTCTATCACATCTGTAGTTACAATCCTCTGCTGAATTCCTGATCCCCTCAAAGCCATCAATGAGTGTTGAATCAACTTTTTTCAAACTCCTGTTAATGTTGATATTTTGACATCCTCCATGAGTCACAAATGTTTGCCACATCTAGAATGGTGAATCATTTCCAGAAGGTATACAAAGAACTTTGCCTAGACCAGAGAAGTTACTATCAATGGTAGCTACATCCTTATGAAATGTATTTTTTTACATAATAAGACTTGAATATTGAAATAACTCTTTGATCCATGGGTGGAAGGATGGATGTCGTATTAGATGGCATAAAAACAGCATTCATCTCCTTGTACATCTTCATCAGTAATCTTGGGTGACCAGGTGCATTGTCATTGAACAGTAACATTGTGAAAGGAACCTTTTTATCTGAGTAGTATGTCTCAATGGTGTGCTTAAAATATTCAGTAACCATGGGTAAACAGAAGAGTTATCATCCAGCCTTTGTTATTTTATTTATTGAGCACAGGCAGAGTAGATTCAGCATAACTCTTAAGGGCCCCAGGATTTTTGAAATAGTAAATGAGCGTTGGTGCATGTTCTTTGAAGTTTGAAACCAGGCATTAACTTCTCCTCTCTAGCTATAAAATTCCTGGATGACATCTTATTCTAATAGAAGGCTGTATGATCTATATTTAAAGTCCATTATTATAGCTAGATGTCCTAGATAACTAGCTGCAGCTTCTGCATCAGCAGTTGCTGCATCAAATTGTGTTTTTATAAAACTAGAAACAAGCTATCTGTGAAAATGTTTTGTGACGTGATAATTCATCTCACAGAATGGAACCTGAGTTTTGATTCCCCAGGTTGTAAACACTCTTTCAGTAGTATCTACAAAAGGACATTTCAGAGCCATTGAGGCCTATAGTGAGAAACCAAATATCCTGCAATAAAAATTAGAAACAAGCCATCTGTGAAAATACTTTGTGATATGTGCATTCATCTCACAGAATGGAACCTGTGTTTTGATTCACCAGGTTGGAAACACTCTTTTTGTAGAATCTTTGAAGGGACATTTCTGAGCCCTTTGATGCCCATAGTGAAAAACTTAATATCCTGCCATGTAAACTAGAATCAAACTATCTGCCAAAATGTTTTGTGATGTGTGGATTTACTTCACAGAATGGAACCTGCACTTTGATTCAGCAGGTTGGATAATTCTTTTTGTAGAATCTACGAAGGGATATTTCAGAGCCTATTGACACCTATAGTGAAGAACCGAATACCCTGTGATAAAAACTAGAAACAAACTATCTCTGAAAATGCTTTGTGATTTGTGGATTCATCTCACAGAAAGGAACCTGTGTTTTGAGTCACCATGTCAGAAACACTCTTTTTGTAGAACTTACAAAGGGACATTTCTGAGCCCATTGATGCCTATAGAAAAAAATCAAATATCCCCCTGTAAAAACCAGAAGCAAGCTATCTGTAAAAATGCTTTGTGATGTGTGGATTCATCTCACAGAATGAAACCTGTGTTTTGATTTAGCAGGTTGGAAATGCTCTTTTTGTAGAATCTATGACCAGACATTTCTGAGCCCATTGATGCCTACTGTGAAAACTTAATATCCTGCATTAAAACTAGAAACAAGCTATATGTGAAAATGCTTTGTGATGTGTGGATTCATCTCACAGAATGGTACCTGTGTTTTGATTCACCAGGTTGGAAATGCTCTTTTTGTAGAATATACAAAGGGACATTTTTGAGCTCATTGAAGCCTATAATGAAAAGTTGAAAATCCAGCAATAAAAACTAGAAACAAACTATCTGTGAAAATGTTTGTGATTTGTGGATTCACCTCACAGAATGGAACCTGTGTTTTGATTCAGCAGGTTAGAAACACCTTTTAAACAATGTATGAATGGACATTTCTGAGCTCATTGATGACTACAGTTAAAACTTTAATATCCAACCTTAAAAGTAGAAACAAGCTATATGTGAAAATGATCTGGGGTGTGTCGATTAATCTCACAAAAAACACCCATGTGTTTTATTTTACCTGGTTGGAAACACTGTCTTTGTAGAATATACTAATAAACATTTCTGAGCCATTTGATACCTTCAGTGAAAAACCTAATATCCTATGATAAAAACTAGAAACAAGCTATCTGTGAAAATGTTTTGTAATGTGTGAATTCATCTCACAGAAAACCTGTGTTTTGATTCACCAGGTTTGAAACATTCTTTTGGTAGAATCTGTGAAGAGACATTTCCAAACCCACTGGAGCCTACAGTAAAAAACTGAATATCCTGCAAAATAAACCTAGAAGCAATTTATCTGTGAAAATGCTTTGTGATGTGTGGATTCATCTCACAGAGTTAAACCTTTGTTTTGACTTAACATATTGGGAAAACTCTTTTTGTAGAATGCATGAAGAGGGATTTCTGAGCCAATTGATGCTTATAGTGAAAAACTGAATATCCCATGATGAAAACTAGAAACAAGCTACCCGTAAAAATGCTTTGTGATGAGTGGATTCATCTCACATAATGCAACCTGTGTTTTGATTCACCAGGTTGGAAGCACTCTTTCTGTAGTATATACAAAAAAGCATTTATGAGCACATTGATACCTACAGTGAAAAACCAAATATGTCACCGTAAAAACAGAAAACAGCTTATTTGTGAAGCTGTTTTGTGATGTGTGGATTCATCTCACCTAATGGAGCCTGTTTTTTGGTTCAACAGGTTGGAAGCAGTCTTTTTGTAAGATCTACGACTGGAGAACTCTGAGCTCTTTGATGCCTATAGTAAAAAACCTAATATCCTGTGATAAAATCTAGAAACAAGCTATGTATGAAAATGCATTGTGATGTGTGGATTCATCTCACAGAATGGAATCTGTGTTTTATTCACCAGGTTGGATACACTCTTTTTGTAGAATATACGAAGAGACATTTCTGAGTTCATTGAGGCCTATAGTGAAACACCAAATATTTCATGACAAAAACTAGAAACAAGACAGCTGTGAAAATGCTCTGTGATTCATCTCACAGAACGGAACCTGTGTTTTATTTAGCAGGTTTGAAACTTTCTTTTTGCTAAATTTATGAATGGACATTTCTGAGACTATTGACGCCTATGGTGAAAAACTGAATATCCTGCCTAAAAAACTAGAAACAAGCTATGCGTGAAAATGTATTGTGATGTGTGGATCTATTTTACAGAATGAAACTTGTGTTTTGATTTAGCAGATTGGAAACATTTTTTTTGTAGAGTCTATGAATGGACATTTCTCACATTTCTGATGCCTATAGTAAAAAAAAAAAATACATACTGCATAAAAACTAGAAACAAACTATATTTGAAAATACTTTGTAATGAGTGAATTAATCTCACAGAATAAAACCTTTTGATTCACCAGGTTGGAAGCACTCTTTTTGTAGAATCTGTGACCAGATATTTTTGAGCCCATTGTCAAAAAACTGAAAATCCCACATTAAATCTAGAAACAAGCTGTATGTGAAAATACTTTCTGATGTGTGGATTCATATTACAGAAGGGAATCTGAGTTTCAATTCACCAGGTTGGAGTCACTCTTTTTGTGGAATATATAAAGGGTCATTTCTGAGCCCATTGATGCTTACAGTGAAAAACTGAGTATCCCACGATAAAATCTAGAAACAAGCTATCTGTGAAAATGCTTTGTGATTGTGTGGATTCACCTCACAAAATGGAAAATGTGACTTCATTCAGCAAGTTGGAAACACTCTTTCTGTAGAAGATACGAAGGGACACTTCTGAGCCCATTGAGGCCTAGAGTGAAAAACTGAATATCCCTCAAAAAAACACTAAAAAAAACCTATTGATAATAATGTTTTGTGATGTGTACATTCATTTCACAGAAGGTAACCTGTATTTTGATTCAGGAGGTTGGAAACACTCTTTTTGTAGCATGTACAGACAGACATTTCTGAGTCCATTGACACAGTAAAAGAACTTAATATCCTGCTTAATTAAAACTAGACACAAGCTACATGTGAAAATGCTCTGGCTGTGTGGATTCATTGCACAGAACGGAAACTGTTTTGATTCACCAGGTTGGAAACACACTCTCTTTATAAAATATATGAAGGAACATTTCTGAGCCCATTTTCACTCACAGCAAAAAACCGAAAATCACCCATAAAAATTACAAACAAGCCACATGGGAAAATGCTGCATGATATTTGAATTCATCTCATGGAAAGAAACCTGTGTTTTGATTCACCAGGTTGGAAACACTGTTTTTGTAGAATATACAAAAGGACATTCTCAGCCCATAGTAGTGCATAGTGAATAACTGAATATCTTGCAATAAAAACTAGACACAAAAAAAACTAGACTAGAAAATTGCTTTGTGTTGTATGGATTCATCCCAAAGAATGGAATCTGTGTTTTGATTTAGCAGGTTGGAAACACATTTTTATAGAGTCTACAAATGAACATTTCTGAGTCCTTCGTCACCTATAGTGAAAATGGAATATCCTGCATAAAAACTAGAAACAAGCTATATTTGAAAATGCTTTGTGCTGTGTTGATTCATCTCACAGAATGGAACCTCTATTTTGATTGTCCAGGTTAGAAACACTCTTTTTGTAGATTCTATGAAGGGGCATTTCTGAGCCCATTGATGCCTATATTGAAAGCCAGAATATCCCCTGATAAAAACTAGAAACAAGCTATCTGTAAAAATACTATGTGATGCATGGATTCATTTCATAGAAAAAATCCTGTGTTTTAACTTACCAGGTTGGGAGCACTCTTTGCAAACTCTACCACTGGACATTGTTGAGCCCTTTCACCCCTATTGTGAAAAACCAAAAATCCCGTGATAAAAACTGGAAACAAGCTGTCTGTGACAATGCTTTGTGATGTGTGGATTCATCTAACAAAATAGAACCTATGTTTTGATTAAGCAGCTTGGAAACACTGTTTGTAGAATCTAAAAATGGACATTTCTGAGCTTTCTGGTGCCTATAGTGAAAAACCAAATATGCCGCATGAAACTAGAAACAAGTTATATGTGAAAATACTTCTAGATTTGTGGATTCATATAATAAAATGGAACCTGTGTTTTGATTTACCAAGTTGAAAGCACTCTTTTTGTAGAAGCAACAACTGGAAATTTCTGAGCCCATTGATGCCTATAGTGGAAAGCCTAATATCCTGCATTAAGACTACAAACAACATATCTGTGAAAATGCTTTCTTACGTGTAGATTTTTTTCACAGAATGGAACCCATGTTTTGATTCACCAGGTTGGGAAGACTCTTTTTGTTTGTATGAAGGTACATTTCTGAGCCCATTGACATCTATAGTAAAAAATTGAATATCCCACAATAAAAACTAAGAACAAGCTATATGAGAAAATGTTTTGTGTTGTGTGGATTCATCTCACAGAATGGAACCTCTGTTTTGATTAACCAGGTTGGAAACACTCTTTTTTTAGAATGTACGAACCAATATTTCTGAGCCATTGATGACTACAGTGAAAAAGGGAGTATTCTGCATAGAAACTAGTAACAAACTATATGTGAAAATACTTTGTGATGTGTGGATTCATCTCACAGAATGGAACCTGTGTTTTGATTCACCAGGGTGGATCACACTTTTTGTAGAATATACAAAGGGACATTTCTGAGGCAATTGAGGCCTAGAATGAAAAACTGAATATTCCATGATAAAAACTAGAAACTACCTATCTGAGAAAATGCTTTGTACTGTGCACATTCACCTCACAGAATGGAACATGAGTTTTGGTTCACCAGGTTGGAAATACTCTGTTGATAGAATATATGAAGCAACACTTCAATTCCCATTGGGCCCATAGTGAAAAACCGAATATCCCTCACAAGAACTAGAACAAGGTATCTGTGAAAATATTTTGTGATGTGTGGATTTATCTCACAAAATGTAACCTCTGTTTTGATTCACCAGGTTGGAAACACTTTTGTAGAATCTATGAACAAGTGTTTCTGAGCCTGTACGAAAAACCGAATGTCCTGCTATAAAAACTAGAAACAAGCTGTGAAAATGCTTTGTGATGAGTGGATTCATCTCACAGAATGCAACCTGTGTTTTGATTCAACAAGTTGGAAACACTGTTTTTGTAGTATATACGAAAAGACATTTCTGAGCCCATTGACGCCTGTAGTGAAAAACCGAATATCCCGCGATAAAAACTGGAAACAATCTATCTGTGAAAATGTTTTGTCATGTGTGGATTCATCTCAGTAAATAAATCCTTGTTGGGTTCACCAGGTTGTAAACAGTCTTTTTTTAGAATTTACGACTGGACAACTCTGAACCTTTTGACGCCTATAGTGAAACACCGAATATCTTGCGATAAAAACTAGACAAAAACTATCTGTGAAAATGCTTTGTCATATGTGGATTCATCTCACCAAATAGAGCCAGTTTTTTGCTTCACCAGCTTGGAAACACTTTTTTCTTTTCTTTTCTTTTCTTTTTTTTTTGTGGAATCTATAACCGTACAATTCTGAGCCCTTTGATGTCTATAGTGAAAAACTGAATATCTCGTGATAAAAACTGGAAACAACCTATCTGTAAAAATGTTTTGTCATGTGGGGGTTCATCTCACCAAATGGTGCCTAGTTTTGGATCACCAAGTTGGAAACAGACCGGACAACTCTGCACCCTTTGACGCCTACAGTGAAAAACCGAATATCCCGCGATTAAAACTAGAAAAAAGCTATCTAAGAAAATGTTTTGTGATGTGAGTATTCATATCACAGAATGTAACCTGTGTTTAGATTAACCAGGTTGGAAACACTCTTTTTCTAGGATCTACGAAGTGATATTTCTGAGCTTATTGATGCCTGTACTGAAAAATCTCATATTCTGAGATAAAATCTAGAAACAATCTATCGGTTAAAAGGCTTTGTGATGTGTGGATTCATCTCACAGAATGGAAACTGTGTTTTGATTCACCAGCTTGGAAACACTTTTTTTGTTGTATATATGAAGAGATGTTTCTGGGCCCATAGAGGCCTATAGTGAAAAACCAAATATCCCACATATAAACTAGAAACAAGCAACATGGGAAAATACTTCCTGATGTGTGGATTCATCTGAAGGAATGGAACCTGTGCTTTGCTTCTCCAGGTTAGAAACACTTTTTTTGTAGAATATACAAAGGGACATTCCTGAGCCCATTAAAGCCCATATTAAATAACTGAATATCTCATGATAAAAACTAGAAACAAGGTTTTTGTGAAAATGAATTGTGATGTGTGGATTCATCTCACATAATTTCACCTATGTTGTGATTCAACAGGTTGGAAAAACTCTTATTGTAAAATGTACAAAGGGACATTTCTGAGCCTGTTGATGCATATAGTGGAAAACTGAATATCTTACAATACAAACTAAGAACAAGCTATCTGTGAAAATATTTTGTGATGTGTGGATTCATCTCACAGAAGGGAACCTGTGTTTTGATTTACCAGGTTGGAAACACTTTTTTTGTAGAATACACGGTGGGACATTTCTAAGTCTATTTATTCTTAAAGTCAAAAACTGAATATCCCACAATATAAACTAGAAATAAGCTTTCTGTGAAAATGCTTTGTGATGTGTGAGTTTATCTCACAGAATAAAACCTGTGTTTTGACTCAGTAGGTTAAAAACCCTCATTTAGGAGAATGTACGAACGGACATTTGTGAGCCCATTGACACCTATAGTGAAAAACTGAACATCTCTTGATAAAAACTAAAAACAAACCACCTGTGAAAACGCCTTGTTGTGTATGGATTCATCTCACAGAACATCACCTGTGTTTTGATTCACCACATTGGAAAAATCTCTTTTTGTAGAATGTATGACAGGACAACTCTGAGTCCATGGATGCCTATAGTGAAAAACCTAACATCCAAATAAAAACAAGAAAAAAAGATTTATGTGAAAATGCTTTGTGGTGTGTAAATTCATCTCACAGATTGGAAACTGTGTTTTGATTCACCAGGTTGGAAACACTATTTTTGTAGAATCTATGAATGGACATTTCTGAGCACATTGGTGCCTTTGTGAAAAATCCAATATTCTGCATAAAAACTAGAAGCAAGCTATGTGTGGAAATTCTTTGTAATGTGTGGATTCATCTTAGAGAATGGAATGTGTGTTTTTATTCACTAGGTTGGAAACATTCTTTTTCTAGAATATACAAAGGAATATTTCTGAGCTCTTTGGTGACTCTAGTAAAAGAACAAATATTCCACTCTAAAAACTAGAAACAAGCTATCTGTCAAAATAATTTGTGATGTGTGGATATATCTCACTGAATGGAACCCGTATTTTGATAAACCAGGTTGAAAACATTCTTTTCGTAGAGTATAAGAAGGGACTTTTCTGAGTGCATTCATGCCTATAGTGAAAAACGGAATATCCCTTGATAAAAACTAGAAACAAGCTATATATGAAAATGCTTTGTGATGGGTGGATCCATCTCACAGAATTGAACCTGTGTTATGATTACTAGGTTGGAAACACTCTTTTTGTAGAATCTATGAAAGGATATTCTTGAGCCCATTGATACCTATAGTGAAAAATCAAATATCCTGAGATAAAAACTAGACACAAGCTATTTGTGAAACTGCCTTTGTGATGTGTAGATTTGTCTCTCCTAATGGAAACTGTGTTTTAATAAACCAAGTGAAAACTCTCTTTTTGTAGAATCTACGAATGAACATTTTTTATCACATTGATGCCTATGGTAAAAAACTGATAATCCCACAATAAAAACTAGAAACAAGCTATCTGTGAAAATGTTTTGTGATGTGTGGATTTGTCTCACAGAATGGAACCTGTGTTTTGATTCACCAGGTTGGAGATGTTATATTTGTAGAATATATGAAGGGACATTTCTGAGCCCATTGACCTCTATAGTGAAAAACTGAATATCTTGCATAAAAACTAGAAACAAGCAATATGAGAAAATACTTTCTGATGTGTGGGTTGATGTCACTGAATGGAATCTATGTTTTGATTCATCACATTGGAAACACTCTTTTTGTGGATTATAAAAAGGAATATTTCTGAGCCCATTGATGCCTATAATGAAGAACAGAATATCCTGTGATAAAAACCAAAAGTAAGCTATTGTGAAAACATTTTGTGTTGTGTGGGTTCATTTAACAGAAGAGAACCTGTGTTTTGATTTATCAGGTTGGAAACACTCTTTTTGTAGAATATACAATGGAACATTTCAGAGCCAATTTATGCTTAGAGTGAAAAACTGAATATCCCTTGATAAAAACTAGAAACAAACTTTATGTGAAAATGCTTTGTGATGTCTGGATTCATCACCCAGAAGGAAACCTGTGTTTTGATTCAGATGTTTGGAAACTCTCATTTTGAACAATGTACGAAAGAACATTTCTGGGCCAATTGATGCCTTTAGTGAAAAACTCAATATCTCTTGATAAAAACTAGAAACAAGCTATCTGTGAAAATGCCTTGTTGTGTGTGGATTCATCTCATAGAATGTAACCTGTGTTTTGATTAACCACCTTGGAAAAACTCATTTTGTAGAATGTACAAACAGACATTTCTGACGCCATTGAGCCTATAGTGAAAAACCCAATATCCCACGATAAAAACTGGAAACAAGCTATACATGAAAATGCTTTGTGATGTGTGGATTCATTTCAAAGAATGTAATGTGTGTTTTGATTAACCACCTTGGAAAAACTCATTTTGTAGAATGTACGAACAAAAGTTTCTGAGGCCATTAAAGCCTATAGTGAAAAACCGAATATCCCACAATAAAAACTGGAAACAAGCTGTGAAAATGCTTTGTGATGTGTGGATTCATTTCAAAGGATGGAACCTATGTTTTCATTAACCAAGTTGGAAGCCCTCTTTTTGTAGAGTCTATGACTGGACAAAATTGAGCCCATTGATGCCTATAGTGAAAAACCTAATATCCCGCATAAAAACTAGAAACAAGCAATCTGTGAAAATACTTTGTGATTTGTGGATTCACCTCACAGAATGGAAACTGTGTTTTGATTCACCAGGTTGGAAACATTCTTTCTGTAGAATATACGAAGGGACATTTCTGAGACCATTGAAGCCTATAGTAAAAAAATGAATATCCCTCACTGAAAACTAGAAACAAGCTATCTGCGAAAATGCGTTGTGATGTGTTTATTTATCTCACAGAATGGAACTTGTGTTTTGATACAGCAGGTTGGAAACAGTCTTTTTGTAGAATTTACGAAGTGACATTTCTGAGCTCATTGAGGCCTATAGTGAAAACCTGAATAACCTGCGATAAAAACTAGAAACAAACTATTTGTGAAAATGCTTTGAGATGTGTTGATTCATCTCCCAGAATAGAACCTGTGTTTTCATTCACTAGGTTAGAATCATTCTCTTTGTAGAATTTATGAGGGGACATTTCTGTGCCCATTTTTGCTATAGTGGAAAACCAAATATTCTGTGATTAAAAACTAGAAACAAGTTATCTGTGGAAATGCTTTGTGATGTGTTGATTCATCTCATAGAATGGAACCTGTGTTTTGATTCACCAGGTTGGAAGCACTCTGTAGAATCGGCGAAGGTACATTTGTGGGCCCACTGAAGCCTACAGTGAAAAACCGAGTATCTCTTGATAAAAACTAAAAAGAAGCTATTTATATAAATGCTTTGTAATGTGTGGAATCATCTCAGAGTTTAACCTGTGATTTGATTAACAAGGTTGGAAACACTCTTTTTGTAGAATCTAAGAAGGGACATTTCTGAGCTCGTTGATTCCTATGCTGAAAAACCAAATATCCCACAATTATAACTAGAAACAAGCTACCTGTGAAAATTCTTTGAGATGTGTAGATTCATCTCACAGAGTTAAACCTGTGTTTTGATTCACCAAGTTGGAATTACTCTTTTTGTAGAAACTGCAAAGGAACATTTCTGAGTCCATTGAAGCCTATAGTGAAAAACTGAATATCCCATGATTAAAACTGGAAACAAGCTATCTGTGAAAATTCATTCTTATGTCTGGATTCATTTTGCATGATTACTCTTTTCCTGTAACCTCTGTTAGCTTCAGACTTCACTTCTGTAGCTTCCTGATCCCTCTCATTCTTTATATGATTATGCTCTTGATTATGCTTTGGCTTAAGGGCATGTTTCAGCTAACTTGTTCTTTTTTTTTTTTTTTTTTTGATGGAGTCTTGCTCTGTTGCCAAGTCTGGAGTGCAGTGGTTCACTGAAAGCCCTGCCTCCCAGGTTCACACCATTCTCCTGCCTCAGCCTCCTGAGTAACTGGGACTACAGGCACCCTCCACCACGCCCGGCTAATTTTTTGTATTTTTAGTAGAGACAGAGTTTCACTCTGTTAGCCAGGATGGTCTTGATATCCTGACCTCGTGACCCACCCACCTCAGCCTCCCAAAGTGCTGGGATTACAGGCCTGAGCCACCACACCCAGCTGCTAATTTGTTCTTCTATCTAGATCACTAAAACTTTCTCCATATCAAAAATAACTTTTTTTTTCTTTTATGTCATTCATGTGTTCACTGGATTAGCATCTTTAATTTCCTTCAAGAACTTTTCCTTCTTATTCACAATTTGGCTAACCAGTTGGTACAAGAAGCCTAGTTTTCAGCCCTATCTTTCTTTCAACTTGTTTTCTTCACTTTGCTTACTTATGTCTAGCTTTTCGTTTAAAATGAGAGATACGTGACTCTTTCTTTCACTCAAACACTTTAAGGCCATTGTGTGGTTATTTTTTGCCCTAATTCCAAAGTTGTTGTATCTCAGGGAATAGGGAGGCTGAAGGAAGAGAGACAGGGGAACAGCCAATTGGCGAAGTAGTTGTAACACACACAACATCTATTGATTAAGTCGGTCATTTTATATGGGCACAACTTGTGATTCCCCAAAATAATTAAAATAGTAACATCAAAGGTCACTGATCACAGATTACCATATCATATATAATAATAGTGAAAAACTTGGAATATTGAGAGAATTATTAAAACATGGCACAGAGACATGAAGTGAACACATGCTGTTGGAAAATGATGTTGATAGACTTGCTTGACAAAGCGTTGCCACAAACCTTCAATTTGTAAAAAGCACAATATCAGTGAATTGTAATAAAGTGAGGTCCATTAAAATGAGGTGTGCCTGTATTTTTTAAAATTTTGATCTCTTTACCTGATTTCTCACACCAGTCATTATATTAAAACCCTTGCCATTATAACAAATGAGACATAATTTACTTTTGATTATTATTGTCATCTGAAAAAACATTAAGACTTAAACAAAAAGAAATATCAGATAGCAATTTATTAAGTTAAAAAATTGAAAAAATATTTAAAATGTACATGCATAAAGGCATTTTTCAAAGCTAATACTAGATAAAATAGACATCAGAAAAAAACTTAGGAAGTGTTCTTATTCCACAAGAGAATACTCTTCTCTATGTTTAAAAATTCTAAAAGGAACTTTGGGGTTTTAAGAATTAGTGTTAGTCTTATTCCTCTTAGGGTTTAGAATTTGGATGAATGAAGTAGGGCACTGATTCAACACCTGTGATGTTTAATTTTGTTTTGCTGTTTAGAATTACAGTTTGCAAGACTATCCATTGAGAGATTCTTCCTATAGTATATCTAAAAGGCTAAATGTTTCCTGTTGTGCTGAGTGAACTAATTTACATTACTTTCTAGTGCCTTCCTATTGTTAATCACCTGCAGACAACCACATGTAGACAAGCAGCACTACATTTATGAATAAAATAGGCTGTATATGTACTTTTCCATCCTTCTCTCACAAAAAAGTGTTTTGCTCCTGCTGTTCAATGCATTTTGAACATGTGTTGTTCTGTAAATTTAAAGAAAGTTTAAAAAGAAAATTAAACAAGATTCATCTGGAAGTATTGCAAGTTAGTACCACACACCAGGCACATGGTTTTTAAAGTAACATAAGTTTATGGCAAGGAACTGCTTGATAAGGAGCAGAACTTAAAAAAAAAAAAGATGAGGAGAAGCCAGTGCATTGAAGATTAGATAAAATCTTGCAATGTGATATTGCCGGAAGAAATGGAGAGGTAATGAGATAAGACAGAGCAAGGGAAAAACCAGGTAGAATATGGAAGAAAAAATTGCTAAGTATGAGGTCTGTTAGTGCTAAATATCTTTCTAAGTAACAGTAGAAATTCTGTGCCCTGAATAATTTCAAAGTAGAGAAGGAAATTAGATTGAAAATATAATGTGGTGACAAATGTTTAATGACCAAGGAGCAAGATGATAAAAGAAACAAACACACACAAATTCAGAAAGTTAGATGATTCAGAACACAATAGTTTGAATTTACTGATTTCCTCTTATTAACAATAAAAACATTTATAATATTTTACATTTGTAGAATGCTTTTATAAATTCTTCAAAACTTTCATCAACCAAAAAGAATGTGACTTAATTTTTGTAAATATGTTGGAAATCTGAGATTTACAGTTGAGACTCTTTTGAGACCGCAGCCTCCACTGACATCAGAATTACAGCTTGGTGAGAGCCTGAGCAGAGCATCCAGTTTAGCTGTACCCAGGCTCCTGATCCATGGAAATTGTGAGATAATAAATGCATGATTTTAGGGTGCTAAGTTTATGGTAAGCTATAGAGCAATGAAAAACCTAATGCAAGCATTAATGCTTAGTACAAGACAATGCTATTTAGAAGATTTTAGAAAGACTGTTTAACCACTATAGTATTGAATGGAAATGGCTGATGCCGGAAAACTCTACTTGCTCTCCTATCTGCTCACCTATTAGTAACTTAATAACCTAAGACCATTTCTAGAACACATCTTTCATTTCAATCTCTGGTTAAATTAGGGTTGGAACCTCTCCTCTTTTTTAAAAATCTTGCTTTGGCCTCTGGGAAAGTCATTAGTAAAATAACTGATTCAATTTTTCAAATTTAAAAATGTATATTTCTTTTCTTAAGAGTAATAATCAGAAAGTAATTTAAGAGATTCTTAAATCTTATCATTGTCCTAAGTGCTATGTAAATGTGCTTTAAAATGCTCTGTTGACAAATGCCATATATGAAAAGCCCACAGTTAATATCATACACAATAGTGAAAAATTAAAAGCTTTACCTCAAAAATAGGAACAAGGCAAAGATGTCCCCTCTTGCCACTTTTATTCAGCGTAGTATTGGAAATCCTGGTCAAAGCAATTAGGCAACAACAATAAAAAAAGGTATTCAAATAGAAAAGGAAGTAAAATTATCCCTGTTTACAGATGACAATTTTATACAAAGAAAACCATAAAGACTCCACCAATAAACTGTTAGAACTAATAAATATAGTAAACTTGCAGAATACAAAATGAACATACATAACATAGTTGCATTTCTATATACTAACAATGAGATATCTGAAAATGAAATTTAAAAAAGCAATCCCACTTGCAGTAGCACTAAAAAAATACTTAGAAATAAACAATAAATAAAATTAAATACTTGTACTCTGAAAGCTACATTTATTAAAGAAATTGGACACTAATACATGGAAAGACATCTTGTGTTCATGGATTGGAAAACTTAATATTGTTAAAATGTTTGTGCCACCCACAGTGATCTTTAGAGTCAACATAATTATGGCAAAGTCTCAAAGGCATTTTCTACAGGAAAAGAAAAATGACAATACCCAAATTCATATGGAACCACAAAAGATCCTGAAGAGCCAAAACCTTGAGAAAAAATAACAAAACTAAATACATTATACTTTCTGATTTAAAAGTATATTACAAAATTATCGTAATTAAAACAATATAGGACTAGCATAAAAACAGATGTATAAACTGATGGAACAGGGTAGAGATCTCAGAAATCAATCCATACATATGTGGTCAACTGATCTTGGAAAAGTGTGTGAAATTATACCCAGTGGGGAAAGAATAGCCTCTCAATAATGGTGCTGGGAAAACTGGATATCCTATGCAAAAAAGGAAATTTTGTTTTGTTTTGTTTTGTTTCATTTTTAAGACAGAGTCTCACTGTATAGTTCAGGCTGGAGAGCAGTGGTGCAATCTCAGCTCACTGCAACCTCTGCCTCCTGGGTTCAAGTGATTCTCCCACCTCAGCTGGGATTATAGGTGTGCACCATCGCGCCCAGGTAATTTTTGTATTTTTTGGTAGAGACAGGGTTTTGCCATGTTGGCAAGGCTGGTCTCAAACTCCTGACCTCAAGTGATCTGCCCACCTCAGCCTCCCAAAGTGCTGAGATTACAGGCATGAGCCACCACACCTGACCATAGATTCTTATACTATACACTAAAATCAACTCAAAATTGATTAAAATCTTAAATGTAAGACCAAAAATTGTAAGACTCCTGGAAGAAAATTCAGGGAAAAACATTATGGTATTGGTCTCAGCAATGACTTCATGGGTATGACACCAAAAGCACAGGCCATAAAAGCAAATATAAACAATACTATATCATTCTAAAATATTTCTGCATAACAACAAAGGAAACAATCAACAGAGTAAAAAGGCAACCTGTGTGATGGAAGATAATATTTGCAAACCATATACCTAATAAGAAATTAATTTCTGAAATATATAATAAATGTCTACAACTCAATAGCAAACATATGCATACATACACAATACATTCCCCCACACCCAAACACTAATAACCTAATTAAAATAGGCTAAATAATTGAGTAGATACTTTTCTGAAGAAGATACACAAATGACTGATAGACATAAGAAAAGATGCTCAACATCACTAATTATCAGGGAAATACAAGTCAAAATCAATGGGATATCACTTTATGCTTGTTAGTATGGCTCTTATAAAACACAATTGCATAAGCACACACACACAAAGAAAATAAACATTAAGGAGGTTGTGAAGAAATTGAAACAGTTGTACACTGTTGGTAGGATTGTAAAATTGTGCAGCTGTTATGAAAAATAGTATGGATATTCCTCAAAAAATTAAAAAATAGAAATGCCTCATGATCTAGCCTTTCTACTTTTGGTTATTTATCCAAAAGAATTAAAGTCAGAAACTCAAAGATATATCAGCACTGCAGTGTTCATTGCAGCACTATTCACAATAGCCAAGTTGTGGAAGCAACCTAAATTTCCATCAATGGATGACTATAAAAAGAAAATGTGATATATGCATTAAAAAGAATATTATTCAGCCTTACAAAAGACGGAGACCTAAATTTCCATCAATGGATGACTGTATAAAGAAAATGTTATATATACATGGAATAGAATATTATTCAGCCTCACGAAAGGAGGAGATTCTGCAATATGCAATAATATTGAGAACACTATCCTAAATGAAGTAAGCCAGTTACCAAAGAGCAAATACTGCATAATTCAATTTATATAAGGTGTCTAAAAGAGTAAAATTCATAGAATCAGAAAGCAGAATGATGCTGTTCAGGGGTTACAGCAAGGGGAAAATTGGGAGTTGCTAATCAATGGGCATAGAGTATCAGTTTTGCAAGATGAATGTATTCTAAAGATCTGATGTATAACATTAGTCCTATAATTAACAATACTGTATTGTACTTAAATTTTTTTGAAAGGGTAAATCTTATGGCAAGTGTTCTTACCATAATAAAATAAAAATTTAAAAATCCAATTAATATAATAAATAATTTTAATACATATAAAAACACAGTCAACTTGTGTTGGCATTAAAGAACATAAGAATTAATATTAAGTGTTTAGTTGTGTTGTTTTATTCCCAAATAAATAAGGATTGTTTTACTATTCATATTTTATAAAGTCATAACTTTATATAAAACTCCTTAGTATTTCATAAACCAATCACTTATAGATATTTTAAAACCAAATAAACAGAGAAGGAAAAAGTAAGTGAAAGTTAGCATGAAACTATGTCCTTAATTATAATTTGTGATGCAGTTTCTTTTAGGCAAATTTTTCAGTTTTTCATTTGACTCTACATGCTTTTAAGTGGGCAAAAGAGATAAGATACTGATATGAGAGTCAGAGCAGCATTTTAATACCAGAGCAAAATGTCAGATAACTGGAAATTTTTCAGCTGTCCCACAACAAATTCATCTAAGTAGACCAAAGATCTGATGGAAAAAAAAGAGCAAGCAATGCTGTGAGATACCCAAGGGAGACAGCAGATCCTATGATGTCATTTGACTGAATCTCAATCATGTGGAAGACACTGATATGAACATAATTAGATACATTTTTTACTAAGGTTTTTGCTTAGGACCCAAGTTATATTTTTCTTTGGAGTACTTGTGTGATATTAGGAGTAAGGGGTGGTGGTATTAATGGTGTGTATGCTTGTGCATATGTGTCCGTGTGTGTGGGTGTGATAAGGAGTGACTTAGAAAATATAACAATTTGACTACTTTTCTCAAAGTAAAAAAAAATAATAAGCTATACTTTGGGCTTAGGTGTCTGTAACTTTAACTGTTGCTCTTACAGAAAAAAAAATCACATTGAGTGTGAAAAGTGAGCATAAATTGCATGAACTTCTTTGCATTATGGCAATATTAATAATAACAATAATAATGATAGTCACCATTTATTATCTACATTGTGCCATTCCCTATGGGACTTTCATATTTTGCCTAACCCTGACATACCATCAATGAGGCAGATAATATTAGACACGTTTTTCATTTTAGGAAATAAAAGCTGAGAAAGTTTAAATAACTTATGATAAATTACACATCTACTAAATGTAGAGTCAGGAATTTGAATAAGATTTCTTAGGTATGAGTAATTCAGATAATTAAATGAACTTGTTAAAATAACTATTTCAGCCTATAGAAGAATACTTTTTGTAGGCACTTGATACAATACACCATCCTTTTATTATAAAAACCATCAACAAACAAGGTATTGAAGGAACATACCTCAAAATAAGAGCCAATTATGACAAATACACAGCCAACATCATGCTGAATGAGCAAAACCTGGAAGCATTTCCCTTAAGAACAAGAACAAGACAAGGATGCTCCATTCTCACCACTCCTATTCAATACAGTACTGGAAGTTCTAGCCAGAGCAATTAGGCAAGAAAAAGAAATAAAAGACATCCAAATAGGAAAAGAAAGAGTCAAATTATCCCTCTTTGCTGATGATATGAGTCTGTACCTAAAAAATCTTGAAGAACTGACAAAAGGCTCCTAGAACTGATAAAGGACTTCAGCAAAGTTTCAGGATACAAAATCAATGTACACGAATCAGGAGCATTTCTATACATCAGTAACATTCAAGCTGAGAGCCAAATCAAGAATGCAATACCATTTACAATAGCCACAAAAAATAAAATTACCTAGAAATACATCTAACCAAGGAAATGAAAGCTCTTTGCAATGAGAACTACAAAACACTACCCAAAGAAATCATAGATGACACACACAAATGGAAAAACATTGCATGCTCATGAATAGGAAGAATCAATGTCTTTAAAATGGCTGTACTGCCCAAAGCAATCCACAGATTCGATACTATTCCTATCAAACTACAAAGGTCATCTGTCAACAAAATTAGAATAAACTATTCTAAAGTTCATATATAACTAACAAAAACCTCTAATAAGCAAGGAAATTCTAATCAAAATGAACAAAGCCAGAGGCATGACATTACCAGACTTCAAACTATACTTTAAGACTACATTGACCCAAACAAAATGGTACTGGCACAAAAACATACATATAGACCAATGAAACAATAGAGAGCCCAGAAATAAAGCCACATACATACAGCCATCTAATCTTTGACAAAGTTGACAAAAATAAGCAACAAGAAAAAGACCCTCTATTCAATAAATGGTGCTATTTATTAATAATAAATAGCCATATTTAGAAAAATAAAACTGGACCCCCACATTTCACCATATACAAAAATTAACTCAAGATGGTTTAAAGATTTAAGAGAACTCTTGCAAGATTCTACACAAGACAATAATCCCCAAGACACATAATCAGATTTGCCAATGTCAAAATGAAAGAAAGAATAGTTAAAGGCAGCTAGAGAGAAAGGGCCAATTACCTATAAAGAGAGCCCTATTAGGCTAACAGTGGAGCTTTCAGCTGAAACACTATAAGGCAGAAGAGATTGGAGGCCTACAGCCAATATTCTTAAAGAAAAAAAAATCTTCAACCAAGAATTTCATATCCAGTCAAACTAAGCTTCCTAAGCAAAAAAGAAATAAGATCCTTTTCAGATAAGCACATGTTTAGAGTTTGTTACCATTACACCAGTCTTGAAAGACATCTTGAAAGGAGAGCTAAATATATAAAGAAAAGACCTCTACCAGCTAATACAAAAGCACACTTAAATACATAAACCAGTGACACTGTTTGTGTCACACAAACAAGCCAGCATAATAACCAGCTAAAAACACAGTAACAGAATCAAATCCACACATATGAATAATAACTTTGAATGTAAACAGGCTAAATGCCCCACTTAAAGGGCACAGAGTGGCAAGCTGGATAAAAAGCAAGACCCATACCATTGTATGATGTCTTCAAGAGACCCATCTCACATGTAATGACGCCCATAGGGTCAAAATAAAGGGATGGAAGAAAATCTACCAAGCAAATGGAAAACAGAAAAAGTCAGGGGTTGTAATTGTAATTTTGGACTAAATTGATTTCAAACCACCAAAGATCAAAACTGAAAAAGAAGAGCATTACATAATGGTAAAGGTTCTATTCAACAAGAAGATCTAACTATCCTAAATATATATGCATCCAAAATAGGAACACTTAGATTCATAAAGCAAATTCTTAGAGACCTACAAAGAGACATAGACCCCCAAACAATAACAGTGGTAGACTTTAACACTCCACTGACAGTATTAGACAGATCAACGAGGCAGAAAGTTAACACAGATATTCAGGACCTGAACTGACCATTGGACCAAATGAATATGACAGACCTCTATATATCTATTGACCCAAAATCAGTGGAATATACATTCTTCTCATTGCCACATGGAATGTGGTCTAAAATGAACCACATAATTGTACAGGAAACAATGCTCTAGCAAATACAAAAGAACCAAAATCATAACACCGCACTCTCAGACCACAGTGCAATACAAATAGAAGTTAATACTAGAAAAATTGCTGAAAACCATGCAATTACATAGAAATTAAAGAGCATACTCCCAAATGACTTTTGGGTAAATAATGAAATTAAGTCAGAAATCAAGAAGTTCTTTGAAACTAATGAGAACAAAAATACAATGTGCCAGGATCTCTGGGACACAGCTAATACAGTGTTAAGAGGAGAATTCACAGCACTAAATGCCCACATTAAAAATGTAGAAAGATATTAAATTAACAACCTAATATCACAACTAAAAGAATTAGAGAAGCAAGAGCAAATCAATCCCAAAGCTAGCAGAAGACAAGAAATAACCAAAATCAGGGCTTAGCTGAAGGAAATCAAGACATGAAAAAAAACACTGAAGAGATCAACAAATTCAGGAGTTGTTTTTTTGACAAAATAAGGTAGATTAAATGCTAGCCAGACTAATAAAGAAGAAAGTAGAGAAGATCCAAATAAACACAATTAGAAATGATGAAGAGAATGTTACCACTGACCCCACAGAAACGAAAATAACCATCAGAAACTACTATGAACACCTCTATGCACACAAACTAGAAAACCTGGAAGAGATGGATAAATTCCTGGACGCATACACCCTTCGAAGACTAAACCAGGACAAAATTCATTCCCTGAACAGACCAATAATGAGCTCAGAAATTGAAGCAGTAATTAATAGCCTACCAACCAAGAAAAGCCCAGGACCAGATGAATTCACAGCCAAATTCTACCATATGAACAAAGAAGACCTGGTACCATCCCTACTAAAACTATTCCAAAAGTTGAGGAGGAGGACTCCTCCACAACTCGTTCTATGAGGCCAGCATCATCCTGATACCAAAGCCAGGCAGAGAAACAACAAACAGGGTAAATTTTAGGCCAATATCTTTGGTGAACGTCAATGCAAAAGTCTTCAACAAAATACTTTGATGAACATCAATGCAAAAGTCTTCAACAAAATACTGGCAAACCAAATCCTGAAGCACATCAAAAAGCCAATCTCCCACAATCAAGTAGGCTTCATTCCCAGGATGAAAGTTTGTCTCATCATATATTTTGTCTCAAAATAATAAATGTGATTCATCCCATAAACAGAACTAAAGAAAAAAGCTACACAATTATCTCAATAGATGCAGAAAAGGCTTTTGATAAAATTCAACATCCCTTCATGTTAAAAACTCTCAATAAACTAGGTATTAAAGAAACATACCTCAAAAGAATATCAGTGATCTAGGACAAACTGACAGTAAACATACTGAATGGGCAAAAACTGGAAGCATTCCCTCTGAAAAACCAGCACAAGGCAAGGATGCCCACTCTCGTCACTCCTATTTAACATAGCATTGAAAGTCCTAGCCAGAGCAATCAGTTAAGAGAAATAACTTAGGGGCATCCAAACAGGAAGAGAGAAAGTCAAACTATCCCTGTTTGCAGATGGCATGATTCTATATCTAGAGAAGTTAATAGTCTCATCCCAAAAAGCTCTTTCAGCTAATAAGCAACTTCAGGAAAGTTTTAGGATACAAAATCAATGCAGAAAAATCATTAGCATTCCTATACACCAACAATAGCCAAGCTGAGTGCAGAATCACAAGAGCAAGCCCATTCACAATTGCCATGAAAAGAATAAAATACCTAGGACTACAACTAACCAGGGAGGTGAAAGAATTCTACAATGAGAATTACAAAACACTGCTCAAAGAAATCAGGCAAGACACTGACAAATGGAAAAACATCTCATGCTCATGGATAAGAAAAATCAATATCATTAAAATGTCCTTACTGTCCATAGCAATTTACACATTCAATGCTATTCCTATCAACCTACCAATGACATTCTTCACACAACCAGAAAAAAAAAACTATTTTAAAATACATACAGTACCAAAAAAAAAAAAAAAAAAAAAGCCTGAATAGCTATGGCAATCCTAAGCAAAAATAACAAAGCTGGAGGCATCATGTTACCTGACTTCAAACTATATTACAGGGCTGCAGTAACCAAAATAGCATGGTCGTCATACAAAAACAGGCACATAGACAAATGGAACAGAATAGAGAGCTCAGAAATTAGGCCACACACCTACAACCATCACCATCTTTAGTTTGTCTTTGACAAAGCTGACAAGAATAAGCAATAGGGAAAACTCTTTATTCAATAAATGATGCTGAGATAACTGGCTAGCTATATGCAGAAGATTGAAGCTGGATCCCTTCCTTACACCATCTACAAAAATCAACTCAAGATGGATTAAAGACTTAAATTTAAAACCAAAACTATAAAAACCCTGCAAGAAAACCTGGACAATACCATCATGAACACAAGAACAGGCAAAGATTTCATAAAAAAGACATGAAAAGCAATAGCAACCAAAGCAAAAATTGACAAATGGGATATGATTAAGCTTAAGAGCTTCTACACAGCAAAAGAAACTATCAACAGAGTACACAGACAACTTACAGAATAAGAGAAAATATTTGCAAGATATGCATCTAACTAAGGTCTAATATTCAGCATCTATAAGGATCTTAAATTTACAAGAAAAAGAAAACCCATTGGAAAGTTGGCATGGGCCATGAACATACTTTTCAAGTGAAGACATACATGCAGCCAACAAACATGAAAAAAAGCTAAATATCACTGATTATTAGAGAGATGCAAATTAAAGCCACAGTGAGATGGTATCTTACACCAGTCAGAATGGCTATGATAAAAGTAATAAAATAACAGATGCTGGTGAGGTTTTGGAGAAAAGGAAACACTTTGGTGGGAATGTAAATTAGTTCAGCCATTGTGGAAAACAGTGTGGCGATTCCTCAAAGAGCTAAGAGCAGAACTACCATTGACCCAGTAAGCCCATTACTGGGTATATGCCCCAAAGAATATAAATTATTTTACCATAAAGACACATGCATGGAATTGTTCCTTACGGCACTATTCACAATAGCAAAGACATGAAATCAATCTAAATATTAATTAATGATAGATTGAATGAAGAAAATGTGGTACATATACACAGTGAAATGGTACAGTCATAAAAAAAAGATTATATCTTTTGTGGGAACACAGATGGGGCTGGAGGTTATTATCCTTATCAAACTAATTCTGGAACAGAAAATCAAATACCACATTTTCTCATTTATAAGTGAGAGGCAAATAATGAGAACTCATGAACACAAAGAGGAGAACAACAGATATGGAATCTCCTTGAGGATGGAAGATGGGAGGAGAGAGAGGAGCAGAAAAAAAATAACCATTGGACACCAGGCTTAATACCTGAGTAATGAAATAATCGGTACAACAAACCCCCATGACAAAAGTTTACCTATATAACAAACCTTCACATGTACCCTCAAACCTAAAATAAAAGTTAAAAAAAAAGAAAGTATAAAAGTACCTAATCACTACATTATTGTAACAAATGTTAAATAAGTGTACACTTATAAATTTGTTTTAATAAAAGTTTTTTTGGGATAACTTCATATACCATAAAATTCACCCATTTAAAAATGTGAAATTTAATGGTTTTTAGTGTATTCACAGAGTTGCACAATCATCATTAAGATAATCAATTTTGAAATGTTTTCATCAACTCAAAAAGAAACCCCATACTTATTAGCAGTTACTCCCCACTTCTCCAATCTCACCCCACCACAAACCCTAGGTAACCACTAATCCACCTTCTGTCCTTACAGATTTGCCTATTCTGGATATCTCCTATATAAGAAATTACACAATATGTGGTCTTTTGTGACTGGCTTCTTTTATTTAGCATAATGCTTTTTTGTTTGTTTGTTTTGTTTTGTTTTGAGATGGAGTTTTGCTCTGGTTGCCCAGGCTGGAGTGCGGTGGCGCGACCTCAACTCACCGCAACCTCTGCCTCCTGGGTTCAAGCGATTCTCCTGCCTCAGCTTCCCAAGTAGCTGGAATTACAGGCATGCACCACCATGCCCATCTAATTTTGTATTTTTGGTGGAGACGGGGTTTTTCCATGTTGGTCAGGCTGATCTTAAACTCCTGACCTCAGGTGATCCACCCACTTTAGCCTCCCAAAGTGCTGAGATTACAGGCATGAGCCACTGTGCCTGGCCCGCATAATGTTTTTAAGGTTCATACATGTTTTTGCATGTGTCAGTACTATTTTATTGGCAAATAATATCCCATTGTGTGCATATATCACATTTTACTTTTCCATTCTTCAGTCGATGAACATTTGGCTTATTTCCAATTTTTGACTGTTGTGAATGGTGTTGTTATGAACATTTGTCAACAAATTTTTGTATACGTGTAGGTATGTTTTTATTTCATTTGAATATATACCTAGGATTAGAATTAGTGGGTCATATAGTAACTCTATGTTTAATGTTTTGAGGAATTTCCAGACGGTTTTCCAAAGCAGCTGTGCCATTTTACCTCCATCAGCAATATATGAGGATTTTAATTTTTCCACATTTTTGCCAGGACTTGCTATTATTTTGCTGCTTTGATTATAGTCATCTTAGTGCATACTATATGGTGTTCCCATATGGTTTTGATTTGCATTTTCCTGATGGCTAGTGATGTTGAGCATCTTTTTTCATCTGTTTACTGGCCATTTGTTTATCCTCTCTGGAGAAATGTCTTTTAAGATCCTTTGCGGCTGGGTGTGGTGGCTCACACCTGTAATCCCAGCACTCTGGGAGGCAGAGGCAGGCAGATCACGAGGTCAGAAGTTCGAGACCAGCCTGGCCAATATGGCAAAAACCTGTTTCTACTAAAAGTACAAAAATTAGCCGGGTGCGGTGGTATGCACCTGTAGTCCCAGGTACTCAGGAAGCTGATGCAGGAGAATTTCTGGAACATGGGAGGTGGGGATTGCAGTGAGTCAAGAACACACCACTGCACTACCACCTGGGCAACAGAGCGAGACTCTGTCTCAAAAAAAACAAAAAGAAAAACAACAACAAAAAAAGATCCTTTGCACATTTTTCAATTGGGTTGTCTTTTTATTATTGAATTGTAAGTGTTCTCTATATATTCTGGATACAATTCCATGATCAGACATGATTTGCAAGTATTTTCTCTTATTCTGTGGGTCATCTTTTCACTTTTGTCATGGCTTTGAAACTTTGAAGCACAAAGTTTTTTTATTATTTTCTTTAGTTGTTTGTATCTTTGATGTTATATCTAGGAAACTATTGTCTAATCCAAGTTCACAAAGATTGATGCCTTTATTATGTTTTAACAGTTTCACGGTTTTATCTCTTTCATTTAGCTCTTAGAACCATTGTCGGTGAAATTTTTTGTATGATACGAAGTAGAAGTAAAAGCTTGTTATTTTGCATGTGGATGTAATTTTCCCTAACACCATTTTTTTGGTAAGTGTTTAATTTTGACAAATTATATTATATAATTTAAGAAAACTATAGAGCTTTTCACGGCAAAAGAAATTATCAACAGAGTAAATAGACAACCTGTAGAGTGACAGGAAATATTTACAAATTGTGCATATGACAAAGGTCTAATATTTAGAATCTACATGAAACTTAATTCAACAAGCAAAAAGCTAATAATCTCATTTAAAAGCAGATAAAGGACATGAACAGACACTTCTCAGGAGAAGACATACAAGCTGCCAACAAACATGTGAAAAACAAGCTCAACATCACTAATCATCAGAGAATGCAAATCAAAACCACAAAGAGATATCATCTCACACCAGTCAGAATGGTTATTATTAAAAGTCAAAAAATAACAGATGTCGGCAAGGCTGCAGAGAAAGGAGAATGCACATACACTTTTGGAATAAATGTAAATTTCTTTTTTAATATTAATTTATAAGTTAAAAAATATTATTTATAAATGTAAATTAGTTCTGCCACTGTGGAAAGCAGTTTGGAGATTTTTCAAAGAATGTAAAATATAACTTTCAACCTAGAAATCCCATTACTGAGTATATATTGTTCTTCCAAAAAACACATGCACTTGATTGTATCTGCACTATGCATAGTAGCAAAGACATGGAATCAACCTGGGTGTCCATCAATGGTGGATTGAGTAAGTAAAATATGGTACACATGCACCATGGAATAGTATGCAACCATAAAAAAAATAACATTTGCAGCAACATGGATGCAACTGGAGGCCATTATTCTATGCGAATTAATGCAGGAACAGAAAACCAAATACCACATTTTCTCATTTATAAGCAGCAGCTAAGCTTTGGGTATATATAGACAGAAAGATGAGAACAATAGACACTAGCAATTACTGGAGGGGAAGAAGATAAAGAGGGGCTGAGAAAACTACCTATTAGGTACCATGCTCATTAATTGGGTGATAGGATCATTTGTACCCTAAAACTCAGCATAATGAAATGTACCCATGTAACAAACGTGCACATGTACTCACTGAATCTAACGTAAAAGTTGAAATTTAAAAAAATACTTTAAAAAAAGCAAAATGATAAAATAAATGAAAATAAAAATTTTAAGAATTCATCAATGTATCTTAACAAAGAAGGCTTAATAGAACATTCATAAGCAAGCATGTGAAAATTATGAGTCAGATAGATGTGTTTTAATCCCAGTTTCAGTCACAGTCAAGCTTCTAGGAAAGTTTTTTCCATTAAGTCGTTTCCATTAAACAGCCCATCCAGTCCTCAATCTACTGTAACATGGCTAATTGCCTTTCTGCATTTAAAATTTTCTATAATTGAAATTATCTGTGAATTCCTAATTGCCAAATCTAATAAATAATTTTCCTTGTTATATAGCCCACACTTTCTCAAATATTTTACTCTACCAACTACCCTAATTGAAATTTGTTCCTCCTTTGGCTTTTGTGACGCCAATTATTCTAAACGTTTCTTCTAATTCTAGAGCCAGTCCTTGCTCTCATTTTTGGTTTCTTCCTCCTTTGTCTTATATTTAAACGTTAGTGTTATCCAGAGTTCTATCTCAGTTTTCTCCTCCTCTCTTCTATATATTATTCCTGGAAGATGATTTCCAACCTTTCCTTTAGGGACTACTTGACCACTGATGATATCTAGTAACATTCTGTGCTGTAAATTAACAGAGCCAAAGTTTACTTGAAATCCATCCATGGATGTTTCCCTATTGAACTCATGATCTCTTCCTCACCTACAATCTCTGGATCTCTTTGTTTTACATTTAGTATAGAGTAAGGGCTAAAAGTCTGTATATATAAAACGGAATTAATACTTTTAATGGTGTTTGTTAAACTGGAAAGTGAATGATGATTGCCGTATTTCTTTCTATATCACAAATATTCCTTTCAGAATAATAAACAAGAACCTCATGGACTTCAAGGATTACTTAAATATTTGCTCAAAATGAAGAGTTATTTCTTCTCAAGGTAGTTTCAAGAAAAATCATTAAAAGCAATTTTTTTTTCTTAATTTTTTTTTTTTCTTTTCGAGTTGGAGTCTTACTCTTGTTGCCCAGACTGGAGTGCAATGGCGCAATATTGGCTCACCACAACCTCCCCTCCTGGGTTCAAGCGGTTCTCCTTCCTCAGCATCCCGAGTAGCTAGGATTACAGGCATGTGCCACCATGCCCGGCTAATTTTGTATTTTCAGTAGAGACGGGGTTTCTCCATGTTGGTCAGGCTTGTCTTGAACTCCTGACCTCAGGTGATCTGCCCGCCGGGATTACGGGCATAAGCCACTGTGCCTGGCCAAAATTTTTACTTTTATTTCAGTGCTCTAATCTCCAGGAATACAGTGACCTCAAATGATCCCTTAATAATTGTGATAAGACTCTAATCAGGTGTCCTAGGTAGTTATTGCCACAACACTGCTGCATAACACACCACCCAAAAAATACAATATTTTTTCTCAGTCACCTATCATAGATTGGCTGAAATAGAATTATTTTGCCTGTGTTTGGCTTGGTTTGGCTCCAAGCTGTGGTTGGGTTCAGATTTGCTTCACATATTCTTATTCCTTTTTGAACAAGAAGACAGACCAAGGCATGTTACTTTCATGGCAATTTGTCACAGTTGAGGTACTTTATAGAGTGCTGAGAATATAGAGAGAAAAATGAAAAATGGAATGTTTATATTAGAAGCCCTTCACAATGGAAAAGACATTTGCTCTGGACCATGAAGGATGGGAAAGTAAAATTAGCCAATCAGAAAATAATACCCAATTATTCATGGTAAGGTATAATATTACTTCTGTTGGCTTAAATAATTTGTTATGTTAACTGAAGGAGGGTGCTTTAAGTTTTAACAGAAAAGGCATGTAAACCACAACCTCAACTTACAGAAATGACTATTACAAAATCTTTCAAGCAGGCAGGTGGACCCTTCTGGCACTGAGATAATTCATGTTAGAAAGCATGTAGCACTTCGAATTAAAGGACACTCAAAGGCAAACCAGCGTCCTGGGGCCTGAATAAATCTTACTGAAGCATTTGGTTCATGCTGAATAATGTTTTATTAAGAATTTGAACAAATAATTTACTATAGTGCAATTTCACATAAAAATTCGAGTTTCTGTCAATGTTGTGTCTGTATTCCAACATGAAAAGAATTGGCTAAAGCTGAGTGGTAGTTTCCTAACAGAACATAAAAGCCCTGTATAATTCCTAAGTGACTCCAGATCCCACAGAGTTCTATTGCATCCTTTTACTCAGAGACAGATTGTCAGTTCTTTATTTCCATAAACCAAGGATTTTTTTTTTCCTGGTAGAGGAGGAATAGTTTTCTGTCTTTTATCAAAAATGGACAAATAAAAGATATACCAAAAAGACCCATGTGCTTCAAGTAAAATGGAAGGAAGAAAATTTGTAAGGACTAATTCTCTTTTTTAAATTTTTTTTTAATTATTATACTTTAAGTTCTAGGGTACATGTGCACAGCGTGCAGGTTTGTCACATATGTATACATGTGCCATGTTTGTGTGCTGCACCCATTAACTCGTCATTTACATTAGGTATTTCTCCTAATGCTATCCCTCCCTCCTCTCCCCACCTCACAACTAATTCTCTTATTGTGCATGTGAAATGTGGTGATGGTTGTGATAGAGAGAAGGCATTATTATGAGGCTTTCCAAAAGCCATACCACCTTAGTTTTATGCTTTCTGCTCTTACTGCCACTGTCACTGCAGCAGATAACTCTCAATACATGTTATCACAATGCAGCATTAAATAGTTCCTGGAAATTAGTCACCCAAAACTGAGATTCTCAAATCCCAGTTCAAAAAATTGCATTATCCTCTTAGAGCCCACTTCCCTACTATAATCTGCATGTGTTGAATTTTTAGCCTATTCAAATATTCTGGACAAGGCTATACTGACAGCAATCTTTTGTTATTTCTCTTCCTATAGCATCAGTATCAGAGACATGGGAAATGTTGGTTTCTGAGGAAACATGTTTTATGTTGGACCTAATATACAAAGAGGTATTTCAAACTGAAGCAAATATTTTAATACCCAAAAGAGTTGCATAGTCTTGGGAAGCATATGAAATAATGAAGTTCCCATTCAAATTTTAAAATCTTTAGCCTTTGACAGAAAATATATTTATCTATCT
This sequence comes from Pongo pygmaeus, assembly GCF_028885625.2. NCBI lineage: Eukaryota > Metazoa > Chordata > Mammalia > Primates > Hominidae > Pongo > Pongo pygmaeus. Next base: position 125,888,780 of record NC_072373.2, on the reverse strand, counting down.
CCAAAGACAATGAAATGCAAAATCTAATCAAGCTGTCAACCTGAGTAAGAGCTATCAATATACAGAGTAGATGCAAATGAATCTAGGGACACAGATATAACATGACAGTTTATAAATACAGTTGATAACATGGCTTTGAACTACCTGTGTCTACTTATTTTCTTTTACCTCTGCCATCCCTGAGACAGCAAGACCAACCCCTCCCCTGCCTCCTCCTCTTCAGCTTACTCAACTTGAAGACAAAAAGGATGATGAATTTTGTGAGGATTCACTTTCACTTAACAAATAGTAAATGTATTTTCTTTTCCGTATGATTTTCTTAATAACACGTTCCTTTCTCTAGCTTACCTTTATGTTAAGAATACAGAATATAATACATATAATATACAAAATAAGCATTAATTGATTCATTATGTTATCCTTAAGGCTTCCAGCCAACATAAGCTATTAGTGATTAAGTTTTGGGGGAGTTAAATGTTATATGTGGATTTTTGACTGCACGGGGAGTGGGGATCAGTGTCCCTAACTTCCACATGGTTCAAGGGTCAACTGTATGGTAAATTTGTAAAGTTAGCCCTCTAAATTTAAAGAATGTCAAAGATATTTCTCAGTAAGGAGAGGAGAAGGCATTTTTCAGTCTTAGAAAGATGTAGAATTGAATACAAAAAATGTGAAAGACTCAAACTCATTAACATTATATTCTTTGTAAAGAATGGGAAGCTGGGTGTGGTGGTGCGTTACTGTAGTCCCAGCTACTCAGAAGGCTGGGGTGGGAGAATCACTTGAGCCCAGGAGATTGAGGCTGTAGTGCACTATGAATATGACTGTGAATAGCCATTGCATGCCAGCCTAGGCAACATAGTGAGATCCTTTTTTATAAAAAAGAAAAAAAGAAGTAGTAGCATACTTTCTGTTGGGCTCTGTAATGTTGAAGAGAATTGGCCAAATGAAATCATAAGGAGACATTCAATTTTTAAATTCCTGTGATTTAAAATCAAAATATCTAATGTGTAACTATTTTAGGCTTATGCTTTTTTTGTTGAAATCTTACTTTTTAAAAGAATATGTAAAATAAGTCTAGTTTCACTTTATAAATTTATTAGAATTATAAGAAGTATTTACTGTTCAGGAAATTTGTCAGAAAACTCAAAAACCTAAGAAAATAAATTATTAAATATTTAATTTAGTTTATGTTGTTTAGATATTTTTAATTATGCTTGTATGTGAGACCAGAAATTATTGAAAAACCCTTAAAATAATTTGAGAATGTGTTAGACATATATTTAAAATAAGGCAAGTAACCTGAACTTATTAAAAGTGAACTAAATATGTATAATTATAAATTTAATTCACTGAATTTTTAAAAGACCAAAATAAACCTCTGAACACTTATTTCTATAAGTAAAAACATCCCTGAGGTTATAAAACAAAAACAAAAGTTTTTGAAAACCCCTTCAGTATTAGAAATAAAACATATAGCCATCTGGGATAGGGTGAGGATTTGACCATTACTTTTCAAGACTCATGGGTTTTATATGTATGTTCTCAGAGTCATCATATTCCCTCAATAGACCAATATTATTAATTAAAACTTGACAAGAAATATTACTGGCATACAAAAATGTTCTATGAAGATTTAAATAAATTTCTAATATTATTAAAGTATTAATAGAATCTGATTTGTATTTGAGTGCTTATTTTACACCAAAGCCCTTAGAATCATTTATGTTACTTCATTTTGATAAGCCTTTGATCTTGGCTCAAATCAGTTCTCTGAACCAACTATTTTTGTTTCTATGTGCTTGACATATATAAAACAATAAAAAGCATTGGTGTAACTGAAAAAATTAGTTAATTTACTTGAAAGATTAGTCAATTTAAATTATTGATAGCTTTCAACAACAAATTAAAATTTGTTTGACATTTTCAGTGGATTTGGATTCTCTGGTGGCCTACTGATAGGGGTCCAGGTGGTACTTTCTGTACCTAGTGGGATTCTAAGTTATTTTCATTTATTTGTATATATTCTTATGCAGTTTTAAATTTTCTTGTGATGAGATTAGCAGTGGAAAAACACAATTTATTATAACACATTAATTAAAAAGCGTACTTTTTTTCCCAGTGACTTCTCGATTATATAAAGTGAAACCATAAATTGTATGCTGTAACATTTTTTAGGGCTTAAATATTTTAATGATTGGTAAGTATACCATCATTAAGGAAAGGAAGTAGCTTTGCTCCAAGCACACTCTCTCCTGTGATATATCTCAGCTTAGAAGACTGCAGACTAATTAGACACACACCATATGCCTCCCTATGGTTTCATTTACTTTATATTGGCTTCTATTCTTCAGTCAGAACTGGTAGATGTGTTCTTTTGCAGTTAAACTTTTCCTTTTGAAAAAACTGCTTTAATTACAAAATTTTAAAAGGGGAAGAATGAAACCTTACCTATCGTCAAGTCATAAAAATTTGCAGCAGATATCCACAGCCGCATGGTGGTCAACCTCATGCAATCTGACTTTTGCCAAGGACTCTGAGTGAAATCCTGCTGAACTAGACTGCAATTCTTGTGTCAGCTCTGTCCTGTAGTGCAAATCAATCACCAAGTAGCCTTTGAGCTCTTGTGGACGTTTAAGATTCCAAAGCTTGAATCCTATGTACATTTACAGAAGAGGCAGGGAGAGCAGCCACTCTCCAGTCCTGTACTCTATCCCAGCATGATATGCAATAATGACCTGTCAGGAAAGGAGACTGTGTATCCTCACACTGTGAAATATTCTGAGGGATTTTTTTATGAATTTGAAAAAAGAGTCAGCAGGTCTCTAGGCAAGAAATCATGCACACAATTTCAAAAGTACATCACAATCTTTTAAAAAAAACTCAGGGGGTATCATCACCTTGGTGTGTTTTCATGTGTCCTTTAAAAAATTACAAAAATGAAAAGGATGATCTGAGTCTTCTGGCCATGAAGAATATCATCTCTTTTTTCAAAGTTTATGGTATAAAGCCATTTATCTTTTTAGCTTAGCAAGATGTTCTTTGCTTTTTAAACATTCACTGATTTAGTTTTATTTTTGCCCATTCATATAATAGGATAGCCATTGAATGATTAGTGTTCATTAGTCATGGCACAGAATTTGTCAGAGATAATTCAAAGGCTAAAACTAACAGCATTTCATTTCTAGGTAACCAGATGGTCCTCAATACACTAGAACAAGAGTACTTTTATTTTTTCATATAAAGGTCAATGAAGAAGAACCTCTCCCAGGAAAATGCACAAATACCTATTAAAATAAAAACTTGCATGCAAATTTAGACAAGTCACAGATTTCTTGAAGCCCAGTGTTTCAGGTTGGGAAGGGATGAGGAAGCTGACTGTAAGAGAGTTTAGAATGTGGAATATTTATTAGGGAGCAACACCTGTGGAAAGCAGGGCATGGAGGCAAGATTGGGCAGAGGGCAGAACTATGATGCAGAGGGCAGAACTTTGTTGGCAGAACCAATAAAGCCTCAGGCAATCTCAATCTTATACGGGAATCATCTTCGGGAGCTAGAACGGCCCTTCGGTGTTGTCCCAATTTGGACCTCCCTCCATTGATCATTCGTTGAGTGGGACATTCAGAAAGGGGTGTGATTTAGGTCACCTTGCAGCAGATGTAGTATCTGAAGGGGCTGATGACAAAAGCCTGTTTACTTGACAGCTTTCCCAGCAGCTGAGGCAACAAGGTCTTCTACAGATGGCATCTGGATGACACATCACAGTGCTGACCAAATCCAAGTTCTTAGAAACCCAGCCCTAAAATTGTCAGCTTTCTTTCTTTAATTTTATTCACAGAAGTAACTTTCTGATTTCATTTCCAAAATCTAATTTAAAGACCAATTAAGATAAATAATTTGATTAAAATATTTATGCCTCACTTGCACAATAATGTAATATAGGTGTGGTTTACTGAGTGGGTAGTTAATTTATATTTTGAACTTTCTTGCCTTTTTAGATACTTTAATTTTAACAATTACATATTCATTTATCAAACTGTTTCAAGCAGATATTAAAATAACAAGATAGTCGTTAAAATGCAGAAAGAGTTAACCCTACCACTACGAAACCTGGTGAATCAGAGAAGGTAAATCTCTTTTGCCCTGGTTCCATTAGTGCCACTAAATAACTGACAGGCATGGAGCAAAAATAAGAACAAATGGAAATAAAACAGATGGCATCATTGCCCTCCTCATTATAAAAAAAATTAAATGAAATAAAAACGATGAAAAATAATAGTAATATACTTTTCAGTCAAAAATGTAACTGAGGTAATGAAAGTAATCTCCTAATTGTTAAAGATTTTCACCTTTTATCAGCTTAGGTAGTCACTGAAATATTTTTATGCCTAAACCTAAATTATGCAAGGGGGAGAGTACAATTTTCAGTATGCCATATTTAATTCTCTAAAATGAACTTGTTCAGTAAGGGCCTCAAGAGATGAAGGATAGCCTGGCAGATTCTCAATGAATAATGATAATTTATCAGTAAAGAGGTTTATTTTCATGAGATGAATATGTTAGATACAGCTGTAACTTTAATTTTCAGATTCCCAAGACAAAGCAGCAATGACAGAAATCATAAAATTTGGAGGTCAAGCTAGTATGGGTGGGAGCCATAGGGTATGGGAACAGAGCAATGACACATTTTATTTTAGACATGTTGGCTTTTGAAATGATATGGCAAACCCAAGGAGAGATATATGAAGTAGGTAGCTAGAAATAGGTTGGAGCTCAGGGTGAAAAGGTCAAGCTTGCTTGAGCAGAGGTGTCTGTTTTCATTAAGTTAGGCTCTCCAGAATTAGAAACATGTCTGGTACGTTTCAGAAAGAAGGAGTTGAGGAGATTGGGTCACCACGCTAGTGAGCCAGGCAACTTGCTATGTTGGGAAAATTTATACAGTTTGGGGTCCAAAGAATTTTCCAGAGTTACAGTTCCATCACTGGCTATTTAACCTTAAATAAATCTTTCAACTTTCCTGTTGTTAAAAACAGGAATATAAAAACTTATTAATGATCCCTTAAAAGTGATTTGGATTGAACATGATAATAAATGTGAAACCATTTTGTAAATGTAAAGGTTATAATGAATTATTATAATGAGGAACGTGTATGGATAGTGGTTTGAAATATTTAGACTTGAGAAAGAAGGACATTATTCCCTCACTTGATAAGTATCTGTTGTGTAAAGCACTAAATTAGTTACTGGAGAGAGGAAGATAAATAATGTTTTGCTTTTCTCTCGTGGCTCACACGTGATTTCTTCTCTCTCATGACTATCAAGAAAAATAGCATGTGAACATATGTTAAGTACAGCACATAGGAGAGTAAGCAAAAGTTGGTATAAGTTAATAAATGAATGAGAGAATGGGTGCACAGAGGAGAGACATGTAATACAATCTCAAGGTTCCAAGAAAGCCTTCTGGAAAGAATCTGCGATGTAGGAAAAGTAATTAATCTGATGAAGAAGGAGCAATGGAAAGTAAGAAATTTCAAGCCCGGGGGTGTCAAGAGTAAATGCTGAACATTGAATTCTTAAGGAGAATTGGCAAAGGGGAGGTCATAGTCAGATGACCTATGTCATGATAAGTTGCTTGAATTTTTGTAACGGTTATAAGAGGAGTACTAGGGTGATCAGAATTTTGTTTTATGTGGACCCTTCGGGCATTGGTGTTAAAGTTTGATTTGAGGGAAAGGAAATTGGAGTCAGGGAGGGACGTGTGAAGACTACCGCAGTAGACCAGCTGATAGAAGATGGGGGCTTGAATTAACTCAAACATTAATTTGGATTTAAAATGTCGGTGACTGATTAAAGTGGAGGAGAGGAAGGAAAGACCCCCTGATGTCTGAATGGATGGTTGTATCAACTGTAGAGATGAAAAATGATGAGGAATAATAAATAGGTTTAAGAGAGAAGATAATTTTTGTTTGGATATTTTGAGTTAAGCAGTGTCTATGTGCTGTTTAGGCAAATATGTACAACAGGAAGTTGTATATATCAGTCTGAAACTCCCTGGAGATAGACTCTCTCATGAGAGAGTTTTGGGCGAGAATATAGATTTGAGAGGTGTCACCAGATGACAAAATGACGTAAATAGGCTTTCTCCACATGATGGGAAAGGAGCCCAGTGTGAAAGAAAATGAAGTCATCATGACAACGGACTTAAAGTGGGGTCCGAAGAAAATTGTACTGACACCTGCTGAAGGTCAAGCCACAGAATGTTCCAGTAGATTTGGATAACAGCTGAAATCAGCATCCACTGGCCATCAGTATGTCTTAGCTGGGAATACCCTAATTAACTAACCAGTCTGAAAAGGTTTGCAATTTCAGATTTTTGTCCAGTCAATAAACTGACTCCAAAAACAACTTTTTTGAAAATCCGCTACAAACAATACCTCCTGCATCTACCTTACAGGACACTATTCAGGACTGCTTTGACTCAGTGTACCTTCTTTGTTTCCCAAATAAATGCTATTTCCTTTGACTTCTGTGTCAATTCTTTTTTTTTTTTTCAGTTAACAATCTATAGTTGATAAAAGATAGATGGTAGATAGACAAGTATGTAGATAGATATACTTTAACAGATATTTTGTTAATAATATCCATAGTGCCTGGAATAATATCTAGTACTGAGTCGTATCCAATGAATAATTTCTGAGTAATTATGAGAAAATTTAAAGTTGTGATAATAGATGTGTAGGCTCAGGGAAAGATACTAAGAATGAGCAATAGAGAAGTGGGTTGAGGTGGAAATAAGTCAGTGTTCAAGGTGTAGGCCAAGGACTCTAAGAGAATAAAGAAAAGGAATATACAGAAGTATGAAGAGAACTGAGTAAAAGATGATATTATGAAAATCAAGAAAGAATAAAATTAAGGAAACAAAAAGGACCATCAGTTGTTTGTTTGTTTGTTTGAGATGGAGTCTCACTCTGTCGCCCAGGCTGGAGTGCAGTGGCGCAATCTCGGCTCACTGCAAGCTCCGCCTCCTGGGTTCAAGCCATTCTCCTGCCTCAGCCTCCCGAGCAGCTGGGCTACAGGCGCTCGCCACCACGCCCGGCTAATGTTTTTTTATTTTTGGTAGAGAAGTAGAGACGGAGTTTCACCGTGTTAGCAGGATGGTCTCGATCTGCTGACCTCGTGATCCGCCCGCCTCCACCTCCCAAAGTGCTAGGATTACAGGCGTGAGCCAGCCACTATGCCCGGCCAGGACCATCAGTTTTATTCCACTATTGACTCACTTCATTCATATAACATTGATGGAGGGGTCAATTGAGTGGTGTAACAGAGGTAGAACTAGAAGGCATTACTTGGCTCCACTGTAAAATTTGATTTATAGATGCTGAATCTTATGATGACTATAACTGGGCACCGTTCCTATCATGTGGAGAAAGCCTTTAAGGAAATGAAAGGAACACACAGAGGGAAGCAGAAAACAATCCACCCGGCTTAAAGCCTTATATCCAGCAGTACGTGAAACAATCTATAGTCTTGGGCTAATAAATTACCCTTTTTGCATGAGCTAATTTGAGATGAGTTTTGTCACTAATAATGAACATAATCCAAATTAACACAGTGCCTATTTTGGTGTTTAAAACATCCATCCAGTTGTTCAAATCCCTCCTTTCCCTTTCTTTCTTTCATATTCTTTCAATTCTCCCATCAAAATATTTTTTAACTCATATCACTAAATATATCCATTGTTTTACCCCAAGTCAGATCAGAATTATTTCTTATCTACCTCTAAGATAACTCAATTGTGTCTTAACTGTTCCTCTTGTTTTTACATGTATTCCCTTTTAATACTTTCAACATAGCAGCTTGTAAACTTCTTAAAACTTAAATTAATATTGTCCTTTCTTTTAACTTGAAAATGTTAACAGCTCCCCATTTTACTTATCCTGTTCTATTGTCCCCTTACAACCTGGCCCCCACCAATTTCTCCATCCTTATCATGTTTATTACTCCCCCTTGTTTCCCCCTATATTATAAAATCCTCCCTCGATTTAGGTACTTTTATTTTTTTTCTCTCTCTCTTCTATCTGGATCTTTTTTTTCACATGGTGATCTTAATCTTTGAAGTTTTAGGTTAAATGTCATTTTCTAAAATAAATCTCTAAAACACTGCCTAATTTCTCAGCATCTAACTCTCCTTTCCATGGATTTACTATGTAATTATGTTGTTGATTAGCTATTACTTTTTCTTGTTTTTTTCCTTTTTGTATATTCTTTTCTTGGCTATTCATACATCTTCTCCATAGAATTATAATATCCACAAAGAAAGGAACTATGTCTCTTGTGTTCACTTTTTTATACCCAGTGCCTACTCAATGTGTGTAGAGGGAAAAATAATAATGCTTGTTTATCTTACTAGATTTGTAATAATTCATTGAATTCTGTAGCTATAGCCTGAGAGAACACAGAAAATAAGAGAAAGCCTATTTTTAAATATGACATGTAACTACCAAATAAAACTGTCTCATACTCCAATTTGGCTATTTGAAGCATCAGGTTATAAACATTTGATAAAATTTCCATCTTTTTGAGTTAATGCAGAGCATTCAAAATTATGTACTTTTGTATTAAGCACTAAACAGTTGTGGAAATAAACTTAACAAAAAACCAAGTGAATGTATTTTTATTCTTGCCAATATATGATTTAAAAAATCTCTGTATAACATTTATCCCTCAAGTTCAATTGTATATTGTTATTTCAAATGTAGATCTATGTGTAAGGAAAATGATTGATATGAAAGCAGCATTGACTATAGTGGAATTTGAGATTCAAAACAAAACAATTTTAAAAAAGACAAAACAGAACAAAAGCCAAAACATGGCTATTTTTTTAAGGCATGAAAGTTTGTGACTGAAATGTAATATATCTTAGTAATTCATCTGAGACTCTTATTTGGCAACCTTCTAGGATCTTAACAGAATGTTTGTATTAGGTTCTCCAGAACACATGTATCTATCTTATGTATTATAAATTAATATATATTTATTATATGTGTTTATACATAATATTTAAATGATATTTATGTAGTATATATAAAAATATATAAATTTATTATGAGAAGTTGGCTCACACAATTATGGGGACCGGTTAGTCCTCCAGTCTGTCCTCTGCAAGCTGGAAACACAGGAAACCTGTTGGGATAATTCAGTGTGAGTCTGAAGGCCTGAGAATCAGAGAACTGGTGATGTAAATCCCAGTCCTAGGCCAGAGGAAGATGAAATTAGATGTTCCAGCTCAACAGTGAGACAGGAGAAAAAGGAAGAAATTTATCCTTTCTTTGCCTTTTGTCTTATTCAGACCCTACAAGGATTGGATGATGCCAAAGCACATTGAGGAGGGCAGTGAACACTAGAGTCTATACATTCAAATGCTAATCTCACCAAAAAAAGCCTTCACAAACACACCCAGAAACAATGTTTAATCTGGGGATCCCATATCCCACTCAAGCTGATACATAAAGTTAATCATCACAAGGTGCAACCAGAAACTTCCACACTTTGAAGACATGTATTTATGAGATAATATAACTTGACAAATTTAGATCTACAGGTCTTCATCCTCCTTTAACCAAGTTCACACCCAACCCACTGATTTTAATCTATCTTTCTTATTAACCCCACTGATGTTAACTCAGCATATCTTTATGGACATCTATTATGGGCTGAACATATTATAATAAGTGTTGAGAACAGAAAGCACATTAGAAGTATTATTTGTGTTCAAGGAATTTCTTATCTGTTTTAGGGAGATTACAAGACAAAGAAAAGTGAACCATTTAAGTGCTAACTTGTATAATATAGATTAATGAAATAAAGGTGAGTTGCAATAGCCAAGAAGGCTGCACTTTCAAAAAGACAGCTAGAATTGGGTAAATCAGAAAACACGGAAGATTAATGGCATTCTGTGAGTTAAGAATATTTGGAAGATTCTGTGGGGAGATTGCCCCTGGAACATACATTCAAAGTGGGGCTGCTGACCATAATAGAACAGAAATATGCCCACCAGCTCTAAAGCAAAATTAAAATAGTCTCCTCGCCTCTGGTGGGAAAACACCCTTGTGAATGAATAAATGATGATACTTATAGATTTTCTGTTTGAGTAAAGGATGTATAAATTACTCAATAAACAGCCTGTCTATAGAAAAAGCCTGGTTTCTTATCACATATCCTCCTTACAGAGATGCAAGCATTTGCATAGAAATGAATCGATTTGAGAAAGGGCAGAGAAGGGGAAGCAACCGGGAGAGCTGGTGGAGCAGGCTAGAGAGTGCAGAGGAAAAGATCCTCATGGATTTGTTTAATAAGACTCTATTCCACTTATGGTATCTAATGCCGTTGGTAATTTAACTCATGTGGCCACCTCACATCTAAGTCATTTTAGATAAGAAAGAGAAAATGTGATTTTAAAGGGAGAGTGATGACTATTTTGTATCTATAAATCATTCATCATATGAAGTCTTAATAGAAAAGTTATATACATTGCTACTTTAAAATAAGTGGACCATAGGCATTTTAAGAAACTACAGATCCTGAAAACAGAAATTTATTTTATGTAAACTCTAAGTGTTTTTTGTTTCATTTCTTATTTTTTTATTTTCAAGATTTCCACTAAAAATATTTCAAAGGACACCTATTTTCTTTTTCTATCCAGCATTTCTAATTGGAAACAAAGCTATGTCGCTTTAGAATTTATATTTTATAAGATCAATTACTCTGGGCCTCTCTCCCCTTCTCATTTTTATTCTTAAATAAACACAGGTGTTTGTTATTGTATCCCCAAGAAATTATCATCTAATGGTTTTAAAGAATGTTTGAAAAAAGACTCATAATTTTGGAAGTGCTGGAATAAGCAAAATAAAATATATTATTTCTGTAGCATCTGTTCATTTAGTAAAATATGCTAATGCACATTTTGAATCTTTAGAAAGTAGTATATTATCAAAATATTTTTCAAACTTCTAGATTTTGAAACTTCTTGAGAAAATTCTTAAAGAGTTAGTGTTCTACAGAATGTACTACTTAACCTGTTATATTAGGAAAGAGACATGATGACGCTAGTTTCTGCCTTACAATGCTAATTTCTATCACCGAGAACTGCTTGTGAAACACTTCAGTTTTTGAAAATCTTCTTCACAAATTTGATTTTCTAATTTTGTTTCTGAGCTTTAACCAAAAGTAGCTAGCACATTGCTTTACTCATCACAGACAAAAACTAGTGAACAGGAAACTATGTAGCGTTTAAACATCTGTTGAATGTCAATCTAGGGCTGATATTTTATGAATTTTCTTCTAGTTTCCTAACTAATCTTTCAATGTATGTGTATGTGTGTGTGTCTGTGTGTGTGTTTCCCTAGAGACAGAGTCTTGCTCTGTCACCTAGGGCAGTGGCGTGATCATAGTTTATTGTATAATATCTGGAACTCTTAGTCTCAAGCCCTTTCCTGCCTCAGCCTCCTGAGTACCCAGGACTACTGGCCTATGCCTCCACACCTGGATAATTATTTTATTTTTATTTTTGTAGAGACTGGGTCTCACTTTGCCCAGGCTGCCAACGTATTTGTTAATTGAAGCTTTCTATAGACTGAATTGTGTCCCCTCCCCTGCAATATTCATATTTTAAAGCCTAACCCTTCAATATGACTGTATTTGGGATAAAAGGCCTTTAAGAAGGTAATTAGGTTGGATTAAGTCATAAAGGTGGGGCACTAATTCAATAGGACTGGTGTCCTTTTAAGAAGAGGAAGGGACACCAGCAGTGTCTGTGCAGGGAGGAAAGGTCATGAAAGGAAGCTGCGAGAAGGCAGCCATCTACAAGCCAGGAGGAGAAGCCTCTCAGAAACCAACCCTGCTGAACCCGTGACTTGGGACTTCTGGCCTCCAGAACCCTGAGAAAATAAATTTCTCTTGTTTACCACCTAGTCTTTGGTATTCTGTAATGGCAGAATACCAAATTCTGTAATGGCAGAATACCTGAGGAGACTAATATAAGGCTTTTATTTTAAATTTACTTGAAAACTCCATTTACGCGGTTCTCGAAGTGCCAAAACCTTTTACTACGTTAGTCTACTTTAGTCCTGGGAGAAGGCACCTGAAAAAACTTAAAGAAGATAATATCTGCAATTCAACATTGTGAAAACCAAGACTCAGAGAATTTATATGAACCCAGTTCTTATGTAGCAATCTCGAGGTCTTTTATTACTGTAGACATGCAGCTTTCTCATCCTCTTTCTGTCCTATATAAATGTCTCCTTATAGTTTACCTATCTTGTTTTGTACTTTTGGGTGTCTCTGTATAACTGTCTCCCTCTTAGGTTAATATTAACTTGCTGGGTTAGGATTTTACACTCAAAGTAGTTTTGTCCTAGAACTCTGAAGTTCCACTTTCTTAGATCAGAGAGCATTTGATCAGACATTTGGCCTTCTTTTGAAAGAAATAAAGAAGGGAGCTGGGTGAAGGTGTGGACAAATGGATTCTAAACTCGAGCAACAGGGACTTCCTTAGGCTAGTGGTTTCCAAACTTCTCTGACCCTAACAATCCCCTGGGAGCTTAAAAAAATTCTGATACCACAGTTGAATGCCCGACCAAATGCATCTAGAACTCTAGGGAGTAGAAATCAAGCATCAATATTTTAACGTCTCTGCAGGTGTTTCCAATACTCATTCAAGGTTGAGAATCACTGTGTTAGATGTTAATTACTTGGTTTGTTCCAGAAACTAAAAGATGTTCAATGTGGATAAAGAGTGAAAGGGAAAGAAGGACCAATAAAAGAGATATTATAGGTCAAAACAGATTCTTTGATTCCTTAGGATTTTATTTTGGATGTAAAGTCATCAGGGGTTTTGAGCAGAAGGCGTTATGTGATCTTATTTGCACAAGATAATTTTGCCTGCATAGTAAGGAATTGACTACAGGTGGATGAGGAGAATAGACACCAGTAAACACATATGGATGCTATTAGGAAAAAAAAAATCCTTAATTGATAACAATAAAGGTAGAAGTCATGTTTAAATGAAATATAATATTAAGCTGATTTTTTTTTTGTTAGATTGCTTGTGTTTTCTTACAAGATGTTTTTAGAATAATATTTTAATTGTTGGTGTATTAGTTTGCCAGGGCTACCATAATAAAATACCACAGAGTTGGTGGCTAAAATAATAGAAATTTATTTTCTCACAGTTCTAGAGGCTAGAAGTCCAAGATCAAGGTGTGGGCGGGTTTGATTTTTCTGAACCCTCTCTCCTTGTCTCAGAGATGGCTGCCTTCTCATTGTGTCCTCACATTGCCTTTCTTTTGTGAGGGACCATCCCTGATGTCTTTTTTTGCATCCTAGTCTTCTGTTTTTAGAAGAACACCAGTCGGATTCAATTAGGGTCTACTGTTATGGCTTCATTTTAATTTAATAACTTATTCAAAACCCCATTTTCAAATACAGTCACATTCTAGAGTACTGGGCATTAGGACTTCAACACATGCATTTTTGGGAAAACACAATTAACATTAACATTTGATGTTCTGAGATTTCACCATTGCTTCACATGTTTTTTAAACTATAGATTCATTCCTTTTTTGCTAACGGAAGTGTTATTTTTTACTATATTATTATTATTTTTCCATGTATTCCTCTTCTTCTTCTGAAACTCATTTTAGAGAGATATTGGAACTTATGGATCTGTACTTCGTTTCTTATCACTTATACTTTCCATCTCATTTGCATTTATCTCTGTAGTCTGAGATAATCCCTTGGTAGATTTCTAGCCCAGTACTTTACATTTCAACCATGCCCATTAGGCTATTTAGACTATTGTTTCCAGCGTTGGTGATCAACTTTTGAATGCCAAGACTTCTAATAAATTTTTCATAGCTGCAATATCCCCTTAGCTGTTTCTGAATGTATCAGTAATGCTTTATCTAAACTCTTCTGCTTGCTTCATTAACTTTGCTTCATTCTTCAGAACCTAAAATGCCTTTACATTTGCAACAGTCTGCTTTGGAATCTGTTTTGCAATGTCTTTTTTTCTCTTGCTTTTCTTTGGATCTGATCCTACTTACTTTATATCTTTCAGGTATTGCTCATAACATTTGGACTATAATGGCACTTTAAATTTTTTTCTTGTCTATTATGGATTTATTCTCCATTGTGTGTGTATATATGTTTGGTATAGAAAATACATGCATGAATATATATGAAATATATATATATATATATATTCTCCTTTATTTACATATTTTATAAAATATATGAAATCTTTTTTCTTATTTCATGAAATCTTGGATGCATAGGCATGTTGCAGCATTTGTATACTTTGTCATTTTGAGTCAATCTATTATTTTGGAAAATCTTTGCATCCTAATATTCAGTTCTCAGAATATTTATTTAATATTTTGTACTTATTGTTAATTTATGTTTGTTCCATAATGAGCTCTTTATTTATAGAAACTACCTCACTATTTTTCTTATTAAACCCTGCCAATTTTTATTTGAATACTGTTTGTATTTGTTTTTCTAACTTTATTTTCAGTACTTACTTTTAGAAATAATATCAATATTTTGTTCTATCAATGGGAATTTTCTATCCACAAATGTTTTGGCATTATTTAGTAACACATCACTACCTCCTTCTGTACTGAAGGTAATATCTTCTTAGAAAAGTACAATAGGAGCTTTGGGGTATGCTGGGCAAAATGTAAACTAATACTGTTAAAACAAGAATAAATTTATTTTAATCACTTTTAATATTGATTAACAAGCAATATAATATTAAATATTATTAGACAATAAGTGTGGCAATGATATTTGTAAAACATGGATTCAACAATTTTATTAATTTTACAGAATATACAGTAGAAACTGCAAGAATGGAACAGGTTACATACATATTTTACAGGAAGAACACAGGAAATGTAGTCTACTTTTATGAATAAAGCTTCTTATATCCGTTAAATATAAACTTGCTAAGAAAGTGAAAAGAAATAAGAATATTCTTAACCTTAAGTCTCAGTACAAATCCTATAAGAGACTTGAAAATATCTTTTGTTACTCGCCAAGTGATAATTTGGAAAGAGACAGTAAACAGTGGCAGACTATGACAAGGAACTTGAAAATGAGAGTTTTAGTTCTGGCTATGCTTGTTACTAATTTGAGGAATTGAACGTTATTTTATAAACCTGTTTAGTCTCTCTCTCTGTGTGTGTGTGTGTGTGTGTGTGTGTGTGTGTGTGTGTGTGTGTGTGTCTTGCTGTTACTCATTATAATTACTCTCCAGCTTTTATTTAATAAAATTTTTTAACACTTAATCTAAGGTTCTCTACCAACTGGTTCCATCTCTAAGGTAAATAAACCCAGTTTTTTTGTGTTTCTTTTTTTTTTTTTTTTTTTTTCTCAAGGAGCCTATAGTCTTCAGGAGAGTTAGAGATGTAAACCAATATCTCTGGGTGCTAGGACTATTCTCTTTCCTTTGTTAAGATTTATCTACAAATATTTTTTATGGATAGAGAGAGGA
Source organism: Pongo pygmaeus (assembly GCF_028885625.2). Taxonomy (NCBI): domain Eukaryota; kingdom Metazoa; phylum Chordata; class Mammalia; order Primates; family Hominidae; genus Pongo; species Pongo pygmaeus. The sequence continues at coordinate 125,873,227 of NC_072373.2, read as the reverse complement.
AGAATTTAAAAACCCATTGAACCAAGTACCTCTCCAGCTGTTCCTTCACCAGTAGGTTAGGTACATACCATCCCTTGATGTCTGCCAGCCACCCATAGATATTCCCTGAGTCCCATACTTTACAATAATGGTAGTGCTACTGCTACTACCAGATTTTACAAGGAGTACAGGGATTCTCTTACTCTTTCGAACATTGCTGGTTTTTAAATATATATATATTTATTTTATATATAATATATATGATAATATATGATCATCTTAGTCTGTTTTGTGTTGCTATAACAATATCTGAGACTAAGTAATTTATAAATAAAAGAGATTTATTTTTTATAGTTCTGAAGGCTGGGAATTACAAGATCGAGGAACCTACATGTGGCAAGATGTTGCGTCATCTCGTGGTGGAAGGCAGAAAGGCAAGAGAACTCAAGCAAGGGCAAGACAGGGCCAAACTCACTTTTATAGAAAACCCACTGTCATGATACTAAACCATTCCCAACATAATGGCATTAATCCATTCATGAAGGCAGAGCCCTGACGACCTAATCACCTCTTATTTGGCCCCAGTTCCCAACACTGTTGCACTGGAACTTTAGGAGACACATTCAAACCATAACAGAAGTATCTAACATAGTCAAACTCATAGAAATAGAAAGTAAAATGATGGTTGCCATTTCCCTATCATTGCTCCTAATTTCTCTAATCCTTCCATTATATTCTTATAGTCTAGTATAGACACCAGACTCAGACCTGGCCAAACATAGTACTTTATTCTCCTTCCCGTAAGAGATGGCTATGTATGGTTTGCCTGCCAAAGATCCCTCTGTTCTAATTCCTGGAGCCCATTAAAATATTGTTCAATGTGGCAAAGGGGAAATAAGGTAACAGAGGAATTAATCTTGCTAATACCTTAATCTTAAAATAGGGAGATTATCCTGGGTTTTCCAGGTGGGCCCAGTGTAATTGCAAGGGGCTGGGGGGAGGAGGAAATGGAATTCTTAAACAGGTATAGAGTTTCCATTTTGCAAGATAAAATGTTCTGAATATCTATAGCACAATAATGTGAATATATTTTACATTACCGATCTAATATTGTTCTAAATTCTTTTTTTTTCTAAAAATAATATGACCCTGATACTTTTGAAGGTTTAAGTTGTTATTTATTAAAGGAATTTGAAATTTTGATGGTTGTTTAAAGGCTACACAGAGTGGATATGAGGGGTGGTAAGACATTGGGTATGATGTCTCTGAGACAGCTACTTTGTCATAATGTGAAAGTACAGAACCTCACTGCCTAGGCCTGGTGGGCAAGGAAATTGAAAAAAACTGAGTTTCCTATTCTATCACTACCTTCTTACACTATTTTATGTAACATTTTTTCCTTTCCCATATACTGAAAACTCTTGGGAAAAAGAAAACCAATAAACTAAAAGATACCTCAATGTCTTTTCACATTATTCCAGAGGAAAAAGGTATTATTTCAGTCCACTGGTTTATCAGGAAAGGCACTGTGTTTGTGCGTGTGTGTGTGTGTGCATTTGCATGCATACATGTATACATGCTCTGAACTATAATGTTAAGAATGAAGAGAATTATCAAGAGGACAAGCAAGATAAGTTATTTGGCTGATATTGACACTGATTTTACACTGATGTATAAAATAATCAAACATATCTACTCAAGGGTGGGCAAAACTCCTTTCCAAATATTTCATTTTGTTTCATTGAAAAATATATATTCCTCTGATTAATGTGGCACTGGCTTTATTTCGGCACTGGAGTTATTTCTTATGAAATAAGAATTCTGGCCTTATACTGTTAATTTATTCTTTTTTTCTCTGGCTTATTTTAGAAAACATTCTTGTGACTAAGACCCATGTTCAAATCTTCTTTCCTCATCAGGGGTGAAGGCATGGCAGGGGATATAAGGACAATCTTAGCTCACTTTCTCACTAAAATCATTGTAAGATATAATATGTTTAACAATGTAGGTATATTGTAGGCACAGAGTAGTGATACTTCTACTTGGGAGAGTCAGGGAAATCTTACTAAGAGAGAAGAGTCAAGAAAAATATGTATATATAGAAATGTTTTAGGAGATAAAAGGCATAGTCAAGGAAGTATAAGATTATATTCCTTAATAATTTTTTTGTGTGTTGAAGTGGCAAAAATGTGAGTCAAACTAGCTTAAGATAAAAAAGAATGCATTGACTCATGTAATTGAAAAAGTCCAGTATATACAAAATGTATACTCAGAGCTTGTTCTCTTGTATGTGACATCCTTGTGTGGGTTAAAACTTGGATGGGTTTTTTGGTTTTTTTTTTTCCTGTGGTGGAAAGAGGTTCCTGGTGGCTTCAGCCCTGCAGGTTTTGACATCTTGGGATCTTACTGAAAAGAGTTCTCCTCTCTTACATTATCAATATATCAATATGATAAATATTTTCATGAAACACTGGCCCTTTTGGGCCACATGATGTATTAGTTTCCTATTGCCGCTTGCTATGGTCTGATTTTTTTATCCTCCCAAAGTTTATATGTTGAATGTAACCCCGAAGGTGATGATATTAAGTGGTGAGAACTTTGAGATGTGATGAGGTCATGAGGGCACAGCCTTCATGAATGGGATTAGTGTTCTTACGAAAGAGACCCCAGAGAGCTTGCTAGCCTCTTTCACCATGTGAGAATACAGCAAGAAGGTGCCATCTATAAGGAAGTGGGCCTTCACCAGACACTGAGTCAGTGTCAAAGCCAGCACCTTGATCTTGGACTTTCCAGCCCCTAGAACTGTGAGAAATACATTTTTCTTGTTTATAACATAATACAGTATATACTTTATCTTATAAGGTACTAATAAGGTGCTTTTTATTATAGCAAAGCAAATGGACTAAGAAATTGCTTTAACAAATTACCAAAAACTTAGTGGCTTAAAACAACACACATATTATGTACAATTCTGGAGGTCAGAAGTTTTAAATGGGTCTCACTGGTCTAAAATCAAGGTGTCAGTAGGGCTCCATTTCTTTCTGGATGATCTGTTTCCTTGCTTTTTCCAGCTGCCACAGCCTGCCATATTCCTTGGCTTATGACCCCTCAATCATCTTCAAAGCCATACTCACATTGCACGGATCGAACTCTTCTGTCTCCTTTTTTCATGTTTAAGGACCCTTGCAATTACACTGGGCCCACCTGCAAAATCCAGGATAATCTCCCTATTTTAAGATTAAGGTATTAGCAAGATTAATTCCATCTGTTACCTTATTTCCCCTTTGCCACATTGAACAATATTTTAATGGGCTCTGGGAATTAGAACAGAGGCATCTTTGGCAGGAAAACCATACATAGCCATCTGTTACGGGAAGGAAAATGAAGTACTATGTTTGGCCAGGTCTGAGTCTGGTGTCTATACTAGACTCTGAGAAGATAATGGAAGGATTAGAGAAATTAGGAAGCAATGATAGGGAAATTTATATTCATTCTTGTCAGGAAAGACAGTATATGATATATGTAGATTGTAAGAATAAAGCTAGTGCAGGAAAGTGATTTGAAGATTGATGGGGGTGGGGATAGAATAAAAGTGTTGCATTTCTGCTTATGGAGCCATTATGTTGTTTAGAATCTAGAGACAAGTGTGAACTAAGTGTTCTGAATGTCCTGTGATGACTGATTTGAAAATGGATAAAGGGCAAAATAAAATGTTGGTCTCAAATCAGGTGGAGGTGAGGTGTGAATATTGGAAAGGGAGGGTGTGAGTCTTGCCAGAAGCACAGAGATTCTCACTCTCGCTAGTAGGGATGTGGAGTTTGCAGGAGAGAAGGTTTAATTAGAAGTACATAGAGCTCTTGGATCCTTCTTAATTCCTGTCCATGGATATGTGGAAGCCAGAGGAGATATGGTTTTGTCTGAAGCATCTGAAGATTGGAGGATTTCTGCTGAAAATCAGAGCACGTAGAGTTAACATAATCATTTTTTTCTCATAAATATTACTCTGGTGACTGTATGAAGACCAAAATAAAGGGTTAAGCTAAGGTACAGAAAATGCTGCTGGAAGACTCTTTTGAAAATCCATTTGAGAGAATAAAATTAGACAAAAGCCATAATGATGTGAAGAAAAAGTAATGCAGAAAGTTAATAAAATATAATCAACCATACCCAGATTTTTATATTATTGCTGCAACCTAGAAAAACAAAGTATGCATTAGTCAGGTTGTTTCAGTCTCTATTTACAGAAACTCCCCTCAAACAAGCTTTATTCATTCATTTATCCATTTAACAACAGTTTATTGAAAGCCAGGCATTTTGCTAGCAAAGATTCTGCTAAAGTGGAGCTTATGTTTTACCGGGGGAAAGAGACTATAAACATAAAATAAATAAATTAGAGAATTCAGATCAGAGTGTTATGCTTGTTATAAAAGTATGCAGTAAAAGAATAACTAAAAGTTTAGTTACTGCGGGCAGGGAAGGCCTCTCTGAAGTGATGTATTACCTGAGCTTAAGAAAAGTGGTCTATATTAGGACATATAACTGAAACAGTTATTTAAAAAGCTGGTTTTAGATATACATATAGTCACCTCCATGTCTTTCTCTCTCTCGGCTCAGCTTGTCTCTATGTGGCATTATTCTATAGAGAAGAACTTCATATTGTGAGCAAGATAGCTAACTACTTCATATCTACATTGTCTATGCAGAGATTTCTCCTATAAGAACTCCCTGTCTCTGAAGGGGTAATATAGTCATTCCTGAAGTAATCACTTGGGAGAAGGGATGGTATCTCTGGCCAATCTGGGACATAGGACTGTTCCTGGAATTGGAAATGAGTACTATAATGGATGGATGCTTCAGAAACAGTGAAGTCAGTGAAGTGATTCCGCAAAGGAACTAGACAAAAAAGGATAGGGAAATCCTAACAGACAGAAAAAAAATAGCACTGCCAACAAGAACTAATGATAGTCCCATAATACACAATATTGATTGTTTAGAAAATATGGGATGAACATTCTATGCACCTGGATGCAAAAAGGGACCGCTTAATAAGTCATCAATTTTTAAGACAGAAAAATGTTTAAAGTGTGAGATTAATAATAATAATGTGGTAAGAATTATCTAGACAATGCTGACTACAACCACAAAATTAAACAAAATGTATAATTATGAAATCTTAAAAAATTACCATTTTCTCTTTGTAAACTTTGCTTAAGTTTATAGAAATCTGTCTTATGAATGATGCATAAAAGTTATATTTTAATCTGTAAGTAATAGGACTAAAAATTTAATTTAGAAATAATTACAAGCCAAAAAAACCTGTTGAATAAATATTATTGAAGAACACTGGTTATAAGATGCAAATAAATATGTTAACATTAAACTTAGGAAATCAAAAATAGGTAGGAAATATGGGGGGAAATATTTGTTTTTGGCAGAAGGGAAAAGCCTGGTGGTGTGGAAGGACTCCCTGTATCTAATAAGCACAAGGTTTAATCCCTGTTAGAGTTTCTTTCTGGCTTTAATTCAACAATATTTGGTATGTGTGTGTATATGTGCATGTGTGTCCTTTACTTACGTGTTTTTTTATTCATCTCTTCAACAAATATTTAATGTATGCTGTTTTGCCCTGTTCAAAGACTAAAATAGCCCTTGACGGGAATCATGATTTACATTTAGATAGTTGAAAGAATTGGTAATTGCTGTAGGTAAATGAGAAGAGGCTAAAAGTTAAAGTGTTTGTGCATTGAATAAATCTGTTCATTTGTATTTGTGGTGAGCCTATATGCTCTTTTGAGTTTCCTTTTTTATTTCACACCCTAACAATGGGTAACATTAAACAGGGAATGTATTTAGAGTTGATCTGACAACCAAGTTAATTGAAATGTTAAAAGACCTCTGTTTCAATGGGAAAAAGAAATTTTTCAAGAGGAGCTGTGTCCTTCTTAAAAGAGAGATAACAAAACAAGTGAGACATATGATGGAAACCATTAGAGAGGAGGATGAACGCCACTTTGTGAAGTGCTGTTTCAGCTGTCTCAGGAGAGGAGCTGCCAAGCACTCTCAAGAAGGAAATACGAAATCAGACATTTGTATGTGTGCGGTACCCACCATGTTTGCTCTGAGCAGAGGGAACCATATGAAGCCAGACAGTAAAGGTGAAATCCAACAAGATAGCCTACTTTATTGCCATGGCAACAGAACCCTGATGAAAAGTAGAAAAACAATAAAATACCTCTGGAAAAAAACCTGTGCTATGTATATCTACTGAATTGAGGAAAAATGCACTCATGGCAGGAGCCTGATATTTTTACCATTTGGTGACTTCCCTTAACAAAACCATGTGTACTGCTTTTGGAAAATGTTGAATTAAAAAGCATTGCATTTACTAAATTATTTAGTTGATCCTGTTGCTAAATTCAGATTGATATGTGAAAGCTGTACTTTGAAATTAGAATTTTTAGTGTTATTGCAGAGGTCAAAGCATTAACATTTTCACTCTCCTTGATTATTTTGACAAACTTTTGCCATCATATTTCACACAAATTGTACGTTCAATAAGAAAGAGAAGTTCTATGACATTCTGATATTTGATTAAAATTAAAACTATATTTTATTTTCCTATTTTATTTAAAATTCTCATATTTCAACCATTATTTTTTAAAATGTTCTCACTTCAACACGCTGTTTATTGGTACACAGTTTAGTTTGGAGGGAAAAACATTGTCTTTTTTCTGTTCTGAGTTTGCTTAACTATCACAGCTTCCTACATCTTCCCAGTTTTAACCAATTTTGAGTTGTTCCTAAGATTGTTTGTATTCAAATAAGACCTCCTTTTTTTGTAGAAAAAGTCTGGGAAAGCTCATTTTTCATTTTTAAAATCAGCTTCACTGATGTAATTTACATACAATAAAATCTACCCTTAAAAAGTGAGTTTTGACAAATGTCACATAACTATTACCACAATGAATTTCTTTGCAAAATTAATATCAATTTCTTCACATTGATTAAAGTGTTTCATTTAGAAATTAAAATATGCATCTTTGACTTATCATACACTGTGTACTAACTGGCTTTTAGAAAAAAATATAGAAATATTGCACCAAATCTGACTTCTTTATGCTATTATTGCTATGACTATTATATATGTATATGTTATCGATCCAATGATGGACGTTATAACTTTTTATACTTTCAAATTTAATTTTAGAGTCAGGGGGTACATGTGCAGGTTTGTTACATGGGTATATCTCATGACACTAAGGTTTGGGGCACAAATTATCCTATCACCCAGGGAGTGACCATAGTACCTAAATTCATAGCCCTTTTGCCCCTTTCCTACTATCTCCTTGAGTAGTCCCCATTGAGTATTATCTTTATGTCCATGTGTACCCAATGCTTAGCTCCCACTTACAAGTGAGAACATATGGTAATTGGTTTTTGTTCCCACATTAATTTGCTTAGGATAATGCCCTCCGGTGGTATCCGTGTTGTTGCAGAGACCATGATTTTATTCTTTTTTATGGCTGCATAGTATTCCATAGTGTATATGAACCACATTTTCTTTATTCAATCTACTGTGGATGGGCACCTATATTGATTCCATGTCCTTGCTATTGTGACTAGTGGTGACATAAATGTAATAGTACCTGCATCTTTGGGGTAGAATGATTAATTTTCCTTTGGGTATAAATCCAGCAACGGGATGGACAAGTTGAATGGTAGCTCTGTTTTAAGTTGTTAGAAATCTTCAAACTGCTTTCCTCAGTGACTGAACTAATTCACATTTCTACCAACAGTGTATAAGCATTCCCTTATCTCCACAACCTTGTCATCTATTATTTTTTGACTTTTTAACAATAACCATTCTACTTTCAGAGGCCAAGGTAGGAAGATCCCTTGAGGTCAGGAGTTCTAGACCAGCCTGGCCAACATGGTGAAACCCCGTCTCTACTAAAAATACAAAATAGCTGGGCATGGTGACACACACCTGTAATCTCAGCTACTTCGGAGGCTAAGGTGGGAGAATTGCTTGAACGCAGGAGGTGGAGGCTGTAGTGAGCCAAGATCGTGTCACTGCATTCCATCCCTGGTGACAGAGTGAAACTCCAACTCAAAACAAAACAAACAAACAAAAACTCAAAAAGCAATAGCCATACTTACTGGGGTGAGATGGTATCTTATTGTGGTTTTGATTTGCATTTCTCTGAGGATTAGTTATGTCGAGAATTTTTTCATGTTTTTTTGGCCACTAATGTTTGTCTTCTTTTGAGAAATGTCTGTGTATGTTCTTTGCCCACTTTTAAATGGTGTTATTTGTTTTTGCTTGTTGAATTGTTTCAGTTCCATATAAATTCTGGAACTAGACCTTTATCTTGTGCATAGTTTGAGAATATCTTCTCTCATTCTATAGGTTGTCTGTATACTCTTAATAATTTCTTTTAATGTTCAGAATCTCTTTATTTTAGTTAGATTCCACTTGCAAATTTTTGGTTTTTTTTGCAATTACTTCTGAGGACTTAGCCATAAACTTTTGGGCTAAGGCCAATGTCAAGAAGGACATTTTCTAAGTTTTCTTCTAGGATTTTTATGGTTTTAGCTATCATATTTAAATCTTTAATCCATATTGAGTTGATGTTTGTATATGGTGAAAAGTAGGAGTCCAATTTCAATCTTCTGCATATGGCTTAAAAGTTATCCCAGCTCCATTTATTGAATAATATGTCCTTTCCTCATTGCTTATTTTTGCTGGTTTTGTCAAATATCAGATGTTTGCAGGTGAAAGGCTTTATTTCTGTTTCCTCTTAGTCTGTGTGTCTGTTTTTGTACCAGTATCATGCTGTTGAGGTTACAGTAACCTTAGAATATAGTTTGAAGTCTGATAATGTGATGCATCTTGCTTTGTTCTTTTTGCTTAGGAGTACTTTGACCATTCAAGCTCTTTTTTGTTCCATATGAATATAGAGCAGTTTATTCTATGTCTGTGAAAAATGACTTTGGTAATTTGGTAGGAATAACATTAAATCTATAGATTGCTTTGGGCAGTAAGACCATTATAATAATATTGATTTTTCCTATCCATGAGCATGTAATGTTTTTCCATTTGTTTGTTTTCATCTTTGATTTCTGTTAGCAGTGTTTTTAAATTCTCATTGTAGAGATCTTTCACCTTTTTTGGATAGATATATTCCTTTTTATTTTTGTTTGTGGCAATTATAAATGGGATTGCATTCTTGATTTGGCTCTCAGCTTAAATATTATTGTAGATGGAAGTGCTACTGATTTTTACACATTGATTTTGTGTCCTAAAATTTTACTGATGTCATTTACCTGTTCTAGGAGCCTTTTACCTAAGTCTTTAGAATTTTCTAGGTGTAGAATCATATCTCTGTGAAGAGAGATAATTTGACCTTTTCTTTTCCTATTTAGATGCTTCTTATTTCTTTCTCTTGCCTGATTGCTCTGGGTAGGACTTCCAGTACTGTGTGGAACAACCTCGTTTTGAGGCTGTTCTTAACTGGAATGCCTCCAGCTTTTGCCTATTCAGTATGATGTTGGCTATATGTTTGTCATAGATGGCTCTTATTGTTTGTTGTGTTCTTTCAATGCCTAGTCTGGTGAGGGGTTTTATCATGAAGGGATATTGGATTTTATCAAAACACTTTTCTGTATGTATTGAGATGGTTATACACTTTCTGCTTTTAATTTTATTTATGTGGTGAATCACATTTATCAACTTGCATATGTTGAACCAAACTTTCATTCCAAGAATAATGCCTACTTGATCATGGTGAATTAACATTTTGATGTGCTGCTGGATTTGGTTTGCTACTAGTTTGTTAAAGATTTTTTGGGTCTATATTCATCAAGGATGCTGGCCTGTAGTTTCCTTTTATGGTTGTGGCTTTGCCAGATTTTTTATTATGGTGATGTTGGCATCATAGAATGTGTTAGGAAGGAGTTCTTTTTCTTAATTTCTTTTTGGAATAATTTTAGTAGAATTGGTACCAGCTCTTCTTTGTGCATCTGGTAGAATTTGGCTGTGAATCTATCTGCTCTGGGGCTTTTTTAGTTGGTAGTTCTTTTTTAAAAAAAATAGTAATTAAATTTTGAAATTCAATATTGGTATGTACAGAGTTTCAAAGTCTTCCTGATTCAATCTTGAGAGGTTTTTTATGAATTTATTTATATCCTGTAGATTTTCTAGTTTGTATAGAGAGAGTTGTTTGTAATAGTACCTGGAGATTGTATTTCTGTGGGATTGATTGTAATACTACCTTTGTCATCTCTGATTTTGTTTAGTTGGATCTTCTCTCTTTTTTTTCTTTGTTAATCTTTCTAGTGGTCTATCAATCTTGTGTATTCTTTCAAAGAACCAACTTTTGGTTTCATTAATCTTTTTGTGTGGATTTTTGGGTCTCAATCTCATTCAGTTCTGCTCTCATTTTAGTATTTCTTTTCTTCTGCCAGCTTTGGGGTTAGTTTGTTGTTTTTCTAATTCCTTTAGCTGTGATATTAGATTGTTAATTTGAGATATTTCTAACTTGTATTTAGCACTATAAACTTTCCTCTTAACGCTGCTTTTACTGAATCCCAGAAATGTTGATGCTTGTGTCCCTGTTTTCATTTGTTTCAAATTTTTTTTATTTCTGCCTTTTTTTGTTTACTCAAAAGTCATTTAGAAGTTTGTTTAATTTCTATGTTATTGTGTGGGTTTGAGAGATCTTATTGAGATTGATTTTCCTTTTTCTTTCATAGTGGTCTGAGAGAATGGCTGACACAATTTCATTTTTAAAAAAATTTATTGAGACTTGCTTTATGGCTGAGCATATGGTCTTAGAGTATTTTCTGTGTGAAGATTAGAAGAATGTATATTCTGTAGTTGACAGGTGGAGTATTCTGTAGATGTCTATAGGTCCAATTTTTCAAGTGTAGAATTTAAGTCCAGGTTTTCATTGCTGGTTTTTTGCCTGAATTATCTAACACTGCCACTTGAGTGTCGAAGTTCCCACTGTTATTGTGTGGTGGTCTAAGTCTTCTCATGGGACTAAAAGTACTTGTTTTATGAACCTGGGTGCTCCAATGTTGAGTGTCTATATATTTAGAATAGTTAAGTCTTATTGCTGACTCGAACCCTTTATCACTATGTAATGCCCTTCTTTGTCCTTTTTGACTCTTGCTGCCTTAAAGTTTACTTTATCTGGTATAAGAATAGTGACCCTTATCCTTTTTTGTTTTTTGTTTGTATGATAGATCTTTCTCCAACTCTTTACTTTGAGCCTGTTAATGTCATTACATGGGAAATGGGTCCCTTGAAGACAGCGGATAAACGAGTCTTTTAAAAAAATTTAACTTGCCACTCTGTGCCTTTACATGGGGCACTTATACTATTTACATTCAAAGTTAATATTGATATGTGAAGTTTTGATCCCATTGTGAATTTGTTAGGCTGTTTCTTAGTAGTTTATATTGTGTAGTTGCTTTATAGGGTCTATGGGCTATGTACTTAAGTGTGTTTTTGGGTAACAGGTACTATTCTTTTGTTTCCATGCTTAGAATTGCATTAAGGATCTCTTGTGAGGCTTCTGTAGTAATAATGAATTTCCCTAGTGATTGTTTGGCTAAAAAAAGATTTTATTTCTCCCTCACTTATGAAGCTTAGTTGACAGAATACAAAATTCTTTATTGGAATTTCTTTTCTTTCAGAATGCTAAAAATAGGTCCCCAATCTCTTCTGGTCTCTAAGGTTTCTGCTGAGAAGTCTGTTGTTAGTCTGATTGGGTTTCCTTTTTAAGTGATCTGACCTTTTTTCTAACTGCTTTAAAAATTGTTTCCTTCAGCATTGACCTCGTACAGTCTGTTGATGATATGCCTTGGTGATGTGCATTTTGTATAGTATCTTAAAGGTGTTCTCTGGATTCTGGTATCTAGATATCTACCTTTCTAGCAAAATTAGGGAGTTATAAAAAATGATTTCCTCCAATATGTTTTCCATGAGTTGTTTTTTACTTTTTTCCCTTCTCTTTCAGGAATGCCAATAATTCATAGGTTTAGTCATTTTATTTAATCTCATATTTCTCAAATACTTTGTTAATTAAAAAAAAAATCTTTTTTCTCTTTTTTTTTCCCCTGATTCTGTTCATTTTAAAAAAACAGGCTTCAAGCTCTAAAATTTTTTCTTCTGTTTGGTCTAACCTATTGATAAAGCTTTCAATTGTGCTTCGAAATTTCTTAAGTGAGTTTTTCAGTTCCAGAACCTCTGATTAATTTCTTTTTGAGATGTTTATCACTTCCTTCATTTTCTGGATTGCTTTAGAAGTTTCTTTGTGTTGACTTTCAACCTTGTCTTGAATCTCACTAGCTTCCTTGCAATCCATACTCCAAATTCTTTATCGGTCATTTCTGAGTTTCCTTTTTGGTTAGGGACTCTTTCTGCAGAGCTTACGTTATCCTTTGGTGGTATCACAACATTCAGATTTTTCATAGTGCCAGAATTCTTGCACTGGTTCCTTTTCATCTAGAGATGTTGGCATTTCTCATTTTTGTGTGTAAGAAAGAATTTTCTTTTTTTCTATATTATTATGTTTGTAAAAAAATTCCCTTCTTCTCCCCACCTAGGGTGTGTGACTGTAGAGTATTTTGATTAGAGTCTTTTTTGCTTTGCTTTTATAGCCTAACATTTCTGACAGCAGATTTTACATTGGGCTGTGGAGTTCTACCTACTGTTCAGTAAATGGTGCCTATAGGTAAAAACCAGCTGTGGTACAAGCAGATGGTATGTACCTGATCTTTGTTTACTGTGAGGTGCTCTCTGTTGCTTCAGGTGATGGGTTGGACAGTGGAGTGCTATGTGTCCTAAACTTTCTCTTTCAAAAGGGTTAGGGGACACAGCTGGACAGAGCTAAAACTCCTGGCTTGGCTATGAATACCCCTATGGCGATGCAGGCACCGACCCTAATGAGGGTGGCTGGGAAGAGCTCATGGTGAAATGCACTGAAGCCTCTGCTGGGCAGTGAGGTGGCTGCACTGGCTCCTCATCCTAGGTAATCAGGAACGTGGACGGTTACTCTATCAGAACCCTGTTTCAGAGCTTGTGACTCCTAGTTGAGATGCACACTGTAGTGTATCTCTAGACCACAATGTGGTTGAGAATCTTGGGAAATGCCTATTTTGTAACTCTGCAGGAATGGTTTTGGAACAGAACTTCATCATTTAGTCTGATACAGATAGCATTATTGTTTGCCTGTTCTCTGATATGGTAGCACTGCAGCTTCATGTAAAGGAGGAGCGGGTCCACCTTTGGATCCCTGTGAGTGTGTGTTGGTTGTGGTGGTGGCAGCTTGTTAAGTTGGCCTCACCTCAGGCCCTGGAGAGAGAAAGTGGTCAGGTGTAAGCAGAGTTGCAATGGGATAAGTAGTTTCCCAATTCCCCAGCTGGTTGATGGCCCACTGGGCAGCCTGTATGACTCCTTATAGGGCTGCATGGAGGTTTGATCAGCCCAGGGTTCAGGTGCTGGCTATGATGAAGGGAGATGGGCTGGTCCCCAAGTCACTGACCAAACTCTCAGGCATAAGCAGGCAGAACACCTCAGTCGTGTGAGCCCAAATGAAGATCACAGGCCTGTGGGGGTAGGGTTTTAAGAAAGGTTCTGAGCCACAGCTGAAATGCTCAGGTGGGGGAAGGGTGAGGGAGCTAGGATGCCAGAAGGCAACAAGCCCTGTTTGGCAGGGAGCAGCAGAGGAGGGGGAGTCCTGTAGTAAGCAATCTAGCTGCCTCTCAGTACTGTGGCTGTGGCATGCTGTGGCAGGCTGTGGCCTGTGAAAGCTCTCAGCCCCTTTGTTCTCTCTCTAGCCTGTCAGTTACCTCTGGAGAAGGGCCTGCCAATTACCTCCTGGAGTTCCATCCCAGAAGTACTCTGAGCCATAACCTACCAGACTGTTCAGGCAGGCGTGGGACAGGTGCACTGAGGGCCAAAGTTAAGGAGCCCTGCCTGTCAAAGAGCAGTGCAGTCAGAGGCTTTGGCAGCAAAGGTGCTCTCAATATGGCAGCAGGTGCTGGAGGTGCACAACAGCATTTGTTTCCTCTCCAGCCTGAGGGCATCAGGGACGGGACCATGGCAGTCAGCAGGGCCAAGGAAGGGCCTGTCAGTTACCTCTGAGAGTTCCATCTCAGAGGAATGAGGAGCTACTGCTAACTGCAGTGATCAGGTAGGGTTGGAACATCTGCTCTGGGGGCCCAAGCCTGTGTCCCTTGCCTGGCAGGGAGCAGTGGAGGCAAGGTCTGTAGTCTGTTCACTCCTCAGCACCAGCGATGCAGCATCTACCCTAGGGGCCTGCAAAAGAGCCTGTCCTCTCTTATTGGTGGCGCTATGGTAGCTGGTACTGAGGTGTTCAGGAATCCAAGGCTAATGGAACTCCATATGGGCTTGAGTGGTGCATCTGCAGAATCAAGTGGTGTTCTGTGTCTGTCTGGAAGCCTGCGCGGAAAGAGGTGTGGGCAGCTTTCTGATGCCCAGGATTGCAAAGGTCCATGGCAGAAGTGTCGGTCATTTGGGGGTTCTCACTCTCCCTTTCCCCATGTTAAGGAACTTCTCCTGGATCTGTACTGGTCCTGGGTGGGCAGCTGCCTAGCTTTGCACCTCTCTGTTCTCCATGGTTTCTGTTGCTTTCTTGGGGAATCCCAACGTGGTCTTGGGTGGTCCACTTGAAGAGCTAGCATTTGCTCATCATCTTGTTTCCTCTCTGTGAGAGCTGAGCTCACTAGTTGCTTCTGGTCAACCACCTTGAATGGGAAGCGCTATAATCTTTATGTAATATAGGATGGTGCAAAAGTAATTGTGGCTTTGGACCACGAATATTAAATCATTATAACTAGGCTCAAACAAATCTTTATTAATCAAAATATGATTCACTGCAATCAACACATATTTGACAATGACAAATAAGTTTGTTTATTCCTATAGAATAAAAATTTGTGCTTTGGGAATTTATGAACTCTCGAAAAGATCTTTCTGTATCCTGCTAGTTGTGAAAGCATTTTCCCTGCAAAAAGTTGTCAAGATGCTTGAAGAAGTGGTAGTCAGTTGGCAAGAGGTCAGGTGAATATGGAGGATGAGGCAAAACATTGTAGCCCAATTCGTTCAACTTTTGAAGCATTGGTTGTGTGACGTGCAGTCAAGTGTTGTGATGGAGAAGAATTAGACCCTTTCTGTTGACCAATGTCAGCTGTAGGCATTGCAGTTTTAGGTGTATCTTATCAACTGCTGAGCATACTTCTCAGATGTAATGGTTTCACCCAGAATCAGAAACCTGTATTGGATATTACTGGCAGCAGACCACCAAAGAGTGACCATTATCTTTTAATAGTGCAAGTTTTGCTTTGGGAAGTGATTTGGACCTGCTTCTCGGTCCAAACACTGAGCTGGTCATCACCAGTTGTCACATGAAATCCACTTTTCATCACACATCACAATATGATCAAGAAATTGTTTATTGTTCTTGCATAGAATAAGAGAAGAGGATAGTTCAAAACTACATTGGTAGGGTTGTTTTTTTCCTTCAGCAGTTTAAATATGTTATTTCAATGTCTTTTTTTCCTCCGTTATTTCTAATGAGAAGTTGGCCATTAATTGTATCATTTGGTTTATTTGATGTATACTTTCAAGAATTTTCTTTGTTTTAGCTTTTATCTGTTTGATATATTCAGGTATGATACTCTCTGTGTTTCTGCTGTTTGGGGTTCATTGAAGTTGTTAGATCTGTAAATTAATCTTTCTTGTCAAATTCTGAGCATTTGGAATCACCATCACTACAGGTGTTTTTCTGATCCTTTATGTTTCTATTCATTTCCTGGAACTCCAATTCACTTACATTGAAATGCTTCCTTTTGTTCCACACACCACAAAATATCTGTTTGTTTATTTTTTTCATTTTTTTCTTTCCGTTTTTTGAATTTTAAAATTTCTGTTGCTTTATCTTTAGGCTTACAAATTCTTAATTTATTTCAAGTTGCTTGTTAAACAGCAGAGATTTTAATTTCAGCTATTACATTTTTGAGTCCTCTAATTTACACTCATTTCTTTTTTTTACAATTTACAATCTTTTTCTACAATTTACAATTTTATTTTATAATTTACAACTTCCATTGAGATTTCTTATTATTTGTTGCATGTTTTCCTTTGATTATTTGGACATGGATTCCTTAATTTCTTCGAATATATACATAATATCTACTTTTATAGATAATAAGAGATATCTACTCTAACATCTAGATCCACCTGAAGTCAATTTCTACTTGCTGTTTTTTTTTTTTCCTGGTTATTGTTCCCTTTCCTATTTCTTTGTCTAGTTCATGAATAGCAATTCAATTAATAATTATACGTGATAGATATATATCCATTTTGGGCATTCTTTTGTTCTCCTGAAGGCTGTTTTTTGTTTATTTTAGTAGTCAATTATCTTATCTGCACTCAAATTGTGAAATAGGTCTCCACTGTGTTATGCAACATTTATTAGTCCGTACTCACACTGCCATAAGTAACTACCTGAGACTGGATAACTTACAAAGAAAAGAGGTTTAATTGGCTCACAGTTCTGCAGGCTGTACAGAAAGCATGGCTGGGGAGGCCTCAGGAAACTTTGAGTTATAGCAAAAGGTGAAGGGGAAGCCAGCATGGTTTACACGTCTGAGCAGGTGGAAGAGGGTGAGGTGGGAGGTACTACACATTTCTAAACAACCAGATCTCGCGTAACTCACTCGTTGTCACAAGAGCTGCACCAAAAGGGAAATCCTCTCCCATAATCCTATCACCTTCCACCAGGACCCACCTCTAACATTAAGGATTACAATTCGACATGAGATTTGAGTGGGGACACACACCCAAACCATATCACAGCCTCTCATGTATCTGCTCTGTTTTTTTTGCTTTTGTTTTTTTTTTTTTTTTGTCTGATTCCTTTGGGATCTCCCCTATGTCTGCATAGTTCAGACATTACTTAGTGATTCTAGCAGAGGATGTGCTCAGGAACCTCAAACTAATACTGTAAGTTTTCCACCCCTACCACCCCAGCTATATGCGAGTTGAGGATTATATACAAAGTTTCAGCAAGTTCATATTCTCCCCAGGCTTTCAATTTTCACTGAGCTCTCTGGGGTTTCTCACACATTTTCATTTTAGCTCCAGCCAATTGTATTTGAAAAATTTATTATTTCAGTTCTTCTCTGGCTCTCCTGATTCTAAATATTCCCACTGAATTTCTACTTGCTCTTCTAACCACCCTGATTTGAGTCCACCACCAGCATCAAGTAAAGCTGTGGGATTTTACCAACCAAACTGATAAGATGGAAATGCCTATAGGCAAGAATGCTACAGACTCATTTTTTAATCTAATGCAGTACCCGTTTTTTTTTTCTTTTTCTGAGTAAACACTGCTCAAGTTGTCCTGAAATTTGTTTTAAAAATGTTTACCTGTTTTACACTTTTTTCTGTTGAGAAGAATAGATCCTCCCCTGATAACAATTGTCAGGAGAAAATACTTTCTTTACTGATAATACACCAGAAAAAACATTTGAGATAGTTAACGCATTTTTAAAAAACTCTAAAATAAACAAACCTATTATAGTGTAGTTACTACAGACAGGTTAATATAATTCCCAAAAGAAATACTTAACGCAAGCCATCAGAACAGTTTAAGTTGCTTTAAAAAATAATTTATTTTTGCATCCAAGAGTTCCATAATTTAAAACAAAATCTATTAATGAATTATATTCACTTTATGTAATCCATATAATACTACCAGTCTTATGAAATATACTACTTGCACAATGTAAGCATTATAGCTTGTAAAGACTCAACACCAAAGACGGATATACATGAGGCTTTCCTTTGTATGAATGAGGGAAATAAAAAAAAATTAGACTTAAAAAATCCATGATACACTGAAGCATCAAATTTTATTTTCATATTAATGAAACATGTCTAGGCACAAAGTAATTATTATTTTTGCAGTAAAGAGAAATCTGTTTTAAGAAAATAATATATCTTGATAATAATACATATTCTACTTTTATTGGGTCCTTATTATAGAACAAGTACTATGCTAATCTTCTACATAGATCTTATCATTTGACCCTCACAATTGCCTTTTGGTGGGTGCCATTAGCAGAGTTTAATTCAGAGCTGTAGAATGACAGCATTGCCTTCCCATGCACATTATTAAAGTTTTGGAAGAAAAAAAAAGCTGGCATATCTCTTTTTATTCTGTATATTGAGAATTATTTAAATTACTAACAAAACATTCTCAACATCTATTTTTAAAATGCCCTTAAAGTTTAGCCTTTTTTCTTCATGTAGTAACTTTAGTGTACTCATCATTGTGAAGAAAAATGAAGTACAGAGCCTTTAGAATATGAGCGGTAATAACTTGGTGAATGATTTGAGCAATAATGCAAACTTTAGCAGGAAACATACAGGTCTAATGCTTTTAGTTTGGAATGCATATGATTAAGTATCTGATCTAAGTTTTATATAAATGAAAGTGAATAATAAAGAAAAACCCTAGAAACTACTAATTCCTCTATTTTGTTTCCTGAAATTTTACTTCATTCCATTTATACCTTAAACTAAATATATGCCTTAGCCTGGACAAATCTATTTCCTCTTTTCCATTGTTTGACTTTAATCTGTATTTCTATGGGCTCTGATTGCCTGGGTCCCAGCATTTTGTGTGTGTGTGTATGATTCTGTGTACACTTACTTCATTTGTATTTATTTATTTATTTCCAATTATTTTATTTTTACAAAAAGTATTTGCCAGAAGTCAAATGAGCAGAGGGACTCCTTTAAATCTATACCCTTCTTGTTTTTACTCGGAGGAAAGGTCTATAGAAAGTGAGATCACTAAAGGAAAGAGTCTAATTAAGAAAGTAAAAGTAATAGTATTTTCTGATGAGAATTTAAGGAATTGTCACCTTGATTGACAACTGACTAAATCTCTGTAATTTACCCCATCATATTTGAATTTATTTCCATTTCACATGGGCCCTGGTTTCTTTTACCTGTGAGTCTAATGTAAGAACCACTGGCCTCCATTCATTTTCAGTCTATCACTAACTAAACTTCCAGGATGACACTTTCATCACAACCGCTGCATCTTCCCACTGCCCCACCATTTCTGAGTTTCTCAAACATTAAAATTGAAGACCTAGGTCTGGCATTTTGTGCCTTTCTTTGTTGCTTTTGACTTTCGCATTTGGTGCTCAAACATAAATACAGTTTTCCTTAGTGTGTCAAATAATTTATTTTATGCTGTCTCCTATGTTTGAGTCACTTTCTTCATCTGTCTGCCAGCATTCAGTCTTCAGTGAAAGTCAATTTTCAGATTTCTTTGCTCTAAGAATATTTCTCCAGCTGAGAAAAGATTTGTCCCAGTTTTGTGACACCCTTTCAAAATGTCAGGCAGTTTATACAAATTTTTAACCTGAAAAATTGTATTTAATCCTGTCAGCAACCTTGTGTAACGAGTGTATCATTCGTTCTATTATGAACATGAAGAACTAAAGTTGTTTTAAAACAACAATATTGATAAATATTTCATAAGAGAAAAATTTCTCAGATTCAAGTTCTCTGTCTTTCATGACCAGAAATTTTTTCATTATGCAACTTTGCTCATACTGTAAGGTGCTCTGGAAAGTGAGGTAGAGTAATACACCTGGGAAATTCAGTTAATTTAACTAGAAGTTAATTTCCTTAATTGTAAAGTAGACATCCCAAAAACACAATTTATCAGATTGTGGGAATAATTTTTATGTTAATAATAATACCCACATTTAATTGAGTAACTATTTTGTGCAGATATGTGGACATTTTGTTTTAGCTCATTAATCTTCACAGCAATATGTAGACTGC
Source organism: Pongo pygmaeus (assembly GCF_028885625.2). NCBI lineage: Eukaryota > Metazoa > Chordata > Mammalia > Primates > Hominidae > Pongo > Pongo pygmaeus. Next base: position 125,853,345 of record NC_072373.2, on the reverse strand, counting down.
TTATATTCTTATCTAACGTGCATTCCTTTACTTGCAAACTGGATTGTATTCCTTCTTGAAGCTCAAGGATGCTATACTCTGACTAGGGTCTCCTTTTTCTCTTCACCTATCTTTTTTCCAGAGATCATTTGACTTTGCCCCTTCCTTCCACCAAAGCAGGTCTTATTAAAATTATAGTTTTTGCTCTCATCAAAGTTATCAGTGAACACATGTTTCTTAATTTAATGGTGCATTTTCAGTCTGCTCTATTCTATCAGCAGCATTTGACACAACTAATCCTCAGTTTTTCTTGAAATATTTTCTCTATCTGGCATTCAAAACACTGGTCTTCTAGTTTTCTCCTTACTTTGTTGGCCACTGCTTTCCTGAATAACCTTGAGTTTTCTGTCTTTAAACTTTGAAGAACAGCTGGTTTTAGTATTTTTCTTTCTTTTCTCCAACTGTACGTATAGCCTAGCCTATTCTTCTGAGATTCATGGATTAAATAACAAACATATATGCTGATTACTTCTAAATTTATTTACCCAGCTAGGAGCATTCTTCTGTATTATAGATTTATGTATCGACCAATCTATTTGACTTTTCCACCTTGATATTTTAAAGTTATCTCAAATATTGCATACAAATCCAAGTTCCTTGATTTTCATATACAGTCCTAAACCTGCTTCTTCCTGTCTTCCTCCATTCTTCTCTATCCTTTCAGTTACTTAAACCATTCATTTGTTTCCTATTGCTGTTGTATCAAGTTAGGACAATTTTTATAGCTTAAAGCAACACAAATATATTCTCTTACAGTTCTGGAAATCAAGTTTCAAGCAAGTTTCATTAGGCTGAAATCAAGATGTTGTCAGGGCTGGTTTGTACTGGCTTAAAGGTATAATTCATTCTCTTACCTTTTCCAATGTCTAGAGGTTGTCTTTATTGCTGGCTCCTGACACTAAATTACATAGGATTTTCTCCCTTTGTTTCTGTCATCACGTAGCCCTCTTCCTCTCTCATTCTTCCTGAGTCTTCCTTAAAATATTTTTTTCTGGTTACACTGAGCTTGTCCTGAAAATCTAAAATACTCTCCCCATCTCAACATCTTTAACTTAATCTCAACTGCTAAATCCCTTTTGCCATATAATTTAACATTCACATGTTCCTGGGATTAGCACATATTCCAAATGCAGTTAATTCAGCCCACAATAGACTATATGCTTTGGAGTCATTCTTCACTGCTCTCTTTCTCTCACAAACCACATCAACAAATCCTACTATATATACACATATGTTTTTGAAACTGGGCCTTGCCCTGTCACCCAGGCTGGAGTGCAGTGACACCAGCATGGCTCACTGCAGCTTTGACCTCCTGGACTCAAGTGATCCTCCCACCTCAGCCTCCTGAGTAACTAGGACTACAGGTGCCCACTACCACACCTGGCTATAGTTTTCCAAATTTTTATAGAGACAGAGTCTCACTATGTTGCCCAGGCTGGTTTTGAACTTCTCGGCTCAAGCAATCCTCCCACATTGGCTCCCAAAGTGCTGAGTTTACAGGCACAAGTCACCACACCCAGCCCTAATTCTACTTTTGAAATGTACCCATAATCTGACCACTTCTTATCACCTTCTCTGACCCCAAATTGTTGAAATCACTGTAATCTGGCTTCAAGGACAACCTCCAACTAATCCCCTTGCTTCTAACCTTGCCACTATATGGTTCATTCTTCTCCCACATCTTATATCATACACTTTTCTAATGGTTTCTGATCCCTCTGAGAATTACATTTAAAATGCTCATCATGGTTTACATGTTTCTAAATAATGCTTCCAGTTTATCTGCCTGCCCTTGCTCTATTACTTGCTCCCTCACACATTCCACTATAGCCACACCTGTCTCTTTGCATGATCAATCATAGGGCCTTTGAGATTATATTCTTGTATCTGGATCATTTTTCCTTAGATGATTTCACAAGGGTGGATCTCTCATTACCTTTAAATTTCTCTCACGCTGTAAGACAAATTTTCCTTAAAACATTATTGTGAAGAGTAGAATGTCTCAAGTACTTTTTCTTATCTTGTTCTGTTTTTCTTTTTAATACTTATTACCACCTGACACATTATAAATTTCTTTCTTTAACAATTTCCTGATGATCTCTTCCCAAAGTCTAGGATAGCAGCCCTGTATCCACATGGCCAGATGATGCTTGCTGTACTGTAAACAATTATTAAGTATGTGTTGAATGACTGAACAAATGAATGAGTTAATGAATTAATGAATACAAAACACTGAAGTTAGAGGTAGAGATCATTTTCCTTGCTTCACAGGCAAGAAAACTGAAGCCAAATTGAGATACATGCACTGAATTATGAGAAGAGACAGAACTTGGATTTGAGCTCATGTTTTCTGACTCCAAACACTAGCTTAAGCTGTACATTACAATGACATGCTCAGTAAGTGGTGCAACCATGCTAAAAGAATGTAAAGATTTTAAGTTTTGGAACTCTTTACTGCATATGTATGATATATAGTTAATCTCTACCAGCAATGAGCAAGTTTGTACTGATTTTTAAAATTTATCTTAAAATGTCTTTAACATCTTCTCTAAGAGGCCACAGATATGTTAAATAAAGCTTCTTAAGTAAGACATATGTATACATTATACTTGTTTACTGTGGTTTTAAGACTGCTTGCCTTGTCTTTTCTCACGGTGCCCGTGGCTCCTTCTCTTAAGTGTTTGTCCCACTTTCCTCCTCTATCCTATGAAGAATGGAAGAAACACCTTCTCTATCCCCTCATTCTACTTTATCTTTCTTCACAAAATTTCTTTCCACTAACAATATCATTGTATTAAATATTTACTTATTCATTTGCTTAATGTTTATCTCTAACACCAGACTATAAACCGAGTAAAGGTAGGGATTTAAAAATTATATCTTTTAATATATTTAAATATATTGTTAAATACTATTTTTATGTTATCATTATTCATTCATTCACTCATCCATTTTACTTTACTAGAAGCACTGAATAAATATTTTTGAAAGATAATTCCAGTAGAAGTGCATATAGGCTGTTATTTAACAGTTTATTGGCTGTAAGTTAGCAGATATTTTATACTTGGTTAGGAATTTATTCATTCACTCCACACAGTTTTACTTAGAGCCTACTATATGCTAGGAATGAAATTACGTGCTAGGTGAAAAGAAAAGAAACTAAGCACCAATGACTAATATTTATTATAACACCAATACATTGTCAAAAATACTTTGTAACTTAGCTTCTAGTATGGTTGGCTTCTCTCTCCCATTTTCACTAAGAAACAAATGCAATAAGGAGAACATTAAAATAGCACCAGTCTAGAAGTTTGAATTCATAAGTTTAAGAAAAGTCCTTAGACCAGTGTTTTCAATGCATTCTCCATATGGTACTGTAGTCTAAAACTTTTCTCGGTAACAATGTCAGAGGATGAAACTTTCAGATACTGAATGCAAGTGACCAACGTTCTTTTATTATGAACAACCCATTATTCTTATATTCACAGAATTGGAATAGTAAGTGTAAGTTAGAGGTGGTTACTAAGGCCCTTTGCCGGTAAGAGTGAGAACTGCGGTTAAAAAAAAAAAGGCTGCCTATGGGGTCAATTGCTTAAGGCAATCAAACTTCTAGGCTGTGAGAGGCTAGGCATTATTGAGTTTACACCATTTCCAGTCCCCTTAATAAGAATTGGTAACCACTTAACGATTTTTGGAAGGAGCTCTTGTAAAAATAAAGAGTACATATTTGCTTGGAGTGTTCCTTTTCCATAAATTCTTTAAGAATCAAGCATGGCAGGAGTAGGTATAGGAAGGATTACGGACACATTCACCTCTAACAACAGCCTTGCCTAGAAGGCCCAAAAGTGATGACTATACACTCAAGAATTTGGACTCAACATAGAGACTCACATAAAAAAGGAGAAATTACATTGAACAAGGATCCCACTTTGACTGGTGCTGCCTGAATAGATTGTAAGTAGCAACTTAAAAGGTATAGAGTCCTTTATATGCCAGGAATTCTCTTTTCTAAATAGGCAGAACATGGCTTTAGAGTACAGGCTGTGGACTCTTCAGTAGCCTGTGTTAGGATTTCAGTTTTAAGAGCAAGTAATTATCTTTTCTGGCAAACTTGGAGGGATGATTTGTCTAATAACTAAACTTGGATATTGTTGTGTTTTGTTTAAAAGTTTTTTGAAGTGCCACAACCACACTGTTTCAACCAAATCCTCTTGTTTGCCTGCTCTATGCTGTTTACAGTAAATTTAAAAACCAAAACGGAACAACCTAATAGAGAAGACCAGCCCTTAGTGATTTATTGACTACCAGGTATCCACAGCCTGACTTGCCACCATCTGTCTTGACTAGATGGCTCCTGTGAATATCAGAAAACTATGTTCATGAAGATTTCTGAGATGTGGATTCAATTACGGGAGGTGAGTGCAAAAAATAGATTGCATGTGGTAAACTAACTATATGGAAAGATTTCCTAAGCTAATATGAAGAGATAAAAATTGAACGCAATCATCACGAACTCAAAGGTGTGTGTATGTATGTGTGTTTGTGCATGTGTGTTTTCAAGCCTCTGCCTAAACTGCTTGGTATGTCTAGAACTTCTTACACAAATTCTAAGAATCTTTGTTAGCAGATCAGGGAATGCACGTATTACAGGATACAATTCCTAAGCAAAAACTGTTACTGGGGAAAATTATCACAGCCTCAAAGAAGTATGTAATACATTTTAAAAGAGGCTTTGATAGTACCTTAGGAGAAACTCTGGGAAAATGCAGAAATCTAGAGCAGAAGTTTTAGGCAAAAATGATTGATAGAGGCTGGGCATGGTGGCTCACGCCTATAATCCCAGCACTTTGGGAGGCTGAGATGGGTGGATCACATGAGGTCGGGAGTTTGAGACCAGCCTGGCCAACATGGTGAAATCCCATCTCTACTAAAAATATAAAATTAGCCAGGTGTGGTGGCACACATCTGTAAATCCCAGCGACTTGGGAGGCTAAGGCATGAGAATCACTTGAACCTGGGAGGCAGAGGTTGCAGTGAGCAGAGATCTTGCCACTGCACTCCAGCCTGGGTGATAGAGGAGACTCCATCTCAATAAAAAATAAAAATAAAATAAAAAAAGAGTGTGATCGAGGATCTCTGTTTTTCCCTAAAACTCTGTGCACTTGGGCTTTGAAAGATAGTTCCAATTTAAAAATCTTTTGAGTCTGATTTTCTTTTGTGGTACATATGAGAAAAAGAAGAACATCAGGCCAGGAGAGCCTGTGTCCTATTCTGCTCAAGTTGCCATAACAAAATGCAATCAATTGGATGGCTGAAACAACAGAAATATATTTTCTCACTGATTACAGTTCAACAGTATTTAGTTTCTAGTAAGGGTTTTCTTCCTGGCTTGTAGATGGCCATGATATCATTGTGTGCTCGTATGACCTCTTGTTTGTGTGCTGGGAAAGAGACTGCTGTGGTGTCTCTTCTTATAAAGGGCACCAGCCCTGTTGGATTAGAGCCACAATTGATTAAATCATTTAACCTTTATCATCTCTTTCTAGGCCCTATCTTCAAATACTATTTTTACTATTTTATTCTATACTATTTATTATACTATTTATTTATTATATTCCTATTTGAGGTTATGGATTCAAAATTTGAATTCTGGAGGGAAACAATTCAGTCTATAGCGGCATAGAAAATACTTTTGCCACTTGATGCAATGCAGAGAGAAATTCAGGAAATTGGGTCTGCAGACACTGTAAGGACAAAGATCATACATACAGGGCTGCCTGTTGCAAATATTGGATCTTCAGCACGAGAGTAGCATGGATGTTATGTTTCTGAATTTCTAGGCTAGGAAATGCTAGGGTGAAGGTAGAGTGAAGAACATATGTTCATGCTTATAGAAAAAAATTATACCACCACTAAACGAAAAGGAATACTTCAAGAAGATTTAGTAAGTGAAGGAGTCACAAGAGTAAATTTGTTAATTTGCTTCTGTGGGAGTCTTTCAGGAGCCATGTGTACAGTTTTTGGATTTCTCACTAGCACTACATTCCTCAAAGGCTAGATTAAGGATGATATTGTAGGAGGAACACAAATATGTTTATTCTATCCACCTCTTATAGTTTTATTTTCTTTAATATTTATTTTTAGTTTATGGTAAAACATACGTAACATAAAACTTACCATGTTAGCCCTCTTTAAGTATGCAGTTAAATGGCATTAAGTATGTTTATATTGTTGTGCTACCATCACCACCATGCATCCACAGAATTTTTATTTATTTTGTGAAACTGAAACTCTGTATCCATTAAATGATAACTTCCTATTTCCCCCTCCCAGAAGCCCTGAGAAATAAGCATTCTACTTTCTGTCTCAATGAATGTGGCTTCTCTAGATACCTAAGTGTAATCCTCGTATTTGTCCTTTTGTCAATGGCTTATTTCACTCAGCATAATGTCCTTAAGATCCATTCATGCTTTAGCATGTGCCAGAATTTCATTTCTTTTTAAGGCTGAATAATATTTCATTGTGTGTATATAATTATATTTTGTTTATCCATTGACTGTCTCCTACCTTTGATCTATTGCAAATAATGCTGCTATGAAAATAGTTGTGTAGATATCACTTCATGTCCCTGCTGTCAATTGTTGGAGGTATATAACCAATGTGGAATTGGTAGATCACAGGATGATTCTACGTTTAACTTTTGGAGGAACTGCTATACTGTTGCCCACAGTGGCTGTACCATTTTACATTCCTACCAACAAAGCACAAGAGTTCCAGTGTCTACACATCTTCATCAATGCTTGTTATTTCCTGTTTCTTTTATAATAGCCACCCTAAAGGGTGAGAAATGGTATCTCACTGTGGTTTTAATTTGCATTTCTCTAATTATTAGTGATGTTGAGAATATATGCATGTACTTACTGACATTTGTATATCTCCTTTTGGAGAAACATTTATTTATTTACTTTGCCTATTTTAAAATTTGGATTGCTTGTGTTTTTGTTGTTGAGTTTTAGAAATTCTCCCTATATTCTGGATATTAATCCTTTAGCAGATACGTTATTTGCAAGTATTTTTTCTCTCTAATTCTGCATGCTGCGCTTTTACTCTGTTGATAGAGTCTTTTTTGCACAAAGATAAAAATATTTTTGATGTCTAATTTGCCTACTTGTTTTGCCTTTGCCTTTGGTGTCATGGCCAAGAAAATATTGCTAAGTCAAACGTCATAAAGCTTCTTCCTATGTTTTCTTTTTAAGAATTTTATAGTTTTTAGGTCTTATGTTTATGTCCTTGATCTGTTTTGTGTTAATTTTTTAATATAATATGGGTTAAGGCTCCAATTTTATTCTTTTGCATGTGGATTTCCAATTTTTCTGACAAAGTTAGTTTAAAAGACTTAATTTCTACTGAATGGCCTGGGAAATCTGGCTGAAAGTCACTTGTAAATATATATAAGGGTTTATTTCTGGGTTCCCTATTCTATTTCATTAATCATCTATCTATCTTTGTGCCAGTGCCACACTGTTTTGATTGCTGTAGCTTTGTAATATGTTTTAAAATCAGAATGTAGAAGATAAGTATCTTAATTCATCTTTTCCAAGATTGTTTTGGCTGTTCAGAATTCCTTGAGTTTACATGCAAATTTTAGGATAGATTTTTCAATTTCTGGGAAAAAAGTCATCATTGGTACTCTGATAGAGATTGCATTGAATTCGTACATATCTCTGGGTTAGTGACATCTTAACAATATTACATTTTGCAGTCTATGAAATCAGTATGCCTTAATTTATTAATGTCTTTAAAATATCTTTCAGTAATGTTTTATAGTTTTCAGTGTACAAGTCTTTCACTATCTTGGTTTAATTTATTCCTAAGAATTTTATTTTATTATTTTCAATAGTATTATAAATGAAACAGTTTTTATTTTATATTGTTCATTGTTAGTGTATAAAAATGCAACTAATTTTTTTGTGTTAAATTTGTATCCTGCAACTTTGCTGAATTTATTATTTCTAAAAGTTTCTTGTGAAATATTTAGGGTTTTGTTCTTATAAAATTATCCTGTTTGTGAACGGAGTTAATTTTACTAATTCATTTTCAATTTGAATTCCTTTTATTTCTTTTTCTTGCCTAATTATCATGGCTAGGACTTCCAGTACTATGTTGAATAGAAATGACAAAAAGTGAGCATTATTGTCTTGTTTTTAATCTTAATGGTAATGCTTTCAGTTTTTCACCATTGTGTATGAGGTTAGCTGGGTTTTTCATACATGGCCTTTCTTATGTTGAAGTGATTTCCTTCTATTCCTAGTTGGTTGATTGGTCATGTAGCAGTGTGGAATCTTATCATCTTGTCAATTTTTTTACATCAATTGAGATGACTTGTGGTTTAGTTTCCCCTTCACTCTGTTAATGTATTACATTGATTGATTTTTATATATTAAACCGTGCTTACATTCCAGGAATAAATCCCACTGGTAATGGTGTATAATATTTTAAATGAGCTATTGAATTCAATTTGCTAATACGTTTTTGGTGAGTAACTCATTTATCATGCTATTCGTCTACAGATTTATTTTTCTGTATTTTCTTGATTAGGCTTTGTTATCAGTTCAATACTTTACTCAGAATGGGCTTGAAAGTGTTCTCTCCTCTTCAAATTTTCAGAAAAGTTTGAGGAGAATGGGTGTTAATTCTTCTTTAAATGTTTGAGAAAATTTCCCTATTAAGCTATCTAGTCCTGGGCTTTACTTTGCTGGGAGGTTGTTGATTACTGATTTAATCTCCTTGTTAGTTATAGGTCTATTCAGATATTCTACTTTTTCGTGATTCAGTGTTGGTAGGTTTTGTTTTTCTAGGAACATGTCTATTTCATCTAAGCTATTAAATTTTTTGGAGTGCAATTTATCTTAGTACTCTCTTGTAATATTTTTATATCTTTAGAAATAGTAGTAATGCTCTATTTCATTTCTGACGTTACTTTTTGAATCTTCTCTTTTTCTTAGTCCATCTAGTTAAAAGTTTGTCAATTTTGTTGAACTTTCCAAAGAACCAACTCTTGCCTTTATTATTTCTATTGTTTTTCTATTATTGATTTTGCTTATCTCTGTTATAATTTTTATTATTTCCTTTTTGAGCTAGTTTTGTGTTTAGTTTGTTTTTCTATTTCTAGTTTGCTAAAGTGTAATGTTAGGCTTATTGATATGAGATCTTTCCTCCTTTTTAATATAAGCATATATTTACAGCTATAAATTTTTCTCATAACACTGTGTTTCCCACATCCTGTAAGTTTTGGTATGTTATGCTATAATTTTCATCTGTTTCGAGATATTCTATAATTACCCTTATGATTTCTTTTTTGATCCACTTGTTGTTTAAGAGTGTGTTGTACAGAATTCTGATAATCCTGACCTTTGAGACGGGGGCTATATTTATTGGTGTCTTCTCTCTCAACTGACCTAGTCACAGCTAAACAAGTAGTCTTGTCTGAGAAGCCACTGATCTCTGAGGAGACAGATCTTATTGAGCTAACTCTACTGGAGAGCTCATGTGCCGCATTGGTTCTTTGGCCTCTGCGTATCATAAGCCTCCAAATATTTTTGTGGAAGGAAGTCATAGAATCCATTGTAAATAGTTACCAATTCATCATGGGAGCACTGATTCAGGTGACAGCCCTGTTGGTACCACTGCAACTGAACTGAAACAGCCTCAGGTTATCCCCTCATAAGGTGATCTTCTCAGGGATCTTTTAAACCTTGACCCCAGTCAACCAGTCAATGTGCCACAGGTGTCCTCCATGCAGATGGGAGCAGTGGATCTCTTGAGAGGAGGACTAGGTAGTCTGGTGGGACAATCCTTCATCCTATCCAGGGTGTCTGCAACCTTTGTTTCTTCACCTACACCTGCTGTGGTCAGCAGTGGACTGAATGACCTGTTTGCGCTCTCCACAGGGATAGGCATGGCACCTGGTGGGTATGTGGCTCCTAAGGCTATTTCTGGCTACCTGCATTACAGGATAAAGGCTTAGAGATTTCAGGAACATTGACTCACCACCAAGGGCACATCTACATGGAAATGAATTTCACCAATACAGCTCTGCAGCATATGACAGATTTTGCAATCTAGTTTAACAAGAATAGCACTTTTCTGGCCATCCATACACCACTGATGCCAAACCAGAACATTGATATCTCTCTGCCTCTCAACACCTTGGGCCTAGTCATGAAGATGACTGAATAACCTGCAGGTGGCTGTGAAAAACAATATTGATGTCTTCTACTTCAGCTGCCTCACCCCACTCAGTGTGCTTTTTAGAAGATGGCAAAATGGAGCACCAGGTCTTTCTTGCAACAGGAAAGGATATTCCCAATGAAATGAACTTCAGTTTTAGATTAAGGAATGTCATTTAAATGCTGACATTGTCGCCAGCAAGTTGCAAAACAATAATGTTTATACTATTGCCAAGAGGAATGTGGAAGGGCAGGACACGGTATACCAATCCCTGAAGCTCACTAATGGCATTTGGATTTTGGCTGAGCTACGTATCCACCCAGAAAACCCCCATCATATGCTGTCACTGAAGTGCAGAGCTCCTGAAGTCTCCCAATACATATCAAGTCTAGGACGGCATTTTGAAAAACTAACAAGACTGGTCCACTACCTTCCAATCATGCTGTGATCAGTGCAAACCAAGAACTCTTTTTTTTTTTTTTTTTTAATGATTTCCAGTAAGAAAAGGAATAGTGATTTATTTTCCCCCAACTTTCTAAAAAATCACAAACCTTTATAAAAGTTTAAAAGACAGTACAATGAAAATCCATGTACCCTTTACCTAGAGTCAACATTTTGTTATTTTCCCACATTTCTTTTTTTTTTAATTTTTTTATTATACTTTAAGTTCTAGGGTACATGTGCACAATGTGCAGGTTTGTTACATATATATACGTGTGCCATGTTGGTGTGCTGCACCCATTAACTCATCATTTACATTAGGTATATCTCCTAATGCTATCCCTCCCCCTCCCCCAACCCCTCAACAAGCCCCGGTATGTGATGTTCCCCTTCCTGTGTCCAAGTGTTCTCATTGTTCAATTCCCACCTATGAGTGAGAACATGCGGTGTTTGGTTTTTTGTCCTTGTGATAGTTTGCTGAGAATGATGGTTTCCAGCTTCATCCATGTCCCTACAAAGGACATGAACTCAGCCTTTTTTATGGCTGCATAGTATTCCATGGTGTATATGTGCCACATTTTCTTAATCCAGTCTATCACTCTTAACTGGAAGATGTGTTGCTGTGTAGAATCTGAACCTAAACATACTGAGGCAACCCAGCAAGGTAGTAACTAGTCTAACCTGTCTAACCTGTGCTAACATTAGAGTACAACCTGTTGGATACTTTTAGCGTCCTGTGAACATTGGTAACCACTGCTTCAGTCACCTCCTAACTCTTGCCACCTGCTGCTCCTATCTGTGCTTACTTGTGGGCTTCTCCATGCTGTGCCAATGGCTGGCTTTTTCTACACCCTCTTTTGAGTGTAGTTTCGTATTTTGTAATTGAGAGCTCATTTCAAAAGCAGAAAAAGACAACAAATGCTAAAGCAAGAAAGTGTCACTGACAAAAAACTGTGTTGTTTAATTTCCACATATTTGTAGATTTCCCACTTCTACTATTATTTTTCAGTTTCATTCCATTGTGATCAGAAAAGAATAACTGTACAATTTTAATCCTTTAACATTTATTAAAACTTGTTATTGGCCTAAAATATCGTCTATCCTGGAGAATGTCCATGTGTACTTCAGAGGAGTATGCTACTCTTGATTAGAATAAAATTTTATTCTTTTCTTTATTTTGATTAGGAATGTGAGATTTAGCAATGAAATAGTTTGCCTAGGATCAAGCAACAAGGAAGGTGACTTGGAAAGTTTAGAAACTCAGGTTTTTTAACATGAGCATTTTATAATCAAAATATAATTTTCAAGTAGTTTAAAATATGATTCTTAAATAAATCCATGCCACAGACCTTAATTTAATCCATTAATTCTTAAGAAAACACTTAATACTGTAAAGATAGGAAAAAATTATATTGAGAATCTGTCTATTTATACATATTTTGAATAAAAAATGTTAAAATAAGACTGCAATGTTAAATAGTTAATTTGCTATATGGCAATATTAAAAACATCTTTGGAATTATGTTTTCTACCAGATATAAGTCCACAATTGAAGATGAAACTTATAAATGTTTGACCTCTAACTGAATAATAAATTCAAACACAGGTAGCGATTCTTAAGTAATTCCCTGGTATGACATTAAAAGTGCATGCCATACTTTCAATATGACTTCGTTCTTTTGATTTTCAAATTTTGTATAACTTTTCTCAATATTATTACACATTGTAAATTGATGGAATTTTTCTTCTGAGTTTTAAATTTTCTGTGTCATCAACTTTGGAAAACTGACATGTATTAAATGAAAAATGGGGATTTATAGTGTGGAGTCTTTTTTTCTTATCTGTGGAGTTATATTTCACAGTTTAATAAAATTCTTAGCAATTTGTGCCAATGCAGGGATGTGAACAACATTTCGAGGACAGCCTTTGGTATAAGGGAACATTGCTTATACCTGGGAAGTACTAGTGCATGATGAATTTGGTGCTTAGATTTTTCAAAATTGCATAATTTTTTTTACAGTAACTACAGTCAATATATCAAGTTTATAAAGATATATAATATTATTTGATATAATTTCAAATATTTCACACACTTTGCAGGTCTCAGCGTTAGCTCATGGATGTTGAGTGTGAAGCTTTTAAGATTATTTTTTATAATGTCAGCTACATAATTAGGAATTTTCAAGTTAGAGTACATCTTTTTCCCACCTTATGTATTTAGGTCGTACATAGTAAAAATAATAAAATTGTAGATCATAGAAATAAAAATATGTCATTTAAGGAAAAATAAGAGTACAGGATGGTTGAATAGTCATTTATTTTATTAACTTGAGTGAAATGAATTAACATTCTTTAGTCAATATCACAATGGAATCAAATTCACCATTAAACTGAGGAACATATCTCTGGAGATTCTCTCTGAGCTGAAATAATTTTACAAATCTGTGGTTAATTAGCTTCATCTCTGAATATGCCAGCAACAGTGAAAGAGCTGAATGGCCTATGAACTATGAACCTCTCACTTTACAAGTGGTCCAATAGGAGCAGTGTTTAGCATGCACACAGCTCATGTGAGGCTGTTGGAATCTCCTTTGTATTGTATTCCTGCTTTCTGGGTTAATAGAGGGCTTACATGTTTAGAACTGTCAAGTGAGTATCTTTTTACAAGCATTACACCAATTTCAGTAGAGGGTAAAAGAACAAAGAATGTAATCTTATTCATATAATTCAAGAGCACTCAATTATTTGGGCACTCTGAGATCTTTATTTTATCATTTTGAAGAGCATGCAGTTAATTGAAGAATAAAGTGGATCTGACTTAGGAAAACTATATTTTAAAAAATACGTTTCTATGGCAATTCCTGTTGCTATTTCAAGTTTTCCAAATAGAAGTTGTTTTTTTTTTTTATCTGTTTTTGTTTTTCCTAAGACTCTTATTCCAGCTTCTAATTTTAAGTCTTATTGATACATGCTTTCTCTAGTTTTCTCATATAAACACATACATTACTGTCTGATATATTTTAGTAGCCTCTTTCTTCAGCATTTGATCATTTCTTCAATATTTTCTGTCTTTTACCAGATTGACTATATCTTATCTCCCAGTATAATACTGTAGTCTTCACTGTTCCCTCAATACCAGCCTTTTTCTTCATAGTTTCATAATTAGATTGGGGGTGATAAAACACAAATATATTGCCAATGAGCTTCTATAATCTTGTCAACAATGGCAATTTTTTAAGAAGCTTAGGGGATTTGTGGTTTTCATATTGTTGCCTGTGAAGGTAGCGTTTGTGTACTCATCAGGAAATTAAATGCTAATGGTGAAAGCAAACTATTATAAGCAAAATGATATAGCTAATTAGGTCACCTTTTTCTGTAAGATTTTGTTTAATCGTGTGTAGAGTTGATAATAAATTGTTAAGGGTGGGGTATTTTTTAAACACCATCTGATTTCACCTCTCCATTCTTAACATGAGGAATATATATCCAGAAATGTTAAGTGACTGATCAAAGTTTCACAGTTCCAAACATCTTTCATTTGTCCTGTTCCTGCTGAGATCTTCTCTGATGTGAATTCTTACTCATCAGAAGAAACCACACCATTCACTTTAGTACTTATGCTCAGAATATTTCTTGTGTTTATATTCTATGGTATCCACAAGAGATATGTGGGGTTCATTATTTCCATTATGATACATTAAGTTCCTGGAAGGCATTCTACCAATACATTTTGTCCAATGTGATAAGCCCACAGTATCAATAAAATTTGATAATTTGCTGTTTGTAACTCGTGGCTGATTGCAATTTCAAATAGAGTGGTAAGTACGAGCTTCATTGAGACCTTCCTAGTTGATCAAAGGCTTGAAAGACATGAGATAGCTGTGCAAATATCCAGCAGAAAAGCATTCCAGAACAATGTGCCAGACAGTACAATTGGCCCAAGGTACCACTATTCCTGTTGTTTATGAGAAGTAGCAGGCAGTGTGGGCGGCCACCGTAGAATAAGCTAGTGATGAGATTGGGGAGTGGATGGTGCAGATCACACAGGGCCTTCTAAGCTGTATTTGACTCATATGGCTGTTGTAACAAATTACTATGAGCTGGATGGCTTAAAATGACATAAATTTATTTTTTCATAGTTCTAGATACTATAAATGCAAAATCAATATGTCAATAGCACCAAGCTTTCTCTCAAAGCTGTAGAGAAGTATCCTTCCCTTGCTCTTCCTAGCTACCAGTCATTAGAACAGGGCCCACTCTGATACACGATGACGTCATCTTAACTTTATCATATTTGCAAAGACTATATTTCCAAATAAAGTCAAACTTCAATATTCCAGATAGACATGCCCTTTTGGAGGTCTATTAAATAAAGTACATAAGCCATTGAGAAGAACCTGTTTTTTAATTCTGTGGAAACAGAGCTATTGCAGGTATTTTAGCAAACAAGTAACATTATCTAGCTTTTAATTTAAAAAGATATCTCTGGTTGCTCCAGTGACATTGGACTATAGGAAAGCAATGGCAGGTAACGGGGGACCAGGTAGGGATCTATTAGTCATGACAAAGGTAAAGAATGATAGTGGCTCAGACCAAGTTTGTGTCCATGCAGGAGGTGAGAAACAGTCAGATTGTGGATATCTTTAGAAGATTAAACCAACAGAATTTCCTGATAAAATCAGCTATACAATATGAGAGTAAGAAAGAGGTACAAAATGATCCCAAATTTTTGCCCTGAGCCGTTGGAAGTGACTGTACCATCCACTGAAATGGAAAAGGCTGATAAAGAAGCAGGTATTAACATTTTGTTTTTGTTACCTGAAGACATTTCTGGTAGGCAGTTGATATAGAACTCTGGAGTTTATAAGCAAGGTCTGAGTAGCAGATCTATATTTAGGAGTCACAGCAAATAAATGAATTTAAAATCACTGAAAGGAATAAAATCACATTGCACATAAGTGTAGATGGAAATGAGAAGATAACCAAGAACTGAGTCTCTAGCACATTTCAACATTAAGTGGTAGGGGAGAAGAGAACTCAACAAAGGAGACAGAAAGAACGATCATTACCACCAGGCACGGTGGCTCAAACACCTGTAATCCCAGCACTTTGGGAGGCTGAGGCATGTGGATCACCTGAGGTCAGGTGTTGAGATCAGGCTGACCAACATGGTGAAACAGCATCTCTACTAAAAATACAAAAATTAGCTGGGTGTGGTGGTGCATGTCTGTAACCCCAGCTACTTGGGATGCCGAGACAGGAGAATCATTTGAACCTGGGAGGCAGAGGTTGCAGTGAACCGAGACTGTGCCACTGCACTCCAGCCTGGGCAACAAGAGCAAAACTCCATTTCAAAAAAAAAAAAAAAAAAAAAAAAAAGATGAACAATCATTAAATTATTATCATCAGAGGTTTTTCAGAAGGGTTAAATAAGATACAGCAATAAATCCATTTAGCTCCATGGTTCACTTTTACTAAGCACTCAGTAAATCCTAGCTGTTTGTCACTAGTTAACTATTATATGATAGTTATCTGAGTTTCCCACAATACTGTATGTTTCTTGAAGGCAGTTACAAACATGGTACTTGGTACATAATGGGTAATCATTTAATATTTGTTGAATAAATGAGTGAAGTTCCTTATTTGTTTCTGTAATTTTTATTTGTACTTACTCCGTTATAGCCCTTGTGCTATGGTATTATAATGGTTTGTTATTATGGCTGTGAGTTTCCCTGTATGCTCACATTTGAATTTATATTAGATATTAAACACAATATTTATTGTGTAAAGACATTAGTTAAGGCAGAATTGAAGTAATGATCTCTGTCTCTTTCTTTCCTTTTTCGTTAGCTTTCCAAATATTTCCAGAGTGCATGCACTATTGTTCATATGTACCACTATACCTTATACCAGACCACCATTATCAATCAATAAGGATTATTGCAAGTTTCTTAACTGGTAACTCTTTCTCCTGATGAGATCTCTTCCAAATTCCTCTTATTGTCAAGCCAAAGTGATATTCCAAAATGCACAATTCTGACCAGCTTAGTCTCCCCATAAGACTGTTCAATGATTTTTATCATTAAGATAAAATAAAGATTTCACCTTTGGCCATACTTTCAATCTCATTTTTCTCAGGACTACTTTTAGTGTTCTCACCTGTACCTTCACTAAACTTTTTTTAAAACTTACTTTATATTTAGCTTTTATTTATTGAGCTTTTATAAAATAACCATCCCTGTAATAAGAGGGGAGGATACAGCAATAAACAAAGTAGGTAATTTCACTTTCTTTGTGTAGACTGAAAAATAATTGATAAGATAAGCATTTAAATAGTTCAAATTCAAAGAGTGTTCTAGAACTGCAGAGTGATACGGTTGTGTTTTATGAATAACCTTAGTCCCAGGTTAGGAGCGGGGTGGAGGGATTCCTTTAATCTTTTCTGCATATATTTATATAAGAAGTGACTCATCCTAGGACACTCTTCACCTCTCAGTTTGTCTAGTCACTTTTCAGGTATCAATTTATACATCTGTTATTCATTCAGACTTCAGTGACTCTAAGTTTAGGCTAATGTTCTCGTGTTTTCTGCATTTACCAATCATATCAGGTTTCCTCATTGTAAACATCTGTTTAATGATCACTCTGTAAGTTTTGTGAGGAGAAGTATAAGGTTCTATTTATTGCTGTGTCCCTTTTGCTTAGAATGGTCCTGAGTACAATGAATTTTTGTTGATTGAATAAATAAATACATATAAATGTGTCTTTTACCTTTTTCTACTCTCTTGTCCTTTTTAGGACATATTATATCAAAGTTATCCCATGCCTGCAACAAGAGGAAATCAATAAATATTTGTTTAAAACTTAATTAGGAGAGGAGTGTGAAGTGGTTTCTACCTTCTCCAATGCCCCTCCTCCCCTTTAGGCAGATAATTTTCTTTGTTACTCCCTTCAAGCAAAGGCATGACAAAATAATACATTCATGAACACTGAAGTGCTAAGAATATGATATGTTACTTATTAACTATTCCAGATGAGTTTTTCATCTACTAACATCTAGACATTCAGTATATATTATAAACAATTCAGATTTTGTTCCTATCAACCTGGATCCTGATTGTTCTCACTTTGTCTTCTGCCATGAGTAAAAGCTCCCTGATACCTCCCCAGAAGCAGATGCTGCCATGCTTCCTGTACAGCCAGAGGAACATGAACCAATTAAACCACTTTTCTTTATAAATTACCTAGTTTTAGATATTTCCTTATACTAATGCAAGAACAGACTAATATAGAAAATTGGTACTATGGAATGGGACATTGCTATAAATATACCAGAAAATGTGGAAGCAGCTTTGGAATTGGGTAATGGGCAGAGGTTGGAACAGTTTGGAGGGCTCTGAAGAAGACAGGAAGATAAGGAAAAATGTGGAACTTCCCAGAGACTTGTTGAATTGTTGTGACCAAAATGTGGATAGGGATATGGACAATGAAGTCCAGGCTGAGGAAGTCTTAGATGGGAATGAGGAACTTATTGGGAACTGAAGTAAAGGTCACTTTTGCCATGCTTTAACAAAGAGCTTGGTAGGATTATGCCCCTGCCCAAGGTATCTGTGCAATTTTGAACTTGAGAGTGATGATTTAGGGTATCTGGCAAAAGAAATTTCTAAGCAGCGAAGTGTTCAAACTGTGTCTTGGCTGCTTGTAACAACAACTATGCTCATATGTGTGAGCAAAGAAATGACCTAAAACTGGAGCTCTTATATTTAAAAGGGAAGCAGACTGTAAAAGTTTGAAAAATTTGCATCCCAGCCATGTGGTAGAAAAGAAAAGCCCATTCTCAGGGAAGGAATTCAAGCAGGCTGCAGAAATTTGCATAAGCTAAAGAAGAGCCAAATGCTCATAAGCAAGACAATGGAGGAAAGGCCTTGAAGGCATTTAAGAGACTTTCCGGCACTCCCTCCATCAAAGGCCTGGAGGCCTAAGAGGGAAGAATGGTTTTATGAACCAGGCCCAGGCCTCTGCTGTCCTGTGCAGCCTTGGAACACTGCTCCCTGGATCCGAGCCATGCCAGCTCCAGCCATGGCTCAAAGGGTACCAGGTCCTTAGGCTGCTGCTTCAGAGGGAGTGTTAGTCCATTTTCATGATGCTGATAAACACATACAAGAGACTGGGAAGAATAAGTGGTTTAATTGTACTTATAGTTCAACATGGCTGGGGAAGCCTCAGAATCATGGCAGGAGGCAAAAGACAGTTCTTACATGGAGGTGGCAAGAGGAAATGAGGAAGATGCAAAAGCAGAAATTCCTCATAAAACCATCAGATCTCGTGAGACTTATTCACTACCATGAGAACAGTATGGGGGAAACCACCCCCATGATGCAAATTATCTCCCACTGGGCCCTTCCCATAACATGTAGGAATTATGGGAGTACAATTTAAGATAAGATTTGGGTGGGGACACAGAGCCAAACCATATTATTCTGCCTTTGGCCCCTCCAAATCTCATGTCCTCACATCTCAAAACCAATCATGCCTTCTCAACAGTGCCCCAAAGTCTTAACCATTTCAGCATTAATTCAAAAGTCCACAGTCCAAAGTCTTACCTGAGACAAGGCAAGTCCCTTCCACCTATGAGCTTGTAAAATCAAAAGCAAGTTAGTTACTTCCTAGATACAATGGGGGTACCATCATTTAGTAAATATAGCCATTCCAAATAGGGGAAATTGGCCAAAACAAAGGGGCTACCAGACCCATGCAAGTTCGAAATCCAGCAGGGCAGTCAAATGTTAAAAATCCAAAATGATCTCCTTTGATGCCATTTCTTGCATCTGGGTCACACTGATGGAAGAGGTGGGTTTCCATGGTCTTGGACAGCTCTGTTCCTGTGGCTTTGCAGGGTATAGTCTTCCTTCTGGCTGCTTTCACGGGCTGGTATTGAGTGTCTGCAGCTCTTCCAGGCACACAGTGCAAGCTGTCAGTGAATCTACCATTCTGGGGTGTGGAGGACAGTGGCCCTTCTCTCACAGCTCCACTAGGTGATGCTCCAGTTGGGACTCTGTTGAGGGGAGCTCCGACCCCACATTTCCCTTCTGCACTGCCCTAGCAGAGGTTCTCCATGGGCACTCTGCCCCTGCAGCATTGAGGCATTTCCATACATCTTCTGAAATCTAGGCAGAGGTTCCCAAACCTCAATTCTTCACTTCTGTGCACCCACTGGCTCAACACCATGTGGAAGCTGCCAAGGCTTGGGGCTTGCACCCTCTGAAGCCACAGCCCAAGCTCTATGTTGCACCCTCTGAAAGCATGGCTGGAGCAGCTGGGATGCAGGGAGCCAAGTCCCTAGGCTGCACACCGCATGGGGACCCTGAGTCCGGCCCATGAAACCATTTTCTCCCAGGTCTCCAGGTGTATGATGGGAGGGGCTGCTGTGAAGACCTCTGACATGCCCTGGAGATATTTTTCCCATTGTTTTGGCAATTAACATTTGGCTCCTCATTACTTTCGCAACTTTTTTCTGCAGCTGGCTTAAATTTCTCCTCAGAAAATAGGTTTTTCTTTTCTATCAAATTGTCAGGCTGCAAATTTCCCAAACTTGTATGCTCTGTTTTCCTTTTAAAACTGAATGCTTTGAACAGCACCCAACTCACCTCTTGAATGTTTTGCTGCTTAGAAATTTCTTCCACCAAATAGCCTGAATCATCTCAAGTTCAAAGTTCCACAAATCTCTAGGGCAGGGGTAAAATGTCACCAGTCTGTTTGCTAAAACATAACAAGAGTCACCTTTGTTTCAGTTCCCAAGAAGTTTCACATCTCCATCTGAGACCACCTCAGCCTGGACCTTATTGTTCATATCACTATCAGCATTTCTGTCATAGCCATTCAACAAGTCTCTAGGAAGTTTCAGACTTTCCCACATTTTCCTGTGTTCTTCTGAGCCCTCCAAACTGTTCCAACCTCTGCCTGTTACCCAGCTTCAAAGTTACTTTCACAGTTTTGGATATCTTTTCAGCAATGCCCCACTCCACAGGTACCAATTTACTATATTAGTCCATTTTCACAGTGCTGATAAAGACATACCCAAGACTGGGAAGAAAAAGTTGTTTAATTGGACTTACAGTTCGGCATGGTTGGGGAGGCCTCAGAATCATGGTGGGAGGTGAAAAGCACTGCTTACATGGTGGCAGCAAAAGAAAATGAGGAAGATGCAAAAGTGGAAATTCCTGATAAAAACCATCAGATCTCATGAGATTTATTCACTACTGCGAGAACAGCATGGGGAAAACCACACCCATGATTCAAATTATCTCCCACCAGGTCCCTCCCACAACAAGTGGGTATTATGGGAGTAAAATTCAAAATGAGATTTGGGTTGGAACACAGAGCCAAGCCATATCAGATGGCTTAAGTCATAAGCCTTGGTGGCTTCCACATGCTGTTAAACCTTCATGTGCACAGAAGGCAAGAGTTGACATTTGGGAGCCTCCACCTAGGTTTCAGAGGATATATGAAAAAGACTAGATATCCAGGCAGAAGCCTAGTGCAGGGGCAGAGCCCTCTTATGAGAACCTCTACTGAAGCAGTGCAGAGGGGAAAAGTGGGGTTGGAGCCCCACCACAGAGTCCTCACTGAGGGACTGCCTACTAGAGCTGTGAAAAGAGGATGCCTATCCTTCAGCCCCCAGAATAGTAAGTACACCACAGCTTGCACCTGTTGCCTGAAGAAGCCATAGGCACTCGGCGCCAGCCTACGAGAGCAGCAGTGGGGGCTGAAACCTGGAAAGCCACAGGGGCAGAGATGCCCAAGGCCTTGGGAGCCTTTGCATTAGTGTGCCTGGATGTGAGACATGAAATTAAAGAAGAAGATTTTGGAGCTTTAAGTGATTTCCCTGCTGGGTTTCATCCAGATTTCCATGGTTCCTGTAGCCCCTCCTTTTTGGCTGATTTCTCCCTTTTGGAATTGGAATATTTACCCAATGCCTACACCTCCCATGTATCTTGGAAGTAACTAACTTGTTATTGATTTTACAGGCTCATAGGTGGAAGGGACTTGCTTTGTCTCAGATGAGACTTTGGACTTTGGATTTTTTAGTTAATGCTAGAATGACTTATGACTTTAGGGGACTGTTGAGAAGGGATGATTGTATTTTGAAATGTGAGAAGGACATAAGATTTGGAGAGGCCAGGAGCAGAATGATATTGTTTGGAGTTGTAGTACTCAGTGTTGGAGGTGGGGCCTGGTGGGGTGTGATTGGAACATGGGGGTGGATGTTCCCCTTGGTACTCTGCCAAAATAGTGAGTGAATTCTCATATCTGGTTGTTTAATAATGTGTAGCATTTTTTCCTCTTTCTTTTGGTCCTGCTTCTGCCATGTGAGACACCTGCTCGTGCTTTGCCTTCTGCCATGAGTAAAAACCCCCTGATGACTCCCCAGAAGCAGACACTGACATGTTTCCTGTACAGTCTACAGAACTATGAGCAAATTAAACCTCTTTTCTTTATAAATTACCTAGTCTTAGGTATTTCTTTTTAGCAATGCAAGAATGGACTAATAATATACCCTCTTTCTTATTCACTCTTTTCTGGTGTTCCTTTAATGTACCAAGCATTCTGGGCTTCAGCCTTAGTATCTATCACGTCTTCTCTCTGGAATATTATTTCCCTAAATCTAGTAGGGCTTCTCCTTTACCTTCTTTACTCTGCTCAGATATTACCTTATCAGTGAGGTCTTTTCTGACTAGCTTTTATAGTATGGTACTTTTTTCCCCGCTTCTCTTATACCTCATAGCCATATTCTTCTTTAATTTTTTTCCTTAGCATTTAATCATCATTTGATTATATGTTTATTGATTTGTCAGCATATCTCTTTACTTATTGTTGGCTAACGAATCCCATCAAAAATTAGTAGCTCAAATTAAGCATAATCATTTTATTAACTCTCATGTGTTCTGTGAGCCAGAGTTTCAGAAAGGGCTCTGTTGGATCATCCTGGCTCTGAGTGTCTCATGCAGTTGCAGTGGCATAGTGGCTACAACTGGGAGAGTAGGGCTGAAGCAGCTTGGGGCTGACCAGTGAAGGTACTAGATAAATATATTTAAGTAAATGAATTAATTAAATGTTGAACAAGAAAAGACCCTCATGGAAACTTGCCATTCTTATATTCATAAAATATGCAGTCTCATTTGCATGTGAAATTAAAGAATTTTGCTTTCAATATGTTGAAATGAAAATCACAGATCATGTGTATGTGCAATGTGTTAAAGAGGTGGCTGTTTGCCCATAGGCTTTCTCACAGATGAATCTAAAATTCAAAGAAGATGCCATTCATATGTTCAAAATCCTTCAATGCTACCACCTAGGATAGGCAGCTCTTTTCAAACTTTTTAAGCCATGGCTCACAGCAAAAATTACATTTTATGTTTTCTCATCACTTCTTAGAACACCAGTCCACAAAAGCTAATACTCACTATGTCTATACACATATTTATTGAAATCAGTGTCATGTATCCAGCAATATGTTTTAATATTTTTTCCTCTCCTTTTAGTTTTCTCTCCTCACTTTCATCTTCTCTTTTCTTTCTTGTTCTTTTCTCTCCTTTTCTTTCTTCCATTCTTTTCCCCTCTGTTTTTTGTTCCCTGTTCTTCTTGCTTCTATTTTGTTCTTTTCTCTTCTTTTTTTTCAGTAACAACAAGCAAACAAGAAACCCAAAACACTACTATGTAGGCCCATTGAATTGATTTGCAGACCTCATAAAGGACCACTATCTGCCCTTGGCTCTTGGTTTCTGCATTAATCCCGAAGAATTATAATCCTGGGGCCAGCATCCTGAGACTACTTTAAAAGCATCTCAGGCATTCTTTAGAAATAAACTCTCAGCTAAATCTAAGGTCTAAATAACTTAGTAAACACATGAGACTCTTCATGATCTGATGCCTGTCATTCTTTCTAACCTCATTTTGTACCACTATTCTTTTCCCACTTAATGTTATAAAAATATTGACATATATGTGACTTTTGCATATACTTTCTACTTGTACTTTTCCCACTACCTGAATCAGTGTATTCCTTTTTCTCACCTGCCTCTTGTTCATCCAGCACTGCAAACAAAAAGATTTCACAAAAGAAATATACAAACATGTCTTAAACACATGAAAGTATGAGGAACATTAATTTAAAAATGCAACAAGATTCAATTTTCCACTTTGAAAAAGAGAAACTTTGTAAAACATTCTATTTGCCAAGATGAAAGAAAGTGAGCATTTGTGTACTTTGCTTATGATAGTATAAAAGGGTAAAAACAATGACAAGAACAATTTGGAAATACAGATTAGAATTTTAAGATGAAATTCACTCTCACTCAGACATTCTACTTAGAAAAATTAGTATTCAATAAACTGAAACATGTATGAAATATTTATAAAGGTTGCTTGTTGAAACATTGTTTTTAGTGTTTTAACCCATCTACAAAATCTATTAATAGGTGTTGTTAAATTACTTACAGCACATCTATACAATGCAACATTATGCAGCCCTTAAAAAGAATGAGACCGATTTTTATGTACTGATAATGAAAAGCTAGCCAACATATACTGAAATGCTGCCAAAAAAGATTCAGAATAATGCATATAGTATGTGATCATTTGTTCAAAATGTGCATTTGATTGTATATGCATAAAATCTCTCTGGCAGTGGTGGTGGTAGAAACTAGAAACTAGACAGTGGTGGCAGAAAAACTATGAGTACTAAGGAACACAAGTTAGGTAGACAAACTTCCTTATGTAACCTTTCATGTCTACTTAGTTTTGTACATTTATTCTTACCTTTTAAAATATACTCAATAAATTTTGTGATACTTAGTTTTAAAGGAGTATTATATTTCTTAATTGAAGGATTCCTAGTCTAGACTAGCCTACTCTGGTATAGAATAAAGATGTTACCATAATGTTATGATTCTGATATTCAGAAATAGAACCAGTTGCCCATGCAAACCACAACAGAGTGGAGTAGGTCCAATAATTTCCTAAATTGCATACAATACTAGACTTAAAATAGGGATGTGTGTGTTTAAATAAAGTCATATCTACTTAAATCGAACCTACTGATTCACTGAAAGCACTGAGATTTTTTTTTCTCTCACATAAACTGTCCACTGATTTGATCATTAACTATTTAGCAAATAATTAAGGTGTTCTAAACGTAGATTTTATATTTGTAAAACACAGTTTTTATTTTGCTGGCTTTCATTCACTGATTAACAGGATTACCTTCCCAGGTAATTTTACTCCACTAACTGACATTTTTGGGTAACTTACCCCTCCAACCATAAATCAGACTAATCATAGTGTTGTCTCATTGAATTTTCTTCATCTTGCTTATAACAATTTAATATGACACAACATCAAATTTATCGTTGAGATTAGAACATTCTCCATGGGTGAACTCCTCTCACCTGTGTGTAGGATAGAGTTAATATGCACTATACTGGAAAACTCTAGAGTTGCCTGGATGTCTGGCTTTACTTCTTAGTTAAAATAATGAGAGTAGAATTTAAACTCTGAAACTATTCTGGTAACTCCCTGGGATATTTTGTTTGTTGATTATTTTCACTCAGCACAAGCAGTTAGACAGCTTGGTGTAACTATTTGATTAGAAAGACATCCTGGCTATTTGTGACTCCCATTCTCCTAAAGCCAAGATTTATTGCAAAGATCTTGGTTTAATAGGGATAGGAAGTGCCTTGAGTGTGTTGAAAAAGACCTTGTGAAGCACAGTGCCCAATCTTTTGGCTTCCCTGGGCCACATTGGAAGAAGAAGAATTGTCTTGGGCCACAAGTAAAATACAGTAACACTAACCATAGCTAATGAGCTAAAAAAAAAGAAAAAAGAAAAAAGAAAAATAAATTTAAAATTCATTAATTAATTAAATCTCAATGTTTTAAGAAAGTTTATGAATTTGTGTTGGGCTACATTCAAAGCTGTTCTGGGCCACATGAGGCCCATGGGCCGTGGGTTAGACAAGCTTGCTTTAGAGTTTGCATATACGGTATCTCTTGGAACTCCAATGCTTGCCTGAACTCTCTTCCTTTTTTTTCTTTTTTTTTCACACTGCAACCTTTGCCTTTTTAGCAAAGCATTACTATAAAGCATTACTCTTTCGGGTCTGATGAAGCCTTTCCAATATGTCAGCTATGAAAAAAATTCAAATTTCCTATACAACTTCATTAAAATTCTCAAAAGATATTAGTCTGAAATTTGTTTATTAGTGAACACATGCAGGCCCCTAATGATTAAATAAAATGACCACACACACACACACACACACACTCTCATACACACACACTAATCTTCTGCTTAATTATCCTTTGTACAAAGTTCCAAAGGATTACTATTAAAGCTATTATTTGTAATTTTCAAATTACAACATTCTTCCTTTTTGAAAATTTGTATGTTTGCCTGTCATTAGTTATTGAACCCCTATATAGCTGACTATGATTTTCAAAGATTTCTCCAATTTCAAATCAGTTTTGAATTCCTGTTTTTAAAACTCTGATTGGTGCACATGGATCAGATATCCAATAAACTGAAGCTTGGAAGTACACAAATTTATATGGTATTGCAAAGCTACCAGAGACTCAAACAACATGCCCAAGTTTGGTCTCAGAGACTAGAAAATGAGAATCCTGTGAAATCCTGTAGTTGATTTCAAGAGTTTCAAATATTTGTACATCTCTCTCTGCTTTCTATTAGAGCTCCAATGCCACAATTCTAATCACCTATTTAATACTAATAAGTTTCCCTAACATCAAGAAATATGAAGTTCATCTGTATTGCTTGAAATAGTATAATATTACCAATAACAGTGACTCATATTTATAAGGTACAAGACAATGTTTATTTGCATACATTATTTTTTGTTTTCATGCCATCCTTTTGTGATAGGTACTTTATTAGCCCTCTTGTATAGATGGAAAAACTGAGGCACAGAGATGTTATGTAAGTTCTTTAAGATCACGAGGCTGGTCAGCACTGGAGTTGCAATTGAAACTCAGATCTTTTCTACTCTAGAGCTTATGACTGTGAACAGTATTTTACATTGCCTTTCATAACAGTTTTCTCTTTTGACTTATTTTTTTTTCTAAATCAATAAGAGTTAAAATCTCAATGTCATCTTCACTGTCAGTTTTCACTGTGCCATCTCATAATGTCATTAACCAATAACTTCTAGTATCTTCAAACACAAACTGTCTCTGGTTTAAGCCCTGGTTCCTGGAGACCTGAAATGTTGCAGGGGTTTCTAGATGTGCTTTCTGTTTCTATTCTTTCCCCTGCCAACTCCTCTTCGTACACTCCTCTTTATACACGATTAGTAGGATGAACTTACTAAATCAAAGCTCTGATTATGTCTTAAATTTTCTGTGAAAACCTTTTAATGGTATCATATTATCTACCAAAAAATTCTTTTGGTTGGTCAGGACATGCTAATTCAGTTTCAGTTTTTTTCCTTCTTATCTTTGGCTGTTTACACACATGGAGACTCCAGTTCCCTCAAACTTCCTTGTTCTTTTTTAGCTTTCCTTCCTCATTGCCCATCACAAAGCCCTTGTGTTTTTTCACCTCTGCCTTCTTCTCTAATGATGTTTTTCCTGTTTAGAAAGCAAAACTTGGGTCCTCAAACTTGTTCAATCTTTCAAACTGCCTCTTTCTTGCCTTCTTTCACCAAGCACCTACCATCCCTAATTCACTGATTGCCTTGTCATGTCAGTTCTGTTTTCATTTGTCCATGTTGCTTAAACGGCGTTCTATCCTGCTGAGAGATTAGCTTGACAATTTGTACATGATGATTAACAAATTCACTAACATTTACTGATCTATTGTTTTCTACTTTATAAACTGAAATATAGTACTTTACTTTTTCTGCAGATGTTTCATAATTACAAACATCTCAAAACTTTTGGTGCAGCAAAAAACAATTTAAAAGAGCATTTGCCAACTTTTTTAGCTATCGCAATGGAAACATCTAGGATATTTTTCTTTTTTTTTTTTTTTAACTGTTTGTCCAATAAGCCTAGAACTATATTCTAGGGACAGATAATGGCTCTGGTTGCAGCTGAGGTACACAGAAGGGAAAACAAACATTCATCTCTAAAAACCATGGAGTTAAGAAACCAGCTCCAAGTCTTGTGTGCCCATGGAATTAAAGGTCACTAAGCTCCTGCGTCATGCTAACTTGGCATCTACCTACCCCTCAGCCATGAGAGCTTGACTTCCTGAAGTGCACTCAAGGGATTGACTGCTTACTGTGGATTTGTCTTAACTTCAAGTCAAGTGATTTTACTTTTAAAAGAAATGGAAGCCTCTCAGTCTATGTCATGGAATCCTAGAGGGAAGAAACCATTCCCTGTGATACTTCTATTTCTCAAATTCATCATTGCATTTATTTATTAACTAAACTTTGTCAGAACTTGTTTTTCCTTATAAAAATATCCATGATGTTTGCAATATGTAGGTTTGTGTGCTAAAACAATCTTTGCCTTCAATTCATATTACTATTAAATATATTTATGCTGTGCAGATATATAGCACACAATTTATTATGTAGGTATAATATAAACGTGTTAGGATGGCACAGTATAACATAAAAGAAGTAGATACTATAGCAATATATCTGTAAAGACATTTTAATGAAGCATTAATGAAAAGCACATCATTAACTTCTTTCTAGGCTTGATAATATTCATTTATGTTATAACACTCTCTGAGAAACTTGCTGCTGAAAGTTGGAAGTGACCTAGGGATCATCCATTTCAAACACCTTACCCTCTGCCAGCATATTCTGCACAATACACTTGCCTCATGGTATCCATTTGTTTGTACATTAATAAAGTAGATATTGTGTGTGGCACTGAAGCACCTCTGTGAAGAGTGGCACTTATTCAACACTATGGCTATCCAACAAGGTACCTGGTATCAGAAGGTGGCATTAAGGAAACAGATGAACATTATGCAGCTTGAAACTTCTCAACTTAGGGATTGCAAGAGAAAAGTAGAACAAATATTCTAACCTAAATTTTCAATCAGACAAAATTGCAGTGAAATTTTGTCCATGTCTAATGTACAGCAGAACTTTAAACATTTTGCCATTTTCATTAAGGCTGAGCAATTTTAAAGTGAGCCTTTGCATTATGGCTAATACAGCAGGAGTGGTGTTATTATAGCGCTGACTGCAGCTGCTTAGAATAAGGCATTTGGAGTGTGTTCAAAACTGATTTGATGACTAACTTGAACATGAGGGTTATATTTTACCCAAGATGCTAGCTCATATACCATAGGCAATTGATTTTCTACTTTAATGTAGAAATTCCCTAAATTACTCCATTGACTTTCAATTTGGGTTGACCAGACTAGAAATCCCCCAGGACACTTCATTAATTCCCAGTAAGGGTGCAGCTCTCTGAATTATTAAAGCTGAATGTGTTTTAGTTTTCTCACTTGCAAAATGAAGCCTAGGTAGTCCTTGGCATCCTTCTGACTCTAATTCATAGATGTAGTTGTTGCCAAGTAATTCTTAGGTTTACAGTAGTTTGTTTGCTTGCTAATATATGAAGAAACACTATGAATTATGGATACCAATGCAATGGTTTCCATACAGAAACCCTTAATAAATATTTGCTGAATTAATAATTTTGTGTAGGAGAATCACCTGAATTATGGGTATAACAACACTTTGCTAAAATAAGTAGAGATCTTCGCTGTAGCCTAAACTGTGTTTAATCTCTTGAATATCTGAAGAGTGTGGGAAGTATATCACGGAATACTTGACAAGACATCAGGTTAAGACTTGAGAAAGTACTAATTCTAAAAGGAGGGCAAATGAAGTAACTCAATGTCAGAGGGCTATGAAACTTTTAATGAAGAACTTTATTATTTAATCAGGTTGCAATATGTTCTATATATCTCAAATTTATATCCATATGCTGAGAGGCATAATCAGCAATGAACCTGGAAAGAACATATACAAGTAAAGGTCATAGATTGAGTGTACTTTGAATTTTTTTCTCTTTTGATACTCCACTAAAGCTACAGTGAGAACATTAAAAAATACATAAGCTGACAAGGATAGAAGTATAGGGGTAGTGGTGACTGTAAAAAAAAAAATTATATCTAGATAATATAAATGGAGGAGGATTAACTGCCATAGCATCCAAATAAAGCCATATTCCACAATGGCAATAAGGAGAGGTGAAATCATCCTGATTTACACCGTAGGATCAGCAAAAGTCTCAAAAACTTAGGGAACCAAGCATATAGGACTGGAAGTGAATTGTATATGAGGTAAAATATAGAGCACTAGAGTGAAAGGTACTTGAGAAGTCAAATCCCTACATTCTCTGACTTTATAATCCCTAATAAAAACCTGAAGTTTGACTAGAAAGAGAAAGTTCATCACATGGTCTCTGAATTGAAGGAGTTGGGTCATGATACAAACTTTATGTTGTGGGTGAAATTTACAAAACAGGAATGCTGAATGTGAATTTAAAGACCTGTCAGCCTTATTTTTGTTCCTGTATCCCTAAGTACAGTCAATCAGACTCTCTAGGCAAGATTTATAAAGATTTTTATCTGAGGAATCTCACCAGTCTCAAAGAAGATCACAAAAGATAAGGAGTTCTCTAATAAATGAAGCAACATACAACCTGATTTGTCCAGTATAGTCCTAGTTTATGCATATTGTTTTGACATATGAACAGTGCCTCCTTAATCTCAAAACTTTAGACAATAATTTACATGGCTACTCCACACTTTACTGAAACTCAAAGTTGACAAATTGAATTTACATGCTCAAAACTACAAATGAGATTTTAATTCTCTCACTCTTTGTTATGAGCCAAGGATGTAAGACTTCTGAATACAGCTTCAGTTATGAAAGATTCACACACACACACACACAAACACACACGCACACACACACTCTCTGACACTCCAAATTGGCAGAAAGAAAAAAACTAAAAGAATAAGTATTGGCAACATTTTTAAGAGACAAGACAACTTATTTTGTTAATAAAACAAAATACTATTTAAAAATGAAGAAAAAACAACTCTTGGAAACTAAAATAAATAAATAAATAGTAGAAAACTGTAAGACCTATTCAGAATGTCAACTTTTGAATAATAAGAGATTCAGAAAGATAAACACAGAAAATAGGATGATGTTATAAAAAAGTTATTCAAGGAATATTGAAACCACTGGGTGCCTAGCAAAATAGATGAAATACGAAATTCGTCCACTATGGAATTTCAAAACAAATATGATTTAGCTTTTGGTCATGGCAGTTTGGCTTGCATTAGACGAACTCTCCTGCTGAACACAATTAGAAAAATTGATAGAAAATCTACACAAAACCTAAAACATGTTGGCAGGAAACTGTAGGGTTTTGAGTGCCCAGAGAAACTGACACCTGGGCTTCGGGTGAGAATGTTCCTTTGGCCCTAGAAACTTCTTTCCTCATTGGGAGAGAGATAGAGCTAGCCCAGAATATAATCCTATAAAGAATAGGCTTTGGAGCTATAGAATGTACCCAGCAGGAGGCTGGTATACGTTTTATTTGCATTTTTAAGTTGTTCATATATGCTGTGTATGCTTTTCAGTGTGTGTAATAAAATTAATAAATAATAATATAAAAATATTGAAAAGAGCTCCTTTGTTGGAGTTCTGAAGACTTTGGATAAGAAAGAATATAGTGTTTTGGGGCTCAAGTAACTTATTTTAAGAATGATCTGGTGGAGGAGATTGCCTCACTTTGTGAGTATGCTCTGGAGCTCTGGTCTGCTGTGGGGCTAACGTTGTGTTTTGTGAGTAGCAGGAAATGGTGTCAGCAACTCTGAAAGCTCAAGAGCCGGGGTGGTCTTTTCACATAAAGACCACCCTGGCTCTTGAGCTTTCAGAGCCGTTGAAGACTTGGAACCAACCCAAATGTCCAACAATGATAGACTGGATTAAGAAAATGTGGCACATATACACCATGGAATACTATGCAGCCATAAAAAATGATGAGTTCATGTCCTTTGTAGGGACACGGATGAAATTGAAAATCATCATTCTCAGTAAGCTATTGCAAGAAGAAAAAACCAAGCACCGCATATTCTCACTCAAAGGTGGGAATTGAACAATGAGAACACGTGGACACAGGAAGGGGAACATCACACTCTGGGGACTGTTGTGGGGTGAGGGGAGGGGGGAGGGATAGCATTGGGTAGCACTGGGAGATATACCTAATGCTAGATGACGAGTTAGTGGGTGCAGCGCACCAGCATGGCACATGTATACATATGTAACTAACCTGCACATGGCGCACATGTACCCTAAAACCTAAAGTATAATAATAATTAATTAATTAATTAATTAATTAAGAAAAGAAAAAAAAAGAGCGGGGGTGGTGACTTTG
The DNA here is from genome assembly GCF_028885625.2 of Pongo pygmaeus. Classification (NCBI taxonomy): domain Eukaryota; kingdom Metazoa; phylum Chordata; class Mammalia; order Primates; family Hominidae; genus Pongo; species Pongo pygmaeus. The sequence goes on along the minus strand of NC_072373.2, from coordinate 125,821,194 downwards.
TAAGCACAAGTTATCTTCCCGATGTCATTACCACGGAGAGCTGTAACTGTAGAAGAGGAAAGTCGATAGCCTTGGATTCTAAGGAGACTTGCTTCTGTCTATGTGCCAAGAACAAGGGCAGAAGGAGGAAACAGGAAGTGTATTTATACTTTGCTTGGATATAACTGGTAAACGAGATTCATAGAATACAGCAAGTGTTTTAAGCTGTTCATATTGTTGCATATGTTGTGTGCAACATTAATTATATAACTTTGAATCAGAATTGAAGGTCTGTAAAATGCTTCTGAAATCTTATCACATATAACCTAAATAAATCTTTGTGAGATATTATACTTTTTCTGTCTTCCCCATTAAACTGAATCTTGAGAATGGAATTATGTCATTTATTTCTATATACGTATCTGCCTCATCTTGTTTCTGAATGGAATGAATCTTATTTCTATTTTTCAAATGGACAAAGTTGACATTTTAAACTTACAAAGTTGAGATTTCAACTAAGATTTGAACTAAATCTTCTTGGTAACAAACATGGAAAATACTTGAAATAACTTTAAACTGTTTTTTTTTAATATTAAGCATCTTTTATAAATTAAAATTAGAGGCCATTATAAACAAGTAGCATTTAAGCAGAAATGTCAGATGAATGCTCACATGGAGAAATGCAGAGTTGGAATGGATCATGGTTATAATGGGTCTTACACAGACCAACCCTATCCATGAAGATTTTCTCTGAGTTGTGGTAAAGTTAATAGAAAAATGTGAATTTTAAATAAAGATAAATTTATATAATTCAACATAATATAGTTAATTTAAAATCACATACCTTCTACTTTTTTTTGGTGGTTAAAACATTTGCTTATAACATCATGGTAAAAAAATAGTCTTATTTTTGTAACACAAGCTGAATTTGGAACCACATATCACCCATTCAATTCTAAAATTATGATTTCCTACTAATAAAGTGATAGAATGATTATAATTTTTCTGTCATCTCTGAGGCAATGTAAGCTGACTTTTAAAGTTAAATTATTTACATCATTTGCCATATAAAACTGGAGCACAACTTACTCCTACAGTAAATATTTCTAGAAGGAAAGACATGGTCACATGGAAAACAAAGCTAAATCCAGGATAAAAATGCATCCACCCATAATTCTCTTTCAGAGATGGTACCTCAGAGGAACATTGTTTGCTTACATGTGCAATTAGGTTTTTAATTAGAGTGCTAAAACTTGAACAGAAACCTCATAAGTAGCTAATTAAAAAATAACCAGCTTGCACTCCAATCAGCATACCTGGATGATCTTTGACTAGGAAATATATAGATTACTTTATTCAGATTTGGATTATTTTTTGTTCTACCAAAATAGGAGAGACATAATTCAGCACCCTACCCTGCTTTTCTTTCTCCTTTAAATTTGAATTTGAGCAGAAATGACTTTAAATTAGGCTGTTTGTTTTCTATAGTGAGTTTAAGGACTTACCCATCAATGTGCAATTTCTTCAACCAACATTACTGTTACAATTTTCTCTGATATAAATAATCCAATTGCTAATAATAATAATGATAATTTTAATTTAAAAATCTTGCAATGACATTTTTGAGAAAGTATTATAGTCAAAAGTAGATCAAAATCTGCCTTGGGTGATGGAGGTATAGCAAATTTTCAGGTAAAGGACATTTGACAGGCTTCGTATGTTACACAATTTTCTTGTTTTTTACACAGATCATATATATGTATATGTATACATAAAGTATTTATGTAACAATTATATATGCATATATGTAAAACAATAGTAATATAGGAGGAATAGAAATTTTCTACCAAGTTTTCTTTTTAGAACAAAAGATATTTGTACAGAAATAAATGCTAATATCATAATGTATCTTAGAAAAAAAAATGTTGTTTGTGGAGCTTTGAGAAAGACAGCATCTGCCAATCCAACAACTTAGCACCTACAATTCTGCTGTATTGTCTGTAGTTAGAATACGAACTGGGAAAATGACAATGTATTTTTTCCCCAGGATTGCTCTATGAAGAAGACTCTGCTGGAAATTTGTTGAAGGCCAGCAAAGGGAAACAAAAAAAGTAAGAAAATATCTACATCAGGTATTATGCAATAATTTACCTCACTGAATTTCATCTCCATGATAATTGTTCTATTTTTTAGCACTCTTTTTTCTCCCTCCCCTTTCTTCAGGTTAATAGAAATAAGCAAATGGAATACAATTTAGATAATTTTACTCTAAATTATTTCTCAAAATTATTATAATAACAGACTAAGTTTGGTTGTCACCTACAGCATGACTTTTTCTGCTGTTCCTCTGTTTACTCTCCTGGCTAAGGTGTGTAGCTCATGTTCTCCCACAATTGTCTATTTATATCTATGAGAACATTTACTGTGCTGGTGGAATATTCTATTTACTTATTGATTCCCTTTCTTGGAATGTAGACTTCTTGAGAATTTTCAAATGTTTAAGTCATTTTTGTGTTTCCAGCACCTAGCACAGTGCCTGATACATAGTAATACTCAACCAATGTTTCTTAAATAAATATCTATCAGCAGGGAACTAATAGATAAGTATACTTTAGTTGAAGTTTTTCGGGCACATATTTGAGTATAAGAACAATTTTTAAAAGTCAGATGTTTAACTGTCTTAAAAAGCCTAAGTGGCTAACCTTGCATCAATATTGTAGAGCAAATACTTAATCATGGAAAAAAAAAATCTTAAGTCTTATGCTTTTCAAGGCTATCTTGCTATTTTAAAATTTGTCCTGAAGGTGGCAACATTGAATAATTTTCTGCATATTTTTCTAAATAAAGCCTTTATGGCCACTTTTAATTAAAGTTTTATATTTAGAAATAAACATGTTTCCCCCACTTTCTATTATACTGTAGAAGAAAATATTTTATGGATATTTTATTTTTTTACCTAGTAACCTTGAATATACATGTTGAAAGAAGCTGTTTACAACTTTTAAGAATAAAACTTAACCTAAATAAGGTTCAAGGTAGAGCTACTCAGATTTCCAAATGTAAGATCAGGATTAAACACAACATATGTTTTCTGCCAAGCAAATTTATATCAATAGACATGCTTAACTGTAAGTGTAAATCAACCCAAGTTCTTTTTAGGTAAAAACGTATTTTCTTGCTATAGTGATTCAAATTCAACAGAATATTTTTAGTATCCAATGTGATCTGTTAATAAAGGAATACAGATATTTGTCAGAAATTGCTTTAACAAATAACAAAAAACAAGTAACCAGAACCTTAAAAAATTCTGCCATCAATAACTACTTTTTAAAGTTATCAACAATGGAATATATTTGATTATCACACTTAGGAATTCATTATTTTATATTCTGTCTTCCATTTTTGGATGTTAGCTCATTAATAAACAATGCTTTAGTAACTTATGTTCATCCAAACCTTTAAAGTCTTACTATGAAATAGAAAGGTAGCAAGCCATGTGCCACAGAGGTTAATTAACTTACATAAGAACTGTCAATGGTAAAGCCAAAAAAGGAACTAAGCATTTTGTATCTGTGGATGGTGACAAGAGCTCATGGTTATAAGTCTATCATTGTCATCAAAGACTGTTCAGTCTCTTAACGTGGCTTCTGCGAGATAGGCTAATATCTGTTTTCATGCTATTTTATATTAGGATTTTGTTGTATGTGCAATTTGTGTTTTGACTTATAGCTTTTTGGGCTCTATGCACTAATGATGCTTGCAATAAAAGGGTTCTAATGCATCACTTCTTAATGCTAATATGCATACTCATTTCTATTCCTTATTGCTAAACACATTTAGAATATTGTCTTAGATTCTCTAATGAAACTCTTTTAAGTTGAAAGAGGTTTAGCAGGTAGAGAAGCTACATGATCAGATGAAGACAATATGGAGGAATCATCGAAACCAGATGTGTGTGAGAGAGTGAAACTCTGTAAGGCAAGCAAGAAGAGACTGATGCATGGGGAGCTTAGAAGGAACTGGACAGTGCCTGAGGCAACATGAAACAGATGGAGCTTTCTGCCAGGTGCAGTGAGAATGCACCCCAGACACTGTATGCACAGGTTTTAAAGATTCTGCACATGCATACTCTGTTAAAAGGCAGGACATATTCCAACATCATAATTTGCCAAAGTAAAGTTGCCAGATAAAGAAATTAAATAGGTGGCATGTTCTAGGGTGTAAATTTCTTTGCCACTGCATCTTGGAGAGACAATTTTTTTCTTTTCCTTGGCTTCAGTCCAGGCTTACTAATGTTAGTTGGCATTCTTGCTTCATTCAAGGACTCCTTCCACCTTGCTCCGAATAAGCAGAAGCCACCTGGGCCACATACATCATATATGGCCCTGATCTTGGATGGGCATGCCCCTCTGATTTTAATGTTCAGAACTCTGGACCACATCTCTAAATCTGCAAAGCCACAGACTTTCTACTCATGAACAGAGACCAATTACTCAACCAGTCCTCTTTGTTGATCACATACTAAAGGCTATTAATTCTCCTAGAATTTATCCTATATTGTGTTAATATTAAGATAAAAAGAGTGCTTGAAACAATGTACTGTTCTTAAAATGATGACTGTAGGAAAATTCTGCTTCTAAAAATAAGTAGTATTTGGTAATAAAGGTATATATTTTTATTTTTAGATAAATAATCACATAATATATACATCATAAATTTTTCTTCCACTACATTTAATAATTCTAAAAAGCTTAATGATTCTCAGTCTATTAACTTGAACTTAAATAGACAATAAAAGAAACCTCGTGACTAAACAGGTATGGGAACATGTGTTCCCTGGTTATGTTTTGTCTTCTAGGTCTTTGGGGGAATATTCAATTATTTAGTAATCAAAAATAAATAAAAGTTCCAGAAACGCTTTATATAAAACTATGCAATATCTTATATGTGGGAAGACTGGCTCATTATTGAAACTCACACACACAAATACACAGACACACACACACCCTGCTGCAGGATGGCAAAACACTTTCCCATGAAACACCCCCTGTATACATACATTATAACCTCTATCACAGTGTATTGCAATTGTTTTTTTATTTGTCTGTTTTTCTTATTTTATTATGATTCTCATGGATTTGGGAGTTTATTTTGCTCTCCTTTATATCCTGAGAGTCCCACATGATGCATGGCACACAATAATAGATACTGAACAAACACTGTTAACTGATAGGATGAATGGATAAATCTTCATTGGAGTAGTTTGGTAAATAAATATACTTTAATGGTTCTAGAATCTCTAAAATGGGAGCTTTGGGTATGGTAGTCTGGTGGAAAGGGCGAGCTGAGGACTTGTGAAGTTTTGTTTTGCCACTTCTTTTACTTAGAACGCATATTGTTTGGAGTGGCTAACTCCAGTGGCATGTTGCTTGGAGTGAAGAAACAGAGCTGAGGTTTCAAATATTTTGAACCAGTACTTCTCAATGTAATGGGTGAAAAATTTTATAACACATTTCAGCTTTAAGTACTTTGGAAATTTTTCCTTGGGGAAGTTTTAGAATCAAAGAAAAGTAACTATTGAATAATAAACAAAATATGTTAACTTTCTACATTTCTTAAAATAATTTTTGCATTATAAGGTCTCATTTACATAAATGACAGAAACCCAATTCAATTTAAGCGGAGGAAGAACTTATTGATTCATGCCAGATAACAGGTCTAGTTTTAGAAATAGCTGAATTCAGGGATATAAATTTAAAGGTTTGTTCACCTATCATTTTGTCCAACTTACACTGTATTCACTTAATTCCCAGTCTGGTTCTACATACAAGTAACAAACACCTCAGCTAGCACTAAGCTAACACACTTATTCCTATTAATGCAGCAAACCTTAATTTCAGAATCCTGGTGAAAGGACTCATTGGCTCAGCATAATCTTGTGCTCTCTCTGGACCAATCACATGGCTTTGGAAGCAGAAAAAAACATTGTATAAAATGGTTACTTTTTCATTAACTACAACTCCTTGATAATCAGATGATCAGACAAACAAAACAATGTGTTTCTCAGTGAATAACCTGATTCTGCTTGGTCCAAACCATCCTGAACCTGGAACTCTTACTGAGAAAAATTCTTTTTATAGGTAGACCAAATCTTCTCATTAACCTGGCCTGGATCATGTGCTTTTGTCAATGACCAGCAGTGGAAGCGGAATGTGCCACACCTAAAACATATGGAATTTATTCTGTATAGAAAATAAGGTTCTAAAACAGGATAAAAAGGAAGGAAATATTTGATTATGATGAGGCAAAATAAAAATTATAGATTATATATATATTTTTTGAGATGGAGTTTTGCTCTTGTTGCCCAGGCTGGAGTGCAATGGCGCGATCTCTGGCTCACTACAACCTCCGCCTCCTGGGTTCAAGCAATTCTCCTGCCTCAGCCTCCCCAGTAGCTGGGATTACAGGCATGTGCCACCACACCTGGCTAATTTTGTATTTTCAGTAGAGACGGGGTTGCTCCATATTGGTCAAGGTGATCTCAAACTCCCAACCTCAGGTGATCCGCCCTCCTTGGCTTCCCAAAGTGCCGGGATTACAGGCGTGAGCCACATGCATCATAATTTTTATGATATAACTTATGCATGGTAATTTATATCATTCATTCATAATTTACTTAAAATATATATGTTATCTATCTACTTAGGGCCAATTATTTGAATGGACATTTGGTTACAAAAGGAAAAAGTCAAAGATCCTACATCCTCCAGCACTTGCCTTTATACTTTGTTGTTTTCCTCTCATTCTTTTCTCTTCTCTTGCTTAGTGGTTCTTTGGCCTTTCTAACAGCTCCTGAGCTTTAATGCAAGATAAATGTTCTCTTTTTCTTAATTTCAGAATCCTGGTGAAGGGACTCATTGGCTCAGCATAATCTTGTGCTCTCTCTGGACCAATCACATGGCTTTGGAAGCAGAAAAAAACTTTGTATAATATGGTTATTTTTTCATTAACTACAACTCCCTGAAAATCAGATGATCAGACAAACAGTACAATGTGTTTCTTATGCATAAAAGCACTTTTTATTATTGATGACATTGCTGTAGGTATCCGTGGATCATAATGTGCTTGCACTGACGAAAAGCTCAGCTGTTCTCTGATGAATGCACTCCACAAGATTACTATCTTGTCTCCATTCTCCCTGGTCAGAATTGTTATTTGTTTAATAAAAGAAAAATAAAACAATAGCTCAAGGCATACATAGAGCAGATGATTCCCTTGACCACATGATGAAACTGAGGTACAGTTGCCCAAACATACTTATTTTATGGCAAAGCCAGTAATCGAAGCCAGTGCTGCTTTCTCTCTCAGAACCTATTATCCCTTCTAAATCAGAGATTTTAAACTGGTAATTTACAAATACCTCTGAATTACAGTCATATTTTGTTTGGTCCACACATTGTTGTACTGGAGAGGATTTATTCTATTTATTTTGTTGAAGATTTTTTTTTAAGAGTAAATTTAGTTTCAAAGTAAAATAGACAGGAAAGTACAGAGATTTCCCATGTGTTTCCTCCCCCAAAGCATGCATAACTTCTCCCATATTCAACATCCTCCATCAAAGTGGTATCTGTTACAACTGACGAGCTTACACTGGTACATCATAATCACCTGGAGACTATAGTCCACATCAGAGTTCCCTCTGGTGTTCTGCATTATATGGGTTTAGAAAAATGTATAAAGATATGTATCCACCATTATAGAAGCATAAAGAGTATTTTCACTACTCTAAGAATTTTTTTTTCTTCTAACTATACATTCCTCTCTCTCGTTCCTGTCCCTTGATATTCAGTAATCCTTTTCCTATCTCCACATTTTCCCCTTTTTAGAATGTCATAGTGGAAATCATGCAGTATATAATCTTTTCAGACTGACTTTTTTTCATTTAGTAATGTGTACTTAAGTTTCTTTGTTATTTTTTCACAGCATGATAGTTCATTTTTTTAGCATTGAATAATATTCCATTGACAGGGCGTACTAGAGTTTATTTATCCATTTACCTACTGAAGAACATCTTGGTTGCTTCCGTGTTTTGGCTATTATGATGAAAGTGGCTATAAATATCCATATGCAGGCTTTGTGTGGACATGTTTTCAACTCCTTTGGGTAAATATCAAAGAGGATGATTGCTGCATTATATGTTAAGAGTATGTTTAGTTTTATAAGAAATGGCCAAGCTGTATTTTGAAGTAGCTGTTCAATTTTGCATTCCCAGCAGATATGAATGAGAATCCCTATTACTCCACATTCTCTCCAGCATTTGATGTTTGTGGTTTGGATTTTGAGCATTCTAATAGCAGTGTAATGTTATCTGTTTGTCATTTTAACTTGCATTTTCATGATGACAAATAACATGGAACATCTTTATGTATGTCTATTTGCCATTGGTATATCTTCTTTGATTATATTTCTGTTAAAATTTTGATGCACTTTCTAATAGGTTGTATGTTTTCTTACAGTTTTAGGAGTTCTTTGTGCATTTTGGATAACAGTCTTTTGTCAGATATGTCTTTTGCAAATATTTTCTCCCAATATGTGGATTGTCTTTTTATTCTCTTGTGTCTTTCACAAAGCAGAAATTTTAATGAAGTCTAGTTTATCTGTTCTTATTTTCATGGATTGCTATGCTATCTAAACAATGTTGTATGTAAAAAGTAATAGCCAAACCCAAGATCATCTGGAGTTTCTCCTTTGTTATTTTCTAGGAGTTTCATTGTTTTGTATTTTGCATTTAGCTCTGGGAGCCATTTCAAGTTAATTTCTGCACAGGATATAAGGTCTGAGTCAAGTTATTTTTTGGCATTGGATGTCCACTTGTCTCAGAACCATTTGTTTAAAAGATAATCTTTCCTCCATGGTATTACCTTTGCTTCTTTGTCAAAGATCAGTTGACTATGTTTATTTTGGTCCACTTTTGGGCTCTTTGTTCATTTCCACTGTTCTATGTGTTTATTTTTTTCACCAATACCACACCATCTTGATTACTATCATTTCATATTAAGTGTTGAAGTCAAGTAATGTCAGTCCTCTAACTTTGTTCTCTTTCAAGATTGTGTTGACTAAATTGTCTCTCTATATAAACTTTAGAATCGTTTACCAATATCCAGTAAATAAATTGCTGGGATTTTGATTGAGATTGCATTGAATCTAGAGATCGAGTTGGGAAATACTGACATCTGGACAATATTTCATTTTCTTATCCATGAACAAGGAATAGCTCTTCATTTATTTAGTTCTGTAATGTCTTTCATCGGTGTTTTACAATTTTCTTCATAAAATCTTGTTAGATTTATAACTATTTTATTTTTGGGATTGTGAATATAAACGGTATTGTGATTTTAATTTCAAATTACACTTATTCATTGTTGGTATTGAAAAACAATCAACTTTCATATATCAACCTTGCATCCTACAACCTTTCTATAACTGCTTATTAGCTCCAATAATTTTTTGTTGATTCTTTTAGACTTTCTAAAAAGACAATCATGTCATTTGTGTACAAAAAGTTTTAATTATTCTTTCTTGATCAGTATACCGTTACTCCTTATACTTGTCTTGTTGAATTAGCTAGGATGTCCAGTGTGATGTTGAAAACCAGTGGTGAGGGGTTACATCCTTGCCTTCTTCCTGATGTTAGTGGAAAGCTTCCAGTTTCTCACTACTAAATTTGATAGCTATTGGTGCTTTCTATATATTATTTGTTAAGTTGAATGAGTTTCCCTCTTTTCCTAGTGTACCGAGAGTTTTTATTTATGAATGGGTGTTGGATTTTTGTCGAATGCTTCTTCTACATCTATTGATATGATCATATGATTTTTCTTTTTTAGCCTGCTGATATAATTGACTGCATTAATTGATTTTTGAATGTTGCATCAGCTTTGCATCCATTAGGTAAACCCCCCTTGCTTGTGATATAGAATTTTTTAAAATATGTTTTGTGATTTGATTTGCTAATATTTTCTTAAGGATTTTTGCATTTGTGTTCAAGAAAGATATTGGCCTGTAGTTTTCTTTTCTTGTAATGTCTTTGTCACATTTTGGTACTAGAGTGATGTGGCCCCATAGAACAGACAATATTTCCTCTGCTTCTATCTTCTGAAAGAGATTGTAGAAAATTGGTATGATTTCTTGCTTAAACATTTGGTGGAATTCACCAATGTATCTATTGAGTCTAGTATTTTCTGTTTTGGAAGTTTATTTATTGTTGATTCAATTCCTTTAACAGACATAGGCTATTCACACAATCTATGGGTTCTTATGTAAATTTGGGCAGATTGCATCTCTCAATGAATTGATTCCTTTCATGTATATTGTAAAATTTGGGGGCATAGTGTTGTTTGTTAAATTATTTTATTATTTATTTTTTGTCTATGGAATCTATAGTAATGTCTTTTCTTTCATATCTGATATTAGTAACTTATGTCCTCTCTCTCTCTTAGTTTACCTACAGACTTATTAATTCTATTGATCTTTTCAAAGAACAAGCTTTTGGTATTGTGGATTTTCTCTAAGGATGTCTTATTTTCAATTTTATTAATTTGTGTTCTAATTTTTATTACTTCTTTTCTGCTTAAGTTTAATTTTCTCTGCTTTTTAAAATTTTCTTAAGGTTGAAGCTTAGATAATTGACTTTAAATCTTCCTTATTTTCTAACATATGCATGCAGTGCTATATATTTCCCCATAAACACTGCTTTCACGATTCGCAGCCCGCAAGTCTTGAAAAGTTGTGTTTCCATTTTCTTTTAGTTTAAAATATTTTTGAATTTCTCTTGAGTTTTTTCCTTTGGCTCTTGTTTAATCACCATGTATTTGGGGATTTTTCAGTTATCTTTCTGTTATTGATTTCCAGTTTAATTCTACTGTGGTCTAAGAGCAGATATTGCATGTTTTTATTCTTTTAAATTTGTTACAGTGTGTTTTATGGCTGAAATATAGTTTATTTTCATGGGAGCTTGAGAAAAATGTGTTTTCTGTTGTTGTTGGATGAGTTTGTTTATAGATGTCAACTATATTCAGGTGTACTGTTGAGTTTTTCTATGTCCTTACTGATTTTCTCCCTGATGGGGCTATATATGTGTGGTACAAGAGTGTCAAAATATCTGACTGTAATAGTGATTTTATCTATTTCTTATTAAAAGTTGACCAGTTTTTGCTGCACATATTTTGATGCTCTGTTGTTAAGTGTATACATGTTAACTAGTGTTACATTTTCTTGAATAACTGCTCCATTTATCATTATGTAACATCCTTCTTTATCCTCAGTAGCTCCCCTTGCTTTGAAGTCTACTCTATCTGAAATTAATATAGCTAATTTTGCTTTCTTTTGATTAGTATTAGCATATTATATCTTTCTCCATATCCTTACTTTTATTCTGTATGTGTCTTTATATTTAAAGTGAGTCTTCTTGGATAGCTCTGCATTAATGAAACTCTTTCTCTACTGCAATATTGCAGTCTCAATGATTGCAGCAGATGGGTGAAACCATTGGGTGATTACAGAAGTAACCGTATTAATAAATATGGATCCTTCAGATTGTAATGTATTTCCGTCTCATGTGTTAAATTAGCTGAAACTGAAGATGAGTAGACACCCAGCACTAAATGTATACTTCACTAATATTAACCATAAATATTATATGGTTTAATTCAGAAAGTCTGGTTTTCCCTATCATTTCAATATTATCTCCTTCCCCTCATTCCTCCTCCTAACCAATTTAGCCATTAGGATTTGTCAATTGAGTAGTCTTACTCCAGACATAAACTCAGGAGATTGTGCTGTTCATATGTATCCTATGTGATTGACACCTACAGAGCACAATTACAGCATAAATAATGCCCATTAAATTGTGCAATGCAGTATCCCATGTTATAATCTAAAGAAAGTTTCTTAATACAGTTCAAAGATGTTTAGTTTATTGCAAAGGGTAAGTGAGTTTTCAGAGGTGATAACATGAATACATCATGCTCTTATTCTTATTTCTGGCAAAAGAAAGCATGAAGGGATTTTCCAGAAATTATCCACAGGGATATAAAACTGCTGATAATATTAACTGTAAGGAATAAAGATTAAAAAAAAATTTAGGGATGAGAAACTTCCCTTTACTATATTTTAGAAATGCTTTCCAACTCTCACCCTAAGTCTGAACTGTTCTGATTCTGTCTCTGCATGTAAACTAGTTGCAAATAATTTTTGCAAAATGAATGCAGCACATTCCTTATTGTTTGCTGTAAGTACATAGTTGTTGAGTTGGGCAATTTATTGTTACATTGCTTAGCAAAGCCACATTTATGGCCTATCTGAGATGAAAATCTACAGATAGTAGATTTAAAAATGGAATAGCTGGGTTAAAATTTTTATATATTTTATTTAAAATTTTGATAGATACTACTAAAATGTTTTCCCAAAAGCCAACAACAAATTATATTTTACCAACATTTTAAGAGACTCTCCATTTTCTCATGTCCTTACAAATCTTTGATGTTATTAAAAATACAATTTTTTTTCTAAATTGGCAAATATTGGATGCTATTTATATGCTAATTTGTATTTCCTTGACTAGCTTAAGACTGAACCTCTTTTCATGTTTCTTGTCTGTGTTTGTGTTTCTTTTGTGGGTGGTCTATTTTTATCCTTTTTCATTTCAAAAGATGTTGTTAGTCTTCCTCTTTTTGACATAAGAAACACTAGATGTATCGAAATTGGGAATGCCTTCTCTCTGCATGAGATACTTATTTTGATCGTTTCAATGGTAATAAAATGATAATTAAAGATTCTAATGAGACATAGGCAGTTTAGATTAATTATCTTCATTTTAATTATAATGCTAACAGCTAGTCAAATATCACTTTTATTTTCTCACCCCTTCATCAATCTAGATATTCTCTGTCCTCTGCAAACTGGTGGTAATGTCCTTTGGTGATAGTTTTGCAAATATTGTGGTGGGGGAGGAAGTGAAACTTCCTGCAAACTGCTGGTAATCTCCTTTGGTGATAACTTAGCAAAGTTGTGATGGTGGAGAAAGTAAACTACTGTTTTTGTTTTTGTTAAATATCAAATGAAGACCCCATTCTGATTTTTTAATTTTACTTATTTTGGTCTCTTAATATTTTCTAGATGCACAATAAGGAGTAAGCATGGTTTCTTATCAAAGAGGGCTTTACCAGGTTATTTGCAGACATTTAAGGTTTTTGCCTTTGAGGTAGGTATCTATCTTTCTGACAAGGGCCTTTTATTGATTTTGGGATATCTTGTTTGATAAGAGCAGATAGTAATCACATTCTGTTAATTATTTCAGCTTTTATGAAAGAAAACTTCATTATGTGGCTTTTCTGATTCTCAACCACATTTAGATTTTCATAAGTCTCTCATCCCATTGCTTTTCTTGTATACCAGGCTAGAAAATTTTTATAATATGATTTACAATTTTTTTCTATCTCTTCCTACTTCCTAATTCTGTGTTTTTTTTAACTGCAAAATTTTTGGTTTTACTCATCAATTCATAGAGCATTTAAATAACTAGCCCTTTTGCCACATTGATAACAAACCAGATTTAGTCTTCACCAGGACCATCAATTTGTTTTAAAACTGCAGTCCCATCAAACTGTAGTTCTGCTTTAATGAAGTTCATAGAAATGTACCAGGATCCTTAGGATGTTGCTTCACCAGCTAGAAACCCCTGTGGCCAGCAGCACCTCTGCTTGAGTTGCTTGCACCTGCTGGGCTCGTTCCACCCACTTGGCTCAGTAGGCTGTAATTGGCTCATGCTACCAGCTCGATTCCACTCCTGCCAAGTGCAAGCCAGGCATGAAGTGGTGAGGGGTGTGTGAGTGAGCAAGCACACAGCGGTGCAGGCAGCTCCAGACACTGACACAGGCATCAGCTCTGTACAAGTCTGTGGCTAGACCAGATATACCACAACTGGCTTCCACAACTGGCACCAGTGTCTGGATGAGAGGAATGTAATGGCACCCAAAAGCTTGGAGATCCCAGGAACTGCAGAGCCCCAAAGAGGATGTTACAGCATATCCTAGCCCTACCTCAGGGAGCCCTGAGATCTAGGCTCCCAATAGGGCCACAGTTCTTCTCTCCTTCTTGTCATGTACAGAGCAGTGAAAAAGGGGGTGAGTTTTGGAGGGAATGTTTTAGCTCCTTTGTGTTACAACTCTTTCAGTCATGCTGCCTCATTCTGGCCCACAGCTCATAGGCTGGCCTGGCCCTGCTGCTGCTTCCCATTGCGTGGGATAGCTGCCTGTGCTGGTGGAGGTTGGGAGGGCTATAGTGTTACAGCAACTGTGGCTTGGGGAATCCTGAGGTCTGGGCCCCCAGAATGGTTGTCACTCTTTATTTCCACAGTCCAGGAGCATGTAACCACCCCCAGCTCAGTGAGGCAGCCAGGAACATGTTATAGCTCCTTTAGTTCCTGCTGTTTGATGGGTCCAAAGTTCTTGTCCCATGTCCAAGAAGAATGAGGATATGTGGAAAAGAAGAGGATGAGCTAGGCAGAGAGGAACTTTATTAAGCAACAGAACAGCTCTCAAGAGACCCAAAGTGGGTAGCTCATTTCTGCAGGCAAGTCATACTGACAAGTCTTGAGGAGACCCAAAGTGAGTAGCTCCTATCTGCAGGCAGGTTGTTCCAAAAAGTATGTGAATCTGGCTGAGTCTGGGGTTTTTATGCACTCAGATGGGAGGAAGTAGGTTTGGCTAGTTCATGGGTGGCCATCAGTGGGCCTGGAAAAAGAACCATAAGTTCTCACTCTGGGTTGTTGTCTCCACCCAGAAGTGGCAGCCCAACCACAGGCATCAGGCTATCCCTGGCTTGAAGGTGGTATTTCACTGGATACCTGCCCCTTCCTGCCAAAAAACTTGCCCCCTGTTAACATCAACATGCCATCTGCAGCTCCCAGGCTGTCCACACTGAGGGGTGACTGCAGGCCATCATCAAGACATCCTCAGCCCCCTTGGGATCCGTCACTGAGCTTGTCAGCACCCAAAGTTCCACAGGGGTCTGAGATGGTGGGAGAGCTGAGGTGTCAGTGATGCCCTATGCATGTGTGCACCCAGCTGAGTTGTAACAGTACCCAGGCTTTTCTACAGCTTTTTTCCAAACCAGAGCAGGTGCTGGGAGCAGGAAGTGGCCAGGGAGTAGAAGCAGGCACTTCCAAGCCAGAGGGGGCAAGGGGCTTCCCAGGCCCTTGAGAGCATAGGAATGTCCAGAGCCATGGCTGGGCAGCTGCAGCTGTGCCCAGGAACACAGGGCTCCCACCCCACCAACTGGGTAAGGGGTGAGCTCCCGTCTGTTCCCGGCCCCCACCAGCTCCATGGAGTGCACAGCCCAACTGTGATTCCCCGCTGTAGCTGGCATACTCACAGCAGCTGCTCCAGAAGAGCCGCTGCCATCATCTGAAAGACATTTTAAACATGAAGCTAGATTAGGCATTATGATATATGCTGAAGTTTATTTTGTCCCTAATTATCCAAATAAATTTTTTTTAATTTGAAAAATTATTTACAGACAAAATAAAAAGCTTCTTTATTTTGAGCATAATTACATATTTTCTTTAAAAAATTGTCTTGTCTTGAGTAGGTTATATAATGCTTTTTAGTTGTTCTTAATTTATTAGTAAGAATACTTGCTCTGAAGTCTTCTTTTTGACACTATTTCACATTTTTTATAGAGGCCTGGATTAGAACCAATTCACCATTTATAGAGAGAGTGATTTGAAGACTAAAAATCATTGTTTAATGAGCATTTGCTTTATGATAGTCACTCTGCTAAATACTTTTGTACATAATGTTACTGAATCCTTGCAGAAACCCCATGGAGTACATATTATTATTTCTGTCCTACAGATGAAGAAACTGAGGTAGAGGGAAGTAAAATTGCTTGCTATGGTCTCATAGCTAATAAAGAGTATCTCCATTTGATTTCTATTCTTGTTTTCTTTACTGGTGGGTATTATTTCTTCCTAGCTTAGAAGAACTATAATAGACATATGCTATGACAAAAGAGATCCTCTTGTATTCAGGTGGTCTCAATTTTCTCCATCTTCCAAATTAGAAACATCATTTATGGTTTATATTAAATTAGACTTTTTTAATGGTAAAAAGTGCTATTTGCTCTAGCATAATCTATATTATTTACCTAAATTTTGTGTAAGTAATGTCTATCAGACAACCTCTAATAGACATTCCTATCTATATATAAAGTTAAAAGGTAAATTACTTAAATTAGAAAATAATATGTTTTTTAAAATTTTAATGATATGATGTGTGATATAATATGATGCATGCTATTTATAATAGTATTTATAGCAATACATAATATATGTCTTATATAACTATAAATAAAATGTAAAGTTTAAACATTGTATATATGTCAAATATACATATTATATTTTAACAAAAGTCTATGCTTCATTCTATATACTGTATTTTAAAAGTATTGAGACAAAAACTTCAGAAATTAATTTCTTGCTAAATTATATATTTTTGTGTTAGAGATACCTATCACTTTCTCTGTTTCTTATGAAGATTCTTTTTAAAATATTTTAAATGATTCGCCATGAGACACAGGTGCTCTATCTCAGAGTGGAACAAAGGATTATTTATTTGACAATTGAATGGCTTAGAAAGTAGCAAGAGTTTAGATCACCAACCTCCAGAGCAAAAAGACAATAGAACTTTGTTACTAATATTGAGCCTGTTCATAGTGTAGGCCTTTCCAAATATCACCATAAATGATCCACAATAAGAGAAAGAAGATAGGAAGAGAGGGAGAAAAATCATGTTTTTTGGAAAAATAAAATGAGTGATTTTTTGTTTACTCGAATATGGGTTTATGTATTGAAAGGATTTTTAAAGTTCTCAAATGTAGCATTTTATTGTTCAGAGATTTCTATTCTGTATAAATAATTTACATACACTCTGTAAAAATATATTGGCTGCATACTTACAACAGAAACTGTTTTAGTGGTTTATTTTAGAGTTGAATCTTTATTTATATTTTTTGCTTTTGTCCCTTTCTGGGGTAGATTTCATGCTTTCAAATTCACTTCTGAGGAATTTATGGTCACTTGCACAACAATTTCTACCCTTTATATCCTCAGCCAGTTCCTCCTGTTAATAAGAAATAAATCACAAATTTTATTTATTGTATTATACTGTTTGACTTCCTGTGATTAAAAAAATTTCTATTAAAGTAAGGTAGAGCATTTTGGTGGTCTTTGGCTTACTATATCAAAGTTTCATCATGAAACCTTTGTAGTAAGTAGGTAAACAAGGGCATGTTAAATTATTTTACCAATTGAATGTATATATAACACTCAGTTTAATTCAGTAAGACAGTAAATTGTTTTGGGGACTTCTAAGCATCTTCCCTTATATTCTTCATGCTATATTTTATCAACCTTTTAGGTTTTACAGTATGCATATTTTGAATTTAATCAGCTTTACTCTATATACTTTACATACAATAGATTGTACCAACAAAAGTGAACCATTTGATGACTTTTTACAGTTTTAAAACCACCTTCTCAGGCAAGATGCAGAACATTTCCATCACCCTCAAAACATTTATTAAGCCCCATTATAGCAATCCCTTCCTCTGCTTGTGATGCAGACAATTGTTGATTTGCTTTATGTCACTGTAGAATATGTTATGCTTTCTAGAATTTTATAAAAATAAAACTATACAATACACACTCTTTTGTGCCTGGGTTCTTTCACACAGTGCTATTAAGATTCATCCACACTGGCTGGGTGTGGTGGCTCACGCCTGTAATCCCAGCACTTTGGGAGGCCAAGGCAGGTGGATCACGAGATCAGGAGATTGAGACCATCCTGGTTAACACGGTGAAACCATGTCTCTACTAAAAATACAAAAAAATTAGCCGGGCGTGGTGGCAGGTGCCTGTAGTCCCACCTACTCGGGAGGCTGAGGCAGGAGAATGGTGTGAAGAGTTTTCAGTGAGCCAAGATCCCACCACAGCATTCCAGCCTGGGTGACAGAGTGAGACTCCGTCTCAAAAAAAATAAAATAAAAATAAAAATAAAAATAAAAAATAAAAAATAAAAAGATTCATCCGAACTGTATAACTGTGCACATATAAATAATGTTATTTTTGTATTGTTGAGTAATATTCCATTTTGTAGAGGTACCACATTTTGATTATCCTTCTACCTATTTATGAACATTTGTATTCTTTTTAATTTGAGGGTTATTAATAATAAATTTTATAAATATTCCTGAACAAGAAGACATATTTTTATTTCTCTTAGGTAAATACATAGAGTGGAATGTCTGGGTGTAAAAAAGGTATATGTCTAGTTTTGTTTTTTTTTTTAAACTACCAAATAGTTTTCCAAAACAGTCATACCATTTTTAATTCCTATCAATAATGTGGGGTATATTGAAATGTGATATGAAATAGCAGTTCTCTTTACTTTATATCCTCACCAACACTTGTTATGCCAGTCTTTTTAATTTTAGTAATTCTAGTAAGTGTGTAATGTGTAGGCTACACTTACATGGTCAGTAAACACTAATGCTTAAAGGTTTGCGTATGTGTTTTTATGTATGTGCATGTGTATTTGGAAAAAAAAAGTGTACATAAAACTACTAAATTTAGTAATCGTCATGTTCATATTGGAATATCTTTATTATTCTGTACATTAGCAACTGTTCAAATATTTATCCCATTTTTTACTGGGTTGCTTTTTTCTTATTATCGAATCTGAGTGTTCTTTATATACTCTTAGACATAAGTTTGAGATTTGCAATTTTATTTTCTTAGTAGCAACTTTAAATAAATTTTCAATTTTAATGAAATAAAACATATTAAATTCTTAATTGTTTGTACTTTTTATGTCCTATTAAGAAAATGTCTGCTTCAAATTGCAAAAAAAATTTGTTTTATTTTATAATTAAAAATTTTAGATATTACATGTAGACATATAATGCTTTTGATTTGATATTTATCTTTGGATAAAATAAGGATTGATGTACATTTTCAATATGGACATCCAGTGTCCTAACGCCCTTTATTGCAAAACTTTGTCTATACTAACTTAACATCCTGTCCAAAATCAAACATAATTTGTACACACACACACACATATACACGCACACATCATTTTTCATTTATTAAAAATGATTTTCATCCTGATTATTTTTATGTCTGTTTTTACACTGTAATGGCAGTGTTTTTACTACTGTAGTTGTATATTTAGTCTGCAAACCTATAATTGTAATTCCTTCAACTTTGTTCTTCTCTTTTAAAACTACTTCAGTCATTCCAGATCACTTGCATTTATATACAAATTTTAAAATTACTTGTCCATTTATGTAGAAAATTTTTTGATATTTTAGTTAGGAATGCATAGCTTCTCTAGACCAAGTTAATAAAACTTGACATCTTAACAACACACAGTATTTCAATCTACTAAAATGGTGTATTTATTTATTTTGATGTTTAATTTCTCCCATCAATGTCCTGAAATGCTTAGTGACATTGTCTAGAAACATATTTTGTTATGTTTATTCCTAAGAATTGTATGCTTTTAGCCCTATTGCAAAGGTAAATACAAATGTAATGTTGTAAGTGTCTCACGTGTCCATGTGAAGAGACCACCAAACAGGCTTTGTGTGAGCAACAAGGCTGTTTATTTCACCTGGGTGCAGTGCAGGCGGGCTGAGTCTGAAAAGAGAGTCAGTGAAGGGAGATGGGATTATCATTAGTTCTTACTGGTTTTGGGATAGTCTGTGGAGTTAGGAGCAATGTTTTGTGGGCAGGGGATGGATCTCACAAAGTACATTCTCAAGGGTGGGGAGAATTACAAAGAACCTTCTTAAGGGTGGGGGAGATTACAAAGTACATTGATCAGTTAGGGTGGGGCAGAAACAAATCACAATGGTGGAATGTCATCAGTTAAGGCTATTTTCACTTCTTTTGTGAATCTTCAGTTGCTTCAGGCCACCTGGATGAATAAACTGACAGTAAGATTCAGTTTTTTCAAATATTTGCTATGAATGTATAGAAATACATTATTTTTGTATGTTAGACTTGGCTCTTTCAACTTTACTAAATTTCTTTAGTAGTTTTTATAACACTTTTGTTGATTTCTTAGGATTTCATATTCAATAATCATGTCATTTGAACATGTAGACAGTGTTAATTGTTTCTAATCTGAGTGACTGATCTTTTGTTTGCCTTATTGTTTTGGTTTGGTTCTTCAGTAAAAGATTTTAAAAAAGTGGTGAATTCAGGGATTGGGCCTTTTTTTTAAGATACTGTTTAATATTTTACTCTTAAATATCTTGTCAACTGTAGGATTTTCATGGATACCCCTATCAAAGTGACGGATGCGTTTTAAGATTTACTTCGCTGAGAGGTTTTTAAAAATATTATGAATGGGTGATGAATTTTGTTAAATGCTTTTCTCTTCATTAATAAAATTTATCATAAAATTTGACTTTTTTTGCTGTTGACAGGGAGGATTATATTGATTGAGATTCAGATGTTAAGCCAACCTTGTACTTATAAAAGATGCCCTAATTGGTTATGATGCCTTATCATTAGAAAACACTGCTTGGTTTCATTTATTAATATTTTGCAATTTTTTTCATCTATGTTCAGGGACAATATTTTTAAAAGTTTTAGATTTTTTTCTGAATTTGGTATAGATTATGCTGATTTATCAAGCAGATGGAAAGTGTTCCCTTGCCATCTATTTTCTGATAGAGTTTACATAAATTTTGCATTATCTCTTCTTTGAATGTGTAATTGAATTTGCCAGTGAAACAACCAAAACCTAGAGTTTTCTTGATTTGAAGAATTTTGTAAATGAATACAATTTCTTGATTAGATGGTGGACTATATTATTTGTTACTTCTTTTTGTGGTAATTTTGTAAACTTGTATTTTTCAAGAAAATTTTCTGTATCATCTAAGTTTTCACATTTATTGGCAGAAAGTTGCTTTTAATAACCTTGTGGTATCTTTTTACAATTTTTATTGTAGTAAAATACACATAACATAAAATTTACTATCTTAACCATATTTAAGTATACAGTTCAGTGGTATTAAGTATAGTTATACTATTGTGCAATTATCATGACCATTATTCACTAAACTCTTTCATCTTCCAAAAATTAAACTCTATACCCATTAAACAACAACTCTTCATTCTGCCTTACTTCAGCCACTAGCAACTGTTATTCTACTTTCTTTGTCTACAATTTTGGCTACTCTAAGTACCACTTTTCAGTAGACTCATTCAGTATTTGTGTATTGGAGACAAATTTATTTAATTTAGCATAATGTTCTCAAAATTCATCCATGTTAGAATGTGTCACAATTTCTTTTCTTTTTAACACTGCATAAATCTATTTTATGTATGTATATCATTTTGCTTATTTATTCATTTTTCAATGGATGCTTCAATTGCTTCTATGTTTTAGCTATCATGACTAAAGCTGCTTTGAACATAGGTGTACAAATATCTCTTTGAGATTCCGCTTTCAATGCTTCTGAGTATATACCCAGAAATGAAATTGCCAAATCATATAGTAATTCTATTTTTATTTTTGTTTGTTTTTTGTTGAACTACCATACTGTTTTTCACAGCAGCTGTACCATCTTACACTCCCACCAAGATGATGCAAGTGTTCCAATTTCTTAACATCTTCACCAACACTTGTTATTTTTTCATAGTAGCCATTCTAATGGGTGTGAGGTGATGTTTCATTACAGATTTGCCTTTCCCTAAAGATTAGTGATGTTGAGCGTCTTTTCATCTGCTTATTGACCATTTGTATGTCCTCTTTGGAAAAATGTCTATTTGGGTCCTTTGTCCATTTTTGAGTTGTATTCTTTGTTTTGTTGTTGTTGTTGTTGTTAAATTTTAGAACTTTCCCATATATACTGGATATTAATTTTTTACCAGATATATGTTTTATAAACATTTTATCCAATTTTGTTGGATGCATTTTTTGCTCTGTTAGTAGTGCCTTTTGATGGAAAAAAAAATTAGAATTTGTATGAAGTGCAACTTGTGTATTTTTTCTTTTTTTGCCTGTGTCTTTGGTTTTATATCTAAGAAAACACTGCAAGGTTTGATATTGCAAAGATTTTTTTTTCCTATGTTATCTTCTAAGAGTGTTGTAGTTTTAGGTCTTACATTAAGGTCATGAATTCATTTTATGTTAGTTTTTGGTAAGGGTTGAACTTTATTTTTTTTCATATGGATATGCAGTTTTCTCAGAATTTATTGAAAAGACTGTCTTTTTTCCCCCATCGAGTGGTCCTGGTACTGTCGTTGAAAAACCTTTGGCCATATTTGTCAGGATTTATTTCTGGGCTGTTTATGTTTTTATATCTGCCTTTATGCCAGCACCACACTGTTGTGATTACTGTAACTTTGTGTTAAATTTTGAAGTCAGAAAGAAGGAGACCTCCAACTTTGCTCTTCTCAGATTGTTTTTGCTATTCAGGGTCGTTTGTATTTCATGTGAATTTTCAGATTTTTTTATGAATCCTACAGAAAATGTCTTTGGGATTTTGATAGATATTGAATTAAATCTGTAGATTGCTTTGGATATTATTGACATCCAGACAATATTGAGTCTTTCAATCCATAAACTTGGCATATTATTCCATTTATATGTGTCTTTTAAAATTTCTTTTAGCAAATGTTGCATGGTTTTGTTGTATAGTTTTTTACCTCCTTGATTAAGTTAATTCCTAAGTATTTTAATCTTTTTTTTGTTGTTGCAAAAGGGATAGTTTTCTTAAATTCCTTTGGGGACTGTTTATTGTTAGTGTATAGAAATCCAAATGATTTTTACATTTTAACTTTACATCCTGCTACTTTGCTGAATTGAATTCATTCATTAATTCTAATAGCTTTTTTTGTGAAATCTTTAGGGTTTTCTAGGTATCAAATTATGTAATGGAAAATAGAGATAATTTTACTTCTTTATTTTCAGTTTGGATGCTTGTTATATATAGTTTACATTATATATGTATAGTTTATATATATGCTTAATTGCTCTATCTAGGACATACAGGACTATGTTGAAGAGGGTATTCTTGCATTGTTTCTGATGTTAGAGGGAAAACTTTCCATCTTTCAATATTAAGTATAATGTTTACTACGAATTTTTCTTGTATTAATCAAAGTAGTTCCCTTCTACTTTTAGTTAAAGTGTTTTTATCATGAAAAGATGTTGAATATTGTAGATTTTTTCTGCATCAATTAAGATAATCACAGAATTTTTTCCTTTGTTTTGATAATATTGTGTATTACATTAATCAATGTTTATATGTAGAACCATTCTTCCATTCCAGAAATAACTTCATTGGTCGTGGTGTATAATCCTTTTAATATGCTGATAAAGTTCATTTGCTAGTATTTTCTTGATTATTACATCGATACTCCTGTAGGTTATTGTTCTGTAATGTATTTTTTTCTTATAGTGTCTTTGTGTGGCTTTGGTATCAGAGTAATGCTGATCTCATTGATGAGTTAGGAAGTTTTCCCCTTTGCAATTATTTTCTGGAAAACTAGGGGTGATTGGCATTTGTTCTTTAAATGCTTGATAGAATTCACAGTGAAGTTATCTGGTCCTGGGCTGCTTTTTTTTTGGGGGGGGTGGGGTGGTCCTAGGAGAGATTTTTGATTACTGATTTAATCTCCTTACTCATAGGTCTGCTTATATTTTTTATTTCTATGTGGTTTACTCTTAGTAAGTTTTGTGTTTTCTAGCAATGTTTGTACTTTTTCTAAATTATCTAATTTGTTGCTGTGCAATTGCTCATAATGTTCTTTTACCATCTTTATTAGGTGTGTAGAACAGGTCGGTAATGTCTCCACATTCATTTCTAATTTTAGTAATTCAAATCATTTCTCTTTCTCGTAGTCCGTTTAGCTAAAGATTGGTCATTTTTTTTTTATCTCTTTGAAGAACCATCTTTCAGTTTTGTTGGTTTTCTCTATTGCTTTTTAATTCTCAATTTATGTCTGCTCTAATCTTTATTGCTTTCTTCCTTCTGCTAGCTTTGGGTTTTTTTTTCTTTTTCTAGTTCCAGAGTTGTAAAGTTAGGTTACTGAAGTGAGATTTATTTTTTTTTTAAGGTAAGCATTTATAGCTATAACTTTCTCACTTAGTACTGCTCTCACTGAGTCACATACATTTTGATATGTTGTGTTTTTGTTTTCATTTTTCTCTAGGTATTTGGTAAATTTTCTTGTGATTTTTTAATCCATTGGTTATTTAAGAGTGTGTTGTTTGATTTCCACAAATTTGTGAATTTTTCTCTTTTATTTGGTTTTTGATTTTTTTTTTTTTTTTTTTGAAACGGAGTCTGGCTCTGTTGCCCAGGCTGGAGCGCAGTGGCACAATCTCGGCTCACTGCAAGCTCCGCCTCCCGGGTTCACGCCATTCTCCTGCCTCAGCCTCCCGAGTAGCTGGGACTGCAGGCGCCCACCACTACACCTGGCTAATTTTTTGTATTTTTAGTAGAGACAAGTTTTCACCATGTTAGCCAGGATGGTCTCGATCTCCTGACCTCATGACTCACCTGCCTCCGCCTCCTTAAAGTG
Source organism: Pongo pygmaeus (assembly GCF_028885625.2). Lineage (NCBI taxonomy): Eukaryota > Metazoa > Chordata > Mammalia > Primates > Hominidae > Pongo > Pongo pygmaeus. Next base: position 125,796,554 of record NC_072373.2, on the reverse strand, counting down.
TTGGGATTACAGGTGTGAGCCACCGCGCCCAGCCTTGGTTTTTTATTTCTAACTTCATCGTATTGTGGTCAGACAAAATACTTTCTATGATATCTATCTTTTAAATCTATTGAGAGTTAATCTGCAGACTAACATATGGTCTATCCTGGAAATTGTCCCATGTGGACTTGAAAAGAATGTATGCTCTGCTATTGTTGAATAGATTGTTCTGTATATTTCTGTTGGATCTAGTTGGTTTATTTTGTTGTTCAACTCCTTAATTTCTTACTTACCTTCTGTGTGGTTGCTCTACTCATTATTGAGTGTGGGTTGTTGAAGTCTCTATTATTGTAGAAAAGTATATTTTCCTCTTCAATTCTGCCAATTTTTGCTTCATATATTTTGATGACCTGTTGTTGTGTGCAAATGTGTATAATTGTTATATGTTTTTTATTTATTGAAACTTTTAATAATATATAAATAAAAGATTAGTATTCTTCATTGTCTCCTGTAAACTTTTTTTTTTGACTTAACGTCTATTTTGTCTGATACTAACATAGCCACTGCTGATCTGTTTTGATTACTATTTAAATAAGCTTTTTTTCATCCTTTCAATTTGTGGTACAGGCCTTACCTGGAAGTTACAAGCCTTCAATAGACTCTAGAATTCCAAAATTGTTGCATTGAACAGATTCTGACAGTGCACTTGTCTAGATAGGGTGTGTAGGTTTCTGGTGCTTCCTACTTCCTACACTGTCACCCTGCCCAGAATCCTTCTCTTCTCTTGTTTTCTTTTTCTTTTTTTTTTTTTTTTGAGACGGCGTCTCGCTGCAACGCTCAGGCTGGAGTGCAATGGCACCATCTCCGCTCACTGCAAGCTCCACCTCCCGGGTTCACGCCGTTCTCCGACCTTGGCCTCCCAAGTAGCTGGGACTACAGGCGCCCACCACCACTCCCGGCTAATTTTTTGTATTTTAGTGGAGACAGGGTTTCACCATGTTAGCCAGGATGGTCTTGATCTCCTGACCTAGTGATCCACCCACTTCGGCCTCCCAAAGTGCTGCGATTAAAGGCGTGAGCCACCGCGCCTGGCATTCTCTTGTTACCTTTTTAATCCCTGTCAGATCTGCCGTGGGACTCTTTTATTCCTGATATTGATGATTTGTTGAATCTCTCCCCTTTTCTTTTTTATCCATCTAACAGAGGATTTGTTAATTTTTACTTTTAAAAAACTAGATTTGGGCTTTGGTCATTTTTTCTATTACTTGTCTGTTTTTTATTAATTTCTTCTTTGATGTTTATAATTTACTTTCCTCTACTTACTTTGTTTTTTCAATCTTTTACTTGCTTTTAGGTTTAAAAATACATCAATCATTTTAAAACATTTCTTATTTTCTACTATAAACATTTAAAAATATATGTTTTTTCTGTCCATAGTTTAGCTGCATTCCACACATTTTTACATGATGTATTTTCATTGTAATTCAATTCTAAATAATTTTCTATTTTTTCTACTTTCCTCCATGAACATGAATTATTTAGAGATGTGATTAATTTCCATATATTTGGTCTTTTTCTAAATATTTTATTATTTTAATTTTTAGTTTAATTTCATTTTGGTTCTCTTTTCTCTTTTTGTCTTTTTAAAATTTGTTAATACTTAGTTTATGGCCAGCTTGTAGACTATATTGAAAATAATATGTATTCTGTTGTTGTTAAGGGTGGCCTGTTATAAATATCAAGTCTACCTAGTACAGCTGTATCAGATATTCTTTCTCTTTACTGATCATTTTTGTATTATTATTCTTTCAATGATTGTTGAGAAGGATGCTAAAATGATATTTGTAAAATTCTTCGATTCTGTCTTCAATTCTGTAAATTTTTGCTTTAAATACTCAAATAACCGAAGGCCCTGTTATTAAGCAAAAGCATATTTATGAATGTTATGTCTTCCTAATGAATTTGTGCTATTTATTTATTTATTTATAGAGACAGTCTTGCTCTGTTGACAAGCCTGGAGTGCAGTGGTGCAGCCATACCTCATTATAACCTCACACTCTTGGGCTCAGGTCATCCTCCCACCTCAGCTTTCTGAGCAGCTAAGACTATGGGCTCACACCACCGTTCACATCTAATTTTTAAAGTTTTGACAGAGATACGGTCTTGCCATTTTGCACAGGCAGGTCTTGAACTCCCAGCCTCAAACAACCCTTCCATCTTGGCTTCCCAAAGCACTGGGATTAAAAGTGTGAGCCAGCAAAGACTACACCTTTACTGTTATAAAAAATGTCTCTCATTTTTGAACAATCATCTTTGTATTTGTATTTGAATTATTTATTTAATTATTGAACTATTATTTAAATTAACTTGACACTTAGTTTAATTGCCAAAACCTCAATTACGTTTGCACCAACCAACCTAAATATATTATAGAATTTTGTTCTATCTATTGTCTGTTTATAATATGTTCTGGTATTAAAACGCTTATTTCCATCTGTTTACAGTTCAAGTTAATATTTTGTCACTTTATGTAAAATGTCAAAACCTTTTAACCACAAGGGTCTATTTATTTTCTTCATATTATTAATGAGATAGTTGTCATATGTATTATATCTGTAAGACAATGTTGTAATTTTAGCCTTGAACAATTCTTTGTACTTCAGATCTTTTGGAAGATAAAGTTTCATCTTTAATTTTTTCCCAGATATTTATCATTTTTAATATTCTTCCTTCTTTCCTGAAGATCCATGATTCCATTTGGTATCACTTTTAGCCTGAAAAACACCCTTTAGCATTTTTATAGTGCCATTGTATTAGCAATAAAATCTCTCAATTTTTCATCTTTAAAAATTGTCATGATATTGATTCTTCCTACCCATGAGCATGGAATGTTCTTCCATTTGTTTGTATCCTCTTTTATTTCCTTGAGCAGCGGTTTGTAGTCTCCTTGAAGAGGTCCTTCACATCCCTTGTAAGTTGGATTCCTAGGTATTTTATTCTCTTTGAAGCAATTGTGAATGGGAGTTCACTCATGATTTGGCTCTCTGTTTGTCTGTTATTGATGTATAAGAATGCTTGTGATTTTTGTGCATTGATTTTGTATCCTGAGACTTTGCTGAAGTTGCTTATCAGCTTAAGGAGATTTTGGGCTGAGACAATGGGGTTTTCTAGATATACAATCATGTCATCTGCGAACAGGAACAATTTGACTTCCTCTTTTCCTAATTGAATACCCTTGATTTCCTTCTCCTGCCTAATTGCCCTGGCCAGAACTTCCAACACTATGTTGAATAGGAGTGGTGAGAGAGGGCATCCCTGTCTTGTGCCAGTTTTCAAAGGGAATGCTTCCAGTTTTTGCCCATTCAGTATGATATTGGCTGTGGGTTTGTCATAGATAGCTCTTATTATTTTGAGATACGTCCCATCAATACCTAATTTATTGAGAGTTTTTAGTGACTTTCTTCACAGAATTGGAAAAAACTACTTTAAAGTTCATATGGAACCAAAAAAGATCCCGCATCACCAAGTCAATCCTAAGCCAAAAGAACAAAGCTGGAGGCATCACACTACCTGACTTCAAACTATACTACAAGGCTACAGTAACCAAAACAGCATGGTACTGGTACCAAAACAGAGATATAGATCAATGGAACAGAACAGAGCTGTCAGAAATAATGCCACATATCTACAACTATCTGATCTTTGACAAACCTGAGAAAAACAAGAAATGGGGAAAGGATTCCCTATTTAATAAATGGTGCTGGGAAAACTGGCTAGCCATATGTAGAAAGCTGAAACTGGATCCCTTCCTTACACCTTATACAAAAATCAATTCAAGATGGATTAAAGACTTAAATGTTAGACCTAAAACCATAAAAACCCTAGAAGAAAACCTAGGCAATACCATTCAGGACATAGGCATGGGCAAGGACTTCATGTCTAAAACACCAAAAGCAATGGCAACAAAAGCCAAAATTGACAAATGGGATCTAATTAAACTAAAGAGCTTCTGCACAGCAAAGGAAACTACCATCAGAGTGAACAGGCAACCTACAAAATGGGAGAAAATTTTCGCAACCTACTCATCTGACAAAGGGCTAATATCCAGAATCTACAATGAACTTCAACAAATTTACAAGAAAAAAACAAACAACCCCATCAAAAAGTGGGCGAAGGACATGAACAGACACTTCTCAAAAGAAGACATTTATGCAGCCAAAAAACACATGCAAAAATGCTCACCATCACTGGCCATCAGAGAAATGCAAATCAAAACCACAATGAGATACCATCTCACACCAGTTAGAATGGCAATCATTAAAAAGTCAGGAAACAACAGGTGCTGGAGAGGATGTGGAGAAATAGGAACACTTTTACACTGTTGGTGGGACTGTAAACTAGTTCAACCCTTGTGGAAGTCAGTGTGGCGATTCCTCAGGGATCTAGAACTAGAAATTCCATTTGACCCAGCCATCTCATTACTGGGTATATACCCAAAGGACTATAAATCATGCTGCTATAAAGACACATGCACACGTATGTTTATTGCAGCATTATTCACAATAGCAAAGACTTGGAACCAACCCAAATGTCCAACAATGATAGACTGGATTAAGAAAATGTGGCACATATACACCATGGAATACTATGCAGCCATCAAAAATGACGAGTTCATGTCCTTTGTAGGGACATGGATGAAATTGGAAATCATCATTCTCAGTAAACTATCGCAAGAAGAAAAAACCAAACACCGCATATTCTCACTCATAGATGGGAATTGAACAATGAGAACACATGGACACAGGAAGGGGAACATCACACTTTGGGGACTGTTGTGGGGTGGGGGGAGGGGGGAGGGATAGCATTGGGAGATACACCTAATGCTAGATGACAAGTTGGTGGGTGCAGCGCACCAACATGGCACATGTATACATATGTAACTTACTTGCACGTTGCGCACATGTACCATAGAGTCTAAAGTATAATAATAATAATAATAATAAAGAAAAAAAAAGGCCTTGTTAGGTAACTGAAACATTAAAAAAAAATTAAAAAAAAAATAAATAAAAATTGTCATTATTTTATCTTCATTCAAGAAGGATATTTTCACTGGTTATAAAATTTGAGGTCAAAGGTATATTCTCTCAGTGCTTAATGATATTAGTTCTCTTTTTTGCTTCTACGGTCTCTTCTATGGCCACTTTAATGTTTTCTTACTTTATGTGATACTCATTTTTCTCTAGGTTCTTTCAAGTTTTCTTTATATCTTTAGTTTTAGTGGTTTAACTATAACGTATCCTGGCATCATTTTCTGTGTATTCTGTTTGAAGTTCGCTAAGATTTTAAAATCTGTAATTTTATATGTCTCACTCAAATTGGGAAGTTTTTGTCATTATCGCTTCAAAATCTTTTTCTACTCCATTCTGTCCCTATTTCCTTTTGAGATTCCAATTACCGTTTTGTTTGTTCCATTTCTTTAAATTTTCTTATAAGTAGTAAGGGTATACATTTTCCCTCTCCTCTCCAGATTAGATAATTGCCATTTATCTATTTTCAGTTTTGATTATTATTTACTCTTTCATCTCCACTCTATTAAGCCTATGTAGTGAATTATCTTATTTCAAATATTTTCAATTCTAAAATTTTCTTTCTCTATAATGCCATTTTCTATTGAGATTTCTTATCTTTTCATTCATTATAAATGTTTTCTTTAGAGTCATTGATCAGTTCATGCTCTCTGCTTTGCAGATTTTGCCTGAGATTTCTAATATCTGCGTCACCTCTACATTGCTGTCCATTGTCTTTTTCTTTGAGAATGGGTCATATTTTGTCTCTTCATATGTCAAGTAATTTTGGATGACATTTTGTTTATTTTTAATGTTCCATTGTTCAGACTCTAATTATTTTATGTATTACAGAAATAATTTTAAGTGTTTGTTTTAGTGTGCATTGAACTTCATTAAAATAGAACTATCCAGTCTGTGGTGAGTTGTGACTCGGATGACTTTTCAAACTGCTTCAAGTTTGCTCTGCATATGTTTGGCTGAGCCATCAATCAGTAACTGGAGCAGAGTTACTGCACAAATAACTATGGGTTCCCTTCTATCCTTCTATGGCTCTCTCCTTTCTAGGGTTCCTCCTCATTCTCTTACTACCCTGTTTGCCCCAGGATCCTTTCCTTGGTTTTTCCAACCAGACATAAATTAAACTTTCTAATTTTAGCTATCCAATGCTGCTGATCATTGCGATGCTCTAAGCTCAAAGCAACATACAGACAACTTAGTTTTTACAGGTCACTTCTTCAAAGTTTTAAATTCCCACTAAAATCTTCCTGCTTTGTTTCCCTTCTAGAATTCTCAGATTTTTTTTTTTTTTTTCAGGACTAATTGTTTTATCTTTAGGAGGGCCAGCTCATTAGGTGCTTACTTTTCCATGAGAAGAACAACTGTTAACCCATGGATGTCATAATTTTGGAAGTATTAAAAGAAAGAAAACAATGTTAAACAAGGTAATAATAATAATCATTATAATAATACCACTTATGCCAGGTAGACAAATTTCAGAAAGCCTATAAAAGCATCTACACTATTCACTTGATCATCTTTTTCTTTTATTTTGAATAGATTACATTTCTGCTGTGATTGTTTTCCTGTACACAGAAAGGAATTATTTTGTTGTTTTTTCACTTGACATACTATCCTTGTTTTATCCTGACTTCATATGTCTAGCAACCGTACTTTTTTCTACACAGCACTGGTTCAACTGCTCAGTGTTTTGACAGTCATTTTCTTAACAATATTAAAGTTATGCAAATACAAATAACTGTAATACCTGATTATACTTATTTTATTATAAATAAAATAAATATTAATAAGTATGACTCATTTATATTATGCAATATAAGTATATACTCATTTATACTTATATTAATAAGTATGTTTATTAAATTATGGCTTATTTATAAAGAGGGTATAAGAGACTTTTGCTAATATTCTAATGAAAATGGTTTTCCTTTAACCTCCATGCTATCTTTCTGAATTTCCCAAACTGATTTGTCAAAAATGTTAGTTTTGAAGCAGACTCATTTGATTTCATATTTCAACTTCCTTCCTCACCAGTTGTGCAATATTTTGAAAATTAGCTTCTAAAACACTTTCAATTATCTTTCCCCAAAGAACCATACCTTAAAAACAAAGCATTGTTTTACAACAGAGTTTATTTAAAATGAATATCATAATTTTGCTTTAAAAATGAATAACAGAAGTGAAAATGATGTAGAAATACACTATTCATCAAAACCTGATTGATTTGTGGAACTATTTTAAATTATAGATAAGCCACATATTGTACATATAGCTTTCTCTTCTGCTGAAAAGGTATAATGCATATTTTATTACAGTCATTCTTTAACATATTTCATATCTTAATAAGAATCATATTAATTTAACTACACAATTAATTGAGAAAAAAATCATCTGAATGCCAATGTTCAGATTAATCTGTTACTTGGATTTGAAGATGAGTACCTTTAGCAGCTGAGCACAGGATTTTCAATGGCAGTTATTTAAATCTAATAAAGGATGAAGACACTTCTTTATTATGTTTAATAAAGGTCAATGTTTCCTCAGTGGTATTTGGTAAATTTTCATATATTTGCAGATAACGTTAACATTAAGTATTTTTTGAGAATAAATTTGTAGATTCAATTTTGTTATGACTTTTATTGTGTACTTATATGTACACTAAAAAAAACAGAATTAATTACTCAAATAAGTTTCTGTGTTATTTGTCATGCAAAAGGAAAGCAAATGTCAGAGTTATTCAGTCTAAATAAAACAAAGTTTTCAAAAGAAGAAATATATTTTACTAATACAAAAAGATTGCTTAATTCTTTGTCAATATACCATAAATTTTTCAGTGAAAGAGTATGTTTTCTTATGACATTTATTTGAGTTATATTTTTAAAAAAGCTTGAAATATATGTGGATGAAGCAGAGGAGAATAAAATGCAATGTTTTGGAAAACATCAGCTAGTAAATTGCTTTGTATATTTATATTGGTGAGTAACCCACAATCTGATAAAAATTATTTTTTCTCTAATAATCCCATGGGCAGTCAAATATCAATAGTTCTTCATTCTAAACTTTTGAAAACATTTTATTATTTCTTGAGCTTTTGGGAACCAACTCATCCTGCATTGTTGGCTTCTGTTGTCTCTTGCTGCTTATCTGTAAGTAATAAACCTGCTTCGTGTGACTTGTGTGTATGTGGTGCTTTGCCTCACTGGACTTAAGACAAGTTGGTAACTAGTGCACAGTAAGCCTGCTTCACAGCCATAACATGTTGGTAAATATTTGTTCTATCTTTGTGTTGTGTGTATGCAATTGGTTTTACAAAATATCATTTTATAGTTTTATTTTCAACTTAATAGAATATTGTACATAGTTTATCATGCAATTATTAGTGTTCTAAAACACTACATTTAATGACCGCATAGTCATATATTTTGGAATATATCACAGTTCACTTTTACCAATATTTATATTGAGTATTTTTCATTTTTCATTTTCTTTTTTTTTCTTTTATAAAGAGCACTCGTGGCCAGGCATGGTGGCTCATGCCTATAATCTTGGCACTTTGGGAGGCCTAGGTGGGAGGATCACTTGAGTCCAGGAGTTCAAGACAAGCCTGGGCAATACAGCAAGACCCCATCTCTACAAACATTTTTAAAGAAATTAAAAGCAAAGGGATCACTGCTACAAGCATCCTAATAAAGAGGGGCAAAATTAAAGTTTTTAAACAATTAACCTGCATGTAAAAAGCAAAACAAATGCCTGGATAATAGGAATAGGTGATGCTTTTCCATAATTGCTGTGGCTGTGTTAGCATATCCTGGACAAATATACCATTACTTTTTTGTGCTTATTTCCATATGTTTTAGCAAAAATACTGAGCCAAAATATGTGATATTTTAATAAGTTTTAACACATATTCCCAAACTCTTTTTTAGATATATTGTTAGGGTACTTTCCGAGGGCAATATTTAATATTTTATTCTTTTACATGTTTTGCTGATTTGCTTAGAAAAAATGGGTTTCTTGTATTTTAATTTGTTTTTGTCATTAATGACTGAACATTATTTATATGTTTATTAGACATTTGTATATATTTTTTGAGAATTGCCTGTTATCTTTTCACTTTTTTGAGAATGTTTTATTTTTAAATTTTAAAATAACTCTTCATGTATTAAGAGCACTCTGTTTTATAATTCAGATTAAATATTTTCCTTAATAGTTTTGTTTCTGGTGTTTTTGAAATTAAAAACAAGTTTTTAAATGTTACTCAATTTATCAATCTGTTTTCTTCTCACTCCTTAGAGTATACAAATCCTCTACTTTCCTCAACTACTTTTGTTCTTTCCCCCCCACTTAATTTTTTTTTTGTATGAATACTCAATATGAGATTTACCCTTTTAACAAATTATAAGTATACAAAATATTGTTTTTAACTATGGGTACAATGTTATATAACTGATGTTTAAAGCTTATTCATATTGCTTAATGGTAACTTTATCCCCATTGAAAGTATCTCCCTATTTCTCCCTTCCTCAGCCCCTGAAAACCTCCATTCCACTCTTTGTTTCTGTGAATTTGGTTATTTTAGATACATCATACAAGTGGAATCACTCAGTACACGTATTTGTCTTTCTGCGGCATGGTCAGCATCATTTCACTTAGCATAAAGTACTCAAGGTTCATCCAGACCATCACGTACTGCAGGGTTGCCTTCTTTAAGGGCTGAATAGTATTCTGTTGCGTGTATATACTACATTTTCTTTTTTTTAATTTTATTATTATTATACTTTTAGTTTTAGGGTACATGTGCACAATGTGCAGGTTAGCTACATATGTATACATGTGCCATGCTGGTGTGCTGCACCCATTAGCTTGTCATTTAGCATTAGCTTTATCTCCTAAAGCTATCTCTCCCCCCTCCCTCAACCCCAAAACAGTCCCCAGAGTGTGATGTTCCCCTTCCTGTGTCCATGTGTTCTCATTTTTCAATTCCCACCTATGAGTGAGAATATGCGGCGCTTGGTTTTTGGTTCTTGCGATAGTTTACTGAGAATGATGATTTCCAATTTCATCCATGTCCCTACAAAGGACGTGAACTCATCATTTTTGATGGCTGCATAGTATTCCATGGTGTATATGTGCCACATTTTCTTAATCCAGTCTATCATTGTTGGACATTTGGGTTGGTTCCAAGTCTTTGCTATTGTGAATAGTGCCGCAATAAACATACATTTTCTTTACCTATTCATCTGTCAGGAGACATTTAGTATGTTTCCCATCTCGGCTATTGTGAATAATGGCTCAGTGAACGTGGGAGTGCAAATATCCATTTGGGATCCTGATCTTTGAGATCACTCTCTCCCTCCTGCACACACATTTTAAATCTGTAGTTTATGTAGAATTAATTTTGATGTAAATGAAGGACTTAAACTAATTCTTCTTAGAAAGGTTAGCTAGTTGAAAAACATGATTAATTTAATAATCCATCTTTAACCTACACTTAAAAAGATTCCTTTAATATACAAATTAATATTATGTATGCTTGAATCTATCTATACTTTTTATTCAGTCCGTCAATACTATACTCATTTAATTTATAGTTTTATAATATGTTTTCATATTAGATAAATCGAGTCCTTTTAGTTTTTCATAATTTTCAAAATTTATTTTTCAAGATAAAATGATAGATACTTTTCCAATGTTTACACATTATTAAATCACCTCTTGGCTTTACCTCTCATTTATATTGCAGCTGTGGAGACCAGCATAGTGTGTGCTTCAATCAAATCCTAACAGCTGCAGTTGGATAGCACTTTGTTTCATAACTTCAACCCTATCCTCTCCCATTAGAATTTCTGTATTGATGTTGCTATGACCAGCAAGCAACTTGGAGGTGGAGAGAACTAAATGCCCATGTGAAAAAGCTTTGAATAAGAGGACAAGGAAAATGTTGAATACAGACTATTTTCCTTTCCCCTTTAATAGATACTCCTGCAATTTAGTTATGTGTTATTTTAGGGTGATGATCCCATAGAAGGGAATAGTCCATCACGGGATCCTCCAACTAGATAATACATTCCTCTCTCCTACACCGTTTTATTTCCTTTGGTACTCACTTCTGTTTCTTGGAATTGGACTCTCTAAAAAAGCAATACTCAAAAGTCACATGCCTCAAGCTCTACTTTCTGATGAACTCAAGCTATGCCAGCATTTAAAAAAATTAAATTTGTTTACAAAGACTGTTACATATTTTTCTAAAATTTACGCTATATTGCTTCATGTTATATAAATATTGCTTCATCTCATAAATATGTTATTAATAAAAATAATTATAAACATGTTGCCATTAATTCCTTTTTTTTTTAGAAAGAGGAAAAAAAAAGAGATCTCCATCTCATGAATTATAGAGCTTAGCTATTACCACCAAGGTCTTAAAATGTTAACCACTGCCAGGGAGAAACAAATGTAATGTGCAAAAAAAAAATGTGTGAATATGCTTCTCAGCTGACTGAGAAGCACAGAAGAATTAAGCTATTTTACAGTCAAGCAGCAGTAGATCTACTGAAGAAACAGACCATGAAAAATAAAACAAACACCGTAGGTTGCTTTATCAGTTTTTGTCTTGCTCAGTTGTATTAATGATTTTGCAAGACTAATTTGAGGTAAAATTTTATATTAGTTTTAAACAAAATATGTCACTAGAATATGGAAAACAGGAAAATCACTGAAAAGAAAGTAAAAATTTTTATAATCAATTCGTACTGTCTTATTAAATTATGTTTATACACTACTTAAATCTTACATCAAAGAATTGTGCTGAAATACTCCTATTGATATGCTTATTGATAATTGGAATTTTAGTACAATAAACATTAAATTTAAAGATTTAGGTCTTCTGTATATTATTCTTAGTTATGTGGAAGAAAATGATGTTATTAAGATGTAATCTATTATAGTTAATTTCTGTATATGAAAAATCTCAGTTTCAGGCCTACATTCTCTGTATAAAACAAATGGTGGTTGAGAAAAATTTCTTCAATCTTGCTAATTTTCCTTCCTTCCTTCCTTCCTTCTCTCTCCCTCTTCTTTCTCTTTCTTCTTTCTTTCTCTCTTTTTTCTTTTCTTTCTTCTTTTTTTTTTTTTTTTTTTTTGAGACAAGGTCTCACTCTGTCACCCAGTCTGGAGTGCAGGGGCATGATCTCTGCTTACTGAAACCTCTGACCCCCAGGTTCAAGTGATTCTCTTGCCTCAGCCTCCCAAGTAGCTGGGATTACAAGCATGCACCACGACACCTGGCTAATGTATTTTGAGTAGAGACGGGGTTTCACCCTGTTGGCCAGGCTGGTCTCGAACTCCCTATCTCAGGTGATATGCCTGCCTCGTCCTCCCAAAGTGCTGGAGTTACAGGCGTGAGCCACCATGCCTGGCCTGCGCCACCATGCCTGGCCTGCTTTCTAATTTCCTTTATAATAAATTATTAGTATAACAAGGGTTATGATTATAAATATGCCATTTTCATCATAAATATGCATATTCATTGTGCATATTCCACATATAATGAAATTTTACTATATATTATGGTCAATATAATTTAAGTTTATTTACATCAGAATATATAGTTTCTTGAGCAAAATGGGTAGGGTAAATTATTAATTCAAAACATTTGCTGCTAGACCATTTTATGCCAGACCTTGCTAGAGTGACCACTCTTCTTCCTTTGTAGAGGACAGCCGTGTTTTATGCCTCTTCTTTTGGCATAATTATCAATAGCCCTCTTTTATACTCATAATTGTCTCAATTTGGATGACAAACTATATGATCAAACTAAATAATGACCTATGTGCTGGGAGACAACGCAGTGCATTCACAAGAAGTATATCTGGTACTCATAGGTGCTATGCAGTGTATAGGTTACCTACAATAGATTGGTGGGTTTTGTCCAGTTCAGACCTCAGTGTGGACATAACATTTAAGCTGACACCTGTAGCTAGTCGCATAAAGATCAGGAAAAAAAAAATTCAAGGAAAAAGAAAAGCTAGCTGAAATACTCTAAGGTGGCAACAAATTGCCATATAAAGAACAGAAAGAAGACCAGTATGGCTGCAGAGGGCAATAAGGACATGGTAGGAGTTGAGGTAAAATAGTTCGCGAAGGTAGGTGGGGCAAGATCACCTAGGGCTGTGTAAGCCATTGCATTGTAAAGAACATTGGTTTTATTCTAAGTGTGATAAGGATCTACTGAAAAAATTTTAAATAGAGGAGTGATGTAACCTATACTTTAGTTTTAAAAAAAGCACTCTAATTGCTACATGGAGATTGGATTATAGGGGATAAAAGAGAGAAGTTGAAAGTAAGAGGTAATGAGGATTTGGGCTAGAGAGTGTGTAGTAATGTGGAAGGAAGTAAATGGGTTCAGGAAGTCTTGGGTTGAAATACTTGGCACAGATTAGCTGGTTGATCAATTGGGAAGGCTGTGAAACAAAGAAAATAAGAGTTCAGAGATTTTTGGTTTGAAAAATTTGGTGCATATAAAAGCCACTTTTTTATAAGAGAAACATAAGTAGAGAAGCAGATTTGGAAACAGAGAAATAAAATATTATCTTTCTATATTGTTAAATTTATAATATGTATTTAAGATTCAATTTAAGATGCCAAGGTTATTGACTATCACAGCATAAAGTGCTGTTAAAGTAAAAGGGCTGGGAATATAGATTTATGAGTTATTGATATGTAGAAGATATTTAAAGCCTCAGGGATCAATGAGATTTTTGAGGAAGGCATGAGGCTATCAGTGAATATAATCTACATCTTATATTCTTTTCCCCATTATGTACACATTTTTGTTAGCAGAGTCATTTGTATATTGTCAGAGAGCATACAATAATTTTATTCTGTTCTGTCCTTCCTACTTATTGTTACCTTTCTTTTCATTTTAAATCTATAGTTAAACATATTCAAGATTGCCAATTTTCTAGTTGTTTTTTGCTTGGCTAGAGTTCCTCTTCTACTCATCTATCTTCTCATGTAAACAATAGTCTGAGTTCTTTCATGTTTAAATCTATGTCTGAAAACTTTATGTTTAATAGATTTTGTTCACTTTATTTTGGAAATAAATGTTTCTGTGGAGACATTTGACTTCCAAAATATTTTCTTTACTTCTTCTTTTTATCTGGCTCCTTCTGGGATTCTTTTTTCTCCTGTGTATTTCAATAACTGTGATTTGTGTTGACTATCAAATTTCTCTGAGTTCATATTGTACAATATGTAGCTTGAAGCCTCAATATTTTGTCAATTTTTTTTTCTTTTTTTAAAAAATTTTTGTTCTGCTTATTGTTTTGTATTCCTCTCTAGGGGAAAAATTTTGTGCCTATTGGCATTGCATTGTCATTCTCTATTTTGATTATTTTCTAGTTCTTTTAGCCTACTATTTTAATTGTTTCTTTATTAATAAATTTTAAGGTTCCCAATGTGCCTTAAACTATGTGTGTTCTATTATTTGTTCCTTCTGATTTAATTTTTATTTCTATAATATATTTTTCTTATATATCTTTGAGTTTTGTAGTTTCCATGTCATCATCTTCTCTTGTCTGGCTCTCACTTCCTAGTAGATGGCTATCTATTCCATAAGTATTTGTATGTCTGTTTTGTGGTCTACCCTTATAACTGGAATTACTTTATTAGATGCTTTTTAAATAAGTTCATAATGAAGTGCTTGGCTATATTTTTCATTTGACAATTAAAAGTTATATCAAAGATTTAATAAAGAGAAAAATTATTTAGAGGAGAGATTTAGGGAAAAAAGAGACCAAGGGAAAAGTAGTATGACATCAAAAGGCAGAATTTCAAGGACAATAATGCATTTAAGAATGAATGCTGTTATTACTATTTCATACACTATTTCCCTTCATTGTAATTATGTTCAGTGTAGAACATTGTCGTAATCTGAAGGATGATACTGGACATACTTTAAAAATGGAATCAGTTGCATTGGAGTTAAAATACATTTAGAGATATTATGAAAATGTAGATTAAAGCTACTTAATGGAAACTCACTAGACTTTAACCCAGTGATCTTCATGTACTATGATATTAAACTGTTTTTGTTAATAAAATACAACTCTAGCATATAAATAAATTAAATTTATTATGTGATACTATTAGAAAATATCTTTAATTTGCAGCTGAGATTTGAAAGACAAGAGCTAAAACTTAGAGTTCAAATATTATATGTCTGTTTTCTAAAAGAAATTATAATAAATTTGAGTTTACAAAATATTAAGATTCATTGTCTTCCAGCTTTAGAAAGAAGTTAATGAATACAGCACATTCACAAAATATTTTTCCTAAAAATTATTTAGTCCACAGTTAACATTTATCCATGAATAATTTGGATTATATAGGAAAACTAGTATAACTCTGGGGAAAGCAGAGATCAAATCAGAAAAGTGAAAATATCTCAAATATTCTTATTGAAGAGGCACTTATTAATCTAATAAGACATGTCTGTTGAGTAATTTTTGTCTGATAGATATTGGTTTAATGCTGAGAAAACAGCAGCCTTGGTCTTTGCCTTCATGGAGAGTGCCATCTATAGGTGATCACAGGAAAGCACAGTGTGTTAAGGGTCAATTCGGTCAATGGGGGAGTATTTCAGAAGCATAAGGAATGAATCTGAGAATGCCTAGTTTCCTAGTGATATATAAGCTTAGACCTAAATAATTAATATATAAAATTAATCTATGAAAGGGGTAAAGTAAATGTGCAGAAGTAAATTTTAGAAGGTACAAATTATTACAGATTGGATGGAGAGGTATATGCAAAGTCCTGGAGGTTAGAGAAATAATGGTTACGAGTCACTGGATGGATCATGGAGATCAAGAAACCTGCTGAAGAGTTGGAGCAGGTAGAGTGAGCAGTGATGACAGATGAATCTGGAAAGGAATTTGGAGACAGTTTATGAAAAGTATTGTATTAAGAAGATTGGTTCTCATCCCAAATGAAATCATAAATCATTGAATATAAGCACAGGGCAATCTATAGTCACAGTTGATATCAGAGGTGAGTAAACATGGAGAGAGGGAGTCAAGAATTCCTCACAAGAATGAGTGATGTGTTGAAGTAGTAAGATGGCAATGAAAATAGAGAAAACAGGATACATTCTAAAGATATAGGTTATGAAATGTGCTTAGTGATTGATTATTTGTTCTGAATGGCGAGGAAAAAGAATGAGAACTTACTTATTGGTATGAAAAGTTCAGTAAATGGGGGCATGGGGTGGAGGAGGGAGAGCATTAGGAAACATAGCTAATGCATGCTGAGCTTAATACTTAGGTGATGGGTTCACAGGTGCAGCAAAAAACCATGATACACATTTACCTATGTAACAAATCTGCACATCCTGCATAGGTACCCCAGAACTTAAAATAAAAATAAAAATAAATAATGAAAGTTCAGTAAATGGACAGCTGTGCTCATTCACTGAAATAAAAAGCTGTTTCGAAGAAGTTGGTTCAGACCCACTGAATTGTAGATCCCTGTGTACATTTAGTTCTGGATTCGGTTCCATATGAGGATCTGGACCTCAGTTACAAATTTAAGAGCCATTGGTATCCATATCAGTGTTTCTTAAAATGTTGTGTTCCATTAGTATAACATAGGCTTTTTGTCAAAAATGCACATTTCATGGCCATCTTTCAGAGTTTTAACAGGTTACGGTATATAATTTGCACTTTAAATGGTGATTTCATAACTATTTCACCTACACACATTTGAGAACTACAATATGAAAAATAATTGAAGACAAGGAGTAGGTGAGATGACTAGAAGCATAGATAGTTAGTGGAGAAGAGAGTGACTAGAACGTAGACATTCGCCACCCTCAATGGGATAGGTATTTGAGGAAAATCTTGCAAAGGAGATTCAGTGAAGGAGCAGAGAGCCAAGGAAAATAGAGTAGGGCTTTACTAAAACTATGGAAAGATAGTAGTACTTCCAAAAGAAAGAGACTCTGGTAAGTAGTGTCAAATCTTGTTCCAAGGTCTAGTAAAATGAGGAGTAGAAAACATTCATCATAAAATTTGCAAAAAGTAGGTTGTTAGAGCAGTGTCCCCAGGGTGAAGAGTTGTTGGCAGATTGCGCTGGTAGAGGAGGTGAGAGTTAGAGTGTATATAGGCCAGGTTTTGACTAACTATAGTGTATAGGCTAAATCTGACCTGGAATCTGTTCTTACACAGCTCGGAAAGTAAAAATGGTATTTATATTTTTAAGGATTGAAACAAATCAAAGAAAAAATAACACCTTGTAAAACATGAAAATTTTATTAAGTTCTAGCATTAGTGTCCATAAATAAAGTTTTATCAAACCCAGCTGCACTCATTTGATTATCAGTTGTCTTACTTTCACCTTACAACAGTAGAGACAATTAGTTGCAGCAAGAATCACGTTTCACAAAGCCTAATATGTTGACATGCTGGCTCTTTATGAGAATGTTTGCCAATCCCTGGTAAAGACAATTACTTTGCAACTTTGTGAAGACAGGAGAGAGGGAAACAGTTTTGAATGGAATTTGGGAGAACGAGATTTTAATTTTAATAAAAAAACCATGAAATTTAAAAATATTGTTAGAAAAGAACCAGAGAAAAAACAAAAGGATATAGTTTAAAAGATGAGCTAATGAAGAGGTAAAGCACTCAGAATAGATGAGAGAGAAGCATATAAATAAGAGGTGGTGCATCTCTCCTTTTGAATTTTGGTGGGAGAACAGACAGTGAATGCATATGCTGGTAATTTTAGAGATTTGGTAGCAGAAATAAACTTCTGTTTGATAGATATTTTAGGTATGAATGTGGAGGAAGGTATGTCCACTCTAAATTCTCCTATTGACTTTTTTTTTGTAATGAAACAAGACATTGAAATGTTAATAGAGTCACGATCCCATTCAAATAGTAAAATTATGTCATGATAAAAAAATATTTACAGCTGGAAAATTAATTTCCCAAATTTCTAATTTGTTTTAGTACAAATATTTTAGAAGCAGAATATTTCATAGCCTGGACTTTCTGGTTCCATTTTTCTATTAGTAGCACAACACTAGAAAATATTTTAGGTAGCATTTAAAAATTTGAAATAATACAAATGCCTTCTATGTTTTCTCAGTTCACAGATTCAGTGACTGCATATTTCCTTTGCAGCACTCATTACTAAAATTTTTACCTCAAATTTTCTTTTACAATCAATATTTTTGTGTAAAGAAAGTTTTAGATTTTTCACTCATTGCCCATTTATTTTACATCATATTTAATTAAAAATTCTACAATGAATGTTTAAAAATGGCATCTCCTGCACATCTTTTGGTAAGGTAAAATAATACAATTTTGTAAGCTTTTAAGAAATTGTTTTTAGTGGTTATTAAAAATAGTCTAGCTCACTCAACACCTGCCACTTGAAATTGTAGAGTTTAAAATAATTATTATTTTTTAAAATAAATAATACACTGTGAAGTGTTGACCACTTTAGTAGTATTTGAATTTAATGATTGATATAATTTTTAGGCCATTTGTTAATCTTGTTGTGAATACTTAATCATATTATACATTAGGCAATTCTCTGGGCATAGATTTGCAGATACTTAGCTTCTGATATATGTATCAGAAACTAAATACATATACGTATGATATCAGAAAATATGTACATCAGAAAAACATATATAGTTATTGTTATTCAGTTCTTCCTTTTTGTTCCTTCAGCTAAAACCTTGAAAATACATGTATTCAATTTAATTGTTTTTCATGGACAGGAATGTAGTATTTTCTGAAGTGGTAGCTAAAATATTTTCATTGCTATTCAATGTCATCAAATTCAGTCATCTTAAGGAAGATTCGCACAGGAGCTATCATGAAATGCCCTCCAATAAATAAAAATTTACAGGTTGGGATAGATTCTTAGGTTTTTTTGGCTTTTGAGGGAAATTATGTTTTATTTATTTATTTATTTATTTATTTATTTATCTATTATTATTATTATTATACTTTAAATGTTAGGGTACATGTGCACAATGTGCAGGATAGTTACATATGTATACATGTGCCATGCTGGTGTGCTGCACCCATTAACTCACCATTTAGCATTAGGTATATCTCCCAATGCTATCCCTCCCCCCTCCCCCCACCCCACAACAGTCCCCAGAGTGTGATGTTCCCCTTCCTGTGTCCATGTGTTCTCATTATTCAGTTCCCATCTATGAGTGAGAACATGCGGTGTTTGGTTTTTTGTCCTTGCGATAGTTTACTGAGAATGATGATTTCCAATTTCATCCATGTCCCTACAAAGGACACGAACTCATCATTTCTGATGGCTGCATAGTATTCCATGGTGTATATGTGCCACATTTTCTTAATCCAGTCTATCATTGTTGGACATTTGGCTTGGTTCCAAGTCTTTGCTATTGTGAATAGTGCCACAATAAACATACGTGTGCATGTGTCTTTATAGCAGCATGATTTATAGTCCTTTGGGTATATACCCAGTAATGGGATGGCTGAGTCAAATGGTATTTCTAGTTCTAGATCCCTGAGGAATCGCCACACTGACTTCCACAATGGTTGAACTAGTTTACCGTCCCACCAACAGTGTAAAAGTGTTCCTATTTCTCCACATCCTCTCCAGCACCTGTTGTTTCCTAATGTTTTAATGATTGCCATTCTAACTGGTGTGAGATGGTATCCCACTGTGGTTTTGATTTGCATTTCTCTGATGGCCAGTGATGGTGAGCATTTTTTCATCTGTCTTTTGGCTGCATAAATGTCTTCTTTTGAGAAGTGTCTGTTCATATCCTTCGTCCACTTTTTGATGGGGTTGTTTGTTTTTCTCTTGTAAATTTGTTTGAGTTCACTGTAGATTCTGGATATTAGCCCTTTGTCAGATGAGTAGGTTGCGAAAATTTTCTCCCATTTTGTAGGTTGCCTGTTCACTCTGATGGTAGTTTCTTTTGCTGTGCAGAAGCTCTTTAGTTTAATTAGATCCCATTTGTCAATTTTGGCTTTTGCATGAGTGAACTCCCATTTACAATTGCTTCAAAGAGAATAAAATACTTAGGAATCCAACTTACAAGGGACGTGAAGGACCTCTTCAAGGAGAACTATAAACCACTGCTCAATGAAATAAAAGAGGATACAAACAAATGGAGGAACATTCCATGCTCATGGGTAGGAAGAATCAATATCGTGAAAATGGCCATACTGCCCAAGGTGATTTATAGATTCAATGCCATCCCCATCAAGCTACCAATGACTTTCTTCACAGAATTGGAAAAAACTACTTTAAAGTTCATATGGAACCAAAAAAGAGCCCGCATCGCCAAGTCAATCCTAAGCCAAAAGCACAAAGCTGGAGGCATCACACTACCTGACTTCAAACTATACTACAAGGCTATAGTAACCAAAACAGCATGGTACTGGTACCAAAACAGAGATATAGATCAATGGAACAGAACAGAGCCCTCTGAAATAACACCGCATATCTACAACTATCTGATCTTTGACAAACCTGAGAAAAACAAGCAATGGGGAAAGGATTCCCTATTTAATAAATGGTGCTGGGAAAACTGGCTAGCCATATGTAGAAAGCTGAAACTGGATCCCTTCTGGATCCCTTCATTACATCTTATACAAAAATTAATTCAAGATGAATTAAAGACTTAAACGTTAGACCTAAAACTATAAAAACCCTAGAAGAAAACCTAGGCATTACCATTCAGGACATAGGCATGGGCAAGGGAAATTATGTTTTAAAAATAAATATATGCACTGAAAAGTATTTTTATAGTCAGCTGTGTAAGGAATAATTTTCAGAAGAAATGAAAACTAGAATTTAACTGAAGTGTAAGTGAACTCTCATACAATAATGATTTAAAATTCATATCTCTGTTTCATGAACTGGAAATACTGTTTTACCCTGTTTTATTTAGAAGGCTGTGTTAGATTGGTTTTCATAAGGAGCAGAAGCCAAAATGGAATTATAACTGTGAAAAAAAATTGTTGGGGGGAAAAAACTGTGAAGGATAAACTGAGAGAGACCATGATTCAAGTGTGACACCTGCGGAAGGGAACAGGAAAGAATTGGATAGAAAGAATATTAAACCACATTGTATTTCTATATTAGTTTGCTAGGGCTGCCATAAGAAAGTACCACAGACCTGGTGGCTTAAAGAACAAAAATTTGTTTCCTCACAGCTTTGGAGGCAAACTTTAGTTTCAGTGATCATTTTATATGCAAGTTTTAACAAACTTGTGGTAAACTATTTTTTCAAAATGAAAATTTCCATCAAAATCGTGTCATTGACAAAATATATTTTTTCAGAAACTTTCATTTATGAGTCAGAATATAACTAGTAAACAGAGTACAATGAAGTATTTGACAAAATGATTTTGTTTAATTAATATTTTTAGTTAACTGATGATTTTTGCTTCTGAAGTATTTTTTTAATCTGCCAGTGAGTTTTTAAAAATACATCAAGTACAGTGAAATTCACTGAACTATCTGATATAACAAACCTTTTAATAAAAAACCTTTTAAAAATATCTCTTTTCTTTTGCCACAATATTTACTGGTCTTAGTTTTATTCTGAATTCTTTTGAAACTAATACCTAACAGGGTAATTAAATGCATAACATAAATTTAAATTCTAGCAAAACACAATCAGTTACGGTTTAACAATATTTATCTTTAATTAAAATCCTTAAAACTTGGCCTTCTATCCAGAGACAGTATTACATTTAAAGGAAGATTTGTAGAAGTTTAGATAAATGAAATGCTTGTAACAATCAGTGAAGTAGAGAAGATGACTAGCTGCCTGTATCTCTAAAAACTTCTCAGTGTGATATTCTTGAACTTGGTAATGAATATGATCCCAAATCCAGGAAGGTTCAGAAGCCTGACTCTGCGTTACTCATACTGCATCCAGTGATAGTCAGTGAAGTGTCACATTCATTCTTCTGAGCCCTGGGAATATGCTACTAAACAAGGACAAAACCAAAACAATGGACATCAAAAACAAAAACAGAGCAAAACAAAAAGAAGTGGGGGAAGACAGGTAAATAATAAATTTTGACAAGTACTTTGTTAAAAATATTAGGCAGGGTTTCGTGGATATGACATGCATTAAGATAGTTGTTGTTTTATGTTTGATGAGGAAACTCTCATTGTTATAGCTATTTTTTAGACATAAGCCAAATGGAAGTCTTGGAGAACATTCTACGTAGAAAGACTATCAAGAATTCAGAGAGAATGAAACCAGATCATAGAGGTCCCTATAAGCTGTTGTTATGATTGCCTTTTACTATGAGTGAGAAAGAAAACTGTGTGGCCATGTTAATAATATTCAATATTGAAAAATAATGAGAGAACTCTTAGGTGATGGGTTTATATTTTTCTCATGAAGTTTTGCAACTGAGAACTTTGTCTGATATAGTTGTGAAGCAAGATCATCATCTGGGGATAGAAAGTTCAGTAGAAGGAAGAAGAAAGGAAGAGAAGTTATGAAATATCAGTTTTAAACATAGAAAAATGGGAATACTAATATTAATGGACTATTTGAAATTGGTAACTGTGAATTTAAGGGGAGCCAGAACAGAACAGCTGTATGTATATGTGTGTGTGTGTTTGTGTGTGTGTGTGTGTACACTCCTGATTGGAGTGTATTTTAACCATTGTGATAGTTTCTTATCCATGATAAAAATGACATTGTAGAATAAGAAAACGTTTTACTTCTATTTGATAATTGAGTGTTTGAGCCACATATCAGGATTCACCACTAGTTTTGACAGGTTTTGACAGGCTATTGGGAATGTCAGCAACTTGTGATTCTAATGAAGAATTCTGAACATGGATCAAAAACCTACAGAGCTTTCTCACATGCTGAAGAAAAAATATTCAATGAGATCTGTTGAAGAAGCAAAGACAGACTTTATTCAAGGGGCAGGGAGTCGAGGAATGATGATAAATATAGGGACCACTGCAACAGGGGTCTTGCAGTAGGGGAGATAGATTGGGCTTAATTTTGAATACCACATGTGCAAGTGGGAATTTATTGCCAAGGAGGAGGGTGGTGGCAGTGGATGGAAAATTACTAAGAGGAAATATCAGTGGTGCTATGGAAACATCAGGGATGCTATGTTTCCACAAAATTCACATGTTAATGTCATCACCTCCAAGCTGATATTATTAGGACCTGGGGCATTTAGGAGATGATTAGATCATGGGGTGGAGCCCTCGTGAGTGGAATTAGTGCCTTTCTAAGAGGCTGGAAAGGGACCCCTTTCCCATTTTGCCATGTGATGTTAGAGTGACAAGTGGCTATCTATGGGAAAAGTGAAATTCACTAGACACAAAACCTGCCAGCACCTTAATCTTGGACTTCCTAGAGTCCAGAACTGTGAAAAATAAATTTCTATTGTTGATAAGCCAACCAGTTTATGAGTTTTTGCTACAGTAGCCTAAATGTACTAAAACAAGGGGTTAAGAAGAGATTCTGGCTAAGCCGACCTAATAGGATTTCCTGCTGAAGGCAGGTTATGTGATCAGACATTTCTTGGGGGATGGTGGAAAATGAGAAACCCAATCAGATATCCAGGGTGATCAGATATCAAGGGCAGGGAGTTCTGGTTAAACTGACTTAGCAGAATCCTTGCTTAAATTGGACAATGCAGAGATGAACACAGAAGTCCAAAAGTCAGGCCTCATTGAAAAAGAGTTTGGGGTGCCTCAGTAGAGTTTTGTGAAAGAGAGAATCTTTGTGATAATAAAGCTCTTTGCAGGAATGCATCAAATGCTATGGTGATGGCTATATATATAAAGGCTTGGCCGATGATTGTTTCAGTTGGAAAATATAAGCAAATATATTTGTTATTCAGCTTTTGATACAATTTGGCTCTGGAATGTATTTCTCTAGGAAGTGAAGAAAATCATCAAGATAGCATTCCCTGAAACTTTATATCACCAGTTGGTCCTTTGATGATTTCTGATATTTGTTTCTCTACATTAAAATTCACAAAAGCTCTCAATTTAAAAAATAAGTTTTAAAAAACAGTCATGAGGCCAGCATTATGTAAATACCAAAATCGGACAAAGACATTACACTCAAAAACATAGATGCAAGAGTCCTCAATAAAATGCTAGCAAATCAACCCAACAAAGTATAGAAAGAGTTATAAGAATTATACAATCAAGTGGAAATTAGCCTAGGCATGCAGACTGGCTCAACATTCCACAATCAATTAATGTAATCTCTCACATCAACACTACCAAATAAAAATCACATCAATAAATGCCAAAAAAAAGTTTGAGCATTTGACAAAATCTATTACTCATTCATGATAAAAACTCTCAGTATAGTAGGAATAGAGGGGAATTTTTTCAACTTGATAAAGAATATCTATAAAAAATATATCGCTAACATGATACTTAATGTTGAGAACCTGGAAACTTTCCAACCAAACTCAGGCACAAGGCAAATAGGTTCCTTCTTACAACTCCTTTTCAGCAATGTTCTGGAAGTTCTAATTCATATAATAAAACAAAATGAAATGGAAGGTACACAAATTGAGAAGAAATAAATAAAACTGTCTCTATTCACAGATGACATAATTTTCTATGTGGAAATTTGGGAAAAAAATCAACAAAAATCTCCTGGAACTAATAACCAGTTATAGCAATATTGTAGGATACAATGTGAAATTTAAAAAGTCAATCACTTTCCTATATACCAGCCAGGAATGGGTAAAATTTGAAATTAAAAACATAATACCATTTACATTAGCATCCAAAAAATGACATAGCAACAAATGTAAAAAATAAAACAAAAAGTATAACATTTATATAATGGAATCTACATGCCTGTAATGAAAGAAGTCAAAGAAGAAGTAAATTGAGTAATATTCCTGCTCATGGAGAGAGAGATGAAGTACTGACAATATATTAGTTCTTCTCTACTTGATCTATCCCAATCAAAATACCATCAAGTTATTTTGTGGTTATAAAAAAGCTGATTCTAAAGCTCACATGGAGGAGCAAAAGACCCATCATAGCCAACATGAATTTGAAGAACAAAGTTGGAAAACTGATATTATTGGACTTCAAGAATTACCATAAAACCACAGTAATCAAGACAGCATGATATTGGTAATAGAAGAGACAAATAAATAAATGGAACAGAATAGAGAACCCAGAAACAGACCCACTTAAATATAGTCAACTGATCATTGACAGAAGAGCAAAGGCATTATGCAGTGGAGTGAGGGCAATCTTTTCAAAAATGGTAATGGAACAATTGAACATCCAGTGCAAAAATAAATAAATAAATAAATAAATCCAGACAAAACCTTACACCCTTTATTAAAATGAACAAAAAATAGATCATAGACCTAAACGTAAAAGGCAAAACAATAAAACTCTTATAACATAGGAGAAAACCTAGATTACCTTGGGGATGCTGATAATTTTTTAGATCCAGCTCCAATGGTATAATTCATGAAATAAATAATTGATAGACAGGTCTTCATTAAAAGTGAAAACTTCAGGCAGGGTTTGTTGGCTTACACCTGTAATCCCAGCTTTCCAGGAGGCCGAGGTGGGCGGATCTCTGGAGTCCAGGAGTTCGAGACCAGCCTGGACAACATGACAAAATCCCGGCTTTACAAAAAATTCGAAATTAGCAGGGTATTGCGGCATGTGCCTGTAGACCCAGCACTAGGGAAGTTGAGGTGGGAGGATGGCTTGATCCCAGGAGGCGGAGGTTACAGTGAGCCATGATTGCCCTACTGCCTTCCTGTCTGGGCAACGAAGAGAGACCCTATCTCAAAAAAAAAAAAAAAAAAAAAAAAAAAAAAAAAAAAAAGTGAAAACTTCTGCTCTGCAAAAAGTAATATTATGAGATGGAAAAGACAGGCATAGATGGAAGTAAATATTTTCAAAAGACAAATCTGCTAAGAACTTCCAGCAATTTGCTGGGTAGATAAAATGGAATTTTCAAATATTCATGATCACACTAATAAATTAGCTATAGTGCTATAGTTTGAAAAGCAATAGTTTTAACTCTGGGGTCAAATAGACCTTATTATGAGGTAGACCACAAAATTTTGGCCCTGCATGTCTATGGACTTACTGGGTGTTCCATTTAAAGGTTAGTTTTCTCATCTTTAAAATAAGTATAATAATAGTTTTTTTAAAAAAAACTTGTAGTGTTGTTTTACACTTTAATTGTAGAATTTGATTTATTCAGTAATTGAGAGAATAGATTCTTTCAACAAATGCTTGTGGTAACAAATATTTAGAGCATATAAAATATCATAGAACTCCGTACTTCAAAGAGTTTATGAATTACTGTTATGTTTCACTCAAGCTCATCAAGTTGATTTAAAGAAATAGAATCAAATTTATTATATTTCAAAAGGAACTATAAATGTCATGTGCACATAATAGTTACATTGATATGGCTAGTACCTTTTCTCTTGCTGTTAAACTTGAGATCTCAAATAATAATCAGAAGATTGATAAGTATGAAATCAGAGCATGGAGAATTAATTAGATGAAAAAAATATTTCTCATCACATCAAAGTAGTCTGAGGTACCATCTCCATATTAGAATAGTCTTGCAAAAGAAACCTTAATTTTCTTGTCTAAAGCTTGTTCTCTCCTAAATAGTCTTTAGATGTGCACTGCGACATTTATTTCACTTTATTTTTATGCCTCATGGCTCCCAGTGTCTCTTTATGTTTGCTATATTTTTGTTCTGGTTTGGTTTTTGATATGTTACCAGATCCTATTTACAGTGCAGTCTAGCATCTCCAGGAGTAGACAGCCTGGCTTCTAATCTAACCCCATTCAAATCATTTCTTAAGCTTCGTAATGTGAAAATTTTCTGTGTTCTTCAGTTTCATTGTATAAAGTAAGCATAAAAGTTGGACCTGTTTATTTTTCTAAAACTATTGTTAAATAATGAAATGTATGTTTCATGGTTAGCTTAGCCCATGACATTTCATGTCTGACAAATATGGCTGTTCTTGATGACATATACATTTTTGTAGATTCTTGGTGGCCCTGGGCCATTTTCTTTCTTTTTGTTATTTCTGGTCTTAACTTTGAATATCATTTATATGTTGAATATATAGTTCAGCAGTAGGAACAGTTATATTTCTACTTTTGAAGGGATATCCTAGGTCTAAGAACTAAGACACTTTTTATAGAACTCTTAATCTCAAACAGTTGTTAAGAGATTAGCAATTTATTTTATTATATTTTTATATTTTTATTTTTTAGAGGCATGATATCACACTGTCACCCAGGCTGGACTGCAGTCACGTGATTATAATTCACTGTAATCTCAGGCTCCTGGGCTCAAGCAGTCCTCCCATTTCAGCCCCCAAAATAGCCAAGACTACAAGTGCATGCCACCAAGACTGGCTACTTTTTAAATTTTTTTGTAAAGACAGGGTCTTTGACATTGCCCAGGCTGGTTTCAAACTCCTGGCCTCAAGCAATCTTCCTTCCTCAGTCTCCCTAAGTTCTGGAATTACAAGAGTGAGCCACTGCACCCATCTGGACTGTGTTTTAAGTATTGTCTGTCTCCCTTTATTAGAATGTTTGCTCCACAGACAAGAATCTTTGTCCATTTTGTCCAGAGATATTTCCAAGCACACAGTAGGCACTCGAAAGATATTTATTAAATGAATGTATGAGTAAATGATTATGTGAAGAAAAAGGCATGAAACTATTATAGTTCTATAGAAAGTGCATATTAAAGATTCATCAGCCCTGTACCTAGAGAATGAGTTTTATTATCTATAAAAGTACTGAACAATATCATTCTTCTCTGGTTAAGATTGATTTGATGCAATCATTTTGAAGGTTTATTCCAGTTTCTATTTTGTCTACACATAGAAAACCTAGGAACAGAGAACATCTCACTTGTTTTATTACATCTTAGTTTGCAGAAAAAGAATAGTCACTCCTAGATCTTTTTGTAAAATATCATCTTACTTTGTAAAAATAATATTATTTAAATTAGTCAATCTTTTAGTCTGTTAAAAAATAGGTGTTATGATTAACATGTGAAAAAAATGTGTAAAAGTTAAATCCCTAAATGAGTTCTAAAATAGTCACATTGAAGGTATATATGAGAAAAGATGCAAGTCATAGCAGGAAGCAATCATTTCTGATTTAATAATTCAAAAGGACAGAGTGTAAATAGATTCAGATATTTTATCTATGAAAAAGGAATTATAAATAATTGCCAAGTGAAATTTATTTTAAAAGAAAAAGATTATTTTCAATATTGTTTGCTTTTAGTTGTTGAAATATGACAGCAGGAGAAAAACAATAGTGTTCTAAGATGAATGATACTGGTTAAATAATGTTATTACAGTTTTATTCTTGGTGTAGGATTAGAAATGACAGAGTAGGGGATTTTAAAAGCTAGTTAAAAAGCATGGAGAGAAATTTCTGGAGCAAAAACACTGCTAAGTATATGATATGTAAGTATTATAAGTATGACATACTGTATCCTTCAGAATTTCTTTCCTTCCATTTTTCCAGCATAATCTCACCAGATCTTTCAAAGTCCTGTTGATAAAATTACAGTGAAGTATTTACTATTTCCAAAGCATGTCTTGTATTTTAAAGCCTTTGTTTCGCTGACCACGCTGTCTTTATTTCTCTGAAATATTAACTGAAGTGCTTCAATATCCAGGTTAAATATAAATTCACTCATGGTGATGCTTAAGCTAACCCAGACATAATGTATTACTAATTTCAGGTCAATGTACTTACATACTATGTGACCCAGACAGAATGTATTACTCACTTCAGATTCATATACTTACATACAGTGTGATTATGTGTCAGGCTTTGTGCTAGGAGCTGTAAGTATAAGATGGCAATGACACAGTCTTCAACTGTAGGAAGCTGTATTAGGCAGGCTTCACTCCAGGAAACAATAGCTCTTATACTCTGAAAGATGTTTTATTCCAAATAAGTTATGAACTTATTCTGTCTTCCATGAACCACCAGCACCTGTTCTCCTGTTCTTTTCTTATCCTTACTGACTTTAACACTAATGGAGCTAGATAACAAACCCCAGATTCCCTTCCTTCAGAATATATTATTGTCTGCAACCAGTCCTGGTACAAAAACTCTTTCAAGGCAGAGTATAGGAAAAATAACTTTAAATATTCTATGCAAAGAAGAAAATTTAATATAGGTGCTAATACAGTCATTGGAAAAGATGAAGTGTGCTCTAGGCTGCCTGTCCTGGAATGATTCCCAGAAAAGTGGAGAGCTGACCTACTTGGAAACTAACTCTGCAAGAATCAGGAAGTGGGGAGAATAGAGAAACTGGCCCTGGAATATTTGGGTTCGAACACTCAGCTGTAGCTCTGAATCAGAGATTTGAAATTTGGAATCTGAAAGCCATTGCAGTCCTGCTGCAACTTCATCTCAATCCCATGAAGCTGGTATATGCACATAGAAATTTGAAGTCTGCATTCTGTCTCTGTCAAAATTATCCACTAAGTTGGTGCAAAACTAATTGTGGATCAACCTACTACTAACTGATGAATAAAAAAGAAAATGTGGTATATATACATGATGGAATGTTATTCAGCTATAGAAAAGAAGGAAGTCTTGTCATATGCAAGAACATGGATGATCCTAGACGATATTATGTTAGGTGAAGTAAGCCAGGCAGAGAAAAACATGGCATGATCTAACTCACTTGCAGAATTTTTTAAAACATTGATTCTGTAAAATTAGAGAGTAGAACAGTGGTTACCAGAGGATAGGGTGGTTAGTGGGTATGTAGGATGGGGAGATGTTTACCTAAAGATACGTAATTAGATAGGAGGAATAAATTCAAGAGTTCTGTTGTACAGCAAGGGACTATAGTTAATATATTCTTGAAAAATGCAGAGTCAATGTTAAATGCTCCTAACACAAAAATAGTAACTATGTTCACTAGATTCAACTGTTCCACAGTGTTTGCATACTTTAAAACATCATGTTGTACACGATAAATGTGTACAATGTTATCTGTCAAGTTAAAAAAATCTATTTTTGCTTCAACACTGGCAAAGATAAAGATTGGACACTGAGAGGAGGAGCCAAGATGGCCGAATAGGAACAGCTCCGGTCTACAGCTCCCAGAGTGAGTGACAAAGAAGATGGGTGATTTCTGCATTTCCATCTGAGGTACTGTGTTCATCTCACTAGGGAGTGCCAGACAGTGGGCGCAGGTCAGTGGGTGAGTGCACCGTGCGCCAGCTGAAGCAGGGGTGAGGCATTGCCTCACTCGGGAAGCACAAGGTGTCAGGGAGTTCCCTTTCCAGGGGTGACAGACAGCACCTGGAAAATCAGGCCACTCCCACCCGAACACTGTGCTTTTCCGAGGGGCTTAGGAAACGGTGCCCCAGGAGATTATGGCCTGCACCTGGCTCAGAGGGTCCTACGCCCACAGAGTCTCCCTGATTGCTAGCACAGCAGTCTGAGATCAAACAGAAAGTCCGCAGCGAGGCTGGGGGAGGGGCGCCCGCCATTGCCCAGGCTCGCTTAGGTAAACAAAGCAGCCTGGAAGCTTGAACTGGGTGGAGCCCACCACAGCTCAAGGAGGTCTGCCTGCCTCTGTAGGCTCCACCTCTGGGGGCAGGGCACAGACAAACAAAAAGACAGCAGTAACCTCTGCAGACTTAAATGTCCCTGTCTGACAGCTTTGGGGAGAGCAGTGGTTCTACCAGCATGCAGCTGGAGATCTGAGAACGGGCTGACTGCCTCCTCAAGTGGGTCCCTGACCCGTGACCCCCGAGAAGCCTAACTGGGAGGCATCCCCCAGCAGGGGCAGACTGACACCTCACACAGCTGGCCAGGTACTCCAACAGACCTGCAGCTGAGGGTCCTGTCTGTTAGAAGGAAAACTAACAGAAAGGACATCCACACCAAAAACCCATCTGTACATCGCCATCATCAAAGACCAAAAGTAGATAAAACCACAAAGATGGGGAAAAAACAGGGCAGAAAAACTGGAAACTCTAAAAAGCAGAGTACCTCTCCTCCTCCAAAGGAACGCAGTTCCTCACCAGCAATGGAACAAAGTTGGATGGAGAATGACTTTGATGAGCTGAGAGAAGGCTTCAGACGATCAAATTACTCCAAGCTATGGGAGGATATTCAAACCAAAGGCAAAGAAGCTGAAAACTTTGAAAAAAATTTAGAAGAATGTATAACTAGAATAACCAATACAGAGAAGTTCTTAAAGGAGCCGATGGAGCTGAAAACCAAGGCTCGAGAACTACGTGAAGAATGCAGAAGCCCCAGGAGGTGATGCGATCAAATGGAAGAAAGGGTATCAGCCCTGGAAGATGAAATGAATGAAATGAAGTGAGAAGGGAAGTTTAGAGAAAAAAGAAAAAAAAGAAATGAGCAAAGCCTCCAAGAAATGTGGGACTATGTGAAAAGACCAAATCTACGTCTGATTGGTGTACCTGAAAGTGATGGGGAGAATGGAAACAAGTTGGAAAACACTCTGCAGGATATTATCCAGGAGAACTTCCCCAATCTAGCAAGGCAGGCCAACATTCAGATTCAGGAAATACAGAGAACGCCACAAAGGTACTCCTCGAGAAGAGCAACTCCAAGACACATAATTGTCAGATTCACCAAAGTTGAAATGGAGGAAAAAATGTTAAGGGCAGCCAGAGAGAAAGGTCGGGTTACCATCAAAGGGAAGCCCATCAGACTAACAGCGGATCTCTCCGCAGAAACCCTACAAGCCAGAAGAGAGTGGGGGCCAATATTCAACATTCTTAAAGAAAAGAATTTTCAACCCAGAATTTCATATCCAGCCAAACTAAGCTTCATAAGTGAAGGAGAAATAAAATACTTTACAGAGAAGCAAATGCTGAGAGATTTTGTCACCACCAGGCCTGCCCTAAAAGAGCTCCTGAAGGAAGCGCTAAACCTGGAAAGGCACAACCAGTACCAGCCACTGCAAAATCATGCCAAAATGTAAAGACCATCGAGACTAGGAAGAGACTGCATCAACTAACGAGCAAAATAACCAGCTAACATCATAATGACAGGATCAAATTCACACATAACAATATTAACTTTAAATGTAAATGGACTAAATGCTCCAATTAAAAGACACAGACTGGCAAATTGGATAAAGACTCAAGACCCATCAGTGTGCTGTATTCAGGAAACCCATCTCACGTGCAGAGACACACATAGGCTCAAAATAAAAGGATGGAGGAAGATCTACCAAGCAAATGGAAACCAAAAAAAGGCAGGGGTTGCAATCCTAGTCTCTGATAAAACAGACTTTAAAACAACAAAGATCAAAAGAGACAAAGAAGGCCATTACATAATGGTAAAGGGATTAATTCAACAAGAAGAGCTAACTATCCTAAATATATATGCACCCAATACAGGAGCAACCAGATTCATAAAGCAAGTCCTGAGTGACCTACAAAGAGACTTAGACTCCCACACATTAATAATGGAGACTTTAACACCCCACTGTCAACATTAGACAGATCAACGAGACAGAAAGTCAACAAGTATACCCAGGAATTGAACTCAGCTCTGCACCAAGTGGACCTAATAGACATCTACAGAACTCTCCACCCCAAATCAACAGAATATACATTTTTTTCAGCACCACACCACACCTATTCCAAAATTGACCACATACTTGGAAGTAAAGCTCTCCTCAATAAATGTAAAAGAACAGAAATTATAACAAACTGTCTCTCAGACCACAGTGCAATCAAGCTAGAACTCAGGATTAAGAATCTCACTCAAAACTGCTCAACTATGTGGAAACTGAACAACCTGCTCCTGAATGACTACTGGGTACATAATGAAATGAAGGCAGAAATAAAGATGTTCTTTGAAACCAACGAGAACCAAGACACAACATACCAGAATCTCTGGGATGCATTCAAAGCCGTGTGTAGAGGGAAATTTATAGCACTAAATGCCCACAAAAGAAAGCAGGAAAGATCCAAAATTGACACCCTAACATCACAATTAAAAGAACTAGAAAAGCAAGAGCAAACACATTCAAAAGCTAGCAGAAGGCAAGAAATAACTAAAATCAGAGCAGAACTGAAGGAAATAGAGACACAAAAAACCCTTCAAAAAATTAATGAATCCAGGAGCTGGTTTTTTGAAAGGATCAACAAAATTGATAGACCGCTAGCAAGATTAATAAAGAAAAAAAGAGAGAAGAATCAAATAGATGCAATAAAAAATGATAAAGGGGATATCACCACCGATCCCACAGAAATACATACTACCATCAGAGAATATTACAAACACCTCTACACAAATAAACTAGAAAATCTAGAAGAAATGGATAAATTCCCCAACATATACACCCTCCCAAGACTAAACCAGGAAGAAGTTGAATCTCTGAATAGACCAATAACAGGAGCTGAAATTGTGGCAATAATCAATAGCTTACCAACCAAAAAAAGTCCAGGACCAGATGGGTTCACAGCCAAATTCTATGAGAGGTACAAGGAGGAGCTGGTACCATTCCTTCTGAAACTATTCCAATCAATAGAAAAAGAGAGAATCCTCCCTAACTCATTTTATGAGGCCAGCATCATCCTGATACTAAAGCCTGGCAGAGACACAACAAAAAAAGAGAATTTTAGACCAATATCCTTGATGAACATTGATGCAAAAATCCTCAATAAAATACTGGCAAACCGAATCCAGCAGTACATCAAAAAGCTTATCCACCATGATCAAGTGGGCTTCATCCCTGGGATGCAAGGCTGGTTCAATATATGCAAATCAATAAATGTAATCCAGCATATAAACAGAACCAAAGACAAAAACCACATGATTATCTCAATAGATGCAGAAAAGGCCTTTGACAAAATACAAAAACACTTCATGCTAAAAACTCTCAATAAATTAGGTATTGATGGGATGTATCTCAAAATAATAAGAGCTATTTATGACAAACCCACAGCCAATATCATACTGAATGGGCAAAAACTGGAAGCATTCCCTTTGAAAACTGGCACAAGACAGGGATGCCCTCTCTCACCACTTCTATTCAACATAGTGTTGGAAGTTCTGGCCAGGGCAATTAGGCAGGAGAAGGTAATAAAGTGTATTCAATTAGGAAAAGAGGAAGTCAAATTGTCCCTGTTTGCAGATGACATGATTGTATATCTAGAAAACCCCATTGTCTCAGCCCAAAATCTCCTTAAGCTGATAAGCAACTTCAGCAAAGTCTCAGGATACAAAATCAATGTACAAAAATCACAAGCATTCTTATACATCAATAACAGACAGAGAGCCAAATCATGAGTGAACTCCCATTCACAATTGCTTCAAAGAGAATGAAATACCTAGGAATCCAACTTACAAGGGATGTGAAGGACCTCTTCAAGGAGAACTACAAACCACTGCTCAATGAAATAAAAGAGGATACAAACAAATGGAAGAACATTCCATGCTCATGGGTAGGAAGAATCAATATCATGAAAATGGCCATCCTTCCCAAGGTAATTTACAGATTCAATGCCATCCCCATCAAGCTACCAATGACTTTCTTCACAGAATTGGAAAAAACTACTTTAAAGTTCATATGAAACCAAAAAAGAGCCCGTGTCGCCAAGTCAATCCTAAGCCAAAAGAACAAACCTGGAGGCATCACACTACCTGACTTCAAACTATACTACAAGGCTATAGTAACCAAAACAGCATGGTACTGGTACCAAAACAGAGATATAGATCAATGGAACAGAACAGAGCCATCAGAAATAATGCCACATATCTACAACTATCTGATCTTTGACAAACCTGAGAAAAACAAGCAATGGGGAAAGGATTCCCTATTTAATAAATGGTGCTGGGAAAACTGGCTAGCCATATGTAGAAAGCTGAAACTGGATCCCTTCCTTACACCTTATACAAAAATCAATTCAAGATGGATTAAAGACTTAAATGTTAGACCTAAAACCATAAAAACCCTAGAAGAAAACCTAGGCAATACCATTCATGACATAGGCATGGGCAAGGACTTCATATCTAAAACAGCAAAAGCAATGGCAACAAAAGCCAAAATTGACAAATGGGATCTAATTAAACTAAAGAGCTTCTGCACAGCAAAGGAAACTACCATCAGAGTGAACAGGCAACCTACAATATGGGAGAAAATTTTCGCAACCTACTCATCTGACAAAGGGCTAATATCCAGAATCTACAATGAACTCCAACAAATTTACAAGAAAAAAACAAACAACCCCATCAAAAAGTGGGCGAAGGACATGAACAGACACTTCTCAAAAGAAGACATTTATGCAGCCAAAAAACACATGAAAAAATGCTCACCATCACTGGCCATCAGAGAAATGCAAATCAAAACCACAATGAGATACCATCTCACACCAGTTAGAATGGCAATCATTAAAAAGTCAGGAAACAGGTGCTGGAGAGGATGTGGAGAAATAGGAACACTTTTACACTGTTGGTGGGACTGTAAACTAGTTCAACCCTTGTGGAAGTCAGTGTGGCGATTCCTCAGGGATCTAGAACTAGAAATTCCATTCGACCCAGCCATCCCATTACTGGGTATATACCCAAAGGACTATAAATCATGCTGCTATAAAGACACATGCACACGTATGTTTATTGCGGCATTATTCACAATAGCAAAGACTTGGAACCAACCCAAATGTCCAACAATGATAGACTGGATTAAGAAAATGTGGCACATATACACCATGGAATACTATGCAGCCATCAAAAATGATGAGTTCATGTCCTTTGTAGGGACATGGATGAAATTGGAAATCATCATTCTCAGTAAACTATCGCAAGAAGAAAACACCAAACACCGCATATTCTCACTCAAAGGTTGGAATTGAACAATGAGAACACATGGACACAGGAAGGGGAACATCACACTCTGGGGACTGTTGTGGGGTGGGAGGAGGGGGGAGGGATAGCATTGGGAGATATACCTAATGCTAGATGACGAGTTAGTGGGTGCAGCGCACCAGCATGGCACATGTATACATATGTAACTTACCTGCACATTGCGCACGTGTACCATAAAACCTGAAGTATAATAATAATAATAATAATAAAAAGATTGGACACTGAAACACTGCTACATAAAAACTCTTTGGTTACCAAAGGTAAATAATGAAAGATGCGTAAAGATGACTTTCTACTTTGCCTACTTTCAAACTTCATAAAAGTGCAACTTGGTGGCAGAATCTAATTTGAATCCTGAAAGCTAAGTAAAAGAAAATGTGTAAGAAAGGAAGATACACTAGAAGCGTGGGAAAATAGGCTAGCAGTCAGTTGACAATATCCACCACAAGGATTTTTTATTTTTGCCTGTAATATGACCAACTATATTATGCCATATGATAAAATAGAAATTGATGTGGTATGTTATAAAAGTGTGCAAACTAAAGATCCTCAGTTTGGGGAGGTTTCTTGGAAGAGATGAACCATAACTGGATCATGAAGGTTGATTAAAAATAAACAAAGTGGGTTAAACTAAGTATGGAAAATCATTCCAGAAAGAGAAAACAGAAAAAATGTAGAACAGCATGATGCTTATAATCTATCAACAGAAAATAGGTAATAGATGGTAGAAGTGAGGTGGGGGAGGAACATAACCAAGTTGGGAAAGTCTCTTGTATTTTGTTAAGGAGGTTGAGCTGATTCCGTATGTAATGGAGAACCACCAGAGGTCCCTTCATCCACAGTAAGAAAGTCAGATCAGCATTTTATAGGTCATTCTGGCACTAGTGAGAGAAAGAGATTAAATGGTGAATGGGAGGAGACAACTAGAGGGAAGGATACCTATTATACTCTAGTAGTCTTCTATGTTAGACACTATGAGTGTTTAAAATAGGACATTTTGTATATATGCTAACACTTAGAGCACATTTTATTTTGATTATATGCATATTTTTCCTCCCCCAATGAATTGTTTAATTCTTTTAGAATCAAGTAGATCATATAAAACTTTTTGTCTTTAGGATTTGCAGAGTGATCGGGACATGCTAATCTCAGCACTTAATCAGATAGACTTGAATTTAAGATTATTAGAAGAATGTATTCACCAACACTATATGAAATATGGAATTAAGGTAGTGATAATTTTGATTCTAACAAATTTTTTCTCCAACAAAATCCTGAGTGGAAAATGAAAAAAAAATTGTTAAATTACACAGAATTATTACAATTCTGTTTTAAAAGAGGACATTAGTGAAAGTAATTAGTGTAATTTAATAGAGTAATATGTTATCTCATTTTATTCATTTTTTTCTAGTAATGATTTAAAATATTATGTGGTCTTTCCATGTCTGAGATTATCTGAATGGCTCTGTCATGACTCATACTCTGCCCTGCAGCTAATAATGTAATCTCTGTTATTACCTAACTTGAAAGTTTAAGATAATAATTTCCCTTCTTTTCCATTATAGGAAACACTAAAGGTGTCCTATAATCAACTACTTATTTATAATGCTTGAATTTTCTTAACTGAAATGGAAACCTATATAACTACAAAACATTCTTGTTATATCACAGTATCAATAAATGCATTTAGCTAGTATATTGAAAGCGATTGTTGTAATTGGTCCTTTTTGAAAAGAACAATCTGATCATTTCTAAAAGGATGTTATCACCTGTCTTCTTAGTGAAGAAAACAAAATGAAGCGGACACATTGCTAGGGTTTTAAGAAGGAACTGCAAAAACTGACAGAATGTAGATGAAGACAGATGGTTGAAAAGTAAATGGTAATAACCCAAGGTAAAAAGTACAGCAGAACAGTCATATTCCTTAGAATATTCTCCTTTATCTGGCCCATAACAATTTGAAAACTTGGTTCAAAAAGATTTGTTTATATCATAGTTCTATTTTTAATTTTTTGAGGAAACTTCCTAGTGTTTTTGATAATGCCTATACTAATTTACGTTTCCACCAGCAGTGTAGAGATATTTTTTTCTCTGTATTCTTGCAGCATTATTTATTTATTTATTTTAGCCTTTTTGATAACAGCCATTCTAACTCAGTTGAGGAGATAACTCATTATGGTTTTGATTTGTATTTCTCTAATGATTAGTGATGTTGAACTTTTTTATGTATCTGTTGGCCATTTGCATGTCTTCTGTGAGTGTCTATTCAGGTTTTTTGCTCATTTTTAATCAAATTATTTATTCTTTTGGTATTTAGTTGTTTGAGTTCCTTATATACTCTGGATATTAACCCCTCATCAGATGCATAGTGTGCAACTAATTTCTGCCATCTGTAGGTTGTCTCTTCACCTTATTAATTGTTTGTTGTGCAGGGGCTTTTTAGTTTGATATAGTACCATTTGTCTATTCTGTTTTGTTATCTGTGCTTTTGAGATCTTACTAAAAAATTCTTGCCCAGACAAATATCATGAAGCATTTTTCCTATGTTTACTTCTAGTAGCTTTACAGTTTTGAGTCTTGCATTTATTTCTTTAATCCATTTAGAGTTGATTTTTATACATGGTGAGAGATAGGGGTTTAGTGTCATTTTCTGCATGTGAACATCCAGTTTTCCCAGAACCATTTATTAAAGAGACTCTCCTTTCCCCAGTGTATATTCTTGACACCTTTGTTAAAAATCAGTTGGCTGTAAATGTATGGATATATTTTCAGGGCCTATATTTTGTTCATTGGTCTATGTGAAATCAGTGTACCAAAGAGTCATCTACTTACTCATGTTTATTGCAGTGCTATTCACAACAGCCAAGATATGGAATCAACCAAAATGCCCATCTACAGATGAATCAATAAAAAGTATATATGTATATGTGTGTGTATATATATATATATAATATATATATAATAGAATACTATTCATCCATAAAACAGAATGAAATGCTGTCATTTGCAACAACTTGGATATTTGGATGTACCTGGGGGACATTATATTAAGTGAAATAAGTCAAGCAGAAAAAGACAAACAGCACGTGATCTCAGTCTTATGTGGAATCCAAAAAAGGGATTTCATAGAAGTAGATAGTAGAATAGTGGTTACCAGAGCCTGGGGAGGGTGGGAAAGGCAGAACTGAGAGAGGCCAATGAATGAGTACAATATTACAGTTAGACAGGAAGGATGTTTTGGGGATTTATTACACAATAAGTGACTACAGAAGATAACAACATAGCATATGTTTCAAGACTGCTAGGAGAGAAAATCTTAAATGTTATCACCACAAATAAATAATAAATGTTTAAAGTGGTGGATATAGTAACTATCCTGATTTGAACATTATACTATGTATACATGCATTAAACCTTCACATTGTATCCCATAAATATGCATAATGATTATGTGTCAATTATACATTTTAAAAATTAAATTTATAAAAGCATGTTATGACAATTTCATAAAATCTTTTTCCTAGGTCAACTTAAAATAATTTTATTCAATTTATAGGAACATCTTCAATTATATGTATTTTGCAGTTATGAGTTTATTTTAGTAATATATTATTTGAGCTTTTTTATTTTGGAACTTAGAAAAGCTATTAAAGAATAAATTAATTGGAGTTCTTAATCTTTCAGCATCCATGCTTAGCATGGTGCCCTACAGTTAATGATTCTGTAGGCAGCATCAATTTTTAAGTAACATGACAAAGAATATCTCTAGAAACCAATGAATTCTGTTTTGGAGTTATTTTTTTCCTTCCTGCCTTTCTGACATACCTGACTTGGACATCCATTAAGGATCTTTCATCCCTTTCCTGGGACCATCACAAGCTAGAATCTGCAGGAAGCATTGTAAAGTGTGCTATAAATAAAATCAGAAAGCTTATGTTTGAATTTTATATTTATCAATTAATATCACCTCTACATTGTAGATAAATTGTTAACATTTTTTGAGAGTTGATATCCTTACATGTAGGGGATGACAGTTGCTTTATGATTTTTGAGTAGGATGATAATAATAATCATATCAATAATATGTAACATTAGTGAGCCTTTACCATGTCCCTGTCACTGTGGTGAATATACACACTGTCTTATTTAAACCCCAACAGTTATATGTGTTTGGTGTCATTTTTACATGCATGCTGTGGATGAGAGAACTGACACTCAGAAGTTATTTAAATTGTGCAAGTCACAGATCTAGTAAGCATTTAGACATATAAATCTAACCTGGACTATTTGACTTCAAAGTCTATGCTTACAGCCACCACACTTTATGTAAAGAAAACCCATTATATAAAAGTGTGAGATCTTTATGGACATTGACCTACAACAGCTGAGGAGTCCTTCAGCTTGATGTATATAAAATGTATGCCCTGAACTTTCTCTTATAGTTTTTCTCTATTAGTAATTAAAACATTGTTTCAAATCTTGTCCCAAATTTAGAGATGTTTTATCTGCAACTTCTAGGGTCACAAATGGCTAATCCAATAAACTGATTGAGGGATAAAAAAGAAAGTCAGAAATGAAATAAATCTTGCATCACCATGTAGCACATTTTAAACCACAGTCCTAATAAGAAAGTGCCCCCATTTTGGTCAGTGAGATCATTGTTAGACATTCTAGGTGAAACAGAAATGAATCATCTGATACTGCTGAAGGAGATACTTTGAGACAATCATAGACTAGTGATGCTATTTAAATTATACTCGTTGGATAAATACTTGGGAAATTATATATTAACAATTATTGCAAGGGATACAAATATCTGTATCTGTAAATGAATTTCTACATTACATAGCTTCAGTAATTTTGAAGCTCTTAATCAAGGGAAGAGAGAGAGAAAGAAGGGATATATTTACAGAAATTTAGAGGATGGAGAGCAATAGAATGTAATGAGAGCACAATGGAGGGATAAATTATCAGGGAAATATTTTGCCAAAGATGATATTTGAGTTAAATTTTGCTGAATAAGGAGGGTTTAATCAAGATATTATGGACATTCTGCACACTTGCATGGGCAAAGCTTTTACAAGATATATAGAGCCTCGGAAAATGAAAAACTCTTGGGATGACTGCCAAGGAAGGTTGCCGGTATTATTTAGGTTCATATTTTCTGCATCCCTTGAAAATAAATGTAAACAGAAATGGTAAAAATATCACATAAAACTATATACACCTTGTATATTGTCATTAAAAAATGGGACTTCATCCTAATATTAAGTAATAATACTGATATTCTCAATTTGCAGTTTATAAAGATGACCCTACCACAAATTTGGATGATTACAAAAAAAATCACAAAACGAGACACAAGGTAAATTGTCTGTGTGCTAATTTATTAAGAATAATTTGTCAGATACTTAATAAGTAAATTATAAGAGACACTGCATTAAATCTTCATAATACATTTTAAAGTAGTGAGTTTCTCATTTTTTTTTCTTTTATTTTATTTATTATTATTATTATTATTATACTTTAGGCTCTATGGTACATGTGCGCAACGTGCAGGTAAGTTACATATGTATACATGTGCCATGCTGGTGCGCTGCACCCACCAACTCGTCATCTAGCATTAGGTATATCTCCCAATGCTATCCTTCCCCCCTCCCCCCACCCCACAACAGTCCCCGAAGTGTGATGTTCCCCTTCCTGTGTCCATGTGTTCTCATTGTTCAATTCCTACCTATGAGTGAGAATATGCGGTATTTGGTTTTTTGTTCTTGCGATAGTTTACTGAGAATGATGATTTCCAATTTCATCCATGTCCCTACAAAGGACATGAACTCATCATTTTTTATGGCGGCATAGTATTCCATGGTGTATATGTGCCACATTTTCTTAATCCAGTCCATCATTGTTGGACATTTGGGTTGGTTCCAAGTCTTTGCTATGGTGAATAATGCTGCAATAAACATACGTGTGCATGTGTCTTTATAGAAGCATGATTTATAGTCCTTTGGGTATATACCCAGTAATGGGATGGCTGGGTCGAATGGAATTTCTAGTTCTAGATCCCTGAGGAATCGCCACACTGACTTCCACAAGGGTTGAACTAGTTTACAGTCTCACCAACAGTGTAAAAGTGTTCCTATTTCTCCACATCCTCTCCAGCACCTGTTGTTTACTGACTTTTTAATGATTGCCATTCTAACTGGTGTGAGATGGTATCTCATTGTGGTTTTGATTTGCATTTCTCTGATGGCCAGTGATGGTGAGCATTTTTGCATGTGTTTTTTGGCTGCATAAATGTCTTCTTTTGAGAAGTGTCTGTTCATGTCCTTCGCCCACTTTTTGATGGGGTTGTGTGTTTTTTTCTTGTAAATTTGTTGGAGTTCATTGTAGATTCTGGATATTAGCCCTTTGTCAGATGAGTAGGTTGCGAAAATTTTCTCCCATTTTGTAGGTTGCCTGTTCACTCTGATGGTAGTTTCCTTTGCTGTGCAGAAGCTCTTTAGTTGAATTAGATCCCATTTGTCAATTTTGGCTTTTGTTGCCATTGCTTTTGGTGTTTTAGACATGAAGTCCTTGCCCATGCCTATGTCCTGAATGGTATTGCCTAGGTTTTCTTCTAGGGTTTTTATGGTTTTAGGTCTAACATTTAAGTCTTTAATCCATCTTGAATTGATTTTTGTATAAGGTGTAAGGAAGGGATCCAGTTTCAGCTTTCTACATATGGCTAGCCAGTTTTCCCAGCACCATTTATTAAATAGGGAATCCTTTCCCCATTGCTTGTTTTTCTCAGGTTTGTCAAAGATCAGATAGTTGTAGATATGTGGCATTATTTCTGAGGGCTCTGTTCTGTTCCATTGATCTATATCTCTGTTTTGGTACCAGTACCATGCTGTTTTGGTTACTGTAGCCTTGTAGTATAGTTTGAAGTCAGGTAGTGTGATGCCTCCAGCTTTGTTCTTTTGGCTTAGGATTGACTTGGCGACACGGGCTCTTTTTTGGTTCCATATGAACTTTAAAGTAGTTTTTTCCAATTCTGTGAAGAAGGTCATTGGTAACTTGATGGGGATGGCATTGAATCTGTAAATTACCTTGGGAAGTATTGCCATTTTCATGATATTGATTCTTCCTACCCATGAGCATGGAATGTTCTTCCATTTGTTTGTATCCTCTTTTATTCCCTTGAGCAGTGGTTTGTAGTTCTCCTTGAAGAGGTCCTTCACATCCCTTGTAAGTTGGATTCCTAGGTATTTTATTCTCTTTGAAGCAATTGTGAATGGGAGTTCACTCATGATTTGGCTCTCTGTTTGTCTGTTATTGATGTATAAGAATGCTTGTGATTTTTGTACATTGATTTTGTATCCTGAGACTTTGCTGAAGTTGCTTATCAGCTTAAGGAGATTTTGGGCTGATACAATGGGGTTTTCTAGATATACAATCATGTCATCTGCAAAGAGGGACAATTTGACTTCCTCTTTTCCTAATTGAATACCCTTGATTTCCTTCTCTTGCCTAATTGCCCTGGCCAGAACTTCCAACACTATGTTGAATAGAAGTGGTGAGAGAGGGCATCCCTGTCTTGTGCCAGTTTTCAAAGGGAATGCTTCCAGTTTTTGCCCATTCAGTATGGTATTGGCTGTGGGTTTGTCATAAATAGCTCTTATTATTTTGAGATATGACCCATCAATACCTAATTTATTGAGAGTTTTTAGCATGAAGGGTTGTTGAATTTTGTCAAAGGCCTTTTCTGCATCTATTGAGATAATCATGTGGTTTTTGACTTTGGTTCTGTTTATATGCTGGATTACATTTATTGATTTGCATATATTGAACCAGCCTTGCATCCCAGGGATGAAGCCCACTTGATCATGGT
This sequence comes from Pongo pygmaeus, assembly GCF_028885625.2. Classification (NCBI taxonomy): domain Eukaryota; kingdom Metazoa; phylum Chordata; class Mammalia; order Primates; family Hominidae; genus Pongo; species Pongo pygmaeus. Next base: position 125,752,682 of record NC_072373.2, on the reverse strand, counting down.
GGATAAGCTTTTTGATGTGCTGCTGGATTCTGTTTGCCGGCATTTTATTGAGGATTTTTGCATCAATGTTCATCAAGGATATTGGTCTAAAATTCTCTTTTTTTGTTGTGTCTCTGCCAGGCTTTGGTATCAGGATGATGCTGGCCTCATAAAATGAGTTAGGGAGGATTCCCTCTTTTTCTATTGATTGGAATAGTTTCAGAAGGAATGGTACCAGCTCCTCCTTGTACCTCTGGTAGAATTCGGCTGTGAAGCCATCTGGTCCTGGACTTTTTTTGGTTGGTAAGCATTGATTATTGCCACAATTTCAGATCCTGTTATTGGTCTATTCAGAGATTCAACTTCTTCCTGGTTTAGTCTTGGGAGGGTGTATGTGTTGAGGCATTTATCCATTTCTTCTAGATTTTCTAGTTTATTAGCGTAGAGATGTTTGTAGTATTCTCTGATAGTAGTTTGTATTTCTGTGGGATCAGTGGTGATATCCCCTTCATCATTTTTTATTGCATCTATTTGATTCTTCTCTCTTTTTTTCTTTATTAATCTTGCTAGTGGTCTATCAATTTTGTTGATCCTTTCAAAAAACCAGCTCCTGGATTCATTAATTTTTTGAAGGGTTTTTTGTGTCCCTATCTCCTTCAGTTCTGCTCTGATTTTAGTTATTTCTTGCCTTCTGCTAGCTTTTGAATGTGTTTGCTCTTGCTTTTCTAGTTCTTTTAATTGTGATGTTAGGGTGTCAATTTTGGATCTTTCCTGCTTTCTCTTGTGGGCATTTAGTGCTATAAATTTCCCTCTACACACTGCTTTGAATGCATCCCAAAGATTCTGGTATGTTGTGTCTTCGTTCTCGTTGGTTTCAAAGAACATCTTTATTTCTGCCTTCATTTCATTATGTACCCAGTAGTCATTCAGGAGCAGGTTGTTCAGTTTCGTCGTAGTTGAGCAGTTTTGAGTGTGATTCTTAATCCTGAGTTCTAGCTTGATTGCACTGTGATGTGAGAGGTAGTTTGTTATAATTTCTGTTCTTTTACATTTATTGAGGAGAGCTTTACTTCCAAGAATATGGTCAATTTTGGAATAGGTGTGGTGTGGTGCTGAAAAAAATGTATATTCTGTTGATTTGGGGTGGAGAGTTCTGTAGATGTCTATTAGGTCCACTTGGTGCAGAGCTGAGTTTAATTCCTGGGTATCCTTGTTGATTTTCTGTTTCGTTGATCTGTCTAATATTGACAGTGGGGTGTTAAAGTCTCCCATTATTAATGTGTGGGAGTCTAAGTCTCTTTGTAGGTCACTCAGGACTTGCTTTATGAATCTGGGTGCTCCTGTATTGGGTGCATATATATTTAGGATAGTTAGCTCTTCTTGTTGAATTAATCCCTTTACCATTATGTAATGGCCTTCTTTGTCTCTTTTGATCTTTGTTGGTTTAAAGTCTGTTTTATCAGAGACTAGGATTGCAACCCCTGCCTTTTTTTGTTTTCCATTTGCTTGGTAGATCTTCCTCCATCCTTTTATTTTGAGCCTATGTGTGTCTCTGCACGTGAGATGGGTTTCCTGAATACAGCACACTGATGGGTCTTGAGTCTTTATCCAATTTGCCAGTCTGTGTCTTTTAATTGGAGCATTTAGTCCATTTACATTTAAAGTTAATATTGTTATGTGTGAATCTGATCCTGTCATTGTGATGTTTGCTGGTTGTTATAGATTAAAAAAAAACTGAGACCCAGCAAGGTTAGTTAAGAAACCTGTGGTCAAGTAATGGTGGGTTCAGGAATCACATACAACTTTCTTAACATCAATCTTTTATTCTTTATCTCTTAGTAAATGTAATAACCCAGGACTTAATAAATGAATAAACTACCCCAGGGAGAGCAAAAAAGCAAACAAGGAATTTGAGAGATATGAATGAAATGTGAATACAATCTGGCAATTTTCTTTACATTTTGAATTGCGTAGCCTGTAAAAGACTATTGCTTCAAGTAAAAATCAAAACTCTATCTTCTAAAAATCTGTCAGAGAACAAAATGGAATTACTTGAAAATACTTTTATCCCAGAAATAACTTTTGTAAATTTCTGGATTTAAAAAACAAACGAAAGGCTTAAACCAATAAAGTGTAACTGAACATAAAAGAAAAACTCAAACATAAATTGAATAGTTAGGTCGGAAATGTCATTAATCAATACGAAGTGTCCTCTGGAAAAGATGTTAATAATGGCTAATAAAAATGGTTGCCAAGCACTTCTAAATATAAAATGTCATATAAAATTATTAATAATGACCATCACTGCAATTATTTTTTTTATTGCAAAAGCACGTCTCATATAAAAAGTTCACAGAATTATAAAGACATTAATGCTGACAACATACTGAAAAGACAGCAAATATTGAATATTTACAATGAATAATAGAATGATCCAAACTCATGTACAATTTTATGAAATTAGAATAATAGCTTCTCCTTTTATTCTTCCTATATGTTAATCAACTTATATAATGTCTTTAATAACAGGAAATATCCTTCTTAAAATATTGGCATAAAAATAATCTAGTCTTTTTTTCCTCAACTTTATCTTTTTATTCTCTCAACCTTATTGTGTAAAGATTCAAAGATATAGGCAAACACATCACTAGAGCAGTATACCTCCACATACCACCTCTTTATTAGATAATTATTAAAATATTTTGCTATCTTTTTCTATATGTATCTATATTAACCAATCAATCTATCTATCTGCTATCTTTGCTGATCCATTTAAACGTAGTTGTGGACTCATAGAGGTATCACCTTGATGGTCTTGGATAAGTTTCAGGAGTATTCTCTGGATTGCCAGGTAGAAACTCTTGTTATCTTCTCTTACTTTCTCCCAAATAAAGAGAGTCTCTCTCTCTGTTTGAGTCACCTGGAGCTGGGGGTTTAGTGATACAAGTACCTCTGTTGCCACTACTGTTAGGACTCTACTGAGTCAGACTTGAATCCAGAACAGCACTGGGTTTCACATAAGCCTGTTTTAACCACTCCCTGGCTACTACCTATGTTCTCTCAAAGCCGTGGTGCTCTACACTGGCATCTGGCAAAGCCAGCCAGGCCTATGTCCCTCCCTTTGGCATGATGAGTTTCTCTAGGCCCTGGACAGCTTCAGAGGTGCCACCTAGAAATTGGAGACCAGCTATAAAAACCTTAGAAGACTGCGTGGTGTTCTATTGTATTGCAGCTGAGCAGGCACTCAAACCACAGGATACAGTCCTTCCCATATTTCCTACCTTTCCAAAGACAGAGGAGCCTCACTCCATCCACTGCCACCACAGGCCAACGGGGGGTATTGCCAGGCTACCATCAAAGTTCTCTTAAGGCCCGAGGTCTCTTAAGTCTGCTTGTGGTAAATGCTGCCTGGATTTGGACTCACCCTTCGAGGCTGTGAGCTCCTCTCTGGTCCAGGGCATGTCCAGAAATGTCATCCAACAGCCAAGGCCTGGAATCAGGGACCCCAAGAGCCCACTTGGTGCTCTACTCCTCTGTGGCTGAGCTGGTACCTGAGGTGCAAGGCAAAGTTCCCTTTACTTTTCTCACCATTTTTCTCAAGCAGAAATCTTGCCCAATGGCCACCACAGGCAATGTGCTGAGTTTCACTTCAAGCCAGCAAGTCTCAGAGTCTTACCCAAGGCCCTTGATGTAGTACCTATATATCACCGCTGGTTATTCATGGTCCAACAGCTCTTCTGTTAGCAAGTGATGAAACCTACAAGGACTGGTTCTTCCCTTCCAGGCAGCAGGTTCTCTTCCTTCCTAGGGTGTGTTTAGAAACGTCTTCTAGAAAGGGAGCCTCACAACTCTAACCATTGGCCCATCCTGCTGTGGCTGAGCTGGTATCTACAATTCAAGACAAAGTCCTCCCCACTTTTTCCTCTCCTCTCCTTAAGCTGTAAGAAGGGATCTCTTTCATAGCTATAAGCTATATAGCTTGGGGTTAATAAAGGGTTGATGCCAGAATTCCCTTAGCCATTCCCGCTGGTGTCTCAGTAGGGTTGCATGCCCCCTGCTTGTCCTTTGGCTCTGGGCCCAGGTCAGCACTATGACTTGCCTAAGAGTTGAAGTCCTTGTGGCCTAGACTTCCTTTCAAGTTTATTTAGGACCTCAGAGCACTTTAGCCTGCTGTAATGAGGCTGCGGAAACTCAAGTTCTGAACATTGGGAGCAGTGATTCCTCTCTGGCTAGGATTGGTTTAAATGCACCCTCCACGGGCTGGCATCAATTTGGTCCAATATATTTTTTCTGCTGTAACAGGGTAGCTCTGCGTTCATTGCCTCACAATTGCTGAGGTCTCCCTCTCCCCAGTGCAGAAAAACTTTTTTTGCATCGTGCTACAGCTGCCAGGGGGGAAGAGGGAGGAGCGGTGTATTAGTTTGTTCTCACATTGCTATATAGAAATACCTAAGACTGGGTAATTTGTGAAGAAAAAAGTTTTAATTGACTCACTCTCTATCATGAGAACAACAAGGTGGAAATATGGTCACACAATCCAGTCACCTCCTACGAAGCCCCTCCTCCAATTTGACATGAGATTTGGGTGGGGACACAAATCTAAACCATATCCTCCCACCCCTGAACCTCCCAAATCTCATGTCCTTCTCACATTGCAAAATATAAGTATCTTTTCTCAACAGTCCCTCAGTCTTAACTCATTTCAGCATTAACTCAAAAGTCCACAGTTCAAAGTCTCATCTGAGACAAGGGAAGTATCTTCCATCTATGACCCTGTAAAATCAAAAACAAGTTAGTTACTTTTAAGATAAAATGGGGGTACAGGCATTGGGTACATGGTCCCATTCCAAATGGGAGAAATTGGCCAAAACAAAGGGGTTACAAGTCCCACTCATGTCTGAAACCCAACAGAGCAGTCATTAAATTTTAAGGCTTAAAAATAATCTCCTTTGACTCCATGACTCCATGTCTCACATCTAGGCCACAATGATGCAAGGGATGGGATCCCACAGCCTTGGGCAGCTCTGCCTCTGTGGCTGTGCAGGGTATAGCCCCCACAGGTGCTTCTACAGGATGGCGTTGAGTGCCTGCGGCTTTTCCAGGCCTGCAGTGCAAGCTGTTACACCATTCTGGAGTCTGGAGAACTACAGGCTTCTCCTGTAGTTAAATATGCAATATACTTTCATTTTGCCCCTCTTGGCATTTATGCTATTTTAAAATTAAAAGAAAAATTCCTATATATGTCGTGAGCTCTACAAATCATTATTATTTTTCTTTAAATAGTAATTTGTTTTTAAAATAAATTCCATTAATATGATATAAAGTTTTTTATGTTTTACTAAGTGGCTACCATTTCTGGAACTTCTCACCCTTTATGTAGATTTAGATTTCCACTTTGTATCATTTCCCATCTGCCTAAAATATACGCTTTAATATTTTAGCACAGGTCTGCCCATGAAGAATTCTCTGAGTGTTTCCATACAGAAAAAGTTCATGTTTTGTATGTGTATTTTAAAAATAGTTTACCAAGTATAAAATTAATAGCTTTCTTTCTCTCAACATTTTAAAGATACTGCTTTTTAAAATTTATTCCGGATTGCACTGCCATGATAAAAATAAACATCCACCCTTATTTTTTTTTCTCTATATGTGATGCACCTTTTCTCACCACCCCCATGTTGCCTTTAAAATTTTCTGTTTGATGTTTATTTAACTACTTGGTTTTTGCTATTTTAGCTATTTAGATACTGGGTTTTCATAATGTTTGAAAATTTTGGGACAATTATTTTTTCAAATTTTGTTTATTTACCCCATCCCTCTCCTATATTCCAGGGACCCATTTAATGGTTTTTCACAGTTAATTGATAATGTATTCTTTTGTTTTCCTTCAGGTTATTTTCCTGCGAATTTTATTTTAGATAGTTTCTATTGCTATTATTTCAATTTCATTTATGTTTTTAATTGCAGTGTCTATTCTTCCATTATTCTCATGAAGTTTATTTTTTTCCTTCATCTCTCATCTCTATTATTTTAATTTAGGGCTTTTTAATATCTTTACTGTTTCTACTTTTGAACAAATGGCAACCAGTTATATTAATTGTTTTAATGTCCTTTTCTATTAATTATATTAAATATGCCAGTCAGTTCAGATTGATTATTATACTCAATATGACTCACGTTTTCCCAATTCTTTGAATGTGTGGTAATCTTTTATTAGAGACTAGTCATTGTGAGTTTTACCTTTTCTATACTATAAATATTCTTGAGCTTTGTTCTGGGACATGGTAAAGTCAATTAATAATATTTTGATTATTCTGGAGTTTTAATCTATGATTTACTAAGTTGTACCAGAGCACTATATAGTCTAAGGCTAATTTTTTTCCCTTTACTGTGGCTGAACGTCCTATGTGTTCTACTCAATGCCTTGTAAATTATGGGACTGTCTACTCTGACTTGCGGGAATGTTAAGTACTAGCATCCCCAAGTGAACTCCAAGCAGTCCTTCCAGGTGGTTCTTTCCCTGGCCTTGGGTAGTTTCCTCACATGCATGTACTGATAAGTACTCAAGTGAACCCCTCAGGGGAACCCTGCACAATTCTTTTCACTTCCCTCTCTTGTCCTGTTTACTCTTCTCTGTGTATTCTATTCTCCTTCGTCTCCCCAGAATTCCCATTTTCATCTCTGGAAACTGCTGGACTCTGTCTGGCTTCTTCTTCCTTGCACTGGGTCCTAGAAACTCACCAAGGCAGTATGCTGAGATAATCATAGAGTTCACCTCATTTGTTTCTGCTTTTTGTTTGTTGTGTAATATCCAATATCTTGAAAATTATTAATTCATATATTTTGTTGGATTTTTTCATTGTTTTATGTGAGAGGTTAAATTTGTTCTCTATTACTCCATATTGGCCAGAAACAGAATAGTAATTTATTCTTAATCACCTTTAGATGATAGAGTGCATGGGCTCATATGATCCCTAATATAAAATTATCTATCTGTTTGGGGAGTGATAATATTAGAAGTTTATATTTTCCTGTCTGGTTAACACCTGTATTTAAGAATAGGAGACATCAGCTCCTTCAGGCTGTGTGTTGTCCCTTTATAGTTCACTATTATATTGTCAGTTCTGAGAAAAGCCCGTTGTCTCTGATGGGCAAGAAGGCTAGGTTCCCTTTACAGACCCCTGTTTATTAGAGGAAATGCTTAGTGGCTATGCAGCTGTTTAAAAGGCACCAATGCCATGCTGTGGTCTGGCACTCTGCCTTTCCCATGTCCACAGCACCAGCTCCTAATAACAGTGGTTATCATATACACCTTCCTTCTATTTTATCTTTTTTCAAGTTCTCCCTTTAAAATAAATTCACAGTTCCTTTCAAAATATTTATTTTAAAAAATATGAAAATATTTACCATCAGTAATCTCATAAGGGCATTATTTTTTTAAAAAGTTTGATTTTTTTCCCTTTTATACTCTCACCCATTCTGCTCAGAAACTAGAAAAGCATGACTTCAAACAAAACCAGAGAATAGATTTTCTTTTTATGAGTCTTGGAGCCCTAGAGAATCTGGGTTTTATTGCTAACCTTTTTTTTAATTTTAATTGGTCTGTGCCATTATGGTTAAATTCTTCCCTAAACATGTCTGAAACACAGAAGTTAATTATTTCACACTTTAGTGGAATTATCCTAAGACCTATCCGGTGTATTTTGGATCATCTGAAAATAATGAAATTTGTAAGTTAAGAAAATTAGACATTTAGGCAAAACTGTTGATACTCTACTAGGACAGAACACAGTCATACACATTCATCTTAAAAGCAGAAAGTTCACCCCAAAAAAGATTGATTTATTTTTTCTGTAAATGTTTTGGTATGTTTATTCATGGCAGTTTTATTTCTCAATTATATGGTTTTAATTTTCCACTTGGAAGATGACTATTCTGAATACAAATTTATTTTCAAGATACTGCCCTCTGAATATTATATCTAAAAAATCCAATTAACTTGCACAAATTATAGTGCTCCAAGGGCGTTCTTCTTTTTCAGAGAAGAAACCTATAAAAACAAAAATTAATACTCACAAATGAAAAAGTAGTTGCACAGAGTTAATTTTTTCCTATTGATTTACTTTCTCCTACCAAAAAAATCCCTCTCAGTGCATTATTTCCTATTTCTAGAATTTGTAATTGAAGATTCAAATATTTGTCAGCTCTCTTTTTACCCCTCTAACCCCTAAGCTTGTTAGTTATCGGAGAATATACTTAGAAGAAAGCAAACCTGTGGTACTTCAGGGACTTTCCTCTGACCTTTCCTATCTTAGGTGTCAAGGTTGAGCATTTTGATTGTGTTTCTTATCAGCTAAACTTCTAAACTAAAGCAGTGGTTTACTATTTCAGTTTCTTCTCAAAGGCTTATGGTACTTTTAATGGATTAGGTTTTCAAATTAAGACCAAGTTTAGTATTGACTATGGCAATGATAGACTAAAACTATTCTGTATTTATGCTACTCATTGTTTTTAAGCCAGTCTACTGGAAAAAAAATACTGGAAAAATACTTTATGTATTAGGTGGACTCTCAATTTTCAAGGAATTAAAAACATTCTCAGAATATTTCAATGAAAGGAAATTTATTATGAGAAAACATGGGGAAATGAGGTTTACAGGGGTTGAGATATCGTTTTTCTTTCTATCTTTGCCTGCTTCTTTTCTTTCTTTCTCTTTCTTTCTTTTTTCTTTCTCTCTTTCTTTTCCTTCTTTCCTTCTTTCTCTCTCTTCTTTCTTTTCCTTCCTTCCTCCCTACCTTCCTTCCTTCTCTCTCTTCTTTCTTTCTCTTTCTTTCTTTCTTCTTCCTTTCTTTCCTCTTTCTTTTGCTTTCTTTCTTTTCTTCTTTTGAAACAGGGTTTTATTCTGCTGCCCAGGCTGAAGTACAATGGCATAATCACAGCTCACTGCAGCGTTGACCTCCCAATCTCATGTGGTGGGAGGGTTTTCTATGTTGCACAGGCTGGTCTCAAATTCCTTACGTCAAGGAATCCACCCCCATCAGTCTCCCAAAATGCTGGTATTACAGGCATGAGCCACCACACCCAACCTGAAGTATCTTTCATGACATAATAGAAAATTAAAAATACAAAACACAGCTGTAGGTAAGGACATGAAAAATTTAGTAATTTGCACTATATAATTTCACTACATAAACTTATTTTTAATGCTTGTATAGAATTTAAATAATGCAAACACAAATAACTATAAATCTTTGCTAATGTGTATGCAATATATGAAAATGTACTTTGTGACATTAATAACAAAGTGTGGAGGGTTTGGTACTGTAAAGGAGTAGAATTTAAACTTTAAAATGTTTTATGCAATTGAAATGGTAACAAAGAAAAAATCTATGAATTATATATAAAGAAAATGAAAAGGAATTCAAGTCAAGTCACTACAAAACAAACCAAAGAAACACGAAGAAAGGCAGTAGCAGAAGACATGAGGGACAAAAAACTAAAAAACGTACAAAAAAATAAAACAAAATGTCCTCAGCAAATCCTTCTCTATTAATAATTTCTTTAAGTGAAAATGATTAAATTCTTCAATCAAAAGCTATAGATTGGCAGAATGGGTAAAAAAGGGAATACAACTATGTGCTATCTACAGAAGATTCACTTTAACTGAGGACACACACATAAGCTGAAAAAAAAAGGATGAAAAAAGATATCCCACGCAAATGGTAACCAAAAAAGATTAGGAATACTTATACTAATGTCGCATAAAATAGACTTAAAGTTAAAAACTGTTACAAGCAACAAAAAAAGACATTATATTTGATTGTTGCAAAAGTAATTGCAGTTTTTGTCGTTAAAAGTAATGGCAAAAACCACAATTACTTTTGTGCCAATCTAATGTAATGATAAAAGGGTGAATTCATTAAGAAGATATAACATTACAAAAATTTATTCACTAAGCATCAGAGCCCCTAAATATATAAAGCAAACTTTGACAGAATAAATGGGAGACATTCAGCAACACAATAATAGTAAGAGGCTTCACCTCTCCACTTTCAATAATGGATAGGACAACAAAATATCAGTAAGAAAATAGAGAACCTGAACAACACTATAGACCAATTTTACCTAATAGTCATGTACAGAACACTCCAATCAAAAACAAAATAATGCACATTCTTCTCAAGTGCACTTGGAACATTCTCCAGAGTAGACCATATTTTAGGCCAAAAAACAAGTCCTAACCAATTTTTTGAAAGATTGCAATTATACAAAATATATTTTCTGGTCACAATGGAACTAAACTAGAAATCTATATCAAAAGTAAAACAAGTATCTATGAATGTGTGGAAATTAAACAACGCACTCTTAAACAACTAATAAGTCAAATATTATATCACAAGGGAAATTAGAAAATATCTTGAGACAAATGAAAATGAAAGCATATCAAAATTTATGAAATGAATTGAAAAGAGTGCTGAGAAGCAAGTTGATATCTGTAAATATGTACATTAAGAAAGAAGGTCTAAAATCAACAACCTAACTTTATATACTTCAAGGAAGTAGGAAAAACAACAACAACAGCAACAACAACTACGTCCAAAGCTAGCAGAATAAAGAAAATAATAAAGACTAGATAAATTTAACAGAAAAAAGTAAAACAATTAAAAAAATCAATGAAACAAAAACGTGGTTTTTGAAAAGATGAACAGTGTTGGCAAACTGATAACTAGACTGACTAATAAAAGAGAACATTTGAATGATTAAAATCAGAAGTAAAATAAGAAACATTGTAATAAATGCCACAGAAGTAAAAATGAGTGTAAAAGAACACTATGAACAATTGTATGCCAAAAAATTGGATAACCTAGAATAAATAGGTAATTTCTAGAAACACACAACCTACCAGGCTGTCATGAAGGAATGAAAATTCAGAAGAAACCGATAACTAGTAAAGAGATTGAATCAATAATCAAGTACCTGCCAACAAGGAGATAGTCCAGTTGACTTCTTTGGAGAATTCTACCTTAACACTTAAAAATAACACCAGATCTCTCTGAAAATCTTCCAAAGAATTAGAAGGGGAGAGGACACTTCCAAGTTTATTCTATGAGGCTAGTATTACTGTGATACCAAAGCAGACAAAGACACTATAAAGAATGAAATTGGCACACCAGGATTCTTAATTAATATTGATGCAAAAATCCTCAAAAAAATACTAGCAAACCAAATTCAAAATTATATTAAAAGGATTATACACCATAATCATGTTGAATATACTCCTGGGATGCAAAGATGTTTAAACATACAAAATTATTAAATGTAATACACCACATTAGCAGAATAAAGGACAAAAAAGACTTGATGATCACAATTGACAGAGAAAAAGCATTTAACAAAATTAAAAACTCCTTAATAATAAAAAAAACCTCACACTTAACTAAGAATAGAAGAAAACTACCTAAAGACAATAAATGCCATGCATGAAAAGATGACAGCTGACAAGACATTCAGTGGTGAAAGACTAATTAATAGATGTAAACAACCCAAATGTCCATTGATGAACAGATAAACAAAATGTGGTACATGAATACAAAAGAATATTATTCAGCCTTATAAAGGAAGAAAATAGCATTATATAGTATAAAATAATAGTAATCCACTCATAAGTTTGTTGTAAAAATTAAAGAATATGTGTAAATGTTCACACAACAGTGCCTGGTATTCATAAGGGCTCAATAAATGATCTGTGCTTCTTGAAAAAGTGCTATCTGCAAACAATGCATATAGGCACATATTTGTTTGTGTGTGTGTTGTGATGATGAGCTGAGACTGGACTCTAGGTGGAATTAGAGACTCACCATAGATACCTAGTCTTATCTGAGTTACAAAAAATATTTAGGGCACACCAATATTTGATTTTTTATGTGCACTTTATTTAAAAAATTTGTATCTATTGGGAAAAAAATGTGAAACCCCAGATCAGAATTATGGCAAATGCGATTATCATTCTTTATCACCTAATTCTATCTAAATCTCTAATGGAAATATTCACTTTAGAACCAAGTTAAGCTGACTCTTTAGGGATCTAAGATATGGTAACACCAATCATGTTATTAGATAAATGATATATTCATATATATTATATATATATAATTTATAGAGTAAGGGTCAAATAATGCACATTCATGTAAACCATTTTCAGACTATGTTCAAGATACAACTTTTCTCTTTGAAATCTAAAATCATCCATGCTGAGACAGAGGAGAAATTATTTGACCCATTTTAAGATGAGGTTATTGAAGTCAAAGTTATTAAGCATTTTACTTAGAGTTACCTGATAAATCCAGGTTTAACTAATGTTTTTCTAACATCTACAATTCTTTCTCCAATAACATAATTAATTCCTTGACTGACTTAGCACGAAAGTACAAGTTAAAAAGTTCTAACGTTCTGAAAACAAAGAGAATATATAGTGAAACTATGTGGAAACCAGAACATTACACATTAATACAAATATTGCAGATATTATGTTTTTGAAGATTAAAGCTGATATTTATTCTTTTGACTCTTACATATATAAATTTATTTGGACTAATAACTCTGGTTAAAAAAATAAAGTGATTTTCATTGTCATAAAATGACATTTGCTTTCATTATTCTACGGCTTTGTATGTTTCTTGCAAGAGAGTGCTCATAAAGCCTGCATATTAAATCACTCAGACATAATACTCCACAAACATCCTGTGAAGATGATAATGACTAATACTAATTAGCTGATCACTGAGCTATAATTATTCTAAGATAAAATAAGCTATGGGTATTAAAGATAAGTAAGAAAAGTAATGAAGTGCCTGTGTCAGAAGGCCTGGGTCATATGCAGTACATATGAGCTGAGAAGGACAGAGTAGGTTTAATCTGCCCACATCCTCTGTTTGTATAAAGAAAGCAAACCAGGATTTCCAAAACCTAACCTGAGATATTTAGCTGAAAATGAAGTTTTTATTTTAGAATGATTTTCTTGATGGTGAAGTAGTATTTTTCACTGCTGGTTTTGACCGTTCTTGTTTTCACATGTAGTTTTCACAAGGAAGACCTTCATTATTACCTTTGAAAAAGCACTGTTCTATTGTTAGAAAAGATCAGTGGACTCTGAAATCTAAGATTCCAGTTTTGAATAAGATCAAACAAAATGTACTACCATTATTGTTATATTTAAGTTACTGACAGCTTGTTATTTGGAATTTGTGTAATAAATGGCATTATATACATTTATATTAATTAGTCTAATGACAATAAAGAAACTGCATCAATATGATACTTATATTAAAAATATTCTTGCTGGATTATCTGCATTTGCATGCATAATTGGATAGAAAATTCAGATGACATTCTATTGTGACATCTGCCAGCTAATATAAAAGCTAATACTAGATGAATAAACATATGACAATGAGTAGTTTTTCAATGTCTTAAAAATTAATTCAGAAGCATCCATTTTAAACTATAATAGGCAACATAAACCATATAATTTTGTAGATTATGTGATTTTGGATTAAAGACAAGGCCTTATTTGTAAGGATTCTTCTGGATTGTATTCTCTATTTATATATGATCCTTGGCAATGTTAATTTGGATTTCAGTGTTGCTTAAGATTTTAACTCTCAAGTAATTATGCTTTATAACACATTTGGGTCCTTAAGTTTGAATGGGTTTAGCATGGTAGATTAGTGCATGCTAGATTCATCTCACCAATATATTGGAATCCTTCCATTCTGGCATCAAGAGAAAAAACTGTAAATGATGATGAACTTAGAATTTTAATAGACTGTAATTAATCTTCTGTAGCTTTTTTGGAAATGTGAATCTAATGTATCTGCTTTCTATCCTAAATATAATATTGGTTACAACAGTGTAATTTGTCATGCAAAACAGCTTTTCTCTTACATTAAAGTCAAAGTAGTACAGCTGGTAGAAGTTTGCTGGTTTTGAATACTGACACAATAAATACTCTAAGAAGTTCTGCTGAAGCCTTCTATTCTTGGAACTCTAAAGAGCCTCTTTGAATTCCACAAAGACTAATACATTCTTATTTCTTTACAATCTCAAATATCCCTGTTTCCAGAGATAAAAAAGAGGTCAGAATACAAGACTAAATGAGAATGGGTTCTCTTAGGCTTAATTTTTCAATGTATTTGAAGGACACATCCTGTTTTGTCTGGTAAGTCGAACAAGTCAGTTTTTGGAGGGATACACCGGTCAAATTCTCACATCGGAGTCAACCTTTGTCTTCCAAAAGAAGCAATTTATCTACTATTAGAATTCTTCTACAAATTTTATAAATAATGTAACTCATTGAAATCAGCATGTATATCTTAACATAGCTAGCGTCATGCTGTCCTCTTGAGATACTAGTTAAAGCATCTCAAAGCTCAGTATAGGTCTAACGGCTGCAATTATTTGGCCAAAATATTTATTGTCAGCTTAGAATGTGCATGGTTCTTTCTTGGAGCTGAATTAAGCACGGTGAACATTTATGTATTAACCTCACCCGATAGAACTTATGATTTAGTGAAGACACACACACAAAATGCCCACCAAAACTAATATAACATTACAAATTATTAATAAACTTTATTAACAACAAGAAAAATAGAGTACTTCAGGAGATGCTAACAGGAATCAGGAAGACTTTCTGTAGAAGACATATTTAATCTTACAATTGAATGAGTATAAGTAAAATTGATGAGTAAAAGTTCACCAGTAACACAGAATTAAGGCTATTTTAGGGAACAGGAACAATATGAAAACTTCTTTCAACACCTGGTATCTCTGCATCTACTGGGATCACTATACTGCCATAGGGCTTATATTTTGTTTTAAATGTGCAGCAATGTCATGCTTCCAATATTTGATCTAGTTGAACAAACACCTGTTTCTTCAATGTTTCTATCTAGATAGGATTCTGTGTTGCAGATTGCAGATAGGCAGTTTACAATAGTTGACATTTCACACAAATCAAGAAGTGTGGAAATATTCAGTTCCTTTTAAGTCAATACCACATATTTTGCACTTGTGTTGGAACCATATCAGAGGTTTAGGATAGACAAAATAACACTGAGATCACATATTTATTTTTGTTCTTTGAATGAAAAGACTAGCAACGATAGCAAAGCTCATGCACTTTATCACTAGAATTAAATTGGCCGTTGACATCTCAGCTGCGAGCAAGCTTGAAAGAACACTGGTGCTACTTTAGTCTCTGGCTATGCAAGGATACAGCATGCTAGAAGGAGGTCTAAGAATAAAACATAGAGGCTTGTGAAGCTACAGAATCAATTTGAATAAAACTTTTTGTCTCTTCTTCTTGAATTAAATTTTTATGATGTTTAAAATAAGCCTGCTAACATAGTAGTAAATAAAATGTGAATTTATTTTAAAAGTTGATATTAACAAAACAGAGGGTGACTTTTTATTTATTGCTGAAAAATAAAAGTGGTCCTTGGAGCCACAGAAAACCCTGCTCAGTTAAGCATCACATTAATTTTTAGGTGTTGTGCCAGTCCCAGTGTGACATTGGGTCTGTAAAATTTTGGTGTGTTACTTTGGTGTATATTTTGGCTACATATACAAATACTGATAAAGTTTCTATGGCCTATGAATCATGACTTGATCCTATGTCATTTCCATTTTTCAGCAGTGAACTAATTTAATCATAATTTTTATTTTTTTTTAAACCTCTATTGAATAAAATCATTGTCTACTGGGTGTTCCTCACAGCTATCTCAGGTTGACTACCAAGAAGGTAGCTAAGCACAACTGTGTTGACTTAGAAACTCAGTCTCTGGCTGATGCTGGTGCTGTTGAATTCATAGGAGCCGATCTCATGTCTACAGGCTCCTTTTGACTCTCCAGCTGCACCCTGGACACAAAGCTCCTACTAAAAGTAGTTTGTTGCTTTTTGATCGCTTGTAATTTTTTTATTATTAACTATGAAGCATCATGGGTATAGGATGTCTCTCTGGGTTTTGACCGGAATTGCATCCCTCAGTAACAAGCCCAAGAATACTTCTTCATGAGCTCTCATTTCATACCTGTACCAGAGATTTCCAGGAGTTTTGGTCCTCGCTCTCTGGCTTCACATTTGCATTCAGATTTTAGCTATTACGAAATATAAATATTAAAATAATTACTTTTTAATAGTTTTATTTATAGACTTATTTGCTTAGGTGATTAACACAAAATCTTCACATGAATTGAAGTTTATTTGGTCCACAATGGAAAATAAATTAAGAAAGTACAAGAGTCATATTTTTACTTATTATTTTTTATAAGGTCAGGTATACAATGTTACATTCAACAAAAGAATTAATTGTTTTATAAAATACTTCCATTTACTGTTTAGGCCATTTGAAAACAAACCTTAAGATTTCTGAAAAATAATAATTCAAGATTTAGAATGAAGCATATCAATATTCAGTTTATGTTATAAGAATTTTGCAATGGATGTCTATTAAGTTATTTTCTCTTCTTCCTTTTCTTTTTCTTTTCTTCTAGTTATAAGAAAATGATGCCTTCACTACTCTCTGGTAAGAATATAGCTGATGTGATTCAAATAATCTATACTGAACTAAACCTTGAAATTTATTTCTTTAAGTTTATAAATTCTTCATAATTAAATGTACTTTCACAAAATACCTCCAATTATTCTAATTTAGTCCTCCAAACATTCATTTTGTCTTTCATGAAAAACAAGTCACAATTTTATATATTTGCATAAATTGTTTACATATGAATATTGTTTCCTTGGCAATAACTACTGGAAAAATAAAGATTAAATGGTCAGATATATTGCATTAATCAATAATTACCATAAATGATACCACAGAATGTCAATACTGGAGATTAGATTATAGCAAAGAAATAAGGTGTGACATTACTTTCTTTTTTTATTTGATATTTCAGAATTTACTTTCAAGAAAATTCTGAATTTTAATAACATTACCATTTTTCCCTTCTGACATTTTTTCTGCATCATGACAAAAATGTCTATAAATATTTTAAATATCAGAGTTATTGTGCTTACCTAAAATAATATTTAAAATGTCATTTCAGGTTAATGTATAAATGTACTAAATTATCTTTATAGTTTTAAAATATTTACAAATACTTAAAACATTTATTTACTTATTTATCACAAGTTTCCATTTGAGAAGGTATCGTTAGGGTAAATTAAAGATTTTCTGATTTCTGTTAAATAAGTTCTCTTAGTAAAATTTATATAACCTACATATTATTCTCCTTTGCCTTACACTTCTGTTTATATTTTTATTAAAAAGTAACAAAAGTTATAAGAATTTTTCTTAAATGTAATGAAAAAAGTGAAAATTATACTCACTACATCATCCTCATTAACTTGATACTCTTATTTAATTAAGAAGATGATTCTAAAGTCTTAACTCCATCTTGTACCTAAAGAATAGTAAACTGCTTTAAAAAATCAATAGACTAGGGAAAATGTTTATCACACTGGAATAGATTCTATCATTGTACATTTATCATTTGATTTATTGAGACATTCTCTGGGCTAAAGATGTCACTTCATCTCACCTGGCATGCCAGGTTTTTGAATATATCTAAGGCCTTCTGCAGAAGAAAACAATATAATTGATTCATCAAAGGCATTACTCAAAGCCCCTAATGACTTTTAGTACATATTTTTTTAGAATTAGAAGGACCTCGCATTCGTTTTCTCCATTGATCATCCTAATAGCAGTAAGAAGTAAGTTACACAAGCATATTACCCCCACTTGTGCAGATGTCTAAACTTAACCACAGATAGGTTAGTGGTTTGCCCATGACTCATATCTAACAACGAGCTGATCTGGAATTCTAAGCCAATTTTTCTGAATAAATGGATGCTTTTCACTCTATTTGGCTCACAATAGTCAAATTGCTATAAATATTTTTAAAAGGTTTTACCTTTATTCTGAAATTCATACTCTATTTTGTGAGAAAACTTCACATTTGTATTTCCATTGAAGATCCTTCAATAACTTAGCAGTAATAGATTGTTCAAGTTCATGGATACTCTGGCAAAAGTTTAGTTTTAGAGAATATCACATTAAAATAATAGGCTGGAGTATACCATTTTGTCTATCATTGGAAATAATGTAGAACTCTAAAACAACATCAACAACTGAAATAAAATAAACAAATAATAAAGAAAGACAGAGCAGGATAACTGTTTGCATTTTATTTGGTTATACTAATTAGTGCAATTACAATGTTAATAAGATTATAATTAATTTTAAATCAATTACTGTGTAATTGTTGAGTAAATGGAAAACACAATAAAATGTTAATAAGTGTCTAAAAGCTCCATCAAGGCCTATTGACAGCCAAAGAGATGAATGCAGGCTGGCATGAGAGTCATCCAATGTTGCCATACAAGGTTGTAACGTGACAATTAATATTAATATATATAGCCTCTACTTTGTTAGCTTACAGCTTTTAGAATTTCTAGGAGCTACTGCTAAATATCAGTAGTGAAGAGAGCTTTAAGAGTTATTTTGAGCAGACAACAAAAGTCTCTCCATCCCACTCTAAATTAAAGGAAAAATAAATATTACAGAAGTAGAATATATGTGGTATTTGGTAAAGTATTAAGGGGAAAAATGCTCATCTTCTATTTAGTCTTCTCTGGCCACTGTAGTGGCTTTCTTATCATCAGCCACATTCATTACCTTTTTGGCTAAATATGAAAATTATCATTACTATATATGAACAAAATGAGCCCAAGGACTTACAAAGCCTATGAATCAAGGTAAAGAAGGAACATATTTAATTATTCTCATCTTCATTTTGTGTTTTTTTAGTTAAAATTTTAGTCAAAACTACCAGCTTAAGCTGATGGATATTTGTCATTTTGCTCATGATGTTCTTATTTCTTTCATTTTTTGTGTGTGTCTAAAACACTCCCACCATACACATTCTACTCACTTAATGGAATCATTCCATTGAAACATTTGAAAACAAGTCTCACTAATCATACATTTCTACCATAGCTTCAGTGAATAATTTGTATGTATGTGCTAATAGTCTTAAGAGAAATAGGCTCATTTTCTCTAAGTGTAGTTCAATATAGAAAATGTGAGCATGAATAAATATTAGCTCTAATTTACCATTTTCCATAATACATATTGAGAAATTTCTTTATTATGGTTTAATTTTGAAGAAGTCTTTACTTATTTATATACTAAGCAATTGCAAATGGAAATTTAATTTATTTCATATTTGAAGTTATTTTTGCATATATGTTTTTTCATCAAGAAAAATCTAACTTCATGAAAGTTCTTTTCTCATTTATCTTAAGCTATTGAAAATAGGCTAATTTCTCAATAGCCAAAGCTACTAAAATAATTATTTAGGGTATTCAGCTATGTTATTTGAAAAAAAAAAATCTCACATGGGCATGCTTAAAAGTCATTACTGAACAGATGTGGCATTTTATAAACTTTTAGTACTATATAAAACTAGAAATAAAAGTTCAAACAAAAAGTTGAGCACTGGTTTTCCAATTTCATCCATGTCCCTACAAAGGACATGAACTCATCATTTTTTATGGCTGCATAGTATTCCATGGTGTATATGTGCCACATTTTCTTAATCCAGTCTGTCATTGTTGGACATTTGGGTTGGTTCCAAGTCTTTGCTATTGTGAATAATGCTGCAATAAACATACGTGTGCATGTGTCTTTATAGCAGCATGATTTATAGTCCTTTGGGTATATACCCAGTAATGGGATGGCTGGGTCAAATGGAATTTCTAGTTCTAGATCCCTGAGGAATCGCCACACTGACTTCCACAAGGGTTGAACTAGTTTACAGTCCCACCAACAGTGTAAAAGTGTTCCTATTTCTCCACATCCTCTCCAGCACCTGTTGTTTCCTGACTTTTTAATGATTGCCATTCTAACTGGTATGAGATGGTATCTCATTGTGGTTTTGATTTTCATTTCTCTGATGGCCAGTGATGGTGAGCATTTTTTCATGTGTTTTTTGGCTGCATAAATGTCTTCTTTTGAGAAGTGTCTGTTCACGTCCTTCGCCCACTTTTTGATGGGGTTGTTTGTTTTTTTCTTGTAAATTTGTTGGAGTTCATTGTAGATTCTGGATATTAGCCCTTTGTCAGATGAGTAGGTTGCAAAAATTTTCTCCCATTTTGTAGGGACATGGATGAAATTGGAAATCATCATTCTCAGTAAACTATCGCAAGAACAAAAAACCAAACACCGCATATTCTCACTCATAGGTGGGAATTGAACAATGAGAACACATGGTCACAGGAAGGGGAACATCACACTTCGGGGACTGTTGTGGGGTGGGGGGAGGGGGGAGGGATAGCATTGGGAGATATACCTAATGCTAGATGACGAGTTGGTGGGTGCAGCGCACCAGCATGGCACATGTATACATACGTAACTTCCCTGCACGTTGTGCACATGTACCATAGAGCCTAAAGTATAATAATAATAATAATAATAATAATAAAAAGAAAAAAAAATTACCTATCGGGCTGGGCACAGAGGCTCACATCTGTAATCCTAGCATTTTGGGAAGCCAAGGCAGGAAGATTGAGCCTTCTTGAGCTCAACTCCTGCTTTAGCCCAAGAGTTTGAGACCAGCCTGGGAAACATGGTGAAACCACATCTCTACAAAATATACAAAAACTAGCTGGGCTTGGTGGTGCATGCCTGTAGTACCAGCTACACAGGAGGCTGAGGTAGGAGGATCACTTGAGCACAGGAGGTCAAGGCTGCAGTCAGCCATGATCACACTACTGTACTCCAGCCTGGGCAACAGAGTGAGACCCTGTCTCGAAAAAATACAGACAAAAATTTTTAAATGGCCTGTTGGGTACAATGTTCACTATTTGGGTAATGGGTACACTAGAGCCCAAACCTCACAATTATGCAAAATATCCGTGTAACAAACCTGCACATATACCCCTTGAATCTAAAACTATTTTTAAAATAAAATAAAACAATACCCAGCAAAAAAAAAAAAAAAAAAAAAAAAAGTTGAGCACTGGACAATTATGCTATTTGGGATCTAATATTTCTTTCTGTAGGCAAAAATATAGAAGTTGGTTAAGACATTTTTAAAAACTTTACCCAGTTACAATGTTTTGTTGTTGTTGTTTTTCTTCTAAGAGAGGCATTTCTTCAATTACATTCAATAATGATTATTTTTCTCCCTGTGAGAGACATTCTATAAGTAATTAGAAGATTTATAGTAGAGCTACAATTTAAGACAGGGCAATTCACTAGTATGGATACACCTTTATTCACACTTAAACCACTGCCAGCTTTGCGTCCGAGAATGTTAGTTTTCTTTAGTGAAGGAAAATAATAGGAAGTCCTTTTCCATGTATGTCCAGAGAGAGAGGAATTTCTTGCCCTCCAAAATTCTTACCAATAAATATATAGTTTCAGGTGATAATGTCTAGTGAGCAAAGGTCACTTAAGAATTCTTGGGACCTGTCAGATCCAACCATAGCTACAGTTACATTAGGCTGGAGGAGTCCATCATCTATCTTAATCCAGATAGGTGCTGGAAAACCACCTGACTCAGACTCTGTGTGTTTCGTTAATATAGGAGTTAAACATTACACAACATGATAGTCCATGAATAACATCCTTAATCATCATCTCAAGACTCTCTACTGTAATACTGCCTTGTTGTGAGAACATGCCTGAACTCAACATTGTGGAACCAGAGCAGTTTCATTATCCAAGTACCTATCAGGTTTGTGTTAATAAACAGTCCACATACTGGCTTATCCTGCAGAGAGAAAAATTTCAATGCTTCTAGAAAGAACGTGATAGCTTTTCTACCAAAACAAAAAACAAAATAACAAAAAGTGTTACGTTAGCTTTAGATTTCTTTTTGGCAACACTAAATGTCAACTGATTTTTTTTTTTTTTGACACATCAGATTTTTACAGAACAAGTTATTTTCTGGATATAAGATATTTGAGGGACAGGTCATTGACTTTTTCAGGTCAAATGGCCTGAAATTTTAAATTAGCAATACTTGAGGTTATTTATGAGAGCTATTCTAGGACAGAGGCAATTTACTATAATTCTGGCCACCTCCTGGTTTTGCAATGAAGTATTTTTTTTTTTTTTCACCTGTTTGTTGGACTTTTCATCACACTAGGGTTTGGGCACAGTCAAACTTACAGACACATTTGAAAAATAAGTAAAGTTTTTGTAAGTTGATTCTACTCTTCCTTTAATGTCATTATTCTTCCATTCCACCAGGCTCCCCTTCTCTCCTTTCTCCTACTCTATGTCCAATACTAGAGAGACTTGTGGTTTCTTCATTCAGAATGCTTGGACTCTCTTATCATATTCAGTACATATATTTCTGTCTTCAGATTTTTTTCTTTCTCATCCATTTTTAAGTCCTTCTTCTCAGAACTCAATATTTTCCTTTCTTATATAGAATTATAATGTAATTAGTATGTCTTTGGAATACATAGCATAGTAATACTTTGGAGCTGGATGTCTGGATTTCATTTCTGTGTTAGTTCGCTAGAGCTGTAATAACAAAGTATTACAAACCAGAAGATTTAAAGAACAGAAGTATATTGTCTTACTGTTCTTTGTGATAGAAGTCTGAAACCAAAGTGTTGGGAGGATGGGTTACTTCTGAGAGCTGTGATGGAGCATCTGTTTCATGCCTCACTCCTAGCCTTTTGTGATTTCCTGGCAATCTTTGGTATCTAGGTATTAATTTGAAATTCTCATTGAAATACTATGATACTTGTAATAGTATTATTTTAATTTTACCAGATGCAGAAACATTGTCTCAGGGTAGTTAATGTAAGGGATTATTATGGGTTGAATTGTTTTCCTTGACTTCTACTGTAACACCCCATCTCTGCCTTCATCTTCACATTCTCCTTGTGTGTGTGTCTGTATCCAAATTTCCCTTTTTATAAGAGTAGCAGTCATGTAGGATTAGGGGTCGATTCTATTCCAGTATGATCTCCTCTTAACTAATTAACTCTGCAATGGTCTGATTTACAAATAAGTTCACATTATAAGGCACAGGAGGTTAGGACTTCATCATATAAATTGGAGTATAGGAAACACAATTCAACTCATAAACAGCTCTTACATTAGCCTCTGTGAGCCAAAGTTTATGTTTCTGTTAAAATTAGAATAGTACTATTACCTACCTCATAGTGTTTTTATAAGGATTGAGGGAATTAATACCTAGATAGCACTTAGAATGATAGAGGACATATAATAAGCATTACTAATAATGAATACATGTGATATTTCTGATACGAACACATTTTAATGAAGATATTCAGAGAAAATGTTTATAACTCAAATCAGTCAGATTTGAGAGCTCTATTTATTGTCTAGATAGGGGGTTTGATTCCTTATTTTTAGGTGCCAAGTGAAATGACTTTTAGAAGAGAATTATAGCATTCACTACTAGGTACTACTTATAGCTCTACTATATCATGGTCACCTAGTATTAAAAACTCATACTGATTGTTGCCTAATTACCAGAAAAGTTTTTGGTAGTGTGTTTCAGTATCTCTCAGCTATCTGGCCACATATTTCAGAAGAATCATGTGACTTACATTCTTTATAGTTTGAGGAAATTGCTATTGTAGTTTGCTTTATATGCAGCATTTTTAGATTTAACATAAAATCTTAAATGTACATTTTCATACATTACTCTGATGTGGGAAAAAAAGGAAATAATACCAGAAAATTCTCCCAGCCTGGTTAAACTAAAAAATAAACATGTTCAATACTGTTAAGATGTAAATGAACAACATATTGCATTCTGATACACCTGCAGAAATGTTTGTACCTCTATAATTTTTATAACAAGAAAGTTTGAGGTTATTTTCATACATGGATTTTCTAAAATCTCATTAACACCTTTGCTACCTGTTTACATTTTGTGTTTTATGTTGTGATATTGACAAAATGATAAAGTTCTGGCTGTAATTTGGTTTGCACATTATTTTTAAGTGTGCTGCAAACTCATATGAATATAGAGATTGTAAGGAACATTTTAGGCAATTAAAAAATCAGCAAGAACCCAAGATTCCAAAGTGTTGGAAAGAACTTAAATGATGTAATAAAAAGTTCAGACCTTCGGAAGAATTTTCTATTTACTAGTTTAACAACTTAGAATTTTTAACTCTTTGGTTTGGTTTTCATCAACTTTATTGAGATGTAATTGCTATATAGTAAACTACGCATAAAGTTTATTATTTGACAAATTTTGATTTATGTATATATTTGTCAATCGCCATGTTTAATATTACAAATCTATTACCCTAAAAGTTTCTTTGTTACCTTTTTGCATCACTCTCTTGGTCTATCTTTGCCTTACCCCACTGTCCTCAGGAAATCACTGCTCTGCTTTCTACTAGTGTAGGTTAGTTTCCGTTTTCTAAAATAATATATAAATCAAATCATATACTATGCACATGCACTTTTTTGTCTTTAAGTCATGCAGCATAATTTTGTGAGAACTATCCATGCTGCTGTTGATATCAATAGTTTTATTCAGTCTTATTGACGAGCAATATTGCATTGTTTGGCTATAACACAGCTTGTTCAGGGTTATATCATAACGAGTAAATTATTGGGCAGTTGGATCCTTTCCAGCTTTTGGCTACTACAAATGTTAAGTGCTATGAACATTAATCCATAAGCCTTTGTATGGACATACATTTTTAGTTTCTTTGGGCAAATTTGTAGGAGTGAGATGGCTGGATCATATGGTAAGTATGAGTTTCACTTTGTAAGAAACTGAAAAATGTTTCCAAAGAGATTTTACCATTTTGTATTCCATCAGTGGATTTGAGAGTTTCTGTCATAAATAATCTCAAGGATATACACCTTGCCAAACACAGTTTTAATTGATTTGTAGGCAAAGGAAGTTATGTGAGATAAATCAATTTAAAGAGTGTTAGATAATTCTAGTATTTTTTTTAAATGCAAATATATTCTCATTTTATATGATAGTCTATGGAAAATCAGATTCCACTTCTTTTTCTATTCTTTGAGAGTCAAGGTTTATGGAAAGTGTTGACATATCAATAAGATGAAGGTGTTGACCTACTAGATTGCAAAAAAAAAAGTGCAGTGATGATATTACTTGCTTTGTCTAAAATTTTCATTTTTGAATTGACATATCACTTCTGCTATTTACGCTTGTCAAAACAAGTTATCTGGGCAAATGTTTTAAAAGCTGTAGAAATTATACATAAAACAAACATAAGAAGATTGAAAAGTTGCAGAAAGAAAGAAATGAGAATGGCTGAGAATCTCAGGACATGAAGAATGACATGGTGGTGAGTTCCCTGGTTTTATTTTTGCAACTTATATACTGGATGAGGTGTCAGAGAAGATAGCAACCCAGAAGTGCCAATAAGTGCATACTAAAAATAAAAAAATAAAATAAAACCTCATCAAAATGCTGCCATTTCCAGCTTTTTTTTTAGTAGAGACGGGGTTTCACCATATTAGCCAGGATGGTCTCGATCTCCTGACCCTGTGATCCGCCCGCCTCAGCCTCCCAAAGTGTTGGAATTACAGGCGTGAGCCACTGCACCTGGCCTTTTTTTCTAAATATGCTAACATTCATGAATTTCAGAAATTTTACCTGGATATCTCTGTGGGCCAGTTTTCCAGCCTACTACCACATTTATGAGCAATATTGGTTCATCAATTTTATTTTTGTATTGCGTTTGTCAGATTTTATTGTTAGAGTAATATTAGCTTTATAAGATAATTTGGGAATGATTTAGATCACTTTGGGTATATATATTCCAAGTAATGGGATTTCTGGGTCAAATGCTAGCTCTAAGGTTTTTGGGAAATTTTCCCACTGCTTTCCACAATGGCTGAACTAATTTCCATTCCCAACTGCAGGGTTTAAGCTTCCCTTTTCTCTGCAGGCTCACCAGCATCTGTTAATTTTTACTTTTTAATAATAGCTCTTCTGACTGGTGTGAGATGAAATCTTACTATGGTTTTTATTTGCATTTCTCCAGTGATTAGTGTTGTTGAACACTTTTTCATATGCTTATTGGCTATGTGTATGTCTTCTTTGGAAAGTGTCTTTTTATGTCTTTTGCCCATTTTTTTAATAGGGTTGTTTGGTTTTTGCTTGTACTTCTTTTTTTAAGTTCCTTATAGATTCTAGATATTAGACCTTTGTCGGATGCACAGTTTGCAAATATTTTCTTTCATTTTGTGGGGTATCTATTTACTCTATTCATAGTTTCTGTTGCTGTGCAGAAGCTCCTTAGTTTAATTAGGTCCTATTTGTCAATTTTTGTTTTTGTTTTAATTGATTTTGACATCTTCATCATGAAATCTTTGTCAGGACCTATGTCCAGAATGTTATTTTCTTGGTTTTTGTCTATGGTTTTTATTGTTTTAGATTTTATTTGAGTCATTAATCTATCTCAAGTTGATTTTTGTATATTGTGTAAGAAAGGGTTCCAGCTTTAATCTTCTGCATATAGCTAGCCAGTTATCCCAGAACCACTTATTGAATGGAAAGCTCTTTCCTCATTGCTTGTTTTTGTCTACTTTATTGAAGATCAGAAGATGGTTGTATGCATGCAGCTTATTTCTTACTTTCTATTCTGTTCTATTTGTTGATGTGTCTGTTTTTGTGCAAGTGCCATGCTGTTTTGATTATTGTGGTCTTGTAGTATATGTTTTTAAATCTACGTTCATCGGGGATATTGGCCTGTAGTTTTCTTCTGGGAAGCAGACATGATTTGCAGAAGAGTAATTGACCAGTGAGGGCCATCAAATCCATTCTTATCTATGTGCACCCTGGGAATGCCCATGGCTGCATGAAGTGCACCCACCTCCTCCCCAAGTGGGTGCAGCAGCCTTATGTCTGCCCTTCTTAAGATATGGACATGATCTGTATGGAGATCTCCCTGGACTATTGTCCAGAGCTGTGTCAGAGATGGATATGGTTCCCTTCCCAGGACTGCAGCTTTTTCTCAGCCACATCCTGTAGGCACAGATGTGAAGATTGGTATCTGTAGTATAGTTTGAAGTTGAGTAACATGATGAGTTACTCAACATGAAATTGAGTAACAGCTTTTTTTTTTTTTTTTTTTTTTTTGCTTAGAATTGCTTTATTGCTTTGGTTATTTGGTATATTTTTGGTTTCATATGAATTTAAGAATGATTTTTTTTTTCTAGTTCTGTGAAGAACGTCATTGATAGTCTGATAGGAATAGCATTGAATCTGTAAATTTCTTTGGGCAGTCTGGCCATTTTTACAGTACTGATTCTTCCTCTCCATGGACGTGGAATGTTTTTCCATTTGTTTGTCTCATCTTTGACTTTTGTGAGTAGTGTTTTCTCAACTCACCGTACTTTTCATTGTAGAGATATTTCAGGTGTCTGGTTAGTTGCATTTGGGAGTATTTTACTTCATTTTTTGTGGCTATTGTGAATGGGATTGTGCTCTTGAGTGGACTCTCAGCTTGGATGCTGTTGATGTTTAGAAGTGCTACTAATTTTTCTATATTGATTTTGTATCCCTAGACACTGATGACATTGTTTATCAGCTCAATGAGCTTTTGGGCAAAGCTTTTAAGTTTTCCAGGTTTAAAATCATATGGTCTGCAAAGAGAGATAGTTTGACTTTCTCTCTTTCTATCTTGGTGCCTTTTATTTCTTTTGTTTTCCTGATTGCTCTGGCTAGAACTTGCAGTACTATGTTAAATAGTAGTGGTGAGAGTAGGTGTCCCTGTCTTTTACTGGTACTGAAGGGCAATGCTTCCAGCTTTTGCCCATTTGGTATGGTACTGACTTTAGTTTTGTCACAGATGGCTCTTCTTTTCAGATGTTTTTCTTCATCACCTAGTGTGTTGAGAGTTTTTAACATGAAGGGATGTTAGATTTTATCAAAAGCCTTTTCTGCATCTGTTGACATGATCATGTGTATTTTGTTTTTAGTTCTGTTTTTGTGATGAATCACATTTATTGATTTGCATATGTTGAATTAACTTGTATTCCAAGAATAAAGCCTACTTGATTCTGGTGGATGAGCTTTTTGATGTGCTGCTGGATTCAGTTTGCTGGTGCTGTGTTGAGGATTTTACATCTGTGTTTATCAGGTGTATTGGTCTGTAGTTTATTTTTTAACTGTGGCTTTGCCAGATTTTTATATCAGGGTGATGCTAGCTGAGTTAGGGAGGAGTCCCTCCTCCTTGAGTTTTTGGAATAGTTTCAGTAGAATTGGTTTCAGCTATTTGACTGTCTGTCTGGTAGAACTCTGCTTTGAATTCATCTGGTCCAGGGTTTTTTTTGTTTGTTAGGGTTTTATTGCTGATCCAATTTTGAACTCAGTATTTGTCTCTTCAGGGTTTCAAGTTCTTCCTGTTTCAATCTTGGTAGGTTGTGTGTTTCCAAGAATTTATCTATTTCTTCTAGGTTTTCTAGTTTGTGTTCAGAGAGGTGTTCAAAATAGTCTCTGGGGGTCTTTTGTTTTTATGTGGGATCAGCTGTAATGTCACTTTCGTTTTTGTTGATTGTGATTATTTGTATCTTCTCTCATTTTGTTTCTTTAGCTAGCAGTCTATAAATCTTTTCTATCAGGTGAAATTCACCTCTGATATTTCATGTAGGTTCTTTTCTATATTCCTTAAGTGTTGGCCGGTCTGAGAAATAAAGGGACAGAGTACAAAAGAGAGAAATTTTAAAGCTGGGTGTCCGGGGGAGACATCACATGTTGGCAGTTTCCGAGATGCCCTTTAAGCCAGTAAAACCAGCAAGTTTTTATTAGTGATTTTCAAAAGGGGAGGGCATGTACGAACAGGGTGTGGGTCACAGAGATCTCATGCTTCACAAGGTAATAAGATATCACAAGGCAAATGGGGGCAGGGTGAGATCACAGGATCACAGGACAGGGGCGAAATTAAAATTGCTAATGAAGTTTCGGGCACACATTGTCATTGATAACATCTTAACAGGAGACAGGGTTTGAGAGCAGACAACCAGTCTGACCAAAATTTATTTGGTGGGAATTTCCTCATCCTAACAAGCCTGGGAGCGCTACAGGAGACCGGGGCTTATTTCATCCCTCAGCTATGACTGTAAAAGATAGCTGTCCCCAAAGTGGCCGTTTCAGAGGCCTACCCTCAGGGACACATTCTCTTTCTCAGGGATGTTCCTTGCTGAGAAAAAGAATTCAGCAATATTTCTCCCATTTGCTTTTGAAAGAAGAGAAATATGGCCCTGTTCCACCTGGCTCACCAGCAGTCAGAGTTTAAGGTTAGCTCCTTTGTTCCCTGAACATTGCTGTTATCCTGTTCTTTTTTCAAGGTGCCCAGATTTCATATTGTTCAAACACACATGCTCTACAATTTGTGCAGTTAACGCAATCATCACAGGGTCCTGAGGTGACGTACGTCCTCCTCAGCTTACAAAGATAGCAGGATTAAGAGATTAAAGTAGACAGGCATAAGAAATCACAAGGGTATTGATTGGGGAAGTGTCCATGAAATCTTCACAATTTATGTTCAGAGATTGCAGTAAAGACAGGCATAAGAAATTATAAAAGTATTAATTTGAGGAACTAATAAATGTCCATGAAATCTTCACAATTTATGTTCTTCTGCCATGGCTTCAGCTGGTCCCTCCGTTCAGGGTCCCTGACTTCCTGTAACACTTTTCTAGCCTTTCAAAAAACCATGTTTGGTTCTTTTGATTCCTTTTTAAAATTTTTTAGTCTCTACCTTATTCAATTAATTTTAATTATTTCTTTTCTTCAGCAAGCTTTGGGGTTAGTTTTTTCTTTTTTTCCCTACTTCCTTTAAGTGTCATATTAGATTGTTAATTTAAGATCTTTCTAACTTCTTAATGTAGGTGTTTAGTTCTATAAACTTTCCTCTTAACACTGCTTTTGCTGCGTCTCAGAGATTTTTGGTTTGTATCTTTGTTTTCATTTATTTCAAATTTTTTTGTGATTTCTGCCTTAATTTCATTGTTTAACCGAAAGTCATTCAGGAACAAGTTGTTTAATTTCCATGTAATTATATGGTTTTTAGACATCTTCTTGGTATTGATTTCTATTTTTATTTTCATTTCACTGTAGTCTGAGAGTGTGGTTGGTATGATTTCTATTTTTCAAAATTTATCAATACTTCCTTGTGGCCAAGCATGTAGTCAATCTTAGAGTATGTTTCATGTGTGAATGAGAAGAATACAAACTCTGGTTACTGGGTGAAATATTTTATAGATATCTATTAGAACAAATTAGTCAATTGTGAGATTTCCAACTAGAATTTTTGTGTTAGTTTTCGGCTTCAATGATCTGTCTATCACTGTCAGTTGGATGTCATAGTCTCCCACTATTATTGTGTGGATACGTTTTTTTGTAGCTCTAGAAGTACATGTTTTATGAATCTGCTTGGTCCAATTTTGAATCTGTATATATTTAGCATAGTTAAGTCTTCTTGTGCAATTGAACCCTTTATCATTATGTAATGCCCTTCTTTGTCTTTTTTGACTGTTATCAGTTTTAAAGTTTGTTTTATCTGATATAAGAATAGTCACCCATGTCATTTTCCATTCTCCATTTGTGTGATACATCATTCTCTAACACATTACCTTGAGCCTATGAGTGTCATTATGTGTGGGATAGGTATGCTGAAGATAGCAGATGGATGGATCTTGTTTTTTTGTTTGTTTTGCTTTGTTTTTATCAAATTCATTTCTCTGTTCCCTATATGTGGAGTGGTCAGACAATTTATATTCAAGATTAATATTGATATGTGAAATTTTTGATCCTATTTTGAAGTTGTTAGCCTGTTGCTTTGCAGTTTCTATTGTGTAGCTGCTTTATCAAATCTGTGGGCTATGTACGTAAGTGTGTTTTTGTGGTAGCAGGTATCATTCTATTATTTCCATGTTTAGAACTCCCTTAAGGATCTCTTGTAAGACTGGTCTACTGGTAATGAATTCTGTTAATGAGTGCTTGTCTGCAAACCATTTTGGTTCTTTTTAGCTTATGAAGCTTAGCCTGGAAGAATATATATTTTTTGTTGGAATTTTTTTTTTTTTTGGATAATGCAAACATAGGCCCCCAATCTCTTCTGGCTTATAAGATTTCTGCTGAGAAATCTGTTGTTAGCCTGATGGGGTTCCCCTTGTTTGTAATCTCACTTTTTTCTCTAGCTGCCTTTAAGATGTTTTTAGTGTTGACCCTGTACAGTGATGTTCATTGTGTATATTATCTTGCAGGTGCATTCTGTATTTCTTATATCTGGATGTTTACTTCTTTGGCAAAATTAAGGACTTTTTTTGAATTATTCTCTCAGATTGGTTTTACAGGTTATTTACTTTGTCTCCTATCTCAAGGATGCCAATAATTCATAGGTTTGGTAATCTGACATAATCCTATATTTCTCAAATACTTTGTTCATTTTTAAAAATTCAGTTTTATTTTTGTCTGCATGAATTAGTTTGAAAGACCAGTCTTCATGCTATAAAAATGTTTCTTCTGCTTGGTCTAATCTATTGATAAAGCTTTCAGTTGTATTTTGAAGTTTCTTAAGTGAATTTTTCAATTCCAAAAGTCCTAATTGATTTCCTAATAAGATATTTATTTCTTCCTTCATTTTCTGCATTGCTTTAGAAGTTTCTTTGTGTTTATTTTCAATTGTGTCTAGGATCTCATTGAGCTTTCTTACAATCCATGCTTTGAATTCTTTATCTATCATTTCTGAGTTTCCATTTTGGCTAGAGACCATTACTGGAGAGCTAGTATGATCCTTTGGTGGTGTCAAAACATCAAGATTTTTCATGGTGCCAGAACTCTTGCCCTAGTTCCTTCTTATCTGGAAACACTTCCAATTTTTGTATTTATTTTCATGTGGATAGACTGTTTTTCTTTCCTTCCACCTAAGTCATAATTAGAGGATATGACTGTAGAGTTGGGTAGGGTTCTTTGGCTTTGATTCCAGAGCATTGTGGACTTTGGTAAACGTGTTTTATATTGAGCTGTGAGGTTCAACCTAAAAGTCAGTAGATGATGCTTATGGGTAAGAACTGACTGCCACCAAGGCAGATTGGTATGTACTTAATTCTTACTTACTGAAAGAAGCTTTCTGTTCCCTCAGGCAATGGGCTTAACCATGGAACTCACAGTAGTCTGAGTTCAGGAGTTGGGGATGAAGATCAACAGGGCTGGTCCAGGCAGGCCCACATACACGTTCCCCAATGGCAAGCACAAGCACCAGTGCCAAGGGGGGTCCAGTGGGCAGCCAACAAACACCCATAGGTATATCTCATCATGGAGCTGTGAAATCTCAGCCCAAGATTCTCTGCATTGGGTTGGGGGGTGGCCTAAACTACTCATGGGGAGTGGGTGTTCCTGATGCCTGGAGATCTGCCTAGGTGTGAAGTGTAGAAGACCCTGCTGAACCACAATCTCTTCATGAGATCGGTGGGGCAGCTTAGGCTTCTGATCCAGAAGAGTGGGTGCTCTGAATCCCTGGAGGTATGCCAGGGTGAGAAGCTGAGAGGACCCTGCTTTACCATGGTCTCTGCACAAGAAGTGCAGCCTGTTGATCCAGGAGAGCAAGTGCTTCAAATACCTGGGGATCCACCTGAGCATAGAGCATAGAGGGTCCTGTTGCATCATGATCTTTCCACAGGAAGGGTGGGGCAGCTTAGGCTCCTGAACAAGATGAAGAGGAACACAATTCTTAACAAAATATTAACAAATGAAATTCAGTAAATGTTTAAAAATTTATATCATGATCAAATAGATTTTATACCAAGAATGCAAAACTATTTAAATATTCAAAAACCAATCAGGGTAAACCAATTCATAGGCTAAAAAATGAAAAAAAAAATACATAAAAAGATAAATTGATGTAGAAAAAGCATGTGATAAAATTTAAAACCTACTTAAGATAAATATTCCCAGAGAACTAGGAATAGATTGGCTCTTACTTAACTTGATAAGCAACATTTTCAAAAATCCTACAGCTAACATTATATTTGATGTGGAAAGACTGAATGATTTTGTTTTATGTTCAGGAATAAGGCAAGGATGTCTGTTCTCATCACATTTTTTCAATATAGTGCTGTAAATTTCAGCCAATGTAATAAGCAAAAACTAAAATAAAGTGAAAAACAACAGAGGTTTCTGTGGCCTTCTGCAAAGTCAGAGCGGGGATATCTTGCCAACATAAAAGTTGCTTCTCATACCTAAACTGATTCTCTCAATCAACCTCTCTCTCTCTCTCTCACACACACACACATACACACACACACACACACACACGAGGATATGAAATGTTTTACTACTTGCATAGTTGACGTGCCTGGGAAGAACAGCACAGTCCTTCAAGCAGGTCCAAAATTGGCTTCAGAGAACAAAGAAAGGGAACTTTCTGGCATCTTATTGTGGTTGGGAGTTGGGGCCAACATGAGTATTCTTTCATTAGCAGGGGCCCATGTTTTCTAAACCTTCCACAGGATCCAAAAGAAAAAACACTTAAGTTTTCTTATGTACTTATTCATATACGGGGCACAAAAGAAAATGGAAGAGGTGAGGCTTCATAGTTTTCAGCAGTCAGGCCAGGTGCATGGCTCATGCCTGTAATCCCAGCACTTTGGGAGGCTGATGCAGGTGGATCACGAGGTCAGGAAATCGAGACCATCCTAGCCAACATGGTCAAATCCCATCTCTACTAAAAATACAAAAAATTAGCTGGGTGTGGTTAAGATTTGTATGCTGAAACCTATAAAACAGAAAAAAAATCAAAGATATAAATAGAGAATCATTATCATGTTCATGGTTTGAAAGACCATCACAGTAAATATATAAATTCTTTCCATAGTGATATAGAGATTTAACTCAATTCCTATTAAAATTTAGGTCTCATTTTTTGTAGGTATGTAAAAGATAATTCTAAAATGTATGTGGAAATGGAAAGATACTATAATAAATAACACTAATTTGGAAAAGAAGAATAAAGTGGGCAGAATCAGTCTATGAGATTGTATTATGTAGATGCAGATATCAAGATTGTGATATTGAAGCTGGATTGGCACACAGATTGATAAAACAAAATAAAAAAAACCCTCCCAAAATAGACACATTCAAATATCCTCAAATTACTTTTTACAAATATTCAAAATAATTCAATAGAAAAGAGATAGCCTTATATAGAGGAATTGTGTTGGAGCAATTGTGTATATATAGGCCAAAAAATACACAAAGACACAAAACAAAACAAATCCTTGATGTAATCATCACATTTTCTAAAAGTATTAGCTCCACATGGATTAAAGAGTTAAATATAAAATATGAAACTTTTAGAAAAGTGAATAGAAAGAAATATTCATGACCTTGGGTAGGCAAAAAATTCTTAGACATGACAGCAAAAACACAGTACATAAAAGAAAAATTTATAAATTGGGCTTAATCCAAACAAAAAAAAGGTTTTCTCTGTGACTCCTTTAAGAGGATGAAAATACAAATTACTGAGTGGGAGAAAATATTTACAAATAACATATAAAACAAAAGAGTAGTACCTAGAATACATGAAGAATGTTCAAAACTCAACCGTGAGTAAACAAATGATTTGATTAGAAAATTGACAAAAAACACGAAGCAACATTTCACCTATTTTACCAGAGAGAATGTACAAATGGCAGATAAGCAAGTAAGAAGAAACATTTCACACATTTTAACAGAAAGAATGTACAAATGGCGAATAAGCAGGTTAAAAAGTTTCAACATCATTATCCATTAGGAAAATTCGAATTAAAACTACAATAGGAAATCATTATATATCTACCAGAATGAAAAAAAGAATGAAATGTATTTACAACACCAAATGTTTATGAGAATGCAGAAAAACTGGATCACGCATTGCTGGTGGAATGTAAAATGGTACAGTCCCTATGGAAAACAGTTGGGCAGATTCTTAAACAGGCAAACCAGAAAAAAAAAACAAAAAAACTAAATATCCAGTCACTACGCCAGTCACCAATTATTCTCCCAGGTATTTACCCCAGAGAAAGAGAAACTTATGTTTACACAAAAAGTTGTGTCCAAATGTTTTATTTATATGGCAAAAACTAGAAACAATTTGATGTCATTCAGCAGGTGAATGTTTAAGCAAATTGTGGCCTATTCCTAATATTGAATGCTGCTCATCAATAAAAAAGAACAATATGTTTGATATCATTTAGATATTTGTCCCCATAAAAATCTCAAGTTGATCTTGATACTTATTCACTATCATGAGAACTGCATGGAAAAACCTTGCCCCAAACATTTAATTACCTTCCATGGGGTCCCTCCCAGGACATGTGATGATTATGGGAGCTACAATTCAAGATGAGATTTTGGGTGGGGACACACAGTCAAACAATATCGTTTAACTTCAATCACATACAAAATCTTGGCTTTTTTAACAGCTTAATTCCTGCCTCTTTTATTTTTAATGTCACACATTACACATTTATACATTTATTTGTCCAAACATATACACTAAATAGTATGTAATGCATTAGTCTCCTGAGTTATGTAAAAAAAAAAAATGTGGAGTTTCAAACCAAAATTATAATTCCAGCTATTAAACTAATAATTTTTAATGTAATTGTCTCTTAAATCATGTAGAAAACAAATATTACAGCTTGTCTTAGCCAGTTCTCACCCTGCTAACACATACAAGAGAATTGATAATTTATAAGAAAAGGAGGTTTAATTGGCTCACAGTTCCATATGTCTGGGGAGGCTTCATAATCATGGCAGAAGATGAAGGAAGACCGAAAGGATGTCTTACATGGTGGCCAGCAAAGAGAGAATAAGAGCCAATCAAAAGGGAAAACCCCTTATATAACCATCAGATCTCATGAGACTTATTTACCACCATGAGAATAGTATGGGGGAAACTGCACCAGTGATTCAATTATCTCTCAACAGGTCCCTCCCACAACATATGGGAATTATGGGAGCTACAATTCAACATGAGATTTGGGTGGGGACACAGCTAAAACATCATTCCACCCCTGTCCCCCCAAAGTATCATGTCCTCACATTTCAAAACCAATCATGCCTTCCCAACAGTCCCCAAAGTCTTAACTCATTTCAGCATTAACTCAAAAGTCCCCAGTCCAAAGTCTTATCTGAGACAAGGCAAGTCCCTTTGACCTATGAGCCTCTAAAATTGAAAGCAAGTTAGTTACTTCCTAGATACAATGGGGGTGCAGGCATTCAGTAAATATACCCATTGCAAATGGGAAAAATTGGCCAAAACAAAGGGGCTATAGGTCCCATACAAGTCTGAAATCTAACAGGGCACCCATTAAATCCCACATTTTCCTTCCACACTGCCCTAAAGGAGGTTCTCCATGAGGGCCCCGTTGCTGAGGCTAACTTCTGCTTGGACAACCAGGCATTTCTGTACATCTTCTGAAATCTAGGCAGAGGTTTCCAAACCTCAATTCTTGACTTCTGAGCACCTGCAGCCTCAACACCATGTGGAAACCGCCAAGGCTTGGGGCTTGCACCCTCTGAATCCATGGCCTGAACTGTATCTTTGTCCCTTTTTGGCACAGCTGGAGTGGCGGGGACATGGCTGCACACAGCAGGCAGGCCCTGGGCCTCGCTCACAAAACCATTTACCCACCTAGGCCTATGGTGGGAGGCACTGCTACAAAGGTCTCTGACATGCCTTGGAGACATTTTCCCCATTGTCTTGGTGATTAACACCTGGATCCTCATCACTTATGCAAATTTTTGCAGCTGGCTTGAATTTCTCCTCTCTCTCTCTATATATATATAGATTTATATATATTTATATATATTTATATATTTATATATTTATATATATTTATATTTATATTCATATATATTTATATATTTATATATTTATATGTATTGATATTTATATATTTTATATATTTATATATATTTATATGTTGATATATTTTTATATATTGTTATATATTTATATATATTTATATATATTTATATATTTATATATATTTATATATTTATATATATTTATATATTTATATATATTTATATATTTATATATTTATATATATTTATATATTTATATTTATATATTTATATATTTATATATTTATATATTTATATATTTTTTATATATATATTTATATATTTATATATTTATATATATTTATGTATATTTATATATATTTATATATATTTATATATATTTATGTATATTTATATATTTATATATATTTATATATTTATGTATATTTATATATTTATATATTTTTTATATATTTATATATATTCATATATATTTATATATTTATGTATATATTTTTATATATTTATATATATTTATATATATATTTATATATATATTTTTTCTATTGCATCATGAGGCTGAAAATTTTCCAAATCTTTACTCTCTGCTTCCTCTTGAAGGCTTTGCTGCTAAGAAATTTCTTCCCCTAGATACCCTAAATCATCTATCTCAAGTTCAAAGTTCCACATATCTCTAGGGCAGGGGCAAAATTCTGCCAGTCTCTTTTCTAAAGCACAGCAAGAGTGACTTTTACTCCAGTTCCCATAAACTTTCTCATGTCCATCTGAGACCATGTCAGCCTGGACTTTATTGTCCATATCACTATCAGCATTTTAGTCAAAGCTATTTAACAAGTCTCTAGGAAATTCCAAACTTTCTCACATTTTCCTGTCTTCTTCTGAGCCCTCCAAACTGTTTCAACCTCTGCCTGTTACCTAGTTCCAATGTCACTTCCACATTTTTTGGGTATCTCTAGAGCAGCATCATTCTCTCACTACGAATTTATTGTATTAGTCCATTCTTATGCTGCTAATAAAGGCATACTCAAACTGAGTAATTTATAAAAGAAAGAAGTTTAATGGACTCACAGTTCCACATGGCTGGGGAGGCCTCACAATCATGGTGGAAGATGAAGGGAAAGCAAAGGGACATTTTACATGGCAGCCAGCAAAAAGAGAATGAGAGCCAAGTGAAAGGGGAAACCTTTTATATAACCATCAGATCTCGTGAGACTTATTCACTACCACAAGAACAGTGTGGGGAAACTGCCCCCGTGCAATGCAAGATGAGATTTGCATGGGGGCACAGACAAATCACATCACTTAACTTTAATACCATACAAAATATCGGCTTTTCTAACAGCTTGATTCCCACCTCTTTTAGTTTTAGTGCCACAAAATTACATTTTTATAAATTTATTTGTCCAAACACACACACTAATAAGTGTTTTAATATATTCATCTTTTGGGTTATATAAAAAAACAAAATGTGGAGTTACAAACCAAAATCATAATACTAGATATTAGACTAATAATTTTTAATGTAATTATCTCTTAAATAATGTAGAAAACAAAAATTGAAACTGTACATTATTGTTAGAATAATAGTAGATTTTATCATTGGTCTTGTACTTAGCCTTGCTGAGCTCTTTATTGGTTTTTACATCTTTGATTTACTGTCTAGTATCCTCCATTTTAACCGACATGACTCTCTTTACCATTTATTATAGGTGAGATCTAATGATATCAAAGTTTCTCAACTTTTATTTATCTAGGAATGTCTTACTTTGTCCCTCACTTTTAAAGAACAGTTTTGCCAGGAGAGATTTTTTTTCTATCATTTGATCTTTTTTTTTTTTTCCTGCCTATTCTGGGCTGACAGTGGTTTTTTTTTGTTTTTGTTTTTGTTTTTGCAATTTGAATATATCAGCCCACTGCCTCAGACTACAAAAGTTTCTGATGAGAAATTTGCTAATAATTTAAATTGAAAATCTCTTGTGCATGACAAGTTACTTTTCTCTTTCTACTTTTAAGAGTCTCTCTTTGCCTTTGGCTTTTGATGATTTTATTACAATGTGTCTTTTTGCAGGTCTCTTGGTTCAATAAAACTTGAAGTTTATTAAACCCCTTGAATGTTTATATTCATGTCATTCATCAAACTTGGACATTTTTCAGGTATTACTACTTCAAACTGGCTTTATTCCCTTTTTTCCTCTCATTTATTTCTGTGATAAATGCTCATTTGTTCCACTCCTTAGGGTACCTTAGGTTCTGTTGACTTTTCTGTTCCTAAGACTCAATGATTTCCATTGTCCTCTCTTGAAGTTTACTGATGCTTTCTTATGCCTGTGGTGACTATGGAAATCAGATTCTTCCCCTTCCCCAGGGTTTTCCATTTTTCAGTTTTGTTCTTTGCATGTTTTCCATTGTTGTAGATAACTTCTGTGCTGAGTATCAGCCTCAAATGTAAACTTAAGGTCTTCTCAAGTCTTTTCCGAGCCTGTATATTTGTCTGGGATGTGTGGTGACTTTCTAATTTCCACCTATATGCAGTTGCTTTTGAATGGTTTAGTCTTCCATGTCTGATTTCCAAAAGATAAAATGGAGAAAAGTGAAGGGAGTGAAGTTAAAGGCTCTTTATTTCCTCCGGAAGCCACTACAGCCAGTGAAAGAGTAGCTTGCAACAATGGAGAAAAGTGCAACAATAATGTCAGCTACTTCTTTTTCTATGATTAGAAATAGCAGTCAGCAATCAGAGCACAGATACTTGATTTTTGGAAGGCAGGATCCTTTTTGTCCACCTGGCTCCTGGAGACTGTGAGGAAGCTGCTCCAGGGATATGTGCATGGTGCTAAGGAGTCAGGGATGGGTAGCTGCTACTGTGCTAAGTTATGACATGGATCAACATTAATCATAATTTATACTTCAAGCCTTCCTGTGGAAGTTTCAAGCCTACAATAGACTCCAGAATTTCAAAACACATCAGATTGCCGGTGCAATTGTTATCTAAGTAAGGAACAGATTTCTGGTGCTTCTTACTTTGCCATCTTTCCAGACCCTCTCTCCTGTGCCAGGCTGTTGCCTTTTTAGGAAATAAACAATGAGCCATCTAGGAGAAGATATATGTCTGGCAGAGAGCCAAGTCAGAATCTCATGGACATAGAGAATGGAAACTTCATTGATTCCCTTTCCTTGCTATATATATATATATAAAATTATCATTTTAATGTCATTGAAGAGAAGTGAGCCCCTGAGAGCCCTGAGAGCACTAATAAGTATGTAGATTTATAATGCATTTCATGAATTCTGGTGGAAGTATGGAACACTGCTTCTTCATAATTTCCTTTTTTTAGATTCAACATGAATACTATAGTGACAGTCCCCAAAATGGTGAACTAGACCCTTATGACAAGGCTAAATCAATAAGAGAAATACCCACAATGCATTGTGAATAAGGACACTAAAAATAATAATGTTTACTGAAGAGGGGAAATAGGGTATTCAGGTGATAAAAATCTACAGAATGAGATTATTATAGTCCAAAGTACTAAACATCTAATCATGCTTGCATTTCATCCCTTGGGGGGTGTGTGTGTGAGAGAGAGAGAGAGACAGAGTGAGAGAGACAGAGAGAGATGATGCACTTTTACTCTCTATAATTTCTGTCCATACATCTTGCTTGCTCCCTAATATGAAATTCCTATATATCCTTCCAAACTTGACTCAACTATCAGTTTTTCTATTAAGCCTGTCAAGATCTACCTGATCCCCATATCTGACTGACCACCTCCAGGATTCATCATTATCTCTCTCGTCTTCATCTAGAACTTTTATACATAATCTAGCTGGATTTATGAACAGGCTGACTTTCAGTATTGACAAATTGCATATCTGCTTGTCCTCCTTAAAACATAATGAATATATTACTTCAGTGCAGATGTATAATTTATCTTTGAATTCTTAGCACTTCACAGATACATTCAATAACTCATTTGTCAGTTGTATTTCATTCTATATTTGCTGATTTTCATTTGTCACTTTTAATTAATCTGACGTTTACTGAATTTCTACTAGGAAGCAGGCTGAGTGCTACGTATTTATTGTTAAAAATAAAATCAAGTTAGTTTCTGGCACACAGTGGTGAGAACAGTGATACAGAAAACTGAAATAATTTAAAGTACAGTGTGAGTGGCAATATAGATGTAAGACTGTACAAGGTAAAGTAAGGAAAGACACATAATTTAAGCTGATTTATTTTTGTTAAGAGTCACCATATACTTTTTGGCTTCTGTATTTGGATATTTGGTATAAGAACACTCATTGCCATGGAGTAAGGGCCAGATTGTTAACAATCAGGGAATTCTCTGGTTTCTTTATGTGAGCATTGTAGAATTTTTACAAAAAATAAAAAATGCACGTACTAGAAAGTAAATTATGGAATTTTTGTTCAGCAATTTATTTCCTCACTCTCTGTTACCCTTGTAAAATACCTGCATATTTCCCTTGTGAGCTCTACTGATCCGGGGTTCAGGATAAAGATGGCTGAATAGGAACAGCTCGAGTCTGCAGCTCCCAGTGAGATCAACACAGAAGGCGAGTGATGTCTGCATTTCCAACTGAGGTACCCGGTTCAACTCATTGGTTGGACAGTGGGTGCAACCCATGGAAGAAGAGAAGAAGCAGGGTGGGGCGTTGCCTCACTGAGGAAGTGCAAGGGGATTGGGAATTTTCTCCCCTACCCAAGTGAAACTGTGAGGGACTGAGCCTGAGGAACCGGGCACTCCGGCCCAGATACTGCTCTTGTTCCATGGTCTTTGCAACTCACAGACCAGGAGAGTCCCTCTGGTGCCTACCCAACCAGGGCCCTGGGTTTCAAGCACAAAACTGGGTGGCCATTTGGGAAGACACTGAACTAGCTGCAGTAGTTTTTGTTGTTGTTGTTGTTTTCTATACCCCAGTGGTGCCTGGAATGCCAAAGAGACAGAACCATTCACTCCCCTAAAAAAGAGTGCTGAAGCCAGGGAGCCAAGTGGTCAGGCTGGGCAGGTCTCCCCCAACAGAGCCCAGCAAAATAAGATCCGCTGGCTTGAAATTCTTGCTGCCAGCACAGCAGCAGTGTGAGATCGACCTGGGACACTTGAGCTTGGTGGGGGGAGGGGCGTCCACCATTGCTGAGGCTTTAGTAGGTGGTTTTACACTCACAGTGTAAACAAAGCCACCAGGAAGTTCAAACTGGGTGGAGCCCTCGGCAGCTCAACAAGGCTACTGTGGCCAGACTGCCAGATCTCTCCTCTCTAGGGAGAGCACCTCTGAAAACAAGGCAGCAGCCCCAGTCACCAACTTATAGATAAAACCCCCATCTATCTGGGACAGAGCACCTGGGGGAAGGGTTGGCTGTGGGCGCAGCTTCAGCAGGCTTAAACGTCCCTGCTTGGTGGCTCTGAAGAGAGCAGTGGACCTCCCAGCACAGCGTTTAAGCTCTGCTAAGGGTCAGACTGCCTACTCAAGTGGGTCCTTGACCCCCATGTATCCTGACTGGGCGACACCTCCCAGTAGGGGCCGACAGACACTTCATACAGGAGAGCTCTGGCTGGCATCTGGCAGGGGCCCCTCTGGGATGAAGCTTCTAGAGGAAAGAACAGGCAGCAATCTTAGCTGTTCTGCAGTCTCTGCTGGTGATACCGAGGCAAGCAGGGTAGGGAGAGGACCTCCAGCAAACACCAGCTCACCTGCAGCAGAGGGGCCTGTTAGAAAGAAAACTATCAAACAGAAAGTAATAGCATGTCCACTCAAATACCCCATCCAAAGGTCACCAACATCAAAGACCAAAGGTAGATAAATCCACAGAGCTGGGGAGAAATCAGCACAAAAAGGCTGAAAATTCCGAAAACCTCTTCTCCTCCAAAGGATCACAACTCCTTGCCAGCAAGGGAGCAAAACTGGACAGAGAATGAGTTTGACGAATTGACAGAAGTAGGCTTCAGAGGTGGGTAATAACAAACGCCTCCAAGCTAAAGAAGCATGTTCTAATCCAATGAAAGGAAGCTAAGAACCTTGAAAAAAGGTTAGATGAATTGCTAACTAGAATAATCAGTTTAGAGAAGAAAAAAAATGACCTGATGGAGCTGAAAAACACAGCATGAGAACTTCGTGAAGCATACACAAGTATCAATAGCCGAATCGATCAAGCAGGAGAAATGATATCAGTGACTGAAGATCAACTTAATGAAATAAAGCGAGAAGACACGATTAGAGAAAAATAATAAAAAGGAACAAACAAAGCCTCCAAGAAATATGGGACTATGTGAAAAGACCAAATCTATGTTTGATTGGTGTACCTAAAAGTAATGGGGAGAATGGAACCAAGTTGGAAAATACTCTTCAAGATATTATCCAGGAAAACTTCCCCAATCTAGCAAGACAGGCCAACATTCAAATTCAGGAAATACAGAGAACACCCCAAAGATACTCTTCAAAAAGAGTAACTCCAAGATACATACTTGCAAGTAAATTTCTCCAGTAAAAAAGACCTCCTTATAAAAGTAGTTTAAATTGCTCAGGTTTTAAATAAAAAAGATCCATGCATTGAAGTTGATTCCAAACAGTCTGGCTTACAGCTATTTTTGCTTGCATTTAGTTGTGAAATGGTGAATTACATAAGGCCAGAAGTGAAATGCAGATGTTTCTTTGCCAGCTTGAACCCTAAAATAAAAATTTTAAAAGGAGTTTAGTGACCTGGTGAGAAATAGAAGGACTTTGGGCATTAAAAATTGTGTTTAGATTAATTCAATGATAAATATTCAATGGAAGTTTATCACGTATAAAACTTGTTCCTCAAAATGAGTTTTTGCTCTGATAATTAGTACATACTATGTGGTTACTGCTATTAGAAAGACAACACAAAAATAATGTTCAGGTCATCAGCGGCCGGTCTGATAAAGGCCATATGTAAGATTCATTTGCTGCCTGAAAAGCCCTCTTCTCTTATTTCTCAACTGTATTGAAAATCCATTTTGCCTGGTCATTGACTGATGTTTTAGATCAGTGGTTCTCAACTTTGGCTACACATTGGAATTGCCTAGATGATTTTTAAAATGTTAGATCTCACTTCTGCAGATTCTTATTTACTCAATCTGGAATAAGACCTGAGGATGAGAATGTTTTAATATTGCTCATGTGATATTTATATCCCATAATCAATAAACTAGATGTTAGCATCCTGAGGCTACCCTTTCAACACAACCCTAGAAACATTGAGTGTTCACATTTTATCTGCCTGTCTTAGCAACTTTATTTAATTTTGAGCACATAGGGAATTTTTCCCTCTAATATCGATTTTTTTTTTCTGGGAAAAAATATAGATCACACTACAATTAAGAGAATAAGTATATTCATAGGACTAGGAAGTACTAACTCTATTTTCTATATGTCTGAGATGGAATACAACATTGTGAAATATTCCTTGGATACAGAATAGCATTGTTTCTCAAAGTGTGATCCAAGTACTGCCTGCATTAATCATTGCTTATGAATAAATAAAGGAACAAATAAATCAAATTCCTCAAAATTTCTCCAGAATTACGGAAATGGGAATTTTGAATGTGGAACCTAGAAATATGTATTTTTAAGAAGTTCCCCAGGTGATTCTAGTGTATGTACTAAAGTTTAAATAGATGGGTATAAGGACTCCACCTTAGCTAAGCATTCAAATTGCTCTCTTCTAAATTGAATTTTTAATATTTTGTTATATGAATAAAAGAAAATCATGCATATGAATCTGAGAAGGAAGAAAATAATGGAGAAAATGGCTAAATTTGTTTGGTATTATACATTGGTTTCCTCTGAGAACATCCAGTGTAAAACACTTGGAGAAAATAAAGTCAGAGCCTTCTTTATCTCCATTAATATGGATTTTTTGGGACAATTTAAAAATGTA
Organism: Pongo pygmaeus; assembly: GCF_028885625.2. NCBI lineage: Eukaryota > Metazoa > Chordata > Mammalia > Primates > Hominidae > Pongo > Pongo pygmaeus. The sequence continues at coordinate 125,707,873 of NC_072373.2, read as the reverse complement.
CCCAGAGATTGTTGTTGGAACTCTTGACATTTTTATGAGGTAAGTTTGTTCCTAAAAATTTCTGTGTGTAGATAATTTTTATATATGGAATCATTTTCTTTTATCCAATGACTTATAAACGAACTTCAAAAAATCAGAAAGTTAAAAAATATTTAAAAGTGGAGGTAACTTCAGAGACAGTATAGCTCAAGTGAGAGAGGAAAATGACACATACAAAATAAACTCCAAATTAGATCCTTTCTAGTTTTTTTCTACATTGGTAATTTATTCTTCTCCTCTTCTTCTCCTTAAAAATCAATCTCCAAATTATTTTTAATCTAATTTTTAATTAGTTTGTTTCAGACAATTCTGGTCAAAGTCACCATTTCTCTCACTTGGACTACTTAAGGTCTTCAATTTGCCATAGACTCTCCCCCTGATTCATTCTGCAGATGGTAGACCAGTTATATTTTCTAAAATACAAATGACATTACTTATTCTTTGGCTCAAATTATTTCAATGGTTTTCTGTGATCCTAAAGATAAACCTCAAATCCTTCATGTACATATTACAAGCACTCTATAACATGACTCCTGCCCTCATGTTCATTGTTAAAGATGTAGTTTTCAGTGTGGACCTATAGAAAAATATTAAAATTTGTGTACGGTAATATTCTTTATCACAAAAGCTGTGGAAAAGGGGGCACTATTACCATTTTTGGATAATAACTGGAATGCTTGGCATCCTTCATGACATAGAAAGTGTCACATATGAAAAGTTCCTTATAGTTCTTATATTTCTCACTAGATATCTTGCAGATTTAAAAAAACCTGTTTAAATTATATGAGCTTAGGATATAAATCAGTTTTGCACATGAAAATGAATTATTCTTGGCATGCTATTAAGATTTGACAATTTTTCCAGGTAGGGAACTATGGTATAAATCGGTAGAACCATGCTCTTTCCTAAGGTAAAGATAAACAAGTGTACTAAGCATTGTTTACCATTTTGGAAAGTGACAGCTATTGCAAGAAACCATAGAAACTCATGAAGTTAATTGTCATTCAGCTTAGGGCACTAATCTCACCTGGGATCTGGCATACTGGGTAGGAAGATTGATTTTTACGATTAACTGCAACACGTGGGCACAGTTTGGGGAAAAATTTAGGGTGAAATTCAGGGAGCATGTGTGCACTTACCAATGATTTAGTCCAAGTAAAATATATACTAGATGTATGACAATGTCCAGACACCCAAAATATTGACCAGCAATCCACTTACTACCCTGGAATTAAAATTCTCCATGATAAAAACTCAACTCTAGGGTTCAGAAGCATCAGGTAATATTAACATTACACAAAATTACCAGGCTGGGTGCAGTGGCTCACTCCTGTAATTCTGGCACTTTGAGAGGCTGAGATGGGTGGATCACCTGAGGTCAGGAGTTCCAGACCAGCCTGGCCAAGATGGCAAAACCCTGTCTCTACTAAAAATACAAAAATTAGCTGGGCAGGGTGATGTGTGACTGTAATCTCAGCTGCTTGGGAGGCTGAGGTAGGAGAATCACTTGAACCCTGGAGGTGGAGGTTGCAGTGAGCTGTGATCATGCCACTTCACTGCAGCCTGGATGACAGAGTGACACTCTGTCTCAAAAAATAAATAAATAAATAAATAAATAAATAATCAGAGTCAGCTTCATGAAGAAATTGACTTGAGCTGGCACTAGATTTTCTAGGATTTGGTTCGGCAGAGTAGATGGCAAAAACAAAGATATAAAGGAGGAAGGAAGAGATTAAAAAAAAATAACAATAACAACACAAACACAACCTGGAAAGTAAGTATTGATTAAAGTTTAGATTCCTTTTTGTAATTTGGAATCATGAAAACATATTCCCAGCCAGGACAGTGGAAACAACTAAAGAAATATTTTAAATATAATCATTTATTTCAAGGCTTAATCATTTAAAACTTTACAGTTGATTGAAAATGGAGGTCAGAGTAGAGGGAAGTTATACCTTTACCTGTAGAATGCTAATATATTTTATTGAATACATGAAGAATTGCACATAGTTTGAGTTGCACTTAAAGAGGAGGATAATGTAGTGTTCCTTTACTTAAATATGCTGCAAATGCAGCACATTTACCTTAAAATGTATTTATATTAATTTACTGAGAGTAAACATGTTCATCTCTTTTGGGTGTGGTTGGGGTTATGGGAAAGGGAGTTAAACATTGCCAAGAAGTTCAGTAAAGGTAGAACAGGTCCTGGTTATAGCGTTCCTGAGCCATGTTTGCCTGTTTTTCTGAGTAGGGGAACTTCATACAAGAGTATGTCTGTCCCTTTCATAGTGCTTCTCAGAGCCATTTAGGACTCTGTGTTGCAGATGCAAATCTATTTTTCCAGAACTCTGAGAGCAGCCTCTACAGTTTAAATTTCCTTAATGATCGTCTAAAATATGGAGCTTGTTGGAAATAAAGTTTATTGATAAGTTCTACTTCCTCTTAATTTCTATGCTGAGACTAAGCTCTGCATTGCGTTTACAGCATAAAAATTGTACTAAAATTTTAATTAAATAAAAGTTAACAGTTATGCTTTACTTCTGTTTTTTAATTGGCTGTAAATCATTGATGGTAATCTTCTAAGTTCCTATGAAGTTTACAGATTTAGGCAACATTATGAGTTCAAATTACAATAGTGGACTCCTATCATCTCTTTATGTCAGTCCTAGTGAAACAAATTATACTAATGATATTTCTCAATGAAAGTTTTATGTGGGATTTTATTCTTTCTTGAGTTATACAATTAAGATGTGTTTTTTCCCCTTCCAATTCATAATATCACTTTATTTTGTCCACGAGTTGGTCTGCCAGCCTTATACTCTTTATGCCTTCCTCTTCCCTCTCAGCTTCCACTATGTCCTCTTTATGCTGTGTAATAAAACACAGTGAAAAACAACACAGGTTTTTCCCAATCCCAAATAACACATAGATTGATTACTAGCTATATGGTCTTTATAAAATATTTTAGTACCTCAGTGTTCTCATCCATAAAATAAGAGTGAAAACATTATTGATTTTGTCCATATATTATAATGATTCAAAGAGGTAATGCATTTATGAAGCTTAACATGTTACCTAATAAGTAAGACAGACACAAGAGATATTGTTGTTGTTTTTGTTATTATTGTTAATGATGATGTTATGTATTTCACATAATTTCAATAAATTAATTTAGTCTTAAATTTTTCAACTGAAAATTTTTTCACAAATCATAATTACATGCATTTACATATACTCTAATATTCAAATAAACACAACTTTTAGCCTGTGCCTTCTTCTTCATATTTTTTTCTGGTATCATGACAAAGTATCTTGTATTAAATAGACATGTTTTGCTATGCTTGTTTTTATGTAAAACACACAAACAAGTGGCCAGCTAGCCTTTACAAGGGCTTACAGAATTACAACAGTGAGAATATTTACTTACCAGTGCATCTAATGATTTACACCTGTAATATTGTTGCATGTTAAAATATCAGGCTGTGGCTGTACGACAAGAATAGATCATTTATGTCAGAAATTCTTACCTTTTAGATTTTAAGTCATTTCAAAGGAAAAATAAGCATAATGAATCCCTATCTGATAATAATTTTACTTTTAGCACTTCTTAATATAAAAAGTCATTTCAAAAGGTACTATAAATTTATTAATTATTTTAATATAATTCATTATTTATCTCATGACATAGCAGTCTTTAAAAAGTTGTGGTAAGAATATGTTTGGCTATACATGTATCCAGGCTTAAGGAACATTTCACGAGCCAAATCTTGCAATGGTTATAGACTCCGAATAGTTATAGACTACTGACTTTGCGACCAGGAATATTCTGTCTAAACCATCAGTAGATGCCCTTTACCAACTTACAGTATCATAGTCTTTTTCAAAAACTTAACTTCCCTCTAACCATGGGTTATTCAAGCAGAAACAAACAAACAAAAATAAATTTAAAAATTAAGTAATAAGGAACATAAAATTTTGCCTCATTTTCAAGTAACTGCTTTAGGAAACAGAAAAAACTTTTATCATTTTGTATTTTTAAAAAATTCTGTCCCAACAGAATGCTTAAACTTTTACTCTTTAAACCAAATAGGAGCCAGTAAGAAGAGTCAATGATTTGCATTAAAAGACACGAATAAATATAAATATGTGCTCTATTTATGCAAAAGGAAGAGGGAAAGGCTTTTTAGTAGTCCATATTTATTTATGTAATTACTTAAGACAGGGTCTTGCTCTGTCACTCAGGTTGGAATGCAGTGACCCAATCATGGCTCACTGCAACCTCAAACTCTGGGGCTCAAGCAGTCCTCCTGCGTCACCTCCCGAGTAGCTGGAACTAAAGGCACATGCCACCATGACAATAAACAAAATAATTCTATAAATACTCTTAGGCCAAGTGTAAGACTCTTTCATCATAACGAAATTTTTTATATTTGAATATGACTCATAAATGTTTCATGTATCAGTTACTTGTAGGCACACTTCTGACTGAGGCTATTTATCCAGTTACACAAGTAAGAGTTAAATTATTGTCTTTCTAATAGATATTTGATACACAACAAATTTTTCATATGTTATCTTGTAAACTATACATAGACTATATTCAGTCCACTTTTAACTCTACATAGAACAATTGCTGGGCATAAATTAAACCTCCATAGATTTCAAAATATCAAAATCCTAGAGATTGAGCACAGAAATAAATCAAATTTTGATAGCATAAATAAATAAATCAAAATTTAATAACATAACAAATACAGTCATTCATATTTGTTCATTAAGTATCATCCAGGTATTGATATGCATCCTCAGATACCAAAATAGGTGGATGCTCAATTCCCTGATATAAAATGCTGTAGTATCTCCATAAACCTATGCACATTCTCCCATTTACTTTAAATTATTTCTAGATTACTTATAACAGCAAATACAACGTAAATGCTATGTAAAGAGTTGTTACACTATATTATTTCTATTTCTATTTTTATTGTTGCATTGACATTATTATTTATTTTAAATTTTTAAATATTTAATTTTTGTGGGCATACCTAGGTGTATATATTTACAGGGTACATGAGACATTCTGGCACAGGCATGCAATGCATAAGAATCACATCATGAAAATGGGGTATCTATCTCCTAAAGTATTTATACCTTGTGTTACAAACAATCCAATTATACTCTTTTTGTTATTTTAAAATGTACAATTGAATTATTATTGACTATACCCATCCTGTTGTGCTATCAAATACTTGGTCTTATTCATCATTTCTAACTATATCGTCCACACCCATTAACCATCTCCAGCTTCCTTCCCACCTGCTAACTACCCTTCTCAGCCTCTGGTAACCATCCTTCTAGTCTCTATGTCAAGAGTTCAATTGTTTTGATTTTTAGATCCCACAAATAAGTGAGAACATGCAATGTTTGTCTTTCTGTGCCTTGCTTATTTTACCTAACATAATGACCTCCAGTTCCATCCATGTTGTTACAAATGACAGCATCTCATTCTTTTTTATGGCTGAGTAGTACTACATTGTGTGTATGTACCACATTTTCTTAATCCATTCATCTGTGGATGGACACATAGACTGCTTCCAAATCTTGGCTATTGTGAACAGTGCTGCAAAAACATAGGCATGCAGATATCTCTTAGATATACTGATTTCCTTTTTTAGGGCTATATACCCTGCAGTGGGATTGCTGGACCATATGGTAGCTCTATTTTTAGTTTTTTGAGGAACCTCCAATCTTTTCTCCATAGTGGTTGTACCAGTTTACATTCCCACCAACAGCGTATGAGGGTTTCCTTTTCTCCACATCCTTACCAGCCTTTGTCACTGCCTATTTTTGGATAAAAGCTATTTTAGCTGCGGTGAGATGATATCTCACTGTAGTTTTGACTTACATCTCTCTTGGCTGATCAATGATGTTGAGGACCTTTTCATATGTATGTTTGCCATTTGTATGTCTTCTTTTGAGAAATGTCTATTTAAATATTTTGTCCATTTTTTTAAATAAGATTATTAGATTTTTTTTCTAAAGATAAGTTTGAGCTACTCATATATTCTGGTTTTTAATCCCTGGTCAGATGGGCAGTTTGCAACTGTTTTTTCCCATTCTATGGGTTATATCTTCACTTTGTTGATTGTTTCCTTTGCTGTGCAGCTTTTTACTTAATGTGATCCCATTTGCCCATTTTTGCTTTGCTTGCCTAGGATTGTCGGGCACTCGAGAAATTTTTGCTCAGACCAACGTCCTGGAGAGTTTCTCCAGTGTTTTCTCATAATAGTTTCATAGTTTGAGGACATAGATTTAAGTCTTTAATCTATTTTTATTTTATTTTTGTGTATGCTGAAAGATAGGGATGTGGTTTAATACTTCAGCATATAGATATCCAGTTTTCCCAGAACCATTTATTGAGGTGACTATCTTTTCTCCAGTGTATGTTCTTGGAAACTTTGTCAAAAATGAGTTCAGTCACTTTTCATTGGATTTGTTTCAGAGTTTCTTATTCTGTTCCATTGGCCTGTGTGTCTGTTTTTATGCCAGTACCATGCTGTTTTGGCTACAGTAGCTCTGCACTATAATTTGAAGTCAGGTAATGTGATTCCCCCAGGTTTGTGCTTTTTGATCAGGATAGTTTTGACTATTCTGAGTCTTTTGACATTTCATATAAGTTTTAATTTTTTTTCTATTTCTATGAAGAATGTCATTGGTATTTTCATAGGGATTGCATTTAATCTGGAGTTTGCTTTGTGTTGTATGGATATTTTAACAATATTGATTCTTCTAATCCATTAATATGGGAGACCTTTCCATTTCTTGTGTGTGTGGTCTTCAGTTTCTTTCATCAGTGTTTTATAGTTTTTATTGTAGAGATTTTTCCCTTCTTTGATTAATTCCTAGGTATTTAATTTTATTTCTGGCTATTGTAAATGGGATCACTTTGATTTCTTTTTTCAGACTGTTCACTGTCAGCATGTGAAAATGCTACTGATTTTTGTGTGTTGATTTTGTATCCTGCAACTTAACTGAATTTGTTTGTCAGTTCTAATTATTTTATTTGTAGTGTCTTTAGATTTTTTCAAATATAAGGTTATATAATCTGAAAACAATGATCATTTTCTGCCTTTAGTTGGATGGCCTTTATTTCTCTTGCCTGATTGCTCTAGCTAGGACTTCCAGAACCATGTTGAATAACAGTGTGAAAGTGGGCATTTTTGTCATATTCCAGACTTAATCGGAAAGGCTTTCAGGTTTTCCCCATTTAGTGTAATAGCTGTGGCTCTGTCCTATATGGGTTCTATTATGTTAAGGTATGTTTCTTCTATACTCAGTTTTCTGAGGGTTTTTATCATGAAAATAATGTCAAATTTTATCAAATCATTTTTCAGCATCAGTTGAAATAATCATATGGTTTTTGTCCTTCATTCTGTTGATATGATGTATTACATTGATTGATTTGCATATGTTGAGCCATTCTTGCATCCTGAGATAAATCCTGCTTGGTCATGATGAATGATCTTTTTAATGCACTGTTGAACTTGGTTTGCTAGTATTTTATTGAGGATATTTGCATCAATATTGATCAGAGATAATTGGCCTGTAGTTTCCTTATTTTGATGTTTCTTTGTATGATTTTAATATCAGGGTAATACTGGCCTCATAGAATGAATTTGGAAGGATTCCTTTCTCTTCTATTTTGGGCTTCTTTTTTTTTAACTGGGAGACATCATTATGGCTTCGATCTTGTTACTTATTATTGATCTGTACAGGTTTTGGATTTCTTCCTAGTTCTGTTTTGGTAGGTTGTATGTGTCTTGGAATTTGTCCATTTCTTCTAGATTTTCCAATTTATTGGTTCATAGTACCCACTAATGATCCTTTGAATGTCTGCAGTATCCATTGTAGTGTCTCTTTTTTATCTCTGATATCATTTATTTGAGTCTTGCCCAAGACCCTTCCCTTTAGGGTGGCAAGTTCTCCCAGGCCCTGAACATGTTCAGAGATGCTGTCTGGGAGCCAGGGATTAGAGTTAGCAGTTTACCTAATGTTCTATCTTAGCAGTTTACCTAATGCTTTATTCTACTGTGGCTAAGCTGGCACTCACACCTTAATACAAAGTCCTTCCTGCTCTTCCCCTGACTCTTCCAACAGCAGTAGAGCCTCTCCCTGTGGCTACCACCACCATCAGAACACAGAGATTCTACCAAGGCCCCAACAATGCTTACTTAAAGCCCAAGCATTCCTCAGTCAAATTGTGGTGAATACTGCCAGGCCTGAGACTCACCCTGTAGGACAGTGGGCTTCTTCTGTCCCAGAGCAAGTTCAAAGTGCTTTCCAAGAGTGCAGGCCTGGACTCAAGAACCCAAAGAGCTTCCTGGTTGCTCTAATCTTCTGTGGCCAAGTTGGTACCTGAGGTACAAGAAAAAGCTGCTTTGCTTTTCCCTGTGTTTTGCTCAAACAGAAGGAGTCTTTCACCATAGCCACCACAGCTTGTAACGTGCTGTATCTCCCCTATAGATGGAAAGTCTCAGGACCCAATGTCCATGGCATACTACCTGAGTATTGCTGCTGGTTATTCAGAGCCCAAGAGTTCTTTGGTCAGCAGGTGATGAATCCTGCCACAATTGGGTTCTTCCCTTCAAGGCGGAGGGTTCTATTTGGCCTAGAGTGTGTCTAGAAATGTCACAGAAGAGGTAGGGCCTGGAATGGGGGCCTCAAAACTTTGCCCAATGTGCTATCTTATTGTGGGTGAGCTGGTATCCACAATGCAAGACAAAGTCCCCTTACTCTCCACTCTCCTCTCCTGAAGCAGAAGGAGTTACTTTTGTTGCTGCCAGTTTCATTACCTGGGATTGGGGAAGGGATGGTACAAACACTCCCTTAGCTAGACTACCTGGTGTCTCCCTAGGTAACATGTCACCATAGTCCACTGACTCTAAGCCCAGCCTAGCACTAAAAGTTGCCTAGGATTACATACCATGTTTCCAAGACTGTCTTTCAAGTTTACCTAGGACCCCAGAACCCTTCAGCCTGCAGTGGTGAGGCTTGTCAAAAACTCAAGTTCCAAATGTTGGGATGGTTGATTTTCTTCTGGTTAGGGCTGGACCCAATGCTCCCTCCATGAGTGGGCACTGGCTATTCCCAGTATGGCTTCATTCTCCAATATGGCAGGGCAGTAATGAGTTCAATATAAAGTCCCCCAGTCACTGCACTCTCTCTTCCCAAAGTGCACAGATTCTATCTCCTTTCCGTGCTGCATGGTCACTGATGGGGGATGGGGTGAGGGATAGCATCTGCAATTCAGGACTCTCTCTTCTGTCCTCCTTGATGCCTCTTTCAGCAACATGCAGTTAAAACCAAGTACTATCATTGCTCAGCTGTTTTTTCTGTTGTTGTTTGTTTCTTGTGATGGTTTTTTTTTTTTCTGTGTTTAGATAGTTATTAAAATTTGGTGTTCCAGATGGGGCAGGTAGTAGGTGGGAGTAGAAGATGGGGACAAATGGTGCAGGCTTCTATTCTTCTTGCTCTGTCCCTCACATTGGTATTATTTATTTCTTTAATATTTAGGAATATTTTTCATCTGCAGTTTAATCCGTGGATTCAACCTGTAGGTGGAACCTGTAGATATGGAGGGTTGAGTGTATTAACACAGTATAATTTTAAAGTCTCCAAATACTTTTTCCTTGCTAAGATATTTGGCATTTGAGTAAAATTTTTTGAACCCTCCATATAAGCCGAGCCATAAGGTGAAAATAATAAATGACTTTAGTAAGTCAATGGCATGTTGAGTAGAAAAATTGCCCAACCAATTTCTGACTCATAAAATAATGAAACATAATGAAATCAGTGTTTTAAGCCATTCACACAATCTCCTGTGTTTGCTGAAGCTGCTAGAACTGTCATCCAGAAAATACAATTGTATTCTTAGACTAAATCCCAGGTTCAACCATGATTTTCAAGGTGTTTCAGCACAGGAGAAATTTTAGAAAGCATCCACTCCAGCTCCTGCTCATGTCAAGGGATTTTTATGGAAATTTTGGAAAGAAGATACTGGAAGGTCAAAGTATACATGCAGTTTCAGAAGTCTGGGGATGAGAGAATAAAGACAGAGACAAGAACAGTATGTAATCTTGGGCTAATGATCAATTAGGCCTGAGTCGTAGTAAGTAGAAAGTCACTGGGATTGAGAAATTTTCCAGGAGCCTCGACATTTCCACTGGACACCTGCAAAACTCCTACTCATGTTTCAGTTGCTGAGCCTAAATGCTCTGGAAAGGAGGGGAAAAGTATGTGAATTTCAGCAGAGGCTTAGATGCAGAGGAAAACTGGTCTATCTGAAGAGTCTCAGTGAGCAAGTCACACATGTGAAGACTTCACCAAGAAAGAAAGATACTAGATATGGGTGTCTCAGCAGACTCTAAAGAGTTAGATGCTGACACTTTGGAAGCAGTAAAAATGGTATATATTTAAAAGATAATGATGGTGATGATTAAGGACTATAAGCCCCACTGTCACTACTACCATCACCGGCATGGCTCCATGGAGGTTATTTAACCCTTCAAATCTTAGATAAAACACCAAAACTCAATGAAGAAAACAAAAACAAACTCTGACTACAACTAAAAAAAAAAATTAGATTGGTTGACTTTCCCCTAACATGAATTATGCTACATTTCAATCTCCAGTTTAAATAAGGACTACAGATAGAATTTAAGTTTAATTATTTTTAAAAAATGAAGCACATAAATTTTTAGAGGTTTCCTTTATTATTGGAATTTTAGTAACTTTATCACTATTAGTAGGTTTTAACACAAGATTTAATAAACATGTTCTTTTTAAAGCTTTATTTGACCATAGTTCATATGTTAACTATTTCAGAGTCAAATATAAAAGGCCTATTTTAGAATTAGCCATCTCCCTAAGGATACAGTTGAATTTCATAATTTTAAATGTTATAATAAAATATATTTGTCATCTGTTTCTTGAGATATGAATATAAACTATTCATTTACATTTGCTTATCTTCATGCATAAAGGCTCTTAATCATCTTTCCCCAAGTCCTGCTGTCACAGAGATGGAAAATGACATAAAACATTTTTAGTCTCCACAGGTCACTTAAAATTATCAAATGACCTAGAGGTAAATCAGTGTTGTGTCATTAAACCCAAGGAGTCACTAACTTTTGTTTTAGCATAATGAAATAATATAATTTACTTTCCTTGCTTAGAGTACAATAAAATTCACTTATCTGACATATTGGGAAATGTCTCATTTATATTTTCTTTGTTTTATGAGCACACAGTTGAGTTCCAGAAGACAATAAATGGCCGAAAATAATTGTTTTCAAACTATTCATAATGATCCTTTAAGAAGAAGTCAGAATAATGTACAAGACAAAGATTAACCCCAGACTGCACAATGCAGCAGGCCACTGTCTTTCTGTTTGCCTTTACCTTCTATGTATTTCCTCTCCCATCCTTGTCTACCAGTTTTATAATTTTTTTATTTTTATATTTATTTATTTATTTTTTGAGATGGAGTTTTGCTCTGTTGCCCAGGCTGGAGTGCAATGGTGCAATCTCAGCTCACTGCAACCTCCATCTCCCAGGTTCAAGTGATTCTTCTGCCTCAGCCTCCAGAGTAGTTGGAATTACAGGTGCCCACCACAATACCCAGCCGATTTTTGTATTTTTTAGTAAGGATGGGGTTTCACCATGTTGGTCAGGCTGGTCTCGAACTCCTGACCTCAGGTGATCCACCCGCTTTGGCCTCCCAAAGTGTTAGGATTACAGGTGTGAGCAACTGTGCCCCGCCCCAGTTTTCTGGATTTTAAAAGTACTTCCAGACTTTCCACTATAGCAGATCCTGAGAAATATGCCAAGGTTTTGATCTTCTCCTTTCTCAATTTATATAACTTAGTATGTCTTCAGGATCTGCTCAGAAACAGATCGCTTTTCCTAAGATCCCAATGGGTAAGAAAATGCTGTCTTTCTTTGCTGAGATAATGTTTGCAATTCAAGTGTTACCTCAAATGAATGAATTTTACAGGGACCTGTGGCAAAATACTGTAGGGCAAACTTTATAATACAGACCTTCTTTTTCATTTTGTTTCCATTTTCAATTAAAGGATCAAAAAGTATTATGTGGAATACCAGCAAATAATACTAAGAGAATATATAGCTTGTACTTTTACCATGACATTATTTATTGCAGACTGTGAATTTATATACCAAATATCCTCAAACTTAGATTTATTGCTTCTTTAAACATTTAGAGAACAACTTTGAATCCTTATGTCAAACTATATACTTTTACAAAACGATCCCACAAGTTGTACATATATTATGAATTCGACTAAGTAAAATGTCACAAGATTGAAAAGTTCTATTTTAAATATAAGTGTTAGTGTCTTAAAATAGTATTTGTTAGTATTTACTAGTTGTTTGAGAAAGGCAGGCCTTCATAAATTAATTTACTCATGTCTTACTTTTTTCACAGGCTTTATTTTTTAGCTACCTAGCCTTAGAAAGATAATGCTGTATTTAAAGAAAAAAAAACACTATCTGTGATAAACCTGTATATTTATATCAAAAAACTCTATTTTCTATGGCTTAGAAGATAACAAAATAAATACAGCCGACTCCGCCGCCGCCATCTTTGTTACGGGCAGCCGGGCCTGGCTTGAGATGCCGAAGTCGTGCGCGGCCTGGCAGTGCTGCAATCGCTACAGCAGCCACAGGAAGCAGCTCACCTTCCACCGCAGGTGAGGGAGAACACAGCCCCTGCCAGTGAGAGAGGAAATGCCAGCTCTTCTCAGAAAGAAAAGGTCCTCCCTGAGGCGGGGGCCGGAGAGGACAGCCCTGGGAGAAACAGGGACACTGCGCTTGAAGAGCTTCAGTTGCCGCCAAATGCCAAAGGCCCAATAAAACAGATCTCGCTTTGGAGGCCGCAAGCGGCAGAGGCTGTTGGCCGGCTAGCCGGCCCTGCAGGCTTGAGAAGTCCCCTCGACAAGCAGCCATCTGATCACAGCTATGCCCTGTTGGACTTAGGTTCCCTGAAGGAAAAAACTCTTCCTCACTGTGAAGGAAAACTAAAAGCTCCAGAAGCGCTTGCAGGCCCAGAGGCTGGTGAAGCGAAGGATGTCCAGCTGCCTCCGTGCCTGCAAAGGGCACTGGGGACTCCAGGTCAGACTTGGGCCAGAGCAGCAGAGCTGAGCCCCACAGGCTCCGGACGCAGAGGCGGTAGTGACACCAGGGCCGGCAGGGCTTTGGAGTTCTGGCTGTGGACGTTTTTGTCTGCTGTGGTCACTGAGAAAGTTGGCCGTGAGGACTGCCGGGCGGGGGATTGAGACAGTAACCAAGCTCCCTGGCGAGAGCCCCGACGCCGTCTGGGGGACGTTTAGAGGCATGGCACTAGGAGTGAGCATGACAAGCTTATCCTGCCATGGTAACAGAAGTCCAGGCTGAGGCTGATTCTGGACGCTGTCCTTTCAGCACGCGCAGAGTGAAGGTCGTTGGAAGCCCCATTATGGGAGATGCTCCTCAGGGAGGAAGTCATGTGAGGGGGCCGGCTCTGTGGCAGGTGAGTGGGTCCCCTTCTCCATCAGCCTGGACAGCCGCCGCTCGGGATTCTAAGGAGTGACTCCTGTCCTGGCCTGGTGTGAGTGGGCAGTGTAATGAAGTGTCTTTCTATTAAAAAAAAAAAAAAAAAAAAACATTTGGGGATATATAGAAATGCGGATACAACACTCGCCTATCAAAAGTGAAAAACAAATTTTAAAAACCCACAAAAATCTACATTAAGCTCAGTAACTAAAGCATACCAGAAAAGCAGAAAAAAAATATTAACTCTTTAGATAAAATGTTACTAGTTTTAACATTTAAACTTTATCTCAAACTCAACATGTCTAAAAAGAAATTTTATTTACCTCTTGCAAACCCACCCACATCTGTTCCTTCTTGCCTTGCCCATCTTGGAAAATGACGTTAGGTTTTCCATTGTTATTTAAACTTAAATCCTATAAACCATTTTTGAAAATGTTCGGTTATACTGTGTATTCAATTTCTCAGCAAGTCGTTTGTTTCTTATTCAAAATATTTCCTGAAACTGTGTTTTCTCATTACCACCATTGATTCTGCCCTTTTCCAAATGACCGTCATCTTTCCTAAACTAGGCAATGTCTTCTTAATGACAGTTTCAACTCCTTTTCACCTACTGACACTTTTCCACTCAGCAGCCGGACTGATCATTCATAATTGTACATCAGATTACACCACTCCTCCACTCAGATCTCCTGAGCCTTCTTATCTACTCACAGCAAAAGGCAAATTTTACCACACCAAGGAAGCTCTGCGTGACCCAACACATGCCTGCCCTTCCAACCTTGTCTCCCATATGGTTCTAGGTTATTCACTTCATTTGCCACACCTATTTCTGACTTAACTTTTGATAAGCTAAGATGGTTCTGATTTCAGATTTTGCACTTTATTTCTTCTTTGCCAGGAATGTTCATTCCCCATAAAGCTCATTTTCTTACTGTATTCAGAGTTCTATTCAAGTATCCTCTGTGGATCATCCCATGAAAAATTCTCTAGCCTTTGCTCTGCTTTGTTTTCTATAAACAATTTATTGTCCTATTATCATATTTTTCTATATTTGTTTAGTTGCTTATTATTTGCTCCTTTGGCAAGGACATAAACTGTTTGAGAGATTTGGCTAGTGGGTCTTTCTTTGTTTCCTCAGAAACAAGGAATTACACATAGTAGGTGCTCATTAAACATTTGTTAAATAAGTACACTAACAAACAATTGCAGTAGACATTCCCTGTGTAATGCATCAGAAAGTTTCCAGGCCTACAGACTTTAATTTCAGTGCTTCATAGAAAAGTTAATTTGGATGAGAGTAAATATTTTATTATATTTTAATCTGCATGTTTTATCTTTAATTTCAGGTGTAGAGAAAACATATTAGTATTTATTTCAAAAAATGTATTTTGTATCATCACTTCAATACAAATAATGGTCAGTAAGAGTGATTCATTTTGTTAGAGGAGAGGATAGATAACATGACTCTAGAGATGACAATGCTGGGTATAATATTTATAAATTAGGTTCATTATCTGATAAATATAAAATCTTAGGATATAAATTTGAAAAATTCTGCAGTATATGGAGGAACTTTAGTATCAGCAGGCAAAGAAAAGTCAACTTCTTGTTAGTATTTGGGGGAGATACATGTCAGTATGTCAGTGTTCCTTAATAACCAAAGTATGAGATTTAACTCCAAATGATGTAAAGTTTAAAAACACAACCAACACCACAGATCGATTTTCTCAGCAGGAGATCATTTTGCCCACCAGGGAGTCTTCAACAGTGTCTGGAGACATTTTAGGTTGTTGCAGCTTGGAGAAGCGTGCCACTTGGCATTTAAAGGGGAGAGGCCAGGGGTATTAGTCCATTTTCACACTCCCATAAAGAAATACCCAAGACTGAGTAATTTATAAAGGAAAGAGGTTTAATTGACTCACAGTTTTGCATGGATAGGGAGGCCTCAGGAAACTTACAATCATGGTGGAAGGCGAAGGAGAAGCAAATGCATCCTTCTTCATAAAGCACCAGGAAAGACTGGACAGCAGGGAAAACCACAACTTATAAAATCATCAGATCTTGTGAGAACTTCCTCAGGATCACAAGAACAGGATGGAGGAAACCATCCCCATGATCCAAACACTTTCCACCAGGTCCCTCCGTCAATATGTGGGAATTACAGTTCAAGATGAGACTTGGGTGGGGATGCAGAGCCAAACCATATCATTCTACCTCTGGCCTCTCCCAAATTTCATGCCATTTTCACATTTCAAAACCAAGCATGCCTTCCCAACAGTCCACCAAAGTCTTAACTCATTCCAGCCTTAACCCAAAAGTCCAAGTCCAAAGTCTCATCTGAGACAAGGCAGGTCCCTTCCGCCTATGGGCCTGTAAAATCAAAAACAAGTTATTTACTTCCAAGAATCAATGGGGGTACAGGCATTGAGTAAATGTTCTCATTCCAAATGGGGTAAATTGGCCCAAACAAAGGGACTTTGCTCAGGGATAAGTTATAGTACTCTTGGCCATGAGTTCAATGTTAATGAATCAACAATATATATTAAATAATGTTTCATTAAACAGAAATACACATAAACCAAGTTTATTGATCATTTGATGAAAATTTTACAAACGAGTCTTGAAGAAACCTAACCATGTATTTTCCCTAGGGCTAATGATTCAGCATTTTCTACTTCAGTGCTCATGGGGACATTATAGTAGACCGTAACTTGACTAACGTAGTGACTTGGTAGACCATAATTACCAAGCATAACAAGAATCAACTGTATATGCTTTATTTGTATTATTTTCCATGTAATACACTTTTAAACATTATTTTGTCTTGCTTTAATGTTCAAATCAGATTGTAATAGCATAAAATATGTAATAAAAAAAGGCTGGGCACGTTGGCTCAGTCCTGTGATCCCAGCACTTTGGGAGGCCAAGGAGGGCAGATTACAAGGTTAAGAGATCAAGACCATCCTGGCCAACATGGTGAAACTCCATCTCTACTAAAAATACAAAAATTAGCTGGGTGTGGTGGCATGTGCCTGTAGTCCCAGGTACTCAGGATGCTGAGGCAGGAGAGGATTACTTAAGCCCGGGGGGTGGAGGTTACAGTGAATCAAGATTGCATCACTTCAGCCTGGCAACAGAGCAAGACTCTATCTCAAAAACAAACAACCAAAGGAAAAAAAAAAAAAAAAAATATATATATATATATATATATATATACACACATACACACACACACACACACATGGCCATTTGTTTTCTTTACTCAGTCTTTTATAAAAATTATGATAAGTAGGATTAACCATATGTATTAATCAAGACTTTTCTGTGAAACCTCGTCTCTATTAAAAATACAAAAAAATCAGCTGGGCGTGGCAGCGGACCCCTGTAATCCCACCTACTTGGGAGGCTGAGGTGGGAGAATGGCGTGAACCCGGGAGGCGGAGCTTGCAGTGAGCCAAGATCACACCACTGCACTCCAGCCTGAGCAACAGAGCAAGACTCTGTCTCAAAAAAAAAAAAAAATCAATTATATATATATATATAAAGAGTTCCATTGTCCAAGGGCTGGAGAAGATCGATGACTTAGCACAAGAAAGAAGATGAAACTCATGCTTTCTCTTCTTTGTTCTTCTGTCAAGGCCCCCAGTGGGCTGGATGATGCTTGCTCATATTTGTAAGTGTGAATCTTCTTTATTCAGTCTATGATTTAAAAGATCATCTCTTCCAGAAACAGTCTCCTGGAAACACCCAGAAATAACATGTTACAAGGTATCTGAGTGTCCCTTAACCTAGTCAAGTTGACACATAAAATTAGCTATTACGGCCAGGCGTGATGGCTCATGCCTGTAATCCCAGCATTTTGCGAGGCCAAGGCAGGCGGATCACGAGGTCAGCAGATGGAGACCATCCTGGCCAACGCTGTGAAATCTTGTCTCTACTAAAAATACAAAAATTAGCTGGGCGTGGTGGCACGTGCCTGTAATCCCAGCTACTCAGGAGGCTGAAGCAGGAGAACAGCTTGAACCACTGAGTCGGAGGTTGCAGTGAGCTGAGATCACACCACTGCACTCCAGCCTGGTGACACAGTGAGATTCTGTCTCAAAAAAAAAAAAAATTAACTATTAAACCATATATAATATTACTTACAGGCAGTCATCTAGAAGACGTAAAACGGAGAATGCTTAAAATTATATTGTCTTAAATTAGTTGATTAAAGGAACATTTCCCCCCATAAATGGTATTTATATCATCATGTGATATTTTGTAATCATTTTAAGTAATGTACAATTCATAGACTATCAAAATGGAACATATCTGTTATAGAATTTTAAAAGAATTTTCTAAAAGTTCTAGTCTAATTTTTACTTTGACAACAAATAACAAGTTTTAAACTAATTTACATTTTTGCTTGTTAAATGTGCTTTTAGCTTCTGAGCTGTGTCATTAATAAAATAGAAAACATAAATATGTATATAATGTAAAATTTATATGTAAATAAGTACATGTATAAATTAAAGATTCAAGAGAGAGGTTTAAAAACATAAAAAATAAAATTTGAAATATGTTGCATTTGCCATATGGGTCACTCTATTTTATTTAGGCTTAAATAACCTGAGTTCTAAACTACCAAAATTATTGATATTATTTTGATAACTGAGTATATTACTGAAGTTTCTAAATAAATGAAAATGTTCAGGCCTTTGTTTGATAAATTTCAAACAAAATTGATTTCTGAATTAATATTAAGCAAGTAAGGCTGATCGATGATACTTGATAAATACAATGTTTTACTTGCTCCTATTTGTCATGAGCCATATGTTGCCATCAGGTAAAAATGCAAAAAATAAAAATAGTAATAAAAGGTAGGCTCTTTATCACGGAGAAAAGAGATTTTAGAATATTAGCTCCCTATCACAGTGAGTTGCACAAAATAGGCACTCAATAAATATATGCTGGATGAATTGATGCATGCATGAATAAATGAATGTTCTTGAAATATAAATTATTTTGACCATAATTTACACCACTTTGATATAATGATAAAGGATGAGCATCTTAAGATAATCTGGCAATTTTAAGAAATTTCAAATTTGTAAATGTGGTGTGGATATCTACTATTTGTATGTTTATCTATTTTCTTACAGCTATGTCAATAAATGTGTATTCCAACTCTTCTATTTCTAAAATTTCTTTCCATGTCTTTTAAAGAACCCTACCAAAACGAACAAATGAAATCTATACAATTATTTCTCATATTGACTTGTTTCTCAGCTCACCCTTCTTCACCTGTTTCACACACAAAAGCAATATTTGCCTATGAATCTTTGGATGGTTTGGTTATTTCTAAGCCCGTTAAGTTCTCACAGTTAAAAACATTATATAATATATTTCTCTCCGAAATTTGGATTGGATCCAGCTCAGACCTTGGAATATGGAATTACAACAAAACAAATCTCACCATCTGGAGGTTTTCTAGTCATAATTTCTTTACCTTTATTGTCACTGCTGTCTTTACAAATTCATAAGTACATGAGGATAAACAAACACTATTCTCAAATGAATTTGTCTGTATAATAGACATTTATGGCAAGTAAATTGCCAAGAAAACATTTACAATGAACATTACAATGAACATGAGTTTGATGATAAGTTGTACCTTTAAAATAGAAATCAAAAATGCATCTAATTTTTATACTACAGACTTGCGAAGAGACATTTCTCATTTGAATAATTGTGTTGTCAATTGCAGAGCAACTAAAAACTTACCAGTTACAATTGACAACACTGTTGGAAAGATCAACCCTAGAGAAAGTCTTGCTTTTTTTCCTTAGTTGCTAAAAAGCTTCTCTAGTAGCTAAAAACTGACTTACTCTACAAATAATACCTCATAAAGACAAATCTATACAAAAGCTTTGTATGATCATGTTCAGATACTGCAAACTTTCAGGCTAATGAAAAAGTCAAATGCAAGCTTTGTGAAGCTCAAAATCAGTGACATTTTGAAACACAAATGTTGACAATTATTCAAGGATTTGTAAATATGAGACAAAACTTTACATTTGGAATTTTCTAATTGAATCAACATTATTTTCCTAATAATTGTTTTGGTTAAAAACTGAGGAAGGATAGAGTTGACAGGCAAATCTACTTCAAGAAGAATCATCATTCTGAGGTTTAACTAGGGGCTTACTGAAACTGTTTAAATTATGTAGAAGACGGTATATTTCTCATTCCCTCTGTTTCTCTCAGTATTAATCAGGAGTCATGGTGATTTTTCAGTTGTTCTGTACTTGTGTTTTGTTAAAACAAGCAATCTGCGAAGATGCTAAAGGAAATTTAGGACTTTTCAAACTGAGATAGCAAAAAAAGAAGGCATAATATGGCACTTATGTCCTCCCATAGGATTGATACTTTGCCTTTTAAGCAGTGGGAAACATGTTAGATTCTCCTCTGTCAATTTCTGACAAAGCCTACTTGTACATTCATCATTTAAAAATAATTGTGGGTCACTAATAAGTTCTTGGCACTGTGCAAGATGCTGATAAAACAGAAAATAAGAAGAAAGGATCCACATTTTCATAGGGATCATAATCTCATATAGATTCCAAGTTAGTAAATCATATTTGCATGATGATGTGATAGATACAGTAATAAATATAATGCAAGTAGAATAAACACAATGAAGAAAATCTGATCATTCCCACTTGAGAATGAGTTGTTAGGAACACCGAAAGTTTCACAAAAAAAAAAGGTGACATTTGAGCTGAATTTTGAAGAACCAAAAAGATTTTGCAAGATGTAATAGAAAGAGACAGGAATTTTAGAATGAAGAAATGCAAGCAGTACCAATTATAAGCAGGGGCTTATAATTGAATTGAATATATTGAGGACACAGAGTAAAATACAGTAAAAGCTTATTGGTGGTAGGGGAAGGAAATGACTGATAAGTGGAACCCACTATAATAAAAATGTAAGTTAAAAAAAGCTAAGGTTTCCTTTGAATGTAATGTTTCTATAGGGGTCAATAATATGAAGCCTAATTTGAAATACATTATCCCCTAATTTTAGGTGTGAAGACTGTAGAAGCATTTTCACCACCTTTACCAGGAGCCTATTAAATATTAAACAGACTAAAATATAATCACGTAACATACAACACTTTACTGCTGATTTCTGTGTGACTTCTTAGTAAAGAATTTTCTTTATGCACTGGTGTTAATAGTCTGATCACATATTTTAAGAACAGGGAATTGCATTTCTAATATGTCATTGAAAGCAATTGTGAGGTAGTTTCAGACTGTTATCTTCTGAAATATTATACGATTTCTTTGCATTAACCTGTGCACAATTGAGCTAATACATTTTGTTACCTAGAATTTCACAGATCAAATGCACACAGTATTTTATCTCTCAGATTTACTAATATAATAAATGACTAGTTTGTCTTCAATCATAACACATATATATAACAAATTTTGTGGGTACACAATGTACTGTCTCCAAGTATAATACTGAGGTCAACTTCCAGGTTTAACAGGTTAGTTTGTGCTCTTTCTCCAACCTCTAAACTCTTCTCTGTATGTCCAAGTTTTGGGTTTGTGGGGATGGGTGCCAGTCTTAAAGGTACAATGATAATGGTAAATTAAAAAAGTAGGTGTTTTAACCCTCATAGCAGGTTGTTTGTTGCTATTGCATGCAAAAGATGGAGATCTAAGATCACTATTGAAATATAATTGTCTAAAGAGCGCCTCCATTTTGTTGTTTACCTTAAACTATGAATGTCCTGCTCTTGTTTTTCTAAAAATATGAATGGAAATTTGCATTTATGAATGAAGGATTGTTAATGCTGATAATCTAGCAGATGATCCTTTGCTATTTTGTTGTTTTATTATTTCTTCGGAAGGCCTACTCACGTATAAAAGAATGAGGACTCTTCACGTGTCTGCAGAGCACAGCACAGGGAGGGTTTCATCTTAGGCTGAGAGCAGAACTGCTGACCTTAGCCATGACTCAGACAGACCAATAAGGAAAGTTTTGAGGGTTGTCAACATTCATACTTGAAGCAGCAGATTTTTCCCAGGAAGATATTTTAATTTATTAAATGTAACCGATAGAAGATAATCCATTGCACTATAGGAGCTTATCATTCAGTTGAAAGCATTGAAGGACACAGTGAAATGTAGTAAAAACATATCATGGGAGGGGAAAGGAATAGCTGGCAAGTGGAACACAGTAAGTAGCAAGTAGGCAAGATAATCTATACATGGACTTTACGTTTTTGAAGCACTGCTTTAAATGCTGTCTCAGAAATACGGCATAATGGGTGCTGTCTGTGGGCTCCCAAACTCCCTTCCAGAGGGTCAGTGCACCTTTCCCTGGCTGTTGGCTCATAATCCCCCCTCTGCCAGAGCATTACCCTCACCTGAAATGAAACTGTCTCTTTGAGGAGTTTGTATAGTAACCACAGCCCAGTAACAGACTGACTCGGGGATGTACACAGCCTGTTCCCCACTCCTCTTGCCTCAAGGTGGAAACCTAACTCATTCTGAGAGCACTTCTTCAATATATCACTTTTAAAACAATGATCATCTATGGCTCTGCTTTGGGATCCTGACTTGAGATGGTGCCAAAAGTGATCCTCAGAAGCAGATTTTCAAGATGAGGTTCTAAAAGTAGATCACTTGCTCTCAGGATGACAATAAAGACCTTAATGAAATAGATGAAATATCAATAGCACCTGGAATGCTATAGCAGTGTGATTAACTAGAACAGGCTGCTTATGGAAGGGGATTCTCTAGGTCAGGCAATGTCTCTAAAGTTTCAGAGGTGTGATATAAATAATAATTATAAGGACTGTGGAATTAGATGTTTGTTGCTAAGTGCCGTTGATGTATTGAAGAGAATAAATTGGAGACACATCTATGATCATCCTTGTGGGAGGGGCAGAAAGCCTCCTTAGAGTTTCTGTAAGAGATTCCTGTTGCCCATAGCCAGAGGACAAACAGTGCTGAAGACTAAAGACAATACCTAATTGTAAGAATGGAAGATCTGTAAAGAAGGTTGAATTTTAAGGTAGGCAAGCATCTGATGCCAAAAACAGAGCCTTAATAAGGAAGGGGAGGGATCCTGAGACTTCAGATTGACAAAACTAGGTAGAAGTATTTAAAAACCTGGAATTATCGGATCTAATTCTTAGCCTTAATATGCAGCCTATGCTACCTCCCTGATATAAAGAGGCCTCATAGGAAGCAGGTACCTCACAAAACAATGCTTACCCTCCTTGGGATCTGCCCTGCACCCAACATAATCATTCATAGAGAAATAATGTTTAAATTTTTCAAGCAAATTTTGTTTCTAAATTAGATTTTGGGGCAAAAATTATTTGAGTAAACAGAATTAATGTTTAAAATGCAAGAATCACTATGGGAAAGCTGATCTTTGTTTATTATACTTAGCATGAACCATGTTAAGCACGGCAGTATTAAGGAAAACCTTACTGTGAAAGTGCTTGGACTTCTGAGAGAGGAGATGGATTATATGCTAGAGGAACTGTAAGACCTGGCTAATATGTATCAGTAGGTAAAAGGAAAATATGACCAGGAGTATATTCTGAGAGTGCTGGATCAAAGGAGACAGACCATCAGCTGAAAAAAATGGGTTTTCTGTTATGGAAGCATCCTCTCATGACAGGATTTAATACCCTGGCAAGGAGCTTGGAAAGAAGTGCTAATATACCATTTGTCTGGCTCTTTTAATCTTGGAAAACCAAATAGCCCATACCAACTAAAGTAGAAATGCCAGAAATCTTTGACAGATTGGCGTAAAGAATAAAAAAACTCCAAGAATTGGGTATACTATACTATATTATACTGTACTATACTATACTGTACTGTACTGTACTATACTATACTACACTACACTATACTATACTGGGTCCACCATGAAAAAAAACCCTGGAAACCCACAGATGACTATTTCTCAAGATGAAAAGAAATATGTTTGTAAGGAGGGCACCAGAATCACTGAGATGAACACTGGTTGTCCTCTCTAAGACAGGGCCGATTGGAGGAGATGTCATGACATGCCCATGAACCCATGTATTAATAGAATGTTAGCATCCAGTAATAGCAAATGGTGACAAGGTCAGAATGGTAGTCAAGACAACCTGGCTCACTGTGATCTGTGGAGATGCTAATAGAATATGATAGTTCCAGTTCAAGATAGATAGGCAGCCAACAAAACTATACATACACACACAGTGAATAAGCAGAATGCCGAAATCAGGGAAGAGTCAACATCCTACTTTCTTGACCTGAACTAATGCTCAGAAATAGAACTTACTGACTGAAAGAGACATGGGACCTCCAAGGGGAAAGACCTTGCAACAGAGAGTAGATGACAGTTTATGCTGTTGGTGCCCTTTCCAGATCGCCTTCATTGGGCCTTTCCCCAGGTGTTGGGAGTGATGATTGCTAAGGGTACACTGCTGTCCCTTGTACAGAGCACTGGCTTTGGAAGAAAGAGAGCTGCGTTGCTCAGGAGATTATGAACCCCTGATCCTGGGGCTGTCAGGGTTACTGACTGCCTGATTTAGGGTACAAAGGCCTGGCCCTCTTGCGCCAAGGTGGAGCCAACCTTGTGATGCAAATGATGCTCCAGAATTGAGCTAGTCTCCAGCTGAGTCCACAGCCTTGCTTAGCTTTCTTTCCTTCCCCTATCCTGTTTTTCTCTTCCCCTTCTCCCAGAAGTTTACTGTCTCCGAATTACTTTCACAAGTTATTTCACAAAACTCACTATTTCAACTTCTGCTTCTAGAGGACTCACTTTGAACCATGTTCAAAGCGAAAACCCTATATGCATCTAGGAGGCAGGAGAGGACTGATGGGAGATTTTTGCATCCTAAGTCCTCCTCTCAGTGCTTGGCATAAAGTTGAGGAAGAGTAAAAACCATCCCGGATCTTCGAGTTGCTAGAGTGACCAGAAATTAGAGCTTCTTTGCTCCATTGTTTGTAAAACTGAGATCATATTATGGGGTGTATGACATAGTACATCCATGTATTATTAAAGTATTCATTATAGGGCCTGGCTCAGAATAAGTATTTAACACATGGAAGCTATTTTTACTGTTTATTTTTAATAGCTGTTAGTTACTTTCTCTTCATGAGACACATAAGATTTAATCTTACTGAATTATTAGTTTAGTAATTATTATTGCTAACATTAAATGAATGCATATCTATATAATAGGTACTGTCTTAAAGCATTTTTTGTACATCCCTGTGATCTTTTTAGTTATTCTATGAGATTAGTATTATTCATATTTGTATTTTGCACATGAGGAAACTGAGGAATGAATGGATACATGGCTTGCCCAATTTCTCAGAACTGGTAAAGAGTGGAGATGGAAAGATAATCCCAAATTCTGATTCCAGAATTCACACTCAGTGACCACACTATGCTGCCTCATTGCCATTAATCCTAAAAATGACACAAACAACATTTAATAAGTAACTAATTTGAATACTTGCTATAACAGCATTTCAAGAGAAAATATAAAGATTTTGTCTGCCTTAATACCATCATTTTTCTTTCAACACTTTTTTTGCGAGTATTTAATCATTCGGATAGACTATATTTGGAAAAAAGCTCCCAGTAGACACCTTTCATTTTTACTCTTTGGTTCCTATTGTAATGCAAAAGTGGTTTGCATAGAAAATGTGTGACTGTTCTGTTTTATCAGAGGTAATTTGAAAACAGCTTGGTGCAAAATCTGCTTATAAAATAAGTCATATACTTTTTTCTCTATAGAATTTGAACCTTTACACACTGATTCTTATTGTGAAGATTAGCTTTTAAGAATTATTGTGTTGATTTGTAGGGAATTCTTTAAATAATACAGAAAAGAAATGCCTTCTTTGAGTTGTGTCTTTTTAAAAATTCGTTTTGATTTTAGAAGCCTCAAAGCCTATAGTTTAAATGATATAATTCAAAATACATTTGTGGTCAATTTCATATAATCAACATATTTTCCTAGTTCTAAGTAAAGTATATTATTGGAGGCATAATTGTAATAATAGCTTACTATATGTAACTTCCATTATGCTAGGAAGCTAACCTCCACAGCAATGCTGGGAGGAATTACTATGACCCCTCGCTCTACAAATAATGAAGCCAGGAGCCCGAAGGTGCGAAACCAGCCGCATTCACACAGCTGCTAAGGGGCAGAACTGAAACTGGAACACAGGAACTGTAGCTATCAAAGCCCATTTTTATTTTAATCAATATGTTATACCATTTCCCTGGAAAAGCAAGTCAGAATCACTTGATTTTTGGAAAATGCAAGACATGCAGTAGACATATGGAGAAGTAGTGAGTAGGAGAAAAAATAAATCTGTTCTCTGATAATTATGCTGATTGACAGGACTAAAAGTTCAAATAAATGCTTGTGATGATTGGGCAAGCTTCTTTCCCTTGATTTGTTTTAGAATATAACTTTGAATGTCCAAGCATCCAGTCAGTTCAATTAATAAAAATCAGCCAAATTGTTTTCATTATTATTATATAGTTTTTAAAGAAGGGACAAGGGCAGTATGAAAAGAATATTGTGTGGGAGTCAGACAGACATAGATTTGAATTACAGCTTTGTACCTTAGGATAATTCTTAATCTACTGCCTTGTTTTCCTTTCCTATAAAATGAGGATAGTATTGCCTACGATCTATGGTTGTGGAGGAGATGAAAGACTGTGCACCTGACATATGATAACCATTGTTAACATCATTATTAGCCATATTTTTATATAGTCTTTATGAAACAAAATTACAGGGGTTCAGTGTTTTTTTTCTTATGCTAATAACATTATGCCATATAGCAATCAATCTTTATGATCTTAAAGGTAAGTTGATTAAAGGATCTAATTAAAATAGTCTTCATGTTACTTTAGTACCTGGAAGGGTATACTTAGTATCATAGGGCTGTTGTACAAAGGACCACAACCTAGGCAACCTAAAACAACAGAAATTTATTCTCTCACAGTTCCGAAGGATGGAAGACTGAGATTAAGGTGTTGGCAGGACCATGCTACCTCTAAGCCTCTATCGGAGGCTCCTTTCTTGGCTTTCCTACTTTCTGAGAGTTCCAGGCATTCTTTGGCATGTAAATGCATCATTTTAATTGCTGTCTCCAATGGTCATGTGGCTGTCTTCCCTGTGCTATGTCTAAATTTCCCTCTTATAAGGACACCAGTCATACTGGATTAGAGTCCTACCTTACTCCAGTATGGCCTCATCTTAACTGATCACATCTGCACCTACCTTATTTCTAAATGAGATCACATTCACAGATAATAGGGTCGTGGGGTGTCTTCAACATATCTTTTTGAGGAACACAATTTGGTATTATAAAAGTACTTAAGTAAGTCATTTTTAAAAATTCTTGTCAAAATAATGATTCTGTTTCAATGAATCTGGCATTTTTCCTAGTAACAGCAGTCTTGGAATCAAACCAACATGGAATCAATCCCTCCATTTTCATTTCTGCCTCATCCCCAGACTCCTCCTGGTGTTATTGTGGCTGCTGCAGGCTTCCCCCAGACCATACAGTCTTCTGATTACTACCTTGCATTACACCTTCCATGGACAATTCCTTCATTTGGCATGGACAAGAATATTTTTGCCCAAATTATTCACTTGTTTCTGAGAATTAGAAACAGTTGTGATATTGTGACATATTCCAGTGTCTAGAAAAAGATGATGTATGGAGAGATATTTATTCATCTTCAAAATAATAATTTATAGATGCTCAAATGATCCAAAAATTGACCAGTTTTCTGAAGCATACAAAATGCTCCAACATACTGATATTTATTAGGTTTGGAATATATTATGCATCTGCATGCATACTGTAGGGTATAATATTGTTAAATATAGAGCTCAGTAATTTTGTTACGAAGCAGTGTCTGTGTCCATAAAGTTTCCTCCTATCCTTGTTTGATATCATTTTCTTATTTACTGTTTTTACGTGGTGTGACGTAGCTGCATATCTATTTATAGCTCCTATAAATTTGCCATATTGTTGTAACTTTAGTACAGACTACTAAGCAGTGGCTCAGATAATTTTTATACTAAAAATAATTTCAAAACTAATTCTGGAATAACTGAAGATTATTTCTTATGAAAATAAACCAGAGAAAACTTTTTTTTTGGCTTATGTTCAAATTATATTTTTGTCCCGTCAAGCATTTTTAGTGCTAAAGTGCCAAGTGGACCATTTTTTTTTTTAAATAAACTCATCCAACAGATATTTAGTGGCACCATGGCAAGCATTTTGGAGTTAAATAGATGCATACATGGGGGTCCTGGCCTCAGGGGATAAGATTCTAGGAGAGGGAGAATGTGATGAGCCAAACTACAAACACCTATCCACCACAAGACAGGGTGAAACCAATGTTATATAGAGATACAATGTGCTAGAAAAGATTGTCTGACTTTGCCGATGAATGAAATTTCTAGAGAGGTGAGCACTAGGAGGCGGCAACAGCTTGGACCCAAGTATTCATTGAATTCATCAAATAGCTATGAAATGGATTTTATGGGCAATCATCTTTGCTTAGTGCTGAGGTAAACACAGAGATGAATTGGAAGAACTTACTCTTAATAAGTGTACAGTTTATACAAATATGAAATTCAGCTGAAATAATTATAATTGAAGAAAGAATCTTTTGGAGACTAGATTCATATTTAGTTTGGCCAAAAAGATTTAATTCACCAAATGGTAAGTGCAATTTCCCATTTCATTTGCCTATTGTATTGTAGCCTAGATTTGATAACGTATAATTAAAGTTAGATGGTTTCAGTTTATCATACAACTCTAGAATAATATGTATTACCCAAAAATAGACTGTTTGCTTTATCTCTATTTATAGTTCAATTTGTCTTCTTAAATGTAGTTCACTGTGGCAGATTTCCTTGATTTCTATGTTCTTTATTTTTCTCTCATTTTCCAATAATATCTAAGCCATCATACTCCGATACCACTGTACAGAGTTAATTTATTTCTGTAAAAACTTTGCTGACAAATCTGTATTATTTGGCATTTCTCACTATAATTATGTATTTATGGTGATTCCTTGTGGGATATATATTTAGTCTCATATGCTAAAATATTTTCCAAAATGTAAAAGTATGATTCACAAATAATAAAATAAACATGTATTGAATATTTTTATTTAACTCATCAATTAATGAGAGGCCAGTAAATATTAACAGTAGTTCAAAGGAGACTCCAAAGAACAGACATAATATAGGTCATAGAAATACAAAAATGAATTTGCTAATAGGTGCAAAACTAGTCAATATCCACAAAGTGGAAATTGATTTTAATCTCAATGGGTGAAATATTTTCTCTATGGACAAGAATTATTTGTTTTACCATTAGTTTTTTATAGCTTACAAAATTTTAAGACTGCATCCAAGAGAAAACTCAGACCTTTATAGAATTAGATGTCCTTACAAGGATCTGCTAGAAAATTCTTGCATTTCCATTGACATTAATCTTTTTGACAAGTTCAAATGTTTTAGAGGTTTTCACAGGGACCCATTTGTCTTTAATACCTTTTGTGTTAGCCAATTAAAAACTCCATTTATCCCCTTTCCTAATCATGTAATTAGGATTCTACCTAAAGTAGGTGTAGTATAGCAAAAAAGAGCCTTTGAGGGGGAACAAAAATTTGGGTTGGAGTCCCAGCTCTGTCGTTAAATGGTTATGTAAAATTGGGCAAGTCTTACTTTCTTTGAGCTGTATTCTTTTTTGGCTGTAAAGTCAGGATGACAATATGTACTTTAAGAATGCAAGATTAAAAATGGAAAATGGTTTTTAAATTACAAAGTGCTATCTAAAAGTGAATTGCTGTTTTTATGATATTTACTGCCAGGTTTTCTCCACAGATGTACATTGCCTCAATTTGTTTTGTCCACTACTCTACCATTAACTAGATTGCTGTGAGAATGATACCTTTCTGGAAAGAAATAAAAATAACAAATATGTCTGCATTTAACCTTATTTTTAAAACCATAATAATCAGAGGATAACTATTTGCTGTCTTGGAAGTTTATCCAACCTAAACACCTGCATTAAATCTTTGGATATTTCTTCTTTTTGTAGAAGAGTTCATGCAATAAGCTATATTTTTAAAGAAGTCTAGTTCTCTAGCTGAATGTGTGCACTAAATAAGGAGCACTGGCATAAGATTTTCATTCTGATCTTCTACTTTTGAAAATATTTCAGTGACGAGAATAGTTTTTATATTATTTTTCTTTCTGTCAAGTTTAATAAAGATCTGCACAGCCCTACTTTATTTAAAGAAGGAAATAGATTTATAATTTATTGTATATCTGCTAATTTCTATAAAATGCACTGTTTTAGTACTGTATGTTTTTTATTTTTTGGACAGGTACTAATGTGAGAGGTGTAGAATTGATAATATTTTACAATTTTTAATTAAAAATGTAAAGGCTCCTGGAGCAGAAGACCCGTGTTATATCTAGATGAAATAGTTTTGCAGGCTTTCACCTACATTAATCTTTTCAGTATAGTGATGAGTTGGAAAAGAATATTTGATGTGAGAATCATTCAAAAGCAAATAAAATAGGAAAAAGCTGATGAATAGCAAACAGTAAGTCACTGTTTGATTAGTTTGAAAGCTTCCTTTTTGTCATAATATTTTAATGTTATGAATTGCAGTATATTCTTTTATTATTCTCCTTTCTCCCCTGCATACCTCATCTATGCTATGTTTTTCATTATTGACAAAAAAAGGGTAAGAAAGACCCAGGAAGTGGAAATTTTTTAATTTGACTGATGAGGGAAAGGCATCTTAAATATTATTCGGTGAAATAGTAACAGAGAAGTGGTAAGAAAGAAGTTAGTGAGAAACTAAGTCAATCACTGCTATTTCTTCAGTGGATCCTAAGTGCTTGTACTACAGAAATAAGGCCCATATTTACCCCACATTAGCTTAGCTCTCCTGGACAACTGCCTCAACTGTGTTATATTAATAAAGTGGAGGAGGGCAAAAAAAAAAAAAAAAAAAAAAAGATTGTGATAGCATGTAACACACATTTTCACGTTCTCCTCAGATTTTTAGCAGATGCTTCAAAAGCCAATTTAGTAATTGCAAAACAACCTTATATACTTCAGTGAAATGCCAGATGACCTATGGATGATATTCAAATACATTTTGAAGCCAGTTTTACAAGCTGAGACTCATCACTCACCACCTGCAATAAAGATGATGGCATGGAATATATTGGAGGTTTGATAAGGCTGTTGAGAATCTGTTTAGAAAGAATAGTCAGTGTGCAGTGTGCTTTTATGTTCCCTTGGGAAAGGAAATCTGGTTGGAGTGGGAAAGTCAGGGAAGTTTTGGCATAAGCTACACTCAGAAAATTTCAACATCCCATGCCACACACACAAATTACAGGTGAGCTAAAACACAATATTGGGAGTTAATTTGTTATTTCATTGTTACGTCTAGGTTTTTTGCTAAAAGGTAATTAAGCAAATTCTTTTTCAGGCTTCTAACAGCCACATAAGACAATACTTTTTATCATACAAAAATCCATACATAAATTATTATAAGTATTCAAAGACTTATTTGAAATGTCTAGAAAATGATAGGGATTCAATAAATATTTATTGAATTTATAAATTGATGTCAGATTTTAGATAGAACTAGAAAACTTATAGCAGGGCATTCAGGAGCATCTCACTAAGGAACTTGTCTTAAGGAAGAAGGAGCCAGGGATGATGATGTTAGCCTTATAATAAAATAAAAAACCACAGGCAAGAATCTTGAGAGTGTTGGATGCTATCAGAGTCCATACTAGCTATCCTGGATCTATATCTAGGTCCCGGGGATAAAGAGAACTGAAAGAAAAGTCTTATTTAGCTCTAAAATGCATTGCGGAGGTGAGGGGTCCTTTAAAAGAGTACAGTACCAAAGAGAGACCTATTCTCCCTGACCGCATCCTTTTCTCTCTTCTTGCCTTGATCTGGGATGACATAGACCTATATGAAGCTTTGGCAGTTCAAAGGGTCAGAGAGACCCCTCAAAGAAAGATACTGGCCTTGTTGAACAGCTGGACTGACAGGCCCAAGTGAATGAACACCCGTGCCCCTGGAAACTGTGCATCAGAGGAGAAAACAGAGAAACTTCCTTTGGGCCTGGCTGGGTATTCAGTGACCATCAGATCATTTCATTTGGTAAGTGTAATGTTGAGTATAAGCATGGCTTGAAGAATTACTGGGGAATTGGCGCAGGCTGAAGTCAGCAGATATTTGAAGGAACTGGCATAATATGCATACCTTGTTTAAAGTAGACTTATACCCTACAGAAGGGTGAGAAATGAAGGACTGCTATTAACAGAGAATAAGCTCATTTATTTAAGGTTGGATTGAATTTTCCAAATCTCTTGAAGAAGTAGGGAGATCAATGCAGCTGAGTTGACCATATGAGGATTTATTTTAACAGCATGGTAGTGAATAAATTAGTCATTTGTAAGTGCCATCCTTCTAAATATTAGTGTGGTCAGAAATCTATTCTGTTGCAATTTCTAGTTCCACAAAAAAGGATTTATATGGCAATGAAACCCTGAAAACACAGCCTATCTGTATCTGATATGCCACTAGGTAGTTTAAAAAAAAAAAAAAAAGGAAGAAAGAGCTAAAACAAAACAAGCACCTATGGCTTAATGCCCAATCATTTTATTTCTTTGGATAAAGCTGTTGGATATGAACACCTGCATATTTTCCAACATGATCTCATTTTATAATGAGCCTTTGGTGAGTATATTGTGGTTCCAGGTGTCATTGTCTTTTCATTCTTTGGCGTCCAGAAATGTAGCATTTGCGTGACAAATGATCACATTGGTTTTGGCAGTAAAGGGCCATTCTGCTGTGGGAAGATATGCAGAAAGGGACCTGCAGTGAGGCTAGTTTAAGGTAACTCTTATTTGGTTGGCTAGCTTCTTTTGGACTTTGCTGTTCTATCTGTGAGGTAAAGTCCATGGATGTATCAGTTCACATTGCAGCTGTGGCAACAAATGGTAAGCAAAGTAGTTGCTGCTACTCTTTGAGTTAATCTGCTTTTTTGTTAGTCATCTAGCAGATGCTTCTGCTATATAAATGGAACAGACTCTCTATTTGTGAAAAATGTAAAGTGGATAAGTGATGACACATCTTAACATTCCTCCAGTTCAAGTATTTATGAAAATTGAAATATAACTCCCCATAAAACTGATTAAGTTTTGCAAATATGTAATCCACCCCTAATACTTGTTTTTTTTTGGCCAAAAGTCTGAACTGTAAGTTGAGGTATAAAATATGTAGTTAAGAGAAATGGTATTTATAAGTCAGGTAGACAAGTAGACTCTTCTCCATCTCCCACTTCTAAACTATTACTTTGCTTTGTAAACCAAAAATTTTCTGAGACAAGTCTCAATCAATTGGTTAAGAACATGCCTGCAAAACATCCTCAGGAGGTTCTGACAACATGTGCCTCAGGTGGTCAAGTTACAGTTTGGCTTCACACATATGAGGGAGAGATAAGACGCCAATCAATACATGTAAGATGTACTTTGGTTTGATATGGGAATGCAGGAAAACTTGAAGCCAGGAGTTGGTGGGGGTAGGTGGAGTCAACGATTTTTCTGATTGGCAATTGGTTGAAAGAGTTTATTTAAAGAGATGGAATCAACAGAAGTGAGTTTCTGGGTTATGATAAGAGGTTGTTGAGACTAAGGTTCTCATTACGCAGATGAAGCCCTCATGTAGCAGGCTTCAGAGAGAATAGATTGTAAATGTTTCTTATCAGACTTAGAATCTGTTCTATCAGGTTTAAGATCTTGGTTTTAACATTAATACTGATCAGCTGTGTCTGAATTTCAATGGGAGAAAGGTATAATGAGTCCTGTCTGACCACCTATTCCCATCATGGCCTGCACTAGTGTTTCAAGTTTACTTTAGAATGCCTTTGGCCAAAAGGAGGGGTCCATTAAGTTGGTTGGTAAACATAGAATTTTATTTTTGTTTCACAGCTTCAAAATAATCACATGGAACAAAAATTATGTGGAAAAGATTTATTTAAAAACATTCTTTTGATCTTTCATTAGGTGTCTAGGAAGGTACGTGTGACTAGATGAACAAGAAAAAGGCAAAGCAAAATAGATTGAGACATGAGTGAGAGTTGGAATGAAGAAACTTTAAAAGCCACATTTAAAATCACAGGAAAATAAAAAATACTCAAGCTGAAATCCTGGTTAGATGATACTGTTCAATACTCATATACTTGTTGACAAAAAGAGTCAAACTCTGTAAAACATTTGAGGAGATTTATTCTGAGCCAAATATGTGTAACCAATGGCTTATTACACAGCCCCAGGAGATCATAAGAACATGTGCCCAAGGTGGCCAGTCTACAGCTTGGTTTTACACATTTTAGGGAGACATAAGACTTCAATCAATACATGTAAGATGTACATTGGTTCCATCTGGAAAGGCAGGACAACTCGAAGCAGGGACTTCCAGGTCATAGGCATTTCAAAGATTTTCTAATTGGCAATTGGTTAAAAGAGTTATCATCTAAATACTTATTATCAGACAAAAATAATCTGTTCTATCAGCCTGAACGTCTTTGTGTTGATGTTAATGCTGGTCAGTTGTGCTCAAATTTCAAAAGGAAAGTGGGTGTAATGAGGCATGTCTGACTCCCCCTTCCCATTATGGCTTGAACTGGTTTTCCAGGTTAATAACTTTGGAATGTCCTTGGACCACAGGAGGGGTCCATTCAGATGGGTGAGGGGCTTAGAATTTTATTTTTGGTTAACATACTCATGAAATAAATCTTACTAAATTCTCACGAAGTGCAAGCATGATGTTAGATGCTAGAAGTAAATTTCCTGTCCTCTAGGAGTATACAAACTTGTTGAGGAGAGAGAAGTTTTAAACTTATGATGTAACTGCCAACTCTAATTTTTTTATTATCAAAAGAGAGATTCTAAAATGCTCACAGAGCAGGTTAAGTGCCTTTGAGAATTTATTTATGTACGAACTTAGGTAAAGTCTCACAGATTTATATTTCCAACTTCTTTTTTAAAGTTTCAAGTATTCAACTGTATACTCAATACTTCCACTTTCATGTTTCAAGGGCACATACTATTTAACATGTTTAAAAACTAACTCATTATCTTCTAACAAAAAAATAGCTCCTGTTTCAATGTTTTCGATCTTATTAACTGATCCTACTATAAATCCTGTTACAAAAAGACACAAGTCCTGTGTTTCCTTTGAATCTTTCTTCCTCACCCATATATCCAATTTACACCAATTCTCGTCTCATTTAACTGCTAAGTATCTTAAATCTGAGCATGTCTCCTTCCCAAGTGCCGCCACTCTATTCAAAGCTAAAATTTCTACGATTTGGATTCTGCCATTGGCCTAGCAACTTTGGCTCTCCCTCATTCTTTCTCTATCCTGCTGGCAGAATGACTTTTTCAAAAGGCAGTTTATATGTTATCTCTCTAAAGAAAAAGTTTTCAATGTCTGCTATGCTCTTAGGATAAAGGTCAAATTCCTTAACAAAGCAGATAGGTTCTTTTAGGAACATGTGACAGAAAAGGTAGCCCAAACTAGCTTAAGCTATGAGAGGATGTATTAGTTCACACAGTACAAATCTAGGAAAGTGGCTCATTTCAGGTACAACTTGAAGCAACTGTTCCCCTTTCTCCTTCATCCAGCAGAGCCGAGATGAGCCTGAGTCTCCCACTAACCCTCATTCAGCGTTAATAAGAAATAATTACTTGTTGTTTTAAACTACAAATATTTTTAGTACCCCTCTTCAAGTTTAACCTAGAGAAACCTGAATATAGAATTTGGTATCCAAGCAATGGGGTGCTGCTAAAACAAAACACCAATGTATGTGGCATTTGCTACAGACTGGAAGAAGGCAGTGAGGACACTAAAATAGTATGCTGGAAAAAGAGAGACCACAGGATGCTGTAGTGAAATACTTGGTAAAATGATCACTTACAAGGGAGAAGATGTACTTAATAAACTTTGAGGTTTAGAGGAAAAGTTTTGGAGCAAAATGTTGGCAGTTTGAGTTGGCCATTATTCTACTTGAAAAGGTAAATCAAGTAAGAAATAAGCTCAGGAAAAAAAATGGTTAGTTTTCAAGTAGGGAAAGAAGGGAACATATTTAGAGATTTTTCAGGGCTGATAAATACATTTATCCTTCATCTCCAGTTGGTAAAAGATTCTCAAATCAAGGTCAAAGCTAAAGATACAATCCAAATCAAGGTTTGCCCACGGGCACATAACCTGGAGACAAAGACTAAATAAAAAGCACAAGTGTCAAAACTTTTCTTAAGTCTGATTGTATTAAGTAACCCTGAAAAATAATTTCCTTTGGACAAAATTTCTTACAGTTGGGAGTACACCTTTGTGGTTTTGTGGAAGCTTGATGTATTAGTCAGCTCAGGCTGCCATAACAAAATACTGAACTGGGTGGTTTAAAAACAGATTATTTCTCACAGTTTTGGAAGCTGGAAGTCCAAGATTAGGTGCCATCACAGCCAGGTTCTGGTGAGGTTCTTGCTTGCTTACAGATGACCACCTTCTCACTGTTTCCTCACATAACAAAGAGAGTGACCTTAAGAGAAGAGGGTTTCTTTTCTTAAAAATACTGATCTCATCATGAGAACCCTACCCTCATGGTCTCATCTAAACCTAATCAGCTTCAGAAGCCAGGACTCCAAATACCATCACATTGGAGTTTCAACATAGAAATGTTTGGGAATGGGGCACAATTTAGTCTATAGCATCTGATAAACAGAAATAATTTATAATTAAGTCTAAAAAGAGTGTGACAGAGCTCCTGTCTCAGAAAGAATTGCAAATGTGGCTATTGGCACATAAAGCTGACTGGAATCAAAGAAATAAATGCTAGCAAAATTTTTGAGCATTGCATTGTCAAAAGTGCTGTGTATCTTGATGAAAATGACCAAATATTTTTGACATAAAATGTCCCTTAGTCTCTCAGCCCTCTATGGGTAGAAAAAGACTGAGAAATTTATTCAGTAATAAGGTAGGCACATCCTCCATGCCTTTTGAAGCTATGACCAAAGAGAATATCCTCAAAGAAAAAGCCAAGTTCCCTGGAGAACAAAGAATAGAATAGTCAATTCTAGGGAACAGAACTGGAGCCTGATCAGGAAGCATTACTTATACAAGGTTAGGGGCAATCTCATATTTGTCCAATGTGATTTCAGAATTTCAAAAAACTGGTGATTACTGTAAATATTTATTTATTTTCCTTGCTTCTATGTGAATATTCATTGTAATTATCTTGTCCCTGTTTCCTCACTGTACTTTGGACATATAGGGGATCAGATAGCTTTTCTTTTTAATTAGAAGTTCTTTGATTCAAGAAAAACCCTAACAGCATCTAATTTGGATTAAAAGTCTTGGTTTTTAAGCCTTTTCAAACTTTTAGATGAGGCATTAAGTGGCTTGGGGGATGGAATAAGTACATATTTTGCCTCAAGTATGGAAGTTAATATTATGTTAGATTGTATTATTCGTTTAAAATTATACATTTCCTCTTCATACTTGTCATGCTTCCTGGTACCACTGAATTTGGGATTGGCCATGTGGCATACATTTGCCAATTCAATATGAATACTTGGGACTTTTGACAAATCTGATCCGAAGGTTTAATTGTAACTGAAATGGCTTTACTGGGGTCCTCTTGCTCTAGCACTCCCTCATCAGCACTTTTCTGAGATAGAAGCACCTGCTTCAGCCTAGATTCTGGATTGAGAATATATATAAAGCCAAGTCTAGGTCAATCAAAGCAAAGCCCAACACAGCCACAATTCACCTGAAATCCTTATGTAACATATATGACAAGTAAATCATTTTTAAATATTGAGATTTATAAAAATTGTTTAAATGTATAGCCCAGGAAATTCAGATTGCAGAGATTTTTAATTTTAATGGGATAATAAAATGGTTATAATATAATGTTGAGTGATAATAGCAGGGTTGGAAGTGTTGTCTATATAATAATACTGATTATATAGAAGAAAATTTTTAGAGCTATATGTGTTCATTATATGAGAAAAAAATAGTGCAGCATCAACAATGGTTATTTTTGGACAGCAGACTGAAGAGAGATTTAGGGCTTTGTATTCAGAAGATCTAGATTCAATTTGCTGTTCAGCCACTCACTAGCCATGTGATTTTGAGGGGAGCAGTTTAACTTCTCTGCCTCAGATTCTTCATTTTTAACAGTATCTTTGTGTGCCTTGGTGGGTTATTGTGAGATTAGGTAAGATATGAGTATATAGGTATTAATATGTGTAAATGAATTAGTAAAATATGTCAGAGTAATCTCTAGATAAATGCTAGTTATTATGATTTCAATATTATTATACAATTTTTCTGTATTTCCAATTTTTTTTCAATGGGAATGTTACTTCTTTTAGTCAAACAAAAAAATCAAAATCAATAAGGTAGCAAACTTAAATTGCCAAGTTCTAATATAAAAAATAGCACGTTAAATGGCTTATTGATAAGAGGTAATGGTACCTAGTCAAAAGGCATAGTGAGGAGACAGCAGACAACTACAAAGCAGAAGCATGCTGGAGCCATTCTGATTAACGGTGCATGGTTGTCAGAGAAGCTGGCTGATTATTCACCATGTATTGTAAGGAATACGTTGAAAGCGACCCAGAAATGAGAAAAAGGACAGAGGAGTCATTGGAAAAGATAGTTCGCTCTGGAAACTTAAGAACGTTCTTTGCACCCAGTGGGATGTAGTTTGATGAAGTCCTGGCTTATGTGCCAGGAAAAATACCTAATGAAGGCTTGATGCCTGCAGAGAGAAAACAGGCTGATATCTCAGCTTTCACACCTCTTTAATGGGAAATAACCAGTAGATGGTGACTTTTCAGCAGAGTTAGAGGATCTCTTAACTATTGGTACTTAGGTCTCCCGTAAAATCAAATGGATTTTCTGAGGTCAAAGCTGTTGTAAACTTGCTTGTCAGCAGTGAATTAAAAAAAAAAAAAAAATTGGCCGTTATCCTTAGCAAACAGCACAAGAACAGAAAACCAAAAACCGCATGTTCTCACTTATGAGTAGGAGCTAAATGATGAGAACACATGGACACACAGAGGGGAACAACAGGTACTGGGGTCTATTGGACGTTTGAGAGTGGGAGGAGGGAGAAGATTAGGAAAAATAACTAATGGGTACTAGGCTTAATACCTGAGTGATGAGATGGTCTGTACAACAAACCCTCATAACACACTTTTACCTATGTAACAAACCTGCATGTGTACCACTGAACTTAAAATAAAAGTTAAAAATGAAAAAAACCAAAAGCCCAGGCTGTTTCTGCAAGAACTGGAGGCATAAATATTAATTATAAGTATGTTCAGAACCAACATATACTATGGGTAATACAACAACCTAAGTCTACTCCTAAATTACTCCATGACTTTGTAATAATGGTTAGCATCTTGAGATATCAAAATATTCATTTATATAAAATTGATTGTTTGTTATATGATCTTTTATATCCTTTTTCTTCCTAATCTTTTTGTATGCTTTAATTTCTTTACATTTTGGTACAGAAGCATATTTCATTTTACATAATAATAGGTAATTGATGCTTAAAAATAGACACTTTCAAAATTGAAGTATAACATCACACAGTTTACAGGTCACATGTAGACAGCTCAATGAATTTCCACAAGTGCACACCCATGTAACCTTTACTCAGATCAAGAAATAGAACATTACTAGCCACCCAGATGTTCCTCTCATAGGGTTGTAACTCATCCTTTGAATTACCACCTTTTCCCAGGGTAATCACTAACCTGACCTACAACAGAAATTATTTTTGCCTGTTCTTGAACTTTATAGAAATGGAATCATATAGCATTTTTTTTGTTTTCCATGTGGCTTTCTTCATTCAACATTATAGCTATCAACTTTTAACAGGAATGTTTAAAATAACAAATAGGTAATATTTTAATTGACAAGGCACAGATGGATAATTGATGCCTAACTGCATTGTTAAATACACAATCCAAAAAAAGCACTACCTTGTGGTAGCTATTTTCTCATATTTTATTTTCCCCCTAATGTGGCAGCCTCAGGGCGGTGCTTCAGTGAGTAAGGGGAGCATCTCATAGCCTTTTCTTACTTAGCCTTGGGGATTAGGCAGTGTCACATCAGTCACATTGTATGGTTACAAGGAGGTAATAAAGTTACCAGATTTAAGGGAAAGGAATTAGACTCCACCCTTGAAGGGAGTCTCAAGTTTCTAGAACAGAAGCTGGCAAACTCTCTGCAAAAGATCAAAGAGTACGTATTTTAGACTTTGCAGGCCACATACAATCCCTTTCACATATTATTTTTCAATAGAAAACAAAAATCTTGGTTGTGGGTAGTAAAAAAAAAAGCAAACAGGCAATTCAAATCTAGGTGGATTTAGTCTGTAAGCTGTAGTTTGTTGGTTCTAGAATAATATATGAGATGAAAGACATTGTAGTCATCATTAGAAAACACAATATGCCACAAAATGAACATGAAAGAAACCTCCAGGCATGTGACAAGATGACCACTGTGGCTGCATAGGAGAGTGTGTAAAATAGAGTGAAAAAGCAACAAAATGTAAAGTAAATAGATCATGAATACTTAATTTTTATTTTATTCTATACCTCATTGTCGGTTCTTACATTAAACAGCTAAATTTTGCAGGCTGTGTGACACATTGCAAATATCTAGGTAATATTCAGCCTGACATAGACTCTTTTTTTTTTTTTTTTTTTGAGACAGAGTCTCGCGATGTCGCCCAGGCTGGAGTGCAGTGGCGCGATCTCCGCTCAGTGCAAGCTCCGCCTGCCAGGTTCACGCCATTCGCCTGCCTCAGCCTCCTGAGCAACTGGGACTACAGGCGCGCACCACCACGCCTGGCACTTTTTTTTTTTTTTTTTTTTTGTATTTTTAGTGGAGACGGGGTTTCACCTTGTTAGCCAGGATGGTCTCGATCTCCTGACCTCGTGATCTGCCCGTCTCGGCCTCCCAAAGTGCTGCGATTATAGGCGTGAGCAACCGTGCCCGGCCCAATCTGACATAGACTCTATACTTGATTTCATATTCTGCTAAACCGATGTACACATGATAATACAAGATGATCAGTGATGTGGGAAATGTTTGTGCAAAGTACTCTCAGAGAATAGTACATAGAAGGAAAATTTAAGTTGTTTTGTGGGAAGACTTCAAAGAAGAGGGGATATTTAAACTGGTCTTTAAAAGATGAATACAAGTTATTAAGCATAGAAAGGGAGAAAAGCAGAAGAATAAGCACAATAAAATATTCAGGAAAATACACAATGTATTTGGTAAAATGTGAGTAGATTGGGATTTCAAACGTTTAGGATCAGTGATGTGGGGATGTTAAAACCAGAGTGGATAAGGAGAATTAGTTTGAACAGAGTCTTCAATAACATACTAAAAAGTCTGAGGCTTTTGGCCAAGAGTTTTCAGACCCTCTATCTTGAATTCTTAATATTTTTCAGTGGTGCCCCAGGAGGTAGGGCATAGGAAGATTCAGTGGGCACAACTCTGAGCCTTCCACCCTCTAACAAGCTCATCCCTTCTTAGGCCAGAGAAACTCTTTCTTTATCTGGAGACATCATTGCAGAGCAAATTATATAGAGGCATTGTTAAAAACGATTTTAAAATAAATTGATAATAATTGTTATATGCAATGGGTAGCCACCAGGTGTTTGAAAGCTGGAGAATGCTACGCTGTGTTACACCTTTTATATTATGATTTTGTGGAGAATATGTCATTTGAAAGAGTACACATGTGAAGCAGGGAGACCAGTTAGGAAGTAGGCAATTTGGAAAGTCTCAATTAAAGGTAGTGGTAGTGCAGATTTTAATAAATATATTCAGGAAGTATTTTTAAAGTAATCAAGGACTAATTGGATATGAATTAAAGGGAAAAAGCGGAGCCAAATATTATTTTTTAGATAAATGCAAAATTATCTTTGATGCAAATAAAATTTAAAAAGGAGATTTGTAATTTGAGGAATGTAATCAAATGTATTAAGAATATATTATGTTGGGGGTGTTATTAGAATAACAATACTTAATAAGCAGTTGAGAATACATATTGGAGCATGAAATAAATTAGAAAATCTTCAACAGACAGAACATAGCTAAAAAATTAGGAGCAGATAAGATACTATCTCAATGTGATATATGCAACAAAAAAGAAAAGTAAATGAGACCGAACTCTAGGGAGTCAGTCACTTAACGGCTAGAGAAAGAGTAAAAAGAACAATTGAGAAATATAGAAGATGAATCAGGAGAGAACACTTGGATAATCTAAATAAAAACAGAGCATTGAGAAACAAATAGTCAACAGAACCAAAGTCATTAGAAATTAAATAACGTAGAACAATAATACAAAAGAAGGCACTAGGTGGGAAGGTGAGCAACTGATTAGGGAGTTTTGCAAAAGTTTCTGTAGAAGGCTGAAAGAGAAGTTAATTAGGCACAATGCCTTACTATTTCATTCATCTCACATGTAATATTACTTCCTGGATTGATTTAAACTCATTTACAATTAGAAATGGAAAATTAGCTGTTTGGAGTACTCAAAGAAGTAAAAATCAGTATCATAGAAAAATTATTAAAATTTTTAATTTCAATTTTAAAAATATATTTAAAATAAAGGTACATTAAAATAAATTCTTAAAAATGTTCAAGTTTTAAATGTAAACTAATTTTTTTATAAAAATAGGTCTTCAATGAAATATTGAAACAGCATACTACATATTTAGGATAATTTAAATGGAATAATAAACACAGACATTCTGATAAAACTACTAGATTATAAGAAAAGAAAAATATTTTGGAGGCCTCTAAGAAAAGTCCCTTGTAAGTGAGGGAAATTAGATTATTAGACTTTTCGATAACAATAATCTTATGCCAGAAGACAATGGAATAGCACATTCAGTACTCTAGGAGAGAAAAATGTAAGCCAACAATTTTATATTCAGCCAACTTACTTTTCAAATATAAAGATGTGTACACTGTGATAAATATACAATGACTCAGGCAAGGGTATTCCCACAGTCATTTCCTTGGGAAATATTTTTATAAGCACTTTCTGAAAAATCTATTAAAGAATAAGTTTAGATAGCCAAATGCCAGAATAGACATCAACATAAATACTGGTGATAAACATAAAAATACATTTTCTTTCAGAACCAATACCAAATAATGATTACAAAAAAAAGAGGAGTGGTTATAATAATGGTTAAAAAGGAAAGTATGACATGGCTATATACTCTAATAAGGTAAAAAGAATATAACCATTAAAAATAAGAAGAAAGTGTGGGAGGATCATATGCAAAGTAGAATAAATGTTTTAATTCCTTATGATTTTAATTAACAGGAAATTTTTAACAACATAATATGGCATGGGAAAGGAAGGAGAGGGTAAAGAATTGGTGAATAGCTAATTTCCTTATTGTTCATAATAGGGTATCAATAGATAATGAGAAATAAAAAGAGAACAACTTTGGCTTCATATAATTATGTATATGAAAGTAAATTTTTGAATAAAAATAAAAACCTTCCTAAATATAAAAATAAAGTAAATAAATAAACTACATAATGAAAGATTATATAAAATGATTAACACAGAAGAGAGGACAATTTTATCAATTATATCTGTAAGTACAAGTGAACTTAACACTCCTGGTAAATAAAACGATTTTCATTTTGCCTAACGAGCAGAATATTAAGTAACAAATTGGCCAAGGGATTCAAAAGAAACTAGTCAAATAAAACATGCTACATCCACTAATGAGATAGGGCAAAAGCATGGTCAAAGTGCCCTATAATTAGATGCAGATTATTTCTAGTTCATCTGAAGTAATTACCATCCTGAATCTTAAGTCTATTAACTCCTTTCTTTCTTTATACCGTAGTTTTATTGCACATATTTGTATTACTATGGAGTATATTTTAAAATTATAATTATATTAATTTATATAAAAATTATACTTCATGTATTCTTTTGGATTTTTTTTAACTTCTGTTAATGTTAACATTTATTCATATAATGTGCCTTTCACAGGAATCACATACTCATGTGGTTTTGGTCCATTTGCTTTGACTGCTTTATAATAGTTGTGAGTGTGTGTGTTTGTAAATTTATTCTTCCCCTCTACATGGTTATCTATTCCTATTTGGGTTTACTCTAGGTTTTTACTACTGCAAATAGTATTGCTATGGAAGGATATTCCTGTATTTATATGAGGTACAAATACAATTTTATCTATTTCAGTTAATTATTTTTTTCTGACTTATCAATGATTTGGTCTGTCAATTCTGGCTTATTCCAAGTTGCACATATGCATAGATTGTTTTGTGGGTGCTGTATTTTATTTCTTTAGTCTATATCTTTCAGTATATCACTGTCTTAATTACTGTAGTTTATAAGTGTTCTGAATATTCTCGACATTTTATGCTTTCAAGAAATTTTGGAGTCATTCTATTAAGTTTCCTAAAAGTCTACATTAAGATTTTGATCAGAATTGGATTTTATATGTGTTTATCAATCTAGATATTTGTATGTGTTTATCATTCTCCTCTGTCACTTTCATTTTCACTTCTCACTACTTCCTTCTTTATTCTCAAA
Organism: Pongo pygmaeus; assembly: GCF_028885625.2. Taxonomy (NCBI): domain Eukaryota; kingdom Metazoa; phylum Chordata; class Mammalia; order Primates; family Hominidae; genus Pongo; species Pongo pygmaeus. Next base: position 125,663,434 of record NC_072373.2, on the reverse strand, counting down.
GTTTATCTTTAGAAGTTCCTTCTTTAAAGGTCTGTCATGGTTCAATCCTTTCAGGTTTCATTTGTCTTACAATTGTTTTATTTCTTCATTATTCTGAAGAAAAAACTCAGCTCTACATCAATTCTATGATATGGTATGGTGATATTTTATCTTATCACCTTGAGAAATAATTTTGTATCTATATTTTTGTTGACATTGCATTTAAATTTTTGCATTGTATAATATATTTTCCTCGTGTCTGCTTTTAACTTTTTCTTGGATATTCTGCTCTTTCAGTATGGTGTTTTTATGTGTGAATCACTTTTCTTTATCTTGCATGGGGTTTCCTGAATCTGAGGCTTTATGTCTTTCATTGATTCTGGAAAATTCTCAGACATTCCTCCTCAAATATAATCTTCTTAACATTCTGATTCCTTTCCCATAATGCTATGAATTAATTTTTGGATCTTCTCATTCTATACTTTGTGGTTTTAGACAATTCTTTTCTATATTTAATTTTTCTCTCTCTATGCTAAATTCCAATTAATTATTTAGTTTTCTTTTTTGGTTTAATAGCTCTCTTCTGTTTGTCCTAACTTCTGTTTTCACTGTTTAAATTTATCCCTGTTTTTTCTTCCTCATCTTTTATTTTATTTATTGTAGTATCACATTTATTTCCCATGGGTTTCATTCCAACTGTTAATTCTTTAATCACTTTACTTATTTCATTTTTCAGTTTACTATGGTGTGAATGTTTGGCTCTTCCCAAATTTATGTTAAAATTTAATTGCTATTGTAACAATATTAAGAGAAGGCATCTTTAAAAGAATAATTTGTTCACGAGTGCTCCACCCTCATGAGTGGGATTGGTGTCATTATAAAATGGCACATTTAGCCCCATCTTGCTCTTTCTCTTTGCCTTTTTGCCATGTGATGCATCTCATCACGTGCTGACACAGTAAGAAGGCCCTAGCCAGATTCCAGCACCTTGATATTGTACTTCCCAGCTTCCGGAACTGTGAGCCAATAAATCTCTGTTCACTATATATTATCCAGTCTGCAGGATTCTGTTATAGCAGCACAAAATGGACTAAGACACCGTCTATATCTGATCATTCATTGTCTCAATATTGAGGCATCTAATTCTGTGTCTGATATTGTTGTTTATTTCCTTGCTCCTTGGATTGAAGAATGAATCCTTTCAGAAAATACTTGGATTTGCTTCTGTCAGGCACCCAATTAATAGCTATATGGCAAAACCTCTTTTCATGTAAATTTCTAAGTAAACTTTTAGGAGATAATATACAGCCTAAGCTGATAAAGTATTCATGGCACTCATGTGATTTGGGCAGATTTTTTTTTTCTGTATTATCCTTTCGCTAAAGATTTTATCGTTAGAGCATTCAATCTTCTCATTTTTAAAATGGTGGTAGAGAAGGAGGTATGTACTTTAGTTTCAACTCCCTAAAAGGGAGTTTTCCACTAAAAGACTCTCACTAAAACTGTTATGTTACTTGAAGACTGGCAAATGCACCCATGGTGGTTAATTATCTGTACTACTTTTCCACTTTGGTTTTAAAGTTTGGTTTGTTTATAAACCGGTGGGATCTTCCTTTGCCCTTATCTTTTATGTGTTCATCTATGAATCACAAAGAATATTCACCACATATAACACTATATATTTTTTAGTGTTTTGTAATATATGACATTCTAAAAGATATCTAGACTTCTATGTTAACAAAAATAGAAGATTTCCATCCAATATTACATCCACATCAGAATTAATTCCATATTCTCCAAATATGGAATTAATTGCATAGTTTATACTAATTATATAGTTTATTGCTACTGAGGAAAACCACTATCCAAAAATAAGTTGTATTATTTTGTCTTTTGTATTTCCCCATCCTGCTTCTTTTTCTCCCATCTGCAACACCTAGAGTTAGTTTAGGAATCTAGCAATTGTAAAATAAGTAAATAAATAAAACCTGTGGGAGTTCAATCATGCTATAAGTAATTTCAGTTCTTTTCTGCATCAAATAACATTTTATTTGAAGGAGCTGAAATAAACAAAATGACTTTAACTTATAGCTAATAATTCTAGTTCTGAATGAACTGTAGGCCAGCAAAAATGCCTATTTTAATGTTAAAATTTTAATACATATAATTAATAGATATTATTCTATGAACATTGTTATGATGTTACTTAGAAACTTTGTTTTGTCTTTGATTTGGTCAATTTATTTTTTAACAATACACAGAGAGCCCTGAGCAGTGGCACACTCCTGTAATCTGAGCACTTGGGGAGGCTGAGGTGGGCAGATTGCTTGAGGTCAGGAGTTTGAGACCAGCCTGGCCAACATGGTTGAAAGTATCTCTACTAAAAATGCCCAGATTAGTCGGGCTTGGTGGTGCACACCTGGAATCCCAGCTAGTCGGGAGGCTGAGGTAGGAGGATCACTTGAACGTGGGAGGCGGAAGTTGCAGTGAGCTGAGATCACGCTATTGCACTCCAGCCTGGGTGACAGAGCGAGGCTCTCGTCTCAAAAAAAAAAAAAAAAAAAACACATACAGAGAAAATGATTTAGCCTATCTTTTAATATTCATCTTTTCATTTAACTCTGTCTTTTTTATTATTAAAAATTATTAAAAGAAATACATAAGCACCTGAAAAATTAAATTTATAAACTGTTTATTAGTTCAGAATTAATTCGTCTTTGAAGCTACATTAAGATTATTCCCTATGGTCTTTCAGTAAAAAAAAAAAAAAAAAATTATAAGATCGTTCAGTGTGTAAGCCATTGACATTAAGAACAGTTTTGTTGGAATCAAGGAGGCAAGTGTTTGATTCAGATTAGTTTATAGGAGAAGAGGATCTAAGAATTTGGAAAGAACACACATAGGCAAAATTCAGAGGAATAGAATACATTTTGCATTTATAATAACCCTTGCCCACACACATGTATAGCCTCTCTGATGATCAATATTCCCTACTAGGGTGGTACATTTGTTACAATGATGAACCCACATTGACATATCTTTGTCATTCAGAGTTCGTAGTTTACATTAAGGTTCACTCTTGGTGTACATTCTGAGTTTGAACAAATGGGTAATTACATGAATTCACCATTACGTTATCATACAGTTTTTTTCATCCTAAGAATCCTGTTTTCTGCTTATTTATTCCTCTCTCTGCCTCTGAACTCCTGGGAACTGTGGCTTTTTTTACTGTCTCCATAGTTTTGGCTTTTCTAGAATATCATATAGTTGGAATCATACAGTATGTAGCCTTTCAGACAGGCTTCTTTCACTTAGTAATATGCATTTAAATTTCCTTCATGTCTTGTCATGGATTGATAGATCATTTCTTTTTATCACTGAATAGCATTCCATAGTCAGGATGTATCACAGTTTATTTATCCATTCCCTTACTGAAGAATACTGATACGGTTTGGCTGTATCTCCACCCAAAATCTCATCTTGAATTGTAATCCCCAAATCCCCATGTGTCAAGGAGGGGACCAGGTGGAGGTCATGGGGGTGGTTCCCCCATGTTTTGTTGTGATAGTGAGTTAGTGTCACTCAAGATCTGTTGGTTTTATAAGTTTCTGGCATTTCCCCTGCTTGCTCTCACTCCATCCTGTCACTCTGTGAAGAAGGTGCCCGCTTCTCCTTTACCTTTCCACATGATTGTAAGTGATATGGTTTGGCTGTGTCCTCATCCAAATCTCATCTTGAAATCCCGCGTGTTGTGGGAGGGACCTGGTGAGAGGTAATTTAATCATGGAGGCAGGTCTTTCCTGTGCTCTCATGATTGTGAATAAGTCTCATGAAATCTGATGGTTTTAAAAAGAGGAGTTCCCCTGCACAAGCTCTTTTTCCCTGCCACCATCCACATAAGATGTGACTTGTTCCTCCTTGCCTTCCACCGTGATGGCGAGGCCTCCCCAGCGATGTGGAACTGAAAGTCCAATAAACCTCCGTCTTTTGTAAATTGCCCAGTCTTGGGTATGTCAGCATGAAAACGGACTAATACAATAGGTTTCCTGAGGCCTCTCCAGCAATGCAGAACTGAGAGTCAATTAAATCTCTTTTCTTTATAAACTACCCAGTCTCAGGTATTTCTTCATAGCTGTGTAAGAATGGACTAATACAGACACCTCCGTTGTTTCCAAGTTTTGACAATTATGAATAAGGATGCTATAAACATACATACAGGTTTTTATGTGGACATAAATTTTCAGCTCTTTTGGGCAATCACCAGAGGGTGCAATAGCTGAATCATATAGTAAGAGTATGTTTATTTTGGTAAGAAACTGTAATTCTTCCAAAGTAGCTGCATCATTTTGCATTTCCATAAGGAATAAATGAGAATTCCTGTTGCATTTTGTTGTTGAAACACTAGCATTTGATATTGTCAGTATTTTGGATTTTAGCCATTGTAATAGGTGTGTAGTGATACCTCATTGTTTTAATTCACAATTATCTGTCATATGATGGTGAGCATCTTTTCATATGTTTATTTGCCATCTCTACAACTTTTTTGGTAAGATATCTGTTCAGATACATTGCCTGTGTTTTCGGCTGGGATATCTATTTTCTTATTGCTGAGCTTTAAAAGTTCTTTGTATATTTTTGTTACCAGTACTTTATAAGGCATGTTTTGCAAATATTTTCTTTAATCTGTGGGCTCTCTTTTCATTATCTTGGTGAAATATCATTCTTTTGCAGAACATACATTTTTAATTTTAACAGAGTACAGATTACTAATTATTCCTTTCATGAATGACAACTTTGTGGTAATTAAAGAGTTATTGACAAAATCCGGGTCATCAACTTTCTCCTATATTATCTTTTAGTTGTATAGTTTCACATTTTACATATAAGTCTGTTTCATTATGAGTTAATGTCTGAGAAGGGTTTAAAAACTGTGTTAAAATTGTTTTTTTGAATTGAATGTCTAGATGTTCCAGCAATATTTGTTGAAAAGACAATATTTTCTCCATTTTACTGCCTTTACTTTTTTTTTTTTTGGTCAAAGGTCAGTTGACTACTTATATGTGGGTCTACTTCTGGTCTCTCTATGCTGTTCCATTAATCTATTCATCTGTTGTTTTGCCAACACCACCACTGTTGATTACTATAGATTTATAGTAGGTTTTGAATTTGGATGGTATCATTTCTTCAACTTTCTTTTCTCCTTCAATATTGTTTTGGCTATTCTCGGTTTTGCTTTTCAGTATAAACTTTAGAATGAATTTGTTGATATTGACAAAATATCTTTTGGATTTTATTTGAGATTGTATTAAATCTATAGACAAATTTATGAAAACTGACACCTATAAGTTTTCAGGGATAAAATTGAGTCTTCCTATCAATGAACATGAAAGAGCTCCCCATTTTTTTAGACATTCCTCGATTTCTTTGATTTTTCCTGATGTATTTGTATTTTTCCTGATGTATTTTTCCTGATGTATTTTTGATTTTTCCTGATGTATTTGTATTTTTCCTGATGTAGATCTCTTAAATATTTTGTTAGATTTCTAGCTAAGTATTTCATGTTGGAGTGAGGATGCTAATGTAAATAATATTGTATTTTTAATATCAAATTTCAAATGTTCATTGCTGGTATAGATGAAGGTAAATGACATACTTATATGTTAACCTTGAATGCATACTTCCTATAATCCTTTATTAGTTCCAGTAGCCTTTTTGTTGATTTGGGAGGATTTTCTATATAGACATTCATGTCATGTCAAACAAAGGCAATATTATTCCTACTAGTTCTGTATAATTTTATTTCCTTTCATTTCTTAGTGCATTAGTTAGGGCTTCCAATATTATGTTGAATAGAAATGGTGAAAGGGGTTATGCTTGGCCTGATCTTGATGTTGGTTGAAAGCATTTAGTTTCTCACTATTTAATATAATGTTAACTATAGTTTATTTGTAATGTTCTTAATCAAGTCAAGAAAGTTCCCCTCTATTGCTAGTTTTCTGAGAGTTTTTATTAAGAATGGGTGTTGGGTTTTATCGAATGCTTTTTCTCCATTTTTTTGATATAACCATATACCTTTTTTTTTTAAGTCTGTTGGTGTGACGGAATACAATAATGAGTTTTCAAATGTTGAACCAACCAGCCTTGCATACCTGTCATATATCCTATTTGGGCATGATATATAACTCTTTTAATGCATTTTTATATTTAATTTGTTAATATTTTATTGAGGATTTTCTTGCACCTGTGTTCATGAGAAATATCGGTCTTTTTGTAACATTTTTGTCTGATTTTGGTACTGGGTTATGCTGACCTCAAAGAGTGAATTAGAAGTATTCCCCCTGCTTCCATTTTCTGGAAATTATTGTAAAAAATTGGTATAAAATTTCTTCTTTTTTTTTTTTAATGGAGTTTTGCTCTTGTTATTTCCACCTTCTGGGTTCAAGTGATTCTGCTGCCTCAGCCTCCAGAATAGCTGGGATTACAGGTGCCCACCATCACTTCTAGCTAATTTTTGTATTTTTAATAGAAACGGGGTTTTGCCATGTTGGCCAGGCTGGTCTCAAACTCCTGACTTCAGGTGATCCGCCTGCCTCGTCCTCCCAAAGTGCTGGGATTAGAGGTGTGAACCACCACACCCGGCCTTTCTTCATTAAATTTTTGATAGAATTTACCAACAATCCCATCTGGGCTCTTTTTCATTTATTTCTCACCTGTCTTCTAGTAGTGTCACATACCCATAGTACAGTTCTCAAAGCCAGGAGATTAACATTGATGCAATACCATTAACTAAATGGTAAACTTTATTTGCTCTTTGATGTACTTCTCTCCTCTAGAATCCTATCCACAATCCAATATTTAACTTAAGTGTATTTTTCTTTATAGTCACTTGTAGTTTACAACAGCTCCTCAGGCTTCCCTTATCTTTCAGTATCTCGATAGTTTGAAGAATGCTAATAAGTTTTTTTTTTCAAATTTCTCAATTTGGGTTTGTCTTATGTTTTCACATGATTAAACTGTGGTAATGCTTTTACTGAACAGAATAGCACACAATCTTAGTGCATTATATCATAAGGTTCATGACGATGATATATTACTAATAGTGTTGTTATTATTGACACTTAGTTAAGGTGTCTTCTGTGAGCTTCCTCTATTGTAACACTACTATCACTTTTTAGTTGATAGATATTTTGGAGGAGATACTTTGAGATGATGAAATCTAATTTCTCCTTAAATTTTCACGAGCTACCATTTGCATCCATCAATGGATCTTGTCTTCAAAAATTGTTAATGTGGTATTTGCTTAATGACGATTTCTATTTTCCTCTTTCTTTCCTCATTTATTATTTGAGACTGTATTATAAAGAAAAGCTATTTCATCTCTCTTAGTTGACTACTTATTTATGTCAGTATCAACTTATGAATATTTCTCTTATTCTGTGGGCTAAAATCCAGCATTTTAATTATGTATTTTGATGCTCAAATGTTCCAGCTTTGACCATTAAGAGCACCTTCAGATTGGCCCCTCTGTTGTTTGACAAACCCTCATCTTTCTTTGAGCACTTTTTTACTTTCTGGAACCAGGATATTCATATTTTCTCTGCTCCAGTCCTGCAATTAATCACCTCTCCAAAAAGTCCCCAGTTAATTTATTGGTAAATGATTTTTAGAAACAAAAATTCAGGTGGTAGGTATGTTTTTAAAGCTATTTTGAATTTTAAAATTGATATCATATATTTAAGAGAAGGAATCATCCTCAGCGAAAGAGGATAAATCCCTCTGAGGGGTATACCAGAACTAAAACACAGGAAGATTCAGATTATACTTACACATTAAGATGTGTGTTCATTGAGTGCGATTATCTGCATTACTTTATTTATTTATTTATTATTGTTTTTATTTTTTTATTTCAATAGTTTTAGGGTACAAGTGGTTTTTGGTTACCTGGATGAATTCCATAGCAATAAAGTCTGCAATTTTAGTGTACCTGTCATTCGTGTGGGATGTACATTGTACCAAAAATGTAGCTTTTTATCCCTCTTCTCCCTTCCTCCCTTCCCCCTTTTGAGTCTCCAATGTCCATTATACAACTCTGTCTGCCTTTGTGTACCTGTGGCTTAGCTCCCACTTATAAGTGGGAACATACAGTATTTGGTTTTCCATTTCTGAGTTACTTCACTTGGCATAATAGCCTCTAGTTTCATCCAAGGTTCTGCAAAAGACATTATTTTGTTATTTCTATTTTGGTATTATCGTAAATGAGAACAGTTTTAGTTTCTGGATTAGCATATGTGGATGACTTTGTCTAAAGTAAAGCTTGCATGATACAAGTACACTATTGTAAAGAATCACAGATCACAGAAAGCTTTTCTCATCCTGGGAGAATCAGGACAGGTGATTCTTGTTTATTGACATTTTTGAAATTGAGAAAAACCAAATGAGACAAATAAATGAACAAATACATTGAGCAAATAAAAGGAGAGTGGCTTTTATTTAAAAGTTCATGTATCCATGGGTAGTATGGGCCTCAGGGACAAATGGAATGAGGAGTATGAATACTCCCAGAACTTTTTCTATATCTAACATCATGGCTTTCTCTGTTGTTGAATGCAGTTTTCAAACGCCTTCATTTTGGGAACGTAACTTCTGGTAGGCCCCATAACTTATGGAGCATAGCTTAATCATCAAATAGGGCCTGAATGTCTTTATTCAGTGAATTCGACAAAATTATGAAGATGGACTGCTTGACATGGCTTGGACTACATGTCTACCCTTTGACAAATCCACAGTGATCAGGAAATATTATTCTGTAATTAGCATCCCTCACTAGAGTTGGTTAAAGTTCCACAAAAGACAGAAGTTGGTCTTAGAGAGGGAAAACTCAGTGTAAAAACTAAAGATAGTCTAACCTTAGGTAGTAATATGCCCTCTCTCACCACTCCTATTCAACATAGTGTTGGAAGTTCTGGCCAGGGCAATCAGGCAGGAGAAAGAAATAAAGGGTATTCAATTAGGAAAAGAGGAAGTCAAATTGTCTCTGTTTGCAGATGACATGATTGTATATCTAGAAAACCCCATCATCTCAGTCCAAAATCTCCTTAAGCTGCTAAGCAACTTCAGGAAAGTCTCAGGATACAAAATCAATGTGCAAAAATCACAAGCATTCTTATACACCAATAACAGACAGAGAGCCAAATCATGAATGAACTCCCATTCACAATTGCTTCAAAGAGAATAAAATACCTAGGAATCCAACTTACAAGGGATGTGAAGGACCTCTTCAAGGAGAACTACAAACCACTGCTCAAGGAAATAAAAGAGGATACAAACAAATGGAGGAACATTCCATGCTCATGGGTAGGAAGAATCAATATTGTGAAAATGGCCATATTGCCGAAGGTAATTTATAGATTCAATGCCATCCCCATCAAGCTACTAATGACTTTCTTCACAGAATTGGAAAAAACTACTTTAAAGTTCATATGGAACCAAAAAAAGAGCCCACATTGCCAAGTCAATCCTAAGTCAAAAGAACAAAGCTGGAGGCATCACACTACCTGACTTCAAACTACACTACAAGGCTGCAGTAACCAAAACAGCATGGTACTGGTACCAAAACAGAGATATAAAACAATGGAACAGAACAGAGCCCTCAGAAATAATGCCACATATCTACAACCATCTGTTCTTTGACAAACCTGACAAAAACAAGCAATGGGGAAAGGATTCCCTATTTAATAAATGGTGCTGGGAAAACTGGCTAGCCATATGTAGAAAGCTGAAACTGGATCCCTTCCTTATACCTTATACTAAAATTAATTAAGGATGGATTAAAGATTTAAATGTTAGACCTAAAACCATAAAAACCCTAGAAGAAAACCTAGGCAATACCATTCAGGACATAGGCATGGGCAAGGACTTCATGTCTAAAACACCAAAAGCAATGGCAACAATAGCCAAAATTGACAAATGGGATCTAATTAAACTAAAGAGCTTCTGTACAGCAAAAGAAACTACCATCAGAGTGAACAGGCAACCTACAGAATTGGAGAAAATTGTTGCAATCTACTCATCTGACAAAGGGCTAATATCCAGAATCTACAATGAACTCCAACAAATTTACAAGAAAAAAACAAACAACCCTATCACCAAGTGGCCAAAGGATATGAACAGACACTTCTCAAAAGAAGACATTTATGCAGCCAAAAGACACATGAAAAAATGCTCATCATCACTGGCCATCAGAGAAATGCAAATCAAAACCACAATGAGATACCATCTCACACTAGTTAGAATGGCAATCATCAAAAAGTCAGGAAACAACAGGTGCTGGAGAGGATGTGGAGAAATAGGAACATTTTTACACTGTTGGTGGGACTGTAAACTAGTTCAACCATTGTGGAAGAGAATGTGGCGATTCCTCAGGGATCTAGAACTAGAAACACCATTTGACCCAGCCATCCCATTACTGGGTATGTACCCAAAGGATTATGAAACATGCTGCTATAAAGACACATGCACACGTATGTTTATTGCAGCATTATTCACAATAGCAAAGACTTGGAACCAACCCAAATGTCCAACAATGATGGACTGGATTAAGAAAATGTGGCACCATGGAATACTATGCAGCAATAAAAAATGATGAGCTCATGTCCTTTGTAGGGACATGGATGAAGCTGGAAACCATCATTCTCAGCAAACTATCGCAAGGACAAAAAACCAAACACCGCATATTCTCACTCATAGGTGGGAATTGAACAATGAGAACACATGGACACAGGAAGGGGAACATCACACACCGGGGCCTGTTGTGGGGTGGGGGGAGGGGGGAAGGATAGCATTAGAAGGTATACCTAATGTTAAATGGCGAGTTAATGGGTGCAGCACACCAACATGGCACATGTATATATATGTAACAAACCTGCACGTTGTGCACATGTACCCTAAAACTTAAAGTATAATTAAAAAAAAGAGAACAATCCATTATTTTATGCTTAGAAAAATGTGTGTGTGTGTGTCTGTGTGTGTGTGTGTGTGTGGTGTTAGGAAATATTCTGTGCAAATAAAGTTGGAACCTGAAAGTCAAGTGGACACAAGAGAGCATCAACATCAGAGGAAACTGTAGGGGAACATAAATGGTAAACAGTACGTTAGGTCATGTATGTATACCATGAATATGAAGTATTTCACAGGTAATGGGATCATAAAGGGTCTTATATTAAGCTCTCAATACTTTACCTGGAAACTTTATCCTGGAGTTGTCAAGAGGCAGTTATATATTTATGTTTTGTTTAACTAGGACAGAGACATTATTTTGCATTTTGCAAAGCAATCACTTTGGTGGTGGTTATTGGATGGGTTAGAGGCACAAAGTCTGGCTTAGGTGAGGAATGATGTGAGAGTTTCATATAGGGGTAATGAACAAGGAAAAATAAAGTAAAATCAACAAATCTTTCTAACTGTTATGATTTGATAGAAAATGGTGAGTCAAATAGGACATCTGATTTTGATTTGGCCAAATGAATAAGTGATTACATTATTCACAAATAGTGGGACCATCCATTGGTTTACCTAGGACAGTCCAAATTCATATGCACTGCCCCAGTATATATGTTTATGTGCATTGACCTTTTTCACTCTTATGTGTGTCTTGTTCTGGTCATTAAATTATTTATAGAGACCAAAAGCACAGAAGGTGAAATGGATTTTAGAGAGAAAATACTAAATTATTTTAGGATATATTGAGTTTAAAGTATTTATGCAACAATCAATTATACGTAACTATACTAATCTGATTAAATATTTCAAAATTCTGTAATTCATTTGCCTACGTTGACTAGATTAGTTGATTAGCATTCTGAATGAGGAATTTGGTCTTGAAGTGAAATTGTTTGATTTGCTTATTCCTTCACTACTGACCGCATCCTTAATCCTAACCAACTCTCTTGTAAATATACACACTCACAAGGGGTCTTGGGTTAAAATACATGATCAGCACCATTCTATTACAATTCTTGGAGTGAAATCTAACAAACTAAAGTCCTAAGAGTGGTGGTCAATGGTTGCTTTTGTATGTGAACATAAATTTTATGTGCAGTGAGCATTTTTTCTAAACCAAAACCTTAGATATTTGGTCCAATAAAAAATGTTCTGTGATGTTTATCTCTACAAAAGGCAGAAAATGAATTAGATTATAGCTATTAAAATACTCCAGTTTATGGAATTTTAATGATTTTTATAAATCAACAGTCAAAATATTTGAAAAATATATTTTTCTAAAAAGTGCCGGAAGTATAGTCACCATAAGTTTGAGGATAATTTGAGAAGTATTCTTTTCTAATTATATTAATTAATTAATACCTGTGATGTAAATGATACTCAAACTCTCACTTCAATTTTCCTGTTTCACATTTCACACTGAATATCTTCCACAAAATATAAAATGTAGCACATTAATTTTAAAAAAATATATCTTTTTTCATGAATTGAAATAAAAATATTTTCTTTAGTCAAATTTCCTGTTATTTTATGTATGTATATTCCTTAGGGGCACAATAACACATTAAATCAGAATATCTTGAAAAAATATTATTCCTCTTTCAAATCCATTGTTCAATTTTGGGATATACGTATTAGCAGCAACTGTTTACTTCGCAATTTTATAAATGCTTCTGCTATTTTTCAACACAATAGTTGCCCAAAAGTAGAACTTTGATACAGTTTGATAAACCGTGAAATAATTTTAAAAACACAAATGCTTAAACATCATTTCTAATTTTTGTAATGTCCCAAATCACTCTCTTTAAAATCTAGGTGATTATTCCAATAAAAAAATAGACACTCTGGAAAATGATATTTAGTGTTCATCTACACCTCTAAATTATTGTTAATCAAATAGTGAACAGACACGGAATAAAGTGAGTTTTAGTGGTGTATTACAAAAATAATAGCTTAAGCATTTTTAGTTCTATAAAGAATAATAGTGAGGTTTTACACTATAATTGATGGTGGAGAGCTTACATATGGGAGTGTAAGGTTAAAACATTTTCCAGTTCAAGAATCCATGAAGAGAGAACATAATAATTTATTTACTTAAAGGAATGAATTTACAAACTGATTCCATTGAGGATCTAATAACAAAACTGGTAGGTAGATGGTGGATTGTTATATAAATCTACACACATGTATTAAAAAAAATCAGAGATGGAGAATGAGAGAGAAGGTGTAAGAAGGCAGAGTGAGTTGATCCAAAGAAAGAGGTGTAGTGAACATTATGAGAAAAGCCAAGACAATAAGGACAGGAAGAACTCAGAGACCCAGTGGGACAGATTTGGGTCTGGAGAAGAGTGGGAAAAACACAAAAATTGTTGCTAAAGTGAGATTCCACAAAGTAAAGTAGGGGAAGAACCTGAGAATAAGTGGTCACATTTTTAATGTGGGCATTATTCTAGCTAGGATGATGAAATAAAATACCTGAAGCCAAATAGAGTCCTCCAAAGGGTTATATGGTTTGAAACTACACTTTCTTTAGCAATTGTTAGTTTAGTCTCTGTTTAGATGACTATTACAAGAAAGACACATGCGTAGCACATGCAGAGCTGTTCCTACTCCCTATTCTATGGCAAACATAAATAATACATTAGGGCCCTTTTCCACCTAAAGCCTGAACGTGGTCTTACAACTCTCCTCGTTACAGTGCTTCAGAAAGCACTTGCCAACTAAAGTTGGCACATGACCAAAAATCTAGTTTGTCTGTGTTGAATCTGTAAGATTGTACTAATCAGAGTGACATAAAATCATAAAATAATATGAGTAGAAAAGGCATCAAATGACATTGGGTTCAATTCTCAATCACAGTAGGTGAATCTTTGCATTATAATCTTCCTAAATTTTGATCTACAATGTGATTGAAAATAGAACCACTGGGAGAGCTTTTTAAAAGCAAGGCAAATTGTTAGGTTTAACATTTGGACATTTTGTTGCTCAACCCACTTCCTAAGATGAGGATTATGGGCTGAATTGTCCTCCCCCACAAAAAAAAATCATGTATTAAAACCCTAACCCACATTACCTTAGAATGTGACTGTATTTAGAGATAGGGCTGTAAAGAGGTAAGGATGTTAAAACAGGCTCATTAGGGTCAACCTTAATTCAATATGACTGGTGTTCTAATAAGAAGAGATAAGGACAGAGGCAAGAGATAACACAAACCACGAATAGGAAAACCAGCATCTTCTGGTTTGTTTTAAAATACGAAGGATAACCTGACACCCAGTGCAACACAGAGACATATTTTAGACACACATAAACACAATTTTTAGATTCTACCTATCTTATAACGGCAATCCACGTCACTCGGATAGTAACATTTTGGCTTTTGAGTCATCTATTATGCTTGTTTTCTTGCTAAAGACGTGCTCAGCTTTCAAAACTCAGATCAGCTATTACCTTGTTTTAAAGCATTTTCCAATTCTCCTTGTAACGACCACATATTTCTGTGTAAAGCTCTGTATGTATTGTTTCACATTTGATATCTTTTTGTCTCTATTTGTTTGCATGACTGAATTTTTTTTTTTACTAGACCATAAGTTTCTTGAGTACAAGAACTTACTCATCTTTATATCTTCAGTGTTTACCACTGTTTTTGGCAAATAAGTATTCAGTAAATATGAATTGAATTAAAGAATAAACCTATTTGAAACATGTTATCTAAATCTAATAGTTTTATGAATGTTTTTTGCAGGGTTCAGACAACTGAAGAAGGTGTGTGCTTGCAACCTAAAAATTTGTTAATTTCACCTAAATGTTAATAGGTGAAGCTGAGCTATTAGAAATTATACTATATAGTATAATACATATGGACCATATCTCATTATCTTTGTGCCTCAGTGCCTACCACAGAAGGAGTAGGCAATTCATACTTTTTAAATAAGTAGATAAATGATAAATAAAAGATGATTAATGTGTTCATTTATTGCCAACAAAATAAAACATCTGAGGCATTGACTTAGATAATATAAAGTATTACTTTTCTGAAAGTACTGAGAGTATTAAATATAAAATATTATGTATCTCATTGAGTTTTTAAAGTAAAGTCTGATGGGATGTAATAAAATAGTTTCCTTAAACTATTTTACACTTAGTACATGAAGTGAAAGAAAAATAATGCACCCATGCAGATACTAATTGTGTCTTCCTGGAGTAGCTAGAGTTTTGGGCCAAGATTGAGAGAAACAGCAGTGTCACAACTAAATGCATACAAGAGCAATTTAATGAAGACATATTTCATATTTCTGATCACTGATGTTAAACTTTCACATTGGTCCTAAGATTTAAAATATACAATTTAGAACAAAATATATAATTTATAACAAAATATATGAATAAGTGAATTATAATATTTTTATAGCTATATAATATATTATCAGCTTAGGGGAACAGAAAATACATTATTAACCCAGTTTTATAAGTTACATTAATTTTTATTTAGTTTATTTTAGATTTTTTATTCTAAAATAAATTCAGAGTTATAAAAAGTTGCAAAAATTTCATAGGATTCTTATATATCTGACATCCAGTTTCCCAAAATGTTAATATCTCTCATAAAATGATTACTGCTACAGTACTATTAAATAATCTACGGGCTTTTTTGAAAATCATTAATTGTTCCAGGATCCAATCCAAGATCACATATTGCACTTAGTTTTCATGCCTGTCTAGCTTCCTTTAATCTGGGACAGTTCTTTAAATTGAAGGCATTTCTATCTGTGATGAAAGAGTGAAAAAAAAAATTGTCCCTGAAAAGGCATGTGATATTATCATAATTTTCAGAGCATTAATTCTCTTCATGTATTAGGATCTGAAAACTTGTGAAATTGTGGTTAATTGCTTTCCCCCCCTAAAAATAACTTATTTCAGATAGATGATATCCAAAGTAACTAAATCATTTCAAGGACATGAGTTTGGCCACTAGATGACAATAGAACCCTTTTCTATTTGGCAGGATTTTTTTTTTTTAGTTTTGTTCAGATTTCCAGTTTAAGAATCACTACCAGTGGTGTCTTAACCAAAGGTTTTACAATATTCTGATACTGTTTGGAGATATATGAAAATCTTAGCAATGACATCTTATGCTAGAAGATTGAACATTGTACAAATCACAGTCTTATAATTATCTGTTTACCTGTCTCTTCCACTATACTGTGAGGTACTTAGAGTACCTAGTATCCTGATTTATTCCTATGTTCATAGTAAGAGCATACCATGCTACAACCAATATATTTTTTCAGTATGTATGTGTGTGTGTATATATAAACATATATATATATACACACATATATAGACATATATATATACAGTTTATTCCTCTGGTTTTTGAGAGAACTAAGAATTATTTTTAAATTTGCTTTTTAAAGACTGATTTGGGGTCAGTTTCACTGGAAAACAACACTTAGCAATTATGCAGTATTAATTAGCATTACTAAACTTTTTTGTTTGACTCACCGTATCCTTCTTAGTTATCTTTCAGTCAAAAGTGACAATATAATCCAGGTTTAGACCAATTAATTGGAACTAGAAGTATGCTGTGGACTTCCTGCAGACTTTTGCTGTTTTCCTATAGATGCTGTCTCTTTTCCTTTCCTTTATCTTCCACTGAAACAAATACATTATTACTCATTTATAATGGGTTGTGCAGTAGGCATCTTAGGATCATGAGAGGCACTCTCAAGGGACAGCGGAAGACAATAGCAAAGTTGTAGGTCCACATTCAATGAGCTGCCAAAGAAACAACAGCAGTTGCCTACATCTAGAATATATGTATATGAGAAAAATTAGCCTTATATATTTGTGCCACTGTATCTTCACTCTATGTTACTTAAAGCTTGATTCATTTCTAATGATGGATACAAATTTCATGTGTAATTTGGAAGGAGGAGCTGTTACTCTTTTAACCAGACTTCAGATTCTACAAGGGCAGGCATCATGTTTATCTTTGCTTTGTATTAACTTTCTAGTGACTAATACAGGGCCTCATACAAATTAGAAGGCTAATAAATATTTGCTAAATAAATGTATAAATGATTGAGTTATGAATTCTGTAGGCATAGCTTATTTTAAATTGAAATATTCTTTTTGAAATGGTCATCCTTACTCGGAAAAAACAAACAAAAAGGTAATGAATTTTTCAGAAATCAAAAGAAATTTCAAAAATTAATCAGAAATGATACCTGCTTTTTAATTATTCCTGCACATGAACTTTACTTTAGGCTTGCCGGGTTTCTACAACCTATTTCTTGATTAATTGTTTGCCCTTTATTCTGACTGAATGATCTTCAGCAAATATCCCTCATCATCCCAGTGAATATCCCAGTGAATATCCCTCATCATCTCTAAGCTAATAATAACATATATCTGACTTTATGGCTTAATATGATGCTATTATAAAAGTCCAAATCATCTAAGGTTATTAAATATTCAGCTGCTTAAAAATTGGTAAGATTTTGTTATATTCATTACAGAAATGCTTAGCACCTGAGGAATTATTAGGTTAGGCTGGTATGGGAAGTTTTGAGATAGATCTTGCTCTGTTTTGTATTAGGGTCATGGAAGCAGCAGAAAATAAAACTAGAAGGAATATTTATCATTAATTAATTTGTTCTCTTATTCTTTTAATATGTATTTTATTTTATGAAATGTATACTGTTTTATTGTCCATAAGTTAATTGAGAAATCGGTGTCATTAAAAACTTTGGGTCACGTCTGGTGGCTCATGCCTGTAATCTCAGCACTTTGGGAGACAGAGGTAGGAGGATCCCTTGAGGCTAGGAGTTTGAGACAAGTCCAGGCAACATAGCTAGACCTCACCTCTACAAAAAGTAAAAAATTAGATGGGCATGGTGGCATATGCCTGTAATCCCAGGTACTCAGGAGTCTAAGGGGAGAGGATTGCCTGAACCCAGGAGTTTGAGGCTGCAATGAGCTATGATCACACCACTGCACTCTAGTCTGAGTGACACAGTGAGTCCTTGTGTCACATTAAAAAAAAAATTAAAGAAAAAACTTTAAAGTTAAGCAAGGGAGGCAGATGAATAAGCCATGGTAATATTGGGAGATGGCAATACAAAGTTCACATTGAGCTAAGAATTTTTTTATTTATTTATTTTTTCTGGGCAGCAGCAACTAAGAGCCTAAGGAAGATCTGACGGTAGAACTGTAGAACAACTTCGATGTTGTTCTGGTTGTTAGTTAATGCTAGTAAAGCCAAACTATGAGAGGATATGGGGAGGCTAGACATTGAGCCTAACAGGTGGACCAAGAAGCAAGAAGTTGTGTAAAAATACAGAAAATATAGGCCAATTTAAGGTTAGGAAGCAATTTACATGAATTGTTGGTAGACAGAAATAGCTCACATTGGAACTGCTTGATGGGGCTTTTTATCCTACTACCTCTGATCTTTAAGGAATATTGAGAACCATCTAGTTGCATTTAGAGTGAATGTAACAGCTTTTGTTTCTCCTCTTAGATAAAAGAATCTCATAAAAATAAATCATAATGAACATCATTCCTAGAATCTGTGGTCCTCTGTCACTTAAATACAATGATTTATTTTTCTAAATTACTAAACTTTTTTTCTAAGAAATTTTAGATTTACAAATAAAGGAAGCAGAAAGTACACAGTTCCTTTATATCCCTTCATTTCCCAAGCCCACAGTTTCTCCTATTATTAACACTTTGCATTAGTGTGGTACATTTATTATAATATATGAATCAATATCAATGCATTATTATTAACTGACATCTTTTTTACACTGAGGCTCACTCTTTGTGTTGTACATTCTATAGGTTTTGACATATGTAATGACATATACCCACCATTATCATGTCAGACATAATAGTTTCTCTACCCTGAAAATCCCCCAGGCTCTGCCTCTTCATCTCTTGTTCCCTCTCTAAGCCCCTGGCAATCATGAATCTTTTTTCTCTCTACATAGTTTTGCCTTTTCCAGAATGTCATATAGTTGGAATCATACAGTATTAGCTTTCTCAGATTGGCTTCTTTCACTTAGCAATATTCATTTAAGTTGCCTCCATGTCTTTTCATAGCTTGATAGCTCATTTCTTTTTAGGACTGAGTAACATTACATTTAATGAATGTATTGAAGTTTGCTCATCCATTTACTCATTGAAAGGATATCTTGGTTGCCTTCAAATTTTGACAATGATAAATGAAGTTACTATAAATATTTGGGCACAGGTTTTGTGTGTGGACATACATATTCAACTCATTTCAGTAAACATCAAGGAGTGTGGTCACTGGATCATATGGTAAGAGTATACCTAGCTTTTGTAAGAAACTGCCAAACTGTCTTCCAAAGTGATTGTACCATTTTGAAGTACCACCAGCAATGAATAAGGGTTCCTGTTGTTCCACATCCTTGTCAGCATTGATGTTGTCAGTGTTTTGGATTTTAGCCATTATAACAGGTGTATAACGATACATCATTGTTTTGATTTATATTTCCCTGCTGCAATATGATGTTGAATATCTCTTCATATGCTTATTTTCCATCTGTGCATTTCCTTGGGTAAGATGTCTTTTCAGATACTCTACCCATTTTTTAACTGGGTTGTTTTTCTTTATGGTTGAGTTTTAAAAGTTTTTTGTATATTTTGAATACCAGCACTTTATCAGGTATGTGTTTTGCAAATATTTTCTCCCAGTCTGTGGCTTGTCTTTTTAGTCCTTTCACAAATATTTATTTTTCAAGATAATGAAGTTGAAGATATACAATACAACAATGTTAAGCTGTATTCATAATTAGTAGAGATTTTCCATAGCAGCAAAATATTATGTGATCATAATTATTTTAGATGACTAAGAAAATTTAATAAATGATATAATATTAAATAAATCTCAAATATTCCTAGGAAAATTATCATCTATTATTTGAAATTTATGAAAAATATGTGTTTAGTGGTAGTGTTGGCTATCTGTGCTGTTAATTAATGGAGTTGAAAGAAATGAGATGCTTTCAGGCTTTATTAGACATAATGTGTCTATAAATAGCAAATGTTTTACAGCAATGAACTCTTCCATGTTGTTAAATATATACAAAGGATACAGAGGCTTCCAAGTTTTTCATAGTAAGCATTATGCATAAGCTTAGGTATCATAAACTACTTATTGATAAGCAGCCTATATTTATCAAAAATATGATACTTGATAATGTAAAAAAAGAAGTAATTCAACTTAATTTGTACTAACTAGTCAAATTATGTTAATTTTGATCAAGTAAGTGAGAATACTACTATATTGGGATTCCCAATTGCAAGCAAACTAACTCAGCCTGATTTAAGTAAAACAAACTTATTTTGATGTATTTATAGCTTGTGTGACAGAGGCGAATAACTTTTGAAAAGATGTACTTTTCATATATCAAATAGGATTGTTGCTGAGGAATTGTTGCAACCTATGGACTACAAGTATATTTTCCTTCACCTGTGAGTTCATGTGTGTTTGGTGTCTGAGTCTTACCAAGGAGAATGCACAGGAGACAGGATTTTTTTTTTTTTTTTAAAGTAGAGTAACTTTTCTATGCCATCTTTTCTCTTGCTCTAACCACAAATGTTGAAGAAGTCCTAGAGGTTTAGAATGAAAACAGCCTGAGTCATCCACTACCAAAACACCCTCTAAAGTTGTTAAATTGATAAGAAAGGAACTTCCATGCTTTAGGCTACTGAAATTGTGCTGATTGATTACAACAACTGCCATAGTTACCTTAACTGGTAAATTCACAGATTTGTTGGAATCCTGATCAAACTGGAAAACTGGCAGTAACCATGGAAAAGTCAAAGACAAAATGACAGCCAAATCACACTGGTAAATAAGTGAAGACACGTCTATTTTCACAGCTGAACACTGGAAATTGTAAATTTGATTGCCACTGGCATTGGACGCTGGAACTGCTTCTCTTTTTACTGACTCTACCATACCGGGATACTTCGAAGTTGCTGTAGTCTCTGCAATATTGAGTGTTGGAAGGTGCTAGAAAATGAGTGTCTGTCCTTTTTGTCTTTTATACTGGAAGGCAATCACCTAGACCTATGCTGGAGAGTCATCCTACAAGGTCATTCAAATGTATAATAAACTGGCATGTGTATTAGTTACTTATTACAGTACAATAAGTTAATCACAAATATGAATGACTAAAACAAAAAATGTTTAGTATCTTGCAGTTTCTCTGGTCAGGAATGTATTGACAGCTTAACTGAGTGGTTCTAGCTCAAGGTCTTTCATGAAGGACCTGGTAGGGGCTTCAGGCATCTGCTGTCTTGACAGGAGCTGGGGAATTTGCTTACACAGTGACCCACTCACATGGCCATTGGAAGGAGGCACCAATTTCCTGCCACATGGGCCTCTTCGTAGGACTACATTTGTGTTATCATGATGTAGCAGGTGGCTTCTCCAGCGTGAGTAACGTAAGAGGGAGGAAGACAGGCAGAAGCCACGATCTTTGTTATAACTTAGCCTCATAAACTACATGTCATCACTTCTGTCGTATTTATTGATCACATAAAGCAACAATGATATAAAGAAGAAGAGTAGAGTTTATTTCATCACTTACATTTCAATTTTGACTACTCAATTTTAATCATAGAGTCTACAATAGGGGTTTATTTTATTAATCCAAGTAGTACCAACTATTACTCTGAGTTTGTTTAATTAATATCCCTATTAATTCCTGGGGTTTCAGTCCACTTTGGGAAGAGACTAGCTTGTTTTCATATCTTAAAAGTGAGTAATATCAGCATTGTTGGTAATTCTATACCTTCATATTCCCAAAGTAGTATCAAGCAAATACATGGTAAGAATGAGGATGAGAAGTTGATGCTGTTCAGTTATCTGGATAGCAGGCTAAGCATATTACTAAGATGCCAATGCCTAAAGGTAGGAAAATATGTAAATATGCTGAATATTAAAAAAACATGATGGATGTTCAGGACCAGGTGGTGACCCTGAGGGTTTACCCATCCCTCAAGGAAGGTGTGTATACTGGGAAAATGCAAGTAGAGAAAAGAGTATATGAGGTTGAAGCAGAGTGGACAAGAAAGTGTTGCAGGATAAAACAGCCAAAGGGGATGGCGGGTAAGATTATGTAGGGTTTATAGGCAAGGTTGAATTTTACTTTTATCTGACAGGGATTTGAGTAAGTGATAGATTTTTTAAAAAATGTTTTAGGGGATAAGGGTTATATGCAGAGATGTTGAAAAAGAGGTCAATGCAATAATCAAGGCAAGAAGTTATGGCCACTTAAATTGTAATAAAATTTTGGAATTGGTGAGGAGGAGTTAGATACGGGACATATTTTGAAGATAGAGTCAGCATAATTTGCTTCCAAATTGTATGTGGGTATGAGAGAAATATAACCTGTGGATGAGATCAGTAGTTTGGCCTAAGCTCCTGAAATACAGGAAGATTTTAGGAGAATTGTTTTTCTTTTACCAGTGGTAGGGAGAACCAAGAAATTGGCTCTGGACCTGGTTAAATTTTAATGGTAAACTAAACATAGATGAAGATGTTGATATTTATTTGATTTGATATTCCAAACCTGAGCATTCTGAAGTTTTGAGGTCTAGGAAAGGATGAAGAAACACAAAGGAGACCGGGAATGAGTACTGTAGCAGGTAGAATAATCCAGGCAGGGTGGTGTTTTAGAAGCCAATTGTGGAAAGTGAGTCAAAACCACAAATGATCAGATTGTGCTGATGGGTTGAGTGCCATGACAACTGAACAGTGACCATTGGATTCAGTCACATTGTTGTCATTCATGATCTTGACAAGCTTTCTTTCAGAAAAGTACAGAGACTGAAATCCTATTGACATGAGAACAAAAAGAATGGGAGGAGATGAATAGAAAATAAAATGAGTTAATCAATGATAGTGAAAACAATGATGCCTGTAGAGGGATGTAGGGTCAAATATATGTTTTTCCAAAAGGAAGACTCTTTAAACCCAAAGGCCATGTTGAAGTGCCCAGTACGTTAGTTAGTTTGTGCAGTTGAGACTCCTACTTTACTACTTACTTTACCCTTTCTTGCTTTTCATTGCAGGATAGTTTGCACATGTCTGAATTTTTATTGTAAGAAGCTGAGACAGAGATAAATAAGATGAAGATTGATATTATTGATACAAAAATCTGCAGCTATACTCAGAAAACTCAGAACTTCATGGCAACTTTTTTTTTAATTAAAATACAGTTCTTAAGGTTTCAAAGTTTTATTTCTGTTTTTGTCAAATAAAACTGTTCTTTCCGAGAACAATAGTTAGAGGAAGAAACAAATTCTATGGACCTCTGGTACAATTTCCCAATCTGTGAGCTACCAGACCTGAGTGTTTTGGTAAGAGGTCCACAAAATCAAATATAACATTCCATTGTCTGCAGACCAGTTAATGAATGCATAGTATTTTAATGTATGTCATATGTACAAATACAAAAATATCCTCCAAAATGGGAAGATTGGGAACACAAATTAGAGCCATCAAAAATGCACATTTTTCCAATTCCAGGTGACTGATTAATTTGTAAATGGATTCAACCATACTCTTTGGGTTTCAATTTTGTACAAAGCAATGCACACAAATACAAATGTATCAACCAACAATTAGGATGTACATTTTGTGTCTTAAATATCCTGTCATTGATATTTGAGTGGAGTTTTATTGGAATCCAATTGTATCTACTTTCTGCAGGAGACAAATTAGTTCATACCTTATCTTGACTTATAGAGGAATTACTTTTTCAACAGTTTGGAGAAGTGCACAATTTACCATTCCTTCTGACCTGTATTATCTTACTTTTATGGTGAATAATAGCAACAAGATATTTTGATCAGAAAAATCCTGGTATTTACTACTGAGGTAGTGGTGAAATAAAATGACAAACATTCCTTATCTGATAAAAATATATGCAAATCAGCTTTTGTCTTAACCAGTAGAATAATAAGAAATAGATTATTTCCCTTCTCCATTTTCTGTAGCCTTATATTTGTTTACCTATGCATGATGAAAAGCAGATTACTTTCTGATTACACTGAAGGGTTATTCATGTTATTTGGGATATTATATTTTTAGGATTATGTATTACATTTTATTGTAAAAATGTATGCTGTAGTCTTATGGAATAATAAAGTAATGACTATGTCATAAAGAAATAATGTAAACATTGACTTAATTTCTTGGCAATACCTTATAACAAGTATTTCTTATGGCTTACAGGAAAATTAGTCATTTCTGCACTTAATTTATTGTTTAACTCATTACAATTTCAATTTATTTCTTAGCATCCCGCTACCTAAATAGCTTTTAATAAAGTTGCCTATTATCTCAAGAGTCTCTTTTTTTCTCTGATTTTATTTTAGGTTTTACTGTTCAGAAAATCTGTCTGGCATTTTACACTTTACTACACAACTTATCCTTCTCAAGACTCTCTCCGTACCTGGCTTTTGGGACACTGCAGCTTCAGGTTTGCCTACTTTTCTGAGCCATCTTCCATCCCTGCTTTCATTTCTCCCTCCCTCCTTTCCTTCCTATCTGTCTTTCTTATTTATTCATTCATTCATTCATTCATTCATTCATTTTTGGCTACTCTTTCTTATCCTGATCCTTCTATGCTTTTATTCTAAAGCTTTTGCATTTGCTGGTTTTTTAAAACTTTATTAGTGTTTCTTAATTTTAACTTCACATAGCAATCACCAGGTGAGTTTTTCTAACACAGCAACACCTGGCCTCAACCACAGAAATGTTGTTTATGGGGGGAATCCTGGGTATTTTATTTTTTTAAAAAA
Source organism: Pongo pygmaeus (assembly GCF_028885625.2). Lineage (NCBI taxonomy): Eukaryota > Metazoa > Chordata > Mammalia > Primates > Hominidae > Pongo > Pongo pygmaeus. The sequence continues at coordinate 125,638,609 of NC_072373.2, read as the reverse complement.
AGCTTCCTAGGTAACTTTAAACTGTAGACAGATTTGAGAACCACTACTATTTACATTTTCCTAGAGTGATCTCATCCACTCATAAAACTTCAACTAGCTACTTTACACAGATTTATAAATATGTATCAGTAGCTCTAGCTTGTCTCCTGAGCCCTCGCCTGTTATACGTAATTGCCAGTTTGGAATCTTTCTTTTCTTCTTTCACTCATTGAATGTTTTTTAAGTGCTACCATGTGCTAGACACTGTGCTAGACATGAGGATTCAGACATGAGCTACATGTAGTTCCTGCTCTCAGGGACTTTGAGAAGCACAGTATATGGAATAAAGACAATAGACAACTAAATGTTACGGTCTCATAGTCTAGACAGAGGTAAGAAGAGGAGGATATAGGACATGAATATAAGCCAGATTAGGGCAGATGTTTATAATTTTCACGAATTTAATCCTGGATATGTATGAAAGGCAAAACATATCTTAAAAATGGAAATAAATTTCCAGGTATAAAAGATATGGCATGGAGAGAGAGAAGATAAATCTCAGGAATGGGCACAAAGAAAACTAGGGTGGAATTGGGGCAGCACCCATTGAGGCTTCTCCTTCAGAGCTTCTTCCTATTAATGATTTCCTAGTGAAATACTTTTATGTCTATACTTCATAGAACAAATTTATCTGTCAGTGAAAGAATTTTGGTCAAAATTTATATTTATGCCCTCAAATGCAAAACAATATATTGAAAATCTCATTACTTTCCAAAACAATTGGTAAAATGTCGGATTCATGTGTAGATGTTCAAAAACTCACATTGACTATCAGCAATAGGGACATGCATCTCCATTGCTACTGGTGCTGTTAGAAGAGTCACATTCCCATACCCTATTTGTTCCTCTCTCTGGATACTTTGTCATCATCCTGAATTTTTTTTTTTTCATTTTTAGCTTTTGTTCTTGCCTACAGTCATGTAATGAGCAACAAAAATTAAAACAAACAAAAAAATGGAAAGAATGTTCACACAAAAGGTAACAAGGGGTTTGATGAAGGTGATTACATTTGAAACACGACAAGTATATACAAAGAAAATGACTAGGAAGAATACAAGCAAAGATGCATTTTGCAATTCGTGCATATTGGAGCACTGACCACCTGCCTTGCAGAGTTACTGAGCCATCTTGTCATAGAGCCCTTTGATGCACCAAAATAGTGGAAACTGTCAGTTCCTCTGAGTCTGGTAATTAGCTGAAATTTACTCTTCAACACCCATCTATTCAGCATCATAATGTTTCATAACCAGTGACATACTGTGCCTGCTTCAAACCTACTCTCTTCTCCGTCTTTAACCTTTTAAAGCTTTTATTCTCCTTCTCACTTGAGTATAAAACTTTTTTTCAGGAAATCACCTTGCTTTTTTTTAATTAAACATTTTTTATTTTCTTTGTTCTAACAAAAATGTGTTCATTTGTGGATTTTTTGCCTTGTTGTATTGTAAATGTCAACATTTATGGCCTGGGATGCAAACACTACACATTATTGAATAAAAATCAATGGCTTATTAATAAACATATTGATTGTTTAGTAAGGAGATGAAGATATGTTTACATATCGTGCACTCTGACCCTATCAATTGTAATGAATCTAAGTTTTTTTCAAATGTTGTAGCTCCATTGTTCAGAAATTAGTGGAAGGCTTCAGCTTGATAAGTAACCCTTGGTAATTTTGTTTACTTGGAAATGAGGTCCTAGTTGATGTTCTCATGCAGTGTCTAATTTTGGGGAATGGATTACTGATGTTACCTGGAAAAGGCAATGCCTTTGTTTCATCACACCCAGAAGACAGATTCCAAGGCAGTGACCTGTTGAGATAAGATGGAAGCAGGCTCTAGATCATGGTGAATCATAGCTACTATGATAAATAATTTGTATAAAGACATCTCTGGAAAGTCTTTGAGTGATCTCAGCGATATGAATTTATTTGAACTTAGAAAGATCATTCTGCTGTCAGTATTGAAATAGGCTCAAAGGAGCAATACTGAAGACAATGAGACTAGCTAAAAGGCTGTAGAAGTAATCCAGGCAGAACATTCTGAGAATTTCACAGAAGCAAAGAAAGGGGAGTAGAGAAGCTGATGGATTTTAGAAATATAAGGAAATCAACTCAAGTGTCCAATAGGATAGCAAAGGGCATGGTGAGCATAAAATATTAATGTGCAAATGGATAACTTTCGAAGTGAAAAGGACCACTATTTTCATTGCACTGGGTAAGCACACATGAAGTGGGTGTCCTGAGGAAAGCTGGGAACTATGGCAACCACAATGATGTGTCATGGAGAATAATAATAAAAAATAATTCACAAGGGCATATATGTATCAGGTACTGTGGAAAGTCTTTTCCATAGGTCTTTTCACACAATCCAGATACCACCCCATACAGTTAAGTTCAATTCTTACTTGGCCTTTCTGCTTTTCAAGTCATTCACCTCACTATTGCAATTATTGCCCTTTCATTCTGAAATGTTGATAAAGAATCTCTCAAAATACCATCCTCAAACAAAATTAGTAATAACATCTTAAGACAGGTATAATTGATCTTCATATGGGGAAGAGGTAGGAATACGGTCACACTTTGGGAGGAATTTGTTTGATACCCACATGATCCAAGTGAGCATTTCTTGGTTTCCCCTTGCCCAATTTAATGAGAAATAGACAAGTGTAGGAATTACGCTCTGAAAAAAGCATACAGATTTTGTGCTCAGATTCTCTACTGCAAACTACCAGGAAAACAACTGAGACTAGAACTGGTGCTAGCTGAGGGTGATGGAAATCTAGAATGGATATTACGAGAGGAAGAGAAGGAATGTTATTTGTGGTCTTAAGAGTAGGCTGCCGTTGTGGGGGCTGTTGTTTTTCCAACTTATTTTCTTGGTTTCACCCAGTGGTTCATGTTCTAGACTGGTTGAAATAAGCCCATTTTACCAGTCTATACTATTGAATGCAGCTATGAAAACTGGACAGAATGTATAAAGCAACTACCTGAGATTCTGTAAAGTGAATAGTAGCAGGTAGTTTGGGGAAGAAGACCAGAATTTAGAACCTAAGGGGAGTTTACCTTTGTTTTATTTTTATGCTTGTATCTCCTCACCTCAAATCATTGTAATTTGAAGCACAGAAGGGGCCCCTGAGACACAGAGAGGAAGAGAGCCAAAGAAGCACTCTAGCAGTAGCTCAAGGAGCATGAGAAATTCCAATTTTCTATTCTCCTTTTTTCAAATTTCTTCTATCGCAGATTCCAAGCCATGCTGTTGTGGCAGCTCCAGCCTTTTCAACAGGAGTTTTGAGGAGCCAAAATTCTGAGAGGGGGAAACTTCCTGTCTGATCAGTTGAACTGCAGTTCCTTAAAGGACAGGGCTGGAGTTTTCTTCTCTGCTGGTGTTTTTCTTCTCCTACTACGTGGCCCCCAATGCAATCATAGAAATGCAGGGCAAAGTGCAGTAAATAAAGCCACACATTTCTAATTCGAAGAATAAAAGGGAGGACATTAGAAAACCAGAAAGTGTGGGAGAGATTGTCCAGAGAGGGTTGCTAGAGAAAAGCATAACCTATGAATTAGTTTATGTGGTCTTGGCCTCTCTGCTGAGCTGCACATGCGTAGATCTGATTCTCACTGGAATGCCAAAGACTTTGAGAAGTGGACTAACAGGCCATCTGCTGATCAATGAGTAGAGTTAATGTGGGAGGTAATCAAACAGCCCAGCAAAGACTTTGAATGCTGAAGTGACAATGGAACCACAGTCCACAGAAGATAGTTGGAACCTGTGGTCTGAAAAAGGCTGCTTATTTTAAGACGAAAGAAAAATGTTAAGTTAGAAGGTACTCAATTCCTTAAAGCACTGGATTAGAGAAAAACTTGGGATAAGCATACAGTCAATTTGTTCAAATGACCAACTGGATTAGATGCCCTCTCTTAGACAAAAAGAGATTTATGCTCAAATCCACCGTCAAAAATAAATCAGCTACCATTGTAGCTCTGGTAGAAACATGTTTAAGTAGAAATGCGAGAAACATAAAAACAGAACAAAACAAAACATCATGTCTGATCTGTTCATTTTTCCCCAGGTGTTCAGAATATCATTTTATAAAATGTGCTTAATAATTGAAATCTTAGAATATCAATGCTTTAAAAATTATAGGTCAGATTAACCCTACTAAACATTTAATCTTAGGGGGCATGGTTTTTATAGAAAACATTCTTTCAAGTTTAAAAAGCTTTTAAATTATAAATATATATTTTTAGGCTAACAGTGGCTCATGCCTATAATCCCAGAACATTGGGAGTCCAAGGGAGGAGGATTGCCTGAACACAGGAATTTGAAACCAGCCTAGGCATCATAGTGAAACCCTGTCTCCATAAAATTAAATATATATAGTTTTAAAAAAACATAAGTCATTGCTTTTGAGTGATATTTTGTTTTAAGTGCAAGTAAATAACTAACTGACAAATTTTCTATTTTTTCTAGAAAAATTAGATGAAATCTAGATATTAATTGATGAAATGAATAATTCCCCAAGGAGAATAGTTATTTATTCATGAATTATAAAAGACAATTTATTTATAACATGCTAGAATACAGCTTAATTTTGAAACAATTTCAGGTAGGGACTAATAATTTTCCCTTATGAATTTAATTGTAAGTGTCATTTCAAAGATATTTTTACTTCTGCTTTGGCTTAGTGGCATTTCAAATTTCTAATAATTGGATTATATTTAAAGATTCAAAAGGTAAACAATATTTAGGTTTGTTTTTTCATTTTACAAACCAAAAACACATTTCCCTGATCTCTTCTCACATTCATCAAAGGGGAAAAGAAAAGATAATATAGTTAATAATAAGTGAGGAATTAAATCCCATTGTTTTATTCCTATGCCTTATTTGGTAGTATGTTTCAAGAGTGTTACAGTTTCTTTAATGGTTTTTAACCTATCTAGATTTACTATTTCTTCTCATGGATATTGCAATATTATTTTTTGAAAAAAAAATCTTTCTTTAATCTATATCTTTAAATATTTAAATTTATACAACTCATATTTTAAATTTATATCTATAGTTACATTGTTTTCATTACTAATATTCTTTCATTAAGCATTCTCTCTGTCTTAAATTTTAGTCTGGTAAGTAGTTTGCCAATTTTGTCTTTTCAAAAACTATGCTTTTCTTCTCCCCTTAATGTGTGATTTTACGTTATCATTTTGTTCCTCATCATGTTATAATACATTCTTTTCACTGTTGCTCTTGAATCCCACTTCCTTTTGCTTCATTTTTCCTTTTGTAGAAAGGATGATTTGTGATTCTTACTGTCTTAAAAGTTTTGATTGTACTCCCTGAAAATTTTGCAGTACATAAACTTTTTATATTTACAGTTCTATCCTCTCAACACTTTTCTCTTAGCATCTACCTTTGTTTATTGGTGATTTGGGGGTATTTTCTTTTCTTCATTCTTCATGTTGAGCAGTATCTCTATGAGGTGATGAGATATTCATTCAAAAAAAGTTTATTCTACACTCCGTGATTCTACAATCTACGATTATTCTACAAACTATGAAATTTTTCAACCTGTGGAATTTTTACAGTAGGTCATCAGGCAGACATGAGCAGGGCAGGAGAGGGCTCCCCCTGCAACCAGGAATGTCAGGCAACCATTAGGTGATGGTCAGGGAGTTGTTAATTGTCTCTCTAAAATAATAATTTGTCACAGCCAGTGCCAGGGAAAGGCAGTCTCCCTATAGATAGGAAAAAACAAAACAAAACAAAACAAAAACTGGTGATCAGCAACTTCCTAATAAGATCTCAGGAGTTGGGTGACTAAGTTCATGCGTGAAGGGGTGGCCTGCCCCTCCATACGTGTGGGTGTTTCTCTTGAGGTGGAACGAGAGACTTGAGAAAAGAAAGAGACACAGAGAAAAAGTATAGAGAAAGAAAAGTGGGCCCAGGGGACCGGCGCTCAGCATACAGAGGACCCACGCTGGCACCAGTCTCTGAGTTCCCTCAGTATTTATTGATCATTATCTCTACCATCTCGGAGAAGGGGATGTGGCAGGACAATAGGGTAATAGTGGAGAGAGGGTCAGCAGGAAAACATGTGAACAAATGTCTCTGCATCATAAACAAGGTAAAGAAAAAAGTGCTGTGCTTTTGATGTGCATATACCTAAACATCTCAATGCCTTAAAGAGCAGTATTGCTTCCAGCATGTCTCACCTCCAGCCCTAAGGCGGTTTTTCTCCTATCTCAGTAGGTGGACTATACAATCGGGTTTTACACAGAGACACATTCCTTTTCCCAGGGATGAGCAGGAGACAGATGCCTTCCTCTTATCTCAACTGCAAAGAGGTCTTCCTCTTTTACTAATCCTCCTCAGCACAGACCCTTTACGGGTGTCGGGCTGGGGGACGGTCAGATGTTTTCCTTCCCACGAGGCCATATTTCAGACTATCACATGGGGAGAAACCTTGGAAAATACCTGGCTTTCCTAGACAGAGGTCCCTGAGGCCTTCTGCAGTGTTTTGTGTCCCTGGGTACTTGAGAGTAGGGAGTGGTGATGACTTTTAACAAGCATGCTGCCTTCAAGCATTTGTTTAACAAAGCACATCCTGCATAGCCCTAAATCCATTTGACCTTGAGTCAAGACAGCACATGTCTCTGCGAGCACAGGATTGATGGTAGGGTTACAGATTAACAGCATCTCAAGGCAGAAGAATTTTTCTTAGTACAGAACAAAATGGAGTCTCTTATGTCTAATTCTTTCTACATAGACACAGTAACAGTCTGATCTCTTTTTCTTTTCCCCACACATGCGTGCACATTAAGAGGCAAAATGGCGGAGCATAACTGTTATGTGATCTTCCAGGGGCATTTGGCTGAAGGGAAGAATGCCTCAAGTGAGGATGCATTCAACTCCAGTAAACACACTGTGCATGCTCCCCTCCCAAGCACATTAGGCCATTGTACATGTGGATAGCCCACCCTACAGGAAGAATCAGGGCAGAAGAGATGCAAGACCCCAGAAGCATGCCAACATAGAAATCCCCAAGTCAAAAGGTAAAACCACACACTTGTCCTTCAAGTCACCCACTTGACCCTCTTCAAAGTTTCACTTCTTTCCATCATTTCATTCCTGCTCTAAAGCTTTTTAATAAGCTTTCACTCCTGCTCTAAGACTTGACTTGGCCTCTTCTTTTACCTATGTCTCTCAGTCGATTCTTTCTTCTGAGGAGGCATGACTTGAGGTTGCTGCAGACCTCCGGGGATTTGATGTCAGTAACATATTTTGGTGCCATGACTTGGATAGCTTCCACCGCTAATACATTTTGCTGCCGTCTGACTTGGATAACTTCCATTGCCAACGTACTTTGGTGCTGCATGGCTTGGATACATTCCTTAGTGTTAATATACCTTTATGTCTCCCCTTCTTTGGCTGGAGGCATTCAACCCTGTACATGGTTTTCTTCTCTCCTTTTACTCTCCTGCTTACTAACCAACACCCAGAACAATTCTTCTCAGTCATAAGTAAATCTTCTCCACCCAGCTGATCTCTCAGCTCACATGGATGGGTGGCTTTTGGGGATGGAAAGCATCTTGGGGTCTGCATTGAGTAGAACTGAGGCACTAATGGCCCTCTTGGACAGGAGGCTTGTGAGAGTGGTAGGGCTAAAGCCTAAAACCGTGCAATGTCTTGGGTTTCCTCTGCCTTTTCAAGTAAAATTGTCTGTTTTCCAAAAACCTGCACTGCCTATTCTCTCGTTTTCTCTGTGTGTGTTCTACAATGGCCTTGTACACTCGCTGGACCATCCACCTCAGGGGCAAGTCTGCATCTTTGCTTTCACTTTGCATTCCATGGGATTTCTTAAACACACACTCCCTGCTATTCATGTACTCATGACTTTTACTGCATTTGCATGTCAGCAAAGACAAGGGCTGCCTTGAGGATATCCCCTGAGATTTATACTTGTTCTTACCCTACCAGCTCGGATGACCTTCAGCCCTTCCCCTGTGTGCTGGCACATTTCTGGGAATGGCACTAATTGGAACTCTGGCTCTGCCAGCTCCTTATGACTTACCACATGGTTTTTGTTCCTGTTATGCTCCAGGGCCAAGTTTTCTGGTGGCTTTTGAAGCAGGTTGTCTGCCTACATAGGGCCTCACTCTGTGGCCCTTTAAGAATCCCACTTATTGGCTTTTGTGAGCTAGCACACCTTTGAAAAAAGGGGAAATTCCTCCTTTGCCATCTGTGAGTTCTTACCCCAAGCTCCAAGTCCTCTGGAGGTTACCACTTTATGTCAAGAGGGCAAATAAATGTTGCTCTTTCAAATCCAAAGGCTGCTGTTTTTGTGAGCATATAAAGGCCCTTACATGAGTATTCCTCATGCATCCTCTCACTTCCTCCTGTAGCCTCCATTTCTCTAATTACATCCACATCCTTCTCAACATGCATCAAGACCTCCAAGGCCATATTCTAAGGGAGGGAGCAGGGAAGTGCAGCCCCTACAAAACAGGCTTCTTGTCTACTTAAATAATGTAGGAAATGGGAGTCTGAGAAAAAGATAATCTTTTTTTTTTTTTTTTTTTCCTGGAATGCTCCAAGCAAGAGTCACTGTAAGATCATGGAGTCAAGCATATAGGCTGGCCCAAAGCCGCAGGCACAAGAGGCCCATAGGGCAGAGATGAAGGTTGGTTCCAGGCTAACAGGTTGCCATTAGAACACAGATTAAAGGTTAGAGGTACAAAGTAAGACTGGTTATTCCAGAATCCCAAGGATGAGTAGGGGGTCCACTGTTCACTCCAGTATCTCCTCTGTTCTCAACTGCATAACACTCCAGGTTGCCCTAAGGATAGGCTTCCAGGTAACTGCCATTGGTGCAGGAAGCCAGGCCACTGGAAGGCAAACTGCCCCAATGGCATAAAAATAGGGAAAAGCCCTGCATGGCTTGTCTTCCCTACCACAAGGGCCCCCAGGACAGAATCCCAACCCTTAATGGCCTTGAGTGGAAGGGGTCTCTGCTTCAGCAGCTACCAGCTCAGATATCATCATCAACAGAACAAAGCCAAGGGCAACTCTGGAGATGGCAAGTAAAATTATAAATGCTCCTTTTGCATTCAAAAGCTGCCTACTCTGTGCTAATCTCCTTCTCTAAGCAGCTCTCCTCCAAATAATGTTAGGTAATCAGGGCAAATGATATCCCCTTCCTTCAAAAGGAAAGATTCATACCCCTTTATATTACTTAAGGGACCAATTACCATTCTCCCACCAGTCCCTGGTAAAGTTGAAATACCCCACACCTCTCTAGGGCAAAAATACACTTTCCATGATTTGTGCTCACTTAATATTTACTCAACCTCTGAATTCATTTTTCTCTCTAATATCCCTATTTCTCCCAGACAAGCTAACTAAATTGTTAACCAATAACTTTAACCTGGACAGTCCTACCTCTGGGGTTTAGAAATAACCCACACTTATTCAGACAAGCCCTAGCAAAAATCTAACTGAGTAATCTCTTGAGGGGGGATAACTTCTACAGTATGCAGATAACCTCTGTATCTGCTCTCCACTCACAAGATGTGCATAGTAACATACACTGCAATCCATAACTTCCTAACAGAAGGAAAATGACTTTTGTTTAATTACAGTTATGGGCGGCATGTGCAGGATCATAGCACATGGGGAGCTTTTTCCTCCCTACAGAGGGAAACTTAAGATCAGGTGGGACAGCTGGAAAAGATCCCTTTGCTACTAACAAGTGACTGCCTCAACTTCTGATTCACTGTTGCTACAACGGGTGGGTCTTTCTCTGGCTTCACTGAGCTCCTTGCCTTCCCCAACCCACTGCAGTCAATGCTTTTCTCTCTCTCTTTCTCTCCTTTTCCTTTCCTATATTTTGTGTTAGAACGTGCATTCCTATTCTCCTGTTTTCTCTGTGTGTGTTCTAAAATGGCCAACTGGGGGCAAGTTTGAACCTTTCCAGTTCGGTTTTGGTTGCTAAGAGAAGTGGCTAATATCTGTGTTTTGTCAGGCATATTTTGCTCTGGCCAAAAGGGAAAATATTAATTTGGTTACTCCATGAAACCACTTGGGCAGCATCTTACAATATTAAGAGGCTTTTTGACCTGTGGTTTCATGAAATAAAAAGATAATAATAATTTTTCTTTGTTTTGCAGCTTGATCCCCAGGGCGAAAATACAGAGAGAAAGGTTGCTAGGGCTGCTCGGGGAAAGGGAACCCAGAAACCTGGCATGCTGACAAAAGGGTAAATTCTTACCAGTCAGAATTCTGATCTCTCTCTCTGTGCAAATCTACTGTAGCAATGGTAAAAATCACTGTCTCCTCTGCAACATTTTAATTAGTAAGAAAAAGGATTTGTGAAGCTGGTTTCAGATTATAAGGAATCTGGTGTATTTTGTGCTATACATTCGTCTTTCTGTGTTGTGGTATATTGGAGAGTGGCGCCTCAGGACAAAACATGGGCTTAGGATCTCATAAGCCCACTGGTCAAGGCAGCCTGGGAAACTTACGTTACAAACTTTACTACAGGTCCTTGAAACAAACTAACCAACCAAAAAGCTAGATGAAGTTTCCCTGTTGTCTTAAGTCCTTGGGAGCTCGACCTTGTAACCATGTGGCAATACTTTCTTTTATTCTCTGCTGTCTGGAAGACAGGAATTTTTGACTTTATGTTATAGTTAGCTTTTTTTTTTTTTTTGAGATGGAGTTTCACTCTTGTCTCCCAGGCTAGAGTGCAGTGCCTCAATCTCAGCTCACCACAACCTTCACCTCCCAGGTTCAGGCCATCCTCCTGCCTCATCCCCCTGAGTAGCTGGGATTACAGGCACAGGCCATCAGGCCTGGCTAATTTTTGTATTTCTTTCTTTTTTTTTTTTTTTTTTTTTTTTCGTAGAGATTGGATTTCACTCTGTTGGCCAGGCTGGTCTCGTACTTTCAACTTCAGGTGATCTGCCCGCCTTGGCCTCCCAAAGTGTTGGAATTACAGGCATGAGTCACCATGCCTGGCCACACTAAAAGTTATTTTGAGTGAGTTAAAAGCCACTGACAGCTCAAAATTGGCTGCCTCCAGGAACCTTCTGGAAAGAGCAATGAAAACTGCCCAATTCTGTAGCTCAGCAGGTAAGTCTTCACCATTTTATAATGGTGGCCAGGGCTCAATTCCTGGTGTAGGGAATGAGTCTTTTCACATTTATGTGAGAACTTTAGCATTTATGGATTCTCTGCCCCTCCATGATCAACTTCTGGCTTCTCTTCTTGAATTTTCCTTTCTCTGAGCACCTGTGAGGTTACTTGACTCAGTCTCTCCTTCTGGCTTATGCCCCTCAGTCAAATTCTTTCTTCCGAGGAGGCAAGAATTGAGCTTGCTGCAGATCCATATGGATTCGCGGCTGGTAACAGAAATTTTTTCTGGTAGATTCTGGGAATATCTCTCTCTTTACACACACACCCACATAGTGCCTTTATATCTCCAAATATCACTTGTTGCTGCTTCTTTATTAGATATGTTGAAATTTCTTGCTCCATTTTCTGTGTTTCTTAGTTTTTCTTTAGTATCATTGATGATTTAAACTTTCTGTGCTACATTCTTAAAGATTTTCTCCATTATATCTTATAATCAGTTAATTTTTCTTCAGCTATATCCAATTGTTAAATTCGCTTTTATTTGTAACTATTTATGTTGACATTTTTACTGATTTTTAATCCCCAGAGTTCCTATAGAAATTTGCTTTGCGTTTAGCTTCTTAACTGTCCTTTCTTGTTTAAGAAATTCTTATTTTTACATACATTATTTCATCACTTTTTATAATATCTATAAATATAGTTGCTTTATAGTTATTTTGGATTATTCTAATATCTTTTCCTTTTCTTTTCGCATTTTGTTCAGTGTGTTGATTGTCTTTCTTGGAAGTATATGTTCTTTTAAATTTGGTATTTTATGTTGAAGAGCTAAACTCCTGACCAAGTTCCTCCCTTTATGTTAATTTACTGTTTGCTTAAATCCTGGTCCCTCAGAATGGATAGGTCTTTAGTTCAAAGTCTTCCTTGTGGCTATAGGTGCTGAATCTTTAGGTTCTGATCCCATGTGTTCACAGCTGCAACTTGGGAAGCCCACTGAAGCTCTTTTTTTAAATAAATGAGCTTTTTTTTTTTTTTAATAAATGGATAACACAGTTCCAGCTTTAGACTTAATGAGTGGATCCTGATTGTAAGCTTTAGACTTAATGAGTGGATCCTGATTGTAATTTTCTGCCAAATGCAAGATACTTGTCTTCTCAGGTGGCCTTCGAACTCTTATGCCATTTGTCTCACATCAAATCACAAAATTCAGTACCTTCTCACCATCATGAGTTTAATTTGTATTTTTAATCAGGATATTTCTTATTTTCAAATATAGCTACATATTTTTAACCAACAGTACTGAAGTGCACTTGTGTACAACTGTAGTTTGTATACAATGAAATGTACTCATTTTAAAGGCATGTTTCATTGAGTGTTGACCAATGTATGCACAAACAAGGTACATAATAAAGGTATATAACAACTCCATTACCACATCAAGTTTATTTATGTTCATTTTTTTATTTTTTATATAATTTTAGAAACAATTTTAAACTTATAGAAAAATTGTAGCACAAATGAATTTTTTCCTAAACCATTTGAAAATAAGTTGTCAACCCAATGCTCCATCACCCTGAATATAATTTGGATAATTCTTAAAAACAAACTTGTCTTCTTATATAACCGCAATTACGACTATCAAAATAAAGAAATTGACAGTCATACATTACTACATATAATCTTCAGACTTCATTCAAATTTTTCTATATTTTTCAGTAATGTAGCTTATGGCAAAATAATATTGTTCAAAATAATGTATTATATTTAGTTGACAGGTCTTTATAAGTCTCTTCCAGCCAGAACATTTCTGCAGTTTTACTTTCACTTCTATGACTGAAATTTAAAGATAACAGATCCATTATTTTGCAGAATGCCCTCAATTGTTTTTTGTCTGATATTTTCTTATAACTAGATTTAGGTTATGTTTCATTGGCAAGAGTATTAGACAAATAATATGTGTTCTTCTCATTGCTTTCTCCCAGTTGTGTACAGGTTCAGGTTACCTTTCTTATTACTGTGTTGTTTACTTTGATTCTTTCATTAAAAGTTACGTTTTAACAGCTTTCTCTCCTGTGAAGGGATTCTTTTGCCCTTTTTAATTATTGAATAATTTGTGTAGAGGTACAGTACTTTGGAATAACTCAATATAATATTCAACTTTCAATATATTAATATATTTATATATTATTTCAGTGTGGATGCTTGCATTATCATTTTATTTAATGGATAACAACTTATTGTTAATTTTTATTTTGATACTGATATTTTCTTAGAGTTGGCCAGTGAGAGAGAGTTCCTTCAAGCTGGCTTCTATGTCCTCTGGACATGTTCCTATTCTTCTTTAAGCACTTCCTTGCTATCTGGCATAATAAATGTTCCAGGCTCATCTTCTAATTTCCCTGCTCCACCTGCAGATTTAGCCATTTCTCCAAGGACCCTTGGTTTCTTTTAGTGGATAATGATATTTATAATTCAGCATGTGGATACTAGGTGTGCTCATTACTATTGGGGTTTTATTGTGCCTAGATTCTCTCAGTGAATAGACATACACCATATATATCTATATATATCTATATATATACATATATAGATATATACACACACAAACACACACATATATACATATCTGTGTATATATGTGTGTGTTTATACATGTATATGTATGTGTGTAGCCCACCCCAGGCTTTGCCCTTATGTTGGTGCCATACTTACTCCACTCAGATTCTGATAGCCCACATCAGGCTGCACATTTACATGAACAGCCTCTTCGCAGCACTTGTGCTGGACGCCCCACCCACGCCAGGCCCACAACCTGTGATGGTGCCTTCTCACTCTGCTCCAGTGCCACATGCTCTTCCGCACTTTCAAATGTTAGTCTTCATTTTGGTTATATTGCTCCTTCCCTCCTTTCCTTTTTCTTTTCAACCTCCTGTAGGATATTTTGTGATGAATTATTCGTTGTTTATCTATATTTTTTTTCTTTCTTTACACTGGCTTCTGCTTTCTAACCTAAACTATCTGCCTGCACACTGCCTACTTTTCCTCATGCCACACCTTCATCATTTTCCTTCCTTTCACTTTTAGACATTTTAAAAAGTCTATGCTTTCTCTTCCCATTCTCAGCCAATCACTATCATCTTGCTTTGAGTCTCATTATTCTAGTAAAAATGATCTCTTTAATTTTAACAGTGACTTCACAAGTTAAAACAGCCTTCTGTTTCAGTTTTTAATTGCAATACTTAGTATTATCACATTATTTTTGAACAATGTCTAAAATGCAAAAAGATTCACTGAAAGAATTACTACTGCTCCTAAAATTCTAAGAAATTCAGGCCTACTGATAGAACAACTCAACAAAACTAAAGGAAAAATATTCTTAATAGTATAACAAAATTAAAATATCACAACTTTCAAATAAATTAATTTATCTCTGTGCTTAATATTATTTTTCAAAATTTAAATGACATTATAAATGGAATGAAATTAAAATTACCCTATATCATATGCTGTATAATGTTAATAAGATCCCAGTAATACTTATTTCCAAACTACCCAACATTTAAGATATTATGTTACAATAGATTTTTAACTTTAACTTGTACACACACACACACACATATGTAAATATATATGTATATGTATGTGTATATGTATATGTGTGTGTGTGTCTATGTGTGTGTGTGTGTATATATATACGTATGTATTTAGAGACAGAGCCTTGCTCTGTTGCCCAGGCTGGAGTGCATGCAGTAGTGCAAAGATGGCTCACTGCAGCCTGACCTCCTGGGCTCAGGTGATCCTCCTGCCTCAACCTTCTGAGTGGCAGGGACTACAGGGGTGTGCCATCATGCCCAGCTAATTTTAAAAATTTTTTATAGAGATGGGGTCTTGTTGTGTTGTCCAGGCTGGTCTTGAACTCCTAGTGTCAAATGATTCTCTTACCTTGGCCTCCTAAAGTGTTGGGATTACAGGTGTAAGCCATAGCACCAGGCTTTAAGTTTTGACAGCAATAAAATTCATTTTTATACTAAAATATAGATGAATAAATAGGTAACTTCTGTTTATAATAAGGTAAACCTCTTGTGTGCTTTGAAAAGCTTTGAGAAAAAAGTCAATCATGGACTAGTTCGAGAAAAATATTTAAAAAGATGCAATGTATATATAAACTTAAATAAATTTGAGTGCCAAAACAAATCATCTTACCTTTATAAATTGATGGAAATGACATTATTTGGATGGGCTTTAAAGCACTTGAATTTATAAATATTTGG
Organism: Pongo pygmaeus; assembly: GCF_028885625.2. Taxonomy (NCBI): domain Eukaryota; kingdom Metazoa; phylum Chordata; class Mammalia; order Primates; family Hominidae; genus Pongo; species Pongo pygmaeus. The sequence goes on along the minus strand of NC_072373.2, from coordinate 125,623,173 downwards.
TGAGAATGCCTAATCACATTTATGTTTCCCTTGTTTAAAAGAATGATCACATGCTGGCAAAGGCTAAATATGGTCTGGTTACCTGATTTAGCATACAAGTATTTGCCTGGGAGCAAGCTGTGTAACCATGCTTCATTATAACTGGTAATTGGGTAGCTGGCAAAGGATAGATAACTCTGTGAGAAAAGGAAACACAAAAAGGAGTTCAGGCTGTTTATCCCAATCCCAAGATGCACATTCACAGGAAAATTGTGTACTTTATAACTACACTGTTAAGTTAAGGATTAATTTATTTTAACAAATATTTATTGAGCACCTACGATGTCACTGGGCTAGTTGCTAGAACAACAAAATTGAATAAAAGGCACAGTTGCCCTAAAGAATTGATCTTATAGTTTAGTGACTTTAGTGTTGAAAACTGATACATGAGCAGCACATTTCATTATAAGCTTTTAAGTGCTATGATAAGGATATGTTCAAGATGTTTTTCCACTGATTAAGATGTCCCTGAGACAATGCCAGTCCTGAGGCTAAGATACTTTAATACACAAATCACTTTGTGTGATGATGTTTTCCTTTTGTCATCAGAAACTCCTGTGGAATGATTTAAGCCTCTGTGCCTTGGATATAAAGCTGCTCCTACAACTTGCTTATAAACTTGATTCTGAAAGTATGTATGTGTAGTATGCATCAAATGTAAATACACAATAAGGATTTCGTTATAGTTGTTTTAAAATGTCCTTTCATCTTTTAAATGTTGCAGCAGATCAATTATGAAAGCACTGCTCAGTCTTGATATGGCAGGTTACATGGCCTGTGTTTGTTTGACTGCTGCCAGTAAATCACATTCTTACTCAGTTGGCAGTCTGAGAAGGGGAAGCCCAAGGATATCTCTGGTATTTTGACAAGTAGACTTTGCAATACACAGGAGGAACTGCTATTCCTCCTCTGGTGAAGAGAGGACAGCCCAGCTCCTTCTTAAATATGTATTTGTCTGGAGTATGAAAACCAAAGTCTTTTTTCTCCTCCTTGACTAGCCGTCTTTCCCTTTCCTAACAAGTTCTCTGGAAGATTGCGAGATAATCTTCTGCAAGCAATTTTTATTTGCATTTGTCATAATTAATATAGTTAAAAGATATGCATTCTTTCAAATTCATATCTTTATTGAATTGTGTGTCTTTTGCTCACTTTTATCTTTTGGAAGTTTAATATTTTTCTGTTTGTACAAAATGTAACACTTTTATTACTTGATTGGAGTAGATTTTACATGTCATATTATGTGAATACTCAATGATTTTTTAGTGAATTTATCAAGTTGTGCAAATTACTGGAAGTCAGTTTCAGAACATTTTCAGCACCCCATTAAGATCATTAATGTCCACTAACTGTTAATCTTCACCTTGCCATCTGTACCCCATCTCGTCACCATAGAAAACCATTAATTTACTCTGTGTCTATAGATTTGCCTTTCCAGAATATTTTCTATAAATTAGAATCATGAAATATGTGGTGTTTTTAATCTGGCTTCTTGTACTTAGCATGTAGTTCTAAGAAAGTAGTTCATTCTTTTTACCACTGAATAGTAATTCATTGTAATGGTATTCCATTGATATGTCTATCAGTTCACCAGTTGATGGGCATTTAAGTTGTTTTCAATTTTTGGCTTAAGAAAAATGCTGCTAAGAACATTCACGTGCAAGTCTTTGTGTGGTTATGTAAGATTTAACATTTTTTGACGTCATATTGTTGTCATCGGTTTAATATCATTTGAAATCAAAATCAAGTATGTTTTTTCTATTTATATGATTACTGTGAAGATAAAATGCAATATATGAAATTGAATTACTCTTTATCCACTTTTAAAGCTCTCCTTTGAGATTAACTATAAGTTAAAATGTAAAAACTTGTTTTTGATTTTTTATATTTTTCTTACTTATAATTTTCATTATTGTACTCTTACTCTGTCTTCTAGGAAATTTTCTATGTTGACTTTTCTATAAGTGTTTCTACTTTTTATACCAAAAATCTTGTCTCTTGCTGTCTTATATATCTCACTAATTTATTAACAAGTCAATTTTGTTTTCCTAATAATTTTGCTTTATTTTACATATTTTAATTTTATTTGCTCAAGATCCTTTTAATAATTCTACTTTCAGTTCATCCTGCCCTCTCTTTATGGCTCTCAGTTTCTTTTATTTCTCATCTTATTCATCTTTGAAAGTAAATATTGTCTCAGGTTTTAATCTTTTTAAAATTATTTATGCTTTCTGATTTAACACCCTAGCCCATCACTTACTCAGCTACTCAATACCTAAGTTTTCTTGTACATAAAATTAAAAAAAAAATCTACCAAATTGGTTCATAGTCAAGAATAATGACAAATCAGTTTCCTAGTAGATGGATAGATAAATAGAATAAAACCTGGTACCAAAGAAACACACAAAGAAATATAATCTAACTAAATGTTGAGGGAGTCATCCTGAGCTTAAAATAACGAATAGTAAAAGAATGATTTAATATCACCCGGAATTTTAGATCTTACTAAAAAGGAAATTAATTATTTGAATACCTGAAGAATATCTGGGCTCCATTAGGCTTCATAAATGTTTTAAGTTATTTAATCTGATTTAATAGTAACATGATTTACCTGAATGCAGTTCTTTCTCTCTTATCAACAAAAGTGAGGTTCAGGGCCGGGCGCGGTGGCTCACGCCTGTGATCCCAGCACTTTGGGAGGCCGAGGTGGGCGGATCACGAGGTCAGGAGATTGAGACCATCCTGGCTAACGCAGTGAAACCTCGTCTCTACTAAAAATACAAAAAAATTAGCCAGGCTTGGTGGCGGGCGCCTGTAGTCCCAGCTACTCGGTAGGCTGAGGCAGGAGAATGGTGTGAGCCCGGGAGGCGGAGCTTGCAGTGAGCAGAGATCGTGCCACTGGACTCCAGCCTGGGCGACAGAGAGAGACTCCGTCTCAAAAAAAAAAAAAAAAAAAGTGAGGTTCAGAAAGATTAGGATTGTAGAGAATTCTGGTTCTTTTGGCTTTGCTTCTGTAACACTATGCACTTCTTTTGGCAGTTTTTATACTGGGCTGTGTAGTTCATTGTACAAGCCCTTAGATAGCATATATAAGTAAGAGCTGACTGTGGCCAATGGCTGGGTATATATTTGATCCTTGTTTACTAGCAGAAGCTCTCTGTTACCTCAGACAATGGGCTGATTCATGGAATGCACTGTGCTCTGAGCTCCCTGCTTAGTTGTGGTGTTGGAGGACAGGGGAGCCAGGAAGGGCAGGTCTGACTGAAGGTCCTCCGTGGCAGGCACAAGCACCAATGCCAAGGGAGAATCCAATGGGTGGTCACCAAACACCTAGAGCTTCCTCAGTTCTAAATTATCTGCTCAGGGATAGAGGGCAGCCTAAGCTCCTAATCTAGGAGAGTGGGTGCTCCAGATACCTCGAGATCTGCTGGGGTATGGAGCAGAGAGGGTTCCCTTGCTCAAAGATCTCCACACAGGACAGGTTGGGTGACTCAGGCTGTTGTACCAGGCAAGTAGGTGCTCCCAAAGCCTGGAGATTTGCCTGGACCTACAGCAGAGAGAGTCCCACAACGACAGCAAAAAATTGACAAGCAGAGCCAAATTAAACAAGAGCTTCTGCATAGCAAAAAAAAAAAAAAAAAATCTGTCAACATAGTAATAGACAACCTATGGAATAAGATAAAATATTAACAAGCTATGCACCTGACACAGGTCTAATATTCAGAATCTATAAGGAAATTAATCACACAAGCAAAAAACAAATAACCCCATTAAATATCCCCACAAATAACCCATTTAAAAAATGGGCAAGAGGCATGAACAGACACTTCTCAATAGAAGACATACAAGCGAGAAACAAACATGAGAAAATGCTCGTCATCACTAACCATCAGACAAATACCAGTTAAAACTACAATGAGATATTATCTCATACCAGTCCGAATGGCCATTATTAAAAAGTCGTAAAACAACAGATGCTGAAGCTGGAAAGGCTGCTGAGAAAATGGAATGCTTATACACTTTCGGGAAGTTCAGCTACTGTGGAAAGCAGTTTGGAGATTTATCAAAGAACTTAGAACTACCATTCGACCCAGAAATCCCATTACTGGCTATATATCCAAAAGCAAACAAATTGTTCTACCAAAAAGACACATTTACTTGCATGTTCATCTTAGTGCTATTCACAATAGCAAAGATGTAAAATCAATCAAGATGCCCATCTATGGTAGAGTAAATAAAGAAAATGTGGTACATATACACAAAAGGATAGTGCACAGTCAAACAAAAGAATCAAATAATGTCCTTCGCAGCAACATAGATATAGCTGGAGGCCATTATCCTTAATAGATTAATGGAGGAACAGAAAACCAAATACCACATGTTCTCACTTATAATTGGGAGCTAAACACTGGGTACTAATGGACATAAAGATGGCAGCAATAGACACTAGGGATTACTAGAGGGGAGAGGTGGGAAGGGGGTAAAGGGGTGAAAAAACTCCTGAGTACTATGTTTAGTACTTGGGTGACGGGGTCATTTAGACCCAAAACCTCTGCATCAGGAAATATATATCTAGGTAACAATCCAGGACATGTACTCCCTGAATCTAAAATAAAAGTTGAATAAAAAACAAAGATTAAGAAATTTTCGGAAAGTCACACAACTATGAGAATTTATGTGTAGAACTGAATTATAACAAATTTGTTATAAATAAAAAGTGTGCTCTTTTTACTATACTACATTCACACTGTTTATAATAAATGTTGTTAAAACTTTAATCAGCTCACATAATCTTGGGGTTTTAATTTAGTATTTCTTAAATTGTCTCTGGGAGAAAATAGATATTGTGAACTCCATTATGCCCTAAAAATGTGTAGAGCTATCTACATGTCCCTGCTATATGCTATTTCATGGATGCCATCCCAAAGCCTTTCTGCTGCAAGCTCCACTGACTCATTCATTGCCTGAGAACTTTCTCTGTCTCAAAGGTCCTTACACAATTTAAAATTCCAAGGAATTAACTTCTTTGGGAGCATCCTTCAACTACTGAAGTTCTTGCGCTTCAGTGTGAAAACAGTGAAGGGTGCTCTTTAAAATCTCTTGAGATCCCTGGGTGCTTGAGCCCTAGATAAACACAGTAATAAATTATTCATAAACACTAATTAACATTCCATTTTATTGGCATTTTATCCTTCTTTGTTGCACTTTTCCTCTGCTCCATCGGTGCTTCCTGGGATCAGATCCTCTCCCAAAAAAACTATGTGTATTCAAGTCCATGTCTCAACATCAGCTTCTGAGGGAATGCAACTTAAAACAAAGGGATCCATTGTGAAAATATAAATTGTTTCAAAATTTATACAATTTATATGAATTCCTGGATGATGTATGAAGGATTATTAAGGTAATTTAATTATCTTTGATATTTAATATTTTATATTTGTATTGAATTAAGAATTGATTTGTGAGAAGAAAAATGACTCAGTATTTCCTTGTCATTGTTTTTGATTTCATTTTCTTTTAATTGGACCATATGCAGCCATACGAAACTAATTATTCTTTCAATTATTCAAGCATTTAATTTCTAGTAACCAAATATATAAATAATTAGATATAGTTTTCAGTATACTGAATATTTAACCTTAATCTAAATATCTGTTATAATAAATACCTAGTCTATTAATACTCATTCCCTTTGATAAATATCATTAGAAAAAATTTGCTGTAGAACATTATATTTGAATATATTTATTTAACAGTGATGTTAGCATTATTATTGTAATTTTATTGCCAGTTATTAAAAGTATGTCCATGTGTTTATACTAAGCATATGTTTTTCTATTATGAATATCTTTCCTTTTCTTATAGAAATGATAAAGAATCCCTTTGATATCAGATCTTATACATTTAAATATGTAAAGATTACAATTTGATTCCAGGAGTTGGAGTTAAACATTTGTCTAATTGTGTTTTTACATATTTTTGGAGAAAATCACTCTGATCATCCTGAGATTGTTAGAAATATAGAAATTATAAGTAGATACCAGACATAAAAACTGAATAAACTAGAACTGCACACTTTACTGTTTGTTCTTAGAAGTGTTTCATTTCTGCTGCTGTGGTTATTTTTTTCAGAGGTTGCTCAAATTCCATGAGGACTTCTTTTGGATAGCTTACCACAAAGATTACATTCTCTTTGGAGTTCAGATACCATACATCAAAACACTGGAGCTTTTGCAAGTTTTCTCTCAACAGGGGGAATATATCCCCTACAAACTAAAGGCAAAGTCAAAAGAGCAGTAAACAACTTTCTAACTTTCTTCTCTTGGTTTCCTTCATTAAAAAATATAACTACACTATGCACTCTTTATAGTATGCTCCATTATTCACACTAAATCAATGACATGAATGTTGTTAAGTATGTAATTACAATAGGCACATTCTTATATTTGCTTGCTTCTTCTTGGCTTATGGCTTGCTTAAATATAAGCAAGAAATAATCTTGTTTTTGAAACAAATATTTTCTAAGTTTAATTATTGCATGTTTCAAAGTAGACAAATATCAGCCTTTCTGGAATAATATAATAGAAGGATATAAACAAAAGCAAATCACATGTTTACTTTAGCTAATTGTGCTGTATCCTCTTATGTTATATTTTACCTTCTCTTGAAAATAGGGAACATTCAAGTTCTAGAATTGATTTATAACCATGAATGATTACAACAAGTGACTGTCCTCCCCTTGAGTTTTATTGCACATACCCAGTTTGAAAGACTTACAGTGATGTTTCCCAATATAACTGTATTTTATCAAGTTCTTTTATTTCTAGTTATGATCTTGGTTTTTTATCTAATTTTTAATTTTGTTATATAAATTTATAACTCATATTTCCATAATAAGCATGCCTGCTTATTTCCCAATGTCCTTTATCCTGTTAATTGCTGTTAATCTTAAATTCCACCTTGTCTTATATTAATACCACTATATTTGCTTGCCTTTTGTTTGCATACACCTGTTATCTCTTTGTTCATCTTTTAATTTTAACCTTTAATTCTTACCATGCTTAGGGTGTCTTTATTGTAAAGACCCTTTAGGATTTTTTTTAATCTTAAACTGATTTCTGTGTTTTAATGGAATAATTTAATCCATTAACATTATATGTAATTAATGATATACTAAATTTTTATTTTACTTCATATTTATTACTTATTTTATCGTTTTAATTTTTTCCCTTCATTCATGTTTGCTTCTGTGTTCAAAGTCTTCATTACTCTTTCTTTTCCTTGGTAAATGGAAATACTGTACATTTCCATTTATTAACACTTATACTCACTTTTCCTGATGTCATAATCAAGCACTATGCCCCAAATGTTTTCCCATGACAGATGCTCAAATTCCCCCAAACACAAATAAGATGGAGCTTTCCAATATTCTAATTTCCAGTACTCTCATTCCCCACTCTCTTTCTTCATTTTGAAGATACCATAGTAATTTATTTCTTCCCTTCCTTTCTTCACTTTCTCACTCTCATTGTTTTGCTTTTGTGAAGATAGTCTAGCACTAATTCCTCTTAACGATAGAGCTCTTCTATTTTAAAAGTTCTTCTTTAGCTTTTCTACTTCTCATTTCTATGCATTCTTTACCTTTTCTACTTCTCATTTCTATGCAGTCTATATTTGTCCATAAGCATATCTCACAAGGTTTATTGCTCAGTTCTTTCCTCTAGTTATTTCCTCATCTTAAAATCCTCATTATTTTTCATTTGATGTTTGCTTAGAATCTTTTTTCAGATGTTTGTCTCAAGTTTGGAGTATGATGGCAATATATACTCTAGGAATTTTTTCATGCCTTCAAATATTTTTCTTTTTCTCTGGCAGATAAATAATATATTTGGGTTGAAATCTTTCCCTGCCAGTAATATATCAATACTGCTCAAATGTTTTCTAGCTTCCAGTGCTGCAAAAGGAGATGCACTTTGCCATTCTGAATATACATATATATATATATATACATATATTTATATACACATATATATATATTTCCTAGGTAAAGATGTTGTTTTCTCTCTAGAAGCTCATGATATTTCCTTTCAACCTAACACATGTTATTATGATTTTCATTATTGTGTATCTAGCCTAGAACTTAGGGAGATTTTTGATCTACAAACTGATGTAACTTTGATCAATTTTTATTTCTATTATTTGTTTAACTATTGCCTTGCCATTTATTATTATTATTATTATACTTTAAGTTTTAGGGTACATCTGCACAATGTGCAGATTTGTTACATATGTATACATGTGCCATGTTGGTGTGCTGCACCCATTATCTCGTCATTTAGCATTAGGTATATCTCCTAATGCTATCCCTCCCCCCTCCCCCCACCCCACAACAGTCCCTGGTGTGTGATGTTCCCCTTCCTGTGTCCATGTGTTCTCATTGTTCAATTCCCACCTATGAGTGAGAACATGCGGTGTTTGGTTTTTTGTCCTTGTGATAGTTTGCTGAGAATGATGGTTTCCAGCTTCATCCATTTCCCTACAAAGGACATGAACTCGTCATTTTTTATGGCTGCATAGTATTCCATGCAGAAATAGTATTCCATTCCAGAAAATGTGGCACATATATGCCATTTTTACTAGCACATTTTTTTTTCATTTGTGCTGGTTCTGAAACTTTTATAGTTCATGTTTTAGGGCTCCTGAATCTATACTCCAGTCCAGTATCTTGATTTTTGTATTATGATTTCTCTATTTTTGCACTGTGTTTTTCTTTTCTTTTCTTTTCTTGTCTTTTTTTTTCTGCTTCAAAAAACTTTATTTCCACTTGTTCCGAGGATTGGGAGAATGCTCCAGTGTAGTTCAAAAAGCTGCCTAGTGGCTGCAGGGAGGCTTAGGCAGAAGCCCTGTTGCTCTACGAGGGGCCCTTCAGAAGTCGCTGGGCGCAGCAGGCTCCTAGTCGTGCTTGAGAGTGAGCCTTTCGAAGAGATATTCACCCAGCCTAGCCTCTGGGCTAGCCAGCCTATGGAGATTGGTCAGATGGTCACTCATCTTCTTAAGGAGTTTCTCTTCCTTATCTAGGAAGTGACTCTCCAGGGAGCAAGAGAGATGGGACTGTGTGTGGGTAGAACGGAGGGTATGAAGATCCGAAAGGGCCTGATTCAGTTTTTTCTCCAGGCTACGGTGGCTTCCGTGGCGTCCAGGGTTTTATCCGTACTCATCTTGAGCCCGCATATGGATGTCATGGAAGAGAGTGCAGCTGCCATGTTGGCTTTGCATTTTCAGGAGACGCTCTGTGCCCTGGTGCTTCTCCTCGGCCAATTCGACAAAGTGACCCATGCCTTCCAGAGACACATTTTCGCGGTGGGAATAGAAGCCCAGACGAGGTAGATATAGGAGGCCCGCAGGTGCAAATTGACCAGGTGGTTGATGGTAGCCTCAACCTCCGTGGAATAATTTTGATGAATCTGGGAGCTCATGGTTGGTTGGCAAGAAGGAGCTAACCACAAAAACGGTGTTGGCTGGTCCCAGAAGCAGGAGATGGCCAAGAAGATGGTCCCGGAGGTTGCAAGTGGAGAGGAGATCCCAAGGTGGTCAGAGGCTGGAAGAAAGAGAGTCCCTGGATCAGTTCCGTCCAAACACTGTTGAAGCAAGAAACAGATCTCTGGGCCCTCTGAATGGGCTGCCAATGTATTTCTTTCTTTTTTGAGACAGAGTCTCGCTCTGTCACCCAGGCTGGAGTGCAGTGAGTTCCGCCTCCCGAGTTCAAGCAATTCTTTCTCAGCCTCCCGAGTAGCTGGGATTACTGGCGCACGCCACCAGGCCCAGCTAATTTTGTATTTTTAATAGAGACGGGATTTCACCGTGTTTGCCAGGCTGGTCTCGAACTCCTGACCTCAGGTAATCCACCCGCCTCAGCCTCCCGAAGTGCTGGGATTACAAAGGCTTGAGTCACCGCGCCCGGTCGATATTTCTTACCCCGGATCTTCTGGGTTCACTAGTCTGTTTCACCAGTGACTATCCTCTCCTTAAGTTTATCTCTTAAGGCTTTATGTGAAAAAAAAAACATAGGTTTCTCAATCACCAAATATCTTATATGTGGGTGTGTATGTGTGATGTACTTGAATATCTTTAAACTCTTCTTGTAGCCACATTCTTTAGCACTTCTGCTTCTCTGAATGTGTTTTATTATTGTCCTGCCAACTCTTTTTTGATTTGGCTGCTGAGTCCCTTTGAAGAGCTATTACTTTTGTTATTGCTTTCACTTGTTTGTCTCAAGTCTAGTTGTTGGAGGTTAAAACAAGCAAACAAAACAATCCCATAAATGGATTTATGTTGTGTAATATAAATAAAGAGGCTATCAGTCATATGATACAGCACTTGGGGAAAACCTTCAAATTCTTCAACCTCCTGAACTTACCAAGGCTCCAGAGCAGGAAAGGTCTGGCCACTTATTCTGCTTCCTCTTGACATTTTAGGGGACAATGACAGCAAGCCCACTTATGAAGAAGCTGATATCACCCTTTTCTTGGTGAATCCCCTAATCTCTGCCAAGATTTTCCACAATTCAAATATGTCATATCCCTTAATCCTTGGTGTTGACACTGCTCTCTGTGCTCTCAATACTTGGCCAGTCTCTGGGGAAGAAAGTTCAGTGCCACTTCTCTGTTTCACTGTATGTTGAAACCCCAACAGAGTTCCTGGCCTCGTCTGAAAAATGTCTACCTAAAAGATCCAGAAGTTGGTCCCTTATGTCTTCAAAACTAACAATTTAAAGCTTTAGTATTTTTGCCTCGATGCACGTATAATCAGAATAATTTTTATTAACTGGATTCTACTGATAAAGTGATTTTCCACATGTGGTTTTAATGATCATATAGTTTCATATCCTTAGAAAAGAAATTTTAAAGCCACTAATAAAAGATGAATGGATATGGAAAAAAGGGTCTGTTAATGGGTGAATGGATAAAGAAAATGTGGTATATATACACAATATAATCTTGTTCAGCCTTTTAAAAAAGGGAAATCTTGGCCAGGCACAGTGGCTCACACCTGAAATCTCACCCCTTTGGGAGGCTGAGGCAGGTAGATCTCTTGAGCCCAGGGCTTCAAGATCAACCTGGGTAACGTGGTGAAACCCTGTCTCTACAAAAGAGTACAAAAAGTAGCCAGGCATGAAGGTATGGACCTGTAGTCCCAGCTACTAGGGATTGGGGGTTGGGGCTCAAGTGGGAAGATTGCTTAAGCACAGGAGGTCGAGGCTGCAGTGAGCTGAGATCATGTCACTGCACTCCAGACTGGGAAACAGAGAGATAGAAACCCTGTCAGAAAAAAAAAAAAAAAAAAAGAAATCTTTCTGCCATTTGCAAGCAACAACATTAATGAACCTGGAGAACATTATACCAAGTGAAATAAGACAGACACAGGATGACAAATTGTGTTGAACTTTTTGTATGTAGAATCTAAAAATTCAAACTCATCAAAGCAGAGAGAATGGTGGGTCATGGTGGAATGGGGCAATATTGGTCAGAAGGTACAAACTCTCAGTTATAAGATGAGTAAGTTCTACTGTGTTGTTTAATTGTAATTTGACAATAGAGCATATTTGAAGAGTCCTCACCGGCTGGGCACGGTGGCTCACACCTGTAATCCCAGCACTTTGAGAGGCTGAGACAGGCAGATCACCTGAGGTCAGGAGTTCAAGACCAGCCTGACCAACATGGTGAAACCCCATCTCTGTTAAAAATACAAAAAATTAGCCGGGCCTGGTGATGCACACCTTTAGTCCCAGCTACTCAGGAGGCTGAGGCAGGAGAATCACTGGAACCTGGGAGGCAGAGTTTGCAGTGACCCAAGATGGCACCACTGAACTCCAGCCTGGGCAACAGAGTGAGATTCTGGTTAAAAAAAAAAAAAAAAAAAAAAAAAATTCTCATCATAGGCATAAATACACACAAAAAATGTAATTATGGATATGTTCATTAATACAATGGTGGTAATCATTATGCAATGTATACATATATCATCATGTTGTAGACCTTGAATATATACAATCTTTGTCAGTCAATTTTTTAATTAATAATAAGAAAAAAAATAAGATGGATGCAAAGTACCCATGGTCAGGGCTGTTACTACAAGTTGCACTCTCCCTCATAACATGTTCTAGTAAGTATTGTAATAAAAGGTTTCCTTAGTAGTTGGTATAAAGTTAAATATATCTACCCAAAAGAAGACACATGGCAATGGTAAATGAGAGGTCTTATCAGCACATTATTTGAATTATGAGATAGATCTGATGTAAATAAAGAGTTACAAGTGCCCTCTTTTTGTCTTACATAGATGAAAGCAACTTACATTACCTTAAATGTCAACCTGCTCCTGGAGACACATGCTTCCTGAAAATGAGATTACTTAATGAAGTACTTAGCTACTCCATTCATGACAAGTGCATTTGAAAATGTTGTAAAATAGCCGTAGATTACAGATCTCATCACACACATGGCTATTAATGCAATGAGACATGACAGAGCATGAAATGTGCAATATTCATTCACACTGGGAGCTAAGTACTATCAGTGCATCCATGTGTGAATTAATACAGTATAACACACTCGTGGCCATGGAATGTCACACAGTGATGATGATTGGGCTTGTAAAATGCCTTAATTAAATATTATTTGAAAAGAACAAGTATATGCTGTCACATTGATGACAAGGTTTAAAAGCGTCGAGCTAAATACATTACGCTTCACTATAGTCAATAGTCCATTAATCCCATCAATTGTGTAATTATTTTGAATTGCTTTATTTGAACTACATTTCACTTCTTAAGTCTTATATGAATAATAGGACATTGGAAAAGTAAATTAAAGTCAGCAGCATATCTTTATAACTTCATATCCAGAAATGTAAGCACAGTAAAAATATAAATGTTATTATATTCACTTTTATGTATTTAGGGACACAGATGTACTCTATTGGTAATTTTGCCTGTCTGTCCCTCTTATATTTACCCCTTCTTTTTCTTCAATAGCTATGTCCCCACAATCTGTGTATAAGTGTTTCAGTCATTTCCATATTTAAAATTTACCTTCTTAGATCCTGCATGCCTCTCCTTCTGTTCACAGGAAATATTCTCACAGTTTCCATTAATTGTTATAACTTCTATACGTTTACCCCATTATCAACTGACAACAATCAGCTGCTTTCCTACCACCCCTACTCCCATCTCAAACCCCAATCTTAAGCTATAATTGTTTTAACTAAAGTCAATAATTCTCAATTAATTATTACAAAGACCATTTTCAATTCCATGAGTCTTGCTTGATCTTTCTTGTGTTTGGCAATTTCTATCACTCCCTTCCTGATTTTCATTACATTACTTTTAATAGGTTCCCTTCAATATCTTTGGTGATTTCCTCTCAGCATTCTTCTCTTCCTCTTCATATTCTGAAACTATTCTTATTTCCTAAGATTGTGTTCTTGTCCTTTTTATTATTTTTAGATCTTACTCTGCACTCACCTGAGAAATTTTTTTCACACTCTGAGTTTCCAGTACTCATAATTCAAGTGTCACCACTAGCTTACATTTTTCTGAGCTGTAATCCCATATATATCTACTGCCTACAATATTCCTCCACTTATAGAATCCTCAAAGTCAACATGGCCCAAATAATTTTCCCATTTATCATCCTGCTTGTTTTCCAATAATCCCTATTTTGTGAATGGTTTCATCATTAGCTCATTTATCTGAACATCATATGTAAAAGTTGTTCTGGCTTCCCATTTTCTCTACCTTCTGAATTATACATATGTCTCTATTGATTACTTACTAAACAATGGGAATATTATTAGTGGATTTATGCTTGTACTCATCAATATATGATTTTTTATTAGCTCAGGATGTCATAAATTGGTCCTTCATATTCTCAGAAATATCTTTGCAGTAGTTTTTCTTTCGATATTTTAATGTATTTTTAAGATTTTGTGAGACTCAGTATATTAAATAAATGTATTGCTCTATTTAAGGACTTTCATATTGCTTTCTTCTATAGTATAGATATATGCTTTGTGTTTAAAACATAAACAGAGACAAAGGTGGAGCAAAATGGCAGAATATAAGGATTCACCAATTGTTCCCACAACAAAGGCACTAATTTAACAACTATCTATATAGGAAAAAAAAACACCTTTCTAAGAACCAAAATCAGATGCTCACTCACTCATAGTACTTGGTTTTAACTACATATCACCAAAAGATGCACTGAAGAGGTAGAAAAGACAGTCTTGAATGGCAGGCAATCAAGAGTCTCAATACTGTAATCCAGAGAATTATCCTGAGTCTTCCCCAAGACCTTTAAGGTGCTACCTACAAGTCTGCAAGGATCACAGCGTTACTGGGCTTGGGGTGCCCTATAAAGTAGATACAGTTTAGGTCACAACAGTTAAGTCCTTTCAAACATCTGGAAAGCCTTCCTAAGAAGGAAGGCTACAAATAAGCCCAGACAGTGAAGGCTACAATAAGTAGATAACTCTTCAATGCCGAGAAACTGAAGAACATGTGTTACTATCAATGCTATACATGAAAACTTGACCTCACCAAATGAGATAAATAAGGCTCCAGGGACCAATCCTGGAGAAATAGACATATATGACCATTCAGACAGAGAATTCAAAATAGCTGTCTTGAGGAAATTCAAAGAAATTCAAGATAACACAGAGAAGGAATTCAGAATTCTATCAGATAAATTTAACAAAGAGATAGAAATAATTAATAAGAATTAATAAATTCTGCCACTGAACAATGCAACTGGCATACTGAGGAATGTACCAGAGTCCTTTAATAGCAGAATTGATCAAGCAGAATTAAGAATTAGTAAGCCTGAAGACAGGCTATTTGAAAATACAGTCAGAGTAGACAAAATTTTTAAAAAATGACAAATAATGAAGCACACCTACGGGATCTAGAAAATAACCTCAAAAGGGTGAATCTAAGAGTTATTGGCCTTAAAGAAGATATAAGAGATAGGAGAAAAAAGTTGATTCAAAGGGATGTAACAGAGAACTTCCCAAACCTAGAAAAAGATATCAATAAAACAAGAAGACTATAGAACACCAAAAAGATTTAACCCCAAGAAGATTATCTCAAGGCATTTAATAATCCAGCTCTTAATGGTCAAAGATAAAGAAAAGATCCTAAAAGCAGCAAGAGAAAAGAAAGAAATAACATACAATGGAGCTCTAATATGCCTGACAGCTGGCTTTTCAGTGGAAACCTTACAGGCCTGGAGAGAGTTGCATGACATATTTCAAGTGTTGAAAGAAAGAAAAAAAAAAAAAACCTAGAATAGTATATCCGGCAAAAATATCCTTCAAATGTGAAGGAGAAATAAAAACTTTCCCAGACAAACAAAAGCTGAGGGATTTCATCAACACCAGACTTGTCATACAAGAAATGCTGAAGTAAATACTTCAATCAGAAAGAAAAGGATATTGATGAGCGATAAGTAGTCACTTGAAAGTGCAAAACTCACTGGTAACAGTAAGTAAAGAGAGAAACACAGAATGTTCTAATACTGTAACTGTGGTGTGTAAACTACCTTTATCCTAAGTAGAAAGACTAAGTGATTATTATCCAAAATAATAACTACAACAACTTTTCAAGACATACAACAATAAGATAAATACAACAAAATATAAATAAGTTAAAAAGAAGGGGTACAAAGTTAAGGCATATAATTTTATTAGTTTCATTTTTTTGTTGTTGTTGTTTACACAGTGTTAAGTTGCTATCAGGTTAAAATAATGGGTTGTAAGATAGTATTTGCAAACCTCATGATAACTTCAAACCAAAAAACACACAAGAGATACACAAAAAATTGGAAAAGCAGGAAACTAAATCATATTACCAGAGAAAATTACCTGCACTAAAAGAAGACAAAGGAAGGAAGGAAGGAAGGAAGGAAGGAAGGAAGGAAAGAAAGAAAGAAAGAAAGAAAGAAAGAAAGAAAGAAAAGGAAAGAAAGAAAGGAAGGAAGGAAGGGAAAGAAAGAAAAGAAGGAACCACAAAACTAGCAGAAAACAAATAACAAAATAGAAAGAGTACATCCTTACTTGTTAATAATAACATTGATTATCAATGGATTAAACTCTCCAATCAAAAGACAGAGTAGCTAAATGGATTAATTTAAAAAAGAGACCCATTGATATGCTGCCTATAAGAAAGACACCTCACCTACAAAGATACACACATAGACTGAAAATAAAGAGATGGAAAGAGATATTCCATGCTAACAGAAACCAAAAAAAAATAGGCGTAGCTATACTTATATCAGACAAATAGATTACAAGAAAAAACTATAAGAAGAAACCAAAAAGGTCACTATAGGTTTGGTTTTTTCCAAATATAAGATCATATCATCTGCAAACAAGGGAAATGTGACTTCTTTTATTCCAGTTTGGATGCCTTTATTTATTTATCTTGTCTGATTACTCTAGCTAGGACTTCCAGTAATATGTTGAATAACAGTGGTACAAATGAGCATCCTTTTTGTGTTTCAGACCTCAGAGGAAAGGCTTTCAGTTTGTCCTCATTTAGTCTGATACTAGTTGAGGGTCTGCCATATATAGCTTTTATTATGTGAAGTATGTCCTTCTATCTATCCCAGTGAAAAAGGGGTTAATTCAACAAGAAAATATAGCAATGCTGGAGCACCCAGATATATAAAGGAAATATTATTAGAGCTAAAGAGAGACAGAGGCCCCAATACAATAATAGTTGGAGGCTGTTTCATCCAGACAGAAAATCAACAAAGAAATGTTTGTCTTAGTCTACACTATAGACCAAATGGATCTAGTAGATATTAATAGAACATGTCATCCAATGGCTGCAGAAATTCAAAGGATTATTAGTGGCTACTCTGAACAACTATATGCCAATAAATTGGAAAACCTAGAAGAAATGGGCAAGTTCCTAGACACATACAATCTACTAATATTAAAGCAGGAAGAAATCCAAAGCCTGAACAGACCAATAACAAGAAATGAGATTGAAGCCATAATAAAATGTCTCACAGAAAAAAATATTTCTGGACCTGATGGCTTCACTGCTGAATTCTACCAAACATTTAAAAAGGAATAACAATTTTATTTAAACTATTCCAAAGAAAAAGAGAGAAGGAGAGAATACTTCCAAATTCCTTCTATGTAGCTAGTATTACCCTGAAACCAAAACCAGAGAAAGACATCAAAAAAAAGAAAACTACAGGCCAATATCTCTGATGACTATTGATGCAAAAATCCTCAACAAACTGAATTCAACGGTATGTTAAAAAGATCACTCATCATGGCCAAATGGATTTATCCCTGTGATGCAAGGATGATTCACCAAATGCAAATCATTCAAAGTGATACATCATATCAATAGAATGAAGGATAAAAAACCATATGATTATTTCAATTGATGCTGAACAAGCATTTGATAAAATTCAACATCACTTTATGATAAAAATCATCAAAAAACTTGGGATAGAAGGACGTACTTCAACATAATAAAAGCTATGTATGACAGACCCTCAGCTAGTATCAGACTGAATGGGGACAAACCGAAAACCTTTCCACTGAGTTCTGAAACACAACAAGGATGCCCACTCGTGCCACTGTTATTCAACATATTACTGGAAGTCCTAGCTAGAGTAATCACACAAGATAAATAAATAAAGGACATCCAAATTGGAATGGAAGAAGTCAAATTTCCCTTGTTTGCAGATGATATCATCTCGTATTTGGAAAAATCTAAAGTCTTCACACCTCAAATTATGAAACTATTACAAAAAATCATATGAGAAAATCTCCAAGACATTGGTCTGGACAGAAATTTATTGAGTAATATCTCACAAGCACAGGCGACCAAAGCAAAAATGGACAAATAGGATCACATCAAGTTAAAAGCTTCTATGCAACAAAGGAAACAATTAACAAAGTGAAGAGACAACCAGCAGAATGGGAGAAAATATTTTCAGACTACCCATCTGACAAGGGCTTAATAACCAGAATATATAAGGAACTCAACTTGATAGGAAAAAAATCTAATAATCCATTCCAAAAAATGGGCAAAAGATTTGAATAGACATTTCTATAAAGAAGTCATACAGATGGCAAACAGGCATATGCAAATGTGCTCAACATCATTGATTATCAGAGAAGTACAAATCAAAAATTCAATGAGATATCATCTCATCCCATTTAAAATGGCTTTATCCAGAAGACAGGCAGTAACAAATGCTGACAAGTATATGGAAAAAAGGGAACTCTCATATGCTGTTGGTGGGAGTGCAAATTAGTACAATCGCTATGAAGAACAGTTTGGAGGTTCCTCAAAAAACTAGAAATAGAGCTATCATATAATTCAGCAATCTTACTGCTGGGTATATACCCAAAAAAAGGAAATCAGAAAATTGAAGAGATTTCTGCACTCCCATATTTGTTGCAGCACTATTCATATTAGTCAAGATTTGGAAGCAGCCTAAGTGTCTATCAACAGATGAATGGATAAACAAAATGTGATATGGAGTACTATTTAACCTTATAAAAGAATGAGATCCAGTCATTTGCAATAACATGGATGGAACTAGAGATCATTATGTTAAATGAAATAAACCAGGCACAGCAAGACAAACGTCACATGTTCTCATTATTTGTGAGATCCAAAAATCAAAACAATTGAAATCATGGACATAGAGTTTCAAAGGATGATTACAAGAGGCTGGGAATGATAGTGGGAGGCTGTAGGGGGAGGAGGGAATAGCTAATGGGTGCTAAAAATGAGAAAAAATGAATAATATCTAGTATTTGATTACATAACAGGGTGACTATAGTCAATAATAACTTAATTATACATTTTTAAATAACTAAAATAGTTTAATTGGATTATTTTGAACATAGAGGATAAATGCTTGAGGTAATGAATACCCCATTCTCCATGATGTAATTATTTCACATTGCATGACTGTATCAAACATCTCATATACCCTACACACGCACACACACACACACACACACACACACATATATATACATACATACCATGTACCCATGAAAATTCTAAAAAATAAAATTCTCTGGTAAAATAAAAAATAACATAAAACACAATCAGAAGGTTTGGGTTACGTCAGCTTTGCTGAGTTTATTGTCATTATGGCAAGTTGTATTGAGGAAGAAAATCACCAAAAATATAAAATGGAAAGAAATGTCAATTAAAAAAGATTAATTTTCAAACTAGAAGTAATGCATTTATAAGATGGAACTATAATTTATAATTAGTGTTCCTAAAAATTAATGAATCTTCCCAAAAATTAGCATGAGTCAAATGTAAACACAAAGATAGGCTCTCATTTGTTTTTTCGTAACAATAGAACTTAAAATAATACTATTTTTCTAATGTTGTATAACAAATTACTAAAACTTAGCAGTTTAAAAGAATACTCAGTTATTATCACACTTTTTTGTTGGTCAGAAGAGCAAGTGGGCTTGCTTACCTGGGTTCTCTTTTCTAAGTGCTGTAAGACTGAAATCAAAGCGTCCACTAGGGTGGGCCGTTATCTGGAGGCCTGTGTTCGAGGCTTTTATACTTCTAAGCTTATACGTGTCATTGGCAGAAGTTATTTTCTTGTGGTATAGAACTGAGGACTCATTCTGTGGTTAGCTGTCAGCCAGGCTCCACCATACCTCTGAAGGCACCTCCCTTTTATCTCACATGGCCTCTTCAATCTTCAAAGTAGCAGTGGCTCATTGAGTCCTTCTCATGCTTTGATTCTCTCTGACTTCTTCTTCTGCTACCAGACTGAGAAACTCTTCTATTAAGGGGATTCAAGTTTCACTTCCATTTAGTGCCACTAACTGTAAATTTTTATTAACAGGTGCCTCACATTGGCTGAGGCTATTAACAAATGTCTGCTTTTGATAGCGTGGGCCCTGAGAACATCTCCTGGGCTGCAAAGAGCAACTCAATCTTCTGGAACTGTAAAATTACATCTTAGCTTCTGGACATTTACATCCAATGTGAAAGGCAAGGTGGTCTTTATAAATCCTTGGGAATTTGCCAGGCTGTATGCCAGATGTAAATAGGCAGAGCATCAGAAAATTGTCTCATAGTTCTGGGACAGCTAAACAGGGCTGGATAAGAGGGAGAACTGTGAGAGGCAGCTATGTTGGCCCTCACCCTCACATAAGATCGTTCCGAGTGTGTGGGCAAAATGGGGAAGTCCACAGGGTAGTGAAGGCAGCTACTGAAAATGGAACAATTAGGGAGTAAGGAAATATGAGCAAGGAAATACTGAGCAAGGAAATATGTTTTTTTTTTAACTTAAGAAGTGTAATATTATCTGTGTTTTCTGCAATGTGGGAAGAGTTTGAATCTCTAAACCAGTTTGTGGCACTCTTCTAATAAAAAAGTAAGCAGAGTAAGATCTTTGTTATTACCACTGTGGGGAGAAAAATCAGAGGCTCTGCATGAGGGACATAGACAATGAATCTGTAGAATCAATCACATATGGAGAAAAGCCAAGTCTGGATAAAAAGATAAGGGCAGTACATGTTATAGTGGATATAGAGTGAGTGAATCTCTCTGAAAATGCAAGTAACAAATAGTCTGACTCTATTTTGAGCAAGCAGTTAAGTGGAATTAAGAATTTTCAGTTAAATATAAAAGCCAGAATTACTGATATATTTCTTTCCACTTTCCTAGTACAGAATAATATTAAGCTGAAAAAAAGAGATTCAAAATATCTTGACAATATAAAAGATTAAGATTTAATAAATAGATTATTCAAGTTCATCTAGCAAGAAGTATTTAAAAATTATTTAGCTGAAAAAAGAGACCTAGAATATCTTAACAATATAAAATAAAAAATTAAGATTTAGTAAGTAGAGATATTCTTCAAGTTTATCTAGCTAAAATTTTTCAAAAATTCATGGGAGAAAGAAATTGAAGATAGAGCACAAGAATTTTGGTTTTAATCTGTAGTTTTTGTGAGATTTTTGTGTTTAATGAAGTTAACCATAAAATGACAATAGCATGAGTTGGTCATTCTCAGTTTCACTAAAGCACCCATGTATGTCCCAACATAAAACAAAGCTAATTGAGAAAGTCAAAGCCATCCTGGAATGACCCTTATGCATTTATGTCTGATCCATGATCTGGTGTTGAAGGAAGCACTTAAGATCGCTGCAACATGTGTCCCCTCCTGGTCAGCTAATTTCAGGGGAGACTATTGGGATAAGTAATAATTTGCTTTACATTTCTGTTTATTTCATTCACCAACAAAGGATATAAACCTCCTATGTCCACACCAGGGTTCAGTAAGAAGAAAGAACCCATACCAGTTATTTGAACAATGAAATTTTAATATGAACAATTATTAACTAGATACAAAATTGATAATGAGACAACTGAAATATAAGAAGAGAAAAGAAAAGTAGCTACCGTAGGAACAGTTATCAATCTTAGAGATGCAGGAACAAAGAGATGGGATTCAAATTACTCTTGGTAATTTAAATTAATTTCCTCATTGTTAAAATGAGGCTGTTTGACTAAATTATGCCTAATATTCTATGGCTATTATTCTCTACAATCTGTGCTCTAAAATCCTGTGACTTCATAAATCGTGCTCAATTAACCCCTGTGTGATTTAAAAAAAAGGTGAGAGTAGTGTTTATATTTCACTTCTTCTGAAGCGCTGGCATATTAGTAGAATGTCACCTGAACCCCCAAATTATAATGACCCAACCAATATTTAAGGTTATTTTTTGCTCACTTAACAGCCATGAAAATATGTCCCTGGTCATTGAGGGATTCTCCTCTACGTACTGACTTAGGGACACAAGTCTTCCCAGCAATGGCTCCCGTATTCCCCCAGTCACTGTGCTCATCTGCACCAAGCTGAGAGAGGAAAGCACATGTAGAACGTATACATTGGAGGTTTTGATGGTTATATGCGAAAGAGGTATTTATAATTTCTACTCACATTCTACTGGATAAAACTCAATCACTGTCAAGCCTAGCAGAAACGAAGGAAGAAAAATTTAGCAGAGCTATGCTCCCAATAGAAAAGAAACATGTTTGGTAATCAGTTAACCATCTCTGCTACTGCTAGTTTTATGTAAACATTTTTGAGTGTAAAATTTCTGAGATAAACAGTTTAATTAGCCCTATTGTGTGTGCATGTTTTTCCAAAAGCATATCCAAATTATGATCTTATTTATTGAATTGATTGTTATCCATTTTCCTTTAACAATTTTATTTAGATGTCTATATTTTATTTTAAAATGTAGTACTATACATTAATTTTTGTTTTATTT
Source organism: Pongo pygmaeus (assembly GCF_028885625.2). Taxonomy (NCBI): domain Eukaryota; kingdom Metazoa; phylum Chordata; class Mammalia; order Primates; family Hominidae; genus Pongo; species Pongo pygmaeus. Next base: position 125,600,784 of record NC_072373.2, on the reverse strand, counting down.
ATGTTCTAAAGTAAAGTGATTTTTGTGCAAGTTACCACATTATATAGAAATACTCTACTTGTGCGTTTATTTATCTCTCCCACTGAAATTTAAGCCATCATAGGCAGGGACTGTATCTTTTTTATCGTTTGCTTCCTTATCATCAAAAGCACACAATAAAACCACCTAACCTATTAAAAAATGACCATCTAGAATGAAGTAAATGTTTTAATTTTCTCATTTCTACATTTTATTAAGCAGGTTCAAAATTGTTTATGATGTAAAGGTATATATATATTTTTAATGAACAGCATGATGTTAGGAAGTCTCAGAAACAGCCATGGAAGACAGAAAGAGGTGTGAGTGCACTTGTAAGCAATTTGTTCTTTTCCAAAGTCACACCCAGGACCATAATTAATATAATATTTTCTCTAGGTCTTATACATTACCTTTTATGTGAGGAAGTTTTGACTCTCAGGAGTCACAAATGGCTTCATTAAAACTTTTAAATTTCATCAAAAAAGGTGAAGAATCAACATAGGCAGCATGTCTGTTCCACCCCAAATCAAGAATAATCCAGCCCACAGTTTCTAAGATCTTGCCTTTTCCTGGATTAAGTTAGGGCCAAAAAGGGATATGGAGTTCCACTCTCAGTGAAGGTGGATTTATGAGCTTCCAGAAATAAGCAGCCAGGAGGCTATGACCCTTAAAGGGTTAAAAGGAGGTATAAACTCTGGATCTCTCCTGACTGTAAAAGAGGGCACCAGGGGTGATATTTTGCATATCTTTTTCCAGCTTAGTATTATTTTCTACTAGGGAAGTGAAATAAATCTATCTGTGCATTCCAGTTTTTATACTTAACAGAAATTCTTAGCTCCACTTGCTCACTGCAGTTATCACAGGTTGAGGTGGCAAGGGTAGAGTGAGTTTTGTCCAAGAGCTTGGCAACTTCGGGCAGGAAATTATTTTTGTCTCAATTTCTTCATTTGTAAGATGAGAGGTAAGGAAGAAATGATTTCTAAGTTACCTTTCAGTTCTAACTTCTAGTAATTTTATTAGGTTGGCTTTTGCTCTGGAGAGAGAAGACCTAGATTTGACTCTGTGTGATCATGGGTGAGTGATTTAATCTCTCCAAAGCTTAATGTACTCATTAACAAAATGGGGATAATAATACCATTCCTTATAGGTTAGCACACATCTTCACCTGCAAAAATAGCTGAATAAAATATAGTTATCATTAAAATATCTGTTACTGGCTATTAATCTCTTAAACTTCCCACAGAGTAATATCTTTTCAAATACCTCATTTATTCAAATCTGAAAATCAATAGAATTGTTATGAGAGTTTATAAAGATATGCATTGTTATTAATTGTATATTGTTAACCCTTTAAGAGGTCTGACTTAGTAATTATAAATTTAGTCTCATCAATTTCTACTCATCCTATGTATATGTTACATATAATGGGGGGGGTTGCAATTATTCAATATAATAGTCTTACTCAAAATAATTAAATAATCTTTTCTTTAACTAAACCAGAGAGAAGAAGTGATGGGAGGTAGAAATGAATTATAGTCATTCATTCACACAGATAAATGTGAAGGTAATAAAACATGTAGTCTTACACATAGCAAGAGACACTGAAAATAGATGGAATATTCAAATGGGCCTTATAGAATAAGTAGCACTTTCATAGCTATAAATTTTGAAAATACTATAATGGATTGGGTTGGAGGAAGGTAGGAATGGGAAGAGAATGCCATGACCACAAAAAAGAGTAGAATTGAAGTGCAGGACAGACACACTGATGGAAACCTGAAAGTAATTTTGACTCTGGAAATGTAAGTGTTAAACTTAAGTGAAAGAAATGAAATAAACATTAAATGCAATAAATGCTAAATGAAATCAAGCATGCTCATAAAAAATAAGTGGAATTTTAGGGAATAAGTGGAATTTGTAGGGAAAGTAAAAATGAGATTGATAAACCAGTGCACATATGAAAGGGCAGGAAAGAAAACATTTATATCAATATTATTTCTTACTTAAAATTAAATATATGTTTAGGAAAGCTTTATTCCCCCAAAGACTAAACTCCTAACTTTTTGTTTTTCTACTGTTACATTGCAATAAATATTAAACAAACAGACAATTAAAAAGAAATGTTCTGTGTGAATTGAGCTGTTTTTGATATCCAAATGTATCTGATTTCGTTGAAGTTACCAGGTACTGTGAAGTTAGACTTCACAGGAAGTTTAGATTCTCCTTTCTTTCTTGAACTCAGTGAAATTCTTCAGCAGTGTAAATCCCTTTGAAGTTAGGTTGATATGCCAATGTTGAACGAAATTTTGTGAACTTCAAAGCTTGCTCTCTTCTAGAGGATATTCCTGGTGAGGCTAGATATTGCAAAAAGAAATAAGAATACTACCTGAACATTTTAACTAATCTGGTTTCTAAAATAATATGTAAGCCTTCTTATTTCGTGACTATTCATCTTTTTGATATATTTACAATATTTAGTGCTTTATTATTACTATAATATTGCAAAATTTTGGTTTATACATATTTTATGCAATAGAAGTCCGATTAACTTACCTTACATGGAAATTTTATTTTATTTTCTTATAAAAAGGAGTTTTGAAAAGAATACAGAATTGTGAACCACAGACGCTTCATGAAGGTGTCAGCTATGAGTCCTGGGGTAAATGTATTCAAAAAAGGAATTAATAAATGAACATCCCAAGTTTTTACAAGAAGGAAATAACATGATGTATGTCTAAGGGCTTAATATTCATTTAGAGTTAATTTCTTCCTTCTAATCTCCATGAAACACTGAAAATTATCAGAACGATGACTTTAAATTAAGATATTTTTATTAATTATTCCAGAGTAAGGAACATATAGGGAATAACATGTATAACTCCTCACTTCCTCTCATATCCCACATACAACCCACAAGGAAATTGTGGGTTGCATGGGAATTATATGCCATTATATTAGAATGTTATTGTAGAGTCTTCTCCAAACAGTTCAAAAAGTATTACAAAAAATACATAAATTCTTACAATGCCATATATAGGCATGAATTTAATTAAATTACCACATCCATTCTTTATCAAATTGGTACTGAGAGTCAACTACGTACTAGGCACTATTTCCATCAAGAATAAATGAAACACTCCTGTGCTCATGAAATTCATGTTCAGAGTTTAGAGAGAGGCAATTGAAAAAAAGAATGAATAAGTAAATTATGTAATAGTGAGAAGTAATACAGAAAAAAAGAAAATGCAGAGCACAGTTAGGTGGATCAGCAGTGGAAGGCATCCCTTGCATGTGGGTTTAATTTCAGATAAATTGTGAGGGAAGGCCTCGGTGAACCTGTAACACATGAACCAAGACTTGAAGGTGCGAGAGTGAGTGCTGTGCATGGTCAGGGAAAACGTTTGAAGCCAAGGCAGTGGCAGTGTGGAAGCCCAAGAACAGGAGTGTCCATCAGGTGGTTAAGGAGCACAGTTTCCTGCAAGCAAAGTAAGCAAGGAGAGAATGGAAGGACATGGGGGAAGGAGGGTGATTGTGTAAGGCAAATAAGGCTATTTTTTAAAACTTTTAATTACACTCTAAATGGATTAGCAAGAGCCATGGGTGGAATTTGTGAGGTAAACCAAATTATTTTGGTTTGTATTTTAAAAGGAACACTCTGGCTACTGTGTTGAGAATAAACAAGACAAGGATGGAAGTGGGGAGAGCAGCAAGAAGGCTGTTGCAGTGATGAGAGGGAGAGAAGGCCGTGGCTCCCAAGAGAGTGCCAGCAGATTGGGTGGTGGGCAAGGGGTCAGGCTCAGATTTCATTCTGAAAGTAGAACCAGTAAGATTTCCTTGTGGGTTTTATGTCTGTTATGAGAGAAAGTGAGGTGTCACAGATGACCCATGATTTTTTTTTTTCTTGTGAGTGACAGAAAGAATGAGCTGCTATAAACATGGGAAAAGCCATAGGAGGAACAGTTTCTTTCTTTGTTTGAAGAAAGTGGGTGGAATGAGAAACTCAGTTTTGATAAAACAATCTACCCAAGTCAAATACTCTTTTCCTTATTGAATAAAAGCATAACATAAAAGACAGATGTATTTGTACTAATTGAGGTACGAAGTCATCACAGTTTTCATAATTCAGTTTGGCCTATGTTGCAGCATTGCATTTCTGGTATCACAGACTATTAATAAACCAACAAAAGAAAAGTAGGGAGACCAACATCTTTAGACATACTTAGAACAAAGTATAGATATCTCATATTGAATGAAATTCTGCCACATGAATTTGAGAAAAGGATCATTTTTTCAATATTAATCTTGATATTTAGCTTTTCATTAAATGGATAGGTTTTAAGGGAGGCATTAAATGTATTGGAAAAAGTGAATCGCTTGCCATAAAAATAATATTTTAAGGAGGTTATTTTAATATAATAAAAAGTGTGTTTTGGAAGGTATTGTATCAAATGAGTGAAACAGAATATCAAAAAATAATTAGTAACTTTTAAAGTCAATTAATACTTAAACCAGAGTCTTTCAGATTATCAAATAAATTTTAGGCCATAGTGGGTAAAGTACTGGTTAAAAACTTTTGTTTTTTTGGAGCTAGAAAGACTGGTTAAAACTCAAATATTTAATATACTTAGCTACTCTTAGTTTCTTTCTTCTCTTCTCAACGAATGGGATAATAATAATCACCTTACAGGATTTGGTATATGATGACTATGAAAATAATTTCAATAATATTGCTTATAATTATGTGTAAGATATACACATATATATTCATATATATATATGTATACACACACATACATATATATATAAAACTTATCAGAGTACTTAAGATCCTGAATGTGAACACAGCCAACATTCAGTTTTCTTACGAAATTAAATCCACATTTTCTTTTGGAGGATGAATAATTTTATTTCATACAATCTGTTGAGATTATAATTGACTACAGTTAGGAATTATATCAGTTAAGACTGGCTAAACTGCTATAAAAAACATGAAAATATCAATAGCTCCCATTCAGTAAAGGTGCATCTATTAATTACATATAAATCAAGGGTAGATATTGCAAGATGGTGGGAATTTTGCCTCCATAGTGATTTGGAGATTCACACTTTTTTCTCATTTTGTGACTGTATCAACCTCTAGGGCTTGTTGAATATCTACATTTAGCAAACTGAAGGATTAATAGAACATGGAGGAATTATGTCTACTTCCAAACAGAGGAGCTTTCTGAGTATAGTTCAATACTTGTCATATTGTCACACCTGACTGAGATGTGACAACATGCTAGCAGCTCTCGCTCGCCCTCAGCACCTCCGCATCTGCTCTGGCCGTGCTTGAGGAGCGCTTCAGCCCACCGCTGCACCGTGGGAGCCCCTCTCTGGGCTGGCCGAGGTCGGAGCCGGCTGCTTGTGGGGAGGTGTGGAGGGAGTGGCGGGGGTGGGAACCTGGGCTGCGCGCGCAAAGTTGGCTGGCCTGCGCAAGTTCCAGGTGGGCACATGCTTGGCAGGCCCTGAACTTGGAGCAGCCAGCTGGTGCTGCCAGCCCCAGGCAGTGAGGGGCTTATCACCTGGGCAGCAGCTGAAGAGGGGGCCCTGGGTCCCCCAGCACTGCCGGCCCACCCATACTGCACTCAAATTCTCGCCTGGCCTCAGCCACCTCCCCGTGGGGCAGGGCTTGGGACCTGCAGCCCACCATGCCAGAGCCCCTGACCCAGTGGTGGGCTCCCGCACAGCCGGAGCCTCCTGGATGAGTGCCGCCCCCTGCTCCCCAGCGCCAGGTCCCATCCACTGCCTGAGGAGTGCAGGTGTGTGGCGCGGGACTGGCGTGCAGCTCTGCCCACCGCCTTGGCATGAGATCCACTAGGCGAAGCCAGCTGGGCTCCTGAGTTGGGTGCGGACTTGAAGAACTTTTATGACTAGCTGGAGGATTGTATATGCACCAATCAGCACTGTGTCTAGCTCAAGGATTGTATATGCACTAATCAGCACTCTGTATCTAGCTGGGGGTTCGTGGATGCACCAATCAGCACTCTGTATCTAGCTAATCTGGTGGGGACTTGGAGAACCTTTGCATCTAGCTAGAGGATTGTAAATACACCAATCAGCACTCTGTCTAGCTCAGGGATTGCAAATGCACCAATCAGCACTCTGTCAAAACAGACCAATCAGCTCTCTGTAAAATGGACCAATCAGCTCTCTGTAAAATGGACCAATCAGCTCTCTGTAAAATGGGCCAGTCAGCAGGATGTGGGTGGGTCAGATAAGGGAATAAAAGCAGGCTGCCCCAGCTAGCAGCAGCAACTGCTGGGGTACCGGTTTACACTGTGGAAGCTTTGTTCTTTCACTCTTGGCAACAAATCTTGTTGCTGCTCACTCTTTGGGTCCGCATTGTCTTTATGAGCTGTAACACTCACTGTGAAGGTCTGCAGCTTCACTCCTGAGGCTAGAGAGACCACGAACCCACTGGCAAGGACGAACAACTCCAGATGCGCCACCTTTAAGAACTGTAAGGCTCACCGTGAAGGTCTGCAGCTCCACTCCTGAAGTGCGTGAGACCGTGAACCCACCAGAAGGAAGAAATTCCGGACACATCTGAACATGTGAAGGGACAAACTCCAGACACACCATCTTTAAGAACTTTAACAGTCACCATGAGGGTCCATGGCTTCATTCTTGAAGTCAGCAAGACCAAGAACCCACTAATTCTGTACACAGGACAGCAAAGAGAAGCTGAAAAATAGAGGTCTCAGCTAGTTGTTTCTCACATAAAATTTTATATGCTATGGAAATGAAAAATAAATATAATAATTAGTTATGCTAGCTAAAGACATTGAGCATATACTAGGTCAGATATCTGCACTTGACCCAGTGTTGATCAAGTGGATACTAGTTTATTTTTAATTTTTTGTTTATTGGAGTTATTTTCTTAGTGGTTAATAGTGGGATTACAACATGCATCTCAAATTAGCCAAATCTATCTCAGATTTCTACCAACTTAAATGTAGTGATACATATACAATTTGTTTCACTATACGGTCATCTTTATTCACTGTGTATTATTCCGTATTCATGCTGCTGATAAAGACATACCTAAGACTGGGGAATTTACAAAAGAAAGAGGTTTAATGGACCCACAGTTCCATGTGGCTGGGGAGGCCTCAAGATCATGGCAGTAGGTGAAAGACATGCTACATGGTGGCAGACAAGAAAAGAGAATGAGAGCCAAGAGAAAGGGGTTTCCCCTTATAAAACTATCAGATTTCGTGAGACATATGGGCTACCATGAGAACAGTATGGGAGAAAACGCTCCCTTAATTATCTTCAACTGGATTCCTCCCACAACATGAGGGAATTATGGGAAGTTACAATCCAAGATGAGATTTGGGTGGAGACACAGCCAAACTATATCACACTGTTTTACTTTTCATGGTTTCAGTTACCTGCAGTCAACCACAGCCTGAAAGCATTAAATGAAAAATACCAGAAACAAAAAATTTATAAATTTTAAATTGTGTCATTCTGAGTAGTGCGATGAAACCTCATGCCATTCTACTGCATCCTGCCCAAGACATGTATCATCTGTTGGTTCAGCATATCCATATTGTATATGCTACCTGCCCTTTTGTCACTTAGTAGTCATCTCATTTATCAGATTGGCTTTCATGGTATTGTAGTGCTTGTGCAAAAGTAACCCTTATTTTACTTAATAATGGCCCCAAACACAATAGTGTTGGTGATGACAATCTGAATATGCCAAAATGAAACCATAAAATACTTTCTTGATATTAAAGGGTAAAGGATCAAAACTTAATAAAAGAAAAAAAAATCATATACTTTGACTGCTAAGATCTAGGGTAAGAGCAAAACTTTTATCCTTCAAGTTGTGAAGAAGGAAAAGGAAATTTATACTAGTTTTGCTGTCATACCTCAAACTTTATTATTATGCATACGAAAAACATCGTGTATAAAGGTATTGTTACTATCTGCTGGTTTCAGGCATTCACTGGGGAGTCTTGGAATATATCCCATGCAGAAAAGGGGGTACTATTTTAGTTTTCTTCACTACCCCTCTTTGTGCTATTATTGTCAAATATATCTGTATATCTTACAAACACATCAATGTAGTGTTATAATCATTGCTTTATATAAAGCTAGATCATTGAAGAAAGACAAAAATACGTTTATAGTGTTTTTGATTAAACTTATTTATCACTCCTGATAGTCTTCCTGTGGAGTGGAGTTAATAACTCAATGTCACTTTCTTACTCCACTGTAATCTTCTTTCCTTCACTACTTTGGGCTGTTTTTGTCAAATATGTTACATGTTTATATGGTATAGTACCAATATTTCAATTTTGTAGATATTATTTATAGTATTATTTAAATCAATTAAGATAAGAAAAGAAATACGTAATAATAGTGTCTTTTATAGTTACTAGGTTGTTATCTTTACTGGCACTTTTTTATGTCAGTTAGAATTACTGTCTGATATTACTTTATTTTAGCCTCGACAAATTTCTTTAGTATTTCTTATAAGGGACATCTGCTAGTAAGAAATTCTTTCAGTCTTGGTTTTCAATGTTTTATTGTGCCTTCATTTTAAATAGCTGTGCTTCATATAGGACTCTGGTTGACAGCTCTTTTCTTTAAGCACCTCGAATAAGTCACCTCACTGCTTTCTGGACTCTACTGTTTCTTAGGAGAAATCAGCTGTTTATCTTATTTGTGTTTGCTGGTATACGGTAAGTTATTTTTCTCTTGCTGCTTTAAAAATTTTTTCTTTGTCGTTAGCTTTCAACATTTTGACTATAGATATACATTTTTAAAGTTTACTAGGAATTTGTTGAACTTCGTGTACATGTAGATTAATGTTTTTCATTATATCTGGGAAGTTTTCAGGCATTATATCTTTGTATATTGTATGCCTTTTTCTCTTTTTTCCTTTACATTCCACTGGGCATATGTTTGTGCACTTAACAGTATCCTACAGATCTCTGAGGCTTTGTTCGTTTTCCTGAATTTTTTTTTCCCTGTTCTTCAGATTCCATACTCTCTAATAATCTATCTTCAAGTTTGCTGATTCTTTCTTCTGCCAGCTCAAAGCTACTGCTAAATCCCTTTAGGTAATTTTTATTTTTAATTATGGTACTTTTACACTCCAGAATATGTATTTTTTAAAATATCTACCTCTTTATTTATAATCTATTTGATGTTATCCTCATCAATTTTCTTTAGTTTGTTGAACATATTTATAATAGTCCTGTTGAAGTCTTTGCTAATTCTAACATCTGGGTGCCCTCAAAAACAGTTTATATTCCTTGCTTTTTAAAATCCTCTTTGAGTAAGGTACACATTACCTTATTTCTTTGACTTTCAATTTTTTTTGTCAAGAATTGGACATTTTAGAGAGTATAAGTTAGCAACCATTCTGCCACTACCCACCAGGGTTTGATGTTGGTGTTTAGTGTTATTTGCTTAATGAATTGGCTAAATTAATTAATGAAATCTATTTCCCTTGTAATGTGAAGTCTCAGAAGACACATTTTCCCCCCTTCACTTTTAAATTTTAAGCTTGCTTGTCTAGCAGTCATGCCTGGGTTAACATATTTTATCGTTCATCTAGTGGCTAGTCAAAAGTTATCATTATGTGTTATTTCTTGTTACAGCTATATTCATGGAACTATTAGCCTTCTACTCTTAATTCTTTATTCTTCTACTATTAATTGCTCACTACTAGAACTATATTTTTTGAAAAAACCTTAAGGCATGTGATTTCCATCCTCTTTTCCAAATGAAATCACCCCCTTCAACAGATTGACACAGCTGCCTGTCTTTCTGTTTTGCCTCTCACCTAGGCAGAACCTCTGTTGTATCCCACCGGAGGAAGGAGTGGCAGCCTATTTCTCTGGAATTACATCTCTATCCTATAAACAGAAGCTGAGGAGAAATGAGGAGGAAAAGCCCTGAATTTTCACCTCTCTCATCATAGAACAGTCAGAGGCATGTGAACCAGAACAACTCTGTCTTGACTAGGAGCTAGGTAAAATGAGGCTGAAACCTACTGGGCTACATTCCCGGACAGTTAGGACATTCTAAGTCACACAATGAGATAGGAGGTCAGCACAAAATACAGGTCATAAAAACCTTGCTGATAAAACTGGTTGCAGTGAAGGAGCTGGCCAAAACCCACCAAAACCAAAATGGCCACAAGAGTTGTCCTCACTGCTACACTCCCACCAGCACCATGACAGTTTACAATTGCATAGCAACATCAGGAAGCTACCCTATATGGTCTAAAAAAAAGAGGCATAGATAGTCCACCCCTTGTTTAGCATATCATCTAGAAATAACCATAAAAATGGGCAACCAGCAGCCCTCAGGGCTGCTCTGTCTATGGAGTAGCCATTCTTTTATTTCTTTACTTTCTTAATAAACTTGCTTTCACTTTGCACTGCACACTAGCCCTGAATTCTTTCTTGCATGAGATCCAAGAGCCCTCTCTTGGGGTCTGGATCAGGACCCCTTTCTTGTAACAGAACCACTGCCTGACAAGTAAGAGCTGGGGAGTATGGGCAATTGAGATCCCAGTGTTCTTGAGAACACCCTGCCTGGGTGAAGATTCTTCCCTGTGAATGGAAGCAAGATGGGAGAAGAGAATTAGTTTCCTTAAACACACCAATCCAGAATAGAGCTTCCAGAACATGTAGCTAGGATGGGGGTAAAAATGAGAAAATGCAGCAGTCTGTCTCTCCTAGGCAGTATCATCCCACAACTGTGAACTGAAAAGAAAGACAGCCTCCATCTTCTTGGATGCACACCTTTGGAGTAAAGTTTTTGAAACATGTAACTGGAGGGTGGTGAGTGATAATATCAGATTCTTATTCAAATGCCTTAGACTCCCATTGTTCTTGTGAATATTCAGAATATATTCTTGAGTAAGTGCTCTTTGGTTTGATTTGTGCACTTAGGTCAATTTCCAGAGAATTCAAATGGTTCTGTTTTACAAATTTCAATAGTTACATGATTGTTTTCCTGAAGAGTAGATTTACCAAACTCTTCACACTGCCATTCCAGGCTGAATTTTTTCTTCATTAAATTTGAATATTGAACAGCGAGACAAGGACTCTATATTAACATTTGAAAAAATATTCTTCCTACTGGTGATGTCATGATCTGACTGTTCCATCTACCCAGCTTCCAAAGCCACTTCATTATGATCCCTTGCCAGGTATGATTCTCCAGCCATCAGTTAGATTTTTCCATTCATTTATTTTTTCAATAAATACTTATTGGGTTCCTATTATGCCTTAGACACAGTTATGGAAACACAGGGTAAGGCACGAAGACATAAAAAACCTTGGCCAGGTGCAGTGGCTCATGCCTGTAATCCCAGCACTTTGGGAGCCTGAGGCAGGCAGATCATGAGGTCAGGAGTTCGAAACCATCCTGGCTAACACGGTGAAACCCCGTCTCTACTAAAAATACAAAAAAAAGAACAAAAAAATTAGCCAAGCATGGTGTAGTGATGGATGCTTTATTAAGTAAATCAAATTATGTGACTCTTAGTGTCCTTTACAAAGTTTTTTGTTTTGTTGTTGAAATTAGACTGAGTCAGTCTCTGTGACTGACTTTAACTATGCCTGATATAGTAGCCATTCATGAAATTATAGTTTTTATTATTGTTATTCTACCATTTTAAGAAAGGATTAAGAATAGAAAGAATACATTAAAATGAGAATCTGTTCTTCGTATTTTTCTATAATTCCATTTAAACACAGAGATGTCTATATTCATTATTTTTGCCAGTTAATATTAATTGCAGATATCTCAAAACCTTTATAATGCCACAATTAAGTATTTTAGGAAATATAACAATTTTGTAATTTTTTTCAAATTTTTGTCTCAAATATTACCTTCTAAGTGATATTCTCCATTAAATCACTATTTAGTCTTTACCTCTCCAACCACTAATCTGTGTTCATGTTTTGTTTTGCTTTGTTTTAGTGTTTCCAACCACTAATATGTGTTCATGTTTTGTTTTGCTTTGTTTTTAAACCTTTACGTATTGTCCATTTTGTCACATTATCACCTTCTGACATACTAAATATTCCATTTATCAGTGTCACTGTATGTATGCCAGAGGCTGGGAGTGGAGTGGGGAGGGAGGGAATGGGAGTTTGTTGATCAAAGAGTACAGAATTTCTGATAGACAGGAGGCATAAGTGTTGAGATATGTTGCACAGCAGGGTGACTATAGTCAATAATAATGTATTGTACATTCCAAAATAACTAAGAGAGCATATTTTAAATGTCTCAACATAAAAATGATAGGTAAGGGAAATGATGGCTATGTTAATCAGTTAGACTTAGTCCACATTTCATACATAGATCAAAACATTACCTTGTACCCCATAAACGTATACAATTTATGATTTGTCATAATAATACTAATAAAAAGAAATGATGACAGTAATAATAGTTCAATTTAAAATATTTAATGAGAACAGAAGACATGCTTTTAATTTAATATTGCAATTAACTATAAAGGAGACTGAATTTCTAATTAGTCTACTAGACCTAATATATTTAAGAGTATTAAAATATTACTGTAGGAAAAAATATCTTAACTCTTCTTCATTTTATAATATAATTTTATGTAAAATCTAGGTATCATGCCATCACACATGAGGTAAGCAAAGTTAATAATAATGTATGACCCTCACTTCCCATTGCTCTTCAGTCATCAGAAATGCTGTAATATGGTACAGTAGAAAACAGTGAGGTATACCGGCTGGGCATAGTGGCTCATGCTTGTAATCCCAGCAGTTTGGGAGGCCAAGGTGGGCAGATCACGAGGTCAGGTGTTCGAGACCAGCCTGACCAACACAGTGAAACCCTATCTCTACTAAAAATACAAAAATTAGCTGGGTGTTTTGGTGTGCACCCATAGTCCCAGCTACTCAGGAGACTGAGGCAGGAGAATCACTTGAACCCAGGAGGCAGAGGTTGCAGTGAGTTGAGATCTGGCCACCACACTCCAGCCTGGGTGACAGAGCTAGTCTCCATCTCTACAACAACAAAAAATAATGAGATATATCACAAGAAACAGTAGTGAAAGCTGTGAATCTACTGCTTAAATAATTTTGAGAAATCAGAAACTATAAGCCCAATCTTAAATTCAGTTCTTTAGGGGCTTGGCCGCAATTCTTCAAGATGTTGTAAAAATAAAATGCTCTCATATATGCTGAAAGCTTTCTAAGCCATAAATATCTGCACAAATGTTTAACTTCATTAGAAATAATTAGAATACAATTATATGTGTAATATAATTAGATAATAAATATAATCTACACATAAAATTACACATAGAATAAAATTATATGTGTTATATAATTAGATAATAAATATAAATATATGTAGAGTATTGCATAACATTATTTTATGTAAAATATGACTAATATTCAGCAAATTAAGATAGATATGAACTTATATAACCTTATGATTAAATACATTTACTCAGCAATGTTGATCAGAAAAATAATAATTTTTATTGCAAGGTCAAAATTTATCTGGGTTACTTGGAAGAGATAAATTTCTAAAGTCAATGATTCAGAGATGTGTCTTCACAGGTCAAAAAAGTCATTATGGAGCTGCAACCAACATACAAAGGGAAATACTGCAGAAATTTTCATTCTCATTGCCCCTAATGAGGGTACTTAGAACAAGGGATGGAATGTGGCTGTATGAAGAGTAGAGCAAACTGTATGTGCTATGGGAAATACATTTCTTCTTGAAGTGAATGATATTATCATGAGAAAACCACAGGGAAACAAAATAAAGTGGGGCCCTCACTTGGGTTACTTTACCATATTCTGACTATCTTCAAGGAAAATCTATAAAGATATATGGAAAGACAAAGAAGAGATTATTGAGATAAATAATAATGCCTGTGTCAGAGCTCTGAGTACCACAGATTTTTTTCACTCTGCCACATAAGTGTAGAAAAAATACATCCTACACCAGATTTGCCTATCTGGTCCTGTTTCTGACCTCACTAACTGTTATGGAAACTAAGGAAACCAGCATAGGAAAGGCGGATGCTCACTTTCACTCTGCTTTGTAAATGCCTACAATCTCAGCAATAGTGACAACCTGCTGTTTGGACTGTTCTGCCCTCCACTGTTGTACCCTAAAAATTCCAGTTTCTCCAGCTGTAGTGTACAGTGGTAGACTACAGGAAATCTACATTTTAAATTTTGATCTCATTTTAAGCTTTGTGAAAGGAAAATAAATCTTGGGGCTATCAATAAATCACTCAGCTAAAGGGAAAAGTCAAGCTGGGAACTGCTTGGGCAAACCTGCCTAATAATCTATTCAAAGTCATCCCTCTGCTCACTGAGATAAACACATATTTGATTGCCTCCTTTGGAAAGGCTAATCAGAAACTCAAAAGAATACAACCATTTGTCTCTTCTCTACCTATGACTTTGAAGTTCTCTCCTCATTTTGAATTGTCCTGCCTCTCCGGACCGAACCAGTGTTCATCTTACATGTATTAATTGATGTCTCATATCTCCCTAAAATGTATAAAACCAAGGTGGTGTGCTCTGACCACCTTGGGCATATGTCGTCAGGACCTCCTGAGGCTGTGTCACTCGCATGCATCCTTAATTTTGGCAAAATAAACATCCTAAATTGACTGAGACCTGTCTCAGATTTTTTGGTGGTCACAGTTTTTAGGGCAATGAAAAGAATAAAATAGATACCTTCATAACCATTTCCACTTCTCTGAGCACCAAAGGAATGTAAAATAAGGAGATATCAGATACTGGGATATAGAATGCTAATATTAAAATGATTCAAATTTTTTGTAGGTAGAACAGATAAATTACTTGTTTTTATTCCACAGAGAAAAAAATAAAATATCTTAAGGAAAACATTAATGAATGTTTGAGGTGTCTAACTTTAAAGCCCTTATAAAGTATTTCCATTAATTTCACTTTACTATGTCTTGGCTTCTGTGCTTAACAATATTACTCAGAATGACTGCAGCTTACAGCACTTACATTTAACAAATATAACTTTTTTTTTTTTTCAAACTTAGATAGTGATATGGTTTGGCTGTTCCCCCACCCACATCTTATCTTGAATTCTCGTTTCCATAATCCCCACATGTCCTGGGAGGGGCCCTGTGGGAGGTAATTGAATCATGGGGATGGTTACCCTCATGCTGTTTGCATGATAGTGAATGAGTTCTCATGAGATCTGATGGTTTTCTAAGGGGCTTTCTCCCTGCTTCACTCAGCACTTCTCCTTCCTGCCACCATGTGAAGAAGGAAATGTTTGCTTTCTCTCCTGTCATGATTGTGAGTTTCCCGAGGCCTCTCCAGCCCTGTAGAACCTTGAGTCAATTAAACCTCATTTCTTTAGAAATTATCCAGTCTTGGGCAGTTCTTTATAGCAGTGTGAGAAGGGACTAATAATTAATGTAAAACTACATTTGATTAATTGCCACCAAATATCCCAAAATTTATATTTGGAGAAAAAGAAATGCAAAGGTAAAATAAAAATAATTGAGAACTATGTTGATCACTTATACATGTTGATCACTACATACATACATACATAAAACAAGCAGTGTTTTATGTTTTTTTACTGATGTTTCTTTCCCCCTATAATAAAACAATTCTAGTTTCTTGACACTGAGAGAAAACCTCAAACAAGTAAAAAATTTTTACTTTTTAAAAAAATTGCTGAATGTTATCAAAATAGAAGAAGAATACAATAAAAGTGACTCTTTAACTGTGGTGTAAATTTCCTACATTAAAAAAAGTCTTTTTCTTTTTGACTTGATGTAGCTATTTTAAACTCTTAAATTTGATGGACATGCCCCATGTTTCAAACAGAGTCAGGCGTGCTGGGCATAGGAGAGTCTGGCAATTGAGATGTCTATGACATTTTTGACTTCTCTATTCATTGATATATCATCTGTGGCTCTTTGTGGCAGCTATGAAGAGGTCATCATTCTTTGAAAAGTCTTATTTTCTGATGTGAACATAGTCTCCAGAGCCACCTGTTCATATCACAATTTCAAGATATAATAAAAAAGTATGTTATCAGGATAAAAATATTTCCCTGAAGAATTCAAGAATTCCTTTGTCTAATGTCTGGTATTTTAAAATCTTTCTTTGTCAAAACATAAGTATTTCTTCTTTTTTCCTGTTGAAATGAAAATTCTAAATCAAATGTGCTCCTATATTCCACTAAAAGTTATTCATAATTTAAGGCAAACACAGGGTCTAAATTCTATTCCTCAAGTTTTATGCTTGGTTTACTTGTTTTTGAGTTCAATTTTAAGAAATAATACTCATGCCTGTAATCCCAACACTTTGGGAGGCCGAGGCAGGCAGATCACGAGGTCAGGAGTTTGAGATCAGCCTGAGCAACATGGTAAAAACCAATCTCTATTGAAAATACAAAAATCAGCCAGGCATGATGGCATGCACCTGTAATCCCAGCTACTCAAGAGGCTGAGGTAGGAGAATCGCTTGAACCTGGGAGGCGGAGGTTGCAGTGAGCTGAGATGGCGCCACTGCACTACAGCCTGGGCAACAGCAGGAGACTCCATCTCAGAAGAAAAAAAAAAAAAAAAAGAAAAAGAAAAGAAAGAAAGAATGCTGAAAATTTTAATTTATTGGCATCAAAACAAAATCTCTACAAAAATTATTTTTTTCTACTAAATGAATCATGAATGAGACAACAAGCAAAAGTTACATTTAACACATTAGGATCATATTGTGAATTTCAATTATTAGTGTCTGGAATTGGGAATCAGATGACCACATGTTCTGATTTTGGTATATCACCAAATGGAATAATAATCCATGTATTCCTTACATAATAAATATTTAATTAATAGCAAGATATCTAACATTATGCTAGATATCACGTACCAGTAGTGAGGAAAAAACAAAGAAACAAAAAACAGCCCTTGTTCTGTTGGGGGCCTATTTTGAAATGGAAAGTTAGGAAGAATGAAGCAGGAACATTCTGGTTGATTTTACTGAATGAAAAGTTAGATAAATTACAAAGAAGTGGGGGTATATTCCATATAGAGAAAACAGTATGTGAAAAGTTCCTATGGATTTTTCTGAGGAAAGTTTAAAATGAAGATGAAAATGGAAAGCTCTTCTGCCTTAGGCAATAAAAGTCTGAGACTATCCATGTAAGTTTTATTTTCAGTCTTTGAAGATTTGATCTCAAGATTCTTTAGTATTTTAAGCAATTGCACCATCAATTGAATAGCATGATTGTTATATTGTAATATAATAAGTCCATATTTTGTCTCTGTCCCTGGCAAAATGCTTGTAATTTCTAGGCTATCATGGTGCTAGAGGCATCTTTTGTTCAAATATTTGGTCTTTGACTCCAGGTTCTGACACAGGCTGTAAATCTCTTGAAATTTCCTGGATGATAGGCATGTCTTTTGTTCTAATGACTTTTGTTGGGTTCCAGGATGGGGCTGGTCACCAGAAAGACCAAGCCATAATTAGAGGCTTAGAACTTTCATTCATCCTCATTCCTCGACCTGTGGGAGTGGGAGTGGGGTTGGAGATTGAGTTAGTAATTAATCATGACTACATGATGAAGCCTCCATAAAAGAAAAATGCCTGAACTACAGGCTTCAGAGAGTTTCTTGGTTGCCAAACAGATGGAGATGCTAGAAGAATGGCACACCTGAAAAGGTCATGGAAAATCCACACCTATTCCCATTTACGTTAGCCTATGTATTTCTTCATGTGGATGCTCATCTATATCCTTTGTCATGTCCTTTATTAATATAATAAACTAGTAAATCAAAGTATTTTCCTGAGATCTGTGAGTTTCTGTAGCAGGTTCATCAAACACGAGGAAAGGGTCATAGCAATGCTGTTTTATAACTTGTTAGGTAGGGGTAGGAAGATGAACAACATAGGGCTTGCAATTCACACCTGAATTTGGGACTGGTCTTATTGGATTAAGACCTTAACCTGTGGGATCTGATGCTATCTCTACGTAGATAGTGTCAAAATTGAGTTCAATTGTAAGACATTCAGTTTGTGTCCACTGAAGAATTGTTTCGTGTATGGGGAAAACCCTCTGAACTATCTGATCCTACACTTACATATGTTCTTTCTTAATGAAGTCACCTTTCTATCCAGTGAAATGATAAATGATATAGTGCCATATCATACATCTTCAATGTAGATAACATCCTGTTGCACACTAATTAAATGTATAATCTTCCTGATATACTCTTCAGTTCTATTTATTTACTTAAAGTATTGGAATAGTGAAAATGAAGGAAGGTGGGACATTTAATGTTCTTTTTTAGGACAACCACATTACGGTATTCATACTTCTTTCAGATATAGAACCATTTTTAAGTTGAATTCTGTAGAAAAATATTCTATGTGACAAACAATTTTTTAAATAATTACTCTAACTATAGCATGCAAGTAACAACAGTTCTACAGAGACTGACTGCCACTATCAGAACACTCAGATTAAAATAATGAGGAAAAATGTTTTCTATAAAGGTCAGTCCAGGAAAGGAAAAACAAAGTATGCTGTCTTTAAAATATGGATTTTGGCACTTGCCCTGTAGAGAATTCTTTCCCTTGAATCTGGGTAGCTTGTGACTGTTTCGACCATAGAGTATGGTAGGAGTGATGCTATGTGACTTCCAAGGCAAGGTAACCAAATATCATACTGCCTTATTCAATGTCACGTTCACTCTTGGAGCCCTGAGTTACTTGTAAGAATTCCAGTTACCTCAAGTTTGCCATACTGTGAAGATGCACAAGCCAAATGGAAACCAACAATCATATCTTTACCCTTGTATCTCACGTGTGTAAAGAAACCTTTAGATGATTCCACCATCTAGCTTTTTAAGTCACTCCAACATTCAAGTTTCTCAGATGTAGAACAGAAAGAAATCATACCCACTGTACCTTCTTGGAGTCTGACTCACAGTATCCCAGATCATAATACAATGATTGTTGTTTCATGACAATGATTGTTGTTTCATGACACCAATTTGGGTTGTGGGTGATTATTACACATTGATAGATAACTGGAACATTATTACAGTGATATTTCAGTAAAGCCCAATATATATTGTTAATGAGTGCAGTGAATACAATTTGCCAAATTGAATTGTAGCCCCAGCTTACTATTTTTGGCTGTGCAAATTGTGCTAATATTACACCACATTTAATTTAGTTTCCTCACCAATGAAATGAAAACTGTGAACCAGATCACCTTTGGATTATTACCATAATGTACTCTTATTTTTACGTGTCTTAGTGTATTTTTTTCATATCAACTGTATACCTTCAGGAATGTTTTATCTGTACCTTTCATGAGACCTTATAGTTTGCGCTTTTTTTATACATTAATAGTCTTTTGTATGATTAACTGACTCTACAACTTGATTATACATTCTTAGAATTTATATGTTAATAAACTCAGAAGGCTTTGTGCATAAGAGGCAGTCAGAGATAATAAATTGACTACTCTATTAATGTATTAGGCACCAATAAAAAACACAAATGAGATATAAAATTTAAATCCTATTTTTCAGAAACTTGTGCTCAAAGTGAAAGGACCTGACTGTAAATGAGAACAATTCAATATAAAATTAAATACTGCATGGTAATAAATAATTTAGTAGAGAAATGTCAATAAATTTTGATGATTTCAGTAAGCGTAGTGTATACTTACGGAAAACTGATTCTGTGTGTGTTTTGCTATTTTTCCCATTAGTTCTCACATTTTCATTCTTTACTAAGAAAAGTCATGTATGATTTACTCTTCATTCATTAGCTAAATAGAATGGAAATAAGAAAGAAAAAATAATTCTTGAAGCTTCATCTTGGGAAATGTGTAAGTTGTTCTAGGATTTTGGAGTGGCTACCATATGTAAGCTAGAAGACAAGTTGCCATGAGGACATGAAATTCAGAGAGCTGATGGCAAAGACAAGCACTTCATACTTTACTCTAAGTTCAGGTGCCTTCAGCAGTCTAAGTTAATGATTATTAACTGTTCTATTTTGCTTTCTGCTAAACTACTAGAATCTGCTCTCCGATTTTTTTTTAGTAAATGATATGTATGTGTTGTATGTTGTTATGAGCCACTATAATATAGCACAAATACAGAAAACAATATGCTGTACGAAAATAGCCAAATAAAGCAATAAAGTTTCTTGATGTTAACCTGGGAAAATCCATTGAAAATCAACATTAATTTAGCCTTGACAGTTTATGGTATTGTTATTATTATTTCTGAGATTTATTTTTGCAAATAAAATGGATGTTGCTCTCTTTATATTTATGTATACACAAACATGTATAAACTTACTTATGAGTATTACTTGAGACCTCATAATGTAACTCAATTTGTTCTCTGTCTTTGGAAAAAAGAATTAATGTCGTATTTTTTAAAAGTTGTTTTGTAATAATCTATAGGGAATTTTTCATAATACTATTGAGTATATAACAATTATTATTTGTTTTAAGATATACTTAACATTCACTTTTCTCATCATAGGTGAAACCTCAGGATACAAAACAGCATGTAGCAATACAATAAATATCTGCATTTTGATCTATTTTGAGATAAATAACTTTAGAGAATGTAAGCCTCCAGGGTTGTTGTCAATGGCAGAGAGTTAAAACAATAAAATATCAGAATTTCCGTAGAATATTATAAATCAGGCATATTTTCTTTTTTTATGATCAATGTTCCTTAATAAAAAGAGAAAAAATTATAAGTGCTATATATCAGTAAATATGTGTTTAGGTTTTGGAAAACAAAAAATAGGCTTGATTTATATTTTTAACATAAATATTAAAAACACAAAAATTATTTGAACTAAAATGACTTATTTATCCAACGTGTATTATTCTCTTTTAGGGAAAAATGATAATAGAAAGAAGCACAAATAGGGGAAAAATAAGGATAATTAGAGAGAGAAAAGTGAAGAATATTATATTGAGTAATCAAAGGCATAAATACCTGAGAATCAATGAAAAGAAAAATGAAGCCAAAATTTTCTGCCATGAGGTCATTCCTCCCCATAGTCTACCTGAAAATGTTGATCAGAATAGCAGTAACTTGATTCATGCCCTCATATGTCTACTATTTTTTGAATACTTATTAAGTGCCAGATATTCCTCTATAAATGGGGAATATAATAGTGAATATTTTATCATTTTGAGAACTTGAAAAAATTAAATTAGTAAAAGAATATGAAGCATTATTTCATTCAGAGATTGGAAAACTTTTTCTGTAAACATTCAGTTAGCAAATATTTTAGGCTTTGAGAGCCATGTAGTCTGTATTGCAATGATTCAATTCTTCCAGTATATGAAGCAGCTGTAGACATAGTGAATGAACTGGTATGTCTATTGTTTTATCAAACTTTTTAATTACAAAAACGGGCGATGGGTGAGATTTGGCTCATGCTGTACTTTGTTGCCCCAATTTAGTACCATTACTAAACACGTTATGAACAATGAATTAAATTAGCTCAAGTCTCTGCTTTATAACTTGGATTCTAATGTCTTTCTTTCACTGACTACCTTCCCCCTAAGCCTCATAAGTCAAATCCTCAATTAGCAGATTTCAACCAAGTGAACAAGAACTTGAGTTTTTGTCTCATGATCCCTCTTTTCAACTTTACCTTTACACAAAGGTCTGAAACCAAAAGTAAGACACTTATCCTGTATTTTTTTTCAACTTCCCAGTTGTTTAAAATATTATTCTGTTTGCTGTATCCAATAGATATACAGTCTAGCTTGCTTCCTACGTTTTGCCTTAGATCAGTTATGTCTCTGGCCTATCAAATTTCCCATTTCTCCTAAAATGTATCTCCTCATCTATTATCACTCAGAAACCAACTTCTTTACCAAAAGTGCTGATGAATTCTACCAGAAATCTGCTTAATGTCTGCTTATTCGGTGGGATTCTTTGTGTCTCTTTCCTAGATGCATAAACATATTAATTGCAACCTTAATTTCTAGAGAGGGACAAGGAGGCAGGGCAGCCAACAATCAGATTTGATTTTGTAATCTGAGTAAGAGTTCACATGACTGGATGGAAGAAGCACAAAAGTGAGAGTGAGAGGAAATCAGTTATAATCCTTACTGTGTCAGGTCATCTGACTCTGAACTGGTAACTTAGTAAATGTGGGGCTCAGTTTCCTCATCTATAAAATAAAGAGGTTGATATAAATGCTAATTAAGAACTCTTTCAGCTCCAAAATAAGTAAGTCATAATTTTAGGTTAGTTTGGGTTGTGCCATTTGTGGTCTTGCTTCCAATTAAAGGATTTTACTTGAGAAAATTATTGCAGTGTCCATATTTTAACTGGAATAAAAATTCTTTGCCTTTATTCATTTACTAATTTATTCAAAAGTTACATACCAGAGGCATACTTTATATTAGATATTTCTGGATATTGATCATTAAAAAGGGTAGTTTGTCAGTAATATAATAAAATAACCTAAATACATTTTAATATGCCTGTAATCTCTGGAGATATGCTGATAAAATGTATATGAAAAGACAAAGGGAACAATTTTATAGAAACTGATGTTAGGATACATTGAATAACTTTAAAGGAGGACTGGGAAATAGTTATTATAATAATTTTCTAAAGTGAGATTCAGTGTCATTTCAAAAGATAAATTAACATTTCAGTAAAAAGTAGTAACTAATGGCCACTATAAAAGATAATGTTAGGAGACCTGAATATTTGAGATGCAAATAAAATATTGTTCTCAAAATATCTAAATTCTACAAGACAGTTTGTCTTTTATCCATGTATTCATTCATTTATCCATCCACCTAATAATTATTAAGTTTTGACAGAGATACTAAGAAGATAAAGCACTACCTCATTTAAAAATAAAAATAATTCTACAAGAACATAATATGTACCATACATTTTTGTTTTTGATGGCTTTACACCAAAAGTTGCAGCCTCAATGAATGAGCATTTTCTGTCACAAGTCTGAATTATTTTAAAACTTTGAAATGTAAGAATACTACTTTATTTGTTTATATTCTCTTACTCAATATTATTTGCAAAATACAATCTTATTTATTTATTTTAAAAAGTCTGAAAATATACCCAATGCAATAGCAAAGAAATTTAAATGGTTAAAGCTATGTTGACTATCTAGGTTACTAAAAAATTGTAACTAGTTTTTTTGTTTTTGCTGTTTTTAGCCACAGAAATCTCATTTCCTTTAAATATAAAAAACATAATGTTGCACATAGATTCCCCTACAGGCTTACCTTTTTATAAACAAGTTTTATTCAATAAAATACTTTGTAGTCCTAAAACTTTCTTTATTTTACTGGATTTTAAATCTGTAAAAGCAAATCTTTTCAATCCCATGAAATCTCATTTAATTGCCTGCTGTGATTCTGCCCCAGCAGCAAGCTGAACCACCACTGCTCTGAAAGTGTGATAGAGCCATTTGCTCTAGTTGTAAGTTATAACTCTACATCAGATAAACCACAAGCGATTAATTCTTAAGTTATACAAGAGAGGTTTTATTTTTTTTTTTGTGATCGATTTTCACAATTGGCTATTGAGAATATCATTATAAAATACCATTGATAACCTTTCTTAATATAATGTAGTGGTAAATTTATATTTCTCTCCTCAGGGACCTGAAATTTGAAATGTGTTGAGAAATCTTTGCAATTAACAAACGGTGCATTATCTGAGAGGAAAAAAGCCAATGGTTTTCAGATTGCCATATGACTATGAAAACGTACTTTGGAAAAAGAACGAATGTATTTATTATGTAGAAAATGTCCACTTGCTTTTAAATCCACCAGAGTTTACCTCATATGTTAGTCAAAGTAGTGTGCATACTTCAGCTGACTTAATCTTTTATGGAAATGGATAGCTATTGTCAGACATCTTCAGTGTTTAAGCCCCATGTCCTCTTCCTTATCTGCAGATCTGTAACTCCTGAGGCATTGTGATCGTAACACTTGCTTCTTTCTTTATAATTTCCCTATTCTTAAAATAAAATAATAATAAAATTCATTTGTAATATCATACCATATACAATTTTCACCCAGGATGTGGGCACGGTGGCTCACGCCTGTAATGCCAACACTTTGGGAGGCTGAGTCTGGTGGTTCACCTGAGGTCAGGAGTTTGAGACCAGCCTGGCTAACATGATGAAACCCTGTTTCTACTAAAAATACAAAAAATTAGCTGGGCATGGTGGCACGCGCCTATAATCCCAGCTACTCAGGTGGTTGAGGCAGAGGAATTGCTTGAACCCAGGAGGCAGAGGTTGCAGTTAGCCTAGATCCAGCTGTTGCACTACAGCTTGGGCAATAAAAGCAAAACTCCATCTTAAAAAAAAATTCACTCGGTAAAACTAAAGTTGATAAAACACATGGTGATGATGAAGTTTTGTGCTACTACAAATTGTTTAATAGACTATGGATATGGTTTGGCTGTGTCTCAATCCAAATCTCATTTTGAATAGTAGCTCCCATAATTCTCACATGTTGTGGGAGGGACCCAGTGGGATATAATTGAATCATAGAGCCAGTTTCCCCCATACTGTTTTCATGGTAGTGAATAAGTCTCATGAGAACTGATGGTTCTATAAGGGGTTTACCCTGTCACTGGCTTTCATTCTCTCTTGCCTGCTACCATGTAAGATGTGCCTTTCACCTTCTGCCATGATTATGAGGCCTCCCTGGCCACGTGGAACTGTGAGTCCATTAAACCTCTTTTTCTTTATAAATTACCCAGTCTTTTTAGCAACATGAGAACAAATTAATACAGCTATGAAACTGAGGTTAGTCTCAGTCCTGATTTGTACTGTACAGATTTTTTAACTCATATGATTTCAAAAGTTTAAAGCCAATAAACTTTACCTTATCTTCAATGTCAAAAAGTATACAAGCAGTGCATATTTATATTTACAGCTAGTGGTATAGAAGGTAGAATCACTACAACTCATTTTCATCTCTTGCTTAAAGAATATTCTATTATCCAATATAGATGATACATCCAATAAAAGTGCACATAAAGACAATCTCTGACATTTGTGTGTGTGGGTGTTGGATAAGATAAGACATAGAGACAAAAACTAGTGCAATTAGTTAATAGAACACTGAAGACCTCTTGGACATATAAGAAGTCCTTTCCATTTCATTAAAGTTATTCACAATTGCACACTCACTATCCATTAGATATTGCAAAAGTCATGTGTTCATTCATCCAGACATTCTTTTATTTATTTTTAACTAATTAATTCAGACCAGACACTATTTGAAGTTCTCAAGGTACAGTCCTGAACAAAGTGGAAAAATCCCTGCCCTCAAATTTCTTACCAAAAAAAGATGAAGTAGAAGGTTATCTGAGTGATGAACAGGGGCCAGATTTAAAAAGACCTATCGTGCTTACTTAAAGAGATTAGTTTTTATGTAGCAGATGATGAATAATCATTGCAGGCTTTTTCACAAGAAGTAATATACATTTTCCTTTGAAAAATATATAATTTTATAACTAGCTGGAAGGTGATGAACAGTCATTTTAGTATTTTGAATAAGAGTTTAACGTAATCACATATTTATTGCAAAATAATTTACCCCAATGTAGTTTAGAGATTAAATCAGGGGAAGGCAATAGTGGAAAATGTAAGGAGGAATTATATTTATGGCCCCTTAGAGAAATGGCAACAAAGAAACCATAATGGACTAGGGCGCTTGAGAGAAGTTAGTTGATTTGAATGATATTAAGGAAGTAGAAGCATGAGAGTTTAGTAATTGATAGGATCTGTAAAGTGGTGAGGAGGTAGGCAAGGACAATATAACAGGGGGTGGAGCCAGTCTGTGATATGACAACATTGTTATATGGATGTTAATCTCTCTCACATTGCAAACAAACAACGTGTCCAGCAGTTCATCAACCAGATACCACTTTTTTCTTCCCCCTTTGCATTGAAACTTCTGAAAAGAATGGTCTATGCTTTGTCTCCAATTTTCTTTTCTCCCATCAAACTATCATGATACAACTCCACTGAAACTACTCTCATCAATGTCACTAATAATTTCCACATTACTAAATTGAATGATCAAATTCCACTATTTATTTTACTTGGCCAATCAGCAGTATTTGACATAGTTGATTACCACCATTTCTTCATTTGGCTTCCAGAAATCCATGTTATCTTGTTTTCTCTTGTCACATTGATTACTCTTTCTCATTTCTTTTATTATTTTCTTCCACCTTCTAATATTGGCGTTGCTAAAGGCTCCGTTTTTGATCCTTTTCTCTCCTCAATTTATATTCACATTCCTAATTACTTCATCCAGGCTCATGGTTTTAAGTATCATTCACGTGCTACTTACTTCTAATTAAAATTTCCAATCCAAACTTCTTTTCTGAATTTCAGACATATAGTCAACTGCTTCTTCCACATCTTCACGTGGATTTCTAATAACCACTGTGAATTCAACATATACCAAATGTAACTTCTGATCTGTTCTCTCCCCTAACCATCCACTACCACTGCAATCTACTTCAATTATAGTCCATCCCATTTCAGTTGAAATTAATTAAACTTTTCAGTTTTCAACACCAAAGGTATAAAGCCATTCTTGAATCCTTTTGGCTCTCACACCTCATATCCAAGTCATCAGATTATCCTTTCTACATTCAAGGTATTTCTAGAATTTTATTTTTTTTCACTCCCTCTACTGCTGCATATGTGGTAGAAAGATCATCATTTTTCATCTGCATTGTTGTAATGACATCCCAGCTGGAATTCCTGCTTTTACTTTGCTCCTA
Organism: Pongo pygmaeus; assembly: GCF_028885625.2. Classification (NCBI taxonomy): domain Eukaryota; kingdom Metazoa; phylum Chordata; class Mammalia; order Primates; family Hominidae; genus Pongo; species Pongo pygmaeus. Next base: position 125,573,891 of record NC_072373.2, on the reverse strand, counting down.
TAAAATCTGTTCTTACACAAAAGCAAAAGTAAACCTTAACAACAAAATTCAATCATAACTCCTCTGATCAAAACTCTTCAATACCTCCTGATTTCACTCAGAATAAAGTGAAAGACCTTACATAGTAAGTGAAGCTCTACATATTTTGGTAACTCTAGCACCTTCCTGTCTTCATCAACAATTCTTCCCCTCCCTAACTCAGCCCCAGCAATACTTGCATATTTTCTGTTCCTTGAAAATATGAACACAATCCCATCTTAGGGGCATTGCTGTGTTTAAATTACTTCCTCTTCCTAGAATTATCTTCCTGTCAGTCCTGCTTAGCTATCATTCTCACCTTGTTAATGGTTTTGCTCAATTTTTATCTTATCAATGAAGCCTATCTGGACAACCATACAAGCAACCCACCTGAGAAGAAGCAGTTAGGGGAAAAGGAAAAAAAATTCTGAGTGTGAGATGCCAGAAAACCAAATCATTAAAAAAAAATTAGTAAGGGATAGATGTGAAGCAAACACCAGGAGATCATGCAAGATAAGGACAAAATCGATCAGTTTGATTTAGTGGTAAAGAGCTTGTTTGTGATCTTGGCAAGTATAGTTGATTAGGATTGGTACGTTAAAATGGTAGAGTATGCAGAATATCTGTTGTTATGCAATGGGATATCAATACACGATTGATGTAAGACAATTTGAAAGACTGAGAAACTGAAGAACCATCTTGTTCCCACTCACTCTTATTCCCAGTTTTATTCTTTCTTTCTTTTTTTTTTTCAGGAAAGGACAGTGAAATACTTTTCTTCATTCATAAAATGGTCATAAAGAATAAAGAGTGTAGACTCTTGTCTGCAAATGTAATTTGAAGGCCACTGCTCTTCTACCAAACTATTGTGCTATTATTTATATTTTGCAGGATAAAAGGTGAGACCCTGTGCCAAACAAAGGAATTAAAGATTAAAATGTGCCTGCTAACCTTTGGAAAACATTTACTTAAATTTATATTTCTTTGAAGTGATAATAAAATAATGTATTTGAACAACAAAATTTTATAAATCTTCATTTAGATTATTTTATAGATTAATAAACCAGTGGAATGTTATTTTTTGTATTCAAAGGTGTTATTGTTTCTTTTTTTAAATTTATTTCTGTTTAAAGACAGGGTCTTGCTCTGTCTCCCAGGCTGAAGTGCAGTGGCACAATTATGGCTCCCTGCAGCCTCAAACTCCTATTCTCAAGTGATTCTCCCACCTCAGCCTCCCAAGTAGCTGGGACTACAGGCATGTGCCACCAGATCTGGAAAAAACAAACAAACAAACAAACAAACACAAAAAAACATGTCTGGCTTTTTCTTCTTCTTCTTATTTTTTTCCATAAAGATGGAGTCTCACTATGTTGCCCTGGCTGATCTCAAACTCCTTGCCTTAAGTGATCCTCACACTCCAGCCTCCCAAAGTGCTGGAATTATAGGTGTGGTTCACCATGCCCTGCTAGGTTACATTGTTTGAGGCATTACTTCACATGTTTATGATGATCTCACCAATGTGTGAGTAATAGTTATTTCAAAGAGTCAGTGGCTGTAGCCAGCAGGGCTACCTTACCTCTTAGCCTTGTATTCAACCTGCTGTTTTCTTCAAAATGAGAGATCATATTCAATTGTAATATCTTTCTGCCCTGCTATTGTTTCTTTCTACTGATAATGTTACACTTGTTAAAACAGTGCTTGAGGGTGCTCTTGCAGTATTTCTTCCATGTGTCTTATGGGAAAAGTAACCTTAGAGGGTTTATGTTGTAGCATTCATTCTTCCTATCATGGCAATCTCTCTTTTTATGTAATAACGATAAAACTTTCATTTCCAAGTTTACCTGTCTATTTCAAAAATTAAGTTTTCTTCTCTATTTTCTGGATCAGGGAATGTATCAAATATCTTGTAAAGATATTTGGTAATCAATCTTTGCTCTTTATAAATTTGGTTTTGCAAGGTCAACCATAGAACTTAATGTTTGAAGGCTTGGACCAAATTGTTTGAATTACACCAGGGCATCAGAAATCCAATCATTTATCTTTTTTATTTTTCATTAAAACTACTTTAATTAAATTAATAGCATAAAGTATTTAACTGCCCACTAATTACTGAGTATAACAAAAAAGGGACAGACTACATAACACTTTTAAAGAAATATAACCACCTGAGTATAAGTTAACTACTTTCAAGTTAGGGGCCATCTGGCTGCAACATCTGTTGCCCATTAGTTGCCAGTATTCATTTGCATGGTCTGAATTACTAGACGGAGATAAAGAAGAATTTTCCTCAATAGAAGAGGATCATTCTTTGGACAGGAGTATACTATAACACTGTTTCTTTTTAATAGAAGCTCATAATTTATTGCTACATTTAATATTTTCTGTTTGGGGTAATGGTATGTCCTAATGCTCTTGTTCTATCATGACATAAAAATCTGCTTAAGCCTGCCCACATTGAATTGATAGATGGTTACTGAATTTTGTATCAGTAAAGAACTCTTGAACACTGCCTCTACATCCAGTGCTGTGAAAGGGGATACGGGTATGCAGAAATGAAGATGACAGAGTCACTGCCTTCTGTTAGGAATGTAATCAGTACTATGTCAATAAAAGGCAGGTTGTAGAAGAAATAGGAAGCACAAGTGAGCTAAGCCAGAACAATGTCATGATATGGAGGCTGGTTTTACTTATAAACAATACAGTTTACTAAAGCCATTTTAATGTGAGATTGATATGAACATGATGCAGATATAAAGTTTAAAATGTTAAAGGATGGTCAAAACACAGAGTAAAAACTAAAAACTATTATAACCATAACAGAGAGATTAGTTCCTGTCATACTAAAAACTATTATAACCATAACAGAGAGATCAGCTCCTGTCATACTAAAATTTGGATCTCAGGGTTTTAGTCTCTGTCTCTGTTCTTTCCAGCAGCTTCTCTGTTAAACAGTGACTTCTTCATCTCAACACATTTACCTAATGCTTAGTCAGTGTTGCACATTTTTCCACTTGACCCTGCTTCAGTACAAGAGGAACTATCATCTTAGTAGGGCTTTTATTGTTTTATTGTCTTTGTCTTTTTAAAAAATATTGGTTATCAAAGTTCAGGTTTAATGCTATCACTCTTTCCTTCTCTCCCATTATTCAGATTATATTTGTTAGAACTAGTGGTGTTCTCTACCTGTATTCTCTATTGTAAAAAAATTCCCAGTGCTAGACCTAGTTTCTGTGCTTGTTACTCCCCTCTGTCGCAGAAGAATTTATCTTTCTGTTGCAGCTAACTTGATTTTAAATCAAATTGTTGCCTATAATATCTCACATCTCTTCTTGCTCATCAAATGTGTCAACCTAAATAACCAGAAAGAGTATCTCTAAAAGAAAATAATATTTATTTAGGAATAGGACATTGCAATGTGAATAAATGTTCCATAGAAAACGATATTCATATTCAGGAGGATAAAAGAAGACAAAGGTTTTTAAAGAAAAAAGTTAAGAAGATTACATAATTGTTTGAGATTATTATCTTTGGCTACAAAGGTTAATAACAAAAGTAAAGTCAGTCTAAAGTTGCACAAGCAGTTGCTGGGCAGATGTCCTTACAGTAGTATTTTTGCATAGGGTTGAAATGACCCTTGTGCAAAGTAGTGTTTTTTTGCAGTCTTTTGTGGTGCTTTTTGTTATCAGTTATTTATAAATGAGAACTCTTCTCTTTATGGACTTCCTCAGCTCTATTGAAGAGTTGTTTGTTTGTTTTTAACAAAAGTGACTCTGGTTTTGATCCTGACAACTTTCACAAATACATTCATGATTAAACTTTTCAGAATCATATCTGAAGTTGTTCACTGTAACTTGAAGCGTTCTGTCCCCCATATGTGCTGGTGAGCTGCCCCTGGCTTTATTGTATCCTAGAAAGTGTATTACTGCCCTGTTCTTACCTTGATGAAAATGCCTTATTTTTTATTCCATTAGAGTCATTTACATTATTAAGAAAACTTTAAATCATAACTTAGCCATTGCAGTGTTCTGCTTCCTCAATAATTAATTTTTCTTGTTTCTTCTTATCCCCAAGATTAGCTCTTGTATAGCTATTTCACAGAGCTCTGTTTAAGTGCCCAACAGATTTAATTTAATGATTTTGCTGTTTCAAGGATAATAAACTCAAATGCCTTTAGGAAGTTTACCTACTTATGTGAAGCCCCAATATGTAAGTTAGTGAATGAAGAATGTATAGCTCTTCTGTATATTTAAATACAACAACAACATTACTTTCAGTAATGGTGCAATAACTTCTTTTTTTTTTTTTTTTTTTTTGTTGAGATGGAGTCTTGCTCTGTCACCCATACTGGTGTGCAGTGGCACCATCTTGGCTCACTGCAACCTCCGCTTCCTGGGTTCAAGCGATTCTCCTGCCTCAGCCTCCTGAGTGGCTGGGATTACAGGCTCACGCTACCTCGCCCAGATAATTTTTGTATTTTTAGTAGAGATGGGGTTTCACTATGTTGACCAGGCTGGTCTCGAACTCCTGACCTTGTGATCCACCTGCCTCGGTCTCCCAACATGCTGGGATTATAGGCGTGAGTCACCTCACTTGGCCAATAACTTCTTTCAATGAAGTCTTCCACTGAGAACAAACAGGAAATCATAAAAAAATATTTTTCAAAATTTGTTTAAAACCATTGTAGGCCGGGCGCGGTGGCTCATGCCTGTAATCCCAGCACTTTGGGAGGCCAAGACGGGCAGATCACAAAGTCAGGAGATCGAGACCATCCTGGCTAACATGGTGAAACCCCATCTCTACTTATCTTTATGTGAACTGCGTTCAGGGCTAAAAGCCTCTCCCTAGGGAGCATTTGTCACAAACTTTTAGAGGCAAATATTTTAATGCCACAGTTGCCTGAAGAAATGGATAACAATTAAAGCCAAAAAGAGACTAACCAAAAAGCTTTAAAAAAAAAAGCTGGGGAAAGAGATGTCCACAGGGACTTTGAAAAGCTCAGACATGCTCTCTGCAATATAGAAGGCATGCACATTTGTCAGTTGTGTGCGTGCTCAAGAAATATCTGTGAAGGATCAAGCTCTCATCTTTGAACTGCAAACTCTGTGCAAGCAGAAAGTAAGGGCTAAGGAAGAGTTAGAAACTACCTAGCTGAGTATTGAAAGCATGCTCCAACACAAACACACAGGGTCTCTTCAGCAAAAACTGACAGATTCATGCAAGAAAGTCTTTAAGAAATTATCTGTCCAACCTGGCAACTAAGCTAATTGTATAGAGACTTCAGTGGCCACAAATGATAATAATAATAATGATACATATTTAAAAACAGATTTAACGGAATTAGTTCAGAAAAGTTACTAAAAAACAATGACTGCAACAAGGAGCAACAATAACAAACCCTGCTTCAGTGGGAAGAGGAGGATTTGATTTTTTGAGCTGTTATATTTTTTTAAATGTCTATATTTCAGTAAAAATTAATTATGTGTGAAAAAACAAGGAAGTATGCCCATACACTTTGGAAAAGAAGCAATGATAGAAAACGTCTTTGAGGAAGCCCAGACATTGGACTTACTAGATGAAGACTTTTTATCGGCTATTTTATTTTTTATTTTTATTTTTTGAGACAGTCTCGCTCTGTCACCCAGGCTGGAGTGCAATGGCACCATTTCAGCTCACTGCAACCTCAGCCTCCCAGGTTCAAGTGATCTTCCTGCCTCAGCCTCCTGAATAGATGAGATTATAAGCATCCGCCACCACACCTGGCTAATTTTTGTGTTTTTAGTAGAGATGCCCACCACCATGCTGGTCTAATCTTTTTATTTTTAGCAGAGAAGTCTTGAACTCCTGACCTCAAGTGATCTGTCCACCTCAGCCTCCCAAAGAGGTGGGATTACAGACATGAGCCACCACGGCTGGCCACACGAAGATAATCTTGAATGGAACAAGAGAGAAGCAACTTATCGATAAAAATCATTCTTTGTTGTAGTAACAGATCATTTCTTGTCAGAAACCATAGAATCCAGCAGGCAGAGGGATGACATAGAAGGTTAAAAGAAAAGAAAAAACATATAAAATTATTGTATACTCAAGCAAAACTGTTCTTCATAAATGAAAGAGAAATAAGTCATTCATTAACAGATAAACAAAAGCCAAGATAATTTTTTGGTAGCAGATCAGCCATACAAATAACCCAAAAGAAGTACTTCAAGCTAAAATGAAAGTAATTCAAGTGAAGCAATAAAGAGCACCAACACAGGTAACTAAGTAGAAGAACAAGAAGTTTTTCTCCTACCTGCTTTAAAATACAACTGCATAAAGCAAAAATTATGTATCTATGCTGATGGAAACCCAATGAATAAAGTTAGAATTTGTGACTTTAATAGTATAGAGCAGATTGGAGAATAAAATTATTTAGAAACAAAGTTGTTTATATTATGGAAATTAAGTTAATATTAATATAAATTAGATTGTTATAAATTAAGGTATTAATGGTGATTCACAAGGCAACCATTATAAAGTAACTCAAAAATATATATTAAAATTATCAAAGGGGAATTAAAATGATACATGTGAAAATATCCATTTAACATAAAAGAATGGAATAATGGAGGAATTTGGGAAAAACAGACATAAGAGATATAGAAAACCACAAAATGGCAGATATAAATAAATTCTATTGTAGGGGGTTGAATTTTATCTCCCTAAAGTATATGTCCATCTAGAAAATCAGAATGTAATTCTATTTGGAATGAAAGTTCCTGCAGATACAATTTCAGTAACGATCCCAAGATCAGAATATATACGGTGACAGTGAGCCCTAAATTCAATAATGAGTGATGCCCTTATAAGAGACAGAAATCAAATGCACACAGAGACAAAGAAAATAATATCCTGTGATGACCAAGGCAAAAACTGGAATTATGCTGCCTTAAGACAAGAAATACCAAGGATTGCTTGTAGCCACCAAAATATAGAAGAGAAGCATGAATAAGACAGCCCTCAGAGATTCTCCAAAAGGCACCCAGACTTCCAACACTTGGATTTTGGATTTTTGGTCTCTAACACTGTTTCTCTTGTTATAAGCCACCTAATTTGTTGCAATTTGTTGTAACAGTTCTAGAATACTCATACACCTACCTTATTAATAATTCCATTAAATGTAAATGAATTAAATTCTCTAAATACAAGGCAAATATTAGATAAATTGATTAAAAATACATGATTCAACTATATGCTGTGTATAAAAAAGTCATTTGCATACAAATACATAAATAGATTAAAAAGGAAAAGATGGGAAAACCTATTACATGCAAACAATAACCAAAAGAGAACTAGAGTGTTTATACCATTGTCAGGCAAAATAGACTTTAAAACAAAGTTGTTAATAGAGGCAAAGTTGGATATTTTATAATAATAAAAAGGACAATTCATTAATAATATATAGCAATTATAGCCTGATGGGATTTACCAACAGATCCTCAAAGTATAGGATTAAAAAAAAAGCTGACAAAATACAATATGTAATAGGGAGAAACTGATAATCCAAGAGTAATAGTTGAAAACTTCAATCTCCCACTCTCAATAATTGATGAAACAGCTAAGCAGAATTTCAAAAAGAGGGTAGAAGACTTTAACACAACAAAACATAGAATATATCTATAGACAATTTCACCGACAATAGCAGAATACACATTCTCATCAATAATAATAACAAAACATTTTTTGTGATTGGCCATATGTTAATTCATAAAACAAACCTCAAAAAATTTATAAGGACTGAAGACCTACAAAGTATTTTCTCAGACAAGCATAAAAGAAACATAAATATAAATATCAAAGCAAATTTTGGGATTTCACAAATACATTTAAATTTTAAAATGCATTCGTAAATAACCAATAAGTCAGAAAGAAAATCAAAATGGAAATAAAAAAATTAACTTTCAGATACATGATAAGAAAAATATAAAACACCAACACTACTAAAATTCAGTGAAAACATTGATCAGAGAAAAATTTAGAGCTGTAATCACTTATATTATGAAAGAAGAAATATTTTAAATAAGTAACATAATCTTTCGTTTTGAGAAACTATAAAAAGATGAGAAAACTAAACCCAAGATTAGCAGAAAGAAAAAACAAAGAGAGGAGATGCATAAAATACAGAATAGAAACAAATACAAATAATTACAAAATCAAAAATTAATTTGTTGAAAATATTTTTAAAAATTCATAAATCTTTAGCTCCACTGATCTAGCAAGAAAGTAAGATATGATTTACTAAAACTCAGAATTAATGAGAGGACATTACTAGCAACTTTATAGAAACATATATTTTTTAAAGCAGTAGAATACTGTGACGAACTCTGTGCCAACAAGTTAGATAGTGTAGATGAGATGGAAAAATTTCTAGAAAGACAGACTAAAACTAAATCAAGAAGGAATAGACAATCTAAATAAATCTATAACAAGTAAAACCTTTTTTAGTGATTAAAAACATTTCATACACAAACACATACAGAGAGAGAGAGAGACTGAGTTCAGGACCACATGGCTTTACTAGTAAACTCTGTGAAATATTTAAAGAAGAATTAACACAAATCATTCAAAAAATTTCTTATTAATTAGAAGAAAAAAATAATACTTCCTAATTTACTCTATGAGTACTGATCCAAGACCAAAACATCACAAGAAAAGAAAGCTACAAGCTGATATTCCTTATATTATAGATGCAAAAATCCTTAACCAAATACCAGCAAACCAAAGGTATAATCATCCAATAGGTTATTGTTGCCCACTGTACAGATAGAACTTATTTACTGAGACAGCAATATTGCAATAGAGAAAGAGTTTAATAAATATATGGCAGGCTAAGCAGAAGACTAGAGTTTATTACTCAAATTGGTCTCTCCCAGAATTTGGAGACTTTTTTTTAAGTTCAATTTGGTGGGCAGGAGTTAAGGGAATAGGTGCTGCTAATTGGTTGGGGATGAAAATAACAGAGGTGTGGAAAGCGGTCCTTGTGCACTGAGTGAATTTCTGGGTGGGGCCACAGGACCAGTTGATTCAAGAATTTACAGGTTCGGGTTAGAGTCAGTCAGTCCCCAGAAATGCAAAAGTCTGAAAAACACCTTAAAAGAGCAATTTTAGTTTCTACAGTAATGATGTTATCTATAGTAATAATTAGGGAACTTACACATCTTGTGACCTCCAGAATAACGGTAGTTATCATTAACTACATCTTGCCAGAATTGAGGCCCCTCTCATAATCCTAACCTTGTAGCCTTTCATTAGTTTTACAAACGTGGTTTTGGTCTCTGAAAGAAGTAGTTTTGGGAAAGGCTATTATCATCCTTACTTTAAGGTTAAACTATAAGCTAAATTTCTCTCAAAGTCAGCTTGGCCTATACTTAGAAATGAACAAGGACAGCTTGGAGGTCAGCTAGAGGGTCAGCTAAAAGCAAGAGGGAGTCGAGTGTGTCAGATTTCTCTTGCTGTCATAATTTTCCAAAGGTGGCTTCAAAAAGATTATACAACATGACCAAGTGAAATTTCTTCCGGAAAGATAAGCCTGGTTTAAAATGTAAAACTCAATCTATTTAATATAGCATATTAATAGAATAACAAGGCAAGAAACAACACAATTATCCCAATAGACACAGAAAATGCATTTGCATGGATATTTCTAATCTCGCCTTACAGTCAGATAACTGCTTTTTTTTTTTTCCAGGCTTGTATAAGAGACCAGTCTTTTTTTTTTTTTTTTTTTCTTTAAGAATTGGCAGACAATATAGTTGACAAAGATTTTATTACTGGAAATAGGTCCTCATCCAGACCTCAAGATAGGGTTCTTGGATCTCACACAAGAAATAATTCAGGGTGAGTCCCCAGTGCAAAGTAAAAGCAAGTTTATTAAAAAAAATAGAGAAATAAAAGAATTGCTACCCCATAAACAGAGCAGCACCGAGGGCTGCTGGTTGCTTATTTTTATGGTTATTTCTTGATTATATGCTAAACAAGGGGTAGAATTATTCATACCTCCCCTCACTAGACCATATAGAGTAACTTCCTGATGTTGCCGTAGCATTCGTAAACTATCATGGTGCTGGTGGGAGGGTAGCAGTGAGGACGACCAGAGGTAACTCTCATGGCCATCTTGGTTTAGGTGGGTTTTAGCCAACTTCTTTACTGCAACTTGTTTTATCAGCAAGGAGTTTATGACCTGTATCTTGTGCAGACCTCCTATCTCATCCTGAGACTTAGAATGTCTTAACCATCTGGGAATGAAACCCAGCAGTTCTCAGCCTCATTTTACCTAGCTCCTATTAAAGATGGAGTTGCTCTGGTTCACATGCCTCAGAGCGTATGAAAAGAGGAATTTCAGTTAACCTAGAGGTTCCCATGGGAGAAGCAAAATCAAATGGAGGAAGAAGACAAGACTAATCCTCATAATTTTTTTTTTTTTTTTCTGAAAATGGTCCAAGTCTATGAGACAGGTTTGGACACAGGGACTTTTATACTCAATTTGAAATTCCCACCACAGAAATATTCTTTATTATCTAAAGGATTGGTTGATTATTATAGCAGAAATGAAGCCCTTGAAGGTTTCCTCTGTTGCAGAAACAGTCCAGGTCAAAGGGAGTGGGTTTATCAGAAGGCTGGTATAAAAGTGAATAATTTCTTTTCTAATAACCTGGCAGTTTAGAGTAAATGCAGACATGTCAGCGCATAGGGTTCTTTAGTTTTGGACTCCTCAGTCTTAACTTAAAATACATATAAGAAGGTCTTCTTGGTCTATAGCTGTTCTAGCTGTAAACACTTGGAACTGTTTGCCTTCTACAAGGAGTTTATCCACTATTGTCACGGCAATTATAAGTTATTTTTGGTAAGGTTTACCCCTTTCTCTAGAAAAGCACAGGTTCTGAGTTTATAGGTCTTATATGGGAAATTGGTTGGAGTTCCCGATGGAGCAGTTCTAGACTCCTTGGATCCATATGAGCTCATGATTCCCTGTCTTTGTGAAACTTCACCTACCTAAGGCATTCTACTGGACACATTTGTGTCATGATTCTGAACCCATTCCAAATAGAAAATGCCCAAATAAAGTCAAAAAGTTCAAATACACCAGTCTGCAAAGTTTGAACTTACCCATGACCTCCAGTTGTTATGAGAGAGCAATGAGCATAATGTGCCCAGCGGGCACTTTCGCTTGGTTCACTCTGTGCTCCCAGGGGTTACTGGAGGTCTTCCTTAGATCTCTTTTATGATATTAAACTGGTAAAATATAACTTTAGACAAATTAAAATGAAAATAATTTATTTGGGTAAAGAATAATTCATGAATTTGGGCATCACTCAGAACCAGAAGATATTCAGAAAGCGCTGACCAGCAGTATGAGCACTAAATCTTTTATGGGTTGAGCACAGATGCAAAGTAGAAAAATGACCTAATTGACTACTTCTAGGCATCTATCTTATTTGGCCATGGTGTGGTTAGTGGGCTGATTATATTTGGTTGAAGCCTGGATCTTTATGATTACTGAAATTTGTTGTTTTTTTTTACTCTCTCTCTCTCTCTCTCTCTCTCTATATATATATATATATGCACACACACACACACGTATATATTTAATATAAATGTATAGTAATATATAAATATATATATTACTATATATACATATACATATGCATGTATATATCCTCCTAGGTTACATGTCAGTCTGTTTATGTATTAAATTAGGTTGCAGGATTTTTTAACATAGAAATTCAAGGTACAGAGACAGCCACAGGCTAAGGGCATCCTGCTTATTGAATTTAACAATGATAAGCAACCAAAGAATAAATAGATAAATTAAAATTTATTAAAATTAAAACCATTTTATTTGTCAAAGATGCTATTAAAAATGTGAAAAGATGATCTCCACAGAATGGGAGAAATATTTGTAAATGTCATATCTGGGAAGAGTATAGTAACCGTAATATATAAAGAACTCCTAAAACTCAAAAAAAAGTAGGAAATGGGCCAAGTATTAAAACAAACATTTCTGCAAAACAGTTATACAAATATACAATAAGCACATGAAAAGGTGTCAACCTCATTTGTTAGGAAATGCAAATCAAAAGCACCTTAAGATATCACTTTCTACCTGAAAAACAACTATAACTAAAAAACAAACATAGAAGTAGAAAAGAACAAGGGTTGGCAAAGATGCGGAGAAACTGGAAACCTCATACATTACTGACGAGAATATTAAATTGTGCAGATACTGCGAAAAAGTTTGCCTGTTCCACAAAAAGTTGAACAGCAGTTGCAACTCTGGGCATATCCTGAAGAGAATTGAAAACTATGCTTACACAAAAACTTGTATATGAATGCTGATATACAAGCAGTGTTATTCACAATAGCCAAAAAGTAAATACAATCCAAATGTTCATTAGCTGATAAATGGCCAAACAGTATGTGATATATCAATACAATGAAATATTATTCAGCCATATAAAGTTGTTTATTGTTACATGACACCATGTGGACCAACCTTGAAAACAGTATTCTACAGGAAAGAAATCAGACATAAGAAGTCACACACCGTATTATTGTTTTCATGTGAAATGTGGAGATAGCGTATGTATATTGAGACGTAAAGCAGAATAATACAGATGCTCCTTGACTTACAATGGTGTTATATCATGATAAATGCACCATTAAGTTGAAAATATCTTAAGTCAAAAATGCATTTAATATGCCTTATCTAATGAACATCATACCTTAGCCAAACCTACCTTAAACATGCTCAGAATCCTTACATTAGCCTACTAGTTGGGCAAAATCATATAACAACAAGACTATTTTTATAATAATGTGCTGAATATCTAATATAATTTATTGAATACTGTACTGAAAGTGAAAAAGAAAATGGTTGTATGGGTATTTGAAGTGTTGTTTCCACTGAATGCATATTGCTTTCACCTTATTATAAAGTTAAAAAAAAATTATACATGGAGCCATTGAAAGCCAAGGACCACCTATAGTTGCCAGGGGCTGGGAGAGAGATGGGGGAGTGGAGAGTGTCTGTTAATGACTCTGATTTTCTTTTATCTTTTGAGGATGATAACATATTGTTGAATTAGATAGTAATGATGGTTGTACAACTCTGTGAATATATTAAAACCCACTAAATTGTACATTTTAAAGTTGTGAATTTTACTGGGTATGAATTACATCTCAGTTAAAAATAGAGGAAGAAAGAGAGATAAGACTGAAAAATGGGAGTTTGTCAAATTAAAAAAAAACAATTTTGGATAACATTAAGGAATTGGAATTTATTTTAGATATTAGGTATTCATTAAAACATTTTAAGCAGGAAAGTACAAAGTTTTGTTTTTAGCCAGAGAGTAGTTCATAGGAGATCTGAAACAAGAACTGTAGGTACTCAGGATAGAGAACAACCTAGAAAAGAACAAGGACAAATATAAGAAAACAGAGCTAGCTAGATTTGGAAATAGCCAGTTGACCTGATGAAAAAACACATTACTTTTGTCTCTAAACCAAACATGTGAGTAGATGACATCTTGAGTCATTAATTTATACTAAAATATTATAAATAATTGATTATTTTGAATTATGTGGAGTAATTAAGTCATATTGATAAAATTAGCACATGCCAAAATGTCTTACTTTTTAAAATGTTTTAACACAGAGCTCAAGTGAAATGCAATAAATAACCAACTCCTATGTATCATAAATAATTATTAAATTATATTTTCTTCAATGTTAGCAAATATAACTAAGCATCACATTTTACAGATTTACAGAGGAATCACAGCTTCTTAAATTAATATTCATAAATATTTAAATGATATCTGACTTTGAATTCTGTGAGGGCAGAAACTGTAGCTCCAGTGTCCAATTATGTGCCTGCTTCATCAAAGATATTTTATTTAAAACATTGCTGAATACTAAAATATATAATAAATGTTATGCTTGAGTTAATAATTGTAATAACTAACATTTATCTAGCACTCTCTATGTCCTGGGTATTACGACAAGGACTTTGAAAGCATCATCACGTTTATTTCCTTCAACCATACTGTAAAGTTTTTTAAAAATGCTATTATTAATCTTCATTTTACAGTGAGGCAACTGAAGCTTGAAGAAATTAAATGACTTGTTCAATGTCATATAGGCAAGGACTCAGGGCCAGGCTGAGTTTAGGGTGAGGCTTTTGAGACAGGGCTGTACAACTACAAGGTAACTTCCTGTCTTTATTTAAAAGTTTCATATTTTGTTCATTGTGGGGTGGTTTTGGGGCATCAACTTCAATTTTTAAAATATTACATGAAAATAATATTTATTTTGATTATTGAGTGTATTAGTTTGTTTTCAGGTTGCTAATAAAGACATACCCAAAACTGGTTAATATATAAAGGAAAGAGGTTTAATCGGATCATAGTTTTGCAGGGCTGGGGAGGCCTCAGGAAACTTACAATATGGAAGAAAGGAAAGCAAGTACGCCTTTCTTCACAGGGCAGCAGGAAGGAGAAGGGCATAGTGAAGCCAGGGAAAAACCCCCTTATAAAAGCACCAGATTCAGAAGTTCGAGACCAGCCTGACCAACATGGTGAAACCCGTCTCTATTAAAAATAGAAAAAAAAAAATAGCCTGGTGTGGTGGCAGCACCTGTAATCCCAGCTACTCAGCAGGCTGAGGCAGGGGAAACGCTTGAACCTGGGAGGCAGAGGTTGCAGTGAGACAAGATCGTGCCATTGCACTCCATGGGGAAAACGCCCCCATGACTTAATTACCTCCCACTAGGTCCCTTGCACAACATGTAGGAATTACGGAAACTACAATTCAAGATGAGATTTGGGTGGGGACACAACCAAACCATATCATTGTGCTTTTTGGTAGGGCCTTAAGTTCTGTGCTTGAGGTAAGTACTTATGACGTCTCGCCCTTGCCCCAGTCCTGCTCAGGTATGGAATATCTAAGGGTTCTCAATGAGTAACCATGACAAAAATGAAGCATTGGTTAGCGCTGTTACGGTAGAGTTTTGCAAGAGTGATCCTGGAGATCATTTAGATGACCATGGTAGTTTTATGGATTAGTAAACTGAGGTTCCTAAGGGGGATTTGTGTTTGTGAAGAGTCAGGAGCAGAACATTTCAGATAAAGTACAATCACCATAGTCACATCCTCCCCAAACCTTGTATCCAATGGAAGTATACTTTAGTTTGAGATATTTTCTCTTATATTGTGTGTTTACTGGATTATGATCCTTTTCTTTAAGATAAAACATTTATAAATGCATATCTGTATTGCCATTATACTTCAAAACTTGTTTTTTTATTTTGCTACTTTTCATGTAAAATTCAGTTTTCTTTTTCTTTTTCTTTTTAATTTTTTTTTTTTTTTTTTGAGAGAGAGGGTTTTGCTCTGTCATCCAGGCTGGAGTGCAGTGGCATGATCTGGGCTCTCAGCTCTCAGCTCACTGCAAACTCCACCTCCTGGGCTCAAACAATCCTCCCACCTCAGCCTCCTGAGTAGCTGGGACCACAGGGGTTCACCACACCTGGCTATTTTTTTTCTTTTTCTTTTTTTTCCTTTTTTTTTTTGAGAAGGAGTCTCAGTCTGTCACCAGGGTGGAGTGCAGTGGCACAATCTTGGCTCACTGCAGCCTCCTCCTCCTGGGTTCAAGCGATTCTCTTGCCTCAGCCTCCCAAATAGCTGGGATTACAGGCACATGCCAACCCACCCAGCTAATTTTTGTATTTTTAGGAGAGACAGGTTTCACCATGTTGGCCAGGATGGTCTCAATCTCCTGACCTTGTGATCTGCCCTGCCCGCCTTGGCCTCCCAAAGTGCTAGGATTAGAGGGGTGGGCCACTGCACCAGGCAGGCTTTTTCTTTCTTTTTAAGGGGTTTCAAAATTCAGTTCTATGGCCCTTTATATTTATTTTGTTTATATTTAGGTTTATAAGAAATCTATTTCCACCAACAGACATCTTTCCAAATACCTTGAAAGTAAATTTGTCACAGTATCAATATATATTCTCTAGTAATAACAGACTTCTAAGATGAACAGAATGTCATAGGCAGGCTTGATCTCCAGTTTCGCTGGCATGCATTTTTCCTTCTTAGACTGGGGAGAAGGTGACTAGCTGACACTTTGAACAAGAGGACTTCTTGTTAATACTAAAGATAAGAGTAGAAAATTGTGTGAATATAAGCAAATTGCATAAAAATGTGTTTGCAGTGACCTAATGACTACTTTGGATGATTATAGCAATTGATAAATTATTATGATCACAACTCTTATTTATCTTTAACAAAATGGTAATATCTCCAAGCTCAATTTTAGTTAGTATATTTAATCCATTATTTTGGCTTCCAGAAAATAAATCACTTAAGAATCAATGCTTAGTTCTGGTTCTATCTATCAGCCTGATAAAATAATTTGAAACTAAGGTTTAAGCTCAAGAGACCAAAATAAAAATGTGTGAGCGCACAAGTGTGTGTTTGTGCACGTACGCTTGTGCGTGTGTGATAGAATGGAATGGTCTGATACCTTTATTCCCTTCATTCTGTCTCATCTTCACTGGTAAGGAGGAGGTTTTTCATAATAATGACTTACTATGTCATTCCATGTGGGGGTATATATCATAAATGCTGTACTGTAAGTATAAGAATCTACCACAGTCCTTCTAAGATGGAGCCAGAAACAGGTTTTACCAAACAAGAAAGTAAGGGGTAAATGGGTTCCTCTAAACTGAAAGGAGGTTGTATGCTCTGAGAGAAGCATATGGTTAGAAAAAGAGAGAGGGGGCCAGGCGTGGTCACCCACGCCTATAATCCCAGCACTTTGGGAGGCCGAGGCGGGCGGATCATGAGGTGAAGAGATAGAAATCATCCTGGCCAACATGGTGAAACCCCGTCTCTAATAAAAATACAAAAATTAGCTGGGCATGGTGGCGGGCGACTGTAGTCCCAGCTACTCGGGAGGCTGAGGCAGGATAATTGCTTGAACCTGGGAGGCGGAGGTTGCAGTGGGCCGAGATCGCGCCACTGCACTCCAGCCTGGCGACAGAGCAAGACTCTGTCTCAAAAAAAAAAAAAAAAAAAAAAAGAGGGCAGGAAACAGATGATGCAATCACAGAACTCCATTCTCTCCATTCTCTTTGTCACAGTCATCGTTTCCAGGATGGCACATTAGTCCATTACCAACTTCCGAAAAGGTTAATAAGAGGATGATGGGACAGAAAGAGTTTCTCTTCCTTTAGGATAATGGGCTCTGTATAGGGTAAACATACACTGCAGATTTCCTAGGAATGTTCTGGTTTATACATCTTTTATTGGAATAGTTATTAATAGCACCCATTTTCACCTTCACAGATGTCTTTCTTTGGATATTAATAAATACAGTTATTTGCCTCACAAATCAGTTAAGCCTGAAGCTGCTAGCGTCCCTTTCTCTTGTTCAAATGAATTTAACTATCTGCAGAATAAAAACAATCTCTGAAAAATTATAAGGCAAAGAAATGTAAAGATACAGAAACCTCACATCATCCATAGCCTCTGAATTTATGTATATTTCAGGCCATACTACCTCTGGCTTGAGGCAATTACTTGAGCCAATAATATCCTTTTGTTTTTTTCTTAAACTTGCCACTCAGAACCCAAAAGACTTCTAATAACACATTTAGCATCTTATTTTTTTATCTGAGTTGTTACTTTTATCTAATCTTCCATATTGTTTATATATTGTTGTATAAATGGAGACCTTGTCGTATTTCTCTTTTTATTTTTCACTAATAAAAGAAATATTTACTACTGAGTAGGTGCTCAGTAAATATTATTGAATGAATATAAGAATTCATGAGTGAATGAATGAATGAATAGTTGATGTGTTCAATAAAGGATCAACAAAATATAGCTTTCCTGGTAGATTACTGCAATGATGGGATATAAACATATGTAGAAGATCCTTATTTGTTCAAGTTCTGAAAGGTCTAGAACTAAATTTGCACATAATCTCTCTTCCCTCTCTCTTGACTAAACCCCCTAATGCAGCACCTGCATCTCCTGGGGAAGCAACTCTGTATTGGTCACTTCTCTTTCTACAACTCTTGTGACCACTGACAACTTTTACTCTGGACTATGTTTGCAAGGGTGTCACATACTAAACATCCATAGAAAATATGACGTATCTACCTCTAGAGCAGAGGGCAAGTTTGTTTATTGACTAGCATAAGGACAATTTCTCCTTATAGGACAACAGTGGGGCAGAATTGTTTGGAGCTCATTACTTTAATTGAATTAAAATTTAGTTAAATTTTAAAGGCTGAGTTTATTAGTTGACTCAGGTTACCATAACAAAATAGCACAGGCTAGGTGGTTTAAACAACAGACATTAATTTTTTTCACGGTTCGAAAGCTAGAAGTCCACGAGCAAGGTGCCAGCAAACTCAGCTTCTGGTGAGGAATCTCTTCCTAGTTTGTAGACAGCTACGCTCTTGTGTTCCAACATGGCATTTCCTCTGTGCTTGCACAGAGACTAAGATTTCTGATGTTTCTTTCTCTCCTCATAAGGACATTAACCCTATCAGATTAGAGCCCCACCTTTATGGCCTCATTTAATTTTAATTAGCACCGCAAAGGCCTTATTTCCAAATACAGTCACATTCAGGGTTAGGGCTTCAACATATAAACTTTGGAAGACATGATTCAGTTCATAATGCCAGGATTCCCTAAACTTAGGGTTCCTCAGCTAATGCAAACCTATTGCCTGCACAGCACCCACTTAGGCACACCCATATCGCTCCTGTAGGGCACAAGAAACAAGGAAAAACTGCATGTACATGACGATCACACTGCTATCTGCTTGCTGTGCAGTGAGTGAGTAATAATGTCCTTTACTCTTCTGATCAATGAGTCATGTGTCTTCTGCTAGCATCCTTGAAACCGCAGCAGACTAGTTTGCTATCTTAGAAGTACAGTCAACCATTGGATAATACAGATGTTAGGGGCACAGTTAAAAATTGCATGTAGCTTTTGGCTCCTCTAAAACTTAACTACTAATAGCCTACTGTTCACCAGAAGGAAGCCTTACTGATAACATAAACAGTCAACACATATTTTGTATGTTATATATGTTATATACTGTATTCTTAAAGTAACCTAAAAAATGTTGTTAGGAAAATCATAAGTGGAAATGGATCATCATAAATATCATCATCCTCATTGTCTTTACATTGAACTTGCTGAGAAAGAATAAGAGGACGGCTTGGTGGCACAGTTTTTGCTCCAGATAAAGTAATTGTGTGCCTACTAAGTGTTAGCTATTACATTAAACCTGTTTTGAGTTTCTTTTAACTCATTTTCATTAAAAATTTAAATATTAATATGGTGAATAATACTGGAATTATTTACAATAAAGTTCAATAATTACTGGCGGCTCTCTAGATGCAGAACTGACTACCATATGCCATACATTCATAAATATTCAATTAAAATGTCAACAATAGTGATGGCTATGACACTTTCTTTAAGAAAACAACAAAGTTCTAATTTATACTATCTATAAGAGAAAAAATATCTGACATTAAATAGATTTTCTAAAATTTTCAGTCTAAATCTCCTTTGAGTTTTATTCTTGAGATTTTTTTTCTTTTCTGAGGAAAATTTTAATGCAACAATTATCAAATTCAGTACAGGAAAAAATCATCTGTATAGTGGCTATATATTAAACTACTTGATACAAAATAGCCATATGTTTGAAATGTACAATTATTTTCTTCTTTTAAATGTTTATAGCAGCTTTATTCATTATAGTCAAGAACAAATTATGATATATCCATACAATCTAATACTACTTAACAATAAAAAAAAATTACTGGGGCCAGGCGCGGTGGCTCAAGCCTGTAATCCCAGCACTTTGGGAGGCCGAGGCGAGCTCCAGACCATCCTGGCTAACATGGGGAAACCCCGTCTCTACTAAAAATACAAAAAAATTAGCTGGGCGTGATGGCGCACGCCTGTAGTCCCGGCTACTCGGGAGGCTGAGGCAGGAGAATTGCCTGAATCTGGGAGGCGGAGCTTGCAGTGAGCCGAGATTGGGCCACTGCACTCCAGCCTGGGTGACAGAGTGAAACTCCATTTAAAAAAAAAAAAAAAAATTACTGGATAAATGCAACAACACGGATGAGTCTCATAAACAGCAAGCTGAGTGAAAGAAGCCAAACACAAAAGAGTACATACTGTCTGATTCCATTTTTATGGAATGCTGGTAAAGACAAATCTGATCTATAGCGACAGAAAGCAGGTCAGTGGTGCCTGGGGCCAGGGGTGGTGAGTCGAAGTGTTGACTGGGAAGGACACAGGGAAATTTTGGGGTGATGGAAATGTTTATATCTTGATTGTGATGGCGGTTGCATAGATGTATGCCAAAAAAAAGAAGAAAGAAAAGATTCAAGAAAGCAAGAAAGAAGCCAGTCACAGAAGACCACACCCTGTATTATATAAAACTCCATCTATATGAAATTTCCAGAAAAGGCGAAACTGTAGAGACAGAGAATTGGTCAAGAGTTATCAATTGTATACTTAAATGGGTACATAAAAAAGCAGGTCAAAATGTTGTTAAAAATGCAACAATTCAAGTTATCTACTGTGAAAATGCCATAAAGAATTAGTATCTCTAGAATCATTACAGCAGTCATCTTCTAGTGCAAGACACAGTACCATTTTTAACAGCCTTATTGACGAATAATTTGCATATTATAAAATTCTCCCCTTTTAAGTGCAATTATAGAACTTTTGGTGACTATATATGATTATGCAACCAGCACCACAATCCAGTTTAAAACATACCCATCACTCCAGAAAGTTCCCTCACACCTGTGGCGTTCAATCTCTTCTCCCACCACAGCCGACCACCGAACCAATTCTCTGTCTCTATAGTTTTGCGTTTTCTAGAAATTTCATATAAATGGAATTTATATAATACAAAATGTAGTCTTTTGTGACTGGCTTCCCTCCTACCGCCCCGAATCCTTTCTCTCCTCTTCCTCCCTTTTTTTTCCTTTTTTTTTTAAATTATATTTTAAGTTTTAGGGTACATGTGCACAATGTGCAGGTTTGTTACATATGTGTAATGTGCCATGTTGCTGTGCTGCACCCATTAACTCGTCATTTAACATTAGGTATATCTCCTAATGCTATCTCTCCCCCTTCCCCACACCCCACAATAGGCCCAGGTGTGTGATGTTCCCCTTCCTGTGTCCATGTGTTCTCATTGTTCAATTCCTACCTATGAGTGAGAATATGCGGTGTTTGGTTTTTTGTCCTTGTGATAGTTTGCTGAGAATGATGGTTTCCACCTTCATCCATGTCCCTACAAAGGACATAAACTCATCATTTTTTATGGCTGCATAGTAGTCCATGGTGTGTATGTGCCACATTTTCTTAATCTGGTCTGTCACTGATGGACATTTGGGTTGGTTCCAAGTCTTTGCCATTGTGAATAGTGCCACGATAAACATACGTGTCCATGTGTCTTTATAGAAGCATGTTTTATAATCCTTTGGGTATATACCCAGTAATGGGATGACTGGGTCATATGGTATTTCTAGTTCTAGATCCCTGAGGAATCGCCACACTGACTTCCACAATGGTTGAACTAGTTTACAGTCCCACCAACAGTGTAAAAGTGTTCCTATTTCTCCACATCCTCTCCAGCACCTGTTGTTTCCTGACTTTTTAATGATTGCCATTCTAACTGGTGTGAGATGATATCTCATTGTGGTTTTGATTTGCATTTCTCTGATGGCCAGTGATGATGAGCATTTTTTCATGTGTCTTTTGGCTGCATAAATGTCTTCTTTTGATAAGTGTTTGTTCATATCCTTTGCCCACTTGTTGATGGGGTTGTTTGATTTTTTCTTGTAAATTTGTTTGAGTTCTTTGTAGATTCTGGATATTAGCCCTTTGTCAGATGAGTAGATTGCAAAAATTTTCTCCCATTCTGTAGGTTGCCTGTTCACTCTGATGGAAGTTTCTTTTGCTGTGCAGAAGTTCTTTAGTTTAATTAGATCCCATTTGTCAATTTTGGCTCTTGTTACCATTGCTTTTGGTGTTTTAGACATGAAGTCCTTGCCCATGCCTATGTCCTGAAAGGTATTGCCTAGGTTTCCTTCTAGGGTTTTTATGGTTTTAGGTCTAACATATAAGTCTTTAATCCATCTTGAATTAAGTTTTGTTTAAGGTGTAAGGAAGGGATCCACTTTCAGCTTTCTACATATGGCTAGCCAATTTTCCCAGCACCATTTATTAAATAGGGAATCCTTTCCCCATTTCTTGTTTTTGTCAGGTTTGTCAAAGATCAGATAGTTGTAGATATGCAGCATTATTTCTGAGGGCTCTGTTCTGTTCCATTAGTCTATATCTCTGTTTTGGTACCAGTACCATGTTGTTCTGGTTACTGTAGCCTTGTAGTATAGTTTGAAGTCAGGTAGCATGATGCCTCCAGCTTTGTTCTTTTGGCTTAGGATTGACTTGGCAATGTGGGCTCTTTTTCAGGTCCATATTAACTTTAAAGTAGTCTTTTCCAATTCTGTGAAGAAAGTCATTGGTAGTTTGATGAGGATGGCATTGAATGTATAAATTACCTTGGGCAGTATGGCCATTTTCACGATATTGATTCTTCCTACCCATGAGCATGGAATGTTCTTCCATTTGTTTGTATCCTCTTTAATTTCCTTGAGCAGTGGTTTGTAGTTCTCCTTGAAGAGGTCCTTCACATCCCTTGTAAGTTGGATTCCTAGGTATTTTATTCTCTTTGAAGCAATTGTGAATGGGAGTTCACTCATGATTTGGCTCTCTGTTTGTCTTTTCTTGGTGTATAAGAATGCTTGTGATTTTTGCACATCGATTTTGTAACCCAAGACTTTGCTGAAGTTGCTTATCAGCTTAAGGAGATTTTGGGCTGAGACAGTGGGGTTTTCTAGATATACAATCATGTCATCTGCAAACAGGGACAATTTGACTTCCCCATTTCCTAATTGAATACCCTTTATTTCCTTCTCCTGCCTGATTGCCCTGGCCAGAACTTCCAACACTATGTTGAATAGGAGTGGTGAGAGAGGGCATCCTTGTTTTGTGCCAGTTTTCAAAGGGAATGCTTCCAGTTTTTGCCCATTCAGTATGATATTGGCTGTGGGTTTGTCATAGATAGCTCTTATTATTTTGAGATACATCCCTTCAATACCTAATTTATTGAGAGTTTTTAGCATGAAGTGTTGTTGAATTTTTTCAAAGGACTTTTCTGTATCTATTGAGATAATCATGTGGTTTTTGTCATTGGTTCTGTTTATATGCTGGATTACATTTATTGATTTGCATATGTTGAACCATCGTTGCATTCCAGGGATGAAGCCCACTTGATCATGGTGGATAAACTTTTTGATATGCTGCTGGTTTCGGTTTGCCAGTATTTTTCTGAGGATTTTTGCATTGGTGTTCATCAGGGATATTGGTCTAAAATTCTCTTTTTTTTGTTGTGTCTCTGCCTGGCTTTGATATCAGGATGATGCTGGCCTCATAAAATGAGTTAGGAAGGATTCCCTCTTTTTCTATTGATTGGAGTAGCTTCACAAGGAATGGTACCAGCTCCTCCTTGTACCTCTGGTAGAATTCGGCTGTGAATCTGCCTGGTCCTGAACTTTTTTTGGTTGGTAAGCTATTAATTGTTGCCTCAATTTCAGATCCTGTTATTGGTCTATTTAGAGATTCAACTTCTTCCTAGTTTAGTCTTGGGAGGGTGTATGTGTTGAGGAATTTATCCATTTCTTCTAGATTTTCTAATTTATTTGCGTAGAGGTGTTTGTAGTATTCTCTGATGGTAGTTTGTATTTCTGTGGGATCAGTGGTGATATCCCCTTCATTATTTTTTATTACATCTATTTGATTCTTCTCTCTTTTATTCTTTATTAGTCTTGCTAGTGGTCTATCAATTTTGTTGTTCTTTTCAAAAAACCAGCTCCTGGATTCACTGATTTTTTGAAGGGTTTTTTGTGTCTCTATTTCCTTCAGTTCTGCTATGATCTTAGTTATTTCTTGTCTTCTGCTAGCTTTTGAATGTGTTTGCTCTTGCTTCTCTAGTTCTTTTAATTGTGATGTTAAGGTGTCAATTGCAGATCTTTCCTGCTTTTTCTTGTGGGCATTTAGTGCTATAAATTTCCTTCTACACACTGCTTTGAATGTGTCCCAGGGATTCTGGTATGTTGTGTCTTTGTTCTCATTGGTTTCAAAGAACATCTTTATTTCTGCCTTAATTTTGTTATGTACCCAGTAGTCATTCAGGAGCAGATTGTTCAGTTTCCATGTATTTGAGCAGTTTTGAGTGATTTTCTTAATCCTGAGTTCTAGTTTGATTGCATTGTGGTCTGAGAGACATTTTGTTATAATTTCTTTCTTTTCTATTTGCTGAGGAGTGCTTTACTTCCAACTATGTGGTCAATTTTGGAATAGGTGTGGTGTGGTGCTGAAAAGAATGTTTATTCTGTTGATTTGGGGTGGAGAGTTCTGTAGATGTCTATTAGGTCCACTTGGTGCAGAACTGAGTTCAATTCCTGGATATCCTTGTTAACTTTCTGTCTTGTTGATCTGTCTGTTGTTGACAGTTGGATGTTAAAATCTCCCATTACTACTGTGTGGGAGTCTAAGTCTCTTTGTAGGTCTCTAAGGACTTGCTTTATGAATCTGGGTGCTCCTGTATTGGGTGCATCTATATTTAGGATAGTTAGCTCTTCTTTTTGAATTGATCCCTTTACCATTATGTAATGGCCTTCTTTGTCTCTTGTGATCTTTGTTGGTTTAAAGTCTGTTTTATCAGAGACTAGGATTGCAACCCCTGCCTTTTTTTTGTTTTCCATTTGCTTGGTAGATCTTCCTCCATCCCTTTATTTTGAGCCTATGTGTGTCTCTGCATGTGAGATGGGTTTCCTGAATATAGCACACTGATGGGTCTTGACTCTTTATCCAATTTGCCAGTCTGTGTCTTTTAATTGGAGCACTTAGTCCATTTACGTTTAAGGTTAATATTGTTATGTGTGAATTTGATCCTCTTATTGTGATGTTAGCTGGTTATTTTCCTCGTTAGTTGGTGCAGCTTCTTCCTAGTATCGATGGTCTTTACAATTTGGCATGTTTTTGCAGTGGCTGATACTGTTTTTTCCTTTCCATGTTTAGTGCTTCCTTCAGGAGCTCTTTTAGGGAAGGCCTGGTGGTGACAAAACCTCTCGGCATTTGCTTGTCTGTAAAGTATTTTATTTCTCCTTCACTTATGAAGCTTCGTTTGGCTTGATATGAAATTATGGGTTGAAAATTCTTTTCTTTAAGAATGTTGAATATTGGCCCCCACTGTCTTCTGGCTTGTAGAGTTTCTGCCAAGAGATCCACTGTTAGTCTGATGGGCTTCCCTTTGTGGGTAACCCGACCTTTCTTTCTGGGTGTCCTTAACATTTTTTCCTTCATTTCAACTTTGGTGAATCTGACAATTATGTGTTTTGGAGTTGCTCTCCTCGAGGAGTATCTTTGTGGCATTCTCTGTATTTCCTGAATTTGAATGTTGGCCTGCCTTGCTAGATTGGGGAAGTTCTCCTGGATAGTATCCTGCAGAGTGTTTTCCAACTTGGTTCCATTCTCCCCATCACTTTCAGGTACATCAATCAGACATAGATTTGGTCTTTTCACATAGTCCCATATTTCTTGGAGGCTTTGTTCATTTCTTTTTATTCTTTTTTCTCTAAACTTCTCTTCTCGCTTCATTTCATTCATTTGATCTTCCATCACTGATATCCTTTCTTCCAGTTGGTCAAATCGGCTACTGAGGCTTGTGCATTCATCACATAGTTCTCATGCCATGATTTTCAGCTCCATTAGGTCCTTTAAGGACTTCTCTGCATTGGTTATTCTAGTTAGCCATTCATCTAATCTTTTTTCAAGGTTTTTAACTTCTTTGCCATGGGTTCGAACTTCCTCCTTTAGCTCAGAGTAGTTTGATTGTCTGAAGCCTTCTTCTGTCAACTCATCAAAGTCATTCTCTGTCCAGCTTTGTTCCGTTGGCGGTGAGGAGCTGCGTTCCTTTGGAGGAGGAGAGGCACTCTGATTTTTAGAGTTTCCAGTTTTTTTGCTCTGTTTTTTCCCCATCTTTGTGGTTTTATCTACCTTTGGTCTTTAATGATGATGATGTACAGATGGGTTTTGGGTGTGGATGTCCTTTCTGTTTGTTAGTTTTCCTTCTAACAGTCAGGACGCTCAGCTACAGGTCTGTTGGAGTTTGCTGGAGGTCCATTCCAGACCCTGTTTGCCTGGGTATCAGCAGCGGAGGCTGCAGAACAGTGGATATTGGTGAACAGCAAATGTTGCTACCTGATTGTTCTTCTGGAAGTTTTGTCTCAGAGGAGTACCCGGCCATGTGAGATGTCAGTCTGCCCCTACTGGGTGTTGCCTCCCAGTTAGGCTACTCAGGGGTCAGGGACCCACTTGAGGAGGCAGTCTGTCCATTCTCAGATCTCAAACTGCGTCCTGGGAGAACCACTACTCTCTTCTAAGCTGTCAGACAGGGACATTTAAGTCTGCAGAGGTTACTGCTGTCTTTTTGTTTGTCTGTGCCCTGCCCCTAGAGGTGGAGCCTATAGAGGCACGCAGGCCTCCTTGAGCTATGGTGGCTTCCACCCAGTTCGAGCTTCCTGCCTGCTTTGTTTACCTAAGCAAGCCTGGGCAATGGCGGGTGCCCCTCCCTCATCCTCGCTGCCACCTTGCAGTTTGATCTCAGACTGCTGTGCTAGCAATCAGTGAGACTCCGTGGGCGTAGGACCCTCCGAGCCAGGTGCGGGATATAATCTCCTGGTGCACCATTTCCTAAGCCCGTCGGAAAAGCACAGTATTCGGGTGGGAGTGACCCGATTTTCCAGGTGCCGTCTGTCACCCCTTTCTTTGACCAGGAAAGGGAACTCCCTGACCTCTTGCACTTCCCAAGTGAGGTAATGCCTCGCCCTGCTTCGGCTCACGCACGGTGCGCTGCATCCACTGTCCTGCGCCCACTGTCTGGCACTCCCTAGTGAGATGAACCCAGTTCCTCAGACGGAAATGCAGAAATCACCCATCTTCTGTGTTGCTCACGCTGGGAGCTATAGACTGGAGCTGTTCCTATTCTGCCATCTTGGCTCCACCCTGAAATGTACAATTATTTTCTTAAAGAATCTGGAAATAAAATGAATGCAAAAAATAATTTTTAAAATACTAAAACATTATATTATTTTGAAAAATTCTTTTAGACTATCTTTTTGGTTCTCTTGACAAAGAACTTTAAACAATTGGCACTAAGAAGACTAGCCTAGGTATTGGATGGCTGGATAACAAAGAAAGAGATATATATGAAAATTACTTCCCTGGAGTTACTGTGGAAGGCTCTCCTGGACTTATTGTGGAAGGATCTTCCTCTTGAGATAGTGCAATGCTATTAGCTCTTTCTACACTCTGGTTTAACTATATAGATTCCCTCTTTTTTAACCTACAAAAGCCAAACTAATTAAACTTTGGTTAGAACTGCATACATGTGACTGTAATATGTGCCCCAGTAGTCCAACATTGTGTGCTGAGCTAAAAAACACTACCATACCACAGCTCCATATACACATTCCCACTGCTGTTCATCAAAACAGAAGGAGCTTCTTACCAGTTCTTTTCCTAAAATATATTTCATAAAAACTAGGCACTTAATATCTTTGTAGGCTATTTCCTTTAAAACAGAGGCAGAAAAGAGAGGACCTAAATACCATTAGCTTTACTTTTCTATTCTATTTATGGAGACAAATCTAATAAATCAAGATTTTAATCAAGTCTGGACTTATAGACCAAAACAAAAGTGACCTTGGATTCATAAGGTTCATAAATCAGCATGGACTCTCTGACCGTTGACCAGTATGGATCTGGTTTCTTCTCCTTTCTTCCTTCCTTCCTTCATTTTTCCCCCTTTATTATGCTAGGAAAATATTTGTCTTTCAAATAGAGAAAATATAATTTGCAAGATGAAATTTTGAAATTATAACTCTCAAGGTTACATAATCATTAAATCATCAATGCAAATGTCTTGAGTGTTCTCAATAAAGTCTACACATTCTATTATTGTTTAGCCTATTTTGTTTGAATAGGATGTTCTCTAAAAACTCTGAGTATTTATTGTAGGTATGAGTTCAAGATAATTTGAAGGATCAGAATCCCAAGAAATGAAAGAAAACTAGATAATGATAATTAAACTATTTGATACTAATCATAACATATTTTTCCCAGTATATCATGTGCTTCTCACTTTTCTTCAATTGTGCACCTAATGTATAGTGTTTCTAAGGTATTTGTAGCTCACTTCGTGTGCTTTTACTGTAAACATCAACTTCTCTGGCTCCTACGTTTCCCTCTAGTATAAAATCCTGTGTCTCTATCACATATTTCACAGTTTTTTTTCTGTACATTGTAATCTGCCTGCTTCTTCTACTCCTATAATTACCAGTCTGCTGGATTTACTTACTGAAATTTTATCTTTTCTTTTATTCTACCACTCATTATATTTCAACTTGCCTCATTTGCTTTTTATTTGCAATTCTTTTTGGTTTCTCATGTTTTTTATCCTCTCTTTTGGTTCATTTTCTGTTGTCTGTCACTCATACAAGCGCCTGCTTTGCTTTTACTTTCTTTATTGTATTAACCATGTGTATTAGCCAGCTATTGCCAAAATAAGGGCTGTGTAACTAACCACCTCAAAACACAGTAGCTTACAACAATCAATATTTATTTTTCTCTCTAATGGTCTGCATGTTTGTTGGAGTAGTTCAACTTCTGCTTTTGAGTTGATTTCAAATCAGTTCCAATTGTTTTTATATTGCTCATGGGCAAGTAAGATATACAGAACATAACCTTCTCTTGATGATTCTAAGGAACAAAAGAGAACAGGTCAAAATCTCTGATCACAACATAGCCACGAACATTGCATTGGCGAAAGGAGTAGGGTAGGGATCTATACAGTTCATCCCCCAAAAGAGGTGGAGTATCACTAACAAATAATCCAACCCATCACACTCTCCTTTCTCTTTATTATTTTGCTTATTACAGTTTATTAGGTTGATGCAAACATGACATTTAGTTAATTCTTAAGCATTGGTGCTCATATCAAGTGATATTGCTTCAGTTTTTAGTCCCATCAGCTTCCTCCAGTCCCACGAAGTTACACCTTGTTCAAAAGCTCTTTATTGTGAGTCATTGTCTCTAAATACTGTAAGTAGCTTGAGCAAAAGGAAAATTAATTGGCTTATATAATCCACAGAATAGTTTGCAATCAAACCATGTGAAGGAAAGAATACAGCTGAATCTTAGGAAAAACGGGACTCAGCAACTCAGATGCTGCCAGCACTTTGTTTCTCATCTTTACTTCTTTTTGTGAGTTTTATTCTCTCTCACAGCTTACTTGCTTATTCAACCTGGTTGAACATCAGGGAACTATCAAATTTTCAACCCCAGAGAAGATCTGCATATATTTTTCTTCCTTCCAGTTTAAACAAATCAGGCAGGCCTGCTTGGGACTGGTGGCTACTGGAGCCTAGCAAGGCATAAGGAAGAGAAAGTTTCAATGTGGATGAAGAAGGACTTTTGCAGGAGAAAAAAAAAAATGAGGGGTCTGTCAACATCTTACACATCTCTTATAGTATTTTTTCTCTGTTTTATCTCATCCGTAAGCATAACTCTAGCTCTGGTTCTATCACATCTGCTCTTGGCCTGATAATGAATATTGCTCACCTATATTGGATGCTGCTGTAGATGACATAATTGGGTTAACAGGAATTCATCACTAGTATACAGTTTCTGTATATAAATGAACATCTATATGACATAAAACCAACCATTATTTATTCACTTTCTTTTAAGGTAATACAATAAAATTACTATACAATTTATTAAGAGAATGTAAGATTTTATATGAATTCTGAGATGTCTAAATCTCCTTGACAGAAAAACTCCTCCATTCAATGAAAACTGAGTAGTGTTCCTTCTGTAAAGATAGGCATCACACTTCAGGGAGAAAAAAAAAAAAAAAATCATACCATAAACTCGAGAACAGCATGACCCTCAAATTCTGAGTCTATCTTATTTGTTCTATTACACATGTGAGAATTATACATTAATTTGACTGCTATTACCAGTGATAATCTCAGTAATAGGTGCCTGAAAAGGGGGGAATGGCAAGTGCTTCGAATGAGCTGCAGAAAGCCTTTTAAGTGATAAAGTATGCTTAAAATACACCAAGGGAAAAATATAATCCTCAAAAAACAGAGGAGCTCCTTATAAGCAGTAAAATAAAATCCACTGTGGCCATTTTTGCTTTATGTGATAACCTGGATGTTATGAATAAATGTGACGTTGAGCTGAAATAATTTACCATCTGGTGGCTGACCGCACTGTCTTCCTTTTGTTGGCAGCACAGCCAATGACTATTTTGAAACTCAAATGAAGAATTTTTCAGATAGGCTGCAAATGAGAGTCCTACTTACCAAACCTGAGAGAACTATGCTAAATGTACCCTCAGTTCTACATCACTCCCTAACAAACTCAGAAATCTAAATAAAAATGAAAATTATACATCATTACACCTCCATCTGTGTGTGTGTTTCTACTCAGAATTATATTTACTAGTTTACATATTTGATTATATGGGGAAAATGTTAATGATCACCCTGTAACAATGCTTTAATGAATTCCCAAATCATAAAATTATAATTTCAAAAGCACAAACTAATTTCCAAGGTGAAATTGGTCATTAGTTGGTGGTCAAATGCTGTTATATAAATTATTTTGACAATTCAATTAAACACTTTTTTAGTAAGTGCCATTATTTACACAGTGCTACATGAAAGATGACTTAAAAGCAATTCCATCTAAACCCAGAAAAGTTTGTATTTTTCATCTGAAGATCAGATATGTAGCCAAATATTTATATCAAAAGGCAGAGTATATGTTATTAAAATACAACTTTATGCAAAGACCTTGAATATTATGACAAAATTAGAATCACAGCTAATTTTGAACCTCTGGGAAGGCTTCTTAAAGCAAGCTTTATTTAAAATGGAGATTAAAGAATTGCTAGTAGATTGATGAGTAGGTATGAGGACAAAATAATTACTATAGAAGAAATTTATCTAATATATTCTCTACTTAATCAGTGTTAGTTAACTCTAAATCCGGGTTCCTAGGAAATGTAAGTGAAGAAATGGAGTTAATAATAACCATGTTTATTGTTTGACAATAAATGATATTTGTACTATTGATTACTCCTCAAACAAAAATCATGTTGAGGAATAGTTAATAGTGCACATTTCTTGAATTACAGGTTTCATGTAAGGTAAGTGCTAGACATTGAGTTGGTGTCATGTAAGAGGCAATGATGTAGAGGGCTTCAACTATCATTCTAATAATTTTGTATCATATTAAATAGACAATGAGGTGCTTTGAAGTTTTCTGTGAAAGAACAAAGTAGTCAGTGTTGCTTTAAGTGGATTCATGTGTCCATAGGTTACAGAATGGATTTTAAAGGTGAGACTTAGAGTCAGAAAGATCAATGAAGAGACTTTGCAATAATCTTTCTGACAGGTTGTTCACAAATATGCTTCCTCTCTTTTTTTCTGAGAATATTGTAAAATTCCGTATTTCTGCCCATTTGAAGCCAGAGTAGCATGTGACTTGTTTTGGGGGGAGGGGAGAAACATTTGGGCAGAATATTTAGAATCAGGCCACTGCCATTACATGAAGTGGCTGCTCCATCGGCATTGATTCATCAGCACCCTCCTTTGATTTACACTTGATTTGTAGCATGAGCAAGGAATAAATCTTCTACATAATTAAACCATTGAGACTTGGGTGTTTGATTTCATTGCTTTATAATCTGGCCTATGCTGGCAGACCAAAAAAAAAAAAAAAGGTGATATGTTTTAGAACTATGTTCCCACCAAATCCCATATTGAAATGTAATCTCCAGAGTTCAAGTGGGGCCTGGTTCAAGGTCAGAACCAGGATCTGGATCAAGAAGGTATATCCCTCCTGAATGGCTTAGTGCCACCCCCTGGTGATGAGTAACTTCACATTTGATCTGGTTTAAGAGTGTGTGGCACCTCCTGCCACTCTCTTGCACCTGCTTTCACCATGTGGGATGCCTGCTTCCCCTTCATCTTCCATCATGATTGGAAGCTTCCTGAGGTGTCATGCTTTCTGTAAAGTGTGCAGAACTGTGAGCAAATTAAACCTCTTTTCTTTATAAATTTTGCAATCTCAGGTATTTCTTTATAGCAGTGTAAACATGGCCTAATGCAAACGGTTAAGTAGGAGTTGGACTAGCATTGAGTTAGGCAAAAAGAAATGTAAAGATAGATAATGAGACTGTTATTATATGAATATGATATTGCCTAGGTTGATATGATTCTATTCTTTGGGATTCTAGCTATCCTTTAATTTTGCAACACTTTGCTCTAAGGCCCTGCTAGGTTTCCATGAGATATCTAGTATCATTTTATTACTTTCTTTATGATGGTACCATATCATCATAGATGATATAAACCATCATAATATCTAGAAACATAAATCATGCAACATTTAGAAAAGACAAAAGCAAATGGGACATTAAGGTCATCAAAGAACACTTTGAAAAAACTGAGAAGCATGATTTCTAATAATAATACTCTTCCTAAAATTTATCTGACTCCTTATTGTTTTTAATAGGTGGAGTTAAGGTACCAGCTTCATCAGAATCACCTGGAGTCTTAATACAAATGTAAATTCCTGAGTCCCACCCAATACACATAAAAGTATTATGATCTCTGGTTGTAAATGGAGCCCAGAAATCTTCACTCTCCATGAAAATTTCAGAGAAATGCAATGCCACATTAAATTTTAAGAACTACCACTCATGTTAACATACTCTCTTTTCTTTAATTCTTAAAGCATCATTTTTTGCTTTCCTCATTTTTTACAACCCTTAACATGA
The DNA here is from genome assembly GCF_028885625.2 of Pongo pygmaeus. Lineage (NCBI taxonomy): Eukaryota > Metazoa > Chordata > Mammalia > Primates > Hominidae > Pongo > Pongo pygmaeus. The sequence goes on along the minus strand of NC_072373.2, from coordinate 125,540,804 downwards.
TATTCTGAATTTCCAATAATTTATGTATCATATATTTTAGTAGAGTTTATGTGCCCAAGAGTCATTAACTATCTACATCTTTTATTCTTTACAATGTGAGGCATAGTTATCTCATAGTAAAAATAAAAAAAAAAGTAATGATTATATGGTTCATTGATCTTAGTCACAAAAAAAAAGAAGCAAAGATTTGGTAAATGACATTGAATATTTTATGGAAACCTGATAGGGCCTTAGAGGCAGAAAACTAGCAACAATACCCAATCACAATCGAGAAGTTCTTCTAGGGAAACGTTACCATTCTTGTCACTGCAATAGCATTTGGCGATTTATAGCAGGGATTCTGCAACTTCCACACTTGCAAGACTGGTACCTTTAACAGCGTGCTTATCAGCTTTTGATTAGAATATTACTGCTAAACAATATCACTGAACTGAGATCTAGTTTATCAGTGTCCTCTATTCAATACAAATCCTTTAAATTCTCTGGACTTCAATGTTTTTCTTTGTAAAATAAAGGTCTTAAGCCATAACATCTATAAGATCTTTATTTTCTCCACAAATTCTTAAATTCCTGCCTTTCCAGTGGAAAAGTTTCAATGACAAAAAGATTCTTGTTTCCATATGCATTTGAAATCTCTCGGCATTAATTAATATTCTTTCCATTTCAGCCTATGAATCATATTATTTTAAGTGTAGTAGATGCGAATATACAGGACATAAAATAGGCGGTATTTAGGGGAGAAAAAAACAAGTCACTGAGGATTCTTTATTAAGAAACTGAATTTTTGTTATTTAAATTGATCCCAAACTCTGAAATATCACACATCTGGAGTGTGAGTGATATTTTAAAAATAATATTGTCTTCCACCCTTTGTGATATTCCTTACGTTCAAATTTCTGTCTTTTCTTTTCCTGCCTTTCAGGACCAACTGAAAGCCCTTTTTCTAGGGCATAACACATCTATAAGCGTGTTATGTAGCACATGATTTGTAACCACAGTGCTCAAGAGCCTTTCCTGTTGCTTATTGGTTATAGGTCTACCTTTTGACCTTATGTAATCTTTCATGTAATGCCAAATCAGCCAATGGGGAGAAGGTTAGTGACCTCATCAACAATATAAAGTGGCCAAGCCATTTCCCTGTAACCTCAAATGAGTAAGATAAAAAGGGGGCAAGTGCATAAAATGGCAGTATGAGTAACTATTTTTTTAAAAAATAAAAACCTTGGGCATGAATAAAAACATTTTATAGCATTATGGTTTATGCATTATTGCAATATTTATTTTTGCTGTAGCATTATTTGCTAAAACAATTCAGAGCTTTATATTCATGAAAATGGGAGAAAGCACAAACTAGACAAACTTTTTTGTGATAAGATATATTAAATGGAAATCATTAAATAATTCATAATTTAATATTGGTGGAATAAAATATCAAAGAAGGAGATGACAGTTTTTAATGAAATAATGATATCTAATGAGATTTCTAGCTACTCATCCCTTTCTAGAGAAAGTACATTTTTTTTTAAGCTGTTACTACCCAAATTTTCTAGCAGCTGATTCTTCATTATCTATGGCTGTTTTCTCCCAGCTAACCTGAATAAGTGACTATTCCTGCTCAGATCGATATCAAGTGAACTTTCATCTGACATCTTGATATCTGAAAAACCACTATCCTTCTCTACTTCATATCATACACCAACTTACCTTTACATTGCATCCACCCATCTCCTATCTTTTATCTCAATTTTTTTTCTGCTACCACAGTCATACCCTGGAGATGTTGTAGGTTCAGTACCGGAGTACCACATTAAAGCAAATATCACAATAAAACAAGTCACACTTTTTTTTTGGTCTCCCAATACATATAAAACTTGTGTTTACACTATACTCTAGTTTATTTAATGTGAAATAACATTGTGTCTAACAAAACAATGTACATTCATTAATTAAAAAATAGTTTATTGCAAAAAATGCAAATAATCATCCAAACTTCAGAGAGTCATAATCGTTTTGCTCGTAAAGGGTCTTGCCTTGCTGATGTGGCTGCTGACTGATTAGACTGGTGGTTACTGAAGGCTGAAGTGGCTGTGGAAATGTCTCAAAGTAAGACAACAACGAAATTTGCTTCGTCAGTTTACTGTTTTTTTCATGAAAGAGTTCTTCCAGCACACAATGTTGTTTGATAACATTTTACCCATAGTAGAAATTATTTCAGAATTAGAGTCAATCCTCTCTAAACTTGCCTCTACTTTATTAACTAACTTTATGGAATATTCAAAATCCTTTGTTGTCATTTCAAAAATGTTCATAGCACCTTTACCAGGGGTGAATTTTATCTCAAATAACTTTTCTTTGCTCATGCATAAGAAGCAACTCTTCATTCAAGTTTTATCATGAGATTGCGGCAGTTCAGCCACAGCTTCAGGCTTCCCTTCTGATTCTGGCTTTCTTGCTATTTCTAACACATCTCCATTTACTTTCCCCACTGAAATCTTGAATTCCTCAAAGTCATCTCTGAAAGTTGGAATCGACCTCTTCCAAACCCTTGTTAATATTGATATTTCTACCTTCTCCAATGAAACACAAATGTTCTTAATGACATCTAACGTGATAAATGCTTTCCAGAAGGTTTTCAATTTATTTTGCCCAGATCCATCAGAGGAATCACTTCCATTGAAGCCTTAGCCTTACAAAATGTATTTCTTAAATAATAAGACTTGAAAGTCAAAACGACTCCTTGATCAGTGAGCTTCAGAATGGATGTTGTGTTAGCAGGCATGAAAACAACATTAATCTCCCTGTACATCTCCATCAGAGTCCTTGGGGTGACTAGATGCATTGCCAATGAGTAGTAATATATTGAAATAATTTTTTCTGAGCAGTTGGTCTCAACAGTCGGCTTAAATTATTCTATAAGCCATGCTGTAAACAGATGTGCTGCCATCTAGACTTTGTTTCATTTATAGATCACAGAGTAGATGTAACATATTTTGTATGCACCCTAGGATTTTCAGAATGGTAAGAACAATAGCTTCAACTTAAAGCCATCAGCTGCATTAGTCCCTAACAAAAGTCAGCTTGTCCTTTGATGCTTTGAAGCCAGTCATTGACTTTTCCTCTCTAGTTATGAAAATCCTAGATGGTATCTTCATCCAGTGGAAAACTGTTTCATCTACGTTGCAAATCTTTTTTTGTATGTGTTTTGCCACCTTCCTCAATGATCTTAGCTTTATCTTCTAGATAACTTATGGCAGTTTCTAATCAATACTTCCTGCTTCACTTTATACTTTTATGTTTTGAAGATGGCTTTTTTTCATTAAATTTCATGAACCAACCTCTGCTAGCTTTCAACTTTTCTCTGCAGCTTCCTCACTTCTCTTCACCTTCATAGAACAGAAAAGATTTTGGATCTTGATCTGGATTATGCTTTGGTTTAAGGGCATGTTGTGGCTGGTTTCATTGTCTATCCAGACCACTAAAACTTTCTGCATACTAAAAATAGGGCTGTTTAGCTTTCTTATCACTCATGTGTTCACTGGAGTAGCATTTTTAATTCCCTTCAAGAAACTTTTCTTTACATTCACAACTCTGCTCTTTGGTACAAGGGGCCTAGCTTTTACTCTGTCTTGGTTTTTGACATGACTTCCTCACTAAGTTTAATCATTTTTTAGCTTTTGATTTAAAATTAGAGACATACTACTCTTCCTTTCACTTAAATACTTAGAGGCCGTTGTGGGTCTAATTTCAATATTGTTGTGTCTCAGGGAATAGAGAGGCATGAGAAGGAGAGAGATGGGGAAACAGTCAGTGGAGGAGTCAGAACACACATTATTGATTAAGTTTGTGGACTTATATGGGCATAGTTCATGGTACCCCTAATGCAATTATAAATACTAACTTAAAGGTCATCAGCTACAAATCACTATAACAGATATAATAAAGCTTGAAAAACCTCAAGAATTTATGAAAATTTGACACAGAGGCATGAAGTGTGCATATGCCATTGGAAAAGGCATGCCAACAGACTTGCTTGATGCAGCGTTGCCGCAAACCTGCAATTTGTAAAAAGCGCAATATCTGGGAAGCACAATAAAATGAAGCACAATATAGCAAGATATGCTTGTATGTCATGTAAAGATGTTTCCATTTATTTCATTTTCCTATTTCACTTCTTCCTCAAAATGTAAATTCTCGAGAAGTTTCAAGTATATTCTTTGTCGTATTTTAACAATTCTTTTCCTTACACAAAACATTACGCAATTGTGTGACTGGGTAGACACGTATCAAAATCCCCTTCTCTCAGTCTTTTATTGATATTTTAAATTTTACTTTCAATAAACTTGTACTTATATTTTAAACATTGACTTATCTGGCTAGCCCTCTGGTAAAATTGTTTCTTGTACTGGAAAGAATAATATATTAATTCACAAGTACCTTATTCTGAATAGGTTTCATCAGCTACCTTATCATGGTTTAAAGGCCTGCATATAAGGTGCATTAAAGCCCCCACAAAGTGACAGAGTGGCTGGTTAGGTCTTTCTGTATGAGAGGTGTTTAGGGAGTTGGTTGGAAGAAGACATGACAAGATTTATCTTGTAAATGCATTTATTTATTTATTTATTTATTTATCTATTTATTTTTATTTCATTATTATTTTTTGAGACAGAGTCTCACTCTGTTGCCCAGACTGGAGTGCAGTGGCAGCATCTCAGCTCACTGCATCCTCTGCCTTCTGGGTTCAAGTGATTCTCGTGCCTCAGCCTCCCGAATAGCTGAGGCTACAGCTGCATGCCACCACACCTGGCTAATTTTGTATTTTCAGTAGAGACAGGTTTTTGCCATGTTGCCCAGGCTGGTCTTGAACTCATGGCCTCACATGACCCTCCTGCTCTGGCATCCCAAAGTGCTGGGATAACAGGCATGAGCCACTGTGCCTGACTGCATTTATTTTTAATAGGATTGTTTGTTTATGTAGAGTGGTTTGAAAAGAGACTTAGTGGAGACTCGAAGGCACTACATTTTCGTCCAAACAATATCCTTGGTGTGCCTGCTATAAATGCGTTTGCTGAAGGGTTAGATATTTGTTCTGGTCCCTTCAGTTTACTCCGGTATCCAGTAAATATATATTCAGTGTCTCCTATCTGTCAAGCATTATTTTAGGTATTGATGATACAGAAAAAAAAAAATTACTTATTTTATGTAATCTATGGAAGTGAATTCCAGCTCTTGTGTCTTGGGTATCACATCCCCTTCAGAGCCATGCGGGGATTTTCTTACAATAGTTTTGAAAAATAAAGTTGATACCTCAGTCTCCTTTTCCATGAGAAGTTTATTAGATAACAGGACAATATTGAAACAATATTTTTGCCAAGTAACAATCAAGCGCAGCAGCTACTTCATCACAATGAGCTGCTCTTCTTCTCCTCGGAAGGTTTGCCCTTGGGACAGAGCAGGAAATAAGCCCATCTTTTCTGGGGCTTAACAGGATCACTAAGAAAATGTTGCAAGCAAATACAGCTATCCAAGTTATAAATATAAATATGGCTGTTTCTTGCATCATTTTTACTTAAGGAAGTTTCATGCAATCCTTTTAACACATCCCGATTTCATCTTTATACCATTGGCATTCCAGACTTCTCCACTTAAAGGTTTACAAAGAACAAATCACTGCTTTGGGGTAATTGGTCAGAGTTATTTAAGGTTTTCCTAAGAAGCACATGAATTTGTTTTGAAGACAGTACTGATTTAAAAAAAAGAAACAACAAAAAAAATCAAACAAACAAAAATACCCCAAGGAAAACCACAAATTCTCCTAAAAGACAATTTGTATATTTTTTAGTTCAAATATTTAAAATATTTACCAAGATGCTAACCTCTTGGTAATGATCAATAGAGAAATCTCCTTTCACTTATCCTCTGATTTTACTTTAGACAAAATGTCTTGTATATTTTTAGAAAATCTTAAAAACTTAAAAATGTAGCATTCATATTAAAAGTTTTCTTTAATGTGTAATATTTTAAGAGTAAATATTAGAAAAAAATAATATGAACACCTATTTCATTACTTTCCTATTACTGTGTACAATATTACCAACAACTTAGTGGTTTGGAAAATACATGTAATTTCATGGTTTCTGTGGGTCGGGGTGGGGGCATAGCTTAGCTGCGTCCTCTGCACCAGTACCTTATTTCAGGTCTCAAAAGGCTGCAAACAAGGTGTTAGCCTGGGCTGTTGTCTTATCTCAAAGCTCAGTTGAGCAAGGCTCCACTTCCAAGCACATGTGATAGTTGATAAACTTCTTTCTTTGTGGTTTAAATTCCTGAGTATCTCTCTTTCTTGCTGGCTGTTGAAGGGAGGCCTCCTTCATTCTCTTCTCATGTTGGTGTCTCCCTAGGACAGGTCAAAACATAGTAGATGCCTTCAACAAATCCTGCAAAAAAGAAAGAGGTTGCCTGTAAGACACTTTATAATCTTATGTATGTAATCACTGAAGTATTTATTATACTAGTTAGAAGCAAGGTAACCATTATGAGTTCTCTGCGCACTCCAGTGGAGAGGATTACACAACTTGTGACCATCAGAAAGAAGTAAAATTTGGAGTCATGTTAGAGCCTTTCATGGCAGTCCACATTCTGACCTCTAGCTGTTCACATCCTTTCCATGCACAAAATACATTCACCACCTCCCAACATCCTCAAAAGTCTTATCTCATCTGCTCACGGTCCAGAATCTCATTGTCTAAATCTCCTCCAAGTGTGGATGAGTCTCCTTGGGTAGTTTCTCTTGATATATAAATCTGTGAAGCTAAAGAGACAAGTTATTTTCTCTCTACTCCCCAGATACCATAGTAGAACAAGCATAGGAAGACAGCTACAGCTATTCCTGTTCAGAAATGGGAAACATGAGAGCAATTCTGAAATACAGCTGGGCAAAAGCTGGATATTACTTAATTATGTTTCTGAACCAAGCAAGAGATTATGATTTTGGGGCAGCAAACCACCTGGTATTCTGATTCCTTATTCTTACCTTTTTCTGGCTCTAGATGTTCAGCAGCACATTTGTAAACTATACTCTCTGGCCCCGTGCTTTACTAACCATCTCTGCAATTTCTTACAGCTTAGAACTGTTTGGCTGCCACTCCAACATTGCTTCTTAGAGTAATTGTGTTCTCTGACTTCCAGAGGTAATGTATCAAAGCTTGACCTCTATTATTTTAGGGCTCCATACCTCTTAGGATATTAATATGACCACATCTGTGGCCATGTCTACAACCATCATCCCCAGCCCGCTGAAGAGTGAGTGACTATTGAACTTATGATGCTGGTATGCCTCTCATAGCCAATTACTGATGGTATTGGTGGATGGTGTGTCCTCTGGGACCACCTTGGGAACATAATCATCGGATAGATTTGCTTAACTTTCATAATGTATCAACTGTAGATTTTACAATTTTAGGTGTTCTCCACCAGGGCACTCATGAGAGCATAATAGACTCCCTAGGCTGAAGCCTGGAGATCTGCAACTATAACTGTCAGATACTGGATCTGCAGCTGAGCTGCAACAGCTCTCTTTCTGTAGGAGACAACTACTGCCTTGTGAGCTGTCACCAAAAGGCCCTCTGTCTCTCACATTTCTCTGTTTTCACACTGTCCCTCACATGTTAGTTTCTTATTATTCCTCTACGGGCTATCAATGGTACTTAACTAAACTAGGCAATTCCCTTGCCTTCGTAGGTATTGTTCCTATCCATGTGTTTTGAATGCCTGAATCATAGCAAACTGCACAGGTGTTTATCTTCACTGAATGTCTTCAGAGGTCATGGTTTTAGTGAAACATTTACAATTAAGACCCCATCTTATGTTAGCTATTAGACCCCTGAGAATGGGCTTTTGTTCCTAGGACTACAGCAAGCTTCAAGATTTGCTTACCTCCTAGGAATCTAGCTTTCAAAAATTCTATGACATTTTATCTAGCTCAGTCATTCAAGATTTCTTTAATGGGTGGGTTTCTCTGATCCTCTTGTCTACCATATATTTGGGAACCAAGTCTCACGAGCATTGTATTGTTTATGGGAATATGAGAATTTATTTCCTCCTAAACCTCACTTTTTTTGCTTTTCTCAGTCTTGGTATGTGAGAGAAAGACAAATTGGATGCCTTGTTAGGTTAATAATGCATTTATAGGCTGGGTGCGGTGGTTCACACCTGTAATTGCAGCACTTTGGGAGGCCGAGATGGGCAGATCACAAGGTCAGGAGATCGAGACCATCCTGGCTAACATGGTGAAACCCTGTCTCTATTAAAAATACAAAAAATTAGCTGGGCAGGGCGGCAGGCACCTGTAGTCCCAGCTACTCAGGAGGCTGAGGCAGGAGAATGGCGTGAACCAGGGAGGCAGAACTTGCAGTGAATCGAGATTGCACCACTGCACTCCAGCCTGGGTGACAGAGCGAGACTTTGTCTCAAAAAAGAATAATAAAAAATAAAAAGAAATAATGCATTTATATTAGGCCATGAAATTGAGTCCTTATTAGCAAGAAAAAATGTTAATGTTTTTTGAATTCTGAAAGACTTAAGCTTTCTCATATTTGCTTTATAAGATTGTGACTATTTTTAAGAAGGTCCAAACACACACACACACACACACACACATACATATACATAACTGGCAATATTTTGACTTACCTGTAAATATAATAACAATGTCTCTTTTTGATAACCTTTAAAAATACACAAAGACATATTTTTCTGGTTACTAGTATAGCAATTCATATTTTATGGTATAAATACTTATACATATAGTTTAAGGAGTTTATATAGAATGAAATTAATTTCTTTTAGTTTTCTATTGTTGCATAATTAATTATTCCCAAACTTATTGGCATTATGGAACAAACATTATCTCACTGTTTCACTGGTTCAGGAATGTGGGTTCGCCTTAACAGAGTGCTTATGTCTTAGGGTCTCTCATTAGGTTTAGTCAAGCTGTCAGTTGGTACATTTTGCAGCTCAACTAAAGGAAGATCTGCTTCCAAGCTCACTCGTAGTTGTTGGAAGGTTCTAGTGTCTCACAGCCTGGAAAACAGAGAACCTCAGTTCCTCACTGGCTTTGGCCAGAGCCTCCCTCAGCAGCTTGCCATGTTAGCATTTGCTCAGAGCAGCTCACAACATAGCAACTGGCTTTCCTAAGAGTGAACAAGCCAGAGAGGGATTTGGGAATGAGCACCCAAGATTGAAGCCACAGTCTTTTTATAACCTAATATCTGAAATGACATCCCATTACTTCTTCCATATTCTAGTCATTATAAGAGAAGCAATATGTCCACCTCACACTTAAGAGGAAAAGATAACACAAGATGTGAATACCAAGAGGCAAGGATTTTAGATGGCCATTTAGAGGCTGCCTATCACATTTCTCTTCCTACAGTTTTTGTGGAATTTCTTATATTTTGATGATAACATACGACATAATACAATGCACATCATAATCACTTATGACATTCTGGGTTTTTCTGTTATTTATGCTACTTTCTAGGAGTGCAACCTTTGGCAGACCATTTCATTCTGAAGAGACTCACTTCTTTCTGGAAAATTTGGATAATAATATAAGTCCTGACTAATCAGAATGTTATAGTTTTATTTTGTCTCAGGGTGTGTGGTCCTTAGTATGAATTCACAGCCATTTGTTAAAATCAAATACAAAATGGTTATTAGAAATTAATTACAAATTTCTGTATTATGTATTCAATAAAAATTGTTTATTGAAAGAAATGAATAATTCACTACACAATATAGAAGTTCTATAAAGTAATAAATAATAAAGTTATATTTTCTTCTCCTAATTTCTTAAGTGTAACTAAAACTTCATTAGCAAGCAAACACAAAGAAAGGTTTTTTTAAAAAAAAATTTGCCATTTTTATTATTTGCCATTTAAGTGGGAACAACATCATACTTAGATAGTGAGAAATCAGTTCTGACTGGTGTCCAGGCTCTCTGCCCTAGTGAATTATAAAACCACAATTACAGTGGGTCAGGTCCTGCTGGTTCTCATTACTGCACTCCCATGCCCATCCATCCTCTCTGCAGCATTAGAGAACACTAACCAGAGATCTGTGTGCCCTCTTAACCTCTCAAGAGCTCCCTTTTTCATTTGTAACACAATGGGGGTGGAGGAGCTGAGTGGAAAGATTCCTTTAAGGTCTTGTTTGTTTCCTAGAAAGCTATTATAAGCCGCATCTATTTTCACTAATAACATTTGCTTAAAGCCTATGCCTATAAAGAGAAAATTCTTACCAATTAATCATTATATACAGATAAGGTTTTACCTTAATTTATGTCGAGTACTACTACATTGCATTGATATGTTATTAGATATTTCAGCAACAATAAAAAACAAATTTAGTTCGGTATTCTGTGTATATCAATTATTTTAATGTTAAGGCAATTTAAGCCATATGAATAATCAGAAAAGTGCCAAGATTTGAGAACATTTTCATTAGATTTTTATATATTTTTCTTTTTTTTATATTTTATTTATTATATTCCACAATAAATGTCATTGAATATTACAGAATGGTACAAAAAACCTTAATATTGTGTATTAGAGAATCAAAATATAAATTAGTTTTTTCCTGTACTTTTAAAATAAGGTGCTGCATTTTGTTTAAATAAAAATATATTTTTACTTAGACAGAAGTCTAGCTTTTGAGGCCATTTTGTTTTCTATTAGAAATGATTTCATGTAGAAATAGTAGAAATGAGATACTTGCAATGTGCTTTCTCATAATTTCTCATAATTTTGTAAATGCTGCCGCCATTCCTTTAGAAATGTGATCCTGAAGTACCTTTGGCAGTGTCCTATGGGGCAAATATAGAGAATAATATAATCTGGCACTTAAATAACCATAAATGACTAAATAAATGTCCAGGTCACTGGGGGAAAGAGAAGGTCATAGACTGTATTTCAGCTGGCAGAGCAGGAATAAATTATGCCCTGGAGAATTTATCTGTGTTCAAGGAGGCAGAGCATTACCTGTGTTAACATATTGACAGAGGACAAAGAAAGGTTTAATTAACTCAGTAGTTAACCTTAAAAGTTTAAAAGAATCTGAAACTGGAGAAATCATACCAAATTTATTATCTTTTTCCAATAAGGGCTATTCACTTGTGCAACAAATATGAAGCACCAACTACAGTGACATGCGTTCATGGAGTTTACAATCTAATTGGAGAAATTGAGATTAATTAAATTATTAAAGAAATAACAGTACAATTACAGACCCAACTATATGCTATATCCCTTTAGACTCTAAAGTTTAGAGTACTTAAGAGAGGAACTTGAATCATCCTTTGGATGTCAAAAAGGCGTAACCTACAGAAGTGACTTGAGTTGACAATTTATGATTTGGGTCATTTACTAGCAAATAGGTATAACAGGTTGGGGGAGATAAAGGATTTGGACAGAGAGAATAGTAGGGGTGTACACCTTGAGGCAAATGTCACATACGTTGACTGTTCAGTAGCAAAAGAAAACCAGTGTGGTTGGACAGGGGTTAAAAAAAAAAAATCAGAAATAAAGATGTAGATTTGCATTAAGAACTTTGGAGAGCCTAAGCTTTGGAAATAATATAATACCTGATCTTCTAAAATATAAATATAAAATATACCAATTCATAAATGAAATGATTAATACAGTTTTAATTATCATTGGAAGACTAGTTTTATACATGTATTTTTGGAAATATAGCTACTTAAACAGTGATTTTTGGTGCTGATGCTTTATAGTTTCATGAGAATATGCTACCCAGTAGCAATGTCAACACTGGGTGGGGTCTGATCATGAGAGTCATTGTAGGTCATTCTAAATATTTTGGTCTTTACTGTAAGAATAAAATAAGCATATGTGGTTGCAGAGTTACAAACAAATTGGAGAGTGGCAGGGAGGCTATGGGAAGTCCATATTGGAGATTATGTACTAATACATTTAAAAGTTGTTATGTTGAAAAGAAAACTGTAGGAGAGAAGACAACAAAACTGATACATCTTTAGTTGGTAAAATTTAAATTGAAAGATTTATAGTTTCCACTCTCACTTAGATGAGGAGAATTAGAGGGTTTTGGGGGCCAACGGCTGGCTGTGATTGCCATGTGTGTTTAATTTGAGGCAGCCTTCAGAAAGTCAAGTAGAAATATTTAATGGATAGGTAGGTCTGGAGTCAGAAAAGAACTATGAGCTAGGAATATTGTTTTTAGAGTTATTGGCATATGGTAAGCAACTGAATAGAAGACAATGCCTAAAACAGTTATGTTTTCTCTTTAAGCAGCTGAAGTCTGAAAAGGAGATTAACCAGAAGGGTATGAGTAAATTCAGCAATGCAGGATGAAAGAGAAGCCTGAAATAAAAGAATATAAGGAGACTAAACCCACAGTAGAATTCAATCTTCCAAAAACTAAGAAGATAAACAAGGACACCACATAGATAAGGAGGGAGATAGCTAGAAAAACAAATAAAGTATTTATCTGTCTACGGGTTGTACATTTACATTCATCTGATTTGTTCAAAGAAATTTAGCAGAAATAATTATTCTACAGCCTTTTGTTTATCCAATAACTAATTACTGAATGTCCATTATGAAACTGGAGAGGGCATGGAAGGGCAGGGAAAGACTTTTTGTTTTTATGCAGTTTATAATCTAGTATTCCCTTAGGGGAATACAGAGAGCAAACAAATCAGTCAGTGATTATTTGAAGAAAAATTAAAGCAGAATGAAGAGAAATAAACAGATTGTGTGGGAGGAAGATGTTATATTATATCAAGTATTCAGAGAAAATCTCTTGATATAATCACATTTGAACAGAGCCCTGAATGAAGTGAAAGACACAGGAGTATTTACTTGGCAGAGGGAAAGGAAATAACATGTATCTTGAAGTGGGAAAAAAACTTGTCTGAAAAATTGCAAATGAATCCAATGGGCCTAGAAAGGGGTAGCCATTTTTACCATTGCCTGTGGGCTCTTGCGATCCCCCAGGATAAAAACCAAGAGAAATCACAACATGAACGAGTAAGAAGAAAGTATTTATTAAAGCTGTGCACACAAGGGAGCAAGCTCCAAAAAGGGAATGGGCTGCTCTGGAAAGTTAGGGGGTGGGTTTCTTTTATGGGGCTCTAGAGTAAGGGAAAGTAAGGGGAACTACTGTCAGAGCATGTAGAGGGGTGTTTCTGCAGCATATGCTGTGGTTTAACATGCTTTTTCATACTAGCCATGTATTAGCATCTTAAATATCTGCCCGTCAGCATGATCTTTAGCATTAAAATGTGGAAAGGTGACTTTAAAGGCAAGCCTTTGTAATTGCATGGCTCCTTGAGGCTGGGGACTTTTCTGGCTAAGCAAAAGCTACATTTTGCAGTTAGTTGTTTTCTGTTCTAAGCTGACTTTTTATTTCACTAGCCATCTATGCTTCTTGTGTTCTAAGCCTGTCAGCTTCTAAGCCCCCGTGGCTGCTTGCTTGTTTCAACCATGGTGATAAATGGGTGGCCAAAATATTTAAGCCACAAAAGAGAAAATAGTTTGATTTTATTTAGAATTAGATAAAAGAACGGTAGAAATTTGACTTCTATTTCTAAGGGCACACCAGCGCTGCTTTGGCTGTTGTGAGGAGACCGCAGCAAGGAAGCAGGGTTTGAAATAGTAAGATAACCTACAAGACCATTAAAGGAGTACAGGATATAAAAAAATGGCTATTAAAATAGGCATGACAGTGAAGGTGGTAAAAGGACTTGTAGATAATAAATGTAGACAAATCTGTTAAATAATTTTATTGGATAAGAAGTGGAAAAATAAGGAAGTATTATAGCTATAGAAGGATGTAAGGTCAGAAGTGTGTGTGGTGTGTGTTACGTGGGAACATATTGAATTTAAGTATAAGTGGCATATGTTGTATATGGATGGAAACAATATAGAAGGGATTTGAAAAATGTAAGAGAAAAAAAAATTACTGGAGTGGCTGAGCACGGTGGCTCACTCCTGTAATCCCAGCACTTTGGGAGGCTGAAGCAGGGGATCATGTGGGCTCAGGAGTTAAAGGCTGCAGTGGGTCCTGATTACACCACTGCACTCCTGCCTGCGTGACAGAGGAAGATTCTGTCTCAAAAAAAATAATAATAAAAAAATTACTGGAGCCATTTCCTTGAACCATGAGCCTTTTAAAATAATGCAGTGATTGTGTGCCAGTTCTGGGAGATTCTAAAGTAAACAGATGACATATCTGCTCTTATAGAACCTAATTCTAGTAGTTGGGGAGAGATAATAAATCTATTAAGTAAACATATTTCAGATGGTGAAAAGTTCTAAGGAGAAAGTTAAAGTTGGGGGGTGGGATGGAGGCAGTCAGGGAATGAGCTGTGAGGTTAAGTAGGGCACTCAAGGAAGGTGATCTGAGAAGGTGACTGTGAAGAAAGACATTAGGACAGAGGCAGGTGTCATGTTGTGACAAGCAAGCCCAAAACTTCATGACAGCAATTTCTGTCATTTCCCATTTTAAAAATCTTTGATAGGGTTAAATCTTGGCTGAGAATTTATTTTAACCCTGAGTGTATTCTTCCTAGATTATTGAAAGGATTAACAATAGCAATTGCATCATCTACATTTTGCATAGGAAGGTGGGTTGGACAGATTAGAAATTTATCTTTCTACTTTCAAAAGATCTTGGACAATGGAAGTTTAATATTTTTATAAGCACATAAAAATCAGCATGAATAGCACAGCACAATTCACAATTGCAAAGATGTGGAACCACCTAAGTGCCCATCAAGTAATGAGTGAATAGAGAAAAAATGGTATGTATACACCAAGGAAAACTATTCAACCATTAAAAGGAACAAAATATTGTCTTTTGCAGCAACTTGGATGGAGCCGGAGGCCATTATTCTAAGTGAAGTAACACAGGAGTGGAAAACCAAAAACCCATATGTTCTCACTTATAAGTGGGAGCTAAGCTATGAGTACGTAAAAGCATACAGAGTGATATAATGGACTTCAGAGACTAAGAAGGGGGAGGGTAGGAGGGGAGCTAGGGATAAAAAACTACACATTAGGTACCATGTTCACTGTTTGAGTGACAGATGTACTGAAATCTCAGAATTCACTGCTATATAATTCATCCATGTAACAAAAACCACTTGTGTCCCAAAAGCTATGGAAATAAAAATAAAAAATAAAGCGATAGTAATAAAAATATCACACCTTACAAAACCTAACTGTGTAAAATACTGTTGCATATTTGTGCAACCATTAGAAAAAGGACAGAAAACATGGAAAACTTCAACCTCTGTGCTGTTTTTGTTATAATGATCACAATGTCAAAATACTATTGGAAAGCAAAACAAAACAAAACAAAGAAAAACAAAAAAACCCTCAGCCTTCTCTTTAGTGTCTATAGACTTAAACATATATTTTTTCTTCTGTTGTTGCTTCAAAGTAGTTTAAATTTGCATCTATCTTCATGTAGCATGTCTTAAATTACATTCTTCCTGTAGTTATATCATTGTTAATGAATTCTATGTGATTTACACACCTAATTATGAATAGGTGTATTGTTAATATCCATTCATGGCTTGGGTTAATAAGATGTTACAAACATGGAAAATAGTGTCATTATTCAGGATTCTTAGAGTGGTAGAATTCATAGTGTTTTTCAAATTCAAAATTTGCTCTTTTTCATTGTAATTTATCTATATTTTATATGATTTCAGTTACTTATATATACTTAAAGTGTGTGGTGTCTACATGATATGTAGTTGGTCTGTGCAAAGAGTTGCAACATCAGAGCTGTTTTTTTGAGACAGAGCAGGAAGAAGTAAGCCCTGGTGGAATGCTCCATACTTCTGTGGTACCTATTTTAATAAAGAGTGGAATGTTCTATCTCCAGCCAACAAAATGTAACTTAGTTCTAAGTTACTTAACTTTGATATTATCTCTTTCATCTTGACTTTTAAAACTAAAGAGAGTTATAGCTAGTATATTTAAATGAACAGCATGGATATGGGTGCAGTGAATTTAAATTTTACATACAAATTCTATAAAAAATTCAAAATGAAACCTAAACCTTTTATGGCACATTATTATATGTTTCTCATTAACATCCATACTACTTTTTATCTTATTCCATGATAAACTTTCATAAAGGACATGTTTTCTTTTATTTCTGACTTTTTCCTGATTAATAATATCATTTAATACATATATCATATGTACATATGTACATATATATCATTTATATATATCATTTAAACTATCACTTAGTAAATAAAAGCTTTGCTTTCTTTAGAGAAACAGATTATATGATTGTGCAATTTAAATAAAATATGTAGGTGGGTCAGGACACAGTGCATTTGTTGCTACGATGAGATCAGTCAGATGGCTTCAAATCATGAACAAGAAGGTGACAACAGCTGTTCTGTAAATTCAGAAATTATGATATCAATAAACATAAATAATTTGAGAATATTTACATCTGAATAAACTTCCAATGTAAAGATAAAGAATGCTACCTATAAGATCATAAGTATATTCATTGGGTGTGCAAAATAGGAGTGCACTGCTCTCCTCAGGAATCCAAACTTTGGTTAGAAAAATTGATTCAGATAAAAATATAGGCGTAATAAAAATTAATTTCTATGCCGCTGCTAGATTTCCAATGGAAATTACTTTTTAGGGTTTATTGTATCCACTAATTTCTCCAAGTCTGTTATTAAATTTAGCATTGTTACAATGCCAGCCTTCCTAGGGGACTATAGAAAAATATCCCCCATTCCAAGCATAAAGTAAATTCTACAAGCACTGCTTAGCTTCCAGCTGTACGTATTCTACTTTCACACAGACTGCTACCTATAACTGCCACATGAATATACACAGGAAGAAAATATTTATACTGCATATAAATTTAGTTTATCATGTTTCAAAGAGTTACTTTATAATTACATTTTCCTTGATTTTATCGTCTTAGAATTATTCTTAATTACTGTCTTTCTCTGACTTGATATTTAATCTGATAGGAAATTCTGTTGGTTTGACATTCAAAAAAATAACTCATCATTTTCCACAAGATCTGCTGATTCTGCCCTGGTAAAAACCACCATCATCTTTAACCTGGACAATTAAAATTGCCTCTTAAAATCTACTTTTAACAGAACTAACACAATGATGCTATTTAAACAGAAATCATATCATGTTGTCTTTCTGTTTAATACCCACCATTGGCTCTCTTTCTTACCTCAAATGCAATCTGAAATCCTTTTAAGGGCCTTACACAACAAACCCCTTTATCATCAGTTGAATCTCTGACTTTATCACTTTGTCATTTTTTTATTATTCTTTAAGTTCTAGGGTACATGTGCACAACGTGCAGGTTTGTTAACATATGTTTATTCTCTTTCAGCTACCTGGTCTCCTTTTTGTTCTGTGCATTGTAGGATGTTTAGTGGCATCTCTTGCCTCTGCTCCTATTGAGAAAATGAAAAATGTCTATAGACATTGTCAAATGTCCTCTGGGGGAAGAAAATTACACCGTTCCCCTCACTGAGACCCAGTGATTTAGAGGAAGCTAGAAATCATTGTGGTGTCTATTCATCATGTTCTTTAATTCATTTACATTTTTGGGTACTTTACATAACTTGTAGCTCACTGGCTGCTATTTTTCTCAAAAATGTCTTGAACATTTGGTAAAAAATATACTTTCTTTTGGAGGGGAGGTCTAAACATAAGACTTAGTTATTTACATATCGTGCAATAGAAAAATTGTTTTTAAAATA
Source organism: Pongo pygmaeus (assembly GCF_028885625.2). Taxonomy (NCBI): domain Eukaryota; kingdom Metazoa; phylum Chordata; class Mammalia; order Primates; family Hominidae; genus Pongo; species Pongo pygmaeus. The sequence continues at coordinate 125,522,995 of NC_072373.2, read as the reverse complement.
CTGTAAAATCAAAAGTTATTGCTGAGCCTACTAGCACATGAAAACATTTTCTGAACACTGAAGATTGCCTCTGAAGAGAAATCACAACTATAAAAAACAAAAATAAGAAAATGGACTCTTTAAATTTTTTAAGATAAAGCATTTTATGTGAAATGCTTGTATCAAGCATTGTGTAACAAACCATCCCAATAAAAAATAAGCATTTATTTAAGTGCCTAAAGTAATAAACATCTACTTAGCTCACAAATCTACTACTTGGCTGGGTGGTTCTGCTCACTGCAAGGAGATGAACTAGGCTAATATCAAGAGGCACACTTTATCTGTAGTCAGCTGCAAATCCGCTGGCCACTTCTGTTGATCTTGGCTAGACCATCTCACATGTCTGGGAACTTGGCTGGCATAACCAGATCAACTGCTGCATGAAGTAAATTAGCCTTGATCTTTTTCTTATGCCAGATGTCAAGTTTCAAAAAAAAGTGAAATCTCATTAACCCTCTTGAGGTTCTAATTCAGAAATGTCACACTATGATGTCTACTCTTTTCTATTGGACAAAGTAAGTCACTAGGTCAGCTCAGACTCAGGGCTTGACAAAAAGGACTTCATACTGGTAGGAGGAGTTCAAGGTCACTTTGTAAAAGAATAGAAGGAGAACATTCATGATAAAGTTACCAGATACAACATCAACACATAAGTAGAAAATGTTTGGAAAATTCCCCTGCATTTTTCTTCCTCCAATTCCTTAAAGTTCCAGATAATACACTTAAAAACAATATAAATTCAGTATTGTTTGAATAGGTGGACACTGGACACACTGTTTAATATGGTGTTTGGTGGCATACTGAGCATATAGCATAGCCCAGTTGTCAAAATGAATGTAAATAACTTCAATTTTGCTTTGAAATAATCAGTGATCTTGCTTGAAATTACTTATACTCCTATAAAAGGTATATTTTCCAAAGCAAATTGGAGCATTAATGTGTACTTCGAATAAAATATTCTAATTCAAAAACAATTATCAATGTAAAATAAGAGAAAATCCAGATTCACTCCCAAGAAGATAACTTTAATGACTGTTCATAATTTAATGTTTGCTTTTTGAGGGATTATTAGCCGCTTCAAACATCTGGCATTTTGTGTTTATGTAAAGAATTCTTATTTGGATATTATTTAATAAGAACCAAACAATTGTGGTGTCTTTCACTAGTACTTGGAAAATAACAATCCATGTCAATTGAGTACACACTTTCAACATCGACTTGTAAATATTTGAAACAATAGTATTTTTTTCTTAAAAACACAAGGTTTTCAAAAAAGTTTTGTATTTTCATGATAGGCAATAATTTATTGTTTTCATTTAAATTTTATACAGAATTTTAAAGTTAAATGCCATGAATTAGAAGGTTTACGATCTTATCCTCAATTCATGTCTTCTATACAATACATAAAATAAGCGGCTCCGGTTTTTACCAGCAAAATATTCTAAACAGATGACTATATTTTTATTAAAATTGTGTTTACTTATAAATATATAATGTATAACGGACACATGTAATATTCTTAAAAGGGAGATCAGTACAAATGTTTTGGAATAATATATTTAAGACTAACACATTTGGAAGAAAATATTAAAAATATCATCATCATACATTGGTATATAGTATTATTATTGAATATTTTAATGTTTTTCTACATATTTTTCTATGCATTTCATTTTTTCCCACAATATGTTTGTATTTGTTTTACATTTAGAAAGGAACAACAGGCCAAGATGGCCGAATAGGAACAGCTCCGGTCTGCAGCTCCCAGCATGAGCGACGCAGAAGACGGGTGATTTCTGCATTTCCATCTGAGGTACTGTGTTCATCTCACTAGGGAGTGCCAGACAGTGGGCGCAGGTCAGTGGGTGAGCACACCGTGTGCCAGCCGAAGCAGGGGCGAGGCATTGCCTCACTCAGGAAGCGCAAGGGGTCAGGGAGTTCCCTTTCCAGGGGTGACAGACGGCACCTGGAAAATCAGGCCACTCCCACCCGAATACTGTGCTTTTCCCACTGGCTTAGGAAACGGTGCACCAGGAGATTATAGCCTGCACCTGGCTCAGAGGGTCCTACGCCCACGGAGTCTCGCTGATTGCTAGCACAGAAGTCTGAGATCAAACAGCAAGGCGGCAGCAAGGCTGGGGGAGGAGCACCCACCATTGCCCAGGCTCGCTTAGGTAAACAAAGCAGCTGGGAAGCTTGAACTGGGTGGAGCCCACCACAGCTCAAGGAGGCCTGCCTGCCTCTGTAGGCTCCACCTCTGGGGGCAGGGCACAGACAAACAAAAAGACAGCAGTAACCTCTGCAGACTTAAATGTCCCTGTCTGACAGCTTTGAGGAGAGCAGTGGTTCTCCCAGCACACAGCTGGAGATCTGAGAAAGGGCAGACTGCCTCCTCAAGTGGGTCCCTGACCCCTGAGCCCCAAGCAGCCTAACCGGGAGGCACCCCCCAGCAAGGGCAGACTGACACCTCACACGGCCGGCCGGGTACTCCAACAGACCTGCAGCTGAGGGTCCTGTCTGTTAGAAGGAAAACTAACAGAAAGGACATCCACACCAAAAACCCATCTGTACATCACCATCATCAAAGACCAAAAGTAGATAAAACCACAAAGATGGGGAAAAAACAGACCAGAAAAACTGGAAACTCTAAAAAGCAGAGTGCCTCTCCTCCTCCAAAGGAACACAGTTCCTCACCAGCAATGGAACAAAGCTGGATGAAGAATGACTTTGACGAGCTGAGAGAAGAAGGCTTCAGACGATCAAATTACTCCGAGCTATGGGAGGATATTCAAACCAAAGGCAAAGAAGTTGAAAACTTTGAAAAAAATTTAGAAGAATGTATAACTAGAATAACCAATACAGAGAAGTGCTTAAAGGAGCTGATGGAGCTGAAAACCAAGGCTCGAGAACTACGTGAAGAATGCAGAAGCCTCAGGAGCTGATGCGATCAAATAGAAGAAAGAGTATCAGCCCTGGAAGATGAAATGAATGAAATGAAGTGACAAGGGAAGTTTAGAGAAAAAAGAATAAAAAGAAATGAGCAAAGCCTCCAAGAAATGTGGGACTATGTGAAAAGACCAAATCTACATCTGATTGTTGTACCTGAAAGTGACGGGGAGAATGGAACCAAGTTGGAAAACACTCTGCAGGATATTATCCAGGAGAACTTCCCCAATCTAGCAAGGCAGGCCAACATTCAGATTCAGGAAATACAGAGAACGCCACAAAGATACTCCTCGAGAAGAGCAACTCCAAGACACATAATTGTCAGATTTACCAAAGTTGAAATGAAGGAAAAAATGTTAAGGGCAGCCAGAAAGAAAGGTCGGGTTACCATCAAAGGGAAGCCCATCAGACTAACAGTGGATCTCTCGGCAGAAACCCTACAAGCCAGAAGAGAATGGGGGCCAATATTCAACATTCTTAAAGAAAAGAATTTTCAACCCAGAATTTCATATCCAGCCAAACTAAGCTTCAAAAGTGAAGGAGAAATAAAATACTTTACAGACAAGCAAATGCTGAGAGATTTTGTCACCACCAGGCCTGCCCTAAAAGAGCTCCTGAAGGAAGCACTAAACATGGAAAGGCACAACCGGTACCAGCCACTGCAAAATCATGCCAAAATGCAAAGACCATCGAGACTAGGAAGAGACTGCATCAACTAACGAGCAAAATAACCAGCTAACATCATAATGACAGGATCAAATTCACACATAACAATATTAACTTTAAATGTAAATGGACTAAATGCTCCAATTAAAAGACACAGACTGGCAAATTGGATAAAGACTCAAGACCCATCAGTGTGCTGTATTCAGGAAACCCATCTCACGTGCAGAGACACACATAGGCTCAAAATCAAAGGATGGAGGAAGATCTACCAAGCAAATGGAAGACAAAAAAAGGCAGGGATTGCAATCCTAGTCTCTGATAAAACAGACTTTAAACCAACAAAGATCAAAAGAGACAAAGAAGGCCATTACATAATGGTAAGGGGATTAATTCAACAAGAAGAGCTAACTATCCTAAATATAGATGCACCCAATACAGGAGCACCCAGATTCATAAAGCAAGTCCTGAGTGACCTACAAAGAGACTTAGACTCCCACACATTAATAATGGGGGACTTTAACACCCCACTGTCAACATTAGACAGATCAACGAGACAGAAAGTCAACAAAGATACCCAGGAATTGAACTCAGCTCTGCCCCAAGCGGACCTAATAGACATCTACAGAACTCTCCACCCCAAATCAACAGAAGATACATTTTTTTCAGCACCACACCACACCTATTCCAAAATTGACCACATACTTGGAAGTAAAGCTGTCCTCAGCAAATGTAAAAGAACAGAAATTATAACAAACTATCTCTCAGATCATAGTGCAATCAAGCTAGAACTGAGGATTAAGAATCTCACTCAAAACCGCTCAACTACATGGAAACTGAACAACCTGCTCCTGAATGACTACTGGGTACATAACAAAATGAAGGCAGAAATAAAGATGTTCTTTGAAACCAACGAGAACCAAGACACAACATACCAGAATCTCTGGGATGCATTCAAAGCACTGTGTAGAGGGAAATTTATAACACTAAATGCCCATAAGAGAAAGCAGGAAAGATCCAAAATTGACACCCTAACATCACAATTAAAAGAACTAGAAAAGCAAGAGCAAACACATTCAAAAGCTAGCAGAAGGCAAGAAATAACTAAAATCAGAGCAGAACTGAAGGAAATAGAGACACAAAAAATGCTTCAAAAAATTAATGAATCCAGGAGCTGGTTTTTTGAAAGGATCAACAAAATTGATAGACCGCTAGCAAGACTAATAAAGAAAAAAAGAGAGGAGAATCAAATAGATGCAATAAAAAATGATAAAAGGGATATCACCACTGATCGCACAGAAATACAAACTACAATCAGAGAATACTACAAACACCTCTATGCAAATAAACTAGAAAATCTGGAAGAAATGGATAAATTCCTCAACACATACACCCTCCCAAGACTAAACCAGGAAGAAGTTGAATCTCTGAATAGACCAATAACAGGAGCTGAAATTGTGGCAATAATCAATAGCTTACCAACCAAAAAAAGTCCAGGACCAGATGGGTTCACAGCCGAATTCTACCAGAGGTACAAGGAGGAACTGGTACCATTCCTTCTGAAACTATTCCAATCAATAGAAAAAGAGGGAATCCTCCCTAACTCATTTTATGAGGCCAGCATCATCCTGATACCAAAGCTGGGCAGAGACACAACAAAAAAAGAGAAATTTAGACCAATATCCTTGATGAACATTGATGCAAAAATCCACAATAAAATATTGGCAAACAGAATCCAGCAGCACATCAAAAAGCTTATCCACCATGATCAAGTGGGCTTCATCCCTGGGATGCAAGGCTGGTTCAATATACGCAAATCAATAAATTTAATCCAGCATATAAACAGAACCAAAGACAAAAACCACATGATTATCTCAATAGATGCAGAAAAGGCCTTTGACAAAATTCAACAACCCTTCATGCTAAAAACTGTCAATAAATTAGGTATTGATGGGACGTATCTCAAAATAATAAGAGCTATCTATGGCAAACCCACAGCCAATATCATGCTGAATGGGCAAAAACTGGAAGCATTCCCTTTGAAAACTGGCACAAGACAGGGATGCCCTCTCTCACCACTTCTATTCAACGTAGTGTTGGAAGTTCTGGCCAGGGCAATTAGGCAGGAGAAGGAAATAAAGGGTATTCAATTAGGAAAAGAGGAAGTCAAATTGTCCCTGTTTGCAGATGACATGACTGTATATCTAGAAAACCCCATTGTCTCAGCCCAAAATCTCCTTAAGCTGATAAGCAACTTCAGCAAAGTCTCAGGATACAAAATCAATGTACAAAAATCATAAGCATTCTTATACACCAATAACAGACAGAGAGCCAAATCATGAGTGAACTCCCATTCACAATTGCTTCAAAGAGAATAAAATACCTAGGAATCCAACTTACAAGGGATGTGAAGGACCTCTTCAAGGAGAACTACAAACCACTGCTCAAGGAAATAAAAGAGGATACAAACAAATGGAAGAACATTCCATGCTCATGGGTAGGAAGAATCAATATCGTGAAAATGGCCATACTGCCCAAGGTAATTTACAGATTCAATACCTTCCCCATCAAGCTACCAATGACTTTCTTCACAGAATTGGAAAAAACTACTTTAAAGTTCATATGGAACCAAAAAAGAGCCTGCATCGCCAAGTCAATCCTAAGCCAAAAGAACAAAGCTGGAGGCATCACACTACCTTACTTCAAACTATACTACAAGGCTACAGTAACCAAAACAGCATGGTACTGGTACCAAAACAGAGATATAGATCAATGGAACAGAACAGAGCCGTCAGAAATAGCGCCACTTATATACAACTATCTAATCTTTGACAAACCTGACAAAAACAAGCAATGGGGAAAGGATTCCCTATTTAATAAATGGTGCTGGGAAAACTGGCTAGCCATATGTAGAAAGCTGAAACTGGATCCTTCCCTTACACCTTATACAAAAATCAATTCAAGATGGATTAAAGACTTAAACATTAGACCTAAAACCATAAAAACTCTAGAAGAAAACCTAGGCATTACCATTCAGGACATAGGCATGGGCAAGGACTTCATGTCTAAAACACCAAAAGCAATGGCAACAAAAGCCAAAATTGACAAATGGGATCTAATTAAACTAAAGAGCTTCTGCACAGCAAAGGAAACTACCATCAGAGTGAACAGGCAACCTATAAAATGGGAGAAAATTTTCGCAACCTACTCATCTGACAAAGGGCTAATATCCAGAATCTACAATGAACTCAAACAAATTTACAAGAAAAAAACAAACCACCCCATCAACAAGTGGGCGAAGGACATGAACAGACACTTCTCAAAAGAAGACATTTATGCAGCCAAAAAACACATGAAAAAATGCTCACCATCACTGGCCATCAGAGAAATGCAAATCAAAACCACAATGAGATACCATCTCACACCAGTTAGAATGGCAATCATTAAAAAGTCAGGAAACAACAGGTGCTGGAGAGGATGTGGAGAAATAGGAACACTTTTACACCGTAGGTGGGACTGTAAACTAGTTCAACCCTTGTGGAAGTCAGTGTGGCGATTCCTCAGGGATCTAGAACTAGAAATTCCATTTGACCCAGCCATCCTATTACTGGGTATATACCCAAAGGACTATAAATCATGCTGCTATAAAGACACATGCACATGTATGTTTATTGCGGCATTATTCACAATAGCAAAGACTTGGAACCAACCCAAATGTCCAACAATGATAGACTGGATTAAGAAAATGTGGCACATATACACCATGGAATACTATGCAGCCATCAAAAATGATGAGTTCATGTCCTTTGTAGGGACATGGATGAAATTGGAAGTCATCATTCTCAGTAAACTATCGCAAGAACAAAAAACCAAACACCGCATATTCTCACTCATAGGTGGGAATTGAACAATGAGAACACATGGACACAGGAAGGGGAACATCACACTTTGGGGACTGTTTTGGGATGGGGGGAGGGGGGAGGGATAGCATTGGGAGATATACCTAATGCTAGATGACGAGTTAGTGGGTGCAGCTCACCAGCATGGCACATGTATACATATGTAACTAACCTGCACATTGCGCACATGTACCATAAAACCTAAAGTATAATAATAATAAAAAAAATTAAATAAAAAAAAAAGGAACAACAAATTGATCATTTAGGAAATTAACAAAATCAACACATGTTTTCAATTGACATATGATTATTTTTGGCACATAAGATCTGTTTGAAAGATTTGATTTTTTCCACAATATATTTGCATTCATTTTATAATCAGAAATAAATAACAAATCACTCATTTAGGAAATTGAAGAAACTCAGCATATGTTTTTAATTGACATATGATTTTTTACTTTTAGCAGGAGGCTTGTTTGAAAGATTTTGTATGTATATTCATTAAAAAAAGTTTTCTGTTCCTTTCTTAATAATAACAGCAACTGTAGCAACCAACATGTACTGGCTTCATTATACATCCCAAGTACTATTCAAAACATTTTACATGTATCTTTTCACTTAACTTTTGAAACAATGTAAGGTATAATTATCATCGCTATTTTAGGGATGAGAAAATGGATACACAGAGAGATAATTTAACTTATTTAAGGTCACAGCCTGTCATGGTGAAGAAAACAAAGCACTTCTGAAGAGTCAACATTTTTTTAATGCCTCTTCAATTGTTATGCACATGTTTTGGAAAACATCTCTAAAGACACATTATTGCATATATGGAGTAAATATTTTTCTTGGACTTATTCGTAAAAGTTTGACAAAAATGCTAACAAATTATTTTATTCTAATTCAGGGTGGTTGCAATATGGGTCTCAGAAAAACATTAGAAAAGATTTTAAGGTATATTAAATGTTTGTACCTAAATTATTAAAGTAGTAATATCATTTATTTTGAGAACAAAGTAATTTTAATGGGATTTTGAGGATAACAAATTACTCAAAGTTCTTTTCATGTCAAGTATCGTGCTTAGAATAAAAAAAACTGTTAAAACAAAGTAATGAAATTATATTATGCTATACAAGTTACCCATTTACTAATTTCAACAATTTATTTAATATGTATAGTATTAGTTATCTAATGATGCTGTGTGACAAATTACCCCAAACATGGCAGCTTAAACAATTAACATTTATTATCTCACAGTTTTTATGGGCCTGGAAACTGGGAACAGCTTAGTTATATATCCTCTGAATATGGGTCTTTCAATGACTTGCAGTAAAGGTGTCACTCAGAGCTGCATTCATCTCAAAGCTCAACTACAGAGAAGAACTGGCTTCCAAGATCACTTCTATGGTTATTGGTAGGTCTCAGGTCTTTGCTGGCTGTTGGACAGAGGCATCTACTTGTTGTATGGCCCTCTCTAAGGCAGTTCACATGGAGCATCTGGCTTCCCTCAGTGCTAGTGAGGAAGAGAGTAAGAGAGGACAAGCAAGGTGGAAGTCATAGTCACAACTTATTATCAGGAGTGACATCCTGTTATTTTTCCATATTCTATTTCTTAGCAGCAAATCACTAGATGCCACTAGGGGGTTACACTAGTGTGTACCAAGAGGCAGGATCATTATGAGCCATTTTAGAAGCTGCTTATTATAGGTCACTTTTTACAAATGAAAAAAGTGATTCAACTTTAATGCTGAGAAAGGAGCAGAGCTGGGATTTGTATACAAACCTTATTCTAACATCTATCACTGCATCACAGTTTCCAAAATTATTTGAGATAATATTTAGAGAAGATAAGACACATATAAAACTTACTATAATAACAATGGAATGCAGTCAATACATTAATAAAAATGTGATTAGAATGTTTTTAGCTTTATATGAAAATAGTAACCTGAAGGGAAGAAAAAGCCCAAGATTATCTATGAATAGGTCAGTTTGGTATGTAGCTGAAGCCAAAGGTGAAAAATGGGTCATGGTTGAATATTACAGATACCCTCAGGGAAAGCCTTGAAAGGCACTGCAGAGAAATAAAAATCTCCCTAGGTGCAGCTGAAAGCAGTGCATATTGACATCTGCTTGGTTTAGAAGAAGCATTGGCTCATTGTGGGAATATATACATTTTCTTGGGCAATGGGCAATGGCCATGACAGATAAGGGATCTGAAAATTGAAAGACTAGAGGATCAGAGATAAGAATATCTGGGTATTTATTTGTATGGACATATGAAAGAGGGCACAGATTTTTTCCCTGTAAGAGCCAACAGAATATTCCCTATAGTGTACACTCCAGATCCTAACTTGTCATCTTATCTTAAGGGCACAAATCTTATCAAAAGTGCCTACTTCAAACATTTTATCTATTGTATCCACGTTAGAAAACTCTATTTAATATCCACATATTTAGCCTAGCCAAAATTTCAATTTTCTCCCTGTAATAAGTGTATTTTTCTAAGTAGGAGATATTGAGTGCAGAGTAATGCCCTTAATAGGATTGCCCATGGCTGTTTGTAAAAGGTCCAGCTACACAGAGCAGTCTAGGAGCTCCAGGTCTTGCACCACATATCAAAACAGCTGTAGGTATCCTGAGTCCTTTGCCCTTCTACACTTCCTTTCTAGGTCAGTGGCAGTTTTGTTTTGTTATTTTTCTAGTTATCCATTATATAAAAAAGTTAAGAATATCTCACATCATATATTTCCCAAGGACAAATATTAACTTTGAGACAGTCTTGCCTAAATCTCTACAGTTATAGGAAACACTTTTCCAATTTTTTGTAACCCCACCTTTTCACAATGAGAGAAGTACTAAGCATTTATTTGGTTCATTTAATTTTTTTTTATTAATTAGGACTTTGTAAATGATAGATAAATAAAGGATTGGTTTAAACTCTATTTTCTATCTATGTATCTACTTATCTAATTCTATATATATGTACAAAATTGGGAAATCCAAATGATAGAGATGATAAAAAATGGCAAGATGTAGCTCTAAACAAATGCCATTAAGATTGTCTCTCTCTATTTATTTATCTTTTTGGGGGTGGGGAGTCCTGTTCAGTTTAATTTTTAAACTCCTTACTTTATGATGGCTATATGGTCACTGGAAATCTCAAATCTACATCATCTTTACAGGTCAGTGTATTAAACAAACCGTAACAAAACAAGCAAAGAAAAATACCCAAGGAATAATGGGGCAGTGAGGAGTTAGTGGTTTGGTTTTTTACAGCCCAGAAAAAATCTTAAGAATGCTCATCATTATTCCTACCTGGATTGCACAGCATTTCTGAACTAATCACTGTATCTGAGACCCTGACTTCTTAGATTACACAATTCTATTTTTTTTTTTTTTTTTTTTAATGCCCAGTCTTGGAGCAGGGTAATTGGGGTCAGCTCCACTCAATGGGTGGAATTGAGATGGCTAGGTCATGAGGTAGCTTTTTAATGGAGTTGCAGCTGAGCTCTCCAAAAGTCCTCATTTACTTAATTAATATTTTAAAACCTCCACTTCTGCTTTCAGATTTTGCCCTTAAATGCATGCCAGAGCAAAGAAAATACACATCCATTGTTGAGTCAAGTTAATTTCTAATAACTGCTTTCTTAGTTACAAAGGTCCGAGAGTTTTGTGTGAGTGTGTGTGTGATGGAGTCTCACTCTGTTGCCCAGGCTGGAGTGCAGTGGTGTGATCTTGGTGCACTGCAACCTCTGCCTCCCAGGTTCAAGCGATTCTCCTGCCACAGCCTCCCAAGTAGCTGAGATTACAGGCCCCACCACCACGCCCAGCTAATTTTTGTATTTTTAGTAGAGACAGGGTTTCACCATTTTGGCCAGACTGGTCTTGAATTCTTGACCTCAAGTGATTCGCCTGCCTCAGCCTCCAAAAGTGCTGGGCCCAGAGTTTTTAAATTACTACTTCCACAAACTGAGTAATACTAGTCAGAGGCCAACCTTGTCTGCAGTTTCCGATGAGAAAGTGAATGATGTTAGTTTTCACCTTGCAGGTATGTATGTTTCCTTTTTTTCTTTGTGACACATACACATATATGTACAAATGTGCCTATAAACACACAAATACACACAAGCATATTCACACATATAAATGAAATTTTTGCTTTTTATCAGTTGTAGTTATATACATACATATTATAGAGAGCATATGTGAAACAATTCATAAAATATATACAGATTAATAAGATTTGGATTTAAATTATTAAGGTTCAACATATTGATTTTTAAAAACAAAATCAAATATTGATTTATATAATGATGCTGTATTTAAACTTGTATAAATTATAATATTAAAATAAAATTATTGCTAACTTAATGCCTCCTAATACATGTTTTATGGGCTATTCTTGAAAAGTGGATCCAGATTATATTCTTTTTGTAAGTTTTCTTTTTCTGTTACTTAATAATAAGGCTTTTGATTAGCTTAAAATAATGTAAAAATATTTGCAAACGCATCTGAATTCTCTAGGTTTATTTTTTTAGTCCAAAGAAAAGCATGTTTTCAAACGTCTAATAAAGCTTTTTAAATGTGCAGTCACAAACGTTATTTCTAAATTTAATTTCTGCCTGATTTGAAAAATTGTGTTTTTTTATGCAAAGGCACAGCAAGAGAACAAACTAGCAAATATAAGACAGAGATTACTGCAGATGCAAGTGATAGAGGAGAAAATGTGGTATTCAATAATTGAATAAGCAAAATGGCAAATGCTGAAAAAAGAAAGTATCACATAACAATTCATAACAGGTACAAATATAGTTGCCTTAATATAATCTTCACATTGTAATCAGTTTTGACTTCTGGTTTTCTTGCATTAAAGGATATGCATAATTTGAATTATAATATGTACATACATAAATATAATTGGTGACAAAACCCACTGTAACTGTAAAAATAAATTTAAATTATTTAGATGATGTTCCAAATGTGCCTAAATTATATCTAAAAGCAAAATTTAAACACATCTGTGAAGAAATATGGAGAAAGTTGGAATTGTTTACCTGTATAAAAAAGTGACTTTAAAACATATGTAAATAAATTCCACATTGGTAAGACATATCCCAATAACCATCACCAAATATAGATTATTAGTAAAACATATTCCTATTGTGAGTAAAATGTTTTTTCAATTTACAAATTCAACAAAATATTGCATTTAAAACATTAATGTGATTACATATTGCTAAGTAAACTTAACTTTATTTCCTTATGGAAAAACATCTCCTGAAAATTGTGTTGTTTTAAAGAATGTTCTTCACCTAAAAAACTGGAATTCATATTATTGGCTACATCAAAGGCAAGGAATTAAAGTAATCAAATTAGAAAAAGGGTCTAGATTTGTTGGAATTTCTTACAATTTTTTTTTTTCTTTTTGACAGGATGATCACTATGATGATCTCCCAATTTAGTGATTCTTTGAAAACTTAAAATATAGGCTAGGCATTGATATATCTGTTAATTTTTTTTGTTTGTTTGTTTTTGAGACGTAGTCTCGCTCTCCCAGGCTGAAGTGCAGTGGCACCATCTCGGCTCGCTGCAAGCTCCGCCTCCCAGTTTCGCGCCATTCTCCTGCCTCAGCCGCCTGAGTAGCTGGGACTACAGGCTCACGCCGCCACACCCGGCTAATTTTTTGTATTTTTAGTAGAGACGGGGTTTCACCGTGTCAGCCAGGATGGTCTCGAGCTCCTGACCTTATGATTCACCCACCTCGGCCTCCCAAAGTGCTGGGATTACAGGTGTGAGCTGCCGCACCTGGCCATATCTTTTAATTTTTAAAATTTTGCTTTTGACAATATTTCAATTCCATTATTATTAATTCAAGAGTGCATTTAGCCTTTGATTATTTTTGAGAAATACATGAATTCTTTACATGAATGTTTGGCCTCATAAATTTTTCTAGAATTCTGTATTGCTGGATTTTTATTAAATTGTCTTTATTGATCATGGTGTAGAAATAAAGCATAGTGATTAAAAACATGAAGATTGAAGTCAGGAAGCATAGTTTAAACCAGCTTTGTGAATGTGGGTGACTTTCATAATTTCTATCAGGGTGTATTGGGGCAGATTCTTAATGTATTTCACATTCAGTTCTTCATCAGGAAATGAAAATAATAACAATACATACCAGATAGGAATATTATGGGGATTAAATTAGATAATATATGCATAATTCTTAGCACAGCTTGTCACATAGTAAGTGCCCCAACATTGTTAGCTGTTATTATTAAACGAGCAAAAATAAATAGCAAGTAGTATATCAATCATTAATTATTCAGGGTAGATAAAGTTTATAATTTCCAAATTTCTAATATCTTTCTGAGGACAGAGTGTCTTTATTTTATTTTACTTTCTTCTTTTTCTTTCTTTTATTTTCTTTTTTTTTAAGACAGGGTCTTTCTGTGTTGCCCAGGCTTGAGTGCAGTGGTGTGATCATGGCTCACTGAACTGCAGCCCCAATCTCCCAAGCTCAAGCAATCCTCCAATCTCAGCCTCCTGTGTAGCTGGGAATACAGGGAGCTGCTGCCACTTCCCCCAGATAAATTTTGTATTTTTTTTTTTTGTAGAGATGAGGTTTTGCCATGTTGCTTGAACAATCTGTCCACCTTGGCCTCCCAAAGTGCTAAGATTACAGGTGTGAGCCACCTCTCCTGGCCCTTCATTTTCATTTATTACAAAATGTGAGCATACTGTAAAATTTTGAACACATTTGCGTTAAATTCTGCCAAGAAAAATACAACTTTATTTGTGGTAGCATGTCATAATCACCTGTAGATGCAAATGGACCCCTACCTGAGGTTTGGTTGAGACAATAACCCAATAGCCCACACACCCAGAGTGTGTGAAAAAGTTTCTTATTTAAGTAATTGAGGTCTCTGAGAACAAGCAAGGCGGGTCTTTTAAGAAAGTTCAAAATGGTTTAAACAAGCATGGTTAGGAGACTGGTCTGGATTTTTATTTTGGTTTGAGTGTGGGAGCTTGTGCACAGGATACAATTTGCATAGTTTGATTATCTACTCACCTCCAGTCCTAAAGACAGAGTGCCTGAGCTGTTTGAGTTTGTCCAGATACAAAACACAAGAGGGAAAGGGAGAGGTGGAGCTTAAAAGCTATCAGTAGTCATATCCAAAAAATGGAGTCAGTCTCCTTATGATACAGCAAAAAAGAAACGTGAATTTCTTTGGTACTTTCTCATATTCATTTTAGGAAATTACTCTGAAATAGTGCTTTAATTTCATCAAGTACATTGACCAAGTTAAATAATATTCCTGGCAGTCCCAGGAACATTTCAATACTGTTCAACTGTCTGCTAGGGACTTCCTTTTCTCCCCCCTTTCATTCCTTTCTTTCTTTCTTCCTTCCTTTTCCCTTTATGTTCTGCTTCTCTTTTTTCCTTTCATTACTCCCTTCCTCCCTTCATTCCTCCCTTTTCTCTCTTTCCTTATTTTGTCTTTCTCCCTTTTCTTCTTTTTTCTTTTAGTTTTTTTTAATAACAAACTTTATATTTTTTTCATAATGACATGGCCGAGGTGGTAAGAAAATAAATAATGTTTGTTTCATAATTTAGTGACTTCGTATTAAACATGCATGATGAATTGCGAAGTTAGCACTGAAGTAGTCTTTTTTATTGCTGTTGTTACTTTATGTCATTTCATTTTACACTACTCTGTGGTGGTTTATAGAACACAATTTATTGTTGACACACACTTGTACATTTTTTATTAAAGATAAAATTTAAAATGGCATATAGCATTCTAAGAAATTGTATCCAATGTACAAAGTGGTATTCTTCTTTAGTGATCATCATCTTGTTCTATGTATTCCAAATTTAAAGATAATATTTTTATTGTTTTTATATTGACTTAGTTCTCATTTTTTAACTTTGTGACATAAAGGAACCTTCACACATATTCTTTATAGATTATTTTTCATTTTAATTTTTGAAAACATAAAAAGTTCTCGAGCTATTTTATGATATTATTTCACTCTTTTCTAATAAAGCATACCTATATTATCCAAACTAATTTATATTCTGTCAGTTCAATTCAACAAGCAAATTTGAATGCATATTTTTGGATCACTTTAATTTCATAAAGGTGAAGAGAATAAGACAGAGGTAGGGGGAGAGAGACAAAGACAGATATAAAAAATCATATTCTTTACTATGTTTAAGTGCATATTAATTATTAATATATTGGGAAATCTAAACTTTACATAGATAAATATTAGGAAAGAAAGTGACACAATACAAACCATAAGTTAATTAAAACTTTTAATAACAAAATTGTGCTATTTTTAAGTTTTTTTTAATTGTTTGATTGGGCTATTTTTATGTTTTATAAAAACAGTAGCTGCATATAAGATGCTCAATCGTTTCTCACGGAGATTTTTTGAATAGTAAAGATGATAATTATGAATAGTGAGTAGGATGAGGGTGACTATTAGCTAATACAAATCTGAGGGTTAGTAAGAGAGTTGAGAAGGATTTTACAAGATAGATAGGGTCTGGAAAGGTATAGGTTTAAGAGTAAGTTATTCCAAGTGATCATCATAAACAAAGTCATAGTGTATAGGAGGGACAGCTATGACATATAAGAATAGATGGTGAAAATTAAAGTAGAAAGTAGAAGTAAAAGCTTTTGTTATAGAATAGTGGGTTTTGAAGCCGGCTTTGAAAATTAGCACCAGAATCTGAGGACTTCCTTTAGCTAAGGAATTTGAACACAGTGTTATAAACAATGGAAAATCAGTCGAAATAATTAAAAAGGTAAAGCCACAATCCAATGGTATTCTGATGCATATTCTTTTATTTATTATGTGAGGAATATTGGAAGAAATGGACCTGTAAAAAAACACCAATAAAAATCTATCAATGTTGCTAGCTGAGATGCCTGGAATATAGACTCCAAAATGGTACTTTGAATGCAGAAAATTTATTGGACAGTATTTTCAGATTGTCATTCATATGGAAAGGAGAGAAAGAGTGATAGTGCAATTGTCTGTAATGAAATCACAAGATTTCATCCTTTCAGAATTGTACCAAGTTGACGTGAGAGGGTAGAGACTTAATTCTTCTATGTAGATTGGATATTGGATATATGTTAGCCATATATATAGGGCATGAGTTTGTGCAAAGTGGACCTCTTAAGATAAGGACAATTTAAAAGATGAGCTGAGAGCTGAGGGCTGTCAATCAGCAGCAGCACTTCCAGCAGTTTGTGGAATAAGTCCTTTGGCTCTGAAAAGGAGATGAGAGTGGCAGAGCATAGCATCCATTACTGTCCACTTCTGGAACTGCATAGATCCATTCTTCATTAAACTTTTCAGGACAGATTCTCCAAAGTTCATGGTAGCCTCTCTTCCTGAAATTCTATTACATAAAGATTTGTAAGACAAACTCCAGTTCTTGTTTTACATTTTTTCTTGACTGCAAAAAAAAAAAAAATCTAATTAATTATTATCTTCTCTTATTCATGCTAGATTCCTCTCATGTTCTCATTTCTGCTGTTCTATGATAAGTAATGTATATGGTGACATTACTCAGATCTCCACCTCTGAAAGATCTGAGATCTTTCAACTGTCCTTTCACTATCAAAATTGAGCCAGAGAATATCAAAATAAGCTCAATGGGTTGCCATCGTACAAAAATATTCCTCCCTGTGCTCATTACATAGTAACAAATGACCAAGATGGCTTTAACATTCTTAGTCAATTCTTGCTGCTATAACAAAATGCCTTAGAATGGGTAATTTATAAACATCATAAATGTATTGCTCACAGTTCTGAAGGCTGTAGATTTCCAGATCAAGGGGCTGGCAGACTTAGTTCTTAAGTAAGTTGTGGTAAGTTCTGAGGTAAGTTCTAACAAACTTTCTGCTTCATGGTTGGCACCTTGTTGCTGCATCCTTGCATGGTGGAAGAGAAAAGGAAATTCCCTTGTGCCTTTTCTTTTTCTTTTTCTTCTTTTTTTTGTTTTGAGATAAGACTTTTGCTCTGTCGCCCAGCCTGGAGAGCAGTGGTGTGATCTCAGCCCACTGCAGCCTCCACCTCCTGGGTTCAAGTGATTCTCCTCAGGGCTTAGACACTTCTCAAAGGCCTCACCTCTTAATACTATTAAATTAGGTGCTAGGTTTTTAAAATTTGAATTTTGGAAGGACTTAGGTTTTTGACATTTGAATTTTGGAGGGACACCAGTATTCAGATCTTAACACATATCCCTCAGGTTGATTAAACTTTACAGATTTATTTCTGACTATAACTCCCTAGTCTCTTTTGTTTTCTTAGAACATTTACTTAAAAAAAAGTTGCAATGATAAATTCTCTTTCTGCCCCCCTGGAAATATATGTCAGTGTTCTCCCAGATTTATAACCCAGGAAATATCTTTCTCAAAGACCTGGCAACCTTCTCTTTGAAACATAAACATCTAAGGAGATAGCATCCTTATCTCCCAATCTCTGTGGGACAGTAGAAGCCTAATTTAAATGGAAGCCAATTAGCAGATACAGAGGGCATAACTGCAGACAAAAAACATTCACAAACTCAGGAATATCTCAATGAACTTGGCATGTCGCATTGGTCCACCTCCCTCCTCCCTGCCTCAAGGTCTTTATCTCACCCTAATGCTTAAAAACCTTCAAACATTTTGTTTCAGCAGAGTTGAATTAAGTTCCTCTGCAGTTGTTTTCAATGAAGTCTTTCTTGCCTCTGTAATGTAAGCATTGAATACTGCTGGATTTAGTAGTGGCTGTAATTGTGAACTTGACAGATGCAATGTTAATGAAGGGAAAGGTAAAGGTCAGGCTGTTATGGTTCAAGAGAAAAGAGGGTAAAATTATTAATAATTGGAGGTACAGACAAGCAAACTCTCTCTCTCTCTCTCTCTCTCGTGTGTGCGTGTGTGTGTGTGTTTGTGTGTGTAAAGGAAAGTAAAACAATTGACTGGTAACTGAGGGAGAAGTGGGCCCAAGTTAGAATTTTGTAGAGATAAGATAGTAACAGCATGCTTGACTGCTGATGACAATAATCAGAAGAAAGAGATAAAAATAGATGATTCACTGAAGTGTGAGGAAAATTTTGAGAAAAATCTGTCATAAACATGATATAGCATGGATCTAGAACAAAGGCAGGGATATGGTCTTAGGTAAGATCAAGAAAAATTAACCAACATTAACAGGATGGGGGTGTTACATGCAGACACATAGGTAAGTGTGTTGGAATTAGATTGTACATGTTCTCTCTTAATTCTTCTGATTTCTTAGTAAACTAAGAAAAATGAGGTTGAGGGTGAGGCATAGGATATTTGAGGAGATAAGTCATTTGAAATCATCCTCTAGGAGAGAGTAGGAGTGTGAATAAAATGAAACATTGAGCTGTCAGCCAATCTTGAAGAACAATTTGAGGTTAGATCTTCATGTATTTAAAGTAAGAGCAGTCAGCATGCTTGTATTTTGTTTTTCTCCCTAAGGCATGTTTATCTGCATAAGCATGAGTGTTAAGAAAAGTTACTTAATCAAGTCGGGTTTTTGTCAAGTGAACACTAAGAGGTGGAAAGGGCACAGGAGTTGAGGATAAATGCTTCAGTGTAAGAAACAAAGTGGGCTGGGCGTAACGATGGAAACAGTAGACAATGGGGACCACTAGATGGAGGAGAGGAGGAAGGAGACAAGCGCTGAAAAATCTATTGTGTACTATGCTGACTATTTGGGTGATGGAATCATTTGTACCCCAAACCTCAGCATTATGCAATATACCATATAATAAACCTGCACATGTACCTCCTGAATGTAAAAGTTAAAATTATTTTTACAACGAAACAAAGTAGGCAAAGAATATAAAAATAGAAAAAAATAAATCAAATAAATAAATAAAATAAAAATTGATAGATTCATGGAACATAGATCCTAGTAAGGTTGAAGGATTGTTGGAGCTAAAATGCTAATGATCTAAGGGTTACATAGAAATTAGGCAGTTAATGAGGGTAAGGAAGTCCTCGGTAAGGCTCCCTTTTAACAAAAAACAGCCCCCAAATCATTTCTTTTCTAACAAAGAACAGCCCGTAAAATGGAGCTGCAGACAAAAATAAGCAGCTGGAAGCTTGCACGGGTGAATGCCGGCAGCAGTGCCAATAGGAAAAGGCTACCTGGGGGCTAGGCATGTTCAACATGGTAGCTCCATCTTCCCTTTTCTTTGTCAACCATGTGTACAATAAGGAACAGACAATATGGTGCTGGCTAGGTAGAGAACCCATCTGCATAATAGAAGGTTAGGGTACATGGTCAGCTTCTTAGCACACTATGCAAACGTCACACCTGGTCCGACCGACCTCTGGGGCCCTATGTAACTCAGACATCACCTCCTCGAGCTCTTCTATAAATACCCGTGCATTTGACCACGAAACCGGAAGACCCACTCATGTGCCTCTCTCTCTCTCTCTCTCTCTGCAGGAGAGAGAGCTATTTTCCTTTCTCTTTCTTTTGCCTATTAAATCTCCACTCTTAAACTCACTTCTTGTGTGTCTGTGCCTTTGATTTCCCTGGCGGGAGATGACTGACCTTGGGTATTTACCCCAGACAATGACGCCACTTCACCAGAAGGTACAAGATAGAAAATTGCAGATGTACTCTTATTTTCAGACACTTAAAACTGATATGTTGAAGGAGTGGTATTAATAGTTACTGTTAATCAGGTTTAGTGTATGGCAATAGCAGGGAATAGGTAGGAGTGAGTAGGTAAGGAGGGGTGAGAAATGTTTACTGGAAGAATATAAATATTGGCAGACCAGTGTTTTAAGAAATTATGCAGTTATTAAAATAACCAGTGAGACTGAGCACAGTAGCTCATGCCTGTAATCCCAGCATTTTGGGAAGCTGAGGCAGGCGGATCACTTGAGGTCAGGAGTTTGAGACCAGCCTGCTCAACATGGTGAAACCTTGTCTGTACTAAAAAACTAAAATTAGCTAGGCGTGGTGGCAGACACCTGTTATTCCAGCTACTTGGGAGACTGAGGCTCAAGAATTGCTTGGGCCAGAGAAGTAAAGGTAGTGGTGAGGCAAGATTGCAACATTGCACTCCAGCCTGGGTGACAGAGCAAGACTCTGTCTCAATAAAATAAATAAAAAAATAAAATAACCAATGACATTGATGGAATAGTGCTGGCGAAATGTCAATGATAACTGCAAAAAGAGATAGTGGATGTTATTTCAGATGGCACGAGGAAGTGGTTTTGTTATGGGCTCTATTTGTTAACCTATTTGTAAATTCCTAACAAGTACTTGTCCAAAAATTTTTAGAGTCTTTAGAAAATTTATCATTAAACATACTGCCAGAATTTATGCTAAACTTTATAAATTGTTTCTCTCTAATCTGAGAATTTGGGGGTGATTTTTGTGTGTGTGCTTCTCTGCTTTCCATTGATTTTTTTTTTTTTAACTTAGCATTATATTTATAATACAAACACTTGTGAAAGTTGTTGAACTTACAAAAGTATTTAAACTAAAAATAAAGCTCCTTTTGCTTTTTAACTATATTATTTAATAGTTTTAGAAATTTTGATTTTTAATACATCTGAAGAAAATAAATCTGTCCATGATATGTTTTATTTCTATTTTATAATTGTCCTTGCCATGAATTGCAAGGAAAAGGACACTCAACAGATTTACTTAAAGAAAATTAAATATCACCGTTACATGTAAATTATCATTTTCCTATAACTGGCATTATTTTCATTTATAGAAATGATATCAAAGTTTATGCAAGTGGAAAGTTCAGCTTGTAAAATTAAAGATTCAATGATCTATATGATACAATAAAGGATATAATTTAGAAACATTACAATTTAGGGCAACAATGTAACTTTATAGAAAATAAATACTAAATAATTTTGTGAATTGAGAAGGCTAAGTTAAGAACTAGAGAATTTGAAGGTCTTTAAGTAAATCAATAATTTTCAAACATTAAAATATCCAAGGTAGTTATTAAAATACTGATCCCTCGGTGGCTCAATCCTGTAATCTCAGCATTTTGGGAGGCCGAGGCAAGCTGATTACAAGGTCAGGAGATCAAGACCATCCTGACTAACACGGTGAAACCCTGTCTGTGCTAAAAACACACAAAATTAGCCAAGAGTGGTGTTGGGTGCCTGTAGTCCCAGCTACTCCGGAGGCTGAAGCAGGAGAATGGCGTGAACCCGAGAGGCGGAGCTTGCAGTGAGCCAAGATCGCGCCACTGCACTCCAGTCTGGGTGATAGAGGGAGACTCTGTCTCAAAATAAACAAACAAAAACAAACAAATAAACAAAACGGATCCCTTATTTTATTTCATTTAATCAGTTTTTGTTTGTTTATTTGTTTGTTCTACTCAGAGTCTTCAAATGTACAGTCCTGGTTCAGTACCACTCACGTACAAATAATCAAAGTCCCAGGAGGAGAAATACATCCAAAGATCTCTTCAGTGACATACGTAGCTTTATGTCATTGTAGGAATATGAGAAATATCCTGAGTTAGTGGATAATATTGCCAAAAAATAGTAAATACACATAAAAGTGAATACTTCAGGGGAGGTAATACTAATTTTTATCATTTGAAAAAATACAGATTAAAGTATTTTTTTATAAAAACCCTTTCTGAAGAATCAAAAATGTTATGATCTAGAAATACAATTATGAACCAAAGATAACAGCGTGATGCTGCTATGAATAAATGTATAGACTGATATCTTAAGTGTTCTGGTGCTGAGTTACTCAGAGAGAAACAGATCTCTAAGTTTCTGGTGATGAGTCACTACATGAGAGAAATTAAAAGGAACACTAAACTTGTAGCAAGAAGGGCATAAACTTGGCTGATTTTCTACCCTATTAGTCATACTGCAATATAATTTAATATAGCCTGAGCTAGGCAGAACTTGAGAGTAACCTTGGGGTAGAGAAAATGCGATCACTTATTATGTTCTTGTTTAAAAGTCCCCAGCCACCTCCAAATCTCCAACCCCCAATCTATCCTTTTTTTCTGGCTTGTTCTGTGCCTGGAAAAACTGGCTTCTGTGCACTATCTGACCTGGGCTTCTCTGGGTGATGATTTTTGGGATTTTGAAAGAACAAGATAAGGATGTCTGTGAGAAAGTAATATAGAAAGACTTCTTGGAATAAAGTGAGAATATCTGATCCAACGTGAGTGCGCACCACAGAGCACCTGATGCAAAGGGAGCTAAGGTTGGTCGGCAGCTGTTTTGTAGCTTTCAACCAGCCTCTTTCTTTGATCAACAGAGTTTGATTAAAAGACTTATATACAGAATGGCCATGGCAGCAGAAATATATTCGCGTTCCAAAGCCTCAATTTCATGGCCAATTTGGCTATTAAATCTGCTGAGTGCCCAAGCTACTATTAATAGTATTGCAAGCCAGTGATGTACATGATTCCTGGGGAGGACCAGCAATCTACTTGTCAGGATGATTACAATGTATGTTTTTCATCAAGAAGGTAATAATTTATCTTTATCATAATAGACGTGTATTTATAAAATTCATTTTCTTTCCCTGTCTACAGTGAGTTTCCTGGTACCACCATCGGTGGACTAACACAGTGCCTCATCACAGTCATGGTATTCTATTTAACATCATGTCAGACCAAGGGTCTCGATTTAAGCTACTCCAGAAAGAAGGCATCTTTGAGGAATTTGGGTTAATCTATATGGTAAAGAACCCTAGTTAGTAAATTGCTATTTCAGGAGCCTAGCATGTGTTGGAAGAAGGACATTATCATTGTTATCCCAGCTTCAAATAAACTGCAGAAGTCTGGGCTGTAACACGTATGCATATTTTATATTAATCAATTATTTATTTCCTTCACTCCTTTTCTTTCTTACCTTGTGTAAATAGCATAAGTAATGGTTAAAGTTCCATGTGGGAATAGGACTGGATTGACATCACCTGGGATGACATAGTGGCTGAAAGGTCTTCTATCTTCTTTATGTTTAGGAAGATAATTCATTTAACTAAAAGCAAAGAAAAAGTGATACCAAGTAGCAAAAATGGTAAATTGGCCTGCATATTTTATATTTACTTCTATGATGTGTTATTCATCCTTCTCTACCCTACTCTGTGACCAGGGAATTTGCAACCTACAGACTCTGCCACCCAGGCTTTCTAGCTTGCTGTTAAATTTTAAGACCTATTAATCCTGACACTTCACAATACTTCCTATTTTCCAGACTTGAGTTCTCAACCAAACATATGTTAACTTCTTCAATAAAAAAATGGAAACTAAAGAGACGTCTCTGACAGTGTGTTAGGGCCCTGGCATGAAACAATGCACCATCTTTAGAATTTTGTGGCAAATCCCTAAATATGTGATTTATTCCTCTTAAATATGTTTTTAGAGTAGGACCATAAGAGAAAGTGAAAATAGAAGATTTAAGGCAAACTTATTAGGCTAGGACCAGAGGTACTGCATTTAAAATTTTTATTTAAAAAAATTTATGGATTCATAATAGTTTTACATATTCATGGATATTATATTTTATAGTTCAAACAGGATGTATTCCAGATTACATTGATCTGGACTAAAGAAGCATTGATAAAAAGAACTATTAAGAGGTGTTGATAGGGTTCAGTAAAATATGTCTTATAAGGTAGAAATATTTTAGTATAATGATTTTTGTGGTCTTGAAGGTCACCAGAAAAAAATAAAAATACAATGAAAACCTTAAATTTTGGCAAATTTAAACTTAATGCTCTAAATAATAAATATTTAAGTTGTTGAACAGGGGAATGGAAGGATAGTCTGAAGAATATTCATTTGATACCATTTTGTGGGCAGAATGAGTAGAAACTGAAACTAGGTAAATGAACTAGGAGGCTGCTAAGTTGGTAAACACAGTGTAGTGAAGAGGACTCTGAACTAGAAGTTAGAAGGCTTTTACTTGTCTTCTCAGAGTTTCAGTTTCATCAACGTTTAAGGGAAGATAGGAAGGTCTGTGTAGAATGATCCAAGGTGGTTGTAGCCATTAAATAGAGTACAGTGTGAAAATGTTTTGAACATTGTAAAACACTGCACAATATAAGTTACTATCCTCCATCTGTTTGGCTGACTTCTGGAAGGGCTGGACTAGCATGGTGCCAATAAAATTAGACAAGAGAGTATGCATTGAAATGTTTCAGTTTAGAAATAATTGATAGCCCACAGTGACACTGAATACGGAGATAAAAAAGAAGTAGTCAATGCTGATATAAAATTTGGAACCTCATGCCTAGGTCACGGAGAAAGGAGGCAGAATTTGATGAAACTGTTCCTTTTAGTTTAGAAATACACCAGGCAGTTGGAGACGTAAAATTTTAGCTCTAAGAAGAAGTTTAGCATACAGATATATTTAATTTGAAGATATTCCAACTAACAGACTATGAGACTCTATGAGTTGCAATATACTATGGTATGTGAATTATCTTTTGCCACAATGATTCTACATAACAAATCACTCAAAATTCAGTGGCTTAAAACAATCATTAATTTAACGCATAAATCTGTGGTGAGTGGTTCTTTTAGTGTTGATGGGGGCTCATTCATGTCTCTGTAGTCACCTGCATATCATGTTCTGCTTTTTTTGGCTGAGATTTCTTACATGTCTGGTGATCAACTGGCTGTTGGTTGTTCTAAGATGGCCTCAGCTGCACAATTGTCAAGACACATCTCTGCTCCATGTAATTCATCCTTCAGCTGTCTATCCTGGGCATGTTCTTATGGCAAAGCTATATTGTACAAGAGCAGTAAAATGAAAATTCAGACGGCTTCCAGAGGCCAATAGTTAGAATTGACATAGTTATTTCTGCTATATTTTATCTGCCAAAGCAAGTTAAAGGTCAGTCCAAAACCAAACAGAGGGAAATAAACCTTGTCTCACTATTGCGAAGAATTAAGAATTAGCATTAAAGGATATAGATAGATGGAGGAAAGACAAAATGAGGCCATTAATTAAATCAACCTATCATGGTGATATCATAAGTAATTTATTAGCAAATATTCTTTGATGTCTGTTCCAGGCACAGAGATAAAGCAATAAAGAGAGGAAAAGTTTCTGCTTAATTGAGATTATGTGTTAGTGTTTGAGTTCAGTAAAAAAAAAAAAAAAATAGCCCACGAAGTGTCACTTAGTGATAAATGCTGTAGGAAATACAACAGTGATACAATTGAACATGTCTAGGAGAGTAGTATGCTAGATTGAGTGGTTTATCTGTGTAGTTGATACAGAGTGAAAAAGATACTGGTATATTTGATGATTGGAATGTAGGTAGTGTTAATGAAACCTAGACATCAAATGGTGAATAGTAAGAGGCTATGATAGGGGTAAGCAGAAAAAACAACATGTTAATCCATGACTATGATGACAATGGTCTCAGATTTTATTCAAGTGAGATGAGAAATCATGAAGAGTTTGAAGGAGAGGAGTGTCGTTACATAATTGTATATTGAAAATATTAATTTTGGATGTTGTGTGAATAAGAGCGGTAAGGTAGGCATATTTGATAAATCCTACTATCTTTTAATTTATAAACCAGAGATAGATAAAAAGATATTAATTAATTAGTTAAAAGTCAAATTAAAATAAATGCTAAACCATAGCACAGGTATGATGCTGAGTGAAGCCAGAGGAAAGAAAAATTCATTTTGACAGGAGGATCTCTGAGGACTTCATAAAAATGATGGCACTTGAACTAAACATTGAAGTGTGAATAGAAATTTAGTATGATGAAAAGGACATGAAAGGCATTCAAGGTACAAGGAGACAGCAACAGCTAAGGGATTGAAGTTTTAAAAATGCATTTGTGTGCAGGTGTTATTTAGGCAAACAATGATCAAATTTCAAATGCATATAAGCATATCTCTGATGCTTTATTTGTGGCAAACAGCGGATTGTTAAGCACAATCTTAACGTTTTGTTCTTAGACTGCTTTGTTGACAAACCTTATGATTTATTTAAAATGTGCTATGATTTTTCCTTTCTAGCTGTAGTGTTACAGTTGTTCATCATAGGGATTTCAAGAAAATGTCCAGATAGCTGCAATTTCCAAACCACAGGTTACTAATATAACATCATAAATGCTAAAAATAAAAATATTAATATCTGTGTATAAAGATGATTAACAATAAAAGATCATATGTAAGACTTCCAAAGAAAGGAAAGTCATGGTTTGAATTTTTGATGAGACTGGAAAATGAAGGTAGATATTCAAAATATAGAATTTGAAATCTGTATTTTATAATCAGAAGAACAAGCTATGAAGTCAGGTTTCTTTAAATAATTAAGTGTTTTGAGTTTTCCTTTTCTGTCTCTCATTTCTTTATTTACTTCTCTAATTCTCTCTTTCTCTTTCTTTCTCCTCTTTCTCGTCTTTCTTTTTTCCCTTTCCTCCCCCTCACCTTTATTTCCCCTTTCCTTTCTCCTCTCCCTCCTCCTTTTTCTTCTGTTACCCAGAAATCTCCTACTTGGCAGTAAATTGCCCTATAGACCCAGGCATACTTATTCAACAACGTTCTGTTTTCATTGCTAGTTACTGATGATCAGAGGTTAATTTTTTATGATTACCTTTATTTTCTTAATCACTACCTGCTCTAATAGAATAATTATTGTTAGTTTTTAAATAACTGTTGAGGCTTAACACTGAAACAGCAAATTTAATCTTAAATTTAAAACTCAAAAAATATATCTCTTGAACTGCATGTGAATGGAATCTCAGAATACACTTTTGTTTATCTGTCAGAATCTTACATGTTGCTGCATATAGCTACAGAGTTTGTTTTTTTTTTTAACTTGAATATCACTCCACTGAATGGATATACTTTCATTTTCAGTAGGCATTTTACTCTTGGTGGGTTTTGGATTGTTTCCAGTTTAGTACGTTTAAAATTAAACCTGCTCTACACATTTGTACATACGCCTTTTGGTGAATTTAAGTATTCAACTATGTTGGGAAAATACCTAGCAGCCAAACTGCTGAGTCATGTGATAAGTATGTGTGGACTTCAGTTGATACTGCCAAGAGTTTTGTTTTTGGTTTTTTTTTTTTTTGAGATGGAATCTCACTTTGTTGCCCAGCCTGGAGTGCAGTGGCGCGATCTCGGCTCACTGCAACCTCTGCCTCCCAGGTTCAAGCAATTCTCCTGCCTCAGCCACCTGAGTAGCTGGGATAGATTCTCCTGCCTCAGCCGCCTGAGTAACTGAGATTACAGGTGCACACCACCATGCCTGGCTAATTTTTGTGTTTTTAGTGGAGACAGGTTTACACCATGTTGGTCAGGCTGGTCTCGAACTCCTGGCCTCAGCTGATCCACCCGCCTTGGCCTCCCAAAGTGCTGGGATTACAGGCGTGAGCCACCATGCCAGGCCATACTGTGAGGCACTTTTTTTTTAAGTCATTGTACCAACTTACCCTCCACATGGTAATATATACATTCTGCTATCTCCACCTTCTGTCCGACACTTAGTATTTTCAGTCATTCTGATATTAGATATTCCACTGGGTTTTTAGAATTTCTTCATTGTAGTTCTAATTTGCATTTCTTATATGACAAATGCTTTTGAAAAATTTTCTATATGTATATTGGCAATTTGAGTATTTTTTTTTGTAAAGTACCTGTTCTAATATTAAACTATTTTAAAATTGAATTGGTAGAGCTCTTTCTATTGATTTATAGCAATTTTTGTATATTCTGGATACAGTTCTTAATGTATAAGTACTGCAAATACATTCTTCAAGCCAGTGGCTTGGTTTTAATAAAATCTAATATATCAAACTTTTGTTTTAAGAGTAGTGGTGAATGTTTTCCCCAGCCTAGGATGTTCTACATGTCTGAACTGATAAGCACTCTGCAAAATATTTGAGAAGAGCCCTTGGCATACCTTCAGAGTTCTCTTTCTGTGTAGCTCTCTCCTCTTTGTTACTTCCTTCTACTAGCTTTGGTCTATTCTGCCTACTGCCTGGGTATCCTCAGACACCTCGCTCCATATTCTTTATCCAAGGAGTTCATTGGGTTCTAACTGGGTTGCTTCTCCTTGTGGTAAGGCCTGAATATTCTCTCAAGGCAGTGAGCTGATACAATTGCAATTACAGGTTTCTCCAAGATTGCTTCTCTCAAGGAACCATTGTTTGTTGCATGACATTGAAAACAAGAACTAAAAGTAGATCTACCATTTGACCCAGCAATCTCATTACTGGGTACATATCCAGAGGAAAAGAAGTCATTATATGAAAAAGACACTTGCACATGCATATGTTTAGCAGCATGATTTGCATTTGCAAAAATATGGAACCAGCCCAAATGCCTATTAACCAACAAGTGGATAAAGAAAGTGTGATATGCACACACACACACACACACACACACACACACACCATGGAATACTACTCACTACTCAAACATGAAAAGAACAGAACAATCTCATTTCCAGCAAGGGTGGAGTTGGAGACCATTATTCTAAGTGAAGTAAATCAGGAATGGAAAACCAAACATCATATGTTCTCACTTATAAGTGGGAGCTAAGCTATAAGAATGCAAAGGCGTAAGAATGACACAATGGAATTTGGAGACTTGGGGGCATGGGTGAGGGTAGGGTGGGGGATATAAGACTATACATTGGGCACAGTGTACACTACTCAGATGATGGGTGCATCAAAATCTCAAATATCACCACTAAAGAACTTATCCATGTAACCAAACACCACCTATTCCCCAAAAACCTATTGAAATACATTTTTGTAAAATAGTATTTTTTTTAATTTTACTTTGAATTCTGGGATACAAAGGCAGAATGTGTAGGTTTGTTGCACAGGTATATGTGTGCCATGGTGATTTGCTCCACCTATCACGCCATCATCTAGGTTTTAAGCCCCACATGCATTAGCTATTTGTCCTAATGGTCTCCCTCCCCTTATCCCCCAACCCCTGACTGGCCCTGGTGTGTGTTGTTCCCCTCCCTGTGTCCATATGTTCTTACTGTACAACTTCCACTTATGAGCGGGAAAATGTGGTGTTTGGTTTTCTGTTTCTGTGTTAGTTTGCTGAGGATGATGGCTTCTAGCTTCATCCATTACCTGCAAAGGACATGATCTCATTTCTTTTATGGTTGCATAGTATTCCACAGTGTATATATACCAATTTTCTTTATCCAATCTATCTTTGATGGCCATTTGGGTTGGTTCCATATCTTTACTATTGTAAATAGTGCTGCAATAAACATACGTGTGCATGTGTCTTTATAGCAGAATCATTTATATTATTTTGGGTATATACCCAGTAATGGAATTGCTGGGTCAAATGGTATTGCTGGTTCTAGATCCTTGAGGAATTGCCACACTGTCTTCCACAATGGTTTAACTAATTTACATTGCCTTCCCACCAACAGTGTAAAGCATTTATATTTCTCCATAGCCTCACCAGCATCTATTGTTTTTTGACTTTTTAACAGTCACCATTCTGACTGTTGTGAGATGGTATATCATTGTGGTTTTGATTTGCATTTCTCTAATGACCAATGATGTTGAGTTTTTTTTTCATGTTTGTTGGCCACATAAATGTCTTCTTCTGAGAAATGTCTGTTCATGTCCTTTGCCCATTTTTTGATGGGTTATTTGTTTTTTATTTTTATTTTTCTTATAAATTTGTTTAAGTTCCTTGGAGATTCTGGATATTAGACCATTGTTAGATGGGTAGATTGCAAAAATTTTCTCCCATTCTGTATGTTGCCTGTTCACTCTGATGAAGTTTATTTTGCTGTGCAAAAGCTCTTTAGTTTAATCAGATCCCATTTGTCAATTTTGGCTTTTGTTGCAATTGCTTTCGATGTTTTCATCATGAAGTCTTTGCCCATGCCTATGTCCTGAATGGTATTACATAGATTTTCTTCTAGAGTTTTTATGGTTTTGGGTTTTACATTTAAGTCTTTAATCCATCTTGAATTAATTTTTGTATAAGGTCTAAATTGTTAAAATAAAATCACCTCAGTAATTAACAACTACTTTCGGGAGAGATACTTCAATGTTATATAAATATCCTGTTTCTTCAAGTTAAGTGTTTTCAAAAGCCTTTTTTTTTTTTTTTTTTTTTTGTGGAATCTCACTCTGTCACCCAGGCTGGAGTTCAGTGGCGCGATCTCGGCTCACTGCAAGCTCAGCCTGCGGGTTCACGCCATTCTACTGCCTCAGCCTCCTGAGTAGCTGGGACTACAGGCGCTTGCCACCAGGTCTGGCTACTTTTTTATATTTTTAGTAGAGATGGGTTTTCACCGTGTTAGCCAGGATGGTCTCGATCTCCTCACTTCATGATCCGCCCGCCTTGGCCTCCCAAAGTGCTGGGGTTACAGGCGTGAGCCACCGCCACCATGCCTGGCCCTCAAAAGCCATTTTTATACTTACCATTACATGTGACATCACAAGAATCCTTTCCTCTCTAAATATAGAAACAGAATTTGAAAAAAAAAGAGGAACTCATTGTTTGGTATATTTTACCCCTGTTTTTGGTCAAGTAGGAGAATAAATCCAGTCTCTGTTTTTCCATCTTGGCTCAAAGCAGAAATCTCTCTCATTATTTGTGTTGTTTTATGATCACACACACACACACACACACACACACACAATTATCCAAGGCTTTATATTTTATCTTTTTTCCTTTTCTCTTTCCATTCTACGCTATCTTTGTGATATCTCCTATGTTCTCTCAGTTTTAACTACTAACTCTCAACTTACATCATAGGAATGAGAGAATAGATAAAAATAGTTTCAAATTGGAGTCCTCAATCCTCAGTATATCTGTGATTTTTACTATTTCCATAGAACTATTCAAACATGGTGCTAAGAACACCCAAATGGAGCTCCTTAGGTGAGAAAGACAGGATTCCAGCCATTTCCATAGTCAAGAGTCCTCCATTTATCACAGATAGCCCTTCTGGAACCCTTCTTACTTGGTATCTTTGCATTTTCCCAATTAATAAATTCTACTTATAAGCACCAGATAATTACTTTTCATAGAGATATGCGGATTACATATTTTCTCTGATTATCCTGTTGTTTCCTATTGACTTGTTTCAACTTTGTCTCCAAAATCTTGCATTCTATGACCTTATACATAAATTCTCTGCTAGATAGACTTTAGCCTTTTGACCACTGCATCTCCAGTTTTTGAAAAAATACTTATGTTTTAATCCCTAATCTAAGTGTATCCTACTCTACGAAGACTGACATAATTAATTTCTATGTGATCCCAATAATGACATTGAAATACTTTTTTATAAAGGAAAATTTATATATAAAATTAAATATTACTAAGGAAAAAGTTAATATTTATTTATTGTAAGGAAGTTTAAATGCTTCCTTATAGTAGGAGGAGATCTGTCTCTTTAAAAAAAAAGAGTTGCTTTAACAAACTTGTTCTCACCCCGGACTGAGCCTTGAGGATCCAGGGATGAATAAACCAATGTCTGTACCTTGGTGAAGATACTTGCTAAAATTTTCTTGAACTATTATGGTTGTTAGGACAATTTTTGTTGAGTAGAAGACCAATTCTGATTTTTGTTTGAGGAGACATGGATTTCAATCTTCATTCTGAGGAGATGTATCTCTACTGTGATATAAAATTATCGCTATGTCTATTGGTGACAGATATGAAAATATTAGTTTTGTTTTTTGGTTATCTCTGCTAGTGAAGAAAATGCCAAAATTCAGGAAATACTACTGTTTAAGACCCAATCAATGCTGCAATTCCCTTAGATAACTGTATGTTGGAAGGTCAAGCTAAACTAAGGGAAGGAGTTTAGGAAGCTGAACTGCATTGATTTAGGGAAATGCTAGAGTTATTTTTTGTTTTTGTTTTGTTTTGTCTTTTTATGATGATGCTCAAATTTTATTAGGAATGACCTTTCCCCTTTGAAGTTAATGGGTAACTCTTGCTTCTGACTATTAGCATTAGGAATGGGGATAACTAAATTTTTAATTAATTGACTATAAAAATATTTGTATACACAACACATTGAGAAGGAAAACGAGTTAGCTACAAACTCCACCAAAGCGAATATTTTGGTGAAACCCTCCCAGACAAAATACACAATAATCATGTTGCAAATTATAGCCCTTCATTATCTGGTTACATACAAAGTAGGAATTGTAGGTACTGAGAATCCCCTGTCTAAATGAGAAAATAAAATAGCTTCTCTTTTTCCATTTTTTATCTTGTCTAAAATTATGTGTTCACAGCTTCCACCCTAGATGTAAACACTAGATATTGTCATGTTTGTTGGTTTAATGTTTTTATAATTTTAACTTTTTAATTATTACTATTTTTCAACTGTTTGAACATATCTTGGCATAGTGATTTTTTTTTCTTTTTTCTAAAGCAGCATGTTCTTCTGTGATGCACTCAAGGTCACAGTCTCTCTACCCTTGCCTGCTGTACATAGACAGAGCAATAAAACAGGTAATACTCTTACTCAATTGAGGTGCAGATCTTATTTCTGCTGAACATCTGTGCAGAATGAATCTCCATATTATACCCTAAACACCAATTTTTGGGTAATATTATCGACTTCGCCTCTTTGCATTTTTATTTACGTTGATATGACTCAATTGGGATATGCTGTTGTTGAGGCATGCATAATTTTTAATGACATAAAATGTAGGAAAAACCATACCAATATTAGAAAAATGTCAGCTTGAAGCAATACAATTTCTAATAAAAAAACAACTTAGAGAGGAAATAAATATTAGAAAATAAGCTGCTTCTCTATTTAAAGAGTCACACTTAGGGAAAAAAATGAATCATCATGTCATAATGAAAACAGATCATTTTCTGTGATATTAGAACCATGCCTCTTTTCAGCCTTTGCTCTTTTCTAAAGATTGCATTTCACTGCAATGTTGATTTCTAAAATAGACAAATTGGAATTATATAAACCAAAGGCAATAAGCATCAATAGGGAAAGAGGTAGCAAGCTTAGCAAAATACATATTATTATTTCCAGGCTGAAAAATATTTAAATTTTTTAAAATATTTAAATTAGAACATTGAGATAAACACAGCTTATGAGTGGAACACATCTCATTCATTTTTTTTTTCTTGATGACGAGTATGAGTAAATGTATTTGTAATGGATGCAAGGACACATAAATGAAGTAGCTGGGTAAAACTTTTAGAACATTTAGTGTATTATTAATCCCTGCTGCCCCTTTTACTGGATAGACAACTGATCCCTCAATTATTTTCTTTTCATAGATGCAAAAAGGTGTGACAAAGCTTCAGTCTAGTGTTTTTCTCCTTATAATACTAACTATATAAACTGTCATTTATGGTCCATAAAGAAAAACATAATTTATCTTGATTACTTGTTCAATAATATTATTTTCTGTTACATACAAACATGTACATGCACACAAAATCAGAAAAAAAAGGATCTTGGTTTTTTGAAAATGATACTCAAATAAAGATGAAATGCCTTTTAAAATTCACTGGTATTTTTTCCCTAAAGGAGAAGCTTTATGCTTAGTCAGTGCTTCTCACATAGTAGATACTAAGTTAATGTTCAGTATGAGAGGGGATAAATTAATATTTTCTCTGAAATCTTTTCAAACACCTTCAGGGGAATCCTCTGTGCTCTCATGATGCTTAATTCATAATGGTCATTTGACTGGGTAAGTGCCATGTAATGGAGATATGGGAACTTCAGATTGGACCATAAGCTAATGGCATCACTATGCTGTTTTTAATTTAGATTTTGCAGCTTGACTGAGATGTGGAACACTTTTCCAGAGAAATGCACTGAAGAAAATTATAAAATTGAAAACAAAATTTCTATGAGAAAAACCTAATATAATTAGTCAACTGTGTTTTAGTGGGTATAACTGCAAATGTGTATGAGTGCAAGGTATTTAATGATAATGAAATCTGTGATTGTGAAGTTAGCCCTAAAGAGACAGTGCCACATGCTTATATTGTATAATTTTGGGGGCCTGGTGAAAAATAAATCAGTATTAAATAACAATTAGGCAGTAAAGTTATTTTTATTGATCAATTTAAGCAGTTGTTTGTTAGGTTTCAAATAAATATTTTGAGCTCTAAAGCTATTGATTGTCATACATTTTAAGTTACTAAACTTATGGTTAACTAACAAGGCAATATTTTACTTTTTTGCAGCAAAGCAACATAAGATGTAAAATGATCTATTTTTTCTTTCTGCCATAAAGGCTTCTGATTATCACTATTGCATGAACTGCATTTTATGGCTATGCCTTAAAAAGCTACTTAAAATTTATCCAGTTAAGAAAATAACACACTATAGTGTTTCTTTCAAAGGCACTGAATAAGTCAGTGAGACGTGCTACTTATTCATCAGTTGAGATCCTTCTGGAAGAGTGGTGGCATAAAAATAAATAAATAAAACTTCACAATGATAACAAAGACAGTGACATAAACCAAACAGATCCCATGATTTACCAATATAGCATGTTAAAAGTGAGAAGTAAATAAATATTCCATATAGATTTTATTTCTGTTTCTACAAAAATAAACAGTCATACTTGACTGTGGTCACTGACATTTTTCAATGTTACGGGCCATTTTCCCATGCTAGAGAGAGGGTTGGGATTTTCTAAGTAGAGATGTTTGCAGATTTTATGGAGTAATAAAATATTCAATGAATAGATTATAAAGCACTTGATAAAATTTTAGAGGCATATAAATGCTAAGAGATGTAGTCCCTTGAGAAAAAGGAAACACACACACACACACACACACACACACACACACACACGCACACTCTAGACTTACAGCAGCTTTGTTGGTCTTTTTTGATGGGGGAAAGAGTAAAAGGGGGCAGCAAGCAGGGAGAAAATACAAAATAGAAAAGGAAAATGCAGATGGGATGTTTTAAAGCAGTTTGCACACTTTCAGAAGTACAGAAATAATTAAAGGTTTTTTGGCAAATAACTGACTTTCTCGGAGATCTCCTTTATTATTATTATGAAATAATAATTGAAACTATTATTTAACATTTTTAAAAGAAAAGTACTATTTTAACGTTATAAGCAATTGGTAAAAAGTCTCATTTCTTCTGTTGTTTTGATTTTTTCTGCTGACAATTTTATCTTAGACTCATTGTCTGCCATCTCTCCTCATGATTTTAACGTCATTTACCAGAAAGGCCTAGTGCCAATTGCATGCAAATCTATAGCTTGTTTTTGTACTTATGTAAATTAATATTAAAACATAGAACTTGCTGAAGTTTGTATGTAATGCTGAAAATACATATTTAAGATGCAGAGAAAACCGCCCAGGGAGCAGGAGATCGGAAGGTTCTTTGCAGAGTGTACTGTCAGAAGGGTGGCAGACAGGTTCTTTGAAGCTAATATACTCAAATTTCCTGGAGCTGCTGCCGTCTTCCACAGGAGCAGCCTCTGAATAAGAAATATTTCTGTCTAATCCTGCTGAAGACAGATAAGTCTGACAATTGAAACTGTAAAGTCCTGACAGCCAACAGCATTGGTTTTGTAATAGCAAAAGACTGATGCTGAAATATCAGAAATGGAACAGCATTCTCTGACAGCAAGAAACTAACATGTTTGACAAGAAATTGGAACCATGATCATTTCTAGTCAAACAAGGTGTCTGTTCATTCAAAGCATCAAATTTACCTTTATTTCCAAAGAAAAAGATTAATTTCATTATTGACATGTTCTTTTTATGCCTTATCAAGTTAAAAAACTTAGAGGCACATATGTTTGATACATTCTATCTGGGTAACAACTTTTGTTATTTTTCTTTTAATAAAGATGATAATAAAAATAATACAATGCTTCCCACATTGTGCTCAATCACAATGCCACACCCATTTACTAAATCTGCTCCATTTAACCAAGTGTCTGCATATTTCAGATTTTAAATAAGTTTTCATTCCAATAACCATCAAATTTGAGCTCCTTTTAGATCTTCCCCTTCCCTCATTTTATCTTATAACCCATCCAGTTGTAACCCATTAGTCTTAAATGCCTTTTTGACAGATTAGATTATGGATTGGCTTGATACAAGCCATAAAACAGAAACCGTTTTAAAATGTGGTATCGGAAAATTAGCTAAACTTTAGTGAATGAATAAAATGGAACTTATCTACTATTTGCCTATTATTAAATGTAGGTAGCACTGATTTTGTGTAATCCCCTTGGGCAGTTTTCTCCAAGTTTTAGTAAATTGCATATTAATTTATTGGGATCAAAGCAATGCTATTTGGAGCAGAATTTTGTTACATGGAAAAGGCTTAGAGATTCTTTCCAAGAATTTTAAGAACATATGTCAAACAAATTCCAAATGGATAGCAAACTTTATTTTATATATTAGTGCTTATTTATCAAATGTTATTACAATGAATGGCATTTACTTTTAATTTGTCAGATATCTCTAAATTAAAAAACTATATAAATATTCTTCAGTTAACTCTGCTCTTAATAGTTTCTTAAAAATAAACTCTGATAAGTACTGTTTTTATCAATAGTTACAAAGGTATCCTCTTATGCACATAGGCAAACATACACACATACACTAATATATTGGCAGAGTGCAAATTTAAGGTATAATGAAATAGAACTTTAACATAGTTTACATCTTATTTACAATTTTGGCAGTCACATGATATTTTATAAACAATGAGAAAACAAACCATTAACAAAAATTCTCTTTTCCTAATCATGAGTGTCAACTCAATTACGTTATTTTATGAGCATAATTTATACAACAAATTCAATTCCAGAAATGCATTTGGTAATCTGCATTTGTTGACATTCTTTAATATTTAATTCTATTTTTGCCAACAGCATTGTTAGGTCTATGATTTGAGAAGAAATCAGTAAAATGTTAAGTTACTATAAATTAGTTACATTTTAAGAATATTTTTTAGTTGTAAATGATATATATTCTACGGATAAGGCTTGGTCTTGGGAGTCAGTAAGTATAACTGAAAATCAAGATTCTACAATGCATTAGTTCCCTGTCTCCTTATAGTAATAATTCTAAATCTCATTTTTCCTATCTGCAAAATTGGTGTGTTAGTAGCTTTACTTTGAACCTAACCCGTATTCACTAGAGGAATTTAACATAAGTGTCAAGATGTGGCATGAGGGAAAAGGAATGGAACAAATCCCAAGAAAAACTTTAGGTGCATGTCTTGTTTAGTCAAAACGGTTACAACGAGAAAATGCAAATAGTTTCATTTTTATGCTAATTGTTTTCATACTAATCTTTTTGTCCAGTTACCCTGATGTGATGCTGAATGCCTAGTAGTTGACCACAATAAAATAGGGAATATCTGACTTGCAGATAGATCTCTGAGATACTTTAAGCACAAAATGGCAAAATTTGGGCACCGAGGTTGGGGTAAAACACGGTTGAATTTCATCAAGCTATTTCAATAACGTACAGGTTTGATCAGACTGTTTTAGGGGAAATATTCAGTTTTTTTTTTTTTTTTTTACTCAACACTTACCCTGCATGCCAGTTTTAGGTCAGGAAATGTGCTTAAGATGAACACCATTGAATAAAATATAGTCTTTGCCTTTAATAACGTCACACTGTAGTTATGTTATATCATAATAAACATATAAATAGAGATAGTCACTCAACGATCTGTTTTCCCATAGTGCTAATTTGATAATTCAGAGGTAGTTTGCAAATTTTGAAGAAGCTAGGGAAGCTTTCACAGAAGGAAAGGCCCATTATGTGTAGTAGGAGTCAGGAAAGAAGGAAAATGTTTTGTACAATACGGGTCTCTCTGCTTCGCCTATAGACTATGAGGGAATTTTGAAAAGAAAGAAGTGAAAGAATAGAAAGCAAGTAGGACCCTCCTTGCTAGAACCTAGAGTGAAGATATTATCTGGTTAATTGTCTCTACATTTCTAGTTACTTTGTAACTCTAACTCTGGATGACCTTGTCCAAGAGGTTTAATTCTTTTCCTCATTTTTCTGAAAGTGCATGGCCTCTAATAAACCTGTGGAAAAATAGACCTTGACTTCACTCTTCTTTGTAAGTAGTGTTTCATTTTTACTGCTACTCCTACTACTTCTAGCTACCTTTAAATCAGCATCATCAGTACTGCTGCTCATTTTAATATAAAGAATTAATTGGACAAACTCTTTATTGGTACTTTTCCCGTACTACAGTCTCAAATACTATGCTTCACTTAGAATTTTTCATAAGTTTCTATGGTTTCAGTTATCACCAGTGACTTCCAATATTGTATCAGTTGGCTTGAGTTTTAGACACAGGCTTCAGGCTGTGCACTGGATGTCAGCCTGTGGATATACTACGGGCATCTCAAATGTCACATCCTCCAGGCCAAAAGTATTATTCGTCACCCTCTATTCACTATATCCATTCTGCCACCTAATTCTGTCAAGTATATTTTTAAGTATATGTTATTATCTTTTTTTTCTCTTGCTTTTATTTATGGAACTCCAGACCTCATTATTTTTGCCTCAGTGATTATTTTTCACTCAGTATTTTTTCCCATTTACTTTAATTATTACAAAATACTTAGTTTCCTAATCCCCACAGGGCTCTCTAATTCTCCTTTGTGAACCCTGTTTTTCATGATGGAAAAAGAAGTCACTTCA
Source organism: Pongo pygmaeus (assembly GCF_028885625.2). Taxonomy (NCBI): domain Eukaryota; kingdom Metazoa; phylum Chordata; class Mammalia; order Primates; family Hominidae; genus Pongo; species Pongo pygmaeus. The sequence goes on along the minus strand of NC_072373.2, from coordinate 125,483,764 downwards.
GTTTAAATCTCATCCCCAGACTACATCTCCCAATTGCCCTTCTTTAGCATTTTTTCTCTACTGACTCCGTGCATATGTCTTCCCTTTCATTCCTTGAAGATTTTAGCAGCTGTCTCCATGTTGACCCTCAACATCCTCCCTGCAACATTACTTGATTTCAATATCCAGATACATTGTGTTTATTAGGGCTTGTTCTAACAGTTCTTTGTCTTTCTTCCTGAATACTTATTAATCTACTCATATTGAATAGCTCAATCCTATCTATAATGAGGCTTGAGATTTGTCATTAACAATAATTTCAACTTCCCCATAATCTCAATTTCTAGCACACAGATTTCTATCTACTGTATTGCTAGGTGACTTCTTAACCTCTGACTTCACCAGTTGTTTGAACCTGCCAAGGCATGTAATTTATCCTTTCATTATTCCTCATATCTTAAGACTTTTCTTGCCCTCCTTTGCCAGTTTAAATTACTATACTCTCAAAGCTATTACTATTCTCTCCATTACACTAACTTGCCTGGCAAAAACCTCAATGCTAGCAAAAAAAAAAAAAAAAAATACAGTTTCTACCCACTTTTTGCCTGTACCATCACAGATGAATGTAGCTGGAGGCAAAAAAAAAAATCACACAACAATCTGATTATTGTTTCTTTATATTAAGATCACTAACTTCAAATATGCTTTAATCCATTCACTCTCCTATTCTCTGCAATGATTCTGTCATAGTTTCACATTCCCACTCAATCCTCCAGTATCTCCTCTCCTATTACTTCCAGCTGATTACCTAGATATTATTTCAGAGTTACAATAGAAGCAATTTTAAAAAGGCCTTCACAAGCCTCCACTATCACATCTACTTAACTGTGACAACATCTACACATTCTCTGCATTCCTGTTACTGACGTCAAACTGCTTGAGTAACTATCTAAGGCCAACAGCTTCACTTGTGCACATCTCTTAACTATTCCGGGACATCTCATCATCCACTGTAACTTCTACTTGCTATTTACGTCAGCATTCAAGCACGCTTAAATTTCTTGTAAGCTAAAGACAATCATCTCTTTATGACATATCTTCTACACCTCAATTATTTGACTTTCTTGACAATGACAACCCTCAGAATTGGTCAAAGTCTCCATTCTACTCCTCTCTCATTCTTTCTTGAAACGACTTTAATCAGGTTCTTTACTCCTGTCCTTTCAGTGAAGTGGTTCTTTTAAAATTCACCAATAATCTCCATGATATTCAATCTTATGGTCAGTTTTAAGTCCTCATTCATTGGATCTCTTAGAAGCATTAATCAGCAGCATTAATCACCTCCTCCATTAGAGCAATCTCACCACTCTGCTTTCTGGAGCCCATATTCTCATTTATAGTTCTATTCTCATATCTTTTTTACATTTTTTTTCTTTTTTTCTTATTTCCTTGCTACAGCCATCAAACTCTTCTGTTTTTGTTTTATACCCTTTCCTGGCGATGTCATCTGGCTTCTTAGCTGTAAACACTTTCAATATGCTGTGAACCTCCAAATTTTATCTTCAGCCTAGATTTCCCTCCTGCACTCCACACCTGTATGCTTTGCGGCCTATTTGACTTCTTTACTTGCGTGTCCAATGGGCATCTCAAACACAGCACATCCCTTCTATGCACCCTCCTGGTACTACCTGCTGCTCCTGCAATTGTTCCCAACTTGATTTGTAAACGTATCCCACACCTTTTTCTCCCTATATTTCTCTTGTCCAGAATCCTAAAGTCATCAATTTTATCTCCTACTTACCAACACATCTGTTGGTATAGATCATCTGCAAATCTTGTCAGTTGGATCATTTTTCACCCTTCCATTGATATTATCTGGTCCAAAGTACAGTTGTTCCTCACTCTGATTATTGTGGTAATATTCTAGTTGGTCTTCCACTTTGTGCCTTGTTTTCCAGTTCAGTCTGTTTTCAGCACAGCAACCCTATAATTTTGTTTTTGAAATACACATAAAATCATATTACTCCCTTGCTCAAAATTATCCATGGATATGGAATATCCACAGATATTGAAAAAATGATATATTTTCCATTTAGTACCAAAATTCTTACACTGGTCTAGGTTATCTGACTCCTACTCACTTCTTTGATCTTACCTCTCCCATTGCTATGCATTTGCTTACTCTGTTCTTAGTCCTTTGTCCTGCATTTACTCTTTCAAATGTTTACTCAAATATTGCCTTCTCTATAAGCCCTTCCCTGATCAGAGTATTTCAAATTTCAGCACTCCACACTTATCTTCTGTGCTTTCTTTCTTTTTAGTAATATTATTTATTGCTATCTGATATGCTGTACATTTCACTTATGGATTTGTGATGCATTTCACCCTCATCTCTGCTGACCACTACACATTTAGAATGGAAGCCCCATGAGGGCAGGAGTTTTTATTTTGTGTACTTATATCTATACTTTTCCTGTAGATACTCATTTACTGTTTATTGAATACAAAAATTAATGAAGAAATGATTAATAGATGATACTGGCTGAATAAAATAATAGACAGTATCTTAATTTGTGAAATGGTCATGCTGGGATACGAGTCAAGATGACAGAAGCAGGAGCTAGATGGTGTAGACTCTTTCAAGAAATTTGGACAGGAAGTCAACAGATTATTTGGAGCAAAGGAGTGGCTTGATTTTATGTATACATATTTCAAGCATTTAATTAAGATTATTTTCTTTTCCATACTTCAGGAATAAAGTAGAGGGCCATGGCAATTCCTAAATTTGGGAGCTGGAAGTAAGCATGCAGCAGCATTGCTTAATTTGGTTGAAGCAACTAAGAAGACTGAAGACCTCTTAGTTGCTTAACCTTAAAAAGCCAACAAAAGTTTCTTCATCACCATCCTTTCCTCTAGTCATCTTAAATATTGATAATAGTACTGCATGAGGAATGATAAATTTAATTACTTTGTTTTGTGTATTAAAAAAAGTGTGACTGCAAAGAAAACAGACTTGAATATTAGGTTTTTTTTTTTTTGGATACACTTTTGTCTGTGGTTCACAATGATCTTATATCACTTCTGTTAATTAATACAAAACAGAGTCAAATGAGTGGCTCACCTTCTGCAAGTATATAGCACTTCATAAAGTAATTCTGTAGATATGTAATTTATACAGGATTAATTTGATAATTAAATATCAAAGCACTAAAGATATTAACACTTTTATGCATAAACTAATCTCAGAATAACACTACTTAATTGTTCAGCACAACTTTTGAAATCTCATGGTGCCAGCCCTGCTTAACAACCAAATCTAGTACTACATAATACAAAGAGATTGAATGGGCAACATTCATTTCCTACTCGTTACATAAATGCTTCTGGTGTTCCATACAATGAAGAAGAAAAGCAACAACACTGGCAGCCTGCAAAAGTTAAAGTGGGGCCAGATTAAGCCATTGACAGCTTCTAAGAAAATATGTCAGTGATTTCTGACTTTGGACATGAGGATAATCTTGTATTGGCTGCTGACTCTGTTTCTAAATTGTAAAACTTGAGATTCTCAGGGGAGCATCAGGAGTTTCACGGCACTAAGATTCTATGTCGAGCAATTAACACAAAAACTCTGAGAAATGTTTAGAGAATAAAAGATGGTTCAACAAGTACGAAGTGTAATGGAGCCCTGGGGAATACGACTGCCTGGTACAGGAGAGCTCTGGGACCACAGATGGAGAAGGTGTAAGTACATGAAATAAATAAGGGGCCACATGATTTATATTATGAGCAGGAGAACTTGGGTTCCTCATGTTTCTTAAGTCTGTGCCTATTAAATTCTTATTTTCCAGAAGTCAGTTTATGAAGACATGAATTTTAGGGAACATTGGCAGAATCCCAACACTTTTTTTCAGCTTTATGGCTGTATCCAGCCTGTATTTACAGACATAACCTGCGCATTCTAATGAGGATAAATAGCTTTCAAATAAATATTTTAAACCAATTGTTCATAACAAAATTATATCTCCATACACAGTGACGGTGGAGTAGAATTTTAATCACCAACAAAAAGAATTCCAGCTCACTATAGTCCTAAATCTACATTTCCTTCTCCAACAAACCTCTCCACGTGATGAACTTTTCTATATATTTTAATTTGATGATAGACTAGTAGTATCTTAACTTATGAAATGATCATATGTGACATAATTCAAATCATTAGAATGACAAAATATATTGTTTTTAATTTAAAAAGCAGTAGATTTTCATCAGAAGCAGAGAGCAAATAGGAGGCATTTGTTATGTTCAATGTAGCTTCTATAGAAATTGTGATGCTTGAGCTTTTTGTGGCTGGCTAAGAAACACTCCACGATTCAGGCATTCACTTCACTGTCTGCCCATTTCTGTTCCCATTGGTTTCCCAAAGTGTGAACAATATCTTCACAACTTGTGACCCTCCAATTATAGCCAGATTCCAGACATGTGTTTGTAGGGCCCATGATATGAGTGCAAATATAGTTCCACATCTCATATTTCAAATATTGAAAAGATCTAATCTTCCAAACTTGACAAATAGATTTTCATAACACCTAGGAAAAAAAGGCCAGGCTAAAACGTAGTATTTCAGACTGCTGCATGTTTTCTCACCAGAATGTGATAGCATAGTGGGAGTCAGTTCCCTAGCCCATATTCTACCTTTCTCCTCTAGCTCCTCACTTTATCTTGACCACAATATACATATTCATTCTCATGTGTATGGGCATGGCTACCTTGTTTCTTCAGTCCAAGCTCTATCAATACTCATGCAAGAAGCTACTCCTTTTCAGGCCTCATGCATAGTGATTTGAACATTGGAAGCTTTAGGGTTGTTTGGGTGAAGAATTCTGGGGTCTTAATTTCCTAGGACATAGTCTAGAAAGGCATGGCAGGGGATCCAGGTTGACATGTCCTTTGGCCCTGTGACTTTTGCTCCAGGAGAAGTAGAAGTTCCAGAAGTGGACCAGAGCGGGTCCCTTAAACACTGCCAGGTTTAAGAATGATACAGTTTAGGCCTATGGTTTTAGAGGGTGTTTCTAAACAAGAAATATATGTCTTAGTCCTACTGGCAGTAGTAAAGTAACAGAACTGAGGTTACACTAACTTAAAAATTCTAAATTTGAAATTTCTGTTAATTATAGTATTATACTACTCATTATTACTATTACTATTATTTCTACTATAATATTATGATTATTATGTTAATCAGTATAGTACTAATATGTGTGTGCTGGCTTTTGAAATGGATACATACAATTTATACATATTTATGGGGTACATGTGATATTTCAATACATGCATACAAAGTATAATGATCAAATAAGGCTAACTGGTATAACTATCATCTCAAACAATTGATTTATTTGTATTGAGAACATTTCAAATTTTCTAGCTATTTTGAATATACTGTACATTCTTGTTAATTGTAGTCACCCTACTGTGCTATTGAACACTAGAACTTATCCCTTCTAACTGTATTTTCATACTCATGAACCAACCTCACTTCATACTTCCTCCCCCTTACACTTCCCAGCCTCTGGTAACCACTATGCTACTCACTATCTCCATGAAATCCACTCTTAGCTCCCTCATTTGACTGAGAACATGTGATAGTTGGTTTGGTGACTTATCATAATGTTCTCCTGTTCTATCCATGTTGCTGTAAATGACAAAATTTCATTCTTTTTTATGGCTAGATAATATTTCATTGTGTATATATACCATATTTTCTTTATACATTCATTTGTTGATGGACACTTAAGTTGGGTTCATATCTTGGTTATTGTGAATGATGTTACAGTAAACATGGAAGTGCAGCTATCTCTTTGATATATTGATTTCTTTTCTATACTGATATACTGATTTCATTAGCCAGATGTGGTGACACACACCTGTAATCCCAGCTACTTGGGAGGATGAGGCATGAGACCCGCTTGATATGCATAGCAAAGGAAAATATCAACAAAGTGAAGAGACAACCTACAAATGGGAGAAAATATTTGCAAGCTATCCATTAAGCAAGAGATTAATTACCAGTATGTATGAGAAACTCAAACAACTCAGTGGCAAAAACAAACAAACAAAGAATTCTATTTAAAAACGGGCAAAAGATCAGAATAGAAATTTCTCAAAAGAAGACATACAATTGACTAACAGGTATATAAAAAAATGCTCAACATCACTAATCACCTGGGAAAGGCAAATCAAAATCACAATTAGATATTACTTCAGTCTCATTAAAGTGGCTATGAAGAAAAAAAACAGAATAACAGACAGGTGAGGATGTGGAGAAAGGAGACTGCTTGTACATTGGTGGTGGGAATAAAAGTTACTACAGAAACTTTGGAAAACAGTGTGGAGGTTCTTCAAAAACTAAAAAATAGAACTACCATATAATACATAGTGGATTTAAAACAATCTATTAATCTTAATATGTGCAAAAGTCTTTAAGAAAACACACATATCTATCACATGGAACTGATACCACGCCAGAATCCCAGCACTTTGGGAGACCAAGGCGGGTGGATCACTTGTCCTCAGGAGTTTGAGACCGGACTGGCCAATGTGGTGAAACCCCGTCTCTAATAAAAATACAAAAATTAGCAGGATGTGGTGACATGTACCTGTAATCCCATCTACTTGGGAGGATGAGGCATGAGAACTGCTTGAACCTGGGAGGCAGAGGTTGAAGTGAGCCAAGATCCTGCCCCTGCACTCCAGCCTGGGTGACAGAGGGAGACTCTGCCAAAAAAAAAAAAGGAAAAAAAAAAGAAAAAAATCTGGAGGGATTCATATAAGTCTTTTTGGTATGTTAGGGCTGGATTTGGTTATTTCACATAAGAAAATGAATAATGATATTATACAATCTAGATATAAAAAAATCCTTTTGGTTTCATTGGTTGCATTATTTCTTCAAAGTAACAGCTGTAAGAAAGGATGTTTTGATGATATCAAGAAATGTAAAGATCTCACTTAAACTATGGAATCCAAAGATTAGAACCACAGAATCTAAACTAAGCCTTCCTGTTAATGAGTTTCACTTATTAAATTTCTCATGATCGTAGAATATTGGTTTTTATTTAGCAAGATTACCTTAAATTATCAAAAGTTTCTGAACAATTGACTTTATTTATTTATTTATTTATTTATTTATTTATTTATTTTTGAGACAGAGTCTCACTGTGTTGCCTAGGCTGGAGTGCAGTGGAGCAATCTCGGCTTACTACAACCTCCACCTCCCGGGTTCAAGTAATTTTCCTGCCTCAGCCTCCCAAGTAGCTGGAACTACAGGCACGCACCACCACGCCTGGCTAATTTTTTTGTATTTTTATTAGAGATGGGGTTTCACCATGTTGGCCAGGCTGGTTTTGAACTCCTGATCTCAAGTGATCTGCCCGCCTCAGCCTCCGAAAGTGTTAGGATTATAGGCATGAGTCACCATGCCCAGCTGACTTTGTTGTTCTTTTTAAACTCAGAAGTGATTTATATCTTTTTTTGCAAACTTGCTTCAATGTGATTTTCTCAGCATACTTACATTATTATTAAATCTAGTATTCAGTCTGAGTAAATCTTCTAAATATACAGATTAAAAAATTGTAATAAAAAAGTAAGGTGTCCCATTGCATCAATATTACTCAGAAGAAACGGAGCAGAATTCAATTTGTGTATGTGTGTATGTGTGTTGTATAACAGAGGGGAATTCAAATAAGGAAAACCAGGTGGTAAGATTACAATCTTTTTTTTAACCTATGTAATTAATTTTTGCTTTTAGGACTATGAAGATAAAGTTTTGTCTCCTGTCATCAAAGGCAATGTAAGTTTACAAAACCCTGTCTGTTTAAATGCACACACTGGATTCTGTCAAGAGAAAATATTGTATGTTAACTACTATATGTAAGTTAATTGACACTATCAATAAAAAGTATCAATAATGAAGAAATCCCAGTTACTAAATAAGAAAAAGATGAAGACAAACTGTTTTAAGACAGAAGACACATGTTACATTTGGTGGCTCTATTTAATAAAAGTGATCAAGTACCGTATTAGAAACTTATAACTGCACAATATGGTATAAATAAAAGAAAGAAGTACACACTAAGTGGGGAAGGTTTGAATCCAGATTGCTCCTCTAATTGAGAATATCCTACTGAGATTCTCTGAGCAAGGTGTAACAGCAATAAGAAATTACATCCTGGAAGTTTACAAAATTATTGTCATGATTGTGGAGTTGACATATGAGGTATTGATGACCAAGTGTACATATGAGCAAGGCAAGGAGCTGAAGAACTGTAAGGCTATGTTAAATGTTAACACATGTTAAATGAGACATTTGCTAATTTTTCATAGTGATTCTCAATTCTGCCTGTATATTTGAAACACCTGGAGAAGTCTTAAAAATGTCAGTGCTTAAGTCCAATCCTGATCAATTTAATCACTCTTTGGTAATGAGTTTTGTATGGTTTTATTTATATTTAAACTCTCCCTGCAGCCAGTGTTGGGCAATATTGATTTAGAATTGCAATAGAACTGGGTAGGGGAGCTGACATTGAGAGAGGTGCCTAAATCTTCAAATAAACAAACACAAAGTGCAGATGTCACTCTGACAGAATTAGTCCATGGATTCTTGTATATCCATTAATTGATAAGAAAATGGGACAATACACGCCGTACACAAAATATTTCACATACTATGACAACAACCATGTCACTATGAATACATGCTAATTGAACTACAAATGCACATTATTTAAATTTTACCTGTAAAATTGTAAACATTTGTTTAAGTAAGATGGTAGAACTTTGCATGAAATATGTTATTTCTCTAATGTTACCACAATGTTGCTTTAATAAATGTTTTTGAAAATAAAATGTAAGATATTACTTTAAAAAATAAAAATTGGTTTACCAGCATGAGACACCTGCATTTAACTTTTAATCAAGACTCTATAGTAGCCAAACTCATGGAAAGGAAGCAAAAGTCATAGCTATTTCTGTTGGGAATAGTCAGTTTTTCATGCAAGCCATGATTATATTTCCTTCACGTATCTTTAAGAACTGCCAGTGCTAGCTTTATATCAGTTCATAAAGCAAAGTCAGCTCTCCATTTCCTCTCTTCTTCCATCTCTAATCCTTTCAATGCTTATGGCAGAATGCAACTTTATTTAAGGAGTAAGTGCTTGATCAACCACTACCTTACTATGTTCTGGACATTTTTGAAAATGTCAAGGATGTCAAGACAAAGAGCAATATCAGAAGGTTAAAAACTGCAGAATTTAGAGTTATATGAGCCTGGATACAAATGCTATCTCTATCTCAAACTGTAATCACCACAACAAACACCCCCACACTGTTCAGCTCCCACTATCCTGCATTACTCACTTTATTTAATGTCTGTTTCCCCCATTGCTGTCCATGGGCTGTTTCAGATTCTTGACTTTGCTGTATAAAACATTTTGAGTTAATCCAAAGTAAGAGTAGGCAAAGAAGTTTTTTACAAAGCAAAAGTACAATCTGAGAGGTGAACAACCTCCTCAAAGAGAGAGATAGCTCCTAGTGCCTTAAGGAGACTGTACATACATATTCATAAAATACTAGGGATGTCAACTATGCAAAGGTGAACCTGCTGTTGGTGCAGGCACTTAGCATCTACATGCTCTAATACGCATTGCATGTACATTAGCATATAAAATCTCCACTGAGGGGTGTGTTTTACTATTAAAATGAGAAAAAGTTACTGTAAGGTAAACTTTGAGTCTAGCTGTGCATGCAGAATCCTGAGAAGGCAGAAATTTGTAGCTCATAGCTGCTTTAGCTTTTGGTGCTGATTGGCTGGAGAATAGGGAAGCTACAACATGAATAAGGGGCTTTTGTTCTCTTTCTCAGGCCTTAAGGTAACCAAATAGCGATGGCCTGGTGTCCTGTAGGACCACTTATCTTGCAAAAGAGTTAGGTGCTGACTCACAAGGGTGCAAGGAATGCAAAAGGAACCCGCAATGCTTCACAAAGGGAGCAAGTCCTAGCCTACTTATCCTGCCTGACTACCACAGGCATATGGGCTCAATGATGACAAAAACTTGATTTTTGTTTAATTAAAATAGCTTCATAGAACGTACTGAATATGATTTGAGGGAACTTAGAAACAGCATCCCAGTGTCAGTTGACTCCCTGATCATTGGCCGCATCTATGGTTTTACTTAAAGTTAGACTCAGTAAGTTGCAGAAATAGAATTTGAATACTAGGCTTACATGAGTCCAAATTCCATGCTGGTGCTATGGATTTTTTTTTTTTTTTTTTTTTTTTTTTTTTTTTTTTTGAGACGGAGTCTCGCTGTGTTGCCCAGGCTGGAGTGCAGTGGCGCGATCTCGGCTCATTGTAAGCTCCGCCTCCTGGGTTCACGCCATGCTGCTGCCTCAGCCTCCCTGCTGAGTAGCTGGGACTACAGGCGCCCACCACCATGCCCGGCTATTTTTTTTTTTGCATTTTTAGTGGAGACGGTGTTTCACTGTGTTAGCCAGGATGGTCTCGATCTCCTGACCTCGTGATCCGCCCGCCTCGGCCTCCCAAAGTGCTGGGATTATAGGCGTGAGCCACCGCGTCCTATGGATTTTTAAAGCTGCAATGCATGCTTTCATCTCAAAGACTTTGCACTTACCATTTCTTCAGCCTAAAATGTTTCTCTGGAAATAACAAGATGGCTTTTCTTTAGTTCTTTACTCAGATGCCAGGAAAATCAAGACCAACATGACTGAGGCAGCGTGTAACTGAACAGGCTTTTTCTCTAAGTGAGATGGAAAGTTGTTGGAGTCATTCAACAAAGAATGACAATACTTGCTTCATGTTTTAATATGGTCGCTGTGATTAAACTATTGGGACCAGTCCAAAAGCAGGAAATGGCTGAAGCCATGTTAGAAAATTACTGAATTAATTCAGAGGAGACATGACTATAACTTGGATGAGGGTCATAGCATACATGTGAAGTGGTTTGGAGCCTGGTTATTCATTGGCTATAGAGTCAATGGGTTGTAATGTAGGAATAGGTGTAGTATAAAGAGATGAATCAGTTGGTTCCTAGGCTTTTGGCTTGAGGAACTGGAAGTATAGAGTTGCTATTTACTTTGTTCCAGAAAAGAAAAGAAAAGAACCAATTTGGGGTGTAGAAGAGATTAGAAATTAGTTCTGTTCATGTTAAACTTGAGATGTCTATTAAATATACAAGTGTTTATGGTGAGTAAGATACGTAAGTGTAGACTTCAGAGAATAGGTCTGGGTGGGATATTTAAGTTTGGAAGTCACTAGCATAGATAGCATATTTAAAGTGCCTAGATGAGATTGCCTGTGGAGTGAATATAGATGGAGAGAAAAATAAGTATTTAAAATGAACCCTGCAGATCCATGTTTAGACATTACAGAGATGAGGAAGAACCAGCAGGCAGACTCAGAAATAAGCAAGTGGGAATAGGTGATGTCCTCATAGCCAAGTGTCAAGGAGGAGGGAGTGATGGACTGGATCATAACTGCTTATGAGAAAGAATAGAAATTAAGAACTATTAGAACATTCTTCTTTCTACATGTCGGCTTAGTTTTCTCATACTGTCAACCTCCACGTTGCTGAAAGAACACCAACATGGTGATCTTGCCATGGCAACCCTCACACATTAGTTATAACGGGAAAAGCAATATTTCTAAGATAAAATTACATGTTTCTGCAATAATAGTTTATTACTTAATAAGAGTGCACTAACTATGTCAACTTCCATTTATTTCTCATTCTTTCAGAAGAAATAAGAATTGATGATCTTTTTATGTTAGTGCTTCTGTTAGGCATGTAAGGAACTGTAATCTCTCTTCAAACTAGATTTCTAGTACTTAGTTAAGTACATGGGCCTTTAGGTCTATATTTAACTTAGTGTCTCTTCTCCAGATAAAAAAAGATTATAATGAACAGACCTCCTAAGTTCTCTACCTATTTAAACTTGAATTTTTAATTCATAAAAATTCTATGAGGTAGACAATATTATTATCATGAATTTACAAATAAAGAATACCAAACACACATACATACAACCTTCTATGTGAAGCTAAGCAACTTAACCAAAGGCATAGAGGTAGTTTGCATTAGAGTTTAAATGTAGATCTGTTTAATTACAAAATGTATGATTTTTTCAATCTTGACACATTCAAGTTGATTTTCTTTGACTCAAACTATGTGGGCTAATTTATTGTTAATATCTGTGCTATCTCTCTTTAGTAAAACTTACTTCTTCAACTCATGTCTTTGGCTAATATGAGATTGAGATCTAATATCAGCTTTGAACTACAGGAGTTATAGGAGGTTGCATGATTTAGAGCAAAAGCATGTTGTGGAATGAGATAGACTGGGTTCAAATCTGAACAACTATTTCATAACTGGTATAACTAGAAACAATATTGAATCTCTATACTCTCAGTGCTTTCATCTGTCAGTTAAGAGTATTACTGTACCATCTCATGAAATTGTTTGTGTGTTAAATGAGATGACAATTAAAATATCTAAAACGGTTTCTGGCCTAAGATATGTGCAGAACAATAATAAACCCAAGAGCTACCAGAAGGAAGGAGGGAGAGTCCAGTGCTACAGAGGGACTGGACAATAACTGGAACTGTGTGACTTATTATTGGAGAATAACCTTAGAAGATTGCAAATTTAGTTCTTAGAGAACTAGAAGTATCATCTAGGTAGTCTAAGCAGACTCTAAGAGAAGGAGATTGAAGGAAGCATGAGTTGTAAGTATCAAGATCTTTGATACATTATTGGTTATTGGTAAAATGCAGTCTATGTTGGCAGTAACACTGGAAACAGGCTTTAGCACCTTATGCATTGAACAGTACTAGAAACTACACATAGAAATTAAGCTATACGCAATCTCTCTGGTATACTCTGCAGGACTCCAATCCTAGTATGCAAATAGAGTGGGAATTAGTGCTTTATACGCAATTATTCAGATTGGCCTTGCCCTTTCTCTGTGGGAGGTTTGGAAAATGAGCTTATCTCTAGGCTCATGCAAAGTCGATAGGCATCTGTGTTTACACTTGGTCTTATGGCAGTAAATTATTTCTGGTTCCTACTAATCTGTACTCTACACTGGGCTGTTCTTGGCTGTCAGCCTGGGACCGGCTAAGCCTATAGTTACCACATTAATTTTCTTCATAATTGGGTAGGCTATAGGAAAATAGAAAAGAACTAATAGCCATTCATTTTGGATTCTGTCATTTATGTGCGGAGAAAGATTAGAGAATTTCTAGATGCATTATGGAGCACATCACACAGTATGATTAAAGTTAAATTTCTGGAAGAAGAAGTGAAATATATTGCTATAAACCAAATTATTTGGTATAGATGATTGACTACATTAAAGCTGAATAGCTTTTAGATTGTCTGAAAATTTAAAGTCTCTGAGGTTTATGAACTTTAATAGCAGACAGTATGATCATCCTGACTTTCTGCTGAGCATGGAAGATTCAAAATAGTGAATGGATGCAGCAGACATTTTCCTTATTTCATTTCTGCTGCCATGCATGAGAGTTAAACTCAGTGATTTTTTTTTCAATGCATGATACATTTAACTGAAAAGAAAGCTAAATATCTCATATCATCAATTAAAAACTGTATGTTAAGCCAGGGACCATTAAGATTTCATTCTGTAAAGTATTCCACTTTTTGTGATTTTGAATATTTTGTTTCTAGAATGTTCAAGGCGTCCAGTGCTCATATTCATGAACATAAATTATATCAGGAGTTTCAATTACACATAGAAGAATGTGGGGCTGATATTCAAAATCAGATAAATAGTATTTTCATTTAATGTTATACTAATGATATATGGTTATTTTCATAGACATCCCTAATATGAAAATAGTGAACCTTTAAATTTATTAAAATGTATCGCCCATAGTAAAAGGCATCATCTGATATTTTAATTTCAAGCAGATTAATTACTAATGTATTTGGTTACTAGAAATAATTCTGATAAGTGAAAACTTACAAAGTTGGGTTCGCCAATTGAAATTAACTCAGTATACTGTGCAATTAAAAAACAGTTCAACTACATGAACATTCAAATAATTTTTTAAATAAACACAAAAGCAAATTGAGAACTGAGACAAAATACAAGTTCAAGAGGTATTGTTACAGTAAGTAGCTAGTCAGGCATGAGTGGGGCAGAAGAGGGCTCACCACATCCACCAGGAATTCAGGCATCCATCAGATAATAGTCCAACAGTCGTCCTACTGTCTCTCTAAAATGATAATTGGTTGTAGCCAGCACCAGGTAGAGGCAGTTTCCTGATGGTCTGGCAGTTGTTACACTAAAATGATAATTGGCCACAGCTGGCACCAGGGAGCGGCAATTTCCCGATAGATAAAAACACTTGAAATTGGTGATTGACAACCTCCAATAAAAACTCAGGAATTAGGCCAGTGGGCTGGTGATGCTCATTAAGAGACAAAATGGCAGACTATGACCTTCTGGGAGCATTCTACCGGAAAAGGGAAGAAAGTCTCAGGTGAGCTTACATACAACTTCTTAAACACACTGCAGTCTCACCTCCCAAGCACAAGGAGGGCACTTCACATGCGGGCAGCTCACCCTAAGGGAAGAACGAAGGGAAAGGGGGCAAGATGCCGGAAGTGGACCAGTATATAAGGTCCTTGGTTCAAGATTAAATGGGGCATTTAATTTCGAGGGTACCCACTTGGGTGTCTTCCAAGCGTACCTTCCTTTCTTTCCTGCTGTAAAGTTTTTTAATAAACTTCCACACTTGTTCTTAAACTTGCCTTAGTCTCTTTTTCTGCCTTATGCCCCTCATGCCAACTGTTTCTTGTAAAGAGGCAAGAATTGAGGTTGCTGGACACCTGTACAGATTCGCCACTGGTAACTCAGATATTAGCTGCCCCTGACAGTATTGTTATTGAAATATACAATAAAAGGTATCTTATGGGAATGAAGAAATTGTTTTATAACACGAGTTTTTCCATGAATAAAACTTGTGAAACATGAGAAACATTTTGTTTGTAGGCAGTGGTGAGTGAACAAAAGCAGGTTGAAACTGAAGAGGATCCAACCTATTAAAAACAAACAAACAAAAAAACAAAAACATACTGGGCGATATTCCCCTTTATGTAGCTTTCTTCCTGAGGGCCCAGTTCAGTCTGCAAGCAATGGGTAGCTAGAACTCAAGTAAAGCACAATACTTTTGACCGAAATCAAAGATAAGCATTGGGGTTGTCTGGTGGGCTAGAAATTGAAGGATAAGGAATGATGCAAGGAGGAAACCAAAGAGATAGAGAGCACCAGCATCTGCGTGTAAATTCATCTTAAGTGCTTTAGTAACCCTGGGCTACACATGAATGTGGAAGACTGAGGAAACTGATGGAAAAAAATATTTGGAAAGCAGAAAATCCTTAGAAGAAATTTCGGTTCTCTCCATCAAAGGAGGCAGTTTGGAATTTGAGTTCTCTGATTAAAATACCTTGGTTAAAATATTGGGCTTTCCCCAAACTGACACAATCAAAAGTTAAAAGTGATCATTCATTAATGTAATTGATTATAATATCTTCAGAAAGATATATTATAACCTAGAATTTTAAAGCATTTTATTCACAATATGTAATATGTAATAAAATTATTTAAAATAAAAGACACTAAATTTTCATATGTAAAAGAAAAGCAATCGAAAGATACATAGCTATATCTGACTCAGATATTGAAATAGCAGATAAAGAACTTTAAGGTGGCTAAATTAATTATGTTCAAGGCTAAAATTAAAAGATGGACACATTAAGGAAACCAATGGAGAATCTTGGAATAAAACTGGGATCTACTAAAACAAACAAACAAAAATAAATAGAATTTCTACAATTTAAGAGTACACAGTCTGAAATGAAAAATATACTTAGTGTGCTTTATAGAATACTAGAGATGACAGAATACAGGGACAGTGAACTTGAAGAGATCAAATAACTTCTGGGAAAATATCAAGTGGTCTAACATCTGTATAATTCCAGTCCCAGAAAGACAAAATAGAAAGAATAGGAAACAATAATAATATATATATATACACAGAAGAGGAAGGAAGACTAAAAATGTGCCCAATTCAGCCTGGCCAACATGGCGAAATCCTGTCTCTCTTAAAAACACAAAAATTAGCCAGGCATGGTGAAGGGTGCCTGTAATCCCAGCTATTCAGGAGGCTGAGGCAGGAGAATCACTTGAACCTGGAAGGCGGAGGTTGCAGTGAGCTGAGATTACACCACTGCACTCCAGCCTGGGTGACAGAGTGGGACTCCGTCTCAAAAAGAAAAAATAAAAAAGAAACCCAATTTAGTGAAAAGCATGGCTTTATAAGGCCAAGAAGCTTGGCAAATCCTGAATAAATAGAAAGAAAACCACACATAGGCATATCATAGTCTAGATGTTTACAGATGAAGAGAAAAACCTTGAAGGATATCAGGAAAACAGAATATATTTAAACTTGGGAACAATGACACAAATGACAGTGGATGATTTCAATGAAAGTCATAAGACAGTAAATCTTTAAAGTGTTGAAAAATAAACAAACAAACCAGTTTCAACCTAATTCCTAACATCCAGCAAAACTATCTTTCAAAAAATAAAGGTTGAATAGAGACATTTTCAGGTAAGTTATAGTTGAAAGAATTCAGGACCAGGAAATCTGTCCCTAAAGAAAGACAAAAATAGTTTTGTTTTGTTTTGTTTTGTTTTGTTTTTTTCTTTTTATTCGGAGACAGTCTCACTCTGCTGCCCAGGCTGCAGTGCAGTGCCACGATCTCAGCTCACTGCAACCTCTGCCTCCCGGTTTCAAGCAATTCTCATGCCTCAGCCTCCCAAGTAGCTGGGACTACATCCGACTAATTGTCTGTATTTTAGTAGAGATGAAGCTTCATTATGTTTCCCAGGATGGTCTCAAACTCCTGAGCTCAGGCAATCCACCCGCCTCGGCCTCTCAAAGTGCCGGGATTATGGGTGTGAGCCACAATGCCTGGCCTAAAAATATGTTTTTTAAACAGAAAGGACATGGCCATGAAGGTAATTTTCAGGAACAAAGAAAGGAGTAAAAAGTACCAAAAAAGGAAAATGTATTAGTAAATACTTTTACATGATTTTAAAACAAGAGAACTGACAATTTAAAACAAAAATTAGGGCTGGCCGCTGTGGCTTATGCCTGCAATCCCAGCACATTGGGAGGCCCAGGCAGGCCAATGGCTCGATCTGAAGAGTTTGGAACCAGCCTGGGCAACATGGTGAAACTATGTATTTTTCTATAGAAAAATACAAAAATTAGTTGAGTGCAGTGGTACGCTCCTGTAGTCCCAGCTACTTGGGAGGCAGAGGCAGGAGAATCACTTGACCCCAGGAGGCAGAGGTTGCAGTGAGCAGAGAACGTGAAACTGCACTCCAGCCTGTGCGACCAGAGTGAAGCATTGACCTTAAAAAAAAAAAAAAATTGTATTGTATTGTTGATCTTTTATTATTTGCAAATATGTCATAATAATAGCGTAAAATGCTGGGTTAATAGAAATATACTGCCATAAGGTTATTATATTTTAATTAAAAAGAGAAAATATTTATAAAAATACTATACAAGATGAGTGGATATTTTAATCCTTAGAAGAACTATAAAAGATTATAAAAAGATTTACTGGAAAATTACTAGAGCACTTACAATGAAATGATAAAAATATTTAATTCATTCGTAATTCTGCTTATCAAAAGTCATTGTTATTAAAGTGAAAATGCAATTCAAAAGCTGAGAAAAATATTTATAATACATAATGACAATTTTTATTCTCATTTTTACCACTTGGATCTAAAATATATAAAGCTCTCAAACAAATAAATTATAAAGAGACTGACACTTTCTTAAAAGTTCAGTCTATACTTTCCTCGTGAACTAGCAATTCCACTCCTAAGTACCTAGTCAAGAGAAATGAAAGCATATGGCTACAAAATGTCTGGCACAATAATGTTTATAATACCTTTATTCATAATAGTTAGACATTTAAAAATAACTCAAATTTCATCATAAGAAGATAATAAACAATTGTGGCACATTCAGTCAATAGAGTATTATTACAAAAAATAGTGCTAATGCTACAACAATATGAATAAATTGAAAAGATATGATGAGCAAAAAAAGACAGTCACAGAAGAGTTTATACTATTTGACTCCATTTATTTGAAGTTCAAGAAAAGGCAAAAGAAATCTTAGTGATGGAATTTGAGAAGTGGTTGCCTACTGGGAATGTGAATTAACTGTAATGGGACTAATATAGGGTGATGTAAAAATTATCCCTTTTGATAATGATTTTGGCTACAAAGGGCTGTATATTTACTTAGACTTATCAATTAATGAAATTCAAATTTATGATTTTACTATTTGCAAGTATTGCCTAGATCAAAAAATTAAATAAATGATGCAATTTTGTTTGACTCCTTGAGGTTCTATATAAAGCATTTTTTTTCTTGCTAATATTCCTGTTGGGTCAAACAATTTTTAAAGTTACTTTTTATCAACCTAAAAGTAAATAGTCTCATAAATATTTATTTCATTATTATTGCTTTTATTTATTATTTATAAAATGTCAGTAATGAATGTGATCGTCTACAAATAAAGTTTACACATCTAAGACTTTACAATTCAAATATAAGAGATACTGACACTAAGAAATGCCATGTTGCTAATGTGAGCAAACATAAGATTAGTTTATGTCTGTTTTATTGCTTCTGTGTCTTTTGTATTTCTCCCTATTTTTTTTGTATTATATTTGGAAAAGACATTACAGGAACTCCTATTTAAAGAGCTTTATAAAAAACTTCACGGATGACTTAAGAGATCATATGCTCCTGAAACCTGGGGGCTTTCATCATGGGTAGCTATTCAAGTCTATTTCAGTAGATAACTGAAATATGGATTTAAGTTGAGGAAGTCTTTGTATTAAATACACTAAAAGATAGATAGGGAATGCATTGTAACATTTGGTCTTGTATTTCTTTAGAAAGTCTATGTGTGTTTATCTGTAGATTTATCTACATTTTAATGTATACATGTATATATATTTAGATATATGTGTGTCTCACACACATATACATATACTTATATACAGTCTGACACTGTATCCATGGGTTCCACATCTGTAGATTCAACCAACTTTGTATCGAAAATATTTGGGAAAAGGGCAGAGCAGGATGGTGGAATAGAAGCATACATTGTTTCTCTCCCCTGCTGGAACACCAAATCTTAACAATTATCTGCACACAGAAAAGCACCATCACAAGAACCAAAAATCAGGTAAACAATCACAGTACCTATTTTTAACTTCATTTCTCTGAATGAGGAATTGAGGAGAGCAGGAGAGACAGTCTGGATGGTGATGCCACCCCTCCCCCATCCCCCAGCAGTGACACGGAGAGACAATCTGGGCATTTCGGGGAGGGAGGGTGCAGTGACTGAAGGACTTTATATTGAACTCAGTCCTGCCCTGTCACAGCTGAGAATAAAGTCATATTGATCTCGGCTGTCACTCGAGTATGGAGGGAGCATTTGTGTGTGCTCTAACTAGAGGGGACTTGCCCATCCCAGTGGTCACCGTGGGTTGAAATGCAGTTTGGTCCTAGGTAAACATGAAAAGCAGTCTAGAACACAAGGACTGCAATTCCTCGCCAACTCCTACTGCTAGGGTGGACCTAGAGCCAGTAGATTACAGTGGTACATGACTTAAGGACTAGCAGCTGACCCGCTAAGGTAGTTTGTACCATGCCTCCCCCAACCCCAAGCAGTGCAGCTTGCAGAAACAAAAGTGACACATTCCTTCTGCTTCAGGAGAGAAGAGTGAAGATTAAAGATGACTTTGTCTTGCATCTTGGATACCAGCTCAGCTACAGTAGGATAGGGCACCAGGCAGAGTCATGAGTCCTCCATTCCAGGCCCTAGCTTCTCAACAACATTTCTAGGCACACTCTGGGCCAAAAGGGAACCAGCTGCCTTGAAGGGAAGGAAACAGACCTGGCATAATTCATCACTTTCTGACTAAAGGGCCCAAGCCAGCAGCAATACCCAGGTATTATGCCATGAGTCTAGGGCTCTGAGATGTGTGGCTTCAGGAGTGACCCAGCACATTTCCATCTGTGGTGGCAATGATGAAAGATTCCCTTGGTTTAAGGGAAAAGTAAAAGGGATTTTGTCTTGCACCTTAGGTACCAGCTTGGCCACAATGAGGTATAGAAGCAAACAGGATCTTGGTGGTCCCTGAGTCCAGGCCTAGGCTCTTGGAGAGCACTTCTGGATCTGTCGTACACCCAAAGGGGAGCAGCCTCCCCTGAACTGAGTCCCAGGCCTGGCAGCATTCACCACAAGCTGAAAAAAGAACCTTTGGGCTTTAAGTGAACATCGGTGGTGACCTGGCAGAACCCTCCAAGGACTGGTGGTGGTGGAGGCCACAGGAAGAGGACCCTCTGCTTGTGGAAAAGAGAGAAAAAAGCAGGAAAAATTTTGTATTGTCATTTGAGTGCCAGCTTAGCCGCAGTGGAATAGGACATCAGGTAAACTGCTAAGGTTTTTGACGCCAATCGCTGGATCCCAGAAAACATCTCTGGACATGCCTGGGGCCTGGGTAAACTCACCACCCTGGAGGGAAAGGTCTTGGGCAGGACTCCTTACCATGCCAGCTTCTGTTCTGACCTAGTTGCAGTCCCAGTGGTGATGGCCACAGAGGTGCTTGCATCAACACACCCCTAGTTCCAGGTGGCTCAGCACGCACACACACACATACACACACACACACACTTCATTTGTTTAGGAGAAAGTAAGGGAAAAGAACAAGAGTGCCAGCCTGGTAATCCAAAGAATTCTTCTGAATGTCGTACAAAACCACCAAGTAATACCTCTAGAGCTTGCAAAAACCACAGTGTTATTGGACTTTAGGCCCAAGTCCCTTTGAATACCTGGAAAGTTATTCTAAGAAATACAGGCATAAACAAGCCAAGACTGTGAAGACTACAACAAACATCTAACTCTTCAATGCCTAGACACAAACAAATATCTACAAGCATCAACACCATCCAGGAAAAGACCTTACCAAATGACCTAAATAAGGCACCTGCAACCAATCCCGGAGAAACAGAGATAGGTGAACATTCAGACACAGAATTTTATATAGCTGTTTTGAGGAAACTAAAAAAAAAATTAAGATACACAGAAAAGGCATGAAGAATTCTATCAGAAAAAATTTATCAAAGAGATTAAAATAATGTTAAAGAATCAAGCAGAAATCCTAGAGCTTAAAAATGCAATTGACATGCTGAAAAATGTATGAGTCTCTTAATAGCAGAATTGATCAAGCAGAAGAAAGAATTAATGAGCTTGAAGACAGGCTATCTGAAAATACAATTAGAAGAGACAAAAGCAAAACGAATTTTTTAAAAAAAGCATACCTACAGGATCTAGAAAATAGCCCTTTCAAAAGGGCAAATCTAAGAGTTGACCTTAAAGAGAAGGTAGAGAAAGATGGGAGAAAAAGGCTTATTCAAAGGGATAATATCAGAGAACTTTCAAAGCCTAGAGGAAGATATCATTGTTGAAGTACAAGAAGTTTATAGAACACAAAGCAGATTTAAACCAAATAAGACTATTTTAAGGCATTTAATAATTAAACTCTCAATGGTCAATGAAGAAATCCTAAGAGCAGCAAGAAGAAAGAAACAAACAGCATGCAACAGATCTCCAATACATTTGGAAGCAGCCTTTTCAGTTAAAATCTAAAAGGCCAGAATATAGTGGCATGACATATTTAAAGAAACTAATGGAAAAAACCTTTTACCCTAGGGTAGTAAATCACTTGAAAATATCATTTAAATGTGAAGGAGAAATAAAGACTTTACCAGACAAACAAAAGCTGAAGGATTTCATCAACATGAGACCTGTGCTATATAAAATGCTAAAGGGAGTTCTTTAATCTGAAAGAAAATAATGTTAATGAGCAAAAATAAATTATCTAAAAGTAAAAAGCTCACTGGTAATAGTCAGCACACACAAAAAAACAGTAGTATAATATTGTGATTGTGGTTCATAAACTACTCTTGTCTTAAGTAGAAAGACTAAATGATGAACCAATCAAAAATAATAACTATGACAACTTTCCAAGATTTAGACTGTACAATAACACATAAAGAGAAGCAAAAAATTTATAAAGGTCGGGGGATGAAATTAAAGTGAAATTTTATTAGTTTGCCTTTTGCATGTCTATTTATGCAATCAGTGTTAAGTTATCCTCAGTTTGAAATAATGAGTTATATAACAGTATTTATAAACCTTATGGTAACTTCAAATTGGAAGAACATACAACTGACACAAAAAAGCATACAACCGATACAAATTAAAGCTTACCAACAGAGAAAAGCACCTTCTCTAAAAGGAAGACAAGAAGAAAGAAAAGAAGGAAGAGGAGACTATAAAACAACCAGAAAACAAATAACAAAATGTCAGGAGTAAATCCCTATTTATCCAATTACGTTGGATTTAAATGGACTCAAGTATTCAGTCGAAAGACATACAGTGACTGAATGGATGAAAAGAAACAAGACCGAATAATCTGTTGCCTACAAGAAACATGCTTCACTTATGAAGATACTGTATTAGTCTGTCCTTGCATTGCTATGAAGAACTATCTGAGACTGAAAGAAAGGAAGTTTAACTTACTTACAGTTCTATTGGCTGTAAGGAAGGGCTGGGGAGGCTTTAGAAACTTACAATCATGACAGACGGTGAAGAGGAAGCAGGCACAAATTATACGGCCTGAGAAGGAGAAGAGGAAGGTGAAAGAGAAAGTGCAGTACACTTTTATACAACTAAATCTGGTAAGAACTCACTGTCATGAGAACAGCAAATGGAAAATCCTTCCCCATGATCCAATCACTTCCCACTAGGCCGCTCCCCCAGCATTGGGGAATACAATTCCACATGAGCTTTGGACGGGGGGCACAAATCCAAATCATATCAGAAACATATAAACTGAAAATTAAAAGATACTCTATGCCAGTGAAAAGCAAAAAAGAGAAAAAGTTTAGCTATATTTAGATCAGATAAAATTAATTTTAAGACAAAAAGTGTAAGAAGAGACGAAGAAGCTTATTATATAATGAAAAGGGGGTCAATTCAGCAAGAGGATATATTCATTGTAAATGAATATGCACCCAACACTGGAGCACCCAGATATAGAAAGCAAATATTATCAGAGCTGTTAAACAGAGAGATAGCCTTCAATACAATAATAGCTGGAAACTTCGACACCCCCCTTTCAGCCTTAGACAGATCTTCCAGACCAGAAAAAAAAAAAAAAAAAAGAACAAGGAAGCATTAGACTTAATCTGTACTCTAGAACAAATGAACCTAATAGTTATTTACATAACATTTCACCCAAAGGCTGCAGAATACACATTATTATCCTCAGTACACAGATTATTCTTAAGGATAGACTGTATGTTAGGTCACAAAACAAATCTTATGAAATAATATCAATTATCTTCTCTGACCATAATGGAATACAACTAAAAATTAATAAGAAGAGGCATTTTGGAAACTCAACAAATGTGTAGAACTTAAACAATATGCTCCTTGAATGACCAGTGTGTCAGTAAAGAAATTAAGAAAATTGAAAAATTTTTTGAACAAATGATAATGGAAACATATCACATGAAAACCTATGGAATATGGTGAAAGCAGTATTAACAGGAAAATTTATAGATGTAAGTGCTTATATAAAAATTCACATAAGTAACCTAATGATGTATCGGAAACTACTAGAAAAGCAAAAGCAAACCAAACCCAAAATTATGAGAAGAAAAGAAATAATACAGATTAGAGCAGAAATAAATGAAATTAAAAAGAAGAAAACAATAAAAACAATTAATATAACAAAAAAGTTGTTTTTTTGAAAAGAAAAACAAAAGTGATAAACCTTTTGCCAGACTAAGAAAAAAGAGAAAGGACCCAAATAAATAAAATCAGAAATGAAAAAGGAGACGTTACAACTGATAGGGTGAAAATTCAAAGGATATATGACTACTATGAAAAAGTGTAAGCCAATAAATTGGAAAATCTATGATAAATTTTTAGACACATAAAACTGATCAAGATTGAACCAGGAAAACTGAAAACCTAAACAGACCAATAACAACTAATAAGATCAAGGCCATAATAAAAACTCTCCCAGTAAAGGAAATCCCACAATCAGATGGTTTCACTGCTGAATTCTACTAAATATTTAAGAACTAATATCAATCATACTAAAGCTGTACCAAAAAAAAAAAAAAAAATAGAGGAAGAGGGAATACTTCCAACTCATTTAACTTGGCCAGTAGTACCCTGATATAAAAAAAGAACAAAGACACATCAAAAAAAAAAATACAGGCCAATGTCACTAATAAGTACTAGTGCAGAAATCCTTAATGAAATACTAACAAACCTTATTCAAGAATACCTTAAAGAAATTCATCATGATCAAGTGGGACTTGTCCTAGTGATGCAAGGATGGTTCAATATATGCAAATCAATGACATATTACTGGAAGTTCTAGCTAGAGTAATCAGGCAAAAGAAATAAACAAAAGGACATCCAAATTGGAAAGAAGAAGTCAAATTACCCTTGTCTGCAGATGATATGATTGTGTATTTGGAAAAACCTAAAGTTCTCCCCAAAAGCTGTTAAAACTGATAAAGAAATTCAGTAAATTTGTGGGATACAAAATATATGCAAAAATCAGTAGCATTTGTATATAATGACAGTGAACCATCTGAAAAAACAAAAAACAAAAAATAATCTCATTTAAAATAGCCACAAATAAAATTAAATACCTAGGAAATAACCAAAAAAGTGAAAGATTCCTGCAATGACATCTGTAAAATGCTGATGAAAAAAATTGAAGGACACACAAAAAATAGAAAGATATTCTATGTTCATGGTTTGGAACAATCAATATTATTAAAACATTCATAGTATCCAAAGCAATCTACAGATTTAATGCAATCCCTATCAAAATACCAGTGATATTCTTAACGGAAATAGAAAAAAATTCTAAAATTTATGAGAAATTACAACTACCCAGAATAGCCAAAGCTATTCTGAGCAAAATGTTGAAAACTAGAGGAATCTGTTACCTGATTTCAAATTATACTACAGAGCTATAATAACCAAAAGTGCACAAACAGAATTTAAACAGATGCCTAAACCAATGGAACAAAATTGAGAACTCAGAAATAAATCCATACACTCACAGTGAACACATTATCCACAAAGGTGACAAGAACATATACTGGGGAATCAACAGCCTCCTCAATAAATGTGCCGAGAAAACTGAATATCGATATGCAGAAGAATGAAACTAGATCCCTATCTCTCACCATATACAAAAACCAAATGAAAATAGATTGAAGACTTAAATCTTAAAGCTAAGACCTCAAACTATAAAACTACTGAAAGAAAACATTAGGAAACCTCTCCAGGACATTGTTCTGGGCAAAGATTTCTTGAGTATTACCCTACAAGCCCAGGTAACCAAAGAAAAAATAGACAAATGGGATCACATCAAGTTAAAAGCTTTCCACACAACAAGGGAAACAATCAATAAAGAGAAGAGCCAGCCCACAGAATGGGAGAAAATATTTGCAAACTCCACAGAATGGGAGAAAATATGAAGCATTAATAACCATAATATATAAGAAGCTCAAACAATTCTATAGGAAAAACGTTTAATAATCTGGTTAAAAAGTGGGCAGAAGATTTGAATAGACATTTCTCAAAAGGATAAATACAAGTGACATACATGCATATGAGAAGCTCCTAACATCATTCATCATCAGAGAAATGCAAATCAAAAGTACAATGACATGTCATCTTATCCCAGTTAAAATCACTTTTATTCAAATGTCAGGCAAAAACAAATATTGGGGAAGTTGTGGAGAAAGGAGAACCCTTGTGCCCTGTTGATGGGAATGTAAATTAATACAACCACAGCGGGGAAAAGTTTGGAGGTAAAAATAGAGCTACCATACTATCCAGAAATCCCACTGCTGGTTATCTACCCAATGAAAGGCAATCAATGTATCAAAGAGATATCTATACTTTCAAGTTTGTTGCAACACTATTCACAATAGCCAATATTTGAAAGCAACCTAAGTGTCCATTCATAGGGGAATGAGTAAAGAAAATGTGGCACATATACCCAATTTAGCCATAAAAAAGAATGGAATTCTGTCACTTGCAAATCATGGATGGAACTGGAGGTCATTAATTTAAGTAAAATAACCCAGGAACAGAAAGACAAACATTGTCTGTTCTCTTTTATTTGTGGAATCTGAAAATAAAAACTATTGAAATCATGGAGATGGAGTGTAGTAGAATGATTATCAGAAGCTGGGAAAGGTAGTGGGAAAATAGGAGACAGATGGAGATGGTTAATGTGTACCAAAAATAGTTTGAAAGAATGAATTAGATAGCACAATAGGGGGACTACAGTCAATAATAATTTAATTGTACATTTAAAAATAACTTAAAAAATTGAATTATTCATAGCACAAAAGATAAATGCTCTAAGGGATGAATACCCAATTTTCAATGTCATGATTATTATGCATTATATGCATTCCTGTACCAAAATGTCTCATGCACCTCATAAAGTACCTATTATATACTAACAAAAATTAAAAATTAAAATTAAAAATTAAAAAGAAATTATTAAAAGTGGATGGTTGTGTCTGTACTGAACATGTGCAAACTTTTTTCTTGTCATTCCCTAAGCAATACAGCATAACAAGTATTTTCATAACATTTACATTGCATTAGATATTATAAGTAACACAGAGATAATTTAAAGCATACAGGAGGATGTGCATATGTTATATGCAAATACTGCACCATTTTCTATAACAGAGTTGAGCACTTGTGCATTTTGGTACCTGTGTAGGGTCCAGGAACCAATCCCCCATGGAGAAAGTGGGATAACTACATTCATAGGTTTAATTCAACACTGTCTTAATTAATATTTTGTTAGGTATATTCCATCTCTACAGTTTTAACTTTGAGTGAATTTGAATTTGTAAATTTACTTAATATTTGCAAAGTAAAAATTCTTTAAATCTTTTTTCTCAGTTTTTCTATTTATAAAATAGATATAGTAGTAGCAGATAATCATCTTATAATGTTGGCATTTATAAATTGCTAGAAGAGGGTCTGACATATTACTCTATACAAACTTTCTATTTTCTTCAAATAATTAAATTTACCTTTTTTCAAAAATACTTATTTTTTTCAATTAATCTTGTATGTGTGAACAGTTTCTACGTTTTCTCACAGTTTGCTGTCTCAATTCTTAAAGTCTTTGTAAATCCAATTTATGTTTATAGCTACAGGAGTTATTCAATCTCTATCTAACTATAAACTTAAAAATAAACAGTAGATCAAAAAAGATCTGCTTTTTCTCGTAGTTTGTTCTTAATTCAAGAAGGAATGTTTTCTCTTTCTGTTATAACTTCAGGATAAGAAAGAATAGGATGAGAAATCATAACTGAAAGCTTCAATAATTTATCATGTAAATTATTAAAAAACAAGTGTTTTAGTCAACATATATTTATAGAGGATTAGATCTAAGTTAGACACTGATGGAGGTGCATAAAATAAGTACAAGAGCTTATTTCTTTTCCTTTTTGTTTATTTAATTATCTTGATCTCACTTATTTTTACAAAGAGATAAAACAGCCTCTGGAAAATTTAGTCCAAAAGACATATTTTATAAATCATAAAGCCTCCTCTGCAGGACCAGGCTCTTTGATTACTTGAGTCTCTAAGCTAGTTCTGACATCAAAGCTGGTTTACATTATATTTGAACACCTTGAGGCTGGATAATTCTCTTCATGATTTACATAATCGTAAGCATGGTCATCATCGTAATTATTCCTAATGAGGATAACTTTTTATTTTCCTTTTGTCTCTCTACTAATAATAGCATTTTGTGCAAGTTTTTACTTACTCTACCTACAAATACTTTTAAAGTATCCTCAGGCACTGATCTGGGCATTAGGGATACATGGATGAAAGACATGGTGTCTTCCTTTACAAACTTCACATTTCTGGGGAGTAGCAGATAGTAGAGAGGCAAACAAATACAGTGTAATATGCACTAATAAAAATGTATGCACCAAGTGCTATGGGGATACATAGCAAGTTCACATGAAACCTCCTGGGAGATTAAATAAGGTATAATTCAAGAAATATTTATTGAGGTTTTTTTTTTTCACACACAGGGTAAGTAAGTGAGTTGATTATTGGAAAACATATAACTTTGTCAGATGAAGAGGCACAATTGACATTGAATAGAAAAGAAACACTATGTGCTGCAGTCAAGAGAATGTAATTTATGCTTTGCAAATTGTGTGCAAATCATTTAGTATGTCTAAAACAATATGAGCAGGTTAAAATAGAAAGATAGAGGCCATAAAGTAAAATGTCTTAAATGTCATTCTACAGAGTTTAGAAAGACAAATGGAGAATGATTTTAATCAAGGAGTGACAAGATCAGTAGAAAGTCTCCTCTGGAAAATAATTTGTGGTTATCTGAGGCAAGTTAGACTACAAGTGGAATGATCCCCAGTATTATAGATAGTAAATTTTTAGTTATCAGGTTAAAAAAGAGAAAGTAGTGGGGAGATATGAGGAAAATTCAGAAGGTAAAATTGACAAAGGTTTGTGATTAATTGAAAGTGTGAGATCAGATAGAGGCAACAATTTTCTGACATAAGTGACTGCCACATAGAATCTCCATTTACCGATATAAGACACTAAGAAGGAGGAGCGTATATGGAGATAACATGGTGATTTCGTTTAGTTTATTTATTTGGCAGAAATGTATTGAGCCTTTACTATGACAGAAACCCTATCCTTTAAGAGGATACTTTCTAATGGGAGACAAAGGCAATGTAGAAATTGTGTGTGTGTGGCGGGGGCGGGGGGGCAGGGGGTGGTTAACAGTAATAAGTGCAATAGCTACAGTTAGGATTTTAGGGAGCAAAAGAATGTGAAATAGAATGTCATTTTATGTGATGCAGCCAGGAGACCTCATTAAAAAACACAATATTTGAGGAAAAACCCAAGATAGCTAAAGGAATAAGTTTGAGGCTATTTGAGATGGAAGTGGGAGGCAAAGCTCTAGGTTAAGGGAGCAGCCATTTAGAGGCCCTGCCATGAGAACAAGCCCAGCATGTTTGCGGATTATCAAGGAAGCTACTATGACTGCAGCCAAGTGAGCAAGACATACAGTAGCAGCAAAAGAGAATGTTTGAGAGGGTGGAGTTAATGGATCACCTAGTATTTTGTGGACCAACATAAAGATGTTGGCTTTTGAATGAGATGAGATGCCATCAGAATTTTGAATAGAAGAATGATATAATTTTTTAAAAAATATTGTTGGGAACCAAAAGGGCACATGGTAGAAGCAAAGAGATAAATTTTTAGACATTTACAACCATTTACTCAAGAGATTATTGTAGTTTGGGCTATACTGATAGAAGTAAAGATAATAGGAAGTTGCTAGTTGTTGAAACTATTTCAAAACCACAGGCAAAATAATTTGAAATATGAAGTAAAGAAAGAGATAACATATGTGGGTAAAATTTTGCTTGAAGATTTAGAAAAATGGAATATCTATCAACTGAGTTGGGTAAAACTGTAAAAGGAGTCTTCTGCATGATAGTTGAGTTGTGAAGAGTCAGTTTTGAACAAGCTAATTTTTAGATACTCTCAAGACATCTAAGTGATGATGTAAAGGGGAGGCAACTAGATATGCCAGTTAAGAGTCCACTGAATGTACCTGACTTGAATAAATTGTGGAGACACCAATATACCGAACATATTCAAATCCATGAGACTCAGTGAGTTCACTTAGAAGTAGGCACAAAGAGAAGAGGTTCAAGAACTAAGCTTTATGTAACTATAATGTTGTTAAGTCTGGAAAATGAGGAAAAACAGGAAAGGATCTGAGGAATAGTTATGAGGGTAGAAGAAGAAACAGTAGTGTGTGATGTCCTGAAAATCAAGGGAAGAAAGTGATTTAGAGAGAAGGGAGTAAGTGAGTAAAATACTGACAGTAACTAATGTAAGATGAGACTGAACATTGACTAGTTTTAGTTATGTGGCATTTGATATGCCTTAAATTTCAGTGAACCATTAGTCTGTATTCCAGAAGAAAATTCTGTATGTATACATATTTAGGAAGTATCAGCGGCATTTGAAGCCACTTGTTGATAAAATCTTCCAATTAAAAATAGCTAATCATGGCTGGGCGTGGTAGCTCACACCTGGAATCCTAGCACTTTGGTAAGCTGAGGGGGGGTGGATCATTTGAGGTCAGGAGTTCGAGACCAGCCTGACCAACATGGTGAAACCTTGTCTCTACTAAAAATACAAAAGTATTAGCTGAGTGTGATGGCATATGCCTGTAATCCCAGCTACGTGGGAGGCTGAGTCAGGAGAATTGCTTGAACCTGGGAGGCAGAGGTTGCTGTGAGCAGTGATTGTGCCACTGCACTCCAGCCTGGGCATCAGAGTAAGACTCCATCTCAAACAAACAAACAAACAAAAAAAGTAGCTAATCATGGTGTGAAACCAAGAAAATGAATAAATTGAATTGATGCAGGAAGAAGGCCAGAGAGTCAAGTAGAAAATATAATGGAATTGTTCTTTTAAGATTTTTTTTATTTGTTTTTCTTGAGTTTTTTTTCCCTCATTTTTCACAATTGGACTTGCAATGTTCAGTACTTTTATTTTTATTTTCAATGACCTAACTTTGTATTTTATAATTCAAGCCTTTTTAAATTTTTTTCTATTCATTAACTTCTAGTTTTTTATTCACTAATGAATTCCTTTATTAACTTTGGTCTTATACGTTGTCATATATGTAATTTATTCTTATTTTACTTTTTTTTATTTGATGATTTCTGGTTACAGTGCATGGTTACCAGCTAGTATATCTAGAATCTAGGTCCTGAGTCTAAATTAAATGTGTACTCAAGAAGTAAAAGACACTTGAAACCCTAATTGTTGGCCAAGATATATTTATCCGCTTATATTCTATATATATAACAATTAGATATTTTTAACAATTTATTTATTAAATCATGTATTCAAACAATTTTGACTACCTGTCATAAATATGGCAAAAATACATTACCTTTTCCTTTGAAGATCATACTGTTTAGTGGAGACGACTGATTTATACCAAGGAAAACATGATGCATGGGTCCCTAGTAGGAATTTTGACAAGATGTTACAAAATGGTGAATTAATACTTTGCATAAAGAGTAGCATTTGTCCTTGAGAAAAGGGGTTGAGTATTTTGGCACAGGCATGGAGAATTTTGAGATAAAAACAAATTCAATGAGGCTGGTGTAAACGGTGAATGCGAGTAGGAAAGATGGGTGATGAAGCTGTATCTTAGTGAAAAGTGATTCATTTGACAAATGCGGATCTGGCAGGAAAAAGAAATGCAAGGGAGGTGAAAGCACTTACAGAGAGCACGACTTTCTTAAAATAAGGGGTGCAGCACTGAATATATTGTATATTTTTGACTCTCCTGAAGAACTTAGCACAATTATGTATTCAAGATTTAGTAGCTGTTACAGTTCTCACACCCTAGGAAATGACACTGATAATAAAACCGTTATGATTAAGGAAGTCTTCTACACATTGGAAAAGTTAGTAATATGCAAAGCTAAAGTAGGGAAAATATATCAGGGTCTTGACAGACCAGGCTGCTTCTAAAGTCTAAACTTTTTCATAATTAACTGGGATTTTCTTCTTCCCTAAAACAAGTCTCAGTGTCTCAAAATCTCTCTCTCTCTCAAGCTCTCTCCATGGATTTCACTGACAAAGCCTCATATTTGTGGTCTGAGATCTCATTTTCAGTTCTTTCAACCTCATCATTGTGATGACATTCCTTTTGGTAATTAAACAATAGTTCCTTTTTCTAAAATTTAGAATTCTCTGTGCTGGAAAATTCTGACTAGTTTTTTTTTTTCTTATGAGCAAAAGAAAAACAAATATATTAGTTACTTTCCCAGATGATTGAAAATTAATTTATGACATATTAATAAATTCAGCAAGAGGATCTCAAATTATTTCCATTATTAAAATCAGCAACTTGCTATAGGCCTTTATTGATTTCACATAACACCAATCACTATATTTATCACTGAGTTAACATTCAGTCATGTGCGTTAGGGCATCCATTGTAAATATTCTTAAAATATCAAGAAACTTACATGAAATTGTGTATAAATATTGATAAATATTGCAAAAGAAATATGTATATTTTCATGAAAATCACAAAAAAATTTACATAAAGGCACTTTTCTCTCCTTGAATTTAAGGAGAGTCCTTTACCTATTAAAATTCAGACTCCCCTTATCATAGGTTTTTACTGTGAAATGAAAAATATTTATTTAAATGCATATTTATTGAGTGTTTCCCCTACTCTGTGCAAAATATTTGGCTATGTTTGGAATTATTAATTGTACTATTCCTATTCTGAAGAAATGTGTTGCCTAGAGGAATAGTTAGATATTTTAAAACGTATATTGGAATACTCCTTAAATTCAAGGATTGGGTGAAGTCCATGAGTAGATATAACCGTAAAATGAGACATAGAAAATGAATGAGGCCTCATTTTGTACTAGACACTGGGCTGGGCATTCCAGATTGAATGAGATGTATTTCCTGCAGAGTTGTGTGTACGTGAGAAGGGATTATAGAGAAATGTGTCAATAGATGTATGGTTGGAGACATCAGTAGAGATTTCAGAAAGGGTTTGCTATTTAACATTTTCTAAAAGAAAAGTAAGGATTATATTTTCTATATAAATAGTAGTACTTATAAAGTATAGTGGCATTGGTGTGACTTTGATTATTTAAAATAGTAAGTTTTATGATTTACTTTTTTGGATACTTCTGTTTCTTTATCCTGGATATACTTAAATGAGTCATTTGATCTTGAAGGGCTTTAAGTTTTCAATCTGTAAATTTGAGATCTAAACAAGGAAATAGCTAAATTCTTTTTCATCTTTACAGTTTGATTACATCCTTTGAATTTTTTCTATGTGCTACCTACTGCTAGGTGACCTTAATGTCCTATTTTAAGGATTGATTTCCATTGAAAATATGATTATTCAGTTTGGCTCATAAATTAAAGATATCATAACCCTAAGCTCTTTTTATCTTTTTTTTTTTACCATCAACCAAAATTTA
Organism: Pongo pygmaeus; assembly: GCF_028885625.2. Classification (NCBI taxonomy): domain Eukaryota; kingdom Metazoa; phylum Chordata; class Mammalia; order Primates; family Hominidae; genus Pongo; species Pongo pygmaeus. The sequence goes on along the minus strand of NC_072373.2, from coordinate 125,450,410 downwards.
ATTCACTGTTATAGAAGTAAATTTAGGTAGTAACAAAATAAGTAATCTTCTGATAATCCCACATATATTGTGTTAATTTTTTTCTGTGATCTCAATAGTATTAACATTTCCTAAACAAGGAAAAACAGTCAAGATTTTTTTCTGCCACCAATCCACTCTGCAATGTTGCAGAATGCTTTCAGAAGTTAGGGTTTTATTTCATTCATCTCTCCAAGCTTACCAATCCTTTCAGCAAACATCTGAGAGCTCCATCAATGGTTTATTTTTCCTCTGTACCATTGATCACTTATCCATTGGTATCTTATAAGCACTTGCTATCCAGTAGCTAGAATCTACTCTAACAGCAGAGCAGCAAAAGGCCCAAAATATAGCAAGAAGTAGTCTGAAAGGTAATGTAACACATTTCCTGTTATAATCTAAGACAGGGTTTCTCAAACTGAGTATTGTTGATATTTAGACTAGATAATGGAGACTATTATCCATTTGTCTCTGTTGTAGAAGACTGCGTTGTTCATTGCAGAATGTTTGAAAGTATCCCTGGCTTCTACCCACTAGGTGCCAGTAGCACCACCACCCTTTTTGTCAAAATAAAAAATGTATCAAGGCATTGCGACATGTTCCCTATGGTTCAAAGCATTGCCAGAAAAAATGCAGACTATCCCCTCAATTTGAATTTCAGAAAAGCAACACATATGAGTGTGTGTGTACACATTTATAATCCCAAATATTGTATGGGTCAGTTATACTAAATAAATTGTTCATTAGAAATTAAAATTTAACAAGGTCTTCTATATTTCTATGTTAAACCTGGCAATTCTACTTGAATTGCGGGCATGGAGCACAATTTCTCTAAATTGAGCACTACTAATTTAGGATCATTTTAGAAGGTAAAATAAAACGTTTTAGGTATAATTTTGACATAGTCAGGTGTTAAAGAATTTAGCTAAATGGATTATTGTTACCATCAATATAGTTATTTTGGTAAGTTCAAACATCTGTAACAGTGGAAAATAAAGCAAAATATACCACTTAGTTTCATTATATGGATTCAATTCCTGAGTAATTTAGTACTTTGATAGCTGGGAAGACAAGTGACTCCACTGACTTCTGTTTTCTGCAGCACTCATTAGGCTACAGGCAGGCTTTCTTCAGACATAAAAATGATGGATGAAATTCAGAACCTGATAGTTATTCTCATGATAGCACAGACATCAGGAATATGTGTTTGCCCTCTGAATGAAGCCTACACCCTCTGCCATGAGAACCCCCAAGTGCATAGACATTGAACCATTTAATCTGCTCTGAGACTACGTCGCCTAATCCTGTAGTTGATATAATCATTTTCAGACACTCACAGGTCTCCAGACGACACAGCTAAGGAAGATAAAAAGACAAGGTGAACTTGTGTTTGCCCTCTCATTAAATTTTGCAAGCTGCTATGTTTAAGTTTCTGTTTTATGGACCACTTAGGCAACTATTAACCTTTAAAAATACATTAGCATTTTTATTTCAGACTTTTCAGAAGACACAGACTAAAATAGAAATAAAGGATAATGGGAAGTTCTGACTTACAAATTGGTATTAAAAATGTTCAAAATATGTTTTCTTTCTAACATATTAAAGGAATATTCCAAATAATTCATGTATTCCAGGTTTCTTTTAAAACTGCTTGTGTCTGTTGTTGATACAAATTATAGTATAATGGTAATAATCACAATGAAGTATCTTGAAAGAGAATGTTAGAGAAGAATTACTGATGATAATTACTCATAAATTGAAAGATTATGAAGACTTAAATGAGCAGAGAGAGACTTATTTAAGAGCAGTAAAATTGAATCTACTTGCCTTATAAGTTCATAATTAAATATAATTTTATTAGAGCATCTAAAATTTTATTTTCAAGTTTGCATTGGCTAGAAATTATATTCTATATCATGGATACGTTTTGCATGTAATCATTGCAAAAATATAAAATACTATGTATTTTTGTTTTAATATCATTTAACAAGTAATAAAAATGTTCTTGCTTTTGTGCTAACATAAATGAGAAAATATATTTTTACTGTTCATCTTAGAACATTTTACAACATTTTTTGAAAATATGTTATTCTTTTTTGCAGTTTAATATTTAATAAAACTAGATTAAATAATGATTTGTATTATAACAGTTATTCATTTATACATTGCCAAAGCAACCCTTTTTTGCCTATTAATGTCTGGCTAAACTGTTCTGATGTTGTTTCTTAATTCATTAAACATGAAACTAGGTTTTAAAGACTAAATTATATAAACTTAAGACAGAAGTCTAAAAATGGTAAAAGAAAATTCCTTTCTTGAAAAACAACAAATTAATATGATGTTATTCAAATATCTAGCAATTAAAGAATCATAAGAGAAACAGAATAGCATATTGGACGTAACAGTTTAAAATTGATTGCAAATAAATGTCAAACTTACTTTTAAATAAAAAATATTTATTATCACCTCATTTCTACCAATAATTTCAAAAGTTTAATGGTACTATTTCATTAGAATTTACTGTAAACTCAGTTTTCCAACAAAAGCCTTTGTAAAGGTAAGAAAAAATAGAAATGAAAATTTCTCTCACCATTAATACTGTGAATACTACCTGGAGGGTCACCGATCAGACATTTCAATATCAAACTTAAGAACTGATGTGGAGCCTTTGATTATATTTAGTTTATATACAGGATCTGAATATTCACACACGTAGCACACTATAGCAACCTCTTGTAAAAAATGTGAAGAAAATGCAACAGTGTATATTCTATTAAAAAGTAAATTGGCTGGGTGTGGTGGCTTAGGCATGTGAGTTTGGGACCAGCCTAGGCGACAAAGTGAGACCCCGTCTCTACAAAAATATTAAAAAATTAGCCAGGTGTGGTGGCATGCGCCTGTGGTCCTAGCTACACAGGAATTTGAGGCAGGAGGATCACTTGAGCCCAAGAGTTTGAGGCTGCAATTGAGCCAAGATTGCACCATTGCACTCCAGCCTGGGTGACAGAGCGAGACTCTGTCTCAAAAAATAAAGGAAATTGACTTTGACTGTGAAGAACAGCCATTTTCAACCTTTTCTTAAAACCTCTTCAGGGAATATTGGAATATTATTTTTGTCAGGCAAAAATAATCCAGAGCTTGAGCATTGCTGTAGAACATGTTATCTGTTCAACACTTAGCAGAGCACACATGCGTTGTCATCAATATTTAAGAGCTGGACCAGTGGTTTTTGATGGATGCTGTAACAGAAGATCTATGAAGCAGATGGTGGTTTGCACCTGTCCCTGAAGTCAGAAACTGGAAAAAGTTGCAGGTATTTCAATTTTCTCAATCATTTTGCACAAATGCATTAATATTTTGAGTATTAATAGATCTAAAGCTGTAGGAAGGCATCGTGCTTTACAGTGATATGTAGAGAATACTGCTCTTACACTGCTCTTTATCTTAAAATGTTTTGGTATAATGTGAATATTTTCCTCCAAGCATTTTGTGTATTTTGACAGTTATTAAAGGAGAATATAAAATAATAGATTTTGGTCTAAGCTAAGAACAATGGAAAGTTGCTTTGTTTTGCCTTAGAGGAGTTTTCAGTTTATCCTCTTCTTGAGAAACTATGTGTTGCTGTTACTAAATAAACATCTCAATAAATGTTTTATTTCCTCAAATGATGTGTCTGGATTATTTTAGCAATCAAAAACAATTGTAGAATCTTTGGGATTGAGGTGCTTGAGAACCAGGAGTCTGGGTGGAGGCAGTTCCTGGATTGGCTAATTCAGCAGCTGAACAGTGTCATCAAAACTTGGGTGCCTTCTGCCTTTCATTACCATTCTGACCGAGTGAGTCTGTCTCTCCTTATGGCTCCAAAGTGACCACAAAGTTTCCAGGTGGTGGATGACAAGAGGCTGAAATATATCTTTTTTTTTTCCTTTTTTGTAAGAGGAAGGTTTCGCCTGCCCCCATTCACTTGCCCTCATGGCCATAGCAATGTGTATTATCTGTAAAGCAATTACTTTTCAAAGGGAATAAAGCTCCTACGACTGGCTCAGACCATGAAGATATTCCCTTGAAATACAAATAACCTCCCCTTGATGAATGGCTGCTCAGACAAAGGGGAACAACTTCCAGGTTCTGGATGAAGTTGGTGGGGTAGGAGTGTGTAGGGAGTTTGGAAGATAGCTGTTCAGTGGGCAACAGACTGTCACATGTTGTTTTACAGACCCAAGTATTTCCTCTAATTTTCAGGCGGATCAAATTTCAGATCTGAAGAGCACCCTTTTCTGTGGCAGGAATTAGTTTTGCTTTTAAAGTCTCTGTAAGGCCAGGCAATGTGGTTCACACCTGTAATCCCAGGACTTTTGAGAGATTTGAGATGGGAGGGTCGCTTGAGCCCTGGAGTTCAAGAACAGCCTGGGCATCATAGTGAGACCTCCCCTCTGTACAAAAAATATAAAAATTAGCCCAGTGTGGTGGCACATGCCTGTAGGCCCAGCTACTTGGGAGGTTGAGGCAGGAGAATCGCTTGAACCCAGGAGGCAGGGGTTGCAGTGAGCCGAGATCATGCCACTGCATTCCAACCTGGGCTACAGAGCCAGACCCTGTATCAAAAAAAAAAAAAAAATTAATTTAGATGAGAATCATGTGTGCTAAAGAAAATTTAAAAATAAAACTAACTCTCTTCACATGTGTGAAGTTATCTAATAGTTTTCAGCTTTGTATATTTTAATTTTTATACAATTTTTTTGTCCCAATCTATGAAGGGTTTTAAAAGATTGTGCAGGTGATGATGGCTTCTGAGGAGACTTTAAAAGTTCCTTTAAATTTGTGATAAAATATGTATTTATTGGCAATCTTTGTCATTGTCATGTTTTTAATTAAATTTTTTAATTAAAAAATGTCCTAATTGAAACAAAAATAAGGAAGAGTTAAAGGTATGTGACATGAATGTTATTCTTAAGGACACATTTTAGTTTGATGACCATTTACTTTATTTTTGGATATTAAGTGTCTGTCTATTAAACTTTGGACACTAAGATGGTAATTCATGGATTTCAAAAGTTTCATAGAGATTTTAAAATTCAGCATTAAGAATATAAACCAGGCTAAGTAGTATTCAATGGGACATATGTCTCCAAAGAGTAGATAAAGACAATGTTGTGTATATATGTTGTGGGCATTTGGGCTGGTTCCACATTTTTGCAATTGCGAATTGTGCTGCTATAAACATTCATGTGCGATATCTTTTTCGTATAAGGACTTCTTTTTCCTCTGGGGAGATACTCGGTAGTGGGATTTCTGGATCAAATGGTAGATATGCTTTTAGTTCTTCAAGGAATCTCCACACTGTTTTTCATAGTGGTTGTACTAGTTTACATTGCCACCAGCAGGGTAAAAGTGTTCCCTTTTCACCACATCATGCCAACATCTATTATTTTCTGATTTCTTGGTTATGTCTATTCTTGTAGGAGTAAGGTGGTATCACACTGTGGTTTTGATTTGCATTTGCATGATCATTAGAGATGCTGAGCATTTTTTTCCTATGTTTGTTGGTTGTTTGTATATCTTTTTAGAGAATTGTCTAGTCATGTCCTTAGTCCACTTTTTGATGAGATTTTTTTTTTTTTCTTGATGATATGTTTGAGTTCCTTGTAGATTCTGGATATTAGCCATTTGTCAGGTGAAGATTTTCTCCAATTCTGTGGTTTGTTTGTTTACTCTGCTGATTGTATCTATTGCTATGCAGAAGCTTTTTAGCTTAATTGAGTCCCACTTATTTATCTTTGTTTTAGTTGCATTTGCTTTTGGGTTCTTGGTCATGAAATCTTCGCCTAATTCAATGTCTAAAGTTTTTACGGTTTCAGTTCTTAGATTTAAGACTTTGATACATCTTAAGTTGATTTTCATTTAAGGTGAAAGTTGAGGATTCAGTTTCATTCTTTTACATGTGGCTTGCCAGTTACCCTAGCACCATTTGTTGAATAGGGTTTTTTTCCCCCCACTTTATGTTTTGGTTTGCTTTGTAAATGCTCAGTTTGCTTTAAGCATTTGGATTTATTTCTGTTCTCTATTCTGTTCCATTGGTCTATGTACCTATTTTTATACCAGTACCATACTGTTTCGGTGACTATGGCCTTATAGTATAGTTTGAAGTTGGGTAATGTGATGCCTCCAGATTTGTTCCTTTTGCTTAGTCTTGCTTTGGCTATGTGGGTTCCTTTTCGGTTTCATACGAGTTTTAGGATTTTTTTTTATTTAGTTATGTGAAGAATGATGGTGGTATTTTGACGGGAATTGCAATTGAATTTGTAGATTGCTTTTGGCAGTACGGTCATTTTCACAATATTGATTCTACCCATCTTTGAGTGTAAGATGTGTTTCCATTTGTTTGTGTCATCTGTTTCTTTCAGTGGTGTTTTGTATTTTTCCTGGTAGAGGTCTTTCACCTCCTTGGTTAGGCACTACCATAAAAAGGAATAAAATAGTGGCGTTTGCAGCATCCTGGATAGAATTGGAGACCATTTTTCTAAGTGAAGTAACTCCGGAATGGAAAACTAAACATAATATATTTTCACTCATAAGTAAGAGATAAGCTATAAGGATGGAAAGGCATAAGAATGATACAATGGTTTTGAGGGACTTGAGGGAAAGGGTGGGTTGGAGGTGAGGAATAAAAGACTACACATTGGGTACAGTGTACACTGCTCAGGTGATGGGTGCACCAAAATCTCAGAAATCACCACTAAATAACTTATTCATGTAACCAAACACCACCTGTTTCTCAAAACCTATTGAAATAAAAAAAAAAAAATGCTACAAACACCATTTAGTTGCTGTCAACAAGAAATTCACTTGTTTTTAAAAAAATCCAGGGACATGTGTGGTAGCTCACACCTGTAATCCCAGCGCTTTGGGCAGCTCATGAAGAGGATGGCTTGAGCCCAGGAGTTTGAGACTGCAGTGAGCATATATATATATATATATATATATATATATATGCGCACACACAGGCTAATTGCAATTGCAAATGTACACAGGCTAACTGCACATGTAGCTGGAATTAAATCTGTTGTATTGTGTGCCCTCCTTACCCACCACTTTCATGCAGGTTATAATGAGCATCAAGCACAACTTCAAATTTGTATATAAAATTTCTATACATGTCTGATTGCCTGCAATGAACATGATCTATTCTATGTGCTTAAGATACAAAGATGACTAAAACAGGATCCCTGCAGCCTGAAAGGTTCACATGAGAGAGACAAAATTTGAAATCTTTCTTTTCTTTCTTTCTATGTGTTTGGAGCTGATAAGCAAAGAATGAAAAAGGAGACAGAGAAAGGAAAAAAGGACTAACAAAGGGTAATTAATTGCATGCTTGTGGTTACGTATTGTTTTCATAAGCAATAAATAAAAAACCCATGATCTTTTTCTCTTCAATCAATTTTGCCATTAGGAAACTTGTTGGCAAAACTTGAGACATTGTCCAACTCACGGTTAAAGCAAGAGGAGATGAGTAAGGGATAACTTCCAAAACATATGTAGTTGATCCTTGAGCAACAAAGGTTTGAACTGTGCAGGCCCAGTTATTTGCAGAATTTTTCAGCCAAATGCAGATCAAAAATACAGTATTTGCAGGATTCAACATCCATATATTTGGAGGGCCAGCCTTTCATGACTGCATATACCAAGGGACAAGTAGAGTGTACCTCACCTTGACCATCTTTCTTTGCACCGTACCCGAGCTAAATAGTTGCAAGAGATGAATTGAAACATGGTTTAAACCACTCCAGGCTTAAGTTTCAAATGAAACTGTGGTGCCTTGGGCAATAATTAATGAAGTTTGGAGATTTACAGAATAAATGGAAAAAAACAAGGTAGAAAAGTATGGTCATGATGTTTTGGATCAACATGTGAAACACTCTCTTTCTTAAACCAAAACCAGAAGAATGAATTAGTTAAATTATGTAATTTAACTTAGGGGACTAATAACAAATTCTAGCTGTGATATTATTATTTTATACTCTGTACCTATAGATATTAACAATTTGTCTCATTATTTTACTTAGTTTAGATGAAATCTGGAAATCTGCTTTGCTGCAACTGAAGAGTACTAAATTTAATTTATATATTTTTTTCTAAAAAGTTCATACAATACCAACTTACTAAATGAGTCCAAAAGGCAGATAAAATAACTACCTGCCTGTTTATATTTAGCCAAAATTCAGCTCTTTTAAATTTAGAAAATCTTTCACAAAAATTGGAAAATTTATTTTTTAATATTTTAAATTTCTGATTTTATTTCCTCAGTGTTTTTCTTAGTGTGCTTATTGCTGCCACATTAGAAAGAAAGGCTAGAACAGGGTATTTTTTAATGAGATAAAACATTTTATCCATGGAGACTTTTAAACCTTGAACACATAAACACTGAAAATTCATCATTGTTTAGTTTTGGGACAAACCATTCAATATGGTTTAATTAGCTTTCAAAGTTTCCAGTACAAAATAGAGTGGTAGCAGAAAGAAATTGTTTAAAGGAAAAGTACAGACTGTGCTAAAATGCAAAGCCTAATCTTCAAGAAATGCTTTATTCTAAACACAACATAGTATTGTCTTCATATGGCCTTTGTCTCATCTTGATTTAAAAATGTGTTTCTTTCATTTTCCATAGAATATAAACAGCTTTAGAAATTTGGTTAACTTTGAAAGTTGTAGCCAACAGTGCTTTTTCTGCAAGAGTTCAAATTTGTTATTTAAAGGAAAAGAGAGCTCATAAAAGTTTCTTTATCACTCATCAAAATCTTTGATGTGGTGTTTATTCACAAGTTATTGAAAATAGGGTATAAGGATGTGAATCTCAAATGAAAAAACAGTGCTATCAAGAGGACTGTTGGTCATCTCCACATTGGATCTAAGGTGATGTCCATCTCTAAATATCTATGTTGAAAGGGGCAAATAACATTTGGATAGGAGCTTTGATTAAGAAAAAAATGAAACAGGTGCTTGAAGAGTATTTGAAATATGCTTTAGAAAATCATAGGTTTTGCTTTGTAGATTTGTATGAGACTATCTATCTGATTCTCTTGCATTGTTCTTAAGTTTATGAAGAGACAAACATGCCAAAAAACCCAGATGGACTGGGGAACTTTGTGGCCATGCTAGATGACGAGTTGGTGGGTGCAGCGCACCAGCATGGCACATGTATACATATGTAACTTACCTGCACATTGCGCACATGTACCATAAAACCTAAAGTATAATAATAATAATAATAATAATAAAAGAAAAAAAAAAAAGAATATTAGGGAGCCAGGTGAATGGGACAGGTTAATACAGGAACACCCTTCAACTAAGATCTGTAGTAATTGAAAACTCAATTATTTAATTCACTTCTGAAAAATGTTTTTGTGACTATTATGACTTAAGCTTGTCCTCAAGCTATATAACTGTCCTCTGAGACACAGAAAAACTGTATTCCCCTTCTTCCCCTATTCCCTATTAGTTTAGTTATATATCTCAGCAGTCATACTGTCATATTATAAATTACACATTTTAATATTTCAGTAAAAATTTGACATGTTGCACAATTTGAAAGCCTCTGCACTAGCACTATTCAGTCCTGATTTTTTAAAGTCTGATAAATGTTACTATATATTGGTGAAATTATACTGCAGTGGGCTTACTCCCTTTCATATCAAGTTGTCTATGATCACGACTAAGAAAATTATTGTGTGAATTTTCTATATTGACTTCACTTATATCTACTTCAAATCTAGGATAAAATCTTACTATGTCATTGGAAGAATATTTCATCTCATCTAAAACACAAGGGATGAAAGATACTCTATTACAACTGGGAAGCAGAAAGTTAAAGCTTCTTCAGTATCATCTCCTGAATTAAAACAGAAAAATAGCTTCAATAATTTGGCATTTTTCACTATTTTTAAAGCAAAATAAGGTCGTGATGCTAGAAAATTACATTTGAAAATCTATTTACATAGCATATGCTAAGCATATATTTTGAGTTATATGAATTTACTTTATTTAGAATTCCTGTTTGGGAATTATTATTAGACTATCAGAGTGTTCAGTTACTTTTGCCTACCTTGCTGATTAATGGGTCCTATAAATATTGAACCACATGAGTTGTACTGATTATAGACTCTGTGCTCAGAATTTTTACTCTTAATGAAGTGATGAGGATCATAAATTTTGGACCACAAATTGTCCAGGAAGACAAAGTTTAGAATATTTATCAACCAATCACATCTTTTAATTTATTTTCTTGTTTTATGAAATGAAATTTGGTTTCTATATGACTTTAAATGTGATAAATACAGAGTGTTTGTTAGTTTGGCCTTCTTTGTTTTTGTAAGCACTAATATTTTGAAAGATGAATAGTACTTGATGCTTCATTTACTTTGATTGTTTTTAATCTCAAGATACTTTGGAAAATTTATTGTGCTATAAAGCCTGAGTTAGCTACAGCTTTCCTATTCTGATCCAAATAAGCAACAATCATCGAAACTTCCATAATTCAGAAACACGGTGTCATGGTTATAGCAACAAAACCATTTCTGATGAAACTAATTATTGATTATCCCTAGGGCTTCTGAGATCAAGTATGCCTCAGTATAGTTAATTATGCCCTCAGCCCTGCAGTTTTTGCAATGGCAGGTTCAATTTACTTAGTAAAAGTATTGCCTTGTAAGATTTGCACATGAGTCAATTAGACAGTCATTAATTAGGTGGCCATGGGAAATGTGGTGTTACCCAGTTGGGAAATGGTCTACTCCAATGACTAATGTATATTAATGCCAGCATTAATGACCTTTGAGTCCTTCCCCATGTATCTATGGGAAAACAAATTAAAGAACCATTCAAGGAAACATAGATTTTGCTGAACTGCTATATTTTCCAGGAGAAAGATTAAAATTGCTCATTAAGTGTACTAAAACCACAAGTTTTCAGAGTAACATAAACAGATATCTTTAACTGAATAAAACTAAATGCTAGAAATGCCATAATAAATTTTCATAGTGTTGCATTTTAAATATTTTTAGAGCAAGTTTTTTTTTCAGTTAATAACCTTAAAATCATTAAAAACAGAATGATAGCATTTCCCAGTTTTAAACAAATTATATAAATAGTATTAAGGAGCTTGCTGAAATAAAACATCTAATTTCTTATGGGTTAATTGAAAAATTAGAGAATGTTTACTTTTCTTCTTGCAGCAAATAATAATTAAACTAACAGAATTATGCCATGTCCTTATTTATGAAATTATCCCAAGTTGCTAATACACCTTGTTGAGTAAATTGTAATCTCTATATTACCACTATTAATTTAAATTAGCGTGGAAGTAGCATTACCTCATTTTCAAGAAAAATCTATGTATTTAGTTTTGATTATGTGGTTTGGATACAAGAATCATATAAAAAAAGAGTTAGAAGAAAACACATCTAGATAAAAATTTGGCAGCCCGAAATACAGTAAAAATTGACTTAAAAAAATCCACCCTGTGTGTCTCACAATCTGTGTTAGTCCCTTCTTACATTGCTATAAAAAATACCGGAGACTGGGTAATTTATAAAGAAAAGACATTTAATTGACTCACTGTTCTGCAGACTGTACAGGAGGTGTAATGCTAGCATCTGTTTAACTTCTGGGGAGGCCTCAGGAAACTTACAATCATGGTGGAAGACAAAGCAGGAGCAGACACATCACACGGCCAGAATGGAAGCAAAAGAATGAAGTGGAGAGATGCTACACACTTTTAAACTACCAGCTTTCTGAGAACTCACTCACTATTGCAAGAACAGTCCCGAGGGGATGGTGCTAAACAGTTCATGAGAAATAACCCCCATGATCCAATCAACTTCCAGCAGGTCCCACTTTCTTCAACATTGGGGATTACATTTCAATGTGAGATTTGGGCAGGGACACACATCAGGATCTTTATTCCTATTTCTTTGTGGGACGTAAAAGAAATAATTTTCATATATGTGATCCAGCAATCTTATATAAATCTAATATATGTTATGCCCTCACATGGGTAAAAATAATAGAAAATTTAGAGCACAATATATGATTAAGTATTAATGTCCCATGAATATACATTTATGCTGAACGGACAGAGAATTGAGACACAATCTCCCTGCATAAAGCAAGGTCTACCTAATTGGTCTGAAAGATTGTTCCTAACATCGTTCATAATTTCTTTAAGATTTTATTTTTTCCTCATAGATTCCAAATCTATCAGATTTATAGCAACCCTGGTAAATTTTGCAGCAATGTTTCCTGAAGTATGCTCTATTGAATGCTAGTTCCAAAAATAAGCGATGGAAGAAAATGATGTAGTCAAATAAGTCTGAGAATATTACGTAAAATAATCAAACAAACTTATGTACAGAAGGGCTTATTCAGGCCTATGCAGATGTGTATTCAGAATAATCAACAAGGAGATATGTTGGATAGTCTATCACAAAATGATTTGGTCCTGTAACTTTTTGTATTTATCATGTATATTTCTTTATAAAAGTGTTCCAGGGAAGATATTTTGAAGACAACATGAGGTTAATTTTGAAGGCCTATTTTAACTGAATGTATAGAACTCAACTCATGACATCAACCCATGTCTCTAGAATCTCTAAAAGTTTAAATTGTGGGTAATTTATAGAATGTTTGTTACATAGTAAATATTAAAAACAAAGCATAATGTGAGTTTTGAAATGTAATAGTAAAATGAACTTTTGTGAATTCACCAGTCAGATTTAGAATGCAAATACTGCCAATATACTATATCTAACAGTATGCTCCATCCTTATCATATTCCCTGCTTAATCCTGGAGATGAATCTCCTGACTCTAATGCCACTTTTTTCTTTTCAAATTATTTTTTACTATACATGCAAATAAATTCTCAGATGATATATTATTTTCATTTTTTTTTTTGCTTTACTAAAAATATATGTGGACATTTAAGACATAATCCTTGATCATTATTTTTAAGATACATAAATGTTTCTGTTGTGTATCTATAATTTATTCCTTTTCCTTGTTATATAGATTCCATTGTGAGAATAATTATTCTTATTTATCAATCTTCATATCTTCAAAGCTTGAGCTATCCACATCTCTTTTAAGAATATTAAAGGCAAGATTATGTTTAATTACTTTATATTTCCTACTGTTTATAAATGGCTTTATTGAGAGTACAATATCAGATGGAATAACAAATATATCCTTCCTGAAGGATCCTATAATTTTGTAGACAATAATGTCGTGCTGATAATTGGCATGATATAATGGAATTTCTTTCTTACCTGCAGTACCATGACGGAAGAGTGATTTATTCTAATTTAAGAAAAAATAAATAACAACATGGCAGGTGAGCTCAATCTTAAAGAGAAGTTGCATTATACCAGATGGAAAAGGAAGAAGTAAAAAGATGATTGGAAGAAATGCAATTAGTTCTGTAGAGCGGATAGCTAGACAAATTGTGAAAGATAAATTGGAGTGGAGATAACTCAAAAAGGAAATTGTACTCATGAGAGAAAGCATATGTAAAACAACATTGAAGCCTTTAAAGCACTATAGAAACTAATTTTTGTTGTGATTTTAATATAAAATAATTTTACTAATCTTTAAATTTAAGTTTATCTTAGTCCAGTGTTTCAGCCTTGGCACTATCAACAATTTGGGTCTGACTTTTTTTTTTTTTGCGGGGCAGGGGGCGGCATACAAAAACCTATCTTGTTGATTATTCTGTTTTACAGAATGCTTTGCCTCTATCCACTGTATACCAGAAGCACCCTTTTTCCTCAGTTGTGATAAGCAAATGTATCCACATCTTGCTAAATATATACCATTCTTGGAAAGACATAATTGCCTCAGTTGATAACTGAGAAATATTTGAGCATAGCCTTGAAGGAAGGATAGAACTGACCAATTCATATACGTAAATAGAGGGGTATTCCAGACAGAGCCAAAACCAAAGCCAGCACAATCTAGAGCTAAAGTGTACCTGACATATACTTGAGTCATTCAGGCCTGTGAGACAGCAAGGGTGTGAAGAGGATAGTAGTTAAGACCACTGATGTCATGAGCGAAAACCACGTAGAGCGTTCAGGTCATTGCAGTGACTTTGGCTTTTACTCTGTAAGCAAGGAAATGCATTTGGAAGTTTTGAACAGAACAATGTGATGAGCTGACATATTTTAATAGAAATTTAGCGATTGCTGTATCGAGAATACTATGGAATAGAAAAGAGTAACAACATGGATATAAAAACTTGTGGTAGTCTAGGCGAGAGCTGTTGATGAATCAAGCCTAGGTAGTAGCAGGGGAATAAATAAGGGATAGTTAAATTCTGAATAGATTTTTATCATTCAGAAACTATCATTCCATTTTACATTTTAATTAGCTGACTGGTTATATGTTTTAAATTATTTTTATTAATTTCAGTAGAGATTACAATATACATCTTTAGTTTATTAAAGTCTGCTATTAATTAGCAGTGTTGTCACTTCTCAGACTTAGAACAAGGACTTAGAACTATTTAATTCCATATATTACCTCTTATTATTTGTCTAATGTATTTACGTATTTTATTTTACATATATTTTAAACTTTCACAACATTATTATTGTTTTAATCAATGTTTTTTTTTTTTTGGACGCAGTTTCACTCTGTCTCCCAGGCTGCAGTGCAGTAGCATGATCTTGGTGCACTGCATCCTCCACTGCTGGGGTTCAAGCCGTTCTTGAGCCTCAGCCTCCTGAGTAGCTGGGATTACAGGTGCCTGACACCACGCCCAGTGAATTTTTGTATTATCAGTAGAAACAGGGTTTTGCCATATTGGCCAAGCTGATCTTGAACTCCTGACCTTAAGTGAACTGCCCACCTCAGCCTCTCAAACTGTTGGGATACAGGCATGAGCCACCGCGAACGAGCAGTGTTACTTATTTGTGTCTTCTTTCCAGTACTCTTCCTCCTTTCCTGCAGTGCCATATTTTCACCTGGGATAATATTCCTTTTGTTTAAGAATTCCCTTAGATATTTCTATTAAGTCTGTTGTCAAAATAGCCTTTTGGGTTTTTTAAATCTACAAATATCTTTACATAGTTACCACTTTTGAGGAATAATTTTCAAGAAATTTAAAATCTAAGTTGGCAGGTATTTTCTTTCAGTACTCACTCTACTTTCTTTTGATTTCCATTGTTTCTATTAAACAGCCTCTAGTTTTACTCTTCTTATTAAACAGTATTATTCCTTGATTTTTCTTCGGCTGCTTTTAATTTTTAACTTTGTCGTTTTTAGCAGTTTTACTGATATATCCAGGAGTGGAAATCTCTTTATATCCATTTCTTGTTTTTATAGAGCTTTCTTAATTTGTAGTTTTATCTTTTTATGAAGTTTTGTCATTTGTGACAATTCCTAGTTTCTTTTCTAATGTTGCTCCTGCCTTTCTCTTATCCTATTCAAAGACTGAAATTACACATACATATGTTACAACATTTGCCCTTATCCCACATATTACTTGTTTCTCATACTTCTTTTTCTTACTGTGTTTCACATTACATATTTATACTGAACTAAAGACCAGTTGACAAATGCTAAATTTTACTGTGTCATATGTATGGATACATCTATTTTTTTTTAGTTGCTTACTGCAATTATTGTATTTTTTGTTCCAGAATATTGCATTTTATTTTTCAGTACAGTTTTTATTCTCTGGCGAGTTTCTCTATCCTGTCATCTACTTTATTGAAGATAAAGTCACAATCATAAACATTTTAAACTCTAATTGTGATAATTCAAATACTCGAATCACCTGAAAACCTATTTGATTCATTTGGATTTTGTCATTTGTTTCTGTTTTTGGTTGGTTCGTTGTCATTTTTCTTCTGTGTGTTTGTATGTGTACGTTTCATGACTGGGAAGTTTTTACTACATGCCAGACATTGTGGTGGAAAAATTTAAATTTAACATAATGTTATCTTCCTCCAGAAATAACATAATTTTTGTTGATTTGTTTCTGTTATGCAGTTGGAGAAGAGCAGATCATCTTCATCCAGTCAGGATTTAATATGACTGGAGACTGAATTTCAGACATCCGGGGATTTGTCTGTTTTCATTGTGACTTTCCTCTTAGAGTACTTTAGGATTCTCAGATAAAAATCAGTGGTGTTTCCAAATGTCTCTTATTGGTAGGCCTTAAACACATTTTTGCTTCCTTTCCTTAAACTGATGAAATTCCCCCAAATTCTGAACTGCTGTTTTCTGTTTGTTTCCTCAGCCCCTTGAAAGAGATGTAGACCTAAGCCATCCATGTAGATGGAGGACTAATATTCCAGGTAAAGCCAAAGCCAGTGCCAAGACAGTAAAGCTAAAGTGTGCCTGGATTCTATCTAACTATGTTTTGTACCCAATAAACAATCCCTCTTTACGACCCACTTTCCACTACACTTCTCAGCTTCTGGTAACCACCATTTTATTTACTACCTCCATGAGATCAAGTGTTTTAGCTCCCATATATGAATGAATACTTGCAAAATTTATCTTTCTGTGCTTTTTATTTATTCATTCATTTATTTATTTTTTATTATACTTTAAGTTCTAGGGTACATGTGCACAATGTGCAGGTTTGTTACCTATGTATACATGTGCCATGTTGGTGTTCTGCACCTATTAACTCATCATTTACATTAGGTATTTCTCCTAATGCTATCCCTCCCCGCTCCTCCCATCCCATGACAGGCCTCGGTGTGTGATGTTCCCCACCCTGTGTCCAAGTGTTCTCATTGTTCAGTCCCCACCTATGAGTGAGAACATGTGGTGTTTGGTTTTCTGTCCTTATGATAGTTTGCTCAGAATGATGGTTTCCAGCTTCATCCATGTCCCTACAAAAGATATGAACTCATCATTTTTTATGGCTGTGTAGTATTCCATGGTGTATATGTGACACATTTTCTTAATCCAGTCTATCATTGATGGATATTTGGGTTGGTTCCAAGTCTTTGCTATTGTGAATAGTGCTTCAGTAAACACATGTGTGCATGTGTCTTTTTAGTAGCATGATTTATAATCCTTCAGATATATACCCAGTAATGGGATCGCTGGGTCCAATGGTATTTCTAGTTCTAGATCCTTGAGGAATCACCACACTGTCTCCCACAATGGTTGAACTAGTTTACACCTTCACCAACAGTGTAAAAGTGTTCCTATTTCTCCACATCTTCTCCAGCATCTGTTGTTTCCTGACTTTTTAATGATCACCATTCTAACTGATTTGAGATTGTATCTCATTGTGGTTTTGATTTGCATTTCTCTGATGGCCAGTGATGATGAGCATTTTTCTCATGTGTCTGTTGGCTGCATAAATGTCTTCTTTTGAGAAGTGTCTGTTCATATCCTTTGCCCACTTCTTGATTTTTTTAAAATTTTTTCTTGTAAATTTGATTAAGTTCTTTGTAGATTCTGGATATTAGCCCTTTGTCAGATGGGTAGGTTGCAAAAATTTTCTCCCATTCTGTAGGTTGCCTGTTCACTCTGATGGTAATTTCTTTTGCTGTGCAGAAGCTCTTTAGTTAATTAGATCCCATTTGTCAATTTTGGCTTTTGTTGCCATTGCTTTTGGTGTTTTAGACATGAAGTCCTTGCCCATGTCTATGTCCTGAATGGTATTGCTTAGGTTTTCTTCTAGGTTTTTTTATGGTTTTAGGTCTAACATTTAAGTCTTTAATCCATCTTGAATTAATTTTTGTATAAGGTGTAAGGAAGGGATCCAGTTTCAGCTTTCTACACATGGCTAGCCAGTTTTCCCAGCACCATTTATTAAATAGGGAATCCTTTCCCTATTGCTTGTTTTTGTCAGGTTTGTCAAAGATCAGATGGTTGTAGATGTGTGGTATTATTTCTGAGGGCTCTGTTCTGTTCCATTGGTCTATATCTCTGTTTTGGTACCAGTATCATGCTGTTTTGGTTACTGTAGCCTTGTAGTATAGTTTGAAGTCAGGTAGCGTGATGCCTCCAGCTTTGTTCTTTTGGCTGAGGATTGTCTTGGCAATGCAGGCTCTTTTTTGGTTCCATATGAACTTTAGAGTAGTTTTTTCCAATTCTGTGAAGAAAGTCATTGGTAGCTTGATGGGGATGGCATTGAATCTATAAATTATCTTGGGCAGTATGGCCACTTTCACGATGTTAATTCTTCCTATCCATGAGCATGGAATGTTCTTCCATTTGTTTGTGTCCTCTTTTATTTCATTGAGCAGTGGTTTGTAGTTCTCCTTGAAGAGGTCCTTCACATCCCTCGTAAGTTGGATTCCTAGGTATTTCATTATTTTGGAAGCAATTGTGAAGGGGAGTTCACTCATGATATGGCTCTCTGTTTGTCTGTTATTGGTGTATAGGAA
Source organism: Pongo pygmaeus (assembly GCF_028885625.2). NCBI lineage: Eukaryota > Metazoa > Chordata > Mammalia > Primates > Hominidae > Pongo > Pongo pygmaeus. The sequence goes on along the minus strand of NC_072373.2, from coordinate 125,431,983 downwards.
TGCTTTTGATTTTTGAACATTGATTTTGTACCCTGAGAGTTTGCTGAATTTGTTTATCAGCTTAAGGAGTTTTGGGGCTGAGAGGATGGGATTTTCTAAATATACAATCATGTCATCTGCAAACAGTGACAATTTGACTTCCTCTTTTCCTAATTGAATGCCCTTTATTTCTTTCTCCTGCCTGATTGCTGTGGCCAGAACTTCCAACACTATGTTGAATAGGAGTGGTGAGAGAGGGCATCCCTGTCTTGTGCCAGTTTTCGAAGGGAATTCTTCCAGTTTTTTTTTCCCATTCAGTATGATGTTGGCTGTGGATTTTTCATAAATAGCTCTTATTATTTTGGGATATGCCCCACCAATACGTAGTTTATTGAGAATTTTTAGCACGAAGGCTGTTGAATTTTGTCAAAGGCCTTCTCTGCATCTATTGAGATAATCATGTGGTTTTTGTCTTTGGTTTTGTTTATATGCTGGATTACGTTTATTGATTTGCATATGTTGAACCAGCCTTGCATCCCAGGAATGAAGCCAGCTTGATTGTGGTGGATAAGCTTTTTGATGTGCTATTGGATTCAGTTTGCCAGTATTTTATTGAGGATTTTCACATCAATGTTCTTCAGGGATATTGGTCTAAAATTCTTTTTTTTTTGCTGTATGTCTGCCAGGGTTTGATATCAGAATGATATTGTCCTCATAAAATGAGTTAGGGAGGATTCCCTCTTTTTCTATTGATTAAAATAGTTTCAGAGGGAATGGTACCAGCTCCTTTTTGTACCTCTGGTAGAATTTGGCTGTGAATCTGTCTGGTCCTGGGCTTTTCTTGGTTGGTAGGCTATTAATTATTGCCTCAATTTCAGAGCCTGTTATTGGTCTATTCAGAGATTCAACTTCTTCCTGGTTTAGTCTCAGGAGGGTGTATGTGTCCAGGAATTTATCCATTTCTTCTAGATTTTCTGTTTTATTTGCATAGAGGTGTTTATAGTATCCCCTGTTGGTAGTTTGTATTTCTGTGGGATCAGTGGTGATATCCCCTTTATCATTTTTTATTGTGTCTATTTGATTCTTCCCTCTTTTCTTCTTTATTAGTGTTGCTAGTGGTCTATCAATTTTGTTGATCTTTTCAAAAAACCAGCTCCTGGATTCATTAATTTTTTGAAGGTTTTTTTGTGTCTCTATTTCCTTCAGTTCTGCTCTGATCTTAGTTGTTTCTTGCCTTCTGCTAGATTTTGAATGTGTTTGCTCTTGTTTCTCTAGTTCTTTTAAATATTATGTTAGGGTGTTGATTTTAGATCTTTCCTGCTTTCTCTTGTGGGAATTTAGTGCTATAAATTTCCCTCTACATACTGCTTTGAATGTGTCCCAGAGTTTCTGGTACATTGTGTCTTTGTTCTCATTGGTTTCAAAGAACATCTTTATTTCTGCCTTTATTTCGTTATGTACCCAGTAGTCATTCCGGAGCAGGTTGTTCAGTTTCCATGTAGTTGTGCAGTTTTGAGTAAGTTTCTTACTCTTGAGTTCCGATTTGATTACATTGTGATCTGGGAGACAGTTTGTTATAATTGATGTTCTTTTACATTTGCTGAGGAGTGCTTTACTTCCAACTATGTTGTCAATTTTGGAATAAGTGCAATGTGGTGCTGAGGAGAATGTATGTTCTGTTGATTTGGAGTGGAGAATTCTGTGGATGTCTATTAGGTCTGCTTGGTGCAGAGCTGAGTTCAAGTCCTGGATATCTTTGTTAACTTTCTATCTCATTGATCTGTCTAATGTTGACAGTGGGGTGTTAAAGTCTCCCATTATTATTGTGTGGGAGTTTAAGTCTCTTTGTAGGTCTCTAAGGACTTGCTTTATGAATCTGTGTGCTCCTGTATTGGGTGCATATATATTTAGCGTAGTTAGCTCTTCTTGTTGAATTGATCCCTTTACCATTATGTAATGGCCTTCTTTGTCTCTTTTGGTCTTTGTTGGTTTAAAGTCTGTTTTATCAGAGACTAGGATTGCCAGCCTTGCTTTTTTGTTTTGTTTTGTTTTGCATTTGGTTGGTAGATCTTCCTCCATCCCTTTATTTTGAGCCTATGTGTGTTTCTGCGTGTGAGATGGGTTTCCTGAATACAGAACACTGATGAGTCTTGACTCTTTATCCAATTTGCCAGTCTACGTCTTTTAATTGGGGCATTTAGCCCTTTTACATTTATGGTTAATATTGTTATGTGTGAATTTGATCCTGCCATTATGATGTTAGCTGGTTATTTTGCGCGTTAGTTGATGCAGTTCCTTCCTAGCATCGATAGTCTTTACAATTTGGCATATTTTTGCAGTGGCTTGTACCGGTTGTTCCTTTCCATGTTTAGTGCTTCCTTCAGGAACTCTTGTAAGGCAGGCCTGGTGGTGACAAAATGTCTCAGCATTTTCTTTTCTGGAAAGGATTTTGTTTCTCCTCCACTTATGAAGCTTAGTTTGGCTGGATATGAAATTCTGGGTTGAAAATTCTTTTCTGTAAGAATGTTGAATATTGGCCCCCACTCTCTTCTGGCTTGTAGAGTTTCTGCTGAGAGATCAGCTGTTAGTCTGATAAGCTTCCCTTTGTGGTTAACCTGACCTTTCTCTCTGGCTGTCCTTAACATTTTTTCCTTCATTTCAACCTTGGTGAATCTGACAATTATGTGTCTTGGGGTTGCTCTTCTCAAGGAGTATCTTTGTGGTGTTCTCTGTATGTCCTGAATTTGAATGTTTGCCTGTCTTGCTAGGTTGGGGAAGTTTTCTTGAATAATATCCTGAAGAGTGTTGTCCAACTTGGTTCCATTTTCCCCGTCACTTTCAAGTACACCAATCAAATGTAGATTTGGTCTTTTCACATAGTCCCATATTTCTTGGAGGCCTTGTTCATTTCTTTTTACCCCTTTTTCTCTAAACTTCTCTTCTCACTTCATTTCATTCATTTGATTTTTCAATCACTGATACCCTTTCTTCCAGTTGATCGAATCGGCTACTGAAGCTTGTGCCTGCATCACATAGTTCTTGTGCCATGGTTTTCAGCTCCATCAGGTCATTTAAGGTATTCTCAACACTGTTTATTCTAGTTAGCCATTTTGCTAATCTTTTTTCAAGGTTTTTAGCTTCCTTGCGATGGGTTCAAACATCCTCCTTTAGCTCGGAGAAGTTTGTTATTACCAATCTTCTGAAGCCTACTTCTGTCAACTCATCAAAGTCATTCTCTGTCCAGCTTTGTTCCACTGCTGTTGGGGAGCTGCCATCCTTTGGAGGAGAAGAGACGCTCAGATTTTTAGAATTTTCAGTTTTCTGCTCTGTTTTCTCCCCATCTTTGTGGTTTTATCTACCTTTGGTCTTTGATGATGGTGACCTACAGATGGGGTTTTGGTGTGGATGTTCTTTTTGTTGATGTTGATGCTATTTCTTTCTGTTTGTTAGTTTTCCTTCTAACAGTCAGGACCTTCAGCTGCAGGGCTGTTGCAGTTTGCTGGAGGTCCACTCCAGACCCTGTTTGCCTTGGTATCACCAGCGGAGGCTACAGAACAGCAAATATTGCAGAACAGAAAATGTTGCTGCCTGATCCTTCCTCTGGAAACTTTGTCTCAGAGGGGCACCCAGCTGTATGAGGTGTCAGTCAGCCCCTATGGCGAGTTGCCTCCCAGTTAGGTTACTTGGTGGTCAGGGATCCACTTGAGGAGGCAGTCTGTCCATTCTCAGATCTCAAACTCCATGCTGGGAGAACCACTGCTCTATTCAAAGCTGGCAGACAGGGATGTTTAAGTCTGTAGAACTTTCTGCTGCCTTTTGTTTGGCCATGCCCTGCCCCCAGAGGTGGAGTCTATAGAGGCAGGCAGGCCTCCTTGAGCTGCAGTGGGCTCTACCCAGTTTGAGCTTCCCAGCCACTATGTTTACCTAGTCAAGCCTCAGCAATGGCGGACACCCCTCCCCCAGCCTTGCTGCCTCGAGGTTAGATCTCCGACTGCTGTGCTAGCAGTGAGCAAGGCTCCTTGGGCATGGGACCCACCAAGCCAGAGGCAGGATATAATCTCCTGGTGTGCCATTTACTAAGACTGTTGGAAAAGTGCAGTATTAGGGTGGAAGTGTCCCAATTTTCCAGGTACCATCTGTCACGGCTTCCCTTGGCTAAGAAAGGGAATTCCCTGACCCCTTGCACTTCCCAGGTGAGGTGATGCCCCGCCCTGCTTCAGCTCACATTCCGTGGGCTTCATCCACTGTCCAACCAGTCCCAGTGGGATGAACCCAGTACCTCAGTTGGAAATGCAGAAATCACATGTCTTCTGCATCGCTCACACTGGGAGCTGTAGACTGGAGCTGTAGACTGGAGCTGTAGACTGGAGACATCTTGGAACTGCCCTGGACTGTCTTATTTCATTTAACGTAATGTCCTCCATTTCCATCTGGCAAATGACAGGATTTTATTCTTTTTTATGGCTAGATAATATTTCATTATATATAAACACATACCACATTTTCTTTACCCATTAATTCACTGATGAACACTTAGGTTGATTTTATATCTTGGCTATTGTGAATAGTGATACAGTAAACATGACAGTGCAGATATCTCTCCAATATCCTAATTTTCTTTCCTTTGGATATATGATTAGTGGAATTGCCTGATCCTAAGGTAGTTCTATTCATAATTTTTTGAGGGACAGCAATACTGTTTTCCATAGTCACTGTACCAATTAGCATTTGCAACAAAAATGTCTGAGTGTTCCTCTTTTTTTGCATTTTCACCATTATTTATTAGTTTCTGTCCTTTTGACTGTAGCTATTTTAACTGGGGTGGAGTGATAATGTCAATATGGTTTTGAATTGTGTTTCCCAGATGATTAATGATCGTGAGGATATTTTCATATGCCCATTGGCCATTTGTATGTCATCTTTTGAGAAATGTCTATTCAGATGTTTTGCTCATCAATATTTAATTAGTATTTAGATAGATAGGCAGATAGATGATAGATAGATAGATTGCTGTTGAGTTTCCTATTGTTATTCATCTCTTGTCAGTTGAATACTTTGCAAATATTATCTACTATTCTGGGTTTTGTAGATGTCCTCTTTTCTTGTTTGTTTCCTTTGCTATGCAGAAGCTGTTTAGTGTGATGTGATTCCATTTGTCCATTTTAATTTGTTTTCCCACGCTTTTGAGGTCTTACTCAAGAAATCTTTCTCAAACGAATGTCTTAAAGCACTTCCCGAATGTTCATTTCTAGTATTTTCGAAGGTTTTACATGTTAAATTTAAGACTTTAATCCACTTTGATTTGATTTTTGTATATGGTAAGAAATAGGAGTCTGGTGATCTAGATGGTAAAATTGGGCAATTGTGGTTATCAATAATTTATTATAAATTTCAAAATAAGTAGAAGAGTAGATATGGAATATTCCCAAGACAACAAAATAATCATTATTGTGAATATCCCAAGTACCCAAATTTGATAATTACATAGTGTATGCTTGTATGAAAATATCACATGCACCTCAAAGATATGTACAACTATTATGTATCTGTTAAATTAAAAACAGAAAATGAAAGTATGCATGATTTGCACATGTGCCAGTCAGGACTATAAGGCAAGAAAATGTAAAAAAGAATAGTAGATAAGACAATTATGGCAATGAGTGAAGATCACCTAGGAATCACAGATTGACTTTTTATGTTTACAAACTTGCATATTCCTCAAGATAAATAATGCAATATATTGTTTCCTTTTTGGGGGGATCTTAGCTTCTCTCTCAGATTCCAGCTGACTTAGTTTGCTCTGATGCTTACTTGTGTATGTTTGTTTGTGTGTACATTCTGTTTTTTTAATTATGTTTTTAGTTGTTATTATAGGAAGCCATCATCTATTAAGTTGTTGTTATTGGAAAGGTTATTTTATGATATAAGCTACTTTTTCATAGCTGGGAGAAGCCAGTTTGGGGAATATTTATAATGTAAATCTAACAAGGCTTGATATTGGTTTGGAGATAGAGTGTCAGAAAGTAAAGGAAACAAAGATCATTTTAAGACTTTTGGCCTCAGCCACTTAAAGAATGGATTTATGATTAAGTGAGATGGGGGAAAACAGCAGATGCTGAAAGTTTTGAGAAGAGAATTTATTATATAAATTCCAAATCAATATTGGGAAATGGAAAAGAGGCATAAATAGAAGAGTCATTAACCTATACAAATATTTTAAAACATGTGGCTAGTCAAAGATCAGATGGGTGTAGATGTGTGGCATTATTTCTGAGGCCTCAGTTCTGTTCCATTGTCCTATATGTCTATTTTGGTACCAGTACCATGATGTTTTGGTTACTGTAGCCTTGTAGTATAGTTTGAAGTCAGGTAGCCTGATGACTCCAGCTTTGTTCTTTTCGATAAGGATTGTCTTGGCTATATGGGCTCTTTTTGGTTCCATATGAAATTTAAAGTAGTTTTTTTCTATTTCTGTGAAGAAAGTTAATGTTAGCTTGATAGGGATAGCATTTAATCTACAAATTACTTTGGGCAGTATGGCCATTTTTGTGATATTGTTTCTTCCTGTCCGTGAGCATGGAATATTTTTCCATTTGTTTGTGTCCTCTCTTATTTCCTTGCTCAGTGGTTTGTAGTTCTCCTTGAAGAGGTCCTTCACATCTCTTGTAAGTTGTATTCCTAGGTGTTTTATTCTCTTTGTACCAATTGTGAATGGGAGTTAACTCATGATAAATACAAGCAATGGGAAAAGGATTCCCTATTTAATAAATGGTGTTGGGAAAACTGGCTAGCCATATGTAGAAAACTGAAACTGGACCCCTTCCTTACACTTTATACAAAAATTAACTCAAGATCAATTAAAAACTTAAACGTAAGACCTAAAACCATAAAAACCCTGGAAGAAAACCTCACAATATCATTCAGGACATAGGCATGGGTAAAGTCTTCACAACTGAAACACCAAAAGCAATGGCAACAAAAGTCAAAATTGACAAATGGGATATAATTAAACTAAAGTGCTTCTGCACAGCAAAAGTAACTATCATCAGAGTGAATAGGCAACCTACAGAATGGGAGAAAATTTTTTGCAATCTAGCTATCTGACAAAGGGCTGATATCCAGAATCTACAAGGAACTTAAACAAATTTACAAGAAAAAAACAATCCAACAAAAAGTGGGCAGAGGGTATGAATAGATACTTCTCAAAAGAAGACATTTATGTTGCCAAAAAACTTATGAAAAAAGCTCATCATCACTGGTTATTAGAGAAATGCAAATCAAAACCACAATGAGATACCATCTCACAACAGTTAGAATGGTGATCATTAAAACGTCAGGAAACAACAGAGGCTGAAGAGGATATGGAGAAATAGGAACGTTCTTACACTGTTGGTGGGAGTGTAAATTAGTTCAATCATTGTGGAAGATGGTGTGGCAATTCCTCAAGGATCTAGAATCAGAAATACCATTTGACCCAGCAATCCCATTACTGGGTATATACCCACAGGATTATAAATCATTCTACTATAAAGACACATGCACATGTATGTTTATTGCAGCAGTATTCACAATAGCAAAAGCTTGGAATCAACCCAAATACCCATCAGTGATAGACTGGATAAAGAAAATGTAGCTCATATACACCATGGAATACTATGCAGCCATTAAAAAGGATGAGTCCATGTGCTTTGCAGGGACATGGATGAAACTGGAAACCACTATTCTCAGCTAACTAACACAGGAACAGAAAACCAAGTACCACATATTCTCACTCATAAGTGGGAATTGAACAATGAGAACACATGGACATAGGGAAGGGAACATCTCACACTGGGGCCTGTCGTGGGGTGGCGGCTGGGGGAGGGATAGCATTAGGAGAAATACCTAATGCAGATGACGGGTTGATGGGTGCAGAAAACCACCATGGCACGTATATATCTATGTAACAAACCTGCACGTTCTGCACATGTATCTCTGAACTTAAAGTATAATAAATAAATAAATAAATAAATAAAACATGTGGCCAGAACAGATCACAAATGATGTAAGTATAAATAGGGAAGGGAAGAGGAACACAGGCTGAATTCTGGGGCACCCCAATATTTATAGGTTAAGGAGTAAAGATCATGAGAATGAGCACCAAAATGAGGAGAAGATAAATAGAATGTGTTGTCTAAGACACCAAATGTGAAAATATTTCAAGAAGAAGAGAATGAACAGGATTAAGGATTAATGAGCAGAATTAAGTGCTCTTTCTAGGTAACAATGATGAAAACTTTGTCATTGATTTAGAAACAAAGAATATTGATGACCTTGACAAAAGCAGTTTCAAGGGGAAAAAAACTTTATTTGAAGAGGGTTTTAAAAAGAAAAGACAAATTATTTGGAGACAATAAATATAGATGATCTGCTAGGAATTTTGCCTCAAAAAGAAATGAAAGTAATCTAAGCTATGAAAAACAAATACAGATGGACTAGAAATAAAAATAATGGTAAAGTCATATGTGGGCCAAAGGGGAACAGTTTGCTTTTTAAATAGGAGAAATAAAAACATGTATTGAAGCTAATAGTAGTGTAGGAAAAAAATAATGTTAGACAAGAGAGAACTGCTGAAATAATTCCTTATGGAGCTTTTTACATACATAATGTTTACTTATTTAACACTCAAATGAGGTCTTAGTATCATTATTATTTTCTAATTAATAATGATATTATTTATTATTACTATTACTATATGGGAAAAGAGAACTTTTAGTAATTTATTCAAATTCTGCAGGTTCATTTGGAAACTACATTTGAGCTTTGAGAGCCCAGCCTGCCTCCCGAGTCCACCATTTTAAACACCAAGTCCACATTGAGCTCACTTTCACTCTTGTTTACATTTATTCCTGTCATAATTCCTGGAGGTTTTATGGCCACTTAATTAGTGCCTCCATGATCTTTTATTTTCTTGACCTCCTTTTCTGTAATGATCTTTTTCTAAACAACATTTTAGTGACTTACTCCAATGGTCATGATCTAGACATCAATATTCTCAATCACTCTCCAGTCCATAATCTTATATTCAAGCTTTCTAGCCTCTGACAACCCCTCTTATCTCTCCAGCTCTCATTCTTAGAACTTTAACTACCACAATTATCTGATATAAAAGCGACTTACTCTTATGTTCTTAACCAACCATTTTTTTAAACTCTCTGTCAATCTTCATGTTCTTCCTTCCCTCACTCCCCATCTTAGATTCAATGGTCCACTATTTCAATTATTCCCACACATGCAACCTCTATTTCCTTACATTTTTCAACTCAGTAAGAAAAATCACATCCATGATTAAATCCAGCTTTACAACCTTTCATTTGCACCCTCATACCTATGTATGTCTATAGAAAAAATGCAACCATAAAGATTAACCACACTTTAAATTACTGAAACTTAAACTTAAGTGGAATCTCAAGTTAGTCCAGTAATACTGTTACAGTTTTCTATGACATTTTCCCCTTCATTCTCTGAGACAACCATTTCTTACTTTGCTTTTCCCCTCAAATATTAAGCATGCCATTCTTTCTCTTCATTTTTAGTTAATGATCTAATTTCCTATTTCACTGGGAAAGTAACCTAAATCAAATAAAAACTTCCACACTTTCCTACCAACAATTATTTCCTGTTTGTTTCTGTACTCATGCAATCCACAATCCCTTATTTTCCAACTAATGGATTACACATGCCTTGAAATACAAAGGACTCTATTTGTGCACTGAATTCCAGCACTTCTAGTCTTTCCAAGAATATTCCTATAGAATTGTCACTGTAATATCTCTATATCATCAGGGTTATATTTTCTCTCTCTTGTGTCTCATTTATCCTCACCATTATTCAAGTAATATGATATTCCTTATCTTAAAAATTATCTCAACTCACACACTCCAGCAACTATCGTTCAATGTGTTATGTCCTTTCTTCTTTATAACAAAATACCTTGAAAGAGCCCTCTACATTCATTGTCTATATTTCTCCTCCTATTCTTTCCTAAATGCTTTCTATCCTTCAACATTTCATCAGAAGTTTTTTTGAGAAGATCAGTAATAACTTGGATATTGTGAAATTCAAAGATTAATTCTCAGTGTCTGTGTTATTTGGCCTATCTGGAAAGCAGGTCTCAACTTTTTGAAGTCCATTTTTTACCTGGCCTTTGGAATCTCATTCTCTCTTCATACATTCTCAGTTATTCTTTTTATGTAGGACATGGGATTTCAGGAACAGATCATTTGAGTTTAAATGAAAGAGCCTGTGTTCATTTCTTTCATCATTTATACCTAATTACAAGCATTCTCATGGTAAAGGCATTTTTTTCATAAGAATAATATTATACTTTCCAAGATAATTGGGTTTTCCATGCTAAGCAAATTTGAATTTATTTTCACAGTTGATTGAGGTTGCTTATTAAAAAAAATTGGTCAAAGAATGAATTCTAGAGTCACAAGGGTAATTATAACATTCAGCCCCTTTAAAAGGCTGTAAATGAGGTGGGCAGCACAGTCCAAGTCTCTAGAGTTCAAGTGACGTCCTTACCTAATTCCTGGGTAACTTCCTTCAAATTCATGTTCTGTATTAACCTGAGAAAACTGTTATTGTTAACTAATAAGAAAGACATAGTACTGAAGCTGTTTTATCAAATTATAGACAGATAGAAATTTGTTTAAAGTAAAATGAGTAAGAATGGAGTATCATACAGTTACATGGAGGATCTGAACCACTTTGACAGAGAAAAGCCCTCAATTTCTAGACCATGTTTAGAGCTTCAGAAAAGGAGTTTCTAAACCCAATACTCTATAGCTAGCTTACTTTGTAATTTCTTAATGAGTATACTTCTCAGCCAAGGTCTGACGTGCTACGTTTTCACACAGCCCAGTCATGCATTGCACCTATCAAAATACTGCTTTGTTTAGATTTTACCCGAACTCCACCCTTCCCCTTAACACTATGAGGTGATATCTTTATTTGTGAAGTAGAAGACATTCTAGATTAATGCCAAAGAGTTTTAGAAGATGAAATTCTGTGATATCTTTACTGATTACTTCACCACTTGATTGAGCTCAACTATATTTGAATTTGATTATGTTCTGCATTTTTTACGTATTTTTGAAAACACTACAGTGTTTACCAATATTTAAATTACACTCAATTGAATTATTCATATTCGCTAAGTTAATTGGTTTTAGAATAAAATATATTTATGGTCATTCTAAGAGTTCTCTGTAATGAATTTAACAAATTATTTTAGCAAAGGTCATTTAACGTATATTGAACATATGGAAGGCACAGCTTCATATATTTCACCTACATTTAAAAGAGTGATTATTTTCAACAAATAAATAAATTTTAATTTGTGAATATAGATGCAATCTGATGAAAAATTAAGATGAAGTTCTTTGAATAATTTTAATGTTGTTCTTTGAAATAACAAAGTAATAGTAAGTTTAAGAATTAAAGAAAAGAACACATTTAAATCCAAATTACTATTAAATCATGGAACTTACCTATAGCAGAAAAACTGGCACACAGATATACAGCATTCTCGTTAATTAATTCATTTATTTACTCTGAATAACTCACAGCTAAGTTTTAATTCTTAACATAAATATTTTCAGAAAAACTAGCCCTTTTTTGTCTTGCATATTGCAAAGAACTAGTAAGATTATTGCAATAATAAATTATAATTTATGTTCAATTTTATTTACTGTAATCATCAATTATTTAGTTTTAAAGTGACTTTTTATTAAAAAATAATATTACCACCTCATAATCATTAGAAAATCATAAACAGAGTATGGCTTATATTGTTTTCAATACAGAAATACTATTACTATGAAAATTACTAAAATATGAGATAAAATTGTCATTAATACATATGTTACATAACATTGAGAGATACCTGAATGGCTGTGATTTTTATGCTGTTACGGACATTGCAATGTCCAAAAGCCTTAATCTGTTATAGTCACAAGAGTTGACCTGGTACTGCTTCTGTCACAGGTTGACTCAAGTAGAAGAGTCTGGTCTGCCAGCTCTTTTGCTTGTTCGAATTGGAACATATCAGAGGATGAATGGTGAATTCTTCATCCATCAAATGTGTCTCTCCATCCCTGTATATATAACTGTGAGTGTGCATTTTAATGTATTCTCTACAGTGTACTGTAAACTGTAGACATATTTTATAACATGCTAGGAGCCTAGAAGGGAATATAGTTGCTGAAGTGAGAATTTTTTGTGGAAAATTATGCTTAGTTCTCTGTATTACCATTTCCATCAACCTTAGGGAAAGAAGCAAATTGTATTTAAGCCTCTTGAGTCATTCAGTATTAATCTTAAAACAACATGATCCTCCTAAGAGAGAAAGGAACACACAGCTTATAAAACAAAAGCCTTTGTCTCTCTTTCCTTTAAATTTATGCTCAAAGCATTTTTATTAAAAGTAGAAAAACATTAATAGGCATCATTGTAAAAATATCATGTTATGCCAAATGCCTGAACTTGTATTCAGATTATTTTGTGGAACGTGACTCATTTTTTTTCTAAGATTTCAACTTGATTCTTCTTTCAAAATACGTCTGTACAAGACAAAGTTGTTATTCAAACACGTAGCTTTGTAAGGGTCATCATTTCCTTTTTCAGTTGAATCTCAGCTGTCATGCAGCTCTCAGAGAGGACTGTGTCTAGCACATTACTTTCCTAGAACAAGACAACCTTATAATATCACCACTTAACCATCAGTTAGATCTGTAAGAGAGTCTGATAGGGCATTAATGGCTTTAGACATTTTACTTAGATACTTTGTATGTACAAGAACTTTAAAATTTTTTCTAGTAGAAATTAACTTAGAAAATCAGAGAAGATTTTTATATCTGAACACATTTTTAAAAAATATTAAGACATGGTAAGAAAATGATGTGACTGAAATTTCTATTCTTGGTTAATGTTTTGAATTGCACATGCCTAACCTGTTTCATTTAGAATTTCCATAAAAATTATATCCTCATGCGGTGTGCTTAGAATAATGCATTTAGTGCAGTTAGTGGTAACTGAAAAAAATGAAGACGACTAAAATTTAAATAGGAATAATGGAAGCTTCAAGGTGAATGAATGCATTTATGAGCTGGGAGGTTGTTATGTCCCAACTCCATGGGAAAACAAGCTTCTGTGCTAGAGATTCTCCCAGATCTTATTCCACATAACTCTCCATCTGGCTATGTGACAGATGACAATATGTGACACAGTAGTGGACCTGGAAAAGAAAATATATGATATTTTAAAAATTATGTTAAAAAGAAAATATTAAAATGTTAGTGCTATTAAGAAAAGAAGGAGATTGGCATAAAGAATTATAAATTTGTGGATCCCTGCATATGCTTTCCTACATGTATATAAACAGTTACTAACTTCTTAGAAGTGCCACTGAAAAATGTTTGCTTGAAGTGACATCAGCAACATGGCACATGATAAGTTGCAGCCGTCATCCCCTTGAGGAAACACTAATGAAACAATCTCAGAATACCTGTATGTGAACTCCAGAATCCATTTTAAAAGTTACAACACTTCAGACAAGCACAAAACCAAGAAAAATGACTTTGAAAATGCATGTAAAGAACAGTTTAATTTTATTTATGTTAGTGCCTCTTTTAAGCTGACATAGCTTAGCACCTACTGGGATCCAGGCTTGGGATTTCTCTCTTGGGAGGAAGAGTGAGGGCAGCATGCCTCTTATATCCCTCAGCATTTCAGGGCATTATCCACCAGTTCTACTTTTGTCTCACCTCACTCAGAACACTGAGGCCAGCAGCATATGATAAACACCATGGGGCAGCTAAGAATGAAGGGAAGGGTCAGTGACCCTCAGCAGCCTGCACAGTGCTGCAGGATTGAGAGAAGGTGTACAACTCTAAGACTTCTACTTTAAGAAGAAGGGAGAAAACTGTAGCTTGGATTTAGCCTTTCAGCATTCTGGTACACCTTCCTAAGGAAAAGGGGAAGGGGGATGAATCTGCTTGATTGAAAGAAGGTACACAATCCTGAGAGTTCTCCTTCAGGAGGAAGAAAGAGAAGTAGAGCTTGTGCCCAGTGTCTCATAATTTTGGCACACTTTCACAAAGTAAATGAAATGGAGTTTTATGGTGGTTCACATAGTTCTGCATGATTGGAAAAAAGGCACACAACCCAGACATTTTCCTCCAGGAACAAGGCAAAGCAATGGAATGTATATGCAGTACCCAAGCCTATCAGTGCACTGCATTTGGGTAAAGATGAGGGCAGCATGGCTCTCTGATATTGGGAAAAGGCATATGACTATGAAACTTCTCTCCCATGAGGGAGAGAGAGAAGTGGAACAGAAAGCTTATCTAAAGAAATAACATTCAAAACATCATAAAAATGGGTACCAAGATTATTGAAGCTTTATTTTTTTTGAAACAGGGTCTTGCTGTGTTGCCCAGGCTGGAGTACAGTCACACAGTCACAACTCATTGCAGTCTTCACCTACCAGGCTCAAGTGCTCCTCCCACCTTAGCCTTCTGAGTAGCTAGAGTCACAGGCACACACCCCAACACTTAGCTAATTTTTCTATTTTTTGTAGGATGGGATTTTACCATGTTGCCCAGGATGGTCTCAAACTCCTGGGCTCAAGTGATCTCCTGCCTCAGCCTCCCAAAGTGCTGAGATTACAGGTGTGAAGCACTGCACCTGGCCTTTTGAAGATTTAAAGACCCAGATAAGAACCTAATGAAATCCACATGGAGACCTATTGTATCAAATTGTCAAAAGTCAAAAATGAAAAAGATAATTTTGAAAACAGCAAGAGAAAAATGACTTATACTGTAGAAGAGAGCCTCTCTAAGGTAATCAGTGGATGTATCAGCAGAAACCTTGTAGACCAGAAGAGAGTTGAATGATGTAGTCGAAGCACTAAATGAAAACATCTGCCAACCAAGATATTATATTTGGCAAAACTGTCCCTCAAAAATGAAGGAGAGAGAAAAACTTTCCAAGATAAACAACAGCTAAAAGAGCTCATCAACACTAGATCTGCTTTACAAGAAATGCCGAAGTGAATTATTCAATTAAAAATGAAGGACAACTAACAGCAAGTCAAAACATTTCAAAGTATAAAACTCATTAGTAAAGGTAAATTTATCAACAAATACAGAATAATGTAATACAGTAATGGTGGTATGTAAATCACTTAAAAATTTTTAGAATAAAATTTATAAAACAAAAAATTTGGGAATAACTATAAATACAAACATTTTCTAATGGATTCACTAATTAAATGATGCAAATTGTGACGTCAATAACATGAAGCATGTGTTGGGGGAGACGTAATAGTGTAGAGTTTTCATAAGCAATTGAAGTCGTCAGCTTAAAATAAACCATCATAATTATAAGATGTTTAATATATGCCTCTTGATAACCACAAGAAAAAGAATACAAAATACAAATAAACAAACAAAAAGAGACAGAAATCAAAGAATACTATTACAAAAAAAAAATCTAAGAAACATAAAGACAGACAGGAGAAGAGGGGGAAAGAATTTCAAAAAAGACAAAAAAAATTAAAAATGGCAATGGTAAGTCATTTATACCAGACAAAACAGATTTTAAGCCAAAAATAGTCACAAGGGACAAAGAAAGGCATTATATAATGATAAAAAGTTAATTCATTAGGAAGCTATAACAATTGTAAATACATATGTACCAAACATCAGAGCATCTAAATAAGCAAATATTGACAGAATTAAAGAGAGAAATATACAACAATACAAAAATGGTAAGAGACATCAATAACCCACTTTCACAAATAGAACATCCAGACAGAAAATTAATAGGGAAACAATGAACAACCTAATAGACCAAATAGACCCAAAAGACATATAAAGAATATTTCACCCGAAGCAGAATATGCATTCTTCTGAAGTGCATTGGAACATTCTCCAATATAGATCACATGATAAAACAAGTCATAAAAAATTTTAAGATTGAAATAATACCACATATTATTTCCAATGAAAAATGTATGAAATTAGAAATCAATAATGAGAAGAAAATTGAAAATCTTATATATGGGGAAATTAAACAATACAACCCTAAACAACCAATTGATCAAAGAAGTGACAAAGAAAGTCAGAAAATGTTTTGAAACAAATGAAATTACAACACATCAAAATGTATGAGATACAACAAAAGCCTACTAAGAAGGATGTTTACAGCAATAACACAAACATTTTTAAAATGACTTCACATAAAGGCCGGGCGTTGTGGCTCATGCCTATAATCTCAACACTTTTGGGGGCCAAGGTAGTTGAATCACCTGAAGTCGGGAGTTTGAGACCAGCCTGGCCAACATGGCGAAACCCCGTCTCTACTAAAATACAAAAAATAGCTAAGTGTGGTGGCAGGCGCCTGTAATCCCCGCTGAGGAGGCTGAGGCATGAGAATCGCTTGAACCTGGGAGGAGGAGGTTGCAGTGAGCAAGATCGCACCACTGCACTCCAGCTTGGGCGACAAGGTGAGACTCTGTCTTGAAAAAAAAATGACTCCACATAAACAACCTAACTTTACACCTCAAGCCAGGAAAAGAAGAGAAACTAAACTCAAAGCAGAATAAAGAAGATAATAAAGATCAGAACACAAATACATGAAATAGAGACTACAAAAACAATAGGGGAAAAAAGAATGAAACCAAGAGTTTGTTTTTTTGGAAAGATATACAAAATGAACAAAACTTCAGCTGCACACACACACACAAAAATGGGAAAATGCACATAAGTAAATAAGTTCAGAAATGGAAGAGTAGAAATTATAACTGATGCCACAGAAATGCAAAGGATCATAAGAGACTACTCTGAACAATTTATACCAAGAAATTGAATAATCTAGAATAAATGGATACATTTATAGATACATACAACATATCAAGACTGAATCATGAAGAAGTAGATAAATTTGAAGGGATCAATAATGACTAACTGATTAAATCAGCTTTCAAAAACTTCTCAACAAATGAAAGCCCAAGACTAGACGACTTCACTAGTGAATTGTTTGAAGCATTTAAATAATTAACAACAATGCTTCTCAAATCCTTCCAAAAATTTAAGAGAATACTTTTAAATTCATTTTATAAGGCCAGCATTATTCTGATACTATAGCCAGAAAAAGACATTACAATAAAAATTATAGTCTAATATCCCTGATCAACATAGATGCAAAACAACCCCATCAAAATATTAGCAAACCAAATTCAACAGCACATTAAAAATATTATTCACCATGATGAGTGGCATTTATCCCTGGGATGCAAAGATGGCTCAATACATGCAAATCAATAAATGCAATACATCATATTAACAGAATCTACATTTATATAGCATGATCATCTGAGGAGCTGTGAAAAATGCACATGACAAAATCCAATATTAATTTATGATAAAATTTCTCAACAAATTAAGTATAGAAGGAATGCACCTCAACATAATAAAGGTAATATATGACAAACCCTCTGCCAATATCTTCTTCAATGGTGAAAATTTCAAAGCTTTTCCTCTTAGACCGGTGAAATTCTAGCCAGAGCAACTAGTCGAGAAAAATAAATAAAAGAAATCCAAATCAGAAGGAAATAAATAAAATCATTTCTGTTTATAGATGACATATTCTATATGTAGAAAACTTTGAAGACACCATAAAACCTTGTTAGTAGTGAAAAAAATCAGTAAAGTTATACTATACAAAATCAAGATATAAAAATTAAGTGTTTTTATACACCAACAATAAATCATCCAAAAAGGCAATTAAAAAAAATCATTTAAAACTTAAAAAAGGAATAAATTAAAACAAGGACATGAAAGACTTATACACTGAAAACTACAAAGCCAAACCAAAGCATTGATAAAGTATGTATAAAAAGAAATAAAAGAAAACAAAAATAAATGAAAAGACACAGTGTGTTCATGGATTAGAAGACAATATTGTTAAAATATTACCAAGTTGATCTACAGATTCAATGCTATCTCCATAAAATGCCAATGAGATTTTTTAACAGAAATTAAAACAAAACCATTTTTAAATTGATGTGGAGCCACAAAGAAAAAAGAACAAAGCAGAAGGCATCACATTTTCTGATTTCAAAATGTATTACCAAGTTACAGAAAATACTCAGCATGGTACCAGCTTAAAGAAGATGTGTATGCCAATGCAACATAATAAAAGTCCCAGAAATAAAACCATGCAAATAAAGTCACCTAATTTCCAACAAAGCCGCCAAGAATACAGAATAGAAAATGGATAATGTCTTCAACAAATAGTTTTTGGAAAACTCTATATCAGCATGCAAAGCCATAAAACTGGACCTCCGTATTAAACCATACACAATATTAACTAAAAATAGATTAAAGACTTAAATGTAAGAATTTAAACTGTAAAATTCCTAGCAGAAGGATAAAAACCCCTAGTTGAAAAGAAGGAAACAACTTATTGACATTAGTTGAAGCAATGAATTTTGGATATGACCTCAGAAGCAGTTAACCAAAGCAAAAATGTGCAAGTGTAACTACATCAAACTACAAAGCTTCTCAGCAGCAAAATAAACGATAAACAGAATGAAAAGGAAACCTTTGGAATGGGAGAAAATATTCGCAAACCATATACCTCATAAGGGGTTAATTTCCAAAACATAAAAGAAACTCTTACAACTCAACACCACGACACCCTCCCCCCCCCAAAAAAAATTGGCAAAAGACTTGAACAGCTATATCAAAGAAGACATACAAATGGCTACCAGATATATGAAGTGATACTCAATATCATTAATTATGAAAGAAAGTCAAATCAAAACTACAATGAGATATCTCCTCACACCTGTTCACAATGGTTATTATCAAAAATCAAACAAAATAAAAGAAATCAAGTGTTGTCAAGGATGTGGAGAAATTGAAACTCTTGTACACTGTTGGTGGGAATGTAAAATGGCACAACGGATATATAGAACAGTACTGAGGTTCTTCGAAAAATTGAAAATAGAGGCCAGGCACAGAGGCTCATACTTGTAATACTAGCACTTTGAGAGGCCAAGGCACGTGGATTACAAGGTCAGGAGATCGAAGCTGTCCTGGCTAACACGGTGAAACCCCGTCTCTACTAAAAATACAAAAAATTAGCCAGGCGTGGCGGCACGTGCCTGTAGTCCCAGCTACTTGGGAGGCTGAGGTAGGAGAATTGCTTGAACCTGGGAGGCAGAGGTTGCAGTGAGCCGAGATCGCACCACTGCACTCCAGCATGGGCAACAGAGCGAGACTCCATTTAAAAAAAAATATACGTATATATAGAACTATCATATAATCCAGTAATTTCACATATGGATATATATCCAAAATAATTGAAAAATAACTGAAATTAGGATTTCAAAGATATATCTGTATTTCCTCGTTTATTGCAACGTTATTCACAATATCAAAGAAATGGAAGTAACCCAAATTTCCTTTAACAGATGAACAGATAAGAAAATGTGGTATAGAGAGACAAGAAAATATTGCTCAGTCTCAAGAAGGGAAGAAATCCTGTCATATGCACAAAATGGATGAACATAAAGGACATTTTGTAACACAAAATAAGCCAATCACAGAAGAACAAATAGTGCATGAGTCCAGTTATCTGAGGTATATAAAATAGCTAAACTCTTAGAAGTATAACATATAATGGTGGTTGTCGGGGGCTGACAGTAAGGGAAATGGGGGGTTATTCAATGGATTTGAAGTTTTAGTTATGAAAGGTAAGTTCTAGAGGTCTGCTTTACAACATAGTGTCTGAAGTTATATTATATATTGTGCACTTCAAAATTTAAGAAGGTAGATCTCAAGTTAAGTGTTCTCACCACAGAAGATAAAACAAACAAACAGAAAGGCACAAGTTTGAGAAGTGTTGGATATGCCTTTTACCTTGATTGTAATGACAGTGCCATTGATATTTATATATGTCCAAATTTAGCAAATTTCATATATTAAATGCATGCAGTTCTTTGTAAGCCAATTATACCTCAATTCAGTGGCTACAAATAAATAATAGATAAAAAAGAAAGTGGAGCATGGTTTCAATCAAAATATTAATACTGACAGTTTCCCAAAGCAACAACTGTATTACACATCTTACTGTTTCTCTTCCTTTATCATCATCTATAAATTATTTCATATCCCAAAGCTGATTTTTGATTCAGCTCACAAATCATTTCCTAGAAGACCCTGACCATACCATACGCATATTACGGGAAAAAAAATTAATATATACTGGTGGCTTCTGCCAACAATTACTATGCTAGGTGTTTTATATACATTTTCCTGTAGAAATGTTACAACCTTCTAGCCATCCTATGAAGTTGTTTGTATCTATTCTTTGTTTACAATGAGTCAACAGAGTCACTGGTGGTTTAAGTGACTAGTCCATGATTTTGTTTAGTAACTGATCTAAATCATAAAAATATGTCTAATTTCAGAGGTACGCTCTTTATATTGTTCTCAGTGCTGAGCACATACTAAGATGATGGAGACATTGTACACATATGTCCAAAACAAGCCTTTTCTTTTTCAGTTAATCTGTGCATTATGTAGAGTAAATGAGTAAATAAATTAACAGCAATTCTGTACATAATGAGAATATTCTTTTCTTTTTCAATTGATCTTTACAGGTATCTGTTTTTGTTAATTCCCAGTGTCTTTCTAACTCTGGGATGCTACCTGGCCCTTTACAGGCACTTTTCTTGCAAGATGAAATCTTGCTAGGCAACTGTGTTTCCCATAGTTTTGGATTGTTAAATGCCTGAGTTCATAAAGTTCACTTAAATCTCCCACTTCTACATTGCCCCATTGGTTGAGTTATTCTATTACTTATTGTATTTAGACTGGCCTTTGCTTGGGTAATTTCTGAAACAGATCATTTATCTTTAACCCCAAGAACTTCAGAAAAATTCTCCTTTTTGTTTATATAAACACATCTGTGAAGACTACAGATTTCTCTGAGTTGTCTGCTCCTAATTATCATTGCGTTTCCATGTTACTAACTACCAAGCTTTGGTTGTAAATGGTTCATGCTATCACTATTAGTTGTTTATTCTGCATAGTCTTTTTGGCATTTCAACAATTGAAAACCCTTTAATTTGGGGATAGTTTGACATCATTGTTTGAAATCCTGCTGTATCATTTAACTTGTTAAAACAGTGAAAGTATCTTTGACATCTTTTTTTGCTTTAATTGAATGGTTCAAAATATCATGGCACAATAAGTTTTACTATTTTACTGACCATTGTCTGAATATCTAACTTACGTGTTATGTGTTATCTTAACTTTGATCAAAATAAGTTAATAGGTACTGAAAGCTAACAAAATTGGATGCAAACAAAGACTATTTTTAAAGCTAAACATTCCTGCCAAAGAACGGAAAAACAAAGGGACTCTCATAAAATATAGGTGAATCATTTCTTGAACATGCATCTCAGTCCTCATTGTATACTTGTATGCCTTTACTATGGTGGCTTATTTCATTTAATGAAAAAGAATTAAGGCCCATGGGCTTTGAGCTCACTGAGTTTATATTGAAGACAGAGAGATACACAGTAGACAGAGAAATTACACATTCATGTGTGTGTGCGTGTGTGTGTGTTCAGTTATATTTGTGATGATTATTGTGAAGTTAAATAAAAATAAGCTAGAGAGTTTCTGATAGTTAATGATAATGCCTAATAATAGTCTAGCTACTCTTTAGATAGATGATATAACTAATTTGTCATATCACAAATTGCTATAATTACTTTTCATAGAACCTTGAGGAAAGTTTGTTAGAGATGGCATTGTTACTAAGACTATTGGTAAAAACATAAACATAAATTTCAACAAGAGCAAAAACAAGGTCACTAATATTTTTTCAATAATTTTCTCTAGTTCTATAACTGACTACAAACATAATAAAAGACATCTTAGCAATATGAATGGGTATTTCAACTTGCTAAACTAGCATATGAATTCCACCTCTGCAGCTGAAAGATGGAAGAATAATCTGTTATGAAAGCTAAAATTCATTCATTAACTTTTCAGATTTATGCCTAGATAATTGTGGAAAATATTTTAATAACACAAAATTAGAGGTTCATTTTTTGAACTTATTTAAGGACTGAATATATCAAAAAATAATCACCATTGATTTTCCTTTCCAAGAAATTGAACACTCTAAAAGTCATATCTATTATTCTTATCATTTTGAGGGCTATCACTGTTTGGATCTAATTCAACATTCTTTTTTTTTTTGTTTGTTTGTTTGCTATGGTGTCAGGCACTGTGCTCATGGTAGCAACACATGACTCCTGTCCTTTTTGAGTTCAGTGGAAGACAATATGTAAGCTAATAATTATAACATGATGTGAAAAACAATAATAGAAATGCCTGTAACCTGCTGCTTCCTTTCTCATCTGCTTCCAAAATCATATAAAATTTATTACAGAAGCAGAACTTTCTGATGATTACTTTTAATGGCAAATTCTTTACAAATGGATTTACATCCTAGAAAAATTATGGTCTTCTCAATTCTGTTACTCAATAACAGAAAACCTCCAAATCAATCATAACCAAGTCACACTCTTTCTATCCCTTATGAGCCTTTCAGTTCCCATGCTTATGAGGCAACAGTGGCACAATTTCAATCCCCCATTGTGTTCCGGAATGTAACAAATACATAGAAAATAGGAACAGTGTGTTAGTAGTTTTAAGCATTGACAGTGATCTGGGAAAAACTTGTATGTCCACTTGTATAAAATCTGAAATGCATTATATTGTATTAACATGTTGATATGAATGTGTATTATATTGGGCATGATGAAATCACCCAAAGGTGTTTATACTCTCATAACAAAACCAGGGACATAGCAGATGCTAATTACATTCTCCTGGAAGAAAATGTCATTTCTTTCTGCATTGATTTAACTGGATCTTGTCCTGACACCATGCCTTCTAAAATGGTTGTATACACACACACACAAACACACACACACACACACAACATATACAAAGAGAGAGAGAGAAATTGATTCCTACAGAATCTTTGAACAGAATAAAATTATATGGTTGGAGAAAATAAACTCCTACCTCATAATTTGTTTTCTATTTTGTAATAGATCATGCTATTTTCTCCCATGGCAAAAATAAAATCTCCAGAGGAGATTTATATATAATAAAGGAATTTTATGCCTTATTCAAGAAGTCATAACAACCTTTTACTAACATATCTAATTTTCTGTTCTGCGTCCTGAGTTTAAATACATTTTTTAACTCAAATAATGTTTGTTCAACAACTCTTTCTTTGATTCTTTCATGAAAATAAGATGTTTACTTATGGGACTCTACAGTGAGCAGATAACCAAAACCACAAAAAAAACTGAATAATAAATTGGCCTATGGAATTGAATAGAGCACTAGTTATTTTACTGTGGATATAACTGCATAATAAAAGTAAAATGCCAGGGAGGCTTTGGAGAACAACTTTGTTATTGAACATAGGAGAGAAAATTCAAGCTTAGTAGTTGAGAATTATTTTCAGAGCTGCAGATAGCCACCATGCAGCAATGTCAGTCATTTTTATTATGTTTACACATTCCTTTAAAGATTTCCCTGAAGCCTCATTAATTATTTCTATGACCAATATTTAATTCATTTTTATACTTAATAATATTTTGTATTTATTGATTTGATTTTGCCTTAAAATTGTATATATATATATATACATATAAACACAAGATAATATAAATATGCATCTACACATATATGTCAGATTTCTGACTTCTATTTTGTTGGTTTTATTTTCCTTCTTGGAGAACAGACTTAATCAGGGTTAGCAGACATTTGGTGTTTCATCAAAGGATGTTTATGTGCTTTTTCTCTTTTGACAGAGATGAACTCTTATCTTCTTCATCCAGAGTTCCGTGTACACTGCACAAAAGAGGTGAGAAGCTGAATGTTGTCATTGCTGTGTATCTCTGCCTTTGTATTTTGTCACTTTTACAATCATGTTATCAAATCAATATAATCTTATCAAAATGTATTGCTAGTTTGATCATAGCTATAGATAAATTGGCACTGTGTACCACCAGATAGCAAGTGTTATTTATTCTTGAATAATGAAGATTATAGTATATGTCTGTCTAATGTTCTTTATAAGTCTGCAGATTTGATGTGTTTATATAAAGGAATTAGTGAAGAAGACTATGTTCTCCAAAGTTAAAAAGAAATATTTTATGCCCTGAGTATATGAAGGCTGTTTCTTGGCTTCCCATAATTCATAATAAAACCTTGTTATACTTACTACTGTAAATAAAAAGTAATTCATTTCCTTAAAGTCACTAATTAAGTTAACACTAAGTATAGCCTAAAATACATGGTTCACTATTATATGGTTGTTTTCTAAGCCAAATCAATTTTTTGCGAAATATTTATTTTATAATAAGATTTTATACTGTTTGATTTTAGGTAAGAGGTTAAAAAACACAATCACAAGAAAGAAATCATACCTGTCCCTGTAATTTTTTTCATTTTGATATCTTTAATTCTATATGTTATTGATATCTATAATGTATACACACAAATTTTTTCTACCTTAAAAGCATCAAACTATACAAATGTTCTAAAAATTGCTTGTGTGATTAATAATATATACACTTTTATGTCAATAAATATTTTTTACATTATTTTAAAAGCAAAAGAAACATTCTCCAAAGACATGGGCTATATTAGTTTCTTCCTTCTGTGGTGTTTCTCTTTGCCTTTATTCCTTCCTTCCTTCCTCCTCCTTTTCTTCCTTCTGCTCACCTTCTTCCCTTCCTTTCTTTCTTTTTTTCTATTTTATTTATTTATAAAAACGTGAACATAATATAAATATCAAAAGAAAAACAGAGGAAAACTTAAAAACCTCTGTTTCACATCCCTTTTCCTTAGCCCCACCTGTGGGAACCACTCTTCCAACTTACTGCAAATCCTTATAGAGATATTATTAGCATTTACATATATTTATGTATATTAAAGACAATTGCACTTATTTGGGTAGAATAGTATATGAATTAACAGCATGGACTCTAGAACAAGACTGACATTAATATCCCATTTTCAACAATGGACAGATCATCTAGGCATAAAATATATGAGGAAATAATGGGATCAAATAGTACTTCAGACAAAATAGACCAAAAGTGCAACTTTCCATTCAACAGCAGCAGAATACACATTCTTTTCTTGTGCACAGAGAACATTGTCCAGGATTGACCACCTAGTACAGTACAAAATTAGTCTTAACAAAATTTAAAAAAAAAAAAACCCTGAAGTTATATCAACTGTTGTTTTCAAACACAATGGCATGAAACTGGAAATCAATCACAAGAGGATCTCTGGAAACTGTACAAATATATGGAAAGTAAATCCTTGAAAGACAAATGGATCAATTTAGAAATTAAAATTCCTTTGTAAATAATCTTCTAAAGACAAATGTAAATCACATCACAACATACAAACACCCACAGGATACAGTCAAAGCAGTAGTCAGAAGGAAATAAACACCTACGCCAAAAAAGAAGAAAGATCTCAAACAACCTAATGTTGCACCTCAATAAATTAAAAGAACAGGAACAAGATAAACAAAAAATAATATAAGGAAACAAACAATGAAGACCAAAGCAGAAATAAATCAAATGGAGCCCCTCTCCAAAAATAATAAGACAATAGCACTAGAATAAGACAAAAATGCCCACTTTCACCACTTCTATTCAACATAGTACTGGAAGTTCTAGCCAGAGCAATCAGACAAAAGAAAGAAAGAAATAACATCCACATTGGAAAAGAGGAAGCCAAATTGTTGCTGTTCATTGATGATATGATTGTATACCTAGAAAACCCTAAATTGATCCAAAAAGCTCCTAGACCTGGAAAATGAATTCAGTAAAATCTCAGTATACAAATCAATGTACACAAATGAATCAGTGGCACTGCTATACAACAAAAAGGACTAAGCTGAGAATCAAATCAAGTACTCAATGACATTTACAACAGCTGCAGAATATAAATAAGTAAATAATTTTCAGAAAAGCAAATTCTGAGAGATTTTTGTCACCACCAGGCCTGCCCTAAAAGAACTCCTGAAGGAAGCACTAAACATAGAAAGGAACAACCGGTTAGACGCCCACACAATAATAATGGGAGACTTTAACACCCCACTGTCCCTATATCAACGAGACAGAAAGTTAACAAGGATATCCAGGAACTGAACTCAGCTCTGCACCAAGCAGACCTAATAGAAATCTACAGAACTCTCCACCCCAAATTAGCAGAATATACATTCTTTTCAGCACCACACCACACCTATGCTGAAATTGACCACATAGTTGGAAGTAAAGCACTCCTCAGCAAATGGAAAAGAACAGAAATTATAACAAACTGTCTCTCAGACCACAATGCAATCAAACTAGAACTCAGATTAAGAAACTCACTCAAAACCGCTCAAATACATGGAAACTGAGCAACCTGCTCCTGAATGACTTCTAGGTGTATAACAAAATGAAGGCAGAAATAAATGTTCTTTGAAACCAATGAGAACAAAGATGCAATATACCAGAATCTCTGGGACACATTCAAAGCAGTGTGTAGAGGGAAATTTATAGCACTAAATGCCCACAAGAGAAAGCAGGAAAGATCTAAAATTGACACCCTAACATCACAATTAAAAGAACTAGAAAAGCAAGAGCAAACACTTTCAAAAGCTAGCAGAAGGCAAGAAATAACTAAAATCAGAGCAGAACTGAAGGAAATAGAAGCACAAAAAAACCTTCAAAAAAAATCAATGAATCCAGGAGCTGGTTTTTTGAAAAGATCAACAAAATTGATAGACCACTAGCAAGACTAATAAAGAAGAAAAGAGAGAAGAATCAAATAGACACAATAAAAAATGATAAAGGGGATATCACCACCAATCCCACAGAAATACAAACTACCATCAGAGAATACTATAAACACCTCTATGCAAATAAACTAGAAAATCTAGGAGAAACGGATAAATTCCTCGACACATATACCCTCCCGAGACTAAACCAGAAAGAAGATGAATCTCTGAACAGACCAATAACAGGCTCTGAAATTGAGGCAATAATTAATAGCCTATGAACCAAAAAAAGTCCAGGACCAGATGGATTCACAGCCGAATTCTACCAGAGGTACAAGGAGGAGCTGGTACCATTCCTTCGGAAACTATTCCAATCAATAGAAAAAGAGGGAATCCTCCCTAACACATTTTATGAGGCCAGCATTGTCCAGATACCAGAGCCTGGCAAAGACACAACAAAAAAAGAGAATTTTAGACCAATATCCCTGATGAACATTGATGCAAAAATCCTCAATAAAATACTGGCAAACAGAATCCAGCAACACATCAAAAAGCTTATCCACCATGATCAAGGGGGCTTCATCTCTGGGATGCAAGGCTGGTTCAACATATGCCAATCAATAAACGTAATCCATCATATAAACAGAACCAATGACAAAAACCACATGATTATCTCAATAGATGCAGAAAAGACCTTTGACAAAATTCAACAACCTTCATGCTAAAAACTCTCAATAAATTAGGTATTGATGGGACGTATCTCAAAATAATAAGAGCTATCTCTGGCAAAACCACAGTCAATATCATACTGAATGGGAAAAACTGCAAGCATTCCCTTTGAAAACTGGCACAAGACAGGGATGCCCTCTCTCACAATTCCTATTCAACATAGTGTTGGAAGTTCTGGCCAGGGCAATTAGGCAGGAGAAGGAAATAAAGGGCATTCAGTTAGGAAAAGAGGAAGTCAAATTGTTCCTGTTTGCAGATGACATGATTGTATATCTAGAAAACCCCATTGTCTCAGCCCAAAATCTCCTTAAGCTGATAAGCAACTTCAGCAAAGTCTCAGGATACAAAATCAATATGCAAAAATCACAAGCATTCTTATACACCAATAACAGGCAAACAAAGAGCCAAATCATGAATGAACTCCCATTCACAATTGCTTCAAAAAGAATAAAATACCTGGGAATCCAATTACAAGGGACGTGAAAGACCTCTTCAAGGAGTACTACAAACCACTGCTCAATGAAATAAAAGAGGATACAAAGAAATGAAAGAACATTCCATGCTCATGGGTAGGAAGAATCAATATCGTGAAAATGGCTGTACTGCCCAAGGTAATTTATAGATTCAATGACATCCCTATCAAGCTACCAATGACTTTCTTCACAGAATTGGAAAAAACTACTTTAAAGTTCATGTGGAACCAAAAAAGAGCCCACATTGCCAAGTCAATCCTTACCCAAAAGAACAAAGCTGGAGACATCACACTACCTGACTTCAAACTATACTACAAGGTTACAGTAACCAAAACAGCATGGTACTGGTACCAAAATAGAGATATAGAAAAATGGAACAGAACAGAGCCCTCAGAAATAAGCTGCATATCTACAACTATCTGATCTTTGACAAACCTGACAAAAACAAGCAATGGGGAAAGGATTCCCTATTTAATAAATGGTGCTGGCAAAACTGGTTAGCCATATGTAGAAAGCTGAAACGATCCCTTCCTTACATCTTATACAAAAATTAATTCAAGATGAATTAAAGACTTAATAGACCTAAAACCATAAAAACCCTGGAAGAAAACCTAGGCAATACCATTCAGGACATAGGCATGGAGAAGGACTTCATGTCTAAAATACCAAAAGCAATGGCAACAAAAGCCAAAATTGACAAATGGGATCTCATTAAACTAAAGAGCTTCTGCACAGCAAAAGAAACTACCATCAGAGTGAACAGGCAACCTACAGAATGGGAGAAAATTTTTGCAATCTACTCATCTGACAAAGGGCTAATATCCAGAATCTACAATGAACTCAAACAAATTTACAAGAAAAAAAACAAACAACCCCATCAACAAGTGGGCAAAGATATGAACAGACACTTCTCAAAAGAAGACATTTATGCAGCCAAAAGACCCATGAAAAAATGCTCATCATCACTGGACATCAGAGAAATGCAAATCAAAACCACAATGAGATACCATCTCACACCAGTTAGAATGGCCATCATTAAAAAGTCAGGAAACAACAGGTGCTGGAGAGGATGTGGAGAAATAGGAACGCTTTTACACTGTTGGTGGGACTGTAAACTAGTTCAATCATTGTGGAAGTCAGTGTGGTGATTCCTCAGGGATCTGGAACTAGAAATACCATTTGAGCCAGCCATCCCATCACTGGGTATGTACCCAAAGGATTATAAAACATGCTTCTATAAAGACACATGCACACGTATGTTTATTGTGGCACTATTCACAATGGCAAAGACTTGGAACCAACCCAAATGTCCAACAATGATAGACCAGGTTAAGAAAATGTGGCACATATACACCATGGACTACTATGCAGCCATCAAAAATGATGAGTTCATGTCCTTTGTAGGGACAAGGATGAAGTTGGAAACTATCATTCTTAGCAAACTATTGCAAGGACAAAAACACCGCATGTTCTCACTCATAGGTGGGAATTGAACAATGAGAACACATGGACACAGGAAGGGGAACATCACACCCTGGGGCCTGTTGTGGGGTGGGGGGAGGGGGGAGAGATAGCATTAGGAGATATACCTAATGTTAAATGAAGAGTTAATGAGTGCAGCACACCAACATGGCACATGTATACATATGTAATAAACCTGCACGTAGTGCACATGTACCCTAAAACTTAAAGTATAATAATAAATAAATAAATAAATAAGTAAATAAAAATACTTATGAATATACTTGCCCAAGGATGTGAAATATCTCTACATGAAAAACTACAAAACACTGTTGAAGGAAATCATAGATGATACAAACAAATGGAAACACATCCCATGCTTATGGATGTGTAGAATCAATATTGTGAAAATGATCATACAGCCTAAAGCAAACTACAGATTCAATGCAATTCCCATGAAAATGTCATCATCATTCTTGACAGAACTAGAAAAATAAATTTTAAATTTATATGGAACCAAAAAAAAGCCCACATGGACAAAGCAAGACTAAGCAAAAAGAAAAAATCTGGAGGCATTCATTACCTGACTTTATTACTATGAGGTAATAGTTACCAAAAAAACATGATACTGGTATAAAAATAGGCATGTAGATCAATGGAACAGATTAGATAACCCAGATATAAAGCCAAATACATACAGCAAACTGATCTTCTGCAAAGCATAAAAAAACATAAAGTGGTAAAAGTACACTTTATTCAATAAATCATGCTGAGAAAACTGGCAAGCCACATGTGGAATGAAACCTAATCCTCATCTCTCACCTTATGCAAAAATGAACTCAAAGAGGATCAAAGACTTGAATCTAAGACTGAAACCACAAAATTTCTAGAAGATAACATTCAAAAAACTTTTCTAGACATTGACCTAGGCAAAAAAAAAAAAAAAAAAACAAAAAACAAAAAAAAAAAAAACTGTGACTAAGAACAAAGAAACAAATGCAATAAACACAAAAATAAATGGAACTTAATTAAACTAATAAGCTTCTACACAGCAAAAGAAATAATTAGCAGAGTAAACAGACAA
This sequence comes from Pongo pygmaeus, assembly GCF_028885625.2. NCBI lineage: Eukaryota > Metazoa > Chordata > Mammalia > Primates > Hominidae > Pongo > Pongo pygmaeus. The sequence continues at coordinate 125,401,323 of NC_072373.2, read as the reverse complement.
TGCACAGAGTGGGAGAAAATTTTTGCAAACCATGGATCTGACAAAGGAATCTATCCAGAATCTGCCAGGAACTCAAATAAATCAGAAAAAGCAAAGAAACAATCTCATCAAAAAGTGGGCAAAATAGGCGAATAGACAATTCTCAAAGGAAATATACCAATGGTCAACAAACATGAAAAAAAATGCTCGGCATAACGAATTGTTAGGGAAATGCAAATTAAAACCACAATAAAATACCACCTTACTCTGGCAAAATTGGCCATAATTAAAAGGTCAAAATATAATAGATGTTAGTGTGGATGTAGTGAAATGGGAACACCTTTACAATTCTGATGGGAATGTAAACTAGTACTACCATTATGGAAAACAGTATTGAGATCCTTATAGAACTAAAAGTAGAATTACCTTTCAATCCAGCAATCCCACTACTGGTACTGGGTATCCATCCAGATGAAAAGAAGTCATCATATGAAAAAGAAACCTGTACATACATCTTTATAGCAGCTCAATTCAAAATTGTAAAAATATGAAACCAAACTAAATGCCCATCAACCAATGAGTGGTTTTAAAAAAAAAATGTGGTATATATATGCATCACAATCTATTCAGCCATAAAATGAAATAAAACAATGGCATTTGCAGCAACTTGGATAGAGCTGGATGCCATTATTCTAAGTGAAGTATGATAGGAATGAAAACCAAATATTGTAGCAGCTTATAAGTAGCAGCTAAGGTAAGAGAATACAAAGGCATAAGAACAATGCAATGAACTTTGCGGACTCGGGGGGAAGGATCAGAGGGAGGTGAGAAATAAAAGACTACATATTGGGTACAATGCACACTGCTCAGAAAATGGGTGCACCAAAATCTCAGAAATCACTGCTAAATAACTTACCCATGTAACCAAAAACTACCTAAAAACTATTGAAATTAAAAAAAATAATAAAAAATGTTGAGGTGGCACATATGCTAATTACCTTGTGTGAAAAGAAAATAAATTTGGGGGCACCAAAATCACTAAGCTAAAGGAAAATGTCAAGCTGGGAACTGCTTATGGCAAACCTCCATTCCATTCTATTCAAAGTCACCTCTCTGTTCACTCAGATAAATGCAGATCTGAATGCCTCCTTTGGACAGGCTAATCAGAAACGCAAAGTAATGCAACCACTTCTCTCACCTATCTGTGACCTGAAAGCCCCCTACTTGCTTTGAATTGTCCCACCTTTCTGGATGGAACCAATAACATCTCACATGTATTGATTGATGTCTCAAGTCCCCCTAAAATGTATAAAACCAATCTGGGTCCCAACCACCATGTGCCTATGTCATCAGGCCCTCTGAGGCTGTGTCAAGAATGCACTTTCTCCACCTTGGCAACATAAACTTTCTAAATTAACTGAGTCTGTGTCAGATATTCAGGTTTCACACTTGATTTGATCATTATATATTGTATACAGGCATTGAAATGTCACTCTCTGTCCCATGAATATGTACAATTATTATGTGTCAATTAAGATAATTATATAGGTAAAAAAATCTATAAAATGAATAGTTGGATTTTTGAGAAGATAAACAAAAATGACAAGCTTTAGGACAGACTTACTAAGGAAAAAGAAGAGAAAATTCAAATAGAATCAGAGATGAAATAGGAGACAGTAATGATTCAGGAAAACCAAAGGATTATAAGAGATTATTATGAATGACCATATGCCAACACATTGAAAACCTATAAGAAAAACAAATTCCTGGACACATACTGCCTACAAATTCTGAATCAAAAAAGGAAATATAAACAGAATAATAATAAGTAATAAGATTAAATCTGTAATAAAAAATCTCCATCAAAGAAAAGCCCAACACCTAAAATATTAATTGTAGAATTCTACCAAACATTTAAAGAAGAGCTAACATATTTTTTCTCAAACCATTCCAGAAAATTAAAAGGAGGAAAACCCTTCAAACTTATTCTATGAGGCCAACATTATTCCAATACCAAAACCAGACAAGAAAAAAAGAAATTTATAGGCCAAAATATCTGATAAACATTGATGCAAACATCAACAAAATATTAGCAAACTAAATTTATTTAACAAAATGTTAAAAATAACATTTACCATGATCCAGTGAGATTTATCTCAACAGTGCAAAGATGGATCAACCTATGCAAATCAGTAAGTGCAAGAGTCATTACTTTAATAGAATGAAGGGCAAAAATTATATTATTTCAATAGATACAGAAAAATTATTTGATATCATTCAACATCCTTCATAATTAAAGCTCTTAAAAAGTTAGACATAGAAGTTACATACCTCAACACAATTAAAGCCATATGTGCCAACCCCACAGTTTGGGGAAAAGTTGAAAGCTTTTCCTCCAGTATCTGGAATGAGACAAAGATTCCCATTTGCATAACTTTTATTCCACAATACTGGAGTTCCTAACTAGGTCAATTAGGCAAGAAAGAGAAATAAAATCTTCTGAATTGAAAAAGAGGAAATCAAATTATTCATGTTTGCAGATTACATAATTTTATATATAGAAAACCTTAAAGACTCCATCATAAACAGTTAGAATCAATAAACTTGTTTTATTTACAGTATACGAAGTAACATGCCAAAATCAGTAGTGTCAGGCCTCTGAGCCCAAGCCTGCAAGTGTACTTCCAGATGGCCTGAGGCAACCAAAACCTACAAAGGAAGTGAAACAGTCAGCTCCTGTCTTAAATGACTGACCAACCTTAGGACCTTCCATTATGACTTGTTTCTGCCCTGCCCCAACTGATCGATCGACCTTGTGACATTCTTATTCTGGAAAATGAGCCTTATGATCTCCCCATCATGCACTTTGTTACCCCCTCCTCTTCTGACAATAGATAACCACTTTTAACTGTAACTTTCTACTGCTTACCCCAGTCTTATAAAACTACCCCACCCCTACCTCCCTTGGCTGACTCTTTTTTTGGACTCAGCCCACTTGCACCCAAGTGAAATAAATAGCCTTGTTGCTCACACAAAGCCTGTTGGTGGTCTCTTTACATGGATGTGCTTGACATTAGGTGTCATGACTTGGATCAGGGGGCCTCCCTTGGGAGATCAATCCCTTGTCTTCCTGTACTTTGCTCCATGACAAAATCCACCTATGACCTAGGGTCCTCAGATTGGCCCAAAAAACACCTCATCAATTTTAAATCGGGTAAGTGGCCTCTTTTTACTTTCTTCTCCAACCTCTCTCACTATTCCTCAACCTCTTTCTCCTTTCAATTTCATCACCACCCTTCAATCTCTCCCTTCCCTTAATTTCAGTTCCTTTCCTTTTCTGGTAGAGACAGAGGAGACACATTTTATCCATTGGCCCAAAACCCCGGTGCTTGTCACAGACTCAGGAAGACAGTCTTCTTTTGGTGTTTAAGCACTGCAAGGACACCTACCTGATTATTCACCCACATTTCAGAGGTGTTTGATCACCGTGGGGACTCCTGCCTTGATCCTTCAACTTGGTGGCAAGTACCACCTCCTCTCTCTGTGTCTCTACCCCTCTTTTTTCTAAACTTACCTATTTACCATGGGCAACCTTCCACCCTCCATTGCTCTTTCTTCTCCCTTAGCCCATGTTCTAAAAAACCTATAACCTCTTCAACTCTTGCCTGACCTAAACCCCAAGCATCTTATTTTCTTCTGCAACACTGCTTGGCCCCAATACGAACTTGATAATGGCTCCAAATAGCCAGAAAATGGCACTTATGATTTCTCCATCCTAGAAGATCTAGATAATTTTTGTCAAAAAATGAGCAAATGGTCTAAGGTGCCTGATATCCAGACATTCTTTTACACATTGGTTCCTCCCTAGCCTCTGCTCCCAATGTGACTAGTCCCAAATCTTCCTTCTTTCCCTCCCACCTGTCCCTTCAGTCCCAACCCCAAGTGCCACTGAGTCTTCTGAATCATCCATTTTTGAAGACCCCTCTGACCTCTCTCCCCCTCCCCAGGTCAATCCTTGGCAGGCTGAATCAAGTCCCAATTCTTCCTCAGCCTCTGCTGCCCTACCCTATAACCCTTCTGTCACCTCCCCTCCCCACACTCAGTCCAGCTTACAATTTTGTTCTGCAGCAAATATTCCCCCACCTGCCCAACAATTTCCTCTTTGAGAAGTGGCTGGAGCTGAGGGTATTGTCAGAGTGCATGTACCATTTTCTCTATCAGACCTTTCCCAATTAATCAATGCTTAGGCTCCTTCTCATCAGACCCCACTAAATATATTCAGGAATTCCAGTATTTAACCCAGTCCTACAATTTAACCTGGGGGATAGAGTTTATACCCTGGCCCAGTCTCATGCTGACACCCACTGGTGTCATAAGCCAGACCTTCAAGATATCAGGGCAGTTTCCCGTAAACATCCCCAATAGGAATATCAGACAGGCTCCCCAGGTATAGCTAGGTGAGATTATATAATTTCCTGCCTAGTTGAAGGGCTTAAAAAGGCAGCTTACAAAGCTGTTCATTATAAGAAACTTAAAGAAACTACCCAAGGTAAAAACGAAAACCCAGGCCAGTTCATGGCTCATTTGGCAGCAACCCTGAGATGCTTCACTGCCCTAGACCCAGAAGGGCCGGAAGGTCGTCTTATTCTCAATATGCATTTTATTACCCAATCTGCTCCCAACATTACAAAAAGCCCCCAAAATTAGATTCCTCCCCTCAAACCCCACAACAGGACTTAATTAACCTCACCTTCAAGGTGTACAATAATAGAGAAATAACAGCCAAGTGGCAACGTATTTCTGAGTTGCAATTACTTGCCTCCTCTGTGAAAGAAACCCCAGCCAGATCTCCAGCACACAAGAACTTCAAAATGCCTAAACTGCAGTGGCCAGGCATTCCTCCAGGACCTCCTCCCCCAGGATCTTGCTTCAAGTGCTGGAAATCTGGCAACTGGGGCAAGGAGTGCCCGCAGCCCAGGATTCTTCCTAAGCCATGTCTCATCTGTGCAGGACCCCACTGGAAATCGGACTGTCCAACTCACCTGACAGTCACTCCCAGAGCCCCTGGAACTCTGGCCCAAGGCTCTCTGACTGACCCCTTTCCAGATTTTCTCAGCTAAGCAGCTGAAGACTGACATTACCCAATCACCTTGGAAGCCTCCTGGACCATCACAGATGCTTTGGGTAACTCTTACAGTGGAGGGTAAGTCTGTCCCCTTCTTAATCAATACAGAGGCTACTCACTTAACATTATCTTCTTTTCAAGGGCCTGTTTCCCTTGCCTCCATAACTATTAGTGGGTATTGATGGCCAGGCTTCTAAACCAATTAAAACTCCCCCACTTTGGTGCCAACTTGGACAACATTCTTTTATGCACTCCTTTTTAGTTATCCCCTCCTGCGCAGTTCCCTTGTTAGGCTGAGACATTTTAACCAGATTATCTGCTTCCCTGACTATTCCTGGACTACAGCCACATCTCATTGTCACCCTTATTCTCAACCCAAAGCCTCCTTCACGTCTTCCTCTTGTATCCCTGTGCCTTAATCCACAAGTATAGGACACTTCTACATCCTCGCTGGCAACCAATCACAAGCCCATTACTATACCATCAAAACCTAATCACCCTTATGCCACTCAAAGCCAGTATCCTATCCCACAACAGGCTTTAAAGGGACTAAATCCTGTTATCACTTGCCTACTAGAGCATGGGCTTCTAAAGCCTATAAACTTTCCTTACTATTCCCCTATTTTACCTGTCCTAAAACTGGACAAGTCTTACAGGTTGGTTCAGGATCTGTGCCTTATCAACCAAATTGTTTTGCCTATCCACCCTGTGGTGCCCAACCCATACACTCTCTTGTCCTCAATACCTCCCTCCACAACTCACTATTCCATTCTTGATCTTAAAGATGCTTTTTTCACTATTCCCCTGCACCCCTCATCCAAGCCTCTCTTTGCTTTTACCTGGACTGACCCTGACACCTATCAGTCCCAGCAACTTACCTGGGCTGTACTGCCGCAAGGCTTGCAGGGCAGCCCTCATTACTTCAGCCAAACTCTTTCTCATGATTTACTTTCTTTCCACCCCTCTGCTTCCCACCTTATTCAATTAAAAATTGATGACCTTCTACTCTGTAGTCCCTCCTTTGAGTCTTCTCAAGCAGATACCCTCCTATTCCTTCAACATTTATTCTCCAGAGGATATCGGGTATCCCCCTCTAAAGCTCAAATTTCTTCCCCATCCATTACTTACATTGGCATAATTCTTCATAAAAACACACATGCCCTCCCTGCTGATTGTGTTTGGCTAATTTCCCAAACCCCAACCTCTTCTACAAAGCAACGACTCCTTTCCTTCCTAGGCATAGTTAGGTACTTTCACCTCTGGATACCTGGTTTTGCCATGCTGACTAAACCATTACATAAACTCACAAAAGGAAACCTGGCTGACCCCATAGATCTTAAATACTTTCCCCACTCCTCTTTCCATTCTTTAATTACAGCCCTAGAAGCTGCTCCCACACTAGCTGTCCCAACTCATCCCAACCTTTTTTCATTATACTTAGCTGAAGTGCAGGGATATGGGGTCAGAATTCTTACACAAGAGCTGGGACCACACCCTGTAGCCTTTCTGCCCAAACAACTTGACCTTACTGTTGTAGGCTGGCCTCCACATTATTCTTGATACCACACCTGACCCCCATGACTGTATCTCTGTGATCCACCTGGCATTCACTCCATTTCCCCATATTTCCCTCTTTCCTGTTCCCTATCCAGACCACACTTAGTTTATTGATGGCAGTTCCACCAGGCCTAATCACCACTCACCAGCAAAGGCAGGCTATGCTATAGTATCTTCCACATCTATCATTGAGGCTACTGCTCTGCTCCACTCCACTACCTCTCAGCAAGCTGAACCCATTGCCTTAACTCAGGTCTTCAGTCTTGCAAAGGGACTATGTGTCAATATTTATACTGACTCTAAATATACCTTCCATATCCTGTACCACCATGATGTTATGTGGGCTGAAAGAGGTTTCCTCATGAGTCCTCCATCATTAATGCCTCTTTAATAAATGCATGAGTCCTCCATCATTAATGTCTCTTTAATAAAAACTCTTCTCAAGGCCACTTTACTTCCAAAGGAAGCTGGAGTCATTTACTGCCAAGGCCATTAAAAGGCATTAGATCCCATTGCTCAGGGCAACCCTTATGCTGATAGGGTAGCTAAAGAAGCAGCTAGTGTTCCAACTTCTGTCCCTCATGGCCAGTTTTTCTCCTTCTCATTGGTCACTCCCACCTACTGTCCCACTGAAACTTCCACCTATCAATCTCTTCCCACACAAGGCAAATGGTTCTTGGACCAAGGAAAATATCTTCTTCCAGCCTCACAGGCCCATTCTATTCTGTCACCATTGCATAACCTCTTCCATGTAGGTTATAAGTCACTAGCCCTCCTCTTAGAACCTCTCATTTCCTTTCCATTGTGGAAATCTATACTCAAGGAAATAACTTCTCAGTGTTCCATATGCTACTCTACTACTCCTCAGTGATTGTTCAGGCCTCCTCCCTTCCCTACACATCAGAATTTGCTCCTGCCAAGGACTGGCAAATTGACTTTATCCACATGCTCTGAGTCAAAAAACTAAAATGCCTTTTGGTCTGGGTAGACACTTTCACTGGATAGGTAGAGGCCTTTCCCTCAGAGTCTGAGAAGCCCACTGTGATCATCTCCTTGATATATGATATAATTCCTTGATATGGCTTTCCTAGCTCTATACTGTCAAACAATGGGCCAGCCTTCATTAATCAAGTCACTCAGGAAGTCTCCCAGGACCTGGGCATCCAATGGAAACTTCATGCTCCTTATCGCCCTTAATCCTCAGGAAAGGTAGAAAGAACTAATGGTCTTTTAAAGACACACCTCACCAAACACAGCCTCCAACTTAAAAAGGACTGGACAGTACTTTTATCACTTGCCCTTCTCAGAATTCAGGCCTGCCCTCAGGATGCTACAGGGTATAGCCCATTTGAGCTCCTGTATGGACGCTCCTTTTTATTAGGCCCCAGTCTCATTCCAGACACCTGCTCTCTAGGTGATTATCTTCCAGTCCTCCATCAAGCTAGACAAGAAATTTTCCAGGCTGCTAATCTTCTTTTGCCTACCCCAGATTTCTAGCCATATGAAGACACTCTAGTTTGACAGTCAGTTCTTGTTAAGAATCTGACCCCTCATACTCTACAACCTCAGTGGACCAGACCCCACTTAGTCATCTATAGTACCCCGATGGCTGTTCATCTGCAGGAACCCACCCCCACACTGCACCCACACTGGATTCATCATTCCAGAGTAAAGCTGTGCCCATCAGAGAGCTAGCCTGATTTCTCTTCTTCCTCCTGGAAGTCGCAAGTACTCTCTCCTACTTCCCTTAAACTCACTCACATTTCTAAAGAACAGTAATAACCCTTATGAGCCTAATACATCCCTCCATTCTATTAGATTTATTCATCCTTTACCCTACTTTTTGCAACAGGACTTTATGCAGTCACCCCCACTACTTAGACTGTGCCCTGAAAACTTGTCATCCATACTATCTTCTGTCTAGTCATACTCCTATTCACCATTCTCAACTACTCATAAATGCCCTGCTCTTATTTACACTGCCAGTTTCCACTGTTTCTCCAAACCATCACAACTGATATCTTCTGGTGCTATCCCCAATCTGCCACTCTTGACTCCCTCTTGGAATGGATAGATGATCTTTGCTGGCAGGGCACCCTCCAATACTTTCACCCTGGTGAAGTCCTATTCTTTACTTTTATACTCACTCTTATTCTCATTCCCATTACATGCCACCCTCTACCTCTCCCCAGCTATCTCCACCACACTATCAATCTCACTGACTCTCTCCTAGCCATTTCTAATCCCTCCTTAGTGGACAATTGCTGGCTTTGCATTTCTGTTTCTTCCTATGCTTACACAGCTCTCCCTGCCTTACATACAGATGGGGCAACATCTCCTGTCTCCCTTCACCTCTGAACTTCCTTTAACAGCCCTCACCTTTACCCTCCTGAAGAACTTCTTTACTTTCTAGACAGGTCCAGCAAAACCTCCCTGACATTTCACATCAGCAAGCTGCCGCCCTTCTCCGCACTTACTGAAAAAGACTTTCTCCTTATATCAACTCTACTTCCCCCATATTTGGACCCCTCACAACACAAAATACTATTCCTGTGGCTGCTCCTTTATGCATCTCTTGGCAAAGACCCACTGGAATTCCACTGGGTAGGCTTTCCCCTTCTCAACCCTCCTTCACTCTTCATCTCCAAAGCTCAATTACACATATCACTGAAACAATTGGGGCTTTCCAGTTCCATATTACAGATAAGCCCTCTATCAATACTTACAAACTTAAAAACATTAGCAGTAATTATTGCTTAGGAAAACATTTACCCTACACTTCACTCCATCCTCGGCTACCTTCCCCTTGCTCGTCAGATTCTCCTCCTACACCCTCTTCTTGTTTACTTATACCCAGCCCTTTAAATAACAGTGAAAGGTTGCTCGTAGATACTCAATGTTTTCTCATACACCATGAAAACTGAACCTCCCCCTCTATGCAGTTACCCCATCTGTTCCCATTACAACCTCTGATGGCTGCCGCCCTAGCTGGATCCTTAGGAGATTAAGGATCTCCTAAGGTACAAGACACGTTTTTTACTACTCCTTCTCATCTTTTCACTTTGCATTTCCAATTTTGCCTTGCACAAGGCCTTTTCTTCCTCTGTGTTTCCTCCACCTACATGTGTCTACCTGCTAATTGGACAGGTACATGTACACTAGTTTTTCTGATTCCCAGAATTCAATTTGTAAATGGGACTGAACAACTTCTTGTCCCTCTCATGACACCAACCAGACAAAAAAGAGTTATTCCTCGAATCCCTCTATTTGTAGGGTTAGGAATTTCTGCTTCCACTATCGCCCCTGGAGCTGGAATAGCAGGCATTTCAACTTCTGTCACAACCTTCCACAGCCTTTCTAATGACTTTTCTACTAGCATTACAGATATATCACAAACTTTATCAGTCCATCAGGCCCAGGTTGACTCCTTAGCCACAGTTGTCCTCCAAAATTGCTGAGGCCTTGACCTACTCACTGCTAAAAAAGGAGGACTCTGTATATTTTTAAGTGAAGAGCATTGTTTTTACCTAAATCAATCTTGCCTGTATATGACAACGTAAAAAAACTCAAGGATAGAGCCCCAAAACTCGCCAACCAGGCAAATAATTACATTGGACCCACCTGGACACTCCTAACTGGGTCTCTTGTCTCCTCCCTATTCTTGGTTCCCTGGTCCCTGTGTTTCTCCTTCTTTTATTTAGGTCTTGTGTCTTCTGTTTGGTTTCTCAATTCATACAATACCACATTCAGACCATCACCAGTCATTCTATATGACAAATGCTACCTTTAACAACCCAACGATACCATCCTCTGCCCCAAGATCTCCCCACAGCCTAAATTCCTATTCCTTGTAACTCATTATAAAATTTTCTTTAAGGTGTCCACGCAGTCCTCAATCCCACTTGAAGCAGATCTGAGAAACATTACCCATTATTTCTCCATAACACCCCCAAAAATTTTTGCTGCCCCAACACTTCACCACTATTTTGTTTTATTTTTCTTATTAATATAAGAAGACAGAAATGTAAAGCCTCTGAGCCCAAGCCTGCAGGTATTCATCCAGATGGCCTGAGGCAACCAAAACTACAAAGGAAGTGAAACAGCCAGCTCCTGTCTTAACTGATTGGTCAGCCTTACAACATTCCATCATGACTTGTTCCTGCCCTGCCACAACTGATGGATCAGTCGACCTTGTGACATTCTTCTTCTGGACAATGAACTTTATGATCTCCCCACTATGCACCTTGTGATCATCCTCCTCTGCTGACAATAGGTAACCATCTTTAACTGTAACTTTCTACTGCTTATCCCAGTACTATAAAATTGCCCCACCCCTACCTCCCTTGGCTGACTCTCTTTTCAGACTCAGCCCACTTGCACCCAAGTGAAATAAACAGCCTTGTTGCTCACACAAAGACACAAGTTGGTGGCTCTCTTCACACGGATGTGCTTGGCAAGTAGCACTTCTACATGCTAATAGTAAACTATCTGAATAAGAAATTAAGAAAATAATCCCATTTATGATAGCTATAAAAAATAAGATTTCTAGAAATATATTTGCCCAAGGAAGTGAAAGAGCACTACATGAAAATTATAAATCATAAATGAAAGAAATTAAAGAGGACATAACTATATTCCAAGTTGATGAATTGGAAGAATTAATATTTTTAAAAAGTTTATATTGCCAAGCAGTCTGCAGATTCAATGCAATCGCTATAAAAATAACAATGGCACTCTTCACAGAAACAGAAAAATTCTATCCAAAAATCCCATGAAAGCACAAATGACTGTGAATTATGAAAGTAATTATGAAAGCAAAAAGAATGAAGCTAAATGCATCACACTACCTAAGATTTGGCCTTAGTCACAGGCTAAGACAAAGATTTGTATGACAGGCAAAGCTATAGTCATGCCAACAGCATAGTATTGTTATAAAAAGAGACACACAGACCAATGTAATAGAATAAATGCTTCAAAAAAATGCATCTACAGCCAACTAAGTTTTTCCAAAGATGTCAAAAACTCACACTGGAGAATGAATAGTCTCTTCAATAAATAGTATGAGGGAAATTTGATATCAACATGCAAGAATAATGAAACTAGACATCTATTGACTCAAAATAAAAACTAAAATGTGAGAATGAAAAGTATGAAACTACTAGAAGACAACATAGGGAACACACTTCATGACATTGCTCTGCACAAAGATTTTTTAGATAAAAATCTCAAACATAAAAGCAACAAAAGCAAAAATAGACAAAGGATTTCATCAAATTAAAAAGCTTCTGCACAAAAAAAAGAAAACAATCAACAGGGTGAAGTAAAGCCTACATAACGAAACAAAATATTAACAAACTATACATCTGATTATCTGATAGTTTAATATCCAAAATATGCAAGAAACTCAAATAATTCAAGTTATTATATTTCAATAAAAAATAGGCAAAAGACCTGAATAGACATTTCTTAAAAGAAGATATACAAATAGATTTTGCTGGCAGAATAAGATGGTGGAATAGAAAGCTCCACTGATCATCTTCCCTGTGAGGACACCAAGTTAACAACTATGTATACAGAAAACACACCTTTATAAGCATAGAAATCAGGTGTGCATTCATAGTACCTCATTTTAACTTTACATCACTGAAAGAAACACTGAAGAGATAGAAAACACAGTCCTGAATTGCTGACATTACCCCTCAGCAGAGGCAAGGTGCGAACAGTGTCTCTGGGTGCTGGGGGATGGAGAACACAGCAATTGTGAGACATTGAACTCAGTGTTGTCCTGTTACAGCAGAAAGAAAAACCAGATCAAACTCAGCTGACTCCCAGAGGGGAGCCCACTGCCCTAAAGTGTGAGTCTCAGGCCAGACTGCATTCACCACAAGCTGAAGTAAGAAACCTTAGGCCTTAAAGGAACATCAGCAGTAGTCTGGCTGTACTCCTCATGGCCTGGGTGGTAGTAGCTATGAGTTGAGGCTTCTCAGCCTTTGGAAAGGAGAGGGTAAGACTGTGTCTTGTGGTTTGAGTGCCAGCTCAGCCACAATAAAAGAGAACTCCAGATAAATTCCAGGTAGATTTTTGATTCTGGCCCCTGACTTCCTGCTGGCACTTGAGGACCCACCCGAGGCCTAGGGTACCTCACATCCCTAAAAGGAAAGACACAGACCTGGCTGGTTTTGCCATCTGCTGATTGGAGAGCCTCAGGCCATTGAGTGAGCATAGGCAGTCATCAGGAACTGGTTACAACAGGCCTTGGGAGAGACCCAGCACTGTGCTGGCTTCATGTTTGATCCAGTATAATCATAGTGGTGGTGGCCACAGTGGTGCTTGGGTTACTCTATTCCCAGCTTTAGGTGGCTTAGAACAGAGAGGCAGACTCTGTATGTTTGGGACAATGTAAGAGAAGAGAAAAAAGATCTATGTGGTAATACAGAAAGTTTTCCCAGATCTTGTCCAAGACCATCAAAGCAGTACCTCTATGAGTCTGCAAGAACCACAGCATTACTGGGTCTGTGGTGCCCCTAAAGTAGACACAGCTTAGAGGAAAACACCCAAGTCCTTTCAAATACCTGAAAAGCCTTCCAAGAAGGACAGCTGCAAATAAGTTGTGACAATAAAGACTACAATATATACATAAGTCTTCAATGCCAAGACACTGAAGAATATCTACTAGCATCAACAGCATCCAGGACAACATTTCACTGAAGGAAATGAATAAGGAAGCAAGGACCATTCCTGGAGAAACAAAGATATGTGATCTTTCAGACAGAATTCAAAATAGATGTGTTGAAAAAATGCAAAGAAATTCAAGATAATACAGAGAAGAAATTCAGAAATCCATGAAATAAATTTAACAGAGAGATCAAAATAATTTTTAAAAATCAAACAGAAATTCCAGAGCTGAAAAATGCAATTGGCATACTGAAGAATGCATCAGCATCCTTCAATAGTAGAATGGATTAAGCAGAAGAAAGATTAGTGAGCTTGAAGACAATGTATTTAAAAATACACAGTCAGAGGAGACAAAAACAAAACAAAACAATGAAGCATGCCTACAGGATCTAGAAAATAGCCTTAAAAGGACAAATTTAAGAGTTACTGGCCTTAAAGGGAAGGCGGAGAAAGAGATAAGGATAGACATTTAGTTAAAAGGGATAATACCAGAAAACTTCCCAAACCTGGAGAAAGATATCAATATTCAAATACAAGAAGGTTATAGAACACCAAGTAGATTTAACTCAAAGAAGACCCCTGAAGACATTTAACAATCAAGCTCCCAAAGGTCAAGAATAAAGAAATAATTCTAGAAGCAACAAGAGAAAAGAAACAAATAACACACAATTGAGCTCAAATATGTTTGGCAACAGACTTTGTGTAGAAATTTTATAGCTGAGAGAGGCATAACATAGAGTGCCGAAGAAAAAAAAATTCACACTACAATAGTATAACTGGTGAAAATATTCTTCAATCATAAAGGAGAAATTGACTTCCCCAGACAAACAAAAGCTGAGGAATTTCATCAATAAGAGACCTGTCCTTCATTAAATGCTAAAGGGAGTACTTCAATTAGAAAGAAACGGACATTAATGAGCAGTAAATAATCACCTGAAGGTATAAAACTCACTGGTAATTGTAAGTACACAGCAAAACACAGAATATTATAACACCATAACTGTGGTGTGTAAAATACTCTTATCCTCAGTAGAAAGACTAAATGATGAACCAATCAGAAATAATTATTACCACAATTTTTCAAGACTTAGTACAATAATATATGAATAAAAACAACAAAAAGATAAAAAGTGGAGAAATAAGGTTAAAAAAGTTTTTATTAGTATTTTTTTGCTTGTTGGATTATTCAAATGCTGTTAGTTGTTATCAGGTTAAAATAATAGGTTATAAGATAGTATATGGAGGTCTCATGGAAACCTCAAACCAAAATAATAATAATAATAATACAATAGATACACGAAAAAATACAAAGTGAGAAACCAAATCATATCACCACAGAAAATTACCTTCACTAAAAGGAAAACAGGAAGAAAAGAAAGAAGGAAGACAAGACCATAAAGCGACAACTAAACAAATAACAAAAAGGCAGGAGCAAGTCCTTACTTATCAATAATAACATTGAATGTAAATGGACTAAACTCTCCAATCAAAAGATATAGACTGGCTGAATGAATGAAATAACAAGACCGATTGACCTCTTGCCTACAAGAAACACACTTCACCTATAAAGACACACATAGACTGAATATGAAGTTATGGAAAAAGGTATTTCATGTCAATGGAAACCAAAAGAGAGCAAGAGTTACTACACTTATATCAGTATAGTAACTGGTATAAGTTACTATAGATTTTAAGACGTAAACTATAAGAAGAGACAAAGTCACTATATAATGATAAAAGGGCTAATTTAGCAAGAGGATATAACAATTTTAGATATATATGCACCCAACAGTGGAGCACAGAGAGCTATAAAGCAAATATTATTAGAGCTAAAGAGAGAGATAGGCTCCAATATAATAACAGCTGGAAACTTCAACACTGCACTTTCAGCACTGGACAGATCTTTCAGACAAAAATCAGCAAAGAAACATCAGCCTTAGTCTTCACTATAGAGCAAATAAATCCAGTAGATATTTACAGAAAGTTTCATTCAACAGCTGCAAAATACACATTATTCTCCTCAGCACATGGATTATTCTCAAGGATAAACCATATGTTAAATCACATCAGTTTTTTTTGTTTGTTTGTTTTTGAAGTGCCTACATCATTTGAAGTGCATATATCATTTGAAGTGCCTACATCAAAAAATAAGAAAAACTTCAAGTAAACAACCTAAGAATGTAACTGAAGTAACTATAAAAGCAAGGGAAAACCAACCCCAAAATTAATAGAAAAAAATATAGCTCAGAGGAGAGACAAATGACATTGAAACAAATAAAGCAATACAAAAGATCAATGAAACAAAAAGTTTTTTTAAGTCAACAGAAGCGATGTGACAAACCTTTAGTCAGACTAATTAAGAAAAAAAAATTAAGAAAGAAAAAAAGAGGGAAGACACAAATAAATAAAATCAGAGACAAAAAAGAGACATTACAACTCATACTACAGAAATCCAAAGGATCATTAGTTGCAACTATGAGCAACTGTCTGCCAATAAATTGGGAAATATATAAAAAATGAATAAATCTCTAGACCCATACAACTAACCAAGATTGTACCATAAATACCATAAATAAATCCAAAAACTGAACAGACTAATAACAAATAATGAGATTGAAGCCATAATAAAATGTCTCCCAGCAAAAAGAAGCCCAAGGACCCAGTGGCTTTACTGCTGAATTCTATCAAGTGGTTAAAAAAGAACGGCATTATACTGGCATAAAAACAAACACAAAGATCAGAGGAACAGAATAAGAACCCAGAAATAAATCCATATACTTACAGTGAACTCATCTTGGACAAAATTGCCAAGAATATACCCTGGGAAAAGGCCAGTCTCTTCAATAAATAATTCTAGGAAAACTTCATATTCATAGGCAAGAGATGAATGGATAAAGAAAAGGTGGTACATATACATAACAGATAACTATTTGGTCATAAAAAAAGAATGAGATCCTGTCATTTGCAACAACATGGATAGAATTGGAGGTATTCATGTTAAGTTAAATAAGATAGGCACAGAAAGACAAACTTTGCACGTTCTCACTTATTTGTCAGGGCCAAAGGTTAAAACATTTGAACTTATGTAGATGGAGAGTAGAAGGATGGTTACCAGGGGCTGGGAAGGGTATTTGGGGGATAGGCAGGATGTGGGGATGGTTACTGAGTATAAGAAATAATTAGATAGAATGTATAAGACCTAGTATTTGCTAGTACAACAAGGTGATTACAGTCAAAAATAATTTAAATCTACATTTTTAAATTATTGAAAGGATATAATCGGATTGTTTGAAAACAAAGAATAAATGCTTGACATAATGGGTACCTCTTTTATCCTGATTTAATTATTATGCATGGCATACCTATATCAAAATATTTCATGTAATTCATAAATATATACATCTACTATGAACCCACAAAAATTAAAAATAAATAATTAAAAATAAAAATAGGATCACCATATGATCCAGCAATCTCATTGCTGTATATATATTCGAAGGAAATTAAATCAGTATGTCAAGGATATCTGTACTCCCATATTTATTGTGGCACTAATCACAATAGCCAAAATATGGTACCAACCAAAGTGCCTATTAATGAATAACTGGATAAACAAAAGGTTTTATACATTGCGACACTATTCAGCCGTTGGAAATAATTAGATACTGTCATTTGTGACAACACGGATGAAACTGGAATACATTATATAAGTATGATATGTGAAACGCAGAAGGACAAATGCCACATAATCTCACCCAAATGTAAAATCTAAAAAAGTTAATCTCATAGAAGTCGAGAGTAGAATGATGATTACCAGAGGCTGGGGAGGGTAGAAGAGAGGCGAGAAGGCGAGAGGCTGGTTAACAGGTACAAAGTTAGTTAGGATATATTAATTCAATTCTACAGTAGAGTGAGTATAGTTAACGATAATGTATTTCACATTTCAAAATAGCTAGAAGCAAGGATTTTGAATGTTCTCACCACAAAGACATAAATGTTTGAGATGGTGAATTTGCTAATTACCCTGATTTGATCATTACACAATGTATACAGGTGTCAAAACATCACATTATACCCCATAAATTTGTGCAATTATTATGTGACAATTAAAAACAAAATGAAACTTTTAAAAACACAGATATGTAGGAGAAATATAGAATTTTCTCTGACAGTCAGTGTATAAATATATTTTTTATTTTCTAAATTTTGTGACCTTTTGTATTTATCAGCATTGTAATTTGTAAAATTTTAACTCATTCTAATAGAGTACTCACTGTTTAATCTAATTATGTACTTATAACTTTATATTATTGTTCTTCAAGAGAGCACTTTAAAGTACATAAATTTTTTGATTTATAATTATTGACCTATACCTGTCTATAGGGAGGGTTCAACCTCTTAACTCTATCCATTAAGCCCCAGTGCATAAATCCACATTTTTAACTTCTTCAGATAATTCACATTGACTTATATGTAGGAGAATTTCAGTCTTTCAGAGGAACAGAGCAGAAAAAGAATCTGGAAATCTGAATGCCTATCGAAACTATTTTCTCACATTCTTTTTTTTCTTTCTAAGAAGCCTGATTATCATGGTCACTAATTCTTTATGACTGCAGTAACAAACTTAATTTTCTTCCTTGTTTTAGCTTAATACCATGTACTTTATAGAAGGAAGTTATGGAATCTAAGTAGATAAATAACAGGCAAATTTTGACATGTAAACTAGGAAGAGCTCCAGAGGAAAATTTACTTTCTAAAAGTAAATATTTATGTTAAGATTGAAAACAGTCTAAAATTTGTAGGATTCACTAAAATATGTTTGTGAAAATATTAACTCTGTAGCACATCCTGGCTTCCTTAATCTATTGAACCAGAATGGTTAGGGGTCCCCTCACTTTTTTTTTTAATTCTCAAAATGAGACAGGTACAACCTCTTCCAATATGTATTCTGTGAAAGCTAACCTAGTAGTCCCCTGTCTCTACAATGTGTGACTGAATCTCTGAATTAACCGCCTAGTTGGTGAGGTATGTCCTATAATCTGTATTAGTCATTATTGCAAGTATAAGCCTCTTGATTGACCAAAAGACTATTTGTTTTAAACTTTTTCTTCTCAATTTTTTTAATATTTATTAAGAAACTGTTACTAAATACTGTGCAAGAAAATTTAATCATATTTTTCCTGAGCCCTCATTTCAATTCTGTTGTGGATTGAATTGTCTCCCCAAAAAGAATATGTTGAATTTTTAACCCACAGTATCTCAGAGTGTGTTATTATTTGAAAATACAGTCATTGCAGATGTAATTACAGGTATGACTCAGACCACCATGATAAAGCAAATAACACAATAAAGCAAGCAACACCACTTTCTAGGTTTCCCAGTACATATAAAAGTTGCTTTTATACTATGTCTTAGTCTTTTAATTGTGCAGTAACACTATGTCTAAAAATGTACATATGTTAATGAAAAATTACATTATTGCTATAATGCTAGCTGTCATCAGGGCCCTTGGTGAGTTGTAATCTTTATTGCTGGGGGAGGTCTTTTCTCAAATGTACATAGCTGCTGACTGGTCAGTATGGTGGTAGCTATAGGCTGGTGTGGTTGTGGCAATTTCTTAAAATAAGACAACAATAAACTTTGTCACATTAATTGACATCAATTCTTTCCAATTCTGACACTGCTTCATCAACTAAGTTCATGGGATGTTCTAAATCATTTGTTATTTTAACTGTATTTACAACATCTTTACCAGTAGTAGTTTGCATCTCAAGAAACCAGTTTATTTGTTCATCCATAAAAAGCAAGTCCTCATTAATTCAAGATTTACCATGAGATTATAGCAACTCAGTTATATCTTTAGGTTCCAATTCTAGTTTTCTTACTATTTCCACCACATGTGCAGTGACTTTCTTCACTGAAGTTTTGCACCTTACAAAATCATCTATGACAGTTGAAATGAACATGTTCTAAACTCCTATTAATTTTGCTATTTTGACATCCTCTCATGAATCATGAATGTTTTAATGGAATCTAGAATGGTGAATGCTTTCTAAAGAGTTTTAAATTTACCTTACCAAGATCCACCAGAGGAATCACTATCTATGGCATTACAACTTTACAAAATGTGTTTTTAAATAAGATTTGAAAGTTAAAATTACTTTTCATCCATGATCTACAAAATAAATGTTGTGTTAGCAAGAACAAAACATTCATCTTCATGTACATCTCCATCAGAGCTCTTGGGTGATCAGGTGTATTGTTAATGAACAGTAATATTTTGGAGGGAGATTTTTTTTTTCTTAGGAGTAAATCTCAACAATGGGCTTTGATAAGGTTTGGCTCTGTGTCCCCATCCAAATCTCACCTTCAATTGTAATAATCTTCATGTGTCAAGAGGAGAACCTTGTGGGAGGTGATTAAATCATGGGGGTGGTCCCCCATGCTTTTCTCATGTTAGTGAGGGAGTTTTCAGGAGTCTGATGGTTTTATAAGGGGCTTCCCCCACTCTTCGCTCAGCAATCATTCTCTCACAGAGAATCCCCCTGCTTCTCTGTGAAGAAGTGACTTCCACTCTAATTGTAAGTTTCCTGAGGCCTCCCCAGCCAGGCAAAACTGTGAGTAAATTAAACCTCTTTTCTTTACAAATTAGCCAGTCTCAGGTATTTCTTCACAGCAGTGTGGGAGCAGACTGATACAGGTTTAAAACTCATTGAACATTGCTTAAATAGATGCACTACCATCCAGGCTGTGCTTAATTTACAGAGCACAAGCAGAGTAAATTTAGTATAAATACTAAGGGCCTTAGGATTTTTGGAATGTTGAATGAGCATTGGCTTCAACTTAAAGTCATCAGCTTCACTAGTTCCTAAAAAGGTAGTCAGCATGTCTTCGAAAGCCAAACATTGGCTTTTCCTCCTTAGCTATGAAAGTTCTAGATGACATCTACCAATAACAGAACGTCTTGTCTACATGAAAATCTCTTGTTTAGTGTAGCCACTCTTATCAATGATCTTAGGTACATCTTCTGGATAATGTGCTAAAGTGACTACTTCATGACTTGCTGCTTCATCTTGCAATTTTATGTTATGGAGACAGCTTCTTTCCTTAAACATCATGAACCAACATTTGCTTGCTTGAAACTTTTCTTCTGCAGCTTCCTCATCCCTCTCAGCTTTCAAAAAATTGAAGAGATTTAGGGATTTGCTCTGGATTATGGTTTGACTTAAAGAAATATTGCGTCTGGCTTGTTCTTCTACCCAGACCACTCAAACTTTCTCTATATTAGTAATAAGGCTTTTTTCTTTTTTTTCTTTTTTTCATTTGTGTGTTCTGGAGTAGTACCTTATATTCCCTTTGAAAACTTTCTCTTTTCATTTACAACTTATCCAACTGGTGCAAAAGGTCCAGCTTTTAATCTGTCTAAGCTTTTGACCTGACTTCCTCAATAAGCTTAATAATTTCTAGCTTATGATTTAAAGTGAGTTCCTGTGATGCACCCTTTCACTTGAATACTTACAGGCCAATATGGGGTTATTAATTGGCTTAATTTCATTATCGTGTGTCTCAGGGAATAGGGAGGCCTGAGGATAGGGAGAGAAGCAGGGGAATGGTTGGTTAGTGGATCTGTTAGAACACACATTTATCAATTAAGTTTCCTGTGTTACATGGGTATAATTTGTGGTGCCCCAAAACAATTATAACAGTACCATAAAAGATCATTGATCACATATTACCATAATAGGTTTAATAATAAAAATATTTGAGATATTGTGAGAATTATGAAAATGTAACACAGAGAGACGAAGTGAGCACATGCTGTAAAAAAAGTCACTGATAGATTGGCTGGATATAGGATTGCACAAACTTTAAATTTTTAAAAAGTGCAGTATCTGGGCTGGGAGCCGTGGCTCACCCCTGTAATCCCAGTACTTTGGGAGGCAGAGGCTGGTGGATCACAAGGTCAGGAGATCGAGACTATCCTGGCTAATGTGGTAAAACCCCGTCTCTACTAAAACTACAAAAAATTAGCCAGGCATGGTGGCATGTGCCTGTAGTCCCAGCTACTCAGGAGGCTGAGACAAGAAAATAGCTTGAACCTGGGAGATAGAGGTTGCAGTGAGCCGAGATCGTGCCAGTGCACTCCAGCCTGGTGACAGAGCAAGACTCTGTCTCAAAAAAAAAAAAAAAAAAAAAAGTGCAGTATCTATGAATCAAAACAAAGTAAAGCAAACTAAAAGAAACGTATGCCTGTAGTTAAAATGAGGTAATTCTTGAACAGAGTGGGCTCATATTCCAGTGTGACTGGTGTGCTTATCAAAAGAGAAGAGATACAGAGACAGAGACACAGGGAGAATGACATCTGCAACAGAGGCAGAGAGTCCAAATTAAAGAAGAAGCATTGCTGGCAAGCTTATAAAAGCTAGGAGAGAGGCAAGAAATGATTCTTTCATACAAGTTTTGGAAATAGTATGGCACTGCTAACACCTTGTTCTTGAACTTCTGGCCTCAACTGCTGTGAGATGATAAATGTTTATTGTTTTAAGCCACCCTGTTTTTGTTACTTTGTCGCAGCATACCTAGAAAACTAATATAAATTTTGTGAGAAAGATTGTCATTTCTATCAGGGGCTCAGAAAGGTTTAATAAATTATCCAAGTTTACCATATTGATGGTAAGTAATATTGTCTGTGTCAAACCCAGTGTTTTTTCACTGTGAGTATTTCTTGTCGTTTTAAAAATCACATAAAACTTATGTATAACTCATGAAATCTACTATGATAAAATATGATAAAAACAAATATTTCATAATGTCTTTGAGTGGAATCTAGTATGTATTCTCTCAAGAATAAATAGCAGTAGAGTGTTTCCTTTTTTATGAGTAAAAGAGCAAGTACTGATATTCTCTGGTGTCTCTAATTGGATGCCATATGTTGAACTCTGTCAACCCTTTTCATCCTTCTGCCCTCTGTGACACCCCTTGAAATCAATAAGAATGCTAAAATTAAATCAGACTATATGTGTTGAGAGAATCATAAAATCTGTATAATCCAGATATTCTGGTTAATGACTGAACACATGAAAAGAACAGTGGAACTCTATTTATAAAAAATCAACATTTGTCCTCATTTGTAGAAGCAACCTTTAATGTCTTTTCTGTTAACACCAGTTTTGAGGAAATGTTTTTTATATCCATCATTTTCAGAAACATTTCTCAGTTGCAGTTTGGAATAGAAATGAAAGCACTCATAGAATTGTTTTGCTATGTATGAATGCAGATACAAAATGATATTTAGAGAGAAAAAATGGGAGTATATAGTTTAGCAAAATAAACTTTTGAGAACACTTTATTTCAGTTGGTTTATGGAATGAAATACATTTACACAAAAGAGACCCTTAAAATGAGACTACTTTGGGGTTTCAATTACTATAAGCGAATGCCAAAAATGTTATAATAAAATTCTCACCTATAAAAGGTGTGAGATACAATTATCAGTGATAATGTGAGATTTTATTTTAATTAATTTAATCTTTGGTGTATTTGATGGAGTAAATTGAACACACAATTTAGCAGTATTGGTAATCTACATATTCTGGACCTTCCCATTGAATATTGAGTTTCCTAAAATAACCTAAATATATTTAAGTTCTGGATCACATATCATCTCCTGAAAGAAAATGAAATCCCGTGGCTAATATAATCATCAAAAGAAAATTTGTGCTACAATTGCATCATTTTAATTTCATTTCCTGCTATGTCTCTAAGATTTTTGGTAAAAGTTTTGCGTCTTTTAAAATGAATCTATTCAATTTTCAATATATTCTAAAATGAAAATGCCAAGTGATTAGACAAAACACAAACTAAGTCTGCAAGTTCATGTGGAAAGGTCAGCTGAACTGAGTGAAATTTTTAGAGGTTGACTGGCTTAGCGATATGCAAGTGTGAATATTTCTGAAGTTAAATTCTCAGCCTTAGCTTCCTGCCCTATTATTGGCTAGGAGAATGATAACACATTAAAACTAGTCCAGTTAATGTTAAAGTTAGAGAACAAATTTAATGAATATGCCCCCTTTTTGCAGAAAGGAAAAACCTGTAGCAATTAAACGTTATAATCTCGTGAAATATGTAGATCTGCTTCATAGTATATTGCCTAATGAAACAAAGAGGTAATTTTCCCTGGTGGTTTTTAAATACATACATACTCTTAGCTTCTCTGATTGAGGTTGATTCTAAATGTGAAGGGTGTCTTTGTACTCATAAATCAGCTGAAATCTCTTTATGTAGAACTGTAATATGTTAAATATGTATTTCTAAATTTTCATAAGATATTTTAGTATCTTCTTGGATGTTAGGAAATTATGTCAAATGTCTGAAGTCCATAACTTGAGCTGCAGGATTGCTAAAGAGAAAATATCTTGTCAGTACATTCCTTTTAAAAGATCCACATGTTTGGGATGTTTACATATAAATAGTTTGAAATAAGCTCTAGTTATTGTTTGTTATTGGGTTTAACTAAACTGGGCACAATGCCAAATTTGCCATGGCTGGAATCCTTTATTATCACATTCAATGGTGTTTATGCTTGAAGGAGAGAATGAGAAGACATCTGCATCAGAAGTCTGCCCAGGGGCACCCTTATAGAGTAGGTCGAACGTCTACAAAAAATAGATTTGCACTAACTTCTGTGTCATTTGATTCATTACCTAACAACAAACCAGGATAGGAAGGTGATGTTTTAGGAATGCTTCAAAAACAAATTTTTAATTATTTATTCTATTTTTAAATTTGAGTATTTTTCTGATATTTTATTTTTTCTTGTTTTTTGTGAATTATCATTTATGTTTTGTTTAAATTTACTTAGCTTCCCCTGTAAATCAACATAAGTAGCCTAGTGCAGTTTTCTCACAATATTGGCAATGAACTCGTGTGTTTCTGAGACTCAGGTTTTGTCTATATCAAGCTTCCTCAATAAAGTAACTATTTACTCACAAAAATTGGTCAATAAATTTCACCTCTCAAGAGACTCTGAATTTTAGTGGTAATAATGTTTATACACAATATATTCATAAGCTTTTCTCATGCCCCAATATTTAAATTCACACAAACATTCAAATTAAACATGATTTACATGTTGAATTATCTTTGACATGGGAATAATATCGACATAAAATATTTTTAAATGTTTCAGAACACTTTAAATTTTTCAAACTTACTCCTTATTTTTAACATTGATTAATTTATAGTTTATCCAGTCAAAGCATTCTAGGGACTATAACTACTGTTGTTAAGAACATAGACATTAAAGGCAAACTGCATGGCTTGATATTGAAGTTCTACTACTAGTTTGGTGACCTAGGAAATCACTTAACATAGTTGTATTTCAATTTTCTTGTGTATGAAATGAAGTTACTAGTACCTATTCGTTTTCTTATTTTTTTCTTTCTTGTTTTTCTTAGAGACCAGGGTCTGTCTCTGTCATCCAAGCTGGAGTACAATGGTGCCATCATAGCATATTGTAGCTTCAAACTCCTGGGCTCAGATGATCCTCCCACCTCAGCATCCTGAATAGCTGGGATTTAACAGGTGTGTGAGACCATGCCCAGCTAATTTGTTTATTTCTCATTATTATTGTTTTTTGTATTGATGTGATCTTGCTGTATTGCCCAGGCATGTCTCTCACTGATGACCTCAAGTGATCTTCTTGCCTTGGGCACCTATTTGTAAATAATGAATAAATGCTCGATGGGGAGGATGAAAAAAAAAAACAACTAGTCTCTTTTTTCTACTTTTGTCAATTCCTGCTTCTTAAAAACAGGTATTTTTCATGCTTTTAGCTGTTTCCTTTGTTTCTTAATATTATAAAATTACATGTTAAATATGCTAAATATTATATGCTAAATATTATAAAATAATATGCTATTATATGCTAAATATAATTATATGCTAAATATATTAAATTAAATATAATTAGCATATTAAATTAAATATAATTAGCATATAAATATTATATGCTAAATATTATAAAACAAATACTCTAAATGTTATAAAATTACATGTTAAATATGCTAATATTACTAATTTTAGACTGACTTCCTATTGGGAAAAAGGAAGACCTATGCCCCTCATATTATCTCTCTAACAAACACACAGACACATATATTTCTTCTACAACACGCAAAACAACTTTATAATAGTTTTGTTTAGATCAACATTAATGTAATTATACAAGTATTATTCAAAGCTGAGTCAGCAAATAAAATAAAATTACATTTTCTTCTCAACACAATTTGCTTATTTTTCCTGAAGGAAATGACTATTTTTGTTTCTTTTGTTTTGTTTTCCATTTGCTTAGTTTCTTCTAAGTACTTATAATTAATTCATGCCAAAATTTTGCCAGAAAATTACATTCAATATGTTAACAAATACTCAACTTACCAACCAATTATAAATAGTGGTTCTCAGTAGATCTGATGTAGAAGTGATTCTCTTCTTACTATCAAATCAGGGTTTCTTTTGTTTTTCTTTCTTTTTTCCCCCCCCTTTATCTCTTTCCTGCACTGATTTCCCTATTTTCTGGATGCTGTTTTTGTTTAAATTCTTTTTGATGAAATACTTCCAGTAGTTTCTGGGAAACTGTGAGCAAGAAGTGAGTTTTTGGAGAACACATGTCTGAAAATATTTTTACTTCAATATTACATTGATAAATGAAAGATATAGAATTCAATGTAGAAAAAGAGAAGACTTAAAAACTAAAAAATGCTTTCTAGCTTCCAGTTTAGCTTTTTAGATTAAAAATTACTTTCATTTTTAAAATATTTTAAGAATGTCATAATTTGTATATGTTTGAAAACAAAATATTATCAAATTCACATTGTTATTTCATACAATATTCTTTTTTTTAACTGAAAGTTTTTTTCTTTTTATTATTATTATTATGATTATGATTATTATTATTATTATTATACTTTAGGCTCTATGGTACATGTGCGCAACGTGCAGGTAAGTTACATATGTATACATGTGCCATGCTGATGCGCTGCACCCACCAACTCGTCATCTAGCATTAGGTATATCTCCCAATGCTATCCCTCCCCCCTCCCCCCACCCCACGACAGTCCCCGAAGTGTGATGTTCCGCTTCCTGTGTCCATGTGTTCTCATTGTTCAATTCTCACCTATGAGTGAGAATATGCGGTGTTTGGTTTTTTGTTCTTGCGATAGTTTACTGAGAATGATGATTTCCAATTTCATCCATGTCCCTACAAAGGACGTGAACTCATCATTTTTTATGGCTGCATAGTATTCCATGGTGTATATGTGCCACATTTTCTTAATCCAGTCTATCATTGTTGGACATTTGGGTTGGTTCCAAGTCTTTGCTATTGTGAATAATGCCGCAATAAACATACGTGTGCATGTGTCTTTACAGCAGCATGATTTATAGTCCTTTGGGTATATACCCAGTAATGGGATGGCTGGGTCGAATGGAATTTCTAGTTCTACATCCCTGAGGAATCGCCACACTGACTTCCACAAGGGTTGAACTAGTTTACAGTCCCACCAACAGTGTAAAAGTGTTCCTATTTCTCTACATCCTCTCCAGCACCTGTTGTTTCCTGACTTTTTAATGATTGCCATTCTAACTGGTGTGAGATGGTATCTCATTGTGGTTTTGATTTGCATTTCTCTGATGGCCAGTGATGGTGAGCATTTTTTCATGTGTTTTTTGGCTGCATAAATGTCTTCTTTTGAGAAGTGTCTGTTCATGTCCTTCGCCGACTTTTTGATGGGGTTGTTTGCTTTTTTCTTGTAAATTTGTTGGAGTTCATTGTAGATTCTGGATATTAGCCCTTTGTCAGATGAGTAGGTTGCGAAAATTTTCTCCCATTTTGTAGGCTGCCTGTTCACTCTGATGGTAGTTTCCTTTGCTGTGCAGAAGCTCTTTAGTTTAATTAGATCCCATTTGTCAATTTTGGCTTTTGTTGCCATTGCTTTTGGTGTTTTAGACATGAAGTCCTTGCCCATGCCTATGTCCTGAATGGTATTGCCTAGGTTTTCTTCTAGGGTTTTTATGGTTTTAGGTCTAACATTTAAGTCTTTAATCCATCTTGAATTGATTTTTGTATAAGGTGTAAGGAAGGGATCCAGTTTCAGCTTTCTACATATGGCTAGCTAGTTTTCCCAGCACCATTTATTAAATAGGGAATCCTTTCCCCATTTCTTGTTTTTGTCAGGTTTGTCAAAGATCAGATAGTTGTAGATATGTGGCATTATTTCTGACGGCTCTGTTCTGTTCCATTGATCTATATCTCTGTTTTGGTACCAGTACCATGCTGTTTTGGTTACTGTAGCCTTGTAGTATAGTTTGAAGTCAGGTAGCATGATGCCTCCAGCTTTGTTCTTTTGGCTTAGGATTGACTTGGTGATGTGGGCTCTTTTTTGGTTCCATATGAACTTTAAAGTAGTTTTTTCCAATTCTGTGAAGAAAGTCATTGGTAACTTGATGGGGATGGCATTGAATCTGTAAATTACCTTGGGAAGGATGGCCATTTTCATGATATTGATTCTTCCTACCCATGAGCATGGAATGTTCTTCCATTTGTTTGTATCCTCTTTTATTTCCTTGAGCAGTGGTTTGTAGTTCTCCTTGAAGAGGTCCTTCACATCCCTTGTAAGTTGGATTCCTAGGTATTTTATTCTCTTTGAAGCAATTGTGGAGTTCACTCTTGATTTGGCTCTCTGTTTGTCTGTTATTGATGTATAAGAATGCTTGTGATTTTTGCACATTGATTTTGTATCCTGAGACTTTGCTGAAGTTGCTTATCAGCTTAAGGAGATTTTGGGCTGAGACAATGGGGTTTTCTAGATATACTATCATGTCATCTGCAAACAGGGACAATTTGACTTCCTCTTTTCCTAATTGAATACCCTTGATTTCCTTCTCTTGCCTAATTGCCCTGGCCAGAACTTCCAACCCTATGTTGAATAGAAGTGGTGAGAGAGGGCATCCCTGTCTTGTGCCAGTTTTCAAAGGGAATGCTTCCAGTTTTTGCCCATTCAGTATGATATTGGCTGTGGGTTTGTCATAAATAGCTCTTATTATTTTGAGATACGTCCCATCAATACCTAATTTATTGAGAGTTTTGAGCATGAAGGGTTGTTGAATTTTGTCATAGGCCTTTTCTGCATCTATTGAGATAATCATGTGGTTTTTGTCTTTGGTTCTGTTTATATGCTGGATTACATTTATTGATTTGCGTATATTGAACCAGCCTTGCATCCCAGGGATGAAGCCCATTTGATCATGGTGGATAAGCTTTTTGATGTGCTGCTGGATTCTGTTTGCCAGTATTTTATTGAGGATTTTTGCATCAATGTTCATCAAGGATATTGGTCTAAAATTCTCTTTTTTTGTTGTGTCTCTGCCAGGCTTTGGTATCAGGATGATGCTGGCCTCATAAAATGAGTTAGGGAGGATTCCCTCTTTTTCTATTGATTGGAATAGTTTCAGAAGGAATGGTACCAGCTCCTCCTTGTACCTCTGGTAGAATTCGGCTGTGAACCCATCTGGTCCTGGACTTTCTTTGGTTGGTAAACTATTGATTATTGCCACAATTTCAGCTCCTGTTATTGGTCTATTCAGAGATTCAACTTCTTCCTGGTTTAGTCTTGGGAGGGTGTATGTGTTGAGGAATTTATCCATTTCTTCTAGATTTTCTAGTTTATTTGCATAGAGGTGTTGTAATATTCTCTGATGGTAGTTTGTATTTCTGTGGGATCGGTGGTGATATCCCCTTTGTCATTTTTTATTGCATCTATTTGATTCTTCTCTCTTTTTTTCTTTATTAATCTTGCTAGCGGTCTATCAATTTTGTTGATCCTTTTAAAAAACCAGCTCCTGGATTCATTTATTTTTTGAAGGGTTTTTTGTGTCTCTATTTCCTTCAGTTCTGCTCTGATTTTAGTTATTTCTTGCCTTCTGCTAGCTTTTGAATGTGTTTGCTCTTGCTTTTCTAGTTCTTTTAATTGTGATGTTAGGGTGTCAATTTTGGATCTTTCCTGCTTTCTCTTGTGGGCATTTAGTGCTATAAATTTCCCTCTACACACTGCTTTGAATGCATCCCAGAGATTCTGGTGTGTTGTGTCTTGGTTCTCATTGGTTTCAAAGAACATCTTTATTTCTGCCTTCATTTTGTTATGTACCCAGTCGTCATTCAGGAGCAGGTTGTTCAGTTTCCATGTAGTTGAGCGGTTTTGAGTGAGATTCTTAATCCTGAGTTCTAGCTTGATTGCACTGTGATCTGAGAGATAGTTTGTTATAATTTCTGTTCTTTTACATTTATTAAGGAGAGCTTTACTTCCAAGTATATGGTCAATTTTGGAATAGGTGTGGTGTGGTGCTGAAAAAAATGTATATTCTGTTGATTTGGGGTGGAGAGTTCTGTAGATGTCTATTAAGTCTGCTTGGTGCAGAGCTGAGTTCAATTCCTGGGTATCCTTGTTGATTTTCTGTCTCGTTGATCTGTCTAATGTTGACAGTGGGGTATTAAAGTCTCCCATTATTAATGTGTGGGAGTCTAAGTCTCTTTGTAGGTCACTCAGGACTTGCTTTATGAATCTGGGTGCTCCTGTATTGGGTGCATATATATTTAGGATAGTTAGCTCTTCTTGTTGAATTAATCCCTTTACCATTATGTAATGGCCTTCTTTGTCTCTTTTGATCTTTGTTGGTTTAAAGTCTGTTTTATGAGAGACTAGGATTGCAACCCCTGCCTTTTTTTGTTTTCTATTTGCTTGGTAGATCTTCCTCCATCCTTTTATTTTGAGCCTATGTGTGTCTCTGCACGTGAGATGGGTTTCCTGAATACAGCACACTGATGGGTCTTGAGTCTTTATCCAATTTGCCAGTCTGTGTCTTTTAATTGGAGCATTTAGTCCATTTACATTTAAAGTTAATACTGTTATGTGTGAATCTGATCCTGTCATTATGATGTTAGCTGGTTATTTTGCTCGTTAGTTGATGCAGTCTCTTCCTAGTCTCGATGGTCTTTACATTTCGGTATGATTTTGCAGTGGCTGGTACCGGTTGTGCCTTTCCATGTTTAGCGCTTCCTTCAGGAGCTCTTTTAGGGCAGGCCTGGTGGTGACAAAATCTCTCAGCATTTGCTTGTCTGTAAAGTATTTTATTTCTCCTTCACTTATGAAGCTTAGTTTGGCAGGATATGAAATTCTGGGTTTAAAATTCTTTTCTTTAAGAATGTTGAATATTGGTCCCCACTCTCTTCTGGCTTGTAGAGTTTCTGCCGAGAGATCTGCTGTTAGTCTGATGGGCTTCCCTTTGATCGTAACCCGACCTTTCTCTCTGGCTGCCCTTAACATTTTTTCCTTCATTTCAACTTTGGTGAATAAACACTCTATGGTTAATAAAGTTTTGAGAAATTTTCTGTGTTATATTTTGTTGATTTTTCCCCATCCATATTATTATTCCAAGCTTTCTGGAATTTCTAGTTTGGATATTAACCTCCCTGAACTATATCTCAAATCTTAAAAATTTATCTCTGATAATTTTTGTAATTCATTTAATTTTTTTCATGCTCAGCTTACTGTGAGAATATTCTCAAATTTATATTCTAACTTTATGATTTGATTACTTCATATGCAAAGGCAGATACACCCAGACACAAGAATTTTTGTTCTCTTCATGTGACTTTTATATTGTATTCTGTTCTTATTTCATGGATATAATATCTTTTCTTATTACATACATACTCTTTCATTATATGTTTAAGGCTTTACCATGGTCTTTTTTCTCTGATTTTCTGATTTATAACTGCTTTTGTTTAAAATTTTGATTTATAACTCTACTTCTGTTTTATCAGAGGTTTCATAAAAATTCCATCTTTAGACATTTAAAGCAATAAATCCTGTCAGAAATATCAATATAAGCATGCTCAAAGTTCGAATGTTGGATTTTATAGTAAGAAGAGCTCATTTGTTTGATTAGTAGAGCTGAAAATTTCAGTGTCTGTTGATTTATGTTTTTGTATTTGCCATTATGCCATAGAGATATTTTAGCATTTTTTAACAGAGAAGATTCAAGTATTTTTACAGTATTAAAGACAGATAAAGAGAAAAATGGGTGTTTAAATTTTATTTTAATTCAAAATTTACTTTAATTATTTTTAGTGTGTTATTGTGGCTCCCTGTAGAAGTTTAGAGTCATTTTAGTTCAAATACTTTAACGATCATCTGCAAGGGTACTCTTTAAGTGCTTACTGAACGTACTGTGGTGCACATCCTTACTTTTTGACACTGAAAGATGGCCCAAACTTATCTTGTATACTTCCTGAACCCATCCTATAAATATATTTAGTGAACTCTGGTTCTTTTAATTGGAGAATGGAAACTAAGATCCAGATCCTTTTTGGGTTACCACAGTGTCATTATTTCTAGACCCTCTTAAATGGTCCTCTAGGCCCAGACAAAACAAGGCATAGATACATACACAAATACAGGTGTGTATACTAGTATGTGTGCATACGCATTTCTGTAAATATTTTCTGTTACCAATTTTTCTATATCAGATTAAGCACAAATTCATACTAGTGTCTCTGACTCTAATCTACTATTATGTGAATTGTTCTGCCCATCTTCTCTTGCTTATCTGTAACTTCCAACTCACACAGTGAGAAATCTGACTTCTATCATTTGCCATCCATTTGCCTAATTGTTCAATTCCAGTATACACATAAGAGTATTCAAACTTTTTATCCAACCCCTGTGGTAAACTATTTTATTAACCAGAATATAGTAGTTATGTTCAGTTCTTTGACTTTAGTATTACAAACTCTATATTAGAGTTACTATTCCGTCAACCTTCTTCAGTAAGGTTGTTTCATACTTTTTTTTTTTTCTTTGAGATGAAGTCTCACTCTGTTGCCCAGGCTGGAGTGCAATGGCGTGATCTCAGCTCACTGCAACCTCCGCCTCCCGGGTTTGGGTTCAATAAATTATGCTGCCTCAGCCTCCCAAGTTGCTAGGATTATAGTCGCCTGCCACCATGCCCAGCTAATTTTTGTATTTTTAGTAGAGATGGACTTTCGCCATGTTGACCAGGCTGGTCTCAAACTCCTGACTTCAGGTGATCTGCCCACCTCGGCCTTCCAAAGTGCTGACATTACAGACTTGAGCCACCGCGCCCAGCCAGTTTCATACATTTTGAACACAGTCACATTGTTTTGTCACATTCTTTATTCCACAATTGAATCATTACACTTCCTACATGATATTTTAAAAATTTGCATTCATTAAGGTTTATATTTTTGTGCCATATAATTCAATGGATTTTGACAAATGCAATGCCATGTATCCTGCTATAGTATGGATGTTTCCCTGAACCTCATGTTGAAATTTGATCTATGGTGTTGAAGGTGAGGCCTAATGGAAGGTGTCTGGGTTATAGGAGCAGAGTCTTTATGAATAAATTAATCACCTCCCTGTGGTGATGGGGGCCTGAGTGAGTTCTTGCACTTAGTTTCTATGAGAGCTGGTGGTTAAAGATAGTCTGCTTCCCCCACCCCACCTTACATGCTTCCTCTGTCACCGTGTACTCTCTGCACTTACTGGTTCCCCTTTGTTTTCTGCCATGAATGAAAGCAGCCTGAGGCTTTTACCAGAGGCCCAGTGTTCAAGCCAGCAGCACAGTGAGCCAAATAAATCTTTTTTTCTTTCTAAATTACCCAGCCTAAGGTCAACTTTTAAATAGGAAAAAAAAAAAAATCCCTTGTGCTTCACCTATCCAACCCTGCCTGCCCAATCCAAATCCCTGGCAACCGCTGATCATTTTATACTCACTACTGTTTTGTTTTTCCAGAATTTTATATTACTGGTATAATACAGTATGTAACCTTTCAGACTGCTTCCTTATACTTAGCAACATGTACTCAACAATATTCATGTTGTTTCCTTGTTTGGTAACTCAACCTTTTTAATGTATAATAACATTTAAGGGTATGGTTGTATTGCACTTCATTTATTAATTTGTTTATAGAAGGATATCTTCGTTGACTCCAGGTTTCAGTAACATGAATAAAATTTCTCTAAACATTTGAATTTTTGTGCTGACATTGTGTCCAGAATTGGTGGGTTCTTGGTCTTGCTGACTTCAAGAATGAAGCCGCAGACCCTCACAGTTAGTGTTACACTTCTTAAAGATGGTATGTCTGGAGTTTCTTGCTTCTGGTGGGTTCGTGGTCTCGCTGACTTCGGGAGTGAAGCTGCATACCTTCGCAGTGAGTGTTACAGTTCATAAAGGTTGTGCGTCCGTAATTGTTCCTCCCTCCCATCCAGAGTTGTTCGTCCTTCTCAAAGGGCTCGTGGTCTTGCTGTCTTCAGGGGTGAAGCCACAGACCTTTCCCATAAGTGTTACAGCTCATAAAGGCAGCACAGACCCAAACAATGAGCAGCAGCAAGATTTATTTTAAACAGCAAATGAACAAGGCTTCCACAGCAAGGAAGAGGACCCCCACAGGGTTACCGCCCTTGGCTTGGGCAGCCTGCTTTTATTCACTTATCTGACCCCACCCACATCCTGCTGATTGGTCCATTTTACAGAG
The DNA here is from genome assembly GCF_028885625.2 of Pongo pygmaeus. Lineage (NCBI taxonomy): Eukaryota > Metazoa > Chordata > Mammalia > Primates > Hominidae > Pongo > Pongo pygmaeus. The sequence goes on along the minus strand of NC_072373.2, from coordinate 125,367,373 downwards.
AGCTGATTGGTCCATTTTACAAAGAGATGATTGGTCCATTTTTTACAGAGAGCTGATTGGTCCGTTTTGACAGGGTGCTGATAGGTGCATTTACAAACCTTTAGCTAGACACAGAGTGCTGATTGGTGTGTTTACAATCCTTTAGCTAGATACACAAGTTCTCCAAGTCCACACCCATCCCAGAAGCCCAGCTGGCTTCACCTCTCACTCACACTCACGGCTGACTTTGTGGCACCTAGCCCAGGCACTCGGGCAGCCCAGAGGGAGCTCATTCCCCCATCAAGCCCAGCAGGTGCCAGCTGGCCCTGCTGAGTGTGGGACCCGTGGAGCTCACATCCACCCAGAACCCCAGCTACCATGGGCGCCTCTCTCTCCATACCTCCCATTGACCAGAGGGAGCCGGCTCCAGCCTCCGCCAGCCCCAGAGAGTGGCCCCCACAGTGCAGCTGACACAGAGGCAGAGGAGGTGCCAAGAGGGAGCGAGGGCTGCTAGCACTTCATCTCTCAACATCAGCTTTCCAAATTTTTAAGTCAATACGCCAGGAGCATGATTGGTGGATAATATGGTAGATAACGTTTAGCTTTTCAAGAAACTGTAAAGCTGTTTCCAAAGTGGCTGTACAATTTTGCAACCCACCAGCAATGAATAAGTGTTGCTATAGCTACACATTCTCAGTAATATTTAGTATTGACAGTTTTTTTCATGTTTACTATTCTAACAGGTGTGTAGGGTTTCACCTTGTTATTTTGATTTTCAATGCTCTAATTACAAGCAAACTAAAGCATATTTTCTTATGCCTATTTTCCATCTTTATAATTTTTAGTAAAGGGTCAATTCGTGTATTTGTCAATTTAAAAAATGTATTGTTTTTCTTCTTATTGTTGAATTTTAAAAGTTATTTTTATATGTTGAATCCACATTTTTCATCAGATATGTGCTTTGCAAATATATTCTCCCAATCTATGGTATATCTATTTATTCTCTTAACAGTGTATTTCATGGAGGAGAAGTTTTCAATCTTAATAAAGTACAACTTATCAATTTTTTATATGTCATGCTTTGAATGTAATCTCAAGATCCATTGCCAAACTCAAGATCTCATAGCTTTTCTCCTATCTTTTCTTCTATAATTTTTATAGATTTGAATTTTACATTTAAATTTATTATCCATTTTGTATTAATCTTAGCAATAGCTGTAAGGTCAGTTTTTAATTTCTTTTTCCGTAACCACTTCTTGAAAAGACAATTATTTCTCCATTGATCATTTTTGCGTTTTTGTTTAAAAGCAGTTGACCATATGTGTGTGGGTCCATTTCTGGGCTTTTTTGTTCCAGTGATATACTTGTCTGTTCTCAGACCAGTACATCACTATTTCAATTACTGTAGTTTTATTGTGAAGTCTGGACATCAGGTAATGCCTAGCCTTCGGTTTTGTTAATCAGCATTTTATTGGCAATACTGGGTCATTTTTCTACATAAACCTTAGAATCAGATCATTGATAGTCACAAAATAGCTTGCTAGTGTTTTGATTAGATTTTGTTGAATCTATAAGTCAAGTTGGAATGAATTCATATCTTAGCAATATTAAGCTTTCCATTCAATGACCGAAAATAGCTAATTATTTCTTAGGTCTTTGATATATTTCTTCAGTTTTATAGTTTACATATACATTCTGTACACATTTTATTAGACTTATAATTAAGCATTTTATTTTTTGGTGCTATTGAAAATGATTGTGATTTAATTTTAAATTATAATTTTTCATTACTGTTACATAGGAAACCAATTAACGTTTTAATACAACTCTTGTAATATAAGTTAACATCTGTGTGCTACTTTGTATGCATCCCATGGCATCTGATTTAGGCAAAATGATTTGGGGTGTGATTCTTTGTACTTGCCTGTGTCTCCATTTGGGGGTTACAGTTTACCCTGTGACATCAATTTTCTGAAGGATTCAACAAAAATAATTGTTTTTCAGTGTCAGCATTTTTTTTTTTTTTGGTCATGGCAGAAGTGAGAGTTTCAAGATTATTACATGTTGATCTCCCTCTCAAGTTTTCTTATTACTTGTAATTTACACAAATCAATATCTGGTTTCTTTATAAATTTGGTTCATGTATAGTTGAATATTGTTGACAATCTTTGTATTATAATTGATGTGTTGAGTCCATCCACATTTAAAGTAATGTTTAAGATAGTTGAATTAATGCTTATTTTTATAAATGTTTTCTATTTGTTACACTTGTCATTTACTTGTTTATTTCCCCTACTTTTCTACCTTTTCTGATTTTCATTGAGCATTTTATATGATTAAATTTATTTGTATCCTAGCATCTCCATTAGACTTATTTTAAATATTTAGAGTTTGTAACATACAAATGATACAAGTGCACCTTCAAATAACACTATATTACTTTATGGATAACCACTAGCACGTTGTTACGTATTATTTCCAATTCGACTATTACTTCTCTTATGAAAAGATTTTCAGTCATTTTTCATGTCCTTGTGCAATAATCACCCAATATATTTTCACTTTTATTGTCTTCAAGTTATTTTTTAAATTAAGATTTTTTTAAAGCTTAATCTAAACCTCATTTTATGCCACCTCTGACACTTTTTCTTTTTTCATAGTGATCCTAGTTTTGAATCTATATAATTTATCTTGTCTCTGAAGAACTTTTTTTTAAAGTTCCTTGCCATTAATGTGTATTTGCAACGGATGCCCACAGGTTGTGTTTGTCTAAATAAGAATTCATTTCTCTTTTACTTTTGAACGCTAATTTCAGTGGATAAAGAATTTTTTGTTCATGGGTTTATTTTTTTCCTTCCAATATTTAAAATATCATTCCACTATCTTTTTGCTTGTATGGTTTCTCATGAGAAGTCTGCTGTAATTCTTATATAGCCAAGGTGTTTCCTACTCAACTCCTTCTGCAGTCTCTTTCGGGATATTTTCTTTGTGTTAGTTTGCCTGCAGTTTGAATATAATATGCCCAGGTGTTTTGTCTTGTCTTATTTTGTTTTCATATTTGTTTCCTTATTTTTTTATATCTGTTATGTGTTTTTAATTGGGAAAAATTCACAGCTATTATTAACCCTAATAGTTCTGCAGCTCTGTTCTGTCTTCTATTTTTTTCAGATATCACTAATATTAATGTGTGATACCTTTGGAAATTTTCCCAAATTTTGTGCATATTTTATTTCAAGATGTTTCCTCTGCATTTCAGTTTTGGAATATTCTATTGATCTATCTTTAAACTCAATGTTGCTTTTTCTTCTGCTGTGTCCAGTCTTCTGATGACACTGTCAGTGCTAGGCTTCATATATGTTATAGTATTTTTGAGATATTCTTTAGTCCTGTTACAATTTTTTTATTTCTAGCTTTTCCTTTAGAATCTTTCTTTGAGTTTCTATTGCTCTGCTAATGTAATCTATTTTCCTTACATGTTATCTATTTTTTCATTAGAGCCATGAAAATATTAATAATAATTATTTTAAATTCTCTGTCTAATAATTTCAATATCTGTGTCATATCTGAGTCTGGTATTGATGATTGCTTAGTTACTTCATATTGTATTTTTCTTGGCTTTTAGCATGGCTTATGATTTTTGTTGAAAATCAGAAATATTGTATTGAGTAATAACATCTGTGGTAAGTACACCTTTAGTGTGAGGGTTTATGTAAATCTGAATAGGAGTTGTGCTGTGTTTAATATTTTCTATAACTGTAGTTACCAGAGGTTTAACTTTTTTCTAATGTCCTTGTTTTTGTCTTCACTTTTGACTTTCTACTTTCCTATGTACCCTCCTCAGAAAAAATTTGCCTCTTTTCCCACTTTCAGATGCAATCTACTGTAATTACACTAAAGCACCTGTTGGCTTGATGTTAATATGTGAAGATGAGGAAGCAGCGTAAATCTTATGATTAAATCTCAGTCTTTTAGTAATCCTGTGTCTCTGAACTGTGACATTCCCAACTGTCTCCCCAGTGCTGTAAATTTTTTTCCCTCCTATGTGTGAGAGAAATGTTAAGAGGTGCTAGAGTGTGAAGAAATGTCTTCCTGCAACTAAAGACATATTCTGATAAAGTATTTCCCTCTGGAGAGTCAGTCTTTTTAATAGATAATGTTCTGAACATATTTCAGAATGCTTAATTTCCAGTCTCCCTGCTGTCTGTCAGCGATATTTCTTAGCTTTACAATATGAGAGCTGGTGGGATTCCAAGACATAACCACAAAAACGTGTTGGCACCCGTATACTAGAGCCCTTGGAGTTTCTTACTCTTTTTCCAGTCTACATTTAAGCTCTAGCAATTTATTATAATGAACATTTTAGTATTCCTAAAAATCTGTGGCTCCAGTAACTTCTGCTCCAGGGTATCAAATCATGGCTGAGACCCTCTGGACTTCTTATCTCCATATTTTCAGGATGGTGGTGGTTTGCACTACAAATTCAGTTTACTGATAGTCCAAAAAAAATCACTGATTTTTAGTTTACTCATTGGTTTATTTTTTCTAAGAACAGGAGAGATTTTCAAGGTTTCATATGTCACATTTGAAAAAGGTGGGTTTTTTGATATATTTTATTGTTTATGTGTTTTATGCTGGAATTACACATGTATTTCAGTCTTTGGTCTATAATTCTCTACTCTGATTTGTCTAATTTGCCATTAAAGTATACCTTTTATCTTAATTTTATCTTTTGTTTCCCAGTTGTAATATTTCTATCTGATTCCTTGTTATCTTTTTATTTTTTTGCTAAAATATTTCATCTTGTCACTTAAAATTTTTTAACATAACACATTTATTAAAAATATATATATACATATTAGCCCTAACATCTGAATAATGTTTGCTGTCATTATTATTGATATTTTATTTGTTTCTTGTAAATCTTGTCATTTTTACATAATTTAATTGAATGCTAAAAATTGAATTAAAAAATTAGCATGATTTGAAATTCTTAATCCTGTTACCTTTCATCAGAAATAATATATTCTTGCTTTCCAGGGGTTGATTAATTAGGCACAGATAACCTTTAATCAAATGACTGGAAGATATACTTCACTCTTGGTGATCTCTAGATTTTGACAATTTCTTTTATCACTAAGGCCTATTCCTTTCTGTTCCCTAACAGTCATGCTTGACTTCTTTGTTGGACATTAAACTTCAATGCTTCGGCCACTATTTATGTGACTGTAAAAAGCTCTGCCAAATGTTTTGCCTCTCAGCACCTATTTTAAAATTGAAAAATGCTTCAAAAGGCAAAACTTATCCAGGCTTCTACTTTTTGCGTGATCTTTGTCTCTCACATCCTTTTTTTTGCCTTCCAAATATAGGTTTTTTACTTGTCTTCACTGAGACAGTTGTTTTCAGTTAAGCTGTTCCTCTATCGCTGGGAGCAGAAATCCTGTAGTAATTATTTATACAAACTGCATGTTAATTGTTTTACTCGTTAAAAATATACACAAAATAATATTAAAAATTGATGAGTGAAAATTTGTAAAATTGTAGTCAAATAATGAATATTAAAGAGTGAATTTATAAAACATAAATAACAATAAAGAATAAACTTTGTTTAAAATATATATTAAAATGTTTGAAAACTTTCTTAACAAGACCTGTCTTATTGATGTGAATCTATATAAAAACTAGAATACCATTATTTTTAGCACAGCACAAAATGTTTCCTGAAGGCTTTGGATACAGCTTTTGAAAGTGCCTCACTTTTTTTTTTCTAGTATACTCTCATTTTTCTAGGACATTATCATTTGTTTCAGAGGTACTATATTCCTTCTTTTTTTATTATTATTATTATTATTATTATTATTATACTTTAGGCTCTATGGTACATGTGCACAAAATGCAGGTAAGTTACATATGTATACATGTGCCATGCTGGTGCGCTACACCCACCAACTCGTCATCTAGCATTAGGTATATCTCCCAATGCTATCCCTCCCCCCTCTCCCCACCCCACAACAGTCCCCGAAGTGTGATGTTCCCCTTCCTGTGTCCATGTGTTCTCATTGTTCAATTCCCACCTATGAGTGAGAATATGCGGTGTTTGGTTTTTTGTTCTTGCGATAGTTTACTGAGAATGATGATTTCCAATTTCATCCATGTCCCTACAAAGGACGTGAACTCATCATTTTTTATGGCTGCATAGTATTCCATGGTGTATATGTGCCACATTTTCTTAATCCAGTCTATCATTGTTGGACATTTGGGTTGGTTCCAAGTCTTTGCTATTGTGAATAATGCCGCAATAAACATACGTGTGCATGTGTCTTTATAGCAGCATGATTTATAGTCCTTTGGGTATATACCCAGTAATGGGATGGCTGGGTCAAATGGAATTTCTAGTTCTAGATCCCTGAGGAATTGCCACACTGACTTCCACAAGGGTTGAACTAGTTTACAGTCCCACCAACAGTGTAAAAGTGTTCCTATTTCTCCACATCCTCTCCAGCACCTGTTGTTTCCTGACTTTTTAATGATTGCCGTTCTAACTGGTGTGAGATGGTATCTCATTGTGGTTTTGATTTGCATTTCTCTGATGGCCAGTGATGGTGAGCATTTTTTCATGTGTTTTTTGGCTGCATAAATGTCTTCTTTTGAGAAGTGTCTGCTCATGTCCTTCGCCCACTTTTTGATGGGGTTGTTTGTTTTTTTCTTCTAAATTTGTTGGAGTTCATTGTAGATTCTGGATACTAGCCCTTTGTCAGATGAGTAGGTTGAGAAAATTTTCTCCCATTTTGTAGGTTGCCTGTTCACTCTGATGGTAGTTTCCTTTGCTGTGCAGAAGCTCTTTAGTTTAATTAGATCCCATTTGTCAATTTTGGCTTTTGTTGCCATTGCTTTTGGTGTTTTAGACATGAAGTCCTTGCCCATGCCTATGTCCTGAATGGTATTGCCTAGGTTTTCTTCTAGGGTTTTTATGGTTTTAGGTCTAACATTTAAGTCTTTAATCCATCTTGAATTAATTTTTGTATAAGGTGTAAGGAAGGGATCCAGTTTCAGCTTTCTACATATGGCTAGCCAGTTTTCCCAGCACCATTTATTAAATAGGGAATCCTTTCCCCATTGCTTGTTTTTCTCAGGTTTGTCAAAGATCAGATAGTTGTAGATATGTGGCGTTATTTCTGAGGGCTCTGTTCTGTTCCATTTATCTATATCTCTGTTTTGGTACCAGTACCATGCTGTTTTGGTTACTGTAGCCTTGTAGTATAGTTTGAAGTCAGGTAGCGTGATGCCTCCAGCTTTGTTCTTTTGGCTTAGGATTGACTTGGCGATGCAGGCTCTTTTTTGGTTCCATATGAACTTTAAAGTAGTTTTTTCCAATTCTGTGAAGAAAGTCATTGGTAACTTGATGGGGATGGCATTGAATCTGTAAATTACCTTGGGAAGGATGGCCATTTTCATGATATTGATTCTTCCTACCCATGAGCATGGAATGTTCTTCCATTTGTTTGTATCCTCTTTTATTTCCTTAAGCAGTGGTTTGTAGTTCTCCTTGAAGAGGTCCTTCACATCCCTTGTAAGTTGGATTCCTAGGTATTTTATTCTCTTTGAAGCAATTGTGAATGGGAGTTCACTCATGATTTGGCTCTCTGTTTGTCTGTTATTGATGTATAAGAATGCTTGTGATTTTTGTACATTGATTTTGTATCCTGAGACTTTGCTGAAGTTGCTTATCAGCTTAAGGAGATTTTGGGCTGAGACAATGGGGTTTTCTAGATATACAATCATGTCATCTGCAAACAGGGACAATTTGACTTCCTCTTTTCCTAATTGAATACCCTTGATTTCCTTCTCTTGCCTAATTGCCCTGGCCAGAACTTCCAACACTATGTTGAATAGAAGTGGTGAGAGAGGGCATCCCTGTCTTGTGCCAGTTTTCAAAGGGAATGCTTCCAGTTTTTGCCCATTCAGTATGATATTGGCTGTGGGTTTGTCATAAATAGCTCTTATTATTTTGAGATACGTCCCATCAATACCTAATTTATTGAGAGTTTTTAGCATGAAGGGTTGTTGAATTTTGTCAAAGGCCTTTTCTGCATCTATTGAGATAATCATGTGGTTTTTGTCTTTGGTTCTGTTTATATGCTGGATTACATTTATTGATTTGCGTATATTGAACCAGCCTTGCATCCCAGGGATGAAGCCCACTTGATCATGGTGGATAAGCTTTTTGATGTGCTGCTGGATTCTGTTTGCCAGTATTTTATTGAGGATTTTTGCATCAATGTTCATCAAGGATATTGGTCTAAAATTCTCTTTTTTTGTTGTGTCTCTGCCAGGCTTTGGTATCAGGATGATGCTGGCCTCATAAAATGAGTTAGGGAGGATTCCCTCTTTTTCTATTGATTGGAATAGTTTCAGAAGGAATGGTACCAGCTCCTCCTTGTACCTCTGGTAGAATTCGGCTGTGAACCCATCTGGTCCTGGACTTTTTTTGGTTGGTAAGCTATTGATTATTGCCACAATTTCAGATCCTGTTATTGGTCTATTCAGAGATTCAACTTCTTCCTGGTTTAGTCTTGGGAGGGTGTATGTGTTGAGGAATTTATCCATTTCTTCTAGATTTTCTAGTTTATTTGCATAGAGGTGTTTGTAATATTCTCTGATGGTAGTTTGTATTTCTGTGGGATCAGTGGTGATATCCCCTTTATCATTTTTTATTGCATCTATTTGATTCTTCTCTCTTTTTTTCTTTATTAATCTTGCTAGCGGTCTATCAATTTTGTTGATCCTCTCAAAAAACCAGCTTCTGGATTCATTGATTTTTTGAAGGGTTTTTTGTGTCTCTATTTCCTTCAGTTCTGCTCTGATTTTAGTTATTTCTTGCCTTCTGCTAGCTTTTGAATGTGTTTGCTCTTGCTTTTCTAGTTCTTTTAATTGTGATGTTAGGGTGTCAATTTTGGATCTTTCCTGCTTTCTCTTGTGGGCATTTAGTGCTATAAATTTCCCTCTACACACTGCTTTGAATGCATCCCAGAGATTCTGGTATGTTGTGTCTTGGTTCTCGTTGGTTTCAAAGAACATCTTTATTTCTGCCTTCATTTCGTTATGTACCCAGTAGTCATTCAGGAGCAGGTTGTTCAGTTTCCACGTAGTTGAGCGGTTTGGAGTGAGATTCTTAATCCTGAGTTCTAGCTTGATTGCACTGTGATCTGAGAGATAGTTTGTTATAATTTCTGTTCTTTTACATTTATTGAGGAGAGCTTTACTTCCATGTATATGGTCAATTTTGGAATAGGTGTGGTGTGGTGCTGAAAAAAATGTATATTCTGTTGATTTGGGGTGGAGAGTTCTGTAGATGTCTATTAGGTCTGCTTGGTGCAGAGCTGAGTTCAATTCCTGGGTATCCTTGTTGATTTTCTGTCTCGTTGATCTGTCTAATGTTGACAGTGGGGTGTTAAAGTCTCCCATTATTAATGTTTGGGAGTCTAAGTCTCTTTGTAGGTCACTCAGGACTTGCTTTATGAATCTGGGTGCTCCTGTATTGGGTGCATATATATTTAGGATAGTTAGCTCTTCTTGTTGAATTAATCCCTTTACCATTATGTAATGGCCTTCTTTGTCTCTTTTGATCTTTGTTGGTTTAAAGTCTCTTTTATCAGAGACTAGGATTGCAACCCCTGCCTTTTTTTATTTTCCATTTGCTTGGTAGATCTCCTCCATCCTTTTATTTTGAGCCTATGTGTGTCTCTGCACGTGAGATGGGTTTCCTGAATACAGCACACTGATGGGTCTTGAGTCTTTATCCAATTTGCCAGTGTGTGTCTTTTAATTGGAGCATTTAGTCCATTTACATTTAAAGTTAATATTGTTATGTGTGAATCTGATCCTGTCATTATGACGTTAGCTGGTTATTTTGCTCGTTAGTTGATGCAGTCCCTTCCTAGTCTCGATGGTCTTTACAATTCGGTATGATTTTGCAGTGGCTGGTACCGGTTGTGCCTTTCCATGTTTAGCGCTTCCTTCAGGAGCTCTTTTAGGGCAGGCCTGGTGGTGACAAAATCTCTTAGCATTTGCTTGTCTGTAAAGTATTTTATTTCTCCTTCACTTATGAAGCTTAGTTTGGCAGGATATGAAATTCTGGGTTGAAAATTCTTTTCTTTAAAAATGTTGAATATTGGCCCCCACTCTCTTCTGGCTTGTAGGGTTTCTGCCAAGAGATCCGCTGTTAGTCTGATGGGCTTCCCTTTGATGGTAACCCGACCTTTCTCTCTGGCTGCCCTTAACATTTTTTCCTTCATTTCAACTTTGGTAAATCTGACAATTATGTGTCTTGGAGTTGCTCTTCTCGAGGAGTATCTCTGTGGCGTTCTCTGTATTTCCTGAATCTGAATGTTGGCCTGCCTTGCTAGATTGGGGAAGTTCTCCTGGATAATATCCTGCAGAATGTTTTCCAACTTGTTTCCATTCTCCCCGTCACTTTCAGGTACACCAATCAGACGTAGATTTGGTCTTTTCACATAGTCCCACATTTCTTGGAGGCTTTGCTCATTTCTTTTTATTCTTTTTTCTTTAAACTTCCCTTCTCGCTTCATTTCATTCATTTCATCTTCCAGGGCTGATATCCTTTCTTCCATTTGATCGCATCGGCTCCTGAGGCTTCTGCATTCTTCACGTAGTTCTCGAGCCTTGGTTTTCAGCTCCATCAGCTCCTTTAAGCACTTCTCTGTATTGGTTATTCTAGTTATACATTCTTCTAAATTTTTTTCAAAGTTTTCAACTTCTTTGCCTTTGGTTTGAATATCCTCCCGTAGCTCGGAGTAATTTGATCGTCTGAAGCCTTCTTCTCTCAGCTCGTCAAAGTCATTCTCCATCCAGCTTTGTTCCGTTGCTGGTGAGGAACTGCGTTCCTTTGGAGGAGGAGAGGTGCTCTGCATTTTAGAGTTTCCAGTTTTTCTGCTCTGTTTTTTCCCCATCTTTGTGGTTTTATCTACTTTTGGTCTTTGATGATGGTGATGTACAGATGGGTTTTTGGTGTGGATGTCCTTTCTGCTAGTTTTCCTTCTAACAGACAGGACCCTCAGCTGCAGGTCTGTTGGAGTACCTGGCCAGCCGTGTGAGGTGTCAGTCTGCCCCTGCTGGGGGGTGCCTCCCAGTTAGGCTGCTCGGGGGTCAGGGGTCAAGGACCCACTTGAGGAGGCAGTCAGCCTGTTCTCAGATCTCCAGCTGCATGCTGGGAGAACCACTGCTCTCCTCAAAGCTGTCAGACAGGGACATTTAAGTCTGCAGAGGTTACTGCTGTCTTTTTGTTTGTCTGTGCCCTGCCCCCAGAGGTGGAGCCTACAGAGGCAGGCAGGCCTCCTTGCGCTGTGGTGGGCTCCACCCAGCTCAAGCTTCCAGGCTGCTTTGTTTACCTAAGCGAGCCTGGGCAATGGCGGGCGCCCCTCCCCCAGCCGCGCTGCTGACTTGCTGTTTGGTCTCTGACTGCTGTGCTAGCAATCAGCGAGACTCCGTGGGCGTAGGACCCTCTGAGCCAGGTGCGGGCTATACTCTCCTGGGGCACCGTTTCCTAAGCCCGTCGGAAAAACATAGTATTCGGGTGGGAGTGGCCCGACTTTCCAGGTGCCGTCTGTCACCCCTGGAAAGGGAACTCCCTGACCCCTTGCGCTTCCCCAGTGAGTCAATGCCTCGCCCCTGCTTCGGCTGGCGCACGGTGCACTCACCCACTGACCTGCGCCCAGTGTCTGGCACTCCCTAGTGAGATGAACACGGTACCTCAGATGGAAATGCAGAAATCACCTGTCTTCTGCGTCGCTGGCGCTGGGAGCTGTAGACCGGAGCTGTTCCTATTCGGCCATCTTGGCTCCTCCCTCCTATATTCCTTCTTATGAATTTCTCCTGAAAGTAATAATTCCAAGAAATATTGGGAATATCTATCTAAAGTGTTCAACAATGAGGGAAATTAGATCTTAATGTAAATGTTTGTATGGTATGTTTTTTATATTCAATGAAAATAATATAATTTAAGCCACTAGGCCTGCAGCAATATATCCTGAAGGATATAATCTAATCTCTAATTTTCAACCAATGTAAATGATGATAATTATAATGTGAATGATACAACAAACACTCATAAAAATGAGAATGGTCTTAATAACATTTAAATGCTTTTTTCTCCCCACTATCTAATGATGATGTGCATTTGTTTTTTGACAGCCTGGTAGATGCTTTCTTGGATAATGTTTATATATTAAGCTGTAAAATAAGTGTATATGCCTTGTTAGAACTGTCCTGTAGTATTATGTGAATAATTTTGTTATGTATAGAAAATGTTGGCCATAGCATTTATTTCTGTCATTTCCTCTATTTATTTATTTTTTTCGTTAAACCTACCCCTGGTCCAACAGCTCTTTGCCTGCCATTTTCCATGAGAGTAATTTGTATTTTGTTTTTTAGCATAGCATAAATTAGAATTATTCTTGTCTCTTCTCTTTGGACCATCCAACTGATGAAAGTCTTCATTTTAAAGAATTGATATCAAAATAACACCTCAGAAGAATTTTCATGATGTCATATGTACCTTTTTTCTAATCTTTAGTAATTTCTACTTGTTATAAAAATTAATCAATTTTTTTATTCATATCTATGTACATAACTTTTATCATCTTCTACCCATTTAAATTAACACATTAAACCTAAATTATACCTTGTTTTTTCTGCCCCTTTTATTGTCAGTCTTCCTCCTATCTTAACTACAGTTCACTGTGAAAATAGAAATATGAATGATCAGAATACTTTAAAATATATAGCCAATATAATTCTAAAGTGTATTTTACCTAATTTATAAAAATATCATGGATATAATAAATCAAAAAAGCACTATAAAAAAAAATCCATGAGCTAAATAAATTGAAAAGGGAGAAGGTGAATAAAAATGTAAATTTTCTTGAACATCTGTGATGATAAAGAAAGTCTGAGAACTTAACACTGGGTTACTTTGAAAAGAAGAAGAAAATAAAAATGCCATGAAGTTTTTATTATCTAATAAACAAAGCATACTTTTTTTAAACCATGGGCTTGTTTTACTTATAGCTCTAAATTCTGAAAAGAATATGATGAGCTGCTTTTTGTATTCGAGACTTTAAAGCATATATAAAAATGATTTATTTCTGTTGTCTTGAAGTTTTATGTACATTGACTGCAATTCTTAAGAAAATCTTCAATAAAACTTAAATGCAAAATTTTATCATAATCCTTTATGGGTAATAATGGGAATTAGAAGCTGATATATACTATCTAGGAGTGTAGCTTTATGGTATTAATAGTGAGAGATGATAGTCAACTCATGTCAAAGTACTGATTTATAACTATTTCTGTTAGTTTGATAGTGAAATTCATGTTGGATAATTCAAAACAGAAATACCAAAAGAGTCTTGATGGACAGATATTGTTTCTTTACATGAAAGAAGATACATGGTAAATATACGGGAAGATACCATTTTATAAATGTGCAACTTATGAATGTTGCATCAGCTGTCATTTTATTAATAAAAAGTAGAACCCTTACACAAAAAGTGAATTGCAGTAATACATGGAGACAAAAACAACTTTTTTTTTTCTTAAAAAGGTACTCTGGGGTTATAATATGCTTTATTATAGCCAAAATGTTCCAAATCTTTCATTAAATTTTGTACATTATATCATGGGTTCTCTCAGGCTTTTGGTATATCAGGCAGTCCTACCTTTCATGAATTTCCCCCCTGAAGTACAACTGGCAGAAAACCAAACTGATTTTAAAGAAAGGGAACTTCTATATTTCTGTGAATGATAATTCTGTAAATTCTTAATGAGGGACTGTAGTGCTCTAATTTTTCAGCAATTTCTATTCTGCTTCCTTCAATAGAAGGCTTTTGGATTTGAGTTTAGAGCTCAGGAGAAATTCCCCAAGTAGCTACAGAGAAAGAAACAGGAACAGTTTCAGCAGCCAGAGGAGAAATATCTGAGTGTAGAAATCTGATAAATGCTGGTAAGAAGTTTCACCCAATTTACCCTTAGAGGCTCTTGCTACAATTTTGAAGACTGCGATCTATCTAAGAGTAGAATTTAGGGGCTGTTCTAGGTTGATTAACAATGCTAGAGATAGTAAAATTTAGTTACGTGAGAGGAGCTGAGGTTAATTTGAAGTAGGAGAGAAACCTGAACATGCTAATCAAAAGAGGGTTAAAATTTACAGTTAGGAATTGGCAGAGGCTTCTCATTAAAACAAATAAACAAAAAGGGCAAGGTGAGGTCATGAGCAGAAAATTAAACTGGACAGATTATAGAAGCCCTTTTCAAGCTGAGGTCAGAAACTGAGATTGGGAGACAAAGTTGAGGAAATAGCATTACATTTGAGTCCACTCTTCAAATTACTGCAACCATTTATCTTGCACCAGTGAGAGTTCCCCAAACATCTCTAACTTTGATGTTGGACTGCCAAGGTTCTGGGTTTCCTTTGCTGTTTCTCAGTCTTTTTGTTTTTGTTGTTTTTCTCTGGCAACACTGTCTTCTGGGCTGAGAAGTAATACTTATCTAGGTTTGGTTAGAAAGTATTAGTTTTTCAAATCTTTATTTAGATTCTTGCTTAAGGGTCTGTAAGTGTGGCAAATGAGGGTGGGTGGATTTTTCTGGCATTTGTTGTCAAGCCAAATCCACTTGATCTCTGAAACATTTGATCTGTTTTCCTCATTTATCAATAACAATAAAATCTGTTTTCTATTTGAGGTTGATTTTAACCAGATTATTAAATTAATGAAGATAATCACTGTTATGATGTTTATGTCAACACAACAGCATCCAGGAGATCCACAGGGGAAGCATCTTTAGAAGAATGTTATTTTAGCTTCTGCCCTCCTCTGTTAGCCATTTTTACTATTAAGTAGTGAAAGAAACCTGTACTAAGCCTTTCCTCTTTTCTTTATATTCTGTCCATAGACCTTAGTAAAATTATGAAAATTTTTGCCTAGGAATTCAAAGTAAGATGACTCTATTAATCTGTTCTCACGATGCTAATAAAGACAAGCGCAAGACTGGGTAATTTATAAAGGTAAGGGGTTTAATGGACTCACAGTTCCACATGGCTAGGTGGCATCACAATCACGGTGGAAGGCCAAGGAGGAGCAAAGGCAAGTCTCACATGGCAGCAGGCAAGAAAACGTGTGCAGGGGAACTGCCCTTTATAAAACCATCAGATCTCATGAGATTTATTCACTCTTATGAAAATAACATGGGATAAAACCACCCCTATGTTTCAATTACCTCCCACTGGATCCCTCCCATGACATGTGAGGATTATGAGAGCTACAATTCAAGATAAGATGTGGGTGGGGACACAGCCAAATCATATCATTCTGCCCCTGGTCCGTCCCAAATCTCATGTCCTCACATTTCAAAACCAATCATGCCTTCCCAGCAGCCCTCCGATGTAGTAACTCATTTCATCACTAACTCAAAAGTCCAAGTCCAACGTCTCATCTGAGACAAGGCAAGTCCCTTCCACCTACAAGACTATAAAGTCAATAGCAAGTTAGTTACTTCCTAGATACGATGGGGGTACAGGCATTGGGTAAATACACCCATTCCAAATGGGAAAAATTGGCCAAAATATATGGGCTACAGGCCCCTTGCAAGTCCAAAATCCAGCAAGCCAGTCATTAAACCTTAAAGTTCCAAAATAATCTCCTTTGATTAAAATTGAGAACTTCAAAAATTAAATAAATTAAATTAAATATTATAGACAATTACAATTTTTCAGAATACAAATTTTAATATTCTTTGTCATTTACATCAATGATTATGCTTATTCTTGTTCATCAGTACAGAAAGATATGTTCACAATAGGGGCAAAATTACCATAATGCTAATGTTTCTGCATTTATAAATATATCAACAATATCTGCCAACCCTCATTTGTTGTATTGTGTTGATAATTATAAAGATATTGGTACTATTCTAGCATACTGTCAGTAGAATAGAGCCCTAGTGAAATTTTCTCATAGATATTTATAGAAACACTGCATGTTCTGTTTTACCAGCAATAACTGTATAATTGATAAATTCCTGCATTTTTAACTTATTGGAATATTTTTAATGTGAAGTGACCTTTGGCATTAATTTCCAATTGCTCTGGAGCTTGCTATGAAAGTCACTAAAAGAATTAATGACTTCTCATAGCTTTTACCAAGCAGGGTGTTGCTGGCTGTTTAGATCTTTTCAAGATGATTAAAACAAATTATGGTCCGACGGAAAGATAATGAAGAAAACACAAATGAAATAACAGATGGCTTTAAAAAGTCAACAGTTTCCTATTTGATGAGTATATTAGATCACAAGGAACAAACATCTGCTCTAATATTCTAGATATTTATTTAAATTTCATCAATTTACATGGAATATTTTACATGATAAATTTTGAGTAATGATGAATATAGCCTGTAACCATACATTACTATTTTATTTAGAACACTTTAATATTTTTCTTCACATTGCGTCTTCTATTTCAGACATCATTAACATCCCAACATAAGAAATGAGGCTATGGCACCTGAGTCACTTATTTTATTTATTTGAGCAAGAAAAACATACATTTTAAAAAGCACATTTTAACACTCTTCAGATTTGCAGTGCCATGTGAAACTAAAAGTACAGCTATAGCATTCTGAGGTTTTTGAGATTAATCTTGTAATTACTTACTGTTTTACAGTAGCATACCCAACAGTTCTGTAATTCCTTATTCTAATAATCTTTTGTTACTCTTTTAAAAAATAATGCACAAATGTTTACATTACTTTTTCAATTTATGCTGACTTTATTTCCTGAAACTTTCTACTGTATTTTGCTGTAACTAAAAGGCTTTCTTTCTTTTGTTTCCCATGGATATCTTCTTCTATTTTCTCTCTTTCTTTTTCTTTCTTTTCTCTCTCTCTCTCTCTCTCCCAGCTAATTTTTGTATTTGTTTTGTTTTGTTTAGTAGAGATGGGGCTTCACCATGTTGGCCAGGCTGGTCTTGAGCTCCTGACCTCAGGTGATCCACCCGCCTCAGCCTCCCAAAGTGCTTGGATTACAGGCATAAGCCACAGTGCCTAGCCTAAATTTGGCTTTCTTTAAAAAGTCTCAAGGATCTAATCATGAAATATCTTTAAAATACTTGTTTCCTGTTTATAAATGTTCATATTAAACCTTTAAAAATCAATTTATATGATAGTAGTTTTTTTTTTTTTTTTTGCAAATTTAGTATGTAATAAATCTTGCCATTTCCGTAGATGCTGTTTTAGGCAAAAACCTTGAAACATGCTAAAATCTAACTTCAAAATGTGGTTTTCTAGTTTATTATAGCCTTCCAAAATTTTTTGAGAATAGTACTTATGATTTTATCTGGTGACTGTCCTCACCGAGCAACATAAAAGAACGTGAGATCAGAAATTCTCAGTATTTTTACTTAGTTCAGTACAATTATGCTAAACTAATTATGATATAAAAATAACTTTTGAGTTAATTACTGCTTATTTCAAAGGAATATTAATCAACACAAGGTAACTGACACTAAATTTGTTCAAGATTTATGTACTGTGTTATAAAGTAAAAATTTATATTGAATATTTATAAATATATTAAGGTGCTTTAAATGACTTGAAGAATCAATAAGTATTGTAAACTTAAACTGCCACTTTATTATAATTTCCATTTGGTCACTTCTCAAGTATTTTTTTTAATTCTAAATTTTGAAGTATTTATGAGCACAATTAAGGGGAGAAAAAGATATGTTGACATTCGGGCTTTGTTATTTCATTTATAAAGCACAGGCAGAGTAAATTTAGTATAATTATTTAAGGTCTCAATATTTTCAGAAAGGAAAGTGAGTATTGGCTTCAACTTAAAGTCAGCAGCTGCTTCATCCCAGAACAAGAGCATGAGCCTGTTCTTTGTTTGAAGCCAGGCACTAACTTCTCATCTCTAGCTATGAAAATCCTAGATGGCATCTTCATCCAATAGAAGGCTGTTTATTCTACACCCAAAGTCTGTTGCTTAGCGTAACTATCTTTACCAGTTTCTTAGCTAAAGCCTCCAGATAACTTGCTAGAGTTTCTCTATCAACACCTGGTGCTTTACTTTGCAATTTTATGTTATGGAGGTGGCTTCTTTCCTTAAACCTTATGAACCAATCTCTGCTTGCCTAAAACTTTTCTTCTCCAGCTTCCTCACCTCTTTCAGCTTCCATAGAACTAAGGAGACTTAAGGCCTTGTTCTGGATTAGGCTTTAGCTTAAGAAAATGTAGCTGGTTTGATATTCTATTCAGATCACTCAGACTTTCTTCGTATCAGCAATAAAGCTGTTTTGCTTTTTTATCATTTGTATGTTCATTACAGTAGCATTTTTAATTTCCTTCAATAACTTTTCCTTTCCATTCAAAACCTGGCTAAGGGACCTAGCTTTCAGTCTATTTTAGCTTTCTCGGTGCCTTTTTCACTAAGCTTAATCATTTCTAGCTTTTGATTTAAAGAAAGAGATGTATAATTTGTTTCTTTCATCTGAGCACTTAGAGGCCATTGTAGGATGAATAGTTGACCTAATTTTAATAATGTTGTGTTTCAGGGAATAAGGAGGCCTAAGGAGAGCATGAGAGACAAGGGAACGGCTGGTTGAGGAAGCAGTCAGAGCACACTCATTTATGATTAAGTTGGTTGCCTCATATGGATGTGCTTTGTGGTGTCACCTAATGATTACAATGTAACATCAAAGATCACGTATCGCAAATTAACATAACAGATATAATAATAAAAATAAAAAATATAAATGTTAGAAATATTGTGAGAATTGTCAAAATGCGATATGATACAGAGAAACCAAGTAGGATATGCTGTTGGAAAAATAGTGCCAACTGGCTTGCTGGATCAGGGTTGCCACAAATCTTCAATTTGTTAAAAGAACATAGTATCTGTAAAGTGCCATAAAACAATGTGTGCCTTTAGCCATTTTAAGTTTATTATTTTTCAATTGACAGTTGATGATGATTTGATTATACAGAATGTATCAAAGAGTTCATAATTTGTTGATCTAACAATATAGAGATACAAGGATAATTGACTGTGTTTAAACAAGGCCTTTCTGTTTATTAGTGTATTCATATTGTACAATCGTATTGTACAAGTCTACTTAAATAATATCTAAAACTGACTTTCCTGATTAATCAACACCACATTTGCTTCATAAGGCACACTGCAAAACACAACATTCTTTGAAAGATAAATGCTTGTGAATATTTGACCAATCTCTTTTCTACCAAACGCATGTATATTTGATTCAACATTTCAGTTTTATGCTTAACTAGTTGTGTTTGTTTTAAGCTATTTATGACAGTTATTCTGTTTATGTAATTACATGAGGTATGTTATGTGTATCATATATAATTATATATTTATATATTTACATATTATTTATTAATACACATGATACTATTATATATAACATATAATAGTATGTTATATATGTCTCCACATATATAACATTATGTCTCTACATAATATAACAATACAATAACATTATGTCTCCACATAATACAAAATGAATATATTATTATATATACATTCTAAAAGCAAAGCATGTAAGTGGAGAAATAAATATGAATATCATGTTAATGAAAGTAGGTTGTCATATTTCTGAAAATGCGAACTAAGACAAGGTTACACTTTTCTGAAGCAAGCTGAGAGTATATTCTCAATCTTTTTATTTCTAGTCCAAACTTTGTCCCACCCAATTACTCTGCTACTCACTTATTGTAATGAGAGTGGAGGTGGCTGATCTACTTGTTTTTCATGCATTGCATATGGGAAAAAGTTTCCAAACTTTTAATGTTTTGGTTATTCTCAAAGCTTTTCTCGTGGTAGTTCTGTCGTTATTTTGCTAAAAAGACGTCTTGTATACTCAATCTGTATATTTTATGGTACTTGTCTAGTAGGAGGTGAATCAGTCTGTTTTATATAAAATACAGATCCATATATTTGTATATATGTGTAGATGTGTGTGTGTATATATCTTAATTCATTTTATATTGCTAAAACAAAATATATCAGGCTGGTAATTTATAATGAATTGAAGTTTATTGGCTTACTGTTCTGAAAGCTGGGAAATTCCAAGATTGAGGCACTGAGATCTAGAGAAGGCCTTTCTGCTGCATTATCCCATGATGTAAGAGCCAAGAGAGAGTAAGAGAAAGCAAGAGATCCAATTCCAAGCTCTTTAGGAACTGGCTTTAATCCATTCATGAAAGCAGAACCCTCATGATCTAATCATCTCTCTTTAGGCTTCACGTCCCAACACTGTTGCATTTGGAATTAAGTTTCCAAAGCACGTTTTTCGGAGGACACACTTAAACAAAATAATATGTGTGTAGATATAATCCATCTATGTATTAATGCAGTTTTATATAAAAACAGTTTTTCAATTCATGATATAGATAGTAATAGATACAATGAATATTGAAAAGGAAAATAGGTGTGATTTGCTAAAATTTAAAAAAATATTGCCTCATTTCAAGGTGAAGATGTACTTTACCTTTGGTCAAGTCTAGAGTTTAAATCTCACATATTATTGCAAATCAATATGGTGATTTAGTTGAAGATTTTAAATGTAATTTTATATACATTTTATGTACTTTCTATAAAACAGATTTTTGCTGGATGTTTGGGTTACAGTTGTACATGGCTTAAGATGCTTTAAAATTTAAGATTTAATCTTAATTTAATGCTCTAAGATTTAAAAAGGTAAATGGTGTATACAGTTGTTAAGTTTATAATCAGCAAGTTAAGTTTACTGCATTTTCTGTTAAGAAAACAAACACCCAGCACTTTGGGAGGCTGAGGCGGGTGGATCACAAGGTCAGGAGATCGAGACCATCCTGGCTAACACGGTGAAACCCCGTCTCTACTAAAAATACAAAAATTAGCCAGGGATGGTGGCGTGCACCTGTAGCCCCAGCTGCTGGGGAGGCTGAGGCAGGAGAATGGCTTGAACCTAGGAGGCGGAGCTTGCAGTGAGCTGAGATCGCGCCACTGCACTGCAGCCTGGGCGACAGAGCCAGACTCCGTCTCAAAAAAAAAAAAAAAAAAAAGAAACAACAACACAAAAAAAACAAACAAACAAATAAAAAACTTTGTTCACCTGTATCTTTTTGGTTAGTTTTATTACAGAAGTGATAATATTTTAAGAGTTTTTAAAATGTTAACAGCTCAGAAAAAAGCTAAGGTAGATTTCATAGAACAAGTTATATCCCCTAACTTATATTTATAGCAGCACACGTATTATCATGAACTTTAAGTAAATAATCATACAATACCAACACTGTCACTTGGTTAACATATGCAATTTAATATTTTATTTTGTAATAGTAAACAATGTAGAGGTTAAAGAAATTTCACTAGGTGTTCGGTGATGTGTTTAATAAACTGAAAAAGCTAATACCAGATCAAATAGTCCAATGTGTTATTATTTTGTTGTGATTGTTAAAATGCATACTTCTGGCCAAAGTGGTTAACACTGAGCTAACAATACATTGCAGCAAATTTTGAATTAATAAGATAGTGTCTTTCTTTGTATAACCTTTTAAGCCTATTTGGCTATTCATCTCTTTACAATTCTTTGGATTGTGACATCTTCATTGATGATATTATATTATAGTGCTTGATTTATTATTAGCTTAAGCTTTTCAAAAAAAGGAGACCCTGTTGAAAGATGATGCACTGTGTTAAACTAAATAAAGCTTTTACTGAAAAAGCATTAGGAATTTATAGAGCATTCAAATGAAATTATTTTGAGTATAAGCTTGCTTTTGCATTAAAGTCTTTAAAACAAAAACGCTTTCTTTTTTTTCTTATAAAGACATGTTTCAACTGTCAGTTAAATAATTTTCCATTACACTATTTTATAATACACATTTTAATTTTGTGTGATTAAACCACTATTTCAAAGAAAGCTTCTGTAGTCCATGCTCATACCTGAAATCAGAACTGACCTAGAAAGTTTTGCAATAAATGATCCATTGCTAATTCATTTTGCTGTCTTCTCAGAACAGATTTTAAGAAGACCAGTTTGTCTAGAAATAGACCAGCTCATAAGGTGTCTGAAATGCAATGAAATGAGTTTAAAAACTAGATGATGCTCCATTTTATTTATATTTTCTTAATTATAATGATAATCATGTTACATATGCATTTGAAATTAAATAAAATATTGAAATGTAGCAACATTATTCTTCATATCAGTTAATAACTGTAGATTTAATTACAAACAAATCGATATATTATTATTCATTATACTTTCCTTAAAAAATGTACTGCATATTCTCTGTCCTTGGAAGTCTGCATTCATTTTCTCTATTGTTAACTTAATCTTATATTAATTTTTCCTTCTTTTTCTGTTGATATGCAATACGCTTTCAATATTCACTGTAGATATCAGCCCATTCTGAAGTTTCCATTTACCTCCAATAGATTTTAATTTTTCCATTTGATTCAATTCCTCCTGAGTTTTTTTAAAATATATCTCTCACAGAATTTATTTGTATCTTGATTCTGTAGCCTGTTCTTACCATATTTAATTTTGAAGTCAGAATACTGCTACAGTGTACAACAGACAATGAAGAAATATTTGATATTATTAAATAAAAACAAAACCATTTGATTTTAAAGAAAAATGCTAAATTCTAAAGGCATGCTAAAGATTTGTGACTTAGCTAGGAAAAGTAACAGAATTTATGGGTATTAGCCTAGTATTCATCTTTTTCTTCTATACTGGGGAAGAAAAATGTGTTTGCTTTGCTCTTCATTCATCTTGTGTTTGAAAATTTAATATAAAAATTCTTTATTTTAAAAACTATTTAAAATTGAGATTCCATATCCAGAGACAATATTGTATCATACCCATAGGAATAAAGTAGGTTAGCAATATAATTAATAATTGATGGATGAAGAGAAAGCATGACTTATGCTCAAATCAGATTATCTTATCTCCTTAATGGACAAAAGGTAATATAGTCTGATCTGAATTTTTTCTTTTTTTTTTTTTTTTTTCTACCATCACATTTTCTTTTTTTAAAATTATTATTATTATTATACTTTAGGTTTTATGGTACATGTGCGCAATGTGCAGGTAAGTTACATATGTATACATGTGCCATGCTGGTGCACTGCACCCACCAACTCGTCATCTAGCATTAGGTATATCTCCCAATGCTATCCTTCCCCCCTCCCCCCACCCCACAACAGTCCCCGAAGTGTGATGTTCCCCTTCCTGTGTCCATGTGTTCTCATTGTTCAATTCCCACCTATGAGTGAGAATATGCGGTGTTTGGTTTTTTGTTCTTGCGATAGT
This sequence comes from Pongo pygmaeus, assembly GCF_028885625.2. Taxonomy (NCBI): domain Eukaryota; kingdom Metazoa; phylum Chordata; class Mammalia; order Primates; family Hominidae; genus Pongo; species Pongo pygmaeus. The sequence goes on along the minus strand of NC_072373.2, from coordinate 125,343,999 downwards.
TTACTGAGAATGATGATTTCCAATTTCATCCATGTCCCTACAAAGGACATAAACTCATCATTTTTGATGGCTGCATAGTATTCCATGGTGTATATGTGCCACATTTTCTTAATCCAGTCTATCATTGTTGGACATTTGGGTTGGTTCCAAGTCTTTGCTATTGTGAATAATGCTGCAATAAACATACATGTGCATGTGTCTTTATAGCAGCATGATTTATAGTCCTTTGGGTATATACCCAGTAATGGGATGGCTGGGTCAAATGGAATTTCTAGTTCTAGATCCCTGAGGAATCGCCACACTGACTTCCACAAGGGTTGAACTAGTTTACAGTCCCACCAACAGTGTAAAAGTGTTCCTATTTCTCCACATCCTCTCCAGCACCTGTTGTTTCCTGACTTTTTAATGATTGCCATTCTAACTGGTGTGAGATGGTATCTCATTGTGGTTTTGATTTGCATTTCTCTGATGGCCAGTGATGGTGAACATTTTTTCATGTGTTTTTTGGCTGCATAAATGTCTTCTTTTGAGAAGTGTCTGTTCATGTCCTTCACCCACTTTTTGATGGGGTTGTTTGTTTTTTTCTTGTAAATTTGTTGGAGTTCATTGTAGATTCTGGATATTAGCCCTTTGTCAGATGAGTAGGTTGCGAAAATTTTCTCCCATTTTGTAGGTTGCCTGTTCACTCTGATGGTAGTTTCCTTTGCTGTGCAGAACTCTGAATTTTTTCAAAATACACCTTGAAATATTTTTTCAAAATGTCCTTTATTCCTTTCAAGCCTGCTTTATTGCACTACCACTTAACATTTCCGGTCATAGCTGTTTGGACCAACCAAGATAATTTATCAAATTCGGTTAAGTCAGCTTCTCTCTCTTAGTGAAAGAGAGATAGGTTAATTATGTTAGGTCAGGTTCTACAGCAGCAAGGGCTGAGACAGAAATTCAGGTGTGCATAATTTATAGAGAATAATCCAAGGAATAAAAGAGTAAGGGAAGTAGAATAAAAACTAAATAAAATTATTATTTCAGTGGGAGTGAGTTCAGCTCCATTAAAATTTCATGGCAAACTCTGGGGGAAAAAATACCCCTTTGGACAAGAGGGCTGTTCTGTTTATACCTCCATCAGTCAGTCATTGGTTGTAGGTTTCCCCTGAATGGTGAATTTCACCTCCTGGGTGGGGAACCTACCATACAGTCAAGGAAAATTCTTCAGAAGAGAGAGCAGCTGTGAGCTGTTAGAGACTAACCCAAAGAAGTTAGACATGAGGGCAATGGCTGGCTAAAGGGGAACTAGACAAAATGTTGTCAGTATTCACTCTTTTGTCTGCCTTTTGAGTTCCAAAAAAAAAAAAAAAATGCATCCTTGGTAACATATCATTGTATAAAGGAGAAAAATGCTCATAAGTAATGTTATTTCAGCTATATATTTATATTTTTAAAACTGTGCTTTTTAGTTCTGAGAAAAAAATATTTGTTGTTGTTTGCCAACTTGTAAAAAGATGTCACAACAGCTTAAGCCTAAAGAAATGTTGCATTGCAAATCTTTTGGTGATGTTTTCACTTTTTAAAAGATGCTGCATTTATATAGTTAGCTAACTAGCCATTCTATTATATTTTGTATTTAATTTACTTATTCTTTTATTCCTTTATAAAAATATTTCTACATTTTGTATATCTCTCAGTGGAAATAATTTGGTCTTCAGTCATTACTGGTGAGTTCTGAAAGGATAGAAATTATTTTTTATAGTTTAGATATATAAAGGAAAGTATACATTTTCCAGCCAAATACTTGATGTCATCTACATCCTAACGTGCATATCATTTTATAAGTTTTAGGTTTCTAATAGATTTACAATTAAACTTCATTTAATAAATAGATTCAGCTAGCTTAATTTGTTGAGGTGGTTATCCTAGTATCAGGATGTCTGATTTTGATCCTGATGGTTTAAATTATTTGGATCAATAGTTTTGCTTAAAGCAAATGAAAATTTAGAATGAAACTTAAGTCATAAGTGCATTGAAGAACTTATAGAGTTAATAGAGTAAGAAGTAACTAAATAAAAACTGAAGAAAAAGTGGAAGTCAGAAAGATGGAGAGTAGTAGAAATATTTGAATTGGAGAATTTTATAGTATTGCCTCAGATCTCCAAAGGAATAAAAATAACTTATAAGTTCACAGCTTTTTAAAAAATAAGAATTGAATCCTATTTTCTTGCTCTCTATAACCTTTTTAGTGCTGCTTATAATGCAAGAGCAAGATTTATAATTTATCAAAACAAGTCACTAAAAACTATAGAACATAAATTAAAAAATTAAATAATACTTAAGAAAATGGAAAAATATTTTGTGTATATGAGTTGGAAGACTTAATAATGTCCATAAGGCAATAATTCCAAAATTTATCTACAGAGTCAACACAACCTCTATGATAATCCCAGTTGATATTTTCTGAAATTTGCAATATGAACCTAAAATTTATAAATATTCAAGGAACTCACAATAACCAAAACATCTTGAAAAAAATATATCATAGTTTGAGGATTCACAGTCCCAATTTCAAAATTTACTATGAAGCTACACTAACGAAACAGTATGGCACTGGTATAAGTACTGACAGGTAGAGAATATTAAAAAATAAGACTCAATTACATGTTGCCTCCAAGAAATTGACTTTAAATATAAAGACACATGTAAATTAAATGTATATGGGTAAGTATGATATACCATACTAATACATCAAAAAAGTAAGTGTGATGGTTAATATTAAGTGTCAACTTGATTGGATTTAAGCATGTGAAGTATTCACCCTGGGTGTGTCTGTGAGGATGTTGCCCAAGGAGATTAACATCTGGGTCAGTGCCCAAGGAGATTAACATCTGGGTCAGATTGAGGGAGAGGCAGATCCACCCTCAATCTGGGTGAACACCATCTAATCAGCTGCCAGTGTGGCTAGAATAAAACAGGCAGAAGAAAGTGGAATGAGATTTGATTTGCCAGTCATCATCTTTCTTCCATGCTAGATGCTTCCTGCCCTCGAACATTAGACTCCAAGATTTTCAGCTTTTGGACTCTTGGACTTACACCAGTGATTTTCCAGAGACTCTTAGACTGATTGCCTTCCCTACTTTTGAGGTTTTGGGACTCAGACAGGCTTCCTTGCTCCTCAGCTTGCAGTCAGCCTATTGTGGGATTTCACTTTATGATCATGTGAGTCAATTCTTCTTAAAAAACTCCCCTTCATATATACATTTATCCTATTAGTTACATCCCTCTAGAGAACCCTGACTACTACAGTAAGAATTGCTATTTGTTTCAGACAGAGAAGACTTCAGGTTAAGAAAGTTATCAGGGATAAACAGGAGGCATTACATAATAAGAAAGGGGTAAAATTGTTTATGAACACATAATATTTCTTAGTGTGTATGTACCTCACAACAAAATGTCAAAATACATTAGGCAAAAGAACTGACAGACTTACAAGGAGAAATAGAGTAATCCACTATTACAGTTGAAGATTTCAGCACTTCTTTTTAGAAATATATCGATACAGCAGGTAGAAAATAAGTTAGGAAATATTTATACAAAAAAATTCATCAATCAGCTCTGAATATAATGAACATCTATAAACTATTTTTACTCTACAACAGTAGAAAACACATTTTTTTTCAAACTTAAATGGGAAATTTGATAAGATAGATCACTATCTGGGCCATAAAACATATCTTAACAAATTTAAAAGAATAGAAATTACATAATGTCTGCTCTCCGAAGACAACAGAATTAAACTAGAAATAAATAATAGAAAGAGAGCCAAAAATGTTCAACATATATGGAGAATACCCAACGTCTTTTTAAATAATACATGGGTCAAATAGGAAATATCAAAATAAATTAAAAGATATTTTAACTATATAAAAATAAAATACAACATCATATTTTGTGGGGATGTAGTGAAGTGCTTAGAAGAAAATTTATAGCATTGAGTACATACATCAACAAAGTAAAAAAGAGGAATAAATTAAATCCAAAGTGATAAAAATAAATAATAAAAGAGCTGAAATCAATAAAATTGGAAACAGCAAATCAATATAAAAAATAAAACTAAAAGATTGTTCTTTGAAAAAATCAATACATTTGATAAAACTCTACTCAGGCTAAAAGAAAAAGAGATAGGACATAAATTACTAATATGTATGTATTCTGTATATGTCTCGTCTGGCCACTGCTTTTCAACATCAGCATAATGTCAGAAGACAAGAAAAGTTTATACAATGTTTACAGATTAGGAAGGAAGAAAAAAAAAAAGAGTTGTGTCTGTTTGCAGATGACATGATTGCTTATGTAGAAATTCTAATGAAATCAACAAGAAAAACCCCTCCTGGAACTAATAAGTGATTATAGTGATTGCAAAATACAAAGTTAATATAAAAAGTCTAATGTTTTTCTATATATCGGCAATGAACTAGTGAAATTTTGAATTAAAAACACAATACTATTTACATTAACATACAATAAATGAAACACTTAGCTACATATGTCTAAAAAATATGTATAACAGCGATATGAGAAAAACTATAAAATTCTGACGAAAAAAATCAAATAAGAAGTAAATAATAAATCAATAACTAGTTTATGTTTATGGCTAGGAAAACTAAATATTATCAAGATGTCAGTTCTTTTCAACTTGATCTGTAGATTCAATGCAATCTCAATAAAAATCCAAGAACATTTTCTGTGAATATCAAAAAACTGATTCTAAAGTTTATGTAGAAAACCCAGACACCCAGAATAACTGACAAGATATTAAATGAGAAGAACAAAGTTTTAGGAATGACACAATATTACTTCAAGACTTACTGTGAAACTATACTAATGGTATTGGCAAAGAACGGGCAAATCAATCAATGGAACAGAACCAAGAGCCCAAAATAGACCAACATAAATATAGTTAACTTATCTTTGACAAAGGAGTAAAGGAAATACAATGGAGCAATGGTAACATTTTTGACAAATGGTGTTATAACAAATAGATATCCACATGAGAAAAAGGAAATAAATAAATCAAAAGAAATATAGGCTTAGGCCTTGCAACCTTTACAAACTATTAAGTCAAAATGAATCACAGACTTAAATATAGATGCAAAACTGCAAAACTTATAGAACACAGCATAGGAGAAAATCCAGATGGTTCTGGGTTTGGCAATGATTTCTCAGATGCAACAGCAAGAGCACTATGTATTTAAAAAGGCTTGATATGCTGGACTTCATTAAAATTAAATTTTCTTCTGCTCTGGGAAAGACACTGTCAGAGAATAAAAAGACAAGTGACAGATTAGGAGAACTTATTTACAAAAGACTTATCTAATATAAGACTGTTATCCAAAACACACAAATAACAATAAGAAAACAAACAATTTATTTAAATAATGGGCAAAAGATTTTAACAGACATCTCACTAAAGTATATATACAGATGACAAATGAAAAGCATATGAAAATGAAAAAGCATATAAAAAGATGCTACAAATCATATATTAGGGCAATACAAATTAAAACAAGAACAAGATAAAATTACACATTTACGAGAATGGCCAAAATCCAGAACACTGACAATACCAAATGCTGAATGAGGATGTGGAGCAACAGGACCACTTATTCATTGTTTGTAAAAATACAACTTGGTACAGTGACTTTGGAAGATGATTTGGTAGTTCTTACAAAACTAAAAATTATTTATCAAATGACCCAGAAATCACATTCCCTGGTATATTTACAAAGGGGTTGAAAACATGTTCACACGGAAACCTGCACTTGGATATTTGTAGCAGCTTTTTTTTTTTTTTTTTTTTTTTTTTTTTTTTGACACGGAGTTTCCCTCTGTCGGCCAGGCTGGAGTGCAATTGTGCGATCTTGGCTCACTGCAACCTCCACCTCCCAGGTTCAAGTGATTCTCCTGCCTCAGCCTCCTTAGTAGCTGGGATTACAAGCCTGCGCCACCAGGCCCAGCTAATTTTTGTTATTTTTAGTAGAGACAGGGTTTCACCATGTTGATAAGGCTGGTCTTGAACTCCTGACCTCATGATCCACCCGCCTTGGCCTCTCAAAGTGCTGGGGTTACAAGCGTGAGCCACCGTGCCCAGCCAGCAGCTTTATTCTTAATTGCCACAACTTGAAGGCAACCAAGATACCCCTCAGTAGATGAATGAATAAATAAATTGTGGTACATTCAGCAAATAGAATATTACTTAGTACTAAAAGGAACTGCACTATTATGTCATAAAAAACACAAAGAGTTTAAGTGTATATTTAGTGAAAGAAGTCAATCTTTTGAGAAGTGTCTGTTCATATCCTTTACCCAATTTTTGATAGGTTGTTTGTTCTTTTCTTGTAAATATGTTTAATTTCCTTGTAAATTCTAGATGTTAGACCTTTGCCAGATGTGTAGATTGCAAAAAAGTTTCTCCCATACTGTAGGTTGTCTGTTCACTCTGATGGTGGTTTCTTTTGCTGTGCAGAAGCTCTTTAGTTTAATTAGATCCCATTTGTCAATTTTGACTTTTGTTGCAATTGCTTTTGGTGTTTTTGTCATGAAGTCTTTGCCCGTGCATATGTCCTGAATGGTATTTCCTAGGTTTTCTTCTAGGGTTTTTATGGTTTTGGATTTTACATTTAAGTCTTTAATCCATCTTGAGTTAACTTTTATATAAGGTATAAGGAAGGGGTCCAGTTTCACTTTTCTGCATATGGCTAGCCAGTTTTCCCAGCACCATTTGCTGAATAGGAGATCCTTTCCCCATTGCTTATTTTTAATCAGGTTTGTTGAAGATTAGATGGTTGTAGATGTGCGGTGTTATTTCTGAGGTCGCTGTTCTGCTCCATTGGTCTATACGTCTGTTTTGATACCAGTACCATAGTGTTTTGGTTACTGTAGCCTTGTAGTATAGTTTCAAGTCAGGTAGCATGATGCCTCCAGCTTTGCACAGCCAACAAACATGAAAAAAAGCTCAACATCACTGATCATCAGAGAAATGTAAATCAAAATCACAATGAGATACCATCTCATGCCAGTCAGAATGACTATTATTAAAAAGTCAGGAAACGATAGATGCTGGTGAGGCTGTAGAGAAACAGGAACACTTTTATACTGTGGGTGGGAATATAAATTAGTTCAACCATTGTGGAAGACAGTATGGAGATTTTTCAAGGATCTAGAACCAGAAATACCAGCAGTCCCATTACTGGGTATATGCCCAAAGGAATATAAATTATTCTACTATAAAGACATGTGCACACCTATATTTATTGCAGCGCTATTTACAATAGCAAAGACATGGAGCCAACCCAAATATCCATCAGTGATAGACTGGATAAAGAAAATGTGGCACATATACACCATGCAATACTATGTAACCATAAAAAGGAATGAGATCATGTCCTTTGCAGGGACATGGATGAAGCTGGAAGCAATCATCCTCAACAAACTGACACAGGAACAGAAAACAAACACCGCATGTTCTCACTCATAAGTGGAAGTTGAACATTGAGAACACATGGACATAGGGAGGGGAACAACATACACCATGGCCTGTGAGGGTGGGGGAGGAGGGGAGGAAACCTAGAAGACAGGTCAATAGGTGAAGCAAACCACCATGACACACATATACCTACGTAACAAACCTGCACATTCTCCACGTGTCGTTTTATTTTTTAAAAAGAATAAAGGAAAAAAAGAAATAGAAAAAAGTCTTTCTGAAAAGGCTACATATGGTATGACTTCAACTATTCTGTAAAAATGAAAAAGAGTAAAAATACCCATGGTTTTCAGGAGCTAGAGGGAAGAGAGGGGTGAATAGGCAGAGCACAGATAATTTCTAGGTCAGTGAAATTACTTTGTCTGATAATATAATGGTGGATGACATAAATTTGTCCAAACTCATAGAATGTAAAACATCAAAAGTGAACCCTAATGTAATGTTGTGTCAGTGTAGATTCATAAATTGTAACAAATGTATTACTCTGATGAGGAATGCTGATAAGAAGGATGCTTTAAACATGTAGGGGGAACAGGTATGTGAGAAATCTCTGTACCTTCCACTTGGAGTTGCTATTTTTTAGAATCTAAAATTGCTTTAAAAAATAAAGTTTATTTAAAAAGTAAAGTACTTTCACATGCTATAACATGTGTGAACCTTAAAAACATTATGCTAAGTAAAAGAAGCCAGACACAAAGCACCATATACTGTACAGTGATATTTACATTAACTCAAGATAGATTAAAGACTTACTATGTAAGAATTGAAACTATAAAAATACTAGAAGAAAAGCTAGGAAAAAGTCTCATGGATATTGAGCTAGGCAAAATATTTGTGACAGATTTCAACAGCACAGGCAATAAAAACAAAAACGGAAAAATTCTACTTAAACTAAAAAGCTTCTTCATAGTAAAAGCAATAATCAGTAGAGTGAATAAACAACCTGCAGAATAGGAGAAAATATTTGCAAACTATTCATCCAACAGAGGACTAATATTCAGAATATACAACAAACTCAACAGGAAAAAAATCCCATTAAAAAATAGCCAAAAGATATGAGTACATATTCTCCAAAAGAAGACATACAATTGGTTAACAGGTATGTAAAAATTGCTCAACATCGCTAATCATCACAGAAATAAAAATTAAAATCACAATGAAATATTATCTTATCCCAGTGAGAAGAGCTATTATTAAAGAGACAAAAAAAAAAAAAATGTTGGCAGGGATGCAGAGAAATGGGAACACTTACATACCATTGGTGGGAGTGTAAACTAACAAAGCCACTGTGCAAAACAATATGGCGATTTCTCAAAAAGTCAAAAATAGGATTACCATTCAATCTACCAATTTTGCTACTGTGTATTTATTTACCTAAAGGAAAATAAATCAGTGTATCAGAGGGATACCTGTACTCACATGCTTATTGCTGCCCTATTGACAATAGCAAAAATATAAAACAACCTAAGTATCCATCAATAGATGAATGAATGAATAAAGAAACTGTGGTATATATACACAATGGAATACTGTTTAGTCATAAAAAGATTAAACCATGCAATTTGCAGCAAACTGGATAGAATTGGAAGTCATTATCTTAAATGAAACAAGTCAGTCACAAAAAGATAAATATCAAATGTTTTCACTTACATGTAGGAGCTAGAAAAATTGAACACATAAAGGTAGAGAGTGGAAAAAATAGATTACAGAGACAGGAAAGGGTGAGTCAGGGGTAAAGGGGAGGATAAAGAGAAGTAGGTTGAAAGGTACAAATAAACAATAAGATTAAAGTAATAAATTTAATGCTTAACAGCAGAATATGGTGACCATATTTGAAAAAAAAGGTTTGTACTCAAGTGATGGGCACTCTAAATGCTCTGATTGGATCACTATGCATAATACACACATGAGAAAATTTCTTATGTACCCTATAAATTTTCCCAAATTGAAATTTAGAAAATTATAAAGTTTAAAAAGAATATGGCACATACACACAAAAACCATTTTATACTTAAGAAAATTATAAGATAGATGACAGTTTCTACCACTTTTTATAACTTTAGTATACTCAACAAATACTTTTTCTTGAATTTTTGTATTATTAATTTTATTCTAGGTAAATGTATATAAAATAAAAATACTATGTAAATATTTATAAATGTGGAAGTAAACATCTGCACTTAACCGAGGCACTTGAATTTCTATTATTTCTGCCACTTGTTCACAGATAATCGAATTTGCTGCTACAGTAACTGTACAAAGCTTCAAAGCTTGAGATTTTTCTGCCTTGCATTTTTCTATATAGTGATAATAATATTTAAAAAGTTGCGATCATATTGTAAAATGTTGTATAATATAATATTACAATATTGGAAGGTTCTAAAACTGAATTCTAGATTGTTATTTTGATTTTATTTATATATATACAGTAAAAATAAGTAAAAAACAAAATAGATAAAAATTGTTATAGCTTAACATAATCATTACATGGAACTTTTTTTGAATAACATTTTTCTTCCGTGGACTGCCATATATGAAATAAAAGCTGATTCTTACATAAATTGAGTGGAAGCCTTAAAGGAGAAAATTGTTGCTGAATTAAAATAGCCCATCATTGGCATGTTTCTTTAAAATTCCATTTCCTGTAGTTTTTTTTTTCTTTCATGAAAATAGTATCACATCAGGCTATGGCATTTCAAGCTATATATTGATAATTTTCACAATAAACTCTTTAATATAAATTACTTTTGGAGTTGAACAAATTGATATGTTTAAGAAAGAAATTCATTTTTTTCTATTTTTATATTTTTTATTCAACAAAGATGCATGTGAATATTGCAGATATGAAGTCTGAGTATTATTTTAAATAGGAAGTTTGTATGCCATAATTTTGAAACCTACATTTATTTAAACATAAAAGTACTCATGCGTACGTGCTAGAAAACTTAACAACTATAGGAAGCTATAATAATGAAAAAGACTCAGGAGCTCATTAGTCATCGAGGATTCAATAAACATAGTTGGTACCATCAAGCGCTATAACTAAGCCAATCGAGGATTCAATAAACATAGTTGATACCATCAAGCGCTATAACTAAGCCAATCGAGGATTCAATAAACATAGTTGGTACCATCAAGAGCTATAACTAAGCCAGTGCAACCAGGATATGCCTGTGGTTAGATATATTTATCTCTCACTTCAGAGTTCAATTTAAAGATAAGGGTATTTTTTTACATTTGTATCAAAACATACCACTATTTTGGCCATACAGATATATACCTTCTATTGGCAATTTAAATGTTTAAAGATTTGTAGGCTTAGCTTAATGTTTTTAGTAAGTAAAAGACATTTAGGTTACAATTAACTAATTATTGTTCTATATAACAGAAAAACTATATCTCACTAAAAGGACAACACAGAATACATAGTTTTATTTCTAAGTAATGTGATTCTTCCTTATAATAACACGTTTATAACTTTAATTTTAACTTTGTACTTAATATAAAACAGTACTGAATAGTATCAAGAGAATTTGCAGGAATATGGTTTACTCTCATTATCGAAATTATTTAGAAATGATATGTATAAAATAGGCCAGTTATGAGAAAAAATATTAAGATCTCAGGAAACAATATTAATTCGCTATTTGTTTTAAGATAGTTGGGTTTAGGTTCAATGAGTGATTTTGTAAGAGTAGACGTTAACAACAATCTTCCTGAAAGTGATTTATTCTTGCTTTATTTTATGACATTTTTTATTTCTAGAGTCTGGTTTGTGGGTAAAATACATAATAATTTGAGGAACTAGTATTATGATAACTTTCTAATTGTTAAAATTTAAAAGAAACATTATTGGTCACCTTTTTTGCTATGAAATGTTACAGGCATATCATTTAAACTCATTTTAAGAAATATAATGAATCTTCACAAACCCACAAAACAGCTTAAGCAAAAAGCACTTTCAATACAGTTGAAGTCTCTGTATACATTCTCAATTTTTCTTCTTTCTCATTTTCAGAATGAAACAGAATCCTAAATTCCTAGTTTATAACCTTTATTCATTTATCAACTTTTATTTATATATATTACCACCTTAACTTATTTCTATAACACTGAATTAAATTTTGATTGACAGTAGTAAAGAGATAAACAGTGTTTAGGGTAATAGAATTCTTATTTTATGAACAAAACTAAATAAGTAGAATGTCAATGAAAATAAATACTTCAAATAGAGAATTAGGATCACATGGCAGTAGGTAACAACTAGAAGAAATTCAAAGGATTTAATCTAACTGTAAAGATGAAAAATAATTTAGCTATTCCTCTTGTTTAGGCCTCTAATTTCCAGACTGAAAACTTAAATCCCTTCAAGATCACATGACTTATTTAAGTGTACCAGGATAAGCACCCAGATGTATCTTGAAAACCAAATCTTAAAACTTACTATTTTAAATAAACCAACACCAATAGGACTATACAGTATCAGAAAAATTATTTACACATAAAATTTTTACTTATCTTTTATAAAATTATGAGAGTTGATTCTGTGATTTAATAGTTTATGGGCTACAACTAATTGTATTATAAAAAGATCAGCATGAAATCTGTGCTTGATTCCTACTTTGGTTTGCTTTGCATTCATTCGTTTCATAAGCACTTATTGATGTTTACCATGGGTCAGGTACTGTTTACTGCAAGGCATTTAATGATGAATGAACCTCAGTTCTAAAACAACTTACAGTCCAGAATTCAAATAAGAATTTGAATAAATATCATTTTAAAATATATAAATATCTTTATTTGAAGATTTTAAAAACTGTATATGGAAGAAAAAGATTTTGGTTTGTTTTGTTTTGTGTGTGTGTGCGTGTGTGTGTGTGTGTAATGAAAGTCTATAAAACTTTGGGCCTAAAGCTTCTCACACAGGTTAACTCACAGAGTCTGTCCTTCATAAGAATCCTAAAATGAAGCATGATATATTTATTTGGTGATGTCACAGAGGCTAGGCCACTTTATTAAACAGTGTTTATAAAGTAGGAACCTGGTACTTGTTATTATGCTAGCAATAATATAATGATGAAGATGAAATTATAAATAAGTAAAAATGTTAGCTAGCCTTCCCTGGGACAGTTTGATTGTCTTTTTCAGAAATGATTATGGCATCACAGTTGCTGAAACATTAAGCATTGATTTGCAGGTGTCCCTCTGAAAAGAAATGAATTATTCCTGCCATGAGGGGTTTTATGGTCTCTTTCTTCAGTGCTTTAGTTCATGAATTTGAAGCTCACTTTCCAGAGACAATGCAACCCATGTGGTAAGTTTAGAGAGAAAGAGAGCTTCAATATCTCAAAGTCATAGCTATGATCCTGCAGGGAATATTGGAGAAAGAAAAGCTTCTCATATAAATTAATTTATAGCCTTGATGCGCACACATTAAACTTTGAGCACGTGAATGTACAAAGACTAAGATCCATTATCAATGTCCCTTAAGTAGGCAGCGGGTACCATGGCATAGTAAAAATAAGTGGAAAAAAGGAAGAGACACAAGAGGGTGTGTGTGTCAGTTTGCCTAGAGTTACATTTTAATCTTTACTATGAAGATTGTCACATTATATCTCAGTGGGGAAACCAGAGTATTCTATTAGAGAAGAAGCCACATACTCTAAAATGTATAAATGTAGATTGAGTGCCTAATATAGATTTTATTTTAGAGTGTAAGTTTAATTATGGGAAACATACTCTTTTATTTCTTTAGTAAGTCTCAAGTTTAAAAACCCCACTCTAAACATGGCCAGCAGATCCAGATTATTAAATTGATAGTGCTTTGAATAAACAAAATCAGGCAAATAATTTTTATTTTAGCAGAAATATTTTTAAGTATAGAAACTGGTGCTCTAAAAACACAAAGAAATAAAATACTTTGGAAGGTGTTCCAGAGAAGGGGATTCTAAATTGTTCTTACATCCACTTTATCATGATGTATGTATGTATTAGCATGATAAAAGTATTGTCTGTTAAATGTTGATGCATATCAAAGCGTTTGTCAAAAATAAAAATAAAAGGCAGAGCTAAGTTGATGGCATATTCTGGCTCATTTTCAAGACAAGGCAATAAACAAGATATGTGAGCAATAATATCACCATCACTTTTTGTGTGGCAATACTGGAGATGTTTTAAGCGGGCTATGACTTTTGAACAATTTTAATAGGCTCCCTCAGAGCTTTAATTAGCTAGAGACCCAAATAGTAGCTGACAGCTAGCAGAATCTCTTGTCTTGAGTTAAAGTCAAACTAATTAAATTCCAAAAGGCAATCATTTTCTTCCAGCACCCTTAATCAGTCATCCCTTCTTAGTTTAAAAAATAATAATAAAAAAGCAAACAATATGAAGTATTATGGCCTGACAAATATACAAACAGGCAAGTTTGTAGCCATGAAACTATGATGAACCAATTTTTTCACATGTGAATTTGGAATTTTTTAATCCAAACTTCATTAGGCATATACAGTTTTCCTTAAAAAATAATCCATTTTGCCTGGTGTGGTGGCTCACACCTGTAATCCCAGCACTTTGGGAGGCCGAGGCAGGTGGATCACGAGGTCAGGAGATCGAGACCATCCTGGCTAACAAGGTGAAACCCCGTCTCTACCAAAAATACAAAAAATTAGCCGGGCATGGTGGTGGGGGCCTGTAGTCCCAGCTACTCGGGAGGATGAGGCAGGAGAATGGTGTGAACCCAGGAGGTGGAGCTTGCAGTGAGCTGAGATCGCGCCACTGCACTCCAGCCTGGGTGACAAAGTGAGACTCCATCTCACAAAAAAAAAAAAAAAAAAAAAAAAAATCCATTTTACAACAGGTATAGCTCAAGGAATTCAGCAGTGATTTTGTTAAAATTCTAGCATAAGATTCATGTTTTGTTAGCTATATGATGCCTATCTTTCTCATTCTCTCACTCACTCTCTCTATATATATTACATATATTCATATATATTATAAATGTATTATATAATTACTGATATGTAATTAAGCATTAGGCTTACATGAACATGAGCACAAATGGCAAATTTTCTAGATTTCTTTGAAAACACCAGTATCAAAGATGATAACTCACATTCATATTAGTTATAATATTCACAAAATATACAAAGATTTTTAGAAAAATAGGTAGCTATCCCATAAGAACACAGAGTAAATCTTAAACAGTGAAATTTAGTTTTTTCAAATAACTGCTCCACAGAATCACTTGTTTATGAAAAGAAAATTATAGATCTTTTATTTAATGTTTGTAGTTACACAAAAAAATTTAATTCACTATTAAAATTACTAAACCATATTTTGCTGTGGGATAACTTTGGCAATCAATCTGGGATTCTGTTCTTCTGAGCCCTGTTGAGCAGGCAACAGTATATTGGGATATGGTGCTATAGCCACAGTTGGGCTGAGAAGATTTGCACTCTGCCAATTAGGGTGCCTAGCTCAGACACTCTAGTTGTCAGCTTGAACTAGAAATCGATATAAGATTTAAGCTATGAAAGTCACATTGGGGTCTTGGAAAGAAAATCAAAAACAACAACAGCAGCAAAGTGATCTGCAGAGGAATAAAAGAATCATAAACGTATATGAATCAAACCACTAGCCACATGTGGTTACTGAGTAACTGCAGTGGGTTAAATCCAAATTCAGGTGTTCTGTGAGTGAAAAATACATACCTAATTTTGATGACTTGGTAGCAAAAAATGAAAAAAATTCTAATAATTTCTACATTGACTACATGTTAAAATAATAAAAATTTTGGATATATTGGGCTAAAATACATTAATTTCAAAAAAAGAAATTTTAGAGTGGTGATGAGGGGAGAGATAAAGAGAAAATGAAAGTAGCATTTTAATAATTCTTTTTTGTTACTCTTCACAACTTTTACTGCCTTCCTTATTTCTTCTGGCTTTTGTTCAGTATCTCTATCTAATCTATGTGTCTATGTATCTATGTATCTGTCTATGTATCTATGTATGTATGTATGTATGTATGTATGTATCTATCTATCTATCTATCTATCTATCTATCTATCTTTCTATCTAATTAGCCATCTGCTTGGTTTTTACTTTCTTCTAACGTTTGCACTATTCCAGAAAAAAATAATGACACATAGACTATATTTTTGTTGTTGTTTCTACTCTTCTCAGTTAAATGCTTTCTTAAATATTATTTCCCTTGGTGGTCAACGACCTTCACTATTTGGAAATAAACAACCACTTAGTACTACCATATACCAAGAACTGTTATGAAAACTAGAAATACAATGGCAAAATAAGACATTCTCTGCCTTTCTCAGTTTGAATTTTCCCCATAGTAGAGCCAAAGAGAAAGGACGGAGTGTGGGCAGTTTAGCTGCAAGGTGAATCTAGAGGTAGATTAGGAAGTGAGGAGAGTCAGAAATATAACGAAGAAAAGAAAAAATGAAGGCGTCCTAATAAAAGGTTTGTTCTGAATAGTCAGAACTAAAGTATTCTGGAATCTTAGAGAAAGATATAGAATCTTTTCCAATATTGTCTTTCCAAAGACAATTAACCCTCAATTGCCCATCAATTGAGAGTTTATCCCAGGGGTTGTATCTTCCCCCATCAATTATGGGTTTCTCTTGGTTATAAAATGAATGGTATTCTATGGTTATGGAGAAGGCTCTGAAGAAATAACTGGAAAAAATGCACAGTGATAACTTTAGTTTCTAGGAACCTGAGTTTATAGAATCAGCTGTAACTGCAGCTAAAATCATGGTGAGCTGAAAGGATGTGCTAGGGGGTAGGAAAAATGTCTGCCACAATCCCCATCAATAAATCTTCTCTCTCATAGACCCTTCAAGAAGCAGGAATCTCTGAAAGGCAACCTTTAGTTGTATGGTAATGGAAAAAACTAGTCCTTTTTATTTGTTTCAAAGATATAAATATTATTTGTAATCTCTTTTATATATTTAGTTTTTTAATTTATCGTGACAGAACCTCACTCTGTTGCCCAAGCTGGAGTACAGTGGCATGATCACGGAACACTGAAGTCTTGAATCTGGGTTCAAGCGAGCCTCCCACCTCAGCATCCAGAGTAGCTGGGACTACAGATGAATGCCAACATACCCAGCTAATCTTTTGTATTTTTTAGTAGGAATGGGGTTTTACCATTTTGCCCAGGCCTGTCTTGAACTCCTGACCTCAAATGATCCGCCTTCCTTGGCCTCCCAAAGTGCTAGGTTTACAAGCATGAGCCACCATGCCTTGCCACTCATAATCTTTATTTTGAATTTTGTTTAGTTTTTTAGTACTTCTGCCAGCCTAAGCTGTAGGTTCCAAGTCCTTAGCTTCTTGTTCATACCAGATCGTTATTATCACCAGGCAGAGAAGCACAAAGGCAGCTCTACGAATTCAGTGAGTCCCAGACTACTCATCCCAGTCCTCATTGTGTGGCAGCAGCCTTAGCTCCACATATTCAATTAACCCTTTCAACACAGTAATTTCATTCTTGGTCTCCTGGTCCATCAATGCCGGTTATGATTTATAGCTTCAGGTTCACTGGAGCTTACTGTGTCCTCACATAGTGTCTTGAAGAATGCAGTCTCCCTCAGGATCTTTAATACAGTAAGATTTATAGTTTGGGAGACTAAATCACAAGTTAATAAGTAGAAGTAATGTTAAGAGGGGTCGCTTGGAATAATGGTAAGAGGGAACAATCTTAATTTGGCCCATTTTTCCCCAGATTTGTGCATTCTAGATATTAGGAACTCAACATCATATATTTGTTGTATGTCTATGCATCAACTCCATTAGGAAAGCACCCTAATCTCTCAGGGTATTATATCTAAGGTGGGGTTTTATCTGAACCTTTAATAGACTATTTCAATTTTCTATTAGAATGACTGCTTCTGAATGAGGATGTACAGAGTTGTAGATCTTGTGGTCGTGCACAGTTTTGCAGTTCCAATTATCAGAAAATAAATCTCTTGGTTGATGGTGAAAATCTTGTTAGTGTAAATTCCACCTGAGATCCTATGAGGAACCTATGAATGAAAGTCAGACATTCTGTAAGCCTTAAGTGGGAATTTTGGCAGAGAATGGGTGGTCAGACACCCATATCCAGAACAGTGTAAATTCCAATAAAGATGAATCACTGAGTCTTCTAGAGTTGAACAGTACAGATGTAATTAACTTTCTAATAAATCACAATCTGTTTTTATCACAAGATTGTGTCTTATGAGGTAATTGGAATCCTTCATTGCTACTGACAGGATGGGCATTCAGCAACAGCAGTAGTTAAATTAATCTCTATATCAGAGAAGCCACTCAGCTGAACGCTTTCATAGCCTCTACCCTCACTACCGTGCTACCCCACTTGTGGCCTCTTGCAAAAGCATTGTCATACCCAAGAACAGAAGTTAACCAAGGACTTCTAATTCCACCTAGTTGTTGAGTAATTCCCCTGCAGTGGATGCTCTCTGGAGAGCATTGATGGTGAGATGAAAAAACCCACAGGCTTTTTTACTCACTTCCATAGGTCCATCCACTTGTTTTTTACCCAGCACTGTTTGTGATCTTCTAGTCATGTACCTTCTAGGTGCCTGATCAACCAGCCAAGCCATTTATTGTCACCCTTGATGTGTATATTTCCTTATTTCAGGCTAGTTCTTCTCCATACATAATAGAAGTACCATGTGTACTGCTTACATCCCTGTTTGCTTGAATGGTTTCTATTCATGACTATTCTTTATAGACATCAAAGAGTAGGACTCTAGTGTAGCTACATTTCATTTTTATTCCACATCTAAATTCCAAGTAAACACATCTCTAAACCAGGCGGGTATTTTTCCTCTCCTGCAACTTGGTCATATGAAACCTTCTGCCAAGCAAAAAGCATTGAGGCCAGTTAGAGGCATTAGTACAACAGGGGTAAGTGAAATTGATATCTGTGTCCACCTCTTTGTGTAATTTATTTGTGCTATCTGGAACTGGTTGGGACTAATACCAAATGTATTATTACCATTGTAGAGTGTTTTGGAATTTATTAACCTTTATGACTCATTGGTTCTGATAATATGTAATTAAGAAGGACACACAATTTCGTTGTCAGATGACGTCCAACAGCCAGGTACACGGTTTCTAAAGCATCCCATAGGTCTCCAAGAACTACTGTTTAAATAGCAGTTTTGTGGGGCAGAACGCGTGTTGTATTTTCAAAACCCTGGGAGTCCGATTTGTAACTTTTCCATAAGTATTTGCCTGGGATTTCACAAGATATTTGCAATGAAGATCAATAAACTACGACTTTAAATAATGTGGATGGATCTCACAGACAACATAACAGGTAAAAGAAGCCAGTCCCAAAAGAGAATATTTTACATGAGTATATTTATGTAAATCAAACACAGGCAACACTAACGTACAGTGTTAGACAAGGCAATGACTACCCTGAGGTTGGAAAGAGATAGTAATCATAAAGAGGCATTAGGAAAGTTCTGGGGTTCTGGGAATGTTCTGTTTCTTTTTTTCTTTCTTTTTTTTTTTTTTTTTTTTTTTTTTTTTTTTTTTTGAGACTGAGTTTAGCTCTTATTGCCCAGGCTGGAGTGCAATGGCTCAATCTCTGCTCACTGCAACCTCCGCCTCCAGGGTTCAAGTGATTCTCCTGCCTCAGCCTCCCAAGTAGTTGGGATTACAGGCATGCGCCACCACGCCCAGCTAATTTTTGTATTTTTAGTAGAGGTGGGGTTTCTCCATGTTGGTCAGGCTTGTGTCAAACTCCCAACCTCAGGTGATCCGCCCGCCTTGGCATCCCAAAGTGCTGGGATTATAGGCTTGAGCCACCGCGCCTGGCGTTCTGTTTCTTGAGCTGGGTACTGTTTACATAGATGTGTTCACTTTGTGAAAATATGTTGAGCTATACATTTATGATTTGTTCACTTCTGTGTGAATATGTTAAACTTCAATAAAATTTATGGTTAAGTAAATACTTATTTGGGGCAGAACGTGTGTTCTGTTTTCAGAACTCTGGGAATCAGATTTGCAACTTTTCCATAAGAGTTTGCCTGGTATTTCACACACACATACAAAATCTTCAGCAATTAAGAATTTCTCTAGCAATATTGGATCTTCTAGGTCATATAGCCTGATAAGAAACAGCCATGAAACTTAGATTGTGATCAAAGCAGCTGTAAAACTCTATTTTATTCTAGGATTCTCTCAATCTTGCAGTCTTCCACATCACAGAAAGAAGTTAGAAGGTATTGTGAGTGTTTTTTGTACTGTTTCCAAAATTCAAAGTGGCTAACCAAGTTTTGTGCTCTGTTGTTTTACTAGTTATTTCAAAAGACATTATACTTCCTCAGGCATAGTATATGGTTCTTATACATACAATAGCTTCCATTTCTCCTCCTAACATTTACACTATTACTGTCACATATTTTACTCATACATATATTGCAAAGTCTAATACATTGTTATTACTTTTGGTTAAGACAGTTACCTTTAAAGTCATTAAAATATTAAGGGAAATCCCAGCACTTTGGGAGGCCAAAGCAGGTGGATCACCAGGTCAGGAGATCGAGACCATCCTGGCTAATATGGTGAAACCCCGTCTCTACTTAAAAAAAAAAAAAAAAAGGAAGTACAAAAAATTAGTCAGGCGTGGTGGCGGGCGCCTGTGGTCCCAGCTACTCGGGACGCTGAGGCAGAGAATGGTGTGAACCCAGGAGGCGGAGCTTGCAGTGAGCCAAAATTGCACCACTGCACTCCAGCCTGGGTGACAGAGTGAGGCTAGGTCTCAAATAAATAAATAAATAAATAAATAAATAAATAAATAAAGGAAAATGTCATATATTTGCTAATATATTTATTATTTGTTTTTCATTTTTTTGTGTGGATCCATATGTCTATCCAGTCACATATTCTGGCTGCCTGAACAAACTTCAAATTTTATTGCATTGTGAGTTTTCTAATGATACATTTTAAGGTGTTTTTTAATGTCTGAAAATGTCATTATTTTATCTTTTAATTTGAAAGATATTTTTTCTCAATGTAGAGTTCTATTTGAATTTTTTTCTTTCTGTACTTTAAAAACATTCTTCCACTGTCTTCCAGATTGCTTTGTTTCTATAGAATATTCCCATTTTTAGTTTTCTTCCTCTAGGCCTATAATTTTCCATTCTTCTGACTATAGTAAAGATGTTTTTCTTTATCACTGGCTTTGAGACTTTTAGTCATGATGTGTCTTTATGTGGTTTTCTTCATGTTTCTTGTATTTGAGGTTGTTAGGTTTCTTGAATCTTTGAATTCTTAATTTTCATCAAATTTGCAAAGTAATCAGTTATTATTAATAAAAATATTTGTTTTCTGTTCCCCCCCTCACCTTTCATACAGATGCTGTTATATGTGTATTGGGTCTCTTGAAATGCCCTACAACTCGTTGGTGAGCTGTCCTTTCTGTTATTGTTCTTTCTTCCTCTCTCTATTTTATGTTGGATAGTTTTTATTGCTACACCTTTTAGGTCCCTCATCTTCTCTTCTGTATTGTGTAATCTGGTGTTAATCCCATCCAGTGTAATTTTTATTTCATGCATTGTATTTTTATCTCTATAAGCTTAATTTGTTTTTTCAATATGTCACAAGTTTCAATATGTCACAAGACGCATATGGTATAGAATTATAATAACCATTGTAATGTTTTTCTCTGCTAATTTTAACATCTGTGTCAGTTTTGAGTGGATTTTGATTGATTGATTCTTCTCCTCATATAGGATTTTGTATTCTACCTCTTTTTACACCTGGTAATATTTGACTGGAAGATAGACAGTGGGTCTTTAGCTTGTTGATTTCTAGATATTTTTTATTCTTATATGTCTTCATGAGTTTTGTCCGATGATGCAGTTAAACTTCTTGGAAATGTTTTTATACTTTTAATACATATGGCTTAACTTTGTTTAGTTGGGATCATAGCAGGGCTTATCTAGGGATACTTATTTGCCACTATTAATAAAAGACTGCCTTGAATTCTTTATAAAATTATGTGAATTATAATATTTTCTAGGCTGGCTTATGGGAACAGGCATTTTTCTGGTTCTGTGTGTTAGGCACTGTACCTTCTAATAATTTTTAGTGATACTTCTTCTGGCCTGATGTAGTTTCCTCACATGCATGAGTTTATTAATTCTCTACCAAATTCTCAAAGAGTATGGATGGATGACCCTCCATCTCCCTAAATCAGAAAGTCAGCTGGGCTTTACTTCATTTCTCCTCCTGCTATGACATGGTCTGCAGTAAATTTGGCAAAATCTGGGGCTCACCTCATTTGTTTTCCATCTCTCAATGATTTCAGTTCTTTATTGCTTGATATCTAGATGTCTAACATCTCCCAAGGCATTGTTTTTGTAACATGTCTGGCTTTTGCTGTTGTTATTGTTTCAGACTGATTTAACAACTATTAAGCCTAACTTTAAATTCATAATTTTATTTAATTATTTCTAACTATATCTGGTGACCCTAATAATCAAAGGAATTCCAAGTTTCTGCTGGTGAGAAAGAAGAAAGCATTTACTTTTTTATTTCATCCTAAATTTGATTTATGTTGGCAGCCCCAATAGAATCTTTATTTCTAACAAATTATTTGTGTACTATATTCAGCTGACTCTGTTTCATAATCAGATTTACAGTACTGTGCTATAATTTCTGCCCATACTCTCTGTTAACTCTATCCTATAATTCTGTCAATCTCAGTTAAAGAATTTTCTTTTCCTAAGTAATGCCCCAAAGAGATACTTTCAGTACTCACCACTACTATGAAGTACCTATGTTTTACCTTCTAATTATGCATGTGATGCTTTATATATACATTTACTTTTTTATTATCTGGAATAAAAAAATGATGAAAGCCAAAATAACATGTCCAACTCCTTTTATTTCTACACAATATTAAATATAGTTCTCTGCTCAAATTAATATGTGGTGGGTCAATCAAATATCAGATCATCACAATTGGACATTACAAATCACTGGTTCAATGCCTTGTAAAAAGTGCCATTATTTAACATTTATGACAAACTGTACTCATATAAATTATCATTTATATTTGATGTATCTTTTATTATATTTTGGGGGGTGCTTTGTTTCTTAATCTAGCATATTTTTTATTCACTTCCCCCACTGCCTCTAATTTCATTTTCTCTTTTGTGTTCAATGACATCTTAATTAACGAGTTCTACTTGTTTAAAGGAATTCACCCAAACATGAATGATGAGATTCATTTAAGGTACCTAGCATTTCTAGTACCAGTTATATCAAGTAATTATAGTCCTCCCACCATTTTCTTTAGATTAAATTATTGCCCAAACTTTCAAATTTAGACTATAAAAACTACATATTTTTTCTTCTGTTAAATGTTCTATGCATATTCTCTAATGTAATGATTAATTTTTGATATAAATTAAAGCACACCATTATTTCTTTTCTCATGCAGTGAGGGAACTTAAAACATTTGTTCTAGTATGTGCTTTTCAAAGCTGATTGCCAATTTTTACTAATTTCCGATTATTATTCTTCTCAGTTGCTCTATCTCCCACTTCATCAATAACTTTGTTTTGTTCTTCGATTTGACTATTTTTGAACAGCAGTCTAATTTAGTGTAGTGGTTTTTAGAGTGAGGTGAAAGCAAGATGTTTTATTAGAGTATAAAAAGAAAGCATTTTAGTATCTTATAATTATTTTTATCTGAAACTAAATAGATGAATATGTACTATTTGTGATAGTTTAATTGTATGTGTTAACTTGACTTGGCCACAGGGTGCCCAGACATATGGCCAAACATTCTGTGGTCGTGAAGGTGTTTTGGATAAGCTTGCTATATGAATAGGTAGGCTGAGTAAAGGATTGCTCTCCCTAATGCTGGTGGGCTTCGTCCAATCAATTAAAGAACTGAATATAACAAAAAGGCTGAGCAAAAGGGAATTCCTCCTCTCTGACTGTCTGAGGTGGAACTTTGGTCTTTTATAGCCTTCAGGTTCAGATTAAAACATTGGGTTTTTGAAAGTACCAAGCTTGCTATTTTTTGTTTTTGTTTTTGTTTTCATTTGACTGAAACTTACACTTGGTTCTACTCATTCTCAGGGATTGGAATTATAATGAAAA
Source organism: Pongo pygmaeus (assembly GCF_028885625.2). NCBI lineage: Eukaryota > Metazoa > Chordata > Mammalia > Primates > Hominidae > Pongo > Pongo pygmaeus. Next base: position 125,320,317 of record NC_072373.2, on the reverse strand, counting down.
TACTTATCAGTTCTCCTGGTCTCCAGCTTTCTAATTCACCCTGCAAATCTTGGATATTGTCAGCTTCTAAAACCTCATGAGCCAATTCCTTATAATTAGTCTCTCTCTCTTTCTCTCTCTCTCTCTCTTAAACCAATTCCTTATAATCAGTCCCTCTCTCTCTCTTTCTCTGTATGTGTTTGTTATTATTAATACATACATACACACACACGCACACGCACACACACACACATATTATAGAGATAGATGTATCTCCTATTGGTTCTTTAACTCTGGTAAAACCTAATACAGTATTATTTAAATATAGATTTATATAATGAGTATAATGTATTGAAGGGATATTGAACTATGCCCCCTTCCTTTACATTCTTTTCTCATTCACATCTATAGCATCTTTCTCTTATATCCTTTTTTCTATTATTAGTCATTCTACGGCTATTTGCTAAACTTTCTGTGATTGTTCTGTAACTGCACTCTGCTTGTGCATTAAAAGATATGTTTTCTAGATATCTACTTTTGGTTCATCGTTCTCTATTCTTTCAATTATCATTTCAGTAACTAATTTATCCTCCTTCGTGCTCCCATAGAAATCTGAACCTATATATTCTTTACGCTAATGTTGAACTTAATTAATTTGTCACATGCCTGCCTTTCTCACATAAAGACAAATTTGCTTAGGAATGGAGACTATTTTTAATTCATTGTTCTATCCTAATTGGTTAGTATATTGTTAGGTATGCAAAAAGGGACAACACACTTCTTTTGTTGAAGTAACTTGAACTGAACTTTTAGTAGGGATAATCTGCAGGGGAAAAGTCAAGATTTAAAAGCTATCTATAGAAAAATGATATAATTATTACTATAGCAAATTGTAACTCCCAAAAATATTTTGGGAGATAAAAGAGTAACAGAATTTGAGTAATCTAGTTCTGTGCAAACATGGAATAGTAATAAACCAACCTAAACTGGTAGAATTAGTTTGGTTCTAGATAATGAAATTTACTAAAATGCGTTTCACCTTGGTCACATTTGTTCTCTTTTAACTTTCAATTTCTCTCTTTCAGTCATGCTAGTGAATTAAGTATGTTAAAAAAAAAGATTGGGCAAAGATATGATTTTGAATGTATAGAAGTTTAACATGATACAATTGTAGAGTTTTTTATGTTTGCATTGCAGAGGAAAGAAAATATTGGCTAGTAGCAAGAGCATAAAAGACAAGGTTGGCAGCAGAAAACTATTTAGTAAATTTGCACAAGTGAACATACTCAAGTGAGAAGTTTTGGGATGAAAATATAGGGGAAATTCAACTAAATTCTCCTAGTATGTATCAAGGTATGTAATATTAATTGTATTTTCAATAAACAAGAATGTTGAGATTATTCCTTTAGGCTAAGTTTAAAAATGTATGAATAAGCAAGTTTTCCCTAAGTTTTAAGTGCCTTTTCAAAAATATAGGATTTGTAGATAGAAATAAATTTAAAAGACAGGGCCTCCTGGCCTAGAACTGAGTAAATTAACTGAGAACACAGCAGGGTTTTATTATTGAGGAAGAAATTAGCTCAATACCTTTTAAAACACAATTTGGGAAACTTTGAGTTCACTAGAAGGCAAAGTAAGAAATATATTTGACCATCAACGAGATGCATTAATTAACTCCTGTCAAGTTCTCTAACATGTTCTTTAATTTTCTTCCTCTCCTCCCCTTTTCTTCCTTTTCTCCTCCCTCCTCTCCTTTCTCTCTTGTCCCCTCGTCTCCGCTCTCTTTCTCCTTAATGTTCCTGATTCCTCATATTTTATATTTAGTGCAAAGGACTAGGACCATAGTAGCCATTCAAAATTATATAGGAATTATATTTCACTACCTTGTATTCAAGGAATAAATAATTAGTTTGTGTACCAGTTAATTAATGATCCTTCATCATTCATTCACAAACTGTTTTCTTTTTTCTTTCTCAGTTCTACCAAACCTACTCGCTCTACAAAGATGAATAAAGCAAGATATCTTTTTGTCAAGGTGCTCAGGATAACTAGTATAGCAGCATCGAAGCATATGAAAGAATATAAAAATCACTTGTGACGTTTTAAAATACAAGTAGTCAATCCCACCAAGACATATTGAGTCAAAGCCTCTGGGGGTAGAGTCCAATGTTCATATTTTCTGAAAAGTTTCACAGTTAACTCTAATATTTACCAAGGGATGATGACAGCTGGCAATCGGAGCACAAAAATACATAATGGATTACAAATGGTATAACAGTATTATGAAAAAGGTGGTTCTGATTGAAAGTTTTGGTTGAAAATATCTGAATACTTGTTTAAGTGCTTGCTTCAGCTATGACAATATTGGCATTTTCTGCCAATACATTTGCAGATTCTTTCTATTAGAAATGATATGAATGTCCTCTCACTAACATTACTTTGCCAAATGTGTTTGTGTGTTTGTGTGTGTGTGGGGGGTGCCATTTCATCACATAAAAAGAAACTTACAGTACAGAATACATGGAATTCTAGCAAATTTCAGGAGTTAACACACTTCTGTTTCTTCTTCCTTTCTTCCCTCTTTCTTTTGTTGCTGTATGACAAATACTGTTTTAGGTATTGATGAATTAGCTGTGAACAAAATACAAAATAGGCAAACTTCACTTTCAGGAGCTAACATTTCAGTCTGGGGAGAAAAAAAAATAAACATATTAACTACTAAATAAATTAATTTCAGATTCCATAAACAATAACATGAAGATAAAATACATAATCATAGAAAATGACTGAGGGGAGGGTGCTACTCTAGCCAAAATAGTATGAAATTATATTTAAATTGTTTCAGAAAAATTCAAAGTAGGGACCATATGAAGATAGATGGAAGGATATTTCTGACAGAAGAAAAGCAGATATAAAGGTCTAAATATGAAACACACCCTAATGTATTCATGTAGCTAAAGACGAAAGGCAAGAGATCTCAATCATCAAATAGCTGTAATCTAACTCATTTCAGGTGCATGATGAAGATACATTAAATGTACTTTAGCGTGTAATGGTAACTAACCAAATTTGTTTTTCAATTGGTGGCTAACTTTTAAAGCAAAAAATGTACACTTTTCTCACCTTTATAATATTTTTTAACTTTTAATTAAGGTTCAGGAGTACATGTGAAGGTTTGTTACATGGGTGAACTTCTGTCATAGGGGTTTGTTGTACAGATTATTTCACCAGACAGGTATTAAGCCCAGTATCCAATAGTTATCTATTCTGCCCTTTTCTCTCAATTAGACCCTAGTGTTTGTTATTCCTTCATTTTCCTAAGTTCTCATCATTTAGCTCCAACTTATAATTGAGAATATTCAGTATTTGATTTTCTGTTCCTGCATAGTTAGCTAAAGATAATAGCCTCCAGCTCCGTCCCTGTTCCCACAAAAGACATAATCTTGGATTTTTATTGTTAAATAATACTCCATGTTATAAATGTACCACATTTTCTTTATCTAATATGTCATCGAGGGGCATTTAGGTTGATTCCATGTCTTTGCTATTGTAAACAGTGCTGCAATGAAGATTTGCATGCATGAGTCTTTATAGTAGAATGGTTTATATTCCTTTGGGTATATACTCAGTAATGGGATTTCTGGGTTGAATGACAGTTCTGCTTATAGCTATTTCAGGAATTGCAATACTGCTCTCAACAATGGTTGAACTAATTTTACACTCCCACCAACTGTGTATAAGTGTTCTGTTTTCTCTGTAACCTCATGAGCATCTGTGATTTTTTATTTTTTTAACAATAGTCATTCTGACTGATGTGAGGTGGTATCTCATTGTGGTTTTGATTTGCATTTCTCTAATGATCAGTGATTTCAGCTTTTTCTCATATGCTTGTTGGCAGGTGTTTTTTTTCTTTTGAAAAGTGTCTATTCATTTACTTTGCCCACTTTTTAATGTGGTTGTTCATTTATTTCTAGTAAATTTGTTAACTTCTTTATAGATTCTGGATATTAGACCTTTGTCAAATGCATAGTTTGCAAAATAATTTTTCCATTGTGTAGGTTGTCTGTTTACTCCGTTGATAGTTTTTTTTGCTGTGCAGAAGCTGTTAATTTTAATCAGTTCTCACTTGTCAATTTTTGCTTTTGTTGTGATTGCTTTTGGTCTTTTTGTCATGAAATCTTTGTCCTGAAATTTTTGCCTGGTCCTGTGTCCTATAGTATTACCCAGGTTGTCTTCCAGGGTTTTTATAGTTTGGGGTTTTATATTTAACTCTTTAGTCCATCTTGAGTTGATTTTTGTATGTGGTGTAAGGAAGGAATCTGGCTTCAATCTTCTGCATATGGCAACTGGTTTTTCCAGAAGTATTTATTGAATAGGGAGTCTTTTCCCCATTGCTTGTTTTTGCAAGCTTTGTCAAAAATCAGATGATTGTAGGTGTGTGGCCTTATTTCTGAGCTCTCTATTCTGTTCCACTGAACTATGTGCTTGTTTTTGTACCAGTACCATACTGTTTGGGTTACTGTAGCCCTATAGTATAGTTTGAATTAAGATAATGTGATGCCTCTAGCTTTGTTCTTTTGCTTAGGATTACCTTGGCTATTCAGGCTATACGATATGGTTAGGCTTTGTGTCCCCACACAAATCTAATCTTGAATTGTAATCCTCAGGTATTGAAGGAGTGACCTGGTGGGAGGTGATTGAATCAGGGGGTCAGTTTCCATGCTGTTCTCATGATAATGAGTGAGTTCTCATGAGATCTGATGGTTTTATATGGGGCTGTCCTGAGTTTGGTCTGTCTCTCTCCTGCTGCCATGTAAGATGTGCCTGCTTCCCCTTCTGCCATAATTCTAAGTTTCCTGAGGCCTCCCCAGCCATGCATAACTGTGTCAATTAAACCTCTTTCCTTTATAAATTACCCAGAAATACTTGGGTATTTCTTTATAACAGTATGAGAACAGATTAATACAATAAATTGTTACCAGGACTTTGCGATACTGCTATAAAAATACCTCAAAATGTGAAAGTGACTTTAGAACTAGGTAATGAGCAGAAGTTGGAACAGTCTGGAGACCTCAAAGGAAGACAGGAAGATGTGGGAAAGTTTGGAACTTCCTAGAGACTTGTTGAATGGCCTTGACCAAAATGCTAATGGTAATATGAACAGTGAAGTCCAGGCTGAAGTGGTCTCAGGTGGAGATTGGAACTTATTGGGAACTGGAGCCAAGGTCACTCTTGCTATGTTTAGCAAAGAGACTGGTGTCATTTTGCCTCTGCTCTAGGGATCTGTGGAACTTTGAACTTGAGAGAGATGACTTGAAATTTGAACTTATGTTTAAAGGAGAAGCAGGGCATAACAGTTTGGAAATTTTGCAGCCTGATCACGTGGTAGAAAAGAAAAACCCATTTTCTGGGAAGGAATTAAAGCCAGCTGCTAAAATTTGAGTAAGTAATGAAGAAGCTAATATTGTTTGCCAAGACAATAGGGAAAGTGTCTCCAGAGCATGTCACAGGTCTTCATGGCAGCACCTCACATCACAGGCTCAGAGGCCTAGGAGGACAAAAAATGGTTTCATGGGCTGGACCCAAGGCTCCCTTTCTGTGTGCAACCTCAGGACTTGGTGCCCTGAGTACCAGATGCTCCAGCTCCAGCCATGGCTGAAAGGTTACAAGGTACAGCTCAGGCCATTGCTTCAGAGAGTGCAAGTTCCAAGCTTTGGCAGCTTCCATGTGGTGTTTGGCCTGTGGGTACACAGAATTTAAGAATTGAGGTTTGGAAATTTCTGCCTAGATTTCAGAGGATGTATGAAAACTCCTGGATATCCAGGCAGAAATCTGCTGCTGAAGCAGAGCTCTCAAGGAGAACCTCTGCTAGGGCAATGTGGAAGGCAAATGTGGGGTTGGAACACCCATACAGAGTCCCCACTGAGGCACTGCCTAGTGGAGCTGTGCACAGAGGGCCACCATCCTCCAGACCCCAGAATCGTAGATCCACTGACAGCTTACACTGCACACCTGGATAAACCACAATCACTCAATGCCAGCCTGTGAAGGAGCTGCCCAAGGTCATGGGAGCCCACCCCTTGCATCATTGTGCCCCAGATGTGAGACATGGAATGAAAGGAGATTTTTTGGGAGCTTTAAGATTTAATGACTGCTCTGCTGGGTTTTAGATGTGCATGGGGCCTGTAGCCCTTTTGTTTTGGCCAAGTACTCCCATTTTGAATGGAAACATTTACCCGATGCTTGTACCCCCATTGTATCTTGAAAGTAACTAACTTGCTTTTGAATTTACAGTCTTCTAGGTAGAAAGGACTTGCCTTGTCTGACATGAGACTCTGTACCTGGATTTCTGGGTTAATGCTGAAGTGAATTAAGATTTGGTGAGACTGTTGGGAAGGCATGATTGGTTTTGAAATATGAAACGGACATGAGATTTCAGAGGGGCTGGGGCAGAATGGTATGATTAGGCTTTGTGTTCCCACCCAAATCTCATCTTAAATTGTAATCCCCAGGTGTTGAGAGAGAGACCTGATGGGAGGTGATTGATTGGGTCATGGGGTCAGTTTCCCCCATGCTGTTCTCATGATAGTGAATGAGTTGTCATGAGATCTGATGGCTTTATAAGGGGCTGTTCCCCCTTTGGTCTTTCTCTCACCTGCCACCATGTAAGACGTGCTTGCTTCTCCTTCCTCCATGACTACATTTCCTGAGACCTCCAAGCCATGTGGAACTGTGAGTCAATTAAACCTTTTTCCTTTACAGATTACTATTCTTGGGTATTTCTTTATGGCAGTGTGAGAAAAGACTAACACAAGCTATTTTTTCATTTCATATAAATTTTAAGTTAGATTTTCTAGTTCTGTAAAAAATATCATTGGTAGTTTGATAGAAATAGTATTGAATCTGTAATTGCTTTTGGCTGTATGGCCATTTTAAAATATTGAATCTTTCTTTCCATGAGCATGGGATGTTTTTCCATTTGATTGTGTCTTCTTGGATTTCTTTGAGCAGTGTTTTGTAATTCTCATTGTAGAGATCTTTCACTTCCCTTGTTATCTATATTCCTAGGTACTTTACTCTTTATATGCCAATTGTGAATGGGATTGCCTTTCTGATTTGGCTCTTGGCTTGGCTGTTGTGGGTGTACAGGAATGCTAGCTGGAGATGATGGAATGACCAGCTGCAGAGAGAAGTACCCTCTCTTCTGAGAGCTGCAGAGATGACCTGCTGGTAGAGAGGAGCTACCCTATCTGCTAAGAGCTTCACAGACCTGCAGAGACATCAGAATGACTTGCCTGAGGAGAGAAGCCACCTCCTCCAGGGCCTCCTATCTGCTAAGAGATGAACACTTGACTGGAAAACCTGACTACAGAGAGGAGCTACCCACTCTTCTGAGCTGTTCTAACACTAAATAAAACTCTTTTTCTTCACCCTTCACTTGTCTGTGTAACTCATTCTTCCTAGACACAGGACAAGAACCCAGGCAAATGCACTGAGGCCACAGTGGCTTCTGACTAGAAAAATCAGCACCCCAGACATCTCATAACACTAAGGGTAGCATGGGCATTTCTACTGCAGAGGCAGTAGAGAGAAGCTTTCAGTTTCCCCATGGGCCAGAGCTGCTACTTGCTTGATACCTCTGGTGGTGTGTGGCTGGAGGCCCAGGTATGGAGAACCCTACCAGCAAAGAGATATAGGAATGGGCACTGATATAGCAGTTTGGCCATTTTCTGTATGGCTGCTGTGGTATGCTGGGGGCCTGCTCTACTCCCTAGTCATCTCAGATTTTCCAGCACCTGGAGGTAACAACAATGAAGGCTGCGTAACAGCAAAGATAACTGCCTGCCCCTCTCTGGGAACTCTGTCCCAGGGATTTACCAAACTGTTGCCAGCCCAAATGCACCTGGAGAAGGTGGCTGAAGACTTCGGTTGGCAGGTCACCTCCAGTGAGGAGAAATGGGACCAGAGACTCACTTAAAAAAGAAGTCTGGCCACGTTTTCATAAAGTAGCTGTGCTGTGCTGAAGAACCACTTCTGCCACTGGTTGGCTTGGGCTCTACAAAGCCCAATAGCTGGAATAGCTAAGTTGCCCAAACAGCAAAGATGGCGGCCCACCCCTCCCTCTGAGAGCTCCATCCCAGGGAAGTTTTAAATCTTTGTCAGCTACAGAACACTGATGGGGTGGCTGGCAGCAACCTTGGTTAGGAGGCCCTGCCCAGTGAGCAAGAATAGGATCGGGGACTGGCTTAAAAAAAACAGTATGGCCATGTTTTCATAGAGCAACTGTGCTGTGCCTAAGGATTGCTTCTGTCCCTGGTAGACTTGGACTATCCAAAGCCCAAAAGCTGGAACAAGTAAGTCCACTAAACAGCAAAGATGGTAGCTTCTCTCCCTGAGAACTTCATCTCAGAAAGTTGCAATAGTGCTAGTGGTGGCTGACTGGAATGTTAAACCAATGGGTCTTACCTGTGAGGCACCATAGAAGTGGGGCCTTCAGACTGTTACTACTCAGCCTCTTGGATTCAGCCTTTCCTAGGGGTACATACCGGGTTTAACATTCCTCTTTGGTGGAGTTGCAGCTACTTTTGCTGGGAAGCCCAGAAAGCCTGGGTATCTCAGTTTCCTGTGTCTCCGTGTATGCCTGAGTGACTGCTCTGTCAAGATTCCATGTAGCTCTGTTAGACTGAAGGCCCTGGTGGAGTGGGTTCACAGGGAGATCTGACCTGAGGGTTGCAAAGATCTGTGGGAGAAGTGTGGTTTCCCGGGGTCACACATTCACTGACTGCTCCCCTGGGCATGGGAGGTTCCCCTTGCTCCATATTCCTCCCAGATGGGCCACCATCCTACCTTGTTTTTTTCCATTCTCTGTGGGTCACATTGTTTCCTTGATTAGTCTCAACGCTTGTACCTGGATGTTCCAGTTAAAGGTGTGGTATTTACTTGCCCCTTTTATTCTTCTCCATGAGAACCGTGCACACTAGCTGCTTCTAGTCAGCCATTGTGGCCACCCCTCTGATCCTTTATAATTTTGAATGTAAGAGATGATTTGGGTTTTTTCCATTTCTTTAACCGAAGAAGACTAATTGATAAGGTATGTGTTTATTACAGCCTCTATCCCTGCTGTAAGATTTCTGGTACAAACATCTCACTGAATTTATCTTTTTTGTTTAATTTGCAGTATATGATTGACTATACATGTAACTATTTTTAATAATATAATCCATATCTATATTTTTATTAGTAGATGTACCAGAAACAATACAACTTGAGTAACTTTTTCTGTTTAACATAGTTATAAGCCAATATAATTAGCTTCTTTGCTATAGGCCTCTTTAAACTTATTGTTGATCACTCAGATGTGTGTTGCAGTGATAGCTCATCATACTCTATGAAAACAACTCAAAGTGCATGTAACCCTAATGAAAAAAGTGACGGACTCTGTAATTAGAGAGCATAAAAAATGTGTTTGAACATAAGTTTGAAACAGCATAATCTAGCGGTAATATAATAGCCAGTACCAGAAGACATGACTTTGACTGAAAAAATATGTGACTTTTAAAATACACACTATGAAATTGGTTGAATTAAGACATATTTTAAGCTATTTTTTGTGTAGAGGTAAAAATAGAAATTTAAAATATGGAAATTAAAAAGTCTGCTTTTCCTCCTAGGTATATTATTTCTCTAGCTAACGTTATATTTCATGGATTTTTTCCTCTGTCATGTTGGCATAGATTCATATTCCTGTTAATTGTATAAATTATAATGTAATGTTCTTTTTTTAAAAAAAATTGTGTCAGGGTGGTTGCTTTTGTGCCCAGAGCAATGTGACAAGCATATGGCCAAATAAGCTAAACAAACAAGAAATTAAAATCACGAATTTCATCAAGAACAATTTTAGAAGAGATTTTAATACATTTTACTGAGTTATACATGATTCCAAATATAATAGGATTCATAACACATAAAGTAAGGCTCTAAAAAGTTAAAATTAAACCATTGCCATGCATAGTATATTGTGCATGCCATTATAATGGAAAAAAAGCAAACAACTCTTCAAGGTCATAATTACTCTGTAATAAACGATTGTGAACAAGTTTGTTAAAGTGTTTACCATTGTTCTGATTTCCAAGCAAGCAGAAACTTTATTAAACTAAAGGCAATTAATTTTAAAATGCTTCAAATTGCAGCTAATGAGCCTACAGGATTCATTACCAGTGAAGGTCACAGAACTAACTAGATCCCTGAATTTATCTTTATCTCTGGTTGTGTGAATGACTAAGCTGAGTATTGGAAGGTCTATCACAGAGCAATCAATCAGACTGTCCCCCAGCAATAGGTCTACAGTAAGGCACTCTGTAAGAAGAATGTCAGAGGGAATTATATGGACTATGTGCACTACTGTAAGCCCCAATTTTTTTTAACGATTTAACTCTAATTTTGTAAAAAAGCTTACTTGAAGTGTCCTATACTTCTTAACATAAGAAAATAATTAAACATTTTATATTATAGCTAACACATTTATATGGTCTTAAAAATCTACTTGGAATAAAATATTTTATTTTCATACGTCAGTAAAGTATCATTCCTAAAGGAGATTATAGCAATGAATAGTAGACAGAATATGACATATCAAAGTCAGTAAATAAGCACCACATAAACCACCTTTTGGCCACACTGGCTGAGATTGCATTGAAAAGTATTTTTAATTATATTGTGGCATTTATTTGCTTATTCTATCATTAATTTTTATATTTATTTATGTCTCATTTTTAATTATTACTTATTTGTTTCATTGTTCATTTTTGAATGATTATTTGTTAAACAAATACTGAACAATAAGTACTAAATAGGGCTGTAGGAATAAGAAACTAAAAACAAAATGGACTATCCTGTAAAGAAATTTGGACCCTACTGAATAGTGTAAGGTATCCTTTCTAAATTGATATGGTTTGGCTGTGCCCCCTCCCAAATCTCATCTTGAATTGTAACTCACAATTCCCACATGTTGTGGGAAGAACCCAGTGGGAGGCAATTGAATTATGAGGGCAAGAATTTCCTATGCTGTTCTCGTGATTGTGAGTAAGTCTCATGGGATCCGATGGTTTTAAAAGTGGGAGTTTCCTTGCACAAGCTCTCTCTCTCTCTTTGCCTGCCGACATTCTTGTAAGATGTGACTTGCTCCTCCTTGTCTTCCTCCATGATTGTGAAGCCTCCTCAGCCTTGTGGAAATGTAAGTCCATTAAACCTCTTTTTCTTCCCAGTCTCAGTATGTCTTTATCAGAAGCATGAAAATTGACTAATACACAAATATAACAATGTATCATTATAGCTGCTATCATAAAAACCTTCTAGAATACATTGGAACAACTAATATTTGGTCAATGTAGCTAATCCTTAGAAAAATTTTATTGTAGCCAGGTGCGGTGGCTCATGCCTATAATCCCAGCACTTTGGGAGGCCAAGGCAGGTGGATAACCTGAGGTCAGGGGTTTGAGACCAGCCTGGTCAACATGGTGAAACCCTGTCTCTATTTAAAATTTAAAAACTAGCCAGGCTTGGTGGTGGGTGCCTGTAATCCCAGCTACTCAGGAAGCTGAGGCAGGACAATTGCTCAAACCCAGGAGATGGGTAGCAGTGAGCCAACATGGTGCCACTGAACTCCAGCCTCAGTGACAGAGTGAGACTCTGTTTAAAAAAAAGAAAAATGTTATTTTAAAATTCTGGCTGGGTGCAGTGGCTCACGCCTATAATCCCAGCACTTTGGGAGGCCAAAGGGGGCAGATCTCTTGAGGCCAGAAATTCAAGACCAGCCTGGCCAACATGGTGAAACCCCATCTCTACTAAAAATATAAAAATTAGCCAGTTGTGGTGGTGCACACCTGTAATCTTAGCAACTCAGTAGGCTGAGGCAGGTGAATCTCTTGAACCCAGGAGGTGGAGGTTGCAGTGATCTAACACCAATGTACTCCAGCCTGGGTGACAGAATGAGATCCTGTCTCAAAAATAAAAATAAAAATAAAAAAATCTATCCTCATCTAGTAGTTTTTTTAAGGAAACATTGGTCTGCCTTGATGATGCCAGAAGATTGCAAGTAGTCAAAGAATATGTGAAAATGGAGTTCATGGTAAAGATACTTGGTCAGCATTTTCCATCTTTAATTGGAGACAATGAAACAATTTTGTAAATTACAAATCATAAATTAGTATTTTTTTGTTTCAGTGAATATCTATCTTCATTCTGTGTAACTTAAAAAAACTAAAATTTTCTTGTTTAAAATTTACAAAACTAAGTGGAAAAATATAAATAATTCAGCTTTCAAATATATATATTTTTCAGTTTATAGCATGTATTTATACTTCTGAAGTTATGAAAGCTTAAAATTAGGCTAAAATTTATAGGCACCCTCTGCTCAAATGTGGCCTGAAAAAGAATCATTTAATGCACAATGATTAGGTACAGGAGAAAAAATAAAGAAAGAAGATTAGTTGTAGAGAGGACAAAAGAAAAAGTATTTAAATGAATAAATAAATGGTTTCAAATGATTTATATTAGTAAAATTAGAATGGGACTGAACAATTCAATGTATATTTTGCATCAGGGAGGAGATCATTATCTTATTTGAATGTTGCAAGTAGAAGTAAGTTTCCCAAATGGTACATAGGACGTGAAAAAATAAAGACAGAGATGGTAATTCACACCATAAAGATGAGAAAAGACAGAAATTGGGGAGTAGCTAGGAGAGTTCAAAGTTAAGTAATGCATTTAACTTTTGGTGCTTGTGTATAGTTTTTAATATATTTCAAATATGAACAGACTTTTCAGCTGATAATGAAGGATCCAATGAAATGGAAGTGAAAGATTACAAACATAGAAGATAAATAATTGAACAAAATTCTGAAGTAAATGAAAGTGACCAAATCAGGATCTGAAGTGAAGGACAAAGCCTTAAAAGTAGATTAGAGGACAAAAAGAGAGATTTGTAGGTTTATAGGAAAAACTCTTATATGTTGTTTGCTAAGCAAATTTTATTTTTAAGCCATTCTTGCATTTTCTATTTATATCAGACATGGCATGGAATTCAGAATTATTCAAGTTCAAATTCTAGTGACTACCTATTAGCTGAGGGATGGTAGAGCAAATAACATTCATGAAAAATTAGTTCTCTTTTAGCAGGACCAGTCTCAGACAAAACCTTTCAGACACCAGTTTTAGGAAGGAAGAGGCTTTAATCAGCTGGGAGCATTGGTAGACTCGCATCTCAAGATCTGAGCTCCCTGATGTAAAGATTCCTCTCCCTTTATGGCTTACAACTCTAAGGGGTCCACATGAAAGGGTCGTGATACATTGTGCAAGCGGAGGCTACATGACTGAGGGCTACATGCCTCAGTGATGGGAGCTAGCAGAACAGAACAGAAAGTTTCACAATGCTTCCTCATACAATATCTGAAATCTATAGATAACACAAGCGGTTAGGTCAGGAGTTGATCTTTAACTACCAGGCCTGGTTCTTGGTGCCAAGCCATCTGGCTGTTGATCTCACTTCTGCTTGTTTTTAACTTTTTGCTTCCTTTTTGAAACAGGAGACAATGGGAGAGGTGGTCTCCTTCCTTATTCCCCCATTTGAGAATCTCACTTATTACTGGGAATTCTCACTTTCATCCTATCTACATCTTTCTGTGAGACAGACCGATAGCGATTCACGTTATACACTTGTGCTGAACTATTTTGGTGAACCAAGGTAGTGACAAAGCTTTTCATTATTTGAAGGAGCAAGGGTAACAAGCAGGATAGCAACAAACAGGTTCCTATTACTATTATTACCCCTATTATAAGAGTTTTAAATCCTCCTAATGCTGGGAACCATTTTCCAAATACAGATCCAGGATCAAATCTATGCCAAACCTGCACAGGCACATGTGCTAGCTTTGTCATATCTCTGACTATGTTTTTGACTACTTGCCCTTGGTCATCTATATGCAGACAGTAATTGGTCACGTTGAATTTTCCACAGACCCCTCCTTCAGCTGCTAGCAAGTAGTCTAGGGCCAATTTATTTTGATAAATAGCATTTCTCATCTGGGTTTCTTGCTGGTCTAGAATAGTCGAAGCTCTGCCAGTTTCATTAGTGATTATTTCTAAGACAGTTTGTAACCATATAATCTGGTTGAGCATGTAAATGGGGGTTCGGTACCCCCAAGAAAAGTTTTGTGCCCATGTGGCAGGCCCATAATACTGTATGATTCTTTCAGGGGACCACTAGTCAACTTTCCAATTGCCTATGGCTATGCCCCTCTTTTCTTAGAAAGTATAGACAGGGAAGCCTAGGAGCTCACCTGTTTTTACAGGCAGCAGGAAAAAAGGATGTTTTAATGGTGCCGATGACAAAACTGCCTGCCCATTGATCAGGTAACTTGGCATGGGCTCTATGTCCACACATCCAGTATAGCCCAGCTGGAGCTGTCCAGTCCTGGTGAGACTCTGGATGGGCCCAAACAGTTTGCAACTTAGTAAACTTACTAAATGGGTTTTTCTCAGTATGGTTTAGACCTCACCGGGTGACTGTTCTTGTGCTGTTATACAGCTTTTGCCCTAGGCAATTGAGTCTTCCTAGGGGGATGGTGAAGCCTTTTCTTCTCTAGCTATGCAGTATTGTCCAATAATTGAGGTTTTTAAGACCCAAAAGTTACCAGTGTGTGCCTTCTGGACTGGAATTATATCAGGAACTGGATCCATGGGCACTAATTCTTGGGCATCCCAAGGCCATTCATCTCCCATAGTGGTTCCCCCGCATACATAACAGGAAGTAACATTGAGGGAATGGGCTATATATTCTGCTAACTGCAGGAACAAATTTTTTCCCAACTGAGAGAACCATATCCCATCCCTAGCTTGTTACTATTAATGACTGCACAGGCATCAAATCTTAAGGTGACTTGTTTGGGAACCCCTTTTTCTTCTGTTCTGGTTAATACTTTACTTGTATCTTTCACTAGTCCCCACCAGTCCTCAGTTCTTAATCTTATTTCAAAAAACTGTGGTCATAGGAGGCTCAGACGGGTTGTAACACACGTCAGGTTGGTCATTCCCTGTGTCACATACTTTATACTTCAGTGGCATTATATAAGCAAGTCCCTTTCAAAGTTCCTAGACAGTCTTAATAACTATAAAACAGAAAGATTGTTTTAACTTGTTCCCTTACCTCAGTAACTTGATGAATACACTGTGTACAGTCCTCCATGTGGGGAAGATCAGCTGAAGTTTTGATTGTACAAGTCCAAATTCTAAAGGGAATGAGTCCCACGATGAGTTTCCTCCTGCTTCAGTGGTGCATAGACCAGTCAGCTTCCGGGTGTGACTGGAGCAGGGCTTAGTCATCTTCTTCAGGATCACTTTGCAGGGATTGTCCAGGCTTGGTTTTACCTCCCAGGCTTCAGGTGCTGCAGGTTTCAGACAGCTGTGGTGGATCCAGGCCGGAATTTCTTCTACCTTCTTGGTGGTGGGGGTGGTCAGAATGACGCTCTGGGGTCCTTTCCACCATGGCTGCAAAGGGGCTACGTTCCAGTCTTTGATCCACACTTGATCACCTGGGGAGAAAGGGTGAACTGGGGAGAATAAGCTAATGGGGCATTTTTCATTTACCCATGCCGAAATTGTTCTTGTAACTTTTCCTAAACCCTGCAGCTGTCGCTGTAACTCAATTTCTCCTAGCTCTCAAGGAGTGCCTGGAAGCCCCCATAATATGGCAGGGGGTCTATGATACAATATCTCATAAGGGGAATATCCTGTTCTTTTAGAAGGGATGCACCTGATCTTAAACAGTACCATGGGGAGAGCCCGCACCCACTTTAAACATGTTTCTTGACACACTTTCTTTAAACTGCTTTTGATAGTCCCTTTGTTCCACCTTTCTGGAACTCTGAGGTCAGTAGGTGGCATGCAGTTTCCATGTGATCCCCAATACCTTTGCTGTCTTCTGTACCAAGTCAGCCACAAACACTAGTCTGTTGTCTGAGCCAATCTGTAAGGGCAGTCCAAATCTAGGGATGAGATCTTGGAGAAGCACGTGGGTTACTTCACAAGCTTTTTCAGTTCGTGTTGGATAGGCCTCTACCCATCCAGAGTAGGTACACACTAGACCTAGCAGATGCTTGTTACCTCCACACTTAGGCATCTCAGTGAAATCCACTTGGAGATCTTCAAAGAGGGCTGATCCATAAGCTTGTATGCCGGGTGGGACGGTTGGACCCTGCCTAACATTGTGCTGCTGGCAGGTGACACCTTGCTCTGTTACAGTTTTGGCAAGGGCCGACAGATGTGAAATGTAGAAGTACCAGCCTAACAACTTTTCAAGTGACACTTGGCATAGATAGGTGGTCTCATGCACAGCCAGCACAGCTGCAGCTCCCAATAGCTGTGGCATGGCTACTCTTCCATCTGGTAACTGGATCCTTTCTTCCTTTATTGCTTGCCCCTCTTCTGCCTGGAAAAAGTCTCTTTCCTCTTTAGAATAAGTAGGCACTAGATCGGGTGCCTGAGGGAGCAAGGTGGCTGTGACTGATGCTCAGTATCAGGTGGATGCTGCTTTGTAAGCTTCTGAGTCTGCTTGAGAATTTCCTAAGGCAACAGAAGTGGTGGCTTGCTGATGTCCTTTACAATGCATGATGGCCACCCTCCGAGGTTTCCATACTGCTTTTAATAACTGTAAAATTTCTTGCTGGTACTTAATGTCCTTTCCCCCTGAGTTCAACAGGCCTTTTTCTTCGTATAATGCCCCATGCACTTGGAGGGTTAAAAAGGCATACCGAGAGTCATTACAAATGTTTACAGTCTTACCTTCACTTAGCTCTAAGGCCCAAGTTAAAACAATGAGTTCGGCCTTTTAGGCTGAAGTTCTGTGAGGCAGCGGTTTGGCTTCAATAACAGTGTCCAAGGTTACCATTGCCTATCCAGTGCACCTCTATCCTTGTGGGTTAATGAAGCTGCTTCCATCCACATATAGCTCCCAGTCTACAAACATCCAAGGTTGGTCCTGGAGGTTGGGTCTGCTAGAATAAACTGAGTCCAACACCTCTATACAGTTATGTTCAACTGGACTCTCTGATACTGGGAGCAAGGTGGCAGGGTTCAAAGTGTTGCAAACTTCAATGGTTATGCAGGGATTTTCACAGAGCAAGCTTTGGTACTTAGCCTAGTATTTGTTAGCCAATGATGTCCTTTGGTATTCATTAAAGTCACCACAGCATGGGGGGCCTTTATGTTCAAGTTTTGCCCAAGGGTTAGTTTATCTGCTTCTTGCACTACCAGGGCAGTTGCTGCCAAGGCTCTCAAACAGAGGGGCCACCCTTTAGAAACCCCATCTAGCTGTTTGGAGAGATATGCCACCAGTCTTGGCCAGGGCCCTACAGTCTGGGTTAAAACTCCAACTGCCATCTTTTCTCTCTCTGACACATACAGTGTAAAAAGCTTTGTCAGATCCAGTAGCCCAAGGGCTGGGGCTGACATAAGTTTTTCCTTTAACTTATGAAAAGCTCATATTCAGATGAGCTTTTGTTCAGATCCCCATTTAAAAGATTCAGAGTTTCCCCCTTTGTAACTTGGTACAGGGGTTTGGCCAGTACTTCAAAGCTTGGGATCCATAACTTGCAGAACCCCACATCTCCTAAGAATTCTGTTACCTGCCTCCTGGTCTTAGGTTCTGGTAGGCTGGAAATGACCTGCTTTCTTTCTGATCCTAGGCTGCATTCCCCCTGTCGGATAGTGAATCCCAGGTAGTGCACCTGCTGTCTGCAGATCTGAGCTTTCTTCTTGGACACCTTATATCCACAGTCCTCTAGGTGCCGAAGCAGGGTGTCCATTCCTTTAGCGCACCCGACTGCCATGGGGTGTCCTAGAAGAAGGTCATAAATGTACTGGAGCAAGATGCAGCCTAGGTCTGTAGTGGGGAACTTTTGGAGGTCTTGAGCCAGTGCCTCCCAGAAGATGGTGGGGGAATTCTTGAACCACTGGGGAAGCTGGGTCCAAGTTTACTGAGTGGTGACACCTGAGCCCGGATCCTCCCACTGAAATGCAAAGAGTTTCTGGCTCTCCAAGGCTAATCTGATGCTAAAGAAGCCATCCTTCAGGTCTAGGCAGGTGAACCAGCTGTCCTCAGCTGGCAGTAACCCCAACAATGTGTACGGATTAGGTACTGTTGGATGTAAAGTCACTGTGGCTTGATTGACCAAGTGCAAGTCCTGCACTGGTCTGTAGTCCTTGGTCCCTGGCTTGGGAACAGGCAGGATGGGGAGTGTTCCATGGAGACTGACAAGGCACTATAATTCCAAAAGTCCTCAGGCACTTAAGATGAACCTGGATACCTTCCAGGGCTTCTATGGGGACTGGATACTGTTTTTTCCTGACTGGCTGGGTCACTGACTTAACTTCTATGAGTACGGGAGTTTGATTGACTGCCAATCTGATGGGGGTTGTCTTCTGCCCAGACTTTTTGCTACCACTGGGCCAGAGCTGGCCCTATCTCTTTGCCTGGCTCAGTTAGGAAGAGTCGCCACTCTGCCTCTCAGGGAACCATCAGGACCATGACAACTCCTGTTCCAGGCAACTTCAGTTGTAAAGAGCCTTGGTTTGTAAAGGAGACAGTAGCTTTCAGCTTGCTAAGCAGGTCCCTTCCTAACAAAGGCAAGGGGCAGTCAGGCATGTATGGGAACTGGTGAATCACTTCATGTCCCCGCACTCAGCAGGTCCAGGACAAACAGAAAGCCTGCTTTGTTGAAACTCCTGTTGCTCCGAATATATCAATAGTCTTTTTAGATAAGGGGGTGACCGGGGTGGTCACTACTGAATGTTCAGCACCAGTATCAACCAGAAACTTAATGTCCGTGTCCCCAACTGCCATTCTGACCATAGGTTCCTTGGGGGCACTTGAGCCGGGTCCCCTTCAGTCCAGCAATCCCTTGGCCAGATTGAACAAGCCTCCTTCGTCCTTGTCTGGGGACTTTTGCTCCAAGCCACCTTGCTTTTCTTTCAGCTGAGGGCACTTATCTTTCCAATGTCCTATTTCTTTACAATAGGCACACTGGTTACATTGCAAGCACAGACAGTCAGACTGGGTATTTGTCCCAGAGCCCCCCTTCCCTTGTCCTTTTGGGGAGACCCCTCTAATAGCTGCAGCTAGTAGGTCAGCGTTTTGTTGGGCTTGGTGTTCACCTTCTTTGCGGCTCTCTCTGCGGCTCCCTGCATATCTATTTACAAACACTTGGTTAGCTATTTCCAGTAATTGCGACGTATTCATACTCACAAACCCAGCCTGTTTCTGCAGCTTTCTCCTAATATCCCCTGCAGTTTGGCTAACTAAGGCCATGCTAATCATGAGCTGACTCTCAGGGCTGTCAAAGGGAGTGTACATGCAATAGGCCTCACACAGTCACTCACAAAATTGCGTTGGACTTTCTTCCTTTCCTTGGATAACCTCAGAGACCTTGTTTAAGTTTGCATCCTTTTGGGCTCCTCTCCTCAACCCTTCTAAGAGTGCTTCCCTATACCGATTTAGCCTTTGCATGCCCTCTGTCTCATTTGGATCCCACTGAGGGTCAGTTCCTGGTAGCTGGATTCTCACATACTCTTGGGAGTTGTGGTAATCAGCTGGAACATGCTCTTCCAGCCACTTAGTTGCTGCCTGGAGCACTCTCCTTCTCTCATCTGTGTTAAAGAGGTACATGAGCAACTTGTGGCAATCAGCCCAAGTGGGGTTATGAGTTTGGATAACAGTTTGGAGCAAGTCATTAAGAGCTTGTGGCTTTTTGGTATAGGATGGGGTGTTATTTTTCCAATTGAAGAGACTGGCAGAGGTAAAAGGTTGGTACACAAAGATATGCCTTTCTACCATATGTCCCTCTTCGTTTCCCCCAGTATACCATTGTTCTCTTAGGGGCATTTGTATCCCAGTTTTAGGTCGCAAGTGAGCTGCCAAATGAGGGGTTTCTCCCAAGACTTCACATCTTCTTCTGTCTATCCTAGGTGGCCTTGGGGTGTGCGTACCTTGTAGAGGCTCAGGTGCTGTGGGCTCCAATGTGGGGAACCTCTCTTCTTGGTAAGGGCAGGGCACCACTGGTGCCATTTCCTGCCATGCATCCTCTGATGTGGAGTCAGATAGAACCTTAGGAGCTGACTTCCCTTGGCAGGTGGAGCAAGATTTTTCCTTGGCTTTCTGTCCCTTTGCTACTAGCACTGCTGCTGCCTGTCCTCTTAGCCACTGTGGGGGGTCTAAAACCAGCTGCAACCCAGTATCTATGTATGGAAACTGATCTGAGTGTCCTGATTTACCAGTTACTTTGTGTCATAGCTTTGAAACTAGGGACCCATCTAGGCTTCCTTCTGATGGCCATCCCACCTCTAATGCTGGCCAATTTATCTCACACAAAGCCTTAAGCTTTCCAGGTGTCATAGCAATTCCATAGTCCCCATTGAATCCTTTCTTGAAACTCTTTAACATAGTTCCTCATGGGGTAGGCTTACTCTGTGTTTTACCCATTTTCCTCTCTTGGGGGACAAAACAACACTCTTACCACAAAGAGGAAGGGAAAAGGGGCAAAAAGTCACTCACTCACCAAGCAATTCACACCAGATCAAAACTAAAACTAAAACTAAACCAAAGGACGGATAAGGAGTTACTCATTCATCAAGCAATTTGAGCCAAATCAGAGCCAAAATCAAAGCCAAAACAGTTCAAATCCAAAAGTCAGAACTGAAATCAAAACCAAAACAGTTCAAATCCAGTCAAAATCAAAACCAAAGTGCTGATAAAGGCATGCTGTGGGTGATCAAGCCACGCTTCCACTTAGATGGAGTGCTCAAATTCCAAGACCAGTCTTACTGTGTTCCAGATGTCCAGACTCTAAGCGCCGATTCTTCCCAGTGTTCAGCCACTGCGTTAATCCTCCACGGGGGTCTGCCGGGCACTCCTCTGGCAAGGCATTCCACCAAGGCAATTGCCTACGCTGGAGCACTCTCAGGATCCATGTCGCTTAAGCTGGCCGGAGTCCCCTGCAGAGATGCTCCACAGGGCAGGCTTAAGCAGCCTAAGGGGTTGCCTCCACTCTCCCTTAATCACCTTGCTTCCTGGTCAGGGAGCCAAGAAATGTAGCAGGACCGCTGGCAGACAAAACATCTCAGACACTGGTTTTAGGAAGGAAGAGGCTTTAATCAGCTGGGAGCATTGGTAGACTCGCATCTCAAGATCCAGGCTCCCCAAAGTAAAGATTCCTGTCCTTTTTAAGGGCTTACAACTCTAAGGGGTCCACAAGAGAGGGTCATGATACATTGTGCAAGTGGGGGCTACATGACTGAGGGCTACATGCATCAGTGATGAGGACTAGCAGAACAGACAGAAGGTTTCACAATGCTTCCTCATACAATGTCTGGAATCTATAGATAACACAAGTGGATGGGTCAGGAGTTGATCTTTACCAGGCCTGGTTCTGGGCACCAAGCCGTCTGGCTATTGATCTCACTTCTGCTTCTTTTTAACTTCTTTGCTTCCTTTTTGAAACAGAAGACAACGGGAGAGGTGGTCTCCTTCCTTACTCTCATTTTAAAATGTAGACAATAATTTCTATCTTAAAGTGTTCCTGTAATAAATACATGAGATAGGCTTTTCAAAAATATGTAGTAGAGTATCTGGCAAAATGGAAGGTGCTGAGCTAATGTGTTTCCTAGTTGACACACAAGCCAACAAAGTTCTTGCTTTATTATTTTCAATGAATTGATCTTATTGCTGATGAACATACTTTCTGAGACTTTGGTTATAAAACAGTCTTTTACTCATAATAAACTGCATTTAAATGAAAAACAAAACCCTTTCATTTTAGCAACTCTCCAGGATAATGGAACAATAATTTACACAAAATAATAAATGTGTTTTTAATTACTTATTTTTCAATAGTCCATCCATGCCTATGATGGATAGTGCAACACAAGAATGCTTTCTAAATTACACCTAAAACAATATTAACAGAAATTTTGCTGCATCAATCTTTTTCAAAAAAAGCTGGTTGGAATTATATAGTCTCTTCATTTCCTATATTCCTATATTTTAATTCTATTTAAAGAGAAACTGATTAAAAAAACAAAAAACAAAACAAAATAAAACATTAGTTGTGCATTCCTGGCAAGATGTTTCAAATGATGGCAACAAAGAATAAAAGTTGAATGTTTGGAATATTGTTTGAACTGCACAGATCTATGGTGGCCTTGTGAGTTTCAGATATACTGTATTTTTATGCTGGTTCTCCCTCAACATTTTAGGAAATAAATTCTACATGAAACATGGTCTTTTGTCCTCCCCTGTGTCTAAAACTATAAAAAACAAAGACAGAAAAAAAAATTAGGGAAAAGATTACTTCAAAGTAATGAAATTGATAGAAAGCTAAACATCTTATCAAATCACCATACTTTTTGCACATTAGTTTATCTTCAAAAAATTCATTTAAATTTATATCTGTCTCCAAAGTTATCATCTATACCTCCCTATTATTCTACTCCTGCCTCCAAAATAACAAAAATAACCAAGGAAATAGTTCAAAACACCATATTTTATTTTAATCCACATTTTGGTCAAAACAGCTCTATTTAGCTAATCATCTACATCTTGGATTTATTCTGAAATATTTCCTGTTCTTACTCCCATATGTCAATATCCATGCCTCTAAATAAGACACTAAGTCCTACTAATTTTCTAAATACTTAGCAAATGTTTTTCTATTTTTTCCCCCAATAACAAATTACTGAAATACGCTTGAGTATTTCTCACCTGGACTACTACACCATGTCTGTAACTGGACTCAACTGCAATCTTGTCTCTGACCAAATCGTTATTTACACTATCTGTAATATCACCTTCCTAATATCCTCCAATATCTTCTCATGGACTATTAAATACAATATATATCTCTTAGCATTTTATATCTGGAAATTCTTGACCGATTTAGTCTAACCATTCAGTTCTTGCCATTTCTCACCTATATACACTTTACTGCAGCAGTGAAGAACAATTTGCTATTCTCCAAATTTGTTTTGCAGTCTCCATGCATTCCCTTGACATCAAGTTCATTGTTATTTGAATGTTCTCCACTGCATAACTGCTTGGTTTTCTAACTAACAAAGCAAATTAACAGTTTCTTGAAGACAATGACTTTTCTTATTTTTTTACTTCTCTGTGTACCCTTGTTTCACACATTGATAGTACTTAAAAATATTGAGTTTTTGCTAATTGAATGAAATAATAAACATAGGTATACGTATGTTTGTGAATTAATAACAGTAACCAATATCCAAGGTTGTAATGAGGTTATGCTACGATATCATACTAGGTCATATATTTTTTATTCTATTTTTGCTTAGCTAAAATTTATTTTTAGCAGTTGTCACCATTAACTTCTCTAAAGAAGAACTTCTATAAAATCATAACTCATTTATGACATGTTTTGAATTTCAAGTAGAAAAATACATCTGTTTCTCCCTAACACAAACATTTTCTATAGTTCCATGGCTGGGATGGTTAATTTTGTGTATCACCTTAATTTGACCCAGATACCTGGTTAAACATAATATCTGTGTCTGTGATGTTGTTTTTGGAAGAGATTAGCTTTTGAATTGGTGGGTGAGTAAAGGAGTTTGCCCTCCCCCATATGCATAGTTGTTATCCAACCTTATGAGGCTCAAGTAGAACAAAAGGCAGAGGAAGGTTGAATTATCTCTTTGCTTAAAGCATGCAAGGCCATGATTTTCACCACATCACAATTCAACTTTTAGTGATTCCAATTGCAGCTGCTGTACCAGACAGGGCTTTATAACTTGAGCAAATTAATACATCTACTTGTGTCTGATAGACAGCTATTGATTTAATAAATAGTTTTTTCATTGTTGTTTGGTTTTTGTTTGTTTTTCCCCATCAATAACTGTTAGTAAAGACTACCAGAAGTAGTTTACTTTCTTATGGCAAAGCCACCTTTACCATGCTGCCTCTGGGATATATCAGCTCTCCATTCCTATGCCACAATTTAGTTTGTAGGTATCTTGAATACCTTTCTCTTCCACAAGATATCACACTAATCCATTATATTGATGACACTTTGCTGACTGGACCTAGCGAGTTAGAAGTAGGAACTACTCTTGATTTATTGGTAGGACATTTGCTTGTCAGGGGGTAAAAAGTAAAGCTGACTAATATTCAAGGTCTTTCTATTTCAGTAAAATTTCTAGGGGTCCCTTGGTGTGGGAGCTGTCAAGATATCCCTTCTAAGGTGAAGGATAAGTTATTACATCTGGCTCCTCCTATAACCAAAAAAGAGGCACAATGCCTAGTGGACCTCTGGATTTTGGAGGCCACATATTCCTTATTTTTTATGTTACTCCTGTGTATTTAGTGAGTTACACAAAAAGGTGCTAAATTTGAATGGGGCTAAAAATAAGAGAAGACTCTCCAACAGGTAAATCTGCTATGAAAGTTGCTCTGCTACTTGGACCACACAATCACACAGATCTAGTGGTTCTTAAAGTCTTAGTGGCAGACAGGAATAAAATTTGAAACTTTTGTCTGGTCAGTATATGTAAATCACAGCACAGGACCTTACAATTTTGGAGTAAAGGCCTGACAGCCTCCAGAAATAACTATTCTCTTTTTTTTTTTTTTTCTTTTCTTTTCTTTTATTATTATTATTATTATACTTTAGGTTTTATGGTACATGTGCGCAATGTGCAGGTAAGTTACATATGTATACACGTGCCATGCTGGTGCGCTGCACCCACCAACTCGTCATCTAGCATTAGGTATATCTCCCAATGCTATCGCTCCCCCCTCCCCCCACCCCACAACAGTCCCCGAAGTGTGATGTTCCCCTTCCTGTGTCCATGTGTTCTCATTGTTCAATTCCCACCTATGAGTGAGAATATGCGGTGTTTGGTTTTTTGTTCTTGTGATAGTTTACTGAGAATGATGATTTCCAATTTCATCCATGTCCCTACAAAGGACATGAACTCATCATTTTTTATGGCTGCATAGTATTCCATGGTGTATATGTGCCACATTTTCTTAATCCAGTCTATCATTGTTGGACATTTGGGTTGGTTCCAAGTCTTTGCTATTGTGAATAATGCGGCAATAAACATACGTGTGCATGTGTCTTTATAGCAGCATGATTTATAGTCTTTTGGGTATATACCCAGTAATGGGATGGCTGGGTCGAATGGAATTTCTAGTTCTAGATCCCTGAGGAATCGCCACACTGACTTCCACAAGGGTTGAACTAGTTTACAGTCCCACCAACAGTGTGAAAGTGTTCCTATTTCTCCACATCCTCTCCAGCACCTGTTGTTTCCTGACTTTTTAATGATCGCCATTCTAACTGGTGTGAGATGGTATCTCATTGTGGTTTTGATTTGCATTTCTCTGATGGCCAGTGATGGTGAGCATTTTTTCATGTGTTTTTTGGCTGCATAAATGTCTTCTTTTGAGAAGTGTCTGTTCATGTCCTTCGCCCACTCTCTTTTTGAGAAACAGCATTTGGCCTGCTCTTGAGCTTTGGTTGAGACTGAATGCATAGGCCACCAAGCTACCATGCAACCTGAGCTGCCCTTCATAAACTGGCTGTTATCTGACCCACTAAATCATAAAGTTAGGAATGCAGAGCAGAACTCCATCATCAAATGGAAGTGATATATACATGACTGGGCCCAAGTAGTCCCTGAAGGCATGAGTAAGTTAAATGAAAAAGTAGTCCAAATGCCTATTGTCCTCACTCCTGTTATAATATCTTGTCTCTCTCAGACTACATATATAGTTTTATGCGAAGATTTTTATAATCAGTAGACAGAGGAAGAGAAGACCCAGAACTGGCTTAAAGACAGTTCTGAAAAATATGCCTGCCCCACCTAAAAGTAGAAAATTGCAGCATTGTACCCCGTTTTCAGGACATCCCTGAAGGACAGTGGTGAAGCCAAATCTTCCACCTAGTGAGAAGAACTTCAGGAATTGTGCCTGTTTTTGCACTTTGCTTAGAAGAAACAGCTAGTCATATGATTGTGCACCAATTCACAGGCTGTGGGCAATGGTTTCGTTACATGGTGAGAGACTTGGAAGAAAGATGATTGGAAAATTGGTGACAAGGAAACTTGGAAAAGAAATCTGCTTCTCTCAATAGGCAAAATATGTGAAGATATCTGTAGTACTTATAATACTCACCAAAATGTGACCTCCACAGAAGAGGATTTTAATAAGCAAGTGGATAGGATAACACATGCTGTGGATATCAGTAAGCTTCTTTCCCCAGCCTCTTGTGTCATTGCCCAGTGGTCTCATGAATAAAGTGCCATGGTGGCAGGGATGCAGGTTATTCATGTGCTTAGCAACATAACTTTCCACTTACCAAAGCTGACCTGAATATGGCCACTGCTGATTACATAATCCAGCTGCAGTAGAGACCAAAAAATATTGCCTTCCTGTTATAGCACCATACCAGGGTGTGAGCAGCCAGCTATCTGGTGGCTGATAGATTATATTGGACCATGTTCATAATAAGAAGAGCAGCACATTGTCCTTACTAGCATAGACACTTTGGCTATGGATTTGCCTTTCCTGAGTGCAACACTTCTGCCAAAAATATCATCTGTGGAATTACAGAATGCCTTACCTATTGTCACGGTATTCCACACAGCATGACTTCTGATGGAGGAACTCACTTTATAGCACATGAATTGCAGCAATGGGCCCATGCTCAAGAAATTCACTGGCCTTACCATGTTCTTCAACATCCTGAAGCAGTTGACTTGATAAAATTGTAGAATAGCCTTTTGAATACTCAGTTACAGTACTAGCTAGATAGCAATAATTTGTAGGGCTGGAGTGAGGTTCTTCAAAAAGCTGTATACGCTCTGAACCAGAATCCAAAATGCTTCTTCCATAGCTGATTCAAAGGCCCAGAAATCAAGTGGTCAAAGAAGGAGTGATACTGCTCGCTATTACCTCGGGTAACTCATTAACAACGTGTTTTCTTTCTGATTCCATGATTTAATGGTCTGCTGGTCTAGAGGTTTTAGTTCTAGAGAGAGGAATATTTTCACCAGCAGGAACAGTAATAATTCGATTGAACTGGAAGTTAAGACTGCCACATGACTTTGGGCTCCTCGTGTCTCTGAATCAACAGGAAGGGCATTACTGTGCTGTCTGGGGTGATTGGTCCTGAGTACCATGGGGAAATTAGACTACTGTTTCACAATGGAGGTAAGAAACAGTATATCTTAAATATTAGGGTGTTTTCTACTATTACCATGCCCTGTGATTAAGATCAATGAAAAACAGCTACAATACAATTTAAACAGGACTACTAATGGCTCAGATCCTTCAGGAATAAAGTTTTCAATCACCCTACCAGGTATAGAATTACAACTTGCTGAGCTGCTTGCTGAAGGCAAGGGGAATACAGAATGGTTAGAAAAAGTCATAAATACCAGCTATGACCATGCTTATGTATATGTTTGTGTGTCTCTGTGTGTAAACTATCTTCATTCTTTTCTCTCTTATTTTATTATCATGCAATGTAAGATGTATTGACTTTATATCATAATACTTAAGCATTGTTAATTTTATATCATAGAATTTAAGTTATGGGATATGGCTATGGCCTAAATGTTTGTCTCTTCAAAATTTAAAGGTTGAAAGCTAATCTGCATCTTTATCATACCAAGAGGTGAGGCCTTTGAGATGTGACTGGGTCATAAGGACAGATCCCTCATGAATGGAATTAATGCCCATACAAAAGGGGCTTGGGAGAGCTTGTTTGACCCTTTTATCATGTGAAGACTGAGCAAGAAGTCACTTTCAATGAAGAAAGGGTACTCACCAGACGTTGAATACTTAGCTTATAAACTACTCAGTTTATGGTATTTTTGTTATATCACCTAAACAGACTAAAACAGACATCAAGGAGAAAAGTAAACATCACTGAAAAACTTTACCTTCTATTCTGAGGAAAAGATTTGTGTGTATTTGTTTGTATACAGCATAGTTATATTAGTAATAATTTTGTCTTGTTATTATATTTATTTGGAGATTAAGTATGGTTTATAGAGATGTGTATGGATTCCAAGTTGATAAGGGGTAGACTTGTGAGGGTAAATTTTATGTGTTAACTTGATTGGGCCACAGGATGCCCAGATACATACCTAGTTATTTCTGGGTGTGTCCATGATGTTGTTATCAGAATAAATTAACACTTGATAAACTGAGTAAAGTACATTGCCTTCTCCAATGTGGGTAGACATCATCTAACTTGTTGAGGGATAGAATAGAAAAAAAATACAGAAGAAAACTTAATTATCCCCTTCTTCTTGACTGTGCTGAATCATCAGCCTTCTCTTGCCTTTGAACTGGGACTTACATTAAGAATCCTGATAATAAGGCTGTTGAACTTAGACTAGAATTTTTACCACTGAATTACCTGGGTCTCTAGTTTACAGGCAGCAGAGTGTAGGCCTTCTTAGCCTCCATAATTGTGTGAGCTGATTCCTTAGAATTACTCATATATAGGATATATTTATTTTGTTTTTCTTGAGGACTCTCTTTGTTGGTTTATCTAATTCTGTAAAGAAAATAGGAAACTTTAGTTTGCCTGTCTCCTGAAGTATAATCTGCTCTCAAATTCCAAACATTTGTTTTATATTTCTTAACCTTGGACTATGCTGCATTATAATGATTTTTTTCCTTGCTCTTTTCCATTTCTTCCATTCCTTCTCTGTATACAACCAATGACTACACCAAAATTAATTCGTGTCTGAATTTTGAGGGGATGTGGTGCAAGTGGGGAGGCTGGCAAGGAAAATATGTTTTAGCTTAACCTTTTTATACCCTCTTAAATGTGTATGAAATACACAAAACAATTTGGAACCACCATTGAATCAAATAACTATTTTATATTACAGAAAAAATAAGCAACATTTAACTATTACTTTATTACTCTAAAAGTATAAAATATAAAGTTTTGTTTACACTGTTTTAGCATTTTACAATTTGTCTCACATGGCATTAAAAATATATGTTGGAAAATGATCTATTTCAGAAAAATGTAAGTCTAGATGCAAAATATGTAGCAGATGAGATCACTGTGATAAGAACTACATGGCTTATCAATGTCTTTTCATTCAAAAGTTATTAACATTTCATTTCTTTGTAACTCATTAGCATCTCCAAATCATATAATTCCAGAAGATATAAACTAGAATTTGACTTGTGATTAACTTTTGAAACATAGAATATTCATGAGTTATTCTGTTACTATTCTTATGTATTTAAAACTGTCTTAATAACTGCTTTTGGAAAAATAATTGATTCAGTCATTCAATCTGAACATGCATTTGGTGGTTATTAAACTCAGACACATGTCTACAGAATTCAAATATCCAATCTCCATTAAAATTAAAATATGACATCAACCTCTTATTCATAACATAATTGTACTATGTTTTGACAAGTGTATCACCATAATTTGAGCATCCAGTTTGAATGTGCAGCTGTTTTTTTCAATAGCTAGGAACATGTTTGTCCCTTTATCAGATAATTTGCTTATTACAAATGTTATATGTGACTACAATAAAAAATGCCCTCATAAATTCAAAAAAATCCCAAACAACTTGAAAATGTGGTTCCAATACTGAATATACAATTTTTTTTAATGATTGGGGTACTCCTCATGGGTGAGGCTTTTGCTAATGTATTGATTACTGGCAGATAAAGTGATATGGGGCCTAGTAATGGGGCTGATAGATTGGGAAGAGAATGTTGGAAAGGAGGTTCTCACCTTGCAAGGCACCATCCTGCTGTTATGAGGGAAATGTGGGGATGAGACATGACTATAAGAATGTCCTTTTGGCTCATTAATTATAAAACTCCAATTTTCCTTTGAAGAATTAACTTACAATGAGCTAATTCACTCACTCATTTATTCATTTATTCAACAAGTATTTTGGAGTACAAATAATGAATAAACACAGTGCTAGAGAATGTAAATGCCATTGCCAAAAATGGATGAGCTAAAAATGATTCATGCCTCATGGGCTTCATTCCAAAAAGAGACACACAGGGAACACTTATTATACAACTAATTACATGGTGATAAGAAAAATGAAAAAGTACAGAAAGCTGTGACAGCATTAGAAAAGAGCCCTGATGTAGTCTGTGAAAGAAGGGGAGGTTTCTTTGTGGTAGTATTACTCAATCTGACATTTAAACAATGAATAAAGGTGAGTTATGTGAGAAATGGAAGAGAAGTAGAGAGAGATACAGGTTGAGGAACATTTCCTACAAGGACCCTGAAACTAGATGAGATATCTGAAAAACTGAAAAGATAGTCTTTGTGGCTGGATTACTGAAAATTGAGGAAAGAATAGTTGAAGATTAGGCTTTAAGAAAGGGAGAAACCAGATAGCACAGGTTCTTCTAGGCCACATTAAGCATTTTGGATTTTATCCTAAGAAAATTAAAATGTTTTAATGAAGCCTAGCTGTATCATACTTATGAAATACATATGACCCATTAATTGTCTTTATTTCTTTCATTGTTGACAATTGAGTTTTTGTCAAGAGCAGTGTTGATGGATGGCCAGAGCAGTGTGTATGAACACTCACCAATTTAAGAATGGAAATTCTGCAGGTTTATGGAAGGCAGTAAAATCCAGAACAATGGTCAACATTATGCAAATATGCTTCTGCCCTCTACATAATGGAAGGATTCTGATAAAGTCCTCTTCCACCACGTGGATGACTGGTCTTCAGGATTATAGTACTGGAGAATGAGCACTGGTAGTAACATGGCAAGTCAGTGAGAGGAGGGCCTGGTGGTTGAGACTCTGTATAATCTGCACCCCTGGAACTAGTATTTCTTTTTTTTATGCCTACCTGAAGAAAAATGCTGATCTATTTTACAAAATAATCTTTTCATATTTTCTTATTACAAGCTTTCTCTGACTTAACACTTAGTTAAGTTAACCTAAGACTGTATAGATGAGACACAAATATCCTTTTCTAATGTTGATTATACTTTAAGTTCTGGGATACATGTGCAGAACGTGCAGGTTTGTTACATAGGTATACACGTGCGATCGTGGTTTGCTGCACCCATCAACCTGTCATCTACATTAGGTATTTCTCCTAATGTTATCCCTCCCCTAGCTCCCCACCCCCCAACAGGCCCCAGTGTGTGATGTTCCGCTCCCCGTGTCTATGTGTTCTCATTGTTCAACTCCCACCTGTGAGTGAGAACATGCAGTGTTTGGTTTTCTGTTCTTGTTCTAGTTTGCTGAGAATGATGATTTCCAGCTTCATCCATGTCCTTTCAAAGGACGTAAACACATCCCTTTTTATGGCTGCATAGTATTCTATGGTGTATATGTGCCACATTTTCTTTACCCAGTCTATCATTGATGGGCATTTGGGTTGGTTCCAAGACTTTGCTATTGTGAGACACAAATATTCTTATCTGGTCACAAATTAGGAGGCCCATTAACATGTCTTCTTCAACTTCTTATTAACCCTTCTATTTTATTTTTTTCAATGTCTGATTATCCTATCAAAGCATTATTCATAGATATCTCACCCCAGGTGCTCTCTCCTTTGAGATAATGCTAAAAATTTAATTGTACCAGTTGGTGTTCTAACTCCTAATATTAGGTGTTACTTTCTTCACTTTCATTTAGGATTATGCAAAAGTGGGATTTCAATACTGTTGTACACTTCCAGCCAGTGCAAAGATATTGTAGAGTGTTATCTGTAAATCAGGCTTGGATATTTTTCTCATCAGAACACTGATCACAGAGCTTATTAATGGTGCCATATATGAGTTTTGAGGTAAGACATAGTGGGGCAGTTAACAACAAGCTGTGTTAATCAATTTCTCATGCAACTTGCTTGTGCTGGTTGGGACCTGCTTGAAACAAGCTCATATATACTACCTTTTCTTCATCATAATGTACTGCTGGGAATGTCTAAATGTATTGCTGAAGAGAATGCAATAAAACCTAAGACACTGTGTGTAACTCAGGTTGGACAAACATCTCATACCCAGTGGTTAAGCATTTTAGTTTACATCATCATCCAGAAATAGGAAAAGAAATATTTCTTGAAAAGGAATATAGTTAATTATTAAGAGAGCACAGCCTTTCTTCCATTTCTTTGGGGGGTACCTCTGTGTCTCTTGCATTGGGCCTTGCTATACAGTTATACCAAATACGTCTCTACTGTAAATACTTATGTAACACTAGACTTGTGGGTTTATGAGATAGTAAATTTGTATACACTGAAGTCTATATCCACCAATAAGCTTTCTGGGCTACTTCAAAGTTATCCTTCCATAACTCAAAATGGGTTAAGAGGAGTGCCACATAGAAATGTTGCTTCCAAATTTGTGTAAAACCTAGGAAGCAATGACTGCTTGTTTTATTGTTCTGAAAAGTAATGTGGCCAGGTGGAGTGGCTCACCCCTGTAGTAATCCCAGCATTTTGGGAGGCTGAGGTGGGAGAATCGCTTGAGCCCAGGGGTTTCAGATCAGCCTGGGCAGCATGGCAGGACCCTGTCTCTACCAAAAATAAAATAAACAAAATTAGCTGGGCTTAACGGTGCATGCCTGTGGTGCCAGCTCCTTGGGAGGTTGAGGCAGGCGGATCACTTGAGTCCGGAAAGTCGAGGCTGCAGCGAGCCATGTTAGCACTACTTTACTTCATTCTGGGAGAAAGAGTGAGACCTTGTCTCAAAAATAAGTAAGTAAATAAAATTTAAATTAAAAACATGCAGAACCCTGCTATTTACTGTGGAGCTGATGTCTCAAACTTTCTAAGATGACTAGATTCCTAGTTACTTCATTGGCTTGGCAAATACCAGTTTTCATGAGAATGATCTCCTGTCCTCTGGAATGTAAATGAATTACCACAGCATCTAAGACAACTGCTATCCTCTCCTTTTCAGGTGCCATTGTGATAAGAATATTTGTGGAACTTGGGGATGACCTTTGAAAGAGTGAGATTGTTAAGGTCTTTCCTTGACTATAAGATTGTCAAGTTCCTTAAAAACTTAATGTTTGTTCAGAACCTAAAATTTAATGCTGAAGTAACATGTTGTAGGTAGAGCGTGGCTGATTTTGCCAGATAAAATAGAACTGTTTCCAATTTTAATGATTTCTGGAAAATAATTTTGTTTATTCTGAAATCAGAAACTGCACCAAGGGTTTTGCTTTGTTATTCATCTTAAGATAATTGCCACAAAACTTTTACATCTTTATTAATTTTTAAGAGAATATATATAAAATAGCAGTGACAAAGTCAATTAAAGCAGTGATCTTGAAAAGTGATAATCAACTCATTTTTATCACCCATTTGTTTTGTCCCCCAGGAATAACTGATAACTAAAAGAGGATATGAGTATTCAATCAAACACCATTTTACAAAACTACTTAGGTCAGCTCCTTTTGTTTCCTACATCTTGTATAATATCACCATCATATACCCCCAGTAATGAAGTGTTGAGAAGGGCATATCACCTCTGTTGTATTCTTCCCTAAAATGAATAAAGTAAATATAATAATGACAAAGTGTCAAGCATGAATTGTGGGACATTCTACAAAGTTATTGATCAATGCCCTTCAGAAAATGTCAATGTCATGGAAAACAAGGAAAGACTAAAGAACTGCCACAGATTGGCTGAATCTAAGGAAAAATAATTGAATGTGGAATCTGAATTGTATCCTAGAACAACGACAAAAAACTGACATTGATAGAAAAATTGGTAAAATTTAAATAACATCTATAAAGAATATTGTATCTATATTAGCTTTAATTGCACTATGCTTACATAAGATGTTAATATTAGGGGAAACTGGATGAAGGATACAAAGGACCTCTTTTTACTACTCTTAATTGAAAATTTTATTGAAATAATTGTAGATTCACATGTGTTTGTAAAAAATAATATAGATGCTACTTTTACATTTTTTTCCAGTTTCCTCCAATAGCAACATTTTTAAAAGTTGGGTATAATATCCCAACCAAAATTTGTACTGATACAATCTACTTACCTTCTTTATTTTACTTTCACCCATTTGTGTGTTTGTAAATTCCGACTTCTAATTCTTCGGGTATTGTTCTAATTGAAAAACTATTTATTCCTTAACTACAAATCTAGAAAATTGTGTAAGAATAGTAGATTAATTTTAGGATAAAACTAGGCTTACACTGAGGAAAACTTCATGCAATCCTCATTTATCACTTAGTGCTTAAGCTACTACTGTGACTAAGGAAAGGAAAGCATGTTGTAGTTTTCAGATTAATGAAACTTAGGACCTCTGTCAACATACACTCAAAAGATCTAAGTGTTTCATTCTCCAAATTGCATAGTTATTTCTCTCTTTGGAGAAGGCAAGAAAGAAGATTCTGAGAATGTATTTATCTTACTGTAGGTCTTTCTGAGCCTGTAAAATAAAGAGTTTAGAATTAATTTGACAGTAATGATTCTATTACTTCAAAACAAGCCCCCGCTTCTGAAGCCTAATTATATTTTATTTTAAAAATATATAATAAGTAGATTCTTAGCAGGTTGCCAATCATATGGTCTAGCTGTTACTGAAGACTCCTGAATATGAGAGATTTTTGATTACCACATTGGCCCTGCTGTTTATTGTATTCATTCGCCCTGGTCATTGAGTGCCACTACATGCCCTGAGAACCTCACAAAATTCTGCAATGCCCATTAAAGTAAATCAGCCATTTTCAACTGAAGTGTATTTCAAGAGCATCAATATATTAAATAATTTATGGCATATATATTTATTATTGGCCACTATTGAGATTGGTTCCCAATGTACCAAGCAAACAATTAATAGTTTATTCTGATGATTGACTAGGAACCAAAAGAAGGAAAAAAATATACAAGTATAGATAATAAAGAAATGGAGAAGTTGGAGTGGATTTATAATTTGTAAATCACCCATTTTGCATCTATAATGCCTTTTAAGACCCCGAAGACATGTACCTCACAAACACATTGAAAAATGCATTGGTAAATAATGTGTTGGCATATTTGAAAATAGTTTTAATAGCTTTGGAAATGACTTATTTTATGTGGGTGAGAAGGGCAGCGTAGTGTAGCGATTAAAGGAGTAACTCTAAGCCCTAATGACCTATTTCATACTCACCACCTACTAGCTTTGCAAATGCATAAACACTCAATACTTTTACCCTAGCACTTGAAAAATGAGTATGAGACTGATAAGTATTTAACAGGGTTGCTATTAATGTCACAATTGCACCTTCTGCAATCTGAAACCCTTACTTGGCTTCTTAAAGCCTGGAATCAATGAGTGCCACTCTCACTGCTAATGATATACAGTGCTTGACATTATTATTCCTACTTTTGAGAGTTTATCATTAATACTAGATTTAAAATTTCTGAGTTTGTTTATTTGTATCTGATTAGTCATACCTTGTCCCCATGTTCCTGTTCTAAAAGCCAGAGTAGCCTATTAAGTAAATTTCCCACCTTTTCAGTTTCTGTAATAAGTTCTGCTTCCTATCAAGTTTTAAGTTACACATTTTAAATAAAGTTTAGATGATTGTAAGACAAGAAAATGGCACATCTCTCCTTTAAAAGTGAAACCAACTGTACTAGTAGAGTAAACTTCTGATTATATTTTCTCTCCTTTGGTTCACCATTGTATAAAAAATAATTTGTTAGTCAACTTAAAATAAGTATTCCAACCCACGTGGCCATTAAAAAACATTGTGAAATAGGCTAATGTGACTCCACCTCAAACTGAAAAAATTCTGAGTTATGGAGAAATGTCAAAGTAAATGTCCTTATAATGAAATGACTTTCAATTTCTTTCTTTGGTATATTTCTCAACTCAACAGACACTATCTACTATAGAAACCAATAGCTATCTATAATTGTTTATAGGCAAAACAGAGACAAGCCAAATGCAGAGCTGTGTATGCCAAGTAAGAACATAATAAATTCATATTAATAAAAGCGTTGCAAATTATTTATATTGAACTTACCTTATGAACTGTAAGATTTTGTTATTTTCTAGTTTCAGAATGATTAACTTTAAATTTTAATAGTCAAACTTAAAAATGTTTAAGTCAAACTTAAAAATTTAAATTAACTGTCCAGATGTACTTTCAGATGTGCATTCTTGTGCAGCAGATGTGTTCTTTGGTTTTATATTCAAATTTGAAGTTCTATAATCACAATGTAGATGGCCTGTGGAGAATTGTATATTTTAATTAAAAATAGTTTCATACAGAAAATAACTATTTCATAATTCAGTTGATTGGCAAATTGTAATTTTGCAATTTCTGAAAAAGAGCCTCACCTGTTCTTTGATATTTCATCTCATATCACCATACAGCAATTGCAAAATCACCTGTGATACAAATATAAATCCCCTACATGGAATAGAGAACTGCTACCTAACTGATATCCCTATTTCCATTCTTGACTCAATACAATCCATCCTCCATACAGAACCAAATTAAGCTTTCAAAATATAAATCAGATCACATTTGTTTCTATTTGATTGTTTTTCCATTGAAATTAGAATCAAATTCCAGTGTCTTGCTCTGATTCACAAGACCCTCATAGACTTCCCTGTTGCTAGTTTCTCAAGTCTAACTGGTGTAACTCTTACCATTATTTAATACACTCCTTTCAAATTATTCTTTTTTCAGTTTTTAGATTCATTAAATGTTATTAATACGCTGAGTGTCTTTGCACATATCATTCCCTTTACCTAGAAAAAAAACAACATAACAATTATTTCTATTTTTGTATACCTAGCTCCTTTTCAAACCTCAAGTAGATATAAATATTGCCACTTCTTCCATCACTCTATTTTTAAATTATTGATACCAGTTTCTTTAAATTAATAACACTAAATTAATTTTCTTTAAGTGTTCATTTTCCTAAGATCTCTCTCTAGATTTGAAGTTTCATGTGATCAGGTACTATACTTACCATGCTCACAAGTTTATAAGAAGTACCAAGTCAAATATCTGGTACATAACAGATATTATATCAATATTTGTTGAATTATTGGGATAAATACATTAATGAATAATGCTCCATAATTGAATCCTCTAATTTCTATAAATTTAGATATACATGTATGTATTAATATTAGTCTTACTTTAGTCATTTCAGTCTCCATAAGTACATCTAATGACTTCACAAACATGTTTTAAATAACAGACTAAATCAGTATTTTCAATGGTTTTACAAATCTCCAAGAGACAAGGGAAATCAGATTGTGCCTTTTTATCAGTAGCAGCACATATATATTTAAAATTTATATTAATATTTATGTATAGGCATATATAATGATATGTATGAAGACAGTGAGACATGAAAGGAGAGAGAAAAATGTATTGAAACTTTGTTTACAGATGAGTAGATATTGTGTCTACATTTGCAGTTAGTGCTTGAAGTTATAAACTAAAGTGCAATTTTATTAGATGTATAGCATAAATTTTCCAATGAAAAATTTTTAATTAAAACTTATATGGTAAAATGACATGGGTGTAGAGTTACATACATATATATATACACACACACAGACATATATGTGTGTGTATATATATATACATATATATATGTATATATATATACACATTCCATTTGGAAACACTTCTTTCTTTTGCTCTGTGCTGTGAAGAAAACACAAATAAAAAGGCATTTATATTCTAATATTATAAATACTAAATTATAGTGATATAGAAAGAATAAAAAAGAAAAGAGTATCAAAAAAGATTTGTTTAACCAAATAGTAGGTTCACCTTGAAAAATACATAGAAATTATTCTGTGAAAGGGAACAAAGGGAAGGTAAGTCACATATGTTTGGAGTACACAAGATTGTTTGACAGGGTCCTAGTTGTATGTAACAGTTTGTGATTAACAGAATGAACACAAATAAACATACTTTTGGGTTATATTTTAAAAATATTTCATTTTACATTAAACTACTTGTATCATTATTAATTATTATAGTAACTTTTAAAAATAGTAAAATATTCCCCTATTCTATCACATTTTATGTGTCTAACCACATTAAAAGCTAAATGGTACATATTATTACTCCTACTTTACATGTAAGGAAGAAAAATGTAAATAGAAAATTTACTATAAATCTCTGACAATTTGACAGCTCAGATATTATTCTTTATTAATATTTGCTAAAAGCTATTCAATACCAAAACACATTTTCCTAAAACTCAGTAAAATGTTAATTTAAAGGAATTTTACATTTAAAAAAGGACAAATAAATAAGCAGTCTGCTTCACTCAAGTTTCAATACGAAAACCTGCAACATATGAAGAAACATAATTTACCTTGACACAACATCATTATTTGTTAAGATAAATTAATAAACAGCACGTTTGGCTGCAACCAATCTATTCAATTGTTGTCATAGTTGATTAGAATATCTGTCTAAACTGTAATAAACTGTGAATGTGTTAATATATGATAGTGTCTTTTGTTTATTTAATGTGAAACAATTGCCACTTATTCATTCCACCAGTCACGATTTTCCATGAGTGATTCTACCTCTTGCTTACAGTGTTCAAATGAACAAGACCATTAGTCACATTTTATTGTTGCCCAAAGCTATTATTTATTCTGAGTTAGAGATATTGAGGTGATTTAAATAGGTAATGTGCAATCTCACTAATCAGGTTTTTTCTAGAGATGTATGTTTAGTAATTTCAGAAAGCGAAAGTATCACAAATGAAGATACATGGAATCTTAGTGCATTATATTGCCTAACTGCAACAATATTCAATTCAAATTTTCCATGAATATTATTTCTAATAATATTATTCTGTTCCTTATTTTAATTATTTGTTATTATAAGAACTTCTCTTTCACAAATCAGTTGTGGTCAAGCTAATTGAATGTAAATTGTATAAATAAGATTATCATATTAATTATAAAATCCATTCTTACTCTGTATTAATTTATCACTTTTTAGAATTTATTTTCTCTCATTACTTGTCTGGTTATTTGTTTTTATTTTCTGAAGGCTAGGTATTTTCATTTTTTATTAAATAATTATATCTACTATGACTAAATTAATTTTCTCATATCTATTTTTATGGATAGTTTTGAACTACACAGTTGTTGTTTTTCAGATTTTGAATTTACATATTATGTTTTCTTCATAAATTCCATGCTATAGCAATGTATTTCTTTCATTCCATAATTATAAAGGATTTCAAATATTTTCATAATATATGTGGAACAGTTACTAACATAGAAGGAAACATGCTGCAGGGGAGGTAAACATCTTGCTTTCTTCAAGTAATAGTCATAGTTTTCTAGTTGTAGCTCCTCCAATACATTCAGAAATGTGGCGGCTCATTAAAGTGCTTATAATCTTCTTGAGCAAAAAGGTAAAGTCAAACTAAGATATTTTGGAGACATTGATATGTAGAATATTATTTTTTTAGGTATGAGGCTACAAATGATATACCATGGCAGTAGGTCCTTTAAGAAATAGACTGAATTGTGTAGAAATGTTTTCATCAAAAGTATTTGCCTTTTTGCCTAGTATTATTAAAATCAAATGTAAGTACAAAGGCTCTGTTACCAAAACAAGTCTACAATTATCTACAGAATACAAACTAGTAATGAATATGAGGAGATAGTCATTGACAGCACAGATTTTGCATATTTTTCCTCTGTAAATTAACATGTCCCAAAACTTGTGATTTTAACATGCTGTTGATACGAACAAAACTCAGTAATACATTTCTATTCCTATCAAGATTCTTACTATATGTTATTATTACTTATTCACAGAGCAACTTCAGTGTTTTCAAAGAAATAAATTCTGTTTTAAAGAGCACTTTAAATATATATGTCTATTGTGAAAACATACAG
Source organism: Pongo pygmaeus (assembly GCF_028885625.2). Taxonomy (NCBI): domain Eukaryota; kingdom Metazoa; phylum Chordata; class Mammalia; order Primates; family Hominidae; genus Pongo; species Pongo pygmaeus. The sequence continues at coordinate 125,280,370 of NC_072373.2, read as the reverse complement.
GAACAAAGAATACCACAATGAATTTAACGAGAGTGCTTTCTGAAACTAGATTTGTTAGAACATATTTTTAATAAAATTTTTATTGGGTGAAATAAATATGTGATGCTAGTGATTTTTATTGTTTAAATCTGATGGGTTTTAAGAATTAAGATAGTATAATGCATTAGTATTTTTAATTATTATTACACTTAATAATATATTTTCACTTGTCTTTACTCACACACACACCTACACCCCTTATCATTGTCAAATGTAGTATTTCACATTTGTGATATAACTTTCTTAGTTGGGTTATGCCATCTTGCAATAATTTACAAATGTTTTAAAGAATAAATAGATCAATGAATGGTACGTCACTAGTTCATACACATTGGATTTAAGCCCTAACATGAACCTAATATATTAAATTATATATATTCCTAATATCATTGATAACATTCTTGATTTCTATATGCTACACTCAGTTTATTTTGCTTTTAGCTGCATTATCGTTTCTCTGAGCTTTATGTCTTATGTTTTTGCTTCTTAAATTAGTAAATACATTTAAACAATTGTTCCTACAGCAAGCATACTATGTAGATTTGCACTTGCTTTTAAAAATAATCTAGACATGAGTTATCCTACAAATAGAAGGATGACCATTCCAGGCCTAGAGTTAATCAGAAAGTCCAATATATATATAATTCATTTTTTTCTAGAATTTTAATTAATTAAATGCTTCCTAAGAACATAATGAGTAATATTATGTTTTAAAAAATTGAAATAGAAATGTACTTTAATGTCTTATTTAAAATATCAAAGAAAGTAAAGAAGAAAAAAGAAATACATGGTATCAGACAATGTTTACATGAAACTACAATGTGGGAATACATTGCCAATTAACTATTCATCCGATTCTCAAGAAAAATAATAATGGAGTGTCCTACAGAAGGCTCATTTCTACAATATCTTGACTATGCCATATTCTGCTCTTCAGGCACTCACTTTCCTTATATTTAGCATACTGACACTTTAAATTGTATATTCTTCAGGGCTTAACTAAGAATATCATGTAAAGTGTTGAGAAAAATTTATGAAAAATATTGATATTCTAATAGCCTCATCCAACCTGGGAACTTCAGAGCTCAGTCTTTTTGTAAGAAAGCAAGGCTACCATGTTGGTGTGCTGCACCCATTAACTCGTCATTTACATTAGGTATATCTCCTAATGCTTTCCCTCCCCCCACCCCACCCCACCCCAGGCCAGGCCCTGGTGTGTGATATTCCCCTTCCTGTGTCCAGGTGTTCTCATTGTTCAGTTCCCACCTATGAGTGAGAACACGTGGTGTTTGATTTTTTGTTCTTGCAATAGTTTGCTGAGAATGATGGTTTCCAGCTTCATCCATGTCCCTACAAAGGACATGAACTCATCCTTTTTTTATGGCTGCATAGTATTCCATGGTGTATATGTGCCACATTTTCCTAATCCAGTCTATCACATGTATACATATGTAACAAGCCTGCATGTTGTGCACATGTACCCTAGAACTTAAAGTATAATAATTAAAAAAAAAGAAATTAAAAAGAATAAGAAAAAGAAATAAAATAAAATCATTGGCTTCAACAAAAAAAAAAAAAAAAAAGAAAAGAAAAGAAAGCAAGGCTACCACCAAATAGTTCATAAAAGAATATGCAGAGAGACTCAGAGAGCCCTGGTTCTGTCACCCTTACATTTGCTTCTACACCACCATCAGTGTTGATAATATGACTTGTCTACCAAGGCCCTATATGGTCCTATGTCACTGTCACTGCTGTAATTGAAAATCAGTGCCATGATTTCTACATTTCAAAAATCTTTCTCCTTTCCCTTACAACTCTGCAGAAAACTCAGAACCTTGCCAGACAGTGATCATTAAAGGTAATTCCAACATGTTTGAGTTTCTGTTTAATTTTAAAGGAAATACATGCCTTAAAACTTGATAGAAAGCTGAACTCATTATAGAAACTGAAAAGACTGGAAATTTCCTTAATAGGCTACTCTGGCTTTTAGAACAGTGTACATAGAAGGAGTATTTAGGCCAGCCCTAGCCTGAGGCAAATCACCAATCCCAGTGGTAGGAGCCTCAGTTCTGGCAAGCCGCACCACCATGTGCTAAAGTACTCTGCGGTACCAAATAAAGGTCAAAAGGACTGAAATTCTTAGGCAAGTCTAGGTGCCATGCCCAAGAGCCAGTGGACTTAGTGTGTATGCAATCTACAGAGATATAAGCTTGAGCAGCCAAGAGAGACTTGCATCACCCTTCCCTCAACCAGAAGCAGCACAAGTTGTAGCTCCAGGAGAGAATCCTTCTTCTCAACTGAGGAAAGGAGACAGGAGTATAAAGAGGACCTTGTGTTGAAACTTGGATATCAGCTAAGCCACAGTAGAACAGGTCACCAGGCAGAGTCCTGAGGCCTGCATTCCAGGCCTTAGCATTTAGAAGGCATTTCTTAACACCCCTTGTGAAATGCCTAACCTTGTTTTTACTCTAACTCGTTACTTTGAATTTTATCCTGCTTTTCTCTTTAATCACCTAGCCTTGCTTCTCATGTAAATAAGACTCTCTCTAGCTGGGAAAGCCGGACAAACTCCAATTGACCCCTTAATTTACAAGACACTAAGGGCTCCTTACCCAACCCACTTCCGCAAGGAGTTGACCTGTGTAAACAGATCCTCAGCATTTCAAAGGAGCCCAATTAACTGATAAGGTACTAGCACCAACAATGTATGAAGTTCCCAGGATTTTTCTCAAGGAGATAACAACATAAAGCCTTGAGTTCATGCCCAGCATAGACCTTATATCTAATTATAACGAAAGATTTAGATCCCTGCACCTGGTACCTTTGCTCTTTTTGTAACCATTTGTCTTTTAAATTGTTTATCTCTCTGTAACCATTTTGCTTCTTTTGATTCTTGCATGTTTTTACTTCTGTAGAATTATTGCATTTGACTTCCCCTCCCCTTCCTAAACCTAGGTATAAAAGTTAATCAAGTCCCTTCCTCGGGGCCGAGAGAATTTTGAGCGTTAGCCGTCTCTTTGGCCGCCGGCTTAATAAAGACTCTTAATTCGTCTCAAAGTGTGGTGTTTTCTCTAACTCCTGTGGTTACAACACTTGGGCCAAAAGGATACCCATTGCCTTAAAAAGAAAGACCTAGCCCTGGTAGAATTCATCACCTGCTGACTAAAGAGTCCTTGGCCCCTGATCAGCAGTGGTAGCCAGGCAGTACTCACCATGGGCCTTGGGTGAGACTCAGAGTCATGCTGGCTTTAGGTGTGACACAGTGCATTCCCAACTGTAGGGGTTATTGGGAGAGACCCCTTCTGCTTGAGAAAAGGAGAGGGAAGAATAAAAGCAACATTGTCTTGCAGCTTGGGTACCAGCTTGGCCAAAATGGGCTAGAGCACCAAACAGAATCCTGAGTTTCCTGATTCCAGGCCTTGATTCCTGGATGGCATTTCTAAACCCAGCCTAGGCCATAGGGGAGCCCAATTTCTGAAAGGAGACACTGAGAACTGTCAGCATTCACCACAAGCTGACTGAGGAGCTCTTGGATTGGAGGGAATATCAGTGGCAGCAAGGCAGTACTTGCCACAGACCAGGGGTGATGACAACAAGGAGATACTCCTCTGCTTGAGACAGGGGAAAGAAGAGTAGGAGAGGCTTTTGTCTTGCAGCTTGGGTAACAGCTTAGCTTCAGCAGAATAGAACACCAAGTAGATTACAAGGGTTCCTGACTCCAGGACTGTCTCTTGAACAGCATCTCTGGACCCACCTGGTGACAGGGGGAATTCACCACCCTAAAAGTAAGAATACAAGCCTGGCTGGATTGACCACCTACAGATTGTAGACCCCTTGTTTTTTGAGTGAACATAGGTGGTAGCTGCTTACTGGTCATTGTGGGCATTGGATGAGACTCAGTACTGTGCTGGCTTAAGGTCTGACCCAGCAAAGTTATAGTGGTGGTGGCCCCTGTGAGTATCATTCCTGTCCCAACTCCTGGAAGCTCAGACAGAGAAAGAGACTCTTTATTGGGAGGTGTGGAAGGGCGGAAGGAAGGAAAGAGAATAAGAATATCTGCCTGATCATGTAAGGAATTAGCTGGGATCCTATCCAAGACCACCAAGAGTACATCTACGACTCTGCAAGAGCCACAGTATTACTAGACTTGAGGTGCCCCTTAAAGCAGATATAGTTTCAGCGACCAAAGACTTGAATTACAACACTCAAGTCCCTTCAAACACCTGGAAAGCCTTCCTGAAAAGAATAAGCACAAATAAGCACAGAATATGAAGACCACAATAAACACCTAACTCTTCAATGCCAGCACACTGACATCCACAAGCCTCAAGACCATCCAGGAAAAAATGACCTTACCAAGAAAACTGAAAAAAACCAGTGACTAATTAGGGAAAGACAGAGTATTCAAAATAGCTGTCTTGGGGAAGCTTTATTCAAGATAACACAGAAAAGAAATTCAGAACCTATGGGAAATTTAACAAAGAGATCAAAATAATTAAAAAGAAACAAGCAGAAATTCTGGAGTGAAAAAATGTAATTGACATTCTAAAGGATGCATCAGAGTCTCTTAATAGCAGAATTGATCAAAGAGAAAAAATAATTAGTGAACTTGAAGACAGACTATTTGAAAATATACAGTAAGAGGACACAAAAGGAAAAAAAAAATAACGAAGTATGCCTGCAAGATTTAGAAAATAGCCTCAAAAAGACAAATCTAAGAGTTATTGGCCCTAAAGAGGAAGAAGAGGGAGAGAGATTAGTGTACAATGTTTATTCAAAAAGACAATAATGAATAACTTATCAAATCTACAGAAAGATATCAATATTCAAGCACAAGAAGGTTATAGAACATGAATCAGTTTAACCCAAAGAAGAATACCTCAAGGCATTTAATAATAAAACTCTCTAAGTTCAAATACAAATAAAGGGTGCTAAAAGCAGCAAAAGAAAATAAACAACATACAAAAGAGCTCCAATATGTCTGCCAGCAGACTTTCAGTGGAAATCTTACAGGCCAGAAGAGAGAAGCGTGACATATTTAAAGTGATGAAAGAAAAAACGTTTATTGCAGAATAGTATATCTGCTGAAAATACCCTTCAGACACAAAGGAGAAATAAATACTTTTCCAGACAAAAAAAAGCTGAGAAATTTCATAAATGCCAGGCCTGTCTATGAGAAATGATAAAGGAAGTTCTTCAATCTGAAATAAAAAATTTGTTAACAAGTAAAAAAAATCATCTGAAGGTACAGAACTCAGTTAACAGCAAGTACACACAAAAACAGTAAGTATACAGAATATTATAACGCTGTGATTGTGATGTGTAAAATACTTGTATATTCAGTAGAAAGGCTAAAAGATGAACATATCAAAAATAATTACAACTTTCAAAACTTAAGAAAATAAGTTATAAATAAAAACAACAAAAAGTTAAAAAGTGAGAGGATGAAGTTAAAGTGTAGAGTTTGTATTGATTTTCTTTTTGTTTCAGATACACAAAATATAAAAAGTATGAAATTGAAACATACCACCTGAGAAAATCACCTTCACTAAAAGGAAGACAAGAAGGAAGGAAAGAAGGAAGATATCACAAAACAACCAGAAAACAAATAAAATAACAGGAGTAAGTCCTTACTTGTCTGAAACATTCAACCCAAATGAACTCAGCTGTCCAATCCAAAGACATAGAGTAGCTGAATGGATGAATAACATAAGACCCAGTAATCAGTTGCCTACAAGAAATACACTTCACCTATAAAGACACACATAGACTGTAAATAAAGGGATAAAAATAGATACTCTCTGCAAATGAAAACTAAAAGAGGCAGAAGTAGCAATACTTATATCAGACAAAATTGATTTCAAGACAAAAATTATGAATAGACAAAGTCATTGAATAATTATAAAGTGGTCAACTTAGCAATTAAATAAAACAATTGTAAACATATATGCACCCAACAATGGAGTAACCAGATAAATAAAGCCAGTATTAGTAGAGCTAGAGAGAGAGAGACCCCAATACAAACATAGCTGGAGACTTAAACACCCCACTTTCAGCACTGGAGAGGATATCCAGATGAAAAAAAAAAAATCACCAAAGAAGCATCAGAGTTAATCTGTAGCATAGACCAAATGGACCTTATACATACTTACACAATATTTTATACAATGGTTACAGAACAGAATACACAATCTTTTCCTCAACACGTGGATCATTCTAAAAAATGGACCATAAGTCTATTTTGTTTTGGGCCTAAACAAGCCTTAATTTTTTTTGAAATTATATCAAGTATCTTTGACCACAGTGTAATATAACTAGAAATCAATAACAAGAACTTTGGAAACAAAATAAACACATGGGAATTAAACAATATGCTCCTGAATAACCAGTGGGTAAATGAAGAAATTAAGAAGGAAATTAAACAGTTCTTTGAAACACATGATAATGGTAACACAACATACCAAAACTTGTGGGATAGAGTGAAAAGATTACCAACAGGGAAGTTTATAGCTATAAGCGCCTACATCAACAACAGTAGAAAAACTTCAAATAATCAACCTAATGATGAATCTTAAAGAACTAGAAAAGCAAAAGCAGGCCCAACATAGTGGCTCATGCCTGTACTCTGAGCATGTTGGGAGGCCAAGGCAGACAGATAACTTGAGCCAGGAGTTCAGGACTAGCCTGGGCACCATGGTGAAACACCATCTCTACAAAAAAAAAATATGAAAAACTAGCCAACACGGTTGTTCGTGCCCATAGCCCCAGTTACTCAGGAGACTGAGGTGGGATGATCCACTAAGCCCAGGAGTTGAAGGCTGCAGTGAGTCATGATTGCACCACTGCTTTCCAGCCTGGGTGACAGAGAGAGACCCTGTCTCAGAAAGAAAAGTAAGAGTGACCAAACCCAAATTAGTGGAGGAAAATAAATAATAAAAATTGAAGCAGAAATAAGTAAAATTAAAATGAGGAAAAAATATAAAATTTCAATGAAATGATTTTTTTTTAAAATGATAATATTGTCAAAATTTTAGCTGGACTAATTAAGAAAAAAAAAAGAAAGGACCCAAATAAAATCAGAGATTAAATGAAGTAATTACGACTAATACTGTAGAAATTCAAAACATCATTTGAGGCTACCATGAGCAATTACATGCCAATAAATTGGAAAACCTGGAAGAAATTTATAAATTTCCAGATACATACAACCTACCAAGAGGAAACCCTGAAGAAGCTGAAAACCTGAACAGACTAATAAGTTATGAGATCAAAGCTTTTTTTTCTTTTTGAGATGAAGTCTTGCTCTTGTCACCCAGGCTGGAGTGCAACGGCCTGATCTTGGCTCACTGCAACATCTGCCACCCAGGTTCAAGCAATTCTCCTGCCTCAGCCTCCCAAGTAGCTGGGATTACAGGCGTTTGCCATCAGGCCCGGCAAATTTTTGTATTTTTAGTAGAGACAAAGTTTCACCATGTTGGCCAGGCTGGTCTCGAACTCCTGACCTCAGGAGATCTGCCTGCCTTGGCCTCCCAAAGTGCTGGAATTACAGGCATGAGCCACTGTGCCCAGTGAGATCAAAGCTTTAATAGTAAGTTGCCCAGCAAAGAAAACCTTGAGACCTGATGGCTTCACTTCTGAATTCTACCAAACATCCAGGGAAGACGTAACACAAATTTTATTTGAACTATTCCAAAAAATAGAAGAGGACACGTACTTTCAAACTAATTTTATGAGGCCAGTATTGCCCTGATGCCAAAAGCAAAGACATATTCCCAAATAAAAACTACAGGCCAATATTAATGAGTATTAATACAAAAAAATCCTCAACAAAATATTAGTAAACCAAATTCAATAACACATTAAAAAGAATAGTCATCATGAGCAAGTGGGATTTATCTCAGGGATGCAAAGATGGTTTAACTTAATGCAAATCAATCAAGATGATACATCATATCAACAGAATAAAGAAAGAAAACCATATGATCATTTCAAATAATGCTGAAAAAGCACTTGATAATATTTGACATCCCTTCTTGATAAAAACCCTCACCAAATTAGGTGTAGAAGTAACATACCTTAGCACAGAAAAGCCATATACAACAGATCCTGAGCTGGTATCATACTGAGTGGTGAAAAACTGAAAGCCTTTCCTTTAAGATCTTGAATGAGACAAGGATGCTGACTTTCACCACTGTTATTCATCATAGAACTGTAATTCCTAGCTAGAGCAATCAGACAAGAGAAATAAATAAATGTCATCCAAACTGCAAAGGAGTAATTCAAGTTATTCTTGTTTGAAGGTGATGCAATCTCACATTTGGAAAAACCTAAAGACTCCACCAAAACTATTAGAACTCATAAGCAAATTCAATAAAGTTGCAGGATACAAAGTTGACATACAAAAGTCAGTAGCATTTTTTTATGCCAACAGATGAAACACTAAAAACTAAAACCAAAAAGTAATCTCATTTACAATAGCTACAAACAAAATAAATTACCTAGAAAGTAACCAAAAAAGTGAAAGTCCTCCACAATGATAACTAGAAAATTGATGCAAGAAATTGAAGAGGACATCAAAAAATCAAAATATATTCCATGTGCATGGATTAAAAGAATCAATATTGTTAAAACGTCCTTAGAACCCAAAGCAATCTACAGATACAATATAATCCCTATCAAAATACCAATGGCATTCTTTAGAGTAAGAAAACAAGTCTTAAAAGTTACATGGAACCACAAATGGGCCAGAATAGCCAAAGCTATCCTGAACAAAAGGAAAAAACTGGAGGAATCAGAGTGCCTTAATTCAAATTAAACTATAGAGCTATAATAACCAAAAGGGCACAGTAACAGCGCACAAACCAATGGAATAGAATAGATATCCCAGAAATAAACTCAGAAATCTACACTGAACTTGTTTCTGACAAAGGTGCAAAGAATGTACTTTGGGGAAAGGACAGTCTTTTCCATAAATGATGCTGGGAAAACTAGGTATTCATATGCAGAAGAATAAAACTAGATTTCTATCCCTCTCCAAGTAAAAATCAGATCATAATGAATTAAAGACTTAAATATAAGACCTTAAACTATGAAACTACTAAAAGACAGTATTGAGAAACTCTCCAGGACATTGAACTGGGCAAAGAGTTCTTGACTAATACCCCAAAAGCATAGGCAACCAAAGCAAAAATGGATAAATGGTATTGCATGAAGTTATAAAGCTTCTGCACAGCAAAGGATATGATCAACGAAATTAAGAGACAGCATGCAGAATGGGAGAGAATGTTGGAAAGCTTACCTATTTAATGAGATTAATAACCAGAATATATAAGAAGCTCAAATAATTCTATTGGAAAAAATCTTATAATCAAATTAAAAATGAGCAAAAAATCTGAATAGACGTTTTTCAAAAGAAAACATACAAGTGATAAGTAAGTATATGAAAGGTGCTTATCACTGATTATCAGAGAATTGCTAGTCAGAACTACAGTGAGATATCTTCTCATCTCACCCCAGTAATAGTAGCTTTTATTCAAAAGTCAAGCAATAACAAATGCTGGTGAGTACAGGAGAAAAGGGAACTCCCATACATTGTTGGTGGGAATGTAAATTATAACAACCACTAGGAAGAACAGTTTGAAGTTTCCTCAAAAAGCCAAAAATAGAACTACTATATGATCTGGCAATCCTACTGCTAGATACATACCCAAAAGAAAGGAAATTGGTATATCAACTAGCTAACTGTACTTGCATTTTATTGCTGCACTGTTTACAATAGCCAAGACTTGGAAGCAACTCAAGCATCCTTCAACGATAAATATATAAAGAAAAGGTCTTACATATATAAAGTGGAGTACTATTCATTCATAAGAAATAAGATCTTGTCATTCGCAACAACATGGATGGAACTGGAGGAGGACATTATGTTAGTTGAAATAAGCCAGGCCCGGAAAGAAAATCTTTCCATGCTCTCACTTATTTGGGGGAGCTAAAAAACCCAAAACAAGGCTGGGAAGGGTAGTTTTGTGTGGGAAGTAGGGATGTTTGGGTACAAAAATGTAATTAGATAGAGAGAATAAGGTCTAATATTTAACAGCAGAGAAGGTGACTAGAGTCAACAAAAATTTATTGTACATTAAAAAATAACTGAAAGAATATAATTGGATTGTTTGTAACACAATGAAAGGATAAATGCTTTGATGAATACTCCATTTACCCTGATGTGATTATAATGCTTTGTATGCTTGTATCAAAATATCTCATGTAGCATATAAATACAGACACCTACTAGGAATCCACAGAAATTAAGAATAAAAATAAATAAATATTAATGGTACCCATTGGCCATATTTACATGCTTTATTCTTTTGTCCTGTACATAACAGAGACTGGAGATGGTGCCATTATTTTCACTTGAACTGCAGAGTACTAGTCTCTGTTTTTCTCTTAGGTTTTATTATCTTCTTTATTTACATGCATCTCCTTAGTAATTTCATCCGATAAAATGGTTTTAAATATCAAAGCTGAAGACTTTTTTTTTAACCTCCAGTAGCAGTGTCCTTTTGACCTCCAACCTTGTGTATTTAACTCCTCAATAATTCTCTTCACGTGAAATGTAATTAATTTTTGTAAGACAAAAATAATAATTTCTCTGCTTTCCAAATTATTTCTCCACCAGTACTGATCATTTAATTTTATCCTACATTTCTACTTGGTCTGAATAATTCTCAATACTTCCCTTTCTGTCATACTCCACATCCGGTCCATCAGCAATTCTCATTGGTACAATGATTTAAATATATACATTATCATTCATTTGATGTAAAATCAATAAGAATCATTGATCTTCTTACAGTGTCACAACTTGAAAAAAACAATCTATAATGCGTGTATGTGTGTAAAGTACAAAAAGTATAAGCCTGCATTAATAGATACGCAGTATAAAAAGGTACAATTTCTTTCATCACTAATATAAAGTGGAAGGGAGTCAGAATGTAGAAGTAGAGTTTTTGTATGTAATTGCAGTGAAGTTGTTGTTAGTTTAAAATAAATTGTTAGGCTGGGTGCAGTGGCTGACACCTGTAATCCCAGCACTTTGAGAAGCCAAGGTGGGCAGATCACAAGGTCAGGAGTTCGAGACCAGCCTGGCCAACATGGTGAAACCCTGTCTCTACTAAAAATACAAAAATTAGCCGGGCATGGTGTTGGATGCCTGTAGTCTGAGCTACTCAGGAGGTTGAGATAGGAGAATTGCTTGAACCTGAGAGGCAGAGGTTGCAGTGAACCGAGATCACGCCACTGCACTCCGGCCTAGGCGACAGAGCGAGACTCCATCTCTAAATAAATAAATTGTTACAATGTTAAAATATCTTATGTAATGGCAATGATAATTACAAGAAAATATACAAGACAAATCAGAAGAGAATCAAAACGTCCCTACAAAAATATCAATAAAACACGAAGTTAATCAAGATAGCTACGAAAGGACACAAAAGATAGCTATAAGACAGACAGAAAACAACAAAATGTTAATATTAAGTCTTTTCCTATCAGAAGTTAATTGAAATGTAAACATAAATTACATTGAATTTAATTAATAAACATTAATTAAATTTAAACATGACAGTTAAAGGATGTTGACACAATTAATTACAAAAAAAAAAATCCAACTGTATGCTTCATATGAAGCATGCTTTAGATTAAGGATACTCAGAAAGCTAAAATTGAGAGTGGAAAAAGATGTTTTATGCAAAATGGAATGTAAATAGATAAGAGTGGCAATACTTAGACAAAACAGACTTTAAGACAAAAACTGTCACAAGAAACAACGAATGACATTAGAGAATGACAAAAAGGTCAATTCACCAGAAGATATAGCAATTACAAATACATATTCACCCAACATTAGCACACTCGAATATACAAAATGAACATTGATAGAATTTAAGAAAAAAATAAACAGCAACCTCAAAATTGTTGGAGACTTCAGTTATGGATATCCCACCTTTAGTTATGGATAGAAAAATCAGACAGAAGATGAAAAATAATAGAGATATTTCACAACGCTACAGATCAATTGGAATTAACAAATATATACAGAATGTTTGATTTAACAATAGTGGAAAATATATTTTTTAAGCACACATGGAATATTTTTTAAAATAGACAATAGAAATGCAAACAAATTTAGGATCGAAATTATACAAAGTATCTTCTTTCTCAGCAGAAGAAGATAAATAATAAATGTTATAGCAGAGGTAAGTGAAGTAGAGAATAGAAAAGCCATAAGAAAAATCAACAAAACAATTTTTTTTTTAATTTAACTAAATTGACAAATCCTTAGCTAGACTAAAAAGAAGGCAAAAGGCTCAAATAATTAAATTCAGAAATGACAGCGTAAACGTTAAAACTGATCTCACAGAAATAAAAATAATTATGACAGTATTATGAATGTGAACAAACTGGACAACCTAGAAGAAATAAATTATTAGAAATACATAGTATGTGAAGATTGAATTATGAAGAAAAAAGAGAGCATATCAATAATTAGTAAAGAGATTAAATCTGTAGTTAAAAATCTCCTAACAGAAAAAGCTCAGGATTACCCTGTTACCAAAAATCAGACAAAGGCATAAGAAAAGAAAATGATGGACCAATATTACTGATGAATATTGATTAAAAAATCCTCAATAAAAACTAACAAACTAAATTCAACAGCACACCATCTCAATTGATGCTCAAGAAGCATTTGACATAATACAATATCCTTTCATGACAAACACTCTCAATAAATTAGGAATAGAAGGAAACTATCTAAATATAATAAAAGCCATATATGGACATAGTACTAGAAGTTTTAGCCAGAATAATCGAGAAGATAAGGAAATAAAAGCCATGAAAGTTAGACATAAAGAATCAAAATTATCTGTTATCAGATGACATAATCATACAAGTAGAAAACTCTAAAGACTCTACAAAAAATGATTAGAACAAATTAAAAAATTTAGAAAAGTTTCAGGATTCAAAATAACACTTAGAAATCAGTTCCATTTCAAAAGACTAGAAATGGCCAATCTGAAAAAGTAATGAAAATAACCTCATTTACTATAGCCTCCAATAGAACAAAATACTTGAGAACAAACTTAAAGAAGTGAAAGATTGTTCACCAAAAACTACAAAACTAAAAGAAATCAAAGACACAAATCTTCTTTGCTAAGATAAATCAAAGAACAGACAAATAAATGGAAAGATACTCTATACTGTGGACTGGTGAACTTAATATTGTCAAAATTTTCATGCTACCCAAAGCAATCTACAGGTTCAAAGCCATTCTTATCAAAAATACAAGGGCATTTTCTTAATTTTGCAGAAATAGAAAAATGTATTCTAAACTCCATATTAAAGTGGTATCATTGGCAGGGGTAATACCCAATGTTCATTGTTCCACAGCTATGGAAAACTGGGACACCAACCCACAAGAGTGGGTTTAAGAGTGGAAGTTCAACAGGTGAAAGAAAGAGAATAGCTCTCTACTGCAGAGAGAGGGGTCCCAGAGAAAATGGGTAGCCAGTTCCATGGTGAAATGCATGAGGTTTGTAAACTAACTTGAGGAGGCAGTGTCTGATTTACATAGGGCATGAAATATTGGTCAGATTAGGTGTGCCATTTGCATACTGCAGAAAGAAGCTGGCTGCCCCACCCTAATCCTTTATTATGCAGATGGGTTCTATACCTGGCTGGCACCATGTTTCCTGCTTTTCTACTGTACACGTGATAACAAAGAAAAGGGAAGATGGAGACTCCATATTGAACATATCTGGCTTTCAGGTAGCCCTTTTCTATTGGCACAGCTGCCTGCATTCCCCTATGCAAGTTTCCAACTTGCTTATCTATGTTTGCAGTGTGACTTCACAGGCTGCTCTGTTTTAGAAAAGAAATGATTTTGGGGCTTGTAAGAGTTAAAGAAAGAGGAAAGAAATACAAAAAGTAGCTCAGCAGTCAAAGACAGGTTTATTTTGGAGAATACATCTGAGAGGGGCTTCTGGTCAATTTCAATCAGCAGCACTCTCTCTTACAGACTGAGTATTTAAGGGTTAGTGTGAGAGAGCTTATCACAGGCTTGGAATATTTCTGTGTGGAGGAGAAGTTTATTGCAGGGTTGGCATGTCTCTGGTCAGAGGGGAGTTTATCTTGGGGCTGACATCTCTTCAGATGCAGGGGAGGTTATCTCGTGGCTGGCATGTCTCTGGTTGGGGAGGGGTTTATTTTAGGGTTAGAATATTTCTGATTGCAGATGTCATTTGTGTTCTATGGTCATGCTGACATTAGCCATCAGGCTGATGCCCTTTGGCTTGGACCCAGGCGGTTTTTGATCAAGAGGAACTTTACAATGGCAGTGCTTGTCCAAGATGGTGAGGCTCCTGCTCTGTCAGGGCTGCTTTTTGTTAAAAGGGAAACCTTGCCAAGGATTCCCTCACTTACTGCCAAAATAATTTGTTTTTATCTCTTGTATTAATACGGAATCTCAAAGGACCCCAAAGAGCCAAAACAATGTTGAGAAAGAAAAATAAAACTATGGGCCTCATACTCCCTGATTTCAAAATATATTACAAAGCAGGAATAATTTAGGCATGTGTTACTGGTTTAGAAATATTGACCAATGGAATGGAATAGAGAGCTCCAAAATAAACCCACATATAAATGGCCAAATGCTATTTGACAAGAGTGCCAAGACTGAACAATGGGGAAAGGATAGTATCTTCAAAAAATGGGGTTAGAAAAAATGGATATTCATTGGCAAAAGAATTAATTTGGACCTTTACCTCATATCAAGTACAAAATTTACCTCAAAAGTGATTAAAAACTTAAATGCAAGATCTGAACTTATTAAACTCCTAGAAGAAAACATAGGGGAAAGATTGAAGTCATTGTATTTGACAATAATTTATTGGATATGACATGAAATGTACATACAATAAATTCAAATATAGACAAATGGGACTACAACAATCTATGGAATGGGAGAAAATAACTGCAAATTATATATCTGATAATGGGTTAATATCTAGAATATATAAAGAATTTCTATGACAACAAAAATGAATAACTTGATGAAAAATTGGGCACAGAAATTAAACAGTTTTCCAAGAAGAGATACAAATGTCCAATAAATGCATGAAAAGATAATAAACATTAGAACTCATCAAGGAAATGCAAATTAAAATTACAGTGAGATATCACTTTATGTCCATCAGTATGATCACTAACAAAAGAAAAGAAGTGTTGGCAAGGATGAACACTTGGCGAGTGTTGAGAATTTGCATTTTTTTGCACTGTTGGTGGGAATGTAAAATAGTGTAGCTACTATGGAAAGCAGTATAAAAAGTCCTAAAAAAATTGTAAATAATAATAACCATATGATCCAGCAATTCCACTTCTGGTATAGAATCAAAGAATTCAAAGCAGAATGTCAGAGATATTTGTAAAGTCATGTTTTTCATAGCATCATTCACTATAGCTAAGATGTGAAGAAATTCTCATGTGTAATGACAGATAGACAGATAAAGAAAATGTATATAACTACAGTGGAATATTATGAAACCTTTAAAATAAGAAAATCCTGTCACATGCTTCAACATGAGTGAAACTCGAGGAAATTATCCTGAACAAAATAACTCTGTCATGAAAGGATAAGTATTGTATCATTGCACTAATCTGAAGTATCTAATGTAGTCCAAATTATAGAAACAGAAAATAGAATGGAGGTTATCAAGGGCCTCTAGGGAATGGGGTTAGTGTCTAGAAGATAAACAGTTTTTGTGTTGGAAGATGAAAAAGTGTTAGACATTTATTGCACAAAAATGTGAATATATTTAAAACTGAACTGTACACTTAAAAATGGTTAAGAAAGCAAATTTAATGTAACTGAATATATTTTACAATAATTAATTATAAAATAAAATATATACATAATACATTACTCTTCATTATGAATACCTAATACTCCAATTATTTTTGTCTCGTTTGCTTGCTATTACTCTTTCCATCTATTAAGAACATCCCAAGACTTTCCTGAGTCTACTAGAATCTGAAAAGTTACTGTCTTAATTGGTTGGCTAATTTGACAATCAGAAAAGTATTCCTGCATTTCAAGTTAGTGAGAAGTAAGATAAGAAAAATCAACAAACTTTCTTATTTTATTTAAAAGGTAAACATTGCCTATCTATGTCATTCTTATTGGTGCTGAGTTCTATGGATAAATCTCATCCTAAGAGAGGCCCATTTGTCTCACTGAGATTTCAGTATCAAGAGGAATAAAAACAATTAAATTTCCAATTATAATGTAGTATATGAAAGTATTATCATATGGAAAAGGGGTAGGTATATATACATTCAGAAGACTCCTTAGAATGTTTACTGATACCTGAATAACATAGGGAAGTTCACAACATGAAAGTATGGGTAATAGAGAAAATGTTTCCATAGAAAGAGTATATGCAATGCTCCAGAAGTTAGAGAGTACTTCTAGTTTAGCAAATAGTAATAATCAAATGCTTGGTTGTATAATTTAAAATATATGTATTAATGAATTAAAAAATGAATCCTTCATGATGAGATATTTTTAAATACACTAGTTTTAAACCTGACGGTATAAACTTGAAGTTGGATAAGTATTAAAATACATTGATGAAAGATATTAAAATAAATTCTATTAATGACAACTTTTTTACAGTAATAGAAACTATGAACATCTTTCCACATTGCCTTAGCAAAGCAAAAAAGTAAACTAGTGTTCTAAATCTATTAAAGTAATGATGATTTAGATAATTTTGCCAGTACCTAAAGTGTGCTTTAATATCCTAATATGAATTTAAGTATTGTAATATCTACTGTATTTTTATTTAATTAGGTGGTGTTATGAACTTATCTGGGTCTTCCTCCACCCCAAGTTTCTATGTTGAAGCTCGAACTCTCAATATGACTGTATTTGGAGACAGGGACTACAAGGAGAAAATAAAAGTTAAATGAAGTTATAAGGGTGAGGCTTTAGTTCGATAGGGTGGTCTCCTGATAAGAAGAGAAGACAAGAAAGACACAAGAGAACTCTGTCCCTCCAAACAGACACAAAGAAGAGCCTTTGAGAAAATACAGCTAGAAGGCAGCCATTTGCAGGCCAGGAAGAGAGTTCTTTTGCCAGAAACCAAATCTGATGGCTCTTTGATCTAGAACTTGTAGACTGAAGAACTGTGTGAAAACAAATTTGTATTGTTTAAGCCACCCAGTCTGTAGTATCGTGTTATGGCAGGCCAAGTAGATTAATACAGATGAAATCATCAAATATTTTCTCTATGATACCAATTCTTTAAAATTATTTTTAAATAATTATTCTTTGAAATTATTTTAATTAATTATTTTAATTATTTTGAATTGTTAAGAATTGTGGATTACTAAGCAGACACTTCTTGCATGGGTTTAATTTGTATTTTAAATGTTAATACAAATGGTCTCTGATTTATGATGGTTTGACTTAAAATGTTTGTAATGTTTGATGGTGCAAGGTAGTGTGTGTTCAATAGAAACCATACCTTGAATTTTAAATTTTTATCTTTTCCCAGGCTAGCCATGAAACATGCATGCAGTCATGCATGTTATGCAGTGCAGTCATGAGGGTACTCTGTTGCCAGTGTTTTGTGGATATTCAGTTTTGTGTTTTTTGCATCCAGTCATGTCTAGAAAATGCCCATCTGTGTTTCTTGCTTCTGGTAAATAAGAAAAGAGGAAGGCAATTACTTTTGAGATAAAGTTTCAAATAATTGCCCAGCATGAAGGAAGTAATCCAGAAATAGCCATTGCACATGAGTCAGGACTTGTGCAATCTACACCCTCAACCATCTTAAAAAATGAAGAGTGAATTGGTGATACAGTGTAATCATCAGTATCAGTTAAATCAATTGTCATCAAGGTGAGTTAGGCCAGTTGATGATACAGACAAATTACTTGCCTCATGAATGGAAGACCAGACATAGAAGTGTATACTTCTTATCCTACTGACTATCCAGGCTAAGGCAAAAAGTCTTTTCGATATGCTAAAAGAGTGTGCTAATGATCCTATATATAGGTAAACGTGTATTGCAATTTATGAGTAGCTCTAACACATCAAAAGACATAATTTTCATAATGTAAATGTCAGTAGTGAGGCATCAAGTGCTAATACTGAAGGAAGCGAACCACTTCTAAGGTAGCCTAGGCTGAACTAGGATATTTGATAGGTCCAGTGTATTAAATGCATTTTTGTGATGGTATTTTAAATTGATGATGGATTTATCAGGACATAACCCCATTGTAAATTGAGAAGCAATTGCATACATGACTACTAACTCTTGGGTAGTTGTTAATCTTTCTTTGATATTTTTCATCCTTTCATTTTTCTGTAATGCATTCTAGATGGTCTTTGAAATACAAACTAGTTCACTTGCTCTCTTTATCCCTTTCTAATAAACTTCCCATTTACTTAATAAGTTCATTTATCATATTTTTTCTAGTTTATTCTATTTAAAATCCTACCTCTGACACTGTCAGGAAAATAGAATCCAAATTTACCTGACCATTTTAAACAAGTGGAAAGGAGAACAGATATATAAAACTATATATATATATAGTTTATAGTTATTGGGCATTGATGAGTGATCTGTGAATGGCAGAAAACACATTGGAGAGTTTCCAGGCCACTGCACAGAATGGTGCAACCATAGCTCAGCCTTGCAGGCTTATAGGTTTTTCTTTTTTATTATTTTACTTTATTTTTCTTTTGAGATGGAGTCTGTCTCTGTAGCCAGGCTGGAGTGCAGTGGCACGATCTTGGCTCACCACAACCTCCGCCTCCTGGGTTCAAGCGATTCTCCTGCCTCAGCCTCCTGAGTAGTTGGGAATACAGGCACACGCCACCACACCCAGCTAATTTTTGTATTTTTAGTAGAGACAGGTTTCACCACGTTGGCCAGGATGGTCTCAATCTCGTGACCTCACGATTCGCCTGCCTTGGCCTCTGAAAGTGCTGGGATTACTGGCGTGAGCCACCACACTGGGCCAGATTTGTTCTTTTCAGGAGACAGAGCCTAGACTTCTGGTAACACTGAGCTGTTAGAATTTGTGAAGTAGGAAAAAAAAAATAGGAGGGAATTACATACAGTGAGAGAGAGAAGAGAGAGAGAGAGAGATCTACAAATGCTGATAATGGTCTCAGAATATTTTAGTATTTTCAAAAATATTTGCATGTAAGAAAACTATTGCAGCTCAGGGTCAGAGGGTAGGAAGAACACAAACACACACACACACACACACACACACAGAGAGAGAGAGAGAGAGAGAGATAGTCCAGACACAGTGGCTCACGTTTGTAATCCCAGCACTTTGGGAGGCAGAGGCCGGTGGATCACATGAGGTCAGGAGTTCGAGACCAGCCTGGTCAACATGGTGAAACCCTGTCTCTACTAAAAATACAAAAATTAGCTGGGCATGGCAGCATGAGCCTCTAGTCCCAGCGACTCAGGAGGCTGAGGCAGGAGAATTGCTTGACCCCGGGAGGCAGAGGTTTCAGTGAGCCGAGATCACGCCACTGCACTCCAGCCTGGCGACAGAGCAAGGCTCCATCTCAAAATAAATAAATAAGTAAAATAAAAAAGAAACAATCTCTGAAGCCCACACAGGATTAGAATTTTTTTGTGTTTCTACCAATCAGAGTAAGACAAAACAACAAAACAAAACAAACTCTTAGGAAGACATGAAATAGAGTCATCTGGATATTATTTTGTATGGGGTTACATTGGGCTTACATTGAAAGCTGCTCTCACCCTGCCTTTCTGCCCCACAAAAAAAAAATTACTAGGCATGCTGAATATATGTCACCTACATCCTGGAGAAAAATTAATCAATAGAAGCATACTCAGATAACAGATGAAAAATTGAGCTGAGCAAGACATGAAATAAAACAAACATAGGAAAACAACAATATATGTTACCAATACACCCCATATATGCGGGAATGTAAAGGAAAGAATGAGCATCTCAGAAAAAAATGTGAAGAATTAAAATATTTACATAAAACTTATAAAGATAAAAATACATCTAAATGGAAAAAATATACACTATGCAATTAATAGCATAATAGAAACTGCAGAAATGAAAACTAGTGAGCTTGAGTGAAGCAATAGAAACTATCCAAAATGAACCAAAGATAGAAACAAATATCACACCATTATTACATTTAAAAATCTTTTTAAGAAAACAAAATTCTTGAAAACCTTGGAAGTATCTAGGGCAAAAAATGCCTATCATGCACAAAACAAAGATGAAATTTACAGACATTTTGAATGAAACATTACAAGCTACAAGATATAGAAAATATCAGAAATTGCTAGAAGAAAAAAGAAAGTCAAGCTAGGATTTTATATCCAATAAAAATGCTTTCAAAAACAAAAGCAAAAACACCTTTTTAGACATACAAAAGCTGAGAAAATGTATTGCTAGCAAAACAGCATTACAAAAAATAACACAAAGGTAGTTTTTCAGGCAGAAGGAAAATAATACTATATGAGATCTGGGTCTAGAATAAAGAAATGATAAATATATTGATAATTGTAAAAGACAAATGGATAATTGACAGTGTGTTATGAGGTTGCAACATATACAAGTATACTACAAAATGTATATTAATGTAAAGATTTACACTTGTCCATGGGGTTATTTGAAGGTAGATCATTTAAATACATACTCTGTAAAGCACTAAAAAAAAAAACAGAAGACACATGTACAGCTAATAAACTAATAAATAATATAAAATGGAAACAAAAATAATAAATATAAAAGAAGGCAAGAAATAAAAGGAGACAATTAATAGGACAATTAGAAAACAAATTGTTACGCTGGCCACGGTGGCTCACGCTTGTAACCCTAGCATTTAGGGAGGCGGAGGCGGCCAGATCACTTGAGGCCAGGAGTTCCAGACCACCCTGACAAGCATGGCAAAACCCTGTCTTTACTAAAAATACAAAAAGCTACACAGGCATGATGGTGCGCACCTGTAGTCCCATATACTAAGGAGGCCTGAGGTAGGAGAATCGCTTGAACTGGGGAGGTGGAGGCTGCAGTGAGCCGAAATTGTGCCACTACACTCCAGTCTGAGTAACAGAGGGAGAATGTGTCTCAAATAAACAATCAGATCAAATAGCTAAACGGCAGACTCAAAGTCAAACATCTTGAAAATTATATTAAATTCAAATTAATATGTTTTAGAAATCTTGTCAAATTGGATAAAAAGGTAAGAATTAACATATATTGTTTACAAAAAACAACTTTAAATATAAGGATAGAAATATATTGTGCCAACAAAAATGAATAGAGTGCTGAAATGGCTATATTAATATTAAATGAAGTAGGGTCCAAGGCATGAAAAAGTACATGGAATAAATAAGGCATTTCATAAAGATAAATAGATTGTTTTATCAATATAACTGAATTATTCTAAACATTTGTAATCAAATTGATACAGCTTCAAAATACATGACATAAATATGATAGAATGACAAGGAAAAATAAAATCAAAATTATAGTTCATTGTATCAATTGATTAAAGAATTAAATCAGTAAGTTTATAGAAACTGTGAACATCATATCGACCTGCTTGACTTAGCAAACCTATGTAGACCAGTTAATAGAATAACATAATATATAAGCTTTTAAAATAAACACAGGAGTTTTAACAAAATTAACCGTATCTTGGGTCATAAGGCATATGTGAATAAGTTTTAAAAGAATTACATAGTAAAAAGTATCCTATCTGATCAAGGAAGAAAAAAGTATCCAGAATATACCTAAATATTTTGAAATTAAACAAAACATTCTTTATTAACCTATAGATTCAAGAAAGAAATTGGAAAATAAATATAAAGAGTTAATGAAAATTAAAGCAAAATATGTCAAAATAATGTGTGATACAACTTTAGAGTTCTTAGTGTGAAATTTATATAATTAAATGTTTATATTAGAACAGAATAAATGATAAATGACCAATGATTCCACCTTATAAAATTAAAAAATTAGAACAAATGTAGTCCAAAGCAAAAAGAAAGTAATTCAGAACAGAAATTAATAAAATTGAAAACAGCAAAACAATATGGAAAAATTTTAAAAATTCTCACTTTGGGTATGATAAATAAAACTGACAAATCTGTATCAGGTACAAGAAAAAAAAGGAACATAAACACACATTTCCAATATCAGAATGAGAAAAGA
The DNA here is from genome assembly GCF_028885625.2 of Pongo pygmaeus. Lineage (NCBI taxonomy): Eukaryota > Metazoa > Chordata > Mammalia > Primates > Hominidae > Pongo > Pongo pygmaeus. The sequence continues at coordinate 125,258,041 of NC_072373.2, read as the reverse complement.
GAAATTACTACAGATATTACAGATGTGAAGTGGATAATGAGAAATATTATGGACAATTCTTTGCCAAAATTATTCAACTTACATATAATTTTAAAATTCTACACAAATTACCAAATTCATTTTTTAATGATAAGAATAGCCCTATTTCCAACTGTGTCACCTTCAGAAATGTATCCAAACTCGCCATGATTCACTTACTATGATATAGGAATATTAATAGTTCATACACTAGAGGACTGTATGAAGATTAAAGGAATTAACACATGGAAGTCCTTGAAATAGTATCTATCACATAATATGAGTCATGTATGTGTGTCACCATTATTAATTTCCTTGATTTTAACTTTTTTTTTTTTTTGCTTTTGGCTTTTAAGGTTTTTTTCTTTCAGCTAAGCTGTCCTTTTTAAAATGTGTAAAGTGTTCAACAATTTCATTATTTCAATAAATTGTAGTTTAATTATTTCATATAATTTTCCAAAACATTGAAGTCATATATATGAATTAAGACAATCCACCAGAGCATATTACTGACTTTTAATAAACTGTGTTTGAATAAGTGCTAAATTTTTATATTTTAAGGAAGTCTTCTTTAATATTAAAATTATTTACCAAACCTCACCTGATGGATGGAACTAGAGGTTATTACGTTAGGTGAAATAAGCCTGGCATGGAAAGACACATAGCACATGTTCTCACACATGTGAGAGCTTAAAAAAAATGATTTCATGGAATTAGTGAATAGAATGGGGTTACCAGAGGCTGGGAAGAGTAATAAGTTTGGGGGAAAGAGAAGTAGGTTATTAGGTACAAAAATACAGGAATAAGTTCTAGTGTTGGCTAGTACAATAGGGTGACTATAATTAACAATAATGTATTATATATTTTAAAGTCACCAGAAGAGAAGATTTGGGTTTTTCCCAACACAAAGAAATGATATAAACGTTTCAGGTGATAAATGTTCCAATTACCCAGATTCGATCATTACACACTGTATGCTTGCATCAAAATATCACATGTACCCCACAAATATGTGCAATTACTACATATCCATAACATTAACAATGAATAAAGAAAACCAAACTTTATGATATTTGTACTTTTCATATCAATTATTTGGGAAAATGCAGTGATCTACTCTAAATTTAGTAACTTCAAAAACAAATTTTGTTTTATCATAATACAGTTTGGGCACATTTGAAAAATAGCAGTGAATATGCATGCTATTGTGTGTTTCTGTCTAAGATGTAATGTGCACTCATGTTACTGAAATGCATCTTTAGCGTAGGCTTTGGTAAATGTCAACACCTTCAGCATTTCGTATAATACATACACTGAATATTTTAAAAGTCCTAATTTATTATTAAAAGCCTACAAACAGGCCAGGCACAATGACTCAAGCCTCTCACCCCAACGTTTTGAGAGAGCAAGGTGGGAGGATTATTTGAGCCCAGGAATTTGAGACTAGCCTGGGAAACATAGTAAGACTCCATCTCTACAAAAAATAAAAGAAAAATTATCCAGGCTTGGTGGTGCACACCTATTGTCCCAGCGTCCCAGCTTCTCAGGTGGCTGAGGTGGGAGGACTGCTTGAGCCCAGCAAGTAAGGCTGCAGTGGGCTGTGATCACACCACTATATTCAGCTTGGGCAACAGAGTGAGACCCTGTCTCATTAAAAAAAAGAAAAAAAAAAACTACAAACATCTTATTTCTTAGAAGTAAAAATGAGGATGAATTATTTGGGAGATATTAAAAAACACAGAATAAATATAATATATACTATGTATCCTGTCTAATAAATGTATTCAGAATAACCTCATTTTACAAAATGTAAGGTAAAGACAAAAGTAAGTTTATTGAAGATTGCCTTAATTATTAGTTACAGTGAATTAAGTAATGCTTAAAATCAATGTGTTATTTTCCATTAAATTAAGTCTTTGGTAATCATTTAGCGTATTGAGATGTAATTTGTCAAATGATCCTTAAACAGTATATTTATAGCATGTAGGTCAATATGTGATTGATGTTAAAGTGTCATTAGCTATGGATCATAACAGGATCAAATTCATCTGTTTCTTTTTAAAAAAGTGTTTTATATAATTCCCACGATTTTTTCCCCTTGTTGTTGTAACACATATTTTTTTAAGAATTTCCTTTTTAATCATTGAATAGAATAAAATTATTGTGACTTCTTTACCTTCTATTTTAATCTATCAAGTTATTGCATTAACCTGTCTAAGAGTGTTCTTTCTACTAAACACAAAATTTATTTAACCTTATATTCAGAGAGGATAAAATGCTTTTGTAATCCAGTCAAAAAGAGTCAATTTATTGGTTCAGTGTACATGTGTTAAATCCACAGTGTGTTCTTTATATGTGGATTTCTATCTTCTATTGTAAATTGCTCCTATGAAGTACCTATGTTTAACAATATGTAAAATGTTCACAGTAAACTGTTTTTGTGGATCTATATTTTAAGTGGCTAGGGTTTTTTTCTGTTGAAGAATAAATCTTTATCCAATAAAACAGAAATACAGCTATAAGATCTTATAAAATCAGTGTTTCCTTTAGAGGCGACATTGTGAGATTTATCCGAATAAGCATTGTATTGTTAGTACCAGTGATAAAGAGTAACTTACCAGGAACAGGTGCATTTGGTTATATGTGAATAGAGTAGAGATTAAAAAAAATTTATAGAATTTTTTGCTCTTAACATTTAATGCTAGCTGTAATCCTAGATATATAGCTTTAAAGAAAACACTGAACACGTTTGAAATGTTTATTGAATGGGCTGCATTTTATATTCTTGAGTGACAGACACTATCAATACTTTAGTGTGGTTATGGACAATATAATCATTTAAATGTGCAAATATGAAAATAAAACTATTATATCCATTTCTTCTTTTCCTCTTGTTCAAAATGAATGGGAGTTAATCACAGTAGCATTTTTCAATCTAGAAACCACAGTATATATGTTGAGGATGAATAGATGACATATGTAGAGTTAATAATTCAAATCATATATGCCTTCATATTCACTGCGCCCATTTAAACAAAGATGTATAATCACATATAGGTAACATCTTAATGTTACTAATTAAAATATCACGTCTTCCCAAACCATCATAATATCAAATCAGAGAACAGTATTAAAAGAAGTAAGATAATAAAGCCAATATTCTAATTCTGAAAAAAAAAATTTTATATTATTTAATTTGTTATCTCATATGTTACCCAATGGAAAGTAGATGCCACCAATTGAATTTATTACACTATTACATGTCTATATTACCACTATAGACACGGTCAAACCTGAAATACATATCGTTTGTTTGAAAAAGATACTAATGAGTATACTCATATACTGTATGAGTCCAATTACATGACTTTCTGGAAAAGCAGAACTATAGATGTGGTACAAATATTGGTAGTATCACAGGATTGGGGGAAGGAAAAGTCGATTTTAACAGGGAAACACAGGGAATGTTTTAGGGGCATCAACTTTTAACCAGTTGAATAGTGAGATTATCAATATATGACATTATGCATTTTCCAAAATACATGGAACTGTAGAGAATAAAAAGTTAATGTCAACGCATGCAAATAATGACAACAACAGCAACAACAAACTAAGGACTTACAAGGTCAGAGAAATTTCAGACAAAATGAAGAATGAGACAGAGCAATCTAACGATATTGCAAATATATGAAGCAACATCACAAAAAAAGAGGCAGGAAAAAGGTGTTAATCTAAGTAACTCTGGAAATAGTCAAGTTTATAAAATTAAAGGTAAAAGAAACTGTGCATAAGCACTATTCTGCTTAATAAGGTAATATACCACTGAAATATGGGATTAACAATTTTGATACTGTTATACGAGCACATTAGAATTGAAAAATTATGTAAATGGGTAGTTAGAAAATTTTCTAGCTTTTGGGGAGTGGGAGTTTATAGGTAAGCAGAAAAGAAGGTTGGAATGAACCATATTATAATAGATTAAATTTGGACACATCAATATGAACTTATGTTATCTTAATATACATACAGATGATTAAACATAGACATATTTATGTGTCTATCTTTATACACAAGTTAATATACACTCAGCATTTTATTTGTTCTGTCAGCTGACTTCACCTAGGAGTAATTTCACTCCAGTAGCAGTGGACACACCTAACATCCATATATTGGATTCCAGTATTGTTATCCATTAAAAGGAACCAGGGCTTTTTGACTGGATTCTAGGAATCAGGGAGTATGTAGAAGGAACTATGCAGGATGATTCTGCAGCATCTTTTAGTGCCAGAATATAAGAAAGTGATCAGCCAGGCATGGTGGCTTACGCCTGTAATCCCAGCACTTTGGGAGGCCAAGATGGGCAGATCACGAGGTCAGGAGATTGAGATCATCCTGGCTAACATGGTGAAACCCTGTCTCTACTAAAAATACAAAAAAAAATTAGCTGGGCATGGTGGTGGGTGCCTGTAGTCCCAGCTACTCAGGAGGCAGAGGCAGGAGAATGGTGTGAACCCAGGAGGTGGAGCTTGCAGTGAGCCAAGATCAAGCCACTGCCCTCCAGCCTGGGTGACAGAGCAAGACTCCGTCTCAAAAAAAAAAAAAAAAGAAAGAAAGAAAGTGATCAAAAAAAGAAAAATGCCTAGACCAGCTTAGTTGTGGAGACCCTAACCCAGTGGCGGTAGAGAAATTAAAGACACACACACACAAAATATAGAGCATGGAGTGGGAATCGGGGGCTGACAGCTTTCAGAGATGAGAGCCACGAACAGTTTTGCCCACATGTTTATTGACAGCAAGCCAGTGATAAATATTGTTTCTATAGATTATAGATTAACTAAAAGCATTCTTTATAGGAAACAAAGGGATGGGCAGAAACAAAGGGATGCTCTGTGGCTAGTTATCTGCAGCAGGAACATGTCCTTAAGGCACAGATAGCTCATGCTATTGTTTATGGCTTAGGAATGCCTTAAGCGGTTTTCCGCCCTGGGTGGGCCAGGTGTTCCTTGCTTTCATTCCAGTAAACCCACAACCTTCAGCATGGGCATCATGGCCATCACAAACATGTCACAGTGCTGCAGAGATTTTGTTTATGGCCAGTTTTGGGGCCAGTTTATGGCCAGATTTGGGGGCCTTTTCCTAAAAGAAAAACAACACTACAATAATATAATAATGAAATATGTCAAAGGGACATAGGATTCAACTGAAAGAGCTCTCAATGACTACAGCTGGAATAAGTTGAGCAAAAAATAAAATAATATGTTATTAAAACTCAAATATAAAGTAGATATTCATGAGTTCATATGTATACATGTAAACTGTTTAATTTTTAAAAAACAGGGGAAAAGAGATACATTTTCTATACAGAAGATTTTGATATATTTTATGAAGAAATGCCACTGAAGTTGGTGGAGCATAACTCCCTAGTTTGTAAGTGTAGATTGCTCATAGTGACTCCCTTCAAAAGAGTACAGCATGGAAAGGAAAGAAGAAGAGCAATGTTACAGTGGAGGAATGTAACAGAGTCTACTTCATCCAGATAATAAAAGTATACATCAAAAGTTACAAGGGAATGTGACAGCATCAAAATGGCAGAATAGAAGCAAGCTGATTTCTCTACCATCACCCCACAGAAAAGTAGAGGTCAAAATCTCTGATGAACATTCATGTAAAAATCCTCAACAAAATACTAGCAAATCAAATTTAATAAGACATTAAAAAGATTATTTGCCATAATCAAATGATATTCATCTCAGGGAGGCAAAGACGGTTCAACATATGCAAATTAACAAATGCAATACATCACATTAACAGACCCAAGAGCAAAAACCATATGATAATTTCAATAGATGCTGAAAAGCATTGATAAAATTTAACATTCCTTTATAAAAAAATTGTGCAATAAACTAAATATAGAAGGAACATACCTCAAGACCATAAACGCCATATATGACAAACCCACAACTAACATCATACAAAAGAGAGAAAAACTGAAAACACTTTCTCTAGGATTTGGAACAACACAAGAATGATCACTTTTACCACTTTTACATAATACTGTAAGTCTTAGAGCATTCAAGAGAAGAGAAAGAAATGAAAGACATCTATGTTGGAAAAGAGGAAGTCAAATTTTCCTTGTTCACAGATGACATCATCTTATATTTTTGAAATATATACTTGTTCATCTATGAACAAGTGGTGCCCATATGTGGGGCTTGAACCCAGGTCAACCAAAAATTTGTTAGAACTGATAAATGAATTCAGTAAATTTGTAGGATACCAAATTATCATTAAAATTGTGTGTGTGTGTGTGTGTGTGTGTGTGTGTGTGTTTATCCATGGGGACAATCTGTAAAAGAAATTAAGAAAATACCATTTACAACAGTTACAAACCTATAAAGAAACTAGGAATAAATTCAATGTAAGAAGAAAAAATATCTAAAAGAAATCTACAAAACTCTCATGAAAGAAAGAGGACACAAATAAATAGAAAGCTATTCCATGCACATGGAGTGAAAGAGTCAATATTATTAAAATAGCAATACTACCCAAAGCAATCTATAGATTCAATGCAATCCCTATCAAATATCAATGCCTTTATTCACAGAAATAGAACAAAAACTATCCTAAAATATATGTGGAACCACAAAAGACCCTAAAAAGCAGAAGTAACCCAAAGAAAAATAAATCTGACAGCATTACACTACCTGATTTCAAAATATACTTCAAAGCTTTCATAACCAAAACAGAATAATAATGGTCTTAAAATAGACCCATAGCCCAATAGAACAGAATAGAGAGCCCAGAAAGGAATCCACATATCTACAGTCAACTCATTTCCACAAAGGTCCCAAGAACATGCACTGAGGACGGTTTTTAAAATAAATGGTGTGGGAAAACATGAATAACATATGCAGACAAATAAAACTAGGCTCCTATCTCTCATAATCTACCAAAATGAAATCAGAATGGATAAAAGCATTTTACATCTAAGAACCGAAAGTGTGAAACTGCTATAAGGAAACATAACAAAAAATTTCAGGACATTTGTCTTAGCAAATATTTATTGATTACAACCTCAAAGCAGAGGCAACAAAAGCAATAATAGACAAATCGGATTACATAAAGCTAAAAGATTTCTGCATAGCGAAGGAAATAATCAACAAAGTGAAAGGACAACTCACAGAATGGGAAATAATATTTACCAACTATCAATCCAAGAAGGGATTAGTAGCCAGAATATATAACAAATTCAACTCAATAGCAAAAACAAAAAAAAAGTCTGATTAAAAACTGGGTAAAATACTTAAATAGACATTCTCAAAAGAAGACGTAAAAAGAGCTAACAGATATGTGCAAAAAATGCTGAACAACACTAATCATCAGGGAAATGGAAATTAAAATCACAATAAGATCTTATTCTGGTAAAATGACTTTTATCAAAATTACAGGGAATAATGGATGCTAGCGAAGATGTGGAGAAAGAGGATCCCTGATATACTGTGGGTGAAAATTTAAATTAGTATGATCACTAAGGGAAGATTGTACTTTCCTTTTTTGTGGAGATTCCACGAAAAACTAAAAATTCAACTGTCATATGATCCAGCAATACCACTACTGGGTATATATCAAAAAATACAAGGAAATCAATACGTCAAAGAGATATCTGCACTCTCAAGTTTATTGTATGTACTCCCATGTTTATTGCAGTACTATTTAAAATAGTCAAAATTTAGAATCAACCTAAGTGCTCATCAATGGATGAATGCATAAAGAAAATGTGATATATAGACACAATAGAATATTATTCAGCCATAAAATCTACAATATTGTCATTTGCAGCCACATGGGTGTGAAATAAGCCAAGTGCAGAAAGACAAATATCATATGTTCTCACTCACACATGGGAACCAAAAAGAATAAAGAAAAGATAAACGTTTAAGATGATGGATAGCTGAATTACCCGGATTTGATTATTAAAATGTTTGATTATTGAAATGTCACATATACCCCATAAAATATGTACATCTTTTATGTTTAAAAATAAGAATGGAAAAATGTTAAATAGAATGAAGAAAAATTTTTTAAAAGACTAAAAAATTAAAAGATCTTAAATTACCTTATAGTGTCAAAAAAAGGTGATAGGCCTTGCTGATTGTTCGTATCCTTGATCTGATGTAACAAAAATATCACATTATTACCTCTGTGGTTTTTCTCACCAAAACACATAGCCAGGCCAATCATGAGAGACATATGAGACAAATCACAATAGAGAACATAAAAATAGAGAAACATCAAAATAGGGAACATAAAAGCACAAAAATTTCTAAGAAATTCCTAAGCAGTACTCTTTAAAATTGTCTTTGTTACAGAAAATTTTAGAAAATGTCACAACTAAAAGGAGCCTAAGAACATGATAACTATAAATAGAATATGTTATCTTAGACAGGATCCTAAAGCATAAAAAAGATTTTAGGCAACAATTAAGGAAACCTGAAAAATGAATAGATTTTAATTAATAATACTATATCACTATTGGTTCATTTATTATAACAAATATACTAATGTGTGATATTAATAATAGAAGAAACAGGGTACAGGATATATGTGAATTCTGTATAATACTTAAAATTTTTCTAGAAATATAAAACTCCTCTGAAAGGTAAAATTGGTCTTCCTGTCGTACTGACTCTGTCATACTATGCACTCTCTGCAAAATGGGAGAAAAGCTACTTTCATTGCCATAGATTTTGGACATTTCCAAGCAAACATCTTAGTTTTAGTCTTTCATTAATTTCTCAGTAATTGTATTTTTTAGCAATAAAAACTCAGTAATGGTACTTTTTCTCAGACTTTTATTCACTTTAGCTGCCAATTGACAAAGTGCTATAACAAGTTGTCACATGTGACTAGAAATAAGAGTTAACACCTTGAGACATCTATGTCCTATCGTTAAGAGAGGTTGACTGATCATATACTTGGATGTCATGGAAATGTTAAATACCTATAAAAATTTTTAAATCTTATTCTTAGATAATCTGTTGCACCAATTTGCTGTCTGGATCCAGTCCCTGGATCACACTTAGAGTAAGCAGTGCTGTTCTAGAGAGAAGAAGATGTAACACAGGCTCTAAATGTGTGTAATTTCTTTTCACAGAATAGATTTTCACTGCCTTATTGGGCACCAACAGTATTTCAGTTATGTAATAAATCAAACATTGACTGTGTTCCTGCTCAATAGTTCTATAACAAAACAGAAAAAAAGGCAAGCAGAAGAAACAGTATAATTCTGTATGTTAACTGGTAAGACAAAAGAGAAGAGGTTTCCAAGTACAGAGATGTCCTGCATTATTCATTTTTATACGTGTCATGTTAAAGTATTTCAGCTAAAACCTATTTACAAGTAAAATATAAACAAATGAACTACCCAACATCTTACATGGCAGTAATACATGAGAGTAAACTGAGCATATGTTTCTGAGTAGTTTTCTGTTATATCTATTATGAGCAAACCTATCTTGTTAACCTCCAAAGGGATTTTCAGGCACGTGAATATTTTATAACTCTATTTTTTTTCTTATTGAAACCCATATTATCAATACAATAAATAAATAAGTAGAAAGTACTTTGCAAATTAACATCACACCATTGTGATAGTTATTCACTGATTTAATCACACAAATGATAATTAAGATAAATTCTTTTATTTTTGTGGGCCTGTCATTTTGGTAGTGTAATTTGTAAAATTTAATTGGATTAAAATATTTTAAATACTATCATAATATCTATTTTTCTAGTGAAAACAATATGTTTATTGAATTTAAGTATTTCAAATTCTATCTCTACTGTTAAACTTATAATCTTTAAAATAATGTTAATAATATATTATGAGAAAACTTTCCACCATCTTCAATTTTTTGCTTGTTTTAGTGATATGTCATCTTCCTTCATTAACATATTTTCTCCTATAGGTAAACTGTGTAGTTTCATAATTTGTTGTTATATTTTGTTAAGTGCAATACAAAAATTACTTTGATGTTTATTTATTATTAGTGCTGATTACATTTATAATGTTAGCCATTTCCCTTACTTGGTCACATTATGGTAGCATATTTCTATAAAAAAAATGTGCAATCGATGAGGACAGGTGCCATATACTCAGAAATTAGTACGACATCAAAAATTTAGCATTTACTGAAATAATATTTTTGAACACTTAATTCGACATTAATGAACTGACTTCAACATCGTTGACTAAGGATAGCAATATCTGTCTTAACAGAATGCTTTGAAGAGATCTTGTACATGTAAGCCAGTCTATCTTATCCCTTGAGTCTTCTTTCTCACAATTGTTCCTCTGAGTTACGTGTTCCTGCTTATGGTCTCTGTTGTGCCTTTGATCACAATTTTATCTGTTATATGCGATTGTCTACATACACGGACTGCAGATACTTAGATTAATAATGCTATCTGCAAGGCTCCTCACAAAGAATTCTCTTTGTGTTTGGTATTTAGTTATTTGTAGGCAAGCTCCATTCTTTTTAGGATCTTATTTTATCTATATAAAATAATCAGGCCGGGTGTGGTGGCTCACGCCTGTAATCCCAGCACTTTGGGAGGCCAAGGCGGGCGGATCACGAGGTCAGGAGATAGAGACCATCCTGGCTAACACGGTGAAATCCCGTCTCTACTAAAAACACAGAAAAATTAGCCAGGCGTGGTGGTGGGCGCCTGTAGTCCCAGCTACTCAGGAGGCTGAGGCAGGAGAATGGCGTGAACCTGGGAGGCGGAGCTTGCAGTGCACCACTGCACTCCAGCCTGGGCGACAGAGCGAGACTCCGTCTCAAAACAAAACAAAACAAAACAATCAGATATTGTTAATTGAGGAAAGATACAGATTTTAAAACAAATAAGGGATAAAATCAAATTGGACCCTAATTATTAATTTTGCTGTAGTTAAAATCTCCCATGTAGTTATACCCTAACTGGCACTTCTTAGTCCCAATGAGTCAAGAAAGACTCCAAAGATTTTGCTCTGAGCAATAGGGAGAATTAAATTACTATACATATTGAGATTTTGAAGACTATAAGATTAGTAGGTTTGGAAGATAAAGACAAGTTTGATTATAGATGTGTTCATTTTGAAACACTCTGAATTTCCAAATTGAGATATCAAATAGGCAACTGTATCTATTATTTACGTTTAGATAATGCTATTCTGGAAATATAACTTCTGGAAAGAACAGGTTGTACATACTTAAACTTATAGTACTAGATGATCTTAGAGGAGTTACTTGTAAAAAAAAAAAAAGGAAAGAATTGTTAAGGAGGAAAGAATAAACTTCTGAGAAAGTCGAGGAAGGCTCAAAAGAAATGTCATCTAAAATAACATGAAGAAAGATTTTTTTTTTTTCCAGAGGAAGTGATATTCTGCGAGCAATGTTGTTGATAGGTGCAGATAAGTACTGGAAACTCATGATTGGATTTATTAATCTGAATGTTACTGATGACCTTAGCAGGTGTACTTTTGATGGAGTGGTGGAGGTGATTAGAAGGAGTCTGAGAAAAATGAAAGAAAATAAAGATGCTGAAATCAGAGTATTGCCAGCTCTTTGAAGTATTTTGTTAGATAGAACAGAGAACTAGGATAGAAACTGGAAGAAAATAATGGGATCACTTTACGAGAAATATGGCATATTTCTAAGCTGATGGTTAAGATCCAATTGTGATGGAAATGATGCTAATGCAGAAGATACACCAGACAACTGCAGAATGCCATTTTTGATAATATTTTATTATTATAAATCATTTTAAATCCTGCTTAAAATTATCAATAATTAAATGCAAAACCAAACACTGAAGTCTCTCTTTATCTTCCTGTTTTGCATTTAAGTAAAGCAGAATGAATGGAGCAAAGAAATGGCTGAAGAAAAATGTGGTCCTTAAAACATATACACATTGCTGTGGCTAAAGATAAATATTCTCTGTTACTAGATAAAGGACACAAATGTTAACATAAAACTGATATATTATTTTAATTGTTTATTTCTAAACATTTATATTATAACATGTCACAAGATTATCTCTGCAGTATCAATTTCAAAGTATTAAAAAATAAGCATCGTTTAAGTGTACAACATACTGGAACTTTTGAAGATATATACCCAATATGTGAAGCAAACAGTAAAGATTTATGTTATTCAGTGGCATAACATCAATGAAGTTGACGTTTTGGTTAATTAAAGATTTTACAACAGCTCAGTCATCAGTGCTTAATGAACTTTTTGTCCAAGACACTCATAAAATTCACATCTACTAGAAGTGTCTGTTAGAGGAGTAAAGATGGTATTAGGTCCATCACAATTCAGATTGCAAGTTTTCTTTTGGTTTCACTAACTTTATCTTTATGATTATTAACTAACATTTAATGAGCTCTCACTATATGCCCAGGTTCTATGCTAAAGGCTTTTATGTAACCCCTAGTTTAAGACACGGGGGTTGGGGAAGGTTAGTGTTTAAGGAAATGTCCTAAGTCTAAGGTTATATTTGTAGTTTCTAGCAGATTTGAAATTTAAACCCAAGAACCTATCTAAAATCTGAATGCTCAATCTGTTTCTCATGAAGTAAACTAGGAATGAGAAGAATTAAGGAAATTGTTTAACTATGCCTAAGAGAGAGAACTAATTTTTTTCCTTTCAAGTTAATTTTATTTATGTACTAAAACAAATACACTGATAAATTTAGAATCATTTGAGTATCCTAGAGGTCGTTTTATGGCTCAGAGTAGAAGCTGTTCCTTGCATGAGAAGGAATGGGAAGGTACAACACTAGATGAATGAGAGGAAACGACTTTGGGGTAACCACAGGGATGAACTCACTCTGTGAACCTAGTCGGAGGCTGCACTCACCACAAGATTTGCACGGACTCTATCTGCCCATGTCCCTAGCAACTACCTCACTTTAGATTTTTCCCCTCTCAGGCATCTCTCCTCTATCTAGTGCCATAGCTCCAAATGCATTATTTTAATAAATGTTGATGTAGAACCTCTTATATTCCAGACATTCTGCTAGACACTGGGCATACAAATTGAGTATGGCACAGTCCTTGCCTTCAAAAACACATATATTGTACTGAAGAAAATACATTGGCAACAATAGAAAAAACAATGTCACCAAATGTATAGAGATTCAAGTAAAATAATACAGCCACTAATATTATTAATGTTTGACTTCATTTAGATGCTTGCAAATGGAATGTACTTCAGCATAAGAAAAGTCTTCATAAACAAAGTGAGAACCGCATAAGGACTGAAACAAAAAAATATTGATAACATCAAAATTAAATATTTCTGTTTCAGTGAAGAATGCCTTGGACAAAGGCAAAACATAGAGTAGAATATAATGAGAGCACAGAAAGTAGCAACCACCCCCACAAACAAAACAACAAAACGAATAGTATTCAAAGAGATACTAGAAATCAAAAAAATGTATAAGGTGACCTCTAATTTCATTTGTAATAAGGAAAATTCAAAATGAAATACCAAATATATTTAAGGTAATCAGAAAGGCAAAATTAGTAATCTGCATAAGGCAAATATTGATCTGGAACATAGGGATAGTGGAATCCTCACACACCACTCATGTGAGTGTGGAAGGTGCACCCATTCTAGATGGCAAATTGTCACTGTGTATAATTAGTCAAATTAGGCATAAAACAATGGCATGATCCAACAATTCCGCTTCTGGGTACTTATTTCGAAGAATCCCACACATGAGTGAACATGGGTGAAGATGCTTATTTCAGTATTATTTCTGGAAATAGAAATTTGTTGGGAAGTTTGGTGTTTATTGCTTAAAGTGGAAATGCCTAATATATATTAGATAGAAACCACGGAGTACCATGAACAGTTAGAAGTAACATAGCAAATGTACACACAAAAAAGCAGATACAACCCAAAAACCTATTATTGTTTGAAAACAGAACAGAATGTCATATAACAAAAAAAAATTATATAAATTAAAAGTAACTTTAAAGGAATTATAATGATTGCCTGTGATGAAAGAGAAGACTAGAAGTAAGAAATTGGGACATAGGGTAGTAAATAAATGAGTAAATCAGAATGTTGCTTATGTTCCTTGACCTGGAGCTACAGTTACTACAACCCACTGCTTCTGAGGGCCTAATAAAGGAAGGGAAACAAATTAAATGGAATGTGTTATATGATTTATATTTTTTTTATTAGCAGGTATAGTTTGGGCTTTTTAAAAGGGTGTATTGCATAAAATTACATAATGTATTTAATGCCTCGTTAAAAAAAACCGAAGTATTAAGCAGCCAACAAAGAGAAAGAACATCTAATTAGCTGTACAATCATCTGTAATAACAATGAAATTGGATTACCTTCAGGAAGTAGGCATTCTTAGACCCTGATACACTGTACAATTAGTCTGCCTCAGTGATCTCAAAATCCCACAATTACATATTTTGTATAGTGATCTGTTATCTTCAGTCTTATATTCCTGGATCTTGCATTATATAGATAATGGGGACGGGGACATATTCTTTTTGAATACATGTCAATATTTGAGATAATAAAATACTGTACCAAAATTTGAGATAGAGCCAATACAGGGGAGTAGAAATAAATTAAACATTTCTGCTTCACAGAGGACAGTCCATTGAATTGTAATATATTAATTATTTCAGGAAAATTTCTTTTAAATATTAAAAATTATAAGTTCCATCATGAATGAAAGCCCATTGTGGCAGAATTGTAAGGTCATGGGTGACCCTGACCTGAGATTTCCAAGCAGACAAAGTGCACATGAATTCAATGTTTTCTAATATTATAGTTATAGCAGAAATGAAAGCACATAGCTAGAATACTCCCAAGACTTTTATATTATGCAAGCAGCATAGAACAATGATTATAAATCTCCTTCTAGACATAGCAAAACCTGACCCTACAAATCTGCCTTTACTATGGGTAGCAGAGGGGTTAGGGATATAATAAGAAATTTTCCTAAATTACTTCCCAATGTCTTGATAAATGATGTCATTCATCACCACAAATGTGGATTAACTGAATGGAATTAATTATTTTGCAATCATGATTTGGTTTAAGGATCAAAGTCATGTTATTACATCAGCAGAACACTGACCACTTATGAATTATTTCTGATGAGACATCCAATTCTTAAATCTTGAGCTAGAAGTCACTGGCGGCCTATTAACAAATATAGATGATAAGGCATTTCATATATCACAGTTACTCACAGGTCTTACATAATGCCTCTGTGAACTATAATAACACATATGGCTTAGGAAACTAATCTCTAAGGAATATTAAGCAACTGCATGGCAGAGTAAAAGAATTTTTTTATGTGATTATATACACGAGTATTTAACATTTACAATCTCTATAATGATAATTCTTCATATCTTGAGATCATAGTTTGTCTATACCTATTGCTTTGTTTTACAAGTGCAAATGAGCTTAACTGGATATAAAAATTAGACAAAAGTAAGTTAATTTATTACCAATTTCCAATTTTGCATGTGAAGTCACCTGGCATGGTCATTTTTTATTTTATAATTGTAAGTTATGACATTATGAGAATCTTAGTATTTAGAAAAATGTAAAAAATCAGAAAAGTAGTCTCCAAGGTGAATAGGATTTCACCAACTCAATTAATTATAAACTGAAAATTCTAAAGGTTTATGTGTTCTAAATCCAAAAAGATAAACCTAAAACAATAAGTATCCAATTATATTAATGAATTAGCAAAATATAGCTATTACAAATTTAGTTTCTAGGCTTTATATTTTTTAAAGACAAGGTGTATGTATCTGTTCTTAGACAAAGACTACTAGCACTCTAACGCTGTTTATTGTACAATACTTCTTCAGTGCTTTCTTAGCAAATAGATGATTAAACATGGATATCTACTTTTCTGGATCTCTTGTATTTTACACTGAGTAGGGGACCTTCCCTGGTTTTTTAAGAGCAAAATTATTTTTATTTATTATTTCAAAAATATTATGCCATAAAACTCAGGACTCTGATTGAAGAAATTATTAGAAAATCCTTTTGAACAGAACTACCATTTACACAATTTGCAAACCATAAATTTTACATTCGTGTTATATTAAATAAATGTTAACACATATATTATGTAAACAGCATTTTTCCCTGACTGGATTATAATGTGTCTTTATAAGGATTTATGGCTATACTGCAAAACATATTTTAAATGTGTACTTTAAGGGTCGGTGTAAAAATGGGAAACATCAGAAAAGTATAAGTATGTATGTGAAAACGTGTATTAGGAAGAGAGAAGAAGTAATTTAACAATGCATGCCTTGATGAGAGTTAAATTGTTAAAAATCACACTACTACTATAAACAAATAAAAACATAAATGTAAAATATTATTTAAAAGCCTAAAATGCATGAAAAAGCTGAAAATATGGGGATGAATTAATAGGCTAAAGTACAAGATAAAACAATAACAAAAACGTGACATTCTAGGAAAATATGTCATTTGGTTTTGAGGGACTGAGAAAAAAATCAACACAATATAAAGTCCAGGCTCTACCTAACTAAATTTCCTATGAGATCAAGGTGATCTCGTCATACTCTATTGCCAGATAGAAAATTAAATTATTTTTGGAGGCTGTTAATGATCTAGCATGCAATAAAATTATATGCCAAGAAACAAGACCAAAAAACAAAAGACATTGCAGAAAATAGAAACAGAGCCATATCTAGATATAGTCACACAAATTATAACTAATAGACCTTCCCCAAAGAAAACAAGATAGAATATTTTACATGGAAAACTGTCAATAAAAATTCTAAAATTAAAACATGAAATAACAAGTCAATACATGTGTGTAACAGTAGCTTAAACACAGCAGTGAAGAGGACTGTTGTAATAAATGATAGGTTAATAGAAAGTACACAAATTGAAGCTTGGAAAAGAAAGGACAAAAAAAAGTTTAAAAGGCGTGTACAGCATGAATCTAAGATCTAAGTTATGTGTGATCGTACTCCCACAAGAGGAAAAAGTGTGAATCAGATGTGGTAACTGAAAACAAACACTGGCTGAAAAGTTTTTCAAAACTGATGTAAAACATCAACGTTGAGCCACAGATTTGAGAACTCTATGATTTTCAAGTAGTGTAAATACAAATAAAACACCAATGGACAAATAATAAAAAGTACTTACAAACTCAAAACAAAGCAAACATATTTAATTCAGGTGACTTAAAAAAAGTTCAGCTATGCGATCTTCTATACGTGAGGGCTTTGCGCACGCTTCGTATAATTTCTCTCCTATATTTACTATGATGCTTGTAAGAAAAAGAGCCATAGACAACGGTTATCCATAAATTAGAATTAACCCAGTGTCCACTGATAGTAACATTGGAGTATAAAATTATGACAATTATTGATAAATTATGAAATTATACTAGATTGGAATACAATATACAGTTGAAATGCAAAAACTAAAATCATATGCAATATGGGTCAGTTGCAAAACACCAACATAAAGACTATCTTAGGTGGATTCTATTTATATAAAATGTAAAAGCAGATTTTTTTTATTTTAATAGGTTTTTGGGACACAGGTGGTGTTCGGTTAAATTCTTTAGTGGTGATTTCTTATTTCTTTAGTGGTGATTTCTGAGACTTTGGTGCACCCGTCACCCCAGCAGCGTACACCGTACCAAATAAAAGGCTAGAAATGATTATCACATTTTATGGGAAACAAGGAGGAAGATGTGATTAAAGAGGTACAAGAGATGAGCTTTTGGAAATATTAGCAATGTTATCTTTCTTGATCTTAGTACTGGTAACACACTCTTCACAATTAATTAAATTGTGTAATATATGTTTTAAATACTATGTATGTATATGTATGCATGTGTGCAAGTTCAAAGTGAAAATTATATTTTAAAATCTATAAACTGGTATTCATTTTATATTGCTACCACAACAAATGATCACAAACGCTCTTTCTCACATGTGGGAGCTAAATATATATGTATGTCATGAAAATAGGGAATAGAATAAACATTATCAGAGCCAGAAAAGATAGTGGGGGAGAGGTAATACAGAGGTAATGTGTATAAAAATACAGTTGGAATAAATAAGATCTAGTGTTTGGTGGCACAATAGGGTGACTATAATCAACAGTAATTTATTGCATATTACAAAATAACTTGAGGAGTAGATTTGGAATGTTCCCAGACAAGGAAATAAATGTTTGAGGTGATGGATATCCCAATCCCTGATTTGATCATTACACATTGATTGTATCAAAATATAATATGTTCCCTATAAAAGGTACTACTATGTATCCATAAAAATTAAGAATAAAAGAGTATTATATTGTTGTTCTATGTGTTGAAAGTTTGATGTGGGTATTATTGGGCTAATGGTTCAGGTGTGAGCAAGACTGTATTTCTTCTTGAAGGGTCTCACCCCCCACCAAAAAAAAATTCTTTTCTTGTCTTTTCTTGCTTCTAGAGTCCACCCACAGTCCTTGGGACATGGCCTTCTTTTTTCATCTTCAAAGCCAGCAATGCTACAAGTTCTTTGACCATTATTCCATATTCACATCTCCCTCTGACTGTCCTCATTGGCCATCCTCTTGCACTCTGAAGGTTACTTGTGACTACATTGGTCTCACCTGGATAATCCAGGAAAGCTTCCTTATATTGAGGTCAGTTTATTAGTAAACTTGATTCCATCTGTAACCTTAATTCCCCCTTGCCATATAACCTAACGTAATCACAGAGTCTGCAATTTAGAATGTGGACATTTTTGAGAGCCATTATTGTTTCTACAACAACTCTAAATGCTTTTCCACAGCATATAAGCAGTTAATGTTGTCCCTAGCGTATGACAACGGTGCCAAAGCCCACAGTCAACAAGCAAAAGTTCTGAATCTTTTTTCAGGTCTGACAAAATATGTTGCTTATGAAATGATCTGATATATGGTACAATGAGGTCAGTTAAGTTTCTAAACTTTCCTTCTGATGCTTTTTAATTCTTTGTAAAAACTAGCAGAAGTTTTACCAGAGTTTTTTTTGGAAAAATAAATGTAAAACTATTATTTTTTGCAAAATAATAATATTTGCTTCACGTATCTTCAAAACTCTTTCCAGGATATGGTACTTTCTTCATAAATTTCATTTGTTTTCTGTATATAAGATTACAAAGTTTCCTATATTTTTATAAATAAATGCTTTTAAAATATATATTACCCTTCCTTTGTAGATGAATAAATTAAAATATCCAGTAAATTGATTTTATAACCTTTAAGTCTCTAGAGATTATTTTTGTACTTATTTGAAAAAACAGTACTATTAAAAGTTTTAGTTTAATTTTTAATTTATTTCTTAATAAAACTTAAATTTTTTTATTTTTATTGAGAAAATTTTGTTATAAATTGTTCATAGTAAAATAATATTTCTAAATGAAAGCGACTATCAGAATATTTTTAAAGCGGTTTTTTTAGATTCTATCTGAATAATCAAGTTGCCTGTTATTTCACCTATTTAAAATTTATAAAACATTTACAAATTATTCTAAAATTCATCATCTTCAGTAACTTATGAAGAATCACTCGTTAAGTTAAATGATGCGTTGTGTTTTATTTTCCTGTCCCAGACATATCTACCTTTCAAAATATATTTCTTTATAATCATTCCTTTTTTGTCTTTTAATGTTTATGTCTACCTGCCATCCTATGTCCCATAATTCTTCCATCTTTAAAATTATCTTTATGCACATGTAGTTTTCTGTTTTTCTCAGCTTTTTATTCTTTTGTTAAAATTGATACAATACTCTAGCTCATTCTCAGAGCCCCTTGATGCTCATCACAGTAAAATTGTGCAAATGACCTCAAAAAACTGACTTCAGATAAGCATCTCAAATTTCTGATGTTTATGCAAATTTTATCCTAATTATCCAAAAGTTTTTAGAGTGGTGACCCCAGGAGTATGACCCTTGTCCATAAACATCTTCCAGTACTAATAGGCTCTAGAAACCCTCTTTCTTCTTTCCTCCTATGTAAATGGAAAAATGCTGAACTTATGTGCACTTTGATGTTATTAAAAACCAGAACCAGTGGGGAGTCTTTGCAGAGGCTGATGAAATATTTCCAAACTACTGAATAAGAAGAATATCTAGGACATCACCACCTCCATGTTACATTTAATACAAAATTTTCTAAAGAGGAGAAATAACCCTACTCTTACTTTAAGAGGTAGTATGTGTCCTTTTTCTGACTCTGAAGACATTCACAGAATAAGAATCAGCTTTTGCCATCATTTCTGAGGAGTTAGTTATCTGGAATTTGCTTTTGTATTTCTAGAAAGTAATTATTTTAAAATATTTTAGAATACAATATGAATATAATTAGAATGTACCTATACTTCAAAAATAAAATTTTATTTGACCGGCTTTATGCCTTTTTTTAAACAAATAAATTACAATTATATTTCACTACATTAATGAATATTTCACAATTTTTTATGCAATAGTATCCATTTGATGTACATACTTCCATATGAAATTGAAGATTTAAAAAAATCACTAAAAAGTTACAAGTGCAAATAAGACTGTATTTCCCAAAAAGGATTTTATATTTTAATATTAAATTAGTACTGTGAATATTTTATCGTGTTGTAAAAAAGATTTTATATATTTATTATTATTTAATCTCAGGGCTAGGAAAATTCAATTGGAAATACAGAAAGGAACTTTAATGTTTACTCAGCATTTTATTAAAGAAAATGCAGAGGCCAAAATTGTTCACTATAATGAATATGCTTTGCTGGCTAGAAAACAAAACCAAAATTCATGTTGAACTCTGAATATCAATTATCAAAATTAGCCAAGTTTATCAAAATTTTTAGTTGGATGACACACACCAGTGACATACAGTTAAATGATTACCAAAACCAATTCTCTCATTCACTGAATTTGAAAAGCACGTATATCAAATAAATGTGAAAAGGGGTCATTTTCATTGTCATTGAAATTATTATTTTCTATGTTAAAATATACCACCAATCATTTTATTTCATCTTTACGATTCTAAGCTTTATAAATTAGAATAAAACTTTGCAGGTCCCATAAAGTTGTTTCTCTAACAGTAGATATTTTAAAACCCTCTGTGGAAGTATAAGTTGGAAATTACCTGTTCAAAGAAATTTATGATTATATTACAACTGCATATTGACTATTCCTCTAGTAACCTGCAGGCAGAAAGTTACAGTTTATTTATTCAAACTGCAAATGAAATTGGGCAAAAAAGTAATTAGCAAGCAACAAAAAAAACCATAATGAAAAAGCACCATTAAAACAGTTCAGAATGTATTGGGCTGTCAGATTGTTAGAAAATAACACTTTAATCTTAAAAAGTAGGAAATGTGTGTGTGTGTTTGTGTGTGTATTTACACCAGCTGTTTAAACACAGACATAGATTTTGCAAAAGCAATAATGGGAAATACCAGCATTGTTCTTAAATTTTCAAATAACTTTAAATTCTTCTCATACATAATCTTAAGTATCCTATGTATAAGATAAATTTTATACTGAACAAAGTATTTTTAATTAAAGAGACAGAACTTGTTTGATTATTCTAGTTTTTTGAAATGCTGGTGGTAGATTTTATACACTCTAAAGATTGTAACATTGCATAACCCACCAAGCTAGTGCATATATTTAGGAAAACCAAAGCAAAGAAAACAAAACAGGTGCAGCGCACCAGCATGGCACATGTATACATATGTAACTTACCTGCACATTGCGCACATGTACCATAAAACCTAAAGTATAATAATAATAATAAAAGAAAAAAAAAAGAAAACAAAACAATGAAGATATCTTTACTAGCCCCAGTTAAAAAATAATAATGGCACTGTTTGTTGTCTGGGTTGTAGCATTTTGTGACACGAAGAAAATTTTTGAATCTTCCTGGAAAAGAAAAGTCATGTTATTGAACAATTTGTTTAAAGTAATACATATATTAGTCTTGGAATTATCAACACAAATATACAATGAAAAGAACAGAGATAGTCTGCTTAAAGCTTAATAATTAGTCCATTATCTACTGATAAAGTAACATCTTAGACAAAGAAAATTTAAAGATTCTGTGACCTCAGGTTACAGGCAAAACCAATTTAGAGCACAACTAGATCAGTTTACTTAAAGCTATGTTAGGGTCAGCATGATGGCTCCCTGCAATCCCAGCACTTTGGGAGGCTGAGGCAGGAGGATCACTTAAGGCCAGGAGTTAGAGGTTGCAGTAAATCCTGATGTGGCCACCTCACTCCTGTTTGGACATTAAAAAAAAAAAAAAAAAAGACGATGACTTAGAAAACAAACAAACAAACAAAAAAGGTAGTTTATTCAATTCATCCTGTTTTCCTCAACATCTTAATGACAACAGAAATTCCTAAAAGAGTTTTTGGGAAATGTCAAAACTTCTTGGCCTGGTAATCGGGTAACTTGAAAATTTCCCAGCTGTCTTGTTTTTTCCCCCAAAACATTATATTAATCTCTATTGGAACATCAAACTTTGCTTAGTTATCTGTGTGAATAATCTTTAAGATTGACCCTATACAGCAGCAGTCCCCAACTTTTTTGGCACTAGAGACCAGTTTCCTGGAAGACAGTTTCTTGCACATATGGGGATTGTGTGGGGGGTGGTTTCGGGATAAAACTGTTCCACCTCAGATCATCGGGCATTAGATTCTAATAAGAAGTGAACAACCTGGATTCCTCACATTTGCAGTTCACAATAGGGTTCCTACTCCTATGAGAATCTAATGCCACTCCTGTTCTGACAGGAGGCAGAGCTCAGGAAGTAATACTCCCTGGCCAGCCATTCACTCTGCTGTGAGGTCCAGTTCTTAACAGGCCACAGGCGTGTACTGGTTTGTGGCCCTGGGGTTGAGGACCCCTGCTATACAGTACCTCACACATTTGCATTTTTGCTTTTGGTATTTTTTTTCCTAGAAGATTCTCTATCTTTTCATCTTCTATGTGAACATAATATGAGAATGAGCCTAGATTCCTGTGATGTTTAATATTGAGGGTCAATTTGATGGGATTGAAGGATGCAAAGTAGTGTTCCTGGGTACGTCTATGAGGGTGTTGCCAAATGAGATTAATTTTGAGTCAGTGGACTGGAAGAGGCTGACCCACCCTCAATCTGGGTGGATATCATCTAATCAGCTGCCAGTGTGGCTAGGATAAAAGAGGAAAAGGAAAATGGAAGGCCTAGACTGGCAGCTAAGTCTTCTGTGTTCCATCTTCCTTCCATGCTGGATGCTTCCTGCCCTCGAACATCAGACTCCAAGTTCTTCAACTTTTGGACTCCTGGACCTACACCAGTGGTTTGCCAGGGGCCCTCTGGCCTTTGGCCACAGACTGAGGACTACACTGTTAGCTTCTATATTTTTGAGGTTTTGGGACTCAGACTGGCTTCCTTGCTCCTCAGCTTGCAGACGGCCTATTGTGGGACATCACCTTGTGATCATGTGAGTCAATACTCCTTAGTACGTTCCTTTTTATATATACATCTATCCTATTAGTACTGTCCCTCTAGAGAACCCTGACTAATGCAATTCCATATCTGTGAAGTCTTTTGTCTACGAAAAGATTTAAAATATCTTCTTCATTAAATCAATAAGCATATCATTTACACATATTGCTTTGTATCAGTGAAATAAAATAAACAAAATGAGCACAACTCAGAAGTTGGTAAGAGAAGGGAGTCCGGCAAGTTAAACATAATTAAGATGTACTAATACAGGTGATGTAACAGAAGCAGGAGCCCAATACTTTAGGCTCATTTGAGACAGAATGTAGGACTTGACTTCTCAGAGAAGACATTTGAAAACGGTTCAAATCCTCATTTATCAGAAACCCCCAAATTATCTACTGATCAACGGACTTTCCTTTTTCAGCAGAAATCATTCTTCTCTGCAATACTCTGTGCATTCATAGTGCTTAAAGCATATTTGTTGGATAAATCACAACTCATAATAGTATATTAATTTTAACAGAATAGTATATTAATTTTAACTTGTCTCACCAGCAATTCGACAGTCCAGACGTCTCTACATTTCTGAGCTTTTCTGCTGTTTGCCTTTGTCTCATGTACTTAGAAATTTGAACACATTTTAAAGGTATGCTCTGCAGAATGTGAGACACTAAGTTCATTGTTTCTTTCCACTGCAATCCTGGGTTACCAAGTATCTTGCATGGATGCTCAATTTCTTGCAATGGGTAAAGAGTCTGAAAATGCCCTGAAGGAAAAAGGAACAGCTGGTTGACTTCCTGAGTGTTGTCCTGCTTCTCCAAGATTTTGTCCCCTCAAGACCTGTCTTTTCATTAATTCTTCAGTGCCCTTTAGGTTGCTCCTTTTCCTCCTTGCTTTGTTTCCTATTTTTTAATTTTTATTTTAAAATTTATTTTTTTTTCTATTTCCCCAAGAACTAGGGGTGCATGGGTCTGATGTTAACTGCTCCATCAAAGATGGAAGAGGAAGTCCGAAAGTTCTTGGCTTTGAATTCATACAGAAACAAATTAACATTCCATTATAGGGTTTACTGTGAAAGTAACTTACTCTTTTTTTAATAGTGCAAAATCCTTTCCTTATAATTTACAAGTTGTAATTGAAGTTATATTATTTTAGTCACATATGTGAAAAATGCTTAGCACATGACTCAATAAATTTTAAAAAACTAAATACCCTTTTTTGAATGAAATATTTAATAAAATGCATAAATTACTGAAAAACATGTAATTACAGTTCAAAATGTATTTTAAAGCAAATACATTTTTAGATAAGAAAACTGGATAAAACAATTTATTCAATACACAACTTACAAAAATGAAGGATGAGAATCTTCTTTAAAAAAACTGTATACAACAAGCAGCTGCAAGTATGTATTTGAACTAAAGTTGATGATGTGATTTCTTTTGTAGTACCATACTGTTATTTTCTAAATGGTAGATTAAAAAAAATTCTGTAAAAAGGGATAAATTAAGTATACCAGTTCAATTTTATTACTTTTCAACTTATCTGGAAATGATCTGTAGTTTCCTCAGTATAGCATCCTATTGATACAGTATTCATTCTTTACTGAAACTATAATAACCATGCTTGGCTTTTGTATTATTCTGGGAGAAGTGAATACTAACTATATTATACTATCATACTGTGAAAAATCCCTTAACACATATGCGTGCATGAATTTGCTTTCTACTGTAGCAAAATTAGTTTGACAAAAGCGTATTTGAAGAAGGCAGCTTGTAATTTATTTCTGCTTTTATGGTAATGTTGCCCCTCACCTGATGTATACAAACAATTATATATCAATATACCTGACAAAAGACAAATATGACTTTGTAAAAAATTCTGGAAGGAGAGGTAACATAGTCAAAATCATTTCTATTTTCAATGAACATTACGAAATCAGGAGTTCTTTCATAGTGATGACAAAGGAGAAAACTGTAAGACAATTCGAGAAAACAATTTATTGGGAATGTAATGATTTCATTGAATACCTATGCTATTAAAAGTTTAATATTTACAATTTTTTAACATTGAAACATGAGATTTATAAACACATTAGAATTTAGTTAATGTGACTGGTATGTAATTACCATTTAAAAAATCTAGATGGCACATCTATGCACCACTAAATTCAGCATTTAAATACCAAAAGTTTCTGACTTAGGATGTTCTGACATGGTTTTTCTATTTTATGATGGGTTTATCGGGATATAACCCCATCATAAATCAAGGAGCTCCTTAGGGCTTCCCATGGAGCTATGGTTTTTACTAAATATATATGGCTTTCACACCATTGTAAAGTTAAAAAATCATTTAAATAGCTGTATTGCCAGCACTAAATGCATTTTTGACTTAATGATACTTTTGACTTATTATGGGTTTGCAAGGCATAACCCCATTTTAAGTTAAAGGGCATCTGGTATTTTAAACTTCACTTTTTAACTTGGTAGCCTTCATAGAGTTCATAAATTTATATATAATTGTAACAAGAAAAAAGTCATTCAAAATACAGGCCATTCTATACCATTAAGTTTTCTCTGTTCTCAGATTTGAATCATTTCCATTTTGATATGGCTTTTGCCACAGATCTCTTCACTGTTGAGCTAATGAAGTTAATTTTCTTGCCCTCACACTCAGTGACATTTCCCTTTTACACTTTGTTGTCATTTGGTTTTGAAGAGGTATAACAATTACTTGAGGAGAGAGACATAGATATAGAATTTTTTTAAAAGTAAAAGTCATATGAATGCAGTTGTGAGAACAACTTGCAGACCACTGAAAAATCTCAAAACTACCTTCTCATTACTGATCACATAACCTTTACAGATTCTCATCTTGTTTATTCTTCTTTTCTTTCCTGTTATGTAAAGGTAACAAAGGAATTTTCTGTCTTTCTCATGATATAATTTACAATACAATGTTCCTTGTTAATGAGATCAGTTTGTTGTCCTTTGTCATCTGTTTCATTATTGAGGAAAAACTAAAGAAATGACTATAACAAAATCCTCTCTGAATTTTTATCTTTTAAATTTTTGGCATGATACATCAACTTCTAATTATCTTCTATATTCCAGGCCAATCTACAGCTTAGGCTTACCCAAGCATTTTTCCTCAGACTTGAGAGAGCTATTTTAATGCCATATACTTTTAATATCTTTCAGAAATGTCTCTAGAATCAACATTTTAATTTCAATTGGAAATTTAATCAATAGTGGTTCTATAGTTCTAGCTGTTCATGATCGCTTATGTAACAAACATACCCTGGGCCGGGTGCAGTGGCTCATGCCTGTAATCTCAGCAGTTTGCGAGGCCGAGGCAGGTGGATCATGAGGTCAGGGGTTCGAGACCAGCCTGGCCAACATCGTGAAACCCCATCTCTACTAAAAAAATACAAAAAATTAGCAGAGCATGGTGTGGCAGGCACCTGTAATCCCAGCTACTCAGGAGGCTGAGGCAGGAGAATCACTTGAAACCGGAAGATGGAGGTTGCAGTGAGCCGAGATCGTGCCATTGCACTCCAGCCTGGCAGCAAGAGCGAAACTCCATCTCAAAATAAATAAATAAATAAATAAATAAAATAAAAGAATACATAAGCATACCCTGGCGGAGTAATTCTTCCTGCAGAAGATTCTTCTCAATATATTTAACATTATTTTCATCCTACCATCATTTTGGTAGGAGTTCATAAGCTTTCTTGAATTTTGGTGAGCAGATTAAAAACTGTCAGGGTGTTTAGTACCCAAGAAGTTCTTTCTGCTACTACTTCTATTTCCTTACCTGCACTAAGTATTGATGCTTTCCTGTTTAAATAAACTTGTATGTGTTAATGTAATTTCTGCAGGAATGCTGAATATCTATGATTCACAATGCTACATCTTGAGGACCTAAGTAGGGGATATTAAGTTTTACAGTAGAAACTTAACCAGTAGCTGCTAGATAAATCAATTTTTCAAGAATAATTGTATCACTTATAAATTGAAAATGAATTACTCATGACAAAGCTTCTAGTGATATATTTAAGGAAGAGATTTTGTCTAATTCTGCAAATTACATACAAAGTTGCTAATTTTTCTTCACTGGTGAAATATCATATAAAGAAAGAGGAATTACAATTGTCACCAAAATCCGCTTCAACACATACAATGTCTGGGGACATTTAATTAGTTTTACAAAACCAGCGGGGTACACTTGAGAATTTCTGTTACCAAATTATCTTCACTGTGATCATTGTAAAAGGCCATTTAGTTTAGTTCATTACACACACAAAAAAACTGAGCCTATGGAGTTTTTCAATTATCTCAAGATTCCATCTGCAACATGTTGGTCTGAAAATATATTGAGCAATACCTGTTGGAAAGTTTTCTCCAAATCATTTTAGACTTTTTAGAATGTCAAGGTCACTGTTTTAAACAGTACAAAGACAGTAAGTACCAAAACACAAAGAAGGGCAATTTCAGTGTTTCTTTAGATTTCTGTGGTTTTGAGGGGAAAAAAGGGGAGGAGTGGGTCAAAGGAAAAAATGTCATTTTGAGGTGACTGGTTTTTAACATGACAGAAAACGAGCCATCCCCCAAATGACATGGTCTCTTTACACTAAAATAAAATATAAGCAGGTGAGGTCAGAGTAGAGTTTAAAATGGTAAGAGACGTAAGGTTCTTTTTGTGTTGCAAGTACTACTAGATTAAGTGAGGTCATAGCAGCTGAGCTTTCATTAGCAATTTAAACTATGATTTAAAAAAGTTAGTGGGCATGTGAGTATGCATATTTAATATTTCTTGCACAATATTCCAGCCTATGCAATGCTACAGAAGAATTTCCTTGTTTGTAAGAGAGTGAACCCTATTATTCATACTGATAAATTTTTTAAACTACATAAAACAACCTTTGTTCTTTTTAGCAGAAAAAAATGTCCAGTTAACCAGATCTGTCACTTTACTTTCACAGTAACAGACTTCCTTGTTTTCATTTATATTATCTAATGTATATTAGGGTTTTTTTTCACCTCTCTTCTCTTAGATTTTATAAATATTTAATTCCTAATTATGCCTTCACTGCATTATTTTCTTTTCTCCTGTGATTTTTTCATTTCCCCTTTTAAACTTTTCCAGTTATTTTCCAGGTTTTATTATATTCATGTTTAAAAACATTTCTATGGCATTATCTTTGTCTTTCATCCTGTAAGATTCTTAGAGGTTTCGTCAAATAGAAACAGAAATATTTTTTGCATTGTTTAAAAAGGAAACAAACTGTGGCAGAAAGGAGTGGTTGATTTCAGCAGTGAACCTGTGAGGGATGCAAAATTATATGTAGCTGTGATGTCTAATCCAAGCATCACTTAAGTAAGCTAAAGGATCCTAGATAGACGGTAAAATATTATTTCTGGTGTCTGTCTATAAGGGAATTTCTGGAAGACATTAGCATTTGCATCAGTAAACTTAGTAAAAGAAATCTACACTCACCAAATTAGGGCGGACATCAAGTTGTTGAAGGCCTGAACAGAACAAAAAGATTTTAAAAAGAGCACATTTTTTCTCCCCTTTTGAGCTCGGACATCAATATTCTCCTACTCTTAGACAGCTGAGATCCTGGATCTTGAGATTTCAGATTCAAATCAAATGATACCACCAGCTTTCCTGGTCCTCTAGCAGGTGATAGATCTTAGCAATTCTCAGTCTCCATAATTGGGTAAGCCAATCCTCACAATAAATTTCTATCTATCTATCTATCTATCTATCTATCTATCTATCTATCTATCTACCTATCTATCTATCTCATCTATCTGTCTATCATCTATCTAATCGATCTATCATCTATCTATCTATTTTCTATTTATCTATCATTCTGGTTCTGATTCTCTGGAGAACACTGACTAATTTAGTAATCAGACAACGCATCTTCTCCCCTTTCCAAGCATCCTTGCTTCCCTGTCTTTCAAGCCCAGAGTGATCTTGTAACCTTTTAGCTTGACAAATGCTACTTGGGAATTGGTTACCACTTTCAGACTTTAGAGAGATAAATGGATAGATAGATAGATAGATAGATAGATAGTTAGATAGATAGATAGATAATGTATGTGTGTGTTTATTTCTTCCTATAAATACATTAAGCTTCATTATTAAAGGGGTATTTATTGCTTTTGTTTTTGTAAGGACAAGTTATGTAGTTCAAATCACCAAAACAGGACTTCAACTAGATGGTCACTGTGTTATTAGATACATTTTTTTTTCTTAGAATACGGATTCACTTACTCAAATTCTTTTTGCAAAATAGCTCATTGACATCAAGAAAACTGCTTATTCTTTAACCTCCACCCTTCTTCATACCCCTCACTTTCATCATGCATCACTTAAAATTTTTTTTTGCAAATGCTCTTTAATGACCTTTACTTTTTTCTTTCTGCTTTATATTCAACTAAGAAAGAAACAACAATGGTTAAACTTAATTACCCACTTACTCTACATAACCTACATGCACGGGGCTGAACCTATTTGGACAAAGCTTATACTTTTGCTGATAGATTCAATGTTATGAACATAACTTCTAAAGTAAACATAAAAGAACGTGAAATACTGTTACAAATTCCAACTTTGCCACTCACCAGGATTTTTTTAAACTATGTCTTCTCTTCTCAAACACCCAGTAACTCTCTACTTTCCTCTACTCCTTAGCAAAAATGTCACCTCTATTGGGAGCCCTTCTTTATCCACCAATTAAAGTCATTTCCCACCACCACTTGCTGCCCAGTTATAGTCAATTAATTTATATTTTAGAGCCAGAAATGGATAAGCTGAAATTATCTCATTTATAGGAGACAGGATTTAAACCCAGCACTGCACTTATAATATTTTAGTATACTGCATTAATTCTTCCCTCACAATGCAACTAATGAAGTTCAGGTTCCTAAGCTTTCTACATCTACTAATAATAAAATATACAAGCTATTACATGATTTTATTATCAACTGAAACTATTAAAAGACAGTTGTTTTATTGCAGAGACATGATTTCTATCTAAGTTATAAAACATATGCTAACTACAAAATTCCCTTAAAAAGCTCTGACATTCCTGCACGTCTGATTTAAAATATAACAGGTCCTCTGAAAAAAAAATTGAAAAAACTTTTGGGAAATAAAAGTTATTCACCCTTTTTTAATAAACACAAATAAAGCAGCTTGATCCAGACCATTGGTGAGAAATTGAATATAACTGAGGAACACAATTTTCTCATTTTTAATAGAACATCTGTAGACTTAATTGTTAGAACACCTTAATGGCATAAATGTAATAATTTGGCAATAAAAATTTTACTTTACATTCAAAATGACATTTTTGGAAAAGATGATTTATCATTAGATTTCTGCTTGAGCTTCCAAAAAAAGAAGAAATGCATGAGATAGTCAACCTATTACCATCCCAATGCATTGGGAGTCTGAGATTGGAGGATTGCTTGAGGTCAGGAGTTCAAGAACAGCCTGGACAACATAGCTTGACCCCATCTCTACATTTCTTTTTTATTAGCTAGGCATGGTTCCATGCACCTGTAGTAACTCCTCTGGAGGCTTGGGAGGGAGGATCACTTGAGCCCAGAAGGTCAAGGCTGCTGTGAGCTATGATTGGATCACTGCACTCCAGCCTGGGTGACAATGTGACCCTGTCTCTAAAAAATAAATAAATAAATAAATATAAAATAAAGCTACTATCAAATGCCACCCACAAACCAAAGAAACAACTAAAAAGTTGGCATAGACAATGAGTAGGACAATATGTTATTCCTCTTTGTAGCTTCATTTTCAGTTTTTTAAAAAATGATTTGTTGTATAATATTTTCAATCCCCAAAAGCTTGTATTTTAGCAGATATTTGGATAACATAGTTAAAACTTTTGTTGTATTACCAGAATATGACAAATGCATGATGAAGTTTGAATTTCAGATCTGTCATTTATTCTCTTTGACAAGTAATTAATCTTACTTATGCTTAAGAAGGCTAGTGAGAGAACAAATTAGATAAATTATGTAGTATAAATAGTCTGGAATAACAACTTGTTGATAAATCAAGACAGTAATTTACCTCCCAATTTGACTGTGTTCTCTGTGAAATCCAAGAGAATTTTAAATCCCTCCTTTTTTTTCTTCCATGATACTTCATTACGATGTTTTCTTCTCCTATCTTTCTGCCTTCTCCTTTTTAATTTCCTATTGCAGCTACATCTCTTTCTCTTGTTTTCTAAATGTTCAAGCTATTCAAAGCTGAAGAGGACTCCCATTCTTTTTAGTTTGTTCTCTCTCCTTAAATATTTTCATATAACTTTCTTGGATTTTATTCCATCTTTATCATGTTTTACAAATCTAGATGTCTAGCCCTTAACTCTTTTGAGTTTTACCAGTAGATTTCATTGCTTATATAACAAATTTACTGAGATGTTTCAGAGGTACTTTAAACTTTATATGTGTGGAATAAGGTCTTACTTTTTTCTCCAAACAGTTTTGCTACCAGTGTTTCTAGGATTGGCACAAGGCACCTCCATGCTCCCTACAGATCATGCTAGAGACCTGGGTGTCACCTTTGCCATATCCGTCTTTCTCACTCCCCATATTCATTATGTCCGAATTGGTTTTGCTCCTAAATGAACTCAGATTAACTCACTGAATAATCTGAACACAAGAATAACTGAATATAAGAAAAAGAATAACTCACTTAATCCATGCTTAACTCTTTCCTTACCTTGACTACTTGTATATCTCCCTAACTGGATTCTCAGATTCCTCTCTTAGCACTTTAATATGTGATTTCCCCATTCTGGAAAAAATGTTTTTAAAATATTAATTAGAGTATGTACCTTTACTGTGTACATCCTGTAAATACTCCCCATTAAATATAGGACAAAATGTATAATCTTCACCAAAACCTGGGAGACTCTGTACCATCCGGCTCTTGCCTATCTTTTTAGCCTCAAATTATGCTTCTTTATCCCGCTCACTTTGTCTTTTTTTCTCAAATGTTTTGAGATTTACAAGTTTTTGAAACTCTTTTTTTTCCAGGTCTTATCCTTGAAGGAATTTTTCCTCGCCTTAAATTCGATTAGAATTTTGTATATTTCTATGGATTACTTGTGATTTGTGCATCTGTCTTTACAAAACTATAAGCTTCATGAAAACAGAAATTTTACATCTATATTTTTAACTACTATCATATAGCTTAGCATATATTAGGTGCTCATAAATATTTAATTGACAGTATGGACTGAATTGTTTTCCCCACAATCCATATGTTGAATTCCTAACCCCCAATGTGACTGTGTTAAAGATGAGTCATTTAAGGAAATAATTCAAGTTAAATGGGGTCATAAAGGTGAGACACTGATTCCATAGTACAGGTGTGCTCATAAGAAGAGGACACACTAGAATTTACTCTCTCTTCTCTAAAGCACACAGGAAAGGAAATAATGATGGATATGTATTGGATTTGTGTCCTTGCCCAAATCGTATGGCATATTGTGATCCCTAAAGGTGGGAGGCGATTGGATTATGGGGGCAGATTTCCCCCTTGTTCTCATGACAGTGAATTCTCATGAGATCCGGTTGTTTAGAAGTGTGTATCACCTCAGCCTGCTCCCTCTTTCTTCAGCTCCAGACATGTAGGACACACCTGCTTCCACTTTGCCTTCTGCCATGATTGTAAGTCTCCTTCAGTAAATTATTTTAGTAAATTCACCATGATTCTACAATGCACTGTGTAATATGTGATATCAGAATATACAGAGTTGAATGAAGTGTTTCAATGGTATTCAACAATTGTTAAAAATCCATATAACAAAAACCTTTTATTCTAATACATTAAACTAGAAAAAAATTATTTATTCATGTAGATTATTGTCCTGCTAGCAAATTTATGACCACTTAATCCAGTAATTCAGTAATTTCTACACCCAAAAAACAGTGATATTAAGGTTATTTTTGAGGAAAACAATGTTTTTACGTGTAATAGTATAGCTCTCAATAATTTCTCATAAACCTAATAGTTGTAGGTTCATTTAAGTTTATTTAGAATCATAATATATAAAACATTTCATTTATATTCAAATGACAAGATTTTAAATCTAAACACTTTCACTAAATGTGTAAAATGTAGCCAAGTTACACAATCTCTTTAAGCTTCAGTTTCCTCATTGGTAAAGTTAAGTTAATAATATCTACTTTACAGAATTGGGATAATTAAATGAGATAGCACTTGTGAGACTGTTTAGCATAGAATTGGACTTTTATAAGAAGACCAGTTTTCAACCTAAACATTTCTGTAATTATTTTCATAAGCTTTATACATTGTTGACATCCATTAACATTTTGGAGACAGTTTGCTTTACATTTGTGAATAGTTCTTGAGAAAGCATAAAACATTTCTAAACATTTTATAGAATTTTCAGAGCCTGTTCTGTTACTAATTATTTTAATAAAACTTCGTACCTCTTTAACAAATGCTGCAATGTCTGACTTATATTCAGGATTAAATTTTCTAGCTAGAAAAACTGAAAACAGCAAGTAAGTTCAATACTGAGGGGAGAAAAATCAAGACCATGGGTGGGGTGTTGTGCACGTACTAAATTTAAAGTCTACAGGACTGCTGAATTTAATTAAATTTAAAAGCCCCCCTTTGATCTAAAGTGCCTCATACAGGCTGAGCAGGCTGATTGGATCAATCATGGCTTTTACTTTTCATTAAAATTAACTTCTCCTACATAGATGTAATTGAAAACAATCAATGAAAGTAAGTTAGGCAACAATTAACACATAGATGACCAAAGTCTATCATATATATATATGTGTGTGTGTGTCTGTGTGTGTGTGTGTGTGTATATATATATATATATATTTCACCTTGACAATAGATTTAAGTCTATAACTTGAATTTTGTATTGCATATTTTGTATAGCAATGAAAGGGACATTCACGGCAGAAAGAAGTTTTAGTAGCAGCAATTCTTAGAAACAAGCTTGAAGTCTCAAATTTCACTATAATAGACATAAATATAAATAGCTGTCCAACACCCATTTTTAAGGCATTCCTCTCCTTTCATATATATAATTACTATGGGATCCTCTGTGTTAGTATGACTTGATCTGGCATCCTCTGCCAGCAGGTGGGAAATGAGAGGAGCATTTTCTCACTCAAGCTGAGCCACTCAGTGTACCTTTCCCTGAACTTTCAATTAAAAAGAAAAGTTTTTGGCATTTTTCTCCATATCAGCTGAGAATAAATGTTCATGTATTAGGTTAGGTTACATTATACTGGGTAGCAAACAGATCTCAGTTTCTTATTTAACAAAATAAACGCATGTTTTTCACTTATGCCAAAGTCATTGCTTGTTAGGTTGTTGTGGCCCAGACAGCATGCAGCTTTCATGCTGCCACATGTAGCAGACGGAATCTTCCATATGTATTGTTAAGGCTGTCTTTGTGGCATCCAGCTGACAGCTGGTTATAAAATGAGAAAGACATTAAAAGACCTTTTCTTCTTTATTTTTCAGGCAGGCTGAGAAATATGTAACATTGATGCAGTGAGGAAAGTGGAAATGTTGAATACCTTACCCATTTATACCACAGAATATAAAATTTGAATTATCCTGGTGGCTGTTTCTTACCAAGTTAAAAAGAAATCGACAGATTTCAAAGTTCGGGAACAGTCCAAAGACTACTCCTACTTCTGACACCAATTGCAAGTTTGGTCATACCCCAGACAAATCTTAGGTTTAATAATTCTCCAGAAAATCTTGCAGAACACACTGAAAACTGCTATACTCATGGTTAAGGTTTATTACAGCTAAAACTTCAAATTTAAAGTCAATCAAAGAAAGAGGCTTATAAGGAAGAGTCTGAGAAAGTTCCAAAGTCAATCAAAGAAAGAGGCTTATAAGGAAGAGTCTGAGAAAGTTCCAAATGTGGATCTTTTAGTTGTTTTATCTCTGTCAGTAATGGATAGTGTTATATTCCTGGCATTGATAGGTGATAATATGCAATTTCATGAAGTGTCATCAACCCATGTAGCTTATCTGATTCTTGGTGTTTGGAGACTTTATTGGGGTTTCATCACATATACATGGTAGATTCTCAAGATGACATCAGCCTTCAGTTCCTCTGGAGGTCAAGCTGATAACCTAACAGGCCCACCCTAAATCATATTGTTAGATTATCTGGTGTAGCCAACCCCACTCAAAATCACATCATTAGAATATCCAAACAATACAGGCTCTTAGGCAAGCAAACACACCCCAACTAGCATGATTCTTCAAAAACTAAGAGATTACCTCCTAGAACCCAAGGGTAAAAGCCTGAACACTTTTTGTACAAGGTTAAATTTTTTTCTACACACATATAGACAGAGCTGTGATTTTAGAAATAAAGGAATTCTCTACAGCACTTCAGCTCTATTTCAAAATATTTCTGAAATACAAATTTCTTTTTCTAGTTTATTTCAAGCTTTCCTTTAAATAGACAATGTCATAAATTCATATATTCAGTCATATTTGTACACTTCAATCTAGATATTACATGTGTTTTACCTAAGCATTGTACTCACCAATAGATTTTACATTAATTATAGTAAAAAAAAAGTGGTTTATTTAACATCAACTCTGACCATTCAAATATATGATGTGCCCCTCAAAATAATAGCAAGGGAAAAGACCAGGAAAGAGTGTAAATGGCTGACTAGACATGGCCAGGAATTTCTAGCCAGGGCAATCAGGTAAGAGAAAGAAATAAAGTGTATTCAAATAGGAAGACATGAAGTCAAATTGTCTCTGTTTGCAGATGACATTATTGTACTTTTAAAAAAAAAAATCATCTCAGCCCCAAAAGTCCTTAACCTGATAAGCAACTCCAGCAAAGTCTTAGTATAAAAAATCATTGTTCAAAAACCACAAGCATTCCTTTACACCAACAATAGACAGATCAAATCATGAATAAACTTCCATTCACAATTGCTATGAAGAGAATAAAATACCTAGAAATACAGATAACAAAGGATGTGAAGGACCTCTTTAAGGAGAACTACAAACCACTGTTCAAAGAAATAAGAGAAGACCCAAACAAATGGAGAAACATTCTATCCTCATGGATAGGAATAATCAATATCATGAAAATGGCCATACTGCCCAAAGTAATTTATAGATTTAATGCTATTCCTATCAAACTACCATTGACATTCTTCACAGAATTAGAAAAAACTACTTTAAATTTCATATCAAATCAAAGAAGACCCAGTATAGCCAAGACAATTTTCAGCAAAAAGAACAAAGCTGGAGTTATCACACTACCTGACTTAAAACTATACTACGATGCTACAGTAACCAAAACAGCATGGTACTGGTACCAAAACAAACAAACAAACAAAATATATATATATATATATATATATATATATATCAATAAAACAGAAGAGAGACCTCACAAATAACACCATACATCTACAAGCATCTGATCTTCGACAAATCTGACAAGAACAAGCAATGGAGAAGGAATCTCCTATTAAATAAATGATGCTAGGAGAACTGGCTAGTCATATGAAGAAACTGGACCACTTCCTTTTACCTTATAAAGAAATTAACTCAAGATTGATTAAAGACTTAAATGTAAAGCTCCAAACCATAAGAGCTGTAGAATAAAACCTAGGCAATATACCATTCAGGACATAGGCATAGGCAAAGACTTCATGACAAAAACACTAAAAGCAATTACACAAAAAATAAATTGACAAATGGGATCTAATTAAACTAAAGAGCTTCTGCACAGCAAAAGAAACTATCAGCAAAGTGAACAGGCAATCTACAGAATGGGAGAAAATTTTTGCAATCTACCCATCTGACAAAGGTCTAATATTCAGAATTTACAAGAAACTTAAACTTACAAGAATAAAAAAACAAACAACCACATCAAAAAGTGGGCAAAGGATATGAACAGACACTTCTCAATAGAAGGCATTTACATGGCCAACAAACATATGAAAAAAAAAGCTCAAGATCACTGATTATTAATGAAATGCAAATCGAAACCACAATGAAATACCATCTCACACCAGTCAGAATGGCAATTACTAAAAAGTCAAGAAATAATAGATGCTGGAGAGGTTGTGGAGAAATAGGAATGCTTTTACTCTGTTGGTTGGAATGTAAATTAGTTCAACCGTTGTGGAAGACAGTATGATGATTCCTGAAGGATCTAGAACCAGAAATACCATTTGACCCAGAAATCCTATTGCTGGGTATATACCCAAAGAAATATAAATCATTCTACTATAAAGACACATGCACATGTATGTTTATTGCAGTACTATTTACAATAGCAAAGACATAGAACCAACCCAAATGCCCATCAATGATAGACTGGCTAAAGAAAACGTGGTACATATACACCATGGAATACTATGCAGCCTTACAAAGGAATGAGATTACGTCTTTTGCAGGTACAGGGATGAAGCTAGAAGCCATCATCTTCAGCAACCTAACACAGGAACAGAAAACCAAACACAGCATGTTTTCACTTATATGTGGGAGTTGAACAATGAGAACACATGGACACAGGGAGGAAAACAACACCCACCAGGTTCTCTTGAGGGCTGGGGAGGTGAGGGGAGGGAACTTAGAGGATGGGTCAATGGGGCAGCAAACCACCATGGTGCATGTATACTTATGTA
The DNA here is from genome assembly GCF_028885625.2 of Pongo pygmaeus. Lineage (NCBI taxonomy): Eukaryota > Metazoa > Chordata > Mammalia > Primates > Hominidae > Pongo > Pongo pygmaeus. Next base: position 125,219,733 of record NC_072373.2, on the reverse strand, counting down.
ACAAACCTGCATTTTCTGCACACGTATTCTGGAACTTAAAATGAAATAAAAAATAAAGATCACTGAGATGCAGGAGTACTTTGAAATCCAATCCAAGGAAACTAAGAATTACAATAAAATGAGACAGGAGCTGACAGGCAAAATAGCCAGTATGGAAAATAATGTAGCTGACCTGATAGAACTGAAAACACATTATGAGAATTTCATAATGCAATCACAAGTATTAATAGCAGAGTAGACCAAGCAGAGGATACAATCTCAGCTTAAAGACAGGCTTTCTGAAATAAAAGAGGAGAAAAAGAAGAGAGAAAGAAGAATTAAAAAAAAAAAGAAAAAACCTCCAAGTAATATGGGATTATGTAAGCAGACCAAACCTATGACTCATTGGTTTCCCGGAAAACATATTTCAGGTTATCATCCTTGAGAACATCCCCAACCTAGCTACAGAGGCCAACATTCAAATTCAGGAAATTCAGAGAACCCCAGTAAGATACTTCATGGGGTTATCCCCAAGACATATAATTGTCAGATTCTTCAAGGTCAAAATGATAGAAAAGAAAAAAAATGTTAAACGCAGCTACAGAGAACAGTCAAGTTGCCTACAAAGGGAAGGCCATCAGACTAACAGTGGAACTCTCAGTATAACCCTATAAGCTAGAAGAGATTATGGGCCAATATTTGACACTCTTATAGAAAATAAATTCCATCCCAGAATTTCCTTTCTGGCCAAATTAAGCTTCAAAAGCAGAAAAAAAAAGAAAAAAAATCATTTTCAGACCAGCATATGCTGAGAGAATTAATTACTATCATGCCTGCCTTACAAGAGCTCCTAAAATAAGCACTAAATATCAAAAGGAAAGACCATTACCAGCCACTACAAAAACACACTAAAATACACAGACCAGAGATGCTATAAAGTGACCAAACAAACAAGTCTGCAGAATAACCACCTAACATGATGGTGACAGGATCAAGTCCACACATATCAATACTAACCTTGAATATAAATGGGCAAAATGTCCCACTTAAGAGGTTCAGAATGGCAAGTAGGACAAAGAACCAAGACTTAGGTCAGGTGCAGCATCTTACTCCTGCAATCCCAGAAATTTGGGAGGCTGAAATGGGCAGATTGCTGGAGTCTAGGAGTTTAAACCCAGCCTGGGCATCATTGTGAAACACTGTCTCAACAAAAAATACAAAAATTTGCTGGGCACATTGGTTCACACTTATGGTCCCAGCTACTCCATAGGCTGAGGAGGGAGGATCACTATAGCCCAGGAGGTGGAGGTTGCAGTGATCCAAGATTGTGACACTGCGCACCAGCCTGGGTGACAGAGCAAGACTCTATCTCAAAAAATAAAATAAAACATATAAAAATAATTTTAAAAAATGAAGACCTATTGGTATGCTATCTTCAAAAGATCCATCTCACATGCAATGACACCCACAGGATCAAAATAACTGGATAAGAAAAATCTACTGAGCAAATAAAAACTAGAAAAAACCAGGTTTTCAAATCCTAATTTCAAACAAAACAAACTTTAAAGAAACCAAAATTTTAAAAAAGAGAAAGAAAAACATTGCATAAGGTTCAATTCAACAAGAAGACCTAACTATTCTAAATATATATGCACCCAACACAGGAGCACCCAGATTCATAAAACAAGTTCTTAGAGACCTTCAAAGAGAATTAGGCTACCACACAATAATAGTGGGAGACTTCAACACCCCAATGACAGTATTAGACAAATCATCAAAGCAGAAAATTAACAAAGATATTCAGGACCTGAGCTCAGCACTGGATCAAATGGACCTGCTAGATATCTACAGAACTCTCCACCCCCAAACCACAGAATATACATTCTTCTCATTACCACATGATACATACTCTAAAACCAACCACATGATCGACACTAAACACTTTCCAACAAATGCAAAAGAATAGAAATTAAAACAACCACTCTCTTGGATCACAGGGCAATAAAATTAGAGGAAAAGACTAAGAAAACTGCTCAGAATTGTATACAGTTACATAAAAATCGAATAACCTGCTACTGAATGACTTTTGAGTAAATAATAAAACTAAGGCATAAATCAAGAAATTCTTTGGAACTAATGAGAACAATGATATAAAGTAACAGAATCTCTGGGACACAGCTAGGGCAGTGTTAAGAGGGACATTTATAGCACTAAATGATCACATTTAAAAAGTTGGAAAGATCTCAATTGGCAAGCTAACATTACAACTAATAGAGCTAAAGAACCAAGAGAAAACCACCCCAAAGCTAGCAGGAGACAAGAAATAACCAAAGTCTGAGCTGAACTGAAGGAGATTGAGACACAAAATATCATTCAAAAGATCGATGAATCCAGGAAGGTTTTTTTTTTTTTATTTGAAAAAAGTTAATAAAATAGAATGCTAGCTAGAATAAAAAAGAGAGAAGATCCAAATGAACACAATTAAAAATGACAAAAGAGATATTATCACAGACCCCACCAAAACACAAATAACCATCAAAGAATATTATTAATACCTCTATGCACATAAACTACAAAATGTAGAAGGACTGGATAGATTTCAGACACATACATCCTTCCAAGACTGAGCCAGGAAATAACTGAATAGCTCAACAGACCAATAATGAACTGCCAAATAAAGTCAGTAATAAATAGCCTCCCACCAAAAAAAAATCCCATGACCAGGCAGAGTCACAGTTAAATTATACCAGATATATGAAGAAAAGTTGTTATCATTTCTACTGAAACTATTCCAAAAAAAATTAGAAGGAGAAACTCCTCCCCAAATCATCCTGTGAAGCCAGAATCATTCTGATACCAAAACCTGGCAGACACACCCACAAAAAAGAAAAAAAAAAAAAAAAAAACTCCAGGCCAATATCTTTGATTAATATTGATGTGAAGCCATCAACAAAATACTGGCAAACCGAATCCAGCAGCACATCAAAAAGCTAATCTATTATGATCAAGTAGGTTTTTCTCTGGGACATAAGGTTGGTTCAACATACTCAAATCAATAAATGTGATTCACCACATCAATAGAAGGGGAAAAAAATCACATGATAATAAAAAAAGCCTTTTGATAAAATTCAAAGTCCTCATAATAAAAACTCTCAATAAACTAGGTGTTGAAAAAAATAGGCCTTAAAATAATAATAGGCATCTGTAGCAAACAGGCAACCAATATCATACTGAAGGGGCAAAAGCTGGAAGCATTCCCCTTGAAAATGGGCACAAGACAAGGATGCTCTCTCTCACCACTCCTATTCAACATAGTTTTGAAAGTCTGGGCCAGAGCAACCAGGCAAGAGAAAGAAATAAATGACGTTTAAATAGAAAGAAAGAAAGTACAACTATTTATGTTTGCAGACAATCCTGTATCTAAAAAAACCCATAGTCTTTGCCCAAAATCTTCTTAAGCTTAGAAACAACTTCAAAGTTTCAGGATACAAAATCGATTTGCAAAAATCACTAGCACTTTTATACACTAACAACAGTAAAGCTGAGAACAAAATCAGGAATACGATAACATTAATAATTGCCACAAAAATGGTAAAATACCTAGGAATAAAGCTAGCCAGGAAGGTGAAAGATCTCTACAAGGATAACTACAAAATACTGCTCAAAGAAATCATAGATGATACAAACAAATAAACAAATGGAAAAACATTTCATGCTAATGGATAGAAGGAATATCATTAAAATGGCCATACAGCCCAAAGCAATTTATAGACTTAATGGTATTTCTTTTAAACTACCAATGACATTCTTCACAGAACTGGAAAAAAATAAAAAATACTTTAAAATTTATATAAAACAAACAAAAAAAGCCTGAATAGCCAAGACAATCCTAAGCAAAAAGAACAAAGCTGAAGGTACCATGTTACCTGACTTCAAACTATACTACACTGCTACAGTAACCAAAGCAGCATGGTACTGGCACAAAAACAGTTGCATAGACTAATGGAACAGAATAGAGAGCCCAGAAATAAGACCGCACATCTACAACTATCTGATCTTCAACAAAGCTGACAAAAGCAAGCAATGGGGGAAGAAAACAAAACAAAACAAAAACCCTCTCTGTTCAATAAATGGTGCTGGGCTAACTGGCTAGCCTTATGCAGAAGATTGAAACTGGACCCCTTTCTTACACTATATATAAGAACGAACCCAAGATGGGTTAGACTTAAATATAAAACTTAAAACTGTAATAACCCTAGGGAAAAACCTAGGAAATACCATTCTGGACACAGGAATGGGCAAAGATTTCAGGATGAAGTTACCAAGAGGAATTACAACAAAAACAAAAATTGACAAACTGAACCTAATTAAACTAAAGAGCTTATGCACAGCAAAAGAAACTATCAACAGAGTGAACAGGCCACCTACAGAATTAGATAAAATTTTTGTAAACTGTGTGTGATGGTTAATACTGAGTATTAACTTGATTGGATTGAAAGATACAAAGTACTGATCCTGGGTGTGCTAGAAGGGTGTTGCCAAAAGAGATTAACATTTGAGTCAGTGGGATGAGACCTACCCTTAATCTAGGACGGCACAATCTAATCAGCTGACCGCATGGCCAGTATATAAGCAGGCAGAAAAATGTGAAAGGAGAAACTGGACTAGCATCCTGATCTACATCTTTCTCCTCTGCTGGATGCTTCCTGCCCTCAAAAATTGGACTTCAAGTTCTTCAGTTTTGGAACTCAAACTGCCTCTCCTTCCTCCTCAGCCAGCAGATGGCCTATTGTGGAACCTTGTAATCATGTGAGTTAATAATTAACAAACTTCCCTTTATATATTACATATAATTTATGTATATAATACATATAATATAATTTATATATTATATATAATATGTAACATAATTTATATATTATATATAATATATACTTTATATATTATATATAATATACAACATAATTTATATATTATATATGATATAATTTATATATCATATATAATATATAATTTATATATTATATGTATAATGGAATATATATATATGTATATATATATATTCCATTAGTTCTGTCTGTCTAGAGAACCCTGAGTAATAAAGATTTTAGTACCAGGAGTCATTCTAGAGGAAAAACTATTAAGGATGGAGCTCTTCCATTGGTTTTGGGGTTTCTGGAGTTGGCTGCCTAATATGATTAGGCCCCCAAATGCTAAAGGCTCTTCTTCTAATAGTATGAAGAATACTAATAGTCCTTGGCGTGAACTGTTTAGAGAGTTATGCAAAATAAATGCATTTGACACTCCTGATTCACCTCTCATGAGAGGCAAGAAGTTTAGTGACACTATACATAATGCCTTTGACTATATGTGGAGGACCAAGGAACATAAAGAAGATGATTGGTTGCTCCTAAGTTCAGTGGGCAAAGTGATTAAAAAAAAAGAAAAAAAAGGATGAATGCATGAATGCAGGGATTTTATCTCCCAGCTTCAGAAGCAGATACTGAGCCTCAAATCTGCTAAAATTGCCCTGAGTGAGAATCTTATCTCCCATAGAGAAAAAGCTGAAATTGTGGAAAACAGACATAAGCCCTTATCATGCAAGTGGCTGACTTGCAATGAACGGTGCATGCACAGCCTCACCAAGTGTCTACTGTTAAAGCCAGGGCATTGATTGAAAAACAATGGGACCTTGCATTGTGGAATGGAAACCTGTAGGGGGACCCTGATGAAGCTGAGGACACTGAGTTTGTAAACTCTGATAACCGTTTTTGCCAGAAGAAAGAGCTTCTCCATCCCCAGTAGTGGCAACATCCCCTCCCGGATCCATATTGCCATCAGCCTGTCCAACTTTGTCTGAGGAGATAAACTCTGTGCTGCCTGAGGCAACAGTGGTGGCTTCCCCTGAAGCAGTTGCAGGGCAAGATAATGTCGATTCTCCTCAGGAGCCACCCCCAACACCCCTGTTTCCTTCTAGACCTATAACTAGACAGAAGTTCTAGTCAGAGTCAATTGGTAAGGTTGAGAGTGTTACCAATGAGGAGATGTGCAACACTTGAAAAGAACTTGCATTTTCTACTTGATAAAACAGAAATCTGAAAAATAGGCATGGGAAGGATATTAAGGGTGTGGGATAATGATGGAAGGAACATAGAGTTGGATCAGGCTGAACTTATTGATTTGGGCCCACTAGAGACTCTGCGTTTGATGTTGCAGCCCAGGAAGGAAAAAAAAAAAAGGTTCTAATACTTTATTTGCTTGGTTAGCTGAAATATAGATTAAAAGACAGGAGACTGTGAGCAAGCTAAAAAAAAAATGCCTAATCTCCCTTGGTTTAATGTAGAGGAAGGGACCCAAAGGCTTAGGGAGATTGGGATGGTGGAGAGAATTAGTCACTTTAGACATACTTATCCCAGCTGGGAGAGTACAGAAGATATACCCTTGACCAATAATTTGTGAAATAGATTTGTGAGGGCAGCACCTGCATCTTTGAGAAGCCCTGTAATTGCTCCTCTTTGTATGTCAGATTTAACAGTGAGAACTACAGTCATTTAACCTCAACATTTAAATACAATGAGGATAATTGGATCCTGGGATGGCAGGGGACAAGTGGTGGCACTCAGCCATCAAAGGCAAGATGGGTATAGCTACAGTAATGGAAAGCAGAGGCAAAGCAGCAATTAGAATAATCTTACTCATGTAGAGCTCTAGTCCTGGTTAATTAATCACGGTGTTCCTAGAAGTGAAATTGACAGGAAGCCCACTGCATTTCTACTTAACTTATATAAGCAAAAAACTTCCAGGTCAAATGGATGAAAGACTAATATAAATTACAGGGAGGCGGGTTCCCCTTAAGGGCAGACCCCACTGCATTTCTGACAATGTATGCAATGAATCTTTCTCCCGTTCTTCCCCAAGTAGACTTCCAGCCTTTTACCAGGGTAACTGCATTGGGGAAAAGAAAATGATCAGACATTTCAGGGACTACTAGGCACTGGCTCTTAGCTGATGTTGATTCCAGTGGACCCAAAACATCACTGTGGTCCTCCAGTTAAAGTAGGGGCTTATGGAGGTCAGGTAATTAACAGAGTTTTAGCTCAGGTCTGATGAGTCCAGTGGGTCCCCGGACTCATCCTGTGGTCATTTCCCCAGTGCCAGCATGTATAATTGGCATAGACATATTTAGCAGCTAGCAGAACACCCACATTGGCTCCCTGACTAGTAGGTGAGGGCTTTTATGGTGAGAATGGCCAAATGAAAGCTGCTAGAGCTGCCTCAACCTAAGAAAATAGTAAATCAAAAACAATATTGCATCCTGGGAGGAATTGCAGATTAGTGCCACCATCAAGGACTTGAAAGACTCAAAGGTGGTGATTCCCACACTTGGCAAATGCCTTTTTCTCCATTCCCATCCATAAGACCCACCAGAAGAAATTTGCCTTCAGCTGGTAAGGTTAGCAGTATACCTTTATTGTCCTACCTCTGGAGTATATTAACTCTCCAGCTTTGTGTCATAATCCTATTCAAAGAGACCTTGATCCCTTTTCGCTTCTGCAAGATATCACACTGGTCTATCACATTAATGACATGCTGATTGGATCCACTGAGCAAGAAGTCACAAGCACAGTGATCTTATTGATGAGACATTTGTTTGCCAGAGTATGGGAAAAAATTCAATCTAAATTCGGGAAATAAATCCAGCTAAATTTCTATCTCAGTAAATTTCCTAGGGGCCCAGTTGTGTGGGGCCCATCAAGATATTCCTTCTAAGGTGAAGGATAAGTTGCTGCATTTGGCGCCTCCTACATCCAAGAAAGAGCCACAATACCTAGTGGATCTATTTGGATTTTGGAGGAAACACGTTCTTCATTTTGATGTGTTACTCTGGCCCATTTATTGAGTTACCAAAAAGGCTGCAGTTTTGAGTGGGGTCCAGAACAAGAGAAGGCTCTACAACAGGACCAGGTTGCTGTGCAAGCTGCTCTGCCACTTGGGCCATATGACCCAGCAGATCCAATGGTGCTTGAGGTGTCACTGGCAGATAGGGATGCTGTTTGGAGCCTTTGGTAGGCCCCCATAGGTGAATCACAGTGAAGGCCTCTAGGAGTATGAAGCAAGACCCTGCCGTCTTCTGCAGATAACTACTCTCCTTTTGAGAGACAACTCTTGGCCTGTTACTAGGATTTGGTGGAAACTGAATGTTTGACTGTGGGTCATTAAGTCACCATGTGACCTGAACTTCCTATCATGAACTGGGTGCTTTCTGACCCATCTAGCCATAAAGTGGGTCATACACAGCAGCATTCCATCATCATATGGAAGTGGTATATATGTGATCAGGCTCAAGCAGGTCCTGAAGGCACATGTAATTCACAGGAGAAAGTGGCTCAAATGCTCATAGTCTCCACTCCTGCCACCCTGCCTTCCCTCCCCTGCACTGATGGCCTCATGGGGAGTTCCTTATGATCAGTTGGCAGAAGAAGAGAAGACTAGGGCCTGGTTCACAGATGATTCTGCATGATATGCAGGCACCACCCGAAAGTGGACTGCTGCAGCACTACAGCCTTTTTCTAGGACATCCCTAAAGGACAGCAGTGAAGGGAAATCTTTCAAGTGGGCAGAACTTCAAGCAGTGCACCTGGTTGTGCACTTTGCATGGAAAGAGAAATGGCCAGATGTGTGATTATATACTGATACGTGGGCTGTAGCCAATGGTTTGGCTGGATAATCAGGGACTTGGAAGAAGCATGATTGGAAAACTAGTGACAAAGAAATCTGGGGAAGAGGTATGCAGATGGACCTCTCTGAGTGGTCAAAAACTGTAAAGATATTTGTATCCCATGTGAGTGCTCGCCAAAGGATGACCTTAGCAGAGGAAGATTTTAATAATTAAGTGAATAGAATGACCCGTTCTGTGAACACCACTCACCGTCTTTCCCCAGGTATCCCTGTCATCGCCCAATGGGCCTATGAACAAAGTGTCCATGGTGGCAGAGATGGAGGTTATGCATGGATTCAGCAATATGGACTTCCACTCACCAAAGCTGACCTGGCTACAGCCAATGTTGAGTGCCCAGTTTGCCAGCAGCAGAGACCAACACTGAACCCTCGATATGACACCATTCCTAGGGATAATCAGCCAGCTACGTGGTGGCAGGTTGATTATATCAGACCTCTTATGTCATGGAAAGGGCAGAGATTTGTTCTCATGGGAATAGACGCTTACTCCAGATATGGGTTTGCATATCCTGCATGCAGTGCTTCTGCCAAGACTATCATCCGTGCGCTCACGGAATGCCTTATCCACCATCATGGTATTCCACACAGCATTGTCACTGACCAAGATACTCACTTTATGGCTAAAGAAGTGTGGCAGTGGGCTCATGCTTATGAAATTCACTGGTCTTACCATGTTCCTCATCATCTTGAAACAGCAGGATTGATAGAATGGTGGAATGGCCTTTTGAAATCACAATTGCAATACCAACCAGGTGACAATGTTTTGCAGGGCTGGGGCAAAGTCCTCCAGAAGGCCATGTGTGCTCTGACTCAGTGTCCAACATATGGTACTGTTTCTCCCATAGCAAGGATTCATGGGTACAGAAATCAAGGAGTGGAAGTGGCACCACTCATCATCACCCCTAGTGATTCACTAGCAAAATTTTTCCTTCCTGTTCCGGCAACATTAGGTTCTGCTGGCCAAGAGGTCTTAGTCCCAGAGACAGGAATGCTGCCACCAGGAGACACAACAAAAACCCCATTGAAATGGAAGTTAAGATAGCCACCTGAGCACTTTGGGCTCCTCCTACCTTTAATTTAACAGGCTAAGAAGGGAGTTACAGTGTTGGCTGTGGTGATTGACCTGGACTATCAAGACTAACAACGGAGGTAAGGAAGAGTATGTGTGGAATACAGGAGACCCATTAGAGCATCTCTTAGTATTACCATGCTCTGTGATTAAGGTCAATGAGAAACTACAACAGCCCAATCCAGGCAGGACTACAAATGACCCAAACCCTTTAGGAATGAAGATTTAGGTCCACCAGGAAAAACAAACAAACAAACAAACAAACAAAAAACACGATCTGCTGAGGTGCCTGCTGAAAGCAAAGGGAATGCAGAATGTCTAGTAGAAGGTAGTCAGCAATACCAGCTAAGACCACATGACCAGCTACAGAAGCGAGGATTGTAATAGTCATGAGTTTTTCTCCTTCTTTTGTTAAAAACATGTTTGTGCATGTATACACTTGTACTAAGAAAATATCTTCATTTTATTTTATTTTTTTATCATGTGACATAAGATTTATTGACTTCACATCAGCGTTTAAGTATTGTTAACTTTATGCAATAGTATTTGGGTTGGGGATTGGTGCATTTCTGGTTGTATGAAGGATAGTTTTATTATGTTAGGTGTAATTGTGACTTTATTATTTTCTTTATTTAAAGACTATGTATGATCCCAGGAGATGTATATGGGTTCAAGTTGACAAGGGGCGGACTTGTGATGGTTAATACTGAGTGTCAACTTGATTGAACTGAAGGATACAAAGTGTCGATCCTGGGTGTGTCTGTGAGGGTGTTGCCAAAAGAGATTAACATTTGAGTCAATGGGCTGGGAAAGGCAGACCCACCTTTAATCCAGGTGGTCACAATCTAAACAGCTGCCAGCACAGCTAGAATATAAGCAGGCAAGAAAATATAAAAGGAGATACTGGCTTAGTCTCCAGGCCTGCATCTTTCTCTCATGCTGGATGCTTCTTGCCCTCAAACATTGGTTTCCAAATTCTTAAATTTTGGGACTCGGACTTGCTCTCCTTTCTCCTCAGCCTGCAGACAGTCTATTGTGAGACCTTGTGATTCTGTGAGCTAATACTTTATAAACTCTCCTTTATATATATATATATATATATATATATATATATATACACACACACATATATATACACACACACACTAATAGTATTTATAATATATACTAATAATATAGAATAATAATATACTAATAGTGTATATATATATATACTAAATACATTGTGCATGTGAAAAAGGTCTAATAGCCAGCATCTATAACAAATTTAACAAATTTACCAGAGAAAAACAAACAATCCCATTAAAAAGTAGGCAAAGAACATGACCAGACACTTTTCAAAAGAAGAAATGCATGTGGCCAACAAGCCTATGATGAAAATCTTAATATCACTGATAATTAGAGAAATGCAAATCAAAACTCCAATGAGATACCATCTCACACCAGTCAGAATGGCTATTAACAAAAAGTCAAAAAATAACAGATTCTGGTGAGGTTACGGAGAAAAGGGAACACTTATACACTGTTGGTGGGTGTGTAAATTAGTTCAACTATCGTGGAAAGTGGTATAGCAATTCTTCAAAAAGTTAAAAGCAGAAATACCACTTGACCCAGCAATCCCATTATTTGGTATATACCCAGAGAAATATAAATCATTCTACCATAAAGACTCGTGCATGTGAATGTTTACTGCAGCACTCTTCACAATGGCAAAGACATGGAATCAACCTAAATGTCCATCAGTAACAGATTGGATAAAGAAAATGTGGTACAGCTACACCATGGAAAATCATGCAGTCATAAAGAAAAGAAAGAGATCATGTATTTTGCAGGAACATGGATGGAGCTGGAGGCTATAATCTTTTGTTAGCTAAGGTAGAAACAGAAAACCAAATACCATATGTTCTCACTTATAAGTGGGAGCTAAATGATGAGAACTAATGAGCCCAAAGAATTGAACAACAGGTACTTGAGTCCATTTGAGGGTGAAGGATGGGAGGAGGGAGAAGAACAGGAAAGATAACTATTGGGTACTGGGATTAATTCCTAGGTGATGAAATAATCTGTTCAACAAATCCCCGTGACACAAGTTTGCTTATATAACAAATCTACACATGTACCCCTGAACTTAAAAAAAAAGTTAAAACAAAAGGAAAGACCATGATACTAAGGAATTCTCAGGGTGTGGAATAAACTGAAGGAATCAAAACCTCTGTTTATGTGAAAGCTTTTAATATTCCAGGTAGGGAGGGAGGGTGTAAGGTAGTTAATCTTTTATAAGGAATATAGTTTATGGTAGTAGATTTTCATAAAATTTATTTATATAAAACTAAAAACACCCACAGAGTTCTAAGACCTTTATTTGGCAGGAGAAAAATAAATAATGTACAAGATTTTCATATTATGTGTAACCTATTGATGAATTAGTAAGCAGTGGATTCATATTGGCATACCTGAGAGATATCATGGATTTTGTTCCAGATTGCTGCAATAAAATAAATATTTCAATAAATGATGTCATATAAACTTTTTGGTTTCTCAGTGCATATAAAAGTTATGTTTATACTATACTGTAGTTTATTAAATGTGCAATAGCATTGTGTCTAAAAATTTTACATGCCTTAATTTAAAAAAATACTTTATTGCTATCAGTTGCTAACAACCACTTGAGCCTCCAGTGGGTCATAATTTCATTACTGGTAGAGGACCTTGACTCAAGGTTGATGAGTGCTGATTGATTAGGGTAGTAGTTGCTGAAGGTTTTAGTGGCCATGGCAATTTCTTAAAGGAAGACAAAATTTGCTTCACCAATTGACTCTATCATAAATGATGTCTCTGTAGCATGTGACACTGTTTGATAGCATTTTACATACAGTTGGAGTCAATCCTTTCTAACTCTATGCTTTATCAACAAAATTTGTGAAATATTTTAGATTTTTTGTTGTCATTTCAACAATTTTCACTAGGAATAGAAGCTAACTCAAGTAACCACATTATTTGCTCATTCATAAGAGGCAACTCTTCATACATTAAAGTTTTATCATGAGATTGCAGCAATTTGATCAAATCTTCAGGCTCCGCTTCTAATTCTAGCTATCTTGCTATTTCCACAACATCTGTAGTTACTTCCTTTTCTGAAATCTTGAACCTCTCAACACCATCAATAAGCCTTAGAATCAACATCTTCCAAATTACTGTTAAGGTTGATACCTTGAACTTCCCTCAAAATCATGAATGTTTTTAATGGCATCTATAATTTATTAGTCATTTCCAGAAAAGTTTTAACTTACTTTGCCCAGATCCATCAGAAGAATCATTATGGTAGCTATAGTCTTACAAAATATTTTCTTAAATGATATGACTTGAAAGTCGAAATTGCTCCTTGATCCATGGGCTGCATATAGATAATAGGTTAGCATGGATGAAAACAACATTAATCTCTTCATACATCTCCATCAGATTTCTTGAGTGACTAGGTACATTGTCAATGAGAAGTAATATTTTGAAAAAAAAATTGTTTCTTTCTAAACAGTAGGTCTCACAAATAGGCTTAAAATATTCAGTGAACCATGCTGTAAATAGATGTGTTGCCAAACAGGCTTTGTTGTTTAATTTCTAAAGGGCAGGCAGAGTAAATTTAGTATAGCTTTTATGGGCCCTGAGATTTTCAGGAAGGCAAATAAGCATTGGCTTTAACTTCATGTTACCAGCTACATTTGTCTCCAACAAGAGAGTCTCTTTGAAGCTTTCTAGGCAGACATTTATTTCTTCTCTGTATCTATGCAAGTCCTAGATGGCATCTTCCTGCAATAAAAGTTTCAGCTACATTGAAAATCTATTGTTTAGTGTAGCCATCATCGCTAATTATCTTAGCTTCATTTTCTGGATAACTTGCTATAGTTCCTACATCAGTACTTGTTGTTTTACCTTGTACTTCCGTGTCATGAAGATGACATATTTTCTTAAACCTCTGTCTGATTCCAACTTTTCTTGTTCAGCTTCCTTACTTCTCTTAGCTTTCATAGAATTGAAGGCACTTAGAGCCTGGGTATGGATTAGACTTTCGTTTAGGGAGTATTGTGGCTGGTTTGATCTTCTATCCAGACCACTCAAACTTTCACCACATCGGTAGTAAGGCTTTTTTATTTTCTTATTATTTTTGTGTTCACTGAAAAAGAGCTTTCAATTTTCTTTAAAAATTTTTCCTTTGCATTCACAACTTGGCTAACTGATTGGCATAAGAGTCCTAGCTTTCAGCCTATCTTGGCTTTCAACTAGTCTTTCTCACTAAGCTCAATACATTTTAGCTTTTGATCGCAAATGAGAAATGTACAACTCTTCCCTTCACTTGAACACTTAGCGGCCATTGTAGGGTTATTGATTGGCTTCTTTTTAATTTTTTTGTGTTTTACAGAATAGGGAGGCTGAGCGGGAGAGAGACAAGTGCATGGCCAGCCAGTAAAGCAGTCAAAATACACAACATATTTATCGATTAAGTTTGCAGTCTTATATGGGCATAGTTTGTGATACCCCCAAACAATTACAATAATAGCATAAAGGATCCCTAATTGTGACACAGAGACATGAAGTAGCACATGCTGTTGAAAAACAGTGCTAATATATTTTCTCAAGGCTGAATTGTCATGAATTTTCAATTTGTAAATATGTAAAATCTGCAAAGCAAAATAAAGAAAATAATAAAGTAGTTATTCTGATAGTTGACCAGGGCGATCAGATAATAAGTTCTGGTATACTGTTATGCCACCTTGTGTTGTAAGAGACAACTAAAGCCTGGCTAATGGCTTTGCTTGAAACTTTTTTTAAAATACGGCAAAAATGAAAAATATAGAAAAATTATGTTTTTAACTCCAGGTACAATTAATAGAATCATTCAACTTAATAAAAATCAATTAAGTATATTGCAAATAATGAATTAAAACATATATATGTATATATATCAAAGGTGGCATGTATTTCTTAGGATCACCTATAAATTTTTTATAATAGTTATTCTCATGTTTATACTGCATAAAGTTCTCTCTCATGACATGTCTTAGTTTATTTCCTGTTGCTTATAACAGAATACCTGAAACTGAGTAATTATAATGAAAAGGAATGCAATTTTTATAGTTGTGGAAGCTAAGAATTTCATTGACAAGTGGCCACATCTGGTGAGACTCTTCTTGCTGATGGGGAGGGATTCTTGGCACAGGCACCACATGGCAAGGGAGCTGAGTGTGCTAGTTCATCTATCTCCTCCTCTTCTTATAAAGCAACTAGTTCCACATGGACACAGGAAGGGGAACATCACACTCTGGGGACTGTTGTGGGGTGGGGGTAGGCAGGAGGGATAGCATTAGGAGATATACCTAATGCTAAATGGCGAGTTAATGGGTGCAGCACACCAGCATGGCATATGTATACATATGTAACTAACCTGTACATTGTGCACATGTACCCTAAAACTTAAAGTATAATAATAATTAAAAAAGTGAAGTAAAAAAAATAAATAAAATAAAAAAATAAAGCAACTAGTTCCACTCGCATAATAACTCATTAATTCATTTACCCATTAAATAGGTTAATTCATTCATAAGGGCAAAGTTCTCATGACTCAATGACCTTTTAAAGGCCCCAGTTTGCAATACTGCCACAATGAGGATTAAGTTTTCACATGAGTTTTGGAGTTTGGAAGGGGGCAAACATTCAAACCATAGAATTATCTTACGTCTCATATTCGTATAATAAGGATAATAATCTATAGCATTATTTAGAGGATTGAATGAGTTGAAATATGAAAGCTCTCAGCACATACTGATCATTAGACTGTGATTCATCATTATAACTATTATCACTATATTAACTTTTTATTATTTTTTATAAATATTTCAGTAAAGTTTCCAGAGTGTCTGAAGTTTTTTCTATTGTTATTACAGACATCTTAGTTTTTACATTTTAAATTTATGAGTGATGATTATTTTTCTAAAGCTATTGCTCACAAAGAATGCACATTCACAAATAATATTTTGACAACAGAGCTGGAGTAATATCATAAAATTAATGACAACCATGTGTTATATAATTACATAAATTCTGTATGACAACTTTGACTTCATGTTAAGGAATAATTGCATAGAATCCGGGCAAAATTTTAAAATGTAATAAAATAAAATGTATTAACAATAAAAGTTATTAATAATAAAAGCATTGCCTAAAACAAATAGATCAGCCAGGTAAAAAGTCCAAAAATATTTGTCTATGTTAAGCTATAGCATTTCATAGCATACAATGGAAAATTAAAGAAACAGGAAAAAGTTAATTGAATAAATTTTCAAAAATGAAAACAATAGTCATTAGGATAAAGTTTAAATCATATAAAAAGAAGACTGAATAAAATAGATTTAATTATATGGTTGATTAAGATGTCAGTGCAAGTTGATAAGACTCTTAAATTAAACTAAATGTGGGTATTAGAATCCTCCATATGAGTTCTATGTAATAACTACTGAGTTAGGTTGTAGTTTATTACAAAACAAACTGAAAACCTAATTCAGGAATTTGTTTTTGCAAAAAATAGCTGACTCTCAGCCAATAACAGCAGCCAAGTGGCCAACTGCCTGTTTCTATACCTCACTTTCTTTTTTGTATATTATTTTGCTTTTTCTGTTCAAACAAATTCTTTAACTATATGGGAGCCCTGGAGTAGCTCTGAACCTATTCTAGTTCTGGGGCCCACGGAATTCACAAGCCGTTGTTTGCTCAATTAAATGCTATTAAGTTTAATTTGTACAATGTTTCCTTTAAAAAGCAACAATATAATTGAAAAATAAATTGAGCATAATAAGGAAGTGTTAATTTTTAAAAATCTGATCTCTTTAAGGCACTAAAAATTAAGCTAGACATGAATATTTATTTTTCAATATTAAAAAATAAAACTCTGACACATTTTAATGTTTTCTAACATATGTTTTATTCAAAAACCTCACAAAACTTTAGCATACTTATATTAACCAGTCATTGGTTCTAAAAGAAAGGAAACAACTGGCCATTATAATTAATTAGAATATGTTAATATATATAATTTTTACTTTCTATAATTATTTTTCAAGAAATCACACATATTTAATAGACATCTAATATACAAAACAGTTTGTTTCAAAATAAACTAAAGACATTGCAATTAGTCCCAGTGAGGTTATTTAGAATATAGAATTAATAAGGAGTAAATTTCTTTAAAAATCACTTTCAAGTACATAAAGTATTATTTATTTATATAAAATAGAGGCTAATATTGAGACTTTATCCAAAATTTCTATTACTTCTATGATATCATAGAGTAGACTGTTTGGCAGGAAAAGACTTTTTCACCTGAGCTAGAACTTGAGATTTAAAAAGGATAATTATGAAAGCCCAGCTCTCATTTTCAGCAGTTATTTGGCATAGCTGAGTCAATCACTTTTTTATCAGATAGTGACTTTTCAACATATATACTAAATTTAAATAAAAAAGAATGGTGTAGAGGGTGGAGATGTAGCAATATGGCTGAATAAAAGTTTGCACCAGTTGTCCTCCCCCCAGGAACACCAAATTGAACAACTATCCACACAAAAAATTACCATCATAAGACCCTCAAATCAGCTTAGGTATCAGCTCTGCCACAGTTGGGTATGGGACCAAGTGGGCTCTTGGGTTTTCCAATTCCAGGCATTGGCTCTTAGATGGCATTTCTGAACCTGCCCCGGGCCAGAGGAGAGGTCATAGCCCTGAAGGGTGTTTTCCCAAGCCTATTCACCATCAGCTGACAGAAGAGCCCTTAGGCTTTGAATGAACATCAGTGGTAGCCAGGCAACACATGTGATGGGCCTGGGGTAGTGGTGACACAGGGAGAGATTTCTTTCTTTCTGGAAAGGTAAGGGAAGAGAGATAAAGACTTTGTCTGGTGGCTCAGGTGCCCACTCAGCCATAGCAGAATAGAGCACCAGGTAGATTAATAAGTTTTGTGATACTAGGTTCTGACTTTCAGGCAGCATATCTAGACCTGCCCCAAACCATGGGAAACTCACTGCTCTGAAGGGAAGGACACAAACCTGGCTGGCTTCAACACCTGCTGATTGTATAGCCCTAGAGACTTGGGTAAAAATATGGCAGGTAGACAGTGGTTACCACTAGCCTTGGATGAGACCCGGTGCTGTGCTGGTTTCAGGTCTGATTCAGCAAAGTCCCAGTGGTGGTGGCAACTGGGGTGCTTGTGTCACCACTCCCCGATCTCTGGGTAGTTCAGCACAGAGAGAGAGATTCTGTTTGTTTGGAAAAAAGTAAGGGAAGAGGACAACAATTGCTACCTGGTAATCCAGATAATTTTTCTGGGTCTTCTCTAAGACCACAAATATGGTATCACTATGAGTCTGCAAGAGCCACAGTGTCGCTGTGCTTGGAGTGCAACCCAATGCAGATGTGGCTGCAGTGACCAAAAACTTAGATCACAAGACCCAACAATCTGCCTGCAAGAAGCATACTTCAACTATGAATACACAGACTGAAAATAAATGGATGAAAATACATATTTCATGCAGGTGGAAAACAAAATAAGTAGGAGTACCTATGCTAATATCAGGCAAAAGAGATTGCAAGACAAAAGTCATGAAAAGAGCCAAATAAGGTCATTATATAATGATAAAGGTGTCAATTCAGCAAGAGGATATAACAATATATGCTCCCAACACTGGAGCACTCAGCTATATAATGCAAATATTATTAGAACTAAAGAGAAAGACTCCAAAAGAAGAATAGTTTAAGAGTTTGACACTTTATTTTCTACATGCACAAATCATCCACACAGAAAATACATCATCCAGACAGAAAATCACCAAAGAAATGATGTTTCTTAATCTGCAGTATAGACCAAATAGACCTAACAGATATTTATAAAATATTTCATAATAATGACTACAGAATATGCATTCTTCTCCTCAGCACATATATCACTCTCAAGGATAGATTATGTGTTAGGTTATAATATAAGTCTTAAAACATTCCAAAAAATTGAACTAATATCAATAATCTTTTCTGACCACAATGGAATAAAAATCTGATTTAAAAATAGGCAAAAAAATCTCAATAGACAATTCTCCAAAGAAGTCGTACAGTTGGCAACCAGGTATATGAAAAGGTGATCAACATCATTGACAATCAGAGAAATGCATATCAAAACTACAATGAGATATCATCTTTCCCCAGTTAAAATGGTTCTTATCTAGAAGGCAGGCAGTAACAATTTCTGGAGAGGATGTGGAGAAAAGGGAACCCTTATACATGTTAGTGGAAATGTAAATTAGTACATCCACTATGGAGAACAGTATGGAGGTTGCTTAAAAAACTAAAAATAGAGCTACTTTATGATTCAGCAATCTCACTGCTAGGTATGATCCCTAAAAGAAAGGGAATTAGAATATTTAAGATATATCTACATTTCCATGTTTATTGCAGCACTACTTATAATAGCCAAGATTTGGAAACAACCTATCAACAGATGAATGGATAAAGAAAATGTGGTATATATAAACAATAGAGTACTATTCAGCCATTAAAAAGATGAGATTTTGTCATTTGCAGCAACATCAATGCAACTGGAGAACATTATGTTAACTGAAATAAGCCAAGCCTAGAAAGAAATTTTGTGTGTTCTCACTTATTTTGGGCAGCTAAACATTAAAACAATTGAACTCAAGAAGATAAAGAATCAAATGATGGCAAACAGATGCTGGAAAGGGTAGTGTGGGAGTGGGAGTGGGGATGTCAACGGGTACAAAAATATAGTTAGGTAGAATGAGTAAGATCTAGCATTTGTTAGCACAACAGGGTAACTACAGTCACAATAACTTATTGTACATCTAAACTAATCCATAATTGGATTGTTTGTAACACAAAAAAAGGACATATGTTTGAGATTATTTATACCAAACTCTGATTATTATACATTGTATGACTGTATCAAAGTATTTCATGTACCCTACAAATATATACAAATACTATGTACTCACAAATATTAAAAAATTTAAAAAGGGAAGAAATGAGGAAGGATATACAGGAGAAAGAGAAAAACAAAAGGAGGAAGAAAATAACAAAACTCCCCCTGTATTTTATTTTATTTTTTAAATCAGAATATGATATATTGTATTGGTAATACTTGTCAAAGAAAACTTGCAGTAGACAAGTTAAACAGGCAAGGAAGATCTTCGAGACTATTAAAATAGAAGTCAGGAGTACTCCAATAGGGAAGAGATATTGAAATCCTTTGAAATGAAAATCGGAAGATGGTGGCAAAGTATTGGCAGACATTAGGGGAGCTATTGCTCAATGTGATTATGCCATCTAGGTTTGCTAATTGATGTTTACGGAAGTTCAATTCCTACCCTCCTATAGAGATTGGGAGAAGGGGCAGTCTCTTTCTCTTGATGAATTACATGTCAAAGGCATGGTTCTCCTAGGTCCTTGATAAATAGGTTGCTGGGTTGTAACTGGAAAGAGGCTGGGAAGAGATTTACATCTCAAAGGGCAGAAAAAATTCACAATTTCAAATATAAATGCTCTAAGGTTGAAGTCAGAGCCCTGTAGTCAGAAACCTACCGGCCAAATCTTAGTCAGACTGAAAGTAATGTTAAGGCTGTTTTGGTCAGATGTATACATTATTAGCTCTGTCAATACACCTCATTGTTTTTATGTATTACTCTTCCCCCCACCACCCCCTGCTATCATTTGGTTTTCTCTTGCTTTTGAAATATTTATTGTTATCATTTTCTTCTTTTTTAATGTCCTTTTTTAAATTCTTGTCACCTTTTCCCTTTCTATTCATCTTGCACTGTAGGTTAGTCACTCCCCAATACCAATTTACATTAATCAGGTAATTAGTGGCTTTTCCTCTTGATTAATTGCTGACTTATCAATTGCTTTACTAAAAATGTATATTATTAAAACCTTTATACAGATAAACATAAGACAAAACATTGAAATAACCTTAAGAGATAACAAAAGATATTAAAACCAACAATAGAAACAACTGAATCCCAAACTCAAAATTATTAGTAGATATCATCACTTCTTTCACATGTATTAGGTATTTTATATTCTGGGATCCAGTTTTAAGTAAGGATGTCATAAGGATTCCACACACAAAATATTACAAACATTAAAATACTTTTAAAATATATTACCTTTAAGGTGAAATTTTGTTTTGTGAACATATATCAAATAATAAATATAAAAGTGTTTATATACCTATATTCAATGAGTCCTACATAAAATATATAAACTTTATATGTCTTTTGAAGTATATGCTTGCATATTATTACTCATGGGTAAAGTGATACATTTGTATTTTTAAATTACATTAGTAATTTGATAATATAGATTATACTGAACACTGGATGAAAAAAGTACATTTATATGGGAACTCTAATTTCAAAATCTAACTCATTACAGATTGTAATATAAATATAACACTAGTAGATCTGATTTAGGTATTCAACACACATGTTAGTTTATAATCATAGGTAGAGGTAATGGAATAGAAAGTAAAACAAACATAACTATGAATAACAAAAAGAGAAAAAGATGTATACCAAAGGTGATGTACCAATTTTGCTGTTTATGATAATTGATGAAATAACATATATATGAATGGTTGGGAGAAAAGAAAAATCAAAAGGTAAAGGTAATTTATAAATAATTAATTTCAAATTATATTATGCAAAAATTTTTTAAAAGCCACATTTACTTATATCTATTCACAGCACATGAATAAATTGATAGATATAATCATATGTTGTATTCTTTTTGTACATGTAATTAAAAACACTCCATTACTATGGTATGCAGTGTTTATGCAAATAATTCTTTGGTTTCTGCAGTTCTATTTATGCAGTGACATACTCTGAAATGGTTCAAAAGCTCTATTTTATGTCAGTAATGGAGAAATTTTCCAAACTGCCTTTTTACTTAGTGAGCAATGAGGAAAGGGGAAATCTTATATGTCCATGTCTCCCAAGGCAGCTCACAAAGGTTACAATCTATTTCTGTTATTGAAGTTTTGTGGAGATAAATACCTGTGCTCCTTTCAAAGTCCTAGATAGATAAGTATGTCTGTCAATTTCTAGTCAGAATCTGACAGAATAAAGTATGACACACTGTTTCAGTGACTGCCCCCTTTTATTTTTATTTTTTTTTTTAATTCTTTGTGTGAAGTCTGACTTCAACTCTGCAGACATTCTGATAATCTGATCAATCAATAACATAACAAAGCAACTATTTCTTTTTCTAATACTTGCATATGTTTAGTAAAGGAAGTTCTTATTTCATAATATTTGTATTCTAAAATAATGGTTCTCAAAATATTGTCTATGAACTAGTTATCCGTATCAGCTGGAACTTATGATAAAAATATAGATTCCAGGGCCCCATCAGCCTCCTACTGAATCTTGGAGTTGGGTCTCAAAAGTTAGTATTTATTTTTAAAAAGCCCTGAGTATTTTAGTGTTTTTTTTTTTATTTTTGTTTTAAATTAAATTTTAATGTTATATAAATACACACACATTTTAAAAATCTTATTTCTCTAAATTATTTATTATATTTCAACCCTTTCCTATGGCAGTTTGTCATAAATCCATGATGTGTAATGACTAAAATACAGATAATAATATTTGGTGAATAAAGCTAATTTTTCTATTTAAATTGACTCTGGTTTAAATATTTTTTTCTTAAATTATTCTAGTTGAAAGAGTTTAGATTTTGAAATCAAACAAAAAATTAAATCAAATCTCAATTTAGCCATATATAATTTCCAACTTGGGTAATTAATTGAACCTCTTTAAATTTCATTATCCTTATTTTTTAATGGAAATTATGTAACATAAACTGGGTTGTTAGTAGAATATTTAAATTAATAACAAAGAGTTTAATGCAAGACTTTGACAGCTTGTTATAGCATAATACTGTTAAGATAGTGGTGTTTTTGTTTCTTTGATTAATGTCTGAATTTATTTTTTGTTATTTAAAAATAATTTATAGTATCTTTGATCAAAAGAACACACCACTCCAAAATCAACTTCAAAGTCAATTGTTAGGAACATTTAAATCTTGAATACTAAACTCTACTCAAAACACTAAGTGAGTTCTTTCTGTATAATTTCTTATAATACTGCTACTTATTGAAATGGCATAAACTTACTTCCTGTTTAAAGTTTCATAAAACTATGCCTTATAATAAAGGTGAAAAATTTTCTCTTTGGCTCCTCAATAACATATAAAATTATACAATTAATTTGTATTACATATTTTTAAATACAGATTCAATATCATACTATTTGACACTTATGGGTCTCAAAAAAATTCCAAACGCTGGGTTTGACATTTTACAAGCAACCACAAAACTGGAAAAACCAAAAACCCAAAAAGACAACTCAGTAATAAATTGTAGGTAAGAGCAATCTTCAAATTTTATTTATAAAGTATCACAATAGTCCAATGATGTACCTTTTCATTGTGTATTGGATTTGATAGCATCATGCTTCTTGAAAGAAGCAAAAGGGCAATGGTAATTCTTGCAGCTGAAGGTGACCTTTACTACATCTTTTTCTAAGTGCCTTCTCTCAAGATTGCCAGCCTAAAGCAAAAAATTTAGAAGGCAGTGATGGCAGAGTTTTGTTCTTTTCCTTTGTTTTTCTACACTAAATAATATCGATCTCTATGCATTTGTCTAATTGATTTTTTTAATGATATACAAAGAAAAGTCATTCTCAAGTGTTCATTCTGTCATGGTGACTAATCAGTTTTTCTGTGTCCTGTATTTTATAGCTTGTGGAAAATGCTGTGTCAGTGATAATTCAGCATATTTCAACAGTTTCACATTAATGCTCAGATAACCCATATAAATGGGAAGAGTTAAACTGAGTTAATTAATAATAAACAATAATCAATGGGAAAACAGCATATAAAATATGTTTATTTTTGTTAAATGAGTTTCTCTGAGATGAGAAATGCAAGTGTAAACTTTTTGATTCCTATAAAACTAACTTGCCCAGTAAACACATATTTAAGATCCTTTAATTTCATTTATATCTTTCATTTTAATGTGCTTAAACTGTGACCAAAAAAACTCCTAGCCTGTGAAGTAAATATAACTGTTTCACCGGGTAATGGTAATAGAGGCATTTGTATAATGTAATGTGAAAGTCAGTAAGAAAGTACTGGAGACTTTGCAATCTGAGAGTAGTATAGTAAAAATATCCAGAGTTGGTTTCATATATGCGATGAATCCTTACATAGGTCATTACCTCTCTACAAAGAAAACATTCTAGCATAATATGTGGGGCATTGGAAATTAAGTACACTATTTAAGTATGATCAATCATTTTAGCAAATATTCCTTGAGAATTCTATTAATTGCAATTTGGGTATACTACATTATAAACTGCACAACTGAAATCAAATTGTATAGAAATAATACAAATGGAAAAAATGGCAGATGAAATGACTTCACATGTTAGCTGATATAAAATCAATGTCAATCCCAGACTCCACCATACGTGTCTTCATTATAAATATTTGCTTTCTGTTTTATAGATTTGACCCACATTCACACACTCAAGTGTGATCTTCACAAACAAAATTTTGTAATGAACCATGAATGTCATTCAAAAGAGTTATGTTCATTCACATTTTGCTACTTATTCAAACACCGATCAATAATTGATATAATGTGTCAAAAGGCAGATTTGCTTATAACAAAAGGAAGCTCTATTTATGTGAACCAGAAATATAAAAATAAAGCAAATTGAAATCGTATATCTTTATGAATTCAAGTCCTAAATGAGACAGAAGCAGCCAAGAGATGAATGCTTTCAGTAATGCCAATTACAGTTCTTCCATTTAAGACAGAGGAAGTGATAGATCTTCTATATAATCCCATTAATGAAAGGAACTTGAAATAAGCCTAGTTGTTGAATTTTAACTAAGTTAATTTTATTAAGAAAATGGAAAATTATACATACACAATTTGTGAAAATGAAACGAAGTTTTCTGCATGTTTGGTGATTGGATGTCTAGTATATCACAGCTGTTCTGAAATACCTTTATATACTCTAGTTCTGTATTGGGAGTCTAGGATCCGAGTGGAAGCAATTGTGTAAATGTTAGAGTGTTTTTTCAAAGGAGTGAAAAAAAGAAGGACAAAGAGAGAGGGAGAGCCTGGATAAAAAATATAAATGAAGCAGAAAATCTCTAACAAGAAGTAAAATATTCATGAAAATGTGAATTAAAATACAAAAGGCAATATGATAGTATTTGCAGATTATAAGGTTTGTCTTTATTTCTAAGCCAAGTTTATATAGTCTATTGTTAAAAAATCTTTGATTAAAAATTCACAAAGCAGCTGAATAGGATACATGTTTAAATGCTATTTTAATAATGATCATGACTACTTAAAATACGTAATTATATATTATATGTGTGAGTGTGATTGTGTGTATTTCTAAGAACGAGAAAAAAGAAAAAATAAAACTAAAATGAACCGAATAATAAATCTTTAAAATGCATGAAACATGTATGTTGAGGTAATTTTAAAATAAATTGAAAGATATAATCAAGTCATCAAAAAGGGAGGAAAAAAAGCCATGCACAGGCCAGGATAGAGTAACAGAGAAAACATTTGTCCTTTCATATAAAACTGAAAGTCTAGACAAAATATATGAAGTAATGGTTTTCAAAACATTAAACATCAGCCATCAAAGAACAATGACACTGAAAGATAAGAAACAAGTGAGGTGAGCCCAAGATTTCCCCAGCTTACTGCCTAGAGAAATTCTAGATTACGTGTATAGAAGAGGGTACCCAAACAGAGCAGAATGGACCTTTTTGGTTGTGGAGATGGGTATGGGAGACAAGGTAGATGAAGGCACGGTGAATTCACAGGGCAGATTGTAAGAAAGAAGCTATACAGAAGTAGATCTTGATTGACCTGCAGAAGGTTTTCTTGATATTTGTGCTAAGTAATAATCAGTGTGTAACTTGAGCAAACTACCTGAGGCTGGGAAAACAACCAGTCAAAAGGATTAGAAGTTATGATTCTTTCAATTCTCAAGATTAACACACAACAACGAAGAGTTCCTGTTTCTACCTGCCAGAGAGAGAGAGAGAGAACTAGGTCAAATAAAGAGGAAAAAAGATAATCAATAGCAATTAACAAGTGGCATAAATAAGGGATTTATTACACAAGGTCCTTAAAAGTATTATAAGTGTATTTTACATGGTCAAGAGAATATCAGAAAGATTGAACATGTGTAAGTAGATGCATTGAAGGTAAAAAAAAATACCCCAGACACCTAAAGTCTATGATGTCTGTATATGGAAAAAGTGAGGGATAGAATTAGTAGCAAAAGAGATATTGCAAAAAGAAAGATAGTGACTTTTAACACATAGCAATTAGTCCTATCCAAAATGAAATATGGGAAGACTAAGCCTAAAAACCAAATGAGTAAAGCATGAGTGAGATTTGGCCCAATTTCTAGTGGTCTAATGTACAAGTAATTGGAGCCTCCTTGAAAAAGAGGCAGGGCATGCAGCAGAAAAAATACATGAATAAATAGAAGTTAGCATTAACCAATTTGATAAAAACATTAAACTGACATCAAGCACTAGAATTGTAAGAAAACTGCACCTAGGCATATCATAATTAAATTGCTCAATATTAGTGATAAAGGGAAAGTCTTAAAAGCAGACCCTTTTAAACAAATGACGCATTAGGTACAGAGAAACAAAGCATATTTCTCATAGGCAACAAAAAATAAATTAAGTTTTTATATGTTTAATAGTTGAAAGAAGCCATAACCAGGAGACCTTCACTATGAGAAATGTTAAAGGAAGTTCTTCTAATGTAAGAAAAATTATATCTAAAGGAAATTTGGATCTATTTAAAAGGATAAAGAAATCATGAGTACTGAAAATGGAAATACATAGATAAATATAACAAATGATTCATTTATGTAAAATATAACTGTAAAAAAAATTATATATAATAAAAAAAACTCCGTGTTACTGAGACCATGTGTAACCTTCATCACTGCTACCATGGCCAGTTTGTTCATTGGTCCACTGGGCGATGACAGGGGTGCCTGGGGTAAAATGCTGACTGGTGTCCACAGAATGGGTCATCTTATCCACTTGATTATTAGGCTCCACCTCTGCTGAGGTCACCCATTGGTGAGCACTCACATGGGATAAAAAATATGTTCACAGCTTTTTTTTTTTTCTTTTTTTTGAGACAGAGTATCGCTCTCTTGCCCAGGCTGGTGTACAGTGGTGTGATCTCAGCTCACTGCAAGCTCCACCTCCTGGGTTCACACCATTCTCCTGCTTCAGCCTCCTGAGTAGCTGGGACTACAGGCACCCGTCACCATGCCTGGCTAATGTTTTTGTATTTTTAGTAGAGACAAGGTTTCACTGTGTTGGGCAGGATGGTCTTGATCTCCTGACCTCATGATCCACCCACCTTAGCTTCCCAAAGTGCTGGGATTACAAGAGTGAGCCACCACACCCAGCCATCATCACAGCTTTGACCACTCAGAGAGGTCCAGCCACATACCTTTCCCCAAAATGTTTGTCACCAATGTTCCAATGATGCTTCTTCCAAGTCTCTGATTATCCAGCCAAACCATTGGGTACAGCCCATAAATCAGTATATAATTGCACATCTAGCCATTTCTCCTTCCATGCAAAGTGCATAACCAGTTGCACTGCTTGAAGTTCTGCCCATTGAGAGATTTCCCTTCACTGCTGTTCTTCAGGGATGTCCTAGAAAGGATCTGTATTGCTGCAGCTGTCCACTTTTGGGTGGTGCCTGCATATGGTGAAGAACTATCTGTAAACCAGGACCTAGTCTTCTCTTCTTCTGTCAACTGATTATAGGGAATTTCCCATGAGGCTATCGGTGCAGGCTGGGGGAGAGAAGGCAGGGTGGCAGGAGTGGAGACCACGGGCATTTGAGCCACTGCCTCATGTAACTTACTTCTGTCTTCAGGACCTGCTGGAGCCTGATCACATATATACCACTTCCATTTGATGATGGAATGCTGCTGTGCATGACCCACTTTATGGTTAGATGGGTCAGAGAGCACCCATTTCATGATAGGCAGTTCAGTTGGCATGGTGACTTGATGACCCATAGTCAAACATTCAGTTTCCACCAAAGCCCAGTAACAGGCCAAGAGTTTTCTCTCAAAAAGAGAGTAGTTATCTGCAAAGTATGGCAGGGCCTTGCACAAAAATCCTAGAGGCTTCTGCTGTGATTCACCTGTGGGGACCTGCCAAAGGCTCTAAGCAGCATCCCTATCTTCCACCTACATTCAAGCACCATTTGATCTGCTGGGTCATATGACCCAGATGGCAGAACAGCTTGCACTGCACCTGGACCTGTTTCAGAACCTTCTCCTGTTCTGGACCCCACTCAAAACTGAGAGCCTTTTGGGTCACTTAATAAATGGACTGGAATAACACACACAAATGAGGAATGAGTTGCTCCCAAAATCCAAATAGGCCCACTAGGTTTTGTGCTTCTTTCTTGGTTGTAGGAGGGGCCAAACGCAACAACTCATCCTTCACCTTAGAAGGGATATCTCAACAGGCCCCACACCACTGGACCCCTAGAAATTATACTGAGGTAGAAGGTCCCTGAAGTTTAGTCGGATTTATTTCTCATACTCCGGCATGCAAATGTCTCACCAATAAGTCCAGTGTGTTTGCTGCTTCTTGCTCACTGGATCCAATCAGCATAATATACTCAATGTAATGGACCAGTGTGATATCTTGAGAAAGGAAAAAATGATCAAGATCTCTCCAAATCAAATTATGGCACAAAGCCAGAGAGTTCTATAACCCTGAGGTAGAACAGTAAAGGTATATTGCTGGCCTTGCCAGCTGAAGGCAAATTGCTTCTGTTGGGCCTTATGGACAGGAATGGAGAAAAGGGTATTTGCCAAATCAATGGGTGCATACCAGGTACCAGGAAATGTGTTTATTTGCTCAAGAAATGAAACCACATTTGGTACAGCAGCTGCAATTGGAGTCACCACTTGGTTAAGCTTATAATAATCCACTGTTATTCCCCAAGATTCATCTATCTTCTCAACAGGCCAAATGGGAGCATTGAAAGAGGATGTGGTGGAAATCACCACCCATGCGTCTTTCAAGTCCTTGATGGATGCACTAATCTCTGCAGTCCCTCCATGGATGTGATATTGTTTTTGATTTTCTATTTTTTCTAGGTAGAGACAGCTCTAATGGCTTCTATTTTGCCTTTGCCTCCATAATAGCCCTAACCCTACCAGTCAGAGAGCCAGTGTGGGTGTTCTGCCAGATGCTAAGTATGTCTATGCCAATTATGCATTCAGGCACTGGGGAACTGAACATAGGATGAGTCAGGGGAAACACTGGACCCACTGTAAGTAAGACCTTAGCTAAAATGCTATTAATTACCAGACCTCCAAAAGCCCTTACTTTAACTGTAAGACCACAATGATGTTTTGGAATTTCTGAAATCAATGTCAGTTCAGAGCCAGTGTCCAGTACTCCCTGAAATGTCTGATCATTTTCTTTTCACCAACACACAGCTACCCTGGTAAAAGGCTGAAGATCTTTTGAGGGAAAGAAGGGAGAAAGATTCATTGAAAAAATTGTCAGTAACATAGTGTGGTCCTTCCATCCTTCCTCAAGGGGACCCGACGTCCCCTTTATTCAAGGAGTTCTGAGTCTGTAAATTGGCTCAAGTCTGGAAATTGAGAGGCTGTTATTCTCTGTTCTTGTAATTCAAATTAGTCTATGGTCCATTTACCCTAAGTTTCCTACTCACATAAATTAAATAAGAATGCAGCAGGTTTTCTATCAATTTCACTTCTAAGAACTCCATGATTAGTCAATGCCAGAGCTCTACATGGGTCAGACTATTCTGATTGCTGCTTTGCCTCTGCTTTCCATTAGAGTAGCTAGCTACACCTACCTTGCTTTACATGGTTAGTTGCTACCACTTGACCCCTACCACCTCAGGATTCAATTATTTCCATTGTATTTAAATTTTGTAGTTGAGTGACTGTGGTTCCCACTGTTAGATCTGACATACAGAGAAGAGCAATTACAGGGCTCTTCAAAAATGCAGGTGCTGCCTTCACAAATCTATTACACAAGGCATTGGTAAAGGGTGTATCTTCTGGACCCACCCAACTGGAATGAGTAGGTCTAAAGTGACTAATTCATTACAATATCCCAATCTTCCTAAGCCTTTGGATCCTTCCTCTTCATTAAGCCAAGGGAGATCAGGCATTTCCAGTTTACTTACAGTGGACCATCTTTTAATCCATATTTCAGCTAACCAAGCAAATAAACTATTAGAACGTTTTTTTTAACTCTCCAAGCTGCAACATTAAGTGCAGAGTCCCTACTTAGAAGGCCCAAATCAATAAATTCAGCCTGATCCAACTCTATGTTTCTTCCACCATTATCACACACCGTTAATATCCATTCCCATGCCTATTCTCCAGATTTCTGTTTATATAAAATAGAGAACTCAAGCAGTTATTTTTGAGTGTAGCATGCCTCCTTATGGATCACACTCTCAACATCACCTCTAGGGTTCTGCTAGGACTTGCTAGGTTCTGCTAGGACTCTAGGTTTCTAGCTAGTCCTGCTAGGGTTCTGCTAGGACTTTATAGGTCTAGAAGCAAACAGGAGTGTTGGGAGTAGCTCCTGAGGAGAATCAACATCACTTTGCTTGGCAACTGCCTCAAGGGAGGCCATCACACTGCCTCAGGCAGCACAGAGTTTATCTTCTCAGAAAAAGGGGGAAAGGCTGATAGCAGCATGGGTAGGAGGAACATGTTGCCACTACTGGGGATGGAGAAGCTGTTTCTTATGGTAAAGGGGAAGCTGTTTCTTCTGGGAAAAAAAAAATACTTTCACCATAATTTACAAACTCAATGTCCCCAGCTTCATCAGGGTCCTTTCACACACTGCCATTTCAAGCAGCAGGGTCCCATTCATTTTCAATCAATGCTCTCACTTTAGGGGTAGACACCTGGTGAGGCTGGGCATGCAGCTTTCATTGCAGGTCAGCCATATGCATGATAAGTGTTTGTGTCTGGGCTGGGTGTGGTGGCTCACGCCTGTAATCCCAGCACATTGGGAGGCCAAGGCGGGCAGATCATGAGGCCAGGGGTTTGAGACTAGCCTGGCCAATATGGTGAAACCCCATCTCTAAAAATACAAAAATTAGCTGTGCATGGTGGTGTGCACCTGTACTTCAAGCTACTCAGGAGGCTGAGGCAGAAGAATCACTTGAACCCAGGAGGTAGGATTGCAGTAAGCCAAGGTCATGCCACTGCACTCCAGCCTGGGTGACAGGGTGAGACTCTGTCAAAAAAAAAAAAAAAAAAGCTTATGTCTGTTTTCCCACAATTTCAGCTCTTTCTCTACAAGAGATAAGACTCTCACTCAGGGCAATCTTAGCAGATTTGAAGCTCAGTATCTGCCTCTGAAGCCGGGAGTTAGACTTCCTAAGTTTGTCATTTTCTTTCATCACTTTGACCACTGAACTTAGGAGCAACCAACCAGCTTCATTATGTTTCTTAGTTCTCTACATATGGTCAAAAGTATTATGTTTAGAGTCATTAAACTGCTTGTCTCTCATGAGTGGTGAATCGGGAGTGTCAAATGCATTTATTTTGCTAACTCTCTAAAGAGTTCATGCAAAGAACTATTATTGTTTTCCATACTATTAGAAGTAAAGTCCATAGCATCTTTGGGTTTAATCATATTAAACAACCAACTCTAGAAACCCCAAAACTAACACAAAAACTCCGTCCTTAATTTTCTGTTCCTCTAGAACCATTCCTGGTACTACTACTAATGGAGATTACAATTTGAGATGAGATTTGGGTGAGGACACAGAGCCAAAACATATTCTGCCACTGGTCCTTCTCAAATCCCTTGTTATTTTTACATCTCAAAAGACAATCATGCCTTCCCAACATTCCCACAAAGTCTTAACTCATTCCAGCATTAACTGAAGAGTCCCAAGTCCAAAAGTCTCATCTGAGGCAAGGCAAGTCCCTTCTACCTATGAGCCTATAAAATAAAAGAAAAATTAGTTACATCCAAGATACAATAGGGTTACAGGCATTGGATAAATGTTCCTGTTAAAAATGGGAAAAATCAGCCAAAACAAAGAGGCCACAAGCCCCATGCAAGTCCAAAATGCAGCAGGGCAGCTATTACATCTTAAAAGTCCAAAGCAATCTGTTTTGACCCCATGTCTCATATCCAGGGCATGGTGATGCAAGGGTTGGGCCCCCAAGGCCCTCGGTAGCCCTGCCTCTGTAGCTCTGCAGGGTGCAACCCCCCCAGGGCTGCTTTCACAGGCTGGCATTGAGACCAGCAACTTTTCTAGGTGCATGGTGTAAGCTGTTGGTGGATCTACAATTCTGGGGTCTGGAAGATGGTAGTCTTCTTCTCACAGCTCCACTAATCAGTACCCCAGTAGGGACTCTTTGTGGTGCTCTGGCCCCACATTTTTCCTCTGTGTTGCCCTAGTAGAGATTTTCCATTAGGACTCTACCCCTGCAGCAGATTTCTGCCTGGACATCCAGGTATTTCAATACATCCTCAATGTAGGTGGAGGTTCCCAAACCTCAATTTGTGTCTTTGGCTCACACACAGACCCAACACAATTTGGAAGTCACCAAGGCTTAGGGCTTGCACCCTTTGATGTAAGGATCTGAGCTGTAACTTGGCCCCTTTTAGCCACAGCTGGAGCTAAAGTGGTTGGGATGCCAAGCACTGTGTCTTGAGGCTGAACACAGCAGCAGGGCCCTGGACCTGCCCCAAGAAACCATTTTTCTATCCTAGGCCTCTGGGACTGTGATAAAAGGGGCTGCCAAGAAGATCTTTGAAATGTCCTGGAGACATTTTTCCCATTGACTCGGTGATTAACACTTGGGTCCTCATTACTTATGCAAATTTCTGCAGCCAGATTGAATTTATCCCCAAAAGATGGCTCTTCCTTTTCTACCACATGGTCAGGCTGCAAGTTTTCTAAACTTTTATAGTTTCCCTTTTAAACATAACTTCCAATTTCATATCACCTCTTTGTGAATACGTATGACTTTATGCTCTTAGTAGCAGCCAAATCACCTCTTGAACACTTTGCAGCTTAGAAATTTCTTATGCCAGACACTTTAAATCAACTCTCTCAAGTTCAAGGTTCCACAGATTTTTAAAGCCAGGGCAAAATGCCACCAGTCTCTTTGCTAAAGCATAGCAAGAGCAACCATTACTCTAGTCCCCAATAAGTTCTTCATCTCCATCTGAGACCAACTTGGCCTAGATTTCATTGTCCGTTATCACTATCAGCATTTTGCTCAAAATCATTAAACAAGTCTCTAGGAATTTACAAACTTTTACTCATCTTCTTTTATTCTTCTGAGCCCTCCAAACTGTTCCAACCACTGTCCATTACCCAGTTCCAAAGTTGCTTCCACATATTCAACTATTTTTATTGTAACACTGACTTCTCTCAATTTTCTGTATTAGTATATTTTTACATTACTATAAAGAACTACCTGAGACTGGGTAATTTATAAAGTAAAGGGTATTAATTGACTCACAGTTCTTCCTGGCTGGGAAAGCCTCAGGAAACTTACAATTATGGTGAAAGGCAAAGGAGAAACAAGGCATGTATTAGGTGGTGACAGGAGAAAGAGAGCAAGAGAGAAACTGCTGAACCTTTTATTTTATTTTTTTGAGGTGGAGTCTCACCATGTTGCTCAGACTAGAGTGCGGTGGTGCAATATCAGCTCACTCAACCCCGGTAGTAGCTGGGATTACACGTGCCTGCCACCACACCTGGCTACTTTTTGTATTTTTAGTAGAGACAGGGTTTCACTATGTTGGCCAATCTTGTCTCAAACTGCTGAGCTCAAGTGATACACCTACCTCAGTCAATCAAAGTGCTGGAATTACAGGCATATGCCACTGTACCCAGGCCTGCCAAAACTTTTAAACCATCAGATCTTATGAGAACTCCCTCACTATTATGAGAACATCATAAGGAAAACTGTCCCCATGATCCGGTCACCTCCTAGAAGTCCCTCCCTGATCACATGAGGATTAAAAGTTGAGATGAGATTTGGATGGAGACTCAGAGAGAAACCATATCAGCAGATATCATCTTAACACACTGATTTTCTTTCTTTTAGATATTTACTCAGCAGTGGGATTACTGAATCATATGCTAGGTCTATTTTTAATTTTTTGAGGAACCCACATGCTGTTTTTTATAGTGGCTTTACTAATTTACATTTTCACCTACAGTGTACAAGTATTTTTCTTTCTCTACATCCTTGCCAGCACTTATTATTTTTTGACTTTTGGTAATAGTCATTTTAACTAAGGGAAGATAATATCTTATTGTGGTTTTGATTTGCATTTCCCTGATTATTAGTGATGTTAAACTTTTTTTATATGTCTATTGGATATCTGTATGTCTTCTTTTGATAAATATCTTGGGATCTTTTGCTCATTTTTAAAAACAGATCATTTGTTTATATTGCTATTGAGTTGTTTGAGTTCTTGTAAAATTCTGGTTACAAATCCCTTGTCAGATGGGGAGTTTGCAAATATTCTCACTTATTCTACAGAAAGTCTTTTTACTTTATTGATTATTTCCTATAATGTTCAGAAGCTTCTTAGCTTAATGTACTCCCATATAAATATATTTGCTTTAGTTGCCTGTGCTTTTGAAGTCCTACCCAAACTGTCTTTGCCCAGACCGATGTCCTAAAGCATTTCTCCAATGTTTTCTTCTGGTTGTTTCATAGATTCAGGCCTTAGATTTGTCTTTCATCCTTTTTGAGTTGATGTTATATGTGTTGAGTGGTAAGAATCATTTCATTCCTTTTCATATGAATATCCAATTTTCCCCATTCCATTTATTCAACTATTTTCCCCCAAATGTTGTTTTAAATAGAGAATAAAAAAGAATAATCTTTTTTTATAAAAGTTGCTTAGTGGTGACTGGCAAGATAGCCAAATAGGAATAGCTCCAGTCTGTAGCTCCCAGCGAGATCAATGCAGAAGATGGGTGACTTCTGCATTTCCAACTGAGGTACTTAGCTCATCTCATTGGGACTGGTTAGACAGTGGGTGCAGCCACCAGAGGCAGAGTAGAAGCAGGGTGGGGCATTGCCTCACTTGGGAAGCACAAGGGGTCAGGGAACTTCATCCCATAGCCAAGGGAAGCAATGACGGACTGTACCATGAGAAACAGTGTATTCTGGTCCACATACTATGCTTTTGCCATGGTATTCGCAAACTGCAGACCAGGAGATTCCCTCAGGTGCCTAAACCACCAGGTCCCTGGGTTTCAAGCACAAAACTGGGCAGTGATTTGGGCAGGCACTAAGCTAGCTGCAGGAGTATTTTTTTTCATACCCCAATGGTGCCGGGAATGCCAGCGAGACAGAACCTTTCATTTCCCTGGAAAGGGGGCTGAAGCCAGAGAGCCAAGTGGTCCTGTTCATCGGATCCCACTCCCATAGAGCCCAGCAAGCTGAGATCCACTGGCTTGAAATTCTTGCAGCCAGCACAACAGTTTGAAGTCAACCTGGGATGCTTGAGCTTGGTGGGGTGAGGGGCATCTGCCATTACAGTGACTTGAGTGTGCTGTTTTCCCCTCACAGTGTAAACAAAGCCACAGGGAAGTTTGAACTGGGCAGAACCCACTGCAGCTCCGCAAACCATTGGAGCCAGACTGCCTCTCTAGATTCCTCTTCTCAGGGCAGGACATCTCTGGAAGAAAGGGAGCAGCCCCAGTCAGGGGCTTATAGATAAAACTCCCATCTCCCTGGGACTGAGTACCTGCAGGAAGGGGTGGCTGTGGGTGCAGCTTCAGCAGACTTAAACATTCCTTCCTGCCAGCTCTGAAAAAAGCAATAGTCTCCCAGCATAGCACTCGAGCTCTGCTAAGAGACAGACTGCCTCCTCAGGTGGGTCCCTGATCCCCCTGCCTCCTGACTGGGAGATACCTCCCTGCAGGGGTCTATAGACACCTCATAAAGGAGAGCTCTGGCTGGAATCTGGTGGGTGCTACTCTGGGATGAAACTTCCACAGGAAGGAACAGGCAGAAATCTTTGATGTTCTGTAGCCTCCACTGGTAATACCCAGGCAAACAGGGTCTGGAATGGACTTCTAGCAAACTCCAGCAGAACTGCAGCAGAGGGGCCTGACTGTTAGAAGGAAAACTATCAAAAAGAAAAGAATAGCATCAACATCAAAAAAAGGATGTCCACTCAAAAACCCCATCCAAAGGTCACCAACATCAAAGACCAAAGGTAGATAAATAAGGTGAAGATGAGGAAAAAAACAGTAAAAAAGGCTGAAAATTCCAAAAACCAGAACATCTCTTTTCCTCCAAAGGATCACAACTCCTTGCCAGCAAAGGAACAAAACTGGATGAAGAATGAGTTTGAAGAATTTACGGAAGTAGGCTTCAGAAGATGGGTAATAACAAACTTATCCTAGCAAAAGGAGCATGTTCTAACCCAATGCAAGGAAGCTAAGGACCTTGAAAAAAGATTAGAGGAATTGCTAACTAGAATAACCAGTATAGAGGAGAATATAAATGACCTGATGGAGCTGAGAAACACAGCATACACAAGTATCAATAGCTGAATCGATCAACCAGAAGAAAATATATCAGAGATTGAAGATGAACTTAATGAAATAAAGCATGAAAACAAGATTAGAAAAAAAGAATGAAAAGGAACAAATAAAGCCTCCAGGAAACATGGGACTATGCTAACAGACCAATCCTATGTTTGATGGGTGTACCTGAAAGTGACAGAGAGAATGGAACCAAGTTGGAAAACACTCTTCAGGATATTATCCAGGAAAACTTCCCCAGATGAGCAACACAGGCCAACATTTAAATTCAGGAAGTACAGAGAACACCACTAAGATACTCCTCAAGAGGAGCAACCCCAAGACACACAATCGTCAGATTAACCAAGGTTGAAATAAGGAAAAAATGTTAAGTGTAGCCAGAGAGAAAGGTCAGGTTACCTACAAAGGGAAGCTCATCAGACAAATAGCAGATCTCTCTGCAGAAACCCTACAAGCCAGAAAACAGTGGGGGCAAATATTCAACGTTCTTAAAAAAATAAAATAAAAAAAGAATTTTCAACCCAGAATTTTATGTTCAGTGAAAGTAAGCTTCACAAGAGAAGGAGAAATAAAGTCTTTTAAAGACAAGCAAATGCTGAGAGATTTTATTACAACCAGGCCTGCTATACAAGAGCTCCTAAAGGAAGCACTAAATTTGGAAAGGAAAAAGAGGTACCAGGCACTGCAAAAACATACCCAATTGTAGAGACCGTAGACACTATAAAGAAACTGCATCAACTAATGGGCAAAATGACCAGATAGCTTATAATGACAGGATCAAATTCACACATAACAATATTAACCTTAAATGTAAATGAGCTAAATGCCCCAACTAAAAGACAGACTGGCAAATTTGATAGAGTCAAGACCCAATGGTTTGCTCTATTCAGGAGGCCCATCTCACATGCAAAGACACACATAGCCTCAAAATAAAGGGACGGAGAAATATTACCAAGGAAAATGAAAGGAAAAAAAGCAGAGATTGCAATCCTAGTCTCTGATAAAACAGACTTTAAACCAACAAAGTCAACAAATACCAAGAGGAGCATTACATAATGGTAAAGGGATCAATGTAACAAGAAGAGCTAACTATCCTAAATACATATGCACCCAATACAGGAGCACCCAGATTCATAAAGCAAGTTCTTAGAGACCTACAAAGAGACTTAGACTCCCATGAATAAGAGTGGGAGATTTTTAACTCCCCACTGTCAATATTAGACAGATTAATGAGACAGAAAATTAATAAGGATATTCAGGACTTGAGCTCAGCTCTGTACCAAGTGAACCTAATAGACATCTACAGAAGTCTCCACCCCAAATCAACAGAATATACATTTTCTCAGCATCACCTCACACTTAAATTAAAATTGACTACAAAATTGGAGGTAAAACACTCCTCAGCCAATGCAAAAGAATGGAAATTATAAAAAACAGTCTCTCATACCACAGTGTAATCAAATAGGAACTCAGAATTAAGAAACTCACTCAAATCTGCACAACTACATGAAAACTGAACAACCTGCTCCTGAATGACAACTGGGTAAATAACAAAATTAAGGCAGAAATAAATAAGTTATTTGAAACTAATGAGAACAAAGACACAATGTACCAGAATCTCTGGGACACATTTAAAGCAGTGTTTAGAAGGAAATTTATAGCACTAAATGCCCACAGAAGAAAGCAGGAAAGATCTAAAATTGACACTCTAACATCAAAATTAAAAGAATTAGAGAAGCAATTCTCTAATTCAAAATCTAGCATAAGACAAGAAACAAATAAGATCAGAACAGAACTGAAGGAGAGAGAGAAAAGAAAAACCCTTCAAAAATCACTGAATCCAGGTGCTGTTTTTTTTTTTTTAAGATGAACAAAATAGAAAGTCAGATAGTCAGACTAATAAAGAAGAAAAGAGAGAATAATCAAATAGACACAAGAAAAAATAATAAAGGGGATATCACCACTGATCTCACAGAAATACAAACTATCATCAGAGAATACTATAAACACCTCTAGATGAATACACTAGAAAATCTACAAGAAATAGATAAATTCCTGTAAACATACATCCTCTCAAGACTAAACCAGGAAGAATTTGAATCCCTCAACAAGTTCTGAAATTGAGACAGCAATTAATAGACTATCAACCAAAAGAAACCAGGACCAGATGGATTCACAGCCAAATTCTACCAGAGGTACAAAGAGGAGCTGGCACCATGTCTTCTGAAACTATTCCAAACAATAAAAAAAGAGGGACTCTTCCCTAACTCATTTTATGAAGCCACCATTATCCTGATACCAAAACCTGGCAGAGACACAACAAAGAAAGAAAATTTCAAGCCAATATTCCTGATGAATATATTTGCAAAAATCCTCAATAAAACACTGGCAAACCAAATCCAGCAGCACATCAAAAAGCTTATCCACCACAATCAAGTTGGCTTCATCGCTGGGATGCAAGTCCGGTTCAACATACACAAATCAATAAATGGAAGGCATCACATAAACAGAACCAATGACAAAAACCACATGATTATCTCAATAGATGCAGAAAAGGCCTTCGATAAAATTCAACACCCCTTCATACTGAAAACTCTCAATAAACCAGTTATTGATGGAACATATCTCAAAATAATAAGAGCTATTTGTGCCAAACCCCCAGCCAATATTATACTGATTGGGCAAAAACTGGAAGCATTCCCTTTGAAAACCATCACAAGACAAGGATGCCCTTTCTCACCACTCCTTTTCAACATAGTATTGGAAGTTCTGGCCAGGGCAATCAGGCAAGAGAAAGAAATAAAGCATATTCAAATAGAAAGAGAGGAAGTCAAATTGTCTGTGTTTGCAGATGATTGTATATTTAGAACACTCTATCACCTCAGCCCCAAGTCTCCATAAGCTGATAAGCAACTTCAGCAACGTCTCAGGATAAATAACTAATAAACAAACATCACAGGCATTCCTCTGCAGCAATAATAGACAAACAGAGAGCCAAATCACGAGTGACCACCCATTCACAACTGCTACCAAGAGAATAAAATACCTAGGAATACAACTTACAAGTGATGTGAAGGATCTTTTCAAGGAGAACTACAATCCACTGCTTAAGGAAGTAATAGAGGACACAAACAAATGGAGAAATATTCCATGCTTATGGACAGGAAGAATCAATATGGTGAAAATGGCCATACTGCCCAAAGTAATTTATAGATCCAATTATATCAACAGCAAGCTACCATGGATTTTCTTCACAGAATTAGAAAAATCTACTTTAATTTCATATGAAACCAAAAGAGAGCCCATATAACCAGGACAATCCTAAGCAAAAAGAACGAAGCTGGAGGCATCATGCTACCTGACTTCAAACTATATTACAAGGCTACAGTAACCAAAACAGCATGGTACTAGTACCAAAACAGATATACAGACCAATGGAATAAAACAGAGGCCTCAGAAATAATGCCACACATCTACAACCATCTGATCTTTGACAAACCTGACAAAAACATGCAATGGGGAAAGGATTCCCTATTTAATAAATGATGTTGGAAAACCTGGATAGCCATATCCAAAAAACTAAAACTGGACACTTCCTTACACCTTATACAAAAATTAAGATGGATTAAGGACTTAAACATAAGACCTAAACCATAAAAACCCAAGAAGAAAACCTAGACATTACCATTCAGGACATAGGCATGGGCAAAGACTTCATGACTAAAGCACCAAAGCAAAGGCAACAAAAGCCAAAATTGACAAATGGGATCTAATTAAACTAAAGAGCTTCTGCACGCCAAAGGAACTATCATGAGTGAACAGACAACCTAGAGAATGGGAGAAAATTTTTGCAATCTATCCACCTGACAAAAGGCTAATACCCAGAATCTACAAGGAACTTGAACAAATTTATTAGAAAAAACAAACAACTCCATCAAAAAATGGGTGAAGGATATGAACAGACACTTCTCAAAAGAAGACATTTATGTAGCCAACAAACATGAAATAAAAGTTCATCATCACTGATCATTAGAAAAATGCAAATCAAAACTACAATGAGACACTATCTCATGCCAGTTAGAATGGCGATCATTAAAAAGGCAGGAAACAACAGATACTGGAGAGGATGTAGAGAAATAGGAATGCTTTTACACTGGTGGTGGGAGTGTAAATTAGTTCAACTGTTGTGGAAGACAGTGTGGCAATTCCTCCAGGATCTAGAACCAGATATACCATTTGACCCAGTAATCCCATTACTGGGTATATACCGAAAAGATTATAAATCATTCTACTATAAAGACTCATGTGCACATATGTTTATTGCAGCAGCATTCACAACAGCAAACACTTGTAACCAACCCAAATGCCCATCAATGATAGACTGGATAAAGAAAATGTGGCTCATATACACCATGGAATACTATGCAGCCATAAAAAAGGATGAGTTCCTGTCCTTTACAGGGACATAGATGAAGTTGGAAAGCATCATTCTCAGCAAACTAACACGGGAATGGAAAACCAAACACTGCATGTTCTCACTCATAAGCGGGAGTTTAACAGTGAGAACATATGGACACAAGGAGGGGTACATCACACAGTGGGGCCTGTACAGAGGTGGGGCCCTAAGGGAGAGATAACATTAGGAGAAATACCTAATGGAGATGACAGGTTGATGGGTGCAGCAAACCACCACAGCACATGTATACCTATGTAACAAATGTGCTCATTCTGTACATGTATCCCAGAACTTAAAGTATAATTTTAAAAAAGTTGTTTAACCTTTTCCAAACTCAGATTATATATATACATGCACAAACACATACAACATATACACACACACACACATACACATGTATTAACATACAACTTCTAAAATGAATTTAAAATACATTAGAATACTTGATTTTGCACTAATTTCTTATACCTTATTAGGTTATATAACTATGCATTAATATAGCCTTGAGTTGAAATTGTTAAAATAAGTATACAAAATAAAAACAAATTACTTCTACTTAGCAAATATACTGTTATTATTTAATTAAAGATATAATGCATGAGAATACTTAGATACCCTAGAATATTCATTAATTTAAAAGTTTTAATTTGTCTATTTCATCTATTTCTGTAATTAATATTATACTACATTGAAATATCTATTGTATCCTTGTGCTATCACTTTTCACCTCTTTTTGTTTAATAATGTACTTATATATGTTCAACAAGACCACAATCCTTCTGCAATTAAGAATGATGTACTTTAAACCTGTAGATGAAAATACATTATACTGATAGAACTAACAACTGTTTTAGTCAATATAGTGTATGAGAGCACCTGCCTTGAAATCAGGTACAACTTTGAACTAATACTCTCAAAAACATAAATTCTTCATATGTCAAATGTGAGTAATCGTTTGTTACAGAGATATTAAAAATATAAATTAAATTATTAATTCATTCAACAAACTTTTTTAAGCCGTTACTCTGCACAAGTAACAATATTAGTGCCTGGGGATATAAAGATGAAAATGACACTAGGGAATCAAACATGAAACAAGTAGTTATTAAATTGCAATAGTGATTAATTAAATAAAAATTATATGATGCTACAAATGTATACTACTCTTACAGTTTTAGTATCAGGAAAGGTTTATCTGGTGGAAAAATATTTGTGAGAATAGTCATTAAATCCTTAGTTTTATGTAGGAGAAATATAATTTACTGCCTAGAAAGTAGCTGACATGAAGTAGGTGCTCTGTAAATACTTGCTGAATAAATACATAAACAAATTAAGTAAATAAATATTATTACTCATTAAGGTAATTTAAAGAACTTGAAGATGTTTTGATATTCAGATAAATGCTCTAGGGTAAGGTGGAACTTGCTTTCATTGATAAAGTATATCTTGAATCAAAAGAGATATTTCCAGGGTTAAATCATCACAGTGTTCATTCACTTCGCTTTCACTTTCCCTCTGGAGGTCATGAGCTATAGGGGTCTCTCTTGGTACTGACCTGTGCTGCATGGGTACATGAGTAAAATAAAACTATTCCCACCATCTTCAATGCATCTATTCTTACATTTTTTTTTTTTTTTTGCTTTAACAGTTTGCAGAAACTTCTCCATCCAGCTCTGTTTACTACTGCAAAGAAATCTACTTTCTTCTAACCCCGCCCAGGATATTTAGGTGATCAATATTGCTAAGTAGTTGGAAGAGGTTGAGAGCAGGAAAGAAAAGCCACACACTCTACTAACTGTTTCATGAACTCAATCAGGAATCACACACAAGCCACTTTGAACTCCTCACCTGTGGACTACCCCCAACTGACCCATGAGCACCCCAAATACTCTGTTAACTTTGTCCTCTCTCCCCAAGTCAGCTCTTTGAGCACATCTTCATCAACAGAAAATGCAAGTGTCTTAGATATCCAGCCCAATTCTGAAAGACTAAAAGATGGTACAAAACTTGAGCATTTCAGTACTTCACCTTAGGGAAAAC
The DNA here is from genome assembly GCF_028885625.2 of Pongo pygmaeus. Lineage (NCBI taxonomy): Eukaryota > Metazoa > Chordata > Mammalia > Primates > Hominidae > Pongo > Pongo pygmaeus. The sequence continues at coordinate 125,176,695 of NC_072373.2, read as the reverse complement.
AAACAGAAGGCTCTTGCCACCCGGTCTTGCTTTGTGGGAACAAGAGAAAGCATACAATTTTTATAACTTTCCCCCAAGAGGAAACAAGAAGTATGGAGAGATGCACTTTCAGGTGGTATGGTTTGGTTCTGTGTCCCCACTCAAATTGCATATCAAATTGTAATCTTTAATAACAGAGGAAGAGCATGGTAAGAGATGATTGGGTCATGGGGCAGACTACCCTCTTGCTCTTCTCATGACAGTCAGTGAGTTCTCACAAGATCTGGTTGTTTAAAAGTGTATAGAACTTCCCCATTAGCTCTATCTCTCCTGCTCTGCATGTGATGATGTGCCTACTTCCCCTTCACTTTCTGCCATAATTGTAAGTTTCCTGAGGTCTCCCAGCTATACTTCCTGTATAGCCGGTGGAACAGTTAATTAAATTTTTTTTCTTCATAAATTACCCAGTCTCAGTTTTTTAAAGCAATGAGAAGACAGACCAATAGAAAATTGTTACCATAGAAGTGATCATTGCTAAGTTTTTTAAAGCAATGAGAGGACAGACCAACAGAAAATTGTTACCATAGAATTGGGGCATTGCTATAAAGACAATTGAAAATGTTGATAGCAACTTTGTAACTGCATAATGGGCAGAGGTCATAAGATTGGGGAGGGTTCAGAAAAAGAAAGATGAGAGAAAGTTTGGAGCTTCCTAGAGGGTGGTTGAATGGTTTTTACTAAACTGCTGATAGTGATACAAACAATGAAGTCCAGGCTGAGGTGGTCTCAGATGGAGATGACGAACTTATTAAGAACTGAAGCTAAGGTCACTTTTGTTATGCATGAGCAAAGAGATGATCTGAAACTGAAACTTATATATAAAAGGGAAGCAGAGTGTAAAAGTTTGGAAAATTTACAGCCTGAGCACGTAGTAAAAAAGAAAAACTCATTTTCTGGAGAGAAATTCAAGCTAGATGTAGAAATTTGCATATGTAAAGAGGAGCCTAATGTTGATAGCCAAGATAAAGGAGAAAATGCCTTCAAAGTATTGCAGAGACCTTTGCAGCAGCCTCTCCCATTACATGCCAGGAGGTCTAGGTGGGAAGAATGGTTTTGTGGGCCAGACCCAAGGTCCCACTACTTTGTGCAGCCTCAAGAGATGTCATCCTGCATTGCAACTGCTCAAGCTCCAGCCACTGCTAAAAGGGCCCAAGGTACAGCTTGACCTGTTGCGTCAGAGGATACAAGACATAAGCCTTGACAGCTTCCATGTGGTTTAAAGCCTGTGGGTGTGCAGAGTGTGAGAAGTGAGTTTTGGGAGCCTCTACCTATATTAAAAAAAAGGATGTATGGAAATCCCTGGATGTCCAGGAAAATGTCTGCTGCAGGAACAGAGCCCACTTAGACAATCCTTATTAGGGCAGTGCAGAAGGGAAATGTGGGGTTGGAGCACCCACGCAGAGTCTCCACTGGGACACTGTCTAATGGAGCTGTGAGAAAAGAGCAACCACCCTTCAGGCCCCAGAAAGGTAGGTCCATTGACAGCTTGCACCATGTGCATGGAAAAGCTGCAGGCACTCAATAACAGCCCTTGAAAGCAGCTGTGGGGACTGTACCCTGAAGAGCCACAGGGATGGAGATGCCCAATACCTTGGAAGCCCTCCTTTTGCATCAGTGTGGCCTGGATGTGAGAAACAGAGTCAAAGAAGATTATTTTGGAGCTTTAATATTTAATGACTGCCCTTAGACTTGCATGGGGCCTGTGGCCTCCTTTTTTAGCCAATTTACCCAACTCCTGTAACCCCATTGTATCTTGGAGGCAATTAACTTTTTTTTTATTTTATAGGCAAGTAGGCATAAGGGACTTGCCTTGTCTCAGATGAGACCTTGAACTTGGACTTTTGAGTTAAGCTGGAATGAGTTAAAACTTTTAGGGGCTGTTGGGAAGGAATGATTGTGTTTTGAAATGTGAGAAGAACATGAGATTTGGGAGGGGCCAGGGGTAGAATAATATGGTTTGGCTTCCTGTCCTCACCTAAATCTCATTTAGAATTGTAATCCTCAATGTTGGAGGAGGGGCCTGGTGACAGGTGATTGAATCATGGGCCAGACATCCTCCTTGCTGTTCTCATTGCAGTGAGTGAGTTCTCATGAGATCTGATTGTTTAAAAGTGTGTAGCACTTTCTCCCTTTGCTCTCTCTCTCTCTCTCTCTTGCTTCACCATGTGAAGATGTGCCTGCTTTCCCTTTGCCTTTCACTGTGTTTGTAAGTTTCCTGGGGCCTCCTCAGCCATGTGTACTTTACAGTGTCAGGCCTCTGAGCCCAAGCCTGCATGAAGTCATAAGACCGTAATGTCACAGATACACTCCCTATACTCAAAAGAAAAGAAAGTCCTTATCTCTGAAGACACAGGGACACAGGGTAATTTTGTACAACCAGGTAAAATTCCTCTAGTTTGTTAGATTATATCACAACCTTTTTGTTCAATCATATTTCCTCACAATTACACACTTATTTATGAAACAGTATAAAAATACACAGGCTTTATTGTTTCTTCAAGTCTGTGAAGGTTTCCAAGTCACATAAAACTTATGTTCAATAAACATGTATGTTATTGTCTTAATTTGTCTTTCATTATAGGAGCCTCAGCCATGAATCAGGCAAAGAGTGAGAAAAAAAATCACTTTTTATTCCTTACATAGTGTTATTATATTATTTTAAAGTAAATCTACCTAAATAATTACTGCCTACCTTCTATTGTTTGTGTTATGAAGTCAGCTGTCACTCTTTGAAATCAGTATGCCTTTTTGAATAAATGCTTTTAAAATTTTCTCTTTGCCTTTGGTTTTTAGACTTCATGATTATATATGTATATTTTTAAAATTGTTTTTGTTTTGTATTTGTCCTACTTGAAGATCAAAGAGTCTCTTGAATCTGTGGCCAGTTATCATCAGTTTTAAAAATATCTCAATCATTATCATTTTAAATATTTGTTCTTCTCTACTTCTTCTTTTCCTTGGGCACCAATTATGCACCTGTTTTTCCTTTCAGCATACTTATATGTCTTATTCTTCTAACTTTCTATTATTTTATATATTTGCTTCAGTCAGGCAATTTTCTTATGACCCATATTACAGGTTAGCAATTACTCCTTCAGCTTCCTCTTATCCACTATTAAACCCTTTATTTCCATTTAATTCTTTTTCATTTTTTTAGTTATATGCCATTTTTATCTTATTATTAATAACACCTTTTTAAAAGTCAAATGTGTGATTACTATTTGATCTCTTATAGATCTGTTTTCATTGTTTCTTTTATTTTTTCTATTAATATCTCATCAGCCCTTGCTTTCTCGTATGCTTCATTACTTTTTAAAATTGCATTGTAGACATTGCAATAGAAATATTGTAAAGAAAATTTGATTCTCTGGATGGTTTTAACTTCCCCCAAAAGTATTTATCTTTTTATCCCTTAAGACAGATAGGCTTGGATTGGATCACATTAATTCAGTCATGAATTGACAAGATTCAAAGTGCCTTCTTTACTCTATGTTGCCTTTCAGGGACCTATCCAAATATATGGCATTATTAACACGGCTTCTTCTCCTGGTCAAACTCTAAATTCCAAGTTTTGTCCACTCAGCCAAGTGAAATTGTCAAAGTGTTTCTTAACTTCTCAGCCATTTAGCACCACAATCAAAATGCAAATTCCACAAGTGAAAAAGTAATTACAGTGAACCCCCTTGGGCACTCTCTAATTGGATGTCCTGGGTCCTCCCAATTCTTATTCCTTTAATACCTGTTTTCTCCTTCTCACATTTGGACCTTGTGTCTTCCATTTAGTTTCTCAATTCATACAAAACCGTATCCAGGACATCATCAATCATTCTATACAACAAATCCTCCTTCTAACAACCCCACAATATCACCTCTTACAACAAAAACTTCCTTCAGCTTGATCTGTCCCACTCTAGGTTCCCATGCCACCCCTAATCCCACTGGAAGCAACCCTGAGAAACATCACCCATTATCTCTCCATACCACCCCCAAAAGAATTTTCACTGCCCCAACACTTCAATACCATTTTATGTTATTTTTCTTATTTATATAAGAAGACAGGAATGTCAGGCCTCTGAGCCCAAGCTAAGCCATCATATACCCTGTGACCTGCATGAATACATCCAGATGGCTTGAAGTAAGTGAAGAATCACAGAAGAAGTGAAAATGGCCAGTTCCTGCCTTAACTGATGACATTACACTGTGAAATTCCTCCTGGCTCAGAAGCTCCCCCACTGAGCACCTTGTGACCCTCGCCTGCCAGAGAAAAACTCCCTTTGACTGTAATTTTCCACTACGCACCCAAATCCTATAAAAAGGCCCCACACCTATCTTGCTTTGCTGACTCTCTTTTCGGATTCAGCCCACCTGCCCCCAGGTAACTAAAAGGTTTATTGCTCACACAAAGCCTGTTTGGTCTTCTCTTCACATGGATGCATGCAACATTTGGTGCCATGACTCAGATTGGGGGACCTCCCTTGGTAGATCAATCCCCTGTCCTCCTGTTCTTTGCTCCATGAGAAAGATCCACCTACAGCCTCGAGTCCTCAGACCAACCAGCCCAAGGAACATCTCACCAATTTTAAATCAGGTAAGTGGCCTCTTTTTACTCTCTTCTCCAACCTCTCTCACTATTTTTCAACCTCTTTCTCCTTTCAATCTTGGCACCATCCTTCAATCTCTCCCTTCTCTTAATTTCAGTTCCTTTCCTTTTCTGGTAGAGACAGAGGAGATGCATTTTATCTCTGAACCCAGAACTCCAGTGCCAATCACGGACTTGGGAAGACAGTCTTCCCTTGGTATTTAATCACTGTAGGGATGTCTGCTTGATTATTCACCCATGTTTCAGAGGTGTCTGATCAGAGGGATGCCTGCCTTGATCCTTCACCCTTGATGGCAAGCACCACTTTCCTGGGGTCAAGCACCCCCCACCAATTATCTCCATGTCTCTACCCTCTCTTTTCTCTGGGCTTACCTTCTTCACTATAGGCAACCTTCCACCCTCCATTCCTCCTTCTTCTCCCTTAGCCTGTGTTCTCAAGAACTTAAAACCTCTTCAACTCACATCTGACCTAAAACCTAAACACCTTATTTTCTTCTGCAGTACCGCTTGACCCAGATACAAACTCGACAATGGTTCCAAATAGCCAAAAAACAGCAGTTTCAATTTCTCCATCCTACAAGATCTAGATAATTCTTGCCACAAAATGGGCAAATGGTCTGAAGTGCCTGACATCCAGGAATTCTTTAACACATCTGTACCTCCCTAGTCTCTGTTCCCAGTGCAACTCAGCCCAAATCTTCCTTCTTTCCCTTCTGCCTGTCCCCTCAGTCCCAACCCCAAGCATCGCTGAGTCTTTTCAATCTTCCTTTTCTACCAACACATCTGACCTTTCCCCTCCTCCCCAGACTGTTCCTCAGGTTGCTCTCTGCCAGGCTGAATCAGGCTCCAATTCTTCCTCAGCCACTGCTCTCCCACTCTATAATCCTTCTATCATCTCCCCTCCTCACACCTGGTCTGGCTTACAGTTTCATTCTGCCACTAGCTCTCCCCAACCTGCCCAACAATTTCCTCTTAAAGAGGTGGCTGGAGCCAAAGGCATAGTCAAGGTTAATGCTCCTTTTTCTTTATCTGACCTCTCCCAAATAAGTTAGCGTTTAGACTCTTTTTCATCAAATATAAAAACCCAACCCCATTCATGGCTCATTTGGCAGCAACCCTTAGACACTTTACAGCCCTAGACCCTAAAAGGTCAGAAGGCCGTCTTATTCTCAATATGCATTTTATTACCCAATCTGCTCCTGACATTAAATAAAACTACAAAAATTAAATTCTGGCCCTCAGACTCCACAACAGGACTTAATTAACCTTGCTTTCAAGGTGCACAATAATAGAGAAGAGTTACAATTACTTGCCTCTGCTGTGAGAGAAACTCCAGCCCCATCTCCAGCAAATAAGAACTTCAAAATGCCTAAGCCACACATGCCTAAGCTGCAGCAGTCAAGCATTCCTACAGGACCTCCTCCATCAGGCCCTTGCTTCAAGTGCCAGAAATCTGGCCCTGGGCGAAGGAATGCCCACAGCCTGGGATTCCTCTTAAGCTGTGTCCATCTGTACAGGACCCCACTGGAAATCAGATGGCCCAACTTGCCCGGCAGCCACTCCCAGAGCCCCTGGAACTCTGGCCCAAGGTTCTCTGAGTGACTCCTTCCCAGATCTTCTCATCTTAGAGGCTGAAGACTGATGCTGCCTGATCACCTCAGAAGCCTCCTGGACCATCACAGATGCTTTCGGTAATTCTTACACTGGAGGGTAAGTCCATCCCCTTCTTAATATGGAGGCTACCCACTCCATATTACCTTCTCTTCAAGGAACTGTTTCCCTTGCCTCCATAACTGTTGTGGTTATTGATGACCAGGCTTCTAAACCTCTTAAAACTCCCCAACTCTGATGCCAGCTTGGACAACATTCTTTTATGCACTCCTTTTTAGTTATCCTCACCTGCCCAGCTCCCTTATTATGTCAAGACATTTTAACTAAATTATCTGCTTCCCTGACTATTCCTTAGGCTACAGCCACACCTCATTCCTGCCCTTTTCCCCAGTTCAAACCTCCTTCCCATCCTCCCCTTGTATCTCCCCACCTTAATCCACAAGTATGAGACACCTCTACTTCTACCTTGGTGACTGATCATGCACCCCTTTTCATCCCATTAAAACCTAATCACCCTTACCCCTCTCAATGCCAATATTCTATCCCACAGCATGCTTTAAAAGGATTAAAGTCCGTTATCACTCGCCTGTTACAGCATGGCTTTTTAAAGCCTATAAACTCTCCTTACAATTCCCCATTTTACCTGTCAAAAAACTGGACAAATCTTACAAGTTACTTCAGGATCTGTGCCTTATCAATCAAATTGCTTTTCCTATCCACGCCATGGTGCCAAACCCATATACTCTCCTATCCTCAATACCTCCCTCCACAACCCATTATTCTGTTCTGCATCTCAAACTTGCTTTCTTTACTATTCTTTTGCACCCTTCATACCAACCTCTCTTTGCTTTCACTTAGACTGACCCTGACACCCATGAAGCTCAGCAAATTAGTAGGGCTGTACTGCTTCAAGGCTTCACAGACAGCCCCCGTTACTTCAGCCAAGCCCAAATTTCTTCCTCATCTGTTACTTATCTGGGAATAATTCTTCATGAAAACACACATGCTCTCCCTGCTGATCAAGTTCTGGCTAATTTCCCACACCCAAACCCTTTCTACAAAACAACTCCTTTCCTTCCTGGGCTTGGTTGGATACTTTGGCCTTTGGATACCTGGTTTTGCCATCCTAACAAAACCATTATATAAACTCACAAAAGGAAACCTAGCTGACCCCATAGATCCTAAATCCTTTTCCCACTTCTCTTTCCATTCCTTGAAGACAGCTTTAGAGACTGCTGTCACAATAACTTTCCCTGACTTATCTCAACCTTTTCATTACACACAGCCAAAGTGCAGGGCTGTGCAGTAAGAATTCTTACACAAGGGCTGGAACCACGCCCTGTAGCCTTTTTGTCCAAACAACTTGACTTTACTATTTTAGGCTGGCCATCATGTCTCCATGTGGCAGCTGCCACCACTGTAATACTTTTAGAGGCCCTCAAAATCACAAACTATGCTCAACTCACTTTCTATAGTTCTCATAACTTACAAAATCTATTTTCTTCCTCACACCTGATGCATACACTTTCTGTTCCCTGGCTCCTTCAGCTGTACTTACTCTTTGTTGAGTCTCCCACAATTACCATTGTTCCTGGCCTGGACTTCAATCCGGCCTCCTACAATATTCCAGATACCACACCTGACCCCCATGACTGTATCCCTCTGATCCACCTGGCATTCACTCCATTTCCCCATATTTCCTTCTCCAGGCCTAATCACCACTCACCAGCAAAGGCAGGCTATGCCATACTATCTTCCACATCTATCATTGAGGCTACTGCTCTGCTCCCCACCACTACCCCTCAGCAAGCCAAACTCATTGCCTTAAGTCAGGCCCTCATTTTTGCAAAGGGACTATGCATCAATATTTATACTTACTCTAAAGACCCTTTCCATATCCTGCAGCACCATGCTGTTATATAGGCTGAAAGAACTTTCCTCACTATGAAAGAGTCCTCCATCATTAATGCCTCTTTAATAAAAACTCTTCTCAAGGCCGCTTTACTTCCAAAGGAAGCTGAAGTCATTCACTGCAAAGGCCATCAAAAGGCATCAGATCTCATTGCTCAGGGCAACGCTTATGCTGATAAGGTGGCCAAAAAAGCAGTTAGCATTCCAACTTCTGCCCCTCATGGCCAGTTTTTCTCTTTCTCATCCGTCACTCCCACCTACTTCCCCACTGAAACTTCCACCATCAATCTCTTCCCACACAAGGCAAATGGTTCTTGAATCAAGGAAAATATCTCCTTCCAGCCTCACAGGCCCATTCTATTCTGTCATCGTTCCATAACCTCTTCCATGTAGGTTATAAGCAGCTAGCCCACCTCTTAGAACATCTCATTTCCTTTCCATTGTGGAAATCTATCCTCAAGGAAATCACTTCTCAGTGTTCCATATGCTATTCTACTACTCCTCAGGGATTGTTTGGGCCCCCTCCCTTCCCTATACATCAAGCTCAGGGATTTCCCCTGCCCAGGACTGGCAACTTTACTTTACTCACATACCCCAAGTCAGGAAACTAAAATATCTCTTGGTCTGGGTAGACACTTTCACTGGATAGGTAGAGGCCTTTCCCACAGGATCTGAGAAGGACACCATGGTCATTTTTTCCCTTCTGTCAGACATAATTCCTTGCTTTGGCCTTCCCACCTCTATAGAGTCTGATGACGGACAGGCCTTTACTAGTCAAATCACCCAAGCAGTTTCTCAAGCTCTTGGTATTCAGTGGAACCTTCATACTCCTTACTGTCCTCGATCTTCAGGAAAGGTAAAATGGACTAATGGTCTTTTAAAAACACACCTCACCAAGCTCAGCCTCCAACTTGAAAAGGACTGGACAATACTTTTACCACTTTTCCTTCTCAGAATTTGAGCCTGTCCTCAGGATGCTACATGGTACAGCCCATTTGAGCTCCTGTATGAACGCTCCTTTTCATTAGGCCCCAGTCTCATTCCAGACACCAGCCCAACTTGAACTGCACCCCAAAAACTTGTCATCCCTACTATCTTCCATCTAGTCATACTCCTATCCACTATTCTCAACTACTCATAAATGCCCTGCCCTTGTTTACACTGCCAGTTTACACAGTTTCTCCAAGCTATCACAGCAAATATCTTCTGGTGCTATCCCCAAACCACCATTCTTCACTCCCTCTTAGAGCAGATAGATGATCTTTGCTGACAGAGTACACTCCAATACTTTCACCCTGATGAAGTCCTATTCTTTACTTTTATACTCACTCTTATTCTCATTCCCATTCTTATGCCACCCTGTACCTCTCCCCACTATCTCCACCACACTATGAATCTCACTCACTGTCTCCTAGCTGCTTCTAGTCCTTCTCTAATAAACATTTGCTGGCTTGCTTTTCTCTTTTCTCCAAAATCCCCAAGGCCTTGACTTACTCACTGCTAAAGAAAAGGGGACTGGGTATTTTTAAATGAAAAGTGTTGTTTTTACCTAAATCAATCTGGTCTGGTATATGACAACATAAAAAAAAAACCTCAAGGATAGAGCCTAAAAACTTGCCAACCAAGCAAGTAATTATGCTGAACCCCCTTAGACACTCCCTAATTGGACATCCTGGATCCTCCCAATTCTTAGTCCTTTAATACCTGTTTTTCTCCTTCTCTTATTCAGACCTTGTGTCTTCTGTTTAGTTTCTCAACTCATACAAAACCGTATCCAGGACATCACCAATCATTCTATGTGACAAATGTTTCTTCTAAGAACCCCACAATATCACCCCTTGCCACAAAATCTTCATTCAGCTTAATCTCTGCCACTCTAGGTTCCCACGTGGCCCCTAATCCCGCTCGAAGCAACCCTGAGAAAGATTGCCCATTATCCCTCCATACCACCCCCAAAAAAATTTTTGCTGCCTCAACACTTCAATACTATTTTGTGTTATTTTTGTTATTAATATAAAAAGACAGGAATGTCAGGCCTCTAAGCCCAAGCCTGCACATATACATCTAGATGGCCTGAAGCAAGTGAAGAATCACAGAAGAAGTGAAAATGGCCAGTTCCTGCCTTAACTGATGACATTACCTTGTGAAATTGCTTCTTCTGTCTCAGAAGCTCCCCAACTGAGCACCTTGTGACTCCTGCCCCTGTCTGCCAGAGAACAACCCCCTTTGAGTATAATTTTCCACAACCTACCCAAATCCTATAAAATGGCCCTACCCCATCTCCCTTCACTGACTCTCTTTTCAGACTCAGCCCACTTGCACCTAGGTGATTAAAAATATTTATTGCTCACACAAAGCCTGTTTGGTGATCTCTTCACATGGATGCCTGTGACATACAGCTTGCACAACTGTGAGTCAATCAAATCTTTTTTGTTCATAAATTACCCAGTCTCAGGCAGTTATTCACAGCATTGCAAGAACAGACTAATACAACAGGAAACAGAGGAAAAGTCTGGGAGAGCCGCAGAATCATCAGCTGTGCTAATTGGTGAAGATGTTTCTTTCCATTAGCCAGTCAGTAAAAACTGCTTTTTCAAATGTGAAGACAGCAGTGTAAGATTTCAAGGAAAACAAAAAATCAAGGCAGCATGACACCACCAAAGAAACTCAATAACATTCCAGTAATTTCTCCCAAAGAATTGGATATCTAAAATTTGTCTGGGAAAAAATTAAAACCATTATGTTAAGGAAGCTCAGTGAATTACAGAAAAGAAAACAAACAAATAAAAGATAAACAATTTAAAAAAAACAGAAAAACAATACATAAGCAGATGGAGAGATTCAATAAAGAGATATAAATTATATTTAAGAAAAAAATCCAAGCAAATTCCGGAGCTGAAGAATAAAAAAATTAAAAATGCTATAGAGCATATAAGTAATGGACTTGGTAAACCAAAAAAAAAAAAAATTCTGTGAAATCTGTTACAGATTGTTCGAAAATACCCAGTCACAAGCAAAAAATAAAAATAAATAAAGAATAAATATGGGATTTGTGAGACACCACCAAGAGAAATAATTTTTACCTTTTGGAAATTTCAGAAAGAGAAGAAGTAGGTGGGAGGAAGAAAGTTTTATTTAAATAAAAGATGGCTGAAAACTTCCCAAATCTGGAGACATGTACAAACCTCTTGATGAAGCTCAAATATCTATGAACAGGCTTAACTCAAAGGAGACTTTACCAAGACACATTACAAACTTTCAAAAATCAAAGACAGGAAAAATTTGAAAGCAGCAGAGAAAAGAATACACAAAGGTATTCTTGTAAAATTTCTTAGCAAAATACCTTACTGTCCAGATTAGGGTGGGATAATATATTCTAAGTGCTGAGAAAACCCTCCCCAAAATAAAAACCATCACCCAATATTTTAGGAAAAAAAATTTCCTTTAGAAATAGAAGAGATAAGACTTATCCAGACAAACAAAGCTTGAAGGAATTGCTCATGAATAGGCCTGCCTTTCAAATAGTAAAAAAAGGAATATATTCAAGCCAAAACAAAAGGACACTAATTAGTAAAAAATGCTTGTAAAGATAAATTAATAATCAAATTCACAATACTCCAAAACTACCAAGGAGGTATACAAATCACCTAGAACTTAAGCATAAAGCTTAAAATAGAAAATATTAAAATAACTATAGCTATAATAATTTTTAAAGGTTACACAATTAAAAAATATAAATTGTAACATTAAAAATATCAAATATGTAGAGGAAGTTAAAGTATAGAATTTTTGTATGCAAGCTAATTTTGTTATCAACAGAGCCTTATAACTAAAAAATATTTTCTGTAAACCTCATAATATATAAAAAGCAAAAACTCATAGTAGCTACATAAAGGATAAAGAGGAAATAATCAAAGAATACCATTATAGAAAATAATCAAATCACATATGATGACAGGAAGAAAGGAACAAAGGATCTACAAAACAGCTAAGAAACAAAGTGACAATAGTTAATCCTTATCTAACAATAATTATTATAAATATAAATAGACTAATGTCTCCAATAAAAAGACAGAGTGGATAGATGGATAAAAAATAGAGAAAAACAAGCCCCCATTATATGCTGCAAACAAGAGATTTATGTCATCTTTATAAACCCATCTAGATTGAAAGAGAAGGACTAGAAATAGAAATTTCATGCATAATTTAACCAAGACTGCAGGGGTTACTATGCTTATATCAGAAAAATAAACTTTAGTCTAAAACAGTAAAGAGATGAATGAAGTCATTATATAGTGACTACAGAGTAAATCATCAAGAGGATTTAACAATTCTCTCTCTCTCTGCCTCCTTCTCTTTCTCCCTCTTCATTCTTTCTATATATATCCATATATATAACCTTTTATATGTATACATGCATATAAAATGTATATTATGTGTAAGCATAATTTATTTACATATAAATATATATAATATCCATATATAATATATATAAAAGCAGCAAAAAGATTAACAAAACTGAATTGCTTCTCTTTTAAAAAGATAAACAAAATTGACTAACCCTTAAGTAGACTAAGGTAAAGGGAGAGAAGACTCAAATTTAAAAGATCAGAAATGAAATGGGATATATATATACACATATATATACACATAGAGAGAGAGAGAGAGAGAAAGAGAGAGAGAGAGGGAGACAGAGAGAAAGAGAAATCTATAAATCTATGTATAATTCTCTCTATATATCTATCTATATCTATACATAAATATATATCAGACATATATGTATGTATATAGGTAGATATCTATATTTAGGTGCTCTGATGTATATCTATCTATCTATGCACCACACATATATATAGAGACACATAGATAGATCTATAACTCCCTATCTATTTATATATCTCATAGCACTTAAATATAAAAATATGAATAAATTTAGGAGCTCTGAAAAATTATGTATATCTCAGAGCACCTAAATAATAAAATCAATATTAACAGATCTGAAGGAAGAAATAGATAGTTGGAGACTTCAATATCTAATTTTCAACAATAGATGTATCTTCCAGACAGAAAATCAACCAGGAAACATTGGATGTGAACTATACTTTAGACGAAATGGACCGATCAGACATATACAGATAGCACACTGAACAGCAGCAGAATGCATGTTTTTCTGAAGAGCACATGGAACATTCTTTAGGTTAGATCATACGTTAGGCCACAAAACAAATCTTAGCAGACTTTAGAAGGATGAAATAATATCAGGCATGTCCTCTGACCATAATGGTATGAAACTAAAAATCAATAATGAGGAAACCTGGACACTTTTCAAATACATGGAAATTAAACAATGTGCTCTGAAATAACTAATGGGTCAAAGAAGAAATCAAAAAATAAAATGTATCTCTGGACAAATAAAAATGGAAACACAATGTACCAAAACATAAAATACAGCAAAAGCAGTTCTGGGAGAGACATTTACAGTAATAAACACTTACATAAAGAAAATAAAATTTTAAGTAAAAAATACTTACTCTGCACCTGACGAAACTAGAAACAAAATTAACCAACTAAAGTCAATGTTGGTAGAAAAATGAAAATAATAATAAGCAGAGCATAAATAAATGAAATGGATACTAGAAAAACAAAAAAAAACTGAATTGCTTATTTTTTGAAAAGATAAACAAAATTGACAAACTTTTAAGTAGACTGAAAAAAGAGAAAGAAGACAATTTTAAAAAGTAGATATAAAATGGGATACATTCCAACTGGTAATACACAAACACAAAGTAAATTACTATGGTAAATTATATCTCAATAAATTGGATAATCTTAGAAAAAAAGATAAATCTTAGAAACATTCAAACTACCAAGACTGAATTGGAAATAAATAAAAAATTTGAACAGACCAACAATGAACAGACCAATAATGGGCATTAAAGCAATAATAAAAAAATTTCCATCAAATAAAAGCACAGGATTTGATGGCTTTCCTGGTAAATTCTACCAAATATTTAAAGAAGAATTACTTCCAATCCTTTTCAAACTTTTTCAAAAACTTGAATAGGAGATGACACTTCCAAACTCATCTTATGAGGCCAGCATTACGCTGATACCAAAGTCAGACAAGGCCACAAGAAAAAAAAAATACAAACCATTTTTTTTTGTGATGATCATAGATGCAAGTAATAAACATAATTAAACAGCACAGTGACAGGATCCTACATCATGAACAAGTGATGTTTATTCCCATGATGCAAGAATGGTTCAGCATATTAAATCAATAAATGTGATTCTCCCCATTAACAGAATGAAAGATCAAACCATATGATAATCTCAAAAATACAGAAAAAAACATTTGACATAATTCAGCATTTTATCCATAATTAACAATTCTCAACAAATTAGATACAGAAAACATATATTTCAATGAAATAAAAGCTGTATATGTATGACAAGTCCACAGCTAACATTAGGCTCATGGAATATAGCTTCCATTCTCAATATTATCAAAAAGGGTAAAATACTTAGTAATAAATTTAACAAAAATGGTGAATACTCTGTATAATTAACATGATAAAACATTAATGACACAAAATAAAGACAAAAAAATGAAAATATTCCCCATGTTCATGGATTGGAGAAATGAATATTAGCAAATTGTCTACATTACCTAAAATAATAAGATTCAATGGAATGCTTATCAAAATCTCCATGATATTGTTCACAGAAATTGAAAACGCAATTCTATAATTGAAACTACCAAAAACTGAGAATAGCTAAAGTAATATTGATCAAGAGGAGCAAAGTTGGAAACATCACAGTGCTTGATTTTTAAATTATATTATAAAGCTACAGTAATCAAAGCAGTATGGTATGGCTGTATAAACAGACACATAGACCAATGAACAGAAGAGAAAGCACAGAAATAAACTGACACATATATAGAGTTAAGTAACCTTTGACAAAGCAATGTAGAGTGCACCATGGGGAAAAGCTCATCTCTTTAGTAATTACCGTTAAAAAAAAAAAACTAGATATCCACATAGGTAAAAAAGAAACCAAAACAAAAAAATTTGTATTTGTATCTTACACCATAAACAAAAACTATCACAAAATGTGTTAAAGACTGAAACACAGAATATGAAACCATAAAACCTTTAAAAGTAAACATAGGGGAAAAGATCCATGACATTTTTTATTGCAATAATTTTTGGATATGACACTAAAATCACAGACAACAAAAGCAAAAACAAGCAAGTAAGACTAAATCAAATTGAAAACTAGCACAGTAAAGGAAATAATAAACAGAGTGAAGAGAAAACACACAGGATTGGAGGAAATATTCATAAGCTTTATGTCTGATAAGGGGATAATATCCAAAATTATAAAAAACATACAACTCAATGGTAGTTGTGGTGGTGGTGGTGATGAGGATAATAATAGCAACACGATTAAAAAATAGGCAAATGCCTGAAAGGCTTTTTACTTTTTTTCTAAGAAGACATATAGATAGCCAACACATACATGAAAAGGTGCTCAACATCACTAATCATCAGGGAAACACAAATCAAAATTACAATAACACTTCACACCTGTTAGGATGTCTTTTATCAAAAAGACAAAAGAAAACAAGTGTTGGTAAGGATGTGGAGGAAGGGATTTTCTTCCTTAAACATTGCTGGTGGGAATGTAAGTTGGTATAGCTATTATGAAAAACATTATGGAGGTTACTCAAGAATTTTTCTAAAAGATTGAATTACCATATAATTCTGAAATTACATTTCTTAGTATATAATCAAAGAATGTGAAAGCAGAATGTCAAAGAAATATCTGCACTCTCATATTCACTGCAGCATTATTCATAGAGCCGAGATAAGAAAACAACCTAATGTTCATTTATAGATGAATGGAATATTGATCAGTCAAAAAAATAAGAAAATCTTATTATGTGCAACAGCATGGATCAACCTGGCAGATTTTATGCTAAGTGAAATAAGCCAGATGTAGAAAGACAGATACTACATGATCTCAATTATATGTGGAATCTGTAAAATGGAAATCATAAAAACAGAGAGTAGGATTATGATTTCTATGGGCTGGAGGTTGGAGGAAATAGGGAGATTTTGGTTAAAAGGTATAAACTGCTTGAATTGCTGGCAAGATAGCATAATAGAAAGAGCTCCTGTCTGCAGCTCCTAGTGAGATCGACATAGAAGGCGGGTGATTTCTGCATTTCCAACTGAGGTACCTGATTTATCTCATTGGGACTGGTTGGACAGTGGCTGCAAGCTACTGAAAAGCAAAAAAAAAAAAAAAAAAAAAAAAAAGCAGGGGTTGCAATCCTAGTCTCTGAGAAAACAGACTTTAAACCAACAAAGATAAAAAGAGACAAGGGCATTGCATAATGGTAAAGGGATCAATGCAACAAGAAGAGCTAACTATCCTAAATATATATGCACCCAATACAGGAGCACCCAGATTCATAAAGCAAGTTCTTACAGACCTACAAAGAGACTTAGACTCCCATACAATAGTAGTGGGAGACTTTAACACCCCACTGTCAATAGTACGCAGATCAATGAGACAGAAAATTTACAAGGATATTCAGAACTTGAATTCAGCTCTGAACCAAGCAAACCTAACAGACATCTACAGAACTCTCCACCCCATATCAACAAAAAATACATTCTTCTCAGCACCACATTGCACTAATTGTAAAATTGACCACATAATAATTGGAAGTTAAACACTCCTCAGCAAATGCAAAAGAACGTTAATCATAACAGTCTCTCAGACCACAGTGCAATCAAATTAGAACTCAGGATTAAGAAACTCACTCAAAACCACACAACTACATGGAAACTGAGCAACCTGTTCCTGAATGACTGCTGATTAAATTATGAAATTAAGGAAGAAATAAAGATGTTCTTTGAAACCAATGAGAACGAAGACACAACTTAGAAGAATCTCTGGGACATATTTAAAGCAGTGTTTAGAGGCAAATTTATAGTGCTAAATGTCCCCAAGGGAAAGCAGGAAAGATACAAAATTGACACTCTAACACCACAATTAAAAGAACTAGAGAAGCAAGAGAAAATAACTTCAAAATCAAGCAGAAGACAAGAAATAACTAAGATCAGACCAGAACTAAAGGAGATAGAGACACAAAAAATCTTCAAAAATCAGTGAATCCCAGAGTTGGTTTTTTGAAAAGATGAACAAAATAGACCACTAGCCAGACTAATAAAGAAGAAAAGAGAGAAGAGTCAAATAGATGTAATAAAAAGTGATAAACAGGATATCACCACTGATCCCACAGAAATACAAACTACCATCAGAGAATACTATAAACAACTTTACTCAAATAAACCAGAAAATCAAGAATAAATGCAGAAATTCCTGGACACATACACCCTTCCAAGTCTAAACCAGGAAGATGTCGAATCCCTGAATAGACCAATAACAAGTTGTGAAATTGAGGCAGTAATTAATATACTACCAACCAGAAAAAAGACCAGGACCAGATGGATTCACAGCCAAATTCCACCAGAGGTACAAAGAGGAGCTGGCACCATTCCTTCTGAAACTATTCCAAACAATAGAAAAAGAGGGAATCCTCCCTAACTCATTCTATGAGGCCAGCATCATCCTGATACCAAAACCTGGCAGAGGCACAACAAAAAAAGAACATTTGAGGCCAATATCCCTGATGAACATCCTTGCAATAATCCTCAATAAAATACTGGCAAACCGAATCCAGCAGCACATCAAAAAGCTTATCCACCACCATCAAGTCAGCCTCATCCCTGAGATGCAAGACTGGCTCAACATACATACATTCATCACATAAACACAACCAATCACAAAAACCATATGATTATCTCAATAGATGCAGAAAAGGCCTTAGAAAAAATTCAACACTCCTTCATGCTAAAAATTCTCAATAAAGTAGGTATTGATGGAATGCATCTCAAAATAATAAGAGCTATCTATGACAAACCCTCAGCCAATATTATATTGATTGGGAAAAACTGGAGGCATTCCCTTTGAAAACTGGCACAAGACAAAGATGCCCTCTCTCACCACTTCTATTCAACATAGTATTGTAAGTTCTGACCAGGGCAATCACGCAAGAGAAAGAAATAAAGAGTATTCAAATAGGAAGAGAGGAAGTAAAATTGTCTCTTTTTGCAGATGATATGATTGTATATTTAGAACACTCCATCATCTCAGCTCCAAGTCTCCTTAAGCTGATAAGCAACTTCAGCAATGTCTCAGGATACAAAATCAATGTGCAAAAATCACAAGCATTTCTATACACCAATAACAGACAAAGAGAGCCAAATCATGAGTGACCTCCAATTCACAATTGCTACAAAGAGAATAAAATACCTAGTAATACAATTTACAAGGGATGTGAAGGACCTCTTCAAAGAGAACTACAAACCGCTGCTCAAGGAAATAAGAGAAGAAACAAACAAATGGAAAATCATTCCATGCTCATGGACAGGAAGAATCAATATTGTGAAAATGACCATAATTCCCAAAGTAATTTACAGATTCAATACTATCCCCATCAAGCTACCATGGACTTTCTTCACAGAATTAGAAAAAAAATACTTTAAATTTCATATGGAACCACAAACAAGCATGCATGGCCAAGACAATCCTAAGAAAAAAGAACAAAGCTGGACATATCATGCAACCTGACTTCAAACTATACTACAAGGCTACAATAACAAAAACAGCATGGTGCTTGTACCAAAACAGATATATAGACCAATGGAACAGAACAGAGGCCTCAGAAATAACACCACACGTCTACCACCTTATGATCTTAGACAAACTTGACACAAACAAGCAAATGGGAAAAGATTTCATATTTAATAAATGGTGCTGGAAAAACTAGCCATATGCAGAAAACTGAAACTGGACCTCTTACTTACACCTTATATGAAAATTAAGATGGACTAAAGACTTAAATGTAAAACCTAAACCATAAAAACCCTCAAAGAAAACCTAGGCAATACAATTTAGGACATAGGCATTGGCAAAGACTTCCTGACTAAAACACCAAAAGCAATGGCAACAAAAGCCAAAATTGACAAATGGGATCTAATTAAACTAAAGAGCTTCTGCACAGCAAAAGAAACTATCATCAGAGTGAACAGGCAACTTACAGGATGGGAGAAAATTTTTGCAATCTATCCATCTGACAAAGGGCTAACATCCAGAATCTACAAAGAACTTTAAAAAATTTACAAGAAAAAAACAAACAACCCTATCAAAAAGTGGGTGAAGGATATGAACAGACACTTCTCTAAAGAAGACTTTTATGCAGCCAACAAACATGAGTAAAAGCTCATCATCACTGGTCATTAGGGAAATGCAAATCAAAACCACAATGAGATACCATTTCACACCAGTTAGAATGGCGATCATTAAAAAGTCAGGAAACAACAGATGCTAGAGAGGATGTGGAGAAATAAGAATGCTTTTATGCTGTTGGTGGGAGTATAAATTAGTTCAATCAATGTGGAAGACAGTGTGATGATTCCTCAAGGATCTAGAAACAGAAATACTATTTGACCTAGTAATCCCATTACTGAGTGTTTACCCAAAGGATTATAAATCATTCTACTAAAAAGGCACATGCATATGTATGCTTATTGCCACACTATTCACAATGGCAAAGACTTGGAACCAACCAAAATATCCATCAACGTTAGACTGGATAAAGAAAATGTGGCACATATATGCCATGGAATACTATGCAGCTATAAAAAAGGATGAGTTCATGTCCTTTGCAGGGAGATGGATGAAGCTGGAAACCATCATTCTCAGGAAACTAACACAAGAATGGAAAAACAAACACTGCATGTTCTCACTCATAAGTGGGAGTTGAACAATGAGAACACATGGACATAGGGAGGGAAACATTACACAATGTGGCCTGTCAGGGGCTCGGGTCTAGGGGAGCAATAGCATTAGGAGAAATACCTGACGTAGATGACAGGTTGATGGGTTCAGCAAACCACCGTGACACATGCATAACCATGTATCAAACCTGTACGTTCTCACATGTACCCCAGAACTTAATGCATAATAATAAAAAAGGTATAAACTTTCAGATATAAAATGAGTATGCTCTAGAAACCTAATATACAGCATTATGACCATAGTTTGTAATAATGTGTTTGTATTCTATACTTGATATTTGCTTAGACGGTAGACCTTAAATATTTTTAACACACACACACACACACAGAAACATAACTATGTGAAATAACAGATATGATAATTAACATTGTTGTGATTGTTTTATAATGTGTAGTATATATATACCAAAACACCAGTTCGTTCACCTTAAATATACATAATATTTGCTAATTATACCCCAATACATCTGAAAAAGTAAGATTACATTTTAAAAAGATTGGAAGAAGAGATATATCCAAAGGAAGCAGGAAGCTGTGATACTGGTATAGTTACACACACACACACACGGGAAAGGAAAAGTCTGCATAAGTATTTACTGCAAAAATCAAATGCAAAAGTAGAAGACTGAGATAAAAGAGTTGGAAATAAATAAAACAGTGAAACGTCTTGGAACTAGGATTCTTTTCCTGTAATGTGAAAGCAGTGTGGAATGGAGCAATACTTCCAACATTGCTCTAGAGAGATGATTTGAATCAATAATAACTTTCTGGCTAATGCCTTTCTTTTAAATAAGAACAACAGTATTTACTAGGAATACACCTAACCCTCCACCCTCTATTGCCACAAATATCTGCCCCTGTAATTTGGGGAACTCAGAATTAGAGAAAAATATATCTAAAAAGCAAAACATATAAATAAAGCTAATAACTATTAAGTATGACTTATCTAGACCCTTACCTAAATAAATATACCCTATAGAAACAAAACTAATATATACATGTAAATCTCTATGTTTCATATGTAGTTGGATCACAAAGAAAGTAAGAAAAATGTTTGGCAATACTTAGAAATGATACTTTTTTTGTGCAAGGATTTGTTGGATTCATGCTATCTTACAGGAGATGTTTCATAATTTAATTAAATCAGCTGTATCAATTGCCTTTTATCGTTCCCTCACTTCAAAGCAGTTTCTGTCTCCCATATTGACAGCAGTGCAATTCACAAATCTTCCCATTTTGAGGATATAAGGCACAACATATAGAGAAATGTTTCCCAGCATTAAGGTATTAGCCAGAAGAAAACATATTTATGATTATGCATTTCTCTTGGATAAACTGAGTCCTGGCTATCTAATGACAGAAATATGTTATACACTTTAATATCCATAATATTTTGCATGTATTTGTAAAATGTGTGGCCCTTTTTGAGACTCTGATCACAGCCTCTCTTGCCTGCTGTAAGGACACTGCTGTTCCACCACCCAAGCACACATTGTTTATGGCATAAACTGACTTGTGAACATGGAATAATTCAATTAATATTCCTCTCATAAGGATTATACTTGTAAGAGTAACTTACATACACATAGGTCACCGAATATTGAATGAGTTAGCACTAATCACTAAATATATATCTGTGTGTTTTTGACTCCTTATAGCTTCTTAATTTCCTAAAGTTAATTAATATTAATTAATAATTCTGTACATTCTTTATTTTGATAATTTTTACCTGCATTGTTGTTCTGTATTTTGTTTTACTGCATTGCAATCTAAATCTATTTGACCACTAGTCTATTATAAATTTACCCTAATAAAACCCTCAGGTAATGGTATCCTAGTCAACGTTTAACAACCATCTTTCTCAAAAGAATGTTTCAATATTTACAGACTTTGCCAAAATCTGTTGCATAAATAATCTCACCATATCCCATTTCAAGCTATCTGGGTAACATCCCTAAATGAGAACTTGCAAAGAGATAGTAAAAAATGGCTGTTTGCAGCTCATACTAGCCAACTTCAGTACAGCACTATTTTGTCCATTCTGCATAATATTACCAGAAAAATGTCATCATTGGCTTCACTTGGATATTAACTCTTTTTCTTATAAAATCATTTTGACTATAGTAATTTTCTGAATAACTCTTCATTTATAGGATGACTGGAAAACCTCACAGATAAAAGTACTATATTGTTCCACTGAAGCAGGTCAAGTACTGGGATGTGGAAAATGACAGACTCATCTATAGCTGCAAGACAGTGTTGTGAAGTGGAATAAGTCCAGATTATGGAGACAAAATTAGACTTAAATTATGATTCTGCCTCATCTTTGAATCTGTTTCTTCATCTGGAAAATAACAATTCTCATTCTTAACTTACAATTTTCCTGTGAAAATTAAAGTTGTTAAAGGTAAATTTAATTCTATCTTTTATTATATGCTGTGGGTACTGAATGATGTCCACACATGCAGGTAAAATTGTGTTGAGATTTGCCTGAAGTTACTAGGAAATAATTATTATTGTAAAGTGGAATAGAAAAGAGTGTGGCATTTTATAAATTCTGACAGGAAGGTAAAATGAGGTGAGTAAAAAAAGAAGAGTTAAATGATACAGAAATATTCCAATTCTGTAAGTCAGTATTTGAGAGAGCTATTAAGATAGGTCCACAGACACTGGGCTAAATATCTAGGGAAGACCTAAGACACATAGTTGACTCTTGAACAATGTGAAGATGAGAGGTAATGACTCCCCATGAAGTTGAAAATCCATGTATAACTTTTGACTTCCCAAAACTTTACTAATAATTCATTGTTTACCCAGAAGCCTTACCAATAACATAAAAAGTCAATTAGCCATATATTGTATTATTACCATAAAGTAACTTAGACAAAAGAAATGTTAAGAAAATCAAAGAAAGAGAAGATACATTGCATTCGTCCATTTTCACACCACTATAAAGAATTACCAGAAACTGGATAATCTATAAAGAGGCTTAACTGACTCACAACAGTTCCTCAGTCTTATCAGAAAGCATGGCTAGGAACCCTCAGGAAACTTACAATCAGGGTAGAAGATGAAGGGGAGGCAAGCAGGTCTTACATGGTAGCAGGAAGTGGGGGGATGTATTAGTCTGTTTTCATGCCACTGATAAAGACATACCCAAGATTGGACAATTTACAAGAGAAAGAGGTTTAATTGGAATTAAAGCTCCACGTGGCTGGGGAAGCCTCCCAATCATGGCGGAAGACCAAGAGAAGCAAGTCACGTCTTGGATGGCAGCAAGCAATGAGAGCTTGTGCAGGAAAACTCCCCCTTATAACAACCATCAGATCTCCTGAGGCTTACTCATTATCACAAGAACAGCACAGGAAAGACCTGCCCTCGTGATTCAATTACCTCCTGCCAGGTGCCTCCCACAACATGTGGGAATTAAAGATGAAATTATGGTAGAGTCACAGCCAAACCATATTATTCCACCCATGGCCTCTCCCAAATCTCACATCTTCACATTTTAAAACAAATCATGCCTTCCCAACAGTTCTCCAAAGTCTTAATTCATTTCAGCTTTAACTCAAAAGTTCACATTTCAAAGTCTCATCAGAGACAAGGCAAGTCCCTTCAGCCTATAAGCCTTTAAAATCAAAAGCAAGTTGGTTACTTCCTAGATTCAATGGGGGTACGGGCATTAGATAATTACAGCCATTCCGAATGGGAGAAATTGGCCAAAACAAAGGGGCTGCAGTCCCCATGCAAGTCCAAAGTCCAGCAGGGCAGTCAAATCTTAAAGCTTGAAAATGATGTTTGACTCTGTCTCGCATCCAGGGCATGCTTATGCAAGAGGTGGATTTCCATGGTCTTGGGCAGCTCTGCCTCTGTGGCTGGTATCCCTCCCAGCTCCTTTCAAGGGCTGGTGTTAAGTGGCTGCAGCTTTTCCAGTCACATAGTGCAAGCTGTTGATGGATCTATCACTCTGAGGTCTGGAGGATGGTGGCCCACTTCTCATAGTTCCACTAGGCAGTGTCCCAGTAGGGACTCTGTGTGGGGACTTGGGCCCCACATCTCCCTTCCGCACTGTCCTAGCAGAGGTTCTCCATGAGGGCCACTCCCCTGCAGCAAACTCTGACTTGACAACCAACCATTTGTATACACCCTCTGAAATCTAGGTGGAGGTTCCCAAACCTCAATTATTGACTCCTATGCACCTGCAAGCTCAACACCACATGGAAGTGGCCAAGGCTTGGGGCTTGCACCCTCTGAAGTGATGGCCTGAGCTCTACATTGGCCCCTTTTAGCCATGGCTGGAACAGCTGGGATACAGGGCACCAAGTCCCTAGGCTGCACACAGCATGAGGACCATGGATCTGGACCACGTAGCCACTTTTTTCACCTAGGCCTCCAGGATTGTGATGGGATGGACTGTGGTAAGTACCTCTGACATGCCCTGGAGACATTTTCCCCATTGCCTTGAGGATTGACACTTGGCTTCTCATTACTTATGCAAATTTCTGCAGCTGGCTTGAATTTCTCCTCAGAAAATGAGATTTTCCTTTCTATTGCATTGTCCAGCTGCAAATTTTCTGAACTTTTGCATTCTGCTTCCCTTTTAAACCTGAATGCCTTTAACAGCACCAAAGTTACATCTTAAATGCTTTGCTGCTTAGACATTTCTTCTGCCAGATATCCTAAATCATCCCTTTCAAGTTCAAAGTTTCACAAATCTCTAGGGCAGGGGGAAAATGCTAACAGTCTCTTTGCTAAAACATAACAAGAGTCACTTTTGCTCCAGTTCTCAACAAATTTCTCATCTCCATCTGAGACCACCTCAGCCTGGACCTTATTGTCCATATGACTATCAGAATTTTTATAAAGCCATTCAACAATTCTTTAGAAAGTTCCAAACTTTCCCACATTTTCCTGTCTTTTTCTGAGTTCTCCAAACTGTTCCAATATCTGCCTGTTACCCGGTTCCAAAGTCACTTTCACATTTTCAGGTATCGTTTTAGCAACACCCCACTCCTGGTACCAATTTAATGTATTAGTTTGTTTTCATGATGTTAATAAAGGCATACCTAAGACTTGGCAATTTACAGAAGAAAGAGGTTTAATTGGACTTACAGCCCCACATGGGTAGGGGAGCCTCAGAATCATGGCAGAATGCAAGAAGGAGCAAGTCACATCTTACATGGATGGCAGCAAGCAATGAGAGCTTGTGCAGGAAATCTCTCCCTTACAATAACCATCAAATTTTGTGAGACTTACTATCACGAGAACAGCATGGGAAAGACTTGCCCCCATGATTCAATTACCTCCCACTGGGTCCCTCCTACAACATGTGGGAATTCAAGATGAGATTTGGGTGGGGACACTGGTAAACCATATTGGGGGGATATAGCACACTTTTAAACCATCAGATATCATGAGAACTCACTCACTATCATGAGAACAGCCAGTGGGAGGTCTGCTCCCATTATTCATTCACCTCCCACAAGGTTCCTCTCTCAACATGCGGAATTACAATTTAAGATGAGATTTAGGTGGTTACACAAAGCCAAACTATACCGTACATTTACAGTACTGTATTGTATTCATGAATGCCATAGATTTACATTATCTACTTACAGAATGAATTGTCTGGAATGGCTGGCAACCATAGCTGCAGAACTCAATCTGCAGTACCTATCAATCAATTCATCTACCTTATAATTCCATTCACAGTACTAAACATTCTCATTATGTAAGTTTAAAAAATACAAGGGAGAAAAAAATAATAAATATAAAAAGCAAGTTTTTACTTAATACCTTTCTTCTTATCCCATTTATTCTACAAGAAGAAATAAAATTCTAATCAGCTTTTAGAAATGCATTATAAAAAATAATCAAATTACACCCCTCTTCTTTAAAATATGAATATATATTTTTGGGAGGATATATTTTAGTGAAAAAGAGAAGATTAGAACTAATTAGACTGTAGATTCAAATCTCTCACTACAATATGTATGAATAGCTATGTGATCTGGACATATTTGCTTATCTGTAAATTAGGAGCAAGTTTTACATAAGGATTAGTTTTAATATCATAAATAAATTATCTGATACACTATTAGAAATGACTGCTCACAAATGCTAGTTTCCTTACATTATTTTTCCCCTCGTTCTGCCTCTCTTCTTTCTTGCCACCTTCCAAACAAAACATGTAGTAAATTGTAGATTTCATCCTTTACACAGTTGGAAAATCAAGTGGTGTGACATCAAGTATACTGTCCATTAAACAAATATAGATTGGTTTAGATCCACCCCGCTTCAACAGAAACGGATGTGTCTGTAAGCTCTTTAATGGCCAATTAATTCCAAATGAGCATAAAAACGCTTCCTTGACCAAAAGCTTAAAAATCTAGGAGTATTGCTAGTAAATGGTTAGCCTTTTGAAAATATTGAATTTTACATTCTTAGTATTATTTTACTGAACTTAACATTTTTATTTAGCAAAATGCTTCCTTCAGGCCCATTAATATTTATAACATAAAAAAATTCATTAAACTTAAATTAGATATTTAGTTATATGTGTTTATAATGGTGCTATTATTAAGTGTTTATGGTGACTCTGTGTCATTAACTCTAATGCCAGCTCTGGATTATCAATCATGTTGAAAAATAGAGTTGGGCCAGGTGTTTTTTTTTTTTTGGAAGATAGACAAGGAATGGTGTTTGAAAATGTTAATGGTATGGACCTTCTACAAGAAGGTATGGAATAAGTTCTGGCTCAGTAGAAGCAGTCTTTCATGATAAAGTTTTTGATGAAATGTATTACAAAGTAACTGAATAATTCCTACTATCTGATAGGACCTATGTTTCCTGATTAAAAACAAACAAACAAAAAAATGGAACACTATTTTCATCTGTACCTGTCCAATCCCCTGTCGCAGTAATTGACAGGACATTCAAAATGATATAGAAAAATACTTATCACCAGGTGTGGTGGCTCATGCCTGCAATCCCAGCATTTTGGGAGCCTGTAGCAGGCAGATCACTTGAGCTCGGAGGTTTGAGACCAGCTTGGGCAATATGGTGAAACCTCATGTCATATATTTATATATTTATATATATATATATATATATATATATACATACACACACACACACACACATATATATATACACACACACATATATATATATACACACATATATATATCCAAACCTTGTGTCATACAATTATATATATATAGCCAGCCAGGTGTGGTGGCATGTGCTATAGTCCCAGCTACCTGGGAGGCTGAAGTGGGAGGATCACCTGAGCCTCAGAGGTAGAGATTGCCTGCAGTGAGCTGTGATCATGCCACTGCACCCCAGCCTGGGTGACAGAGTGAGACCCTTTCTCAACAAACAAACAAACAAACAAAAAACTAAAAGAAAGAGAAAGAATGGAAAAAAAAGAAAGAGAAAAAGAAAAATACATATTATTCTCTTTCTTAAAAAAAAAAAAAATCTTTCTTTAGCTTTAGCTTCATAGTTCTTTAAGGACATCCAGTGTCTGCTCCCACTACTATTTTTTCACACTATAAACTTCAATGATTTGAATCTACTATTTGCATTTTTAAATTATTTTGATCTATTGCATCCAAAATTTTTCACATGATCATTCCTCTGCTTGGAACATTCTTTCAATCTCTATTTTATCTGGCTAATTTTCTGACTTTATTTCTTGCTTTTAGTGCCATTTATTCTAGAATATCTCCAACTATCCCAGGTGAAAAGATGAATTGTTCATGCTATGTATTTTGACAATACCTCATACTACCATTATCATAGACTATTTCACACTTTATTATAATAATGTATTAGTATTTGTTTCCTATTAAATTTTAAATGCCACAAGATCTTGGAAAAGTGTTTCATTCATTCTTATATTGCTGAGATAGGCCTAGCCCAGTGTTTGACACAAACTATAGACTCACAAATAAATAATGGAGACTTCTGATCCAAATAACATGTCACAGACATGTTTTTCCTGGGCCATAGACAACCAAAGATGAACTCAGAAAGGTTTCAAAAGGAAGGTATATTGGTTAGGGATCCCAGGACAAGAAATGAACACACAAACAAGAAAACCAACAACAAAAAACATGGTACAAGTTTCTTACAAGTCTCTACCCAACAGAAGAACTGACCAGGTTTGGCTTTCCTCACTCCCAAACTACTAAAAGAAGGCAGACCAAGTAGGCTCATTTATTTCTCCCCATCCTACACTTCCACCCCCACTCAAGGTCAAACAGGAAGGAATTCAGTTGCCAACACCAGGCAAGCAAGGTAGAATTGTCAAAAAATAATCAATTGGAATACATCCTAATAAAAGAACACTAGCAGTGGCTCACACCTGTAATCTCAACACTTTGGGAGGCTGAGACCGGTGGATAGAGTGAGTTCAGGGGTTTGAGACAAGCCTGGGAAATATGGTAATACCTTGTCTGTACAAAAAATACAAAATTTAGCCAGGTGTGGTGGCAAGTTGTTGTAGACCCAACTACTGTGGAGGCTGAAGTAAGAGTATCACTTGAGCCTGGACGGTGTGGGTAGCAGTAAAACAACATCCCACTACTGTACTCCAACCTGGGTGACAGAGCTAGACCCTGTCTAAAATAAAATAAAATAAAATAAAATAAAGTAAAATAAAGCCACTAGGAGAAATATTCTCTTTTCCTATTGGGTCTGATGCTTTCCTTTCCCACCCAAAGACCAAGCAAAGCTCAGAAGCATCCACAGGAGTGACTCTGCTACAAAACATTGCCAAGGAAGTGCTCTTTGTACCCATGGGTTAGAGATTGCCTTCTCTCACCTAGTAGCACCAGACAGCCCAGCCAAAAGAAGATTCTTCTATCCCCTCAAGTAGCACCAACAGGAAAATAGGAGCTCCATTAGCATGAGATAAAGAAAGCAGATAAAATAGTACTTCAAAGACTGAAAATGACATTGGCATTGGAAAAAACAACTCACAAGATAAAGCCAAGACGTACGTGCAAAACCTAAACAGGGCGACTTCCTGCTAAAGCTTTAAGTAGAGCCAAAAGTCTCCTATCATAATAGACTAAATATCTACCATACAAATCATTTTAATAAGAATTAGGAAAAATCAAAATTGAATGAGCAAAAGCAATCAACTCATGCTAACACCAAGATCTTTTAAAATGCTTGAATTTTCAGACCAAGATTTTAAAGCAGCCATCATAAACAAAATTCAGTAGGCAATTTCAAATTCTCTTGAAATTGTGAACCCTGAAAATCTGAGACAGGCCTCAGTTAATTTATTTATTTCATCAAAGTTGAGGATGTCCACCTGTGACTGCATTGGAGGGTCTTGATGACATGTGCCCAAGGTAGTTAGAGCACACCTTGGTTTTATACATTTTTGGGAGACATGAGGCAATCAGATATGGATTTATCTCAGTGAGCAGAGGGGTAACTTTGAGTAGGCTGGGAGGTAGGTTTGCCCTAAACAGTTCCCAGCTTGACATTTCCCTTTAGCTTAGTGATTTCGGGGGCCCAAAATATATTCCTTTCACAAAATAAATAAAAAGTTAGAAAAATCTAGCAAAGTAATAGAAGTTATAACAAAGCAAGTGAAAGTATACAATTGAAAAGGACTACAGTGCCAAAACAGTTTTAATAAAGACATTTGATGGGTGGACTTAGGAGTAAAGTGGAGAAAATAAACTGATAAAATCAGTAAACATAAAGAAAAACCAATAGAGTTTACCAAATCTGAACAAACAAAGAGAAAATGAACTGGGAAAAAAAAAGCAACAGAGCCTCAGAGACCTGCGGAACAGGAAAAACAGCCAAAAATCAAACCTCAATATCAGAGTTTAAGAAGGCAAGAAAAAAGACAATGGGACTGAAAGAATATTCAAGAAAATAATGGCTTAAGACTTGCCAAATTTGGCAAAAACATAAATCTACATATGAAAGAAGCTGAGCCAAACCCAATAGAATAAAGTTAAAGAAATATATATTTTAAGACACATAATAATTAATTTCTGAAGGCTACAGGCAAAGAAGACACGATGAAAGCCAACAGAGAGTAAAGACACATTACTTATAGAGAAAAGTCTATTTGAATGACAGTGAATTTCTTATCTGAAACTATGGAGGCCAAAGGAATTGACATAATATGTTCCAAGTGTTCAATAAAAAAGATTTGCTATCAATTTTTATTTAGCAAAACTGTTTTTCAGGAATGATGAGAAAATAAAGACATTATCACATGAAGAAACAGAATATGTAACTATTAAGAAATGTCTAAACAAAGCTCTTCGAAACAGAAAGGAAAAGAAAAATAAAACAATCTTAAAGTATTAGGAAAAATAAAAATCATACACATGTGAGTAAATAAAATAGACTATATTTTTCTTACTTTTTCTAGAGACAAAGAGATGTAATGCCATCTGATACAACAATATTTAAAAGTAAGGAAGATAAAGAAAGATGAATAGAAGTAAGGCTTTCTCATTTTATTTGAAGTTGTACATTTTGATTTTAGTACTTTGATAATCACATATATATGGAAACATTTAGAGTAACCACTATGAAAATTATCAAAAGTAATACATCTAAATACATTATAAATAAGTAAAAAAATAAATAAAAATAAAATCCTAAAAAATGGATACATAATGCACAGAAAGGCAAGGTAAAACAGAGAAAATAAAGAGAAAATAATTAATACAATGCAGAATTAATCACTAATAGATAAATAACTACCTTTAGTATAAATGGCCTAAAATAACAATTATAAAGCATAGATTCAGAGTGGATTGAAAAAATAGGTCCCTACTATATGCTGTGTAAAAGTATCCATCTTATTAACAACATATAATCTCCCAAACAAAATCTTCAGATCCAGATGCTTCAAAATATTTCAACAAGAATTATATCAACTGTGCAAAATCTATTCCCGAAAATGAAAAAAAGAAGAACATAATCTAAAACAGAAATGCCCAACTAAAATTCTATACCAGTAAAAATATTATGTATAAACAACAAAATAAAGACATTTTCTGCAGAATCAAAGCTGAAAGTAATCATTTCTAGCATAGCTAAAATATAAAAACAGCTAACAGTTCTTGAGTTAAAGAGTAACATTCTCGATCAAAACAGGGTCAAGCAAGAAGAAAAGAACACAATAAAAGTGTAAGTAAATGAGTAAATATTAAAATATATTTTATCATCTTTATAATATAACATCTGTGTATGCATAAACATACATTTTTTTGAAAGTTTAATTATTGAAAGCAATAATAATAAACCTTTGGTTTCAGAGCAGACATAAAAGTGGAATAATAGTGAGAATGTAAACTATGATAGAGATAAATAGAATTGTATTGTTACTATTTGTTTCTACATTGTGGAGTAGATTATTATTTAAAGGTACGTTGTGATAATTTAAGTCTACATATAATATTTCAAGTAATCAGAAAACAAAGATGTAGAGAAAAGCAGGAAATAGATAAGATGAAATAGAATTTCAATAACTAAAAACTAAAAATTACTTTACTCAAAGCAAGACATGAAGGTAAGGGAGAAAAAGATAGCAGATGAAGAGTGAGGAGAACAGATAGCAAGACCTGTATGTAACACAGCTAAACAATAACTATTATTGAACATAAGTGGAATAAATACTGCACTTAAAAGCTAGATATTGTTAAACAGCATAAAAAAGCAGGACTTTTATTTATAATACAATATATTTTACTACATATTGTTTATGCCAAACATGCTTTTAATATTCAGCAAAAGAAGGGTTGAAAATAAAAGGATAGGGAAAATATCACATAATCATTAAACAGAAGAAAGGGAAATAAGATACAAGTATGGGATTATGAGAAAGTAGAAACTGGAGGGTGAAATTACTGAATTTGTGTACTGTGATCATGTAAGAGGAATGTTAAGATGAGAAGGAAGCTTAAAAAGGAGGTGTTGCAAAGTAGCTGTGAAAAACAATACAAGCAAGAAAAATACATGAAGTTCTTAAATTTGTATTGCACAATAATATAAATATAAAAATTAGCATTACATTGTTTTTATTTTAAATTTAACTGAATGACAAAAGTTGCTCCTTTTCTTTACATATTCTCACAGAGTATTTCTCACAGATTTTATTCAGTTGAGATGAACAATTTTCAATTATTTCTTATCATTGTGGAATGAATGAAACTTTTCAGTTGCAAGAAAATCAGGTTCATCATCTATATGAGTATGATATTTAATAGAAATAAAATTACTTTTATTTTGTGGTTGAGTGTGATTTATAAAAAGAGACCTCACGTTTCTGTACAAGACAGTACTTGGCACACAGTTAAGAATTCTATAAATATTTGAGATTTTCAATTTAATTTCAATTCTCTTATGAAATTCCCAAGATCTGATTTAATAACCCCTTGATACCATGATCACTACTTATTAAAATATATACTATGTTTTTCAAGTTTACAGTAGAAATTCAACTAAAATGTCATTAAAACAAATAGATGGATTGATGTAATGTAGTACAATTGTAATGGAAAGTGAAAAATCATGAATGAAGAATAATCAAAACCATTAAAAATAACTGATTTTTATGTGGAGATTATATTAAGTTCCCACAAAACTTTCTTTACTCTTAAGATTAATGACCATGTGCAAGTAGTCTCCCCTTGTTCAATTTCACTTTCCATGGTTTCAGTTATCCAAGGTCAGTCATGGTTTACAAATAACTGAATGAAACATTCTAGAAATAAACAATTCATACATTTTAATTCATGCACTGTTCTGAGTAATGTGATGAAATCTCATGCTGTTCCTCTCTATCCTACCTAGGATGTGAATCCTCCCTTTCTCCAGTGTGTCCACACTGTCTACTTTACCCACCTATTAGTAACTTAGTAGGCTGCTCATTTTTATCAGGTCTACTGTCATTGTATCACACTGCAGTTTGAGATGTGACACCGCTGGTATCACAGTGCAGGAAAAGTACTTAGTTAAGATGGAAAAGACATTAAATTTGTGGGTAGAAGACATGAACAGAAACGTGTATAGTTGATACTATACAAGGTTTCAGACGTCAACTGGGAGTCTTGGAACATATCTTCTGTTGATAAGCAGGGACAAGTCTCCAGTAATCTCTTTACGTTTGTGATACTTTTGTAATACTTACTATAAAATGGTAATTATGACTTGAAGAAACATAATAACCCATTTACGACTAAAATACTACCTGTTTTACTATGATACTATTTAACATGGAGAATTCCGGAAGATAATATTGTTTGTATACCTTGTGTCATTAAATAATACTGATTATTTTAGAAAGAGAATGTCTTGAACAGTTATAATTTCATTCCATAATGCTGTCTTCATAGACAAATATAAATGGATTATATTTGAGTTTTGTAGAAGACTAAGTGACATTTTAAATCAGACCACAATACACTAGAAAACTAAAAGCAGTAGTGAAAACTATTAAAAAATAAGTTTTTACTGGCTTTTTAGAGTTTTTAACATATTATTTTTTAAATTTCTTCCATACCAACAGCATTTCAATTTCCTTATTATTTTCTATAAACTTTCTATTAAGATAATAAAATGATCTATTAAAATCTGAGAAATTCTATGTATTTAACGTCTACCAATGTTCTCTGTAATACCACAAAACAGGAATATGTGTATAAAAGTACATTTTAGCCATAACCTAACACACGAATGCATACACACATACAAACAAAAAAAGATCATCATAGAAGAAAGCAAGCTATTAATGAAGTGAATAGACTATGATCCTACCAAAGTAATTAATTTCTAATAGAAAATTGAGGAGGAAAGAGTGACTGTAATGATTTTTACAGCTTCACTGAGGTGTAAGTTGCAAACCATAAAATGATCCCGTTTTAATTATATACAGTTTAATGACTTTTAGTAAATGTATTGAGTTTTACTGCTATCCTCATAATCTAAATTTATATCATTTCCATACCCCCACAAAAAATATGCTGCCCATTGTCCATCAGCCCCTATTCTCCCCACTGCCCAGACCATTGCCAGTCCACTTTCTGTGGTATAGATTTATCTTTCCTCAATTCCTTGTATGTATGGCAATATGTAATCTTTTGCAACTGTTTTCTTTATCTTTGCATAACATTTTAACAAATGTATCCATTTTTATGTGTACCAGTATTTTCTCCCATTTTATTTTCAAATATTAATCCATTGTATGGACAAATCATAAAATTAGTATCCATTTGTTTACACTTTGGACCATTATAAATAATATTGTTATGAATATTTACATCTCAGTCTTTGTAGGAGATATGTTTTTTTTTCTTTTAGGTAAATACCTAGAAATGGAATTCCTATGTCTTATAAAACTCTGTTTAACATGTTAAAAAATTGCCAAACTGTTTTCCAAAGTGGCTGCACCATTTTACACTTCCAGAGACAATATATGATGGTTTCAGTTTCTTCTCATTGTCACCCAAATTTGTTATTGTCTGTCCTTTTTTAATATAGCCATTCTTGTAGATACAGTCATTCTAAAAATGTAGCCACTATAGAGAGAGTCAAGCACCATTGAACTATATAATGTCAAGCCATATTATGTGTTACTTTTCTCTATTTGATAGCTCGTATTTGGCTTTTAACATATAAAACAAAATAAAACAGTTTTTATCCAAGTTTACTACTTCTACTCTTAACCATATGCATCTATAGAGGCAAGTTTTCAGAGATAAATGTCAGACAGTATGCTTTGCTGACAATACTTTGCTTGGTAACTACACATAAGGCTACTAATCTCTCTTATGTTGCTATAAAAATACACAGGCTGTGTTCTGATCAGTTTGCAGGATGGACAGTACATTAGGGCCAGATGGATAGCACTCAAGGGGACATATGTTGTTCATCAAGGAATACAGGTAATTATGTTTCTAGTAAAGTCTTTTAAACAGTTGGAGTTGAGCTTCTGCCCTGTTTTTCCAAATCTGAAGCTCCAAATTTCACATATAAAAACCTTAACGTTTAAAACTCTTGTAGCAGCTATATAAAAGTTGGTTTTATAAGAGGAATGTCCATAGTCATTAATTGCTGGCAGTGACATCTTCTCATAAGTTATATATGCATCTTGTATATAAAGTTGCCTATTAGTACTACCTAAGCACTTTACAGATATTTGACGAGCCAACTTGCATCATTTCCCTTTTATTTGTCTTTAGATTTTCACACTTTAAAGACTGCTGCATGTATCAAAATAGAGATAGTAGTTGGTTAACATAATTAGACCACTCTAACATTATCTATGATCTCTTATTTTTTTAGAAGAGCCACAAGTTTTTCAGTTTTTGATATTCTAGGGCTCTGAAACATTGTTGATAGGTAGAGATGCAGAATAATCTTTTATTATTATTTCATTCTGTCAACTACTTGAGTATCTACTATATGCTGGGTACTGTCCAAGATACTTGGGCAAAAGTACTGTGTTCACGTTTTCTTACACAGTAATGTTGTTTTTGTAAAGCTCGTAACAGTGCTTCAGGCATGAGATATTGTGACTGGTATACAGATGGTAAAAATGAAGGTATGAACAATGTTCAGATTAAAGGTATATTCATACCGATACTAATTAAATGTCCTATAGTTGTTATTTGGGAAGTTGACATTGGAAAAGCAAGCCAGATATGTAAAAAGACACACACACACCCCAATAATTTATATACTGGAGATATAAAATAGTAGTTATTATCAAATTAGAGAAACTAGGGAGCAGTGCTAAGTTCTGTCAAGAAGAACAAGATTAAAAAATTTATACTAAAAGCCATTGAACAAATTAGAAATAGATCTATAGCTTCATATCTAAAAAATTTATAGACTATAGGCCGAATTTGTAAAATAAAAAGCACTACGATGAAAATCTAATCTCCTGCTTACCTTAGCAATCAGTTTATGATGCAGTTACTTCAGAAATTGAACATTCTGTTTCACATATAAAAACTAGGTAAATAGTCTGTTTTTGCACAATCCTTGTCACCTGCTATCAAAAATAGAAAAACAATCTTCTTACAACTGTTAAGCTGTAAACTCTTTTAAGTTAGGAGACAGAAAATATTTATCTTTTTCACCTCCAAATCTAGAATTTGTTGACATATTTTAAGAACTTAATAGGCACTTACTGATTTATAGAAATGTGAAGTTTCAATTTCTTTTTAATTCTTCATAATTTGACCAGCCTCCTAGCACCTTTCATATACATAGCTGTAATACCAAGAAGAAGAACAAACTTGTCAAATACATGAAGATTGCTTAGAGGTAGCTCTCTCTCTACATATATACATACATATATATACATATGTATACGTATATATACATATGCATATGTATATATACGTATATATACATATACATATGTATATATATACGTATATATACATATGTATATTATATATACATATGTATATATAGATACATACATATATATACATATGTATATATACATATATGTATATATACATATGTATATATACATACATACATACATATGTATATATACATACATACATATATATGTATATATACATACATACATATATATGTATATATGTAAACACGTGTATATAGCCATATATATGTGTGTGTGTGTGTCTGTGTGTATATATATATAAAATTTATATCGCCAATTTAGGCCAAATAATTTCACACTGCAAGAAAGCACAAGTATTTTATTATTTAGCAGTCTACTCTGTGACTTTCAATATGCTAAATAGTTAAGAAAGAAAGAAATGTACTTTCGTTGAATGTTAGGTTCACAGACACAATATGTAACCTTTTTTTTTTTTTTTTTTTTGAGGCAGAGTCTCACTCCATCACCAGGCTGGACTGCAGTGGTGCGATCTCAGCTCACTGCAACCTCTGCCTCCCAGGTTCAACAATTCTCCTTCCTCAGCCTCCCTAATAGCTGGGACTACAGGCTTCCACCACTACACCAAGCTAATTTTTGTATTTTTAGTAGAGACAGGGTTTCACCATGTTGGCCAGGAAGGTCTTGATCTCTTGACTTCGTGATCCACCCGCCTCGGCCTCCCAAAGTTGCTGGGATTACAGGCGTGAGCCCCCGCACCTGGCCTGTACCCTAAATTTTAAAGAAAATTGATGAAGATCACAACGTAGAGCACTTTGTTTCTAACAAGCAAAACAATGTGGACATCTCCAAAAGGATACAGATGTCAGACATTAATAACAACCAGTGTGCATTTCCATGGTCCAGTAGTTATCAGTACTTGATTTCAAGAAAATCACGTTCCTCCTACAACCTTTTCAGTGTATCTGTGTAAACTTGACAGTAACTTTAAATCTTCTTGACAACTACTTCCCTTTTCTTTCAGTGGTCAGTCAGTTGCAGTTCAAATAGTATCACACAGAAAGGTAATTCCCAATTTCTCTCATTCTTTAAACTCAAATGCAGTCATTTAGAACACAGCTAAATGTTGGATCAGAAATGCTCAATCTTCCCAAATGCATATACAATCAGCTGAATAAGTAACTAGAAATGCAGTAGAAAACAGTGAATCCATTTCATTTTTGACATAAAAATCACCTTGACTTTTAAATTGTTCTAGACATTATTGTTTAATAGTGGAGGAGAAGGAATTTCTTCTGTGATAGGAGAGTAGATTGAGATTACACAATTAAAGATAAAATGAAGACAAATAGCTCAACTTAGGTTAGGACTTACTGCAAGAATGAATATGACATATGATTATTAATGTTCAGAGAATTTTACATTGCTAATATTTTGCAAAAAATTCTGGCAGTAAAAATGGAAATTTCCAGTATATCCTCCTTAATGAGGTAATTGTGTAATGTGTGTATGAGATATTTCAAAAAGAATTACAAAATCCCAATATATACCTATCACTTTGGTAGATGTATAAGCTCATTTTAAAATCTGTATAAACAAATCACTGTTCAATTTGGTTAGCTATAAAAGTGGATGTGGTTTAATATATTCGTTGAAATAGAATAGCTTTGCATTCTGTATCTCCAATTTGTTAGATGAAAAGTTTTGGTCAATTCTCTTAAATATTTGATCATGAGATGTAAAATAGGCAGAGATACTTCCTACGCATTGTGTCAATCACACATAAAGAACACAGTATAGTCCAAAAATAAAAACCTAATGTACTATACTAACATTTCCTTGTACCCTTCTTTGCCATTCCAAACATTTATACATGGCTCATGCTGTTTCCATCATCTGCATAGTATATCTTTCCATCTCATTATTTAAATTTTCCTTGGGAAATAATGTTGTTTTGCAGTGCTGAATTCTCCTCTGGAAAATATTCGCCACCTCCACGCTACTGTAACATCCCAGGGGAATCCATTTTTACTTCATTTACCAGATAACACTGAAATTTTCCACTAATGTGTCACCCCTCAACTGGATCTGGAACATCTTAAAGTTATACGTACCGTGTCTTATTTACATTTTTGTCTCTAGACTTCAACAATAAAATCTAGTACACTGCAGGTGCTCCTTAATGTTAAGTAAACAATTATCCTAGGATTGGAAATAGAGCCAGAGTAAAAGACGTAAGCAATGGTTGAATCAACTTTAAGCTTGTATTTTCTCTTTTCCTTCTAGAAAAAAAGTTGAAAAATAATTTTACATTAATTTTACTGCTATTCTAAGGAAGAAAAGTATTCACATTAATATTAAGATGAAGACCAGATCTATATTAAAGAACACACTGAATATTGTTTAAACATTTCACTGTTTTTTTGCTCTGATGCTCTGTAGAGTTCAATAAAACCATTCAATTTATGAAAAAAGATAAAATGAGTTGTGAACTATCGTGACAAAATATTTTGAACTATATTATTTATTTTATTTGTATTCATTTTTAATCTTTAAGTCAGTGTCTTACATTCACTTATTTGTTATTCAGGATAAACAAGGTGCAATAAGCAATCAATTATGTTTCTTAAAGAGTATTTACCTCACACATTTTCTTCCAAATAACAATTACAGAAATCATGCTCAGTGATGAAATAATGAGTCATTTCCATAAATAAAATATTTTTAAATTTGGTGTCATAACATAATACAGATACAACAGTTGCAAATCCATAATATTATGGTATTTAATAATGAAATGTTATGATGATTTGAGGTTTGCAGCTACATACAATTTGTCCGTTAATTTTGATTTATATTTGACTTGTTAATAATCATAAATAAATTGTCAAAATAATAAAATACTAAGAGCCTCCTCTGTTGCTTTTAGGCTATTACTTTACATTCTTTAAAATACATAGAAATCACACACAAAAAGGTCAAATCTAAACCCAAATATTTTTGTTTCCTTTGATATCTCAAACCTGCTGAGTTGAACATAAAACCTAATAAATCAGGCTTAGCCTATACAGAAAAAATGTCTATACATTTTTGTAGAAAGGACCCTTTTGCTTGAAAAATTGGCACATTCCTAATTGCCCTGCATGTCCTAGGAAAAGATCAGACTTTATATGAGAATCTTTGGCATTACTTGCTGGAATGTCTTGAACTAAATCAAGAAATCAGCATTGGCAATTCGATTACTGGAACAGAGTGCTTTTCCTAAATATGACAGTGTGTAAACCAGAGACCACATAAAACAAATAGATGAAGCAGGTGTGAGCCAGACTCAGAATTGGAAGACTGCCCTCTAATCAGCACCACCACGGTTTTATTATCTAACCAGAAACACATTTTGTTGATATTTAGACTTTCTCCCCCTAGATCAACTTCTGCCAGCTGGATACAGTTCAGTGAACATAATGGCCATAACTATTCCAGTCTCAGGTAACTGATTGGCTTTATAATCTGTTCGGTACCTAAAGCTTTTCTCTGCTTACATACAAAGATATTGATGTAGCATGCAACTTTAACCATTTCTTAGGCTCTTCATACAGAACAGTCTAGAAATATATGACTCTTTTTTTTTTTACATAGAACTTGTTTTTAAAAAGGAATTGAGATAATAATCAGAGAAATAAAATGTAATCATTAATTTGCTTTTCCTGAATGTCTTAGTCCATTTGTGTTACTATAGAGGAATACCTGAGTCTGGTAGTTTATAATGAAAAGAGGCTTATTTCACTCACCATTTTGCAAGTTGTACAAGAAACATGGTGCCAGCATCTCCTTCTGGTTGAAGACCTCAGGAAGCTTCCAGTGGAAGGCGAAGGGGAGCCCGTGCAGACAGATCACATGGCCAGAGAGGGAGGAAGAGAGAAGGTGCCAAACTCTTTTTCACAACCAGATCTCATGGAAACTACAAGTGAGAACTCACTCACTACTGGGAGGACAACACTAAGTCATTCATGTGGGATTTGCCTCTATGGAGCAACCACCTCTTGCCAGGGCCTAACTTCAGCACTGGGTGGAAATAAAATTTCAACATGAGACTTGGAGAGAACAAATATCAAAATTATATCACTGAAGTAATGAGTTCAAACCAAGGAGTTTATAAATTAATGTCTATGAAACAATCATGGATTATAAAAGCCTTAATAGATATTGAAGGGATAGGAATTATATCTACACAAGAAGCCACAAAAAATACATTGGCTGTGGTCATTTATATCTCTGAGTTGGATGTTGTAAAAAAAATAGTAAAAAGAGGCTTCCATGGCTCTTCATCTCATCATATATTCAACAGATATAGTCAATTCTCCATAAGCATGCTTCTTTTTTAGGCCATAGAAACACTTACGCTATCTCTCGTATACAAAGATGATTTACTCAGAGTGCTGTAGCATTTTGCAATTGTTTTTTTTATTTTCTCTTTCTGTAATAGAGATTGATTCATATAGATTTGTTTTTGAACAACAAAAAGAAGTAACAGTGGTCAAAAAAAGCAAATTTGAATTAATAAATAATAATCACCTTGGGAAATATTTTCTTTATATGTGGCAGGTGATGGATTATTTCTATGGTCATTTTCAATGAAGTCTCTGCATTGGGTAAAAATGGCAAAATGCACTTAATAAAAGTAGAAAGTTCATTGAGTTTTGACAAATGTATAAAATCGAGTAAGGCAAGTTTCATCTAAGCTATTCTCTGCAAAAAGTTTCTTCATAATACTTCGCAGAAAATCTCCTCAAACATCACCAGTCCAGGCAACCACTAGATTTGACGATTAGCACTATAGATTAGATTTCACAACTCTAGTACTTTATATAAACAGAATCATAGAGAATGTGTTATTTTTATGTCTGTTTTCACTTAATGTCTTTATGTTGTTGTGTATATTAGTAGGTTTTTCTCATTTCACTGAAAATTATTTCATTTCTCAACATTTCAAAATTTGTTTATCCATTCAACAGTTTGTAAATATTTAGTTTTTCATTATTGTATTATAAATAATATTCATAAGAAAATTTGTTTAAAAGATTTTTATGAATGTATTTTTCTTGGATCATTATTTAGGAGCTTAATTGCTGGGTCATTATGTTAAGTATATATTTAATTTTTAAGAGACTGTCAAATGTTTTTCAAAGTGGTTACAAAGTTTTACAGTCTCGCTAGTAAAATGTGACAGGCTTTTTATCTTCACATCTTTGCTAACACTTCATATTCTAAGGCATTGTAGTTTTAGTAATTCTGCAGTGTAAAAAATGGTGTCTCATGATTTCAGTTTGAATTTCCATGATGTTTAAAGATATTGAGCATCAATTTATATATTTATTGGGCAGCTATAAATGTTTATAATTTGTGTATTCATATAGTTTGCCCATTTCTGTTGGGTTGTCTGCTGCATTATTATTCATTATTTGTAAGAGTTTTATATATTTTTTATAGCTACACATACACACACACACACACACACACACACACACACACACACAGTACTCTACCATACTGTTGCTTGCCTTCTCATTTTTAACAATATCATTGAAGAAAGATTTAATTTTAATTTTGGTTAACTCCTGTTTTTGAACTTTGTATTTTATAATTGCTGTTTTTTATTACCTGTTCCAAGATCATTAATATTTTCTTTTATTTTTCCTCCAGAAATTTTGTAATTTTGTCTTAATATTTATATCTCTAATCCACTTTTATTTGGTTTTGTGCATGGTTTGGGGTGGGCTTTAAATTCATCGATTTTTTTTTTTTACTGAATTACCTTGACCTCTTTGTTAAAAATTATTTGAACCAGGCCGGGCGTGGCAGCTCTCGCCTGTAATCCCAGAACTTTGGGAGGCCGAGGGGGACGGATCACGAGGTCAGGAGTTAGAGACCAGCCTGACCAACATGGTGAAACCCCGTCTCTACTAAAAATACAAAAATTAGCCAGGCGTGATGGCGGGCGCTTGTGATCCCAGATACTCAGGAGGCTGAGGCAGGGGAATCCCTTGAACCTGGGAGGCAGAGTTGCTGTGAGCAGAGATCGCGCCACTGCACTCCAGTCTGGGCAACAGAGTGAGTCTTTGAAACTATATATGTGGGTCATTTTATGTACTTTCTATTCTTTTCCACTGATTTATATGAAAATTCTTATGCCAATGTACACTCTCTTGGTTGCTGTACCTTTACAGTAAAAATTGAAATCAGATAGGTTTCTTCTTCATCTTGAAAATGGCTGTGACTATTCTGGCCCTTTTGCATTATGGGACAACATTTAGAACTAGTATAATAATTTTTACAAAATATGAGCTGGGATTTTCATTGCTATTTCACTGATGTATAGATCATCTTGGGAAAACTCTTGTCTTAACAATATTGAGACTCTCAACCCATTGACATACTGTATCTGTTTGGACTTTTAATATTTCTTTCAGCAACATTTTTAACTTTCAGCATATGTCTCACAAATATTTTGTTAAATTTATAAGTTATCCTTAGGTATATTTTCCCGTTATTGTAAAAGCTAATGCATATTAGAATTTTATTTTATAATAATTCACTGCTAATGCCTAGAAATTGTACCTTTTTTACTTAACCTTATTTTTTACAAAATTGCTAAGTTAGATTATTAATTTCAGTTTTTCATAA
Source organism: Pongo pygmaeus (assembly GCF_028885625.2). Classification (NCBI taxonomy): domain Eukaryota; kingdom Metazoa; phylum Chordata; class Mammalia; order Primates; family Hominidae; genus Pongo; species Pongo pygmaeus. Next base: position 125,133,542 of record NC_072373.2, on the reverse strand, counting down.
AATACTTAAAATACGTTATTTACATGATCATATCGTCTTAAAAAAAAGGAAGAAAATTATTCTAATTCTGCTCCAAACTCTTTTTCTTGCTTTCTTGCACTGGCTAGGACCTCCAGTAGAAAATAGAATGGAAGTGGTAAGAATATATAACCTTGCAGTTGTTCTGTTTTGGGAGGTTAATCTTTCAATCTTTCACCATTAAGTTACAATATGAACTGAAGATTGTTCAGGGATACTACTTAGATTGTGGAGGAGATCGAGACCATCCTGGCTAACACGGTGAAACCCCATCTCTACTAAAAAAAAACAAATAATTAGCCGGGTGTGGTGGCGGGCACCTGTAGTCCCAGCTACTCGGGAGGCTGAGGCAGGAGAATGGCGTGAACCAGGGAAGCGCAGCTTGCAGTGAGTCGAGATCGTGCCACTGCACTCCAGCCTGGGCGATAGAGTGAGACTCTGTCTCAAAAAAAAAAAAATGAATTATTTCAGGTCACCTAATACTTTACCTCACTTTCTCTATTAATATCCATTCATACACAATCCATAATATCCATTAGTACATAACTCCTCCTTCTCTATTAATATCCATTAGTACATAATCACAAGGTTCTGTTGATTCAAACTGCTAAATGAAAGTAAGCTTATTTTTAAAAAGTTTAAAATCCTCAGATTTTAAGAATACTTTGTAAAGCAATTGAGTTCCTTTAATCTTAAGTGAAAGCAACTACATGTTCCAATATTGTACTTTCAAATTATTGGTTTAACTACCCGTGACCATTTTGTTGAATTATGTTTTCTTTTCTTTAGATTTTTCTCGTTGTTTAGATAAATGGCTCAACAAAAGTGTATCTCTTAATTTAGAAATCTTATCTTAGGCCTCTGTAATCAATCAACTGCCATGCACAGTTCTCTAAATGTTTCTTTTTCTTGCCTGAGTAGATATTTAAATTTCCTTTTAGAAATCACTAGAGTAAAAAGCTAGCAAGTATCTTAGCAATTTCAGGAGGTTACATGAATAACATTTTAATATTTTGAAAATGTAGAATAAAGACAGGATAGTTAACCAGAAAGTTACTTTCTGTGGTGTAAAACTTGGAACTTTGAAATTGGAAATGGAAAATAGCTTTAAAGCCAGCATTTCTATTTTTCTTGCCCCTAGGAGAAAAGAGCTCAGCCATATTTTAAATTAAGTCTGTGATACTATTTCCCATTAGAAATTTTAAGTTTGACTTATTCTAAAACTTTCTGTCAGCTCTAGTGGTCATATTTTCTTAATCATGATAGGAAAAATATATTTCCATAAGGTGCTTTAATGTTTGAGCTGAGGTCTTAAACTGAGATCCTTTTCACATGAACCAAAAATACTGTGTGTAGTCATCAGATGGCAGAATGGTAATAAAGATTCTAATAATAATTACTTCTAATCAAACCAAACAGTAAAGCAAATCTACATTTCAGGTAAACTAGAATGCAGTAATTGTTGGATTTACGTCTATGTTCTTAATCTCTAGGTAGATAATTTTGTACACTTTGATTCTAAATTTAGGAGGTAGTGATTATCAGAATGACTACGACATTTGAGTATCTACAGAGTGTGCAAATAACTCATTCTAAATCAGAATCACATGACAAAATTATTTATTCTGTCTCTGCATATAGCCATAGAATCCTTCCAAGCCCAAATCATATGCATACCTTCCTTGCTCTCTATAAAATATATTGTGTTCTTAAAGTTATAAGAGAAATTCAGTTTTATTGTGAAATGTTTAGAAAAGCATCAAGAAGAAAATTAAAATAGCAAATAATTTCACCAGACAGAGAGCAGGGCAATTAATACCCTGATGTATTTTATGTCATTTATTCTCTGTGTTTAATTAAGAATTTTGCTGCTTCTGAGCAGTTATTCGCAAGTCCACCAATGTGTATATGAGACTCCTCTTTGCAGGCCTCAGAAAGCCTCTACCAAATATATTATTCAGCAAAGAAGATTTTATTTAAAAGTGGAGAGAGATTAGAGAGTTTACATCATTTAGTTCATGCAATTCAACCACATACTCCATTTAACTTTCTTTTTAATCCTTTTTTCTGGGGAAATGGAAACAGAAGATTTCAAGGTCCAGAAATCTTAATGATGCAACAACATATTGGTGCAAGCAGCAATCCATGTTCTCTCCCTTATACATTATAATTTTCTCACCAATACAGGGTGTTCTGAGGTATATTCAGCTCAAAATTAGTCAATTTACATTATATTTTAAATACTGGGAAACACCTGGTTAAATGCTTGTTTTTCATTTTGTAACACTGAGTAATTCAGAGCTTTTAATTATTACGTAGGCATTGTGGATCCGTAAGAGGGAGATACAGTACAAAGAACTTGGCAAAATGTTTAATTAATTAATGAAATATATGCGATTTCCTATCAAATAATTTTATATGACTAGTGTTTTGTGAAACTTGCTTTGAGAAACTCTGCCTTTCCAATCTCAGCCTGCAGGATGAAGAGACACATGATCTGCTGTCTAAAATACAGCAGGCAAAATTTCTGCTAAATATTGTGCTACTGCCTGTCATGGATCTAGGGTTATTCAGACTGTTACATACATATTCTCATTACCCATTAACTAACCACTAAATGATTCTCATATATTTTGTATTCTTGTTACAATATATTCAATAGTCTATTAATCAGTATATGCTAAAGTATGCTGCAGTAAGAAATGCTCCATTAACAATGATCAAAATCTCAGGGACATAACCAAATAGAAGTTAATTTTTAACTTTTATCAAAGTCTTAGTTGAATCAGGCTGCTCTCCTTGGCAGCTCTTATCTAATGGATGGCTCGGGATATTCTTATCTGGAATGGTCTGCCATCTTATTTGGTGCCTCGTAGTAAACATATGTCATTGTTCTTAGTTTCCAACATATAAAGCTCCCGCTTGGTTGAGAATGTCCCTCTTTTTGAGTATTTGTGACAGACAGTTATTTTCCACTATAAATTACAAAATGATAAATACTCATTTTTGTAGACTTTCTTAAAAGTAATGCATAAACATTTGACCTAGGATGCAACAATAGTAATCAGGCTTATTTGCACAGGACTATTGAATCAGGGAATGAGGAATGCAAATAATTCTAGGGATGGTACTAATTGCAACAAGATAGAATCTAGTCCACAGGCAATGATGGCAGATGTACTAGTTGCAACATTCAGACTTCCCTACTAACAGTGTTGAGCATTTCCACAGCAGTAGCTAGTACTTGGAAGGGCCATGGCAGATTACTGTCTTGAACAGTTCTCAATTTGAATCTGGACAGCTTTCCTTGTTGCCATGCCTTTTCTACAACCATTTGGGTGACTCAATAAGCTATCCAATATCCTTTTAGTGAATTAATAATTTTCTTTTATAGTAAAATCACTCAGAGAATTTTTTTTTTTTTTTGCTTTTAACTAAACTCTGACTGATATCTGCCACTAACATGTATCTAATCACTTTAACCTGCTTATCTCAGATGAGAATAAGTGGACATCAAACATAAAATCCTCATGTAATACTAGGTAGTTAAATTGTGTTGTGATGGAAATACTGGGTTATCATAGTGACATTTAATGAGAACTGACCCTTTTGTGAAGATACAGACTCCTTTATGAAAAGGTCCTTGGTTTTAAGACCAAACAAGTAAGTTGAGGGTTTTGGTAAGACGAAAGACTATATCAAGTGTCTTCTTTGATTTCTCTTCTTCTGTAAACGGCCACCTATTTAAGAGCACAGATCTCACAAATCTATAATTTAATGACCCATGAAGCTTAAGAATGAAATCAGGGCTGGGTGTGGTGGCTCACGCCTGTAATCCCTATAAGTTAACAAGCCTGTAAACTTCAGGAGGCCGAGGCGGGCGGATAAGGTCAGGAGATCGAGACCATCCTGACTAACATGGTGAAACCCCGTCTCTACTAAAAACACAAAAATACTAGCCAGGCGTGGTGGCGTGTGCCTGTAGTCCCAGCTATTCAGGAGGCTGAGGCAGGAAAATGACGTGAACCTGGGAGGCAGAGCTTGTGGTGAGCCAAGATCGTGCTACTGCACTCCAGCCTGGGCAACAGAGAGAGATTCCATCTCAAAAAACAAAAAAAGAATGAAATCAGATGTTTTAGCTTGCACTAGCGAATTAATCAAGCCTAAGACCATTCTGAAATATAATATTTTTTAGTTTTGTTTTTCCATGTGAAAATATGTTATTGATTATATAATCAATGCATTTAATTAGAAGAGTATTGATATTAAAGTTTCTAGGCTAGAGTGTATGAACTGGAGTTTGAATGCTAATAATAGAAAATAGTTATATATGTAATGCAAGAAAAATATCATGTAAAACAGGACTCAAGTTGCTGGGTCAATATGGAACACTTGTATCTAACTGAAAGTATGTTTAAAATAGAATCACTTTTACATATTGAAGTGAGTAAAAGTATGCCACTAACCAGATGTCATAAAAATCCGAGAACAGAATATAAGAAAAGAGTTTGATAGAAAATAGTACAAAAATCCCAAAAAGAATGGTTTAAAATTAGATTTAAAAAGTGAAGAAGGTTATATGTGTGTTACGTGCCGTCACTTCAAATAAAGTTGTACAAACTGAATGTTTTCCAGCCAATCATCTGTGGGAGAAGTAAGAAACAAGAATAACTGTACTATAACATGTTTGGATATTTTCAAAACATCTCAATAATTTGAAGTCAATGTGACACTTTATATGTTTTAAATCTTTATATTGTATGTATTATAAAACTTAGCATTGATCTAGAATATTAGGTGTAAACCTATAATATTGTTTACAATTTTAGATTACTAAATGCTTATAAAATATTATCCTAGTTATACTAAACTGTCAGGAAAATAGATTCTCTATTTTATAAAACAAAACAAAATAGAATTATTAAATAAATAATTAAAATAAATTGAAAATGTATTTCAGAAATTGTTTTATAGAAGTGCCCAAAGCCAGGTGAGGTGAGACATTTCACAAGGTATTGTCTTTCATTCCTGGAAGAAACCTGTGGCTAGGGTGACACAAAAGTTAAAGGACAGGACCACATTTAATGCTTGTCACACACCATATGATTTTTTTTTTCCTCAGATACAATGCTGTAAATGGTAGGTAATTTGTCTAAATCATCCTTGATGATATAATGTGAAGAAAATGACAGACATTTTTAAGCAAAATGCACCCAAAATTAATTTGAAATGTCCTCAAAATATAAGAAACTGTCAATTTATTGATTATAGCTTCTTTAATTATTAGATATTTCTCCACTTAATTACACAGGAAACAAATTTGACTGCAACCAGCATGGAAAAATCTAAATCATATTATTTTTGTTCCTATTATGATATTTGTTTTTCATATGAAAGGTCTTAACATTTTTAATTCAAACTAATGTGTGCAAAGATAGGCACACCTCATTTTATTGAGCTTTGCTTTATTGTGCTTTAGAGAGACAGATTTTTTTTAAAAATTAAAGGTTTATGTCAACTTTGCATCTAACAAGTCTATGCCTCCATTTTACCATCAGCATATGCTCACTTGATGTTCCTGTTTCACATTTTGGTAATTCTAACAATTCAATTTATTATTATTATTATTATATCTGTTATTGTAATATATGCTCAGTACTCTTTGATGTTACTATTGTAATGGATCTGAAGTGCCACAAATCGTGCTTCCATAACATAGCAAATGTAATCAATAAATGTTTTTGTCCTGACCACTCTACCCGCCAACTGGCTCCTCCCTGTGTCTCACTCTTTTCCTCTCTCTCAGTCTCTCCTTGGGCCTTCCTATGCCCTGAGACACAGCAGCATTGAAATTAGGCCAATTTATAACCCTACAGTAACTTCTAAGTGTGCAAGTGAAAAAAAGACTTAAACGTCTCCCTCACTTTAAAGTAAAAGCTGGAAACGATCAGGCTTAGTGAAGAAGGCATGTCAAAAGTCAAGATAGGTCAAAAGCCAGGCCTCCTGCATTAGCCAAACTGAAAGAAATTAAAGTGCTGCAGGGAGCACATGGATGATAAAAAAGCAAAATAGAACCGTTGCTGATAGGGAGAACGTTTGTATGGCATGAATAAAAAGTTAAATCCACTGCAATATTCCCTTACGCCAAAGCCTAATTCAAAGCAAGGGCCCAAGTCTCTTCAATTCTATAAAGGCTGAGAGCAGTGAAAAAGCTGCAGAAGAAAAGTTTGAAGCTAGCAGAGGTTGGCTCATAAGGTTTAAGAAAAGAAGCCACCTTCGTATCATGAAAGTGCAAGGTAAAGCAGCAAGTGCTGATGTAGAAGCTGCAGCAAGTTATCCAGAAGATCTAGGTAAGACCACTGATGAAGGTGGCAATACTAAACAATAGATTTTCAACATAGATTAAATTTCCATTGGAAGGAGATGCCATCTGTGACTTTCATAGCTACAGATAAGAAGTCAGCGTTTGTTCAAAGCTTCAAACGACAGGCTTACTCTCATTAGGGACTAATGAAGCTAGTGATTTTAAGTTGAAGCCAGTGTTCATTTACACTTGTGAAAATCTGAGGGTCCTTAAGAATTAAGTTGCATCTACTCTGCCTGTTCTTTAGAGATGAAACAAGGCTTGGGTGATAGCGCATCTGTTCACAGCATGGTTTACTGAATATTTTAAGCCCACGATTTATACCCGCTGCTCAGAAAAAGTTTTCATTCAAAATATTCCTACTCAATGACAGCGCACATAATCACCCAAGAAAGAGCTCTCATGGTGATGTACGTGAGAATTCATGTTGTTTTTGTGCCTCCTAACACAACATCAATTCTGCAGCCCATGGATCAAAAACTAATTTTTATTTCTAACTCTTATTATGTAAGAAATACACTTCATAAGGTCATAGCTGCCATTGATAGTCATTCCTCTGATTTATGTGGGCAAAATAAATTGAAAACATTCTGGAATGGATTCACTATTCTAGATACCATTAAGAATATTTGTGATTCATTTAAGGAAGTCAAGATATTAACATTAACAGTTTAGGAGAAGTTAATTCCAACCCCCAGGATTGACTTTCAGTGCCTCAAAATGTCAGTGAATGAAGTAACTGCTGATGTTTTGGAAACAGTAAGAGAACTAGAATTAGAAGTGGAATCTGATGATGTGACTGAATTTCTGAAATCTTATGATCAAACTTTAATGGATGAGAAGTTGCCTGTTGGATGAGCACAGAAAGTGTTTCCTTGGTGGTGCTTCTGGTGATGCTGCTGTGAACATTTTAAAAATGAAAACAAAGAGTTTTGAATATTCCATAAACTTAATGGATAAAGCAGCAGCAGTTTTTGAGAAGATAACTCCAATTTTGAAGACATTCTACTGTGGTTAAAATGCTATCAAACAGCATCACATGCTCTGTGTGTGTGTGAGTGTGTGTGTGTGTATGTGTGTGTGCATGTGTGCGTGTGTGTAAAAGGAAGAGCCATCCGGGCACGGTGGCTCACGCCTGTTATCCCAGCACTTTGGGAGGCCAAGGTGGGTGGATCACGAGGTCAGGAGTTCAAGACCAGCCTGACCAATATGGTGAAACTCCATCTCTACTAAAAATACAAAAATTAGCCAAGTGCGGTGGCAGTTGCCTGTAATCCCAGCTACTCGGCAGGCTGAGGCAGGACAATCGCTTGAACCTGGGTGGCAGAGGCTGCAGTGAGCTGAGATCGTGCCACGGCACTCCAGCCTGGGTGACAAAGTAAGAACCTGTCTCAAAAAAACAAGGAAGAGCCAATCAATGTAGCAAACTTCATTGTTGTCTTATTTTAATAAATTGCCATAACCATCCCACTCTTCAGCAACCACTAGCCTGATCAGTCTCCACCAGCAAAAGATGACAACTGGCTGAAGGCATAGATGATTGTTAGCATTTTTAAGCAATCAAGTATTTTTATATGAAGGTGTGTTCATTGTTTTATTAGATGTATGCTGCTGCTCACTTAATAGACTACAGTCTATTTATTCTATAATGTAAACATGAATTTTACATTGACAATGCACCAAATAATTTGTGCGACTCACTTTATTGCAGTGTTCCCTTTATTGCAATGATCTGGAACTGAATCCAGAATATATTTGAGATGTACCTGCAAGTAAATGCGGTGCAGTTTTTTTAGTATTTTTAATAGAAAAAGACAAAGTGTTTAGACACTTTACTTCATGATGCTGAAAGCATATTTTAAACTGTGAATTATTTATGGTATAGAAATTTTGGTGTATATTACATGTTTAATTTACTTAGAATTTTTTTTAAATGTTGCTTGATTTGATTTTTTGTTATTATTTATATGTTTCTGAGTAAGTTTATATTAAAAGTATTTGACCACATGGGTTCTGGCTTTAAAGACAAAATTATTTGGATTTGGCTCTTAGTTCCATCATTTGAATTTCTAAGATGAGTGTGGTATATAGGTTTTGATTTTTTAAATACCTGTAAAATAGATTTACTTATGTCATAATGTTATTTCAGAGAATAAATGAGGAAATGCACATAGCCATGAGATCAATTAATAATTACTACCAACTTCTAGAAGTGCTTAATGGTATATAGAACACTTTTCTATATAGTATATTAAAATTTGATCCTTACATGAATCTTCTGCATAGATATTATGAGCTTTACAGGTAGGAAAATAAAGACAAAAAAGGTTGAGTGACTCAGATAATTAATAATAGATCTAAGGATATAATACCAATTTTTACTTCTTTGTTCAATTATGTTTCCAACATAATTGTTTAGACTAATAGAAATAAAGTAACATATAAACAGAAAATCAAGAATGTGAAATGTGGAAGTTAAGACTTTTTGAGATGCCATATTTAATTTTAATTGGAGAGGTGTACGAACATAATCATTGTAAATGCCTAGATGCTTTTAGTGCATATGCCTTTGTATATATCGTACTTAAAAGATAGCTCCATTGTTTTATACAGCATCTTAAGGTATGGATCACAAAAAAATAATATTAATGCTTATTAATCTGATACAGTCTTAATCAGTTTAAAAATGTTACAGAACATTATAATGCCATTATTTTCATGTAAAACTAAAAATTCTAATATATTTCCACTTCTATAATTTTACATAGGAATACATTCCAGAATTAAATATCCCTATAACAACTATTTTACTTTTTTAAGTACTTGCTCATGTATTTGCCTGATGTAAGAATTTTGTATTTAGAAATTAAAAAATACTTTTGTCAATTAAAAATACAACTCCATAATAATCATCGTTAAGTGTAAAATGCATTACGATAAACATTTACTTGTTTATTTCAACAAAAAAGTCTTTTGGTCATGATTACTAGAAATAAAAGCAACCAGTTTATAGAGATATAAGGAATACAAGTATTCACAATAAATAACACAATATTTACATACTGACTCTAATACAAAAATATCATTTTCAAGTATGCACACCCACATTCACCTGAGAGAGACCAACTAATCAGGAGAATACTGCATTGTAAATGAAAATATGATACACATTTTAAAAAAAGAAAAAATGTATAACACAACAAACAAAAAATACATGATATTTTTGCAATTTAATTGTTTCATTCAATTTAAAATATTGTCTTGGAGTATTACAGTAAACATCTTAAAAATAAATTCCAGAAAATATCTGGACCATAAGTATCTTACATTCGAACTTGAAAAAAACTAGCATTTGCAAGAAGAGAAAAACACATGAAAAAAATTTTGCAATTAAAATGTCACAATGAAAAGCAAACAAATTTAGAGTCATCTTGTTTAAACCACACATTTAAAATAACTAAATAAGACTCCATTGTGCTAAATATTGTCCTTTGTAATTATAAACTCAGCTAATTTGCCATCTGTGGAAATGAAGCTAGGCTATTGCAAAGAATTATAAAAATGGAATAGTTTGAATTGCATATGTGGGCCAGCAGATGTCACTCTTGTTAAAAGACTGTCTGAGTAATCTTTTCTGAAGGGTAATTGTCCCCTATGGTGGTGGGCAGAATTTCAACATGTGAAGGATTAAGCCTTGACCCTCTTTTCACCTCACCACCTACTTTACACTAATGACAACAGGATCAGTAAATTAGAAATGTCAGCTGCTCTGCCATCAGTTTCCAAAGCTGTTTGGTCTAACTATAATTTATGGTCAATGGTTATATAAGCACCATTGCCAAATCTCTGTAATTATTACAGAGATGTAGCCAGGCACAGAAAATAAATGTTGCTGTAAGCTAAACCAAGCTCTGACATTACTATAATTAGGCTGATGATTCATGCCATTTGTTTCTCTTAGAAGATATATACAGTATCTAGAAGACAGGGAGAAAATTAAGCCTGAATTTTTAAATGATTTTTTTTTCTTTTATGAAACTAGAGTTCGATCAACTAAGAATGGACAAGGTCTGTTAATTTACTACCTTTAATTACTCAAAGCTTTCATAATATTTTAGAGTGTAACCTTTTGGAAATGTTACTGATGTGAGATATTTATGAAGCAAACAAATAATTTAAAAAATAAATGTCCGGAATTAAGGCAGAATATCTGGAATGTATATATAGAGAGATAAGGTGCATATGTGTGTACCACATGCTCATATATATGGTATACTCTGTAAGAAGAAAATATCAAATTCTTGTTAGTTGGGTATAAAACACATATTAGTTGTCATATAGTGAATGAAACACATAATAGTTTGTCATATAGTGAATACATAAGAATCTATCATTATTCTTCAGGTAAAATTCTTCTTTTGGTAAATAATTTATTATATTAATGGGATTGGTCACACCTCCTTTGGACAAAACTGTGAATGAAACTAATAAAATTAGAGAAATTCTGGGTTCAAATACCAGTTGTACAAATCATTAAGTTTGTGGGCTTAAACTACGTAACTTCTCTTATATACAGCTTTTTATAAATCTAGAAATAAGCAAACACCATTATCTTAGAACAATTAAATTGGTTAAATAAAGTAATATAAAAAATAAATTGTACAGCACTTGGAACTTTTAGAATCTCAAAAGACTTTTTGGTTCTCATCCTAAGTAACTTGAATTTCCCAAGGAGGCCACTGATAATGATCACATGTGCCACAGCCTAGTCATTCCAATAAAATATTGACAATAAATTATGCAACTGGAAGATGTCCTAAGGTTATTTATTCTATTCTCCTACCTAATGTAGAATTAATTGCTAGTTTACATACTTTAACATCTTATAAAAATGGAAGTGATATACTACCAGGGCATTTCTAGTTCACTACCTCACAAAACAGCTATTTTTGACCAGCTATACTTATCCCAGTAACGTTGACTTAAAACATGCTTTCCATTTGCTACTTCAATGTAGCCCCAGATATGGACTAGTAGATATACAAAATACATTTTTCACATCAAAATACTTCAACATGTTACAACAGCAATTCATGTTATTGTAATACATTTCCAGTTATAGCAATATCACCTGGTATTAATGAGATGTTTATTATTACCTACCTTATAGTTTCATTTGAGAATTTATTAACATGTTCCTCATGAAAAATCTTTATCTCAGTGCCTTGCATATATTAAATATGCCATGAATTTATATTATGTTGCCCTACTCATCATTTTATATGCTAACTTCTATGAATACAACACATTTCATTACTCTATGTCTTACTGCATTGTTATTAAACCTGGCTATAGTGCCTCAGATATGGAATTATTATCCCTCACATTTTTCTAATTAATTTTACATTTTATTATTGTTCTAGGATATGCATTGTGACATTAACTCAGGCTGACCTGCTCTAAACAAAATTCTTACATAATTTAGGACTATTTTATTTCAATTAACAGGAAAACAAAATAGCTCAAAGAATATCAGTTTCATTGGCTCATTTAACTAAATGTAAATAAAAGAAAAGAGTAGGTATTGATTCTGACTTCTAATTGATTCAGAGGTACAAATAATGTTACCAAGACAAATAATGTTACTAACACCTAGTTATGACCTAGTTTCTGTGCCTGCCCCCTGCCTCCTTGTTCTCTCTTATTCTGGTTCATCTACATGATTGAAATATATGAGGTGCTTCTCTGCTTTCATTTTTATGGCAAAAGTTGATTTTACAATGGAACCAAATTGAATACTCAGAAAGTTGTGTGTGTGTGTGTGTGTGTGTGTGTGTGTGCATGTGTGTGTGTGTGTGTGTATGCGTCTGGGGGAGAGAGAGAGAGAAAAAAAAATCTGTATTATAGTATAACTTAAGGTGCTAAGATTTCCAAAGCCATTCTGATTAATGGTCTTGCATGAGACCTAATATCTCCCACTTTCTGGAATTTATTAATGGCTTATCTTTGCCTCTAGCCTTAATTTAATTTTTAATTTCATGATAATACATTGCTCTATTTTCATGAATTGTGATGTGACTCAGTAGGCAATTTCATATTGGAAACTCTTATCCTTCAGTTGTAAAAATGTGTGAAAGAAAAATGTGTTTCCTTGGTTATTGCCTTGCTTTGATATTTCCCTATTATTCAAATATTAGTCCTCCTAAAGTGGTCCTCTAATTGTCAAAATTTTTTTCTCCTACTTTTGCCACTTCAAGTATTGTTTGGTCTCTTCTCTGAGAGCTCTCAAGGGTTTCTCTTCTAACTCTTCTGGAGATAGGAAGCAAAAGCACTTTTAAACAACTTGCTGGGTGGCAGCTGAATAAGTACACCGTAAATATTAGAGAGAGAAGGCAAAAACAGAACAGAACAGAACAAAACAAAATGCACCTAATGAGCTCTGGTTCAAAGAATGTCACACATGCTGAAGGAGAACATCCCCCCATCTGAGAAATTTACTTGGCTAGTTAGTAATGTAAATGAGTCTTCAATAAGCTATTGCATCAATGTACCATGGAGGCTAGATTCTCATGAGAAGAATGTAAATGTAACACTAAGTTACATTAGTAAATGTAACACTAAGTAAATGCAACACTAAGTTGCATTTACAATTCTGTGATCCGAGTTCCTCATCAAAATCAACATATTGTACAACATCAGGATGGTATCTGTAGATGATGCTGCAGGGAAGGCAAATCCATATTCAGATGAAGTGGCTTTTTCAGTGATAACCAATCATGGATACCTCCTTGATGGAACTGGTTTGTTGTAATTAACTTGCTGTCAGGTGTATGCCTGATCTTCCAGGGAAATAAAGCCATTCTTCGACTAAAAACTGATAGGTGCTGTTGACAGGCTGAGGTTTCACCAATAGTGGTAGCCAGGTCTATCTCGGAGAACTGAAGTTCATGCAGTTGAGCTCAGGCACAGCCTTTATCACTTTATACACGTGGACATGAAGTGAACACCATACTCTGTCCCCTTGTTTTGGGCAATATTTCCAGCAGGGGTTGAATCTCCTTTAGGGTTCCACTGCCCACAAGACAACCCTCTCCTGTATAGCTCCAGCTCCAACCAGGAAGCACTTTGTCATATCTACAGTTCCAAATGAGTGACCACAAGTCTTGGGACCCAGTAACACCATCTTTTCCTGTTACTCTCTAAACCAAGGCATAGTGGAAGCCTGCATGTGTTTCTTATTTTTAAGTTGTCACACTGTCTTCTGTTGGCCTTTCTATTTTGCCTGTGTTCTGATTTCTTTCTGTAATTATCTGGAGTGATTATACCATAATAATAACCTATTGATAATATTATAATAAAAACCTATTGACATTAATTCATTGAACCATTTAACAGGGCAACAAGACAATTTGTATTCACATTTCTGTAATGTTGTCCTAGTTTTTGAATTTCCTTTTAAGCAGCAGGTTTTTACTTATCCTTGATAGTGCTTCCTGTTTGGTTTTGGCTAATTTTACACACGTAAAATTTTCCAACTTTGTCTTGCTTTCTAATTTTGTTTAGTCTCTTTCCCAGGAAAAAAACTGGTGGGGCTAAAAAAAATTCTCCCAAATATGTTAAGTTCTTTTATTTTCCTGTGGCTAAAATTAAATCACTTGCTTCCTTCTATATAATAGATTACATTTATGTGTTTCCAAATTACACATATTTCTCTAAATACACCTTTGTATTTCATGTACTACTTTCTAATTTGAACTTCCCATAAAAAGAAACATGTTAGTAAGATTCTTCTTGATTCTGCACTTATTTTGTCATTTCTTTGCCCCTTGCACTTTTCTCTATGATGTAATATTTACCAAAAAGCATCCCTTTGTTAGAAGTTTGCATATAACAAGAAGGACAAATTCACCTGCATCAATCTTTCCCTCAAATTGGTCACTTCCTCTGACTAAGCTCCAAAATACTGCATACAGAAACTGCATATATAAATACTGCATATTGAAAATAAATATAGAAATACCTATAGAAATGGTGCATATAAGAATACTGCATATTGACCATAATCAATATAAATGATTTACTTTTAAAACCTCGTTGCTCTAGATGTTGCCATATTTCTGTAGGAATTTTATAAAGTATTTTTCTATTTTTTTTACTGTCTTTACAGGGGTACATTTTGCATAAAATAAAATGTATTCATTTTTGGTGTGCAATTTGATGAATTTTTAAAACCATACATTCATATAACAACATGAGTGTATATAACAAACAAAATCACAATACTTATATTTATTCCAAAAAGATTCCATTGCCCTTCTGCAGTTAATCACCAAATAACTGGTCCCAGAAAAACAACTATCTTCTTTCTGCCATTATAAACTAGTTTTATTTTTCATAGGGTTTCATTCGAATTGAATCATATATTAGGTTATTTTTTTGGAAATTTTCTGAATTTCTAGAATTTTCAAATGTTTAGCTTTTACTTTTAGGTGTATGTTACATTTCAAGTTTTTTTTAAAGCATGATTTGAATTAACTGTTGAAATACATATAAAATCTGCAGTTGTTACAACATAATTTGTTGTAAGGACTTTATCCATTGAATTACCTTAGTATTGCTGTTGAAAAATCAATTGGCTTTTACGTATGGCATAATTCAGGTTTCTTTATTATGCTATTTTATTTGTAAACCTACCCTTATGCCAATACCAGACTTAATTGTTTACTATGTCTTTACAGTAGTGATAAGTCTTGAAAACAGACTTCCAGCTTATTCTTTTTATATTTCAAAATGGTTTTTGCTGTTCTAGGTTATTTACATTTCTCTAAAATCATTAGAATTGTTTTGTCAATTTTGTCAAAATATCTGCTTGAATTTTGATTGAGATAGCAATGAACAAGAAAATTAATTGGTAAAGAATTGATATCTTAGGATTAACCCTTCTGATCCATGAACATCATATACCTCTTTTTTTACCTATTATTATAATGCTTTATACTTCTTCATATAAAGTTCTTAGAAGTATATTTTTAACTTTCTACCGAAGTATTTATTATATGATATTCTACATTTTCTAAAGTTTAACCCTCTGATTGTTGAATGCTAACATATAAAATTAAAATTTTGTTTAATTAACAATTATATTCCAAGACATTGCTAAAGAAGCTTATTCATTCAAGTAACTTTTTGGAAGATTCAGATGTTCTACAAACATAATTATGTTGTCTGTGAAGAAAAGGCAATTTAACTTCCTTACTTCCAATCTATAAGCCTCTTTTTTTTTTTTTTCTTTTTCTTACCATATTGTACTGGCTAGGATGTCTACTATAGTGCTGAATAGAAACAGGCATAATTTTAGAGAGAAAGCATTGTGTCATTCAGCAGTATATAAGATGTTGGCTTCATGTGTTCCTTGATGTACTTTATTTCATTAAGCAATTTTTCTTCTATTCCACTTTTCTTTTTTTGTATTTTAAATTAAAAAAAAATTGTGGGCACATAGTGGGTTTATATATTTATGGGGTATAAGAGACGTTTTGATCTTGTTACTTGTTTTTGTCTGTTTAGGTTTTGGATTTCTTCCTGGTTCAATCTTGGTAGGTTGTATGTATCTAGGAATTTGTCCATTTCTTCTATATTTTCCAACTTACTGGCAAATAGTTGCTTATAGTAGCCACTATTGATCCTTTGAATTTATGTAGTATCATTTCATTTCTGATTTTTTGTATTTAGATCTTCTTTCTTTTCTTAATTATTCTGACTAAAGATTGGTCAATTTTGTTTAACTTTTCAAAAAATCAACTTTTTGTTTCATTGATATTATTCTCTTTATTTCAGTTTCATCTATTTCTGCCCTGTTATTTCTTTACTTCTACTAATTTTGGGTTTGGTTTACTTTTCATTTTCTGGTTGAGTTTCATCATTAAATTGTTTGAAATTTTTCCTCTTTTTTGATGTAGGCACACATAACTATAATCTTCTTTCTTAGTATTGCTTTTGCTATATCCCATATTTATGAATTTCTTTCTTAATTTCTTCATTAACTCACTGGACATTCAGGAGCATATTGTTTAATTTCCATATCTGTACAGTTTCCAAGATTCATCTTGTTATTAATTGCTAGTTTTATTCAATTGTGGTCAGAAAAAATGCTTGATATTACTTCAATTTTTTTTAATGTTTTAAGACTTGTTTTGTGATGTAACATATGATCTACCCTTGAGAATAAAACATGCTCTGAGGAAAAGAATGTGTATTCTGCAGCTCTTGGATAAAATGTTTTCACTGGCATGGACTATCTTTTTTGTTTCTTTATTTTCAGCCTATGTGTGTCTTCATAGGTGTAGTGTGTTTCTTATAAGCTACTGATCAACGGGTCTTCTTTTTTCATCCATTCAGCCAATCCATGTCTTTTGATCGAATAAAAAGTTTAGTCCATTTACTTTCAATGTTATTATTGATAAGTAAGAACATACTCCTGCCATTTTGTTACTTGTTTTCTGTGTTGTTTTTGATTGTTGTTGTTTGTGTTTTTATCTTCTCATCCATCTTTCTTTCCTTCATGTCTTTCTCTATTAAAGGTGATTTTCTCCAGTAATATGATATAGTTCTTTGCTTTTTATTTTTTTGTGTATCCATTATTGTTTTTTGGTTTGAGGTTACCATGAGACTTGCAAATGCTATCTTATAACTCATTACTTTAACCTGATGACAGCTTAACAGTATTTGAAGGAACAGACAAAGAAGCAAAAAGGAATCTAAGAAAATCTCTATTTCTTAACTTTGTCTCCCCCAATTTTTAACTTTTTATTATTTCATTTATATTTTCTTGTTGTATTATCTATGTCTTGAAAATTGTAGTTATTATTTTTTATTGGTTCATCATTTAGTCTTTCTACTCGGGATAAGAATAGTTTACATGCCACAGCTACAGTGTGATAATATGCTGTTTTTCTGCACACTTACTATTACCAGTGAGTTTTGTACCTTCAGGTGATTATTTATTGCTCATTAATGTCCTTTTCTCTCTGATTTAAGTACTCCTATTAGCATATTTTGTAAGATGCGTCTGGTATTAATGAAATCCCTCAACTCTTGTTTGTCTGGGAAAGTCTTTGCTTCCCCTTCATGTATGAAGGATATTTTCACCAGATATACTATTCTAGTATAAAAGTTATTTTTCTTTTTTTTTCTTCAGCACTTTAAATATGTCATGCCACTCTCTCCTGGCCTAATAACGTTTCCACTGAAAAGTCTGCTGCCAGATGTATTGGAGCTCTATTAGGACCTTTTGTTATTTATCCTTGACTTTTGTAAGTTTGATTATTAAATGCTCGAGGCAGTCTTCTCTGGGTTAAATCTGCTTGTTGTTCTATAGCCTTGTACTTGGATATTAATATCTTTACTTAGGTTTGAGAAGTTCTTTGTTATTATTTCTTTCAATAACATTTCAACTACTATCTTTTTCTACCTTCTATTTAAAGCCAGTTAACTCTTAGATTTGAGGCAATTTTCTAGATCCTATAGGTTTGCTTCATTGTTTATTATTCTTTTTTCTTTTGTGTCCTCTGACTGTATTTCCAAATAGCTTCTTTTCAAGTTCAATAATTATTTCTTCTGCTTGATCAATTCTGTTATTAAAGAATCTTGATGCATTCTTAGTATGCCTATTGCATTTTTCAACTCCAGAATTTCTGCTTGGTTCTTCTTAATTGTTTCAATCTGTTTGTTAAATTTGTGTGATAGAATTCTGAATTCCTTCTCTGTGTTATCTTGTATTTCTTTGAGTTTCCTCAACACAGCTACTTTGAATTCTCTGTTGGAAAAGTCCCCATTTCTCCAGGATTGGTCCTTAGTGCTTTATTTACTTCCTTTGGTGAGGTCATGTTTTCCTGGATGGTGTTGATGTCAGTAGATGTTCTTCAGTGTCTGGGTATTGAATATTTAGGTGTTTATTGTAGTCTTCACTTTCTAGGCTTATTTGTAGCCATCCTTTTTGGGAACACTTTCCAGATATTTGAAAGAACTTGGATGTTGTGATCTAAGCTGTGTCTGCCTTAGGGACCACTCCAAGTCCATAATGTGATTCTTACAGTCTCATAGAGGTACTACCTTGATAATCTTGGACCACAAGCCCTGGCTGGGTCCAGACATGCTGTCTAGAAGTCAGGGACTACAGAGACAAATCTTAGAAGTCTACTTGGTATTCTATTGTATTGCAGCTTAGCTGGCACTGGATCTACAAGATGCAGTTCTTCCCATTCTTCCCTCTTCTTTCCAAAGGCAGAAAAGCTTCACCCCATTGTCACTGCCACTCCTGGCTATCATGAGTTCTGTCAGACTACTGCTGATATTTCCTTAAGGCTCAAATCTCTCTCTCTCTCTTTTTTTTTTTTCTTACATTTTTAGTGTATTTTTTCTTTTTTTTTAATTATACTTTAAATTTTAGGGTACACGTGCACAACGTGCAGTTAGAAGTTGATTATTGCTGGCAGAACTGAGTCCTTTCCTTCAAGGCAGTGAGTTCTCTTCTGGCCCAGAATGTGTACAGAAATGTTATCTGGGAGTAAGGACCTGGCACAAGGATCTCATGACTCTGACTGGTGCCCTATCCTGCTATGGCTGAGGTGGCATGTATGATGCAAGACAAAGTCCTCCCTACTTTTTCTTCTCCTCTCCTCAAGCTGAAGAAAGGGGTCTCTTTTGGAGCCATGACCTGTGCACCTGGGGTTAAGGAATGAGTGAGGCCAGCACTCCTTTGGCTGCCCCAGCTGGTTTCTCAGTATGTCTCGTGCCCTCCCCAGTGCAATGTCTCTGGGTGTACTTAAGCTCCAGGGCTCACCTAAGAGTTGTAGTCCTTATGGCCAAGGCTACCTTTCAAGTTTACTTATAGACTGACAGCACATTGGCCCTCAGTGGCAAGGTATATGGGCACTCAAGTTCTGACCTCTGGGATTGAAGATTTCCCTCTGGCTAGGGCTTGTTAAAATGCTCCCTGTGTGGGCTAGCATCAGTCAAGTTTGGTTCGTTTTTATTTCTGCTCTAACAGGACAGTACTTAGTTTAATGCCTCACAGTTTCTGTGTTCTCCCTCCCACAGTGCCTACAGGCACTCCACAGTGCACCACTGCCACTGAGGGTAAAGGATTGGTGGCATAGGCGATTAAAAACTGTTTTCTTTTTTTTAATCACTTCAGTGGCTCTTTAAGTCATTTGAAGTTAAAACCAGTTACTATGAGGGCTCAACTAATTTTTGGTTCTTATGAAGGTAGTTTTTCTGGGTAGATAGTTGTTAATTTTGTGTCCTTGTAGACACTCTGCAGGAGGAGCAATCAAAGTTTTTGCTCCGCTATCTTGCTCCTCTCCTAATCTCTTTTCTTATTTTTTAATCTTAAAAAAAATTTGAATTGTGCCAAATTATTTAATAAAAATGTTTTGTTCTTATTCTTTTAATATAGGGAATTCCCTTAACTGTTTCTGAATTTTAGGTAAAACTTTCATTTCTGAGATGATGATGATTATATTTATTTAATTATGTGTATATATTCAATTTTCATCATATAGTATTTTCTTCCACCTGAGGAATTTCATTAAACATTTTTTTTGTACCGCAGGTTTGTTAGAAATAGATTCTTCCAGCTTTTGTATGTATGAAAAATAGACCTTTTTCATCATACTGAAATATATTTTCACTTAGTATTGAATTGTAAGTTAACTTTTTCTCCCAGTATTCTACAGAAGTAAGTGAAATATATTTTCACTTAGTATGGTATTTTAGGTGAGCTTTTCCTCTCAGTATTATAAAGATGTTATTTCATTGTCTTTTAGCCTTATACATTTATGTTAGAAATTCTGCACTCACTTATATTTGTTCCTTTGCAGGAGATATGGCTTTTTCTCTATTAATATTCAATTTTTAATTTTATTATTGGTTTTCATCAAGATAATTATAATCTGTCTTGATGCAGTTTTCTTTGAATTTCTTTCCTGTTTAGAGTTCATTGTATTTGTAGGTTTTTAGGTTATAACAGTTGGAAAATATTTCTATTTCTTTTTAAATATTTTGCCCCTCACACTTTCTAAGACTATAATTTCACATATATTAGGCTGAATAGAAATTACCTGTTTTTTTAAACATTTATTATTTCACTCTTTTTATCTTGCTGTCTTTTGTTTTTCACAGTTTTGATTGCCCCTGTTCAGATTGACTAATGTTTTCTTCCAGATCATCCAATCTGCTGCCTGCAGTAATTTACTTACAGAAAATTTTCACTATGGATAATCTTAGTTTCATCTTTATTATTTCTCTTAGGTATGTTTGTAAAACTTCTATTTTTTTTTTATTATGATCAACCTTAAAGTATTAAGCATAATGAGCATACTTAACACCCTTGTCTTCTAATTTCATTATCTTTTTAAAAATATTCTGACTGTATTTTGACTTGTTTTTTTTCCTGTATTACTGGTCACATTTTCCACTTCTTTTCATACCTAATATTATTGGATCTTTGGCACTGTGAATTCTATGTTTTTGAGTGAAAGGTCTTGTTTTATTCCTTTTTAAATTATTGATCTTTGTTCATCACACAGTCGCCTCACAAAACACTTTAATCGTTTTGTGAGAAGATTTATCAGACTGAGTCTAGAGTACCCTTGATTCTAGTGCTTCTTTAGCCCAAAAAAAATCATAAGGCTTTTAAGAAATCTACTTAATACTCTGTATATTCAGTGAGCTGTTTTCACTCTGGCTCACAGGAACTCAAATGATTCCCAGTCCTGTGTGAACTGAAAAAAAATTGCAGCTTATAACTATCCAGTAATATCTCCTTCTCTAGTAGCTTTTCTATGTTTAGCCTTATGGAATTGTAAGTTATCCATTTTCATATTGATATTCAAAGACTCCAGCATCCCTTTGACTAACTCTATAGCTCTTTCTCTGTGGCATTTCCTTCTCTCTGTACAATATCCCCAACATTTTAGACATGTTGACATCTCTAGAATCCAAGAACATTATCTCCAACATAGAAAGACCACTTGGTGCATGTGTATTTTTCCTACTTAAGATATGGTTTGGAAATTCTCTCCAGAAAGAAATTTGAGGGCATTTTTGGGCTCATTTTCTGATGTATCTCAGTATTAAAAGGTCTGTTTCACAGTGATTGAAAATAGCTTTCATATACTTTGCCATGTTTTCTAGTTGTTTTAGGCAGTAAAGTTCTGTAGCAATTAGTTCTTCATGTCTGGAAACAAAATTATCCTTTAAAAGTACTATTATCATTCCATTCACTCTAGATTTTAACTTCTTTGCTGCTTGAATAACTGAGCCTTAAAAAATCATTTTTGTCCTTCTGCATTTTAGTAAGTTCATAATGTTGAACATAAGTTATGCAAAGCAAAACTTATAAAGACCTATACTGCATAATAGAAAAAGAAGTTGCCTGTGAATTGAGAAAAACAAAAGTATTCATTTGCTGTCTCCATTAAGTATAACTTCACATTTTCTTGTACTTACACTGATATATAACACAATTTTACAATTCCAGTAACTCTTCTGGTGGGATCAACTCTAATTTATCCACACGTATGATCTCAAATGCCTACTACCTAAAGGACTCTTTCCTAAAAATCTTTTGGGAATCAGTTTCATATGATGCATTTTGCACTGTTGCCCATCATGCCTGTCCATAATGGCCCATGGTCATATGTTATGGGTTAATGCATCACTCTAAATGTGAACACAAGGTATACCTCTCTTTTCCCTAAACTAGTATGAAACACAACTAACCATTTTTGTTAATTATAACCAGAAGTGAACTGCATTATGCCCAAATCTACCTTGAGACTGTTTCTCTAGTCAACCGTGACTGACCTCAGAAAAGCACACATATTACTAATGTGATTTTTATGATTTAATATGAAATTTACAGACTGATAAAATCTGTCCCACAGGTGGGCTACAATTCTGCAGGCTGAGTAGCCAAAGAATATTATGTGAATAGCCATCCAATCATGAGCAAGAGCCAAAGTATTATTTTTACTATTGAGCACTATTTCAATACGAGTCCCATATGTAATAAAATAAATGTTCAGGAAAACTACTTCCTCTGAAAATTTGGTTTAAGAAGAGTGCTTTTTCAAAAAGCATAATAATTTCCCTCTTATTACCTTTTCAATTTCAATCTAAATATTTTTATAAGAAGCTGTAAGTGTGAGAGTTATGTTATAAATTTCCTGTTCATGTATAAAACACTGTATCATCTAATTGCCTCTTTATTTGTATTTTTCAAATATATACTATATATACTTTTACATAGATAGCATACTATATATGAAAATGTATAAATATGTGTATACATACTAATTTATTTCATCTATTTGTAATAATTCTGACATTTTAGTATCTATTATAATCACAATGAGTCAAATTATTTATACTTACATATGCTTAACCTCCAATATTTTATTGAAAAAATATATATGAAAATATGTCTTTATGTATTTATTTATTTATTAAGACAGAGTCTCACTCTGTCACCCAGGCTGGAGTGAAGTGGTGCTATCTCGGCTCACTGCAACCTCTGCCTCCCGGGTTCATGTGATTCTCCTGCCTCAATCTCCCAAGTAGATATATTTTGCATTTTTATTAGAAATGATTTCACCATATTGCTGGGCTGATCTCAAACTACTGACCTCAAGTGATCCACCCACCTCGGTATAATAATTATTATTAAACTTCTACTTGAATAATTAAAAATTAAAATATGGGTCATATATTTACCTTGCCTGGTTATAGTTGCTATAATTTACATAAGATATATTGTTTTCTAACTTGGGAGCTAATAGTAAAAGGGATAGCAATTATTATTTGTTGTATAAGTGGTTTTATCCTAAATAATATGGTTATGCCTCATTTTGTCAACTGCCTTGTATAAGGAAGGCACTAAAGTTCAAGGTTAAAGGACTAATTAAATTTTATTTAAAATAGTCAATATATCAGATATGTCATAATATCCACAATCTGCCCAAGGAATATTTCCAGCATTAAAATTCATGCTTCTTTGAGAAAGAAAAGTTCAAAGATAACTACGGATGAAATAACCTTCAGGTAGAGGGAAAAATAGAACATTATCCTTAACATAAAAAGCAGTATTATAGGGCTGACCTCAGTAATAGGGCTGAAATACTCTAGAATATATTTTTCAAAACCACCTCAAATCTCAAATTCACTGTGAAGAACAAATGAAGCACATAAAATGAGAGGAACAGAAATAGTCAAGTCATGGAAGAAAATGTCTCTTATACATTGACAAGTATATATCTTTTGTAAATACTTATGCCATAATCATGAGTTAAAAAGAAGTAATAATTTATTTAAAGTAAATACTTTTTGTTGATCAAAATAATTATGGTGAATTTTGTGTATTTGTATGTGTAAAGACACCTATTTCTTATAGACTAAGTTTGATTACTTATTATACATGGGAATTCATTAGAAATTACTTATAAATTCCTGAAGTTAGGAGAAAAATCATTGCCCATTATTCTTTAATATATTTTTGAACCTAATTACAATAAAAATAGATGATTTGATGTGTAATTAAATAAGTAATTAATTATAATAGTCATTATTTTAATATAGCAAAATACATGTTATTAGTTATATATAAATCTCATTTAAATAAGAATATTTTATATAATTTTATATAGCTGTGTTTCAATACAACAGTGTCTTAAAATAAATGTTCAAACACAGAAAGACAGAAGCAGAAGTAATTATAGTCATAAATATGTAGGTTCATATTTAGTAGTACTTTGGGATTAGTGAACAAACTTGAATGAAAAGTTTCACGTGATGATTTAGTTTTTTTTGTTGTTTAATTAAAGTACAGAAAATATAGGCAGCATGTGACAAACCTACTTATTGAGAGCTTTCTTTATTATATGCATATCATAGGACTGGTAGTATGCTATGCATTTTTTGTAACTTGTTGATTATATATAATTTTAAGTTTAAAGAAAGTTTGCAAAATATATACAATTATATCGTTGATTCAGATTCACCCACTACTTATATTTTGCCTTATTTACTTTCTCCTTCTGTCCTGTCCCTTCTCTTTCTTCCCTTCCATCTTGTCTTTTTATCTCTTCTATTTATTTCTATGTATCAATTTATAGATACTGAAGTTTGGAGCTATCACGCCCCTTAATGCTTTTATACTTAAATGCTTATCAATACAAAAATGGAATATTCTCTTATCTGATCACACACTAATTAAAATAAGAAAATTTGCTATTAATCTAATATTGTATTTTAATTCATACTTCATAATTACAGTTTATCAACTGCTCAGTAATGTCCTTTACACTTTCTTCCATATAATCAAATCCAAAGCCACACATTTAGTTATTACTTCCTTGTAGTCTCCTTTATTCTGAAATGATTACTTAGCCTTTGTCTTTCTTGATTTTGATCTTTAGAAGAGTATAAACCAGATATATTGTAGAATATTTTCCCATTCCTAAACTTAGCTAAAGATATATTTTGCAGAAAAAGTAGAAAGTCTGTCTAAAAGGATACATTAATCATGCCACTTTGCAATCTGTTTCACAACATATGTATGTTTATTAAATATAATTTTCCTCCAAAACTTCTTTGAGTATATTTCATATGTATTATGTAGCTTTTTGTATAATTCCCCATACAATTGCTACATTGCATATTTAAATTTGGTCTCCTTCAGTGCCTGACTCCAGTGTTCATCACTATTATTATTTTTTAAAGACAGGGTAGTGCTCTGTTACCTAGGCTAGAATGCATGGCATGATCATAGCTCACTGTAACCTCAAATTCCTGGACTCAAGCAATCCTCCTGTCTCAGCCTTCAGAATACCTAGGACTACATGTTCACACCACCATGCCCAGCTAATTTTTAATTTTTTTTTGGTAGAGGTGGAGTTGGAGGGGGTCTCACTATATTGCTCAGGCTAGTCTCAAACTCCTGACTTCAAATGATCCTTTCACAATGACCTAACAAGGTGCAGGGATTACAGGCATGAGCCACCATGTCCAGTCCTCATCTTTTTTTTTTTTATTAGAAGATTTTAACAAATCTTGAAGAGAGTACTACAAAAGGATTGAACTCTAATCACAGATGTAGGCTCATATAATTGATGCTAAATTCATACTGGTTAGATTAATTTTCTAAAACTCATTACTACTCCTCTGGTATTTCTGAGAGAGAAAAAAAGACATAAAGCCAGGTAAGTTGTTCTCATTGAAGAACCATTAATAGTTCATCTACTTTAAGGCATATCTGTCCCATATATAGGAAAAACTTGTTCATAATATTCATACTCTGGGGCCAGACATGAAAGAAAAGTGGATTTAGAAAGTTGATGCTGTTTGCCTCTCTGTTCAAATAAAAAGACATTTTTTGAGATGTCTATTTAGAATGCTTAGTTCAGTTGAAACATGTAAGAAGGTTGTTCATTCAATTTTTTTTTCAGACAAAATTATTATATATACAAAGTACTCTATCAGAATCTAGGTATCTAATGAGAAACAAAAATAGATATGATTCTTGACCTTATTACACCTGAATTCCAGTGATAAAAGAGAGTTATCAACAACTATTCACACAAATTATCATCTAGTTTCCAACCCTAAAAAGTACTGTGAAGAAACAATTACAGAGATGTCATAATTTTATAGGTGCAAGATGATTATGAGGAAATAATGTTTGCACTGAAATCAGAATGAAGAAAATAAATTTTTTGTCTAAAGAGAATGAGAAGTACAGAACAGCATATGTGATGGGGTAGAGGCAGGCAGGAGCACTCCAAGTTTCCTCAAAAGGCTGGTAGGAATGGTGGGTAGAGAGTAATGTCAAATGTGGTAAGAGGTGAAGCTTCAAGAGGATATACAGTCAGATGAACAGCTTTTTTAGACTTCATCTTTATTTTTTTAATTATAAAATTTCAAAGGCTTTTAATTAAGGAGGTATTATAATCACATTTATATTTTTAAATTATTATTATGGCTGTAGTAAAAATAACAGACTGTAGAAAAGCAAACATGGCTGCAGGTAGATAAATTTTAAAATGTTTTAGAAGTTCACCTAGGATAAGGATGATTTTGTTAAAACTGGAGCAGTGCATGGATTTGAGATATATTTATGAGCCACATAAAATATTTTATGGTAGGCCAGGTGTGGTGGCTCATACCCGTAATCCCAGCACTTTGGGAGCCCGAGGAGTGTGGATCACAAGGTCAGTTCAAGACCAGCCTGGCCAAGATGGTGAAACCCCATCTCTACTAAAAATACAAAAATTAGCTGGGTGCAGTGGCAGGTGCCTATAATCCCAGCTACTCGGGAGACTGAGGCAGGAGAATCACTTGAACCTGGGGCGGAGACTGCAGTGAGCTGAGATTGTGCCACTGTACTCCTGCCTGGGCAACAGAATGAGACTCTGTCTCAAAAAAAAAAAAAATGTTAATAGACTGAACAGACTGAACAGGACTCTATTATTCAAGCTTCTCAAGAATCCATTGAGCAATATATTATTGAATATCTCCTATGTGCCAGAGCTGAATTGTAGTGGTGAGATGACTGCTTTGCTTTCAAAGACCTAACAGTCTAGAAACACTAGACACACAGAAGTGGCTAGCATATCTTTAAATGTGATTTAATCAGTTTTTTTCTTAGCTTCAGATAGTTCCAATTTAGCAATTAATTTTGTTACCATCTTGAAATATAGATACTTATAAAGACTTATTGAAACAAACATATTGGTATCAAAGGTAATAGTCTAGTTGTTTGGGTGTCTATTTCGGCAATGGTCTACTCTAGAATAGTTATTAATATTTCTCGTTTAGCTAAGGTGATAAAATATCCTGAAGCCCTGTAAGGCCAAATGCACGTAACACCCAGAGACTGTTCCAATGTTTGTAAAAATATCTTATCAGTCTCACTATGTACTCTTCCCAATAAGTAGATAAATAAGAATTTAGCAAGTAATCTAGACCCATTATCTTTTCTCCCTCTGTTTCATCAAGCTTCCTTTAGTAACTTGGGCACCTAGCCAGAAGCCTGTAAGAAATCTATTACGGATTATGTTTAGCCTCTTTACGAGCCTGTAAATCAGGCCCTTTATATTAGACACATCGCTATCATAACATTCCAAGTTGTTGCTGAGGGCAAGCAGAGTCTATCACTTTAGAAGTATTGATTACAAAAAACAGAAAGCAACACAGACTAACCTACAAAAGGAATTTATTGGAAGGATTTTGGATCTCACAGTGGCTAGACCTAATCATAGCAAGAACGATGTGCATTCCACACGATCACAGAGCAGGAAGCAGAAAATACGGCGTGTCTATTGAGAAGCACAGCCTCATGAACATGACACTGCCGCAAAGAGAGCAACAGCTCAATCACCATGCCACCACTAGATCTGCTCTTTAGGCAGAACTGACTAAAGCTGATAAACATTCACCATGTGAGACTGACTGCTGCTTGACAGGGTGGTTTGGGTAAAGTAACTAGAATGTCAATCCCTAGGCACATTTGCCTGAATTCTGGGGCTTGGCTTTTGTCTGTACATTAATTCTAGAAACTCATGGAAAGATGTCTGGATACAGAGGAACAACACTTATTAAGATAATAAAGAATGACTCTTTGTGCCTTGGGGTTACAATGGAAGCTGTGTCAAACACGTCACAATCTAGTAGTACCAGCTCTGACACCAAACAGCCTGAGGTTCAAATCCAGCTCCATCACTACCTAGCTTCCTGTCTTGAGCAAATCACTTAACTGCTGGGGTTGTGTCATGAAGAAAAGACAGACAGTAGGCATTAAGTTTTTACCTCAGGGATAAAAAGTTCTAAGTATTCAATGATTCTTTATTTGTTTTACCAGCATGACTGAAGTCATTGTCTATTATTTTATACAACATGAGAATTATGACTTAGAAATTAACTTACAGGACAAATTTTTGAATTTAATTCCAGGAAAAAAAAGAACTATGTCAGTGGCAATAGATTTGAAAAGATAAAAGCTAAATGAGACCTTTTCTTAAAAAAAAAAAAAAAACTTCTTTATAATTATGGAAATTGTCAATTTCTTAATAGAGAAATGCCCACTATAGGACATTTATGTCAAAATAGAAAATTCTAGTTATCTAGAAATCAGAGCGTCTTCTCCCAGAAGATATTCTAGAGAAACATATTCCAGGAGGCAACTTGGGAAATTTATTAGAAACTTAGGAAATTTTCATTTATGAATCACTTATTTCTTATGTATATGAGGGCAATGGAAGTGAGTGGTGCTATTTATTATATTGATTAAGAATGTGCAATCTAGAATAAGACTGCCTGGTTCAAAGCTACACTCTAGCTAGCTGAGTAGTTTTGGGCAAGGTCGTAACCTCTTCAAACTAATTTTCTATTCTATAAAATCGGAATAAAATAATATTAGTGTGTATCTGCTATGATCTGAATGCTTGTGTAGCCCAGAATCTATGTGATAGACCTAATCGCGAATGGGATGATATTAGGCCGTGAGGTCTGTGGGGAAATGACTAGGTCATGAGGCTAGTGCCCTCATGAATGACATTTGTTTCTCTAAAAGCTTGCTTGGCCCTATCATGTGAGGGCATAGAAGGTGCTATCTACAGGAAAGTGAACCTTCAGCAGGCACTAAATTAGCTCGTACTTTGATCTTGAACTTCTCAGCTAACAGAACTATTGGAAATAAATTTCTGTTGTTTAGAAGCTACCCAGTTTATAGTATTTTGTTACAGCAGCCCAAACAGACTAAGACGATATCTCCAAGGGTCCTTTTCACAGTTAAATAATAAGATAATTCAAGGGTGTTAAATAAACAAAAATAAAGTAATAGAATGAACACACATAGTTCACCTCATGTGTGTACAGTTGTCTTATGATCTTTCTCCTTTTCTTAAACAACAGAATCCAATGGTCCTCAATGTTTGTAACTGAGAATCATCTGTGGACCTTTAAAAATAATTTAAATATCAGTATCCCACCCCTGATTTTCTGAATTCTAATTATAAAGTTGGTTATAGTCATATGACTGTGCATTTTTATTAAAGAGTATTTCATATACAGAATTTAATCAGTATTTAAAAGCACCCATTTGGTTAACTAAGTAGCATGTTAAAATAATGAGTAATTTTATTTGGATTTTCTATATATGAACTTTTTTTGTGTAGAAAACTATTTGAGAAAACATCTTGCTGCTACAAATCTTAATAGTTTCAATAAAATGTGAAATCTTGGTAAGTACAGCTTATTGAAGAATGTTATTTTTTTCTAGATGAATTAGGATTATCTTAGGTCATTATTTTGTATGCCAAAATTGACTAAATGAAAGCTAATTATATTTGAAAGAGTACATGCACTAGGGATTCAGAAAGCTCTGGGCCATCTTTTCATTACTAGCTGTGTGATCTTAGACCAGTTCCTTGGCCTTTCTGAGTGTACTTTTCGTCATTTAAAAAAAGAATAATGAATGGAATAATTAGGAATATAATTGGCTACCTGAGATAATAGAAGAAGAATTTTTTGAAAAACTTACATTTAATAAATAGTAGCTTAATGGTGAATAAAACTACTCATTTTACTTGGGGACAACATCAACATAAAACCAGCTTCTGTTCAAGATATATATTAAAATTAATATTATTGGAGAAAATACTTTTAATGCTTTAGTTTATCAGATGTAATTTTCTCCCAAATTCAAGTCTGGAAATAAATTTCAATTATTTATTGATTCTTACTAGTACTTATTCATTAAGATAATTTTTTGTTAAAATAAAAAGAAATATTTTTAAGCATTCTCAATTTAAAAACTAAAGTCCAAGAAAGATTTAAGTGTAGCTGGCTTCAACTGGGTCAGAATTTACCTTATATCTCTTTGGCTCAGTGTGGTATCTTTTTTCTTTTTCCTTCTACGTACACTTTTACTCTGTATTGCTTATATATGGCCCATTATAGCTGTCCAAAAACAGTATATTTAACCCTAAATTGACAGATTCATTTGGTCTTAAAAATTTTATTGTCCAAGATAGTTACAGACTTTATCAACTTCTTTGTGACATCAACTGAAAAGGTGTTATTTTATGCTCACCTAATAAAAGACAAAGTAGGACAAAGGCAATGAGTGTAAGTGACTAATGTTACACATCTATTAAATGCAAAGAAATCAGTCCAGTATCCCACCTCTCCATTATCCCACCTTGCTCCTAATGGTGGTGGTGGTTCCTTAGTGGTGATGGTAATTCCAAATGTAGGAATCACAGCTGGGCACAGTGGCTCACGCTCATAATCCCAGCACTTTGGGAGGCCAAGGCAGACAAATTACCTGAGGTCAGGAGTTCACGACCAGCCTGGCCAACATGGTAAAATCTTGTCTCTACTAAAAATACAAAAATTAGCTGGGCGTGGTGGTGTGTGCCTGTAATCCAGGCTACTTGGAAGGCTGAGGCAGGAGAATCTCTTGAACCTGGGAGGTGGAGGTTGCAGTGAGCCTAGATCATGACACTGCACTCCAGCCTGGGCAACAGAGCAAGACTCCATCTCAAATATATATATGAATCAGTCCAGTATCAGCTCCCTCTCCATTATCTCGCCTTGCTCATAATACTGGTGATGGTTCAGTGGTGGTAATAAGAAATAACAGACAAAAGTTTTTTGAGGCTGTGCGGTGGCTCACGCCTGTAATCCCAGCACTTTGGTAGGCCGAGGAGGGGCGGATCATGAGGTCAGGAGATCGAGACCATTGTGGTTAACACGGTGAAACCCCGTCTCTACTAAAAATACAAAAAAAAATTAGCCAGACATGGTAGTGGGAGTCTGTAGTCCCAGCTACTCGGGCGGCTGAGGCAGGAGAATGGCGTGAACCCGGGACGCAGAGCTTGCAGTGAGCCGAGATCGTGCCACTGTACTCTAGCCTGGGTGACAGAGCCAGACTCCGTCTAAAAAACAAAACAAAACAAAACAAACAACAACAAAAAAGTTTTTTTATTCTACAAAAGGATTTTAGCACTCTATCATAATGAAATACATGAAATATGGTGGCTACATGACTAAATCCGAAAATTTTATTTTTAAATGACTTTTGCTACATATAACTTGCATGATAGCTATAGATTTTCATTTTTATTTCCATTTTATTTGGCAACAAACTTTTTTCTTTTTTTTTTAGCTACTATATTCTTTTACACTATGGAAAGTTTGAAATGAGTGGAAATTGCTGTTGCACTTATTTAAACCACAAGAACACTTGACATCTTATCACTCAAAAAAGGAAAACTAGAAAATGCCACTTGATTTTAATAGAAGGGTATTGAACTTTTATGTACTGTATATATACATATGGCCTAGTATTTTAGAGAAAAAATTCATATGAAAATTAGCTATTAAATTAAAAATGGTTAGTAAGATATAGAAAACTTTATTCTGTAGATTTTTTAGTTTTCAAGCTCTTTTATTAATATTTATTCAGTATTACTTTTCTTAGATAATTTATTTTAAAATATAGGGAAATACATAAAAAATTATTTTCTTTTAAAATAAATTATCTGTTTTCACTTGAATAAACAATTCTCAATCAATTCTAATCCCCCATTCTTTTACATTATTTAGAAAATAAAGTTGTTTTTACTTCAACCCATGCTTTTATACTCATAAAATGTTATCTTCAAAATAAGTTTGCAATGTAAGACATGTAAAGAATGACATTATATGTACAAATAAATGCTAATTATTTGCTAATATCATTAACAAAATTCAAAAATTTTGACCATGCACATTCACCAGCCAATTGCCTTAGAGGCAAGCTCTGCCCCTCTTCTGTGTTTCAACAAAAAGTCCCAGTGCAAAGCACCACATTATGAATCTTAGCTAGTTAGTTAGATATATACAGATAACTATGGGTAGTAACAAATATTCGTAATAAATAGTAATAGCAACAAATCTCCAAGGATTGTAATCATCCATGCCCATAAAATGTGTTGTTAAGGTAACAATACTAATAATGAAAGTTATGCATGTTCCTTTTTAAAACTTTTACATTAAAAATAGCAGATCCCTTCTGAACCAGCTCACCATTTATCTATGACTGTCATCTGTTTGTGTGATCTGTTCTTTTAATGAGACAGAGGTTTTGGAGAATTGTGAAACCAATCATAATTAAATATTTTTGTGGCAATTTCTTCCAGTTTTAAAATAGAATCTATTCCTGATTCATTTTTAAAAGGCTAAAATTGTACTACATTTACTTTTAGAACACCTGATTTCTCATGTGGACTTGTAGAGAAAAGTTCAGTTTTTATAATTGTCTCAGTAACAGTTTTAGTCTGTCTTTACCTTCTCTTCCACTTTTCATCTGCAGAGTTTTACCTCTGTTGGTAGTGATTATTGAAACTATCTACCCCTCCCGGCTCCCTGTCTTATAACTAATTTTAAATCTGTCTCTATGTTTATTCCTATTGAACAAGCAATCTAAATATCAAAGCTGTCCTACAGATGTTAATCCATTCATCCATTAAACCATCAATGAATATAAGAAATTGAGCTGATGTTAGACATACACAAAACAGATAACAAAGTCTTGTCCTCCAGTTGCTTTCTGTACAATATATGGGAGAAACATAGATACAGAATATGGCATAAGGCCATATTCTGTAATAAGTACCATATTCTGTAATAAGTACCACAATAGATTCATCTCTATGTTTTACCATGATCAAGAACATAATGTTTTGCTACAAATAGGTAGTACATAAAACTTCTTTATTAGGGGCATGAACTCTCAAATACAGATTCATGCATGTCTGTGTTTGAATTCTAGTTTTTATATTTGCTAGCTGTTTTGCTGTGAGTATATCATTAAATTTATGAGTTTGTTTTCTCAACTGTAATGTCCACCCCCCTAAATTTTCTGTGAAGATTAAATGAGACAATTTATATACTGATTTTTGCAAAATGCTTTTGCCTCTCAATTTCTTAATACATGTGCATATTATCATTATCACTATTAATCTTATTACCAATTAGGAAGATTGCTGATAACTTTATATTGGTCTTAAATTTATTTAAGTAAGACGAGAACATTCTCTTTATATAGGAAAATACAAGAATACCAAACCAGTATAAAAAAATTGGATAGTTAGAAATGATATACAATTCTTTAAATATGTGGTTTTATGTTTGTTCTTAATTTGAGTACAGGATATCGAATGAATATGAGATTGAAGAAAATAATAATTGGGACTAAAGTTGGAAGAAAATGCTATAGAAAGAGTAAAAAAAAGTCTACAAAAGTTGTATAAGTATTGGAATGCTGACTAGATATATACTACAAGAATATTAATCTGGCAGTTGTATGACACTGTTTCACAAACAGAGGAGGAATATTGGCATCTCTCTGCCACAATGTTATTACCGATGTTGTCTAGAAATGTCAATGTATGGTAGTAATAATAAATAGACTAACTTTTGGTTGGTTGTTTTATTATTTTTTAACACCACAGATAGTAGTTTCCTGAAATGCCAAGACAATGGCATATAGTTCCCTCTGCCCTTTGTAATACTCTGGTATGAAGAGTTGGTAGGAGATTGCCTGTTATTAAAATTTATTCCTGTAAATACAGAAAACAGAAAATAAATAAGAAACAATTATACAAGAGAACTTTCAAAGTTAGACTGATATAAGCATGACTGATGAATTTCTTCTAGGATTCAAAAATCTCACAGGGAAAAGTAAATAATAATTAGAATACATTTCTGTAATGCACACTGCTGTTGAATATATACAAGAAAAAGCAAACAATTCTGAATTCAGTAAGGATATTTAAATGGGTAATGATTTTAAATTGCCAAATGCATGCAACATAAGGGATTCATAATACTTTAGACCATCTTATATTATCTGATAATGTTAGCAAGGTAGAACCATATTTTCCCCTTTCTGTTTCTCTTACATAAATCCCTAAATATCAGTGTCAAAGTAACTGCTTAATATTTTACTGATTATAAATAAAAACTAAGAGTAAATAATGCCAGAATTTTGAAATCAATTTTGTATTTTTTTCTTACCTCCTTTACTTTTATACAATTATTTCTATTTGTTTTTCTTTGACATGCAAGGCACTTAAAGTACCAAAATATTCTAAAAATAAATCACTCATTGCATTCAAAATTTATAAGAGGTAAATATTACTGAGAAAAAGGAAAGAAAAGTAATTATTTTCTATTATCATCTTGTTTGTATCTCAGTGCCTAAATACAGTTTTTAATTCACATACTCAATGCCAATTTCAGCTATATTACTCAAGTCTTTGTATCTGGAATGATAAATTAATTCTGTTAAAACCGTTATTTTTTGAAACAGTTATTCTCAATATAAATTATAAAAAATATATATGCATTTAAATATGACATACCATGATAGGAGTAAAATATAATAGAAAGTGTTGTGAACTTTTTAAAATATAGTATAGGGAATATTCATGAAATCTTAGATTCCTTACTTTCTAAATTTAGTGTTATCTCAATTACATTTGTGTTTATATAAACATTGCCCTAAGCTTTAAAAAACGACTTATTGACAGAAACTATTATTACATGTCACAATCAGCTTTGTTTCAGAGCAAAAATTTTATTTTTAAATTTTTATTATATGACTTCCTTAGTTGAAGAAACACTAAACTTGGGGAAAATTTTTATTTAAATGTTGTGAATATAATGATGAGCAAGATACGTAAATTCTTAAAGCCTCATTTGTCTCTCTACAAAATATTTATAAAATTCTTGGTAGAGAGGATTATTAAGAGTAAAATTTAAAATATACATAAACTCATTTTAAATGGTAAAAGGGATATATATATTAGTGACACTTTTGATCAAATTGTAATTAGGTAAATTATCTATGAACATTTTCTAAAATTTTGATGGAATCACAAAAAAAAAAAAACCCTAAAGAGTTAAGCAAGCATGAGCAAAATAAACAAAGGCAGAGACATTACATTACTTGACCTAGAAATCTACTACAAAGCTATGGTAATCTAAACAGCATGATACTGGCATAAAAACACAGCATTCACACATAAACCAATAGAACAGAATCAAGAGCCCATAAATAAATCTTCACATTTACTATCAATTGTTTTTCAATGAAAAAGCCAAAATTACACCGCTAGGAAAGCAGTTTTGTCAATAAATGGTGGTAGGAAAACTGGATATCCACATGCAAAAGAATACAATTATGCCCTCATCTCACATAATATATAAAAAACAACTAAAAATGGATCATCTCAAATGGAAGGCCCAAATTTGTAGAAAGACTAGATGAAAACATAGGGGAAAACTCTATGATATTGGTCTTGGCAAATAATTTTAAATATGGTCCCAAAAGTACATTCAGCAAAAGCAGAAGTAGACAAGCGGGATTACATCAAACAAAAATGCTTCTGCACAGCAAAGAAAACAATCAACGGAGTGAAAACACAATCTATAAAATTTAAGAACTTAGACTCCCACACATTAATAATGGGAGACTTTAACACCCCACTGTCAACATTAGACAGATCAACGAGACAGAAAGTCAACAAGGATACGCAGGAATTGAACTCAGCTCTGCACCAAGCAGACCTAATAGACATCTATGGAACTCTCCACCACAAATCAACAGAATATACATTTTTTTCAGCACCACACCACACCTATTCCAAAATTCACCACATACTTGGAAGTAAAGCTCTCCTCAGTAAATGTAAAAGAACAGAAATTATAACAAACTATCTCTCAGATCACAGTGCAATCAAGCTAGAACTCAGGATTAAGAATCTCACTCAAAACCGCTCAACTACATGGAAACTGAACAACCTGCTCCTGAATGACTACTGGGTACATAACGAAATGAAGGCAGAAATAAAGATGTTCTTTGAAACCAATGAGAACCAAGACACAACATACCAGAATCTCTGGGATGCATTCAAAGCAGTCTGTAGAGGGAAATTTATAGCACTAAATGCCCACAAGAGAAAGCAGGAAAGATCCAAAATTGACACCCTAACATCACAATTAAAAGAACTAGAAAAGCAAGAGCAAACACATTCAAAAGCTAGCAGAAGGCAAGAAATAACTAAAATCAGAGCAGAACTGAAGGAAATAGAGACACAAAAAACCCTTCAAAAAATTAATGAATCCAGGAGCTGGTTTTTTGAAAGGATCAACAAAATTGATAGACCGCTAGCAAGACTAATAAAGAAAAAAAGAGAGAAGAATCAAATAGATGCAATAAGAAATGATAAAGGGGATATCACCACCGATCCCACAGAAATACAAACTACCATCAGAGAATACTACAAACACCTCTATGCAAATAAACTAGAAAATCTAGAAGAAATGGATAAATTCCTCGACACATACACTTTCCCAAGACTAAACCAGGAAGAAGTTGAATCTCTGAATAGACCAATAACAGGAGCTGAAATTGTGGCAATAATCAATAGCTTACCAACCAAAAAAAGTCCAGGACCAGATGGATTCACAGCCGAATTCTACCAGAGGTACAAGGAGGAACTGGTACCTTTCCTTCTGAAACTATTCCAATCAATAGAAAAAGAGGGAATCCTCCCTAACTCATTTTATGAGGCCAGCATCATCTTGATACCAAAGCCGGGCAGAGACACAACCAAAAAAGAGAATTTTAGACCAATATCCTTGATGAACATTGATGCAAAAATCCTCAATAAAATACTGGCAAACCGAATCCAGCAGCACATCAAAACAAGCTTATCCACCATGATCAAGTGGGCTTCATCCCTGGGATGCAAAGCTGGTTCAATATATGCAAATCAATAAATGTAATCCAGCATATAAACAGAACCAAAGACAAAAACCACATGATTATCTCAATAGATGCAGAAAAGGCCTTTGAAAAAATTCAACAACCCTTCATGCTAAAAACTCTCAATAAATTAGGTATTGATGGGACATATCTCAAAATAATAAGAGCTATCTATGACAAACCCACAGCCAATATCATACTGAATGTGCAAAAACTGGAAGCAATCCCTTTGAAAACTGGCATAAGACAGGGATGCCCTCTCTCACCACTCCTATTCAACATACTGTTGGAAGTTCTGGCCAGGGCAATCAGGCAGGAGAAGGAAATAAAGGGTATTCAATTAGGAAAAGAGGAAGTCAAATTGTCCCTGTTTGCAGATGACATGATTGTATATCTAGAAAACCCCATTGTCTCAGCCCAAAATTTCCTTAAGCTGATAAGCAACTTCAGCAAAGTCTCAGGATATAAAATCAATGTACAAAAATCACAAGCATTCTTATACACCAATAGTAAACAAACAGAGAGCCAAATCATGAGTGAACTCCCATTCACAATTGCTTTAAAGAGAATAAAATACCTAGGAATCCAACTTACAAGGGATGTGAAGGACCTCTTCAAGGAGAACTACAAACCACTGCTCAAGGAAATAAAAGAGGATACAAACAAATGGAAGAACATTCCATGCTCATGGGTAGGAAGAATCAATATCATGAAAATGGCCATCCTTCCCAAGGTAATTTACAGATTCAATGCCATCCCCATCAAGCTACCAATGACTTTCTTCACAGAATTGGAAAAAACTACTTTAAAGTTCATATGGAACCAAAAAAGAGCCTGCATCGCCAAGTCAATCCTAAGCCAAAAGAACAAAGCTGGAGGCATCACACTACCTGACTTCAAACTATACTACAAGGCTACAGTAACCAAAACAGCATGAAATTGGCACCAAAACAGAGATACAGATCAATGGAACAGAACAGAGCCCTCAGAAATAACGCCACATATCTACAACTATCTGATCTTTGAAAAACCTGAGAAAAACAAGCAATGGAGAAAGGATTCCCTATTTAATAAATGGTGCTGGGAAAACTGGCTAGCCGTATGGAGAAAGTTGAGACTGGATCCCTTCCTTATACCTTATACAAAAATCAATTCAAGATGGATTAAAGACTTAAACGTTAGACCTAAAACCATAAAAACCCTAGAAGAAAACCTAGGCATTACCATTCAGGACATAGGCATGGGCAAGGACTTCATGCCTAAAACACCAAAAGCAATGGCAACAAAAGCCAAAATTGACAAATGGGATCTAATTAAACTAAAGAGCTTCTGCACAGCAAAAGAAACTACCATCAGAGTGAACAGGCAACCTACAAAATGGGAGAAAATTTTCACAACCTACTCATCTGACAAAGGGCTAATATCCAGAATCTACAGTGAACTCCAACAAATTTACAAGAAAAAAACAAACAACCCCACCAACAAGTGGGCGAAGGACATGAACAGACACTTCTCAAAAGAAGACATTTATGCAGCCAAAAAACACATGAAAAAATGCTCACCATCACTGGCCATCAGAGAAATGCAAATCAAAACCACAATGAGATACCATCTCACACCAGTTAGAATGGAAATCATTAAAAAGTCAGGAAACAACAGGTGCTGGAGAGGATGTGGAGAAATAGGAACACTTTTACACTGTTGGTGGGACTGTAAACTAGTTCTACCATTGTCGAAGTCAGTGTGGTGATTCCTCAGGGATCTAGAACTAGAAATTCCATTTGACCCAGCCATCCCATTACTGGGTATATACCCAAAGGACTATAAATCATGCTGCTATAAAGACACATGCACACGTATGTTTACTGAGGCGTTATTCACAATAGCAAAGACTTGGAACCAACCCAAATGTCCAACAATGATAGACTGGATTAAGAAAATGTGGCACATATACACCATGGAATACTATGCAGCCATCAAAAATGATGAGTTCACGTCCTTTGTAGGGACATGGATGAAATTGGAAATCATCATTCTCAGTAAACTATCGCAAGAACAAAAACCAAACACCACATATTCTCACTCATAGGTGGGAATTGAACAATGAGAACACATGGACACAGGAAGGGGAACATCACACTCTGGGGCCTGTTGTCGGTTGGGGGGAGGGGGGAGGGATAGCATTGGGAGATATACCTAATGCTAGATGACGAGTTAGTGGGTGCAGCGCACCAACATGGCACATGTATACATATGTAACTAACCTGCACATTGCACACATGTACCCTAAAACCTAAAGTATAATAATAATAAAGAAAGAAAGAAAGAAAAGAAAATATTTGCAAATTATACATTTGATAAGAGGTTAATTTTCAAAATATATAAGAAAATTATACAACTCAATAGTAAGAAAACGAATTACCTGATTTTAAAAGGAAGAAAAGGACCAAACAGACATTTCTAAAAAGGAGTAATACAAGTAAATAACAGGTATCTGAAAGTATGATCAAGATCACTAAGCATCAGGGCAATAAAAATTAAAGCCACAATGAGTTATCATCTTCCACATGTTAAAATGGCTGTTATCAAAAAAGATGAGACAGCATATGTTGGAAAGGATGTGGAGTAAAGGAAACCTTCCTACACTATTGGTGGTAATGTAAATTAGTACTGCCAATATAGAAAACAGTATGGAGGTTCCTCAAAATATTGAATATGAAACTATCATATGATCCAGCAATTCCACTTCTGTGTATACACTGAAAGGACGTAAGATGAGTATGTTGAAGAGATAGCTGCACTTCCATGTTCATTGCAGCATTATTCATAATATCCAAGATATAGGATTCAACCTGTATCACCATTGGGTCAATTAGTAAAGAAAATGTGATACATATACACAGTGGAATAATAGCCTTAAAATATAAGGAAATCCTGGCATTAACCACAAGAAGCCTAAACCTGGAGGGCATTGTGTTAAATGAAATAAGTCAGACATAGAAAATATTGCATAATCTCACTTATGAGTGAAATCTAAAAAAGTAGAAGCAATGGAAATAGAGTAGAATGGTGATTAATATATATATGAGGCAATACATATGTTAAATAGCTGGATTTACCCATTCAACAATGTATACATATATGAAAACCTCATGTTGTACACCAAAAATGTATACGATTTTTACTTGTCAGTTAAAATAATTTTTTTAAAGTCATTGGAATGAAAATAATAGGATGTTATTATACAAATATTACAATAAAATAATATTTACTTCGGTTACTCATAACAGGCATTTGAACAGAGAGCAGTGGAATATTATACGATGAGAAAACAGTTGATCTTAATTTTTATGTGTGCAACATTAAGGGGCCTCTTCTT
The DNA here is from genome assembly GCF_028885625.2 of Pongo pygmaeus. Taxonomy (NCBI): domain Eukaryota; kingdom Metazoa; phylum Chordata; class Mammalia; order Primates; family Hominidae; genus Pongo; species Pongo pygmaeus. Next base: position 125,092,907 of record NC_072373.2, on the reverse strand, counting down.
TTTAAATTATGTTTTTACATTTAAAAATATGCTAGTAATAGCAAAGAATTGGAAATAAAAATCTTGTCTTCAAGTTCAAATTCTGGTTCTATATTGTCAGCTGGTATATCCAGAGTAAATAACTTATCTGTACACTGGCCTCCTAATTAATGAATAAGAAAGTAGGCGTACATTTTGATGAAACAAGCATACATTCTTATATCAAGTTGTAATTATTCCTTTGTGTGATGTTACTCATAAGGCAAATCTACTGTATCGGGGGAGTATTTTATTGGGTTTTTTCAGTAGGAACCAAACAAGATAAGACCATGAATTCAGAAAAATATGTATAAGTCAGTCAGAGAGATAGAACAAGAATCTGGGGGTTGGTTACAGATATATAATAATAATCATAATCATAATTTGTATGAACAAATAGGTTTATTTTATTAAAACAAGAATGAAATAAAGTAAGAAAAGATGCAGGACAAAAATCTCAAAAAAGACCAGAAGTCACATGTCATTCCCAGTTACCTTTGAAGAAGGATCACTTCCCACATCTATGAAAACTAGAGTAAACAGTAATAACTGGCAAGATTAACTGGTTCATTCTTTGAAAGAATGTTCATAGTACAAAGAAAAGAGACTTTGAGAGATTAATTTGGAGTTGTACATAAGATTAATTTTATTAGGTCTTCATGCTCTGAAACAACTTGTCTAATGCAAAATCCCCAGACCTCCCCCTAACATGTCCAAATATGACATAAACTACACGTTTGTGCGTTCCAGTTGCCACCAAGCTCTATGAGTGACCTTTACCGTGTGAATATAAATCAATGAAATACATTTCCTAGGATCATGGCTGGAAATTAGATTTGAATTCTTTTTTAAAACGTAATTGAAAGTTCTGGGATACACGTACAGAACGTGCAGGTTTGTTACGTAGGTAATCACGTGCCATGGTGGTTTCCTGCACCTATTAACCCATCACCTGGATTTGAATTCTTTGAAATAGCAGTGATCTGATAGCTAGATTATGAGAAAATTTAAACCCACTCAAACCTATAGGTCAAGGCAGTAGAAGTCAACAATTGAAAAATGCTTGTATGTCTCAGCTCATTACTTACACATTACAGTCAACACTGATTATAAGAAATATGGAGAGTATTTCTGGTTTCTTTATGTCCAATAGAAAATCCAGTATAGTATTTTCTTAGAAATGAAAAGAAAGTGATCCAAAAATAAATAATAAGGAGATAAAAGCCAACACACTTTTGGAAAAGACAACTGATAGTATATTACCTTCTCAATATAAATTAATAATTATGATGTGTATTAATCCATATTTTGTGATACATTTTTACTATCTTCTGTTCTATATGAAGTATTTTATAATTAAAATAAAAAGAGTGTTACCATTGAAAGCATAGGCAAGTAAATGGCAGAGAACTGTTCAGATTCAGGTATATACAACAATAACCTAGTATTGGGAAAAGGTTGTGTAATAATCACTAATGAAAGAGAATATTATTCAATACTTGACACTAGCAAAATCAGACACTTAAGATATATATACACACATATATAATTTTCTTTTTCTTAAGTGTCCATATGTACATATGTATATAATTATATATAAATATATGTAGTTTTATATGTATATATGTATATACACACATATGTATACAATTATGTATAAATATATATAATTTTTGTATGTACATATGGACACAAGATAAAGTATATATAATTATATACAATTTATATATGTGTGTATATACATATATATGCAATTTGGTTCTTACTTCACCTCCAGACAATTTCTAAAGAAAACTTAAACTTTCTATAATAGAGCTATTTTATTTTAAATACAAATGCATGCACACACAATAACACAACAAACTTTATCTTATAATACTGAAATACATATACAAACAATAAATAATTAGTTAAATATTCATTTCAGAAGTTATAGAAGAAATTAGAATCTTTATATCTAAGTATCTCACAAACATATCATAAAACTATAAACTCAATAAAATGGGCAATGCAATGCACACAAAATCACAGAGGAATGACAAGTGATTGAGAAATATATTAATACATTTAATCCAACTGTGAACAAAATAAAATAATAAAAACAGCAAGCATAATTTTCAAATGAACTTAAGTATTACTATACTCAACTTTGGCATTCTGTGTTGGATTGGTACCTTCATATTCCTCTGTGAAAATGTAATTTTTAACAGAAGAATTTGGAGAATATTATTGTACTGATTTTTATTGAAAATAAAACAGTTTTATTTTTCAATTCTAATTCTACCTTGGGAAACACAAACTAACAGATAATTCAACAAAGGTTTATGTACAAGGAGTGGCTAGAATTGAGGATATGTGACTGAATCCTTAATATTTTGGGGAATTGCAGCAATCTTCCACTTTCTAAAACTGATTTAAAATGTTTTGATTTAATTATAAAACAATTTATTTTATGCAACTATGTTTCAATTGGAAATTTGATTACACCACAGTAAAAAGGAAACACTGTTCTAGAATGCGGAGTGTCGAGATAGGGCAAATACATCTTTCATGCCTGATAATGTAAATTGTTTTGGCCAAAGAAACACCTCAAGGAAAATATGTTGACTGGGAAAAATGGTCTTCAGTATTTAATGAGAAGCGGAAAAAAAAAATAAAGAAAAGAAAACCTCTCACTGAGCCTAAAACACTGGAGTAGGTACTGGGCTTTAGGAAGTTTAGATATAATCAAAAAGAACATATTAAAAACAAAACAAGCTAACAAAAAATAGCAAAGAGAGGAAAAATATCAGTGATATTTGGTGAGAAATACCATGTAAAAGATTACTGTATGCACTCTGGAAACAGTTGCATCTAGATGTGGTTTATATTTTATTTATGCTTTGTCATGTTTTCTGTTATACTCAAATCTTAAATCATCATAAACATTTTTTAACCCTTAAAACTTTAATTATATTTGGAAGATTGAGAAGGGCCTATGTGTCAAATGGGACAAAAGTCTCTAGAAATGGGTGGCATTAGCCTAGGGTCTGATGGAAATACAACACACAAGGAGCGGTTTTTCTGAAGGGCAGAGGAGCATCCTGCAGAAACGTTTAATGTTGAGCAAAGAACTAAATAACAAATAAACCAAGACAAGATAAACTTCTCGAACCTGTAATCACTTCTTAATGAGAAAAAAGACCTCAGGAAAAGAAGTGATAGAATAGAAGCCTTCTCATCATAGATTAGTGTGGAGTCAGTTATTACTGCATTTGGTTATTAAGGGAGTGAGTGCCTTTTCTTGGTAAAATACTGTATATTATGGCAGCCTGAAACTTCTGATGTCACAACTAGAAAAAAAGAAAGACAGATTAGTTACAAAAAATATATTATGAAAGGCATCAGGGAGCATTGCATAAACAATGGGAAACATGATCAAAACTTCTGCAGGGGGAAGAACTGTTTTGATGTAAACTGATGATGTGTAGCTGATTGGTTTTGTTTGTTTTTCTCGTTTGTAATTTTTTCGTAATGGATTTTTTTGTAATGGATATTTGCCAGTTCTTTCAAAAGAACATTTTCTGAGTTCAGGGACTATTTGGAAGACAGAGGAGCTAGGCCAAAAGCTTTGAAAAGCTACACACAGTAAATTCATCTACAACCTAGTGTCAATTGGAAACAAAGATCTGTCAAGGCGGAGGCCTTCCCCAAAACATGGCATGCTCCATCGTAAGGCGTTTATCAAAATTTGCAGCTGCATAGGATCACTGGTTAGGGGTGGAATTAAATCTCTCATAATCTACGCAATGAGCTCAGAGCACGAACCCCAGAACCAAGGAATAAATTAGAAAGAATGAAACTTCAACTCAGCTCTGATGCAGCTCTGTCCTTTTTAGGGTTGAGAATTTTGCCTCCATACCACCTTAATACAAAATAAAACATACATTTTATACTGCTGGAATACAGTTAAACAATTATTATACATACAAGAGGACAGACTATGTGACCAGTAACCAAGGGAAAAAATGACAAAATAAGTTTTTTTTGTTTTTGTTTTTGTTTTTTCTTGAGATGGAGTTTCACTCTTGTTGCCCAGGCTGGAGTGCAGTGGCACAATCTCGGTTCACTGCAACCTCCGCCTCCTGGGTTCAAGCAATTCTCCTGCCTCGGCCGCCCTAGTAGCTGGGATTACAGGTGTGCGCCACCACGCCTGGCTAATTTTGTATTTTTAGTAGAGACGTGGTTTCCTCATGTTGGTCAGTCTAGTCTCAAATTCCTGACCTCAGGTGATTCGCCCGCCTTGGCCTCCCAAAGTCCTGGGATTACAGGCAGGAGTCACCACGCTCAGACCAAAATAAGTAATTTTAGTAATTTTAGAGACCTTGTCTGGAGTTACCAAAGACTTTAAAATTACTACGACACATACGTTCCAGAAAACTTTAAAAAGTGACAAAATAGAAGAAACTATTAGAATGTTCACTTTTGAAATAATCAATAATCATACTAGAAATTGAAGACCTTAAAAAATAAACATTGTATTTGAAACTCTGCAGCCAATGGATTTGTTTCACAGCATGGCGGCCAAAGAAGCAGCTAAGATTAGTTACATGAAAGGCAGAGTGAGTAAAAAAAAAAAACAAAAATCCTGGGAAACTACAGAAAAAAAATAATTTTAAAAATAGACGTGTGAGATAAATGTGAGACACACATAATATGTGTACTTTTCACTATTTATCTTATATTTAAATAAAAACATTTTTAAAATTAATTTTTTTCTGGATGGTTTTACATCTTTATTATTTCATATATTCTTTGAGGTTATTTTATCTTTTTATAAGAAAATCCCACTGGCTTTTCACCTAATTGAATTAAGTCTATAAATTAATTCATAGAGGATGGTCATTTTTACAATTCTCATCCTGGCACTTGTTATATTATACAATTTATTCATTAAAATAATTCCTAGTTAACTTTTTATTATTCTGCTTCTGGAGAGAGTCCTAAGTTTAATTTCAAATGTATTTTAATAAGTCCTGTGATTATCTGAATATAATATCATATATTGTTTTTCTCAAAGGGTTTTCTTGATAGAGAAGATAATTTATTGCAACTTACTTATTTTTTGTTTCTTATTACTCTACCCTGGGTACAATTTTCAGGTAATGTACATCTTAATAATCTACATATTTTATTTTTAAAATTTATTTTTTATTTATTTTGCTTTCCAAATTTAGGTTCGGGGGTGCGTGTGCAGGTTTGTTACATGGGTAAATTGCCTGTCACAGGGGTTTGGTATACATATGATTTTATCATCCCATTAATAAGCACAGTACATGATAGGTAATTTTTTTATACTCACCCTCCTCCCACTCTCTGCCCTCAAGTAGGCCCTTGTGTCTATTGCTTTATTTTTTGTGTTCATGTGTATTCAGTGTTTAGCTCCCACTTGTGAGAACATGAGGTATTTAGTTTTCCGTTCCTGCATTAATTTGCTGACTATAATGGTCTCCAGCTGCATCCATGTTGCTGTAACAGACACGGTTATGTTCTTTTGTATTCTATAGTGTATATGTACCATACTTTTTTTTTTTTTTAGACGGAGTCTCACTTTTTCGCCCAGGCCGGAGTGCAGTGGCGCTATCTCGGCTCACTGCAAGCTCTGCCTCCCGGGTTCACGCCATTCTCCTGCCTCAGCCTCCGGAGTAGCTGGGACTACAGGCGCCCGACACCTCGCCTGGCTAGTTTTTTGTATTTTCAGTAGAGATGGGTTTTCACCGTGTTAGCCAGGATGGTCTCGATCTCCTGACCTCATGATCCGCCCGCCTCGGCCTCCCAAAGTGCTGGGATTACAGGCATGAGCCACCGCGCCCGGCCTGTACTATACCTTCTTTATCCAGTCCATCGTTAATGGGTATCTAGGTTGACTCCATGTCTTTGCTATCGTGAATAGTGCTGCAATGAATACAGAACCACAATGAACATATGAAGGTGTGTGTCTTTATGGTAGAACAATTTATATTTTTAATATTTATATCTTATTTTTTTGAACTATTTAAAAATCATATGTGATTTAAAACATAGTTGTGTTACCTAGTATCTTTGGGTTACCCCCAGTTTACAAGGAGTATTACTACTGTAGTCTCTTCCCAAGAGTGTGTTCATAGTACATATTATGAGGCTCTCCACAAACACAATTAGTGAATAACTGTCATCTAATACACATTTAGTAAGGAGTTTAAACAGATTAATAGACAAAATTGTTCCCTAATTGTATATATTTTTTGCTTTTACTATTTTACATCTCCTTTTGCTAAGCTTAAATAACTTTATCTTCTTTTTTTTCAACTTACTGTTTTTGTCCCAGGATCGACACCATATTATGTAAATATCACACATCAGTACATATGGAATTTCACTGTCCACGGCTTTGGAAACATTAACATTCTGAAGCTAATATGTGATTACTTCCTCCTATTTTATTTGATGAATGTGAGATCATAAAATTCATTAAGTCAATTTATATTTTGAAACAATGTGTCTACATCTCAAGTCTTCTATATATAAGTTCTCTACACTGTGAAAGTTTTAACAATATTAATATGTTGCAAAACTAGAAAAATCTCACTCAGCTAAATGTCAATCTAAATACAGAGGTAGACCATATGAATCACAATGATAATTTCACTCTAAGTTAACATATTTTTTAATTGGTTCTCACATATAATTTCCACATAGAGACATCTGATTTCTGTGTCAAATAACTCTATGAAAATGATGTTTACACATGCTACAATAAGTAACATACTGGTAGGTATCCTTTATTCTACAACAATCCTTAGGTGTTTTCTTACTCAGTATACTGTGAAATGAATTAACCCAGTTTTTATTTTCAAGCCAGAACAAATAATTGATAAAGACCCCAAAAATCAGCTCTGGCATGAGGTACTATGAGGTGAAACAAAAATAAAACCAAGGATAAGTATGTACAGTTATGCCTTACATTAATAGAAAACAAAAGTAATATTCATAGGAAACACTTACCTATTGCATTTGTCAGGCCCTCTTTTAAATGCATCCCCCCACACAAACACACTTAATTGATTTAATCTTGTGGTATAGGTGCTATTACCACCTATATGTCGGAAATGATGAAACCAAAGCAAAAAAAAATTAAGGCACTTTATCAAGGTAACAGTATTTTGAATAATGTCACATGGTAGTAACAGAGGTAGGGCAATGATTTAAACCCAGTAACATCACTAGTAGTAGTAGAAGTATAGCTATGATTTAAACCCAGGAAGTCTGTTTCCGTGATCCATAATTTTAAACAGCACGTTATATTTTTCTGTATTACCTCATAAGTAGAAACAGAGAGTGCTTAGACATCATGAGCTATCTCTCTAGTTCATGATGTTTATAAAACACATAACGCAGCATCTAGCATAAATACTCAACTAGTTCCCCTTTTACCTTTATCTTGTCCTAACGTATGCAAAAATAGTATCTGCTTTCTGTGCGGAGAGACTCAAGTTTATAGTACCAGGTACTCTGGATAGTCAAACAGAAATTTTGGTAGAAATATCAAACTGAAAAATATGATCTTTGTTTGTATTAACGTGTTCCTCCACTGCTAATACCCGAGACTGGGTAATTTATAAAGAAAAAGATGTTTTACAGACTCACAGTTCCATGTGGCTGGGGAGGACTTACAATCATGGTGGAAGGTGAAGGAGGAGCAAAGGCACGTCTTACACGACGTCAGGCAAGAGAGCTTGTGCAGGGGAACTGCTTTTTTATAAAACCATCAGTTCTTGTGAGACTTATTTACTATCATGAGAGGAACAACACAGGAAAAACCACCCCCATGATTAAATTTCCTCCCACCAGGTCCCTCCCACGACTCCTGGGAATTACGGGAACTGCAATTCAAGATTAAAGTGGGAACACAGCCAAACCATATAACTGTTCTTAACTATAGTGTAATAACATATGAAAGGATAATCACAGCTATTTGCCTGGAAATATCCAGGTTTGCAACTCTTCCTATTATGATTATTAACAGCATGCATTTCTCGCTCAAAAAGTATTCTAACTTGGAGGATATATTTTATTGTAGTCTTACATATAAACTGTATACACAGTGCTATAGACTGAATTGTTCCCCTCACCCTAATTCATATGCTGAATCCCTAACTTCAAATATAATGATGTTTGGAAATGGGGTCTTTGGTAGGTAATCAGGTTTAGAAGAGAATGGGGGATTTAGGATGAGGTTAGTGGCCTTATAAGAAGAGGCATCCGAGATACTGCTCTTGCCCTCTCTCTGCCTTGTGAGCACATGAGCACACAAGAAGAAAATAGCCATCTACAAGCCGTCATCCAAACCTGACCATGCTGGCAACGTGATCTTGAATAGCCTCTAGAACTGTGAGAAAATAAATGTCTGTTATTCAAGCCACTCTATGGTGTGTTGTTATGGCAGCCTGATCTGACTAATGCACACAGCATCAAAATACTATTATATGAAAGTATATTAACTGTTAACAAATTACTTGCTAATTAAATTATATGCATATAAAAGCTCACTTGCTTTAGTTAACCAACTAGAAAAAAACATGTTTGGCACTAAGTTATTCTTAGTAAACTTTGATTTAACTATAAATTCAAAATTTTAATTCTAATAGTGGCATAATATAAATGTATATTACAGTAATTTTTTAACATTGAATTTTGATCTAACAAAGCAAAATTCTTTACTACATTAAAATTAGTAATTAAAGTCTAATTTCAAAACATTTTAAAGATAATTCCTGAAAAATTTATCAGTGATTATTTAATGAACAAAATAAAAAGATTAAACCACAGTTTTGTATTAGTATATATTTTAATTTTTATTACATATCATCCTCAACTTTTTCAGTCTTGGATAATATTTGTTCCCAGTTGAAGAGGGCAGGAAACATCTGTCTATGGTGAAGTGAAAAACTAATTGACATCACTAAATCAATAAATACACTGAATTCCACACTAAATATTATTCCATACTCAAAATTCTTTGCAATCTTGATTTAGCAGGGGTTTAATTGTCTGTATTGTGACCATTTGAGTCTATTGAATATTCAGTGGGTTCCATTTCTATTGCCATGGGTACAACTCTAGCTTCAGCTTGTTAAAGTTACTGTATTTTATTTAGTCACATATTCTTAACTTCATTCACCATTTATCTTAATGCACCCTAATATATTGAATGTACAACCATACAGACCTAGATATAGACTTTTTTCTTATACAATATAACGATTAAGAAAAAGTGTTATAAATGAGAAACAAACGTAAGTTTACAGGTTATCAAATTCTGATAAAAATTTTATTTCCTCCAAAACAGAAGAAAGTTTTATAAATCATAATTTAGATTGTTTGAATGTGCCCAAATCTATATATTTCAAATAAATGACTACTTTGCTTCCTGAATATTCCAAAAGTAGTTGTGAAGCAACCTTATACTTTGATTAATAATGTCAATCACGTTTAAAGTACATCAGGGATTCATTTTATTTTCCTTCATTAATATGAGAGTAAAATTGTCTCATAAATCTTTTAGATGGTATAGTTAGTGATAATATGCCTGGATATAATTTCACCTTGGTAGTTCTGCCACTTATGCTATTACTTAATTAAGATATTTGAGGACATATAACATATATTTTCATATGTTACATATATCTTTATATGCATATATTATATAAATTTATATATTTTTCTCTAATGTCTTAATTAAATTATGGCATAAGTGGCAGACCTTAAAAAAAACTATGTATTAGATATTAGCTATTATATATACACACATATGTGTGTGTGTGTGTGTTTGTAAACAAACAATTGACCCTTGAACTACATGGGCCTACTAACACATAATTTTTTTTTTAATAAATAATTGGAATATTTTTCAAGGTTTGCAATAATTTGAAAACCACTTTCAGAGAAACGATGTAGCCTATAAATATTGAAAATAATGATTAAAAAGTTAAGTATGTTGTGTATGCATAAAAAATTTTAGTATATGTAGACACTAGTCAATGTTATTCACTAATCAAAATGTATACAAACCTATTTAAAATTTATCAAAACGTATTCACACAAATATTTACAGGTCTTACATAGCCCATTCACAATCAAAACAAATATAAAGAAATTTAATGAGGATGGATTAAATCATAACAGCATAAAATTAATTGTAATACATAGTATACTACAATATTAATTTCATAGCCACCTCCTGTTGCTATTGCAATGAGCTCAAGTGTTGAGACTATCCACTTAAAATGCCAAGTCATGCTAATTATTATCACATAAGCAATTCTTCTCTCCAGTAAATTGCATGTTGCAGTAAAAAAAAGGATTTTTCACCATTCTCATGCTTTCATAACATTTCATGCAATACGGTGAGTCTTGAATAATACCATCAGACCCATAGGAACTGTCACCAGTGATGCTAGAAGTGGGTCCAGGAAGCAAGAAAAGTCACAACATCACAATAAAAGTTGAACTGCTTGATATGTACTGTAGATTGAGGTCTGTATCTGCAGTGGGGCAATATTTCATGATAAATGAATCCAGCACAAGGACCATTGTAAAAAAATGAAAGAAAATTTGTGAAGCCATTGCTGCAGCTACAGCTGCATGCATGAAAACCTTGCACTTTTTGCTAAGTAACTTTTTAACTTGTATTAAATATGCACCTTTATGTGGATGCATGATTCCTATAAGAAAGGCATACTTATAGACGATAATAAGACTCAAAAAAACCAAAATTATTGACTAGGCGCGGTGGCTCATGCCTGTAATTCCAGCACTTTGGGAGGCCAAGGCGGGTGGATCAAGAGGTCAGGAGATCGAGACCATCCTGGCTAACATGGTGAAACCCCGCCTCTACTAAAAATACAAAAAAAAGTTAGCCGGGCGTGATGTCAGGCGCCTGTAGTCCCAGTCACTCAGGAGGCTGAGGCAGGAGAATGGCGTGAACCTGGGAGGCGGAGCTTGCAGTGAGCCCAGATCGCGCCACTGCACTCCAGCCTGGGCGACAGAGATGCTGTCTCAAAAAAAAAAAAAAAAAGTAAAATTATTATATGACAACTTAAAGCAAGAGGAAGAGGAAGGTGAAGGATCTGATTGGTGAATTTAATGCCAGCAAAGAATGGTGTGATAATTTTGGAAAGAAGTTTGACCTAAAAAAATGTCAAGATAAAAAGAGAAGCAGCTGGTGAGAGAAAAAAAAAAAGCAGATGAGTTCCTAGACGCCACATAAAAAAGCATTGAGAAGAAAGTATAGCTAATAACTGCCTAACTAAGTTTTAATGCAGACAGAAGAACATTGTTCTGTAAATTAATGCCACCAAAGACACTTATTGGTAAGGAAGAAACGCAAGCACTAAAATTTAAGGCAGGAAAAGACATGCTAACTCTACTGTTTTCTGCAAATACAAACAGGTTTATGATCAGAACTGACTTTATCTATAAAGTTGTTAACCCTGGAGCCTTGAAGGAAAATGAAAAACACCAGCCACCAATCTTTTGGTTGTACCACAAGAAGTCCTGAACAATGAGAACTGTTTTTCTAGGTTGTTTCAATTGGTGCTCAGTCCTTGAAGTCAGAAATTACCTTGTCAGTAAAGAATTGACTTTTAAATTCTTTTGATATTAGACAATGCCCCTGGTATCCTAGGATCCCATGATTTTAACACCAAAACATCAAAGTGGTTTCCTTGCACCCAAACACAATGTCTCAAAATCAGGCTGTAGATAAGGGGCTCATAAGAATGTTAAGGCACATTATTCACAGTATTCTATGGAAAGGATTGTCAATATTATGAAAGAAAACTCCGATAGAGAACATCATGAAAGTCTGGAGAGGTTACACTATTGACGATGCCATCATTGTTATAGAAAAGGCTGTGAAAGCCATCAAACCCATAACAATAAATTCCTATCGTGGAAAACTGTGTCTAGATATCATTGATAACTTCTTAGGATTTATGACAGAGCCAAAAATGGAAACTATGGAAAACATTGCTGATATGTCAAAAAAGGTAAGGGATGAAAGGTTTCAAGATATGAAACTTGAGATCTGTTTCAAGATGGCCGAATAGAAAGAGCTCTGGTCTGCAGCTCCCAGCATGATCGATGCAGAAGACAGGTGATTTCTGCATTTTCAACTGAACTCTCAAGAGAGCAGTGGTTCTCCCAACACAGTGTTTGAGCTCTGAGAATGAACAAACTGCCTCCTCAAGTGGGTCCCTGACTCCCAAGTAGCATAACTGGGAAAAATCTCCCAGTAGGGGCCGAAAGACACCTCATATATGTGGGTGCCCCTCTGGGACGAAGCTTCCAGAGGAAGGATCACGCAGCAATATTTGCTCTTCTGCAATATTTGCTGTTCTGCAGCCTCCGCTGGTGATACCCAGGTAAACAGGGTCTGGAGTGGACCTCCAGCAAACTCCAACAGACCTGCAGCTGGGGGACCTGACTGTTAGAAGGAAAACTAACAAACAGAAAGGAATAGCATCAACATCAACAAAAAGGGCATCCACACCAAAACCCCATCTGTAGGTCACCAACATCGAAGACCAAAGGTAGATAAAACCACAAAGATGGGAAGAAACGAGAGCAGAAAAGCTGAAAATTCTAAAAACCAGAGCGCCTCTTCTCCTCCAAGGGATCACAATGGAACAAAGCTGGATGGAGAATGACTTTGATGAGTTGACAGAAGGAGGCTTCAGAAGGTTGGTAATAACAAACTTCTCTGAGCTAAAGGAGCATATTTGAACCCATCACAAGGAAGCTAAAAACTTTGAAAAAAGATTAGACAAATGGCAAACTGGAATAAACAATGTAGAGAAGACCTTAAATGAATTGATGGAGCTGAAAACCATGGCATGGGAACTTCATGATGAATGCAGAAGCTTTAGTTGCCGATTTGGTCAAGTGGAAGAAAGGGTATCAGTGATTGAAGATCAAATTAATGAAATAAAATGAGACAGAAGTTTAGAGAAAAAAGAGTAAAAAGAAACCAACAAAGCCTCCAAGAAATATGGGACTATGTGAAAAGACCAAATCTGTGTTTGACTGGTGTACCTGAAAGTGACGAGGAGAATGGAACCAAGTTAGAAAACACTCTTCAGGATTTTTTCCAGGAGAACTTCCCCAACCTAGCAAGGCAGGCCAACATTCAAATTCAGGAAATACGGAGAACACCACAAAGATACTCCTCAAGAAGGGCAACCCCAAGACACATAATTGTCAGATTCAACAAGGATCAAATGAAGGAAAAAATGTTAAGGGCAGCCAGAGAGAAAGGTCAGGTTATCCACAAAGAGAAGCCCATCAGACTAACAGCAGATCTCTTGGAAGAAGCCCTACAAGCCAGAAGAGAGCGGGGGCCAATATTCAACATTCTTAAAGAAAATAATTTTCAACCCAGAATTTCATATCCAGCCAAACTAAGCTTCATAAGTGAAGGAGAAATAAAATCCTTTACAGCCAAGCAAATGCTGAGATATTTTGTCACCACGAGGCCTCCCTTACAAGAGCCCCTGAAGGAAGCACTAAACATGGAAAGGAACAACCGGTACCAGCCACTGCAAAAACATGCCAAATTGTAAACAACATCGATGCTATGAAGAAACTGTATCAATTAACAGGCAAACTAACCAGCAAACATAATGACAGGATCAAATTCATACATAATAATACTAACCTTAAATGTAAATGGGCTAAATGCCCCATTTAAAAGACACAGAGTGGCAAATTGGATAAAGAGCCAAGACCCATCAGTGTGCTTATTCAGGAGACCCATCTCATGTGCAGAGGCACACAGTCTCAAAATAAAGGAATGGAGAAAGATCTACCAAGCAAATGAAAAGAAAAAAAAAAAAAAAGCAGGGGTTGCAAGCTCAGCCTCTGATAAAACAGACTTTAAACCAACAAAGATCAAAAGAGACAAAGAAGGCCATTACATAATGGTAAATGGATCAATTCAACAAGAAGAGCTAACTATCCTAAATATATATGCACCCAATACAGGAGCAACCAGATTCATAAAGCTAGTCCTTGGAGACCTACAAAGAGACTTAGACTCCAACATAATAATAATGGGAGACTTTAACACCCCACTGTCAATATTGGACAGATCAATGAGACAAAATGTTAACAAGGATATCCAGGACTTGAGCTCAGCTCTGCACCAAACAGACCTAACAGACATCTACAGAACTCTCCACCCCAAAAAACAGAATATACATTCTCAGCACTACATCACACTTATTCTAAAATTTACCACATAATTGGAAGTAAAGCACTCCTCAGCAAAAGTAAAAGAACAGAAATCAAAACAAACTGTCTCTCAGAACACACTGCAATCACATTAGAATTTAGGATTAAGAAACTCACTCAAAACCACACAAATACATGGAAACTGAACAACTTGCTCCTGAATGACTACTGGGTAAATAACAAGATGAAGGCAGAAATAAAGATGTTCTTTGAAACCAATGAGAACAAAGCACAATGTAGCAGAACCTCTGGGACACATTTAAAGCAGTGTGTAGAGGGAAATTCACAGCACTAAATGCCCACAAGAGAAAGCAGGAAAGGTCTAAAATCGACACCCTAACATCACAATTAAAAGAACTAGAGACTGGGTGCGGTGGTTCACGCCTGTAATCCCAGCACTTTGGGAGGTCGAGGCAGGTGTATCACGAGGTCAGGAGATCGAGACCATACTGGCTAACACGGTGAAACCCTGTATCTACTAAAAACACAAAAAATTAGCCGGGCCTGGTGGTGGGCACTTGTAGTCCCAGTTACTCGGGAGGCTGAGGCAGGAGAATGGCGTGAACCCGGGAGGCAGAGCTTGCAGTGAGCTGAGATCGTGCCACTGCACTCCAACCTGGGCGATACAGTGAGACTTCATCTCAAAAAAAAAAAAAAAAAAAAAAGATCACAGCAGAAATGAAGGAGATAGAGACAAAAAAAAAAAAAAACTCTTCAAAAAATCAATGACTCCAGGAGCTGGTTTTTTGAAAAGATCAACAAAATCGATAGACCATTAGTGAGACTAATAAAGAAAAAAAGAGAGAAGAATCAAATAGACACAATAAAAAATGTAAAAAATGATAAAGGGGATATCGCCGCTGATCCCACAGAAATACAAACTACCATCAGAGAACGCTATAAACACCTCTACGCAAATAAACTAGAAAATCTAGAAGAAATGGATAAATTCCTGGACACATATACCCTCCCAAGACTAAACCCAGAAGAGGTTGAATGTCTGAATAGAACAGTAACAGCCCTGAAATTGAGGCAAAAATTAATAGCCTACCAATCAAAAAAAGTCTAGGACCAGATGGATTCACAGCCAAATTCTACCAGAGGTACAAAGAGGAGCTGGTACCATTCCTTCTGAAACTATTCTAATCAATAGAAAAAGAGGGAATCCTCCCTAACTCATTTTACGAGGCCAAAATCATTCTGATAACAAAGCCTGGCAGAGACACAACAAAAAAGAGAATTTTACACCAATATCCCTGATGAACATCAATGCCAAATCCTCAATAAAATACTGACAAACCAAATCCTGCAGCACATCAAAAAGCTTATCCACCATGATCAGGTCAGCTTCATCCCTGGGATGCAAGGCTGGTTCAACATATGCAAATCAACAAACATAATACATCACATAAACAGAACCAATGACAAAAACCACATGATTATCACAATAGATGCAGAAAAGGCCTTCGACAAAATTCAACAGACCTTCATGCTAAAAACTCTCAATAAGCTAGGTATTGATGGAACATATCTCAAAATAATAAGAGCTATTTATGACAAAGCCACGGCCGATATCATACTGAATAAGCAAAAACTGGATGCATTCCCTTTGAAGACTGGCACAGGACAAGGATGCCCTCTCTCACCACTCTTATTCAACAGAGTGTTGGAAGTTCTGTCTAGGACAATCAGGCAAGAGAAAGAAATAAAGAGTATTCAATTAGGAAATGAGGAAGTCAAATTGTCCCTCTTTTCAGATGACATGATTGTATGTTTAGAAAACCCCATCGTCTCAGCCCCACATCTCCTTAAGCTGATAAGCAACTTCAGCAAAGTCTCAGGATACAAAATCAATGTGCAAAAATTACAGGCATTCCTCTACACCAATAACAGACAGAGAGCCAAATCATGAGTGAACTGCCATTCACAATTGCTACAAACAGAATAAAATACCTAGGAATCCAACTTACAAGGGATTTGAAGGACCTCTTTAAGGAGTACTACAAACCACTGATTAACAAAATAAAAGAGGACAGAAACAAATGGAAAAAGGTTCCATGCTCATGGATGGGAAGAATCAATATCGTGAAAATGGCCATACTGCCCAAGGTAATTTACAGATTCAATGCCATCCCCATCAAGCTACCAATGACTTTCTTCACAGGATTGAAAAAACAAAAACAAAAACAAAAACACTTTAAAGTTCATATGGAACAACAACAACAACAAAAAGCCTGCATTGCCAAGATAATCCTAAGCCAAAAGAACAAATCTGGAGTCATCATGCTACCTGACTTCAAACTATACTACAAGGCTACAGTAACCAAAACAACACCGTCCTGGTACCAAAACAGATATATAGACCAATGGAACAGAAGACAGCCCTCAGAAATAACACCACACATCTACAATCATCTGATCTTTGACAAACCTGACAAAAACAAAAATGGGAAAAGGATTCCCTATTTAATAAATGGTGCTGGGAAAACTGGCTCACTATATGTAGAAAGCTGAAACTGGATCCCTTCCTTACACCTTATACAAAAATTAATTCAAGTTGGATTAAAGACTTAAATGATAGACCAAAAACCATAAAAACCCTAGAAGAAAACCAAGGCAATACCATTCAGGACATAGGCATGGGCAAGGACTTCATGACTAAAACACCAAAAGCAATGGCAACAAAAGCCAAAATAGACAAATGAGATCTAATTAAACTAAAGAGCTTCTGCACGGCAAAATAAACTACCATCAGAGTAAACAGGCAACCTATAGAATGGGAGAAAATTTTTGCAATCTACCCATCTGACAAAGGGCTAATATCCAGAATGTACAAATAACTTAAACAAATTTACAAGGAAAAAACAAACTACCCCATCAAAAAGTGGGCAAAGGATATGAACAGACACTCCTTAAAAGAAGACTTCTATGCAGCCAAAAGACACATGAAAAAATGCTCATAATCACTGGTCATCAGAGAAATGCAAATCAAAACCACAATGATATACCATCTTATACCAGTTAGAATGGCAATTATTAAAAAGTCAGGAAAAAACAGATGCTGGAGAGGATGTGGAGAAATAGGAATCCTTTTACACTGTTGGTCAGAGTGTAAATTAGTTCAACCATAGTGAAAGACAGTGTGTTGATTCTTCAAGGATCTAGAACTAGAAATACCATTTGACCCAGCAATTCCATTACTGGGTATACACCCAAAAGATTATAAATCATGCTACTATAAAGACACACACACACATATATTTATTGCAACACTATTCACAATAGCAAAGACTTGGAACCAACCCAAATGTCCATCAATGATAGATTGGTTTAAGAAAATGTGGCACATATTCACCATGAATACCATACAGCCATAAAAATGGATGAGTTCGTGTCCTTTGTAGGGACATGATGAAGCTGGAAACCATCATTCTCAGCAAACTATCACAAGAACAGAAAATCAAACATCGCATATTCTCACTCATAGGTGGGAACTGAACAATGAGGTCACTTGGACATGGGGCTGGGAACATCACACACCAGGGCCTGTCAGGGGGTGGGAGGCTGGAGAAGGGATAGCATTGGGAGAAATACCTAATGTAAATGACGAGTTGATGGGTGCAGCAAACCAACATGGCACATGTATACCTATGTATCAAACCTGCATGTTATGAACTTGTACCCTAGAACTTAAAGTATAATAATAACAATAATAATTCACAAAAAAGAATAAAGATATGAAGCTTGAAGAAATTCAACAGCTCATAGACACTATGCCAGAGGAAGTAACATAAATGACTTCATGGAAATAAGTGCTTCTGAACCAGTGCCAGAGGATGAGGAAAAAATTTAGAAGTAGTGTCAGAAAACAAATTGACATTAGACAATATGTCAGAAGCAGTCTGATTATTCAAGACTGATTTTGATTTCTTTTAAGACATAGATCCTTTTATGATATGGGCACTGAAACCAAAGCAAACAGTGGAAGGGGGATGGGCACCATCTAGAAACATTTTTAGAGAAAGAGAAAGCAAAAGAGTCAGATGGAAATGATAGAGTATTTCCATACGGTTAAACCAAGTGTGCCTGCCTCTCTGGCCTCCCCTTCCACCTCCTCCACCTTTTGATAGTCTCTGCCATCCCTGAGACAGCAAGGCCACTGCCTTCCTCTTCCTCCTTCTCCTCAACCTACTAATTCTGAACACCATGAAGGTGAATACTGTTATAATAGTCTATATTCACTTAATGAATGGTAAATGTATTTCTTCTTCCTTATGATTACCTTAATAACATTTTCTTTTATCTAGCTTTCTTCATTGGAACAATATAACATACTATATGTAACATACAAAATATATGTGAATTGACTATTTATGTTACAGATAAGGCTACCTAGTCAACAATAAGCTATTAATAGTTAAGTTTGGGGGAAGTCAAATGGTATCGGTAGATTTTCAGCAGAGTGGAGGTGGGCACTCATAACACCTGCATTGTTCAAGGGCCAATGCTGTGTGTGCGTGTGCGTGTGTTTGTGTGTTTATAAAGTACATCACCATTATTATATTCAAAATTAAATTAGCTTCACTAACAATCCCAGAAATGAAGCACCATTTTATGATAAGAAGCTGCAGGATCCAAATTCCTAAAATGTCATAAAAATACTACTGTTAATATTTGTGCTAGAACAATAATTTTATATCACTAATCCTGATGTTTCATTCATTTAATTGGCACACACGTCTTTTGCTGGGCAACAAATAAGCTTAAGATAAAAATTTTAAAAAATTATATATATAGTGGCAATCAGGTTCACATTAAAAATTCTGATGCTAAAACCAAGTAGAGCCAATAATAATTTCATCATAGAAATGTATGATGTCAGACATAGCTAATAACATTCATTGAATAGTTCAGTTTTATGTTATATTTAATTGCCATTGTAAAATAAAAACAATATTTTATAAGAATTTTTCTTTGAGTTAGTTGCATTTTTGTCGTAAATTCAGGCAGCAGTAGATAATTAAAATGAAAATAATTATGATTAATTTTTAATAAATATTTTCTATGAACCAGTCATAATCCTAAGTGTTTTACTCATGGTCTTATGTTTACAAATGATTGTCTTACAAATATTTAATTTTAGTGCACATTAAAAAAATGACCCTAAGTTTTGGCAATGCTATTTTGTTTTAGAGATAAAACAAAAACAACAACCTTAGAAGCTACAAAACAAATTAGCAGTTCAAATTATTAAATTAATATTTATTCTGTAGCTATTTGCATTGCTATGCACTGTTTGTTTTAATTGGTGTTTAATAGCACTTTAGTGGATTTTATACAAATAATAATATTTACTATAGCTATATATGTAATTCAAAAGATTTAACCAAAACATGTCACATTTCATTTAAGCAATGTGTATATATAGCATTAGTTAAATGTTGTTGAGAATTATTAACATGAAAATTCTCTTGAGCCATGTACTACAGAGCACTATTATTAATCTCAGAGAAGATTAATTTTTATATAGATTTTTTTTCTTTTATTATTATTATTATACTTTAGGTTTTATGGTACATGTGCGCAATGTGCAGGTAAGTTACATATGTATACATGTGCCATGATTTTAAGTGAACTCAAATTGGCAAAAGTTTTTAATCAATCCCCCTCCCACTTCTTTGCAAAAAATCAAAGATTACGGATAAAATTAGTTAGATTTTGATGATGGAAATGTTCAAAAATATTTTAAATATTTTTTCTTCTGCTTTCCAATATAATGGCTTAAAATAACAGTGTTATTCCCCACTTCCCTATCCCTCTAAGAGAAACACAGATTCTCTGATATCTAATATTTAGGTAGTTTGAAGTTATCAAAAGTAGCTCTTGAACTGGTAATGGGAAGTGAGGGAGAGTTTTATATAATAGAAAGTCATAGACTAACCAAATTGTGGATATAATCCAGTATTATGATCATCCTCCACCTCTTTGTTATGTATTGTTTTATATCTGGTATGAGACTATAACGTCTCTTTTTATGCTCATGTGTCTCAATTCAGAAAATGAATTGTATGGTCATTCTTTTTTATGTGGAATGTAATTAAAATGGGAATAGACACAAGTCAGAGGAGCCTGGAGAAAGTATTTAATATTAGACCGCTGGAAATCTTTCAAAATATACAGAGCTAGCTTTAAAGAGGGCATACTTTGATCTCCTGTGCACAGCAAAGGATTCAAGTCAATATTAACTGTCAAGATCATATGAGTAAAAAGGGATTACAGTTCTTTATTATCCTTATGACTCTAGAGAGTAATTCTAGTAAGCTGGCTCCTGAAATAGCTAAAGTGGAGCTTGAAAGTCTACCTTTGTATGATCTAGTCATATGTATATTTATATATTTCAATTTAATTGAATATTGTTACTCTAAAAACACTTTAAGATATCCAATGTAGAGCAATATTTCAGTAACTAGAAACAGGTACATTGGCATAACCATGTACACATCAGAATCAGTGAGTATGGGCTCCTACAAAAGTGAGGAGAGGGAGAGAGGGGTAGAGCAAGATGGTGGAGTAAAAGGCTTCATTGATGGTCCTCCCTGAACTAAATAATAAAGATTAGAGCAGAAATGAATGAAATTGAAATGAATAAAAAAGCAAATTATCAATAACACAAAAAAGTATTAAGCTAAATAAAATCAACAAACCTTTGGCCAGACAAACTTACCAAAAAAAGAGAAGATACAAATAAATAAAATCAGAGATGTAAAAGGAGACATTACAACTGATAATGAAGAAATTCAAAAGATCGTTAGTGGGTACTATAAACAAGTAATAAATTTGAAAATAAGTTGGAAAATCTAGAATAAATAGGCAAGTTCTTAGACACATACAGTCTACCAAGGTTGTAACATGAAGAAATCAGAAACGAAACCTGAATAGAAGAATAACAAGTAATAATATTGAACACATAATAATAAAAGGCTTCAAGCAAAGAAAAGCCTGGGACCTAATGGCTTCACTGCTGAATTCCACCAAACATTTAGAGAACAAATATCAATCCTCCTCAAACTAGTGTGAAATATAGAGGAGGAGGGAATACTTCCAATGCCATTCTACAAGTCCAGTGTTATCCTGATACCAAAACCAGACAAAGATGCACCAAAAAACAAAAACAAAAAAGAAGAAACTACAGGGCAGTATCACCGATAAATATTGATGCAAAAATCTTCAACTAAATACTAGCAAACTATATTCAACAACATGTTTAAAAAATCATTAATCATGACTAAGTGGGATTTATCTCAGTGATGCAAGGGTGATTCAACACACACAACTCCATCAGTGTGATACATTATATCAACAGAATGAGTAACAAGTACCATATTATTGCTTCAGTTGGTGCTGAAAAAGCATTTGATAATATTCAACATACCTTCATAATAAAATCCATCGGAAAACAGTATAGAAAGAAGATATCTCAACATATTAAGAGCCATATACCACAGACTTGCAGCTAGTATCACACTGAAATGGAAAAACTGTGGCCTTTTTTCTGAGATATGGAACATGACAAGCATGCCCACTGTCACCACTGTTCTTCAATGTAGTCCTGGAATTCCTAGCTAGAGCAATCACACGAGAGAGAAATAAAGTGTATCCAAATTGGAAAGAAATAAGTAAAATTATTCTTGCTTGCAGACAATAGGATCTTATATTTGGAAAAACCTAAAGATTCTACCAAAAACTTATTAGAACTGATAAACAAATTCAGAAAGGCTGAGGATAAAAACTCAACATAAAAAATAAGGGGAAGTTGTATATGCCATCAGCAAACAATCTGGAAAATAAATCAAGAAAATTATCACTTTTACAATAGCTACAAATAAAATACCTAGGAATTAATTTAACCAAAGAAGTGAAAAATACCTACAATGAAAACTATAAAAGTTTGATGCAAGGAATTGAAGAGGACACAAAAACTTTTAGCCAGACACAAACCTTTAGCCAGACAAACTTTAAAAAAAAGGGAAAGATATTCATGTTCATGAATTGGAAAAATCAATATTGTTAAAATGTCCATAGAACTCAAAAAAACTACAGATTTAATGCAATAACTATCAAAATACCAATGATATTCTTCACAGAAATAGAATAAACAGGACTAAAATTTACATGGAACCACAAGAGACCCAGAATAGCCAAAGCTATCTTAAGCATATAAAAACAAAACTGGAGGAATCACATTACTTGATTTAAATTATACTGCAGAGCTATCATAATCAAAATGGCATAATGCTGGCATGAAAACAGACACCAGTGGAAGTGAATAAAGAATTTATATATAAATCCATACATCTACAGTGAAATCATTTTTGATGAGGTTCCAAGAACATTCACTGAAGGAAAGACAGTCTCTCCAACAAATGGTGCTGGGAAAACTAGATATTTATATGCAAAAGAATGAAGCTAGAACCCTATCTTTCATCCTATACAAAAATCGAATCAAAATGGATTAAAGACTTAAGTATAAGACTGCAAACCATTAAACTACCAATAAAAATAATTGGGGAAACTCTTCAGGACATTGGAGTGGGCAAAGACTTTTTGAGCAATACTCCACAGGCAGAGGCAACCAAAGTAAAAGTGGACGAGTGAGATTACATCAGGTTAAAAACCTTCTGCAAAGCAAAGGAAACAATGAACAAAGTGAAGACACAACCCACAGATTGGGAGAATTTGCCTGTCTGACAAGGGATTAATAATCAGAATATATGGAGCTCATACAACTCCACAGGAAATATCTAATAATCCAATTTTTAAAATGAACAAAAGATCAGAATAGACATTTCTCAAAAGAAAACATACAGATGGAAAACAAGTATATTAAAAGATGCTTATCATCATTGATTGTATTAGTCTGTTCTCACACTGCTAATAAAGACATAACTGAGTCTGGGTAATTCATAAAGGAAAGAGGTTTAATTGACTCACAGTTTCACATGGCTGGGAGGCCTCACAATAATGGTAAAAGACAAAAGAGAAGCAAAGTCACCTCTTACATGGTGGCAGGCAAGACAGTTTGTTCAGGGAAACTCCCATTTATAAAACCATCAGATTTCCTGAGACTTATTCACTATCACAAGAACAGTATGGGGGAAGCCACCCACATAATTCAATTATCTCCACTTGGCCCTGCCCTTGACATGTGGGGATTATTACAATTCAGGGTTAGATTTGGGTAGGGACACAGCCAAACTGTATCATTGATAATCACAGAAATGCAAATTAAAACTAAAATGAAGTATAATCTCACCCCAGTTGTAAGGGGAAAATATAGTAAATTTTCAGGAATAGATTGGAAATACATTCTTCTAACAATATATTGTAACCCATTCTTACTTCACCTGGAATGAAGGTTAAGAACACTTCTACTTGTCAGTTGTTTGTATTTCATTTTTAGCAAAACTATAATTGTTCATTTTCCTTTTAATTTATGTAATTTCATTCTTATTAGTTTGAAGAACACATTAAAATATTATAGAATTTAACTAATTGGAAAGTGTCTTTTATCTTTTGCTTATTTCTTATTAGTTTGAAGAATATATTAAAACGTTATACAATTTAACCAATTGGAAAGTAGCTTTTACCTTTTGCATTAAAATTTATTACATCACTTTAAAATTTTCTTTTCATTTTTTTCTAGATACTTTTCTTAATTTTTTTTCATCTGGGTCATAATTTGGATAAGCCTGCATTTTCTTTCAGTATTTCCATATTTTCTGGTTTTACCCTTAAATCTTTATTTATACATAGCTTGTAAGAGTCTAAAGGTGTTCTTTTCTACCTTGTAAAAAACAAGTGAATAATTAATTTTCTCTCACTGACATTAAGTTTTGAAAAACATTATAGGTAATAATTGATTACAGCACAGAATTTACATAATTCTATCTGATTTCATTTATAATACTGTGAAAGAAAACTATCTTTGGCCTCCAAAATCACTTAGGAAAACTAAATCTGTAAAATGCTTAAGGCAAACCTGCCTCCCATTGTATTCAAAGTTATCCCTCTCTCCCCACTCACTGACACAGATGCATATCTAATTGCCTCCTTTGGAAAGGGTAATCAGAAACTCAAAAGAATGCAACTGTTTTGTCACACTTATCCCCCCCTCCTCCTTTGAGTCTTCCTGCCTTTAATTCAAGTTGTCCCACCTTTCCGGATCGAACCAATATATTTCTTACCTATATTAACTGATGTCTCATGTCTCCCTAAAATGTATGAAACCAAGCCATGCCTCGGCCATCTTGGGCACATGTCGTCAGGACTTCCTGAGGCTGTGTCACAGGTGCGTCCTCCACCTTGGAAAAATAAACTTTCTAAGTTAACTGAGACCTATCTCAGATTTTCTGAGTTCACAATACATATTTTAAGCTCCTTGAAAATAGAGGGGTATGTTTACATTCCTTGAGGTTTATCCATAATTCATAGACGAATACTAAGGATATGTTAATATTCGGATGGAAAGCATTTATCCTGAACCTTGTCACATTTATTTTTTCAGATGAAATTTGGAATATTTTATTTAGACTCAAGTAGCACCAACACACACAAAAATAGAATTATAATTTTATTAGGTTGTATTAAATGTATAATTATAGCTTATTAGAGAGAAATATGTGTCCTCATACAAAAGATGATATGTCACACAGTTTACTCTGTTTTGTTTTGTTATATTTTGGTACATATGTTTAATTCAGTTCACAATAGGTTATAATAATGTAAATTCTATATCCTTCTTAAGTTAATACTAGTCAATTCATACTCTTGATATTGTGAATGGAGTTTTCTATAGGATTACACAATGCGTCTTGCTAATAATGAGACGAGAAGTCTTCTTCTGATTGAAGGTTTTTCTTGATCAAAGGGTTCGTGGTCTCACGGGCTTCAAGGAATGAAGCTGTGGACCTCAGTGGCGAGTGTTACAGCTCGATTAGAGAAACACATGGACGAAATGAGATGCTGAGTCTGCTTCCTGATCAAAGGGTTTTCCCCTTCAAAGGGTTCGTAGTCTTATGGGCTTTAAGGAATGAAGCCATTGACTGCAGAGGCTAGTGTTACAGCTCGATTAGAGAAACACGTGGACCCAAAGAGTGTGCAGCAGCAAGATTTATCAAAGCCAAAGCAAAAGTAAAGGGAAAGCGAAAGTAAAACTTTGCTGGTAGGGGACCCAAGTGTTGCCGTTTCTGGCTTGGGTGTCTTATGCTTATATATATATATCCCCTTATGATCCCTCCCCTTTTCCTTTTTCTGTCCTATAGAATTAGCTTATTTTCTATCTGCTTGTGAGTTGGTGGGCCTGATTGGTTAAAAACATGGGGCCGCAGCTAGAGTTTAAACTCCCTATATGATTGGTTGAAGTTTCAATCCCTTAGCTTGCAGCTGTGATGCATTTTAGCTTAGGGGAAAGTCCCCTTTGATTGGTTGAAGTTTCAATCCTTTAGCTTGCAGCTATGACTCATTTTGGCTTAGGGGAAGGTCGGCTTAGGGGAAAGTCCACTTAGGGAAGTCCCTATTGACCCAGGAAGTCCAGCCAACTTAGCCACTTCGACCCTCAATAATATTAAGAGATGTTTAATTTTTAAGCAGAAATATTTGCAATAATTATGCCATTTACACAAACCTAATAGAATTGGCCAGAACTACAGTAATTTAAAAACTTACTAGTAATGATATTCTTCTTTCTGCTTTCAATAGAGGCCTTCTCAATATTTGTCCTGAAATATGACACTGACAATTAGTAAAAAGATTTTGCTTTCAATTTGGTTATTAAAATAATTAAATTATGTTACTAAACAATTTTAAAACTTGGAAATGCATGATTCATATTCTGAAGATCTCTAGAACTTTTTCATTTTATGAAACTAAAACTTTATACTTGTTGAATAGCAATTCCCAATTTCCCCCTTCCCCAGGCACCGGCAACCAACATTCTACTCTCTTCTTCTATGAGTTTGACTATTTAGATACTTCATATCACTGGGATTATGCTGTATTTGTCTTTCTGTGACTGGCTGTTTTTGTTTAGCATAACTTCCTCCCGGTTTATTCTTCTTGTTGATAAAGCCAGGCAGTTGGGATTTTTTATTTGCTTGTTTTGAGACAGGGTCTTCCTCTATGAAGTGCAATGGCATAATCATGGCTCACAGCAGTCTCCACCTCTCAGGTTCAAGCCACTCGGGAGGCTGACAGGAGGATCTGTGTGAGCCACCATGCCCAGCTAATTTTTTTTTTAAATTTTTTGTAGAGGCACAGTCTCCCTTTGTTGCCCAGGATGGTCTCACTCTCTGGGGCTCAAACAATCCTCCTGCCTTGGCCTCCCAAGGGGAGGGATTATAGGCAGGAGCCACCACAACTGGCCAGGCTGAATAATATTTTTTTTTGTATGTTTACACGATATTATCTTTATCTGCTACTGAACATTGAAGTTGCCTCTAAATCTTGGCTAGTATGAATAATGGTGCAATGAACATGGGATTATAAATATCTTTCACAATCCTGATTTTAATTCCACTGGACAAATACTCAGAGTGGGATTGTTGGTAGTTTTATTTTTAATTTTTTGAGGAATCTGCACACTGTTTTTCATAACAGCTGCTCCAGATCACATTCCAGCAATATTGTGCAAAGATTCTAGTTTTTGCACATCATCAAAACTTATATTTTGTCCTGTTTTTCTTTGCTTTATAATAGTCATTCTAACAGATGTGAGATGATATTACAATTTTGATGTGTATTAACCTGAGGATTAGCGATGTTGAGTATCTCTTCATATATGCTGATTATTTGCCTATCTTCTTAGAAGAAATATTTACTAAAGACTTTTGCTGATTTTTTTATTGGATTGTTTCTTTCAGTTGTGTGAGTTTCTTATATATTTTTACTATTAGCTTCTTATCAGATGTGTGGTTTGCAAATATTTCCTCCCATTACTTAGATTGCCTTTTCACCATGTTGATTTTTTTGTCTTTGCTGTGAAGAGCTTTTTCTTTTATATAGCTTCACTTTATTTTTGTTTTCATTACTTGCGCTGTTGGTGTATATCCAAGAAATGATTGCCAATAACAATGTCAGGAAGCTTCCCCCCTGTTTCTTGTAGGAGGTTTACAGTTTCAGATCTTGTGTTTAAGTCTTTAGTCTATTTTGAGTTGATTTTTGTGTATAGTATAGGATAAAGGTTCAATTTCATTCTTTGCGTGTTATACGTGGTTTACCAAATACCATTTGTTGAAGATCTATCCTTTTCCCATTATGTATGTTTGGCATCCATGTAAAAGATAAATTGACTGAATATGTATGAGTTTACTTCTTGGCTCTCTATTCTGTTGAATTACTAGAAATGTCTATTTTTATGCCAGCATCTTACTGTTTTAATTTTGTAGCACTGTAATATGTTCTGAAATCAGGAAGCTCTATTCTTCCTTTTCAAGGTTGTCTAGATTATTCAGTCTTTTGTGGTTCCATACAAATTTTAGAATTGTTTCTTAATATATAAACAAAATGTGGCATGTTGAGTGGAATTTTAATCAGTTATAAAAAAGATTTGTTACAATATACTAAAAACAGTATGCTCTGTGAAAGAAAGCAGTTCCAAGAGAACACATATTGTATGATTATAATTATAGAAATATGAGAAAAAGACTATCTTCAGAGACAAAAAGTAGGATTAATGGTTCCTTCCAAGATTTTTCTTTGGTAGGTTTTTGATCTCTTTGTTAAAGGTTTCACTTTGCTCACACATTGCTCTCCTGACCTTACTGAGCATCTTTATGAGTGTTATTTCAAATTTTTTGTTCATAACTTTGTTTGATTAGGATTGATTTGGAGTTTTATCTTCTTACTTTGTTTGGGATGTCACTCCCTATTTCTTCATTTTCTTTGATTATTTCTGTTGCTATCTGTGCACTAGTAAAAAACAGCCATCTTTCCCAGTTTTCATTCATGTAGGACCTTCACCAATCAGCCTAGCCAGAGATTCTTGGGGTCTGGCAGAACTTTGTGTTAGTCTAAACCACTGTCTTTATTCTTAGGGAACCTCAAGCATCTATCTAGAGCATGCTGATCAGTCAGTGCTTCAAAACAGGTGAGACAATAGCCAATCCCTCAGGTAGTCACTGGAAAAGTTGGAGAATTCTATGCTCAGTCCAACTCTTTCCTTTTCCAGAGAAAAGGTGGAATCTGAGGTTGAGCTGAGGGGCAGGGATTATGGCTACTGCTTGCATTCTACTTTCAGCCATCTTCTTTCTTCTTACTAGCCCCATGTCAGGATCCATCAGTGTTCTGAGACCAGAGATAGAAATCAGTACCTTGGGCAGATCCTTGAAAGAGCTGAGCATTGGTCATGTGGTCAAATGTCCTTCTCTAGGGAGAATCTGAAAGCTTTCCTTCTGATCT
Organism: Pongo pygmaeus; assembly: GCF_028885625.2. Lineage (NCBI taxonomy): Eukaryota > Metazoa > Chordata > Mammalia > Primates > Hominidae > Pongo > Pongo pygmaeus. The sequence goes on along the minus strand of NC_072373.2, from coordinate 125,064,125 downwards.
TATGGCATTGTGATGGGGTTAGGGATTATGGCTAAAGGAATTCTGAAGTTTTTCTACCAACTATGATGAATCTGATTTCACACTCACCCAAAGCGCAGAAATCTCTCAAGTAGTACCTGAATTTACTATGGGAATTTGTCCATGTATTATTGTTCAATCTGTGTGTTCTTAATCAGAAGGAAGTTCCAGGGCTTTCTATTCTGCCACCTTGATAACATTTATCAATATCATTTTTACCATGTGTTTCATGTTTTAATTTTTTAAATTCCTATTTTAAATTTTTGCATATTTTTCAGTAATATTAGTATGCAAAGTTTTAAAAATTGTTCTCATAGCTGAGTTTTGATGTAAAATTTATATTAACATTCCAAAATTAAGTGAAGGAATTTCTGTCTTTCCTTGCATTGAAACAACTAGAATACAGATCTAGTAATTTTTGAGTGTTCAAATAAACTTACTTGTGTAGATTATGACTTGGTTATGCTTAATGAGGTTAAGTTTAAAATATTTTTATGTTACCATATTATTATTCATTTAATTGGGTTTCTTATTACTTCTTGCAATGTAGGCTTCCCTTCAAAAGTTTATACTGACTTGCAAATTTGTTATCACATATTTATGAAAAATAATCTTCTAAATATTTCAATTTTTCATCTGTGGTTATACAGGCTTTTCATGCATAAATTGCAATGTGACCCCTTTTTCTTTATTACTTTTTAGGAATTTAATTTTTCCCAAAAAATCAGTTTTTTAAAATGTTATATGTTTTAAAAACATTAATAACATCACTTTTTAGTATAATTATTCCACATTTCTTTTTATAGCTGATTTGAGTGGATTCTGTTTCTTGTAAATACATTATTTCTAAGATAAACTGTTTTATTTTTTATTATTTGTTTCATAGATATTGGACCATCCTTTAAATTTAGTGATTTTACTTTTTGAAAACTTCTTAGTATATTTCAGCTGTAGAACAATTGAGTTTTAACTCATTATGCCATTTTAAAAATAGGCAGACGTCTCATTTGCGTTCTTGATTGATTTATATCTTTACATTTATAGTTTAATAACATTTTCTGTTTTCTTTTCTTTCTCTTGCTTTCGTGAGTTACAATTTAAAAAGAAATTCTGTCATCACTTCAATGGAAATAGAAATTACTTTCAAGCATTTATAAAAGATACACAAACATTAATTAATTTGATTTATAAAAATAATTCAGGAGTTGATAGCCCAACTACAAAGATCTTTACTTCATTATGAACTACCATAGTATAAATGGTTTTCTAGGCCATGGTGGAATTACATGACCTTTCCAGTTGGCTCTATGACAGAGCCATGATTCTCTTAGAAATTTCAAATGTCACTAATGATGGTCCATGTTAGTATCTGTGACTCTCCATGTGTAAGATTTATTTTGCCTTTGTTTTTGTTACTATACCTCATTCCTAATCCTATTTTAGGCTCTGGTCTCCACTTGTTCAATGGATCCATGAATTTGAATTCACAGAAGAATTTCATTGCTGGATCAATCCCTGCTCTGTCCTACATCACCATTTTTAACACTCATGGTTGGCTTACCTTCATCAGCTAAAAGCATGCTTCAATGTCGCTCATACTGAGAAATTAAAAACAGTCAACAAAACATCTTGTAACTAGAGTCCCCTCCACGCACTGGATTTTCTGGGTTTTTTTGTTTGTTTGTTTAGAGACAGAGTTTCGCTCTTGTTGCCCAGGTGGGAGTGCAATGGCCCAATCGTGGCTCACTGCAACCTCCACCTCCTAGGTTCAAGTGATTCTCCTGCCCTAGCCTTCCGAATAGCTGGGATTACAGGCATGTGCCCCTATGTCTGGCTAATTTTTTGTATTTTTAGTTGAGGTAGGGTTTCACCATGTTGACCAAGCTGGTTTCGAACTCCTGGCCTCAGGTTATCTACCCACCTCGGCCTCCCAAAATGAGATAATCCCAAACTGGGATTACAGGCATGAGCCACCACAACTGGCCTGATTTTCTGTTCATCTTACAGGAAAATTTAATCTTTATAATTAGATGCTTGTATCCACTATCTTTACCTCTTTTCTCTTTCTCTCTTGAACTTACTTCAATAAGTCTTTTATGTCCTTTCCTATCCTCCACATTCAGATGAAATATACATCCCTAGCTTCCCAGGCGTTCTCTCTCCCCTTGTTCCTCTCTCTTCCCCTCTCTCTCACCCATACCCCCAGCCTCCTTAACTTCATATGCTTCTCCTTTCAATCACTTTGAGCTGAATTTGTTTTGATTTTTTTTGTACTTTAAATGTCAACCAAGGGCATGACATTTGGATTTGAACCTCAGCTCTCATCTCTTTTACTCACCCATTCTCCAGCTGATCTCTAGAAATCTTGTATCCTTAAACACAATAATGATCTTTGCATATATACATATATATACATATACATATGCATATATACATATATACATATACATATGCATATATACATATATACATATACATATGCATATATATACATATACATATGCATATATGCATATATATACATATACATATGCATATATACATATATATACATATACATATGCATATATACATATATACATATGCATATGCATATATACATTATACATATACATATGCATATATACATATATACATATACATATGCCTATATACATATATACATATACATATGCGTATATACATATACATATGCATATATACATATATACATATACATATGCATATATACATATACATATGCATATATACATATATACATATACATATGCGTATATACATATACATATGCATATATACATATATACATATACATATGCATATATACATATACATATGCATATATATACATATACATATGCATATATATATACATATACTACATATACACATATATGAATATATACATATACTACTCTTGCAGAATGTGAAATATACATTTTATGCCTATATAAAAATACATATATATAAAACATTCATGTTATGCATATGTATACATATACATATATGTGTAACATGTATATTATATATGTGTATATATATACACACATACACACATTTTGTTGATCATTGTTTCTCCAGAACATAGAGGAGTTCTGGCACATAGTAAGGGCTTAAACTATTTTTCTTTATTAGATAAGTAAATAAAAATATGTGGCTCTTGTCAAATGCTAAGAATACTTAGATATGTATTGTTTTAATTATCTTTTGCTTTTCCTAGTTAGATTCACTTCTGCATCTCAGCTCTGTCAATAAAGAAAGTCTCCAACTTATCACCTTTTTTCACCTTTCACATTTCTAGTTTCTAATTTGGGTCAGCAGTTTGTTATTTTTAGTAATTTTGAATACTCTAATGTTTCTGTATGTTTCCAAGTGTTTAACATATGCATATAAACTTATAAACACCTGTAACTAGTTTCTTAGATTTAAATTTACATAAAAACTACTGTCATGCTCATCCATAACATATACTTATAGATGTATACTTATAGATGTATACTTGCAATTTCTGCTTTTAATTTTTGTATGTCTCAGTTTTCATAAACAGATCTATACAGAAATGTTATTTTTGTAATATCATTTAAAATCTTTCTCTATTATTTATTTTCGGTCTTCAGATATATTATCCATATAATATTTCCATTGTGTCGACTCTATAACTATCATCTTTGTCTTTATTTCTAAGTTTTTTGATATAATTTTTTTCACAGCTTCTAAGATTTTCTTGAGATTACACTTCACAACACTTGATTTAACATTTGACAGGACTGATTCTCTGCTTAATTTAATTTTACTTATGATACAATTTCTGTTATGCTTTTTTCTTTAAAAATATTTTTATCTACTTTTGTAATGATTTATGCAAGAAATTTCTTGATCTTTTCATTTTTTACGCTGTTCACTATACCCCAGGTAACCCACTTAACATTTTCTAAAACCTATAGTAGAACTGTTCACTTTCGTAAAGATATATTTTATACAAATTACTTAAAAAAAACTATGACTTTCTTTGACTGTCTTTTTTTCTAACTCTTAGTAGAGATATAAGTTAGAAAAATATTTATCATGTATGAAAAACATAATAGGGAAAGAGCTGTAGTAAATGGGCAATGACAATTACTCTTCGTGTCAGATAGACAATAATTTATAAACCACAGAATGAATATTCAATAAAAGAGACCCAAACCTAATCTTCTTTCTCAAGAGAAGGAATGAATTCACATGTTTCTGTTAGTTTTCTAATTCTTTCTCTCTTGGCTTAATTTCTTAAAAAAATTACCTTAATTTTTGTCCATTGGGCCATCAATTTGTGAGCTTTTCATTAAGAAATAAGTAAAAACAAAATCCATAAATTAAGGGTTTCTGTAAAAGAGGATCAAGAGGATGAAAAGACATTGTATTTAAGAGATTATAACTCAAGATCTTTATTTTTCTCACATTTTATAAAAGTGAGTGTATCTATTTTAAAAATACATACACCTTTTAATATTTTAATTGTTCCAAGTATAGTTGAACTTTCTCATATTGAGAACTATATGTTATCAGTTATGTCCAAAATACTAGCTTTAAAACTCCATTAAAAATAACTCATTTGGATATAATTTAGTCACAATCCTTGCTTCATAGACTAGAATGTTGCATTGCCCAGTCACATGAAAACTCCTGAGGACCGGAGTTCTATATAATAGTTCTATATATACTATTCCATAGTTTGTGCTTCTGTTGCATGATCATAGCATTCCCTTGCCACCCCACACACCAGTTTAGTAACTAAATTTTAAATATAAGTTGACAATTTCCACCATATTTGATGAAATATAAGCAAAGTGTTTTACTAATTTACACCTCAATAATTTTGTCATTGCAAACTTACAGGTAGATCTGCTTACATCTCAATCACCACGATGACTAATAGGTTTGCAATTTTAAAAATTAGGATACTTCCTATAAAACACACTCTATAAATATATGAAATTTATTCTAATAGGAAATGAGTCACCATGGTAGTTTTTTTGAGACACAATATTTGTCTTCAAAGCATGTTATTCACTGGGATGTTCTTCAAATATAGGTCATGTGAAATTGGTGATGTCAAATCTCATCATATTCAAATCTCATCATATTCACTTGCTTTTGTATGAGATTTCTTTGAGGTATAGAATTTACCCTGTTGTGGTAACTACTTTTGTGCATTGAATCTATTAAAGATTCCATATGTGTTTTTTACTGTTAAAACATATGCTATAAAATGTAGACATGACACATAATTCTAGCAGGTAGATTTATAAACAAGGTGTTAAATAACTCTTTTCAATGGCTTTTAAGATGGCATAGACAATAAACTAACCATTAGGTATGAGTTAGATACGCTATGCTTTTTTCAACATTTTGATCTAATTTGAAAATGTATGAGTGCCCACTAAAAATACATTAAAGACCTTGAGGTTTTCAAGTGGTAGTTATTTTACAATTAATAATGTAGTATTCTTACTTCGCATTTATTTTCTGTAATTAAGGGTAGGAAACAAGTGACATATTCTTACGTAAAAATTTTAAAGCCACAAAAGTGTTGCCTCTTAGATCATATTTACTAATTCAAAGGAACCAGAAAGTTATTCAGTGCCTATGTGACAGGCACCATGGGATCTAATGTAATCACAGGATGCATTAGGAGCACACATTGATCGAATAAAAAGACATTTTCAAGATGGAACAAAAGTGTAATTTTAGTATAAATACAGAGTACTTTACAAGTAGCACAGGAAAATCACATAGTTAAATATTGAATAAAAATGTTTTCGAGGAATGCTGGATACAACCTGTAACTGGCATAACAGGTGTTAGAGGTATTAAGCTAAATTGGTAATGGGGAAAGCAGAGAGATATTCAAGTTGTAGGATGGAGAAAGGAGAAGACCCTAAGAAAAATTGTGCAAATGCTAAGTGGTAAAGAAAGTGGGAAAAAATAGCATATATAATGGAATGTTTATGGTTCTGTTTAGCTGGTCCAAGAATGTTCCTTTTGGGAAAGGAGGTCAGAGGCTAACCCATTGTTTTTGAACTTTCACCAAAGTCTTGATTCGAAACACGTTTATCAGTTCCATGAATCTTTTATTTTGTAATTGCTGAATTATACATTTTGATCATACATGTGATTCATTTGTTTCTGTTTATTCAACTGAATTCCAACCATTTTCTCACATATGGCAATTATGTTCTTAGATCTGAAACATAATAGTGTCTTTATTATTTTATCTATTTTTGTGCCTATAAATAGGTATTATAATTTTTTTTGAAAAATCTAAACAAGGCCTTTGTCCTACTTCGGGGTACTGAGGATGACATTCCATATTTCATTTCCTATTTTATGTGTGCATCTGCATATTTGTGTGTGTGTGTGAGTTTGTATGCACACGTATTTTCATCCCCTATTTAGGAGAAATGCCTATTTGGATCATTGCATAAAATAATAAGTTTGAAAGCAGTGTTGTCAGAAAGCAATGTCAAAGCCATTAGGGGTATTCTATTCCACTCTACAAACTGAGTTAATAAGAGACATATATAGGGAGTTGAAAGATATTAGCTGTAATCTATAAAAATGTAGAAATTTAATACATCCACAATAAAATGCCAGAACTAAAAGAGCTAACTGCAACTTGCAACTACTCCAGATTCTTGCATTTAACAGCTGTTTAATAATTAGACACTGTAATATAGGTACTTATATAATCTTTATGATATTCTGAAGAGGGAACAGCATTGCTGGGCAAAGATATTTACAGAATGTGAGAAGGTTAATTGTTAATTTTAAGGATGTAAAAAAATATATAATCTAAGTGTTCATCAACACATAAATGGATGAGAAAAATGTGGTATATGTACACAATGGAATACTATTCCGCATTAAGAAATGAAATTTTGTCATTTGCAGACATGAAATTTGTTAAGTGAAATAAGCCAGACATAGAAAGATACCACATGTACTCACTCATATGTGGGCACTAAAAAATTTGGTGGCGTGTAGGTAGAGAGTGGAAAGATAATAGAGACTTGGAAGAGTAAGTGGAGATAAGGGAAGAGAATGAAGAGAACTGGTTTAAAGGTTACAAACATACAGTAAGATAGAAGGAATAAATTCAATGCTATATAGCAGGTTAGAGAGACTAGATGTAACAAAAAAGTGTTGTATTTGGGTGATGGACACTAAGCCCTGACTTAATCACTACACATTACACAAAATTTCTCATGTATCCCATAACTCTGTAAAAATAAAATATGTATATATACTCTATTCCATTCTTTCCCTTCAGACATTGTGATGACTAATATACATTTTAAATGTTATCTTTTAATTCTATTATTAACTTTTTTGAAAGTGAAATGTGATCAGAATAAGCCTCTATTTTGCCACTAAACGTGCCATTATTAATACGAGTAATTTTTTTTTGTCTAAGTTTTAGTAATTTAGCATTCTTAAAATTTGGCTGCTTTTTCATGTCATTCCATTAAGACCATTGAAAGGCAATTATTTCTAAATAAAGGTAGTTTATAAATATGATAAATAATATTTAAAATGAGTCTTTTCTGTGAGATTTTTAAATACCAAAAAAGTGCACATGTTCAAAAAACATACATGAAAGTTAATATTAGACAACATTTACTATATTTATGAAATAAATAATATTTTAAGCACAAAATCAACATTTTTCTAACTGTAAAATATTGCCAGATAATTGACAAGGATTAAGCACCATGTTGGAACAAAAGTAGTCTAGAATTATACTTTCAAAGCTGAGCACCTGCTGTAAAATAACCATCTGTGATTAACTGTAATTTAATGATAAATTCATTTCTTTTGTGTATACTGGAAAGATCTCACAGGTCATCCCAAGTTGGTTGACAATCAACTTCTGGTATTTTGTCAAGCAAACTTGCATATTTTCTTAATAGCACCTGCTAACTCTATTTCACTGCAAATTTTGTAAAGAGCTTCTGGGACTTTATGGTGGCACTAATAGGCAAATGAATTATTAAATCTGTAATCAAAGCTGCATTAATTTATCATCTGCAGTAGAAAGCTGATGCTGAAAGCTTTAGGATAAGTTTATGTTTACCTATAAAAAGTCATATGAAAAGTTTAGATATTTAATAGAATAGTTGAGGTAGCCAAACATTTGTCATCATCTTATTTTTTAGAAGGGGTTTTCATTATTTTAGCAACAATTCTTTATCTAATTGTTGTCTTCCTTTGCAATAATTAAATTATGATAAAATTAAAGTTATTATACTTTTCGATTTGCATTGATAATTATCAGTTAACTTTTTTATTAGATATTTCAAAAATGTTATACTCTTTTTTTACAGAAATTTTTCTATAACTTATTACTGACTCAAAATTCACAACAGCCATAAAGCAGAACCAAATTCTGCTGGCCCAGATTGACTTACAGAATAGTGAGTGAAAACATCAGTAAACTCCCTGTAAAATGATAAAAATATGGTAAATCAACTAAAATCACTATTTCAAAAATCTAGCAATTAGCTAAAGCCACAGAACAACATAAAAATAATCTCTCCAAGAGAAACTACTGCACCTTATCAAAACAGCAGAACCTATGACTCTTTAACTTAGGGCTATTCAAATTCCTTCTCTATTCCCTGCTCAGTTGTGCAGTAGCCAAAAGCCAGCAACACTACAGTCAATGGAAATATCTAACTGTTTAAGGAGCTTGTTTATAAGCATCATCCCCAGAGCATAGTCAATATTTTGTCCAATTTGTAGTTTCCTCCCTGGGAAATTTGCATGTTCAGAGGGTTATGACTTTGATTTGACAAAGAACTAAGCTCAGCCAAGAGGGGCGGTAGTGTAGAGGTGGGTACCGTACACTCAGGAAGCAAACACAAAAATTAAGAATGAAAGCGAGGATATCACTACCGGCCTTACGGAATAAAAAAAGGATAGTATGAAAACAATATAGAAAGGAATAATATGGAGAAATGCCATCAAATTAGGTAATTTAGGTGAAATGGACAATTTTCTAGAAAAACACAAACTACCAAAACCGACTTCAAAAAGAACTAACTAATCTGAGTAGATAAGCAAAGTGATTAAATGATTACTTAGAGAGAAAAGAGAGACAGAGAAAAGTCCAGGCCCAGATGACTTTACTGATGAATTCTTAGTAATATTTAAAGATGATTTAATATGTATCCTTCACACACTCTTTCAAAGAATAGAAAACACTTCCTAACTGATTTCCTGAGGCCAATACTAGAAGATACCACAATAAAAGAAAACTATAGATCAATAGCCCTAAGTATATATGTAAAATATCTTCAGTGAAATACTAGCAAACTGAATCCAGCAACCTGTAAAAAGGATTATACACTATGATCAAGTGGGATGTACACCCAAAATGAAAGGTTGATTTAACGTACAAAAACCCAACAACATAATACAGCATATCAAATAAAATACATGATAAAAACTACATGGTTATCTCAACAGACACAGCAAAATCATTTAAAAAATATCATATAATAAGATGACTCAGATGACTCAGCAACTAGAAATATAAGGTACCTCCTTTACCCTAACAAAGTGTCGAAGTGTATCCAAAACAAACAAACAAAATAAAACTACAACTGACATGACATATAATAGAGAAAAACTGAAAAACTGAATACAATCTCCTAAAATCAGAAACCAGAAAAGAATACCCCCTCTTGCCACTTCCGTTTAACACTGAACTGAAGGTTCTAACCATGGTAATTGGCTAAGAAAAATAAAATAAAATGCTTCTAGATTATAAAGAAATAAGTAAAACTGTTTATATTTGCAGATGACATAATTTTGGATATAGAAAATCCAAAGGAATGCACACACACACATGCATATACACATAAACACCATATACACACATTATTGAAATAATAAAGAGGCTCAGTAATGTGGCAAGATACAAGATCAATTTACAAAAATTGTGTTTCTATATACTAGAAATCAAAAATGTAAAAATAAAATTAAAGGCACAGATTCATTTATAATAGCAACAAAAATAAAATATCTAGGAATAAATTTAAGAAAAAATGTGAGTTTTGTGAACCAACAGTTTTTATAACATATTGAGAGAAATTAAAGAATATAAACAAATGGAAAGACATCCCACAAATTACAAATTGGAAGACTTAATATTGCAAAGATAGAAATACTCCCCAAATTAATGTATAGATTCAACGCAATCCCTGTATAACCCCAGTTGGTATTTTGCAGAAATTGGTAAACAGATTCAAAAATTTGTATTGAAATTTAAGGGACCTAGAAGAACTAAAATAATTTTGAACAAAAAAGAACACAATTAGTGGACTCACTCTTTCTGATTGATACTACAAAGCTGTCGTGACCAAGACAGTCTTGGACAGACATAAAGATAGACATGTAGATCATGGAGTAGAATTAAGAGTTAAGAAATACATTCTTACACTTATGATGAATTCATTTTTAACATGAATGCCCAGAAAACTTAGCAGATAATTTTTTTTTTCAATAAATGGTGCTGGATGACTAGTCACATGCAAAATAATGACTTTCTACTGATAATGTCTAAAATGAACTCAAAGTGAATCCTAAATGTAAGAGTTAAACTCACAAAGTTCAACAATAGGAGTAAATATCTGTGATTTCGAGTTTGATAATAGTTTCTTATATATGTCACCAACTGAAAAAATGACAAATGAAGAAAATAAATTGGACTTAATCAAAAATTAAAACTTGCAGCTTCAAAAGACACTGTTTAAAAAAGGAGAAAAACACAAATGGTAGGAAATATTTCCAAGTTATATACCTGAAAAGGGACTTATAATTCTAGACTATAAAAACAATACTTACCGGCCGGGCACAGTGGCTCACGCCTGTAATTCCACTACTTTGGGATGCCGAGGAGGGAGGATCACAAAGTCAGGAGATCGAGACCATCCTGGCTAACACGGTGGAACCCCATCTCTACTAAAAATACAAAAACTTAGCTGGCTTGGTGGCGAGCGCCTGTAGTCCCAGCTGCTCAAGAGGCTGAGGCAGGAGAATGGAGTGAACCCAGGAGGCGGAGCTTGCAGTGAGCCGAGATTACACCATTGCACTCCAGCCTGGGCGACAGAGCGAGACTCCATCTCAAAAAATATGTATAATAATACTACTTACCACTCAATAATAAAAAGACAAATTATCCAATTAAAAATGGATTTGAATAAACATTTCTCCAAGCAAGATATATAAATGACCAATAAACACATGAAAATATCCTCACTCTAATTTGTCATTAGGAAAATGTAAATTAAACTGAACAGTAAAAAGCTGCTTCCAACTTACAATAACAAGGATTGGCAAAAAGCAGAAAAATTAAAATTCTCCATTTGTTGCTGTTGGAAATGTAAAATGATGCCGTCACTTAGGAGAACCGTTTGGCAGTTTCTACGATTACTAAATGTAGAGTTAACGTATGACTCAGCGATTCCAATTGTAAGTATATATCCAAGAGAAATGAAAACGGATATTCATACAGTGTTCATAGCTGCATTATTCATAACAGCACAGAAAAGGAAGCAAACCAAATGTCCATTAACTGATGAATAAATAAAACAGTATATTCACACAATGTATTATTATATGGTAATAAAATGAATGAAGTCTTGATACGTAATACAACATGGGTGAAACTTGCCAACATTATGCTAAATACAAGGAGGCAGTTACAGAAGACCATATATTATCGAATTCCATGTGTGAAATTTCCAGAAGAGGTAAGTCTGTAAAAGCGAGGAAGTGGATTTGGATTAGTGGTTGCTGAGGTTTGGGGTAGGGGTAGGAAGAGGCAATTGGGAATGTCTGCTAATGTAGTTTACAGGATATCTTTTGAGGGTGTTGAAAATGTTTTAAAATTAGATTGTGGTAATAGTTGTACAGATCTGTAAAAATGCAAGAAACCACTAAACTGTAAACTTTCAATTGATAAATTTTATGGTTTGTGAATTATTTCTCAATAAAGGTATAACATTAAAATATTACCTTCAACGTTTTGAGGTAGATTTAGTAATAATAGAATATTTAATTACAGCAAATGTTTATTGAACAGTTTTACAGTCGGTTTGAAAAGTATTTTAGATGCTTTACTTCATTAAATTGTTATTACCTTTATAAGAGAGATATAGTGAGAATTCCCATTTTATAGCTGAGAAAACCAAGCAAGGTAAGGTAAATACATTTGCACAATATCACAGTGGTAACTGTGATTCAAATCTAGGCAACCTGGCCTCAGATAATATACTTTTAGAAATTAAACTTTATTTCAGAAATGTTCTACACTTGACATTTCAGCATTTGTGGCTTTATTTTCTACATTCTGTTTATTTCTATTGTTTTTCTTTGTCATCAGTAAATCTTAACTGAGGTTTTATCATGTGTGTATTCCTTGAATGAATCGTCTACAAATGAAAGAAGCATGGAAAATTGTGTCAGTGAGCTTATGTATTATAATCTCATTTACGTAGTGATAAAAATTTACATTTTTCCCAAACACTTAAGCTAGAATTAAACTGGCGAAATGCTCACTCACATTACATATTCCCATAAATCCAATGAGATAAAAGTCTCATTTCTTTCTCTCTTTTATTTCTCCAATTATAGTGTCCTCCTTAAAGCAGCAGCAACACAGCCATTTTCCATTCTTCAATGATGTGCACTTTCTCATTGTCTTGCTAATACTGTGTCCGGAGTTTGTTCCTTCCAGTGGGTTTGTGGTCTCACTGACTTCAAGAATGAAGCTGCGGACCTTTGCAGTGAGTGCTACAGCTCTTAAAGGTGGCACGGACCCAAACAGTAAGCAACAGCAAGATTTATTGTGCAGAGCGAAAGAATAAAGCTTCCACAGCATGAAAGGGGACCCAAGTTAGTTGCCACTGCTGGCTGGGGGTGGCCAGCTTTTATTCCCTTTTTTGTCCCCCCTCCATGTCCTGCTGATTGGTCCATTTTACAGAGAGCTAGTTGGTCCCTTTTACAGAGTGCTGATTGGTCCATTTTACAAACCTCTAGCTAGCCACAGAGCACTGATTGGTGCGTTTTTACAGAGCACTGCTTGGTGCATTTTACAAATCTCTTGTAAGACAGGGAAGTTATTCAAGTCCCCACCTGACCCAGAAGTCCAGCTGGCTTCATCTCTCAATACTAATTGAAGACATCGTCAGGGCCTGTGCAAAAAAATGAAATAAAATAAATAAATAAATAAATAAATAAATAAATAAACAGTTATTCACTAATAAAAAGAGCCCAGAAAGGGAGTTCACCAGATAGTCAGGAGCAACACAGTAGAGAGAGAGAGAAAAAAAAGAATATTACATAGAAAAGATCACCGGTAAGATCCACACACCTGACACACCTAAGACTGTTGAAGATGGCCAGGAGCAAAGAAGAAAGATGGAGGATTTCAGTATCAGCAATGTGGCAGAAACCACTGCAGCCCCAGTGGCCTGTTCAGCAAGAAGACCCTGGTGTATCCTGACAGTGAGGTAATCAGAGAGGAGAATTTCAGAGAGGAGATTTCCAAAACGAAAGATGAAGAAAAATCTTATATAATGATTAAAGGATAAAGTCATCAAAAAGATATAACAATTGTAAATATATATGCACCTAATATCAGTACACATAAATATGTAAAACAAATACTAAAGGATCTGAAGAAAAAAATAGACTGCAACACAACAGGAGAATTCAGTACCCCACTTTTAATAATGGAGACATCATCCAAAAAGCAAATCAATCAGGAAATATTGGACTTGAGCTGCACTTAGACAAAATGGACCCAACTGATATATACCGAACATTCCATCCAACAGCAGCAGAATGTACATTCTTCTCAAGCATACACAGAACATTGTCAAGGATGAATCATATGTTAGTTCACAGAACAAGTCTTAATAAATTTAGAAAATAAAAAACAATATCAACTGTATTTTCTAAATACAAATAGTATAATAAAAAGCAATAATAGAAAATTTGAAAAATTATGTATGTAGAAATTAAAAGACATTTTTCAACTAATGGGTCATAAATTAAACAGGAAAATTCTAAAAATACCTTGAAACAGACAAAAACGGAAATACAACATATGAGAATTTATGAGATACAACAAAAGCCATTCTAAGAGAAGTTCACAACAATAAATGCCTAGGTCAAAAAGGAAAAAAAAATGTAAAACAACCAACCTAACATTACACCTCAAGGAACTAGAATAAAATAAAAATGAACTAAGCCCAAATTAGTAGAAGAAGGAAATCATAGAGATCAGAGCTGAAACAAATAAAATAGAGACTAGAAAAACAGTAGAAAACATAAATGAAAGTGAGTTTTTTTTAAGAGATATACAAAACTAACAACTCTTGTGCAGGAGTAAGAGAAAAGAGAGGAAATTCACATAAAAATCAGAAATGAAAGAGGAGATACTAATGAAACACAAAGGTGGATAAGAGACTACTATGAAAAAATCACACACCAACAATTTGGATAATCTAGAAGTAATGAACAAATTCTGAGACAAATACAACCTCCCAAAACTGAAAAATTAAAACCAAAGAATAACTGAAGAATTAAAACAAAAGAATAGAAAGTCTTAACAGAAAAATAATGAGAACATGAGCGAATCAGTAATTTAAAAAATTTCTCCCCTCAAAGGAAAACCCAGGACCTAATTGCTTCACAGATGAATTTTATCAAACATTGAAAGAAACACTAATACTAAACATTCTTAAACTCTTCCAAAAAGTTGAATACGAGGAAAAAACACCCAAACCCATTTTACTATGCCTGCTTATGCTAATATCAAAGCCAGGAAAAGACACTACAGGATGAGAAAAGTATGGGCCATTATTCTTGATGAACTTACATGCAAAAATTCTCAACAAAATATTATCAAACTGAATTCATCAGCACATTAAAAACATCATTTACCACACTCAAGTAAGATTCATCCCATGGATGCAAGATTGGTTCAACATATACAAACCAATAAATGTGACATATCACATTCATAGTATGAAGGACAAAAACTAACATATACTTTCATGATAAAAATTCTCAACAAATTAGATATAGAAGGAATGTACCTCAACAAAATAAAGGCCATATATTACAGGCCCATGGCTAACTGCTAGAAATTCAAAGCTTTTTCATTTAAGATCAGAAACAAGTATATTCAATATAGTACTAGAAGTCCTAGCCAGAGCAAGTAGGCAAGAGAAAGAAATGAAAGGCATCACATTAAAAAGGAAGAAGTAAAATTGTTTTTGTTTGCAGATTACATGATATTATATATAAAAAACCGTAAAATCCCTACCATAAACTGGTTAGAAATAAAAATTCAGTAAACTTGCGAGGTAATGAATGAGCTTTAAACATCACTAGAATTTCTGTCAAGTAGCAATAAACTATCTGAAAAAGGAATTAAGAAAATTATCTGATTTACAATAGCATTAAAAAAATATGTGCACTAAATGTAACCAAGGAGGTGAAAGGGCTGTACACTGAAAACTATAAATTATTGATGAAAGAAGTTGAAGAAGATGCAATTAGGTGAAATGACAATCCATGTTAATGTATTGGAATAATTAATACTGTTAAAATGTCCATATGACTCAAAGCAGTATAAAAAATGCAATGTTGGCTGGGTGTGGGAGCTAATACCTTTAATCCCAACACTTTGGGAGGCCCGAGGCAGGTGGATCATTTGAGGTAAGGAGTCCAAAACCAGCCTGACCATCGTGGTGAAACTCCGTCTCTACTGAAAATACAAAAATGAGTCAGGTGTGGTGGTTCACTCCTATAATCCCAGCTACTTAGGAGGCTGAGGCAGGGAATCGCTTGAATCTGGGTGGTGGAGGTTGCAGTGAGCCAAAATCACATCACTGCACTCCAGCCTGAGCAACAGAGAGACTTTGCCTTAAAAAAAAAAAAGTATATATAATATATATATATATATACACACACACATATATAATAACCTCTATCAAAATTCCAATGACTTTTTACACAAATAAAAAATTCATTCTAAAATTTGTATGGAACCACAAAAGACAGCCAAATAGCAAAAGCAATCTTGAGAAAAAAGAACAAAGCCAGAGGTATCACACTACCTCAAAGCTATAGTCATCAAAACAGCATGGCACTAGTATAAAAACACACACAGACCAATGGAACAGAATAAAGAGCCCAGAAAGATAGAGCCCAGAAAGATAGTTTCACATTTACTGTCAATTGATTTTTAACAAAAATGGCAGGAACACACAAGGAAAGGAGAGGGCCTTCAATAAATGGTGCTGGACAAACTGGATATCCATATGCAGAAGAAGGAAATTAAATTCTCATTTGATATCATATTAAAAAATAACTGAAAATGGGCCAGGCACATTGGCTTATGCCTTTAATACCAGCACTTTGGCAGGCCTAGGTGGGAGGATTGCTTGTGCCCAGGAGCTAGAGACCAGCCTGGGCAACATAGCAAAACCCCATCTTGACTTAAAAATATAGAAATAAATCTAAAAATTAACTGAAAATGGATTACAGTCTTAAATATAAGATGCAAAACTGTAAAACTACTGGAAGAAATCTTAAAGGAGAAGCTTCATGTCATTGGTCTTAGCAGAGGTATTTCGGATATGATCCAAAAAGCACATTCAACAAAAGCAAAAATAGACAAATAGGATTACATCAAACTTTAAAGCTTATTCATAGCAAAGAAAACAATCAACAGAGTGGAAAGGCAACCTATAGAATAGGAGAAAATATCTGCAAACCATACATCTGATAAGGGATTAATATCCAAGTTATATAAGGAACTCACACAACTCAATAATGAGAAACTGACACAATTATAAAATGGACAAAGGTCCTAAATAGACATATCAAAAGTAGACATACAAATAGCCAATTGATATATGAAAAAAGTGTTTATACATTCTTCAGGGAAATTCATATGAGATTCAGGGAAATTCATATGAGATTCAATGAGATACCCTCATAGATTAGGATGGCTTTTTTTTTTTTGAGACAGTTTCACTCTTGTCGTCCAGGCTGGAGTGCAATGGCATGATCTTGGCTCACTGCAACCTCCGCCTCCTGGGTTCAAGCGATTCTCCTGCCTCAGCCTCCCGAGTAGCTGGGATTACAAGTGCCTGCCACCACCCCCAGCTAATTTTTCTATTTTCAGTAGAGATGGGGTTTCACCATGTTGGCCAGGCTGGTCTCAAACACCTGACCTCAGGTGATCCACCCTCCTCGGCCTTCCAAAGTGCTGGGATTGCAGGAGTGAGCCACCGCACCCTGCCCAGGATGGCTTTTATCACAGAAACATAAAAGATTGAAAATATTGGCAAGGATGTAGGGGAAAAAGGGACACTTAGAGATGGTTGGTGGGGATGTGAATTAGTATAGCCATTATGGAAAATAGTATGGAGGTTCCTCAAAAAATTAAAAATAGAACCACCATGTGATCCAGCAATCCTGCTCTTGAGTATATATGTAAAGGATATAAAATCAGTAGCTGAAGAGATATCTTCATTCCCATGTTCACTGCAGCGTTACTCACAATAACCAAGATATGGATTCACCCTGTCTCCATCAACGGATGAATGGATAAAGAAAATGTGGTATGTATACCCATCGTAATACTATGCATTATTTAAAAGGAAAGAAATCCTGTCATTTGCAGCACTGTGGATGAATCTGGAGAACATTATGTTGAGTGAAAAAAGCCAGGCAAAGAAACAAATAAATACTGCATGATATCATTTATATTTGGAGTGTAAAAATATTCAAACTCATAGAACAGAAAGTAAAATGGTAATTACCACAGGCTGGGGGTTGAGCACATTGTGGAGATGTTAGTCAAAGGACACAAAATGTCAATGAGACAGAAAGAATAAGTTCCAGAGATCTGTTGTTCATCACAGTAGTGACTACAGTTAATAACAATATATCCTATATATAAAAATTTCTGAGAGTAAGAGTAGATTTTTGTGTTCTCACATCCAAAAATGACAAATGTATGAGGTAATGCATATGTTAAATAGCTTGATTTAGCCCTTCTACAATGTATGCATATACAAAAACATCATGGTGAGTACCATAAATATAGGAAAAAAATCCCGTCATTTGTCAATCAAAAAATTGCACCACCACCACCACCACCAACAAAAACAAAAACAACAACAAAAAACAGAAGGAAAGTGGGAAAGCAATTAAGAGGGCACTTGTAACTCTGCAATTAGTAGGAATATGCCGCCTTCAGAATAACCAGAAGTTAATCAGAGAGAACAAAGAAAAGAGACAAGAATAATACTCCTGGTATCACAGTCAACCCTGTGGTTAGGAAGGCTGCACATAAATGCCAGGTTACACCTGTTTGAGAGCAGAGTAAGCCAGATGTGGAGCAGACTTGATAATATTCTCAAAGCTATGCTCAGAATCATCAATAAAGAACAGAACCTCACTGGGACTATGAACATAAGAAAAATCTTTTACCCCAAAAAAGATGAAAAATAAACTACAAAACACCTCACTCAACAACAATAGAATGCACCTTTTTCTCATGTGCACATAACATTCTCCAGACTAGATCATATGTTAAGACGTAAAACAAGCCCCCCAAAATTAAAAATATTGAAATTATGCAAGGTATGTTTTCTGATTAAAATACAATTAAATTAGACATCAGTAATGAAAGAAAGTGAAAATGCATATTATTAACTATGTGAAAATTAAACAATGGAATCTTAATAACCAATGAAATGGGGGAAAACTCACAAGGAAAATAGAAAATATTTAGAGATAAATAAAAATAGAAATATAGCATGCAAAAAATAATGGGATGCAGTTAAACAAGTCTTCAGAGGAAAATGTATGGCTGTAAACATGTATGTTAAAAAAGATTTCAATCAATAATCTAATCTTCTCCCTGTGGAAATGAGAGAAAAAAAGATCAAGATAAATAAAACAGAAAACCAATATAAAAACTCAATGAAACCAAAGTTTATTGTTTGAAAAGATTAATAACATTAACAAACTCATTTTATGAGGCTGAAATTACCCTAATAGCCAAACCAAAGGTTTCACAAGAAAATTATTGACCAATATCCCTTAAAAATATAGATTCAAAAATCCTTAATAAAGTACTATCAGTCTGAATCCAGCAACATATAAAAAGGTCATACACTATGAAAATGTAGGATTTATGGAAGGATTAAAAATTTGACTTAATATATAAAAATCAATCAGTGTAATACATTACATAAATTTAAGAAAAAGAAATACTTGAAAGTCTTAATAGATGCAGAAAAAGCATTTGGAAAAATCATGAACCCATTCATGTTAAAAGTGTTCAGCAAAGTTTAATAGTAGTTCAAAATATTATAAAATAATGGAAATTTAAAAATTAGTATAACAGTCACATTACATTAAGTTTTATAAGTAATCTAGAGACGGCTTAAACTATGTGAGAAAATATACATAGGTTATATGCAAATGATATGGAATTTTTATTTGTAGAAATGTATGGGTTACATATAAAATGTTTTCTATGCATATAATGCATACTGATCAAATCAGGATATTTAGGGTGTCTATCACCAAAGTACAGTAAATTTTTAAGTACAATTACCCTATTCTACTATCAAACATTGAATTTAGTCATATTTTGCTGTATGCTTATACCTTTCAACCCACTTTTCTTCGTCCTTCCCCCCACACTCTTGCCTTTTCCTTTGTTTTAGATGTTGCCACTCTCTACCTCCATGGGCTCAAATTGTTTAACTTCTACTTATGAGTTAGAACATGTGTTATCTTTCTATGTCTGGCTTATTTCACTTTATCCATATTGCTGCAAATGACATAATTTCATTCTTTTTATGGATGAATAGTATTCCACTATGTATATAAACCACATTTTCTTTATCCATTCATCCATTGATGGACACCTAGGTTGACTCTATATCTTGGCTATTGTCAATAGTGCTGCAATAAACATGTGACTGCAGGCATTCCATATATATGTATATTCCCCCCCACTTTGGATACATTCCCAGTAATAGGATTGCTGGATAGAATGGTAATTCTATTTTAAGTTTTTTGAGAAATTTTCATACTCTTTTCCATAGTGGCTGTTCTAGGTACATTCTCACCCGCAGTGTATGAGTTTCCTTTTCTTTGCATCCTCACCAACATCTGTTAATTTTTGTCTTTTTAATAATCACCATTATGACTGGTGTAAGGTGATACCTCAGTGTGGTTTTGATTTGCATTTATCTGATGATTAGTGATGTTGGGTATTTTTTATGTATATGTTGTTCATGTGTACGTCTTCTTTTTAGAAATGTTTATTTATGCCCTTGGTCCACTTTGTAATGAGATTATTTGCTTTCTCCCTGTTGAGTTCTTTGAGTTACTTGTAGAGTCTGTATATTAATCCCGTGTTCAGCTGAATAGTTTGCAAATATTTTCTGCCATTCTGAAGACTGTCTTTTCATTCTGTTGATTATTTCATTTGCTGTAATTAAGCTTTGTAGTTTAATTATGTCTCATTTGTCTATTATTTTTGTTGCCTGTGTTTTTTTGTAGTTTTAGTCATAAATTATTTGCCCAGACCAAAATCCAGAAGAGATTTCCCTGTTTGCTTGTTGGTTGTTGTTGTTGCTTAAGTTTAGCTTTTTATAGTTTCAGGTCTCCAATTTAAGTCCTTAGTCCATTTTGAGTTGACTTTTGTATATGATAAGAGATACAAATCCAGTTTCATTCTTTTGTGTGTGAGTATATCATTTTCCTGGAATCATGTATTGAACAGAATATTCTATTCCCAATGTAAGTTCTTACCAGCTTTGTCAAAGATCAGTTGGCCACAAGTCTGTGGCCATTGGCTTATATGTGTATTTCCGTTGGTTTATATGTGTATATTTATACCAATACTAAACTGTTTTGGTTACTATAGGCTAGTTATATATTTTTATTTCAGGTAACATGATGCTTCAAGCTTTGTTCTTTCTGCTTAGAATTGGGTTGGTTATTTGGGCTTCTTTTTGGTTTCATATAAATGTCAGCATTTGTTTTCCCAAGTTCTACCTGAAATGGCTTTGGTGTTTTGATAGAGATTTCATGAAATCTATAAATTGCTTTTGGCAATATGGTCATTAAAAAAAAATGGAAACAGGATCTCATTCTTTCACCCAGGTAGAAGTACGGTTGGGACAACCACAGTTTACTGCAGCCTCAAACTCTTAGGCCCAAGCAATTCTCCCACCCAAGCCTCTCAAATAACTAGGACTACAGGTTTGTGCCACCACACCAGATAATTTTTTAAAAAACATTTTTTTGTAGAGATGATGTCTCATTGTGTTTCCCAGGCTGTTCTCAAATCCTGGCCAAAACCAGTCCCCTTGCCTTGGCCTCCCAAAATTCAATAGTTTATTTTAGTGGTATTAATTTTTAAAATCAATGAACATGGGATGTTTTTCCATTTGGTAGCATCATCTTCAATTTCTATCATCAGTGTTTTGTAATTTTCTTTATCGACATCTGTCACCTCCTTGGTTAAATATATTTTTAGATAATTCTTTCTGTAGTTATTGTAAATGTTATTACTTTCCTAGCTAGATCATTATTGGTATACAGAAACACTACTGATTTTGCACATTTGATTTTGTATCCCATAACATTACTGAATTTATTTATTAAATTTAGGATTTACTTTGGTTGGAGACCAGATTTTTTCAGATATAAAACCATATCATCAGCCAAGAAGGGATAATTTGACTTGGATGTCTTTTATTTCTTTCTCTTGAATAATTTCTATGGGAAGGACTTCTAGTACCATGTTGAATTAGAATTGGTAATAGTTGACATCTTTTTCTTGTTCCAGTTCTTATTGGAAAGGCTTTCATTATTTACCTATTCGGTACAATGTTAGTTGAGGTTTTGTCACATATGGCTTTTATTATTTTGAAATCTGTTTCTTCTATGCCTAGTTTGTTGAGAATTTTTATCATGTATGGGTGTTAAGTTTTATCAAATGATCCTTCTATGTCTATTGAGATAATCATATTTTTGTCTTCCATTCCATTTATGTTAAGTATCACATTTTTTTGATTTGCATATGTTGATCTATACTTGCATTTCTGATGTAAATCCTACTTAATTGTGGTTTATCATAGTTTTGATATGGTGCTGGATTCAGCTTGATAGTACTTTGCTTAGGATTTCTGTGACTGCTAATCTAGGATATTGTCCTGCAGTTTTTGCTTTTTCATGTGTTCTTATCTAGTTTGGATATCAGGGTGATGCTGGTCTTGTAGAATGAGTTAGGTAGAATTTCCTTCTGTGATTATTTAAAATAAATTCAGTGGGATTAGCATCTTCGTATGTTTGGTGGATTTTGGCTGTGAATCCATCAGGTCTCGGAATTTTCATTGTTGACGTTTTATTAGTGATTCAATGTCACTACTGATTGTTGGTCTATTAACGTTTTTTATTTCTTCCTCATTGAATCTTGGTAGGTTGTGTATTTTCAGGAATTTATCCAGATCCTCTGGGTTTTCCAGTTTGTTCCCGTATGGTTTTCCATAATGGTCTCAGATGATCTTTTGTGTATCTGTGGTATCAGTTGTAATGTCTCCTTTATCGTTTCTGATTTTATTTGGTTCCTTTCTCTTCTTGGTCGAGCTAGTGGTTTATGAGTTTTGCTTGTCTTTTCCAATAATCAGTATTTGTTGTGTTGATCCTTTGTATTGCTTCTTAGGTCTCTATTTCATTTAATTCTGCTCTGATCTTTTTTACTGATTTTCTTTTGCTAATTTGGGGTTTTGTTTGTTCTTGTTTCTTTAGCTCTTTAAGGCACATTGTAAGATTGTTAGTTTGCAATTTTCTTCACTTTTCTGATGTAGGCATTTATTGCTATATGCTTAACTCTTAGCACTGCTTTTGCTGTATGCCATAGGTTTTTTCTTTTATGTTGTGTTTCCATTTTCATTTGTTTCAAAATATTTTTATTGCCATCTTAATTTCCCCCATTGACTCCACTATCATTGTATTGCAGTGTATCTCTTTCTTCAGCTCTAGTGTTGGAGGCTTCACAAGTGTTTCTTATGATTAGCCATAATTGAAGCCTGTTCATACCTGTGATCAATTAAGCAGCTGACCAATTGTTACCTCCTCCTCCTTGCTCTTGTTATTCAACAAATAGGAAGGGCTGTAGAAGGTCGGGTGGCTGCCTTTGCTCACTAGGAGCAGAGAGCTCTCTTCTTCTTCAGCATCCTAGCCTTTCCTTAAAATGATTACTTTCATTTTTTGTTATTTCTATATTGGTCCCTTTATTCAGTCTTGTAATGATGGTCTCAAGTAGTAACAGTAGTAACTGCTGTAACGACAGTCTGAATTACTAACAGTGGCAGTCAGCCACAAGTGGCACCTGAACAGGGACTAACAGGGACAAACAGAGACCTGGAGGGACCTGTTATGGACTTGAACGAAGAAGGTCTGCTTGAACAGAAAACACTAAAACCAACTAGAAGAATGAGAAATGCCGCTGCCGACAGCAACATGAGGTGAGTGCTCTAAAAAGGTACTGATCAGTGCCCTAGAGGTACAAAGAATGGGAAATTTTTGAATCAGAATAACATGGGGAAGAATTTGGCTATTTCTTTTCTGTTTTGTTTGGAGTTTGTTACCTACCATATTTTTATCATTAGTTCAGGGTTTGAGAGAATTTTTTGCCTCACCTTCAGCACCTATCGAATGTGGTGAACAGGAGAGGGAGAATGAAAATTGGATGTACTGTCTTCTTTTGTGGCTACAGAAAGGCTAACTTTAGCTTTGGCTTTCATGGATTATAAACATGCACTGGCACCTGTGAGATGTGCAGAGAACTTGGGAGGTTTTCTCGGAGCTTGTCAAGATGTGGGAATTGAGCTTCATTGCTCTGCAGTATTGACTCAGGCAATTGCTAATTTGGTAACTGACAGATCTAAAAGAAGCCAAGGTTTGAGCCCTAAAGTGGGAAAGTGTTATAAGTGTAGAAAAATTGGACGTTTCAAAAAATACCTCCATACCTCTAGGCAAAAGGGATCTTATAACACAGTTTCCCTATTTCTCAATAGAAACACCGGGACTTTGCCCTCGTTGCATATTGATTCTCTCTCCCTAGGAACACCTGGAAATGCAGGATTAGATCTCCTAGTTAGAGAACAAATTACGTTAATTGAAAGAAACAAACTGACCAAGATTCATACTGGTATTTGGAGACCTTTGCCAACTTGTATTTGGAAACCTTTGCCAACAAGATACATGGGATTGATTTTGGTAAAAGCTGTGTTAACTTACAGGCCCAGGAGTTGTTGATTTTGACTGTGAAGGAGAAATTCAGGTAGTGGTAATGTCGCAAGGTCTTTGGGTTTTTGAACCAGGAGAATATGTTGCTCAACTGATGCTTATTCCCTGTAAATGGTACCCTTCTCTACGTAACAAGAGCAAGGAGGAGAAGGTAACGAGTGGCCAGCTGCTTAATTGATCACAGGTTCATATTGTTAACAGGCTTCAATTATGCCTAATCATAAGAAACACTTGTGTAACCTCCAACACTCTAATAATATTTGCTTTATGAATCTGGGTGCTCCAGTATTTGGAGTGTGTATTTTATAATTTCTACATACTTTTGCTTGATTGATCCTTTTATATAACAAGCTTCCTTGTCCTGTTTTACTGTTCTTGACTTAAAGTCTGTTCTAAGTATAGTTATTCATGCTCACTTTAGGTTTCCGTTAGCATGGATTTTTTTTTTCATCTCTTTATATTTAGTTAATATGTGTCTTTAATAGTAAGTTGAGTTTCTTTTTAGCAGCATATAGTGGGATCATGTGTTTTGCATTCTATCATTCTTTATCTTATAAGTAGATAATTTGTTTATGTTCCAGGTTCTTATTGATGTGAGACTTTTTTCCTGTCATTTGTTTTCTGATTGTTCTATATATTGTTTGTTCCTTTCTTTGTCTTATACTGATTCTCATTTTTGTTTGGATTTCTGTAGTGGCACCAGTTGACTCTCCTTCATTTGTGTGATTTATTTTCCCATGAGTTTTACAATTTCATGTGTTTCTGTAATAATAAATGTCATCCTTTTGCTTCCAAGTTTAGGACTCCCTTGAACATTTCATATAAGTCTGGTCTGATGATAATAAATTCCCTCAAAATTTGCTTGTGTGGGAAAGACTTTAATATATTCTTGACCAGCGGTGTTTTTTTTTTCTTTCAGCCTTTTAAATATACAGTGACATACTCTTCTAGCCCTTAAAGTTTCTGTTGAGAAGTTTTTAATCTGATAATGCTTTATAGGTGACTAGGGACTTTTCTCTTGTTTTTAGGATCTGTTCGTTATATTTGACTTTATGCTATCTGACTATAATGTGCTATAAAGAGATATTTTTTCAATGTATCTTACTAGGGATCACTGATCCTCCTGTATCTAAACATCTAAATCATTTGCTAGATTTGGAAAAATTTTATCTATTATATCATTAAATAGTTTTACCACTCTTTTTTGTCTCTACACACTTTGGGATGCTGATAATTTGAATGTCTAACTGTTCTATGTTGTCTCAAATGTCTTGAAATGTTTCATCACTCCTTTTTACTTTTTTTTTCCTTTGTTGTTGTCTGAATGGATTATTTCAAATAACCTGTCTATAAGTTCTGAGATTCTTTCTTCTGCCAGATATAATCTACTTTAGAGGCTTTCAAATGTATTTTATCAGTTAACTATTTAGTGCCAGAATGTCTATTTTTTTTTTTCCTTTTCATTAATGTCTTCTCTTTGGTAAATGTATCATTCATGTCCTGAATTGTTTTTGATTAATTCTTATTTATTTTTTAGAATTATCTTGTATCTGAGTTTCTTTTAAAATCAATATTTTAAATGTTTTATCTGTGATTTAGAAAATTGATTTTTTAATTAAGACCTATTCTTGGTTAATTATTGGTTTCCTTTGGAAGTGTCATATCTTTCTGTGTTTTTATGTTTTCTGTGTCTTACATTGACATCTGCACCTCTGGTGTAACAGCCACTTCTTCCTATGGTTCAATTTACTTTTGTAGAGTAGGATTTTCCTTATAAATGTATTTTGGTTTTGGGCTGGGTAGGGCCCTTTGGCTTTGATCCTGAGTATGTGCATTAGTGTAGTCTCTATATTTCTTTGGCTGTAAACATTGTTTGTACTTTCTGTGATTTCCTGAGTATTAAGATGTAGTTATCAGTAGAAGCTATAAGGAGCTGGTGCTGGGAACTGGGAGGAAAGGTGAGTCAATCTTTATGCCCCATAGTGGCAGTCGTGGGTTGAGCATTGCCTATTTTATGCTCCTATTTTATTCACCAATTGCACCTGTATTGGTGGTTACCAGAATGCTGATTCTTGGGCCTCCTGGTGGCTTGCCCAGATATCAGTAGTGGCAGAAGTGGCCTAGACGGGTGAGTGGGTTCTCAAGTCCCTGTGAAGCTGGTGTATTGTTGGTGATGGCAGTAGCAGTTGTGGGACAACCCTCTGTGACTTGAGAATTGCAGGCCAGTGTTGGTGGTAGCTGTGATGCAGTGTCTCCAACTACAGCCTAGACATACTACCCTCAGATTCTCCTGCTCTCTGTAGCAACAGTGCCATGGCACCACACATGGTGGTGAGGGATCCCACTCTTCAAGCCTGAGCTTCAGCACAGAGGCCACACCAACAGTAGGGTAACAGTTGTCACTCACAGACTCAGAGAGGGAGCCCTCAGGTTCATCCACCCCAGACTTCAGTGGCAGTAGGAGCAAGTATGCAGTAGGAGAGGAGGTATCCTGTTCTCTATGTGTGTGTTTTAGCACAGAGGCTGTTTTGCTGGTGGGAGGGAATTTCACCATTTGCTTACAAAGATGAACAGAGTTTTTATGGCTGCTAGGGATGGGATGGAAAATAATTTTACGTAGCTACAGACAAACAGCTTGCAGACCTGATAAAAGTGCCCTTTGGTTTATTTTATCCTGAGGTCTGCTTTTTTGTTGCACTTCATAATCCTTTCCCTGGAGAATAACACTCCCTATGGGCTAGATTACTGAGGAGCCTGCAGCACCTCTGGGTCCAGCCAGTGCTGTGTTGCTGCAGCTCTCTAAGTGGACACGGGGCAATATCAGCAGGAGTTCCTGGGATGTAGAGACATGGGGTCTGTGCTTCTCAGTGCTGATTGTAATCTTGTGACAGATGTGCTTCCAAAATGGTGCTCTGCCACAGCTGCTCAAGTCTGGAGGGATGGTGAATGACCCAGTGCAAGTTCCCAGTCTGGTTAATGCTTTCACTGGTTTTGAAATCAGTAGCCTTGCTAGCTTCAGGGTTGGTAAGAGTAAAGGAGTTTTCTCATGGTTCGCATTGCAGCAGCCTGTGGCATGTATGTGGACCACCGAAGCACTCTCATTTACTCTTTCCGCACAGTACCATGAGTTCCTCGTGGCTCCAGCCTGATCTAGGCCAAGCTGGCTGCTTGCTTCCTCTTTCTTCTGTGCCTTAGGAGTTTCCCATGAGTTCTTGGTTAAACTCTGGTGTTCTCTCTTAGACCTTCTATTCAAGGAATCATTACCGATTTATAATTTTTGTTCTCATTTCTACGGAGGATGGGTTTTTGATATCTCTAGTCAGCCTTCTTGAAGTGGAATCTGAAATTCCACGCTATGAGATTTTTTTAAAAGGAAATTGAGTTTTTTTATATTTTGATATCTGCAGGGGAGAGGATTGTCCTGGAACCAATCCACCATGGATACCTAGGGATGACCATATACACAAATGCTAGGTAATTAACTAAAACAGAATTGGAACTTAGAAGAAATTCAGTGAGTTTTAGGATAAAGGATATGTAGAATAGAATTATATAATTATACACTTAAAATAGACATTGTAAAAATGATATTTAGAAAATATTTCCAGCTGGGCCTGGGCATGGAGGTGCATGGCTATACTCCCAGCAATGTGGAAGGCTGTGGCAGGAAGATTGCTTGAGCTCAAAAGTTGAAGTCCTGCCTGGGCAACATGGTGAAAACTTGTCTTTAGGAAAAAATACAGAAATTAGCCAGGTGTGGTGGCATGTGACTGTAGTACCAGCTACTCCACAGGCTGAGGTGAGAGGATCACTTAAGCCTGGGAGTTTGAGGCTGCAGTGAGCCGAGATCATGACACTGCACTCCAGCCTGGGCAAAGAGAAAGGAGACCCTGTCTCTTAAAAAAAAAAAAAGAAAAAAAAAAAAAGTAACAATGGAAATGATTCACAAGGGCCCTATATTTAGAATTCCAATTATATTAAATTTCCAGAATAGGAAAATAGAGCTTGGGGAGAGGGCGATGAATGGGAAGTGACTGCGAATTCATATGGGATTTCTTTGGGAGCAAAGAAAATGTTTTAAAACTAGATTGTGATGGCAATGGTTGTGCAACTCTAAATATACAGGAAAAAAGTTGACATACATTGAGTAATTTTATGTTCATGAATTGCATCTCAATCGAGTTTTTAAAGACAACATTCTCAGGCAGATTTTATATTAAGAAAGAAGTTTAATGTTACTGGGATGCTACCACATATCAGAGTCAAGGACGTGAGGAAAATTTAGCAGAAAAGGAGAATGAGCAACTACAAGGTAGGAGGAAAATCAGGAAGTCTTATGCTCAGAAAGATGAAGAAAGTGATTCTGAGAGAAGAGAGAAATCAAATATGTTTGTTGTTGATATTGCAAATAATAAGAGGAAAGATGAATTTTCACTGATAATAGAGATTATTAATCACGTTAAGAAAAACAGTTTTGGTGGGACAACCAAACCAGACTCTAGTGGATTTGAGAGAAAATGCAAAAAAAAAAAAAATCTAATATAGTGTAGACAATGATTTCAAAGACAATACTATAAAGCAAAGAGCAAAACTAGGCAATGACTGAACAGTGAAGTGTAGGCTAATGAGGAAAATTTAGTGGAGAGAAACAAAGCATAATGCAGACAAAACTGAGAATATTTGTGTGATCTGGTACACAGATGGAGGTTCTGTGATTTCCTGGAAGCACATTCAGGTCACCCATTTTAAAAGAGTATAGGATGTTTTAGGACATATACAGCTAGGAAAGTAGATGAGGAGGTTTTAATATTTATAAGTTATTGACAAAGATACGTTATTCTAATTCTGGGATCCCACACTTTCCCTAGGAAGACCTTCAATTTGGCCACAGTTGAATATGAGCACTTCAATCATTGTGTGAACTTGAAAGCAATATGTTCAGTTAAGAGTGGAGATGGTACAAGAGGTGTTTGATATTTGAATAAAGAAGTGAAAATATGATATAGTCATCTAGGAATTTGAGAAATAGAGAGCAAACCTACATAAAGGTAACCTAATATATTAGATTCAAATCTTTATTTGTATGGGCTTTACAATATTAGATATTCAAACAAACCATGTAACATTTATAACCCTTGTTTCCTTTATGAAGATAGCAAAGAGGATAATATCCTTGAAATACATTATTACTATTTTCCATTTTCTCTTATACATACATTTTTTCCTGTAGAAAATACACTCAAAATTATTTTCTCCTAGGGGCTTATGTGATAGTGTCACACTTCTTGGATTACTTCATTTGATATTTCAGGTAGTCTTCCTCATAATCTATGTCCTACAAAATTATAATTGTGACTCTTCCACCAACTGTTCCCCCTTTGCAAAGAAGGATGCATAGGTTCTCCTGTCTTCCTTCTCTCTTCCCTCCTGTAGCTCTTAATACTAATTCTGCCTGAAGTATTTTTTTTCTAAATCTTTGACAGCTTAACTTAGGGTATCAGTGGATACTCCTGTGAACCACCCATTTCTTTAATTTTTAATATCAGTTTCAGGCTCTCTCTTTTCAAATAACCCAAATAATGTATCACTCTTTCACTCACACAGTTGGAGAATGTTTAAAACTCACAGTTCACATACTTTTTTTGATGTGACAATATAAATCTATAATGTTATAAATGAATTAGAATCAGAGAAAGTATAATATTTGTGTTAGAAAACAAACTTAAAATTATCTTTCAATTTTTTTTGCCTCATTTTGTAGATAAAGTTATTTACAACACATAAAATAATGTCTTCCCCTAAGTTAGAGAGCTAATAGTGACTATGTTGTGTATCCAAGCATTCTTTTGTGATGAAGTTCAGTACAATACAATAACAAAATCTCAGTGGCTTACTACAACAATAATTTATGTTATACTCATGTGTCTGCATGACTGCAGTTTGATAATCTTGGTTACGTTTCTCCAGCCTTGGATGGGCTAGGCAGGCCTCCAAGTTTTGGTTGGGTCCATGTCTGTTCCACAGATCCAAGGCTGACGAGCAATGGCTTTTTGAAATATGCTTATAACATTTCATAAGTTGGAAACTCTGAGTGCTGATAAAAAATTGCCATATATTTTAAGGCCTCAGATGGAAACTGGTATATTTGCAAAGTTTTCCCACACACTCTTTTGAAAAAGCATTTCACAGATCCAAGACCAAAGACATAGGTGCCAAGGGGTATAAATTGCCCACAGGGAAGTCATAACCAATATAGAGAGAAAAGAAAGAAAAAAAAAAAGGACAATTTTATCTACCACAAGTGGCATGCTAGTGATATTTTAAAATTTGGCATACTTAGTTATTAATGCTGACACTGACTCTTTCAATGTAACCTCTCCCCACTATATATCATCCCACTCCATTCTGGAGTTTAACAATCACAGATATCTCCAGATATTGCTCAATGTCCCATAAGGGGTAAAAAATCATCCTTGTTTGACAATCATTGATCTCTGTCAATTATTTAAAAGCAGGGTGTATTTAACACCCTCCTTTATTGTTTTTTTTACTGATATCAATGATAACAGATTCATGCCTGCTATGTGATCTAGTACAGTATCTCTTCTAAAGAGTTATTACATTCAATATTGAGACAGTAGACCTGAGTTTCAACTTACATTGAAAGAGGCAGTGTCAGCATTAATCAAATTGCCTTAATTAAATTTCCACTATTTTAGGTACTTAGATTGGTTTTTGTATTCCTGATTTCATTGAAACACTTCCGGTATTTATTTAACATTTCTGCTATCAAACAAGGTATTTTAATTGTAGATAGATGTTGCTACAACTAAACTGAGTGTTTAGTGTCCGTAGCTTAATTTATAGCAAGAATCAGTTGAACTAGCTAAGCTCAGAATTCCAGAGTATAGTAATTATTTTGTTGATGCTGAGCTACAGATCTAGCAGCAGGTTTTGGTCTCAGTTTTCAGATATATACAAGGCTTCTAAGGGAATACGTTCTCAAACTTCTTATTTCTGGTGGTGACTTCTGATTTTGTAAGCACTTTCTCTTTGTGGAAAAAGCAAAGGAAATAAATAAAAAACTTAAGTAGAGTCTCTTCCCACATTGAATCCTACTGGATACAATCTGAGTGTTTAAAAATAAAGAAATTAACCTTACGTTAACATATTATATTTTACATTACATTCTAAAACATTTTACATTTTTAACCTGATCCATTTTGACCTGTAACTTAGAACCATTGTTTAAATTTAGCAGAATTTATGAAAAACAGTTTTCTTAGGATATTTAATATCCTTTTCTTAAAGTTTCTAGCTACTTATATAACTTCAAGTGTTTCATAAAGCTTGGATTGATTAAACAAATAAAAATCAAATCCTTACTTGAAAGGTAATTTCAAGTGGTTATATTGTCATGAATTTAAAATTATATGTATGTTTTTTAAAATAACTTTCCTCAAGTGTATCCAATAACCTCTAATATCTAACATAAAAGGTTTAAAGAAAAAAAATCCAATTTCTCTTAGAAAGTATTTTTCTCTGTTATGTGGGATCCCAGAATTAAAATGTTATTACATATTATTTTTCATTTGTGTTTTAATCCAGCAAGCATTTCTTTTAATCACAGTGGTGTTACTAGTAGTACTGTGTGATCTGGAAAGCTAAACTGTCATGTTGATTTGAAATAATACATTTTCTTAATGCTAATTATTACTCTATTCCACCAGATTGCAATCATCACACAGTATGTATTACTAATCAGAAAATGTTCAGAGACAATGTTATCATGTGAAGAAAATAGAAATGATACATGACAGCTTTGTAAGAGATTCAGTTTCTAAGTTTTCTTTATATGATAATATATGCATACACGTATAGGGTCAGACTACATTTTCTTAAGATGTATATTTCATGTAAATTTAATAGTACAAAACATATTCATTCTATATATTCCAGTCAGTTGGCATATTCACAAATATTGGTACATTTTAATTACTATGGCAATTAAGAAGATCTTAGAAAATACTTATAATGAGCTGAAGTCATATGTTTTTGTTGTCACCCTAGAGCTTTAAGACACCTGCCATATGTTGTCTTTAGTAATTGCTACAGCTGCCTTCTCTATACAATGTAAGTACTTATTAAGTAATAGTGGTTTATACAATACATTTAATATATTTTTGAAAAATAATGCCTCAGGGTTTTTCTTTCTCATTTCACTTGAAGATATACACCCCAAACACACACACAAAAAGATCAAAAGAATTGCCAAAGAAAGTCATATGGGAAATAATGTGAGCAAATAAAAACAACCATCCTGAAGGGGGGGAGTCTGAAAACTTAGATGTTAAGAAGCTTTTACCTCTGAGATTTGTGATTTGGGAAATACCATTTAACCTATTTTATACTGTTTCATCCTTTAGTTCAAGTAGATTAATTAAAATGAATTATTCTTACGTACATCATAAGCACACATTGTAGTAAAAAGATGAAATGGAACTATACATACAAAGATCTTGTACAAATTGAAATACAAGTTTAAAGCATTTTGTTGCTCTTCTTTCAAGATGGTTTTCAAAGCGAAGAGGCATTAATATATTGCCTCTGATGGTCAGAAGAAATCCTATGAACTTTTTTTTTTTTTTTGAAGAGTGTTCCAGAAGCTTTTGAGAGAAAAGACAAATTCTATTTTTTTGTCCTCAAATTCTTCTGCCAAGGACATACAGAGAGTATCTATCTCCTCTCTCCTTCTTTCTCCCTCACTTATCCCAGACCCCATCTCTTTCTCCTCCTTGCTGCCTCATTTATCACAGGTCCTACATACTATCAGACAATAGGAAAATATAGATGGTGAATTTCATTGGTACCAGCCTTGATAGAAATGAGCCAAAGGGTAACTTTTAATTTTTCTTTATTAGTGATCCTTGTATATGTGAACTGATCTTGCTCAAGATTCTATTTTCTAATATTCCCTGAATTATACAGAGGCAGAAGCCCCCTTCTGGTACCATATTGAATGGGACTACAGTTTAGAAAGAATAATATGGGATTACATTTAAATAATTTCAGTCTTGTCCTCTATCCAACTCTTTATCATACCACCAACAAGCATGAGTAAACCAGATTTTCTTTCCTGAAAATTTTATGCAGCTTTGTAGAGTCTTTCTGTTTTTGAAATTTCTGGGTATGAATTCCTCTTGATATATTTCATTTTTCTTTTCATTAAATATCTTATATGTTAAAAATCTCTCTACTATTTAGGTTAGATTTTGCTTACTTGAACTTTTACATTTCTGGTACATTACAGATTAACTAAAAGAGAACACACATACTCTAAAGTTGAATTACACGTTTAATTGTTATATCAATCAATTATTTTTTATTTCATTTTTTAACACAAAAGCAGATGCTGAAACATCTTTAGAAACTTTTATGCACCATATTCTGTTATGGGAGTCATGCATCTATCAGTGATATCGTACACATGAGATAAGGGTGCAGCATACATGAGAAATGTACACATGAGATAAGGGTGCAACATACATGAGAAACTCTTATCTAGCTATGCCACTGCCCTTCTTAGAGTTTACAACATGTATTTCTGGATGTTAAACTTCCCAGGTTCTGAATTGGGATTGACATTAGTAAGATCTGATTCTCATCTGAGGTGGTGCGTGGGAGTAGAATCTGTACCTAGAAAGTTGTTCGTCAGTCTCCAGCATTTTAATATATAAGAAAGTCTCTTTTTTCAGTCTGTGAGGCAAAACTCTTCCATTTAGTTGTTTCTAATGTCATTTGGTTTGACGATAATAATCACAAAATTATTTCCTTAGAATTCAATCTCTGACCAGTGGGTAGTCTTTTATCTCAGCAATATTAGCTAAATAATATTTTACAAGTAGGCATCAATCATTGTACTTGGAATAAACAACTTTGGCAAGTTGTACAGTATTGAACCTTTTTGAAAATTATGAAATTACACTTTCAAAAATGACTTTTTTTAGTTGCATAAAATCATATTTTATTAGATTATGTAATTACCAAATTACCACAGGTTGATTAGTGGAGCCATTTAGAAATATATATGCATTTGGGTTTGTGTAAATATACACATAATTGTATGAGTGTGTGAACATTTGTGTGTATCTATCTATCTATCTAATCTAGCTAAATTTTTTTTGTTCTTACAACCTATCAGGTGGTGTAAGGTCCTCCAGACCTACCACAAACCTAGAACTAGTTACTATCAAAAGGGAATTGATGTATTTTGGTGACTAAACCAATATCCAGATATCGGAAGTATGCCTTGTGTATGTGAGTACTAACAGCAGTGCAGCAGACTACAAGGCTGCTAGACACTTATATAAACCAGGGAACAATGCTTAATTTTGCAGTAATTTATCTTAATAATTCAAATTATCTCATTTCATGCCATTCTCAAATGAGAATCTGTCTTTTTTTGCTTTGTCTACAACTCGCTGTATAATGCTGTATGCTTCGTTATTCCAAATGTGATCAAATCGGTTTATCCTCAAAGGTGAAAGCCTTCCTTTGCCTTTTACCCATTTTAATGATTTCTAAAGTCTTCTAAAATTGGGTCTATGAGGTTCAGGTTTTAAGATCATTTTTATAATTTTGACCAGAGACATATATCAAAAATAAAAAATAAGACCAAGACTTATGCACACATGCACTCAAGAAAGGAAAATCCAAGCAATGGTCAAAAACGAAATATAGACATTTTAGGACTTGCTTAGCATTTGTCTAAATTAGGTCTAAAATTTTCCCATACTAATTATTTATGATTATTATAGGCAGTTTTAGAGCTTGAATTGTGAAAGGGTATTATAAATATACAGATATTACCTCAGTAATTAAACAAACTTTCCAATGCCAATAAAGAATGTCAGAAAATACATGATGTTTATGTCAAGATTTATCATATTCTTTAATCTTCACATAAAGTTTAAAGGAAAAGTCAAAATAATTCACATGTTTTTTCTGGAGTTCACAAATTTAAAATACACCAAAACATTTGGTTAACGATCTACTGCACGTTAAAAAACTTTACGGTCATTTTCTATAACACTCTCCACTTCACCCTCCTCACCTTCATGTCAATGGACAAAGTGGTTTGTTTTAGAAGCTCTGTCCTTTATTTTTTTTTCTTTTTCAGAAAAGGCAGCACAGCACAGATATATGGCTTTGTAGCCATTTCAAATTTACTGTAAAAATCCAAATTTTCCATAAACTAAAGGCATCTTTTCTATTCTTCCAGTTTTGCTTTCTATGGTAGCTGTATTTATCCCAGAGAAGAAATTGCAGAATCACTGTGTTCTAGTAGCTTAGTTTGTAGGATTCAAAAAAAAAAGACCCCCACATTTGATATATAGTTTCAGGAATATCTTAACTACCCTACTGGTTTTTTGACTTCCTGCTTGTACATGATTTGGTTCACAGGTAGTAATTTATTCTTCATTGACAGAAAAAAAATTCCCTGTGATTCCACAGCCACTCATATTTTATTCAGTAATTCAACTGCTTCAGTTTATCTGCTTAGGGGGCTGATAATTTTAAAGGGTTCTTTAAAAAATAAAATAAAAATAAAAGAAAGCAAAACAAAAACTTAATAGAGTTGTAATTTAGAAGTTTTTGTTTTTTCCTGATGCAAGAAAATGGGTACAACTCCTGACTTTCAGCCATCAGATGCAGATGTAATCAATGATTTATCACTTCGGGGCATGGTGTTCTTCCAATCCTTATGTAAGCCTAGCTTTCCATCTCCATTCTGTAGATTTTCACTTGTCTGGAAGGTGAACAGGGCAAATTCTTCTTTTTCTGGGTATTGTTTTACTTCATTCCTACTCTCCCTGATAGTTCCCTTTAGTTCTGCTGGGTCTTATTTTCTTTGTGAACTTACAGTGATACATTTTTTCTCACAATACCATATATTACTTTTCTGTCCATTTCGAGGTTCTCCATTGTCTTCATTCTGGATTTTTAAAAAATCTGAAGATTCCTTTCCTCCCCCCAACATGATTATATTAAAGATGGAAGAATCTAAGAACTCCGTGGTAACATAACACATAGTCTCACAATGAGATTTTAAAGCTACTCAAAAATTGATGTGGGGGAAAGGAAAAAGGAGTCAGGCCTTGTAAACTTTGAGAAGGCCAGTAACTTGACAGCCTTTTTTTCAGTTTCAAGTTCATTACCTCTTCCAAAATTATCTTTTTTGAAACTCCAAAATTAGTCACTTAACTTTATAGTAGAATTACCACATACTACTTAAAAATCAACTATCTGAGGATGATGCCTTATCTGGGAAATGATAAAATGTAAACCATTCTACTTCAGCTGAATCATTTAGCTGTTTCAAGCAGAAATTTCATAAATAAGTACATTGACACTTGCTATTACCTGAATATGTCCCTCAAAAATTCATGTTTTAGACCTAGGTGGAGTATTTGATTAAGTCATGAGGGTACATAAATGAGATTAGTGTCCTTATATAATTCATTTCATTCTTGTAGAATGATGTAAACTTTAAGTATAAAAGGGTAGTGTCATTTACAAATGGAGCTTCAGAAATCCAAAAAGACACAACTTCATTTGTACAGTGTCACTGGCAAATTAGAATCCCCTCCCACTGCTATCCCCTCATTCTGCTATTACAAACCTTTGAAACCAAGAAAGTTAAACTAAAAAGTCCTGTAGTGTGCTGCCTTGCACTTTGTGCCATGTAAGTTGCTGCAACAAGTCACCATTTTGAAGCAGACAGTGTGCTTTTCCCAAACCATGAATCTACTGGTGCCTTGGACTCCCCAGCCTCCAGAGCTGTGAACAATAGGTTTCTATTTCTAAATTACCTGGTCTAAAGTAACTTATTAGCAGCCCAAATGGACTAAGATCGTTGTAAAAGCAGAACTACCAGGTTTCCATTTAAGTAATATTTGTCAGCGCTTTTTATTTATTTTATTGCTATTTGTTCACAATCTGTTTGCCCTAGTTGCTAAAGTGCAAGACCAAAGATATTTGCAAGGGAAAAGCAATGAACACATATATGTTAAAAGATAATTATTCCGTTAAAATCTTTAAATTACAATGGTTCTTTTTTGGGGGGTAGGTTTCTGAAGAAGAGGAGAGCAACTGAAAAACTTTATTTTATAAAATGACACCTTGCGTTTGGAAAGGGAAAATAATGACATTTAAAAAATATTTTCATATTCTGGTTAGCAAGTAAATGAGATTATAAAGAATTAAACTGTTTCTTAATTCTGTTTCTCACTTCCACATTTAAAATCTTGGTTGTTGACTAGTTTTATGCCAGAGCATTGCTTCTAACATCTAGCAAAGGCACCTAAACATCTGCAATCCTCTGGACTTTTCTGCCTTTGGAAACCTGAGAAACCAAAGGATTGAGCCTTGGGCACCTCTAACCTTGAGTCTTCCTTCATGAGTAGAAGAATGTACGTGAATCTCTTATATAATCCCCTACAGAAACTACCCTAAATTGCTAAGGAATCAGTTCTCAGTTCTTCTTTTAACTGTCAGAACTTTTAGTATTTAATTATGTGGACAGGGCTATAAAGCTAAATTCTAATGACACCGGTAGTGTTTCTCATCTCATTTCTCATGCCAGCTATAGTATTTCTGGTACTTTAACTATTTGCATAAGAGGAAAACCTATAGGCACAGTTGTAAATTTAGAGTAAGTATAACTATTTAGCCAAGGATACAAAATCATCTTGGAAATAAAATAGACCTAAAAAAATACAGGACTTTTTAGTATAACTTTCTTGGTTTCAAAGGTTTGTAATAGCAGAATGAGGGGATAGCAGTGGGAGGGGATTCTAATTTGCCAGTGACACTGTACAAATGAAGTTTTGTCTTTTTGGATTTCTGAAGCTCCATTTGTAAATGACACTACCCTTTTATACTTAAAGTTTACATCATTCTACAAGAATGAAATGAATTATATATGATATCAATTTCTATTTTTCTGTATATATTATATGATTCAGGCATTGTTTACAAATAAAAGATTTTCCTATTTTTTTGCACATAACGTGGAGTTAACAAGGTCACATCTTCAGCTGGTGGGAGAAAGCAGGATCAAAATGCATGTGTCTGCTTCCTAATTTTCAAAATTCTGGAGAGCTGTTTCCATTAATTTCTTATTCTCTTTATAATTTTCCAGTAAGAGAGAGAGAGATCGAGAGAGAGATCCCCACACATTATAAATTTTCAATTAGTATTATAATTTTCTGGAAAAATATATTTCAAATTTAGCACATTTTTTTCTTTGTTTTTTGATAATATCAAACAGTCTAATTTTTTCCTATGCACATTCTTATACAAGCACTACATCTTCACATGAGTAGTGAGGTATTCTGATTAAATGGTATATATACTTCTCTAAACTGTTTTATATACAGTACTACTCTTTCCCACCACCTAAATTTTTTTTTTAAATTACACTGACATGCATCGGAATGTATCTTTAGAAATATAATTTTATAAAATTAAATATAATTTAAAAAATCACACTCTTTCTAGATGATATAATTTTATTTGAAAATGTTTATTGTAAAAAGAGATGAGCCTGGCAGAAAGAATTTAACAGTGAGTATTTCAAGGTCAGTGACACATTTGCAAGAAAGAAGTATTGTTGATTTTCACTTTCAGCACTCTTCAAATGTGGTAAAAGCCAGTTGCCAATTATACCCATAAGAGGCATTAAATCTAAAACTAATTTAGGAAACTACTGATTTAAAAAAATTAAAACCAATTATAAAAGTGTGAAACTGGCATACAATATACAATTCAGATAAAAAATCATACTTATTTCTGAAATATTAAAGATGGATTGTTCAATTGGTAAGGAAACTAGCTGACATTCTAGACAAAAAATAAATGTGTATGCCTGATGAAAATCACACACCAATATTCATTCTGTGTTCATTAAAAGTTTTAACATCACACTTCGGGGACTGTTGTGGGTTGGGGGGAGGGGGGAGGGATAGCATTGGGAGATATACCTAATGCTAGATGACGAGGTGGTGGGTGCAGCGCACCAGCATGGCACATGTATACATATGTAACTTACCTGCACATTGGGCACATGTACCATAAAACCTAAAGTATAATAATAATAATAATAATAATAATAATAATAATAAAATAAAATAAAAATTAAAAAAAAAAGTTTTAATATAAACATTAAAAGAATTTTATGGGAATATTTACACAAATTAATTACTATTAGAGTAACTTTGTAAGAATAAACAAAATTTTAAACAGATTAAAACATTTTATTACATAGAAATTAAAAAAATAAATTCCAAAATCATCTTTTCCACAACTGAAAATAAGTTAATCAAACTATAAAAACACATTCATCATGTATTAGAGAAAATCTTGTACTTTAATATATAATATATAATATATAATATATAATAACGCTATTATAAGATAAAATTTTTTCAATTCAATATAACAATATATTTTTAGGCAAGTTACAAAATAAAAAGCATGGAATGTACATTAGGGAAATACTCCACTTTGCCAGTAATAAAACAACTGAGAAACAGAACAAGTGCAAATCAGTTTTCACTTTGCAGATTTTTATAATAAACAGCAATACTAATGTCCAATGCTGGTGAACGTACATGGTAATGAACACCTTTGTACACTCATGTAGGAAACAATCTTTATAAAGAAAAAATATATTGATATTCTCAATCTTTTATACATAAAAAGTTCTCTTGTAGGAAAATATGCTATGACAGTATTAAATAATTAAAGTATATGAAGTCACCAGCATTATCTAAACAACTGAAAGGACTTAAAAGTTTTTCTCCCCAATTGGCAGCCTTATTGCAAAGCATCTATTAGGTATGTTTTATAAGCTAGGTCCTATTTTAAATTCTATACATACAAAGGTAAGTAATATTTTGTTTGTGATTCAAGGAGACTTTAAATTTAGTATATGTGAGGAAAGGTAAATAATACTATATTCAGTTAAGTTTATTAAATGTCTGCACTGAAGATGAGTTTGTCTCCTAAAATTAAGAGAGTATTACTATTATAAAAATAAAAATAACCTTTGATCTAACCCATTTGAATCATACAGTTTTTGCTTATTTTTTGGTCTTTTTAATTTGTCTACACCATCTCCTAAATTCTCGGTTGCTGTATAGGATTCATTCTCCAAGATGATTCCCCAATGAACTAGACTTCCTTCTTATATTGAGTAGGGTTAACCTTTGTAAACAATAGAATAATGTGGAAGTGATGGCGTGTGGCTTCTCAGAGCAGATAAGACAATGTAACTACTACCTTATACTATCTTCTCTGTCTGGGATCCCTTATTCTTGTAGTAGCCCACTGACACATCATGAGGATATCCTCGTCCTTGGAAGGAACTGAGTCTTCCTGCCAACCAGCTCCAAATGTTCAGAAGCGCTAGCAAATAAATTATATTCGTCTGTTCACACGCTGCTGATAAAGACATACCCAAGACTGGACAATTTTTCAAGGAAAGATGTTTAATTGACTCAGATTTCAGCATGGCCGGGGAGGCCTCAGGAAACTTACAATCCCGGCAGAAAGGGAAGCAAACACCTCCTTTTTCACATGGTGGCAGGAAGGAGAAGTGCCAAGCAAAAGGGGGAAAAGCCCCTTATAAAACCATGAGAACTTATGACAACTCATTCACTATCATGAGAATAGCAGCGTGGGGGTAACTGTCTCCATGATTCAATTATTTCCCACCGGGTCCCTCCCAGCACATCTAGGGATTATGAGAACTACAATTCAAGATGAGATATGGGTGGAGACACAGCCAAACCACATCAAAAATAATCTAAGCTTATGCAAACTTTCGCTTGATCCCAGTCCAAGCCAACATCTTGACTCCAACCTCATAATAACCCCTGGACCAGAATTGTAAGCCATTTACAGATTTTGACACCATAAAAATGTGAGACAAATATAGTCAGTCTGCATTTTGCATGGTTCCAATATGCACAAATATCAGTAACTGCAATTTAGTTAAAAAACAGCAGGCTTACAACACCGTTTAAGTTTCAGTTACCATAGTATATTAGCTATTAGTTATTACATAAAATACATACTTTGCTGCTAGCTCTTCAG
This sequence comes from Pongo pygmaeus, assembly GCF_028885625.2. NCBI lineage: Eukaryota > Metazoa > Chordata > Mammalia > Primates > Hominidae > Pongo > Pongo pygmaeus. The sequence goes on along the minus strand of NC_072373.2, from coordinate 125,022,536 downwards.
CACAGAAATCTATGTGTAATTAAGAAGTGTGTATCAGGTTCAGTGACTAATCTAGTGACTTTTTTGTGTGTCTGTCACTGATTGGCCAGTGCACATCTGTTATTCACTTCACTGACACACAGCAAAGCATGTAGTTGTGTTGCTTCTTCTAGTGATCAGATCATGTGATGTCTTATAAAAATGAATAAACTTAGGAGATAATTGGCAACAAAGATGAAAGTGCAGCGAAGAAAAAGCAATATTTCACTGTGCAAATAACTGCAGAATAAAAATAAAATGTAATAGAGTTATAGAAGAAATAGTTTACCATTGAAATGTTGACACTGCTGTCATTTATAAGAATATATATGCAGCCAGGGAAACTTAGTTAAGGTGAACTTCTCAACTTAAATTTAAAAAGTGATTTTGATGAAAAGAATGGAGATGCCCTAGAGGAAGTGATGGGAGCAAAATATTTCACATTAAGGTAACTCTCAGATATTTTACAATGTTAAAACAACAAAGAATAAAATACAAGTGTATCCATATTTAGAAAGGAATCTAACAATTTGCCAATGTATAGAAAATATGTTATAGGTTCAAAAGGCAAATGGTAGTCAACTTACTATTGTCAAGTTGTTTTTTTTTTTTTTTTGGCAAATAAGCATTATCGCTGATTCTATGTTAACATATTAAACGTTACCTTTACCTTTTTTCATTTCCCTTTACATTTATAGCCAAAATAAGAGTCTTTAATGTTTTGCTAAAAATGTTAAAACATCAGTGAAAAATTGCAACTTCTCCTGTTGATTCTTAAAATTATGTTTCATGATTTTTGTTTGCACAGTCATTTTTATAGCCCTGCATTGCCATCTAATGTGAAAACTGACTATATGTATTGTTTTAAGGTGCAGAGTTCAGAGATATCTTGTTAAATTATTCTATGACTGATAAATTATGGTCCATACTGCTTACTAAATGAATTGGAGCTGAATATTTAGTCAATTTACCTGAATTTGCCAATACTTTTTTTTTTAAATCATGAATTTCTGTCCTTCATTCTGAGCCTGTACAAATAAGTAGATGGAAAAGTTCCTCTTGACGCTAGCATAAAAGCTGTTAACCAGGATCCAACAACATTCTTTATTTCATCTGTTTTTGCTGCTGACTAAAATGAACACTGCTATACCAGAGCTGAAATAACAACTATTAGAAAATTCAGTGTTTTTGAATCATGGAGAACACCTGTCAAATGAAGTTTAATAAGAAAAAAACAGTAATTGTTGAAAAGTATCTAGCTATAAGTTAATGTCATACTTGATTTTTTGATACTGTTTTTATAAAAGCCTATATAAGTATTTTCTAGTGTTCTTCTTTATCAGTCTCCTTGAACGCCTTATTCAAATTAAGCAATTGAAATAGACTTTGATTTCTCTGAGGACTAACAAATCTATCCCCCCAACTCAAGTCTTTCTCCTGAGTTCCAGCTGTGCATAGATGAAGGACATCTAGGCTTTTTTGGATGTTCTACAGCCCACTTCAAAAGAATTATGTCACAAACTCACTTTATCTATCCCGCTACTTCCCCAAATCCCTCTGCTAAAGTAAGGACTCTACCTAGACAACATTTTTGCTTGTGGTAACTTATGCACGTAACAGACTACAAGAAAAGAAAACAGAAGCTTGTGTGTTTTGAGAAATAAATTATATAAATTTTCTGAAAAAGCTTGTGATTTTTTAACCATTAATGTGGGTTCTCAAAAGTCCATCCTCAGGTAAGAGACTGAAAAACTGTGCAGCCCACAAAGAGAATAAACACTTCAAGATCTATTTCCTATGCAGACAAAAGAAAAGGAAGTTCCTTTCAGAGGTCAGGTTTTAATAAGATACAGAAAAAATGAGTTCCTGCCAGAGGTCAGGATCAGACACCACATAGTCTTTAAAATCGTTGCCTGTGATGATTTCAAATTTACTGTGGATCAATGTCTGCCATATGATTCTTTTTTGTTATGTATGAATATGTTTATAGAAATGTTTGTTTCAATATTTTATATTTTAGATTGGTTGTATAGGTAAGTGGGGATATTACTTATGTCTTACTTTGTAATTCACCACATTCCAGGAGCCATATCTGGACTGGAATGGCTATTATTCACTGGAATGGCTATTATTCAGTCACTGAGCTGCATGTAGTAACTGTCGGTGACTCTGGAATTGTCTCTTTTAGGTCAATAAATGGTGATTGCAGCATCCTTGTTTAATTCTCAGTTTTATACGGAAAGTTTTCAATAATTCATTAACTATGGTTAATCTTATAGTTTTTAAATAAATAATCTCATTGAAAGTTAAAAACTAAACTTCTATTTCCAGTTTGTTGAAATTTCTTAAAGAACAGAAGTTAAATTTTTTTGTTTATCTTGCATCTATTTCAATGATTGGATAATTTTCTCTATTCTGTTAAAGTGATTAAATGCCTTCATTGATACTTGGATACTAAAATAATCTTATGATTTTGGAATAGTTCCAACTTGGAATGGTATAGTGAATTTTATGTATTGCTAGATTTAATTTGCTGATTTTATGTTTAGGATTACTTTTTGTTTTTGAAGGAAACCAACCTATTTCTTCTTATAATATGCCTGTCAATTTTTGTGCCAAGGTTATTCTTTTTTTATAAAATAGGTATCATAGTGCCCACTTTTTTTCTTCTCCCTGGGAGGATTTTTGTTGGATTGGTGTTTTATCTTATGTTGATGTTTGAACTTTCAATGTTTCTGTTAAAGCTGCCTGATTCTGGAATTTTCTTTGTGTTAAGGATTTTAATTAGAAATTTGCTTTTTGGTAAACATGGTCTTCATATTTTGTGTGCATATTAGTTATGGTAGACAAAGTTTTAAGAGTTTGTTCTACCCACATTTCAAATGTATTATCATATTTTTTTTCATAATGTATACTTTATTATTTATTTATATATTTAGAGACAGAGTCTCACTCTCATCACCCAAGCTGGAGTGCACTGGCACAATCATGGCTCACTGCAGCCTTGACTTCCCAGACTCAAGTGATTCTCCCACCCCAGACTTCTGAGTCGCTGGAACTACAGGCACATGCCACAATGTCCAGCTAATTTTTTGTATTTTTAGTGGAGACAGGGTCTCAACATGTTGCTCAGGCTGGTCTCGAACTTCTAGGCTCAAGCAATCCACCCATCGCAGCCTTTCAAAATGCTGGAATTACAGGCGTGAGCCACCACACCCAGACTAATTTGTTTTTAAAAAGTAGGATCTTTATCGACAGTCTTTGTGTAATACTGATAATTATTATTTGTACCATCCCTCATGTGTCTCGATCAAGGTTATTGGGAACTGATCAATTTTTTCTTAGTTTTTACAAAGAACCAACTATTCTGGCTTTAATGGCTCTCTCTGTAGTTTTTTGATTTTATTTTACTAATTTCTGTTTTTAGTTTTATTATGTCACATCATCAACAAAGTTGGGCTTAATTTGTTATTACTTTATTTTAATAGATGATTTTATCATCAATTTTTCAGCCTCCCTTTCTCCTATAGCCATCTAATGAAAAAATAAATTGTCTCCAAATATTTTTACAAATATTTCACAGGATTCATCATATATTAATTATATATTTCATTTTAAAATGTGTTCAAAATTTTTTATTACTTCTAAGGCTTATAGGTTACTTAGATTTTTATTGTTATCTACACACATAGAAGTTGCTAAATTTGCTTTAAAAATTGATTTCTATCCATTTTGTTTTTATAGCATATAGTAATCCCTGTAATTTACTGTCCTTTTCTAAACGCTCTAATTGCATTTGAAAAAACTAGATATTCTCCAGGTGTTGGGTGCAATGTTGTAAATATGTCCATCTAGTCAGGTAATCCTGTTATTCAAATCTTCTGTCTTTGCTGACTTGTTTTTGTATGTTCTATCAGTTACTGTAAGGTAAATTAAAATATCCCACTGTGACAACTGACTTGTTCCCTCTTACATCATCTTTTGCTCTGACATTTGTAGAACTGGTATATATGTATGGCAGATTCATCTATTATAATACAATATTCATATTTCCTACCAGTGCTGTTTTCTTTAAATTATTCTTTATTTAGTAATAGTATAGCTACACCACCATTTCGTGGCTAATTTTTTCACATATTTCTGTTTTCATTCATAGAATTTCAACTTGACATTTGAAGGGTGTCACTTCTTAGCTACATGTTTCATTTTCTTATCCACTTAGCAGTAATATTAGTTGAAACATTAAGCCACTTTTTATTTAATATAATTATTTCTCAATTTGGATTTAAATCTACTATCTTACTATGCACCATTCAGCCACTTTTTACTTAATATAACTATTTCTCAATTTGGATTTAAATCTACTATCTCACTAGTTGTTTTTACTTTTTCAAACTATTTTATATACTTTTTTCTCTCTTTCACCCTCTTCCTTTGCATTTTGAAATAGTTGTTTATGGAATTATCCTCACTGTTGCCTTGTGAATTAAATATTCTTCAAATATTTGGTAGTTTTATTTTACAGAATACAACACTCAACCTTAATCTGTTAACATCTAAAACAAAGAAATATTTTTTGTTTTTCATATAAAGCAAGGGCACTAGAAAACTTGAAATTTCATTCACACTCTGCTGTCACATTATGAGTTATCGTTTTTATGTTGTTTAATTCTATTTACGTTGTATACCACATAAAACATTACTACTATAGTTGTGTTATATAGTCACTATTTACTTACTTTTACCAACGTATTTTTCTTTTGATGTCCAGTCAGGTATTTTTCATTATGTACTAGGTCATTTTTCACTGAGTGCTAAGCACTGTGTGAAAAAATATATAGAAATAATTTTGGTTATCTCTAGCAAGTACTGAAGCCCACCTTTAATTAATATAAATTGAAGATCAAAATATATTGTCTTTGCCAAAGCTAGCTTTCTGCCACCAAAACGAAAGAATTAAAGAGTGTATAAATTCTCTAAGGATAAATATAACATCACTACCTATGACAATAGAAGGACACTCAAGGAAATCTCAGATATTACATTTTTGGCATTATCAGGCACAAAGTTTAAAATATGAGTAATAATATCAGATAATAAATGGTAAAATGGAGATTTCTGCCAAAAACTAGAATTTAAAAAATAAACTGAAATTCTATAATTTTTAAAAATAATTTGAATCATGAAGTCAAAGGTAGGTTTAATAGCAAACTATGAAAAGGGACACATACTTAATATAATTCTTCATATCTTGCTGGCAATGCAATCATATTTTATTGTCTCTCATTAACCAACTTATCTAATATTGAGATAATATAAATTTTCCACATTCCAGTTGGGCCTCAAGAATGACAGAGCTCTACATTAGTTCCTGGCTGCAATTCATGTTGTTCTACCTTTGGGCTCTATAATTTCAGCATGCTGAATATTACTGTGAGTTTCTCTAGTAGAAAGAAATACTGTATAGGCTTTTGGAAATTCCCAGTGAGAAAATAATAGTACAAACATGAAAAATCAAAGTTACGGCATCTGCTGTTCTCCATTTACAAAGCAGATCCTGGTTTGTGATTGGTTATGGTTGAAACTTTATGCCTGTCACAATACTCTAGGTGATAAAGTAACCTGAATTGCCAGTTATGATCAGTCTGTTCTCTGATCTACAGTCTATTCAGGTATAGAATTTTTTTAATATAGAAGTATTATATATGAACCTTCGCTCAATGATTTGGAACACCTGAAGAAACTGCACAGACAGGTGACTCACTCTCAAGAAAACCCCTTTCATTGTTTTCCCATTTCTTTTTCAACTCACATCTCTGCCTTCATGTAGCATTCCCAATGATCAGGTCACGGAAGGAGAAATAGTTCAGTTTACTTAATGGATGGATCTAGACAGAGTGTGTGTTACCTTGGCCCAGAAAACATAATGAAGATAAATTATATTTTCAGATTGGAACTTTGGGTGGTATATATGATTGTTCATTTGTTGGAGAAAGACAGATTCCTGTAGTAAGAATCTACATTGATTCTTGTGAAGTTTTCTCATGTGTTGGCCAGCTGGTCAGAACTTGGATCAAATAAAATAAGAAAATTAGTTACTCTGTCTACAAGGGAGAGTTATGTAGATGGACTCCTCTGAATGTTCTCAGTGAAATATATTATTGTACTATATAAAAACTACCAGAAGATTTGTATTGCAAAGCAAGCTATCAAAAATTAGATGAGACAGGGCATGGTGTCTGACCACCGTAATCCCTGCACTTTGGGAGGCCAAGGGTGGGGATTGCTTAAACCCAGCAAAACCCCCGTGCCAGCTAAAAAAAAAAAAATTAGCCAAGCATGGTGATATGTGCCTGTTGTCACAGCTACTCAGAAGCCTGAGGTGGAAATACTGCTTGATCAAGCCTGGGAGATCCAGATTGTAGTGAGCCATAATTTCACGGCCACTGCACTTCAGCCTGAGTGACAGCCTGTCTGAAAATTAATAATTATAAAAATCAAAAAATATATATATTAGATGGGAATGCAATCTGTAGCTGCACTACAGTCTTTCTCCACAGTTTCCTAGTGCTTAACAGTGTTGTTCACAAAATACTAATGATCACAAGCATAAAAGGTATCTATTTAATCATTAGCATGGTTTTTTCCTCTGCACGGCTGTTATAGCATCTAGCACTGCTGAAGACTCAATCTTCACACAACTGACGCTAATGCTGAATTCCTGATTATGACGCCACTGCCTGGGGAAAGTGTCTCACTGCAACAAAGTAGGGGAAAGGATGGAGATTAGATTTACCAACACCTCTTTTCTTATTTGCTCAACATTCCTGGTCAATGCAAAACTTCAGCAACCCAATGCATAATCGACCATCATATTTGTATTAATTTCCTACACGAATGTATATTTGGGTCACTCACCATGTTTGGAATTAGGTTCAGCTGAATGCCTGGCAGAGGATAGGGAATCTTGTAAAACTATTAAACAATGATTACCTGCTTAGGCTATAGAAACTGCTATGGACGCAGGAATAACGATAGTTCTGTGTTACTTGTTTTCTCCCCTGCCCCTAATACTTTTTCTCTAGTGAAAAATCAGTTGTGATGGCTAACATTTCAAGTTCACATGAAGAATGATGGCACATTGACAACATCTTATGATAGCAGAATAGCTTTTGGGACATGTGGTTCCTTGTTTGGATAAATTATCTTTAGTTAGCTAATAGATGAGACCGGTGCTATGGACCAAAAGGAATAGAACATGTGGGAAATCTTTACTCTTTTTTCTCCATATCCACACTCCACCCTTTACCATTCCTCTACTTATTATGGTTGATGAATATGGCTCCTTGCGATTCTGCTGCTTCTGTTTTCTTGCAGGGGGAGGGGGGGGAGATGGGGGGTGGGGGTGGGGTATAGGGGAGGAGGGGGATGGGGAGGTGGGGGATGGGGAGGAGGGGGATGGGGGAGGAGGGGGATGGGGGTGGGGAGGCAGGGGGATGGGGTGGGGGAGGGGGATGGGGGAGGAGGGAGGGGGGAGGGGGAGGCAGGGGGATGGGGGATGGGGGTCTGGGAGGCAGGGGGTATGGGGGATGGAGGTGGGGAGATGGGGGGATAGGGAGATGGCGTATGGGGGACAGGGTGGGGGGTATGGGGGACAAGGCAGAGGGGACTTGGGGGGAGGAGGGGAGGGGGGGTGTGTGTGCAGGGGGAGGTCTGCAATCTGGAATCTTGGTAGGAAATTGAATAAAGGGAGTAAAACGTGGCCAATGGCTTTTGCCTGACTCCCTCTCAGCAGGAGCACCTTAGGCTTGCTGGATTCCTCAACTAAAGAAAAGAGATTCATGTTAAACATTGTCTCCATCTACTACTCTACTTTTCCTTGGCCTTCAGAACTGGTGTGCTAATAATCCCAGGGCTAGTAGCCCTGGGGGAATATATTACCTCCTAAGATTTTCCTTTTGTAAATCATTATGTCCGTTCCATAAAAATTTCCCAATATGGGCAGTCCATGTAGTAGAAAGATCTGTTCTTTTTTTATTAACACTTCTAAGTTATTGTCATTTTCTTTTGTACATAGTGTTGTATTTAAGGTGTTCAACATGATTTTTACAGATTATATGCAGATAGTAAAAGGGTTACTATAGTAAAGCAAATTAATGTATGCATCATCTCAAATAGTTACCCATTTTATGTTTTTTTGTGTGTGGAAACAACAGATTTCCACAAAATCTACTCATATAGCAGGAATCTCATATACATTACAATTTTATTACTTAGAATCCTTATATTGTACCTTAGATCTCTAATCTTGTTCATCCTACATATCTGCTACTTTTTATCTTCTGACCTACACTTCCCCATTTGCTCCATGCAACCTCCGCCTCCCGGGTTCAAGCAATTCTGCTGCCTCAGCTTCAAGAGTAGCTGGGACTACAGATATGTGCCACCACACCTGGCTAGTTTTTGTATTTTTTTTTTTTTTTTTTTTTTAGTAGAGACAGAGTTTCATCATGTTGGCCAGGCTGCTCTCGAACACCTGACCTCAAGTGATCCACCCACCTCGGCCTCCCAAAGAGCTGGGGTTACAGACATGAGCCACCGTACCCAGCCAAAGTGCTTAGGTTTATATTTTTATTTCCTGCTTGTTATTCCTTAAGCCTTATATTCATCTGCATGTACAATGCCATGTCTGTCTAGTCTATTTTCCTGCCACCTCAATGAAAGGAGCAAAATTTCATGGAAGCTTGCCTAATGTTTTAAGACTCAGGCTAAAATGCACATATCACTTCCACTCACATTATTTTAATAAAAACAAGAGCAGCTTTATGGGTATGTGACCTACGCGGTGCCAAAGGAACCTACACTTAGAAGGGCCCCATGCTGGAATTAATGCTCTTCTGTCACTTTTTTGAAATTCTTAAATTTTTGGACTCTTTTTGCATGCTCTTGGGACAATTGAGCATGCATGTGAGCAGAGGAGATAAACGTGTGTCTACTGTTTCTTGCTGCACCATTCACAGATAAATTGTGTAACATTCCATGAGCACACATGGGAGTTCAGCAAGACTCAGGGCAAGAGCAAGGTTAACATGTAGTTCTGAGACTGAGTAAGTGGGAGCACTGAGCCCTGAGAAACTTTTCTATTGAAGCAGGACTTTCTTCATATGCAGAATGAAGGCTATGATGTTTCAAGAAATAGGAACAACAAGCAAGTCTACCTTATCCTTTCTTACCAGTTTTACTTCCTTGTATTCACTTACACTGAAGATGAAAGGAAGGGGAAATAAAAAAGCAACCTATAGTTTCTTTTCATTTCAGTCCTTTTTTACTCATCAGTAAGCCAAAAACAGAGAGCATTGAGAGTATGCATGTGGATCAAGAAGTGAAAAAAAAGGCAGTTGAGTTGATTTTGTGAAGTGTTTCCACTGTTCTGATAATAATGAAATACATATGTATAGACTATGAAACATGAATTTTGTAATTTCTGTTATTCTTCATAAGCATTAAATGCCCTAATACTTACTTTGAAAGCTGGAGTTGAACAAAATGAATGTAAACAGAAAAATTAATATTAATAATTAAAATTATTACGGCTGAGTATAGTGGCTCATGCCTGTAAACCCAGCAACTTGGGAGGCCACGGTGAGAGGACTGTTTGAGCCCAGGAATTGGAGACCAGCCTGGGCAACAAGGTAAGACCTTGCTTTTACAAATATAATAATAAAATAGCCAGGCATGGTGTCATGTGCCTGTGGTCCCAGCTATTTGGGAGGTTGAGGCAGGAGAATTGCTTGAGCTCAGGATGTCCAGGATGCGGTGAGCTGTGTTTGTGCCACTGCACTCCAGCTTTGGTGACAGAGTGAGGCCCTGTCACAAGACATAATAATCTTTTTTTTTTTTTCTTAAAAGACACTAATTAGCAAATACAAAAATAATGTGATAAGTTGAGAGGAAGAAACAGATAAATGAAAGCCTTATAAATTATTAACAGTACCTTTAATGGAGCTTTTTTTTCCTGCTTCTTCAACACATCCTTTTCTCCATTCCCAACTCTACATATTTTCATATTACAGGGAGCCTCACAAATGTGGAGCTATCCCCACAGGAGAACATAGTCATATTATTAGAGAATGCAATGAACCCTAGGAAGATAGAGTATTTGGACATGCTTGTGCTCCAGAAAAAAACAGTACATGAGATTTTAGTTAAGAAACAGTGGTTACTTCTTGAGCAGGTCATAAAATGAGTTTGGTAAATTCATTCTAGAAAGCTACAAGTTATGAATCTCTGTAAGAGTCCTTTTTACTTTTTTTCTGAAAATTTAGAATATTAAAATTTAATATGTGGAAAGATTGGGTAACAAGCAGTTTTTTAGAATGTTTATCACAGTACTGTCAAACTAATGTATCCTACTTCATCTTCCATGAGATGTGGAAAGGAAACTGCAGGCAAGTTTGTAAACTGCAGGCAAGTTTGTAAACTGTTGTAAACTGCAGGCAAGTGGTGTGCGTGGGGCATAACTGGATTTCCATACTTTTTATGCCATTAGGACAGTCTTGTGTATAGGATGTAAAACGAAGAATCTCAGTAGCTGCAGCTTTCCACCTAAGTACTAAACACTGTTTCCTAATCCACATTCACATACTCCATTTAGGCAAGTACAAAAGTCATCCTAAATCAAGTGCCATGTTTTCCTTCTTTTATATATGTTTTCTTTAAAAAAAAGTTCTCACATATACAAAAACATTCCAAAAAAATCACTATCAGGGTACTATTTTCACTATCAGGGTATCCACTATCAGGGTACTATTTTCTTGCTGTGTCAGTTTTTAAACAGTCTCAACTAAAAAAAAAAGTGAAATGTAAAAAAACAAAAAAACTAAAGAAATGGGTGTTTCATATAAGTATTCACATATACACATGTGTATTAGGTACGAACATTTCATATCTTTTAAAATAATGCAGAAGTTTTATCTTTATATTATAGTATGATTTAAATTATTATTTTAGTCTGATATTATGATAGATTCCAATTCCCATAGCTTTGACATTTGTGCTCTTTGCAAACCTTTGCTCAATGTTTTTATTAACTCAATTTAATGGAACCTTTTTTATGGTGACCTTAAGAATTTAATAACTCTTCAATGCAAGGACAATACCACCTGCAGGTTCCACTGGGATTAAACTGTGGCCGTTCAATATGTCTAATGGAACACATTAAAGAAAAGAAGGGGCAGAGGGAGAAGCAGCTACACAAATCAGTCACTTCCCTCTAACCAGCAAGTACTGCTACTGTTTACGATGGTCAATCACAGACACGTGTAGAAAATGTCTGTGATTGCTAAGGTAATTGGCAGCTCACTTGCAGCTCCTTAATAATATTAATCTGACTTTGATTGTGTCAGATATCCTAGCCATCTTCAATTCCAAAGTGCCTCTGCTCCTGACAGACATTCTGCATATCTTACAGATACGATCAATATGTTATTAGTCAACATCCTGACGCTAGCCCATGAATTAATCCCTTTCTGTCAACCTAGAAGTTTCTAGTCTTTTGTAACCTCATTCCCTCAGTATGGATGGGACCTGGCTTAATCCAGTTAAGATAAAATTAACTTTTTTTCCCCCGTGGTACTCTCCATCTATGTTAATTCAAATCTCTGAGGGCAGCTGCTCCAAGCAAATAATTTTATGCTTGACCTTTTATGTGCAAGATTAAAGTGGTATAGATATATGCTTGGGAAGTCAATGCACTCTCTATTTTCACCATCCTTTAACTTTCTAATAGTGCTGGAAAAAGTTCAACTGAACACAGGATTGCTAAATGGCAGTGATATATTTATCTGGGTTGCAAAAAAAAAAACAAAAAAACACAGTTTAGCTTTGTGTTTAGTAAATATGGTACCTTTGTCTTGTTGAAAGGTAAATTAATATGTGGTGAGAGTACTATGACACCATTTAGATTTGACAAGCAAAGAATGCTTTAACAGTCTATAATATGCAAAGAGAATCACTGATACTCCTGGTACTTATGTGATACAATGACATTACCTGCTATGAAAAAACACTGATTGGAAAGATTATTTCTCTTTGAGTCAAGGCATTAAAAGTAGGGTTTCTCTGTTATTTGACCAAGACAAAGATTATATTAGGATAATATAGCAAGCTTCATTCCTGAGAACCTAGCATGCACAGCTTTGAGGTTCAGTGGCTATCAGGTTTTTAAGATTGTAGATCAAGTAATCTCCAGGCCAACATTTGAAAAGAGTTTGCGTCCTAGGCAAAATTGTTTTCATTTTCTATCCCTTCCTCCCTCTTCTAACCCACCCCACCTCCTACTACTTAATTGCCTTTGGTCTCTAACTTCCTTTAAGACATTTAGAAAAATCATGCTTTTCTTCTCTAAATCAAACCCATTCTGTGGAGAAGATAAATGACAAGTCATTTCCACATCGGTGTGAATTTAAAAAATATATATTGTCTCCTCGCAGCGTTATGAGAATAAAAATCTTTGACCCTACAACAGAGAAGTGAAATATTGGTAAGAAAGCCGTGGAAATATTTTTACTTGAGCAGACTCCCCTATACGTGCTTTTTAATTTGTTTTTTCAATTGATTGTTGTTAGGAACAAAAATAAGAAGCAAAGTTTCTAAGAATAGGAAGCAGGAAAAAGGATCAGCTAAGACTAACAAAATACATTATTTTAAATTTGTTAGCTACACAACCTCAACATGTGTATAACCTATATGTTTATTAGGAAATGTTTTGATAGCTAACATTAAATACTCACCATCTAGACTTCGGTAATAGAACAATGATGTATCTGTGAAATTCTCTGAACTCCCTCTAGTTGCAAATTTCCCCAACTTAGATATACTGTGTATTTCAATACATCACATTTTAGTTGTCTTAGCTTTTTAACTAAATGTGATAGATCTGATAAATTAATATTTTGATTGACCAATACAGTTATTGATATCTTTACTAACTTATATTTTGCATTTCAACAATTCCATTCGGATCTTTCTTCTGGGGGGTGGTAGAGGCACTAAAATTCATTCTTTACAAGCTTTTGTATCTAGTGGTAGCAATCTTTTTTCAATTTTTGCTTATCTGAACTGTTAAAAATTTAACCTCATTTCTGAAAGACAGCTTTGCTGGCAAGTCTAGATCAGAGTCATTTTGTCACAGCCTATCAGATATATTTTTACAATTTTATTTTGGCCTCCATTATCACACTAAAAAGTTAGGCTATCGGTGTCCTTTCTTCCCTTCTTAGGTAATCAACGTTTTGTCTTTTTAGAAAATATCTTGTCGTTGGCCGCCTACATTTCCATAATATACATTTGCTTTTATTTAATCTGTTTGGAATTCATTCGGATGTCCAAATATGAGAAAATTCCTCATCTATCCTGGAATGTTATTTTTCCCTTGAAATCTTCTCCCCCATATGAAGGTGTATTTTCACTCTCCCAATTCCCTTGATTATTTTTTTCTATCTCCTTTTTTTAGACACTTATACTTTTTAATCCAAAATATGGTGTGTCATTTTATTTTTCATTGTTTTATTTTTAAAATAGTAGCTATGTTTTGTTTCTTTAAACAAAATTTGACAGACATATTTACTTAGCATCTGTGTCTGACATATTTTATGTTTGCTGCTACTTTTCTGCTGGCCAAACGTTTGTTGTTCTTTGTATCTTTATGTGCTTTGTGATTTTAGAGCTCATGAACTGTAGAATTTATATTTTGATTGTTGTATTCAATAATGATTATTGTATTTAATCTAATTTGTTTCACCTAATTTAGACCATGAATTCACATGAGAGTCCTAAAATTAGGAGTCCTCAACAAAGACCTTTCCCTTTTGGTCAAACACCCAGGTTGAGATAAAAACTTTTTTCTTTTTGGCTGTGTTTTTTTTTTTTTTTTTTTTTTTGTATGTCAGGTTCTATTTCATCTTTACAATGGGAATATAGCATTTGGAATTTCATGTAAAAACACATTTTTTTTCCCATTAGATTCCTTGCCAACTTTGTGGAGCCCAAGACTTTACTACCTTCCACCTCTTCAATTCCATAGGACCCTCAAAAAGTAGTGATTTGTGTAAGTGTAGGATTAATCTCAGCTAATATATTGCAACCCTGTGCTTACATCCAGATTGCCTGGAGCTTTCTGGGAAACTTAGCCAAGCCTGAATACATTGTACTAACTAATGATTAGTGTAGTCCTGTGCTAGGATTTGAGACAGACTGGGAGGCAACTTGACATCAGTTTATCAGCATTGTTTATAAAATATGAACAGGCTGATAGTTTGCACTGGATTGCTGTTTTGTTCTCTTGGCGTCTGCTATTGAGCACATTAATGCACACTGGTTGGGGTTTTCCTCTGATGAGACACAGTTTCCCCTGAGACTTAGGTCCCTCCCACTTTGTGGTGATTAATGATCTGAAGACCAAGTATGTTTGAGTTGGGCAACTAAGGACAGACCCTAGGAGCTGTGTCTATAAGTCTTGGACCTCTGCGATGTTTGCCTTTGACTTTTCTTCTCTGCTGAACCATATATTTTACCTTTATTAAAGCCTTATGTGTGTATACCCTATGGAGTATCGCAAGCCCTTTCAATTATGTGACCCTAAGTAATTGCTGCACAAGCATTTGGCAGATACCCTCAGGGCAAAAGCCACCTTCAAAACATACTTGCCTCCCGTTCACCTTCCAAGTTTCCTACTTTCTTTGTTTTTAACCATTTAGAATTTATTTCCTTGCCATATCGGCTTTTCTTCTAAAAAAACTTTAAAAATATTTTATTGAGCAGTTCTAGATGGTTTCAGTGGGTAGGTCATTTATGATGTGTAATATGTCACACCGTCTGGGATGAAAGTCAATGAACAGTAATGTAGAGAGACAAGGAAACTAACTAAATGACACCACTTGTATGATCTTATCAGAGTATTAGGACTATTTTTACCAAAACAAATTGACAAATGCTGCTTTTCTTGCATAACACCACTACCATCACTACCACACACATCTGTACATAACACACACCCCTACTTTGCACTATTGTGTATATGATTTATGTATAGAATAAATAAATGTTAAATGTTGAGGACATTCAGGATTCACTAACTTTCCAAATATTATTCTTCTCTTTGTTGCTGCTGCCACAGTTTATCATTTCAATATGTTTTACTTTGGCCTTAGATTCTGTAGCATACAAAACGGCAAATAGTCATAAAAGAGATTAAGCCTTATCCATAATTTTCATCCTAAAGTAAATGAATAAATGCCCTTTTTTTTTTTAACAAATAACGGGTTATAATAGGAAAGAAAAAATGATGAGTGCATTGGTAAGCTGGAAGAAGTCTTATGGGAAAAGAGGGCCATGCCAATTCAGATAGGAGTGAAATAAGAATCCAGGGTACCACAGACAAAATAGGTCACGTGTTAGTTCTGGCTCAATATGACCTGATAACCTATGAAAACAAGTCTCATAGTTCCATCTGACATGTTTCATTGGCCAGACTGTGTCTATTTGGCAAAGATGAAGCATTAGGTATCTCGTTGCCTATGTACATCCTACCTGCTTGGCTTCTTTTTAATTGGAACCTGCCCCTTGTTCAAGTGGTGGGTGGCAGAGCCTCTGTGTATGCTCTGCAGCTGAGCAGCTCTGATGAGCCAGCCTCCTTCAAAGACTCTGAGCTTCATTTCTGAGCTTAGGAGATTTTAGTCAGTTTCATTTGTGGAAAACCTATAAGTAAACCTTTCACCTGAAAAAAGATGAAAGACAATTTCACATAGAGAAATCATCCAGGGACTCAAACAAGGAGACAGCTGGAGAGAGACTATTTAAAAATTTGTTCTGTTAGCTCTGATAACTTAAAGCAAGGGTAAAAACTTCTGTGCAGAGCTCAGAGAAGGTGAAAGAAAGCACACAGTCTGGCAACTTCTTTTCTTTGGTCTTGCTCCCTTCTAGTTAGATAAAGCGGCCATTTTCTTTCTTAAGAAACATATTGCTGTGAACTAAAAGAATAATAATAATCTTTCAAAAACAGAAGTAAAATCGAAAACGTTCTGGTAATAAAGAGATACGTGAGAACCAAATTCATTCAGGGACCGAGTTATTCTTTGGAAAGTGGTTTATGTGGGGGGAATCACATTCCCTCCCAGGAGGCGGAGGTTGCCACGATCACGCCACTGCGCTCCGGCCAGAGTGAGAGACAGAGCGAGACGCACAAAACAGACAAAAACGACATTAAAAATCTGCTCTTAAAAATCTATTTCTTCAGTGGAAAAGGATATTTAATTTAATCTGTGAGAAATTCAGAAGAGCTTCTGAAAATCTAAGGAAAGCAAAGACATATTCTGATTCCACATGTATTAAAAGTATTTGCTACTTAGATTAAAGAACACAGGAGAAATAATCTTCAAAGTGCAACTTGGAAAAGAACATGGTGACTAGACTAGACTGTACAGGTTAAATTATACAATAATAGAGATTTAAAAGGTTGGCAGTACTTGTTTCTTTTTATAGGGTTTTGAATTTATGTTGATCAAGAAAATATTTGTAATTTAAAAGTCATTATCAATTACATAATTAAGTGATAATACACAAATATTTTAGTGTATTACCTATTACATATAAACATTTATTAAAATATTGTTATTTTTATCATTACTGTTTTCAGTACAAGTATTATTGCTATTTTTAGTACAAGAAATTACTATTTTAAGTGTAAGTATTTGAAAATTCCATTTTAATTTTTGAAATAAAACATATAGGAAATAAAAGTAATAAGAAATATATAGTACTGGCCACTAATATAATGGTGACTTTTTTTTTTTACAGCCTTCTATAGGTCCATGTGAAATAAACATAAAACTCTCATTCATGAAATAAGGATTGGATACTTTTTATAATTTTATTGTTAGTTTGTTAAACAAACTATGAAGAAATTTCCAAGATATTCTGTTTTCAGTGTCATTCTCAATGTTAAAAATAAATCTGTCAGTAAAGAGTGTTCCCTCCTTTGTATGTGTATGTTGTATTACCATTCTTACTGTGAGTTACTGAGAAAGCCATAGGCATATTGCTGGGAAATGTTATAATGCATATTATACATTATTTTGCCGGCACAAAATACAAAACTGATTCAAATTAGAAGTAAAGGGTGCCAGGCGCGGTGGCTCAGGCTTGTAATCCCAGCACTTTGGGAGGCCGAGGCGGGCGGATCACGAGGTCAGGAGATGGAGACCATCCTAGCTAACATGGTGAAACCTCGTCTCTACTAAAAATATAAAAAATTAGCCGGGCGTGGTGGTGGGTGCCTGTATATGTGTATAATAAGACCATACATCCTCCAAAAATAATCAGTTTGAAAATTTTATATTTAGCATTGAGAAAGAATCAGGTTTTGAGAAAGATATAATAGAATTAATCGTTTCATTTAGGTTGTAACACTTATTCAAATTACATTATAATGTTGACTTCAAAATTTTAAAAGCTTACTTCCTAAACATTTACCCTGCTGAACTAAAATAGTATTTCGGTTCTACTATGGCTTACTAATGATTAAGTAAACTATAACTTTTTTTGTAGACACTCTTGTAAATGATTAGCATGTCATGATTCAACCTGAAAATTTTGCTTTGAGCTTGTCACATTTTTCAATAATTCAATGTCCTTCAGTGTATGTGCACTTGTTTCTCTTCCTATCATACCAACAGGAGCATATATACTAGAAGTTAGATAGCAGCTCAGCACTTTGCCAAAGAGGGCATGGGAATCTTTTGCAAGTGCCATGTCTCATCTCATTCTAGTTGCATCACCAAGTCATTCTGAGGATCTAGAGAGGCATGTTGTACAATCATCCAGGTCATAAGGTGATCTACATCTGTCATTCCATATGTAATGTGTAAAATCCCCTTTGTAGCATTGGAGTGTAGTAAATTTGACAGGGCAATGAGCTTGAACCTAAAGCCTTGGATAAAAGTTCCCAGGATTATGCTTGATGTTTGTGCAGCTTGGAAAAGTCCCCATAGATTTTAATCTATTGTGACATAAGAATACATACCAAGGCTTTTGTGAGAATTACATGATATGACTACCTATAAACATTGATGGATAATAATTGTATACACATGCAATAGAAAAATACCATTAATAGGAAGCTTCTCCAGGCACAGTGGTACAAACTTGTAAGCCCAGAAGTCTGGGGGGCTAAGGCAGGAAGATGGCTTGATGCCAGGAGTTCAAGACCAGCCTGGGAACATAGTGAGACCACCATCTCTACAAATTTTGTTTTTTTTAATTAGCCAGGCTAGTGGCACATGACCATAGTCTTAGCTACTTGGGAGGCTGAGGTGGGAGGTTCACTTGAGCCCAGGAGTTTGAGGCTGCAGTGAGCTGTAATGGTTTTGTTTATACATGGCATATATTTTCGTTGTTGTTGTTTATACATGGCGTAAATTTTGTTTATAGATGGCATAAATTTTTACGTATGGCATAAATGAAGACATTCTTAGATAAAATTAAATACTAATAAATTAAAAATCAAAGTATCATCAATGTCATCAAACTTTACTCCTCTTACTCATAGAAATTTATTTTCCATTCTACTTGAACTTGTAATATATTCACACAACCATCACAAAGACACAAGCGTATATATACTTGATATTTTATTGTCTTTATTTTACATGAGCTGTGTATGTGCATATATATGTGTGTATATCTATACATACTATAGATATACACACATATACAGATATATTTATCTCTAGATATTTTAGAGAAATTATTTTACATGAGCTGTGTATGTGCATATATGTGTATATCTATACATACTATATATACACACATATATAGATATATTTATCTCTCTAAATATATATACTTGTTTTTGAATGCCAAATGCTAAACCTATTGTTGATGTTAAAAACTGTAGAATATGAGAAAAAAATAAGTCTACAGATAAGATATTATCAGGAACATCCTCTCACCCTTTGGTTGTATGCAATTCCCAGGGAGGTAGTTATTAGGATAATTTTAAAAAGTCAATATATGTCAATTATGCAATAAATTTTTCCATCTCTTTCTCTTAAGTCAGGCTTGTTCCAGGATGTTACTTACTAGTTTGATTGATGCTATATTACTTGCCAAGTTCTTTTAAAACACACCACAAGTCCAAGAGAGCTTTAAAATGAGTGGTCACAGACGGGCGCGGTGGCTCATGCCTGTAATCCCAGCACTTTGGGAGGCTGAGGTGGACGGATCACGAGGTCAGGAGATCTAGACCATTCTGGCCAACATGGTGAAAACATGTCTCTACTAAAAATACAAAAATTAGCTGGGCCTGGTGGCGTGCGCCTGTAATCCCAGCTACTCAGGAGGCTGAGGTAGGATAATCTCTTGAACCTGGGAGGCAGAGGTTGCAGTGAGCCGAGATTGTGCCACTACACTCCAGCCTGGTGACAGAGAGAGACTGTCTCAAAAAAAAATAGTGCCCACAGCAAAAATGCCTTCTAAAAATTATGAACAACAATTTGCTCCAGAAATGTTACACTTTAATTATGGCCAACCCACTTTTAGCCAAGAATATCCAGTGATGACAAATATTCCACCGCTCAGACAATCATTTTTGCATGGCATTCTGAGAGTCTTAAATAGCTTAAATATTTAGGATGCTCAACTTGACTCAAAATCTGGGTCCTTGTTCCACTGCCTAGATACCATGGTTACTAATTTCTTTCTTTTTCCCCTTCCATTCTACTTGAAACCATTACCCTAATTAGATTATTATCTTAAAAATAACCCTTGTAAATGATAGAGATTTGGGCAATCAAATATCGGCTTCTTCCTAGAATAAATAGTAATGTGCAATGCATTACTTAGGATTCTCTGTGTGTAAATTAACACACAGCACAATTGATATCAACTTAAATAATAAGAGACATTTATTTGTTTGCATTATTAGATAGTCCAGACACAAAATAGGTTTTAGGGTTGTGTTTATTCACTGGCTCACTGATGAGCTGGTACTTTCTGGCCTGTCAGCTCTGCCTTCCGTGGTTTCAATTCCCTCAAGGGAAAATGGCCAGAGAAGTTCACTCTGCACAGCACACTATTCAGAGGGATGGAGAAGGCTGGCATCCAACAACTACTGGAAAAGAAAAACCATGCTTTCTAGAAACTCCTAATGCATTTTTCTCTTTTTCTAATTATGTCTGTTTGGAGTAACATGCCCTTTCTTGAACAATTTCAATTGGACAAAGGGATACATAATAGTTAATTTAGATTCAATATCCTAGATCATTCAGGTTGCAAAGAAAATGGAATTTGGATTTCCAATCTAGACATTTTCATTCTGATGTCAAACTTAAAAGAATATGAGAATTAAGGCATTTTCACAATATTCTCAAATATTTTTCTATCAAACTCCTCCCTCCAGGAAGCCTCAAGGGGGTATGAACTTCCCAGATGAGAGTGTAACCCAAGAAAGAGAAGACATGAGATCTAGAAAACAGATGAGCCAGAGCCTCAGAAAGGTGCTGTAAATCTCAGAATGATCATGAGGAAGATTTTTGGATAACAGGGTTCCAGATATATAAAACACTGTATTAGTCTGTTTTCATGAATCTGATAAGAGTATACCTGAGACTGGGTAACTTATAAAGAAAAAGAGGTTTAAAGGACTCACAGTTCCACCTGGCTGGGGAGACCTCACAATCATGGCAGAAGGTGAGGGAAGAACAAAGGCACGTCTTACACGGAAGCAGGCAAACAGAATGAAAGCCAAGCAAAAGGGGGAACTTGTATGAAACCATCAGATCTCATGAGACTTATTCACTACCACAAGAACACTATGGGAAAGACCTGCCCCCATGATTCAGTTACCTCCTACCAGGTCCCTCCCACAACACATGGGAATTATGGTAGCTACAATTCAAGATGAAATTTGGGTGGGGACACAGCCAAATCATATCAAACACCTATTTTAAAAAATCAAGAACTGTGTAATAGAAAAAGAAAATGGCAAAACATATAAACTGGCACATTACAGATGAAGAAATACTAATATTCAATTAACATGAAATGACATTCAAGTTCAGTTGTTACTAGAAAACTATTTTAATGGTATGTACTCCAATTTTAAGTATTGCACTTGCTGTAATTGTGCAGTTTTGATGAGCTAAATAACTTCTAAATTTCTATCTTCATTTAACAGTTAACAATTCTTATATTTTCATTGGGTAATTTAGTATAAGATCTCTATATCATGAGTGATTATCTTGATATAGTTATCTGTATTTTAATCAGATTTTCCCCAGCACATGATAAAAAAAATCTCACCTAAGTATGTGTGACATTTGCTTAATATATCGTTTTGACAAAAGTGAATTTCAGGCCATCACAACTGTGAATATGCACTTAAAATACCATCTCATATTTTGCAATGTTTCCTGTGGTGTAAGCTGAAATTTGGGGTTGGCAAACCTATCATTAAAAGAGCACACTTATGTTTTCTTTACAAATTCACATGACGTCAATTAAAACTGCCAAGTAGAGCATATCTTGTTGCTTAGAGGAATATTAATTTTTCCTTTTTAAATAGTCTTATTACAAACTGAATACAGAGTATCTACGAATAATACAGAAACTATTTGTAGTGTATGCCTAGAATGTGAAGACTAAAAATATGCGAGCTCACTTACCCACCAGCCACGCTACAAAGTAAAACATAATCCTTGAAGCCCCATGCATGCTCCTTTCGTGACCCTATCTCTGTCAAACCTCAGAAAACTGCTCTATAGAACTTTAAATATTATTCACTTATGGGTGAGAATCCCAGCTCAACACTTCCCAGGTCATAGATTTTCAGCAAGATTCTTGCTCTTTCTCTATTTCATATCAGAATAGAATTTTTATGAGAAAGACATTAAATAATATATAAATTGTGTCTATATAGACAGTCCATTACATACTACAAGCTCCACACATGCTAGCTAGTAATAATGGCAGTATTAGTAATGGTATTAGAATTGTACTACAAAGAGAAAAAATGGAATTAGTCATGTATTTTCCTTCCCTGGGATATTTCAGAAATACATCTTGATTTATTGATTCGATGTTTCAAGTCTATTTATTTTTTGCCTTGTCTTTGTCGGAGTCCACATTATCTACAAGAGTTCCACTGACTTCACAAAATCTTGAGCCTTAAAAGCAGCTTGCTTCTTCACAATCTATGGAAAATTAAGAAAGGAATTAAGAGAATTAATTCATATGTAAAATTCCCCATAATAGAATCGGAATGCACATACCCAGAAAATAGGTATTCAGAGAATGTAGACATTTGACACCTCACGTTGACTAGGAGGTAGGGATGGACAGAACCATAATAGAAGGTCCAGAAAGAGCAAAGTTAGCAATAGGAAGAGACAAAAATAGTTAAAATACACATCCTTATAAATGTGTATACTATTTTGTTACGTTGCAAGGAGAGCAAAATTGATAAGAAAAATTTTCTTGTGTTCAGCTGCTAGGAATGCCAGGACCATGCCACTGTGATCAATGGTAGAAGGAGAGGATTTAGAAATTGACTGGATATGGAGAAGCTACTGACCCAGCTGAGTGCTGGCTCTTTGGAGATATGCTGAAATCCAAACTTGGTGTAAAAGGGCATTAAAAATTTGATGTATTTAGCTTAGATTTCAGTTTAGAGAGAGGACATTCTGATATTGGATGATACTTGAAGTCTGTGTGAAACACCATAATGTATACAATTATTTCAGAACAGATCTAATATCAACAGTGAAAACACATCAGACATAGGGTCTAGATTTTAGTGTATGTA
Source organism: Pongo pygmaeus (assembly GCF_028885625.2). Taxonomy (NCBI): domain Eukaryota; kingdom Metazoa; phylum Chordata; class Mammalia; order Primates; family Hominidae; genus Pongo; species Pongo pygmaeus. The sequence continues at coordinate 124,999,660 of NC_072373.2, read as the reverse complement.
TTTAACCAAATTTATTTACCCATTAATTCACTTAAATACCATTAAAGCCTAGTATTTTCTAAACTTTTCTAGTGCATCAGGAATACAGCTGTGGACAAGAATGGCTAGAATTGAGATCATGTATAACAAAGCTATCATTAAAGACTGATGATTAAAAAAGATTGCAATGCAGTTTTGATTTGCCCAACCATTTAGAAATGCACAACAGGGTGCCTAACATCAGAGCATTCAGGTTTTAAATTGCTGAATAGGAACCCAAGGTAGAATCTCATTCTTATAAAAACAAGAAGTTAATTTTAGAGTAGATTCAGGTAAGTGGACACTCAGATATTCAGAGCTCTTTTCAAGTACACAGACATCAGATCTGTAGAATTAGACTACAAATTTCACTGGAAATCTAATAACCTCATTGCTTTGCTTATGTCAATCAAGACTTCATTGAGGTTAGCCTTGTAGAGGATAACTACTAGTAATTAAAATGGGTAGAACTAGTAAAAGATGGGTTTAGCATAACCATAGGTGCCAGGGATGCATCAACTGAATTTTGTATTTTAGAAGGGTCGCGTATAGAAATCAGGCCCCTAGTGGTAATGTGCTGTGAGGCTCTGAATTTATAACGTTGACCTAAATTCACAGTTAATTCGAATTTGCAGGTGTTGTAGCAAGAAAAAATCAGAAGAGGGCAGCAAAGAGCTATCTGGGCCAGAGAAGATCCAATTTGAAAAGTAGCCAAAGAAGATTACCTTGTGTTAAATTACACAGAAAATGCTCTTCCGAAAGGGTGTCAAACCCATCAGAGTCATGGACCCAGATTACCTTTGACCTACTAGATGTTATTTTGCCCTGGTTTTCTTCCTATCTCTCTGAGCATGTCTTAGTTTTCTTGCCTGTTTCTCTTTTCTCTATGTAACCATTATATATTTGTTTTCCAGGATTCTGGTCTTCATCTACTTTATTCTTGCTTTCCATACTTGCCATCTCTTTATTTTAATATATATTCTCTCATCCACTTCCACAGTAATAATTACCATCAACATTCTGAGAGAGCCTCTGCTAGCACATAAGACAGCCTTGGTGAGAGTTAGAAAATCATGCCACCTTTTATTGTATGATTTCAAGTAACTACCCCTGTTTTTACTTAAATCTGCTTCTTTTTCTCCAGTCCCTAATAGGGTTTAATAAGCTCTTGGGTAAACCAATGACTGTCTTTAGTCTCATTTGTTTTCCTCTAGGCAAAGGCACAGACGTCAAACGAATAAAACAAACATTGTTTTATGTTAGAAATTCACAAATATCCATCACTAAACAGTCTTCCAATACTAAGACCCTGTAATTATCTTCCAACCAGTCATTTACACTAGAATATGTGGCAGACATGTCAAAAACCAAACTCATTACCTTTCACCAAAAATATATGACTTCTATATTTGCTCTTTTGGTTAATCGTGATTCCTTGTACACCATCTGCCAAGGTCGGATGCTGTTACTAACTATTCCATTAATTTTAGTTCATAAATGACACCTCAATCTGGAAATTTGATAGCTTTATTGCTTCGTTCATGCCTCAAGACTTCAATGATATTAACCTTGGAGAGTGTAACCATTAGTAACTAAAAATAGGTACAACCAAGAGTTTTTACTAATGTTTTCCATAGACTAGGTTACACTTTCTCTCACAATTTACTTGCCCGTGATTTAGTCCTCGAGTCACTGGCACCTGGTTTTCAGGCCCACTCTTCCAAGGAAACTAACATTCTCCATGACATAGCCTTTCTTTACTAAGTCCAGTGAATCTTTCCGATGTACTTTGTTTTTGCGGTATTTGAAACTACTCACCTCATCTTCCTCAGAATGTTCTCTTCTACCGCATTTAAAGGAGTTCTCCATCCTCTTTTTTTCTCTCATGTCCTCTCTCTCTCTCTCTCTCGTGTGTGTGTGTGTGTTGTCAGCTTCCTCTGACTATAAGAAAATACTGAAACAATGGTATTTAGGGGATTTCATTTCTCATTCTTCCTACTTTTGTCTCTGCATCCTCTCTGACTACAAGTAAATAATGAAATATTGGTATTTAGGAGAGTTCTGATCTCAGTCTTCCTACTTCTCTCTCTGCATCCTCTCTCTAGATGCTGGTATCATTCTCACGATTTCACCTTCTATCTACAAGCTGAAGACTCCCCAAATTTATATCTATCTCTACATGTTTAATGGATGTCTTCACTTAGAAGTCATCAGGTACCTCAAAATAAATATGCTCAAGATGTAATGTAGCATCTTCTTCCCTAACCATGATATTTCTCAAATTGGACACTCTGGTTACAGAATTATTCCCCTACTTTTACCAGCATGAATGATGAAGTCATTTAAAATTCTTTGCTTTACTCTCCTCCTTTCATTCCTCACAAAAAGTCCCATTCCCTTCATTTATCTCCAAAAATAATGATATTCTTCTTCCCATCATCTCTATTGCTGTTAGGACTTACTGTATCTCTCTTAGATTACTACAATGAAACTTCAATAATCTGTTTTACCCTATTTTTATCTATTCTTCAATCATCCACAATGTGCATCTAATCAATTAACTACCCATACATTTCTCTTTAATTATTCCACAGAATGTATGCAAAAATGTATGAAGTTCTTAAATTTTATTATTTGCACTCTTCAAAAAACTCTCAGAGCTCTCACCTCTGTGACTCTTATATGCTTCTCTCCAGCTGTATTTACAATAATTTTAATACATACATTTAGTTAAGTATTCACTATATGCCAAATATTGCAGTTTTCTTAATTATCAGATTTTTCTCTTGTGTCTTTGTGAAGGCTACTCCTGCTTTCTGAAATACATTTGCATACTGTTTATTTGCCAACTCCTGTCCTTTATGTCAGGTGCCAACACTCCCCAAAGGTTTGATGCCCTTTGTACTCGTGCCCTTTGCACATGCCCTTTGTATGTGGCATATTTCTATCTGAAAACCACTAAAATGTACTTATAAAGTGTTTACATATAATTGCAAAATGGAAGCAAACTCCAAGTTTAAATAGTCTACCAATTTATTCTACCAAGGTACTGAATACACGACAATATATCAGTGACATTTGACGCACACATGTAGATAATTTAAGGACCCCTAATTATAATTGAGATCTCAATGTCTAGATAATTAAAGAGAAATTGATATTTGGTCAATTAGAGACCAATTATTTTTATGGTTCTTCTAGCAATGCAGTGATACATTCAACATTTGATGTTATGATAAAATTAGATTTGTATTCATTCTGTATATTTGAGAAATTTATTGGTATCTTGTAATCAGGTATTATTGGAATCAGGGTATCAGTCAGTTTTGTAGGTCTATAGTTGTCCTGATTACATATTTTCACTAAGCGTTTTTAAAATAAAGTAAATCCTAGCTTTAATCTTTAATCTCCACTTGGTTCTATTTTAAATATCAAGCTATATTTAGAATAATAAACTCAACTCTAAGTCATATGTCTCAGATACTCATGCTAGGATGAAATTACACAGGCAGATTTCCCCAGCTTTGGAGAAAAGATAAGTGGGACCCTGTTATCTTGAATTTGTTGCAGCATTATACCAGACAATAGCCAAAGCTAAGGCCAGATTTTGTTAATTATGTACATTTTGAGGCAAAGCTTTGCATATGGAAGGGTCTGTATTATTTTTCTATAGTTTAAAGCTTTAATACTGTGCAGTTCATTTTCTAGCATGTGTAAGCTGCTCTGTAATACAATTTCAATAGTTTTATTTCTTTTTATGGAAAAGTGAGTATCTGACTGTATCAGGACAAAGTACATCAACAGTCATCAAAAAGAGGAAAAGAAAATTTCTATTCCACCAACAATATTTAATCTCTTGCTTAAATCCTGATTTTAGGTTCACACCTATTTACTGAATCCTGTCTGGCTATTTGTTTTTTACTGGATATTTCTCTGAGGGTTACTTGTCAGGTCTTTCTTCCTTGTTTTGGTTCAAATCCCCACCTTAACCTCTGTATTTGCACCATTTTGTATCCAATTTAGAAAGAGATATTTTACTTACAAATCAGAAACTAGAAAGAACTCACTCAGATCACACTTTCCTAAACTGTGAATAAATAAACTTTGTTCATAAAGTTATTTAGGAATGTATCTGTAGTCACCTTGTAAGAGATAATATTGAAAATAAAAATTCACATTAATGGTAGGAGCTGATTGAATCCATCCATTCCAACAGTAATGTGGGTCTTAAGAAGATATTTTTAAATTTCCTCCTCTCTAAAAAAGGAGATTTAAACCTTTCTGCAAAGGAGAAACACTACATAATCTGCGAGAGTCCAAGAATTCAGGGTACATATACAGGGAAGCCAAGTAGAGCAAGTCAGAGACATCAGTGATCACGTTCAACAGAAGAGGTGCCCTTTATGTGAGCTTGTGCAGGTCAACACACTGAGATATTTAAAAATTTCAAGGAGCCAGTCAGTGTTGGGGAACCTTAGAAGCAGGATTACTTTGCTTCAGAACAGAATTTGATGGGCCTTTATTTTTAAGCTCCAAAACATGCCTTTCATTTTCCTAAAATAGTATATAATTTATGGATTGGCATGTGATAGGTTAAAGACTAAGAATGAATGGTAGAGGAGAGGCATGGAAGTCATTTAATGAGCTCAATTAAGGACAGTTACCTGTGTTAGACAGAATATATGTTACCCCCTGATAACTGGGTCAGCAAAGATTTTGAGCATGAGGTTATGTAACATTTAATAATCAGGGTTCTGGTTTCATCTAGAACTAACCTACATAAACAGTAGCAAAGACAGATGGCTCATATTACTTTTTATGTGCCTTAAAACATTTTTACATGGTGTGTACTAAATTAAAAAAAATACTGCAGCATCCTCCTGAACATATAAATAAAACTTAGGAAATCAATACAAAAATCACTTTTACAGGTTGAACATCTCTAATATGAAATAAAAAACCCAAAATGCTCCAGTTGTTGAGTGCTGACATGAAACCACCAGTGGAAAATCTCACACCTGACCTTATGTGGCAGGTCATAGTCAAAACATAGTCAAAACTTTGTTCCATACACAAAATTATTTAAAATATTGTATAAAATTACCCTTAGGCTATGTGTATTACTTGTATATGAAACACGAGTGAGTTTTGTGTTTAGATTTGGGTTCCATCCACAAGATACCCCATATATGCAAATATTCTCAAATCTGAGAAAACCTGGAATCTGAAACATTTCTGGTCGTAAGCATTTTAGATAATGGATACTCAACCTGTACATAATCTTTCATGTAGATGAGAGATTGTTGAAACAAGCAGAAAGATTTTTAATCCCCCAAATGCTAATAATAACAAATTTCCCCATGAAATCACTGAATCAAGCTCATTTGTGCACTTTTATTTAAGTTGACACTTCTTTTATTTACTCATTAGTTCGTTGATTCACTTATGTAATAACATTTTAAGGATCACTTCTATAGCATTGTAGCAATTACTATATGTGTATTTTGGATTATTGAAAGGACTCATATGACTATACAATGTATACTCAAGTGAAATGTTAATAAGGACAATGTGTATGATAGAACAGGAGAAGGAAAACACAGACAAACATCATGGAGTTCCCAGACATTCAGGCAAACATTTTCAAGATATCTCATTCTCTTGAAAAATGCTACATCTCATGATCACAAACCTTGAAGGTGTATCTTGCAGTCAGGGTTACTGAGGCAAAGCTTACTGAGAGTGCTTGTTTCTTTTTAATACCTTATTAGTCATACAGCCAAAACCACACTTGGTAACCAGTTAAATCAAGTTCAACTCATCTGTCTGTACATTTTCTATAAAGAATGGTGCCATGTCACCAGGAGAGTTTCAGGACTTTAAATAGCACACAATAGATCATTAACACATATTATTTTATTCTTATCTTGGCCCGGAGTTTGTCAGATGGAGCTTATGTTAGGTTGGTGCAAAAGTAATTGCAGTTTTAGACTATGAAATTTAAATCATTATAACTAGGCTCAAACACATCTTTATTAATCAAAGTAGAAACCATTACAATCAACCCATTTTTGCCGATGAGAAATGTTTGTATATTCCTGTAGCATAAAAATTTGTGCTTCAGAATTTGACAAATTCATGGAAAGCATTTTCTGCGTCCTGCTGAAAGTGGAAGCATTTTACCTGAAAAAAAGTTGTTGAGATGCTTGAAGAAGTGGTAGTAGGTTTGCAAGAGGCTAGGTAAGTATGGTGGATAAGGCAAAACTTCATAGCTAATTCTTTCAACTGTTGAAGCATTCGTTGTGCAATGTGTGTTCGGGCATTGTTGTGAAGAATTGGCCACTTCTGATGACCAATGCTGGCTGCAGGCATTGAGTATTCATTGCATCTCATCAATTTGCTGAGCATACTTGTCAGATGTAATGGTTTCATCAGGATTCAGAAAGCTGTAGAGAATCAGACTGGCAGCAGACCACCAAATAGTCACATCACCTTTTTTTTTTGGTGCAAGTTTGGCTTTGGGAAGTGCTTTGAAGCTTCCTCTCAGTCCAACCACTGAGCTTTTCATCAGCAGTTGCCATATAAAATCCACTTTTCATCATACATCACAATGTGATTGAGAAATGCTTGATGTTGAATAGAATAAGGGAAGATGACACTTCAAAATGACAATTTTTTTGATTTTCACTCGGCTCATGAGGCACCCACTTATCAAACTTTTTCACCTATCCAATTTGCTTCAAATATTGAATGACCATAGAATGGTCAACACTGAGTTCTTCAGCAACTTCTCCTATAGTTGTAATAGAATCAGCTTTGATAATTGCTCTCAGTTGGTCATTGTCAACTTCCAATATCCAGCCACCATGCTCCTCATCTTCAAGGCTCTGGTCTCCTTTGAAAAACTTCTTGAACCACCACTACATTGTATGTTTGATAGCAGTTCCTGGGCCAAATGCATTGTTGATCTTGCGAGTGGTCTCTGCTGCTTTACGACCCATTTTGAACTTGAATAAGAAAATCACTTGAATTTACTTTTTGTCTAACATCATTTCCATTGTCTAAAATAAACAGCAAGTAATAAGTCATTAACAAAAAAAAATTAAGCAAGAAGGGCCCATTAATGTCTGTCATATATGAGTCTCTAGTGAGTCAAGAATGGCAAATAATAATAAAGCCTCTTTTACATTTCTACATAAAAAGCTAACTAATAATCACTTTTAAAAAATGAGATTGAAATACTTGGATTTTACTCTCCCTCTAACTGGCTTTTATTCTTAGTTTGGTTTTTTTTTTAACTTATCCTAAAATTGAATACCATTTATCTGGTCTCAAAACATTAGTGGGTAAACAAAATAAATATCCATATACTGGTGTAATTTCAGGAATGGCTAATCTCTTTACTATCAACATATTTTTAAAAGCATACTACTGTTAAGGTTAATGAGTATGTCACAGTATCCTTTGGGTGTGGCTTCACCATCTGGAAACCTCTGTGGGTGGCGGTGCCTCTGCTTGAGTTTCACTCTCACCTACTGGGCTTTTTCTACCCACTCGGCCTGGCAGGCTGCACTCGGCTCACACTACCAGGTGAGCCAAGTGAGCAGCAAGGATTGTGTGAATGAGTGAGTGCAGTGTCTGGCCACTGCACACAGCTGGGTGCACCAGCTGCTGAGCCACAGTGGGCATTTCCAGGCTCTGGCACAGGCACTGGCTCCATCTGAGGCTGTGACTGGGCCAGGCGTGCCACAAATGTCTTCCACTGCGGACACTGGCACCTGGATGAGGGGAATGCAGTGGAGCCTGAAAATTCAGAGATGCTAGCAACCGCAGAGATCCAAGGGATTGAGGGAGGCATGTTACAGCTCTCTCCTTCCTGCCACCTGAAGCTCGGCAGACAGGGGCATGTTAACAGCTCTTTCAGCTCTTTCCCTTGCTCTGGCCTGCGGTTCCTGGACAGGTTCGGCCATGCAGCTTCTTCCCATAATGTGGGACAGCTGCCTGATGCTGGTGGAGGGAAGGAGGGCTAAAGTGTTACAGCTCTAGCTCAGGGGATCCCAAGGTGTGGGCTGCCTGAAGGGTCACCACTCTTTACTCCTGCAGTCTGACAAACAGGAGCTGTGACCACCTGCAGCTCGGCAAGCCAGCCAGGAATATGTTACATCTCTTTTCACTGCCACCAGCTTGGCATGCCAGCCAGGAAAGTGTTATAGCCCTTTTCTCACCTGCCATTTGGTGTATCCCAAGTTCTTGTTCCACATCCAGGAAGAATGAAGTTACATGAACAACTGACAGGTGAGCAAGGCAGAGAACAGTTTTATTGAGCAGCAGAACAGCTGTAAGTGGAGAGGAAATCCAAAGTAGGTAGCTCCTACCCTCAGGTAGGTAGTCTCCATGTGTGTCTGAGTCCAATTGAGTCTAGGTTTTTTTATGGGCTCAATATGGAGAAACTGCATGCTGATTGGACCATGGGTGGGAAGAAGTGTGTGCTGATTGGTTCATGGTTGGGCCTGTAAAAAGCACCATCCCACTGGCTGAAAGGCATCAAGAAAGTTATTATTTTGGGTCATGGGCTACACCTGGAACTGGCAACCTAGATTTCAGGCTTCAGCCTATCCCTGGCTTGAAGGTCAGGCATCAATGGGGATCTGCCCCTTCCCACGTAGGAACTTGTCTGTTTCCTGCTGCCATCACATAGAGGAACTTAGATCCCAGAAAAGAGTAGACAACACTACTTAAAACTTAGTAACATGGTTATTATGTCTTCCGAGAGAGGGCTATTAAGTTAAAATATTATAAAGGTAAAAATGATGCAGTGAATTGTGAAATGGTTGTTCAGTGGAAGTGTCAAATGATAAAAAAATTTGATTCTATTGACAGATAAAAGACATTGTAAAAGTTTAATAAAATAATTTAAGAACAGGTACCCAAACCTGTCCAGGGAAAATAAATATTCTCTCTACCAGTGATATAGGTGTCCTGCTCACTTATTTTCTCATATAATAGAAATAATATAATAAGATCTACAATAGCATTGATGGAAAGGTTCATAGAATGAGCCAATTTTTTTCCTTCCATCTCATATTCACTGAATCCATTGAATTACTAAATTGTTCCTAAAGTCACTAAATAATAAAGTAGATGTTCTTCATGTTGAATCTATGGAAAGCAATACAGCTAAATAATCTTAATAGTCCCAAATACCCTTCTGGATAACAGATCAACTTGGTTATTACTAGCTGAACTATTAAACTTGAGTCCATGACTTCCCTTCTGCTGTCTTCCAAAGAACCTGCTTGAGCAATCAACATCTTGCTTTTTCATGTCAACCTTTTAACAACACTCTAATTAATAAAAATCATGTCTTACCATGCAATATGTTTTAATGTGTAAGGTGATAGTCTAGTTCACATTTTAATTCTTCAACATCTAAAAGTAAGAACATGACATTCAACTGAAATAATCTGTATTTTCAGGTTTCAAATAAAAATAAAATAAGGCCCAAAGGAAATATAAATTTAGAAGATACAATGCACAAGTCCCACAAAGTAGAAACCTAAAAAAATTGTAGATTCATTAAGCTATTTACATATTTTAGAATACAGTTATATCTACCAAAATTATTTTCTTTCTATTTTATTCAAATTTTAAAAGGCTACTTACAGTTTTAGTTTTGAAGTTTTGTAGATTGTAGCTATATAACTGGAATACTCTCTCTATGAAATAATATATGTTTTTATGTTTGCATTTAAATAAAGAATTGTATGCAGTTATAAGCTGAAATCAAACATAACATAAATTGTAGTAATTTTAGAAAGTAAATATATTGGACATGTTTAATTAAAATCATTTTTGGGGCTAAGATCTTATAAAATATTAAGCAAAATGCAATATTACAGTAAAAAATAAAGTTTCCAGCATGAACTAAATTTTATAAAACATTTCATAAAGCTTTTTCATTTTTGAATGTTTTTAATTTAAAACTTTAATAAAATAATGTCTCCATTTATCTGAGTATCATTTTTGCCACATTCCTCATCATTTTCAAGTCATAGTTCTCACCAGACCTTTTCCTATCTGTCAGGAACATAACCCATAATTTTCTATGAGCCACTAAAAATGGAATTTATATCAGCAGATTACAATTGCTCCACAAATAAATCACTTTATGAGGTAAGAAGCTCAGTATCTCAGTGTGGAGCCTATAATGCATAATGTAGCCAGTAAAGGGAAGAATCCTTTATGTATTTAAAAAAAAAAAAAAGCCTCACTTTGTCAGATTTTCTATAAGGTAAAGTACTGAGAGTTGGATAAAATGTTATCTGTTTGAAGAGAAATGTAAATTCTTCCTATTCTTTCAAATCTATGTTTAAGTTATATAATTGTACCTTTAATGCACATGCTGTAAAGTGTGTGATTTTGGCTCGTATTTGTGTATGCATGTGTGTGTGTTTGATTTTCAGGACAATTTTTACCCTAAATTCTTTCACCGTTATAGTATCTACTAGCATTCATTTTTCTTACCATTTTGTTCATAAAAGTTTGATGATGGTGATAAGGGATTTATTTTCTAAAGTCTCTTTGACATACGAGGATGCAAAGGAAAAGAGGAAATATTTTATTGTATTTGACATGGGACACTAAGCAGAAAGATTCAAATTGTATTGATATTCAAGATCAAAACAGCTAACAGTTTTTTCTGAAATATTGAATATAAAAATGTTTATTTTACATCTCAAAGAGATTATTGGCTAAGTGATTAATTCACAAAGAATGCATTCAAGCTATAGGACAATGGCCAGGAGAAAGCTGTCATTTGAGTGAAGACGAGACTTCTTATAGGCATTTTTACATAGACAATATCGCTGACAAAGCCCAATTGCTTAGGTTAGATATGACTTTCAGACAACTTCTCTTGAAGGCAGTTGCAAAGGTAAAGAGCAGTAAATGGGCTTCCGTTTATCTTTGGCAGTCAATCTAGTATGTATTTTTAAAATACTAGAAGTTTTTTGGTAATAAAATGCATATATACCTTGCCAAATAACTTTTGTTTGTGTTAGTCTTATGAGTCCCATGCTCCAATTTTCCAGTAGCACGCTGTTATCTACAAAACCCCACATCTCCACGATCACCAGGTCATGCGCAAACTGGCTCTACTTCATCTGTCAAACCAAATTTTTTGTAAAACACATCTCCTGACTTGATTTCCATCGTTTTGGACACTTTAGCCTCATTTGTACATGACAGGCTTATTTTCCCCACCTAAGTAGAACACCATCCATTTCTTTTGCTTCTTGAAGTCTTCTCTGAGCAGCCATCTGAATTTTAATTCTCTTTTTCTGTGCTTCTGAATATACTCTTAGGCATATTTATCCTTGATTTACTTATATTTTTCTAGCCACAGGTTATAAATTACTTGAAAGCAAAATTACACATGAATAGATTCGATTTTCTCAGGAATTAATGTAGTTCTTCCTATGTGATACATGCTCAAAAAATTATTAACTGATTAATAAAATATATTTACCTCCCATATTCTTACCCTAGTCTTATGTGTGCTACAAGAATCATATAACCACTTTTGTGAATACATTGCCAAGAGAGACCTTCAGATATTTGTCTCTTTCAATTCAGATAACAGATAAACTAATAGTCAAAATAATACTAATGTAAATACACTAACAAAAATATCCTAAAAGAGGCAATAGTAGTAACAAAAGATGTGACACATATGGAGTGCTTAATATGTACTGAATCATGTGCAAGTACTAAATAGTGTATAACACCAAAAGCGTTTTATGGGCTTCATCAAATTTAACCTCACAAATAATCTATGGTATAGATACTAATATCAAACCTCTTCAATATATGAAAAAATAATTGACCTGCCCAAGGCAACACAGCTTGGGCTGCATACCTCAGACAGTTAATCTGAGTTCTGTTTGACTTAAAAGCCCATTATAATTTTTGAATACTATATTATAAAGCCTCTATAAAGTATTTTATATGTAAACAGTTCAAATATTCTATAAATATTATTTTATTGTCATTTATGTTGTATTGTTCTCCAATGGCCTTTTATTGAAAGCTTTGGTCTCAGTTCCATGAGGCAAAGCATACACTCTCTAAACGTATCTAGGTTAGAAGTGATCACTTAATGTTCATAAAATATGTATAGAATAGAACTGGCTGTAAAATACAGCAATGTCATAGACACTGTCCCAGTAACAGATATGGAGGTCATACAGGAATGAACACTAATTATTTACTATATTATTCTGAGATCATTATGAGCCTTGATTGATTAATTAGTAAAAACATTAAAATATATGTTTAGACTGAATCTCTAGGCAGATGCAAAATAATGTATTTTCCATTACATGTAGTTGTTTGTGATAATATTATAAATCAAACTTTGCATCTAAAGGATATAATCTTTATCAATGTTTTTGGTCTGAATTTCTTTTACATTTTTGCCTACAATTTTGAGGCCATATGTTCAAAAGATTGCTTATGGGTCCTTCTCATGTATAAAAATAAAGATGGTAAATATATTACTTTTTTAAAGGTGAGGATATGACAATTAATATGCATTTATTCTAGTTTAGATCTATACTGATATCTTTCTCTCAGTGCCACACTTTGTTGAAAATGAAGTTTCCCTCTCCCACGACATTACTTTAAATGCTACAAGGGCCTATTCTATAACCTCAGATTTAAACAAAATGTTAAAAAACCAGGAAATATTTCTAGTTTTTGTAAACTAAAATACAAGGATCAAAAAGTTAGACCTATAAACATGAACATCAGTGCAAAAGTTTATGAAATTTCTGGGTCTCTTTCACTGTCACTTTTTAATTAATTAATTTATTTATTATTATTATACTTTAGGTTTTAGGGTACATGTGTGCAATGTGCAGGTTAGTTACATATGTATACATGTGCCATGCTGGTGCGCTGCACCCACTAACTCGTTATCTAACATTAGGTATATCTCCCAATGCTATCCCTCCCCCCTCCCCCCACCCCACAACAGTCCCCAGAGTGTGATGTTCCCCCTCCTGTGTCCATGTGTTCTCATTGTTCAATTCCCACCTATGAGTGAGAATATGCGGTGTTTGGTTTTTTGTTCTTGCGATAGTTTACTGAGAATGAGGATTTCCAGTTTCATCCATGTCCCTACAAAGGACATGAACTCATCATTTTTTATGGCTGCATAGTATTCCATGGTGTATATGTGCCACATTTTCTTAATCCAGTCTATCATTGTTGGACATTTGCGTTGTCTCAAAAGAAGACATTTATGCAGCCAAAAAACACATGAAAAAATGCTCACCATCACTGGTCATCAGAAAAATGCAAATCAAAACCACAATGAGATACCATCTCACACCAGTTAGAATGGCAATCATTAAAAAGTCAGGAAACAACAGGTGCTGGAGAGGATGTGAAGAAATAGGAACACTTTTACACTGTTGGTGGGACTGTAAACTAGTTCAACCATTGTGGAAGTCACTGTGGTGATTCCTCAGGGATCTAGAACTAGAAATACCATTTGACCCAGCCATCCCATTACTGGGTATATACCCAAAGGACTATAAATCATGCTGCTATAAAGACACATGCACACGTATATTTATTGCAGCATTATTCACAATAGCAAAGACTTGGAACCAACCCAAATGCCACTGTCACTTTAAAATCAATATTGAAGGTATTAATATCAATATATCAGACCATCCATCAATCTGTATGCCTTTCAGCTGATAGTATATTTTACATATATCACTGAAGCATACGACAAGGACAATACAGTCTTACATGGGTCATTCACATAGTGAATCTATTTAATCTTATACTTTAATGGTTCAGAATAGAGAATGACTGAAAAAATAATGCTTGCTTTGAAAACTACTTTAAAATTAATTTTCCATTTCTCTGGCCATTGTTTACATACTATTTTAAAAAGTAACATTTCTAACACTTAAAAAAAATAAAATCATGCTGGGCAAGGTGGCTCATGCCTATAATCCCAGCACTTTGGGACGCTAAAGCAGACGGATCACCTGAGGTCAGGAGTTTGAGACCAGCCTGGCCAACATCATGAAACCCCCTCTCTACTTTAAAAAAAAAAAAAAAATTAGTAGGGTGTGGTGAAATGTGCCTTCAATCCCAGCTACTCAGGAGGCTAAAGTACAAGAATCACTTGAACGTGGGAAGTGGAGGTTGCAGTGAGCTGAGATCATGCCACTACACTTTAGCTTGGGTGGCAGAGCAAGACTCTGTCTCAAAAGATAGATACAAAATAAAAATAAAAATAAAATCAAAAGTTACTAAGAAGTAGGTAATTGTAGTAAAAGGTTAATCTTACAAAATAAACAACTTATCCCCAAATATACTTTTACCTAATTCTGTTTAACTCTGATATTTATACAATATTTCTACTTCATAATTTACTCTGTAATCCAGCAAAATACAAACTTTATTGGAAGTATACAGAGGAAAAGAGACTCAAAGGCTCTAAACGTTAAGGGAAAATTAATCCCGTTACTTATGAAAAATATGTAAAAATATAATTAAAGTTTAAATATAAATCAGCACAAACATAATGTAAAAATCATGTTTTGAGTAAATATTTTATAAGCCATTTGCAGAAACTGTAATAATATAAACATTTCAAAATTCAAACAGTAATAAATGGCACATGTTTAAAGAATTTTGTGACATTAAACCACATGCTAAGATTCATTATTACTTCACTTGTAAGGAAATCGTGTTCATGTTGCAGAGATCATCCACTTTCTTAGGGATATCCTATAATATTTGGGATATCACAAAAATGTCATTAACCTTCAATGGTTCCATGGGTTATACATTGAAAATATCACAGAGGGTAGACTGTGATACACTGAATAATGGTCCATCAAAGCTGTCTATATTCTAATCTCCAGACCCTGTAAATGTGTTATCATGCATGATTAAAGAAATTTTGTGGATATTGAGATGGGGACATTGTTCTGGATAATGTAGTAGGCCCAACTGAATCATGAGTCTTTATAAGAGGGAGGCAGGATGGTTATAGATACAGAAGGCATTGTGATAACAGAAGCAGGACAGATATTTGAAGATGCTATGCTTCTGATTTTGAAGATAGAGAATGAGGACGGGAACGAAGGAATCCAAATTTCTTCTATAAGCTAAATGAGTCAAGAAAGCTGATTGTCTGCTAGAACCTACGGGAGGCTCTCCTGACTTCCAGAAATATAATAGAATAAATTCATACTGTTTTAGGCCACTAAATTTGTTATAATTTATTACAACAGTAATAGGAAACTAGTATATCTTCCTTCTGCTAGTGATTACTTACTATAATCTTCTAATTATTGACGCATAAAAGCATTCCAGTTATGCTCCTGATTCAAATGTCCTTTTCAAAATTAGTTTCCTAGGAAACTTGACCTAAATTAAAAGTAGTCGGAAGAAACCAAATTTAATGTGAGATTTGGAGCTGAATCATCCACCAGTCAGCTGACAGTGAAGACTCCATCACTAATGGTAGAGCTTACCATGAAGTGATGGTGCAATTGTTAAAAATTTTGCTAGGCTTGAACTTGAATAGAATACATTGAAAAAGATTTACTGTAATAACAAATTTTTATTGTGGAGTTTGAGGGAGGTAAGTTGATGCTAATTAGAAGGCCAGTGGAATTGGATGGCTTTTACTGAGTTTCTTTGGTATATTAAAAACACACACACAGAGAGAAAACCAAGGTGTTTAATCAACAATTGGAGACAAATATGAAAGTCGAAGGGGCCTTCTTGGTAGATGAGAATCATTTCCTTAGAGGCCAGAAAATCTGAGTACTTGGCCCTGCTTTAATTAGAATTATAAAAGTTTGAGAAAGATTAGCATTAATTCTTCTTTAACCATTTGGTAGAATTCCCTAGTGAAGCCATTTGTCCTTGGGGTTTTCTTTGTTGAGAGGTGCTAAATTTTGAATATTTGTGTGCCCCCAAATTTATAGGTTGAAATTCTAAACTCCAAGATGACAGTATATTAGGAAGTGGGGTTTTGGGGGAGGTGATTAGGTCACGAGGGAGAAGACCTTATGAATGGGATTACTGCCTCTATTAAATAGGCCCAAGGAAGCTCATTTACCTTATACCATGTGAGGACACAGCAAGAAGGCATCATTACTGTGAAACAGTAAGTAGGCCCTCACTAGAAACCTAGTTTGCTGATGCCTTGAACTTGGACTTCCCAGCCTCCAGAACTATGAGAAATCAGACCTATGGGAAATACATTTGTGTTATGTATAAGCCACTCAGTTTATGGCTTTTTTTTTTTTTTTTTGAGATGAAGTTTTGCTCTTGTCACCCAGGCTGGAGTGCAATGGCACGATCTTGGCTCACTGCAACCTCTTCTACCCAGATTCAAGTGATTCTCTTGCCTCAGCCTCCCCAGTAGCTGGGATTACAGGCACCTGCCACCACTCCCAGTTGTTATTTTTTTTTTTTTTATTTTTAATAGAGATGGGGTTTCACCATGTTGGCCAAGCTGGTCTCGAACTCCTGACCTCAGGTGATTCACCTGCCTCGTCCTCCCAAAGTGCTAGGATTACCAGTGTGAGACACTGTGCCCAGCCCTATGGCATTTTTATAGCAGCTGGAATAGAATGACATAGAACATTTTTGATTACTGATTCAGCTTCTTGACTCTTTAGTGACTTGCAGATTTTCTACTGCCTTATTATTCGGTCTTGATAGGTTATATGTATCTGGACATTTATTATCCATTTCTTCTAGGTTATCCAGTTTATTGGAGTATAATTATTCACAGTATTCTTTTCTGATCGTTTATATTTCTCTGGCATCAGCATCATGTGCCTCCTCTCTCATTTCTGATTTTCTTAATTTTGTCCTCCACTTTTTTTTCTTTTGTCTAGATAAAGTTTTGCTAGTTTTATCTTAACAAAATACACTTCTTGGTTTTGTTGAATTTTCTATTGTTTTGTTAGTCTCTGTTTTACTTATTTCTACTCTAATCTTTATTATTTCCTTCCTTTTGCTAATGTTGTTTGTTTTCTACATATTTTTAGATCTTTGAGACTTAAAGTTAGGTTGTTTGAGTTGTTTTATAATTTAGGCATTTATCACTATAAACTTTTTTCTTAGTACTGCTTTTACAGCATCTCATAAGTTTTGGCATATTGTGGGTTTTTATCTTTATTTTCCTCAAAATATTTTCTGAATTCCCTTTTGATTTATTTTTTTCTCTCTGTCTGTTTGGGGATGTGTTTTGATGTTTATGAATTTCCAACTTACCTTCTGTTAGTGATTTCTAGTTTTATATAATTGTAGTCAGATACTTGATATGATTTCAGTTTTCTTAAATTTGTTAACGTTTCTTTTATAGCCTAATAGGTGATCAATCATGGAGAATGTTTCACGTGCACTTGTAGGTAGCAAGGTTCTAAAGCAGGTTGGCTACTCAACCCCTGCACATACGCTAAGCAAAGATCAGGCCTCTATTTGGGAATGAGTGAGACTGGGAAATCTGGGACAATTGACTCAAAAGTTTAAAAACCCATATCACTCTGAATGTTCAGGCCTTGTAGAGGTGGTTTATTGTTTGAGGCAAGCATTATCTCCTTGTTGCAGATGATGAAAGGTCTCTGTTTTGAAAGCCAAACCTACTTTTCTCAAGATCTACACCCATAGGCTATTAAGTAGAAAAAAAATTACAGTATAACCCAGTTGAAGAATTTCTGAGTATATTAAAAGAGGAAATAAGTAATTGCTCAAAGAAGCTGCAAAATCTAACCAAGCTGTACAGGAGTAAAGAAAGTACTATTTGATCAAGAAGTAACATGATATATGGAAGCACTTGTGGATATGTGAGTATTCTTCCTCAGCATGGGATTTAACCTGAAAAAACTTTAGAGATGTTGTTAACACAATGTCAGCTTAGTTATTGGAAGTTTAGAGAAAGTAATGAACTCTTAAGTGAAGCAGGAATGTCATAATTTCCATGTCAGATTCTGAGAAAGGAAATAAATGTCTCAAATATATTGGCATGCTAGAATGGCTGCTATACTAGATAAAGCCAGAAAACTAACCTGCAGTTTGTGTTCTGTATTAGAGCTGTGAGGACATGCTATTTACCAAAGCAATAAGGAATGCACTGGTAAGAGGGACACCAGCATCACTGAGAAACTTACTATTGGCTGTCATCTACAAGCCAAAGTTGATGGTGGTAGATGCTGCTATAGAGCTGGGTTTTCCAATAGTAAAGTAGTATATGATATCTCAAGTGGTAGAATCTAGGTGGGAGTACTTAACTTTCAGAAGCAAAAATAACATTATTATCATAATAAATGGTAAAAATCAAAGTGACACTCAGCAGCACATTACCCAAAGAGAGCTAAGGGGATGGTTAAAGTAATGTAACATCTCTATGGTCAAGGTAGATGGGAAGCTGACAAGAGCATTGCTCAATGTTATCAATCAAAAGAAATGAAAAAATTGATGATGAAGAGGCTGAGGATAATCACTTTAAAAAAGTCTTGTTTTCAAGCTGAAAAATTTAAAGAGCTGGGAAACTCTGACTGCTGTAGACACTGCAAGAAGAGGAATTCTGTAACACCACAATTTGCATGGTGACGTTTTCTCCATTACTTCCTCAAAACTACAGCCCTATATTTAGTTAATCATTCACCTGTGAATGGAGCACACCCAGATATTTCAAGGATTATTAGACACAAGATCCAATTTAACATCGATACCCATAGACTCAAAGTGATTTCCTGTCCTATATTATAAATGAGAAAACACGGGGACAAGGTACATAATGAGGACTTGGCCCAGTTACAACTCACAGCGAGTTTATGTGGCACAGTAACTCAAAATGTATAACTAGAATGGACATATTGGTAATTATTATAAACGCCACATTGTATCTTTGCCCTAGGAGGAAAGAGTTATTACATGGGGGATTGCCAAGAAAAATCTTTTGCCACAGAAACCCTAGCCAAAATTAACCATCAAATCCAACTTGTATTTTGTAGAAAATAACTCTCCATGAAATTCTCTTTCTTTATGCTCATGCTTTAGCACCCCATTTGTTCAGCTTCATTTACCTTGTATAAAACAGAAAATGTCTCCCTGCCCTCCTAGAGAAGTTTTGCTTACATTGCTGGGTAGTAAGGATAAGGTAGAGAGAGCTCTGGGAGGGAGGATATAAATTTTGTTGAAGTCTTAACATCTAGTATCTCAGAATGTGACTGTATTTGGAGACAGGATTTTAAAAAGATGGCCAAACTAAAATGCAGCCATTACGGTGGGCCCTAATTTAGTCTGACTGGCGTTCTTATCAAAAGAGGAAATCAAGAGACACAGGCAGACACCACAGACACGTGTGCACATGTGAAGAGGTAGCAGGATGGCATCCATCTGCAAGGCAAGGCAAGGAGAGAAAATTCAGAAGAAACCAAACCTGCAGGCACCTTAATATTGGACTTCTAGCCTCTAGAACTGTGAGAAAGTAGATTTCTATTGTTTAAGCCAAGCAGTCTGATATTTTATTGTGGCAGCGCTAGCAAACTAATACAGAGGGTTTACATGGGCTCCGGATTGACCAAGGTTGATTTCACTTCTACTGCTCGTAATTTAACATCTTGTCTAGTGAGATCCATTAGCTACTTGATTGTATGCAGATTACATTGGATCTCTTCCACCCTCAACAGCACAAGGATTCATCTGGACTAGAACTTACATTTATTCCAATAACACAGCCTTTTTGGCCCACCAGACCTTAGCCAGCACTGTTAACCACTGGCTTATGAAGGATTTGATTCACTGACATAGAATCTCTCATAACACTCCCCAATAGACAAAAACCCTTAACATATAAAAGACCAGATGGTCTATTTTATAGCCAAGAATGTGCAGCAATCCACACATGATTACATATACTGGTTCAAGCACATTCAGCACCATTCAAAATAACCTCATAAAATGATGTTTTGAAGGTGCAACTGAGTTGCCCTCTTTTGTCATACAAGGATAGAATGCCATCCTCCAGGACACAGACTATGCCTTTAATTAATGATCCTGATATGATGCTGTTTCTCTAGGAAACAAGAACCAAGGAATGGAGTAAGAGTGTCTCTTATTCTCAGTGATCCATCTTGGAAAATTTGTAGTTTATGACACTAAAACACTGACCTCTGCAGATTTAGATATTCCAGTCCCAGATAAAGAATACTTCTACCAGGCAAATCAAGTACCCCACTAAACTTTGAGCTGCCGTTTGATCACTTCAAGCAAGGAAAAAAGTTATCACCTGTATTAGTGTATTAGTCAGGGTTCTCCAGAGAAACAAAACCAATAGGATAAACATGATATCTAGAGATAGATAGATAGGTAGATAGGGATAAATACATAGATGATAAATAGATGATAGATATAGAATAGATAGATAGATAAAAGGGGATTTATAATGGGAATTGGCTCATGAAATAAGGCCGAGAAGTCCCACTATATGCTGTTTGGAAAGCTGGAGATCCAGGAAAGCCAGTGGTGTAATTCAGTCTCAGTCAAAGGGCTTGAGAATCAGAATATTAAATGGTGTAACTCTCAGTCCAAGGCTGAATGCCTGAGAAAGGAGTTGTGAGCGGGGTGCTAGTATAAGTCCCAGAGTCTGAAGTCCTGAGAACCTGAAGCTCTGTTGTCTAAAGAAAGGAGTAGATGAATGCCCCAGTTCCAGGAAAGATAAGAAATTTGTGCTTTCTCTGCCTTTTTGTTATTTTTGAGCTGTTAATTGATTAGATGATACCTGCCCATGAAAGTGCATTTTCTTACACAGTCTACTGATTAAAATGCTAATCTCTTCCAGAAACATCCTCACAGATACACTCAGAAATTATGTATCACCAACTATCTGGATATCCCTTAACCCAATCAGATTAACACATGAATTTAACCATCACACCATTCCAGCAGGTAGGCTGTTATTTTACAATAGGGAAAAATTTGGCATACAGGGGATGCCCTTGTATTCCTCTTATAATTCCTTTTCCTTACCACTCAGGAGTCCCTTTCCAGACATTTCCTTCAGGAGATGTAAACTGCTTTACTCAAACTCACACTCCTATTTCAAAGGCTGCCTCCATCTAAAGACTAGTGCATATAGAATATGAAGGCCTGGAAGAACGATTTCTTCAGGGAAGGATAACCATGAAAGGCCATACCAGATCTAGAACTCCATATGCTATTAGCTGAGATCTTCGTTGCAATACTTCACAGTTCCACTTCTTTCTCTCCTTAATCCTCCCTGTCTGGTTTCTCCAATGTTGTTAAGGAGAGTGCTTCCTCATAAACTTTCTTCATGTAAAGCTCAGTCTCTGGATGTTCTCTGAGGAACCTGACTTAAGATAGGTAATTGAATGTGAAAGCCATGGAATATCTGATCAGAATAATAAACAGTGTTTGTTTGTTTATTTATTTTTGAGACAGAGTCTCACTCTGTTGCCCAGGCTGGAGTGCAGTGGTGCGATCTTGGCTCACTGCAACCTCTGCCTTCCGGGTTCAAGCGGTTCTCCTGCCTCAGCCTCCTGAGTAGCTGGGATTACAGGCACACGCCACCATGGCTGACTCATTTTCGTGTTTTTAGTAGAGATGGGGTTTCAACGTGTTAGTCAGGCTGGTCTCGAACTACTGACTTCGTGATCTGCCCACCTCGGTTTCTCAATGTGATGGGATTACAGGCGTGAGCCACTGCACCCAGCATAAACAGTGTTCATTAAGGAACTCTGATGTATGTTCTCTATTTTGCTTACTACTAATGATGACCTATATCAGAGACTTCTGTTTTGAAGTACTTAATGTTTTCTGAATTAGCCATTAGTATGACAAGTACTGACACAGAATCCACTGCTTCTCTGAGCAAACTACCAATCCTTTCATAGCATCAGCCCACAGAAGTGTAAAACTGACAAAACATCTTTTCAAATGAATTTGCCGAGGCTTCAGACAAAAGACAGAGGTAGACAGAATATGGTTCACACAGGAGAGAAATAGATTTTCTGCTTTGACTGCTTGTAGAGAACATGAGATGATAAATGAGCTATGACAACAGGATCTGTTACTTTCAGGGAAAATATCTCTGTGTCTTATTTATCTGTTTATCAAAATATTGAAAATATTTGAAGAGGATTCAAGAATCTACTTATAACAATACTTATGTCTTCTCCATCTTACCTATAGTTCAAAATTAAAAGATATATGATATGATACAGATTATCATGGCTATATTTTTAGTGTTTTATAATAGACATTACTTTATCCTTCATTCTTCATACATTTATATACATTCCTTATATGATTACTGATTTCTCATTTTTATTTTTCCATTTTTATTTATCTTCATGTTAATTACTTCACAAGTATATTTTGTTGTTTGTAATTATAAAGTTCACAATCTCCATGGTCTAGTTCACAGAATCAATCTAAACCTTTTAGCAAAAAAGAAAAGAAAATTTATAATTGAGCCCTGGCATTTCATTTAACACTTATGAATTGGTGGTCTGAACATTTCCTCATAACTTCATACATCTACACAGTAATAAGGTTCTAGGATTTTGCTCACTCAAACCATACCCTTGAGATTTTTCTTCACTGGCCCTAAATTCATACCTTCTTTTTAGGTACAACTTCTCTCCAAGACCTTACTTACATATCTCAATTTCATACTTCATAAAATATAAAATAAATCCTCTTCTCAGCTTCTTTGTACCAACGTGTTTACATTGTACATTTTTACTCTCTTCAGTATTTTATTTTTTTAAAATACAAAAGAAAAAATAAGGCAGATATTGAAAAGCATATGTATAAATTCTTTATATTTTCCTTTAGAATTTTGATCACTTCTAGTTTTTAACACCTTCTCATCCAAACATTTGAGACCTGTAGCATTTAATTTGCTTATTTGTTTTAAAATGTAATTTTTAATTAAATCAAAACTAATTTTTGTTAATTTTTTTGCTCAAATTTCAAGCCAATATTTCTGCTATTTAATAAAGATCGCCTTTCATCCCTATTAATTTTTTATTTCTCCTTTATTATGTTATTATATTTTCTAAATCTGTTTTGCCCTGATCTGATGACTATACGTAATATGTATGAAGACATCACTATGTACCCCATGAATATGTACTTATTATATGTCAATTAAAAACTAAATTAAAAAATAAAATATGTTTTGGTGAGTTTACTTGTTCAGCACCTCTGTTTTGTGTATATTATCAAGGGTTTCAATAAAATCATTAGTTTGAAACCCAAATCACCATGGGGCTGACACTTGAGTAAACTTGAATAGCTAGTTGATATAACTAAATTTTCTATTTTGAAAAATGTTATAATAGTTATATTTAAATCTTACTGTGAGAATGAACTGTACATCTATCTTATGTCCACTATCAAAATCAAGGAGTGATAATCTCTTACCATTCATCCATTCATGAATCTGCTTAATAGAATATAAATTTGTTTGGTGCCTTTTCAGTTTCAGATACTCTGAGAATTGAGAATATGTTAGCAAAAGCATTTTTTAAAGAAACTGCCCTGCTTCCTAAGATGTCAGATTGTTTTTGCAGGGAAGAACAAACAAATACAATACTGCTTGATAACTGCTAAGACGGGCATATATGTATTTGTTAAAGAAAAGGTGTACAAAGAATGTAATTTGTGTGTCTCCAAGAGGGTGTGTTCTAAAACAGCTGAGGATTGCATTAAGTCATGTACAGTCTAACTAGATTACACACTATTTTAGGGGGCCTCATTCTACGGTACACTGCCAACACTCTGATAGTAAATTCTAGGTAAAGTAGTGTGAAAAAAAGTTGATATTATTTTTACAAAAATCCTTATTTTTGCGTGTTTTTCAATTTTAAACTTATACTTCACAATTGTACTTTGGTGTGGCTACTGACAGTGTCTTTCCTTAATAAATCCTTAGACTGCATTTTTTTTTGGACATTGTGTTAAAAATGTAAGCTAGATACAGCCAGAATGGCCAATGTCCTGTCAAGTTTTGACAGTTTGGTAGGAAATGGTAAAAAAATTATTTTTCAAAGATGTCTTTGTTGTCTTTCTCTGTTGTGTTTTCTATTTGCATTCACTGACAGTTGTTTCAGGTTAAGATTAATATCCAGCATGGAGTTTTATTGGAATTGTATTGATCTCTAAATAATTTACCATGAGATGACATCTTTATAATATTCAATCTTCTCATTCTAAAAATCTCTTTATCTCACTTTTTATTCAAGACTTTTACATTTGTAAGGAAAGATTCGTAGGTTGATTATTCAAGTATTATATATTTTATATTACAGTCTTTTCCAATATTTATGGGTTTTATTGTCATTATCATGGATAGGATCTGTTTCATCAAAATCCACATGCTGATGGCTGCTGCTTGTATATAGCAGTGTCACAAAAGGCTGAATTATCAGAGCAGACTCAACATGAATCATTGATCTTACCCAAAACAAACTTTACTAACGAATAATGAAGAATGCCAGTAAAAAGAAAGCACAGATATATTATAATCTGTTTCTGGAAGACTCTGAATTGTCAGATGCAGCCTCCAAAATACTCTTTCTCTGTATTGGTATACATTTCGATTTTGGAGTTCCTAAATTAAATAAGCAGGAGTCCATGAGCCTGAAGCTGTCTCAGTACTTTAAGTTCCTCTGTATCAAACTGAAACCTAAGTTAATACATAAATGAACTAAAACCTAATGTAGGAGTATATTTTTGTAACAGCTGACTTTCAGCCAGTTGAAAACAGTTGAGCATCCAACTTATCAGACCATGCCCAAAGAAGGCAAATGCCTCATCACATCGTGCTCGAACAAGGCAAATGTCTATCTGTAGCCAATTAAATGATACCTCTATTTGCTTCCCTGTGAGACCTGTTAAAGCTCCAGGCTCACATGGCTGGGTCGACCCCTCTGAACCACTTCTGTTTCTGAGTGCTGCCTGTTTCATAAACCATTCTTTGCTCAAATAAACTCTGTTACATTTAATTTGTCAAAGTTGTTCTTTATAACATAATCAATGACATAACTGTCTGAGGATAAGATAGATTAGAGGATATATTAACATTGGGGTTTCTTAGTTGACACACTGAATTTCCAAACAGCTGTATCACATGAATCTACATTCCAGGTTTATTTACAATGAACAACCAAAATCAATTAAATATGTTCTATTAAAAAATATACAGACACTCCATCAAGTATCTCATTATTATTATATCACATCCACATGTTTACAAAGTGGTCTAGTGTAGCTATTTTCTTAATAAAATAGAATCATTAATAACTACATAGTTTCACCATTCAGGAAACAATGTAACAAGTATCCATATAAACAGGAGAAGTAAGGTAGCCTTAGCTCTGATTTCAACATTTTATTTTTTAAAAACAAATATGACAATATTTTAATATCTGTTAAATTTGAGTGTTGACTAAATAATTACCTGTTATATTATTTTTGAAGGGTTTTAAATAACTAAAAATATTTTATCAGTATTAATAGTATTAACAACTAAAACCGTTTTATTTGGTATCTTTTATGTTTTGTCTTCTTTTAACACATCCTATACCCTACACAATCAATACCAAGTGAGTTTAGCAAAAATATAACAAATCTTAATGGCAATCATTCCATATAAAAATAAGTAACATCATTCTAATGAGGTATCCTCAACTTCCATACATATTGGGAAAAAATGAATACTGTATTGGGTCAATTAGTTCAGTAAAAAGAATAGCCCCCAATTACAAGTGATGATAGAAATAATATTTACAAAACATATATTTATTTCAACTCTATTTTTTATCAGATATGGAAAATAAAAGTCTAGAAACTTAAAAAGGTTGAACCAGAATTACTATGTTCTTTTTAGTTCAACATAGTTAATACTGCAGAGTTGAAGTATGAGGCAAGCCCTAGTTTGTTCTTTTGCTGCTTAGTTTCTCATTCAATGTTTATTATTTATTTCATAATTTATATTTTAAAATAATGCATATATCCATATGAGATTGCTTGTCTGTTTTGTGTTGTTTTTTGTTTTGTTTTTTTTATAAATCAAGACAAGCCTGTTATATTTACTGTTTTTGAGAAGCCTTTGTATTTGTATGTTCTAAAAGTAATATTTCCATTTTCTATGTATTCTCTAAGTAATATTTCACTTTTCTATGTGCTGCTTTTTAATTAGTCTCTTTTTCTGTTTTGTATTTTTCTGCAGTTTCAACACAATATATCTAGGTTTTTATTTAGTTTTATTCATCCTTTGGAGATTCACTCATCATTATAAATTTATATTGTTTAAATAAAAAATTATCACCATTTAATCTTTATTTTTAGGTCTCTATATTTTATGCTATTATATCTTTCTGGAAGGCTTGCACATATATGCTTAATGTTTTCATTACGTTCTGATTATTTTCTTAACATCACCTTCATGCTTTCCATTAATTATATTTTTATCTCATTAATGCAAGCCAATCTTTCAGTTAAATTCCTTCTTAAGCTAATTTCCATTGACATTTTATTAATATTATTTTATGATAGACTTTATTTTTATGTGATTTTAGATTTACATAAAAGTTAGGTAAAAAGTATTGAGATTCCCTTAAATACCTTCCCTTGGCCCACAGTTTCTTCTATTATTAACATCTTATTAGCATTTTTAATTTCAATAAAAATTTGTTTTCATTACTAGGATTCTATTTTAATCCTACTTAAATATCTTTGTTTTTTGTTTTTACTATTTTGTTCTCTTGTTTTTGCTGCATAATTTAAATCACTTTTTTTTAATTTTCATTTTGCTTTTCCTTTTATATGGTCATTTTATAAGGGTTTAATTTTTGTGTATTTATCATTCCATGATGGTGTATTGTTTCCACTTAGACAATGTTTAACAAGAGTTCTGTTTTAGGTCTGTTCATATTTTTGGACACTCTTTAAAATCCATTTAGTGAAAGGAACTTAGAAAAGCCCACAACAATACATATCATCAGCCTGGTACAAATTTTTAAATTAATTGCTTGCTTCAGGATCCCAGAACCAAGAAACTGGTACATCTTGGAGCAGCAACATTTATATAAAGTTAGGGTCACTGTTATTGACATCTCAGTACTATTTTTCCCCAAAGCAATACTTGTGTTCCTACATGCCGTTGTAGAATCTTGCTACTCCTTCACTAAGATGTGGGTTTTATATCTCCTCTCCTTTAATCTGGGTGGAGTTTTGCGACTTTTTTTTTTTCTTTTTTTTCAGACAGGTTCTCACTCTGTCACTCAGACTGGAGTGCAGTGGCATGAACATGACTCACTGCAGCCTCTACCTCTCCAGGCAAAAGTGATTCCTCAGACCTCAGCCTCCCAAGTAGCTGGAACTGCAGGGGGATGCTACAACACGTGCCTAATTTTTGTATTATTTGTAAAGACGGTGTCTCACTATCTTTCCCAGGCTGGTCTCAAACTCTAGGCACAAGCGATCCACCCACCTCAGTCTCCAAAAGTGCTGGGATTAGAGGCATGAGCCACCACACCCGGGGTGGCTATCTCAGTAAATAGAATATGGTAGATGTGGCACTTTATAATATTTGAGTATTGATTATAATGGAAAAACAATAAACTCTGTTACATTCAATTTGTCAAAGCTTCCACCTGGCTTCTCTTAATGTACCTCATGCCTTGAAAGCTCAAAGCCAACACCTGAGAAGTCCAGTTATCCTGAATACGCCCAGCAGGAAAGATTAGGTGGAAAGACGATAGAGAGGCAATGAAAGACATCAAAGGACACACAGCTATTCCAGCCCCCAAGCTGGTCTTGTCTCTCTTGTCCAGGTATCACATATGTGATATCAAATAATCAAGAAAGAGCCAACATTGCAATTTATTTAATTTTCAGTATTTAGTAGGGACTGTAAGATGCTGGCCAAAAATTTCACAGGAAGGTCTAAGAAGTTTGAAAACTATAGTGGACCTTAACAAACCTCCATATATCTCTGTTAGTCTGGGAAACTGTGCAGATGTAGAAGGACACATGTAAGTTCATGAGTCACCAAAGAAAACACTCTGTCTATAGTTTTCCGCTGAACACGAAAGTTTATATACAGAGACAGTGAAAGACAAGAGAAAATTTTAAGTTACCAAATTGTGAATAAACCACTGTCCTTCAAGAAATATAGTAACAGAGGGAAGAACCCTTACTGGCTCAAGGTAATCACAACTTCTGGGCAATCCTGGCTGATGACTAAGCTATCCTCACCTAGGAATGGTAGCTAGAAAGAGTCTTAGTTAAAAAACAAACAAATAATAAAAAATATTTAAAACTAAGTGTATACCTATAAAATTACTAGTAGATAACTTAGGAGAAATTATAGATGACCATGGGTTTGGTGATGACTTTTTAAGATACATCAATGGTATAATCTATGAAAGAAATAATTCATAAGCTGGATTTTATTAAAATTATAATTTTCTTGTCTATAAAAGGCACTGTCAAAAGAATTTTTTAAAAAAAGACCATGATAATATTTGCACAAAACATACCTGATAAAAGACTTTCATTCAAAATATACAAAGAACCCTTAAAACTCAACACTAAGATAACAAAAAATGCAATTTATTTATACTTTTTCATTTTTAAAAAATTTATTTCAATAGCTTTTGGGATACAAGTCATTTTTGTGACATGGATGAATTTTATAGTGGTGAATTCTGAGATTTTTTTGTGCACCTATCACTCAAGTAGTGTTCGCTGTGCCTAATGTGTAGTTTCTTGTCCCTCGCCCCTCTCTCAACCTTCCCCTTGGGAGTCTGTAAAGCTTATTATATCACTTTGGATATCTTTGTCTACTCATAGCTTAGCTCCCAGTTACAAGTGAGAAGATAAGGTTTTTGATATCCCATTCCTGTGTTATTTCACTTAGAACAATGGCCTCCTGCTTTATTCAAGTTGCTGCAAAATACATTATTTCATTCCTTTTAATGGCTGAATAGTATTCCATGGTGTGTATATGTGTGTGTGTATCTATATGTAGAGATAGATATATATATATAGATAGATAGATATATAGAGATATATAGAGAGAGATATATAGATATATAGAGAGAGATATATAGATATATATAGAGATATAGAGATATATAGAGATATATAGAGATATATAGATATACAGAGAGAGATATATAGATATATATAGAGACACAGAGATATATAGAGATATATATATATAGATATATAGAGAGAGCTATATATAGATATATAGAGATATAGAGATATTTATATAGAGATATACACATACAAAATTTTCTTTATCCTCTCATTAATCGATGGATGCTAAGCTTGGTTCCACACCTTTGCAATTATAAATTGTGCTGCTATAAAAATATGTGTGCAAGTTTTTTTATATATATATATAAAGACTTTTCTTTTCTTTTGCATAGATACCCAGGAGTGGGATTGCTGGATTGAATGGTAATCTACTTTTAGCCTGTTAAGCAATCTCCATACTGTTTTCCATAGAAGCTGTACTGATTTACATTCACCCCCAGCAGTGTATAAGTGTTCTCTTTTCCCCACATCTGCACCAACATCTATTGTTTCTTGACTTGTTAATAATGGTCATTCTTGGAGGAATATGGTGTTATTTCATTGTGGTTTTAATTAGAAGTTCCCTGATGATTAATGATGCTGAGCATTTTTTTCCTATATTTGTTGGCCATTTGTATATCTTCTCTTAAGAAATGTCTATTTGTGTTCTTTGCTGACTTTTTAATGGGATTATTTGGGCTTTTAATTGCTGGTTTGTTTGAGTTCCTTGTAGATTCTGGATACTAGTCCTTTGTCAGATATATAGGTGGCAAATAGTTTCCCCATTCTGCAAATTGTCTGTTTATTCTGCTGATTATTTCTTTTCCTGTGCACAAGCTTTTATGTTTAATTAGGTCCCATTTATTAAATTCTTTGCCTAAGCCAATGTCTAGAAGAGGTTTTCCAACACTGTCTTCTAGAATTTTTAAAGTTTTAGGACTTATATATAAGTCTTTGATCCATCTTGAGTTGACTTTGTATGAGATGAGAAATAAGGATCCAGTTTCATTCTTCTACATGTGGCTTGCCAGTTTTCCCAGCACCATTTATTAAATAGAGTGTCCATTCCCCAATTTATGTTTTTGTATGCTTTGTCAGAGATTAACTGGCTGTACATATTTGGCTTTATTTCTGGGCTCTCTGTTCTGTTCCACTTGTGCATGTGCCTACTTTTATACCAGTACATTGCTATTTTGGTAAATATAACCTTAAAGTATCATTTAAAGTCCAGTAATGTGATGCCTCCAGGTTTGTTCTTTTTGCTTACAATTGCTTTGGCTATGCAAGCTCTTTTTTGGTTCCAGATAATTTTAGGATTTTTTTTCTAGTTTTGTGAAAAATTATGTTATTTGATGGGAGCTGCATTGAATCTGTAGATTTCTTTGGGTGTAATGGCCATTTACACAACACTGATTCTACCCATCCATGAGCATGAGATGTATTTCCATTTGTTCGTGTCATCTATGATTTATTTCAGCAGTGCTTTATAGTTCTCCCTGTAGAGACCTTCACCTCCTTGGTTAAGTAAATTCCTAAGTATTTTATTCTTTTTGTGGCTATTGTGAATGAGAATGAGTTACTGATTTGATTCTCAATTGGTCATTGTTGGGGAATAGAAGTACTGATTTGTGTACATTAATTTTCTAACCTGAGACTTAATTCATTTAACAAAGCTAGGAGTTTTCTGGAGGAATCATTAGGATTTTCAGGGTATACAATCATATCATCTGCAAACAACAATAGTCTGACTTCCCCTTTTCCAACTTGGATGCCTTTATTTCTTTCACGTGCCTAATTGCTCTGGCTAGGACTTCTAGAACTATGTTGAATTGGAGTGGTGAAAGTGGGCATCTTTGTTTTGTTCCTGTTACCTGGGAGAATACTTTCAATTTTTCCCCATTCAGTATGATATTGGCTGTGGGTTTATCATACATGGCTTTTATTATTTTGAGGTAGGTCCTTTCTATGCCTAGTTTGTTGAGAATTTTTATCATGAAGGGATGCTTGATTTTGTCAAATGCTTCTTTTGGCATCTATTGAGATGATCATATGGTTTTTGCTTTTAATTCTGTTTATGTGATGTATTACATTTATTGACTTGCAGACATTAAACCATCCCTGCATCCCTGGAATAAAACCCATGTAATCACGGTGAATTATCTTTTTGACGTGCTGTTGGATTTGGTTAGCTAGTATGTTGTTGACGAGTTTTGCATCTATGTTCATCAGGGAAGTTGGTTTGTAGTTTTGTTTTTGTTTTTGTATCCTCTCCTGGTTTTGGTTTCAGGGTGATATTGGCTTCATAGAATGATTTAGAGAGGACTCCCTCTCTCAGTCTTTTGGAATAGTTTCAGTAGGATTGGTTCCAATTCTTCTTTGAATGACTGGTGGAATTCAGCTCTGAATCCACATGGTCCTGTGCTTTTTTTCATTGAATATTTTAAAATGCCTGATTCAATCTCACTGCTTGTTATCGGTCTGTTCAAAATTTCTATTTTTTTTCTGACTTAATCTAGGAGGGTTGTATGTTTCCAAGAATTTATCTGTTTCCTCTATGTTTTCTAGTTTTTGCACATAAAGGTGTTCATGGTAGTCTCAAATAATCTTTTATATTTCTGTGGTGTTGGTTGAAATCTCCCTAGTTTCTAGGCCATTTAATTTCAGTGATAATATTGAGAGGTAAGGTACTATTCTCTTCATTATGTTAATTGTTAACTAGATAGGCTTTTCCATTGTGTTATTGTTTTGTAGGCCTTAAGAGTTTTAAGCTTTCAATGGTTATACTTTGGGGCATATTAAGCTTTTGTTCAAGGCTTAGAATTCCTTTTATCATTTCTTGTAGTGCTGGTTTCATAGTGACAAGTTCCCTCAGCGTTTGTTTGTCTGAAAAAAAAATGACTTTATTTCTCTCTCAATTATGTAGCTCTTGGCTTGTGAAATTTCTGCTGAGAGTCTGCTGTTATTCTGATAGGTTTTCCTTTTTAGGTTACCTGATGCCTTTGTCTTATTGCTGTTAGAATGTTTTCCTCAACCATCTCTCAAATAAGTTTTCCAGGCTTATTATTTTCTCTCCTTGCTCAGGAACACCATTCTTAGGTTTAGCCATTTTACATAATCCCACATTTCTTGAAGACTTTGTTTATTTCTTTTGATTCTTTTTTTCTTTATTTTTGCATGATTGGGTTAATTAAAAAAAAAAAAAAAACGCTTGTCTTCAAGCTCTGAAATTATTTCTTCTATTTTTCGAGCCTATTATTAAAACTTTTCCACTGCATTTTGTAATTCCCTCTGTCTTTCCTTTCAATAAGTTCTGATTGTTTTTTCCTGATGATATCTATCTCTTTAGAAATTTCGTCATTCATATCCTGAACTACTCTTTTAATTTATAATGGTTTTCACCTTTCACTGGTGTCTGCTGGAGTAGCTTTATAATCAACCTCTGAATTCCTTATCTGGTATTTCAATTATTTTATCTTCATTTAGATTAATTGCTGGAGACCTAGTGTGATCTTTTGGAGGTGTTATAGAACCCTATTTTGTCATATTACTAGAGTTAATTTTCCTGCAGTGGTAGCTCCTGCACTCACAGCTGTAGCCCACTTTTTACTTACCTCCACCCCAGCACAGGCCAAGGGAGTTTGTCCCCACTTGTGGTTATAATGTAAGACCCAGTTGGGGACTTCTTTCAATCTGTGACCACTGCCTGAATTTTTTTGCTGTCCTCCAAAATGTCCCCTGTGAGGAACAGCAAGGAATGGCTGACCTCAGTCTGCCCTGGGATCTAGGAGTTCATGCAAGTATCTTCTTGCTGCTGCTTCTATTACTATATTCCACGAACTCCCCAAGTCAGTTCCTGCAGTGCATAGGGTTGAGGCTTTTCCCTGTGGCCTGGACTTTCAGGGTCCCCAGTAGGCGTGCATATGTTGGTGGTAGTCTTTCCCCTCCTCACATTCTGGGACTCTCAGCCCTACCCACCATGTAGCTTGCAGCTTCCTGCTTCCTTCAAAGTGTCTGTATATTCTTTCAGTTTTCCTGTTCAGTTCCTGCATAGCTTCTTGAAAAAAAACAAAAAAAAAAGTTCACGGTATTAATCTCTACACACTATTTTTTTCTTCCAAGTTGGAGAGGTATGCCAGCAATGCCTCTAATCTACCAACTTGGAAAAGAAAAAATTTAAAAGTGGGCCAGTGTCCTTAACAGACAGCTCACCAGAGAAAATATACAGATGATAAATAATCATTTGAACAGATGTTCATAGGTCATCAAGAAAATGGAAATTAGAACAATGAGATACCATTACATATAAGTTAGAATGACCAAAATCCAGAATACTGACAACACCAAATGGTGGTGAGGATTTAAAGCAGCAGAAACTTTCTCACTCATTGCTGAAGAGAAGGCAAAATGATATAGTCATGTTGGAAGACAGTTTGATGCTTCCTTACAAAGCTAAACATATTCTTATATGATTCAGCAAACCTGCTTTTTGGTGTTTACTCAAAGGATTTAAAACTTATGTCTACACAAAAACTTGCATAAAGATATTTGTAGCAGCTTTACAGAGTTGTAAAACTTGTTTACAATTTACTCATAATTGCAAAAACTTGTTGTTTAAAAAAATTATATAAATTTAAGGGGGCAAGTGCACTTTTGTTACATTAATATAGTGAATTTTGGTGAAGTCTGGACTTTCAGTGTAATTATCACCTAAATAATGTACATTGTACCACTCCCTCTTGCTCTCCCACAATTTTGATTTTCCAATTTTTATTATTCCACATTCTATGTCCATAGTTCTCACCTTATATTAGTTCCCATCAATAAGTGAGAACATGCAGTATTTGGCTTTCTGAATCAGAGTTGTTTCACTTACAATAATGGCCTCAGATTTCATCTATGTTGCTGCAAAAGATGTGATTTAATTATTTTCTATGACTGAATAGTATACCATTGCATATATATACCATATTCTTTTATCTAATTATCCATCAATGACCACATAGGTTAATTCTATCTTTACTATTGTGAATAGTACCACAATAAACATATGAGTACAGGAATCTTTCTTATATAATGATTTATCTTTCTTTGGGTAAATATCCAGTAGTGGTATTGCTGGATCAAGTAATGGTTCTACTTTTAGATCTTTGAGAAATCCCCATGCTATTTTCCATAGAGATTGTACTAATTTACATTCCCACCAACGGTGAGTGTTTAAGACTTCCCATTTTTCTGAATCCTGACCAATATCTTTTTGTTTTTGTTTGTTTGTTTGTTAACATTTCAATAATGGCTATTCTGACTGGTATGAGATGATATCTTACTGTTGTTTTAATTTGTATTTCTCTTATGATTAACGATGTTGAGCATTTTTCATATGCCTGTTGGCTATTTGCATAACTTCTTTTGAAAATTCTCTATTCATGTCATTTGCCCACTATTTAATGGGATTATTTTTTATTTGTTTGGGTTTGTGCTTGCTGTTGAATTGTTTAAGTTTCTTGTAAATTCTGGATATTTTTCCCCTGTCATACACATATTTTGCAGTTATTTTCTTTCATTCTGAAGATTTTCTGTTCACTCTGTTGATTATTTCTTCTGCTGTGAAGAAGGCTTAAACAACCAAGATGTCATTTGCTAGGTTAAAGGATGAATGAACCATTAAATAATGAATAACTTATTGTCCTGTAGTATGACAAAAGATGAATAACTAGGTTAAAAGAACAATACTGTTTCAGACAATGGACTAGTACTCAACATTAAAGGAAATAAGCTATCAAACCATGAAAAGACATGGAAGAAACCTAAATGCATATTACTAAGTGAAAGAAACCAACCTGAAAAGATTGCATACTGCATGATTCCAACAATACAACAGCCTGGAAAATGCAAAACTATGGAGACAGTAAAAAGATTAGTGTTTGCCAGGTAATGGGGAAGAGATGAATTAAAAGGCAAAGCATAGAGGATTTTCAGTGCAGTAATAATTATTCTGTATAGTCTTGTAATGGCAGACATATATCATTATACACTTGTTTAAACAAATGTATGTAACACACAATATACAACACCAAAATGATCTCTAATGTAAACTATGGTCTTTGTGTGATGACATGTCAGTGTAGGTTCATGAATTGTAACAAATGTATACTCTGGTGGGGGATGTTGTTAATGGGAGAGGCAATGCATGTATGGCGGCAGAGAATATATGGGAATTATCTGTACTTTCCGCTCAGTTTTGTTGGGAACTTAAAACTGCTCTAAAAATCAAGCAAATGTTTAAAATATGATAAACCCAAAAATACACGAGAAAAAAATCTGACAGAATGAATAAGAGAAATAATTAGTTCAATTAAAATATTAAGGTAATAGAAACCTCCATTTACAGCAGCATATAACTAGATAGAAAGTCAGAAATGACATAGAAGACTTAAACAAATCTATCAAGAAAGGTGACCTACTGACACTCATAGAACATTTCAACCAACAGCAAAATGGACACGCTTTTCACTTATACTTGAAACATTTTCCAGGTATATCATGCCGTAGGCTAAAATTTTAAAATAATTTAATTTATATAAACAATTGGGAATCAATTTAATATCTAAAGAACTAAATTAGGGATCAATAAGAAATGAAAGCAAGAGTAAATCTGTAAATATTTAGAAAAGTAAAATAAATGTCTAAATAATCCAAAAAAGAAATCACAAGTGAGATTAGAAGATATTACAGACTGAATGAAAATAAAAATAAAATATTAACATTTACAAGAGAAGCTAACATAGTACATAGAAAACATTTAAAAGTAAAAGTACATTTAGTGAAAAATTTAAAAGGCCTTGAATCTAAAACCTAAGCTTTCACTTTAAAAAATGAGAAAAAATGAACTAAATCTCAAAATTAGAACCAATAGTGCAATAAAGTCAACAAAACCAAACTTGATTTTTGAAAAGATCAACAAAATTGTTAAATTAGCTAGACTGACCAAGAAAAAAATAAAGACACAATTTACTAAAATCAGCAAAAAAAGTAATGTCACTACTGACCTCACAGAAATTTAAGATGATAAAGAAATATTATACACAACTTTATACAAAAAATTACAAAATCTAAATCAAAGCAAAAGAATTGAAAAGACAAAAATTGAGAATGACTCAAGAAAAAATAGAAAATTGAATTGGCTGATGACAAGTAAGGAAATTAAGATTGTAGTTTGATGCGTTCCAACAAAGAAAATTCCGGGCCCAAATTGCTTTATGGTTTGATTGTATCAGACATTTTAAGAAATATTATTATTCTTTTACAAACTATTCTGGAAAACCAAAGAAAAGGGAATACATACCCACTCATCTTATGAGACCAGTAATACCATCATGCCAAAGCTAGGGAAAGACATCACAAGAAAAGAGATAATAGACAATATCCATCATAAATATAAATATAAAAGTTATCAACAAAATAGTAGCAACCTAAGTTTACCAATACATAAAAATTATTATACATGTAAAGCAAGTGAGATTTATCCCAAGAATACATCACTTTCTTGCTATCTAAAATATATTAATGCAATAAACCATATTAATGAACAAAGACAAAATTAGCACGATTGTGTCAACTGATGTAACAAGAAAGCATCTGAAAAAACCCAACATCCATTTGTATTCAGATTCTCAGAAACTGTTAACAGAAAGAAGCTTCTTCAACTTGAATAAGGCTAATGTTAAATTTTTTTTTCTTTATTATTATTATTATTATTATTATACTTTAGGTTTTATGGTACATGTGCGCAATGTGCAGGTAAGTTACATATGTATATATGTGCCATGCTGGTGCGCTGCACCCACTAACTCGTCATCTAGCATTAATATCTCCCAATGCTATCACTCCCCCCTCCCCCGACCCCACAACAGTCCCCGAAGTGTGATGTTCCCCTTCCTGTGTCCATGTGTTCTCATTGTTCAATTCCCACCTATGAGTGAGAATATGCGGTGTTTGGTTTTTTGTTCTTGCGATAGTTTACTGAGAATGATGATTTCCAATTTCATCCATGTCCCTACAAAGGACATGAACTCATCATTTTTGATGGCTGCATAGTATTCCATGGTGTATATGTGCCACATTTTTTTAATCCAGTCTATCATTGTTGGACATTTGGGTTGGTTCCAAGTCTTTGCTATTGTGAATAATGCTGCAATAAACATACGTGTGCATGTGTCTTTATAGCAGCATGATTTATAGTCCTTTGGGTATATACCCAGTAATGGGATGGCTGGGTCGAATGGTATTTCTAGTTCTAGATCCCTGAGGAGTCGCCACACTGACTTCCACAAGGGTTGAACTAGTTTACAGTCCCACCAACAGTGTAAAAGTGTTCCTATTTCTCCACATCCCCTCCAGCACCTGTTGTTTCCTGACTTTTTAATGATTGCCATTCTAACTGGTGTGAGATGGTATCTCATTGTGGTTTTGATTTGCATTTCTCTGATGGCCAGTGATGGTGAGCATTTTTTCATGTGTTTTTTGGCTGCATAAATGTCTTCTTTTGAGAAGTGTCTGTTCATGTCCTTCGCCCACTTTTTGATGGGGTTGTTTGTTTTTTTCTTGTAAATTTGTTGGAGTTCACTGTAGATTCTGGATATTAGCCCTTTGTCAGATGAGTAGGTTGCGAAAATTTTCTCCCATTTTGTAGGTTGCCTGTTCACTCTGATGGTAGTTTCCTTTGCTGTGCAGAAGCTCTTTAGTTTAATTAGATCCCATTTGTCAATTTTGGCTTTTGTTGCCATTGCTTTTGGTGTTTTAGACATGAAGTCCTTGCCCATGCCTATGTCCTGAATGGTAATGCCTAGGTTTTCTTCTAGGGTTTTTATGGTTTTAGGTCTAACATTTAAGTCTTTAATCCATCTTGAATTGATTTTTGTATAAGGTGTAAGGAAGGGATCCAGTTTCAGCTTTCTACATATGGCTAGCCAGTTTTCCCAGCACCATTTATTAAATAGGGAATGTTAAATTTTAATTAATGATAAAAGACAGAAAATCTTTCAAAACTAGCAAGTGTAATAAACAAGAAAAATAATCATATCCACAGCTTTAGAACTGGAAAGAAATAAAAAAAATTGTATTTACCAATACCACTATTCCACACATTAAAAATTGCAACAAATACACAAGAAAACAACTACAATTAATAATTGAGTTCAACAAGAATATGGGATGAAAGATCAATATACAAAAATATACTTTTATTTTTATGTGCCAGTAAACAGAGAAAATTAGTTTAAAAAGCAATCATACAATAGCATAAGATAAATATTTAAGTATACATTCAACAAAGTGCAGTTTGTACATTGCGAACTATAACACATCGCTGAGAGATAGTAAAGATCTAATTAAAAGCAGACATATTCAATGTTTAAAGATGATCCAATGTTCATATAAACATTACTCTGAAATTATTTACAGATTTATGGGTGCAGCAAACCACCCACGTGCACATGGGTACACGTGTATACCTATGTAACAAACTCTCACGTTCTGCACATGTATCCCAAAGCTTAAAGAATAATAATAAAAAAAAATGAATCACAGGCCCAAACCTAAGTACTAAAGCTATAAATTTATTTAGAAGAAAACTTAAAGAATATTTTTTCTGATCTTAAGTTAGGCAAATATTTCTTAGGACACAAACATCACAGACCATAAAAGAAATATTAAATTGGTCTTCATTAAAATTATAAAAACTTGTACTTTAAAAGGAATCAATAAAATGGGAAAACGCAAGCCACACAGTAAGAGAAAATATTGACCAATCACGTATCTTATAAAGTAATTGCATCAAGAACATAAAAAGAATTCTTATAACTCAATGATAACAAGATGAGTAACTCAATTAAAACTAGGGTAAAGATTTGAATGTGTATTTCCCCAAAAGACATATCCAAATGTTTAATGAGCACATGTAATTAAGTTCAATTCATTAATCATGAGAAATACAATATTGCTAGTTAACAGGGAGATTACCGTAAGATACTACTTTGCAAATGCTAGAATCATAATAAAAAGACAATATCAAGTGTTGCAGAATACGTGGAGGAGCTAAAACCATCTGTTATGATCTGAATCTTGGTGTCACCCACAAAATTCATATTTTATGACCCAGTACCCAATGTAATAGTATTAACAGGTGGGGCCTTTAGAAAGTGATTAAGTCATGAGGTCTCCACCTTCATGATTATAATGAGTAGCCTAATAAAAGAGATTCAAGTGAGCCTCCTTGCCTTTTCCACCATGTGAGGATGTAGCAACAACATAACATATATGAAGTAGAAAGCAAGCCCTTAACGGGAATTAGATCTGCTTATGCCTTGATCTCAGACTTCTCAGTCTCCAAAGCTATAGGCAATAAACTTCTGTTGTTTTAAGTTACTCAGTCTAAGGTATTTTGTTATTGGAGCCCAAATGGACTAAGGCACTATCTTACATCGCTGATGACAATGTAAAAACAGTTAAGTATCATAACAAGATAAACATATATTTACCATGTTTCTTAGTAATTTAATCCTAGATATCTGCCCAACAGAGATGGAAAAATATGTCCACACCAAGAATTATACATTCATAATTATAGCATCATTATTCATAGTGTTGTTCCCAAACCAGAAAGAACTAAAATGTTCATCAGCTGGTAAACAGATAAATAAAATGTGATATAGTCAATGAATATACTACAGTTCAATTATTTTTATTTTGGTAAGAACATGAGATCTACTTTCTACAGCAAAATGTTAAGTGTAAAATATGGTATTGACAACTATTGGCACAATGCTGTACAGCAAATCCGTAGAACTTATTCATCTTGCATAATTAAAAATTTCTACCTATGAAACAGGAACTTCCCATATTTCTCGCTGCCTAGAGTCCAGAAACAACCATTCTATTTCCTACTTATATGACTTTGACTATTTCAGTATCTCCTAAAAGTGTAATCATGCAATATTTATCTTTCTGTGACTGGTGTATTTAACTTAGCATAATGTCTTTCAGGTTTCTTCTTGTTGTCAAATATGATAGAATTTTCCTCTTTTGTAGGGCTAAATAATATTTCATTGTATGCATGTATATGCCACATTTTTTTCTATCCATTCATATGTTTGTGAACACTAGAGTTGTTTCCACATCCTAGTTGTTGTGAGTAATGTTGCAATGAACTTGAGAGTGCAGATATTTCTTTCACACATTGATATAAATGTCTTAAGATATATACCCAGTACTTGGAAGTGGTGTTGTTGGATCATATGGTAGTTCAATTTCTAATGTTTTGAGGAAACTTCTATACTGTTTTCTGTAATCTCACTACCAATATGCATTCTCACTAACAATGTACTAGGGGTCCCTTTCTCCACATCCTCACCAACACTTATCTTTTGACTTTTTGGTAGTAGTCATCCTAACAAGTATCAGTTGACATCTCATTGTGGTTTAGGTTTGCATTTCACTGATAATTAGTGAACTGAGCATCTTTTCATATATATATTTTGGCAAGTTGTATTTTCTTCATTAAACAAATATGTATTTAAATCCTCTGTTCATTTTTAAAAATCAAGTTTTAGTATTCAGTTGTAGGACTTTCTTCTATATTTTGGATGTCAACTCTTATTAGATACATAATTTGCAAGTATATTCTCCCATTGCATAAAGTTTTAATTTTAATAAGTTTTTTTTTTTTTGCTATGCAGAGGTTTTTAATTTAATGTCCTACTTGTCTATTTTTGCTTTTGACGCCTGTGCTTTTGGTATTATATCCAAAAATTTATTGCCAGATCAATCTCATTAAGGTTTTTGTTTGTTTTCTTTCAGGATTTTTATAGTTTCAGGTCTTACATTTCAGTCTTCAATGTTTTCTTGTTGTTGATAATTTTTGTGTACGATATAAGGGTCAAATTCCATTATTTTACATGTGGATACCCAGTTTTCCTGATACCATTTGTTGCAGAGACTATCATTTCCCCATTTTATATTCTTGGCTTCCTTGTCAAAGATTATTTAATTGTACATGTGTGAGTTTATTTCTGTGTTCTCTATTATGTTCTAATAATCTTATTGTCTATTAATATGCCAATTCTAAAGAGTTATAATTATTGTAGCTTTGGAATATGTTTTGAAATCAGAAAGATTTGATCATCTTTGTTAATTTTGTTTTGACTATTCAGGGTCCTTTGCAGTTTCCTATGAATTTTAGCATAGTTTTTAAGTAGTAGTAGTGCTTTTTTAGTACTAAAATGTGGTACATTCAATAAAATTTTAATCAGTAGATTCCAGGTTTGCTTTTTATGAGCAATTTTAGGCAAGATACCCGTTAAAAAAGTAGTCCATAAGAAGACTCCCTGGCTAGCGAATAAATGTGTATTTCTGGAGCTCTGTTTTTAGTATATTTAGTAATAAATTAATCTAGGTCACCTTTCTTTGTTTGAAATGTTATATACCAGTAAAGAGAGAATAAAATATAAGGTTGGTATTAAATTTTTATGTCCCATCATATAAATTTATAATGTAAATTCAGAAAAAAATTTATTTTGTTTCTCCATAGCTTAATCAAGGGTTTATTCCATCTGGAAATCCATATCATCTAACACAATATCAACCCAGATAGTTGAATGATGACTACAAGTCATCTTTATCAGTCTGCATTTGCAGCTTTCAGAATCATGAATGGTCCTGTAAATTGGCACACGCATACAAACACTTCATTGCCTGTTAATGTAGTTAAGCCTTGAGGA
Source organism: Pongo pygmaeus (assembly GCF_028885625.2). Classification (NCBI taxonomy): domain Eukaryota; kingdom Metazoa; phylum Chordata; class Mammalia; order Primates; family Hominidae; genus Pongo; species Pongo pygmaeus. The sequence goes on along the minus strand of NC_072373.2, from coordinate 124,957,697 downwards.
TGTAACTACTAAGATGAGTATTATTTTATTATAAATTACTTTCTTTAATTTTGCTATTTTTCCCCTCTTAGGACATTATATCATTTTTGTTTTATAGTAATTTGGGGAGAAGTTTATATTATCTATTAATTCAATACAGAAAAATAAAGGAAGTATTTGAAATTCTTTATTATTTAAAAAGAGGTGCATTGTGCCTGATATGGATGAGAAATATTCATAATCTTTGTAAATCTTCTCTTTTACTATGTGCAGTTCCATCCCATCTCCCACCCCATCCTCTAGCCAGCTTTCTTGTATGTTTGTATATATTTATGCACCTTTAAATTAAAGGTACTCATCCTTCAAGTAACCACTTTGTGAAACATTTAGTAATTTAGTCCATCAGAAGTAGGTAATTTTTTATGTTTTCCTCAATTTATTAAATGCTTCTACTGCTGAATTTTTTTTTTACTGTTTTATACTAGTCGGTTGCCCATCTCCTATTGGAAACCCAAGAGTCTAGAGAACATGAATGAGACATTTAAATCTTACTTTTCCTTGAATGTATAATTTTTTTGGTCAAAGCACTTAGTGATAAGTGAATGTTTGTTAAATAAATGATATTTAATAAAGAAAAAACTGTTAATATAAATTTTCAGTTGTGCTTTTTCTACATTATAAAATACAAATATCTTTATTGGTGTATTAAAAAACCTTCAAATATATTGAAAATATATTTTGTTAAATTTAATCTAGGAAGTTATGATATGGCAACTTTATGCATAAAACCTGATCTTGGCTGGGCGCGGTGGCTCACGCCTGTAATCCCAACACTCTAGGAGGCTGAGGCAGGAGGATCACAAGGTCAGGAGTTCGAGACCAGCCTGGCAAATATGGTGAAACCCCATCTCTACTAAAAATACAACAGTTAGCCAGACATGGTGGCGCACACCTATAGTCCCAGCTACTCGGGAAGCTGAGGCAGAAGAATTGCTTGAACCCAGGAGGCAGAGGTTGCAATGAGCAGAGGTCGTGTCACTGCACTCCAGCCTGGGAAAGAGTGAGATTCCATCCAAAAAAAAAACCCTGATCTTAATCATTTAATCCTACCTTTAAATACCTTAATTCCATATTAGATATCCTATATCTTAGTTTCATCTTAGATATTCCATATCTTTGGTACCATAATAAAACTCTGGGTGCATAATTACATTCTATGTAAAACAATTATCAAATTAGTAAGAATATTTTTTCTCATATTCATTTGCTTTTACAAATGTAAGTGACATGCAATCACTTTAAGTGTATATGTATCATCTTTCACAAATGTCTATCATTTTCTAATCTGACATTCTCATTGATATTTTTATATTCCATAGTTTCATAAGTTTCAAAAATGAAGTGCTTATCTCATAAATTATAAATACATTAAATATTTCTTTTTAAACTATGCTTTATTCCTAAAACTGAGTCCTTGTATTTTAACATAAATAAGCCCTTAGTCTTCATAAATATGTAATAAATAATGTACAATGACAGCGTACACTGATAAAAATCTCACCTTTAACAACCCACATTTCCACTTAGAGAACTACTAAATTGTTAAGTGAGAAGTGATATAATTGATTTTAATATTGTTTCTGTCTTGTAATGTCAGCAACCTAACTTGCTTCAACCCAAGTGCATCTTAATCATTATATTCAAAGACAATTGCTCGACTCCCCCACCCTCAAAGCATTCTTGGCTTCCCTCCACTTTGTTTCTTTAACACTGTTAGTTATTTTCTAGATCCTCTTGGGTAAAAATCTGTAGTTAATATGCAGATCATCTCTCTTTGTAATCAGTACTTCTGAAAGGTTATTACCATTGTTCTCCAAGGACCCTACAAATCCTGAATCAGGAGGAAATACCATGCCAACCTAATTATTCTTTGCCCTCAGCCTCACTTCAATGACAAAATAATATACCATTCACTATCAGTGCAATCAGTGATAGTTCACTAATTTATTGTTTTGAGTTTTTACAATAGCACGTACACATAATATATACACCTATATATACTTTTGAAGACACACATTGATATGCAATATTTAAAATATTTATACTATATTAAGTTCTGCTAAATTGGTTAGCTATGCATGTTTCACAAAGAGATACTCTATTTCATTAGGCAGTCCTTCTGGGAAAGCCTGTTCATATATTTTTTCTCTAAAGAATTGCAAGCCTGATAGCTCTATAACATGTGCAAGATGCTCCATATTATTTAAAATACTGTCACAGGGAAGCACAACCCCTTCAAAATCCTCTGTGTCCTGCTCAAGTCATTAATTAGCTTATTTTTAAAGGAACATTAAAATCAGAAGGGAAGAGTAGAATGCACTGATGGGAAATTTCTAAACTCTTTTTAGAAATTTAGAGTTCCGTTTATAGTAATAGTCATTAAGTGCTATAAAAGCATAGCAATCTTACAAAAAGTGTTTCATAGGCTATTAAAGAGTTAAAGACTATAAAATAATAAGCAGAAGTTTGTCACATAAATTTGAGCCCAATATGTGGTGATACATAGGCTAAATCTAACCAAAGAAAAATAAAAAGTGTTTCTATATATAGATAAATTTGTAACATTCTCTGGTTCAGAAAACGCTTGATTCTATATTGTGGGTTATTTAATATGCTGTTTACTCCAATTTGCATAATAATGCTACATGGTGTTTTTTACTAGTATGTAATAGTTACAGGAAAAATGTTTAATATATCTTCTTAAACAAGTTGGTAGTATCCTTATGCTATATTTCACGTTTTATAAAAAAAAAAGCACGTTAATAAATCCTAAATGCTTTATACAGAGAAAAAACACACTTGAGAGGCAGAAAGGAAAATTACTGGTTAGAAAAGGTCAAGAAGCTAACTCAGTTCATAACAGAAATAGTGCAAGTAACCTGTTTTCTCACCATAGTTAAAGAAGACGAATCATATCATCGAGCTAGTGGGAAAAAGGGCACTGAAAACCCATCATACTTGGCATTAATGTTTTCCATGCTCTCAACAAGTATAAATCTTGCAGTCTGAAAAATAAAGCTTCAATTTTAAGTAAATAAATATTTAGTGTGAAGTTGACATTCTTTTTTTTGTCATTCAGCTTCTTATTACTTCACAAATAAAACAGGTTTTTAATCATTAAATGAAATTCTTGTATTATTTAAAATCATTTTTAATAAGAATGATATTTTAAATGACAAATTGGAATTTATTTTGGCTATAACAGTCTAATTAAGTTAGATTTTTATGAATTCTTTATTTTCAAATTGTTGTCTTTGCAAAAATGAATTCACTTAAAATTGAGCACTCACTTATTTCAACTTAGACCTCAAAAATAGCCATCCTATAGAGTGAATATATTAGCTTAGAGTTTATGTTTCTTTCTTGCTTTTCAACAATGTGTAAAACAGCTTTAATATAGGAGACAAGAGAATCTTGGTCGTTTTCATTCCTGTTAAAATTGGTGAAAGTCAGAGAATTTCACTGTAGGTTAATTCCCTTGCCTCCCTCCTCCTTCCCTTTTTTTCCATGTTTCTTTTAATTTCCTTTTTTTCCACCCCTCTCTCTTCTTTACATGCTCCATAGTTTCTACCTAAAATAACTAATTTACTCTCATGGCTTCACTGATCACATCACCAAATCTATGTCTCAAATTCTGATACTTCTCCATTGACTCTTGTTTTCTCTACTGATTTTCAACATAGAGACTGTTTATTGTAAGTGCTATAGAAACTTTTGTTTACAGTTGCTAATTTTGAAATAAAAAATTTTAAAGTTTAAAACTAGTATGGAATTAAAACCCATATTGGAACTCAGACATCACATTCAGGCTGAGTTACATTAAATTTCAAGATGCTTGTTTTATAAAATGTACAAGTTTGAAAGGGTTTGCATGTCCAACTAAAATATGTGAAAGAAAAACATGTTACTCATGTAAGAATGTGTCAAATTTAGATATGTAAATATACTTTAATATTTAGAATATTTAATTACATAATTCAGTATTCCTATTTTCTCAAATCTTTAAAATTTTGATAAAATATTATTCCCATGAAATATTCCTATTCAAATGCACAATCCCAATAAATAAGTGAAATTGCTTTCTATAATGTCAAAGTAATAAAAAATAATTATTTAATAGTTACAATCCAGGTACTTACCATGTTGTTCTAAAATCAAAGGTGTTCTCTGAGTAAAACTTGTTAATTTAATTCATCATTAGGAACATTATTTTGAATAATTTAATATTACAAAGTGAATAGTGTGCATAAAACAGTAAAGTTCTCAAAACTTGCATCGAATTTGCTTCTTTATTTTGATACATTATAAAAAAAAGGAAGTCTGGTTTATTTATTCAAAAAGTTGGAAGTGTACTAAGAAAGAACTAATGTTAGTTCTTTTGAATACACCCTTAGGGACATAACTGCGACTCCATCATATGTCTACCTATTAAAAAATACATTATGGATATTTTTGACTATTTGATGGAAATCGTTATATTAAAAAAAGTAAAAGTAAGGCTCAGAGATAGTAATGTATCAATTCTATACTACAAAGTGAAGATATGTCTGCCATTAAGTAATATGGACTTACTGAGGCTAACATTAGTCTTAGTCACAAGGTAAAAAGGATAGAAGCTTAGCACATAAAGTACAGCATGCCATTAACTCTCCTAAAATAAATAAATAAATAAAAGCCTGGACAAAAAAAAGGAACCACAGAAAGGTATTCATGGGTAAATTGGAATATATTGTAAACATGTGGCTCTGAATCTGGTTAATTTTACATTTCAGTGCCCATCTACTAAATATCTTGACTGATGGCTTAACTGATTTATTTAGCTATCATAATATTCTTATCAGACCTTCCATATCTAAAGATTGTCTGTATTACAGAGTTATTGATGATGATTTCATGGTGCTCCCACTATTACCCTATTTATCTTTTTGTTCTAAATTTAATAATGGCATACATTATAATTTTTGTCCCTTTTGTCCCATGTTCCCTTTTCCACCTCTGCAATTAATCTTTCAGAGAAAATTTCTTTTTCATTATTGTAACACCCCAAGGCCTATCAAATTGCATTACATGACAAAAATAAAATATATAAATTAATGAAGGTATGATTAGCCACCATTGGTTGGCCCCCATCAATATTATTAATTTTCATGGATATAAATTATTTCTACTTTCTTCCTTGTTTATAATTGCTAATTTTAAACAAATGAGGTTATTTTTTCCATGTTTACTCTCCAAACTACAGTAAGCAGACTCAGGATGTGTCAACAAAGAATTATTCCAAGAGTATTTGTTAGCGGAAATTATAAAATTTTCAGATATTTTATTCCTTAAATAGCTTATTAAGAGAAGTTGCAATGTTTGTGGAATAGTTACATAATGTATTTTTTTTATTAAGTTACCAAGCACAATAGCCTATGTTAAATGCATTGCAGACAATTGGATGTTTCTTTAGATGTTGCTGTGACCTCAATTTAGCAGATGGTATAGAACCTGATAATCATCTCAATAAATGCAGAAAAAGCATTTGATAAAATTCAGCTCCTCTTCATGACAAACACCCTCAACAAACTAGGACTGGAAGCAACATACTTCAAAATAATAAAAGTCATATACAATAGTCTCACAGCCAACATCATATTGAACAAGGAAAAGTTGAAACCATTCTCCTTAAGAACTGGAACAAGACAAAGATGTCTATTTTCACCACTTCTATCTACCATAGTACTGGAAGTCCTAGCCACAGAAATAAGGTAAAAGAAAGAATTCAAAGGCATTCAAATTGGAAAAGAGGAAGTCAAATTATCTCTATTTAAGGTAAAAGAAAGAATTCAAAGGCATTCAAATTGGAAAAGAGGAAGTCAAATTTTCTCTGTTCACTGATGATATGATCTTAATCCTAGAAAACTCTAAGGACTCCTCCAAAAGAGGAAGCCAAATTATCTCTGTTCACTGATGATATGATCTTAAACCTAGAAAACTCTAAGGACTCCTCCAAAAGACCCATAGACTTGATAAATATCTTCAGTAAAGTTTTGGGATACAAAATCAATGTACAAAAATCAGTAGCATTTCTATATAACAGTAATATTCAAGCTAAGAATGAAATCAATAATCCTGTTTGCAATAGCCACACAAAAAAATAAAATGAAATAAAATACCCAGGAATATACCTAACCAAGTGAACGAAACAGATCTATAAGGAGGACTACAAAACACTGATAGAAGAAATCATAGATGACAAAAAGAAGTGGCAAAACATCCCATGCTCACAGATTTTAAGAATACCATTAAAATTACCACACTTCCCAAAGCAATGCACAAATTCAATGCAATTCCTATAAAATTACCAACATCATTTGTCACAGAATTAGAAAAAAATCTAAAAATTCATATAGAATAAAAATAGCCAAAGCAATCCTAAGCAAAAATAACAAAGCCAGAGGCATATCACCTGACTTCAAACTATGGTACAAGGCTATAGTAACCAAAACAGCATGGGGTACTGGTACAAAAATAAAAACATGGACCAATGGAACATAATAGAGAACCCAGAAATAAAGCCACATACCTAAAACCAAATAATCCTGAAAAAAGCTGAGCAAAATATACAATGGGGAAAAGACATCCCATTCAATAAATGATGCTGGGAAAACCGTCTAGCCACATGCAGAAGAATGAAACTGAACCCCTATATTTCACTGTATGCAAAAGTTAACTTAAGATTAATAAAAGACTTGAATGTAAGTCCTGAAAATATAAACATTCTAGAAGATTATCTAGGAAAATTATTCTAGACATTGGCCTAGGCAAGGAATTTATGACTAAGACCTCAAAAAAAAAAATGCAACAAAACCAAAAATAGACAAATTGGACACAAACTAAATAGCTCCTGCACAGCAATAGAAATAATCAACAGAGTAAACAGACAACCTACAAAAATTAGAGAAAATATTTGCAAACTATGCATCCAAGAAAGGACCACTATCCAAAATCTACAATGAACTCTACTCGACAATACAAAAATCATATAACTACATTCAAAATTGGACAAGGGATATGAACAGACATTTCTCAAGACATGCAAACAACCAAAAAAAAATACAAAAAATTCTCAACATCATTAATCATCAAAGAAATGCAAAGTAAAACCACAATGAGAAGACCATCTCACATTAGTCAGAATGGCTATTATTAAAATCAACAGATGTTTGTGAAGATGTGGATAAAAGGCAATGCTTATACACTGTTGGTTGGAATGTAAATTAGCACAACTTGTATGGATGGAGATTTCTCAAAGAACTAAAATAGAACTAACTAAATCCAGCCATCCCACTACTGGGTATCTACTGAAAGGAAAATTAATTGTTATATCAAAAAGACACCTACATTTATATATTAATTGCAGCATTAGTTCTAATAACATCATAAAAGGAATCTAAGTATCCATTAATGGATGTTTGAATAAAGAAAATATGGTATACATACATCACGGAATACTATGCATCCATAAAAAAGAATGAAAACAAGTTTATTGCTGCAACATAGATACAGCCTGAGAGCATTATCTTCAATAAAGTAACTCAGAAACTGAGAATCAAATAGCACATGTTTTCACTTATAAGTGAGAGCTAAACAAAGGGTACACATGGACATAAAGATGGAAATAATAGACACTGAGGACTCCAAAAAAGGGAAGATAAGAGGAGTTTTAAAAATTACCTGTTGGGTACAGTGTTCACTATTTGGGTTACAGGCACACTAGAAGCCCAAACTTCACCCCTGGGCAATATATTTTTGTAAGTTAGCTGAACATGTATCCCCTGAATCAATTTTTTAAAATATTAATTTACTTTTAAAATCTATAGTTAGTATGATTGTTATGATATTCACTGCTAGAGTTTTATCACACTACCAAAATATAAACAATGCCCATAAGAGGGAACTAATGACATTGAAAAAGGACTAGCCTTGAAGTCAATTGATCTGAATCTACCTCCTACCTCTGCAGGTACTAGTTTAATGTAACTTTTAAGTTTACTTCTATAGATCTTAATATATTCATCTGTAGAATAGCAATTTCAATTAAACGTCTCTCCTCTCCCCCTGCATAACACCTGTAAATTTTAAGTTAGATAATTGTGTAAAAACGCCTAAAATAATACATAGTAAATCATTTAAAAGTACTGCATCTTTGGCTGGGGATGGTGGCTCATTCCTGTAATCCCAGCACCTTGGGGGGGCCGAGGTGGGCGTATCACCTGAGGTCAGGAGTTCAAGACCAGCCTGGCCAACATGGCAAAACCCAGACTCTACTAAAAATACAAAATTAGCTGGATGTGGTGGCACACGCTTGTCATGCTAGCTACCCAGGAGGCTGAGGCAAGAGAATCACTGGAACCTTGGAGGCAGAGGCTGCACAGAGCCAAGATGGCATCACTGTACTCCAGCCTGGGTGAAAGAGCAAGACTCCATCTCAAAAAAAGGAAAAAAAAAGTCTATTTTTTAATTATAAATATTTCTTTTTATTTAATTTTAGCATATAAAAATAATACTGGAAGTGGGTATCCTTGTTGTTATGCCACAAGTAAGGACTGCCAGTTCCTAAATCTCTCATCTATATTTCTGAGTTCTAGATATTCAGCTACATATATCTTTAGCTTACTGTCCCTGTATTAGTCTGTTCTCACAGTGCTGTAAAGCAATACCTGAGTTTGGATAATTTACAAGGAAAAGGGGTTTAATTGCCTCACCATTCTGTAGGCTGTACAGGAAGCATAATTCTGGCATCCACTTGTCTTCTCCGGTAGTCTCAGGACACCTAAAATCACGGCAGAAGGCAAAGGAGAAGCTGGAATGTCTTACACGGCGGACTCAGGAAGAAAAGAGATGGTGGAGGTGCTACACACTTTTAAACAACAGGATCTCATGAAAATTATATCATGAAAACAGTCTAGGAGGATGGTGCTAAACATTTAAAAACCACCCCCATGATATAATCACCTCCAACCAGGCCCCATCTCTAGGACTGGGGATTAAATTACATCATGAGATTTGGGTGAGGACACAGATACAAACCATCTGAGTTCCTCAGGCACGTCAAACCTAAGTATGTCTGAACTGAATTCATGTTGTAGTTTTGATATTGAGAAGCATTTCTGATCCAGACATCAAGAGAGAAGTTTTGGATCTCATGCAAGAATTTGGGGTAAGTCCATAGAGTAAAGTGAAATCAAGCTTCAATAGCCAATTTGATCAAGTGGAAGAAAAGGTATCAGTGATTGAAGATCAAATTAATGAAATAAAGTGAGAAGACAAGGTTAGAGGAAAAAAAAAGAATAAAAAGAAATGAACAAAGCCTCCAAGAAATATGGGACTATGTGAAAAGACCAAATCTGCGTTTGATTGGTGTACCTGAAAGTCATGGGGAGAATGGAACCAAGTTAGAAAACACTCTTCAGGATATTATCCAGGAGAGCTTCCCCAACCTTGCAAGGCAGGCCAACATTCAAATTGAGGAAATACAGAGAACACCACAAAGATACTCCTCAAGAAGAGCAACCCCAGGACACATAATTGTCAGATTCACCAAATGAAGGAAAAAGTGTTAAGGGCAGCCAGAGATAAATGTCTATTTACCCACAAAGGGAAGGTCATCAGACTAACAGCAGATCTCTTGGTGGAAACCCTACAAGCCAGAAGAGAGTGGGGGCCAGTATTCAAAATTCTTAAAGAAAAGAATTTTCAACCCAGAATTTCATATCCAGCCAAACTAAGCTTCACAAGTGAAGGAGAAATAAAATCCTTTACAGACAAGCAAGTGCTGAGAGATTTTTTCATCACCAGGATTGCCTTACAAGAGCTCCTGAAGGAAGTGCCAAACATGGAAAGAAACAGGTACCAGCCACTGCAAAAACATGCCAAATTTTGAAGACCATCGATGCTATGAAGAAACTGCATCAATTAATGGGCAAAATAACCAGCGAACATTATAATGAGAGGATCAAATTCACACATAACAATATTAACCTTAAATGTAAATGGGCTAAATGCCCCAATTAAAAGACACAGAGTGGCAAATTGGATAAAGAGTCAAGACCCATAAATGTGGTGTATTCAGGAGACTCATCTCACATGCAAAGATGCACATAGGCTTAAAATAAAGGGATGGAGGAAGATCTACCACGCAAATGGAAAGCAAAAAAAGCAGGGGTTGCAATCCTAGTCTCTGATAAAACAGACTTTAAACCAACAAAGATCAAAAGAGACAAAGAAGGCCATTACATAATGGTAAAGGGATCAATTCAACAAGAAGAGCTAACTATCCTGAATATATATGCACCCAACACAGGAGCACCCAGATTCATAAAGCAAGTCTTTAGAGACCTACAAAGAGACTTATACTCCCACACAGTAATAATGGGAGACTTTAACACCCCACTGTCAGTATTAGACAAATCAATGAGACAGAAGGTTAACAAGGATTTCCAGGACCTGAACTCAGCTCTACAACAAGCAGACCTAATACCTACAGAACCCTCCACCCCAAATCAACAGAATATACATTCTTCTCAGCACCGCATCACACTTATTGTAAAATTGACCACATAATTGAAAGTAAAACACTCCTTAGCAAATGTAAAAGAACAGAAATCACAACAAACTGTCTCTTAGACCACAGTGCAATCAAATTACAACTCAGGATTAAGAAACTCATTCAAAACCACACAACTACATGGAAACTGAACAATGTGCTCCTGAATGACTACTGGGTAAATAGCAAAATGAAGGCAGAAATAAAGAATTATTTGAAACCAGTGAGAACAAAGACACAATGTACCAGAACCTCTGGGACACATTTAAAGTAGTGTGTAGACGGAAATTTATAGCACTAAATGTCCACAAGATAAAGCGGGAAAGATCTAAAATTGACATCCTAACATCACAATTAAAAGAACTAGAGAAGCAAGAGAAAATAAATTCAAAAGCTAGCAGAAGGTAAGAAATAACTAAGATCAGAGCAGAACTGAAAGAGACAGAGACACAAAAAAACCCTTCAAAAAGTCAATGAATCCAGGAGATGGTTTTTTGAAAAGATCAACAAAATTGATAGACTACTAGCAAGACTAATAAAGAAGAAAGGAGAGAAGAATCAAATATACACAATAAAAGGATAAAGGGGATACCACCATCGATCCCACAGAAATACAAACTACCATCAGAGAATACTATAAACACCTCTACACAAACAAACTGGAAAATCTGGAAGAAATGGATAAATTCCTGGACACATATACTCTCCCAAGACTAAACCAGGAAGAAGTTGAATCTCTGAATAGACCAATAACAGTCTCTGAAATTGAGGCAATAGTTAATAGCCTACCAATGAAAAAACCAAAACCAGACAGATTCAGAGCCGAATTCTACCAGAGGTACAAAAAGGAGCTGGTACCATTCCTTCTGAAACTGTTTCAATCAATAGAAAAAAGGGAATCCTCCGTAACTCATTTTATAAGGCCAACTTCATCCTGATACCAAAGCCTGGCAGAGACGCAACAAAAAAAGAGAATTTTAGACCAATATCTCTGAAGAACATCGATGTGAAAATCCTCAATAAAATACTAGCAAACTGAATCCAGCAGCACATCAAAGTGCTTATTCACCACAATCAAGTTGGCTTCTGAACTGAAGCCATCGATGAAGAACATTGATGTGAAAATCCTCAATAAAATACTAGCAAACTGAATCCAGCAGCACATCAAAGTGCTTATTCACCACAGTCAAGTTGGCTTCATCCCTGGGATGCAAGCCTGCTTCAACATACACAAATCAATAAACATAATCTGTCACATAAACAGAACCAGCGACAAAAACCACATGATTATCTCAATAGATGCAGAAAAGGCCTTTGACAAAATTTAACAGCACTTCATGCAAAAAACTCTCAATAAACTAGATATTGATGGAATGTATCTCAAAATAATAAGAGCTATGTATGACAAACCCACAGCCAATATCATACCGAATGGGCAAAAACTGGAAGCATTCCCTTTGAAAACTGGCACAAGACAAGGATGCCCCCTCTCACCACTCTTATTCAACAGAGTGTTGGAAGTTCTGCCTAGGACAATCAGGCAAGAGAAAGAAATAAAGAGTATTCAATTAGGAAATGAGAAAGTCAAATTGTCCCTCTTTTCAGATGACATGATTGTATGTTTAGAAAACCCCATCGTCTCAGCCCCAAATCTCCTTAAGCTGATTAGCAAATTCAGCAAAGTCTCAGGATACAAAATCCATGTGCAAAAATCAAAAGCACTCCTATACACCATTAACAGACAAACACAGAGCCAAATCATGAGTGAACTCCCATTCACGATTGCTACAAAGAGAATAAAATACCTAGGAATTCAATGTAAAAGGAATGTGAAGGACCTCTTCAAGGAGTACTACAAACTACTGCTCAACCAAATAAAAGAGGACACAAACAAATGGAATAATATTCCATGCTCATGGATAGAAAGAATCAATATTGTGAAAATGGCCATACTGCCCAAAGTAACTTATAGATTCAATGCCATCCCCATCAAGTTACCAATGACATTTTTCACAAAATTGGAAAAGAAAAAACTATCTTAACGTTCATAAGGAACCAAAAAAGAGCCCTCATTGCCAAGACACTCTTAAGCAAAAATAACAAAGCTGGAGGCATCATGCTACCTAACTTCAAACTACATTACAAGGCTACCACAACCAAAACAGCATGGTACTGGTACTAAAACAGATATGTGGACCAATGGAACAGAACAGAGGCCTCAGAAATAATGCCACACATCTACAACCATGTGATCTTTGACAAACCTGACAAAAACAAGAAATGGGGAAAGGATTCCCTATTTAATAAATGGTGCTAGGAAAACTGGCTCACTATAGGTAGAAAGCTGAAACTGGATGCTCTCCTTACACCTTATACAAAAATTAATTCAAGATGGAGTAAAGACTTAAATGTTAGACCTAAAACCATAAAAATTCCAGAAGAAAACCTAGGCAACACCATTCAGGACATAAGCATGGGCAGGGCCTTCATGACTAAAACACCAAAAGCAATGGCAACAAAATCCAAAATAGACAAATGGGATCTAATTAAACTAAACAGCTTCTACACAGCAAAAGAAACTACCATCAGAGTGAACAGGAAACTTACAGAATGGGAGAAAATTTTTGCAGTCTATCCATCTGACAAAAGGCTAATATCTAGAATCTGTAAAGAACTCAAATTTATAAGAAAACAACAAACAACACCATCAAAAAGTGGGCAAAGGATATGAACAGACACTTCTCAAAAGAAGACATCTATGCAGCCAACAGACACGTGAAAAAATGCTCATCATCACTGGTCATCAGAGAAATGCAAATCAAAACCACAATGAGATACCATCTCACACCAGTTAGAATGGCAATCATTAAAAAGTCTGGAAACAACAGGTGCTGGAGAGGATGTGGAGAAATAGGAACATTTTTACACTGTTGGTGGAAGTGTAAATTGGTTCAACCATTGTTGAAGACAGTGTGGCGATTCCTCAGGGATCTAGAACTAGAATTACCCTTTGACCCAGGTATCCCATTACTGGGTATATACCCAAATGATTATAAATCATGCTGCTATAAAGAAACATGCACACATATGTTTATGGTGTCACTATTCACAATAGCAAAGACTTGGAACCAACCCAAATGTCCATCAATGATAGACTGGATTAAGAAAATGTGGCACATATACACCATGAAATACTATGCAGACATAAAAAAGGATGAGTTCATGTCCTTTGCAGGGACATGGATGAAGCTGGAAACCATCATTCTCAGCAAACTACCAGAAGGACCAAAAACCAAACAACGCATGTTCTCACTCATAGGTGGGAATTGAACAATGAGAACACTTGGACACAGGAAGGGGAACATCACACCCCGGACCCTGTCAGGGAGTCGGGGCTGGGGAGGAATATCATTAGGAGAAATAGGTAATGTGAATGATGAGTTGATGGGTGCAGCAAACCAACATGGCACATGTATACCTATGTATCAAACCTGCATGTTGTGCACATGTATCCTAGAACTTATTATTAAAAAAAAGTAAAGGAATAAAAGAATGGCTACTCCATAGGAAGAGCAGTGGCATGAGGTGTTCAACTGAGTATACGTATAGTTATCTGTTGATTATATCCTAAACAAGAGGTGGATTATTCAAAAGTTTTTCAGGAAAGGGGTGAGCAATTCCCAGAACTGAGGGTTTCTCCCCATTTTAGATGATATAGGGTAATTTCCTGATGTTTCCATGACATTTGTAAACTGCCATGATGCCGGTGGGAGTCTTATTTAGCATTCTAATGTATTACAATTAGAGTATACTGAGCAGTGAGGATGACCAGAGGTCGCTTTCATTGCCATCTTAATTTTGCCAGGTTTTGGCTGTATTCTTGACCAGATCCTGTTTTATCAGCAAGGTCTTTGTGACCTGTATCTTGTGCTGACCTCCTGTCTCATCCTGTGGCCAAGAACGCATAACCTTCTAGAAATGCAGCCCAGTAGGTCTCTTCATTATTTTACCCAGATCCTATTCAAGATGGAGTTGCTCTGGTTTAAACACTCTTGACAATTCCCTCCTCCCACTGTATCTGTACTACCTCCCTAAATCTAACCTTCCATTTGCAATCTCTCCTGCTACTAATGATTCCATTTTCTATTCATTTACTTGAGCCAGATAATCTTCCTTGATTCATCCTTTTCCAATATTTCTCACATCTCCATCATCACTGTTCTTTCCTGAAGCCAATTTGTGCTAATTATTACAATAGTCTCTTTCTTAACTTCCTGGTATCTAACATTTCCCCTGTTATACATTCTGTACTTTGCAAACAGGCTAATGTTTATCAACTTTACACCTGATCATATATCTCCCCTGATTAACTCCTTTATAATTCCCCATTGCCTTAAAGAGAAAATATAAATGAAACAGCACAATATAAAGAAACTTCTTAATTAAACTTTTCATCTTTGTAGCGTTGGTGTCTTCTAGCCACACAAATATTTCCAGTGCCTAAAATTAATTTTCTAGATCCTTGTACATGATTTCCTCTAAATAAAATTTCCTTTACCTAGCTTATTTTTCTCACCCTTAATATTTTATTAGAGATCAGCTCAAGTACCATCTTTTTTGCAAAGGAACTGCTTATTCTCTCTACCTCCTTTTCTCCCCCAACAAACACATTTTTGATTATGTGTCCTTCCTACACGGCTCCGAAAGACTTCTTTGAATTAGTTTTACTCTTATCCCTCTACACTGCAGTAATTGATCTCCAACATTAATCTGTGAGGTCTTTGAATACATGGAGCCATATCATATTCATATTTGTATGTATTGTTGAATGAATAGAATAAATAACGAGTGGATATATCAAAATGCAATGCGGTAAAATTCAAAATGTCAGGCAGACCATTAAATTAATACAAAATATAAGCAATCAGAATATAATGCTGATTTTAACACAACACATTATAAACATTTTATGAAATAGAATGACTTGTATTTACATATGCAACTAAAGGAGTTTTCCTGTCTGAAGAGAAAAAGAGCAGTTTTTGATTTTTTGTTTTGCACACAGTTAACAAATGGGTTCATAAGTAGAAAAATTCTTCCTAACAATAATCTAACCTCAATCACCCTAGACCTCTATCTCCACTTATCTGTTAATAGCTAACTCACACATAGCATGAATATAGCATAATTCCATGTCCTTTCAATGCAAATCTGTCAATTTCTTAATTTTTTCAACTCATTAAATTAGACAATGATTTATTTAATGGCTCAAGTAAAAATTCTAACAGTTTTATATGTACCTAGTTTTCCCTTAACCCTGGCATGTGTATTTAATAAATAATTATGGATTATTAATTGTCTTTCTTATGTTATGGCTGGAGATAGACACAAAGGTAATATAACAGTAATAATATCAAGTTACTGGGTCCAGATTAGTATAATAAGGACTATACCAGAGGATTGTACAAAGTGCTTTGGAAGTGTAGAGGAAGTTGTATTCTATTCTGTCATCATGTCTAACTCTTTAAGCCTTTACTGTGCTAAAAAGGAAAAACCTATATGTATTTGTTGGGTGCTTACTGTATGCCAAATAAGCACTGTAGTTTAACATATTATCTCATTTAAGCTTTATAAACTTGTAAAGTAATATTATAATTCCTATTGAAGGTAAGAGAAGTTGCTCAGAAATATTAAGTGATTGCTAAAAGTCACAGGACTGATTAAGGCTGACAGCAAGAATTCAATTGAGGAAAGATTAAATTGAGGAATAACACTAAAATGTTGTACTAAAAATAGTAATCTGTATACAGAAAGAGAAAGGATAATTTGGGTGGAGAGAAAAAGCAAATCATGTTTGAAGATGTCGTATTTAGGAAGGATAGTAGTTTAGTATAGCTATACTCAAGTGTCCTTAAAAATCTAGGTCAGAAAGATAAAAATCCTGAGGTGTACAACTCAAGTAGTCTAAGAATTGGAGCAACCTAGAATAGTCAGAATGCTGTAATTCAGAATCTTTTTAGGGCCCAAGGATCGCCATTGTAGTCTCAGCTGTTTATCTCTCACAGCAGTTTAAAAGGCTTATACGAGGTGGTTTTTATTTTAGAAAAAGAACCATTACCTAAAAATGTAATGATTTGACTCAATGAAAGATTTAAAAAGCAAAGAGCAAAAGTTATAAGTATATATCTTGTATATATTTATTTGACCGTATACAGGGAATATCTGAATTTGCAGTGTATACTCTGTAAAGATTTAAGTGAGCAGGTATTTAAGCAGGTATTAACATTAACTGTGTGATGGACTATGGTATTCGAGATTTCTAGTTGACAGAATGTCAGTTGATATACAGTTCCTTGAATATGTATTTAATAAAATAAGGACAGCAATTTCAACAAAATAGAGTTATTTAGGTCTATGGACTTTTACATTGGCAGTTTACAGAAATTATATCAATGATAATGGAATACATTGTGGCCATACCGTCTGTTATTATTCAGACTTTAATTTCACAAATGAAAAACTAGTTGATAAAAGCATCAATGATAAGGCTGCTGAAAGATATTTCTCCTCCAGACATTATAATTTAGTTGTTTTCTTACTGCTTGCTTATCTTAGCTATAAGATAAGACACAATGCATTTTATGGCCATTTCTTTACTGAGCCTAATTTAGCATTTTCCATCACTTAACAAAGGGTATAACCAGCAAATCAATCCAACTGCTCACTAAGGAAATTTGCATCATGGCAACAGAAAGAAATATCTTTCATTCCAGTGATACAATAAGAAAGATAATTGTCATAAAACATACATAATTCTAGGCAAATGTACTCAAAATATGATTGGAAAATACCCAGATTATATCTCTGAGTTGTTGTCAAATTTGTTTTTTGCTATTTAATATTATTTCTATGTCGTAATAACCTCTTTTTTCATTATCAATGTGATCAACTCTGCAGCTGATTTGATGCAATCACTAAGTCATGAAAAGTGACAGCGATGTTTTGTTTTGCAGCCAGTGTATTCTACCTCTCAGCATGTCTCTGAATGTCCAAACTTCTGTTCAGGATATTAGGCAGAATTAACACTCAAATATAGAATGGTGACTTCTTAGTGAGCGCTTTAAACACTGTAAGATATTTTATCTATTTATTTCATATTGTGAGATGCAAAACATCAAAGTAAAAACAACGTATATTCTGAAATCAGATCTCTCTGCATATAAAATTTGGTTCTATGACTATTCAGAAGCCTTTTAAATCTTTGTGTCTTGATCTGTAAAATGGAGATAATAACTCCCATTTTTGAGGTGCTCCCATTTTTAGGGTTACTACAGCAACCTGCTGATCCAGAACCTGCTTGCCATTGTCAAATAGAACCCACTCTGTCCCAAGACGTTTGTGTGTCTTTGCCAAATTAGTTGATATTTTAATCATTGTTTTCTTATATGTAAAATGGACATTTTTGGCTGGGCACGGTGGCTCACATCTGTAATCCAAGCACTTTGTGAGGCTGAGGTAGGCAGATCACGAGGTCAGGAGATCGAGACCATCCTGGCTAACACGGTGAAACCTCGTCTCTACTAACAATACAAAGAATTAGCCAGGTGTGGTGGCAGGCGCCTGTAGTCCCAGCTACTCGGGAGGCTGAGGCAGGAGAACGGCGTGAACCCGGGAGGTGGAGCTTGCAGTGAGCTGAGATCAGGCCACTGAACTCCAGCCTGGGCGACAGAGAGAGACTCCGTCTCAAAAATAATAATAATAAAATTTTAAAAAAGGACATTTTTCTTTCAATGTTTATTGAGTACTTCCAATGACTTTGTGGAGTTTATAATCTAACAGGGAAATAATAACACCAAATATATAAGATTATTTTGCATACTAAAAATAATGCATATAAAACACTCAGTCACTAATAATTATTTTGTACAGTTACTGGTTATTGTTATTATACGACAGAATTGTGTGTTTTTTGTTTTGTTTTGTTTTTGAGTCGGAGTCTCACTCAGTCACCAGGCTGTAGTACAGTGGTGTGATCTCGGCTCACAGCAACCTCCGTCTCCTGGGTTCAAGCGATTCTCCTTCCTCAGCCTCCATAGTAGCTGGGACTATAGGCGTGCACCACCACACCCAGCTAGTTTTTGTGTTTTTAATACAGACGGGGTTTCACCATGTTGACCAGGATGGTCTCAATCTCTTGACCTCGTGATCTGAAATTAGAGCTAAAAGTAGTGGAGTGGGTCTTAGTGAAAGAAGATAACTTTGGTAAAGGAGGAAAATAAAAGATAAGAAAAAAAAAGGATAGGTATGGCAACACAATGTGTGATGTTTCTAATCGCCTGTCCTAGAACAGAACGTCTGTATAAGAAAGTAATGATAGAAAAATAGCTTGAAAGAATGTTTCATTGCACTTCATGGAGGTCATGGAGTCTGTGCTTTATTACCTGGGCAACAGAAACTCATTCCTTCTGAAGTAATATCATGTGTAGAAATATGGTGAATGGCCAATTACATTTCACTTCATTCTACTTACAGGAGATGCAATTTTTTAGACCTTTCTCAGGTCAAATAATTGCAGGGGATGCACACCTTTAAAATATAACTAATTAGTCCTATCACTGTTTTATACATTACAGATTTATTGTCTTCTGGTAAATCTCTCTCAGAAGAAAATAGCCTTGAGCAAAGTTAGACCCTTTCTGCATAGTAAACTGTTGTTTACTTCTACCTGTCTCTATTTTATCGTATCTGAAAATATAAAGCTGCAACTTCAAAGTCATTAGGAATAGAAAGTCGGTTCTATACTTGAATATCCTTCATATAAAGTGCACTCCAGGGGAAGAATTTAATGATTATAGTACCAGACTGATGCTCTCAACACCCCTGAAATTTTGGCATGAAGGTCATTCTACAAGGAGTTGCTAGAAACAGAGGTACACAGCTCCATTCAAAACTCAGAGTAAGCCCCTCAGTAGGTTGCTTCCACAGGTGAATCTGATTCTTAGTCTTGTTTCTTTGTCAGGCAAACATCTCTCTTGTTTTAAGTCTTATATTGTTGCAGACATCAAAAGGGAGAAGTTTAGATATAAACAAGCTCTGCCTCCAAGAAGAAATCTACTACATTTGCAGTACAGAGCAAGAAACTGGATTTCTATTTTCAACCTCGCAATTAATCAGAAAAGTTGAATGCTGTTAGCTCAGTAAGTCACTTCCTTCCTTTACAGAGTAAATGGAAAAGAAGTATTTCAATAACTGATGCAAAGACATAAGGATTAATGCCTATGCTATAAACAAATGTGCTCTGTCCAGCTTCACTGAAGTTGTAGTTATTAAATTTGTATTTTATGCTTTCTCCTCACTGTATGAAGCATTAAGTTGCCCAGTTTTAAAAAATCTTTCTAATAATAATACTTAAACTATCACCTAACTTAAAGAGGAGCTATATCCCCTTAGCAAAAAAAAAAAAGAGATTTACAAAAATATGAGCATGCTGAGAAAAAAATAGCAGACAAAATTAATCAGGAGAGATGAAATATAACTGGAAAGATTTAGAACACTATCCCAAGGTAGACCACAGATGGCTTGAGGACACAAAAGCAGATACATCAAGGTAAATAAATCTTCCTGAACCCTGCCAATGTCAGTAATACTAAATTCATAATTACAAGTGAATTGTGCTGTTTTACCATCTAATTCTGACTTGATTAAATTTTTAAAGACTATTATACTCAAGCTCACAATAAAGCAACTCTTATCAGATACATAATATTCTAACAAACCAAATCTTACTCTATTTGTTCCTCCATGAATGATCATCCCCAAGCCCTACTACTTACATTTGCATTTTAGCTTGTCATTGCATTTGGGCTCACACAAGTAGCTGGCATGATTGGAAAACATTTTTTTAAAAATATTTTCCAGGTGATTTAGAAGTATATAAGATCTCGTGTCTTAAAGCAGGAAATTTCTAAAACTCTAATTTCTTCTAGTAATTGCGTAATAAAATAAAATTTAAAAAATTAAAAATAAACCTTGACCGAGTCAACACAATAAATGTAATATGAATTCTCTAAAAAATGTATGCATATATTTATTTGTCTGTTTCTCTACATATATGTAGTGTTAAACGATATTTATATTTGAGTATCTGAAAGAAACTGTGTAATAGCAGAAGCTTCCCTGCAGTGAGGTTACAAAGCTGATTGTGTCCTTTAATCGACATCCTTAAATGTTGATCCGAGGAACACAAGAAACATTTGTAGTTGTTTTATTATTTCTATCTATTATTCTACCAGTAAATAGTCCCAAACCAGTTACTACTGAACATTACTGAAAATAATTTTTGAATAATCTAGTATTTTACCATATTCACATTTCTGCTACAATCCTATTGTTTGTAGTCAATCTGTCATTAAAATAAAAGAATGTAATTCCAGAATTTCCTGTCCAGACATGAAAAAACAGGAATACATTATTTATAAAGTACAAATGAGCTTACACATTTTTTGTCAGCGCTATTACCTATTGGCCTTTAAGACCATAATTATTCATATTAGCCACTGAGCAATGCTTGTTAATATTTAGTGTGTTTGCTAACACAAATCAACATGTAATTTTCTCAAGTTTGGAAGCTTTTTATTAAAGGGTAATCAACCGAATTTAAATTAACATAGGATAACCTCTGTAATCTTTACTAAATTATATTAACCCCAATTAATTCAGTTTCCTTATCAATAAGATGGAGAAATTGATACTGATCTTATAGGAAAGATCTGAGTATTTAATTGTTTTTAGAAACTCATATTGACTGACAAACATTAATAATACATGTTTAATGAACGTGTATTATTTTTAGGAAATGAGTTTTGTATCTCTATATCACTATAGAGATAATTAACTTCTATTATCAGTGGTATATAGAATGACATTTCTAGTCCTGGTAGACAATGTTCATCAAAATTTACCTTTTCATCCAGTTTTATCTTCTGTCTTATGCTATAAAACATTCTATTACCAGAGGCTTGTGTAAAAGCACATTATATTTTACATAGGAAACATAAGTTTATATATATCTTAAAAAGGCTTTGTTGGTTTCTTTGGATAATGTTGTGTTCTCAGCTCCTATTGCAGGCTTGACACAAGCAAAAAATTGTAAGAACATTCCTTGTTTATTTTGTCTAATAATTTATTTCAGGAGGCAGTTAGAATGGAGATTAAGAATATTACTTCTCGATCCAGCATTCCTTGTTTGAATGCTGGCATAGTAACCTAAGCTCCACCTCCTTAATTTTGTTTAAGGAAAATGAGAATATTGAAAGGATCAATGTCATGAAATTATTTAAAAACTAAACAAGTTGAAACATATCCTGGAAGTAAATAAAGTAGAAGTGTTAACTTAGTTATTATCTTTACATTGTAAAGTAGAAGTGTTAACTTAGTTATTATCATCTTTACATTTCTCAGTGTTCAAAAGTGTAATGTAAGTCTTTTTTAAAGAGGTTCCAACCCTTCTCATGTAAATATATTCTGGCCACTCCTAACTAGGAGGAATTGTGTATCTTACACTGTTTCTTAAAAAAAAAAAAAAAGTAATAGGAAGAGCAATAGCTCTTCCTCAAAATGCTATCCAAGGATATATCCGGAAGTTCTTTTCAAATATAAATAAAATGATCTTTATTAAGCAAAAGTTAATATTTTTAATATGTTGTTAGTTAAAGCTCCCCTATGACCACCAATTTCATATTCAAATGGATTAACATTAAATGATACGAGGCTTCTGGCTTCCATGTTGTATAAAAAAGTTGGAAAAAGTGTCACATCTACTCCAACAACAACAGCCAAAAAATATACAAAATCATGAAGAGCTGAAGTCACAATGCAACCGACTACTCTATAATCTAAAGAATGAAAAAAAGCATCAAAAGAGATATGGGATATGAGAATTAACTAGTCTGTGGCAATAGGAGGAAGACAAAGTCTCTATAAAAATAGATTGTAAGAATTCAGCATTTTTAAAATGAATTACTAAAGGCCGAGGAGAGAAGAGCAGAGCATGAGAATATGTTATCTCTAAGTGATTCAGATGCAAGGGGAGTTTGTAGAAACTCACAGGCTCTTCTCTGTGGAACTCAGAGTTCTCTCAAAGAAGACCGGGACAAGACAAGATACAAGTCAATTCTTTCGTCGGTGATATAGGGCTGGATGAGAAGAGGAATCTCTACTACCCTACCTGGTACCTCTTCTGCTAAAGAGCAGAAGTGTTAAGGGGTTTTGGTGAAGAGCAGAAAACTCTTCTGGGCCCAGATTACTGAGGATCTCTCCCTGCTGCTGTCCAAGGTGTTAACCTGGGACCAAACTATAAGGTGCTGATGACATTGTATCCATTGCTTGCATCAAAGGGATGCAGAAATATTCAGTCTCTAACCAATGTCCTTTTCTAAGATTACATTATTGAGGACATGTAAAGGAAGGTTATCCCCCATTTTTCTTATTCTTCTGATCACATTGTTCCAATAAATGATGTATTGGTTTCAGAATTTAGATGTCAGCAATGTGTGCTATGATCTCACCCTTTAAGGCTAGTGAGAAAACTAGAAATCGGATTAATTATAAGCCTAAAAATTGGAAAGATAGCTGAGAGCTCTAAGCAAATATTTAGACATATTTATGTTTCTCCTTTACATTTGCGATACTACTTTTTCTTAAAATATATCATTGTTTTGGAATAAGCAAATTTCAAGGAGTGAGATTTCAAAATAACTTGCTACTTATTACCATTATGGCCACTAGCAATGTGTGAATGTACTAATTTCATTCCAAACTCTATAGGATTTGATGTCAAAACAAGGGAAGTATTTGACAAGTCTTTGACTATAATTCAGAAGAATTTCAGAGAAAATAATCTAGGGTAATTATTTAAAATTAAGTTTTCTGAAGTTTTAGGGGAAAAATACTGCCAAAATAAATTCACAGCAAACCACTAAACTAATGCTAAATTACTTCTCTCTTTCATTATTCATCATTACCTTCATATTTCCTCTTCCTAGATTCTATGATGTAACATTTTCTTACAAATACTATTAATACTTTTGACCCTTGCTAGTTAATAATATTGAGTTGACAAAGCCTTAAGTTAGGTTAAGCCCAACAATCTGCTCTCAAGAAACTAGATATTAGCTAAGAACATATTAAAACAACATTAGCTAGTCTCTTTAATTTTGTGGCCATCAGTCACATATTGGCATTCAGCACTAATACATTATAAAATTAAATTTCCTTAATATATTTACTTTCACATTTTCCACTTCTCGATACAGTCTCACTTTTGTTTTCTGATAATATCATCTCTGGTCGTTGACAAACTTAGATTATCTGGAAGTTCATTTTTTCCCCTTTTTGCAGTTCAACAGGAAGTTCTCTTAGCTGGGCAGCAAGGAAGGCCTTTGGCTGATGTCAGCATTTCTGGCAGGCCAGGCTTTACCCAGAGCCCTTGGTATACACAACTTAGACCTCAGTTTGTGCACCTCCCAGTCTTCCTCAAGTTGCCTTGAAAACTTGTTATTTAGAGAAAATAGATGTTCTGCTCTAAAAATGTAGCACTGTGTGTTGGGGGGGCAGCAGTGGAGGGGGGGTGGGCGTAGTCACTGTCTTGGAGTGCCCTCTGTCGTAGGTCCACCTGCAGCCCTCACAGGCTTCTCTATTGGAACCATAGCCATGCTGTGTATTGAACTTTACTCAGCCTGTCCTGTGGAAGAATGAGAGGTTTGGGGACTTACTGCACTCTAACATGTTTCTGCTTATAAGATTTTCCCCAATAAATGATACATTGTATCTGCTCTACTCAGCCAAGTGTTCATAATGCCCTTGGATGACAACAATTTTTACTGATAAAAGTAAGAAATAATAACAACCCTTTGGAAACTTGCATATTATTTTTCTACCAAATCTAGTCTCTTTAATTTCATATGCTGCTCATACCCCTAGTAGTTTCGTTAAACTGCTCATTAGCAGTTTAACCTTGCGCTTGAAAGTATGTTTTCTGGAGCTCATCTACTGGGGTTCGAGTCCCTGCTCTGCTAATCATCAGAGCTGTGTAATCTTCAGCAATTTATTTATTTTTTCTGTATCTCAGTTTTTCTGTTTGTAAAATAGAAATAATACATACTTCATAGAGTGGTAGTAAACATTAAGTTAATACATGTGTAACACTTTAAAAAGTGGTCTGACATACAATAAGTATTAGTGTTTGTTAAATGAATGAAGATTATTTGTAACTGTAACAACATTCTGTTTTTTTATCATTACTGTGGAAGATGGAAGAAGTGGCCCTTTCACAGGCCAACTCCTGCTCTTGGCTTTGGATTAGATCTTGGTTGGGGTATAAAAGCTTCATTTTTACATTCATTCCCTTTCTTCGCTATCATGTTTCTTCCACTATTCTAGATAATTTTTGCTAGTATACAAATATTCTCTGTTGCTTCTCAAATTAATAAAAAAGTGTGTTGTCACTCTATGTTCCCTCCACCTACCAACTCATTTATATTTTCTCCTTGACAACAAATTCCTAAAAAGAGATTAGCTGTTAAAGATTAGTTGTGGCATTTTCTAAAAATTTCCACAGCAATATTTCTGCTTCCACTTGCAACTACATAAGGTTACTAATTCCATCCAAAGATAGATTTATTTCACCTCTACTTGAACTCAGGGGTATTTTGTTAATGCGTCTGTGAGGAGAATGTAAGAAGTGATGTTATATGACTTCTCTGTGTAGGTAATAAAAAGTGATATGGTTTCACCTGACTCTCTCTCTCTCTCTTTTTCTCTCTCTCTCTCTCTCTCTGTCACACACACACACACACACATACATGTTCTCTATATATATATCTATAGATATAGATAGATCTATATCTATAGATAGATAGATCTATATCTATAGATAGATAGATCTATATCTATAGATAGATAGATCTATAGATAGATAGATAGATCTACAGATAGATATATAGATAGATCTATAGATAGATATATAGATAGATAGATCTATAGATAGATATATAGATATGGTATATATAGATGTATATATAGATATATATAATATAGATATCTATATATATTATATCTATCTATATAGTATATATAGATTATATGTAACTGTAACAACATTCTCTCTGTTTTTTATTATTACTGTGGAAGATGGAAGATATAGATATAGTATATATCTATATCTATATAGTATACATAGATATAGTATATATAGTATATACTATATATACTATATATACTATATATAGTATATATCATATCTATATATACTATATAGATATAGTATATATCATATCTATATCTATATAGTATATATAGATATAGTATATATCTAGATAGATAGATAGATATCTAGATAGATATAGATAGATATCTATATATATACAGTATTATATAGATAGATATAGTATATATAGATATCTATATCTATGTAGATATATACTATATCTATATATAGTATATATATACTATATATATTTAGTATATGTATACTATATCTATCTATATATAGATATATATCTCTATATATAGAGTGTGTGTGTGTGTGACAGAGATAGATATACTCTATTTCTATATATCTATATATATACTATATCTATATCTGGCTATATATATGCTATATCTCTATCTATCTATCTATCTATCTATCTATCTATCTATCTATCTATCTATCTACTTACCCCTGTGGTTCAACCACTGTGCAGTGAGGAAGCCTAGGGTATGTGGAAACAGCAAGAGATCAACTTGCCCCAACTAATGTCAGCCCCCAGCCAGTTTCATCCTAGAAACATGCTGTAATGGGAAATGTTCCCTTATCCCACTTGCAGGGCATGCAATGGGGGTGTGGCTTGCTTCTGCAGTGCCTGGCTGCTCATGCCCCTACGGGAACATGCAGATGGGCAGGTTGTTGGGGTCTGGCCCCATGGCAGCGTCTAGAGTTAAGTGTTTACAGCTCCTGAAGCCCCAGTGGGCATGTGTTAGTGTGTTTTTTTCAGTTTTGCTGTCTGCAGGCTGCTTGTGTTAATCAGTTCAATTAGACCCTCTGCCTTATTGCAAGGACAGAGGGTCTTCTGTATCCTGATTTCTTGCCTAGAGTACCAGAAAAATCAGATCAGATGTGGGCTTGGAGAATGAGTGCAAGGTTTTATTGAATGGTGGAGGTAACTCTCAGCAGATGGATGGAAGCCAAAAGAGGGATGGGAGTCAGGTGGTCTTTTCCTGGAATCCGGCCGCTCAGTGACCTGGCCCTTCTCTGATTCAATTCACCTCGGCATCCACATCCTTCCACACATTTGCCTGTGTGTTTTTCCACCGGTGTGTTCCTCTCAAACGTCCAGCCACTTGTATGGTTTTTCGTTGGTGCGATCCTGTCCAAGTCCAGCCACTTGTGTGTGTGCCCGCTAGGGTCTTGGGGTTTTTATATATGCATAGGATTGGCCATGGCGGGCCAGAGTGGTCCTGGAAAATGCAACCTTTGTCCTCACTTAGGTCTGTGGGCACAGGTCCGAGGGTGGAGCCCTGCCTTTCTCTACCCAGAACTTCCCTGACCCCCTCCCATCTCAGTGTAAGTAAGCATGCTTTCAGATAATTCCAGCTCCAAGCATTTGAACCTCCCAGTTTGTGGTCATACATATTATAGAGCAGAAACAAGCTATTCCAGTCATGATCTGTTCAAATTCCTGACCCACAAAATCCATGACCATGGTAAATAACTGGTTTTTGCCAGTGAATTGTGGGGAAATTTTCTGTTGGGGCGTAATAACTAGAACTTTTGTTTATAATAACTAGAACTTTTGTTTATAATAACTAGAGTCACTGTAGGGGAACTGTACATTAAGTCTTTATTTATTTATTTATTTATTTATTTATTTATTTATTTGTTTATTTAATTTTTTGAGATGTAGTCTCACTCTGTCACCCAGGCTGAAGTGCAGTAGTCCAGTCTCAGCTCACTGCAACCTCTGCCTCCCAGGTTCAAACAATTCTGCCTCAGCCTTCCAAGTAGGTGAGATTTGTATTTTTTTTTATTAGAGACAGTGTTTCACCGGGTTGGCCAAACTGGTGTTGAACTTCTGACCTCAAGTGATCTACCCCAAAATGCTGGGAATACAGGCGTGAGCCACCATGCCTGTCCAAAACTCCTGTTTCTATTAAGAGTAAATTGATAGAAATATGGAAATTACCAGACAGAAGTTACATAAACAAAGATATCATTCAGAAGTGCTGAAATCTACCTAATAGAATTTCTCAAAAAAAGATAATAAAAATACAATGAATAAATAAAAAAATAAATTATCTAGAAGTAAAGAAAGACTCTTCATTTAATTGGGATGCTTATTTATTATTATTTCTACAAATTATCCAGTTTACATAGAAAATATATTAATGGTAACATTCTTCTTTGTATTTTTCTGTTTTAAAAATTTATTTTAACCTCCTCAGTAATCAGTATGTGCATTAATCTGTTCTCATACTGCTATGTAGAAATACCCTAGACTGGGTAATTTATAAAGAAAAAGATGTTTAATGGACTCACAGTTCCACATGGCTGGGCTGGGGAAACCTCACAATCATGGCAGAAGGTAAAGGAGGAGCAAAGGCACATCTTACATTGCAGCAGGCCAGAGAGTGTGTGCTGATGAACTGCACTCTATAAAACCATCAGATCTCATGAGACTTATTCATGAGTCTATCACAAGAACAGCATGATTCAATTACCTCCACCAGGTCTCTTCCATGACATGTGGGAATTATGAAAGCTGAAATTCAAGATGAGATTTGGGTGGGAACACAGTCAAACCATATCATTCTGCCCCTGGCCCCTCCCAGATCTCATGTCCTCACATTTCAAAACCAACCATGCCTTCCCATCGGTCCCCCAATGTCTTAATTCATTTCACCATTAACTCAAAAGTCCACAGTCCAAAGTCTTACCTGAGATAAGGCAAGTCTCTTTCACTTATGTGCCTGTGAAATCAAAAGCAAGTTAGTTACTTCCTAGATACAATGGGGGTACAGGTGTTGGGTAAATACACCTGTTCCAAATAGGGGAAATTGGCCAAAACAAAGTGGCCACAGGCCCCATGTTAGTCCAAAATCCAACATGGCAGTCAAATCTTAAAGCTCCAAAGTTATCTTCTTTAACTCTATGTCTCACATCCAGGTCATGCTGATGCAAGTGGTCAGCTCCCGTGGCTTTGGGCATCTCTGCCCCTGTGGCTTTGCAGGGTACAGCCCTAATTCCAGTACCAATTTACTGTATTAGTCCATTCTCATACTGCTATAAGGAAATACCCAAGGCTGGGTAATTTATAGAGAAAAAGAGTTTCAATGGACTCACAGTTCCACATGACTGGGGAGGCCTCACAATCATGGTGGAAGGTGAAGGAGGAGCAAAGGCACATCTTACATGGCAGCAGATCAGAGAGTGTGTGCAGGGAAAATTCCATTGATAAAACCATGAGATCTCATGAGACTTATTCACTATCACAAGAAAAGCATGGGAAAAACCTGCCCCCATTGTTCAGTCGCATCCCGCCGGGTCCCTCCTATAACACGTGAGGTTATGAGAACTACAATTCAAGATGAGATTTGGGTGGGAACCCAGCCAAACTGTATTGTATGTATTAAACATATATAGTTAAATTGAAATTAAAATTAAAAACAAGTGTGATGGTTGTTAAAATGTTTATAACAGAATGTTATATAAAATGTAATTTTGTTGAAACATTGTCGATTACATTATCTTATTTTTTGAATCAAAACTAAAATGAAAAATGTTAAACATCTTTCCTTTAGAATTCGTAACATCTGCTATATTTATTATTGACATTAATAAGAAAATTCGTTTTATCCTTTAAAAAGTAGAATATTATCTATTCATAAATTGTAAGACCTGTTCAAATTGTATGTATTTTGGAATCTCTTGAGTTTCTTGTATATAGATGTTTAAATCTCCTGTTAGACTTGGAAGTTTTTATTAATAGCTATTATTTTGTTGAATAGGTTTTCTATCCCTTTCATTTTTTTCTCTTTCTGGGACAACAAATGGTAAATATTTGCTCACTTTATGATGTCCCATATCTCACATGAGCTTTGTTCATTCTTTTTTATTCTTTATTTTAAATTTTGTATGGCTGAGTTATTTTAAAAGACCTATCTTTAACTTCTGAAATTCTTTCTTCTACTTGATTTAGTGCATTGTTGAAGATATTGAAAGCCTTTTACAGCTAATTCAATGAATTCTTCAGTCCCAGAATGTCTTGTTCTTTTTGATGATGTCTAACTCTTTGGGAAGTTTTAATTTATATTCTGATTGTTTTTCTAATTTCTTTGTATTTTTTTTTGGAATTCTCATTGTGTCTCACTGAGATTCTTTACAATCAATATTTAAAATTTTTCTGAGACCTCATAATTTATTTTACATTTGAATCTGTTGCAGGAGAATTACTGTGTTCCTTTGAAAGTGTCATATTTTATTGTTTTTAATGTTACTTATAGCCTTACATTGATATCTGCATATCTGACATAAAGATTGCATCTTCCAATATTTGAGTTTGCTTCTACAGGGGAGTATGTAGGGAAGTTGTATCTATGGTATTGGTTTGGTAAGGCACTTTAGCTTTGATTCTGAGTGGATTCAGCAGTGTATTCTTCATATGATTTCTTTGACTATTAACAGCATTAGTGGAGCCTGTAATTTCCTCGGGGTACAGTTGTTAGCGGAGGCTGTGGTAAAATTTTACTGTAGATGGAGATGTCAGGTGGGACGGTCCTTGGGCCCTGGTGGTGGCAGGGGTAGGCTGAGCAAACCTATTCTTGGGTCCTGGGGGACTGTACACTAGCACTAATGTTACCAGGTTTAGGAGGGCCAATTCTTGGCCCTTGAGGTAGCTTGCTAGAGTGCCAGCAGTTGCAGCAGTGGGTTGAGTGGGTGGGCAGATCCTAGAGCCCTTGGGCAGCAGGTTTGGTGTGGGTGATGGGGTGATGGCAGTAGCAGTAGCAAAGTAATGCTCTGGCTTTCAGTGTGGTCTGTGCTGGTACTGGGAGTGACTGCAACAGGCTCCATATTCCAATCTTCTGGCCCGCATGTGGGAAATGTGTTTGTGCCAGTTACGGTGGTAGCATCAGGTTGAGTGAGCTCGGCCTCAGGCCCTTGGATGAATGCTCAGGTGGTATTCATCCTGGTAAACAGGATGGTAAGCAGACCTGGAAAATCCCCAGTTCTCTAGATGACATTTTTGGGTATTCGGGTGTGGAACTGACCTGGACAGGCTTGTCCTCAGCCAGCCATTTGTGTGTCAGCGTATTGCCTGTGATAGACAGTGGTAAGGTGATCTCCACATCCTGATAGAATGCTTGGGTAGGGGTATAGTGGTTGTGTTGCATCCCTGCTACTAGAGAGAGTGGCATTACTCTCCTAGGTAGCAGCTGTAAACAGATCTATGAGAAGCATGCACTTTGACCCCAGGTGGTTGCTGCAAGTAGGGTAGCCTGTCCTCACGGTGCTTGTAAATATGTAGCAAACCTTCTCCTGGTTATGGCAGAATTGCTTCCAATAGCTCACACTTAGGATCTGGAGGCAGCCAGCAGAAGTGCCTGGCTTCAGATGACAAATGTCATTGGGGCTGTAGGGATGGGAAGATGCTGGGGCTATTTGACTCCAGGTAAGGATGCAATATGATGAGGGTGTGGCTTTCAAGATGGTGTCTTGCTGCAGCTGCTTAGAACTCATTCAGGGGGTGTTGGAACCCAGCATGAGCTCCCTGTCTGGAGCAATTCTTTTATATGGTATTCAGGAAACTTTCTATATAGTCTCAGGGACCAAGAGGGTCCTGGGACTCTCTCCTGGCTAGAATTGGAGGAGTCCACAGTAGAAATGTGGACGCTGTGGGCCACTAACATACTGAGGCTTCCCCATGGTATGGAGCCTCTCCAAGCTCCCAGCCAATTCTGTGTGAAGAGGCTGACTAACTTCCCTCTCCTTACTTGACTTAGGTGTTTCCTGTCATTTCTTTTGAATTTTAGCTTTCTTTTATGAGATTTACTTGAAGCGTGGTTATTTACTCACTATATTGTTTCTTCTTTGTGGAAGGGATGGTTATCAGATGCCTTGAAGCCACTCAATAAGTTATTATTTACAAAGAGTATGCCTTTTGCTTTAATGAGCTGTTTTTTAAATAAGAAAAGTCTAAAAATAAATAATCATTTGATTTTAGAAAAGACATGACAAATAGAAATGGATATAAAGAATTTATAATAAATTTATAATAAAAAACAATAAACAAAAAATGTGTAAATGCATAAATAGTACATTTAAAATTTGTTTTTAAATAATAATAATAATCAGTAAATTTGTTTTTAATAATACTAGAACATATAAAAATCAGTAAGATATTTATAAAAAAGAAAACACATGACATTCTATATTAAAATAGGCCAGGCACAGGGGCTCATGCCTGTTACCCCAGAACTTTGGGAGGCCGAGGCAGGCGGATCAATTGAGGTCAGGAGTTCAAGACTAGCCTGACCAACATAGTGAAACCCTGTCTCTACTAAAAATACAAAAACATTAGCCAGGTGTGGTGGTGCATGCCTGTAGTCCCAGCTACTCAGGAGGCTGAGGCAGAAGAATCGTTTGAGAGGAGGAGTTTGCAGTAAGCCAAGAACTTGCCACTGCACTCCAGCCTGGGCAACAGAGAGAAACTCTGTATCAATAAATAAATAATAAATAAATAAATAAATATAAAATGAAAACTTCAATCCTAAAGATAATTTAAAATATTGATGATATCATTGATATTTCAGTATGAACATTCGAAAATCTAGACAAATTAGATAATTTTTCAACAAAATACAAAATGTCAAAATTGACCAAGTTAGAAATGCTAAGTTTGAATAACCTAAAGAGACAGTGAAATGAAGAAAGTTCTAGATACAGTTAACATTGAAGATATTTTTCCTAATCTAAAACATAAGTTTTGGCTGATAATCATACAAAGCTTCCTCTAATATTTTTATTAGGGTTACTTTAGCACTGAAACTTGATAAGACAGTGAAAAATGAAAGTCAAAACTGTAGACTAATTTATAAATATAGAAGTAAAAAAATCTAAATAAAGTAAGAGTTAATTGATTATAGTACTGTATCAACAGGATAATATATAGATTGCCAAGGAGATTATTTTCAAATATTTAAATATTTTTTCACATTTAAAATTTACAAATATAATTTACTTAGAAATGTATGTAGAACCAAAAGTCCCATAAGAAGCATTAATTTAAACTATGTATCTAATAAAATAGTTTCATAAAACTATACAATTTCAGTCAAGCTTATAAAACAAAACCTAGATGTTGGTTTAAAAAAATCAACACTAAAAAATCAATCACAAAGAAATATGATTTCAAAGCAATTTTTAGATAAAACTATCTTAAATTTCACATAGAAAAAAATAATGTCTGTAATAGCTAAGAGTTCATGATTGTATTTTGAGAATTATAAAGCGTGAACTTCATCAAATGAGTTTCCGTGAGCAGGGAATGCTGTTAGCAGTTACACTTAGTCTTGGTTTCCACAATAAATCTCATACCCATATACTTCTGTTGCAACACAACATGAGGATGATGACTGCAAAGAAAAATATGCATGTTATTTAGAATGAGAAAAAATGGCCCAGGTACAGTGACTCACGCCTGTAATCCCAGCACTTTGGGAGGCCGAGGTGGGCAGATCATGATGTCAAGAGATCGAGACTATCTTGGCCAACATAGTGAAACCCTGCCTCTACTAAAAATACAAAAATTAGCTGGGCAAAGGGGCACATACCTGTAGTCCTAGCTACTTGGGAGGCTGAAGCAGGAGAATAGGATTGAACCTGGGGCGTGGAGGTTGCAGTGAGCTGAAAGCGGCCACTACATTCCAGCCTGGTGACAGAGCAAGACTCCGTCTCAAAACAAACAAACAAAAAAAGAATGAGAAAAAATGAAAAATGATGACTGATAAGCAATCACAAATGTCCAATTCACCACATAAAATAATAGCATGCAAATTGTGAAATAACAATTAATATTAGGTTTACATGTCAGATAACTTTTTAATAAACTTGTAATGCTAGAGGCCTTCCTAGTATTTCTTTTTCAGATCTATTTTTATAGTATACACTGAAAATATATAACTGATAGTTTTTCCAGCTACTAATTATTAATTTCAGATTTAAATGTTTAGATTATGCTATCCTTATCAATTTGAAGGAAACTGCGAATTTTTTTTGACTTTTTAACCTGATACAGACTAACTATGTTAATTTTTTTTTTATCCTGGGCATTTGGATATCTAGCTAGACATTTTGATTACTAACAAATAATATTTAATTCCCTCTGAATGTAAAACAATTTAAAAAGCAAAAGGATAGCCCTTACAGATGTGTATAAGTTTGCTGTATTTTATCAATTTTAAGAAACATTTGTCTTTAAAATTTTTACATTTTTGAAATCAGAAGGAATTTTCAATCAATGAGATATACTATTTGAATTGAGAATTTTTTTTTTCTTTTTTTTGAGACGGAGTCTTGCTCTGTCGCCCAGGCGGAAGTGCAGTGGCGCGATCTCAGCTCACTGCAACCTTTGCCTCCTGGATTCAAGGGATTGTCCTGCCTCAGCCTCCTGAGTAGCTGGGAATACAGGCCACCACGCCAGGCTAATTTTCTCATTTTTAGTAGAGATGGGGTTTCGCCATGTTGTCTTGGCTGGTCACCAACTCCTGACCTCAAGTGACCCGCTCACCTCTGCCTCCCAAAGTGATAGGATTACAGGCATGAGCCACCACGCCCTGCCTGTTTTTTATTATAGTAACTTCAATGATGTTTCTTTTGATAACAGTATATATTTTAATTTTCCATGTAGGAACAAACTTCAATGATACGTAAAACTTGATTATTTTATAAAGCATCAAGAATATCAGAAATTAAATAGAATGTCACCTTGATTTATAAAGATTAACATTTATTCAGTAATAAATTAAGATAGATATGAAATAAGTGTTTATGGTTTTGTATCTCTTTTTAAACTATTCGTTTAGTCTGCAAATTTTATATGGGTTTTATTTCATTGCCATGCAATTGTGTTTTTCCTCATCTCCATTAATGCTTCTTTAACCATGACTTGTTTTAAGTATATATTAAGAATCACAAATATGTAAAATTTTTTATAACTTTTTAATTAAAAAACATACAATTTTTGAAACCGGTGATTTTTATTTTATTTTATTTCAATAGCTTTAGGGGTACAAGTATTTTGACTACATGGATGAATTTTATAGTGATGAAGTTTGAGATTTTAGTGTACCCATCACCCAAGTTGTGTCTTTGTACCCAATATGTAGTTTTAAATCCTTCATCTATCTCCCATCCTTCCCCCTTCAGAGTCTCCAATATCCATTATACCACTTTGTTTGCCTCTGTTCACCCATAGATTAGCTCCCACATATAAGTTAGAACATATGGTATTTGGTTTTCCAATCCTGAGTTACTTCACTTAGAATAATGGCCTCCAGCCTCTGGCCTCAAATTGCTACAAAAGACATTATTTCACTGTTTTTTATGGCTCAGGAGCAGTCCCTGGTGCGTATATTCCACATTTCCTTTATCCATTCATCAGTTGTTGGGCATTTAAATGGGTTCCATATCTTTGAAACTGTGAATTGTGCTGTAATAAACAAATGTGTGCAAGTGTCTTTTTGATATAATGGTTTCTTTTTTTATTATATTCTTTTACTTTAAGTTCTGGGATGCATATGTAGAACGTTCAGGTTTGTTACATAGGTATACATGTGCCATGGTGGTTTGCTGCACCCATCAACCCATCATCTAGGTTTTAAGCACTTGCTTGCATTAGGTATTTGTCCTAATGCTGTCCCTCCCCTTGCCTCCCACCCCACAACAGGCCCCAGTGTGTGATGTTCCCTCCCTGTGTCAGTGTGTTCAGATTGTTCAACTCCCACATATAAGTGAGAACATGTGGTGTTTGGTTTTCTCTTCCTGTGTTAGTTTGCTGAGAATGATGGTTTCCAGCTTCATCCATGTCTCTGCAAAGGACATGAATTCATTCTTTTTTATGGATGCATAGTATTCCATGATATATATGGGCTACATTTTCTTTATCCAGTCTATCACTGATGAGCATTTGGGTTGGTTCCAAGTCTTTGCTGTTGTAAATAGTACTGCAATAAACATATGTGTGCATTTGTCTTTATAGTAGAATGATTTATAATCCTTTGGGTACATATCCAGTAATGGAATTGCTGGGTCAAATGGTATTTCTGGTTCTAGATCCACACTGTCTTCCACAATGGTTGAACTAATTTACACTCCCGCCAACAGTATAAAAGCGTTACTATCTCTCCAAAGCCTCACCAGCTTCTGTCGTTTCCTGATTTTTTAATAATCGCCATTCTGACTGGTATGAGATGGTATCTCATTGTGGTTTTGATTTGCATTTCTTTAACGACCAGTGATGATGAGCTTTTTTTCATATGTTTGTTAGCCGCATAAATGTCTTCTTTTGAGAAGTGTCTGTTTATATCCACTGCCCACTTTTTGATGGATGGGGTTGTTTGTTTTTTCTTACAAATTAAAGTTACTTGTAGATTCTGGATATTAGCCCTTTGTTAGATAGATAGATTGCAGAAATTTTCTCCCATTCTATAGGTTACCTGTTCACTCTGATGATAGTTTCTTTTGCTGTGCAGAAGCTCTTTAGTTTAATTATATCCCATTTGCCAATTTTGGTTTTTGTTGCAATTGCTTTTGGTGTATTAGTCACGAATCTTTGCCCATGCCTATGTCCTGAATGGTATTGCCTAGGTTTACTTCTAGAGTGTTTGTGGTTTTAAGTTTTACATTTAAGTCATTAATCCATATTAGTTAATTTTTGTTACCAAAACCTGGCAAAGACATAACAAGAAAAGAAAATTTCAGGCCAATATCCCTGATGAACATCAATGGGGAAATCCTCCATAAAATACTGGCAAACCCAATCCAGCAGCACATCAAAAAGCTTATCCACCATGATCAAGTTGGCTTCATCCCTGGAATGCAAGGCTGGTCCAACATATGCAAATCAATAAACGTAATCCATCACATAAACAGAACCAATGACAAAAACCACATGATTATCTCAATAGATGCAGAAAAGGCCTTTGATAAAATTCAACGCTCCTTCATGCCAAAAACTCTCCATAAACTAGGTATTGATGGAACAAAGCTCAAAATAATACATTTTTTTAGTGATGAATTCTTGATATGTTTTCCAGGCTGGTCTCTTTTTATTAACTTTTAAGTTCCTTTTGTTGCATAAGATAATAGATTTACATGATACCAATTCTCTAAAATAATTGAGATTTACTTTATTGCCGATCACATAATTATTTTTTATATATGTTTGTAGATTTCTATATGCATGCATTAAGAAAAGCTCATTCATTTTGTTATTTTTTTATATTTTCTGATTGTGTTCTGCTTAACCAATCAATATCTGAGAAAATATATTAAAATTTTATACCATAATGTTATATTCCTCAGTATTTTCTGTTGCATTTTACATCTTTAATTATTTTGATATTATTTTCGGATATCTATACTTACAATTTTTAGAATGGTGACACAAATTTAACTGTCAAAATATTTTCTACTATATTCCCAGTGATGCTTTAAATCTAAAGTTATTCATCTAAAAAATAATAAAACTTTATCTATCTTTATTTCCTCACCATAAATTACATTGTTGAGCTAATCATAAGAACTCATGCTGTTTTTGTTAAAGGAAGAGTAGACTTGTTAAGTTTTTATGTATAAAAGATTGATAAGTGATTCTAAACTCAATATAAAATAAGCATCTTTCAAGATGGCATAAAATAATGCAAAGTATTGAAACACTTAGCAATTGGCGATTAATTCAAATACCTTATTTCAATCTGATTGCTTTCAATTTTAGGCACTATTATAAAAAGGATTTGGATTTTGACTATTTGCTTTATCAACAGCTTCTTCTCCCCTAGTCTCTGTTAACTGATCTTTTGGCTGTTGGTCTATTTTAAGATGTTTTGCTTAAGGACTCTGGATTGACATTTTCTAGATTTCTTACCATGATCTAATTTGGTCCTAGGTTCAACTCAATCTCTTTGAACTATTTCCTGTTTATTCAAGAGAGACCTGTTTTGCTGACAAATCCCCAGAGAGAATTTTTGGTCTATTTATTTATCTCCTGCCACCTCTTGGATCCTAGACATTATAATTAGTATAAGTTTAAGTGACTTATTATGCTAACTGCAGACGTTTTATTCATTTGAAATCAAAAGTTTGATATGTGATACTATAAAATGAAAATGCTGTTGGCAGCAGTGGGCATCACTGGTGCTAACACTTGTGTGAGTATTACTAAATTACCTTTCAGGCTGGAAATATTCTTTGTAAAAATTTAAAATGTTTTCCACAATATTTAAAAAATATAAATATTAAATAACTATTAATCACAAGTAAAATATAAGAGAAAAAGCATAAGCCACAAACGTTCTAGCTTTTTTTAAAATAGAAAATTTCTTATTTTACAGATTATATACACATGTATTACTTGCGTTTAACAAAATCCGAATATGTTTTGGTGAGATATATTTTATCCAACTGTCAATAACTATTAAGTTAATATTTACTTTACTCAAATGGTTGGTAGCCTGTGAAATGACAGAAAAATACTAGAAATGTTCAGGTTCACAAAATATTCCGAGGTCATTTAGTTAAATTAATTTTATCTGTGCATAATTTATGTCACAAATTGCATATACTTAAGTGTGTTGTCTGAATATTTGTATTAAATGCATATACCTGTGAGTGTAATTTTGGGGTAACCTGGGTTTTATCAAGAAAATAGCACTTTTCTTAAATATTAAAATAAAAAATCTATGTTGAGCTTAGCATATACTACTGCACAGTTATTTTCAAAAATCACACAGCTGCTTGTAAAATGCTTTGTTGTTTGCTTCTTAACAATGACTACGAACTAAAGAAAATAAGGGGAAAGTTATAAAAAATCAATTTTTCATATTCAACAGACCCAGGACATTCCACAGTGAAAAAAGGAATTGAAATAATTCTTTTCCTTTTTAAATTAGGACTTATTACTGTAATAGGTAATGTTATATCGGTTACCTTTAAGATACAGTGAACTACATTAACAAGTGAAGTAACATTTGCACTACCTAACTTAGGTTTAAAACCACATACTCTCAATCAGAGTTTTTAGGAGAATGGTTACCAATCTGTTTTACTTAAGTCACAAACTAGTGAAAATGCAGACTCTAAAGGCACTAAAACCTGTTTCTGATTCCGTGGGAGGGAGGCACAGATATTTTTGTTAGAATTCTCTGAGGTAATACAGATTCAAGTAGTTCTAGAACTATTCTTGAGAAATAATGATAGGAAAATATTTTTCTAAAGATTTGTATATGAGTGATCAAATCTCATATATATGAAAATTAGGTATTACCTTACAGTTTTTAAAATATAAAGAATAAAAGATATACACTAAATGACTAGACATAAATGGTACTGGATATTTTGAGCTTGGTTAATGTTTTCAGATCATGATTGTGATCTGCAAGTTTATTTTAATTTGCTTTGCAGGGCAATGAGCTTTGGATAAATCCTTGCTTCTCCTAAACTGATACAACTACTTTACTTGAAAAATCTTTCAAAATAAGTTTCACATAAACAACGATAGCTATTCCGTATCTATATGGGTCTGTGATTGATTTCAAATACTCTACTAATATAAGCATCACTTTAGTCTACCATCACTCCTCTTAACTATACAGGCCTTTGAGAAAATATTTTGCTATTTCCAGTACATGGTTAGTAAGAAAAGAACAGCTATGGAAATGTGTATTTAACAGGAAGAAGAGGAGAGCTACTAAGAGAGAGCAAGTGTAATTGAAATGTAACTAATTGAAGCATAACAAAAATCACTGGTAACGGCTTTTTATCACTTCAGTGGAGATTTCAGTCTAACTTTCAATTGCCTATAATTTCTGTACATAATGCTTCACTCACTCTCTCATAGGAAACATTTGTGATGTAGAATTACTACCCGAGGTTACAGCACTGTGACATTTTGGAGCTCTTCAAGGTTTGTGAAGCACAGTAATTATATTTACTAGAAGTCTCTCACCTTTGATACTTATGCACATTAATCACATACACGGAAGACATCTATAAAGTATACAGTCCCAGAATGAAAATAGTATATTTAAATTGTAGCCTTTAGAAACAAACATGTCTGAAATTTTGAAAATAGGGTAATTCTAACAGATGTTTTTATGTTGTTTTTTAAGTTAGCATTAACACTGATAATACGGTTTTCTACATAGCATGCTACAACTCAGAAAAATAAGTTTTTGAGAGACTGAGGTGGGCGGATCACGAGGTCAGGAGATTGAGATCATCCTGGCTAACACGGTGAAATCCTGTCTGTACTAAAAATACAAAAAATTGGCCTTGTGTGGTGGTGGGCTTCTGTAGTCCCAGCTACTTGGGAGGCTGAGGCAGGAGAATGGCCTGAATCTGGGAGGCAGAGCTTGCAGTGAGCCGAGATCAAGCCACTGCACTCCAACCTGGGCGACAGAGCAACATTTCATCTCAAAAAAAATATTTTTTATATATATATATATAGATAGATAGATATAGATATATTTATTTATTTATTTGAAGATTCTAGCTAGGCATATTCTAGTTGAGTGATAAAAACCTATATATCAATTAAAAATTTTATATATTTTCTGTAACTGAGCATATCAGAATTTTTTATAGTGTGGTTAATAATAGAAAATTATAAGTACATGAAAGTGAAATTTGTGAGCTCTCAATGCAAAAGATGCTGCTTAGAAATACTTTGAAACCACTATTTCTAAAATTGTGTTGAACCAAGGAGGAAAATCAATACCTAAAAAACTTCTTATTTAGTTATTAAATTAATAATCATAGAATGTGGTTTTTTATGATATGTGTACTAGAAATATAAAATTTGCAGGCAAACTCCATATTTATATATTTCACAAAATGACTAAAGTTGCTTAGATGCTGTTTGCTTCATAAATTTTCTTATGTTTCTTGCCGTGCGTGAAAGCTCCACAACTTGCATTATATACTTCCGTGAAATTAAAAATATATAATGGGAAATAATACACAAAAATTTACACAAAGATAATTTAGCATTGAAGTATTTAGCAAAATATTTTAAAATATTTCTTTTATTGCATGCTTTATATTTAGTCAAAATAACACATGACAGATAAAAATTGGATAGTGTAGATTTTAATTTTTAAATAATAATCTAAATTAAAAATTTATCTATAAAAACACTGTTAAGAGAATGAAAAGGCAAGCCATAGACAGGAGGAAAATATTTGCAAAACATACATGCAATACATATTTCTATCCAAGATATATTTTAAAATGATTAAAACTCAACAATAAAGCAAAAAAATCCGATTAAGTAACGAGTGAAATATCCCGACAAACATTTTGCCAATAAATATATTGTATACTAATAAAAAATAAAAGTACTCAAAATTTTTGGTATTAGGAAAATATAAAATGAAACAACAAAGAGATGTAACTACACATCTAAAAGAATGGCTGAAGTGATTTAAAAAAACTGACAATACCAACTTCTGGTGAAAATGAAAAGCAATAGGAATTTTCATTTCTTGATGGTTGGAATGCAAAATTATACAGCTGCTTTGGAAGACAGTTTGGCACTTTCTTACAATAGTTAAACATATTCTTATCATACCACTAAAAAACCATGTTCCTAGGTATTGACCAAACTGATTTGAAAACATGTCCACAAAACCTTTCATGTGAATGTTTATAGAAGCTTTATTCATTATTAGCAAAAACTAGGAGCAACTAAGATCTTTCTCAAAAATGTATGGGCAAGCAAACTGGAAACTGTGTACACCCTTACAACGGAATATTATTCAGCAATTAAAAATGAGTTTTCAAGATACAAATTTACATGCATGGGTAAATCAATTCATATTGCTATATGAAAAAAGCCAGTATTGAAAACATTGCAAGCTACATGATTTAATTTCTATGAGATTCTGTAAAAGGTAAAACAATGGAGGCAGTGAATATATCAGTGGCTGCCTGCGGTTTGGGGTGAACATGGAGGCTTGAAAAGTTGGCAATGCAGGAGAATTTTATAGGGCAGTGAAACTATTCTATATGACACTGAAATGGTAGATTGATAATACTATGAATGCCAAATCCATAGAATTTTAAAACATGAAAAGTAAACCTTAATGTATGAAAATTTTAGTAAAGCATTTAGGTGGTCAGAGATTCCGAGGATAAAATGCAGATTATAATACATTTAGATACAAATAATCTAAGTGTATAAAGTAAACCAACACAAGAGTAGTGGAAAAAGGTGTTGACTGAAGTAACTTTGGAAATGAGGAAAAACTATAAGACAAAGATGAACAGAATAGTACAAAAGCACAATATTATATTTTGTAAAGTTATTTCCTGCACGGGTATGTGTAAAGAATTCTGAATCCAATATGCATATGTATTAGAATTAAACAATGAAATAAATGGATGGCAGATAATAAGGGAATGTTTCTCACTCTTTGAGTGGAAAGTTTCAGACCAGCATAGTGAGAAAGTTACAATGATCCATGTATTTAGAGTTGGCGTAATATGAACTCATGCTTAGCTTAATGCAGCTAGGTATGGATGCATTACAAATATTTATAGATATGTTTTATATACTGGTTAGTATTTTCTTTCTCCATCAGCTAAGAGAATCTAGAAGAAAAGAGAACACAGTAGCAACTAACACACCTAAATAAATAAATCATATAAAAACCATGATAATGTGAATGTCAACGGGACGAAAGGAGGCAACTGAAAGAGCTTCAAATAGCCAACATGGAAAAATTTGAGCACCAAAGTAAATAAAGTAGTGTTGAATTATGACCCAATGTATATAATCAATATCAATGTGTCCATGATTGAATAAATAAATAAATAGAGGAGAATCAAAAATATCTGTGCAGGAGAATTCTAAATCATTTATGTAGATACTCTACCCTCAAGAAAATGAGGAATAACTTCCCACTGTGTAAGTGGGTCTGGCCACTTCATTTCAAACAGTACAGTATGAAAAGGCAGAAAGAGAGTAACTTTACAGAGGAGAACCCTGACAAACACTACGTCACCCAAAGTTAACACTAACTGTGATAAATCATGTTGATGTTTGTAATCTTGATAAGATGTAATAAGACCGTCACTTCACCTCTGTGGTCTTCCTCCCCAAAACATATAACCTCAGTCAAATCTTGAGGAAAACATTAAAAAATTTCCAAGTGAGGAATATTCTACAAAATACCTGACCAGTACTCTCAAAATTGTCAAGATGAACGGATGGAAGGAAGGAAGGAAGGAAAAGAAAAGTCTGAGAAACAATTCTGTCACAGCCAAGAAGAGCCTAAGAAAATATGACAACTAAATATAATGTGGTAACTTGGATGGAATCCTGGAATAGAAAACAGATACTAAGTGAAAACTAAGGAAATCTGAATACAGTATGAAGTTAACTAATAATAGTATATGATCATGAATTGTGACAAACTACAACATTAATATGTTAAATAGGGGAAACCAGTATCAGGTTTATAAAAAATCTTTGTACTATATTTGCAACTTTCCTGTAAAAATAAAACTAAAATAAATTAATAAATAAAAGTCTTTAATTTATAAAAAATTTAAATCTTTATTCACAAATGTCACTTTATTTTTGCAAAAACATACTCAACATTTAGTATCTTTTTCCACACTTTTTGTAAATTTCATTTAAATTTAAATTAACTTAAATATTAATTTTTAGGAGTAATTTTGAGACTACAAATATGTCAAAGATGAATACTGAATTTTCTGATTCTAGACAATCTAATATTGCTTTATTCATGATGGTTGGGCATAGAGCTTCAATGGATATACTCCCACCAATCTAAATTTCATTAAATGTTAAATCAACGT
The DNA here is from genome assembly GCF_028885625.2 of Pongo pygmaeus. Taxonomy (NCBI): domain Eukaryota; kingdom Metazoa; phylum Chordata; class Mammalia; order Primates; family Hominidae; genus Pongo; species Pongo pygmaeus. The sequence continues at coordinate 124,913,931 of NC_072373.2, read as the reverse complement.
TCAAAATGTTTAATAATTTGCCTTAAAAGGTATGCTTTTGCATTATTTTCATTGATGTGCTACTTTTTATTTCATTTTATTTTAAGTTCCAGGATACATGTGCAGGATGTGCAGGTTTGTTACATAGGTAAACATGTGCCAACGTGGTTTGCTGCACCGATCAAGCCATCACCTAGGTGTTAATCCCAGCACGATGCACTTCTTATATTGACAGTTGGGAACTTACCATTTTCAACACATGAAACAGAGATAACTTCCTCACAACTACTTCATGCTTAGTTGTAGTAGAGTTCTCCTGAATAACAGTCGATTCTTTATATGAGATGCAATTACTGAGAACACAGCCCCACTCTGACTGAGGGATCATAAGCCTTCCTGTAATATTTGATGCCATCATTATACTTAAAATCAGTTTATATTTGGTGGTAAAATAACATTACAGGAGATGATATTCTATACCGTCATCATTTGAGGAGAAAACAAGAGTTGTAGTTTACTCAATTAAGTGTAACCCTTTATGTGACAACATACAGGAAAACAGAAATTCAAGGAAATCATACAAGTTTTTATGAGAAACTAGAGCCGAAGATGTGAATAACACCTGTTTCAAGATTGATAAGAAATAATGAAATTTAGGGATATTTATAATATTTGAATTTTCTAGAGGTTAGAGAGAAGGAATCAATACTTAATTTCTTAGAAGAAAAAACAAAAATGAAGCAAAATCAAAGTATAAATAGCCTAAATATCTCAAATAAAAAAGAGAAAGACAATTCTGAGGTTATTTAATCTCCAATTAACTAAAACATGCATAAATAAATACTTCATCTACTTTTCCCCCGTTAAAAACTCTTCACCATTCTCATGCTTTCCCACTGAGAAAAATCTCTAAATTTCTTAACTTTTTAAAACATGTGATTAACATTTTACTCTCACAGTCTTTTAACCTGAATCCAGTCTTTTCTAGACATGAAGAGAAAAGTATACTCAAATACAAGAGACTGTACAAAGCTTACAGGTACCACTTTTACATGAATTTCTAGTCTGTGAAGACAGAGAATTCATTCTAAAATATTCAGAAAACCCAAAACAGATGGATGTCTTACTTAAGGTTATGTAGAAATCAATGTCACTTCTTAGCAATATTCACATTGTTTTACTTATTTGTTTCTGTCATTGCAATAGATACAAACTCTTAATGCATATGATTTATAGAAGGAATTTCATATTTTAAATCAAGTCCTGTGTTTACTATTTTTTTTCTAGTCATGGATCGCCTGGGGCTGCGTTGATGTTGGGATTAACTAAAGGGATCTAAAAGGACTTTCTGGGATATTGAAATGTTCTCTATCTTGAGTGTCTCCATTGTTAGCTTAGTATATACAGCTGTGAAAACTAATTGGTACATATTTTTATGTTAATTCACCCATGGAATTGATTTTAGAAAACTTTACAAAAATAAAAAAATTATTTTTTAAAATAACATATATTACCTATTTTTTAATCAATCTGATGACTCTTTTGAGTCGTTTGATATGAATTAATAATCTGATATAACTCATATCAATTATATGAAATGTAATTTATAAATATAATATAACTATAGTTACAAATAATATATTATTTATATCAGTTATATATAACTATATAGTTATATTTCATATAATTGATCAAAAAAAAATTTCCTGAGCCTAGATGATGCTGAAATTCTCACGATTCTGTTAATGGAAAAATTAGTAATTTACCATGAGCCTGAGCCTGTGAAATAAGAGATTGTCTACATATAAGTTGTATATGCTTATCGTTAATTAATCTGTTTTTAATTTCTAGAATTTTTCATTAATACATTTAACAAAATTCTATTATTTTTATTTTTTTCTATGTACTATCATATAAACAAAATATAATGATGATGTGATGATGGCAACAGATTTTTGTAATAAAACAAGAAAATATTTTTGCTAACTTGGAAAGCCAAACATAAGGACGATATATTCCACAGTCAAATAAGTTTAGAAAATATTTAGTTCAATAATTTAAAACAGAATTCTGAACTGCAGAACTTCTTAGGACTTTAATATAGTCACATGTTTCATGATTCATTGTAAGTAAAAATATACTATGCACTATTTCTCTTTATTTGAATACAGAATATTTTTGTTTGTAGCATTTTTCTCTTCCTCTGGTTTGTGCAATAAGTTTTGGGAAAAACTGATATAAATATTTCCATTTCCCAAAGACACAATCATGTTTTTATATATTTTTTTATTTCTGTGGAGGGGTGCATTGAACTTTTCTATTAGCAACTGTGCTCTTATACTTTAAACACTAATCTTGAGTAAAACGGAAACGGAATGTCCTAAGTGGTTTATCATTTTAGAAGACTACACACAGTAATGACATAAACTACAGAGAGCTTATATTGGTTATACTAATTTGCATTCAAATCCCAAGCCCTGCTAACTATTCACAACAAAGTAATTGAAATATATATTACAAACTTTCCATATATGTGAGTTTCAGTCTTTCCCAAAACATGCAAGCAATAGCCCTATTGTTTACCAGCTTTCTACAAGCATGGCTATCTCTTTGTTGCCTCTGAAACAAGACACAGCAACACTTTGTTGTTTTAGCTTAGCATGATCAATAATTTATACTCTTCTAAATACATGCATTTCTATCCAACTTTTCTATTTAATTATAAATTCCTTTAAGAGCATTACCATGAGTAATACTTAATCCATTACTATTTGTTTTTCTATCCTTAGCACTCTCCCAGAACATCTAACTAAATATCAAATACATATTAGTGTTCCAAAAATTTGTATATGGTTAGAAGGTGTATTTTCTTATTTTTCAATTTTTAAATCAGAGAATTTGATATGATTGATGGGGCTTTTTTTCCTTGAATTTATGTTTTCAGACGACATATTGGTTTCAATTATGATAAAAATATATATTTGGTTTTGGCAAATTTTTCTTGAAATTTACCTATGCAGATTAACACCCTTCATGATTTAGCTGTGAATATATATACACATATATATACACGCACACATAAATATATATATTTACATATTATATATTTATATATACTATTATTTATATATAATACATATATATTTATATGTGAATATATACAGTTCTGTACGTCTATTGTATATATATCTAAATATAGTTGTATATATAAAAATAAATATTATACATATACTATATGTACCTCATATAGAGTATATATAATATACTAGTATATATGTATATATTGTCTACGTATGTCTCCAATATGTATTTTTGAATACATATTGGATATAATATATACACATTTTATATACATATTTAGTACATAATGTATATATACTATATGATATGGTTTGACTCTGTGTCCGCACCCTAATCTCATCTTGGAGCTCCCATAAATCCTATGTGTTGTGGGAGGGACTTGGTGGGAGATAATTGAATCATGGGGACATTTTCCCCCATACTGTTCTCATGGTAGTGAATAAGTCTCATGAGATCTGATGGTTTGATAAAGTGAAACCTGTTTTGCTTGGCTTTCATTCTTTCTCTGGCTGCTGCCATGTGAGAAAAATCTTTCATCATCTGCCATGATTGTGAGGCTTCATCATCCACGTGGAACTGTTAAGTCCAATAAACCTCTTTCTTTTGTAAATTGCCCAGTCTCAGGTATGTCTTTAGCAGCAGTGTGAAAATAAACTAATACAGTAAATAGGTATCAAGAGTTACTGAAAAGATACTTGAAAATGTGGAAGTGATTTGGAACTGGGTAACAGGCAGAGGCTGGAACAGTTTGGAGGGCCCAGTTAAAAAAAGAAAAACGTGGGAAAGTTTGGAACTCCCTAGAGACTTGTTGAATGGCTTTGCCTAAAATGCCAACAGTGACATGGACAATAAAGTCCAGGTTAAGGTGGTCTCATATGGAAATGAGGAACTTGTTGGGACCTAGAGCAAAGGTGACCCCTGTTATGTTTTAGCAGAGAGACTGGTGGCATTTTGCCTCTGCCCTAAAGATTTGTGGAACTTTGAACTTGAGAGAGGTGATGTAGGGTATCTGGTGGAAGAAATTTCTAAGCACCAAAGCATTCAAGAGCTGACTTGTGTGCTGCTAAAGACATTCAGATTTATAAAGAAAACAGAAAATGAAAGTTTGGAAAATTTACAGCCTGAAAATGTGATGGAAAATAAAAATCCCATTTTCTGAAGAGAAAGTTAAGCCAGCTGCAGAAATGTGCATTAGCAACAACGAGCCAAATGTTAATCAGTGAGCCAATAAGGAAAATGTTTTCAGAGCATGTCAGAGGTCTTCACCTCAGGCCCTCTCATCACAGACCTGGTATCATGAGCCAGGCTCAGGGTCCCTCTGCTGTATGCAGTCTAGGGACTTGGTGCCCTGTGTCCCAGCCACTCCAGCCATGACTAAAAGTGATCAAGGTAAAGCTTAAACTGTTGCTTCAAAGGGTGCTAGCCCCAAGCCTTGACAGCTTCCATGTGGTGTTGAGCCTGCAGGTACACAGAAGTCAAGAATTGAGGTGTGGGAACCTCCATGTAGATTTCAGAAGATGTATGGAAATGCCTGGATACCCAAGCAGAAGTTTGCCATAGGGGTGGGGCCCTCATGGAGAACCTCTGCTAGGGCAGTGCAGAAAGGAAATGCAGAGCCAGAGCCCCCACACGGAGTCACTACTGTGGCACCACCTAGTGGAGCTGTGAGAAGAGGCCCACTCTCCTCCAGACCCCAGAATGATAGAAACACTGACAGCTTGCACCATGCACCTGGAAAAGCCACAGACAATGCCAGCCTGTGAAAGCAGCTGAAAGGAAAGCTGTACCCTGCAAAGCCACAAGGGCAGAGCTGCCCAAGACCATAGAAGCCCACCTCTTGCATCAGCATGACCTGGATGTGAGATGTGGAGTCAAATAAGATCATTTTGGAGTTTTAAGATTGGACTGCCCCACTAGATTTTTGACTTGTGTGGGGCCTGTAGCCTCTTTGTTTTGACCAATTTCTCTCATTTGGAATGGCTGTATTTACCCAACAGCTGTACCCCAATTGTATCTAGGAAGTAACTAATTTGGTCTTGATTTTGCAGGCTCATAGGTGGAAGAGACTTGTCTTGTCTCAGACGAGACTTTAGACTGTGAACTTTTGAGAAAATGCTGAAATGAGATAGGACTTTGATGGAGTGTTGGGAAGGCATCATTGGTTTTGAAATGTGAAGACATGAGATTTGGGAGGGGCCAGGGATAGAATGATATGGTTTGGCTCTGTGTCCCCGCTCAAATCACATCTTGTGACTCCCATAATTCCCACATATGTGGAGGGACTTGGTGGGAGATAGTTCAATCATGGGGGCGGTTTCTCCCATACTGTTCTGATGGTAGTGAATAAGTCTCACAAGATCTAATGATTTAATAAGGGGAAACCCATTTTGCTTGGCTCTCATTCTCTCTCTTGCTGCTGCCATGTGAGGCAAGCCTTTCACTTTCCACCATGATTGTGAGGCCTCTCTAGCCACATGGAACTGTAAGTCCAATAAACCTGTTTTTTTTTTTTTTTTTTTTTTTTTTTTTTGTAAATTGCCTAGTCTTGAGTATGTATCAGCAGTGTGAAAACAAACTAAATTATATATATGCATATATATATATATATAGAGAGAGAGAGAGAGAGAGAGCACACAGGTTTTTATACTATTTCATGATCTGCTATTATAAAAATTTTAAAAGATTGAATCATAACTACAGAGTAACTTCTTGTGCAAGGAAATTGTTGAATACATGAGGAAGGATCTAAGAGGAAAAAGACATATCAAAACAATAAAAACTACTAGTTTCAAATTTTATCAACATCTCAACATGAGAAGAGAAGAAGAACAAGTAGTTTTGTTGTAGTAGTAGTGTAGAAGAAGTAATTCAATTGACAATTATTTGATGGTGAGATTCAAATAGTTCTATTTCCCTATACTGAAAAAATTAAAAAGTGGGGTGAGAAGGCAGAAAATAATTCATCTCCCTACATGGTTAGTTATTAATTTCCACGTCTCTAAAACATGAATAAAAATTTTAAAAAGCCTAACTAATAACCAAAATATTGTTCCCTAAATTCACCATCTTTTTATTAATAAGACAATTGATACAACTTTAAATATTCACTGAATGTTTGTGATTAATATGTATGTGTACTTTGATGTTACTGCTGAACACCTGTTAACAATATGCCTTAGACAATTAGAATCTTAAAAGGTAAAAAATATCCCACTGGTATTTTGGGCATATTCAGAGAGTATTAAAAAAGTATCACTGTTTTAAATTAGTATTTCCATTTCTACATGAAGAACTATATAAAAAATAGACAATACATGTTTTTATCTAGCTTTTAAATTTAATGTAAATTGGTCCTGTATCAGAATATACACTTGAGAATAAATCCAATTATACCATATTAATCTATTTTTTTCTACAAGAATCTCTTTAAATTATATGGATTGTGTAGAAATATTATCAAAGTAATTTGTCAAGTTAAGTTTGGTCCCATGAGCCTAAGAAATATTGTCTAGTTCTTATTCATGAGAAGAAGTGTATCCTCTTAACAGGGTTGACAGATTATAATGTGACTTCAATTCTGAAATGCATATTTCTCCATTTTTACATATATGCATGTGGACTTTTTTCTTAAAATATTTTATTCATGAATAAGCCTAATTTGGAAATAATACAAGCATCTAACAATAAAATTATACCGTTTATGGTTTGACTACATATTTAAGATAAAGACTTCCAAAGAAGGATAAAACAAGCTATAAAATCGCCTGCAGTAATTTAAACAAATGAGATTTGTCTAATAATAATATATTATAATATTATGACATATGCCTGTATATTTTTGTAATATTATATCACTATAAATATATTTGCTTTTATTTTTATAACTATTCGTCAAGAAAAGTATGAATATCATTTTTCTGATGGTGAAACTAAATTTTACAAAGGTTAAGTATTTGTCTAAGGTCACAAAAGTAGTGTTAATATGGAAGAAAAAAGGGAGGTATGCTCCACTCCTGAGGGCATATTAGTTCTTCTATATCATGTACTTTTTTATACTTTTTAATCTGCAGACTTCAGAGAGTTTATGTCATGATATAATATTAATAATTGTTAATGTTGATTGAGCACTTAATATGTGTCAGACACTGTTCTAAATTATATCCCATGCATTTAACTAGTATAGGTTCAGTAACAACCCTATAAAGTAGATGCTATTAATACTTCCATTTTAGAGATAAGAAAACTTATGTTTGGAGGAGACTAAACTTAGTAATTTGTTGAAGTTCTCACACCACCTAACTAGTAGGAAGAAGATTTAACCTAGCCATCCTACATTTGGAGGTAAGTCTAGATAATATCACAATTCTGCCTCAGAATGCTTTCTAGACTGATATGAGGATCCAGGATACCCTTGTTCAACTACCTCATACCACCAAGCTGAGACTTTACACTTCATGATTAGTTTCGTGTGTCAACTTGGACAGGTAAAGTTGCAAAGATAGCACAGTTTGTCCCCCAATGTTCTTTACCCAGTTTCCATTATTGTTAATATTTTACATTGGCATGGAAGAGTTATCAAAACTAAGAAACCAGTATTGGTACATGTATCAGCCAGGTGGTAATTAAAGGGCTAAGGCAATTACCACTGGATACCTATGTTCTAAATATGTATCCTATATATGGTACTCTTTTTGTCATAGCCAAGATTTTGTGGTTTAGTAATCAATAAGTGGGAATGAGAGAAAGATCACTTACTGTTTCTCCTAGTGACCCACTAGCAACCTTTTTGTTTTCCGTCTCTGCCTGCAACATTTTACTTTACTGCTCCAGTGATCTTAGTTCCAAAGAAAGGAATGTTTCTGCTAGGAGACACAAGAATTACTCTCTTGAAATGAAAATTATTAACTGATTAATCTTATTAATTTTATTGATTGATTAATTTAGTTAAATTACTGGCCACTTTGAATCTCTTGTGCCTCTGAATCTGATAAAGAAGGGAGTTACTGTAGTGTGTTGGGTGATTGATACTGACTGCCAAAAGAAAAGTGAACTGCTATTACACAACAAAGGTAACGGGGAGTAAATCTGGGATATAGGAGGTGTCTTAAGGTATCTCTAAGGTTGTCATGTCTTATAATTAAAGGTAATGGAAAACTATGACAATGTAAGTCAAAGAGGGCTACTAATGGCCCTGACCCTTCGGTAATGAATATCACCACAAGAAGCAAAGAAGCAATGACCAACTAAGGTGCTTGGTGGGTTCAAAGTGAAAATGAAATTAGTAGTAGAATAAGGTAGTTATAAATATCAGCGACAACCAGATGACCAGTTGAAAAAATGAGGACTGTAATTCTGCAATTGTTATCCATAGTTCTTTTTTATTTTGTTATAAATATGTGTTTGTATATATTATTTATATTTATCCATGTTTCATTATATTCCTTCTCTTATTTTGTTCTCATCTTAAATAAGAAATATTAATAGTATTTGAATTTGTATCACATTATTTAAGTTACAGAATTATTAAGGAGAATAATAAACCTGGCCCATGAACTTCACATCCTTTTCTTGGAAAAGGTTAGCAAGTTTTCAGTATAATATTTTAGCTACAAGTTTGACTTTGTTATTGTGTTTATTTGGAGATCAAATATGTTTTAAGGCCATATGTACAGGTGCCAAGTTGACAAGGGGTGAACTGTGATACTGGTCAGTTTGGCAATAGTATAACCAGTTTGTCAATTAAACAATTATCTAGATGCTGTTGTAAATGTACTTTTTAGGTATGGGCTTACAATGAATTGATGTTAAGTAAAATATCTTTTATGATTCTAGCTTCATCCAATCAGTTGAAAACCCTTGATTGTAAAACTGAGGTTTCCCTGAGGAAGAATAAGTTGTCCCTCAAGATTGCAACATCAGCTCTGGGCCAGGAGTTTCCAAACTAATGTCCAGCTCTATAGGTTTCAGACTTCCCAGTCTCCAAAATACATAAGCTAATTCATATATGTTTGAACATATATGAATTGGCTTATACATATATATGTATTATGTATGTGTACTGATTTATTATTCCTTTTCTTATCACCTTCTTTTCATATAAATATGTAAGGAAATTATTTTAAATACATATAGGCTCCCTCCTATTGGCTTTGTTTCTCTGAAGAACCCTGACTGACATATGATTGAAGAAAAAAAAAGAGCAAGAAGATTATCAATTTATTAATTGAATCTTGTGGCAAGAATAAAGAAATGTGATATAAGTTGCTAATTTGCTTCTCTTCCCAACCCTGTCCCCTGGTAAGAGGTAATTATGATTCAGATGTTATTGCTTAGTAAGCATTTCCCTGTCATGGACCATGGCATGGCTATATCTCTTTTTAGCTTTTTTAATATGTAATTTCTAGAAAAGACTTTGGCATACTCTTTGTTATCTAAAAGTATTATCTAATAAGCAAAATTTATCTGCCAGTATTCCTCCCCAGACTAGGTCTTAGATCTGTGTGTGTGTGTGTGTGTGTGTGTGTGTATGTAAGTGTGTGTGTACACGTATATGTGTGTCCTTCTTCCTTGCTTCAGAATTAGAATGCTTCTGATTAAAGCATCTTCAGTATGATTCTTACAGCAGACATGACAGCTTAGTTTTCATGGTTCATCTACTCCAAAGTTAGAAAACAACTTACTTAATTATGTCCTTAGTGGAATTATATGTTTCTTAAGAAAGGGTCTCACTGATCAAGAGTAGTATGCCAACTGTTGTACCATTTTATGCTGAAACTGACGGAATATTCTCTATTTTTCTTAGGGAAAAAATCGTATCAATTATCTATAGGAACATTTAAACCACAGACTTACACTTCAGTAACTATCAGAGAGAAGAATTACATGAACAAGCTAAGCAATAAAGTACTACATGAAATAATAGTTAATTAAATAATGATGAAGTGTAACATAATTGAATAATAGTAAACTTTAAAAGCAAATAGTCTAATGGCAACAAAAAGGTGAATCTTAAGAATTTTATAAATATAGCTTCATGTTAGTGGCAAAGTAATTATTTAAAACTATGAAAGTTGATTAATTAGGGAGGAGAGTATTAGGACATCTTAAGTTGATGTCAAAGAGAATGACTAGAGATGTGCATTGAGTTGCCAAAGACAACTGGCTAAAACTCAAAGGACTAATTAAAATTTCAGTCCCAAATAAAAATGGAGCTGTAGCAGAATATCCATCAACCATAAAGAGCACTTCCAAAAACATAGAAATAAACAACAACAAAAAAAATACAGTGTTCTTGGCTTCATTGTTCTGGACTTAACTAAGAACAAAGTGTCTCTGAGAGAAATGTGTTGACAAAACATACCTCAATTTTTTCAGAAATCAACCCTCTTAGGATCTTAATCTACCAGAACAAGACAAAATAAACATGTACTTGTGAACTATTATTAATGGAGATGAATATAGTGAAAATTACAATTCCCTATTTGTACTTTGTCTAACCTTCCTTTCAAAGGAATGATGCTTGTGGAAATAGTATGCACTAATCTGATTTGAAAGTGAAACATTACTGGGTATATACCCAAAGGACTATAAATCATGCTGCTATAAAGACACATGCACACGTATGTTTATTGCGGCATTATTCACAATAGCAAAGACTTGGAACCAACCCAAATGTCCAACAATGATAGACTGGATTAATAAAATGTGGCACATATACACCATGGAATACTATGCAGCCATAAAAAATGATGAGTTCACGTCCTTTGTAGGGACATGGATGAAATTGGAAATCATCATTCTCAGTAAACTATCGCAAGAACAAAAAACCAAACACCGCATATTCTCACTCATAGGTGGGAACTGAACAATGAGAACACATGGACACAGGAAGGGGAACATCACACTCTGGGGACTGTTGTGGGGTGGGGGGAGGGGGGAGCGATAGCATTGGGAGATATACCTAATGCTAGATGACGAGTTGGTGGGTGCAGCGCACCAGCATGGCACATGTATACATATGTAACTTACCTGCACATTGCGCACATGTACCAGAAAACCTAAAGTATAATAATAATAATAATAATAATAATAGAAAAAAAAAAACATGGCATCTAATACTGCAAAAAAAAAAAAGAAAGTGAAACATGGCAGATAGTTTACACAGGGTTGACTTGTTACCTAGCTGAAGAACAGACTATATTTCCAAATATTCTAAGTGAAATTAAATATTTTTGAGAAAATAATTTGAGAACGAAGTTTATATTTGCAAAACATAGAGTCATATAAAAATGATAATAAATAATGCCCAAGCTGGAATACAGTGGCGTGATCCTGGCTCAATGCAACTTCCGCCTCCTGCGTTCAAGCTCTTCTCCTGCCTCAGCCTCCTAAGTAGCTAGGATTACAGGTGTGTGCCACCATGCCTGGCTAATTTTTGTATTTTTTAATAGAGACAGGGTTTCACCATGTTGGCCAGGCTGCTCTCGAATTCCTGACCTCAAGTGATCCATCTGTCTCAGCCCCCCAAATTGCTGAGATTACAGGCTTGAGCCACCATGTCCAGCCATGATTAAAGAGTTTTGTGGTATTTGGCTTTTTCTTTCTGTGTTATTTAGCTTTTTCTTTCTGTGTTAATTCACTTACGATAATACCAGCCAGATGCATTCATGTTGCTGCAAAAGACATGATCTCATTCTATGTGATGGCTTTAAAGTATATGTACCACATTTTCCTTATCTAGTCCACCACTGATGGACACTTACATTGATTCCATCACTTTGTTATTGTGAATAGTGCTGCAATGAACATGCAAGTGCATGTGTGTTTTTGGTAGAATGCTTTGTTTGCTTTTGGGTATTTACTCAGTAATGGCAATGCTGAATCGAATGGTAGTTTTACTTTAAATTTGTTGAGAAATCTCCAAACTGCTTTCCACAGTGACTGAACTAATTTACATTTCCACCAGTAATGCATAAGCATTTCCTTTTCTCCATAACCTTACCAGCTTCTGTGATTTTTTTGGCGTTTTAATAATAGCCATTTTGACTGGTGTTTGATGGTACCTCCTTGTGGCTTTGATTTGCATTTATCTGATGATTACTGATGTTGAGTATTTTTTCCTATGCTTGTTGGCTGCATGTATGTCTTCTTTTGATAAGTGTTTGTTAATGTACTTTGCCCATTTTTTTTTTTTTTTTTTTGAGACGGAGTCTTGCTCTGTCGCCCAGGCTGGAGTGCAGTGGCGTGATCTCGGCTCACTGCAATCTCCGCCTCCCAGGTTCACGCCATTCTCTTGCCTCAGCCTCCCGAGTAGCTGGGACTACAGGCACCCGCCACCAAGCCTGGCTAATTTTCTGTATTTTTAGTAGAGACAGGGTTTCACCGTGTTAGCCAGGGTGGTCTCGATCTCCTGACCTTGTGATCTGCCCGCCTCGGCCTCCCAAAGTGCTGGGATTACAGGCGTGAGCCACCGTGCCCGGCCGCTACTTTGCCCATTTTTAATGGTTTGTTTTTTTTGGCTTGTTGATTTGTTAAAGTTCCTTATAGATTCTGGATATTAGATCTTTGTTGGACGCAGAGTTTGTGAATATTTTCTCCCGTTCTGTAGGTGGTCTATTTACTCTGTTGATATTTTCCTTTGCTTTTTCATATGCACCATAATTTAAGATATTTTAAAATGTAAAAATTATGCATCTTAGAATTGATGAAATATAGTTTGTGGTCACAGATAAATTAGTTATGAATATTTGTAAAGAATAATGAGTCATTAGAGACAAAAACATGAGCTCCGATTATCTAACATGGACATCTATAATCCTTTTCCTTGATATTTTCTCATAGTAATACAAATTCACTTATGTTAGTGATGCCAAGATTCTTAAGGACTGAAGGTTGAATCAAGTTTCTCAAAAGATACAGATGTCCTAAACCTGTGTACCTGTGAATGTGACCTTTTTTTTTTTTTTTTACAATAAGGTCTTTGCTGATGATCAAAATAAGAAGAGGTCATTAGGGTGGGCTCTAATCCAATATAACTGTGTCCTTATAAAAAGGGGAAATTTTGAAACTGAAGCAGATGCTTATCAGAAGAGTGCTATATAAAGATGAAGAAAGAGATCTAAGTGAGATGAAGGCAAAGATCTAAGGTATTCATCTACCAGCTAGTAAATGTCAAAGATTGCCAACAAACTACTAGAAACTAGGATAAATACATGGAATAAATTATCCTTTATACCCCTTGGAAGTAACCAACCGTGCAGTGACCTTGCTTTTAGACTGTTAACCTCCAGAAATTTGAGACAATAAATTACTGTTTAACGCATCCACTTTGTGAAAATTTGCTATGGGATCCTTAGGAAATGAATACACTGAAAAAAAATAATAACTAAGATGACTTAATAATACTGTAGCAAAAGTTTGTTGATGCTATTGCTTAATAACTGAAACAACAATTTGAATTTGTTTTTCATTAGTCTTCTAATAGGCTAATAACTAAATCAGACCCCCAATATTTCCAGCTTTGTTATATGTTGTCTGTATTTACTGCCACAATGTTCCTTCAGTAAGAATATGTATATAAAAATTTATAAAGGACCTGAGAAAGAAATAAAATATTTACCCCCACTAAATGTTCAAATAAAAAAATAAAATCTAACATTATGTGGTTTCTTAAATTGGCTAATATTCAGCACAGTAACAAATTCTAGAGGTAACCAATGCTACAGACTGGAACAGTATTACTGCTTTAAGTGTGTATTATCAGTTGAGGAAGTGGGGGGTGGGCTAAATTTTCATATTTTCTTCTTTCATTGAGTCTTTTCTATTTTTTATTTTGTTTTCTTCAAAGAGCCTACTTCTCAGATCTTTCTTATAGTTAGTTTTTTTTTTTTCCAGAAATTACGTGCTGATTACATTGGTCAGTGTTAGATTCTCTGTGCATCTTAAAAGAACCGCTGTGGCTTAGCCCTCATTTTTATCTGTTTATGTATAGAGGAGATATAGTTTTAGAGAAAACATCTGGGATAAGCTAAGCCAAAATAAAACTATAAAAAGTACAAGAATAATATAAAAATCATTTCTATAATATATGACTACTGAAATAATGCCACTTTTTATATGTACACATCAATATTTTTAGAAATTACACTACAAATAGCAAAATTTTGGTGCAGTTAATTAATTTGATAAATTTGAAGCAAAAAGAAGCCTGTCCAAAGACAACAAGAAATCTTTAACTAGCCTAAGAAAAAAAGGCCTGAATAAGTAAAATCAGAGATGAAAAACAAGTACAGCTGTCAGGACATAGATATAAAACATCATTAGAGACTATTATGAACAACTATACAACAACAAATTTACAAACTTAGAAGAAATAAATAAATTGCTGGACACATTCAATCCACTGAGACTGATACCTGTAGAAATAGAGAACCTGAACAGACAAATAATGAGTAAAAAAATCAAAGCAGTAATTTTGCCATTAAAAGTAAGGGAAAGAACCGCAATTACTTTTGCACCAACCTAATAAAAAGTCTCCCATCAAAGAAAAGCCCAAGACCAAGACTTGATGCATTCATTACTAAATTCTATTAAACAATTAGAGAAGTAACACTAATTTTCTCAAACTATTTTAAAAAATTGAAGAGGAGAAAGTATTTCCAGACTCACCAGATACCAAAACTAGATAAAGGCACCACAAAAAATAAAACTACTGGCCAATATCTTTCATAAACACAGATGAAAAGTCCTCAAAAAATAACATACGGCAAACATAATTTGACAACACAATAAAAAGATCATGTACCATGATCAAATGGGATTCATTCTAGAAATGCAAGGTTAAGTCAAAATATGCAAATCAATAAATGTGATACTTAACATCAATAGACCGAAGGATGAATAGCACATGATCATCTAAATAGATGCACACAAAAAGCACTTGATAAAATTCAACATCCCTTCCTAATAAAAGCTCTTGATTAATTAGGCATAGAAGTTACATTTCTCAACACAATAAAGCTCACATCTAACATCATACTGAATAGGGAATAACTGAAAACCTTTCTACTAAGATCTCAAATAAGACAAGAATGTCTACTTTCACCACTTTTATTCAACATAATCTTGGAAGTCCTTGTCAGAGCAATTAGGCAAGACAAAGAAAAATAAAAGGCTTCCAAGTTGAAAAGAAAAAAAAATTATTATTGTTGGCAGATGAGCTAATCTTAAATTTAGAAAAAACTAAAAAAATCTGGTAAATAAATTCATAAATTTGCAGTATACAAAGCCAAGAGACAAAAATAAGTAGCATTTCTATATGTTAAACACAATAAATCTGAAAAATAAAATCGAGAGGGCAATCCCATTGATATTAGCTTAAAAAATAAATTATGTAGAAATTCATTTTCCAAGTAAGTGAAACATTTCTACAATGACAATTATAAAACAGTTTTGAAAGAAATTGAAGAGGACACACACAAAATAGGAAAATATCCCATACTTATGGATTGAAATAATTAATATTGTTAAAATGACCATATTGTCCGAAGCAATATACAGAATCAATATAATCCCTTCCAAAATAGCAATGACATTCTACATAGAATAAGAAAAAATCCTAAAATTCATTTGGAATCACAAAAGATCCCGAGAGACAAAGCAATCTTGACAAAAAAAAAAAAGAATGATACTGGAGGCATCGCACTACGTGTCTTCAAATTATACTGAAAGCTGAAGTAACTTAACTGTGTGGTACTGGCATAAAAACAGACACAAAGAAACAGAAAAGATAGCTCCAACACGAATCCATGAATTTATAGCCAACTCATTTTTGACAAAGTTACTAAAAAAATACATTGGGGAAAAAAGGACAGTCTCTTCAATAACAGGTGCTGAGAAAACAGGATACCAATATCCAAAAGGAGGAACCTAGATCCTGTTTATTACTATACATAAACATCAACTCATAATGGATGAAAGACTTAAATATGAGACCTGAACCTATGAAATTACTAGAAGAAAATTTTGGGGAAACACTATAGGATGTAGTTTGAGCAAAGAATTTTTAGAGTAAGATTTCGAAAGCACAAAAATCAAAATTAAAAGTAGGAAGATAGGATTACATCAATCTAAAAACCTTCTGTACAGCAAAGGAAACGATCAACAAAGTGAAGAGACAAACTATGAATGGATGAAAATATCTGTAAACTATTCATTCAACAAGGCATTACAAACCAGAATACATAGGCAACTGAAACAATTCAAATGAATGTGCAGAAAGGGGAATTTTCATATATTGTTAGTAGAAATGTAAAGTAGTAAAGCCATCGTGAAAAACACTATAGAGGTTCCTCAAAAAAACTAAAAATAGAACTACTATGTGGTCTAACAATCCCACTACTGAATATGTATCCAAAAGAAAGGAAATCAGTATATCAAAAAGATATCTGCACCCCCAGATGTGCTGTGTTTATTGCAGCACTATTCACAATAGCCAAAATATGAAATCAGCCTAAGAATCCATCAATAGATGCATGGATTTAAAAAGTGTGGTATATATACATAATAGAATACTATTCAGCCATAAAAGGAATAAAATTCTGTCATTTGCAGCACCTTGAATGAAACTGGAGGTCATTATGTTAAGTGAAATAAGCCAGGTACAGAAAGACAAATATTGTATACTCTCATTTATAAGTGGGAGCAATAAAAGTGGATCTCATGGAGGTAGAGAGAAGAGAGGTGATTGCCAGATCCTGGGAAGGGTAGGGAGAGAAAGGAGGATGAAGAGAAGTTAGTTGATGGGTACAAAAATACAATTATATAGAAGGAATAAGTTTTAGCATTTGATAGTACAGTAGGGAGGTTATAATGATCAATAATTGACTGTATTTTTCAAAATAGCTGGACGAGAAAAATTGAAATGTTCCCCACACAAACTAAAGATACATGTTTGATGTCATGGATGTCCCAATTAACCTGATTTGAATATTATATATTGTATAC
Organism: Pongo pygmaeus; assembly: GCF_028885625.2. NCBI lineage: Eukaryota > Metazoa > Chordata > Mammalia > Primates > Hominidae > Pongo > Pongo pygmaeus. The sequence continues at coordinate 124,896,867 of NC_072373.2, read as the reverse complement.
ATTTATCAAAACATCACATGTACCCCTAAAACTTGTGCAATGCTTATATATCGGTGAAAAACATGGTTGCATTCCTCAGTCCTCTTTACTGCAATAGATAATGAAATTCCAGGGAGGGGATAAAAGGCAATTGTGTTTCTTTGGTAAGAAGTTTTCAGGCCGGGGACGGTGGCTCACACTTGTAATCCCAGGACTTTGAGAGGCCAAGGCGTCCGGATCACCTGAAGTCAGGAGTTAAGACCAGCCTGGCTAACATGATGAAACCCCGTCTCTACTAAAAATACAATAATTAGCTAAGCATGATGGCAGGTGCCTGTAATCCCAGCTATACCGGAAGCAGAGGCGGAGGGATATTCGCTTGAACCCGGGAGGCGGAGGTTGCAGTGAGCCGAGATCAGCCATTGCACTCCAGCCTGGGCGAAAGAGCGAGACAGAGTCTCAAAAAAAAAAAAAAAAAAAAAAAAAGTTTTTTGGTTAGTTAAGGAAATCCCAGAGAGTTCCTCCCTGCACTTGGCAGAGAGAAACAAGAAAACAAGACAAGGTTAGAGTGAGACACCTTAATCCTGAGGCTTATTTCTGAAACCTTTCAATTTTCAAAAGCACTCAGCATGTCCATATGCCCTATTTTGAGGAATCATTTTCTGCACCCCAACAGCCCCAAGAAAGGCAGTTGGAGAAGAGCAGAGTAAACCACCTGTGTTCGACATTGCCTAAAAGAGAGCAGTCATTCTGAACACAAATGGGCCACTGTCCCCATCGCCAGATCCGGAGAAGAAAGAGATTTTTGCTTAGGGGAAAAAATAAATCATAAGAATAAAGAACATCAAAGCTTTTCTCAAAGAAACTGTCTGTAGTTGAAACATAGTGTAATAAAGTTCAAGCTTAGGATACTATTAAAAAACCTTGGAGATTTTGATGATAAATCAAAATAAAGCCGACAGTTCTATGAGAGCAACAAAATAAATCACAAGTCAGCAGTTTGCCAAGGAAATCTAAGGATAGAAACAGCTAAGAACTCTCCTGTGGTCAGAGTAAATATTGACCTTAAAAATATTTACATAAAGGGTCCTAAATTTAGTTTATGCTCTACAATTGTGTCTAAAATAATAAGGCAAGCAACTGGCAATTAGTGGTGTCTAATAGTTGGCTGTGATACCAAAAGAATCAGACAGCCTAACAGAGAGATTAGGAAAAGAGACAAAGAGAGTTCTGCTAAAATCACTGTTTTTCCATAGTTAGCATGTGCACGGGCAAGGTTGTATCCTCTGAGGATTGACATCATAGGCCTTATCCTGTGAGGAAAATATACATCACTAAAGTAGTCAATCCAAGTCATTAAACTAATAAACAAGCAAATACAAATTAAGAGCAAATCCCAAGGGTGAGGGGGATCAGTATCCAGAGTTACTATATTATCTAAACTGTCTATTTTTACTGAAAAATAAATATGTAAGATATATAAAGAAACATAAAATGGTGGCTCATGCATAGGAAAAAGAGTAGAAAATGAAAACTGTGAGAGGACCAGATGTTTGAGTTAGCAAACAAAGATGTCAAAGCAACCATTATGAATATGTTCAGAAAACTAAAGGACGCCATGATTAAAGAAGTAATAGAAGGTATCACGGTAATATATCAGCAAATATCGAATAATAAATAAAAATTAGAAAATAGAATCACCTAAAAATTCTAGAATTGAAAGTAAAATATCTGAAATAAAACATTTATCAGAAGACTCAATGGTGGATTTAAACCAGCAGAAAAATCAGGGCACTCAAATATACATTGACAGTTATTTTACTACCTGAAAAGTAGAGAGAAAATAAAATAAGGAGAAATGAGAAGAGCATCAGAATGTGGAGCACGATTAAGCACAATAACGTATGAGTAAGAAGAGTATCAAGAAAGAGATAAAAAAGGAGCAGAAAAAATATTTGAAAAAATAACGGCTGAAAACTTCCCAAATTTGATAAACATAAACTTATACATCCAAGAAGCTCAATAGATAAGTAGGATGAACACAAAAAGAGCCATAAATAGACACATAGTAGCAAAACTAAGACCAAAGATAAACAGAAAATATTGAAAATGAAGTGAAAAATAATTTTATGTACAAAGGAACCCCTATAAAAATTACATATGGCTTTCCACCGGAAACAACGGAAGTCAGAGACAGATGAAATATTCAAAGTACTGAAAAAAATAAAAGGTCAATCAAATATGTTATATTTAGCAAAACTTTCAATAATGTAAATGGTTCAAAGTGGTTTAAATTTATTAACATTCAACAGTAGGAAAACAAACTAATTAAATAACAGTGAATCCGACATGCAAAGAGTTTGAAATTTCTCATTACTATTTTTGCTACAAGAAAATATCTGAAAAGCTGAAAATCCACAACTCTTTTTAGATCTGTCAGAGTCCTGAGGTTACAGGACAAACCACTGAGACAGGCAGAAATAGAAGATACACTTTAACAAATGTAAGATTAGAAATTCTGGCCAAAATGGAATTAAACTAGAAATCAATAACAGAAAGATAGCTAGAAAATTCCCCAATACCTTGAGATAAAATAACACAGTTATAAGTAACACGTTTTTTTTTAAAAAAAAAGGCTTAAGAGAAATTAACAAATATTTTGATGCACCAAAGGTGGTACTTAAAGAGATATTTGTTTATTGAATGCATATATCACAAAAGAGCAAAGATCTTACATTAATAATCTAAGCTTCTATTTCAGGAAACTCAAAAAACAAGAGCAATTTAAATTCAAAATAAACAAAATAGCAGAGACAATACCAGAGCAAAAATCAGTAAAATTAAAAATAAGAAAACCAAAATTGGATTATTAAAAAAAAATTTAATTAGAAGCCCCTACTTAGTCCCCAGAGTAATCAAGAAAAAAGAAGAAGAAAAGATTTATTAATATCAGAAAGGAAAGGGAAATCACTATTGATATGATGAATAACAAAGGCATTTCATGAGCAGTTGTATGCCCATAAATTTGATGGTCTACATGAGTTGAATCAATTCCATGAAAAACCAAGTCTATCAAAACCCACATAAGGATAAATAATCTGAATAAATCTATAAATATATTAAATAAACTAAATCAACAGCTAATATCCTTCTAAAATAGAAAACACCAGGCCCAGGTATTTTTACTGGTGAATTCTACCAAACATCTAAAATATAAATTATACAAATTCTCTACAGTAGCTTCCAGAAAATATAAGCAAATGGAACTTTTCCTGACTCATGCTATGAAACCTCTAATAACAAAACTAAATATTGTTATGAAGGAAAAATGCACACCAACATCTTTCATGAACACAGATGCAAAAAACCATCAAAGTGTTGGCAAAAGAATGGACAGATCAAGGGAACAGAATAGAGAGCCCAGAAATAATAGATCCACTGATCTTTGACAAGCAATTAAATGGAGAAAGGATAGTCTTTTAATACATGTTGCTAGAATAACTGGACATTCACATGCACAAAACAAAAATCGTTCTAGACACAGTCCTTACCTCTTTCACAAGAATTAACCTCAAATGGATCCTAGTCCAACATGTAAAATGCAAAATTATGTTATTTCTAGAAGATAACAGAGAAAATCAAAGTAACCTTGGGATTAGCAATACTTTTTTTTTTTTTCGAGACAGGGTCTCATTCTATCACCCAGGCTGGACTGAAGTGGTGTAATCATGACTCACTGAAGCCTCGATCTCCTGGGCCCAAGCAATCGTCCCACTTCAGCCTCCTAAGTATCTGGGACCACAGTGTGTATCATCACATCTGGCTAATTTTTAATTTTTTTTTTTTTTTTTTTTGTAGATATGGGGTCTGCCTATGTTGCTCAGTCTGGTCTCTAACTCCTGGGTTCAAGTAGCCCTTCCGCTGCATCTTTCCAAAATGCTGGGATTACAGGAGTGAGTCACTACACCCGGCCAGTAATACATTTTTAAATAAGCCACCAAAAACAAACAAAAAAATACATTGGATTTTATTAAAATTAAAAATTTTGCTCTGCCAAAGACACTGCATAGAGAGTAGACAACCATTAATGTTAATATTAAGGTTAATACTTAAAAGAAGATGATTTTAGCAAACTATAAATATATTCTTGCTCTACTTTCTTCTCTCAGCTTCTTTAAACATGTATACATATAAACATATATAATATTGTGGGGTTCTTTTCACAAAAAGGGTGAAGAGCTAATAATGATGTATAGGTGTAACTTTTCTATGTAAAAATCACTAATCCATTAATCACTGAATTAACGTATAATAAATCTGAAGTCATTTCTGTTGTCTATGAGAAGAAACCTTAGAACAACATGAAGAAAATAACTAAAAATATTTAAAGACAAAAATCATTTAAAAAACTACACTAGAAAATGTTCACTAATACAAGAAAAGCCAGCAAAGATGAATAGAGGAACCAAAAATACATAAGACATACAGAAAACAAAAAGAAGGATGGCAGACTTCAGATTTACCTGAAATACAATTTGCCTGATAAACATTTTCACACTATTTCCTTTATTAGATGTAATTTACATTGAAAAATATATTTGTATGTTAACATTTTGAAATCTGTTTCTATATTGTTATTCTTATAAGCGATAAAACTTAGGAAATTAGGGAAAGTTAAAAAAAAAAAAAAGAAAAAAAAATTCCCTAGTGTCATCCATCAGGTTCCTGACAGAGCTCAAATCTGAGTTCAGAGCCCTGCTCTCCAGCAGAGCTACGTTTCTGAACTTCACAGAGCTACTGGCATTCAGTTGTACAGTGAACAGATTCTTAGGGTGGCCCCCGTCATCTTTGCCTCCTGGCATTCATGCTCTTGTGTGATCCCCTCCTTCAGTGGATGTAAGACTTGTGGCTTGCTTCTGACAAATAGACTATATCAGAGATGATCTGGTATGTGATTTCATGTAGGTGATTATGTGCTTACATTAAATAAGATTGTAGTGTCCATCTTCCTGGAGCTTCTCTGTCTTTTGCTGATTTTAAGAAAACAAGTGACCTTTTTGAGAGACCCTAAGACACAAAGAACCATAAGAACTTTCTAAGAACTGAGATTGGATTCCAGCTGATATTATGCAAGGGTTTCCAACAAATAGTAAGAAAACCTTCATCACCTGACAAAAATCATAAAATAAAGTCATTTATTTCTATCGAATGTATGCACACCACAGTTTGTTTACCCACTCGTACACTGATGGAAATTTGAACTGTTTCCACATTTTGACTGTTATTATTAGTGATTATATGAATATGTGTGTGCATGTATTTGTTTGACTACCAGTTTTTAATTCTCTAGAGTGTATCCCTCGGAGTGGAACTGCAGAGTTACATGTAATTCTATGTTTAACTGAGGAATCCCCAAACTGTTTTTCCCTAATAATTGAACTATTTTACATGATTACCTGCTACAATATAGATGAACCCAGAAAATATCAAGCTAAGTGAAAGAAGACAGACACACAAGTTCACATATTGTATGATTTCATTTATATGAAATAACCAGAATACGTATAAGCATAAAGAATTAATGTAGACTGGTGGTTGCCACCCAGTGGGAAAAGGGGGAATAGGGAGCAACTGCTTCATGAATATATTTCCTTTTGGGTGATAAAAATATTTTGGAATTAGATACAGGTCATGATGATAAAACATTTTGAATGGATTAATTTACACTGAAGTATTCACTTTAAAATTGTTAATTTTATGTTATGTGGATTTTACATTGACTGCCAAAACAAAACTAAACAAAGACGTTGTAAATCTTTTATTTGCTCAGTGTGCTGGCTGTCTCCACTTCTACCTTTAACAACATACACAAGTCTCTTCCCACTCTCTTTCCAGTATCTCAGTAAAGATAATGAAGCTTTCTGCTAACTCTCATATCTGTAGTTGATTAATTCAAAGAAGAATACAGTAGTGCAAACTTAAACACTGCAGACTTCCAAAAAAATTTATGTTCATATGGTACTCTATTAAAAATAACTTGAAATATCCACCCAGATTTATCAGTATTCTCTTTTTCTTTGACTCTCATTTGCCACCTTAAGTAATTATTTTCATAATCTTTGTAATCTTTGCACTGATATGTATTTTTTACATAAATCAGTATTATAAATGGAAGAATATAAAGCTTTGATTATCCAATGGAATGCTTCGTTTTTGGCATTGTCTTTGGCAGTCAATAAGAAAATTAATAATTTTGGATAAAGGGATCTTATTTCAGAGATAGTTCTCAGAATAAGTGAAAACTTAGAGAAGCTCAGACAATAAAGAGAAACCAGGAAAATTTTTTAAGTCGCTGAAAACAAAGAAACATTATACCACAAGCCAGTTTAGACAACACCACGGCTGTTGGTCGTATGAAACCTTGGACTCCCCTATGTCACTGGACTCACTGCTAATGTGAGACCCTCAATGAGTGACACTATTAAATACCACTGCTTTTATAATAAATAATTCTTGTACCTAGTTTTTACCTACTTGAATCCTGAAGGTGTTTGAGTTAATGAAAACGATTTAATATATTTTTATTTTTTAGATTGACATATAATACTTCTACATACATATATAGGGTATATAGTGATGTTTTTATACACATAAGGCACAGTGACTAGGTCAGAGTAATTAGCTTATCCATCATCTCAAATATTTACTATTTCTTTATGTTGGGAACATTCAATATTCTCCTTATAGCTATTTAAAACTATATGTTATTATAAACTATGGTCGTAGTTCTATACCTACAGTGGTATAGAAAACTAGAATTTATTCCTCCTATCTGTAACTTTATATCTTCTAACAGATCTCTCACTATTCTTTCCTTCCCCCTACCATCCCCAGCCTGCAGTATCCTCTGTTTGCTTTTTACTTCTATGAGATCAACATTTTTTAACTTCCACATATGTGAGAACATTCAGTGTTTAACTTTGTTTCTGGCTTATTTCACTTAAAATAATGTCCCTTAGTTCCATCCATATTGCTGCAAATGACAGGATTTCATTCTTTTAATGACTGAAGAGTATTTCATTTTGCATATATACCATATTTTCTCTATCTATTCATCTTTCATTGGACAGCTGAATTGATTCCATATGTTGGCTGATATGAATAGTGCTGCAACAAACATGCGGGTGAGGGCAGATGTCTCTTTGATATACTGACTTCTTTTCCTGTGGATAAATGTTCAATAGTGGGAGTGCTAGATCATATGATAGTTCCATTTGTAGTTTTCTGAAGAACCTCCCTATTGTTCTCCATAGTAGCTTTACTAGTTTAGTTTACCTTCCCACCAGCAGTGTATAAATGTTTACTTTTCACCTCATGCTCACCAGCATTTGTTATTTTTGATTCTTTGATCATAGCCATTCTAACTGGGGAGAGATGGTACCTCATTGTTGTTTTGATTTGCATTTACCTGATGATTAGTGATGTTGAACATTTTTTTCATATATTTGATGATCATTTGTATCTCTTTTGAGAAATGTCTATTCAGATTATTTGCCATTTTTTAATCAGATTATTCCTTTTTTGGCTATTGCAATGTTTTGGTCCCTTGTATATTCTGGACATGAATTCCCCTGTCAAATGAATAGTTGGCAAATATTTCCTCCTATTCTGTAGCGTTTTTTTTTTTCTCACTCCATTGTTTCCTTTGCCGTGAAGAGCTTTTTAGTTTGATAAAATCACGTTTGTTTGTTTTTGCTTTTATTGCCTATAATTATGAGGTCTTACCCCCAAAATATTTGCCAAGACCAATGTTCTGAAATGTTTTCCCTGTGTTTCCTTATATGTAGGTCTTTCATCCATTTTAAGTTGATTTTTGAATAAGATGTGAGATGCAGGTCTAGTTTAATTCTTCTGCATATAGATATCTAGTTTTCCCAACACCCTTTACTAGAGAGACCATCCTTTCCCCAGTGGATGTTCTTGGCGACTTTGTCAGGAATCAGTTAGCTATAGATATATAGATTAATTTCTGGGCTCTCTATCCAGTTCCTTTGGTTGATCTATTTCTATGTGAGTACCATGCTGTATTGGTTAGCATGGCTTGGTAGTATAGTTTGAAATCTGATAGTGTGATGCTTCCAGCTTTATTCCTTTTGGTCAAGATTTATTTGGATGTTTAGAGTCTTTGGTGGTTCTATAAAAATTTTAAGTATTTTTTTCTACTTCTGTGAATAATGTCACTGATATTTTGATAGAGATTCCATTGAATCTATATATTACTTTGTGTAATATTGTCTTTTTAATGATATTAACTCTTCTGATCCATGACCATGGGATGCCATTCCATTGGTTTGTATCCTTTTGAATTTCTTTCATGAGCATTAGCATTTTGTACCTTTGCTTATAGAAGTCTTTTATCCCCTTGGTTATATTTGTTCTTAGGTGATTTTTTCTTTTGTAGATATTGTAAATGGGATTACCTTCTTGATTTCTTTTTTTCTTTTTTTTTTTTAGCTATTTTGTTGTTCTTGTATAGAAATTCTAGAATTTTTGCATGTGATTTTGTATTCTGAAACATTACTGAATTTGTTTTGGTAGAGTCTTCAGATTTTTATATATGTAAGATTGTGTCTGCCAACGGGACAACTTGACATCTTCCTTTCTAACATGGATGTTCTTTATTTCTTTCTTGCCTAATTGCTCAGGCTAGATTAAACTTATTTAAATAATTATTCATATATGCTTAAGATTGTTATTTTGCTAGTGATCAATTGCTTTAATTAAATTTATGAATTTGAGGATGAAGACATAGTAAAACATTACAATATATTAATCATTATTCTCTCACTTTAACATAGCAAGTGGTTTATAAGCACCACTGAACTACCAAACACATCTCTTTCACTAAATAAATATAATTTCAATATTTAATTTAAAAACTCTAAAATGTAGGTAGCACTACATACACAAACTAAGCCATAGTCCATACAAATTAATTGGGAAAAAATTAAGACACAACTGGGAACTTTCTATTTGCATTCAGTATCGCTTGAGAATAATTATGAGACTAGAAGACAATGGCTGCATCTTGGAACTAGATTTGTAGACTTAAAAGAACTGGATCTATTTAAAAATATCAAATATTTGAAAGAATCTTTTATTTTTTATGAGGTTTTGAAGCTTTTTCTCCAGGCGCTAATACCAAAGGATTAAAAAATTTTTTTCATATGCCAGCTACTTCACAAGATTTTGTAAAACTGATGAAAAAAAATTTCAAAAGAAAGAAAAACTCAGGTTATCCCATAAGTATATAGCAGTTGGTTCTGTTACTGTTTTTGTTGTTTCCTCAGGTGAGAAAGTCAAGAAGACAACCTGAATTGAAATGGAGTAATATTTTTGATTATAATTCAAGGGGCTCTATGACCAAAAGTAAACAGGATTAGAATGTTGAAATATAACCCATAACACTCTATAACAAATGTCTGCCTTACTAAAATAGAAATAAAAAATGATTACTAGAAAATATTTCTTACATTCAAAATTAAAACACTTTTCTCCATTTTATCAATCTTCCTAACCTAGAATAAAGTTTTTGATATGTATACATATAGAAAAATACATAAAATAAATAAAATATAGATTATATGTATCTTATAAAATTTTGTTTATTCATCTATTATTTTTATTAAATGTCACTATATGTATCACCTGGAAATACACACTTCAGTTAATTGAATTTTCTTTTAGAAATTAATGAATTAATTTAGGATCTTATTCCCAGGATTGCAATAAAACAGAAAAATTAGTTTTACCACATTAAAATGAGCATCAACTTGATCAATTCATTTTATAAAACTGAAAATATTAACCCAACATTATATTTTCTGAATTAAAGTTTTATGTCAATAACATAGTTCCCTTAGCTTCCTGGACTTTTTGGTTTTCTAAGCAGTGTAATAGAATATTACAACTGTCTTTATTAATTAATTATAGTGTGGAAGTCTCAATGAGTAAAAGAGAAGATAATTATCATATTTTCAACTGTAACCTTTTATATATTTACAGCAAATACCTGGTGAATTTTTATTTAAACTAATGCTAACTATTGATCAAAGATGTGTTCAATTTCTTGTAATATTTTTCTTTAGTTCAGGGTCGAAAGCATTAGGACAGCAGATTCTCAGCCATAACATACCAGAAACAAAGAAACAGCCTTTGAAAGAGTTCTCTGAAGTCAGTAAGGACACCCACATAATCTTGCACTATGTACTTGGCTTGTATAGCAAATACTGACTAAAATATTTTATTTCTGTGGTTTCAATTCAGTTGTGCTATAATAAGAGTCTTTGCCAATATTAACGTGTAAAAAAAAAAAGACTTCCGAAGTGAATATCTTTAAGCTACATATTCTCAAAACAGAAATAACTTTTTAAAAAGTACAGTACATGCTCTATTTCATGGGCTCTTTTAATAGAACAAGACTACATACCTCTTCTGTTTAAATTAGCAAGTTTCAAACTACTTTTTTTTCTTTCTAGAAGTGACATTATATAACATTTACCCACCATGTACAGGAAGGTGATCAAAATGACTTAAGATATTTGCATACTAGAAAAATCATGGTAATGTTTCATTTTTTTTCTTTCAATAGTAATGGGATCAAATAAATATTAATAGAGAAAATAACAGAGAGGCAATAGCAAATGGTGCAGACCACAGTGAATTAAAGAATACAGGTGCCATTTAAACTGTAAACATTCAGTTCCAATATATTACTAACCTGTGGCAATGTGGGTGCAGTGCTTGTGTAGACTTTTCTTCTTTATCTCTTTTTTCCCCCTCAAAGAAACAATCTCTGGATTGGTATGTATAATCAATACATTCTTAAATTCTCATACAAGACCTCACTTTATAACAGTTTTCTAATGGTATGTAAGACATGCAGAACAATGTGACAGCTAAATAAATATCATAGATTATCAATTTGTATTATCCGGTTTAGACAATTCAGAAAGAACCCACTTTTTCACCAGTGTTTGAAACAACTAGCAAAAATTGCATAATTAATTAGAGTACACAATACAGTGGCTTAAAAAAATCAAGGAATATAAAACACCAAAAGTGAAGCTTAATGTAAAATATGTACTTTAAATGATAATGATTTGTCAATGCAGGTTTATCAATTGTAGGAAATGTGCCACTCTGGTGAAAGATATTGATAATGGAGGAAGGGGATACATGGGGGTAGGGGATACACGGGGGTAGTGGGCACATGGGAACTCCATGTATATCCCATCCAATTTTTCTGTGAACCTAAAATTGTTTTAACATGCACATGTATTTTATATATGTATTTATTATTTACATAAATAAATAGACTGTACTGCCTATATGCATATATTTTTCTTACCACGTGAGAAAATAAGTACAATATAACAGGAAAGCCTGTATAAAGAACCATGTGTATGAATTACTTTTCTTTTTTCACTTTCTCAGTAATTTTTCCAAATAAACAACATGCTACCAATATTTTCACGTTTTGTACTGATATATAACTCGTGTAATCCTGATTGTATTAGTCCATTCCTGCTGCTATAACAAAATATCTTAGACTGAGTAATATGTAAACAACATAAATTGATATCTGAGAAGTCTAAGATCAAGGTGTGTGATGCTTAATATTGAATGTCAACTTGATTGGAATGAAGGATGCAAATTATTGTTCCTGGCATGTCTTTGAGGTTGCCAAAGGAGATTAACATTTGATTCAGTGGACTGGGAAAGGCAGACTCACCATCAATCTTGGTAGGCACAATCTAATCAGCTGCCAGTGTGACAGGAATAAAAGCAAGCAGAAGAACTGGAAAGATTAGACTGGCTTATTCTCCAAGGCTACATCTTTCTCCCATGCTGGATGCTTCCTGTCCTCTAACATCAGACTCCAAGTTTTTCAGCTTTGGGACTTGGATGGGCTTCCTTGCTCCTTGGCTTGCAGATGGCCTGTTGTGGGACCTCACCTTGTGATTGTGTGAGTTAATACTCCCTAATAAATTCACTTTTATATATACATCTGTCATATTAATTCTGTCCCTTTAGAGAACCCTGACTAATACAAGGTGCTAGCAGATTCAGTGTCTGGCAAGAGCTCATTCCCTGTTTCCTCACATAGCAGAATGGTGAATGTTGTGTCCCCATATAATGGAAGGGGCAAGATAGCTTTCTTCAACCTCTTTTACAAGGGCATTAATCCCATTTGTAAAGGTGATGCTCTCATGATTTGCTAAATTCTTAAAGATCCCACCTCTTATTATCACCACAATGGAGATTGGATTTGAACATGAATTTAGAGGGACACAATGGACTGTATATTATATATGTAGAGAGATAGGTATATATTTGTGTTAGTCCATTTTCATACTGCCATGAATAAATACCCAAGACTGGGTATTTATAAAGAAGAAGTTGTTTAATGAACTCACAGATCCACATGGCTGTGGAGGCCTCACAATCATGGTGGAAGGTGAAGGAGGGGCAAAGGCACATCTTACATGGCAGCAGGCAAAAGCATGTGCAGGGGAACTGCCTTTTACAAAACCATCAGCTCTCATGAGACTTATTCACTATTATTAGAACAACAGGGGAAAACTGAGCCCCATGATTCAATTACCTCCCACTGAGTCCCTCCCATGACATATGGGGATTGGGGGAGCTACAATTCAAAATGAGATTTGGGTGGGGACACAGCCAAACCATATTACTCTATCCCTCCTTCCTCCCAAATCGCATGTCCTCACATTTCAAAACCAATCATGCCTTGCCTACAGTCATCCAAAGTTTTCACACATTTCAGAATTAACTGAAAAGTTCGCAGTCCAAAGTCTCATCTGAGACAAGGTAAGTCTCATCTGAGACAAGGTAAGTCCCTTCTGCTTATGAGCCTGTAAAATCAAAAGCAAGTTAGTTACTTCCTAGATACAATGGGTATACAGGCATTGGGTAAAGACATCCATTCCAATTGGGAGAAATTGTCCAAATCAAAGGGACTACAGGCCCCACGAAAGGCAAAAATCCACTGTGGCAGTCAAATCTAAAAACTCCCAAATGATCTCCATTTACTCCATGTCTCATATCCAGGGCACGCTGCTGCAAGAGGTGGGCTCCCATGAACTTGGGCAGCTCGACCCATGTGGCCTTAAAGGGTACAGCCCCCCTACTGGCTGCTTTCATGGCCTGGCATTGGGTGTCTATGGCTTTTCCAGGTGCACAGTGCAAGCTGCCAGTGGATCTTCCATTCTGGGGTCTATAGGATGGTGGCCATCTTCTCACAGCTCCACTAGGCAGTGGCCCAGTGGAGACTCTGATTGGGGACTCCAACCCCACATTTCCCTTCTGCACTGTCCTATCAGAGGCTCTCCATGAGGGCTCTGCCCGTGCAGCACACCTCTGCCTGGACATCCAGGCATTTCCAGACATCCTCTGAAATCTAGGCAGAGGTTCCCAAACCTCAATTCTTGACCTCTTTGCACCTGCAGGCACAACACCACATGTAAGCCACCAAGGCTTAGGGCTTGCACCTTCTGAAGCAGTGGCCTGAGCTATATGTTGGTCCCTTTTAGTCCTGGCTGGGGCACAGGGCACCAAGTCCTGAGACTGCACAAAGCAGTAGGGCTCTGGGCCTGGCCTATGAAACTATATTTCTCCTCCTTGGCTGCTAGGCCTGTGATGAAAAGGTCTGGTGTGAAGACCTTTGACATACCCTGGAGGCATTTTCCTCACTGTCTTGTTCATCAACATTTTCCTCCTTTTTACTTATGCAAATTTCTACGGCTGGTTAGAATTTCTTCTCAGAAAATGGGTTTTTCATTTCTATCACATCATCAGGCTGTAAAGTTTCCAAATGATTTTGCTCTGCTTCCCTTTTAAACATAAGTTGCAATTCCAAACCATATCTTTGTGAATTAATAAAACTGAATTATTTTAAGAGCATCCAAGTCAGCTCTTGAATGCTTTGCTGCTTAGAAATTTATTCCACAAGATACCCTAAATCATCTCCCTCAAGCTCAAAATTTCACAAATCTCTAGGACAGGGACAAAATGCTTCCAGTCTCTTTGCTAAAGCATAGTAAGAATCACCTTTGCTTCAGTTCCCAATAAGTTCCTCATCTCCATCTGAGACCACCACCTCAGCCTGGACTTCACTGTCCATACCACTAACAGTATTTTAGTAAAACCCATTCAATAAGTGTCTACAAAGCTCCAAATTTTCCCACATTTTCCTGTCTTCTCCTGAGCCCTTTAAACTGTTCCAATCTCTCCCTGTTTATTCCACAAGATACCCTAAATCATCTCCCTCAAGCTCAAAATTTCACAAATCTCTAGGACAGGGACAAAATGCTTCCAGTCTCTTTGCTAAAGCATAGTAAGAATCACCTTTGCTTCAGTTCCCAATAAGTTCCTCATCTCCATCTGAGACCACCACCTCAGCCTGGACTTCACTGTCCATACCACTAACAGTATTTTAATAAAACCCATTCAATAAGTGTCTACAAAGCTCCAAATTTTCCCACATTTTCCTGTCTTCTCCTGAGCCCTTTAAACTGTTCCAATCTCTCCCTGTTACCCAGTTCCAAAGTCTCTTCCAAATTTTGGGGTATCTTAATAGCAGTACCTTACTCTACCAGTACAAATTTACTGTATTAGTCCGTTCTCACACTGCTTATGAAAACATACCTGAGACTGGGTAATTTATAAAGGAAAAGAAGTTTAATGGACTCACAGTTCCACGTGGCTAGGGAGGCCTCACAATCATGGCGGAAGGTGAAGGAGGAGCACAGTCACATCTCACATGGTAGCAGACGAAAGAGTATATGAGAGGAACTGCCCTTTATAAAACCATCAGATCTTTTGGGACATATTCACCATCATGAGAATAGCATGGGAAAAACCCACCCCCATGATTCAATTACCTCCCACTGTGTCCTTCCCAGGACTGGTGGGATTATGGGAGTTACAATTCAAGATGAGATTTGGGTAGGGACACAGCAAAACCTTATCAATATCTGATATATGTAGATATAATCAGTCCAGATTTCTTTAAGAATACAGAAGCCACTTTGTATATTCCTAGTATAAACATTTTGAGAGAAATTTGTATAATCAATCGAATGACTTCAGGAATAAAGGTCAGAGGAGCCATCAACAAAAATTTCACCCTGCAGTATGAAGGCAGATGGTTGTCAATCATTCTCTAGAAAGTCGCTGCAGTTTACAAGAATCTCTGGCCAGTCTTCACCAATTTTTTAGTTTGGACCACAAAAAGTGTGCTTTTGTTTTGGTAGCCAACTGTGAGTTTCACATCTGTTATTGCCTCAATAGCCACTTCTTATTTTCTCTCTCATCTTCCAAATTTTATGACTACTTCTCCTTGACAAAATTTAGAAGGGACCAAAGTGATGGTGAATTGTCAACAGATCATTCAAGATAAACAAACGCACAGAACATAATGCAAAATGTAAATGTTCACTTAGGTAAGCAGCAAATCATAAATGAATCACAAATGTAAGCACCACTCAGAATATATATATATAGATAGATAGATAGATAGATCTATGTATATGAATGAAACATTGACAGCATAAGGGGAAGAAAACTTTACCTTTATCCTCTTAGAGCTCCCAGCTAAGCCTGAGAATTTAATTGAAATAAGGCAAATTAACAGAAGAAAAGCATATTGTTGTGCAACAGATAGTTGTTCATTTTTCATTACTCAATAACATTCTATTATATGAACATACCACTATTATATATATTTTCAGATTTTGATTATTATGAGTGATCTTTTGATCCTCTTCAGTTTTTTATTTTATAAACAATACTGCTCTGATTATTGCTGTATGTATTCCTTAGTTTTTGCAATTGTTTTGATGTTATTTTTTGATTTATATCTATGATAGAGGTTATTAAACTTTCTGTAAAGTATAAGATAGTAAGTGCTTTAAGCTTTACATGATACATGCTCTGTAGCAATTACACAAACTTCCTGTTGTAGTGTCATAGTAACCATAGGCAATACATAAACAAATAAGTAAAGTTGTGTGCCAAAAATCATTTATTTTCAAAAAAAGGCTATGGGTTACAGTTTGCTAACCCCTGTTCTATGATATAGACTCTATGGTTGAGTTCAACTATAATAGTTAATGTCAAAACTTTTTTCAAAATTGTGATACCAATGTACATAACAATCAGCAATGATTCAGGGTTTGGTAGCTCAACAACTGCTATGGTTAGAATGTTTGTTCCTTCCAACTTATATTTAACATTTATTGCCAATGTATCAGTATTAGGAGGTGGGGCCTTTGAAAGGTGATTAAACCATGATGGTTCTGCCCTACTTGGTAGGATTAATGCCATTATAAAAGAACAAGTTCAGCCTCCTTTTACTTCTTTTTTGTTCTGCCACAAGATGAAGCAAGAAGGCCCTCAATAGATGTAAGCACCTTGATATTGGACTTCCCAGCCTCCAGAACTGCCAACCAATAGATTTCTGTTTATTATAAATTACCCACTCTTTAGTATTCTGTATAACAGCCCAAATGGACTACAACAACAACTTTGTCAACAATTTCTATTTTCACTGTTTAAAATTTAGCCTTTCTGCTGGATAATAAAGGTATGTTATAGTAAAAGTCCATAATTCTAATGATAATAGCATTTACCACATTTTCATATGTTTATTGCCCATATGAATATAGTCTTTTGTGTAGTAAATTTTCAAGTATCTCATTCTTCTTTTACAGGCTCTATTTTTTCTTCTTGACCTGTATTACTATTACAGATAAAAGGTTTTGTGATTATTTCTGTTATACAAATCCTTCTTTGACTTGGTGGCTTGGAGTTTTCCTCTAAATAGTGTTTTTTTTTTTCTTTCTCTTATGAAGAGAAACTTAATTTTAATGCACTCTGCTTTATTCATTTTGTATTATACTTAGTACATTTTAAATCCTGTTTTTCAAATTTTTCTTTACTATTAGGTTGGAAACTGAGAAGCAATTTCTTATATAATCAACTAGGAGCTAACTGCATTTGTATGGTTCACTTCATATAGATGTTTCTATAAGTTGTGAATTGTTATTTTTTGTTTCAACAAAAACAAATGTCTAACTGTTTCTCACTAATCTATTAGTTTGGTGCAAAATAATTGTGGTTTTTGCCATAAATGTAAACCTCAATTACTTTTGCAACAAACTAATATATTACCTTCTTTGTTGTTCATACACATGTAGCTCTCATTAACATAGATTATAGTTATTTTTATACTTTGTGTTTTAAATCATATAAAATAATTTTGTTTTGTTTTGTGTTTGTTTTTGAGATGGAGTCTCACTCTGTCACCCAGGCAGGAGTGCAGTGGCATGATCTCAGCTCACTTCAAACTCTCCCTCCCGAGTTCAAGCCATTCTCCCTGCCTCAGCCTCCCGAGTAGCTGGGATTACAGGCACCCGCCACAATCCCTGGCTAATTTTTGTATTTTTAGTAGAGTCAGGGTTTTGCCATATTGACCAGGTTGGTCTCCAACTCCTGACCTCAGGTGATTCACCTTCCTTGGCCTCCCAAAGTGCTGTGATTACAGATGTCAGCCACCATGCCTGACCCACATAAAAGAATTTAATTGGAGTTACAAACTAAAATTAAAATAGTGTAGGTTTATATATTTTTCGTATATTTGCATTTACCAGTGAACTTTATATTTTGATACAACTTTGAGCTACTCTTTACTATTCTTTTGTTTCAACTAGAAAGAGCCACTTTAGCATTTTCTTTAATAGGACAGGCCTAATGATAATAATCTTTATCAGATTTTGTTTTTCCGGAAAGTCTTAATTTTACCTTATATGAAGGACAGTTTTGCCAGATATAGTATTCTCTATTCACAGTTTCTTTTTCTTTCATCACATTACTGTACTACCTTCTGGCATGCAAGGTTTCAGGTGAAAAATATACTAATACTCTGATAGACTATCTCTCATATGTAATAAGTTGCTTTTCTCTTCTTTCAAGACCTTTTAAGTTTTGACAGCTCGATTCTAATGTATCTTGGCTTAGGATTCTTAGAGTTTGTCACCCTAGAATTAATTGGCCTTCTTCTCTTTGTATACCCAGTTCTGTGACATTTTTGGCTATTATATTTTCAAGTGTACTCTTGGCCCTTTTTTTTTTTAATTATACTTTAAGTTCTAGGGTACATGTCCACAACGTGCAGGTTTGTTACATATGTATACATGTGCCATATTGGTGTGCTGCACCCATTAACTCGTCATTTACATTAGGTATATCTCCTAATGCTATCCCTCCCCCCTCTCCTCACACCATGACAGGCCCTGGGTGATGTTCCCCTTCCTGTGTCCATGTGTTCTCATTGTTCAATTCCCACCTATGAGTGAGAACATGCGCTGTTTGGTTTTCTGTCCTTGCAACAGTTTGCTGAGAACAATGGTTTCCAGCTTCATCCAAGTTCCTACAAGGGACATGAACTCATCCTTTGTTATGGCTGCATAGTACTCCGTGGTGTATATGTGCCACATTCTCTTAATCCAGTCTATCATTGCTGGACATTTGGGTTGGTTCCAAGTCTTTGCTATTGTGAATAGTGCTGCAATAAATGTACGTGTGCATGTGTCTTTATAGCAGCATGATTTATAATCCTTTGGGTGTATATCCAGTAATGGGATGGCTGGGTCAAATGGTATTTCTAGTTCTAGATCCTTGAGGAATCTCCACACTGTCTTCCACAATGGTTGAACTAGTTTACATTCCCACAAACAGTATAAAAGTGTTCCTATTTCTCTACATCGTCTCCAGCACCTGTTGTTTCCTGACTTTTTAATGATCGCCATTCTAACTGGTGTGTGATGGTATCTCATTGTGGTTTTGATTTGCATTTCTCTGATGGCCGGTGATGATGAGCATTTTTTCATGTGTCTGTTAGTGCGTAATTTATGTTTTTATATTTTATCTTTTTATTGATATTCTCATTTTGTTCATGTATCATTTTTCTAGTTTTCTTCAGTGTTTTGTTCATATCTATTTTTGTTCATCAAGCAAGTTTGAGTTGTTTGAAAATTTTTGTAAAGGTAATCAAAGGCTGCCTTTCTTTATTGTTGCCTTCTAGAGATTAATTTTGTTCATTTAAGTAGGCTATGTTTTTCTGTTTCTTTATAGGTCATATTATCTTTTGTTGAGATTTAGAAATTTGAAAAAACTGCCACTTCTCCCAGTCTACAGACTGGCCTTGAATAAAAGAATATCTTCATTATTAGCCTGAATTAAAGGCTCAGAGTGCACTCAAATACTTTCTGAAGATGCAGGTTTTCCCCATGTCTGTGCATGTATTTTTTACTCCAGTTTTCTATATATACAACTGATTTTAAATGTCTTTATTTTTCTTAGTCTCACTCCCATTTCTTCTCAGGAGTTTTGTATGTCTATCATATGACTCTGCACATATTCTCTTACCCCCAAGTGCCTTTGTGACTGCACACTCCCTTCAGTTCTAATGTGCCACAGCATCCACCTCTGCTTTCAGTAGTTTCCAGCTTGGTGTCAGAACCATTTTAGAATTGTATCAATGTTCCCACCAGTTTTTGGAGATAAGGGACTCCAAAACCAGTTCCTTAAGCAGTTCCCAGACAAGTCAGAATATTGCAAGCAAATTCCCCTGTTTTCCTCCTGTCCAAAGAGAAGAGCTGGGAGTTGGGCTATTCCTCCTGACCAGCAGTACTGCACTAGAATGGGAATGGGAAAAAGGTGAGAAAAAAGTCACAAATTTCCTACCTGTTTCAGTACATCTTTTTTTTTTTTTAATTAAGTGTTTGCTTGCTTTACCTTCTTAGCTGATTTATAGAGTTCACAGAAAGGAATTTGGGTCCATATATTATTGTTTATTTGTGGTTTCCATTAGGAAAAAAAAAGATCTGGAACTCTCTTACTCTCTTGCTTGTATCAGCATCTGTATTTTTTTGTTTAGTCTCTTTCCTTTTTTAATATTTTTAACCTTCTATATTGGGATCATCATAAATTTACATACAGTTGTAAGAAATAATACAGAGATATCCTGTCTACCAGTCACCCAGTTTACTCCAATAGTAACATATTGCATTTGGAATAACATTTTAAAATATAATACTATGTATTTAATCTTTCCACTTTGTGTACACATTTTT
Organism: Pongo pygmaeus; assembly: GCF_028885625.2. NCBI lineage: Eukaryota > Metazoa > Chordata > Mammalia > Primates > Hominidae > Pongo > Pongo pygmaeus. Next base: position 124,876,669 of record NC_072373.2, on the reverse strand, counting down.
GCTGTGCATTTAAGATATCTATGTGCTTTGGAATCAAGAAAAAAGAAATGAAGAGAGGTATGGGAGCCACTAGAATTGTTATGTAGAAGTGCAAATGAAAAGTAATAGTTATTAATTTGATATTAATATTAAAACCAGAACTTTGTTCAGCTACTAAGAAGACAGGTTTGGGAGAATGGCTTGAGCCTAGCAGGTTTAGGCTGCAATGAGCTGTGAATGTGCCACTGTACTCCAGCCTGAGTGACAAAGTGCGACCCTGTCTCAAAGTAAGAAAAAAAAAAGAGATAGAACTTTGAAACAAGAAATAATCAAAGATTTTTACCTAAGAAAATATATTTACACCATTTACTAATTATTATTAATATTCAAAGATGAAATCTAAAGACCTAATATTGAGATTTACATAAGAAAATTTCTCAAAATACAGGAAGTGGAAGAAAGATATTTTCTTTTATTGAACGAAGAAACTAAAAAAAAAAAAATGCAGACAGAAATAGGGAAGACAGATGGATACGTGTGTTTGCCTTCTCTACATTCTTGATTTTTTTGTGATTAACTTTTAATTGAATTGAAGGGAACATATAGAACAGGCAATGTTTGCACCATTCCATAATTTGGGTTCAAGAAGAAACAGCACTTAAGTCTTAATAGGAACCAAGGATAGTTTTCTTCATAATTACTTCAGTGTAAACTTGGCAATAGAGCTTAATTGTGTGAAATGAAGGCAACCATTTAAATAATTTTCTGAAGTTACCCTCAAATCCTCTTGTGGCATGAATCAGACTAAAAATTTTCCAAATATTTCCACTTGACCACACAAAAGTTAGCAGAAATGCAAACCACCAGAAGTGCATGAGGCCGGCTACGACAAGGATTAAATTAGACTGCCTTTGCCAGAAGACAGAAAGAAGTCATTGCCTAAAAAAACAGTTAAAGATAGTCAACTCCAAGAGCACCAGTAGTAGCTAAGGTGAGGCTAAATCAACTAGGGATTACATTAGTCCTTGATAAATGTATAAGAACACAGATTTTACTATTTCGATAGCAAAACCCATGCAAAAGACTTGTGGTCGAGACTGACTTCGTCTAAGGGGTTACCAGTTTACAGACCATATTAGATCAGTGACTCCACAGCAAAGAACAGGCAACATGAGGACTGTGTGTGTTTGAGATTCTCTTTTTTTATTTTTTCTGCTGCTAGCAGAACATAGAAGTCAACATTCCATACCCAAAGACATCACTGTGGAGAGGAATAAAGATTGAGTCATAATTCTGAGAGAATAAACATTGCTTAGATCAACATTTAAACTCGATATGCTTAATAGATTAGACTGAAATTATGTATTTGTAATGCTCCCTTTTACTCTATCCAGCACGTGTAGGCTGATCTTGAGATCAAATCTTCATTATATATAAAATAATAATACCTTTTATTTGCAGATACATTTTATTTGTATCATGAGCACATTTCAACCCAGTTGTGAGTTTATTAACCTATATTTTCTTTCACTACTCCACAGCCAATATGTTCCAATCTAGTTCTTTCTCCTGACTTCCTCATGTGTTCAATGGTACTTTTTACATTTATATGTACAGAAGTTTGATATCTTCACTGATCTTTACTTTCGCACATCACCAGGCATTCTTCTAAAATTGGGTGTCTCCCCCTTCCACCAGGACTTCCCTACTGGCTCCAACCCAAATTATCCATTTCTTCAAAACACTGTTTGTCATTTTTACCACTCAATTTAACACCTAATTTCAAAAAACTTCAAATATTTCATAGTTTTTTCTCCTATGTATATTATACAAAGTGTACATAAGAGTACCTAGCACCTGGTAAGAAAATGATATATTTTAGAAAGAGGTGTCTTCAGAATTACCTGTACACTTATGAAAGGCGTTGTCCAGTGTCATGTCTTAGAGATTTTCTGGGTTCATCATAATGTATATTAATTTGACTGTATCTAATAAAATAAACATCTTTGTGTCTCATATTTTTGAAAATTAATTTTAAGCTAATTTTGCAAGGTTTTGAGAAACTATGAAATGTATAAAATGCATAAAAATGTTTAAAACTTGAAATTGCTACACACACTCAACATGTTCTTAGGGTTTATTTAGTTATCATTGTGAATACTCAAAAGATTCATGTTATTTGATTATACAACTATATTATAAAATTATAATTTTGTAATAAAGGAAAAACCAATTAACAAATAAGTGAAAAACTCAACTAATTAACAATTTTATTTGGTCAACTTGATACCAAAGCAGTCGATACATACTTTTGTTTTTTTGTTTGGCCTGGTGCATTGTTGGAGTGTTGCTTAAGCAATGTTTAATTTCTTGTCTGTGCAACTGACAAACCTAAGAATATAGCTAATTAATTATCAATCTAGTGTGTCTGTACAATTAATCATAATGGCAGGGGGAATAGATGGAATTGAGAAGAGGTGAAAAATGAGAATTTTATGAATGAGCAATTTATGATTCTTAATGTACATTTCTGAAATCATTCTTTCTCTTATTTCATATTCACCCTTATATCACCAGAAAACAAATTATATAAAACATATATATTATAGCTACATTATATATATATCCCCTTTCAATACATATATATGCAATAATATTAGTTGAAATCATTTTATAATCTTATGCAAATGTTCTTATTCTCTACCTCATCTTCTAGATTAGATAATATTTTGCAAGAGAAAATATGGATTATGTCTTTTATAATTCTAGCCCTAATCACCTCACATAGTAAATCTACAATCAACAAATGAATGAGTCATATTTATTTGGTTTTATATCTAAATAATCACACCTGTTTTCTCATTTTTCCACAATCAGATTTATAAGGGCTAATAATGTGTGTTTTCTAGGCAATATATTAAGTTTGAGTGTGCTCAGCTCAATATGGTAAAGAACACATTATTTAGTATCAATTTAATTAAAACTTAAAATATTCAGGTCATAAAATATACGTATTAAATTAGATTCTGTAATTTGCTTTCAGTCAATGTTTTCAATATTTTTACTACTTTCCTCAGTTCAATAAATGGCAGAGGAAGTTATATTTCAAGGAGGTTAAAACAATTCTATGCAAATAAAATATATAATTACATTATATACAAGTGCTTAGTAATATAGATATTTATTATATAGTAACAATATATTAATATATAAATGTATAATGTAAATTATTAATAAATATTAAATCATAAATAATAAATATTTCTATGTAGTTAGAAATTGCCTCCCAAAAGTGACATCTCACTACCACCCAAGGGAAAAAAAATAGAACTCAAAAATATCTTTAGTTACTAAAAAAGGATGAACTCTTTTACAGTATTTGTTAGCCTCAATGTGTCTCTGCCATTTTAACAGAAACATAGAATGATAAATAAATAATCTCACTTGATGGTGGTTTTCCTTTGACAATGGAACCAAAATGTACTTTAAAATTTGCTTTTTATAAAGACATATAAATATAATTTTAAGCAAAATGTAAATATTTTAAACACATCCGAGACTGCTCTACTTAAAAAGATTAGTTTGTCACAGTTGTGTATGTTTACTTTTCTACACAATAATTTTTAAAATAGAACTAAAATTTACCTAGAATAATTATTTTACCTCATCTCAATTACTTGCTTATTTTAGTGGATGACATATCTCAATAAATTGATAGTTATGTACCTCTGCAATTTCTAATTTTCTGAAAGCTTGTATGTGACAGTATATTCTGATTTGTCTAGAATATTTTTGTTAAATATAAAATACATTATGTTTTATTAAACTAACACTAGAAATATTAATAAGAATGCTTAAGTAAATGCAATTGACAGGCATGCTCACTGACATTTAAGATGGATGTTTTCTAATCTAAACACAAATAGCAGAGAATTTTTATTTTTCTTAGCAAGGCAATTTTACTTCTATAGAAGGGTGTGTCTCATGGATGGAGCAATGGCAAGAGAACACCTGAACAAGGGAAGGGAAGAGGTTCTATATCTGACTCAGGTAGCTTCTACTGCTGTGTCATTCCCCTATTGGCTAGGGTTGGACCGCACAGTCTAAACTAATTGATTGGCTATTTTAAAGAGAAAAGGGGTACGAGCAGGAGTGGCGGGGGGGAGGAGTTTGGTGGGAGGGATGGTTACAGAAAGGGTGACTCAGGATGGCTAAGAACAGAGCAGGTGACTAAGGATAACTAAGGTCAGAGCTGGTGACCAAGAGTGACCAAGGTCAGAGCAAGTGATAGAGGCTAGGATGGGGTTGTTTACTGAAACTAGGGGCAAGGAAATGTGAGGAAAGAGGAAGTTAAACTTTAAAAGGAACAACAAAGAACAGGGGAGCTGAACATACTGATACACTGGTTCTTTGGAGAGGATCTCAGAACTCATTGTACCTAACAGTTTACAGAATTGTACAGAATTCTGTAAATTGTACAGAACAATTTACAGGCTAAAACCTTTGAAGAGGAATTTAATATATCCTACAATTTCCCCCCTTTCAATTTTCATAGTACTTCCTCTTCAAACTTTTCTAACATACCTTGGCTTTGCTGCTTGGACAAAATTCTCTAAAAGAAAAAAATTGATCTGAGTAAGGTGGAGGAGAGCTGAGGGAGGTTTTAGTAAGTGCTGCTTGTAAGTCTTTATACTAGCCCACGGATGCGTGGTATGACATAACACTCAACAAGAATGAGTACACCTATTGTGGCTGCAAGAGAAGTAAGAATCGAGGCTATTATTTCTTTCCATTTAGTAAACCACCTTTCTAGGCACCCTGAGAAAGGGTTATCGACTTCAGAATTTTTAGCTAACTCATTGGATAAGGTGGTAAGTCTTTGTAAGGCCCTTGTTATGCTCCCAGTGGGGGCAGTGTTGTTTGGGATAAAGGTACAACACTAAGTTTTAATCATAACACAAACACTAGCTTTTTCAGCTAATATCATATCTAGGGCCATTCTGTTTTCCCAGGCCATCTGGCCAGTGGGCCCCAATTTTTCTGCTATCCCTTTGACAGCATCCCTGGTGTAATTAATAAACCACCGCTGATTATAGTAGATGTAATTATATCATTTACAATAGCAGAGAATTTTACATGACTTTTGGAAAGGAAATATTAGTAATTTGAGCTTTCATTTCTTACTTTTCTCCTGTTTGACTTAAATGCATTTCTTTGAGAATATGGAGTTCTTTTGAGAAAGCGGAGTTAATTGCAGTATAAAGTATTAATAAGTAGATCTGTTCTACTGTTTTATTTTTGTATTATATAAAACCCAAACATCTTGGAAAACCAGGAGAGGAAAATAGTTCTCACATAATCTTCCACTAGGAGTATAAAATACTACCTGACCAAAATTCAAATTATATATAATAATTTATTTTAACAGCAAATCAACTTTTTTTCCTAGAACTACTGCTAAAAATAATCAGAGATACAAGGTAAGGGTTGTGTTCAAGGCTGTTTATCTGAGTGTAATTTGTGAATGCAAATTCTGGAGGAAAGAAACTAATAGTGAACACTAAGGAAATGTTTGACTAAAATACACATATTCAAATGATTGTATAGGTATTAAGGAGAAATCAGGTTATGGATAATAATTTATGATAAGCAAATTGTTGAAAGTACAAATCATATGAAAATACAGAGAAATAAAACTGTATATGTCAGTTTATTCTCAATTCCATAAATTTAAATCTATAGTTGTATATAAGTATAAATATATATACATATGTATATGCATATATGTATAAAAATACATGACATGGCAATATGTATACAAATGTTCATTATAGTGTCAAGGTAGTTTTTTAAATTAATTTTTAAAATACAAACATGTTAAGTACTCAATTTAGCTAGTGAATAAATCTACAATGTTCAAAAATTCGCCCACTCCCTATACTCCTGTAATTTAAAATACTCTTAAGTTCTTTAGATACTTCAAATATCTAAAGGATGGCAAAATAAAGGACACATCAAAAACGTTCACAGTATTACATTTAAAAAGTGTAAAATCATACTGTCAACCTCAAGAGTGAGGGGAAAAAAAGGTCAAACAGGATAACACAATAGTAAGACTTAGATGGTGCAAAATTGCAATTTGAAGATAGATCCACTCCTTGGATACAATTCTTTAGAAAAAACAACTCTAGGGCTTACTTGTCAGAAATGAATTTATGATAAAATCCATACAAGAGTACTTATAATAATGTACTTATCATAGATGAACTAAGGCACAAACAGAAACTTTGGCCCTACTAGGGAAAATAATTCTGATAATAGACTCTAACTTTTATACTTGAAGGTGTGTCTAGGACAAGAGGGTGGAATGTAGTGCTATCCAGTAGTTCATAGTGAAGCAAAATTGAATACTGTTGGTTCCCTGAACTGCAGCCAAGAGTGTTGCGTGGCTTATGCTTAATTATCTGAAATATACAAAGCATTCCTATATGTAGACATTATACATCTTGGACTTTGAAAACTTGTTTCTTATTTTCAATTGTATATTTGCTTGATCCAAAGTAAAATGTCTGGAAACTATTGAAATATAAAAATCAGTGTAATATTTGATCATAGAATCATTTGCAAAATAAGATTGCAAAAGAGTAGAGGGAGTCATTGAGAAAAGTTTTGAGAAGGAGATTGAAGATTACAGAAGATAATTTCTATTTCTTTTTCTTTTCTTTTATTAGTAGGAGAAAAGAGAGACTCTATTCATAAAATATGCTGAGAAAGAATCCCTAAAATTGTTTTTAAAATATTGTCCCACAAATATACTACTCCTATTATTTCTAACTTTAGCATAGATGACTTTATGTTCATTTAGGTATCTCTAAAATGACTTTTTGAGATTGTTTTTTTGTACTTGAGAAGCTGCCCCGAGTAAGCGCTGATGTTTAACTTAGCAAAAAAGATTCAAAGCAGTGGTTGGGCAAAGTGGCTCATGCCTGTAATCCCAGTACTTTGGGAGTCCTAGATGGGCAGATAACTTGAGACAAGGACTTTGAGACCAGTTTGGCCAATGTTGCAAAACCCTCTATCTACTAAAAATACCAAAATTAATCAGGCATGGTGGTGCATACCTGTAATCCTAGCTACTCTTGAGGCTGAGGTAGGAGAATCCCTTGAACCTGGAGGTAGAGGTTGCAGTGAGCCAAGATTGCCCCACCAACTTGGGCAAAAAAGCCCGACCGTGTCTCAAAAACAAATAAACGAACAAACAAAAAGATTCAAGCAGCTATTATTTTAAAAGTTCAAAGTACTAAGAAAACAACGTTTAAAATTTAAAAGTTATTTTGATAACAGAAATCTTGGAAACAGAGAATATCAGTAAGATGTAAAAATTACATTAAACAGATCCAAATGAAAATTCTGAGTATAAAAGTACAATAACGGCAATAATGATTCTTCTCTTTATTTTTGGTTTTCAACTGTTTGACTGTGATCTCTAGTTGTGGATCTCATGTTTATTCTTTGTGGTGTTTCTTGGCCTTCTTAGATATGTGAATTAGTATTTTCTTCAAATTTAGTTTTTAGTCATTATATTCTCAAAGATTCTTTTGCTCCTCTCTTTGTCTTTTCTCCTTCAGATATATTCATTAGGTTGCCGTGCTTAATGGTGTACAACATGTCTCTGAGATACTGTTTATTTTTTTTCCTGTTCTTCAGATTGAAAATCTCTTTTGATGTGTCTTTAAATGTGCTGATTTTTTTCTTCTGCTAGCTTAAGTTTGCTATTTAGCCACTGTAGTGAATTATTTTTATTTTCATTATGATACTTTTAACTTTCAGTGTGTATATATATAAATATATATTATATATTTATATATTTATATAAAGATATATATGTATATATAAATATATTAATAATATATTATATTTTATATTTTTATATATAATATATAATTTTATATATAAATATAAACATATATTTATATTTTAATTTTTTTTGTTTCTTTTAACTTTTAACTTCAGGGGTACAAATCCAGTTTTGTCACATAGGTAAACTTGTCATGGGGGTTTGTTGTGCAGATTATTTCATCACCCAGGTATTAAGCCTGGTACCCATTAGTTATTTTTCCTGATTCTGTCCCTCCTCACATGCTCCAACCTCTGAAGGGTCACAGTGTGTGTGTGTTTTACTGAAGTGTAATGTATAGAAAAACAGATTCATTTTAACAGTCAGAGTTAGAGTGGTAACAATGCGCTAACCCTGTACTAATTAGAAATAAGGGACAGTTTATCTAAAAGATGGGAGAAGCAGCATAATGTGATAAAGAGGAGAAAGTAAAAAATAAATATTATTTTCAAAAGAATTGGATGTACTATAATGTTATGATATATCATAGAAAAGCTAAAAAGTGTGAGAAATTTGTCTTTAAGTAGATATGACAGGGTAACTATCAAGAAGTCAAAGTACTATGAATAAAATTCAAAGTTTAAAGGAAGAATCTGGAAAGAGGCCAGTAATAAATGTAGACCAAGAGTAAATAGATTCCTGTCTCAAAGAATATGGGAAGATACAAGCCAATTTTGAAAGAACTACTAAAGGAGTTTTGTGTTTTTATATAAGTATTACTGTAAGTTATAAAGATATGAGTGTGAAATAATATTATGAAAGAAAATAATGAAAATTTTGGCTGTTTAAAATGAGAACACAGGTGCAGGAATAACTAAGGCCAAGGTGAGGGACAATTTTAGTTTTTATAAAAGAAAATAAAGGAAAAGCAGTGCAAGCTACTGTGCTTCGTTAAAATTGTTTAGAAAAGTAATTAAGAAATAAGGACAATTTTGACTGCTTATTAAACGAAATGTTATGCACTGATCTTCAATATAAAAATGACTACCTCTGCATTAACCTAAATATTTTTATGTATATGCAAATGTATTTCTTGAAAATAAAAACCTGAGGCATTCAAAATAATTCGGCCTGCAGTATTACGGTTTGTAATACTTTCCAAAGTATACAATAATTGCTGAAAATTTTCTTCTATGTCTTACTATTATGTAAAGGTGCATTGGCATTCTTTCTTCCGCTTGATCAATTCAGCTGTTGATATTTGTGTATGCTTCATGAAGTTCTCGTGCTGTTTGTTTTTTTTGTTTTGTTTTGTTTTTTTCAGCTCCATCAGGTCATTTATTTTCTTCTCTAAACTGGATATTCTAGTTAACAATTCCTCTAACCTTTTTTTAAGGTTCTTAGCTTCCTTGCACTGGGTTAGAATATGCTCCTTTAGCTCTGAGTTTGTTATTACCCACCTCTGAAGCCTACTTCTTTCAGTTCGTCAAATTCATTCTCTGTCCAGTTTCGTTCCCTTGCTGGTGAGGAGTTGTGCTCCTTTGGAGAAGAGGTGTTCCGGTTTTTGTAATTCTCAGCCTTTTGTGCTGTCTTTTTCTCATCTTTGTGGATTTATCTACCTTTGATCTTTGATGCTGGTGACCTTTGGATGAGGCTATTGTGTGGATGTCTTTTTTGTTGATGTTGATGCTATCCCTTTCTGTTTGTTAGTTTTCCTTCTAACAGTCAGGCTCCTCTGCTGCAGATCTGCTGGAGTTTGCTGGTGGTCCACTGCAGACACTTTTTGCCTGGGTGTCACCGGTGAGGCTGCAGAACAGCAAAGATTGCTGCCTGTTCTATCCTCTGGAAGCTTCATCCCAGAGGTGAACCTGCCAGATGCCAGCTGGAGCTCTCCTGTTTGAGGTGTCTCTCTACCCTGCAGTATCTCCCCGTCAGGAGGCACAGGGGTCAGGGACCCATTTGAGGAGGCAGATCAACTTACATAACTGAAATAAACCATGAAAACAAGATTAGAGAAAAAAGAATAAAAAGGAACGAACAAAGCCTTCAAAAAATATGGGACTATGTGAAAAGACCAAACTTACTTTTGATTGGTGTACCTAAAAGTGGTGGGGAGAATGGAACCAAGTTGGAAAACACTCTTCAGGATATTATCCAGGAGCACTTCCCCAACCTAGAAAGACAGACCAACATTCAAATTCAGGAAATACAGAGAACACCACAAAGATACTCCTCAACTAGAGCGACCACAAGGCACATAATCGTCAGAGTCACCAAGGTTGAAATGAAGTAAAAAATGTTAAGTGCAACCAGAGAGAAAGGTCGGGTTACCTAAAAAGGGAAGCCCATCAGACTAACAGCAAATCTCTCTGCAGAAACTATACAAGCCAGAAGAGAGTGGGGACCAATATCGAACATTCTTAAAGAAAAGAATTTTCAACTCAGAATTTCATATCCAGTCAAACTAAGCTTCATAAGTGAAGGAGAAATAAAATCCTTCACAGAGAAGCAAATACTGAGAAATTTTGTCACCACCAAGACTGCCTTACAAAAACTCCTGAAGGAAGCACTAAATATGGAAAGGAATAACCGGTACCAGCCACTGCAAAAACATGCCAAATTGTAAAGACCATCGACACTATGAAGAAACTGCATCAACTAACAAGCAAAATAACTAGCTAGCACCAAAATGATGGGATCAAATTCAAACATAACAATATTAACCTTAAATGTAAATGCGCTAAATGCCCCAATTGAAAGACACAGACTGGCAAGTTGGATAGAGTCAAGACCCATCAGTGTGCTGTATTCAGAAGACCCATCTCACATGCAAAGACACACATAGGCTCAAAATAAAGGGATGGAGAAATATTTACCAAGCAAATGGAAAGAAAACAAAACAGGAATTGCAATCTTGGTCTCTGATAAAACAGACTTCAAACCAACAAAGATCAAAAGAAACAAAGAAGGCCATTACATGATGGTAAAGGGATGAATGCAACAAGAAGAGCTAACTATCCTAAACATATTTGCACCTAATGCAGGACCACCCAGATTCATAAAGCAAGTTCTTAGAGATCTACAAAGAGGCTTAGACTCCCACACAATAACAGTGGGAGACTTTAACAGCACATTCTCAATATCAGACAGATCAACAAGACAAAAAATTAACAAGGATATTCAGGACTTGAACTCAGCTCTGGACTAAGTGGACCTAATAGACATCTACAGAACTCTCCACTCCAAATGAACAGAATATATATTCTTCTCAGCACCACATCACACTTATCCTAAAACTGACCACATTCTTGGAAATAAAACACTCCTCAGAAAATGCAAAAGAATGGAAATCATAACAAACAGGCTCTCAGACCACAGTGCAATCAAATTAGAACTCAGGATTAAGAAACTCACTCAAAACCGCATAACTACATGGAAACTGAACAACCTGCTGCTGAATGACTATGGGGTAAATAATGAAATGAAGGCAGAAATAAAGACGTTATTTGAAACCAATGAGAACAAAGACACAATGCGCCAGAATCTCTGGGACAAAGCTAAAGCAGTGTTTAGAGGGAAATTTATAATACTAAATGCCCACAGGAGAAAGCGGGAAAAATCTAAAATCGACACCCTAACATCACAATTAAAGAACTAGAGAAACAAGAGCAAACAAATTCAAAAGCTAGCAGAAGACAAGAAATAATTAAGATCAGAGCAGAAACGAAGAAGATAGAGACACAAAAAATCCTTCAAAAAATCAATAAATCCAGGAGCTGTTTTTTTGAAAAGATTAACAAAATTAATAGATCACTAGCCAGACTAATAAAGAAGAAAAGAGAGAAGAATCAAATAGACACAATAAAATATGATAAAGGTGAGATCACCACTGATCCCACAGAAATACAAACCACCATCAGGCAATACTATAAACACCTCTACAGAAATAAATTAGAAAATCTAGGAGAAATGGATAAATTCCTGGACACATACACCCTCTCAAGACTAAACCAGGAAGAAGTTGAATCCCTGAAGAGACCAATGACAAATTCTAAAATTGAGGCAATAATTAATAGCCTACGAACCAAAAAAAGCCCAGGATCAGATCGATTTACAGCCGAATTCTACCAGAGGTACAAAATAAGAAGAGCTATTTATGACAGACTCACAGCCAATATCATACTGAATGGGCAAAATCTGGAAGCATTCCGTTTGAAAACCAACACAAGAGAAGTATGCACTATCTCACCAATCCTATGCAACATAGTATTGGAAGTTCTTGCCAGGGCAATCAGGAGAGAGAACGAAATAAAGGGCATTCAAATAGGAAGAGAGGAAGCCAAATTGTCTCTGTTTGCAGATGACATGATGCTATATTCAGAAAACCCCATTCTCTCAGCCCCAAATCTCCTTAAGCTGATAAGCAACTTCAGCAAAGTCTCAGGATAAAAAAAAAAAATGTGCAAAAATCACAAGCATTCCTATACACAAGTAATAGACAAACAGAGAGCCAAATCATGAGTGAACTCCCATTCAAAATTGCTACAATGAGAATAAAATCCCTGGGAATACAACTTACAAGAGATGTGAAGGACCTCTTCAAGGAGAACTACAAACCACTGCTCAAGGAAATGAGAGAGGATACAAACAAATGGAAACACATTCCATTCTCATGGATAGAAAGAATCATTATCGTGAAAATGGCCATACTGCCCAAAGTAATTTATAGTTTCAATGCTATCCCCATCAAGCTACCATTGACTTTCTTCACAGAATTAGAAAAAACTACTTTAAATTTCATATGGAAACAAAAAAGAGCCCATATAGCCAAACAATCCTAAGCAAAAAGAACAAAGCTGGAGGCATCATGCTACCTGACTTCAAACGATGCTACAAGGCTACAGTAACCAAAACATCATGGTACTGGTACCAAAACAGATATATAGACCAATGCCACAGAACATAGACCTCAGATGTAATGCCACACATCTACAACCAACTGATCTTTGACAAACCTGACAAAAACAAGCAACGGGAAAAGGATTCCCTATTTAATAAATGGTGTTAGGAAAACTGGGTAGCCATATGCAGAAAACTGAAACCGGATCCCTTCCTTACGCCTTATACAAAAATTAATTCAAGATGGTGTAAAGACTTAAACATAAGACCTAAAACCATAAAAACCCTAGAAGAAAACCTAGGCAATACCATTCAGGACATAGGCATGGGCAAAGACTTCATGACTAAAACACCAAAAGTAATGGCAACAAAAGCCAAATTGACAAATGGGATCTAATTAAACTAAATTTTAGATTTAATTGTTGTGCTTTCTGCACAGCAAAAGAAATTACCATTGGAGTGAACAGGCAACCTACAGAATGAGAGAAAATTTTTGCAATCTATCCATCTGACAAAGGGCTAATATCCAGAATCTACAAAGAAATTAAACAAATTTACAAGAAAAAAAAACCATCAAAAAGTGGGTGAAGGATATGAACAGACACTTCCCAAAAGAAGACATTTATGTGGCCAATAAACATTGGTCATCACTGGTCATTAGAGAAATGCAAATCAAAACCACAATGAGATACCATCTAACACCAGTTAGAATGGCACTCATTAAAACTCGGGAAACAACAGATGCTGGAGAGAATGTGGAGAAATAGGAACACTTTTACACTGTTGGTGGGAGGGTAAATTAGTTCAACCATTGTGGAAGACAGCGTGGCAATTCCTTAAGTATCTAGAACTAGAAATACCATTTGACCCAGCAATCCCATTACTGGGTATATACCCAAGGGATTATACATCATTCTACTATAAAGACACATGCACATGTATGTTTATTGTAGCACTATTCACAATAGCAAAAACTTGGAACCAATCCAAATGCCTATCAATGATTGACTGGATAAAGAAAATGTGGCATAAAAAAGGATGAGTTCATGTCCTTTGCAGGGACATGGATGAAGCTGGAAACCATCATTCTCAGCAAACTAACACAGGAACAGAAAACCAAACACTGCATGTTCTCACTCATAAGCGGGAGTTGAACAATGAGAACACATGGACATAGGGAGGGGAACATCACACACTGGGGCCTGTCCAGGGAGGGGGGGCTAGAGGAGTGATAGCATTAGGAGAAATACCTATTGTAGGTGATGGGTTGATGCGTGCAGCAAACCACCATGGCATGTGTATACCTGTGTAACAAACCTTCACGTTTTGCACATGTATCCCAGAACTTAACGTATAATAAAAAAGTAAATAAATAAAAATTAAATTTTTAAAAAGGTGCATGGGCAATTAAATAAAATTGTAGATATTTATTTAGAGTCCACGAATATGCTCAAATTATGTTCTATGACCTAGAAGTTTTAAATATTGTAGAGTGGACTAGTATTTTTTAAGTTGTGATAGATAAGCAGGTAGGAGATTTCTGTCAAATCAAAATTATCCCATAGACCTATCTTCCCTTTGACATGTGCAAAGCTGAATTGCCAGATTTGGGTCTTGAACATTGAGATGTATTCACATTTTCACCATCTCATTATTTTGACAGTGTGTCTGGGAGAGCTGAAATACAGCAGATGTTACAGGAGTTATAAATATTGTCAACATAAGCCTCCAAATACATAACTCCAGAAAATTTCCTTGGATCACAATAGTCTGAGAATTTCAGTCAGTTATGACTCATCAATTAGAGATTTGCTTTATAGGAAAACAAGCACCAGTATGATACTGCTATTTTGAGTGGATCTCATTGTAAGCCTATGGCTACTCGTAATTAAATATTTATGTATATGTATATACATACATCAAATGTACATAATTAAATATGTATATATAAGTATTAAATATGTATATGTATATACACATACAGATAAATATATAATACACATTTGTACGTAGCATATAAGCAAACTTCACACTGAATATTTAACTGCTATGAGAATAGTGCAGTTTTTCAGATTTCAGCTCTGTAATAACTGACATTTTTCATGCATTTTCTTTGCTGCAAACAATGCAAAACCTACTAAAATGGTAGGGCATTGAATTTCCTTCGGTTTCTTCTCTTCCCCATGGATGCCTCCCTCCTGTGTTTTTCCTGTTGCATCCTGACTGTTCTCAAAATACTGGGGTTTAGTGCCAGCTCCCTTGCCCATTTTTTTCCAAGACTTCTCTATCTAAGCAAGCCTTCTACAATCAGTTCACTCTTTGCCCAGATACTCTTCTCTCCATGTCAGAACATGGAGATAGTGTGACGTGACTTTTTTAGCCTGGTAAGCCATCACCTATTTTGTGTACAAGTAACACATTCTCTGGGCTAAGTATCCCAATCCTGATTATGGGATAACACTGCATTCCCCTTCATTACATTCCTGACTTTACTTCTCCATTATAATTTATTTTAAATTTCTATGGGGTTAGTAAGCATCTCCTCTGTTTTGTAGCACACCACTTAGCACCTTAGCATAGTGCAGGGCGGTGGGTTTGCTCCTTAAATATCTGCTAAGTGAAGAGACAGAATCTAAATGAGTGACTAACACACTAAGAATTATTTTTTGAAAACTCTGAAGAAAACTTATGTAACTGTGTCAGGAGCTCTGCTGAGCTGAGGAGAGCTGAAATCTCAGATGCTCAAGTAGCCAATCAAAGCAACAAACCCCAAATAAAAGTAACAAACAAACCTTTAATTTCTGATTGAAATAGTATAAGCAAAAGGCTAATACCAGAGATTATGCTGAACCCCCAGCCCCACCCCATTCCATTTTCTCCCCAAGGACACCAGTTGAAGGTCAGGGGGCTCAGCACAGACACAGGGGTCATCTCAATGCCCAGGGAGCTCCCCCACAAAAAAATCCTGCAGTTTTATGGACCCTGGGATGGGATGAGAGAAAAGCAAAGGGCAAAGAGTAGAAAAGTACTGAGTTAGAGTGAGGAAAAGTATCTTCAACTTTTTCCCTTCCTTACTCGAATTTTATAAAACCGTCTCTGGAGACCCCAAATAAAGATACCTAGGGATGGAAGTGTCTGGGCTGAAAGTGCAAATATGTGTAAGGCAGACACACAGAGGGGCTTAAGTGTTTGACTGCAGCTCCCCTTTGACACTGGAAGGTATGGTCTGTTCACCATGTCTGTTATGGAGATGCGAGGACAGGTTTTCCCCATCAGTCCTGTCAGTTAAATAAAGCCTTTGTAATTGTCTATGGCCAGATCTAAAAAAATCACCTGTAGATTTTGTAATCAGGAGCCAGATTTCTCAAACTTAACATGAACTATGTAAAGTCTGCAAATGTTAATTGTGGTCTCCATGCAGTGTAATCGATCATTAAAATTGGTCAGTTGCTGTGGCTCACACCTATAATCGCAGAACTTTGAAAGAGGGAGATGGGCAGACCTCTTGAGCCCAGGAGTTTGAGACCATCCTGGGCAACATGGCAAAACTTCATCTGCAAAAAATACAAAAATTAGCAGGCATGGTAGTGGTGCATGCCTATAGTCCCAGCTATTCCAGAGGGTGAGGTGGGAGGATCACTTGAGCCCAGGAGTTTGAGGCTGCAGTGAGCTATGATTGCTCCAGTGCACTCCAATCTGGGTGACAGAGTAAGTCAGTGAGACCCTGTTCCCCCTACAAACAAAACAAAACAAAAAAATTAATTCCTCTCATGTCACTGAAATCTGCACCATTTGATCAACATCTACCCTTCCCCTATTTCTACACTCACCCCTCAAACTCTGGTAATCACCTTTCTAGTCTCCATTACTATGAAGTTGACATTTCTAGATCCCAGACATAAGTGAGATTGTACACAAATGCTAACATAATGAATGTTAAAAGTTCTTGCTACAAAGAAAGTTGGTCAGTGATGGATATGTTAATTAGCTTGATTTAATCATTCTATAGCATATACATATAATAAAACATCACATTGTACCTCATAAATATATACAATTATTATTTGTCAATAAAAATAAATAAAACCTACAAATAATTATTTAGGAGTTGTTTGAGGATTTTCTTTGTTTTGCACTTGTTAATTTGAGTTTCACTGGACTTTATCCTCTCCTCTATGTAGAGAAAATTATAAAACACTGTGTTAACTATGAACATTTTTCTCTACAAATATAGGATGAAGATATATATCTTTTAAAGAAACAATGCACATGATTCTTTCTTATGAGATAGCATACAAATCTTTTAAGATTGTAAACATCCACATTATTTTATGACACTTTAAGGAAACAGGGAAAACCTTGTTTAATAGAATTGCAACACTCAGTGTTCTGCAGCAAATTATTTTCTCTTTTAATGATGTTTATTTTTACCAAAACACCAGCATGCTGTGTTTATCTAGATGTGACACCTCTTGTAACACTCTCTTCTCTTCAGTTTTTAAAAAAATCTTATATATATTTTTTCTTTAAAAGTTGATTAAATAGAAAAATTCTCTGAACATTAGAAGAAAGCAATTGGATAGACATGTACTGCTTTAAATATTTTGAGAAGTATCTGGAATAAGTTCAGTCTTAGTCACTTTTTACACTTTTCTGATCTTCAAGATGAGGCTCAGTATATATCTAAGGAGTAGTCAAGAAGGCATAAATGAATAAATGAGTTCCCCCATTTTGCTGGTTTTGGTGCCCACCATAAATCTCTCCAGAGGATTATTTTTCTCTGGCATCCATTGCTGTTATATGATTCCTCATGCTCTTTTCCCATTCTCTGCCCAGTTTATAGTTGTGGGTGAAATGTCCTGTGGAAAAAAAAGGAAGAGAATCAGCAATTATGCAAAAAGCTACGATGTAGTACACAGACTATTGCCACATAGGAGGAAACTATTATGTTTGTTAAAACTACAAAGAGAGGAAGATGGCTCTTAATTTGAGTCTCACATGTACTATTTCAGTTTTGTTACACTGAGAAAATGAGATTAAAAATAAACTACATGTTTTTTTCTCAAACATTTGTGAGATGACTAAATAATAAAAACAAAACTCCTGATGAAGTCAGGATTATAATTACTAGCATATGGCATAAACACACTCTAAACCTCAGTTTCTTCAGATTTATAATGGGAATAAAAAAAGTAACTGCATCATAAGGCACATCGTAACCACAATAAATATTTTCTGTTATTAGTATTCAAAAATTCACATTTTTAACAAACCATCGTAGTAATTTCCTCAGGGAAATAAATGGTCAAAGTGGATAAAATACATACACAAACACACAAATATTCAATAGATGGCTGACTCTACATAAAATAAAAAATAGGTTTATTTTTGTTCTAAATGATTACACATCTCTCTCTATATAAAGAAAATACAACTTTTCTGAAGAAACCCTAAACTTAAAGAAAAATTGCCTTGGATGCAAAATAATTTGACTTTATTCTTTTATTTCAAATATGCATACTTTCTCATATATTACAAAAATGAAAAATTTTCAATTTCAATGCTATTTTGGGAAAGTCTCAAAACTGTACCCTACTCTCTGCCCCAGCTTTTTTTTTTTTTTTTTTTTAAGATAGGAGGCTCCCTCTGCCACCCAGGCTGGAGTGCAGTGGCGCTATCTCTGCTCACTGCAAGCTCCCGCTCCCGAGTTCACACCATTCTCCTGTCTCAGCCTCCCGAGTAGCTGGGACTACAGGTGCCTGCCACCACGCCTGGCTATTTTTTTTTTTTTTTTTTTTTTTTTTGTATTTTTGGTGGAGACGGGGTTTCACCGTGTTAGCCAGGATGGTCTCCATCTCCTGACCTCGTAATCCACCCGCCTCGGCCTCCCAAAGTGCTGGGAATACAGGCATGAGACACTGTGCCAGGCCTCTGCCCCAGCTTTTAATAAAAATTCCACTTTTATAATTTCTATATGCAATGCATTAATAGTATATGTGAGTCTCACTTTTTCCCAATTGATGATCAATAATCCTATTTGTCTATAATTGATTGTCAATCCCATTTCCTGAAGTAATCCTCTTAACTTTGTTGTTAAATCTCCTTAGCCTTGCATCTCCAACTTGCTTCCTTTATTTTTGCAAATAGTATTTATTATTTCAAAAAATATGAGGCCACTGGATACATCTTTCACTCAATTTCCTCTTTCTCCCTCTTGCTTCATCTCTTCCATCTTAGACAGAAAAGTATCATTTCTCTCCTTTAGACTCTCTTCTCTAATGAGCTTGTTCTATTTTATTTACTTTCTCTGCAAATTCATTCCATGTCCTATACTCTCTGATTATGACTTATTCCACATATTTATCTCTTCCACAAACCCACAACACATTAGTAACCTTATAATAATAAATAGCTTACCTCATATATTCCTATTATTCCTGCCACCATATCATTTTTTTACTTATATATTCACAGTCTTCTTGATTTTGAGATTTAAAATGCATGTCCTGCCTCCACATTTTGATGTTCCTTTTTCATCATATAACTACCTAATTTATATATAATGAGATGGCATTATGAGTCCCTTTAAAACTTAATCCAATGGATTATTTTATTATCCTACCTTTCAAGAGCACACCTTGAGTGCTCCTATTACCTACAAGAGTAACTACTGTATTCCACAGGTAAAGATAAAATCTAGCATTATTAAGATTTTCACATCCTCCTTATATAATTGAGTAATCTGGCTTCTGGTTAAAAACCTTGGTGTGTATGTGTGCCATATTTTCTTCATCTAGTCTACCATTGATGGGCATTTAGGTTTATTCCATGTCTTTGCTATTGTGAATAGTGCTGCAGTGAACATACACGTGCATTTGTCTTTAAGCTAGAACAATTTATATTCCTTTGGGCATATACCCAGTAATGGGATTGCCGGGTTGAATGGTAGTGCTGTTTTTAGGTTTTTGAGGAATCACCACACTCTTTCCACAAAGGTTGAACTAATTTATATTCCCACCAACAGTGTATAAGTGTCCTTTTTCTTCCCTTTTCTCCACAACCTCGCCAGTATCTGTTTTTTTTTGACTTTTTAATAATAGCCATTCTGACTGGTATGAGATGGCATCTCACCTAAAATAAAATAAAAGTTAAAGAAAACAGCAACGCCAACAACAAAAACCTAGGTGTGATTTTTCAGGCCTGACATTAGGCAATGATGAAGGCTTTGCTGCAGGGCCTCTCCTCAGGAAACCCTGCCCTCCCTCACCAGCTGGGGTAAACAGCCAGTGCACTATAATTTCTGAAAGGAGTTGCAGTCAAGGACTCTGAACCCCCTGGTAGGTCATGCTCTTTCACATATTTACATGCCTTTTTCATTTCTAGGTCTCTTTATCTGAGACCTTGCACAAAAATATTTTCAGGTGTCTCCCAAAGTCTGTTAATAGGAAGAGGAGGGAGGAAACCTTGAGGACACTTTCCCCAGCACTCAGCACTTTTCTACTCCTGTATCTCCCTTTTACCCTACCCTCAACTCAGATTCCATAGAACTGCTGGAGTCTTTTGTTGAGACTTCCTCAAAAGTGAGGCAGCCTCCGTGTCTGTGCTGACCCACTTGACCCTGGACCAGCCTCACATTCCATGAAGGAAATGGGACAGGGGAGTTGGCATTTTTTCAGTTTTAAATTCTTGCCTGTGACATTGCAGTAAGTCATTAATTGGCTTGTTGCTTTGATTGGCTATTCTAATATTCGGCAGCTCAGCTCTCTCCCAGCTCAGGTGACTCCTGATACCAATCACACAGATATTGAGTACCTCCTTGGTGCTAAGTCCCAAACTATTTTGTCTTATTTTACATTCACACACTGCTACAGAATAAGCAAGGCATTTCTGTCCTATCAAGTTGTTCAACAGTTTGATCTACTCATCACCACAACATGTTCAATGTCTTGCGGAGAGATCCAGAACACCTGAAAAATATTAGGAATATTTGAATTCCTGCTTTTGACATTCAATCTGGTTTATTTCACTCTCTCTAATGGTAGTATTATATACCCCACAATCCCGGGCAATGGTCACAGCTTTGTTCAGCCTCCTTTCATTGGTAAGAAGTCCTGTTACAATTTCTTTCAGTAAGCCTCTATAATATGTTAACCATTTCTTGTTGTTTTTATCATAAAGGTGTTAAGAAAAGACAATGGAGACAAAAGGAAAATTTTATTTATCAAAAGCAATCTACAGATTGGAAATAAGTCACAGCCTTCAGTGCAAAAACAGTGTGCTCTGAGGAGGGGTTGGAAAGTAGATTATTATAAAGGCAAAAACTGCAGGAGGGATGGGTATGTGGAGGGGAATCTGGTACTGGGACTGGAGTGGATGGTTTTTATGAGAGACATTACAAGTTTCTTTTTACTGGCTGACCTCAGGTGATCTCTTGGTGTTCATTTGGAAAATTTCCAGCTACGGCCTATCTCAGCATGGACAACAGGAACTGGTTCACTGGTTTTACTTGACTGTAGAAAAGGTATTTTTCATGCCTCAGCTTAGCATGAATAGCTCTGAAAACTAAGCACGCCTACTTTACCTGAGGGCCTAACTTTTATAAACACTTTCTTTGGCTTTTTTCTTTTAAACCAAAAATACCTTTTCAAGTGATTCATGAAAATTAATAAGCCTCAACTAAGGTTATAACAAACTAGTCATCTCTAAAGATGTGCAAAACAGTCCTCACAAGATCCAGAACCACCCTAAAGGCAGTTCAAAGAAATAAAATTATTCTTCCACAGATGGATTCTAACCCACATTTCTGTCCAACCATATTTTCTAGCATCTCAGCTTCTCAGCTGAGTGTCTAATCATAAAGGCCACAAGTCCCCACATGCCCTACAGAAAGTAAAAGATAAGAAATCAAAAGCTGTCCACAGAAGGGAAAAGAATAACAAATGGATACCCCAAAAGTTTAAGGGTCATGCAAATAATTTAAAATAAATGGGATCAGTACCCTGATGGGGAATCAAACTAAGACCACAGCAATAAGAGTAGAGAATCTTAGCGGCTAGACTTTAGGATGTAGTGCTTTCTAATAAATCCTGCAGAGAATACAAGGCGAGGAGTTTAAGCATACAAAAGATTTTAACTTTGTTTTAGGTCAAATTTTTGCTCTTTAATTTTGCCAAGACAATTTCTAGGGCAGGCTATAACATTTATGTGCCTTTTATTCAACTTAAACTTTATATAAATACAAATAAAGGAACTGTTTACTATGAGAGGGCCATTGAGAATGGAATTTTCAATGGTATATTTATTTCAATGAAGACTCCAATACTTTCTTCATGAAAAGCCCAGGATGTAATTTTCCAGTTTTAGAATAAGTTCTTGCCAGTTGAGATAAGGTATTTCCTTGAGAGGGCATAGAAGTGGCATTTCCAAAGATCTCCCCCATGAAAACTTACTCCCCAAAATAGCTAAAACGGCGAAAGACTCCTGTTGACACACATGGTTAAGAATGGCATTTATGCATACATTACCTCTTGTACTAGTCCATTCTCGCATTGCTATAAAGAAATGTCTAAGGCTGAGTAATTTATAAGAAAAGAGGTTGAATTGGCTCATGGTTCTGCAGGCTGTACAGGAAGCATCGGCATTTACTTCTGGTGAGGCCTCAGGAGGCTTATAATCATGTTGGAAGACAAAACAGGAGCAGGCACATCACTTCGTGAAAGCAGAAACAAGAGAGTGTTGGGTGGGTGGGGGGACAAATATCCAAACTATATTACCTCTTGCAACACGAAAGGGGTGTTGGGGCTGACAGTCACAGATCCACTAATCTGTGACACCAGGTCAGTCCTTTTGGGATTGGGCTTTCCCAGGACTAACTGGGCAAAAAAAATTAAGATGATAAAAGCCCTCAGGGATGGGGTTTCTTAGGACAGGCTTCCCCCCAAAGTATCACACATTCAGAACAAAAAGCGTGTTGCTTAAAATCTTACATGCCCTGGTTTCCCAGCCATTTTCAGACTGGCCACCTGACATAACCTGAAAATAATTCCCTCCCGCTGATGGCAGACACTGAAAGTGCTCCTACTTGGCCACAAGTCAAGCTCTCAAGGACATAAATCAAGAAAAGAGAAAACTTCATCTAATTTTTTTTTTTTTTTTTGAGGACCCAAAGCAAAGTTTATACACCAGTCTGATCAAATCTGCAAACTGATCATTCTGCAGGGCTGGCCTGAACAATGGTCTTATAATAGTTGTACTCTCAAGTTCTATGCTATGGTATACCTCATTATGACAGGACAAAACAGGAAGACAATGGGATAGACTATGTCTGAGAGTCAAAGGGATTAAACAATATGTATATTCATACCAAAACTTACTAAAAAACACAAGTGCTGCTATACCCATGATTATTCACACCAATCCTTTTCCCCCACTAATTAACATACTATAGAGAAGACATACTGACTTTTACCTTCTGCTTGACTAGATCCCAGAGTATTAGAGATTGGGAGCCTGACTAGTAAGAAAATCTTAATCTTCTGCTGGCTTGTCAGGCCCTGAGTTCCCTTCACTGTGGCTTTAAGAAAAACAGAATGGCTTTGTTCATCCTGATTACAGTGCCAAAACTGTAAAGGCCAAGGGAAAGCTTCACCCTTGCTCTCTGAAGATGCAATGAAAAATCCAACTCACAAAGAAGATTTATAGGGGAAATAGCATACAAATATATTAATGTGCTTATGGGAACCACAGAGCAATTATCCCCTTCTTAGAAAACAGAACATCTCAAGGAAAACTTACCCTTTTGCCAAGGCGAGCAACTAGTTGAAAAAAACTCAGGACCATCAAAGAAGTGAGAGGTCTGAAATCGAGGAAAGACTCACCCAATTGTTTGCAACCATGGAGGAGTCAGAAGGGCTCAAAGGGACTATGCTATAACTGGGACATTGAATTCCCACAGTGTTCCAGATGATGAAGGTGGTGGTGAGAAGGAAAAAGTGAAGGTGGAATGCAGGGTGTGGGTGGGGCAGGGAGGTACAGGGCTCTCCATCTTAGTGTCTCAGAGCCTTTCAAGTATTTGGAGATATTACTTGTCTTAGATTAGTCTCCTTTAAAAACTTGGACAGAGGCCAGGTGTGGTGGCGCACACCATAATCCCAGCACTTTGGGAGGCCGAGGCGGGAGGATCACGAGGTCGGGAGATCCAGACCATCCTGGCTAACATGGTGAAACCCCGTCTCTACTAAAAATACAAAAATTAGCCGGGCCTGGTGGTGGCCACCTGTAGTCGTAGCTACATGGGAGGCTGAGGCAGGAGAATGGTGTGAACCCGGGAGGCAGAGCTTGCAGTGAGCCGAGATCATGCCACTGCACTCTAGCCTGGGCCACAGAGCAAGACTCCTTCTCAAAAAAACAAACAAACAAACAAAAAAAACTTGGACAGATTCCGCATTGTAACTGGAGCTTTCAGAAGTGCTGAAATCCCCTTATTATCTTTGAGAGGTGCAGGCATCTCTTTGTTTTAATTTGATTTTAAAGTTTTACATTTTAAAAAGTGCCAGAGTACCTAATGGTGGTTGGTCAGAGACTGAGCCACTGAAATGGCAGCTGGTTAGAGACCATTCCCTTAGAACCTAGGTTACCCATAGCACTCAACTTATGTAGGTGTCCCTTCAAGTCCAAACAAAGTATAAGCATCCTCACAAAACTGAAGTTTTGACTAGCTTACCCCACAAAGCCTGAGTGTATCCCCAAAAGGGTGAGCAAACCCTACAAAGTGCAAGTGTAGTCCATAAATGGGTACCCTGTGGAGCCAGATGGGAAGGCTCTCTGAAGAAAATAAAGTCGGTGAGACCTTATTTAAAACAGGAGATCTTGGATCTCAGAGGGTCTATCTGATTCCTCCCCAATGCAGCAGGGAAACAACTGAACATAAAGATCTCATGTAGGGGTCAACGTATTGGTCTGGTTGACATTGGGAATGAGCTTGGGGCTGCTTCAGATCCAATCCTTGTCACCATGAAACGTTAGTTAAATACCTGAGATGTGCAGAGACAAAAGGGAAATTTTGTTTTCTAAAAGCAGTCTACAGATTGGGAGGATGCAGTCTTTTAAGTGTGCCCTGAGCAGGAGTAGGAAAGTAGAAGATTATAAATGCAAAAAACATAGAATGAGGGAATCAGTTGCTAAGTTGGATTGGATGGCCCTTTAAACAAGACATCACAATTATATTTACTGGCTGGCTTCAAGTGGTCTGTTGGTGGTCAGTTGGGGAATTTCCAGCTGCAGTCTGTCTTGGCACAGAAAACAGGAACTAGTTTGGCTTGTCCCAGGGAGGTCCTGTAACATCTCTACATTTTTCTGAGAATACAGAATATATGCTCATTCTCTTACTCAGCCGTGGCTGCCTAGTTCTGTTTTAATGCCTAGATGGCGGTGACAGCCCATCTGGGGCGGCTGCCGGCTTCAGTAGGGGAGACATGGCAGGGCTTCAAGCCCCATGGAGCAAGCGGGGTCCGGGAATAGTTGATCCAAGCAGGAACACCGTGCCTACCAATCTGGCAGTGCAGGAACCCGTGCTCCTGGGCACAGCTGCAATCACCCAGCTGTGGCTTCAGACCCAGGCATCCCTGTGCTCTTGGGGGCCCGAGAAGCCCCCTGCCCCAACATGCTCACAAGTGCCTGCTGCTCCCTGGCCTCTTCTCACTCCGTGCACCTGCTCCAGGGCAGAGCAAGGTTGTGGCCGAGCCCGGGTGCTGTTGCAACCTGGTCGGGTGTGCACATACTTGGGGTGGTGCTGACACGCCAGCCCCATGCTGCCTTGGCCCCCTCCAGACTTTGGGCATCATTGAGCCCAGGAGGGAGGCCAGGGGGCTGAAGGCAGCTCAGTGTGGGTCTGCAGATGCCCCTTGGTGCTGACAACCTGGGCACTGTGGACAGCATGATAATGGCTGTGGGAGGCAGACAGGTTCCTAGGAGGGAAGGAGCAGGTCCCTGGTGAAACCCCACCTTCAAGCCAGGGAGACCTGAGGCATGGAGGCTGGGCTGAAAATTCAGGGTGAAGTCTGCGACCCAGAGTGAGAACTTTCTGGATACCTTTTAACCAACTGAGTGGTGCCTTTATCAGGACCACCCAGGGCCACCCATGGACCAATCAGCATGCACTTCCTCCTTTCTGAGCCCTTAAAAACCCCAGACTTAACTACACTCATACTCTCCTTGGAGCGACCTGCCTGTGGATATGAACTATCAACTGCAGGTCTAGTCTCTGCTGGGAGCTGTTCTGTCAGTCAATAAAGCTCCTTTCTGCCTTGCTCATCCTCCAGTTGTCTATGTAACCTCATTTTTCCTGGACTCCAGACAAGAACTCGGGACCTGCCAAACGGCAGGAACTAAAGGAACTGTTACACGTTCCTGGCCAGCTCAGCAAGCTTTGGGTGGTGACACGCTCCTGGACTGCAAGGGTGAAGAGCAGCAACCCTTCTGGGGGCCCAGACTTTGAGATTTCCCCAAGCCACAGCTGCTGTAACACTATAGCCCTCCCACCCTCTGCCAGCACGCGGCAGCTGCCCCACGCAATAGAAAGCAGCAGCAAGGCTGGGCCAGCCTAGGAGCCATGAGCCAGAGCAGGGCGGTGGAACTAAAAGAGCTGTAACACAAATGGACTGAAACATGCCCCCCCGAAACACACCTTCCTCCCCACTCACCATACTGCAGGTGACGAGAAGGAGAGAAGAGCTGTGGCCACCTTCTGGGAGCTCAGACCTCGGGGCTCCCCAAGCTAGGGCTATGACACACTATAACACCCTCTTTGGGGCTCTGCAGTTCCTGGCATCTCTAAGCTTTCTGGTGCCACCACATTCTCCTCATCCAGATACCAGTGCCCATAGTGGAAGCTGCTTGCAGCACATCTGGTTCAGCTGCAGCCTCGCATGGAGCCAATGCCTGTGCCAGTGACTAGAGCTGCCTCCCCACCACAGCAGCCAGTGTGCCTGACTGTGTGCATTGGCTGGACCCCGTGCTTGCTCGCTCATACACTTTTCGCTATTCAGTGCCTGGCTTGCCATTGGCTATTGTAGGATCCAAGCTGGTAGCATGAGCTGAGCACAGCCTGCTGGGCCGAGTGGGTGGAACAAGCCCAATGGGCAGGAGCAAAACCCAAGCAGAGGTACTGTGGGCCTAAGAGGTTTCCAGATGGTGAAGAGACACCCTAGGGATCCTGTTACATTAACGAGCACATCAGTAAGCCACGGGCAGTCCATTTTCATCTGTTAGCTGGGGGCATATTTTAAAAAAGGAATCTAGCATTTGGCTACCTCTGTTTGCTTTAGAACCTTTGTATGGTTTGACTGCTTATCCTGGCCAAAATTCATGCTGAAGTTTAATTGCCATTTTAATGGTATTGAGGGACAGGACCTTCAAAATGTGTTTAGATGTGAGAACTTTGCCTGCATGAATGGACTAATAGCACTGTGAAGGGAGTGGCTTCCTTTTTGTGAGTGCAGGTTCACCTCCTCTTGCTATCTTTCCCCTTTGCCGTGTGATGCTTCCCACCATGTTAAAACATGGTAAGAAGGCACCTGCTAGATGCTGCCACCTTGATATTACACTTCCCAGCCTCCAGAACTGTGAACCAATACGTTTCTGTTCATTATAATTGACCCAGTGTGTAGTAATCTGTTATAGCAGCATGGACTAAGACAGACCTGAAGTATAAAACTTCTAGGCTTTTCTGTTTATTATTTTGTGTTTCTTTATGCATTTAGCAGATTTTTTTATTTTAAAAATGAGTATTTTTTTAAATCTTCTCTCTTATATTTCGTTTTCCATTTTTTTTTTCTTGTCAGTAATTTTTTGTCTTTTTATATTTAATAATGATTATTTTTGTCAGTAATTATCAGAAATACAACCGCCATATAATTGAAGTGTTGTAAATTGCGAATTAGAAGCAACTGAGATTTATACACATTTTTTTATGAAAAACAACTAACCAATATTTTTGCCTAAAAACAAATGTGTCCTTTTTTCAGATTCCATGACTATAAAGGTCAATTTTCAATACCACCTCCTACATATTTTCAATCCCATGCACCTACATTTCAAATAAATTCATGTAATTTTGATTATAAGCTGTCATTATTCAAGTATATCTTTCTAAATTTTCTAAGTTGAGAAATTGATAATAAAAGAAAGGCCTTTTGGAAAGATACAGAATTTTAGAATTTGAAAGGACCTTCACATGAGTTATAGTAATGGGAATATTCAAAGTATTGTCTTATGTAATTTCTGCTCATTCTAACCTATTAATTCTAATTTTTTTAAGGATTCATTGGTGTTTAATACACTTCACTCAAATCTATTACTAACTAAATATGAGTATAGGCTTGTAATATGAGAAGAAATAAGTAAACTCTATCTTTAAATTGTAATGTTACACATTATTTTATATTCCCACATAGACTAAATTATATATGCATATATATGAAGGACTGTGGCTCTAATGTTCTTTGAACTCAATATTGAGTATGGCTCTTTGAGATATTGGAGCAGTAATAATATTAATAATAAATTAGCCTTCAATTATTCTTGGATGACTATGCTCAATAAAAGAAGCCAGACACAAAAGAATACATACATAATTTCACTTGTATGAACTGACAAGAAAAAGCAAATCTGAAGAGGCGGAAAGTAGATTAGTGGTCACCTAGAAAGAGAGATGAGAACAGAGTGACTGTAAATGGGCACAAGGTTTCTTTTTAGGGTGACTGGAATGTTCTAAAATTAGATTCAGGTGTTGTGTGATGATGTATTGTGTGATGATGTGCTATGGAATTCCATGAATATACTGAATTTATTGAGTTGTACATTTAAAATGGATTAATAAATTGTGTGAGATATAAAATATATCTCAGTAAAGTTACTGAAATTGTTTAAGGAAGTTTAGTTACAAATATTTGATAGTAGACAAGATCAGGATAGAGAGTCTATCTAAAATACAACAATTAAAAATAATAAGACACTGGAAAGTCTAAAGCAATAAAAATATAATAAACTTTAAGTGCATTTATTTCTAAGATCGATATATAACATAATTCAAAATAATTCTATAAAATAATAACTCTAATCATAGTTTTTGCATTTTCTAAGCATGGTTATTTTACTAAAGAAATTCGATGTAAAATAATGTGATATAAAAAGAGAATATTTGGTTTGTGGCTTTAGGCTCACTGATTCACTATCTATTGGCTATATATGCTTGAACAATTTATTTAAATTCTCTGCATCCTAGTTTATTCATCTATAAATTGAAAATATTATGCCCATCTCACATTGTTGAAATAAGCCAAATGAGATAAGATAGGTAAAATACATCACATCTTTTGTGGGAAATAGTAAGGATTCAGTAAACAGTATAAGATCTGTCAGAGATATTTTGGCAGCTGGGAAAATAAAACTGGATTTTTGAGCCCACATCAATGTTTGTTTTATTTTTCCCTCTAATAAACATGAAGATAGATCTAATACCCTTCTTCCATCTTTTATAATAATTTTCTCACTGTATGCGAAAAAAATGCCAGCATTGTTTTCTTAGTTAAAAAATAAATTAAAACAGCTACTCTGCCTTGTGAGGCTCAAGATTACCTACCAGACTGAATATTAACACAAGGAGGGTTGGGGTTTGATGTTGTTGCTGTTATTATTTAAGTTAGACTTACAGAAAGGATACAGCAATATATCATATTAAAACTTGACTGTTATTTGAATTGTTTAATGCTTCCTACTAGCTGTTTGTGAATATGTTTGATGTAAGGACTCCATGAGAAATCAAAAGTGCTGAGGCTCTCATTTCAAATTTTTCTTTCTCTTGGGCAAACAGGCATTACAGTTAATTTCAACCATTGGCAGTAAACAACTTCACCATGATGACTATTAGGCAGCAATCATTTTAAGAAAGCTTCCTGGGTGACAGAGCCTGTGGTGCCAGAAACTCATTGAAAAAACTAAAGCCACAAATACAAAGAAAGTGCAACTGAGCCCTATGGATTAATGAGATATACAAATGCAATTCAGAAGAACAAAACTTCACAGCTTGTTTTATTATGTATGAGTCTATTAACTATGTCATTAAATTTGAAAGCAAGCCATTAGCTAGTCTTTCTCCCTATATCTATGTGTCTCTAAATGACAATGAAAAAACATATTCAGTTGTAAAGTCTCAAAATATTCTAATGTGGGAAAAGTGGCACTACTTTCCCTTGATGTTTCCACCACTGTTTTTCTTATAAAAACCCAAAGAGATTTTGTAATACAGACATTAAATAGGTTCAGATATGGTGATGCTGCATTTCAATACTTTTTATCTTTTGTGTACTCAGAAATATTAAAAATCAAACACTTCTAAGCACTTTTTTTTCTATTCCCACAACGATACTTTAAACTGTTTTGTGGTTTCTAGGCAAGGTAATATTGTGGCTGCTCCGTGCCATAGCCTTAGGCTCAGAATACTCTGAGTCCTTCAGTTTTATCCTTCAAAATTGTTCAAACTGCCTCAATGCTTGGTTGAGCAGCAGCATTGGCTCTCCTTTTTGGGCTCAACTATTTGAGCATCTCCAATAATTAGCAATTTCTAAATTTTAAATAGCATGTTGCCTATGACATATAACATATGCAGATCTTGTTTTGGGTCACATATAAACACTTCTGCTGAGGCTTTTCAAAAGACTGTAATGAGCCAGAATCCAAAATCCAAGAAAAAAGACAATAAAAATAAAGGCAAGACTGAACTCCTGCATGTAATTTTGCAGAGAGTATGGATATTATTTATTACGTATTATCCTAGCTCTAATTGACATACATTTGAGAAACTGAAATGATCTATATATTATCATTATTGAAATTTTTTTCCTCGGAACATATTTTCATGTTTGCTTTTTGGAGTATTGTATTGGACTAATATCTTTTGTATTTTCCTATAAAAGATCAGTTAGAATACTAAGATTGCACATATACCTTAGAATAAACATGTAAGTTAGAGTTAGAGTGGTTGTCCTTTACCATAAGTGTGCACATCAGGATGGCAATAAAGATAATAACAAAGATGCATTATTTTTCAACAAACCTTGAACTAGGAATTTTCAATGAACTATCTTATTTAGCAAATTCCTTAGTTTATACTTGTTTGGCTAGGGGAAGTTACATCATCTGAACAAGTTCAATCAGAGTTTTTTCGGAGGGAGGAGTGGGAGGGGATCTGGAATTGGGTTGGGACACATTGCAGGAGCAGAGGATAAAACCTAGTGGGGTAGTTACCAGACACTACATCTGGCCCATTTATGTTTTTCCTTTGTGAAAGAAAAAGAAAAAAAAATTATGGATAATGGGAGAAATGAAGCAAACAGTGAAGATAAAATACATAAGAAAAAAATAGTCTGGGTTCTAGGTTTCTGATGATTTTCTAGTTTCTGTCATTTGTGAGAATCTGCTATATTTCAATTAGATGAGATATTTAAACATGTTTTCCTCCCTTACATTAGCTTTGGTTCTCTTGTTTTTATTCTACAAAACTTTCACTGAAGCTAATATTTTGATTAGCTGTACATACGTGCACACATAGAGACACATACACACACAGTCATGCATCACTAATGGAAGAGAATACATTCTGAGAAATGTAGCTTTACAAAATTTTGTCATTGTGGGAACATCCTGGAGTGTACTTCCACACACATAGATGGTATAGCCTACTACAAAACTAAGCTATATGGTATAGACTGTTCCTCTTAGGCTACTAATATGTACAGTATGTTACTGCACTGGATACTGTAGTTAATTGTAACACAATGGTATTTGTCTATGTAACCATTAAAATGTACAATAATATATGGTATAATTATGGGACTACCATGGTTTATATTGTCCGTCATTAAAGCGTCATTATTTAGCACATGTCTGTTCGTATGTATACTGCTGCCATCATTTCAGCTAACTTAGCATTGTGCCCCATAGTAGATTCTAGTTAATCAGTCCGAAGTAAAAGTATAATAAAGACAACAGCCAACAAAACCAGGATAGCCAACATTCAGAGAATATATTCATCCTTCATTTGTTAATGCATTTGAGATAGTGAATAAGTCCGTTACCAGTTTTTGTGTGTTCGTTTTCTAGTTTTCTAAACTGTTCATGTAGATATTAAGCCATGTAAGTTATTTGAATTTTGTTTAGCCTTGTCAGAAAGGCACATAGTAGTTTCTTAAATATTGCCTAAAGAGGCTAATTTGGGGTAACAAGGAGTAAATTGGTGAGGCTCTTTTGCAATCAGATATCCTTGCATTTACACACTCACACACACACACACACAAACACACTATTCAAATATGAATATATATAGATAAATTTTCTGGAATAGAAAAGTTTTCACTGCTTTAAAATAATGTAAAAACTGTTGATTTCTTAAGATCTAAAATGTTTTATGTTTTCAGTTTATATGATATGAAGAGCATAGATGTAGACATACACAATATTTATATGACCCAAATGATTGAAAATAAAGGATAAAAAGAACAAAACATAGGTCAATGCCCATCAGTAGAAATTTTATATATGTAAATCTCTCCATGTTGGTTAGGAGAAGTTTTTGAAATTAGCAACAGAAATACAGGAATAGCTACAGAGCTTGTTTGAATCATCAAGAAGTGTAATCCATCTAAGACCTCTGACCAGGAGTAGTTTTAAAAATAAAATTTGTTCTTTTTTATTTATTTTTTTTTTACAACTAAGACCTAGAGGTTTTTCTGGCCATGATAATGTATAATTAACTTTTTTTTTCATAGGTTTTTGAGAAGCAATCAAAACAGTGGTAAATAAAAGTAAAAGAGAGCATTTTGCAATTAAGATAGCAATTGCTTCTATAAAATAATTGAATATTCAACAAATAGCAAAATGTCTTTTTTCCTTCAAACTTCATACTATTAAAAACAGCAAATAAAACAACTAGATAAATAATAATGACATTGAACATTTAAAATAAGGTTTTCGTTATCAAAGGAAAAAGAAAGATACCGTGAGATGACATCATGAAAGATAGTAGAATAGGAAGCTCCAGGAATCAGTCCCTCTACAAAACAACTATTGAGCTGCCAAGAACTGTTTGATCAACTATTTAAGAAATCTTGAGCCTAGGCAAACATTGTACCATTTGGGGGTCTACTTGATGAAGAAAGAGGCTAGTAAATTTGAGTGAATTTTGGCTTTTTTGTGTACTTGCTGCCATCCCCATGGGGCAGTCAGCCATGAAGATGGTGTCCCATGTTCATCACAAGGCTGCTTGATGCCAGGGTGCACAATAGGCATTTTGTCCTCCAAAAATAAGGCTTGCTTATTTTACTGTCTATTTTTGATCACTGAGAAGCCAGCACCATTGTTTACACCTCTATGAACTGAATCAGCTTCCTCAGAGGCATCAGTCCAAGGAATTTAAAGACACAGAGCAAACATTTTTCATTTTTTTTTTTAAATGGATACAGGCATTAAAGTTAAATCTCTGTCAGATCACTGGCTGACCATGGAGATAATGGCACAGTGACCTCAGTGACAACGTATGACAAGAAATGTAGTTCTTGAAATAAAATTGTGTAGAGAAGTCCGTAAATTAATGGACCACTGGAGCCTGCAACAAATAACAACAGCAATTCTTTTCAGAATTACATTACCATATTTAGAAGGTCACTTAATAAACAAAACAATTACAAAGCATACAAAGAAACAATAAAGCCTATTCATAGGTGAAAGAAAATAAATTTACAAATATCAAGAGAAAGCCTAGACATGGGTCTTCATAGACCAAGATTTCAACTGCCTTTAAAGTGCTCAAAAAACTAAAAGAAACTGTGGACAAAGAACTAAAGAAAATCAAGAGAATGACAAGAACAAGTAGAGAATATCAACAAAGAGAAAGTAGAAAATGTATTTTAATGTAAATTCTGATGCTAAAAAGCATAATAGCTAAAATAAATATCAAACGAATTTAACAGCAGGTTTGAACAGGCAGAAGAAAGAATCAGTGAACTTGATGACAGAATAATTAAAATTACCTAGTATGAGAAGCAGAAAGGAGAAAGAAAAAAGAAAAATGGGCTGGGCGTGGTGGCTCATGCCTGTAATCCCAGCATTTTGGGAGGCCTGGGGGGGTTGGGGGGTGGATCACAAGGTCAGGAGTTCGAGACCAGCCTGACCAACATGGAGTAACCCTGTCTCTACTAAAACTACAAAAATTAGCCAGGCATAGTGGTGCATACCTGTAATCCCAGCTACTTGGGAGGCTGAGACAGGAGAATTGCTTGAACCCAGGCAGCAGAGGTTGCAATGAGCCGAGATTGTGCCTCTGAATCCCAGCCTGGGTTACAGAGCAAGACTCCCCTCAAAAAAAAAAAAAAAATATATATATATATATAAAATGAATAAATAAAGAGAGCCTAAGGAAACTACCAGACACATTAAGCATACCAATACATGCAATGTGGGAATCCCCCCACCCACACACAAAAAAGTCAGAAATAGAAGAAGGACAAAGAAAGAGAAAATGGTTAAAATCTTCCAATTTTGATAACATGTATCTACATACCCAATAAACTTAATAAACTACAGGAAGGATAAACTCAAAGATCCACCCCAAGATACAGTATTTTCACAATGTTAGAAGCCAAAGACAAAGAGAGAATCTTGAAAGCAATGAGAAAGAAGCAATTCATCATACACAAAAGATCCTTAACCAGAGCCAATTTCTCATCAGAAATTGTGGAGGCCACAGGCAGAAATTTGCGTAAGTAACAGGAAACTAGCCAAGACAATGGGGAAAATGTCTCCTGGGCATGTCAGAGGCCTTCACAACAGCTCTTCCCATCACAGTCCCAGAGGCCTACAAGGGAATTATGGTTTTGTGGGCTGGGCCCAAAGCCTCCTTGCTTTGTGCAGCCTAGGGACATGGTTTTCTGTGTCCCAGCTGCATCACTCCACCTGTGGCTAAAAGGGGCCAAGGTATAGCTCAGACTATCACTTCAGAGGGTGCAAGCCCCAAGCCTTGATGGCTTCCATGGTGTGGTGTTGAGCTTGTGGGTGCACAGAAGTCAAGAACCAAAGTTTGGAAACCTCCACCTAGATTTTAGAGGATGTAAGGTAATGCCTGGATGTCCAGGAATTTTTAAGCAGGGGTGGAGTCCTCCTGGACAACCTCTGCCATGACAGTGTGAAAGGGAAATGTGGGTTCAGAGCCCGCACACAGAGCTTACACTAAGGCATTGTCTAGTGAGAGGACGACCACTGACCTCCAGACCCAGGAATGGTAGCTCCACCAACAGCTTGCACTGTGTGCCTG
Organism: Pongo pygmaeus; assembly: GCF_028885625.2. Lineage (NCBI taxonomy): Eukaryota > Metazoa > Chordata > Mammalia > Primates > Hominidae > Pongo > Pongo pygmaeus. Next base: position 124,841,591 of record NC_072373.2, on the reverse strand, counting down.
GAAAAGCCACAGACACCCAACAAAAGCAGCCAGAAGGGGCCTTGTTGTGGGAAGTCAGGGAACCCAAACGGAGGGACCAGCTGAAGCCATGGCAGAAGAATGTAGATTGTGAAGATTTCATGGACATGTATTACTTCCCCAAATTAATACTTTTGTAATTTCTTATGCCTGTCTTTACAGCAATCTCTAAACATAAATTGTAAAGATTTCATGGACACTTATCACTTCCCCAATCAATACCCTGGTGATTTCCTATGCCTGTCTTTAATCTCTTAATCCCGTCAGCTGAGGAGTATGTATGTCACCTCAGGACCCTGTAATAATTGCATTAACTGCACAAATTGTACAGCATGTGTGTTTGAGCAATATGAAATCTGGGCACCTTGAAAAAAGAACAGGATAACAGCAATTGTTTGGGGAATAAGAGAGAGAACCTTAAACTCTGACTGCCGGTGAGCTGGGCGGAACAGAGCCATATTTCTCTTCTTTCAAAAGCAAATGGGAGAAATATCGCTGAATTCTTTTTCTCAGCAAGGAACATCCCCGGGAAAGAGAATACGCACCTGGAGATATAGGCCTATAAACGGCCCCCCTGGGCGTGCCCGTCTCTTATGGTCGAGACTGCAGGGGTGAAATAGACCCCAGTCTCCCATAGCGCTCCCAGGCTTATTAGGAAAAGGAAATTCCTGCCTAATAAATTTTGGTCAGACTGGTTGATCTCAAAACCCTGTCTCCTGATAAGATGTTATCAATGACAATGGTGCTCGAAACTTCATTAGCAATTTTAATTTCGCCTCGGTCCTGTGGTCCTGTGATCTTGCCCTGCCTCCATTCGTCTTGTGATATTCTATTACCTTGTAAACTACTTGATGTCTGTGACCCACACCTATTCGCACACTCCCTCCCCTTTGAAAATCCCGAATAAAAACTTGCTGGTTTTTGCGGCTTGTGGGGCATCACAGAACCTACCAACATGTGATGTCTCCCCCAGACGCCCAGCTTTAAAATTCCTCTCTTTGGTACTCTGTCCTTTTATTTCTCAAGCTGGCCGACACTTAAGGAAAATAGAAAAGAACCTATGTGAATATCAGGGCAGATTCCCTGATAGGAGCTGTACCCTGCAAAGCCACAAGGGCAGAGTTTCCCAAGGCTGTTGGAGCTCCCTTTGCCTTCATAGACAGTATTATGATTAGAAGTTGTTTTTCTTCATTGATAACTAAATAACAAAACTTCTAGTGTTGCAAGTAAATAAGATTAGAGGAGAGAGAGGTGGAATTGAGGGGAACAATATTATATTGTTCTCATAAAGACATAATTTTATAAGCACTTTTTGAATAAAAATACCTTCTGAAACATAACTAACATGAAAAATCTTATGACTCTGCCCCACCTATAAAAAGTCTATATTTAAAAAATCATGTGAAAATAATCAAAAGGTAATTGCCACTTAAGTGAAAAATAATTAATGGGGCTGCATAGGAGTACTACAAAATAATATAGCCAATAAAAAAAGTATAACTGTTACAAATTTCCATTCACTTAAACAATGACTTGGAATATATAAGCTACATCCCACAAACTAAAAGAACTACAAATACGTGGTAACAGATTTTTAAATTTCTCAATTAGAAACTGAAAGGTAAAACTGACAAAGTATTTTTAAGGATTCATAGGACTTAAGCAATTCAATGAATAAAATTTATCTAAAATAAATTTTAGAAACTTTCACCTGCAACATACTACAAATTGAACATTGATAAAATCAAGCCATAAAATAGGCCATAAAATAACATACATTATAGTTAAGATATATGAGCCTGACTAAAAATGCAATATAATTGAAAAGTAACTATTAAACAAACCCTAAATAACTCATGGATTAATAGAAAGCCATATTAACTTGTTTGAAGTACTTAGCAATGATTGACAAAAGAAGCACTACATATAAACATGTATCACAATATAAGTGAAACTTAAAATAAATTTTAAATTAAAATTTTAAATCCATTTATGGAAAATAATAATATTTGAAATAAGCTCAGTGTTTAAATCAGAAGCTATAAAATAATAGCAATATTAACCTTATAAAATAAAAACTATTAAAATGGAATAAAATAGGAATCAAAATATCAAAAAATTATTTTAGAATACAACAGATAATGTAAAAATATAGCAACATTGATCAAAAATAAGTACAGAAAACAAAAATATTTAATATTTTAAGTAATATTTTCACATATCAGCCAAAGGATTAGCATCCACAATTAAAAAAATAGCCAATAAAATATCTAAGGAAAAATCAACAGCACAATAAAAAAACAGGCAAAGGAAAATGTAGAAAATCTATGGTTATTTTTTGAAAACCTTCCAAAAATAAAAACTTTTGAACTTTGCCTGAGAGAGTAAGTTGTTGGTGAATTCACATTGGAGTTCTATTTTACACCGTGAAAACCCATACACACTAATTCCAATTACAAATAGATGTTGGAGACATTGGTGGGTTAAATCAAATAAATTTACAGGGATATTTGTCATAGCTTTTTGTGGTAATTTTATAAATTTGATAATAATTTAAGTATCCATTACTATGGGAATAAATACGTTTTGGATATTTATTTAGAGGACTATTTAGTGGTTAAAATATAAGAACTGAATCTAAATTCTTTCTGGATAGTTCTCAAAATGAATAATATTTCATAACAAACAAGTTTCCATAATATACCATTTTTGAAAATTTAATTAAAGCATTGTACACTATATAGACATATATGTATTAAACTATTTTAAAGGGCCATATACATCCAAATTCATAAAAGTGGTTAGCTTTAAGAATGAATACAAGGAAACAAGTTTATGAAGACAAAGTGTGGAAAAATAATTTTTTTCCATAACATATACCCTTAAAAAAGTAAAAGGAATAGCGAGGATGATGTAAAATTTGTTTTATAACTGAATAATCATGACTGCTTCAAGTAGAAAGGTGAATCAGCTGAATACTTTTGCTATTGACCACTACACACATTAGGCCTTATAAAAAGGAAAATTCAGCCAGGCGCAGTGGCTCACGCCTGTAATCCCAGCACTTTGGGAGGCCGAGGTGGGCGGATCACAAGGTAAGAAGTTCTATATCAGTCTGTCCAACATAGTGAAACCCCGTCTCTACTAAGTATACAAAAAATTAGCCTGTAATCCCAGCTACTCCGGAGCCTGAGGCAGAAGAATCGCATGAAACTGGGGAGGCAGAGGTTGCAGTTAGCCAAAATCGCCCCATTGCACGACAGCGCAAGACTCCGTCTCAAAAAAAGAAAAATTATTGATACTGTTAATAGCAATTGTATACCGTTTAGCCTTGAATATTACTGATATTGTTAATAGCAATTGTATACCCTTTACTAGGTTTGATGTTTAAGATATTTTCTCCCCCGCCAAAATTAGGGGGATCTACAACCACCATTTACCTTCCTTTAGTATCCAGCAACTGACTTCTGTTGATTCCAGTGCTTGCCCTCTGTCTAGGGTCTCCTTTCCTAGGAACTGCGTTTATTCTATGGCTTGGTGACAGAATATGTAGGTATGTGTTTATTGCCATGAATCAAAAGAAAAATTACCTGAGAAAAGTAGACAAGTCTGAGACTTAAATAATAGTCCTTGGCCAGGATAGAAGTTGAAGCTTACACCACAAATGTCATAAAGATTATAAAGTGTAGGTAATTGGGTACCACTTCTGATAATGACTATGTTTGGTGGTACGTGTGTTTAGCAGCTTTGTTTATATGTAAATTATAGACTGTGTCCAAGAAAAGTAGCGACTATGTTTGTTTGCCAGTGCCTATTTTCTTTCTATCACTCTGTTGAAACAGCGTCAACTTCACATTTCTATTCCCTTCTATTCAATGTTGATTAATTCTGTTACATCATACCCAAACCAGAAAGAAAATGGAGGTGGAGAAGGAGGAGGAGAAAGAGAATGACGAGATGGAGTGTAAGTCCAGAAAAGGCATTAAAGTAAATTAAGTTACATGGTACAAAATGAAGACATTAAACATTAAAGTAAATTAAATTACACAGTACAAGATAAAGACATTTGATTTGCTATTTGGGAACTCTATGGTTTTCGGGCAGTTTGTTAATAATTTTCTAATCAAGTAGGCTATGAGCCTGAACCAAGATTGCAAGTAATCTCAGTAAATCTGAATGGATGCAACAGAAAAAGAAATTACAGAGTAATAAAGATAATGAAAAGATGTGGAACCAGAGGAAGATGCAATGGTTTACTTTCTTAACAGTTACCTTACTGCACTAAGAATGCACCATATACATAAATTGATTGTTTTAATTTTTTAAAATTTGCAGTATTTACCATATGTAATACTGTGCTTTTTCTGGCTGCATACATACCTAATTTCTACATTATCATGAATTTTCATTTAATGAACTCAACTACCTTCTTTTTGCTTCACAGTGCATAATTCATTTGTCCTTTTAATTATTCTAACAGTCCTATAGAGTAATGTAATTATATAAAAAAAGAATAATATAGTTTAAAATCTGAAGTTTGTCATTGGAAAACTAGCAAGAGACACATAACAAGACAGTTCTCAGTAGGTGATCAACTGAATGGAGTGAGGCTTCCGCTTAGCTGACAATATTTAGACTGTTAGCTGTTTTATAATTTAAATTCGTTCCTGCAGTTCTCTAAAGGATAGTAATTTAGATGAATCATTTAAACTTCTACTGCCACAGTGTCTTTCCACAATTATTCAAGCTGAAGTAAAAAATTACTCCCTAGTTATTTTTAATCTGATATTTTATCAAGTAAACATATATATGAATTGTTCCAGGGAGCATTTAAATAAAAAATAGGAAGAATTCTAGATGAATGCATTGTCCTTTAAAGTTAGAAGGGTCTCCGTCCTCAGAGGAGCAACTGAGACCCCAGGGTCTTTCCATATTAACTTATTAGTGTCACCAAGTCAACTGAATAGTTGGACAAACACAAATAAAATAGATATATATTCCACCTGTGAATTATTCTTGCTGAGTAGGTGCATCACACAGTTTCTGTTGAAATGTTAAGAACTATATATATAGAAACACACACACGTACTACTATACTCAACACTTTAACAAATATTCTCTACCTATTAAATAGTTCATTACAGTACAATTAAGAATAACTGAACATTTAGAAATTAGGAGTCTCACGAAGGATCAGTCTAGCCCTCACTGGTAACTATAGGAACTTGAATTTACAGTAATCAATGTACTCAACTAATCTACCAATGATTTAGTTCTAATTGAGAGTTTCTGTAAGGTATTCTTTCCTATATATTTTTTTCTTTCTTCTCCTTTAAAATAGAATACTTAGCAAATTAATAATACAAACCAAAATAAACATGTTCATTTAATTTTTGAAAAAAAATTAATATTAATTATCTCTTTTCTTATTCCTTCAGTTAGAAAACATTTATTTTTAAGGAGGATTTGAAAAAAAACCAGCAATTTCTTATCAAGCTAACACAGTTCATAAGACCTGAAAATAAATTCTTCTTAGTCTATTTTCAAATATAAAAACTAGATTGTATGTTATGTTATATTCAATATCTATTTCTTCATGGAGGTATCAAGTATCCTTATAAAGAATTCAGGCTTTTAATTAAAGTCTAACTGGATTAGAATCAGTTTTCTAATTTCCATCTGTATAATCACTGGCAATATTATGTGAGCTTGAATTTCTTCAATACTGGATTAGAATCTGTTTTCTAAATTTCCATCTGTATAATCACTGGCAATAGTATGTGAGCCTGAATTTCTTCAATCAGAATTTGAAGTAAAGAATAACTTGCTTCAAGATTAAGTAACAGTTACTAATAATAAATTAATCACTGAATAAAAGTTAACATTCAAAAATAATACATAATACTTTTGCTGTCTTTCTTTTTATCACTTTCATTTCAGCAATATTTTTACTTCAGAGAATAATGAGTCATTTCTTGGCTTTAGTCAAATATTTAATTAAGAAGCTTCCTTACCATGGATTGTTTACGAATCTCTTTATGGCTTGGCATCCATATAACATGACAATTTCATTACCGCCTCTCTCACATTAAAATAAATATACCCACTTTGCTTGAAATATACCTATCTATATTGTGTGACTGGTTTGTTGGAAATATGTTAATACATGATATTAAGTGATGTAACCCCTTTCCTAGGTGCTGGGATGTTTGCTTCAAAATAGATGCTTTCTGGATCAATCAAATATTAGGAATTCAAGTATTGTGCCTTCGAGGCATATCTATAAATTTCACTGTGTGTAATGAAAGCCCTAACCAGTTTTTTTTATATTGACATTGCTGAAAAATATATATATAAGCAGTTGGTTAGTGAGGTTAGTGTCACCCACAAAGATCTCTTCTGTCTCTAGTGTTGACTATTCAAATGGGACATAAAGATGGTGGTATTTTTATGGTCCCACTAGAAATTTAATTTGTGCCTCAAAATCTATCACATGGGCTTTATTTACAAATTGGCATTTTGCTAAAATTCTAAATCATCATTGAAAAGTTGAGTTTAATCAATAGCAGGATTATAGCTGACTAAAACACTATTATGTTTGCCTTTAAAAGCAGATGATAAAGCAATAAATTATTTTCATTAAGAATATCTTGAGAATGATTTAGATAATAAATATTCAGTCTTAAATTCAGATTTATCTTAACTAAGCTCATTCTTTTCTTTCTAAATTATAGATACAGTATATGATAGCTTGATAGTAGTTAATGTTAAAACACTGTTGTTGCTCTAAATATATTGGTAAAACATATATTTACTTCTCAACCCTGTGAAATGCAAGAAGAACTTTCTAGATGGTACATCCTCATCAGCAAATAAAGTTGGGCCTCAAGAGTACTATTGCAGGCCGGGTGCGGTGGCTCATGCCTGTAATCTCAGAACTTTGGGAGGCTGAGGCAGGTGGATCACTTGAGGTCAGGAATTCAAGACCAGCTTGGCCAACATGGTGAAACCTCCTCTCTACTAAAAATATAAAAATTAGCTGAGCGTGGTGGCAGGCGCCTGTAATCCCAGCTACTTGGGAGGCTGAAGCAGGAGAATTGCTTGAACCTAGGAGGCGTAGGCTGCATTGAGCTGAGATCATAGCACTGCACTCTAAGCCTGGGCGACAGAGCAAGACTCTGTCAAAAAAAAAAAAAAAGAGTACTGTTGCACACTATGTTCCTAAATCTACTATGTGTTCTATATGCATATGATAGCCTTTAAATTATATTATACCAATCTTTATAAACTAAATATTTTTTTGACTGCTTGAAGATCAGTTTTTAAGAAAAGTGTGTTATAATTTCTTATTGCAGTTGTGAATTTCTTATAAATATGTGAGGTTTATCTGTATTTTTTCCATGTAATTTATATCTCAATAATATATGTATAACTTGTTGAAATATTACTTATATATTTACTTTTATTAATAAGAATTTTCTCACATAATAACTAGACCTTAGGTTCATTTTTAATATAAATACTGAGGCACAATCTATTTAGAGAAGGGGGGTCACTCTTTTTGAGGTGTATAGCCCCGCATCAATTTATTTCCACTTATTCTGTAAACTTGTCCTTAGTTTAATTATTTGAAATAGTTCATAGTTTCAAACAAAGTTCTCTCACTTTTGACAGATGAGTTTAACATTAGTGATTATGAACATACTTTGCAGTTATTATCATCTTAAATTGTGCTTTTTATTCACCATGCTTGTTCTTTGACTTTTCTACAACCTCTTGATTTTCGTAGGATTGATAAAGTCCTTTTCATATAGGCTTTTTAAATTTAATGGTTTATAAAATATAAATTTTATTTTTTCAGTAGCACACAACATTTTAGCATAAATATTTTTTTCTAAGTCCGAAATTTATTAGAAACTATGACCTCTTGTAGAATTAGAAAGAATATTAGTCATTAAATTTTCCTTTGAATTTCGTTTTTTCTGTATTTTTATCTGCACTTTTAATTCCAGTTTGCTTTGAATGTCAAATTTTTAGTATTATTTTTATTGTTTATTTATTAGCATTTATTGTTTACAATAAACTGTTATGCATACTTTTAGATTTATTCTATAAATTTCTTTGATCGCCATAGCTTTCTCCATTTTTTTGTTTTATTTTGGATTATTTTTCTATGGAATTAATTTTTCTTTTTAATGAAGGATAGAATTTAGTAGTTCTTTCACATAGGGTCTATAAGTAGTAAATTTCTGCATCATTTTCCCAAAATGTTGATAGTACAATTGTTTCGCTTTATCTCTGGATGTACATTCCGATACTTCAGTGGACGCCTGAAACTGCATATAGTGACAAACCCTGTATTTCCTATGTTGTTTTCCTTTATATACATGTATACATACATACATACCCAAGATAAAATTTAGTTTATAAATTTAAGCACAGAAGAAATTAACAATGGCTTATAATAAAATAGAATAACTATAACAATATGCTGGTATCACTACTACTGTACTTTGGAGCCATTATTAAATAAAATAAGGGCTACCTGAACATATTGCAATACCATGACAGTTGATTTAACTGAGACAGCAACTCTGGGACTAATGGGAAGGCCAGTGTATACAGTGGATACACTTGACAAAGAGATAATTCACATTCCTGGCAAGGCAAAATAGGACAGCCAAAGATTTCATTGTGCTACCCACAATGGCATGCAACTTAAAGCAATGTAGATTTCAGGAACTTTCCATTTAATATTTTAGAATGCAGTTTATTGTGGGTAACTGAAACTGTGAATACTGGGGGACTACTGTATACCCTTTCTTTTGAAGAGTAGAGAATAACTTAATTCCAATTTATTGCTGTTTTCTACTTTGCTTTACAGCAATTACTTCAAAGTTTATGTATTCATTTCTGTTCATAAAATATCTCTATTAATTTGACTCCTGTACTTTTGAAAGAGATCTGTCATTTCTTTTTGATTGATTTTCAGATTTTGTCTCTATATGTGATGTTCTGCAATTTCAATATGCAATGGTAAGATCGGGATTATTTTCTAAAATTTCTTAGCTCTGCTCTTAACTTGGTAATACTTCTGGCCCAAACACTCAAAATATTAATTGGTATGAGAGTATATTCAGCCACAATATTCCTTCATCCCCAAATAGTCTTCAAATGTTACTTTTTTTCTTGTTAAATTTTATTCATTTCCTAAAAAAAAAATTAAATATCGGATGGAGCTACTCGCTCTAGTCATGCTATTTCTGAACTTTAAAAAAAAATGTTTTTCACTTACATCTCTAGATACTTTATTTGGGGATATTATATTTATTCCCCAATTTATTCTATTTTTTGCTGAAATGTGTCTAATATTTAATTTACATATGATAGAGTGTGAGCGAACTTTTATTTAAGTATCTGAATATTTTTATTTCCCAAGTCAGTTTTATTTCATACCATTTATTTCTTATTTGTATTAGTTTTCTACTGCTGTGTAATAAATTATCAGAGCTTACCGGCTTAAAACAATACATATTTATTTTCTCACAGTTGCTGTGTACCAGAAGTCCTGGCATGGCATACTTAGACTCTGCTTGACATATTACAATACTACAGTCAAAGTGTGGGTCAGGCTGCATTAAAAATATATATATTTTAGGCCGGGTGCAGTGACTCACACCTTTAATCCCAGCACTTTGCCGAGGCGCGCAGATCACCTGAGGTCGGGAGTTCGAGACCAGCCTGACCAACATGGAGAAACCCTGTCTCTACTAAAATGACAAAATTAGCCAGGCGGGGTGGTGCATACCAGCTACTTGGGAGGCTGAGGCAGGAGAATTGCTTAAACCTGGGAGGCAGAAATTGCAGTGAGCTGATATCGTGCCATTGTACTCCAGCCTGGGCAACAGGAGAGAAACCGTCTCAAATAATGATAATAATAATTATTATTATTGTATATTTCATTATCATTATTTTAATTTCTAATTTTGGGGGGTACATAGTAGATTTATGTATTTATAGGGTACATGAGAAACCTTGATGCAGGCATGCAATGAATGCGTAATAATTGAGGGTAGAAGCATAATTACCAGGCTGCATTTTAATCTGGTGAATTGACTGGGAAAGAATATGCTTCCAAGTTAATTTAGCTGGTTGTCAAAATTCATCCCCTTGTGACTGCATAACTGAGGTCCTTTGATTCTTACTGATGGTTAGCTTGAGGCTGCCCTGAGGTTCTAGTGGCTGCCCACATTTCCCTGCCATGTGGTCTTCCCACAGACCCTTTAACAACATGTAAATTAGTTCTCCAGTGCCAGCAGAATAATCTGTTCTTCTAGTGATTACAGTCTTATATAACAAACATGTATGGTAGTGACATTCCACATTTTTTTCATATTTTAGTGACTAGAAGCAAGTCACATATTCCACCTGTGCTCAAAAGAAGGAGGTATACAAAAGTGTGATTGACTGGGGATTGTGTATAATGTGTTTACCATATTATTTAATAAATTCCTTTATTCATGTCGTGGTTGCTATTCTTTATATTTTTAGACATTTGTAACTACTATTTTCATGGTCCTCTTGGAATTTCTCGTTATATCTCTATGTGTTAATAAGTATTCTCCTTAATTCACATTTTCTGTTGAAAAAAAGTAATTTTTGTTTGATAAGTTTTAAGTGCTCCAATTTTTGTTTGAGAGCTTATGTTATATAAAATTTTGTTTCTCTTTGAATTCCATTTTGTTGTGTAGTTTTTGTTTGCTATTTTGAGGCATCTATGCTGCATATTACTAAACTGGCCTTATATTAGAAAACTCAGGATTTTGCACTATATGGGAAATTTAGTCTGCCCACTAGGGTTAACTTATTCATCACACACAATTGCCACAGTGCCTATAGCCCACGATATCTTAAGGTCCCATGGAAATGTTTAATTTTAATATTTTCTTCAATTATGTTTTTACACATTTGATTATTTTACATGTGTTTAACACATTGAAGACTCTGAACACATTAATCAATGACCTCTCACCCATAAACTTTTATAGTTGGACTAAGCATTTCTATGTTCACTATTCTCCCTCTCCACTGCTTAACTGTAGTGTGCTGGATCTTCTCAATTAGCCACCATAGATTTATTCACTACTCATGTTTCTCTGTTACATGAGCCAGAAGTCTGTCTTATGGTCTATACCAAACTAACCCTTTTATCCTCTTGCCTTCCATCATCTGATTTGATTCAGCCTATGGTAGGTACCTGTATGATATTGAATAAAGGAAAGGATGAGAACATTTATTTCCCCACATCCTTCCCTACAATTATACAGATTGTTAGCGGCTCTGTTGTAAGGCATCAGCTCCTTTTTGGGGCCCTTTTCTCTAACTTTAGCTATTGCTCTCTATATGTTCTGGCAACTCCACCCTTCATTTGTATACTGAAAATTACAAAATTTTAATGGAAGAAATTATAGAAGACACAAATATATAAAAATATATTTTACACTCGAGCTAGAAAATTTAATATTGTTCAAATATTTATACTACTTAAAGTAATCTACAGATTCAGTGAAATCCCTATAAAAATTCACTGGCATTTTTAATGGAATTAGAATAATTTTGAAACTCATATGAAACTATGAAAGACCACAAATATTCAAGCATACCACGTTCTCATTTCAAAATACATTACAAAGCTACAGTAATTAAAACAATATGACACTAGCATGAAAACAGACATACTGACTAATGATATAGATTATAGAGCTGAGAAATAAACTCATGCATATACAGTTAACTAATTTTTGACAGTATGACAAGAATACATAATAAAGAAAAATAGTGTCTTCAACAAATGGTGTTGGGTAAACTGTATATCAATGTGCAAATGAATAAATTTGTATTCTTATCTCACATAATACACAAAAATTATCCCAAAAATAGATTAAAGGGTTAAACATAAAACCTGAAACTGTTAAGTTTCCATAAGAAGAGAAAAATGTTCATGACATTGGTCTTTGCAATGATGTCTTAGATATGACACCAAAAACATAGAAAACAATAGCAAAGCAGACAAATGGGACCACATCAAACTAAAATGTTTTTTCACAACAATGGTGATAATCAACAGAGTAATAAGACAACCTACAGAATCAAAGAAAAACATTTAGAAGCCATATATCTGACAAAGGGTTAATATCCAAAATATATAAGACATTTCTACAACTCAATAGCAAAAAAAAAAAAGGGTGGGGAATCAAAGGGCTTCAATAGACATTTTTCTAAAGAAGACATACAAATTGATAATGGGTATATAATAAAGATGCTTAACATCATTAATTAGCAGAGAAATGCAAATAAACACCACAATATCACCTTACACCTGTTAGAATGGGTATTAAAAAAAAAGGCAGTAATGAGCATGTGAAAACTAAGAAATCTTTTTACACTGTTGGTGGGAATGTAAAATGGTGCAGCTGTTATGGAAACAGTATGGTGATTTCTCAAAAGATTAAAAATAAAGCTACCATGTGATCCAGAAATTCCACTTTGGTATATTTATTCAGAAATGTTGAAATCAGGATCTCAGAGATATCTGCATTCTCATAGTGACTGCAGTATTATTTGCAATAGTAAAGATATGGGAGCAACAAAAGTGTACATCAATGGATGAAAAGAAAAAGCAAATGTAGAATATATGTACAAATAAATATTACTTAGCCTTAAAAATGAAGAACCACTACATGCCTATTAGAATAGCCAAAATCCAGAACACTGACCACACCAAATCCTGCAAGGACGTGGATTAACACAAACTTATTTATTGCTGATGGGAATGGAAAATAGTACAACCACTTTGGAAGACAATTCGGCAGTTTCTTAAGAAACTAAGCATATTCTTACCTTATATACAATGTGGCAGTTAAGCTTCTTGGTGGTTACTCAAAGGAATTGAAAGCTTATGTCCACACAAAACCTGCACATAAGTGTTTAGAGCAGCATTCTTTGTAATTGCCAAAGTTTGAAAGCAACGGGGCTGTTATTTAGTAGGTGAGTGAATAAACTGTAGTACAATCCAACAATGGAATATTATTCTTCACTCAAAAGAAATGGGCTAGCAAACTATGAAAAGTCATGGAAGAACCTTAAATGTGTACTCTTAACTGACACAAGCCAATCTGAAAAGGCTACATACTCTATGATTCCAACTGTATTATATTCTGAAAAAGGTAAAACTATGGAGACAATGAAAAGATCAGTGATTGATAATGCTTACGAAGGTGAGAGGAATGAAAGGTTGAGTACAGAGTATATTTAGAGCAGTGACACTATTCTGTATGATACTATAATGATGGCTAACATGGCATTATACATTTTTCCAAACCCATAGAATGTGTAATATAAAGAGTAAGCCCTAATGTAAACTATGGGCTCTGCTTGATTGTGGTGTGTCCGTGTAGGCTTATTAATTGTAACAGTTGTACCACCCTGGTGGAGTATGTTGATAATGGGGAAGGCTATCCATGTGTGGGAGCAAGGAATATATGAAAAATCTCTGTGCCTTTCACTGAAATTTACTGTGATCCTAAAACTGCTCTATTAAAGTAAATGAAGGAAATTTTGTTATATACAGCAATACGGATGCACCTTGTACACACTAGGTCAAGTGAAAAACAGCCATTTATGGAAAGACAAATACTACATAATCTCACTTATATGAGGTCATTAAAATAGTCAAACTCATGGGACGAAGTGGTAGAGTAGCAGTTAAAAGGGATGGAAGAGTTAGAAATGGAGGGTTTGCTATCCAATAGCTATAAAGTTTTAGTTGTCCAAGATGAATAATTTCTAGAGATTTTCTGTACAGTATTGTACCCATAGTGCACACTAAAGTGTATTGTGCAAGTAAAAATTTAAGAGAGTAGATTTTCAATTTTCTTACCACAATAAACAACAAAAAGGACTACAGATAAAGTTGTCATGTGTTGCTTTTACTCTTGTGAGGTCTAATTTCTTCCCTGCTCAGAGACAACTATGACATTCCATATGGGTGATAATAGCCCACATTTTAAATTTTCTTAAATATCTGTATTTAGCTGTATTTTGTTAGCTGAATCTTATACTTGCTGATTAATAGTCTTCAATTATTCTAATGTTGTTGCTGTGTAATAGGTTTTCTCTTAGCTTTTAAAATTTGTCTTTTTATCTTGGTGTTGTGTAATTTCACTATGATATAACTCTGTGATTTGGTGTGCTCTCCATCTGAGGAAGATAAAAAAATCATTTATTTCTTATCTATTTGTAAAAAAAAATCCATGTTATCCAGAATATTAGGAATTCCCTATAAATTCTGCCCTTCACTATTTTCTTGATAGATGGGAGATGGAACTTTGCAATTGAACTTCTGTATCTCTGAACTTTTTTGTTATATACCTTTATTTATCTGCTATGGCTTACCTAAAGTATATCCCAGTTTTGAGGGTATTTTTAAATAATTATGTCTGAATGTATACATAGTGATCTACGTATATGTATTTCTACACACACACACACACACACACTATTCCCGTATACAACAGTTTTTTATTCAGACCTGGCTACATTTATTTCCTCATTCCCTATTATTTATGAACGTTACATTTCTGTGTGTGCATGTGTGTGTGTGTGTCTGTGTACATGTATTCTGTCATTGCTTTGGCACAGAGTTAGATTTCCATATGTAAACTCATCATCTTGACTAAAAATTTAAGTTTAAATTTGGAGATTATTTCCCAAGTAGAAGTTTGGAAACTCTTTAATAACATACAGGATAGTTTCAGTTCAATATTTATAATTGTATTTTCTATTACATTTTTTTACCTATTCTAAAATCCAGTAGAAATTTAGTTTAGCTTCTTTTGTTAAAGTTATTATTAGAAGAGTTAGCATTTTACAAACTGACATCGGTTTAAAAAAAGACTATTCTCACAAACTGATTTTGCTTTAAATTTTGTTTATTAATATTTAAACATTTGTGATATAAATTACCTTTATAGTATTTCCTGTGTATACATTATTATGACAATTTCACATTTGATATGTATGTCAAAAATTTAAACAAATGTGCTGAGGAAATTATCACATAATCATTCATTTGTCCTCAATTTACTTCAAAGATAGTTACCAGATAATCTTGAAACTATACATAATAATGTCAATTTATGACATTTCCCTGCTAGACCTAGAGTTACTTGATTTGTTTATATAGTTAAAAAGTGTTTATTTAATATACTTATTGTTCACTCTCATGACAACAACTTTGCATGTGATCATATATTGAGACACAGCCTGCATTTTACAATACCAATAACATTTTTATAAAAGTATTAGCCAGTCAGAGTTTCTTGACACCCAAGTCAATAGAAACTTTTACTGGCTGATTCTCATAACTTTAATAAGATACCACAATGACCTTAGATTTTCTCTCCTTACCCAGCTGTCAGTTCAAAACGCCTAAGGCTGAAATAATATTCCTTGCCTGTAGCAACCCCATGCCACCTGCCCCAACTGGAACCACCCTCACTTTCTCTATCTCCCAACTCTTCCATAGGTTATATCATATTATATTGGATTTTTTAGGTTGAATTTAAACTCCAAGTTACAAACACTTCTGACATTTTTTAGGTTTGCATTTTCTTTGCTTTTTGTCTTCTTCTTTTTTAATATATGGAGGCTAATATTTGAATTTGCAATGACTTTTTTCTTCTCTGTTGCCTCATCACTATTCCCTTTAGTGAAGACTTATTTAATGATACTAAGATTGATGTGCTTTGGTTTGTCCATTATTTCCCTTAGAAACATAAACCCCACAGAGCTCAGTTACCCTTAACTTTATATTTATTATAGTTCCATCGAAATATAGTCAATAATATATCTCTGACAGATAAGATAGCTTAACACTTTTTTGTCATCTGACTGACTTATTGTTTTATATCCAATAAGTGATTCACAAAGTATTACTTATGTTAAAATAACTTAGCAAAATAAGTCTGATAATAACATCATATTACTATTTTTAAACAATAAAAATAGCTGGGTGTGGTGGCTCATGCCTGTAATCCTATCACTGTGGGAGGCCAGGGGGACAGATCTTCCTGAGGTCAGGGGTTCGACACCATCATGGCCAACATGGCAAAACCCTGTCTCCACTAAAAATACAAAAATTAGCCGGGCATGGTAGTGCATGCTGTAGACTCAGCTACATGGGAAGCTGAGGCAAGAGAATCGCTTCAACTCAGGAGGCGGATGTTGCAGTGAGCCAAGATAGCGCTATTGCATTCTTGCCTGAGCGACAGAGCAAGACTCCATCTCAAAAACAAAACAAAACAAAACCCATCTAAATTAATTTATCTAGAAAAGATTCAGTATGAGTATGGTAATTATAGGTGTTATGTTGTGTTTTTATATAGCACAATTCCAATTTACAGTGGGATCAGTCTGAAAAACAATGCAGCCTGTTGGATTTTTTTTTTTTTTTTGCGTGAAAAACCACAAACTACAAATGTCAAATGAACAAAATAAATAGTGGATTCATATATACCAAGTTCTTTCATCTCCTTTAGAAGTTCAAGCCACGAGGCCTTTTCTTAAGACCAAATCAGTCTCCATAGAATGAAAAAAGATATATATTATTGTATTCTTATACACAAAGTTGGAGCAGTATGTCAAAATATACTTATGGCATTTCTTTTGTCTATTTCTCACTCAAACTAATTAGAATACATATTAGTAAAATCAATTTCCAATTATACATGTGTGAATTATTCATTTGATTAATTACCAAAATAAGACAGTTAATTTTTTAATCCAATTCATTTGCATCTAATATGATTCTACCCACTACTTTTTCAAAGTTTTCTAAATGAACATTTTAAGCAAATTTTAAAAAATTTCCTAAGGAATCACCACTATGTTCACTGATGTCCTCCCTGAAAATCTTACAATTTAAAAATTGACTATCCATCATCTGCACAAGTATGTGCCAAATGTTGGGAAAGGTAAGGTCCTTCATAGACCAATATAATACGTTATCAAGAAAACCTGTCTAATAGCAGTAAATAATTACTTTTATGTGTTTTAAATTTAACATAAAATTATAAAGGTTTTGTGATATAATCTCTGAAAGCATTCAGAAAGGGAAGGAGTTAGTTCAAGTGGCTGCAAATGTGAGGGGGTTTCTGCAGATAAGAAAGAACCAGAGAGGAAACTTTTGCTGTATCAATGTATTTATTTAACTCATGTTCATTGAATATGTACTAGGGTCCAATACACATTTCTAGGTATTTGATAAGCAGTAATGATACAAAACAATTAATATTCCATGTAGTCATGGAAATTATATTCTAGCAGTGAGAGAAAAAGAAGAAAAATTAATAGGTAAATGCTATTATGTGCTAGAAAACAATACATGTTATTAAAAAGGGGTGGAGCAGGGGAAAGTAAATAAGGTGAGAAGCACGATAAGGTACACTAGAGATGGTGGGATAGTAACTTTTAACATTCAAAAGCTTGGCCAAGACAGACATCACTGAAGTTCAGACTTGAACCAAGTTTTGAGGAAGAGTTAGCCATGCAAATATCTACCTGGAGCATTCCAGGTAGAAAAAAAAAAAACAGAACAAAGGCTCAAAGGTCTAAGTAAACCTAGTGTGTTCAAGAACTGAGGGTGTCTACAGAGAAAGTATTCTAGACCATGTAAGGCCTTGATATATATTGCAAGGACTTTGGCTTTTACTCTGACTTAAATACGAGGTTACTGCAGAATTTTAAGCACAAGAATGACAAGATCTAACTTATGTTTGGTATCTGTGTTGAGGACCATTATAGACATATGCAAGTGAATGAGGTGGATGAGATTAGAAACACACATATTATGAGTCTTTTGGAGTAATCCAACTGAAGAATGACAGTAACTTAGCTCATTAAAAGTGAGAAAAGTAATTGAAATTTGAGGAGGGTAGACTTCCATAGATGCAAATTTTGCAGGTAGGTATATATGGTAGTGAGAGTCTGTGGAAGTTACAGAACTAACAACAACTAGTAAATTGGATGTGCAGCATGCATAGATTAACCATAATGTATTATCAAAACAGACAACTATGAGAGAGAGGATATTAATACAATCAAGAAATATATATCATATAATGAATATATACTAATTGTGTAACACACAATTATTGGACTTTAATTTAATTATATTTTCAGAATAATATATCTGTATTTGTTGTATATTGTTGTGTAAAAATTTAGCATTTTAAAACAATGTGAATATATGATCTTACATTTGGGTCAGAAGTCTGGGTATGAGTTAACTGGGTCTTCTGCTCAGGATTTCATGTCACTGAATCAAGTTCTCTACATGGAACATGATCTCATCTGATGCTTCAAATTATCTTCCAAGTTCACTAGTTGTTGGCAGAATTCAGTCCCTTGTGGTTGTATGAGTGAGGGTCAATTTCCTTCCTTCCTTTCTTTCCTTCCTTCCCTCCCTCCCTGCCTTCTTTCTTTCTTTCTTTCTTTCTTTCTTTCTCTCTCTCTTTCTTTTCCTTCCTTCCTTCCTTTTTTTTTTCCTTTCTCTTCCCTCTTCCCCTCTTCTCTCTTCCCTCTTCCATTCCCTTCCCTTCTCTTCCCTTCAACTGGACCTCATTCATTCATACAACCACAAGGGACTGAATTCTGCCAACAACTCAAAAAGAAAATTGGACCTTGGGACACTTGGGAACACTTTCAGCTCCTTGAAGCTATGTCAGGTGCCTAGATATATGTCCTATTCACAGCGTGGCAGCTAAAATTAGTTAAAGTCAGCAAAAGTGTCTCTCTCCAGTCTACTACAGTGGAATCTTATATAATGTAATATAACCAGGGAAGTAATTGTTCCACCATATTCACAAATTTCTTTCATACTCTATATGGTGATTACACTGGATATGTGCAACAGGGAGAGGGCATCCCTGTCTTGTGCTGGTTTTCAAGTGAATGCTTCCAGCTTTTGCTCATTCAGTATGATATTGGCTGTGGGTTTGTCATAAATGGCTCTTATCATTTTGAGGTATGTTCCTTCAATATTCAATATCAATTGAATATTCAATTGAATATCAATATCAATTCAATATTCAGTTGAATAGTATTATTCAATATCTAGTTTATTAAGAATTTTTAATGTGAAAGGAGATTGAATTTTATCAAAGGCCTTTTCTGAATCTGTCAAGGTAACATGGTTTTAAATTGCTTTTCTGTGTTGAATTGGATTGATTTGCTCTAATTGTTATTACAGCTTTTCTGTGCTTGATTTAGATTTAAACTGTTCTTCTTTCACTAATTCTTAAGATAGAACCTTACATTGATGAATTAAGCTCTTTCATGTTTTCTAATATATGCATTCAGTGCTATAAATTTCCCTCTAATAACTGTTTTCAATGCATTTCACAAATTTTCACAATTTTAACTTTATTTTAAAAATACAATTCTGTATTTTAATTTAATTTAGTTCACAATATTTGTATTATTTAGAAGTGTGTTGTTTATTTCAAATATTTGGTAATTTACCATCTATCTTTAAATTATTGATTTTTAATTTAATTCCACAATGACTTCTATTTTTCTAACTTGTTACAGTCTTTTTATGGTACACAATATGGTTGATCTTGGTGAATGTTCAATGTGGTCATGAGAAGAATGTGTTTTCTGCTATTGAAGGGGTAGTCTATAATTGTCAATTAGATAAAGTTGATTGAGTGTTGTTTAGATCAACTACGTCTTTGTTAATTATCTACTCACTTGATCTGTCAATTACTGAGAGAGCAGTGCTGAGATCTTCAAATGATAATAATGAATTTGTCTATTTCTCCTTTCAGTATTATTTTGATACTCTGTGAGGTGCATACGTTTAGAACTATTATGTCTTTATAAATAGCCCATTATTCCTGATGATTTACCTAGTTGCTTCAGTTTCCTTTTGATTAACGTTAGCATGATACATCTCTCTTCATATATTTACCTTTAAACTGTTAAGAGTCTTTGTATTTAAAGTTGTATTTTTTTTTGTAGGCAGCATATATTTAGAAGTTTTAAAAAGTCCTCTCTGAAAATCTGTGTGTTTCTTTTCTCAGACAGAGTCTTGCTCTGACACCCAGGATAAAGAGTACAGTGGCACAATCATGGCACACTGTAGCCCCAACCTCCTGGGCTAAAGCCTTCCTCCTGTCTTAATCTCCCAAGTAGCAGGGAGTACAGATGTGTGCCAATGCACCCGGCTAACTTTTAATTTTTTGTGAAGATAAGGTCTTGCTACCTTGCCTAGGCTGGTCTCGAACTCCTGGCCTCAAGCAATCTTCCTGCCTCAGCTTCCCAAAGTGCTGAGGTTACAGGTGTGTTCTACCGCACCTAGCCAATCTATTTTAATTTTGTATTTAGATGATTCATATTTAAAGTGATTATTGAAACACTTTTATTACAATCTTTTATCTTTATAACTATTAACTGTCACATTTGTTATTTGTTTCTTTTCCTCCTCTTTTTCTGTCTTCTTTGGTTTTAATTGAACATTTTACAGGATTGTATTTCATCTTCTCCCTACTGTGTTAATTATACTTCTTTTAAGAAATTTCAGTGTTTGTTGAAGAGTTTACAACATACTCTTAAATAATCTAAACTCACCTTCCAATAACTCTATACAACTTCATTTGTAGTGCAGATAGAGGGTCACCCAAGTTTCTCTTCCCATCCCTTCTGAAATTGCATCATTCCTTTCACTTATCCATATGTTATAATTACCCAATATACTCTTGTTATTATTTCTTAACACAAAGAGTTAGTTATCATTGAAATCAGTAATGAAAAAGAAAAAATATTATATCATCATATTGTCTTTCTCCAATTGTCTAGCTTTCTTTATACAGATAAATATTTTCATCTGTATCATTTTCCCTCTTCCCTTGAGATTTTTTTAAAAATTTATTTTATTTTATTTTATTTTAAGTTCTGGCATACAAGTGCAGGATGTGCAGGTTTGTTACATAGGTAAACGTGTGCCATGGTGGTTTGATGCACCTGTCAACACATCAACTATGTATTAAGCCCTGCATGCATTAGCTGTTTATCGTGATGCCCTCTCTCCCACAACCCCTCCAAAAGGCCCCAGGGTGTATTGATCCCCTCCCTGTGTTCATGTATTCCCATTGTTCAGCTCCTACTTATAAGTGAAAACATGCCCTGAGACTTTTTTTTTTTTTTTTTTTAACATTCCTTGCAGGGCAATTCTGTTGTGGATAAATTCCCTCTGTTTTCTTTGAGAATTTCTCTTCGTTTAATTCACTTTTAAAAGATAGTTTTAATAAACAGAGAATTGTAGATTGATGCATTTTTTTTCTTTTAGCATATTAAATATATCACTCTATCTTTTCCTGCTTGTATGGCTTCTGAGGAAATGTATACTTTAATTCTATAGGTAGAGTGATTCCCTTTCGCCTTTGATTTTAAGATTTTTGTTTTCTTTTTCTTTGCCTTTCCATTTGAAGATAATATGTTAGTTGTTGTGTGCTTATTTGTTTGCTTTCTTTTGTTGTGCATTAAGTGGTTATGGTGCTCACTAAATTTTCTGAATCTGTAGTTTGGTGTCAGTCATTAATTTGGGAAGATCTTGGTCATTACTGTGAGGAAACACTTTAAATTGTCCATTTTCAAGGCATGATAAATCTAAGTACTGGCAGCCAGGCTGCGGATGTTACAAACTGCACAGCTCACGCACCTAGAAGGTCACAATAAGTGAATAGAATGTAGAGGAGGGGTCAGCCCGTAAAAGGGAAGAAAGTTTTGTTATTGGGAAATAGAAACTTTAGTGAGGAAGGGGACTGGGCTATAACATTATCAGGGGGATAATGAAACTTAGGTAATGTCTGGGAAGATTGTAACCCCATAGTACTCAACCAATGAGGAAATGGGTGGAGGGACTTGTGTGGTAGGAGATAAATTACCTGTTGTAACTGCCCTGGGTGTGTCTGCCTATCAGACACTCGATCTTGAAACACCACCATTAAAAGTCTCGCTTCCCCTGTTCTTTGTGTCTCTGAGTCCATTCTTTGGGTTTGGATGGGTGAGTGTGCTTTTCTCACAATTATTACTACTATTTTTCTCTGGTACATTTTCTTTTTCTTTTCTCTCTGATATACCTAGCAGACATGTGTTAAGACTTTTCAAATGTCACACAATTTTTGGATGTTTTGCTTTTTTTCTTTTTTTACATCCTTTTTACTCATTTATTGCATTTCAGTATGAGATGTTTATATTGACTCATCTTCTACGTCACTGATTCAGGTATATTACTTTTTAAATTAGGGAGAAAAGAAGGTTGCTGGACTAATCCAGTTGTTCAGTTTCTGTGTATAATATATCGACATCTGGAGCTTTGAAGACTAGGAAATGACTGCCCATCCCAAGGTTAGAAGATTCCTACAGATAACAAAGGACTCTCTGTAGAATGTGTCTTTTGTATGAAAATTACGCAATTCAAAAACAAACCCCCCACCACCAGCCCCTGTTTTATAGGCTCTTACACTTTTGAGACATTATTTGTCTGCCCTAATCACCCTGATATCAGGCCTCAGACAACTAGACGATGCCCTTACGCCCTGGAATCCACTGTAATTATTCAAACTAGCCAATCCTAAAACACATCACATCACTATTTCTCAGATTTAAAATTTTCTTCCTATTTTAACATTTTGAACGTTGTGCTTTCTATCTTTATACAGCTGGTATTTTGGTATCATTATTTCCAAATTTCATAAACTTCATATGGAATATCTGATCCCCCAATCTGATTCTCTACAACATGCTACCAAACTAGTCACTATCATTGTCCAACACATTTTTTAATGTTTTAAATGCTTTTCACAGCCCCTGTAATATATGAAATATTAACAGGTTGATTTTGTATTCATTTATGTCCTTGTATCCCAGAAGGTAAACCTCAAGTATGAAAGAAGTCAGTATGTATTATTTATAGTTCTGTATTCACATCATATTGCAGGTGTGCTCAATATACATTAGTAGAATTTATTTATTTAATTAATTAGGTCATTATACTGATAATAGCTAACATTTATGTCTACTATTAATCAGTTATTTTGCTAAACACAATATTTATTACCTCATCTAACCCTTAGATTTCTAATTCAACTTCTATTTAGAGAGAATATGTGACTATTCATAATCATAAAAAGAAGATGAATCTAGCTGGTTGCAAATACATAATTTTGATGTCTATAATATATAATCGCCTACTATTTTTAACAACTCTCTTAGAAAATAGATTTAGATTATAATTCAGCACAGAAAAGTCATTGTGGGCCAACTATTGAAGAAATAATTTTTTACTTTTATACAGAAAGCAATGTATTTTATCATGGAATAATTAAGGCAAATGATATGATTTTGTAAAAACATGTTAAAAACAATATATCCTAATTAGGAACATAGAAAATTCTCACTAATATTTTTAAATTCAATTATAAATGTTACTTAATTCATTTAATAAATAATTTTATTTTTATCCCAGTTTCTTCATATAAAATAGGATTGCTTCTGTTTATATTCTTACCTTATCTATTAAATCAATTAAAAATTATTCTAAAATATATCAAAGTTATGATTTTAGTAACGATTGATTGTAATTAATGTAACCTAATTCCTATCTAATTTATTTGTTTCTGTGAATAGAGGGTTAATACATATTTCACAAAGTACCGAAAGTATTATTTTTGTTATACCACTTGAAACCAGATTAGATTCTTTAGAAAAGTTATGCTTTGAATTTTTTAATGAAATCACAAGTAACTAAGTGAAATGCAGTGTAATTTTTCATATCTTAATAATCTTAATAATAAAGACACAAAATTTTATAAAATATTAATCTAAAATATTTTAAAAACTCATATGTGTGATTTATCAATAGTGCAAAAGACACTACTGATTCTCTTATTTGCTAACACTTAAACTTACAATATGCTTAATTTTGCAATTTTATGACATAACATTTTTATGATAAATGGGAAAAATAACATTTAAAAATTATAAATAAAAATATTTTATTCACTTTTCTTACATTTGGATGTTGCAATAAAATTTTAAAAAAGAAAGTTCAAAAATCTAGCATCTCTTATGAGGAACTATTGGTACTTGATTACATATAAACAGTATTTATAGCAATAAAATGCATAATTTTTATAACAATCATTACTAACTTTAGATAAAACACGAACTTCTTTTCAATGTTCACTTTCAGATTATGCTTTTTCAGGAATTTGTAAATGCTATTTACACTGAGGAGAAAATATAGAAAAATTAGGATGAGAATTGTTAAATATCTGAATATTTCTAAGCAGATGGCACCAGTGTAAGGTTTTCTCACACTGACTTTCCTTGTGTGCCTATTTCAGCCATTCTTTTAATCCATCACCCACAAACTCTTGCTAATATTTTCCATTCATCCATTATTAAGGCAGTTGTAATTTGCTTGTTCACTATTTTGACTCTGACAAAGAAGCTCCTCTTTGCTTATGAAATTTAGTTCTCACATTGCTGCCATTAGTGTAATTCAGATTTTATCTGACAGAATAAATGAGAAAATGTTACCCACACAAAAAAGAATCTAACATAGTTCTATGAGGAACATGTTATATTTATAAGATAAGGGCATCAATTAATAATACAAGAAATTCAAACAAGTTAATTAGAATAAACTTTTTTTCTATAAATATGTATTCCTAATATTTTCTTAAGGCAGGCTTGTAATGAAAAGCATAATATAAACTATGCTATTTTTGTTCTATATATGCTTGGGATTTGTGTTTGATATATACTATTGATTTTCCTGGAAGCATATAAATATATATACAAATATGTATGCATTTATATGTTTGTACATACACATACATATTTCAAATTTGTACATACACACATACTTATTTTAAAAACAAACTTGCTAGTATGTCATGCTTCTAAAACTTTTATTTTTCCTTCATAAGGTATAATGCCATTTGAGGTTCAACTTGCTTTATTAATAATTTTCTTTGAAGGGAAATGAGAAACATTCACTTTCATGTGTAAATATAACAGAACACTAATTATTTTCAGTCCCTTGATCTTTTCAAAGGATTAAATGGAAGAAAACTGTTGATTCATTGTTTTGTTTGTACAATGTTAAAATAGATTTTTAGACCAAATTGGATAGCTCTCTGGTATTGTTTAAACATTTTTTTTAATTTAAACACAATTGAGAGACTTGTAATCTGAAACTTTAAAGAAGTCACAGTTTTCTGGATCAGAAATGTGACTACTTAAGGTTTCTCACAAGGGTACAAATCAAGGTGTCAAAAAGGGGTGTGTCATCTGAGACTCATGCAGGAGATGATCTGCTTCTAAGCTCATGAAGATGTTGGCAGGAATCTGTTCCTGTTAAACTGATGTCCACTGGGGTGGAAAGAAGCGTCCTTCACCTTACTGAAACAAGGGTCTCTGTATGTGGTAGCTTACATTTTGGCAACCAGCAAGGAAGAGCATCAACAGAATTGGCTAGCAAGAAGTTACAATCTTACATAATTTATTCTCAAAAGGGACATTCCATCATCTTTTTGTGTTTTTCTTTGGTAAGAAATAAATCATAAGCATCACCTACTATCCAAGAGAAGGAGACAAAGACATGAATATCAGAATACAAAAATAGCTAAGGGCAAATTTAGAGTCTTTCTACCACAGTAATCCAGCTAACTCAGTTAAACCATTGCTAGAAAAGAAAAGCCTTAAATGAAATCTAAGTAGAGAATTGCTTACAGACAATACCTCAGGAGACAGGGGGATAAAATAGTAGCCATTTTCTTCCCCAGCTTTTTGCTTACATGAATACTTTTTCTGCTGATGTCTAACATTTTTGAATGGGAAAAAAATTTATTACTAATTAATTTCATTAATTGAAGAAATTTGTTCCAGATTAACAATTATCTTTTTAAGCTAATATTATATACTAAGTGCTGTTCTAACTGCTGGATATGCAACGGTTAATAAAACAGAAAGAAATCATAAAAGTTAAAATATTCAAGACATTTGGATTAAAAGCATATTAATTATTTTGCTTAAGGTCTTTTATGTTAAAAGTAAATAACAGCTACTCATTTTATATTAAAAAAACACTTTTTGGACCCTTCCAGATAACGTAATTGTCAGTAATGAAAGGGATAAGAAAATATTCTCTCATTTTCTCCTATAGTAATTCCTTTTTCTCTCTAAACTGTGTTTTTGCTTCTGAGTTCTTATTATTAATATATTTTTGTCTCCTATAGTATGATTGTCATGGCTATCTTGGCCCTGATTTTACCCCAGTATGTATATACACTTAAATATATTTAATTGATAAGTAACAGTATCAGAGGTCTTCTTGAAATATTGAAAATTAAAGATATAGTTTTCCTTCCACGTTATTTACATAAAGAGATAATTGAATTTTTCTCAAATACTTTTTCAGCATCAATTGATAGGATCATAGACACTTTACTCTTTAACCTACTGATAATATCAATTACACTGATTTACCAATCTTGCATACCTGGAATAAATTCCCATTTGATTTGAAGACTCATTTAGTTTTAAACATGATAAAGAAAAATATATATTCAGTTAAATTCAGGTAATTTTAGCATCTATTACAATTTTAAGTACAACTTTATAATGTTTTAGACAATCACTCTGATGTACCTCATTTAATATGTAGATGTTATACATCTAAAAATGCTGTTACCATCATTTAATTCCATTACTCGGGTGAAACCTATTATGATCATTTACACATTTACAATATTTTTTGTAACATGTATTTACACATTCTGCATTTAAAGGACTAGAAGAAAATTATATAAATACTTTCTGTTCATATATTCTCTTAAATCCCAAACAAATAGCATCTGCTAGGTTGCTTCCTCTATACAGAATTACTTTAAAAATTTTGTTTTGTTTTTGATATTTTCCCTTTACTTTGGGAGTAAGATATAATAGAACACCATATAGAACATCCGTTATATTTGCTTTGATAATATTTACAATGTATTTCCTGTATTTATCAAGAAACACACAATTCCCTACAGTTAAAGCCATTCAAACTAACAGTAGGAGTTCTTAGCGTTGATGGAGCTATTGATCATACAAACATTAAAATTATGTCTCCTGTAGCAAATGCCAGTAAAGGAGTTGTACATTAATCAGAAAATCAATATACTTGTCAATAAAAAGGCAACATTTGACAGGATGATGTTGTCAGAAAACCTAGTGGCTGAGAACCAGAAGCTCAGCCACACAGCAAGTGACCTATTTATTTGACTTCAAGCTGCTCTCAAAGAGTATAAGGAAAAACTTAATGTAGCGCCAAAATGCAAGAAGCTGTGTATTCTCCTTTCATTTAATTTGCTTTGCAAGGGTAAAGGCTAGCTCATTATTGCAGTCAACTTTAATTATGCAATTTCTAAAATATTTACCTTGTAATTCTGATTAGAATTCTAATTTTTTCAAACTGTCAGAATATTTATGATAAACATAAATACCTTTGAAAAACAAATTTCCTGCTTTCCCACAAAGCCTATACATTATTATTTTTAAAACTGCTATTTTTAGCAATATATATCTGATAATCTGTGTATTTAATTTGACTGAAAGTATTTTAGGCATATAGTTGAATTAAAGTATTTAAATAATTATGACTTATACAATTCAAATGAAACAAAAAGATGATTACTATATCACAGATACCTCACATTTTTCTTTCTAAATTATTTTATTCTAGGAAACCAAACTTCAGTTTACTCACTTTCAAGGAAATAAATATAAAACATGTTTTTTAAACTATTTGCAGATTGTTATTTGAAAATATTTTATTTTGCTTAATTTGTAGGTCAATTAGTAGCATCTTTATGAGTCATAATGGTCCAAATTATAATAGAATGATTGTTCCTTAAAGGGTGCTTTTGTTATAATGGAAGGTGTTCTATTAGAATGTGAAGAAAGGGAAACAACAAAAACAAAAACAAGAAAAACCTACAAATACAGAGTTAAGATCAGATTTCCTTTACGGTTTCCTAGAAACTCCAAGGGTCTATAATTGAAACTGTTAGTGGTATTAATTTTATTATATTTATATATATATATATTATATATGGTACAATAAATTATATATATATTTTGTGTATATATATATATATAAAAATATATATAAAATACCCAATGACAACATTCAATAGTTGTTTAAATTCTGAATTTCCAACTAGTACTTAAAAGATAGCTAGCTGTAAGCTCACTTTTGCTAAAAACCTTGTTCCAGGTTTGTAGGGTTGTCCTCTCCCCTGCTAAGTACAACAGGTTAAAATTAGTTGAGAATAGATCCAGGTCACATTGTTTCTTTAGAAAGCAGTCAGCTGGCCAGGCATGGTGGCTCATACCTGTAATCCCAGCACTTTGGAGGCCGGCAGATCACTTGAGGCCAGGAGTTCAAGACTAGCCTGGCCAACATGGTGAAATTCTGTCTCCACTAAAAATAAAAAATTAGCCAGGCTTGGTGGTGGGCTCCTGTAATCCCAGATACTCGGGAGGCTGAGGCAGGAGAATTGCTGGAGCCCGGGAGGTGGAAGTTGCTGTGAGTGGAGCTCCTGCCATTGCACTCCAGCCTGGGCCACAAAAGCGAAACTCGGCATCAAAAAAAAAAAAAAAGTAATCAGCCATCCACAAATGGGAGTGATACGATACTTACAAATTATTGTTGTCCCATAATAAAAATAAACAAAATTTATATCATGCAAAACATAAAAATTCTAAAATGATTTTCTTGAAGTGCAAAAATAATAAATTTGTAAATAGAAGTCATAATTAATTGTAGACAAAATGAAAATTTTTAAAAATCCGTTCACCCATGACTTTTTGCACTACACACTGCAAAGTACTTGATTGGAGTTTTAATCCACCTACAGTAGGAAAATAGAAGAAAATTAAAGACTATGAAACACTAGAATTGCCATTTTTTTAAAGTTATATTTTCTTGAAATTAAATTATTTAAGAAAATAACTCTATTAAGAAAAGCATTTCATGTGTTCAGAAAAATTTCTTAGATTATGTCTCTTCTCTTTTCAAATAAATGCTTCATAATTTAAAGATCACATATTAAGTACAACTCATATTAGATAATGAAAATGTTTTACTTAATTGCTATTAATTTAGAAAACTATATAGCAATTAGAATGCACATTTATATTACATTACATTTTTATAATATGTAATATGTGGTAAACACTCTTCAAAAAAATACTTTTGATGCTCTCAAGTCTATTAGAAATTGCCAAAGTATATTCTGAAAAATATAATGCATAAAAAATCCCAGTAGTGGCCAGATGTGCTGGCTCATAGCTGTAATCCCAGCACTTTGGGAGGCCAAGGCAGGCAGATCACAAGGTCAGGAGTCTGAGACCAGCCTGGCCAGCATGGTGAAACTCCGTCTCTACTAAAAATACAAAAATTAGCCAGGCGTGGTGGTGGGCACCTGTTATCCCAGCTATTCGGGGAGGCGGAAGCAAGAGAATCGCTTGAACCCAGGAGGTGGAGGTTACAGTGAGCTGAGATGGTGCCATTGCACTCCAGTCTTGGTGACAGAGCGAAACTCCATCTCAAAAAAAAGAAAAAAAAAGAAAAGAAAATAATCCCAGTAGCATTCGCTTTTAAGAGGAAATACTTAAACTTGAATATTTTCATATAATTGAAAAAGCAATACTCTTGAAATTTTGATCTTGTAATTTACTTGCTTGCTTTTTAGTTACATGTAAAGTTTTTTTAAAAAATGATAGTTTTGCCCACCAATGGGATAATGGAAGAATATTGACGTCATGAGAACATTTTTTAACAGTAAGATAAAAATACATTTTTGTGTTAATAAATATGGTAAAAAGTGGGATATGCTGTATGTTTGAAGATAGGTAAAAATAAAATAAACAGAAAAATATTTTCAAATAAATAAGTTAAGAAATAGGTTAATGGTGAAGTCATTTGAACTCAATTATAAATTAGTTTTAATTTTACCTTAAGGGTAGAAAGAATAATTGGAATGTTAAATCTGCAGGGAAAAGCTACTTTGGAAAGCAAAATATTAATTATTTGGGAATTGTTTTCATTTAAATTATCAACCTTATTGTTTTCTGAGATTAGCCTAGCTAATCAAACTGACAATAATTAGGTTTTTAAAAGTATATATTCTACATATATTAGTCTATTATTTCTGTCATGCACAAAAGCTGTCATAAAATCATATAATACCAGCAAAGTTAGAATAATTCACTATGTTAATTTTTTGGCAAAGATTTTAACAGTTTAATTATTTTCTTTTTGGAAAATCTTTAATTCTAACAATGCTATTCCTTCAAGCAATTCTAATTATATAAAATTTAAAGTTGATTTCATACATCGATTAATACCACAAGCAATCAAATTCAACTGCTAAAAGAATCTGTTTCTAAGTCATTAAAATGTGTAATTCAATAGAGACTCATTTAAAAGCCAAAGAGATCAGATCTTAATGTTCTGTTTAGAACAACAATAGCAAATTATGCAAATATTGTTATTTCAAGTTATTTTTGCTCCCTTACAAAGCATTCTCTCTTGAAACTTAATTTTTCAAATATATGTGTATTACATTCAAATTTAAGGATGTCTGTTTATCATCTATATGATTATGGAGCTTGAAAAAAAAATGCTGTTTACTTCCACTAAATGCGATGTGTCAGGATGCTGATCTTTGTATAGTTTATCTCACACTCTGTGAATTAATTTGCATTACTAGGGCCTCTATTGTGCTAGGTATTTCTTTCTTTTCTTTTTTTTTTTTTTTTTTTTTTTGAGACCAAGTTTCGCTCTTGTTGCCCAGGCTGGAGTGCAGTGGTGCATCCCGGCTCACGCAACCTCCACCACCCGGGTTCAAGCGATACTCCTTCCTCAGCCTCCCAAAGTGCTGGGATTACAAGCCTTCGTCACCACTCCTGGCTAATTTTGTATTTTTAGTAGAGACGGGGTTTCTCTATGTTGGTCAGGCTGGTCTCGAACTCCTGAGCTTGTGATCCGCCCGCCTCAGCCTCCCAAAGTGCTGAGATTACAGACATGAGCCACTGTGCCCAGCTGATATTTCTTGATTACTCAACTTTAGTAATATGATGTAGTTGTTCAATCTGACACTGTGTGGAATAACCGTATTGTCCAGATTTCTTGGTACTCTAAAATGATGGAGATCAAAAGAGGTAATATAGCCCTGGGACAAAATTGTACATCTGCGTTATTACATATTCTATGTAAATAAGAATTGTTTCTAATTATTCTCCTTTCTGATAATAATACAAACAAATGCACTCACCAAATCAAAGCTGCTTTCCCGCACCCAAGTCCTTAACAATCTGTTCTAGCAAACAATACCTAGCTAGCCCAGCAGTGAGTGCTGCTGCCTGTCTGAGTTGGTGATAGCCTCCAGGATCCATCTGGTTTCTGGGTGGGCCAGACCTGTGAATCAAATGGAGATATGATGGAAACCATCATCTCTAAATCCTTCAAATATGTATTAATTTATATTGTCTGTCCCAGGATGCATTATTGGTTTCTATTTACTATATTGGCAGAGTGTCGTTTTCCATGCCTTCATTTTACTTTCTGGACTGTGAGAGATCTTACCCAACAGATCGAGTCATCAATTTGGGAGTTATGGCAAATACTAAGTATGCCAATACCAATTATTATTTAGGGATTGTGAAATTGACCACTAGGTGGATTCATGACTCAATGGATTCCTGCTTAAGCTTCAGCTTATTGTGGATCTACTAAAGCCATGAATCTACCTGTTGGTCATTTTTACAATCCCTAAATGTATAATTGGGATTGCCATACTTAGTACGTGCCATAAATACTAAAGCAATAATTAGGTCTGTCTGTGTGTCCAACAGGCCTCCAAATATTTATTTTATTTTGCCCTGTGAAGGCACTCAAGTAAATGACCATAGATATGTCTGTGCAAGCACTGGGTATTCATTAGTGGCGTACTCTCAATGGTGGTGCTGCATTCTTCTTCCAGGGGACCTAGCTCCTTTTCTGTCAGTAGATTCTGAATTTGGAAAGTGAATGGAGTACAGAAACTGGCCCAAGAACCATCATGTTTTTATGTAGTCAGTTTTCATTATCTCCAGGAGTCTTTACCAGCTATTTAAATCATGTATTTTGGGAGAAAGTTCACATATCAGTAAATATTTTTCTATCCGAACTTTTGTTATGGTTCCCTTGATCAGTACAGGCTCAATGCAGATTCAGCCAACATCACAGACAGATTTGAAAAATATGTGGCCATTAGAGATGTCCCATGTTTCACCGAAATTATTAACCCTTTATGTATCCACCTCAATTGGTCATTGGATGAGGGTGTGCCCTTCTACAAGGTAATTTTCTTTACCTGAGGCAAGGCCTGAAGAGCTGAGATCTGAAAGCAGTCTGCTGATAGCTGGAACAGCAAGTCTCTCTTAAAGGGATATTTGAATGATGCATCTTTCTCTTCACCACACATTGAACTAAATATGATATGAAAATATTGAGATAACTTAAACAATTGAGAAAAGCACACTAATACTTTAGAAACAAAGAAAAGGTCAACTGGCAATTTTATTTTTTTGACCAGATGATTTGGCAATATATTGAGCATACTGTTGACTGCTATAGCAATTGAGGTAACTAATTAAAAGTTACATGTTTTAAAGGCTAAATAATTTCCATTATTATAGTATTTTACACCCCCTTCAAAAAATTATGAAAGCACGTAAGTGAGGCAGATGATGAAGGACAAAACAACAGCACATCTCATCTACTCTACCTCAAAGCTTGGTTTTCTGAATTTAGTTTCTGACCTAAAGAAATAATCTGTGGCAGAAAACTAATTTTTAACTATTTTTTAATTCATGTGAAAAGGATATTTTTTATATATAGAATAACTTAATACCAGAAAAATGAATTACAAAAGTAGAGATAGGACTTTCAGACCTTTATTAAGAAAATTCACAGATGATGATACTTTTTTTTTCTCTACTGCACGTGAAAAAAAAGAATGCTACAACCAGTAACAAGATTTTTTTTTTTTTGGATGAAACTGACCCTATGAAGATTGGAGTAGAAAAAAGAAGAAAATGGAATTTCGATGATGTCACTGAGCTGCTGGATTATCTATTTGAAGCAGCCCTCCTCTGGAATCTGCAGTGATCCAATGATACTCTAAATTATTTGGGCCAGTTTGAGCCAAATTTTCTGTTACTTCAAAGAATCAAGTTTTCTGAGAGCCGAAACAGATGAAAAAAAAAAGAAAACAGGTTTACTGATTCAAATATTACAATAATTGTATAAGTGAAAGAGTGAGACATTAAGTTTTTTGTCGGAAGTCACACGTTGTAAAGAGAAAGAAACTAAACTTTAACCAACTTAAAACAAAAACAAAATAAAACAAATTTGGAAACAATTATTAACTTGCATAATCAATGGGAGGAAGGGTAGTGGCATAGATTCCTTTGCTCAGTGGAATTAAAATATGATTCCTGGCAGGGAACGGCGACTCACGCCTGTAATCCCAGAACTTTGGGAGGCTGAGGTGGGCGGATCACAAGGCAAGGAGTTCAAGACCAGCCTGGCCAATATGGTGAAACCCTGTCTCTACTAAAAAGCTGCAGAAATTAGCCAGGCATGGTGGCATGCACCTGTAATCCCAGCTACTCGGGAGGCTGAGGCAGGAGCCTTGCTTGAACCCGGAAGGCAGAGCTTGCAGTGAGCCGAGACCACGCCACTGCACTACAGCCTGGGTGACAGAGCAACACTTTGTCTCAAAATAAATAAATAAGTAAATAAATAGATAAATAAATAAATAAAATATGATTCTCTTATTTTCATTTCTTTTCTGTTTTCCCCTGGTTTGGTTTTTATCATGCTGTATTTTTAACCTAAGCCTGAATTATGGGCACTGATGGCTGCCAGACTTACATTTTTCCAGCTTCACTAACAAGTGGATGAATTATTTTTTCTTTAGTTTAGTACTGGATAAGAATTGAAAGGTACTGGATAAGAATTTTGGGTGGCCCCAATCAAATCATACGGCTACTCATGTGTCCAGAGATGTAATGTAAGCCAATTAGCAGTCCCCACTAGAGTCCTGTAGCTTAAGTTGGAAAAAAGCAATTCCCTCAAAGACGGTTTTGTAAGATGTATGGATAAATTCCAATGACAATATAGATGTCCTTTAAAGTAATGGAATAGGTTTTAGATTTGGTCTAACTCCAAGATCTGGGTTTTCATTTAGAATGGTTAAAAATAATACTCTCCACAATTGACTAAATTGCCAGATTTATCAATAGTACTAGATTGTAAATTTAAGGTACAATTATGTATATGAAAATGAGATAAAAATATGAATAAGTTACTTCATAACCAACTACATATCAATCTGTCTAATAGAAACGCAAAGGGCTTCCAAATCTCATTTCACCATTTAAATGTTACAGCACAATGATAACTCATTTAAGTCATAATAAAAACTAATGTGTTTTTTTCTCAGCAAATAAATCATTACATGTTCAACTAGTAATATTTTTAACTATATATACCTTGTACAAATCTTCTTTCAAGAAAACCCTATGGGAAATTTAGCTTTGGATGACTTTATTTCTTATAGAGAGAATAATTTAACTGGAATTAAATACCACCTGTGTCTGTCATAATCTTGAACAATATTTTATATTTTCTTAAGTTGGAATAAATTCATTACACTGAGACACATTTGGGATTTTTTTTTCAGAACTTGATTTTCTATATCCATATTTTAAGTAAAACCTAAATAAATATAAAATAAAATACATCTATATTTTATTTATTGTGAGATTGTAGTATCAGCATCTGAATGATTCAAAGGCATATAATTAAACCACATGCTCACTACCGGGATATTAAAATCATTTTCTCTCTGAGTTAATAACACTTTGTCTTCACTTAGTTCTCCAATCTTCTTTATTTTTCAGGTGATTGTTACTGTCATTACTCTTGGGTTAGTGATTATTACTTCTAACTAGCAAACTTTCAGCTAAAAAATTGAATGTGTTTTGTTCCTAAAAAGAAGGAAATAATAGGATACATTGTAAATAATTAGAATTCTATATCTCTATCAAGTTCCAAAAATATTCCTATTTTGCTTATGAGGCAGTGATAACTGACATTGAATACTTGTACGGTTTGGCTGTGTTCCCACTCAAATCTCATCTTGAATTTCTATGTGTTGTGGGAGGGATACAGTGGGGGATAATTGACTAATGGGGGTGGGTCTGTCCTGTGCTGTTCTCATGATAGTAAATAAGTCTCACGAGGTCTGGTGGTTTTAAATAAGGGGAGTTTCCCTTTACAAGCTCTCTCTCTTTGCCTGCTGTCATCCACGTAAGATGGGACTTGTTCCTCCTTGCCTTCCACCACGATTGTGAAGCCTCCCCAGCCATGTGGAACCTCTCATTCTTTTGTAAATTGCCCAGTCTCAAATATGTCTTATCAGCAGTATGAGAATGGACTAATACAAATATTAGGTCATTTAATAAATTTACCCAAAACTAATGCATTTGAAAATGTCACTGAAGTAACACAGTTTGTATTCCCTAACAATTCTCTACCTCTGTCATTTCTCCATTAATGTTAGAAATACATTAAGAGTAGGAATGGGAGAAACCTATATATACTCTTAAATAGCTTCTCATCTGCTGCATTTAACCATCTAACATTAACAGAATATAGTTTTTCATTGATACATAATAATTGCACATAATTTGGGGTAATTGTGATATTTTGATATGTGTATGCACTTCATAATTACCAAATCAGGCTAATTGAGATATCTATTACCTAAAACATTTTGATAAAAGCCATTTCAATTGAAGTGAAATAATATCTCACTGTGGTTTTGACCTGCATTTTCCTGATGATGAGTGATGTTGAATAGTTTTCATATACCTGCTGACCATTTATATGTTTTCTTTTAAGAAATATCTATTCATACACTTTACCCATTTTAAAACTGAATTATTATTATTATTACTTCCTAGTGAGTTGGTTGAGTTCCTTATATATTCTAGTTATTAACGCCCCTTCAGATGGGTAGCTTGCAAACATTTTCTCCCATTCTGTGATGTTGTTTCTTAACATTATTGATTGTTTCCTTTGCTGTCCTGAGCATTTTAGCTTGAAGTAATGTCATTTGTCTATTTTTTTTTGTCTGTCCTTTTGAGGTCTTACACAAATTCTTTACTTACAATACCCTAAAATGTTTTACCAATGTTTTCTTCTAGTACTTTCATAGTTTCAAGTCCTATATTTAAGTGTTTCATCCATTTTAACTTAATTTTTGTGTATGATGAGAGATAGGTGCCTTGCTTCATTTTTTTTTTTTTTACATATGGTTATCCAGCTTTTTTTTTTTTAGCACCATTTATTGAAAATACTACTCTTTTGCTTATGTATGTTTTTGGTGTCTTTGTTGAAAATGAGTTGGCTTTGAATATGTGGGTTTATTTCTAGGTTCTCCATTATGTTCTGCTTCTCTATGTATCTCTTTTAATGTCAATGCCATGCTGTTTTGGTTACCATAGCTTTTTAGTATATTTTGAAGTCAGGTAGTGTGATGCCTCTGGCTTTTTTTTTTTTTTTTTTGTTTGCATATGATTGCTATGTCTATTTGGGGTCTTTTGTGGTTTCATGTGAAATTTGGCTTTTTTATTTCTGTGAAGAATATTGAATGAATATTAATATTAAAAAATTATAATTGATAATATAGCAGGGATCCCATTGATGCTAGATCATTTTGTGTAGTATTGACTTTTTTTTCTTTTGAGAAGGAGTTTCACTCTTGTCACCCAGGCTGGAGTGCAAATGCTGCAATCTCGGCTCACTGCAACCTCCGCCTCCTAGTTTCAAGTGATTCTCCTGCCTCAGCTGCTCAAGTAGCTGGAATTACAGGCACCCACCACCATGTCTGGCTAGTTTTTGTATTTTTAGTAAACATGGGGTTTTGCAATGTTAGCCAGGCTGGTCTCGAACTCCTGACCTCAGGTGATCCACCCACCTTGGCCTCCCAAAGTGCTGGGATTACAGGTGTGAGCCACGGTGCCTGGCCAGTATTGACATTATTTAATAACATTAATTTTTCAAATCCATGAGCATGGGATAACTTTCCATTTTTTTGCATCTTTTTAATTTCTTTCATTGGTGTTTTATAGTTTTCCTTGTAGAGATCTTTTACTACTTAGGTTACATTTATTTCCAGGTATTTTTTATTTTTGTAGCTATTGTAGTTGAGGTTGCTTTCTTGATTTCTTTTAAGTTTGTTCGGTCTTGACATACATAAATTGCTACTGATTTTTGTTTGTTATTCCTAAAATATATTCCTTAAGAATTGGGTATATTATATTACCTATTGATTTTAATTATTTCCTTTAGTAAATTAGACATATGTACAAGCAATAGAGGTAATAGCCTCAAATACTTACATAATTTTGATACCATGAGAACAAGTGCCAAATCTGTTACTTTTCTCTTATCAAGTGTTTTGTAAGTCCTTATAGCACAATGAAAGTATATAAATATTAAATTAATTAAAATGAATTTGATAAGATCCACTTTAAACATTTACTTAGACAAAGACATTATATGTATTCAAGATAATACCTTCAATTAATTACTTTTATTCTGTTAGTATTTATTGCCCTTAGCGATAACCTAGCTCATGAATAAAACACAGAAAAAAAAAGATTAATAAAACTAAGTATAAGCAATGCATGTTTATGTTTGTAATAATCATTATGTACTTAACATATAGTGCTTCTCTTATAGAATATTTTACTAGCCATCTTGGCAGGAAATCTGATATGAAGAAGTGTATGACATAAAATATTTATGCAATATTAATTTCAAAATCATAGACTCTAATCCAAGTGATCTTTGTAACACATTCACTTTAAGAAGAAACTCTTGCAGCCTCCCTTCCCATTTTTTTATAGGCAGGTGGGAAAAATGGGAGAAAGTTAAATAAATTATAATATATCTGTTCGCTATACCCTGAAAACCAGAGACTAACATATCAAATGTACTGAAGCTACACTAGCAAATACAATATAATATTTTAAGTTTTCAAACAGCCATGATAACTTTGGGATCGAGTTCAAATATAAACACAGGAAAATTGATATTCACTTTGATAAAGTAGGGTAATTTATGAATGACTGTGAGCTCTACTTGTCCCTTGTCTCATTTAGAAACTCTCCGTATTCCTAGAGGAGTAGATGAGGAAGCCCTTAGGATTTTTGCATAGGCCTGTACTTATGCATGATATGCACCCTAATTCCCACTACTCACAATTTTTGAAACTATATGAACTGTATTGATTGATATTCATATCCAAGGAATTTAGGAAATTAGGTTAATAAGAGAAACAACTATGACACAGAAATAAGGCATTCTTTCTTAATTTGAAAACTCCATGGGTTCTAGCTTGATATTTTATAAAAACTCATTGACAATTACATTCATAGAGCTTAATGATTATTTATTAAACTTTATACCCTGAGTGATGAATATGTTGAAGCTATTAAACCTGCAAAAGAGTAAAAATCATAACATATGATTTATGTTCTCAAATAACTGATAATTTAGAAGATTCTGTAAAATGAGGTTGGTGAGCAGTCACAAGTCAAGGAACACAGACAGTGACCAGAAGCTAGAAAAGGCAAACAATTCAATTTTCCATAGAGCCTCTGGAGGGAACACAGCCTCACTGACACATTGATTTTGGACTTGTGGCTTTCATATCTGTGAGATAATAAATTTCTCTTGTTTTAAGTCACCAAGTTTGAAGTAATTTGTTAGATCAAGTGTGTAACAGACAGAGAAACTAAGATAGCAAGTGAAACATGCTCAGACACAAACTTTCATAGAAACAGAAAACATGTATCAGGAACATAATGACCACAAAGCCAAAAATAAGAGTCAAGAGTCAGTGGGCAAACTGAAAGCTCTGTGTACTGTGTGTGATCAACAACTGTGCAGGAAGAAGTCAAAGATAAAGCAAGAGAAAGGAATTTCCAACAGTCCTGAATGTCCTAAAATGACATATATTTCAATACATACCCACAGGAAACTTTGGCACACCAGTCTGGAAATGGCAGCAAAACTTGGGCAAGGATTTCCCAACTAGAACAGGTGCAGATGAGCAGAGGACCACAGGAGCACAGAATCTAACTAACCAACGAAGCCTCCCTTCCAGGACAAAGATCTACATGGAGGAGAAACTGCTAAAAATAGAATATAGATTGAGCAAGACAGCACAATAGAAGCATTAAAAGGAGAATGTCAAAGTGAAAATTTATAAGTGATAAAGTCAGTGAACTCAGAGTAGAGAACACTGTATTCATCAACACTTCGAGAAAACAATAGAAGAGAGAGCTCTAGATTTTTGAAATTAGAAAAGCTGTCCTAACTTCTATTTTAAAAGTAGTGGAAAGCTCTTAGTTCATCCTGAGCAACATAGATTGAAATGAATCCCATAAACATTATTTTAAAAAATGAAATAAGTGCAGACTAATGTCAGTTCAGACCATAAATACATGCCAAATAAGATGCCTGCAAATAAACAGAACTTTGTTTTGATATTTTAAAGCAAGTTAAAAATAATTAATTACATAAAATAATTAATTCATGGAAGCTATGAAAAATCAAAACAGTATAAATCATAATTAGAAAAAAGCATTAATGAGACCATTTGAAAAAATGAAAGATTTTTGCAAGAATTGTTAGAAGATCTTTCCTGCTTTCTCTTGTGGGCACTTAGTGCTATAAATTTCCTTCTACATACTGATTTGAATGTGTCCCAGAGATTCTGGTACGCTGTGTCTCTGTTCTTGTTGGTTTCAAAGAACATCTTTATTTCTGCCTTCATTTCGTTATGTACCCAGTAGTCATTCAGGAGCAGGTTGTTCAGTTTCCATGTAGTTGAGCAGTTTTGAGTGAGTTTCTTAATCCTGAGTTCTAGTTTGATTGCACTGTGGTCTGAGAGACAGTTTGTTATAATTTCTGTTCTTTTACATTTGCTGAGGACAGCTTTACTTCCAACTATCTGGTCAATTTTGGAATATGTGTGGTGTGGTGCTGAAAAAAAATGTATATTCTGTTGATTTGAGGTGGAGAGTTCTGTAGATGTCTATTAGATCTGCTTGGTGCAGAGCTGAGTTCAATTCCTGGGTATCCTTGTTAACCTTCTGTCTCGTTGATCTGTCTAATGTTGACAGTGGGGTGTTAAAGTCTCCCATTATTAATGTGTGGGAGTCTAAGTCTCTTTGTAGGTCACTCAGGACTTGCTTTATGAATCTGGGTGCTCCAGTATTGGGTGCATATATATTTAGGATAGTTAGCTCTTCTTGTTGAATTGATCCCTTTACCATTATGTAATGGCCTTCTTTGTCTCTTGTGATCTTTGTTGGTTTAAAGTCTGTTTTATCAGAGACTAGGATTGCAACCCCTGCCTTTTTTTGTTTTCCATTTGCTTGGTAGATCTTCCTCCATCCTTTTATTTTGAGCCTATGTGTGTCTCTGCACGTGAGATGGGTTTCCTGAATACAGCACACTGATGGGTCTTGACTCTTTATCCAATTTGCCAGTCTGTGTCTTTTAATTGGAGCATTTAGTCCATTTACATTTAAAGTTAATATTGTTATGTGTGAATTTGATCCTGTTATTATGATGTTAGCTGGTTATTTTGCTCGTTAGTTGATGCAGTTTCTTCCTAGCTTCGATGGTCTTTACAATTTGGCATGATTTTGCAGTGGCTGGTACCGGTTGTTCCTTTCCATGTTTAGTGCTTCCTTCAGGAGCTCTTTTAGGGCAGGCCTGGTGGTAACAAAATCTCTCAGCATTTGCTTGTCTGTAAAGGATTTTATTTCTCCTTCACTTATGAAGCTTAGTTTGGCTGGATATGAAATTCTGGGTTGAAAATTCTTTTCTTTAAGAATGTTGAATATTGGCCCCCACTCTCTTCTGGCTTGTAGAGTTTCTGCCGAGAGATCCGCTGTTAGATAAATGCAAATCAAAACCACAATAAGATACCATCTCACATCAGTTAGAATGGCAATCATTAAAAAGTCAAGAAACAACAGGTGCTGGAGAGGATGTGGAGAAATAGGAACACTTTTACACTGTTGGTGGGACTGTAAACTAGTTCAACCATTGTGGAAGTCAGTGTGGTGATTCCTCAGAGATCTAGAACTAGAAATATCATTTGACCCAGCCATCCCATTACTGGGTATAGACCCAAAGGATTATAAATCATGCTGCTATAAAGACACATGCACACGTATGTTTATTGCGGCACTATTCACAATAGCAAAGACTTGGAACCAACATGAATGTCCAACAATGATAGACTGGATTAAGAAAATGTGGCACATATACACCATGGAATACTATGCAGCCATAAAAAATGATGAGTTCATGTCCTTTGTAGGGACATGGATCAAACTGGAAATCATCATTCTCAGTAAACTATCGCTAGGACAAAAAACCAAACACCGCATGTTCTCACTCATAGGTGGGAATTGAACAATGAGAACACAGGGACACAGAAATGGGAACATCACACTCTGGGGGCTGTTGTGGGGTGGGTGGAGTGGGGAGGGATAGCATTAGGAGATATACCTAATGCTAAATGATGAGTTAATGGGTGCAGCACACCAGCATGGCACATGTATACATATGTAACTAACCTGCACATTGTGCACATGTACTCTAAAACTTAAAGTATAATAATAATAAAATTAAAAAAATTAAAAAAAAGAATTGTTAGAAGAGAGAAAATATTTATATCTAAAGTAATAGATATATTTCATAAATAAACACCAAGTTATAAGAAATTCAATAGCAAATAATGAAACAATGAATGATTTAAGATATATATATATATATATATATAAAAAAGATGTTTCTAGATATTTAAAACATTTTTTAAAAAGACAAAGTTACTGAAGGCAGGCAGAATTAACACAGCATATGTTTAATAAAAGCTTCTTACCTATCCTGCCAAAAGTAATCTATACTGCATAACAAATTTAGAGAATTGAAACAACATACACTTACTATCTTACAGTTTTTTTGTGTGTCAGAAGTCTGGGCATTGCTTAGCTGGTCCAGTGCAGGACTTGTGAAAGAATCCAGTCAAGGTATTAGATGTAGCTGGTTTCTCAACTAAAGGATTGGCTGGGAAAAGGGTCTGTTTCCAAGCTCACTCAAGCTGTTTGTAGAATTTATTTCCTTGTGGCCGTAGGATTCAAAGAAACTTGCTTAATCAAAGATTCCAAGGTAAATCTACTAATAAGAGGGTTCCTTATATAATGTAATCACATTTCATCTTTATTGCAATAGAATAGAATAGAAATATAATACAATAAAATTAATATAATATAATAAATAAAATAATGGGAATGATATCTCATCACCTTTGCCATATATTTGTTAGATGTACATCACAAACCTCACCCATACTCAAGCAGATAGGATTAAATAAGAAAATGAATACTAGGAGGTGGGAATCATAGAGAAGATCACACACCTCTGGAAAAACAAAGATGCCAAAAGCAATACAATACGAGCAAACATAAAGGCAACAATTGAAAAATTTTACTGAAATGAGAAGAACTTGAAACTACCAATTGGAAGAACATATGAGGGGAAAATCAGTCTGAATATTTTGTGATCAAAATATTAAAATTTGTATAAAAATTAGTTTTTAAAACAAGTTTAAAAATTATTATTTTAATTATTTAAAATACTCTTAAATAATAAAAAAGACAATTATTTTCGATGTCCAGGGATTACAATCAGGCCATTAAAAGATAAGTAAATTTAATTCATTATAGTTTTTCATAGCAATATTTTGTGCTACAAGACAATGTAGCACTATTTATACATCCATGAATAAATTAATGTAGAACAAGAATTTTAATACTCATAATAAGCTTTATGTATAAACATTACTAAAAATATATGTGATGACCATACAAGAGCTCAGAAAGTATTCTTTCCATGGGTCTTTCATCACTAATCTACTAGAGAAACATATAGGGCCTGGAAATACTTAAGCACAAAATACTAATAGTGAGAATTAAATACACATTTTCCCACAGATCTAAGAAAATTAAAGGTTATGGGGAATACAATAAGGAATATGACGGCTATATACTCTACCAATGTAGATACAATGCAACTAATAAAAATAAAATGGAAAGAATGAACCAAAGGGTCTTACATACAACCCTTCATCAATATGTATCTTATGTTGACCCACAGTGACTGCTAGGTAAAACATAAAACAAAAACAGAATTTAAACAGAGATATCAAGG
The DNA here is from genome assembly GCF_028885625.2 of Pongo pygmaeus. Taxonomy (NCBI): domain Eukaryota; kingdom Metazoa; phylum Chordata; class Mammalia; order Primates; family Hominidae; genus Pongo; species Pongo pygmaeus. The sequence continues at coordinate 124,798,039 of NC_072373.2, read as the reverse complement.
ACTTCATATTTGGGGAAGAACAAATTTTGCATACCGAGTTATGCAAAACCATTAAGCAAATAAATAAAAGGCAAAGCAAACAAAAATTATAGCAGCAAAAACATTAACCTTCATGGGGAGAGGGAGGAAAAGTATCCAGAACAGTAATGATACAAAATATAAAAATGTGAAGATTTTTAACAACCAAAAAATTATGAAAAGGAGGAAAGTGTGATTCATACACAGAAAAAAGCAGGTAATAAAAGTTGCTTTAGACGAGGCCCAGATGTTGAACTTGGTAGAAGAAGATTTTTAAAGTAGCCTTTATACATATTAGCATAATCAGAAAACTAAAATAGACCATGTATAAGTAAAAAGATATGATGACAATATCTTATGTAAAAAAGAATATAAATACAAACATATAAATTATAAGAAAGAACTGAATGAAAATTTTACCATTGAAAAGTATGATAACAAAAATAAAAATTTTGATAGGGTCTTAAAATTAGTTTAGAACTGACAGGAAAGTCACCAAATATGATATAGAACAACTATACAATCTGAAGAACGGAGAAAACAAGTTAGGAAAGATGAATAAATCTTCTGATTAATGTAAAACACTGTTAAGGGGACCAACACACATGGTACACCAAAAGGAAAGAGAGAGAGAAAAGATTAGAGAAAAAAATTCAAATTAATTTCTCTAAACCTTCTAATATAATAAAAATATTAATCTGCACATCCAAGAAGACCAATGGCCTTCAATGAGGCACATGCAAATATATCAACATCTACATTATACTGTAGTCAAAATGTTAAAAGCCAAAGAGAAAATCTTGAAAGCACAAAGAGAAAAATTAGTCACCACATACGAGGAGTGCTAAATAAAATCCATAGCTGATATTTCCACATAAATAATTGAAACCAATAGGCAAAGGGATAACATACTCAAAGTGCTAAAAAGTTCAAAAGAAACAAACTAACAAAAAACACTGCCTAGCAAGAATACTGTATCTACCAAACTATCCTCAAAAATGAAGCCAAAATAAAGAAATGCCTAATTAATCAAAAGGTGAAATAGCCTGGTATTAGAAGTTTTAGAGATAAGGAATACTGAAATAATTTATTCAGGTTAAAACCAAGTGACACCAGACAGTAGTTTGATTACATACACATATGCATGTGTGTGCACACACTCACACACACACACAGACGAAAAAGAACCTTAGAAATATCACACAATAAAAATTATGTCACTAATCACAGATACAGCATTTTAATACATACATATCTTTTTTCTTAATTGATTTTAAAATAAATTACATATTTACTTGCATTAGTAGTGCAATATATATTTATATTTATATTGTTGAACTTAAAATATAGCAAAATACAGTATACAGTTGACTCTTGAGCCTGAAATTCAGGAAAAATTAAACAATTGAAGAGGCCATTGTTATAGGAAAGCTGTGAAAGCCATCATGCCCAAAACAATAAACTTCTGCTAAAGAAACCTGTGTCCAGATGTTGTGCAGGCCTTCGCAGGATTTATGACAGGCCAATCAAAAAAATTAGAGAAGAGATTATGGCTATGGCAAAAAAAAGGTGGGGGCTTCAACTTATTATATTTAGGTTTACTTATATGCAAATTTAAAAAATGTAGAAAAATTTTGGGAGATTTCAGCTATTTGAAAAATTTTTATAGAAAAATCATGTGTCATAGAAATATCAAAAAAATTGAGAAGTTTGAGATGTCATGAGTGCATAAAATATATGTAAATGCTAGTCTATTTTCTTATGTAATATAAAATATAGATATGTCAAGTTATAATTTATTAAAAATTATACACACAAACACAGATCATGCATGGTACCATTCTTGGTTGAGAAGAAATGTAAACAAGCATAAAGATGCAGTATTAAATTATAACTGCATAAATTAACTGCAGTACATACTGTACTACTATGATTTTATAGTCACTTCTGTTGCTACTGCAGTGAGCTCCAGTGCTCTGATGATTCACTTTAAACACCACGTGACACTAATCATCTCTGCATGATCAGTCTCTTTAGTAAATTACTTATCACAATAAAAAGTGATCTCTCACAGTTCTCACATATCTTTCATCCTATTTAATTCAGTACTGTAAACCTTGAATAACACCATAAGACCTAGATAAAGTGCCACTAGCAACGATGAAAGTGCTCCCAAGAAGCAGAGAAAAGTCACGACATTGCAAAAAAAAAGGTTGAATTCCTTAATATGTACTGTAGATTGAAGCCTACAAACGTGCTTGCCCACCATTTCAAGAGAAATGAATTCAACGTAAGGACTACTTTAAAACAACAACAACAAAAAAGGAAAATAAAACAATTTTTGTAGCTGTCATTGCAGCTATGCTAACAGACACAAAAATCTTGCTCTTTTTGCTAAATACCTTTTTACTTTGTACTAAAATTGCAGCTATAATGTGGATGCAGTATTGCTATAAGAAATATATACCTATAAACTCTAGTATAATTCCAGAAAAAGCAAAGTCATTCTGTGACAAGTTAAAGCAAAAGAAGATGAATCTAAAGCTGGAGAATTTAATCCCAGAGAAGGATGGTTTGATAATTTTAGAAAGAGGTTTGGCTGAAAAAAATGTCAATATAGCAGGAGAAGCAGTTCCTGCTAACCAAGAGTAACAGACGAGTTTCCATATGTCATTAAGAAAGTCATTGAGAAGATAGGATATTTGCCTGAATGAGTATTTAATGCAAACAAAAGTGCCCTAATCTGGAAAAAAATGCCATAAAATCATGTATTAGTAAGGAAGAAAAGTAAGTACTATGATTTAATGCAGGCAGAGATTGGTTACCTCTAAGGTTTTGTGCAAATTCAGTCAGGTTTATGATTAGGATTGCTTTCTCTATAAAAAGCTAACCCCTGAGCCTTGAAGGAAAAAGATGTACACCAGCTGCCAGTCTTTTGGTTTCACAAGAAAATTCAGTTGGAGAAATAGTAGTATTTTCAGGTGCTGGTCTTGGGACAACTGGTATCACAAGCAAAAGACTGATGTGGGAACTACACCTTCCACGATGCACAGAAATAAACTCAGAATGGATCATAGATCTAAATGTATAAAACTCTCAGGAGAAAGCATAGCAGTAAACATTTGTGAACTTGAATTAGGCAATGATTTCTTAGACATGATACCAAGTCATAAGGACAAAGAAAAGAGTAGAGAAGTTATCAAAAATTTAAAACCTTTTTGCTGTAAATGATACTACAAAGAAAGTGAAAAATCAACCACAGAGTGTAAGAAAATATTTGCAAATCAGATATCTGATGAGAAACTGTTATCCAGAATAGGTTAAGGACTCTACAACTGGATAATAAAAAGCCAAATAACTCATTTAAAAATGAGCAAAAGGTTTGAATAGTCATTTCTCAAATAAAATACATAAATAGCTGACAATCACATGAATATCATTATTGGGCAAATGCAAATCATAACAACAATATGTTATCATTTCACGCTCACTATGATGACTAAAACTCAAATACAAATGATAACCAGTGAGAATGTGGAAAATTTGATGCCCTCATAAATTTCTGGTAACATTTATAAGGTAAAATTGTGAAATGGAAAACAATTTGGCACTTTCTCAAAATGTGAAATATGGAGATACCACATGAACCATCAGTTCCACTCATAGTTATATACTCAAGTGAAATGAAAACATAGGTCCATGTAAAAATATTCTCAGAAATATTAATGGCACCATTATTCACAGTAGCTCAAAAGTGAACACAACCCAAATTTTCATCTACTAATGAATGAATAATTAGTTTTATATAATGTTTATTATGTATCAGAAACTCTAACAGTCTGAAAATAAGTATTTCTTTTAAGATTTATGAATAAAATATCTCATTACTATTACTTCTGAAGTAATATATTCAATTTTTTACAGAAGCACAGATTTTATAATTTTAATCATCTTGATTTTTATTGCCAATTCAAATGTAAAATTAGATTTTTAGTATGACAATTTGAAGTATTAAATTCTCATTAGTATCTAGTAGAATTCCATGAAAATTATATTGATTTTCTATCATCAGTTTTAATTTAGCCTATCTTTTTCAAAATTATATTTAATTAAACATCTATCTCAACTTCCCTTTAAACACAGGATTTCATGGATTCAAAATTGTATGTGATGTGAAACAATAAAATTAACTCTCATTTTTTGTTAATTTACCCTAATAATAATTTTAAAACCTCAGCTCATAGACTTTTCTATGATGTAATGCAAACAAATATAATTACAATTATATTAACATTACATTCACTATTTATTGATCTGTTAAAATCTTTTTGTCACTTTTTATGAGGGACAAAAATGTATGCATGTACACATAAAAGTTGTAATATTTATTACGCCAGTATCTTGATTTATATGACAGTGGTTCAGTGTAATTTCTAAGTGTTTTCATAAGTCATTATTCCATATTTAGATAGAATCCTCAAATAGTTAATAATTGTACAATGATACTATTCCTTTGTATCTGTTAACTAAATATGTGAATTAAAAGTCACTTATATAACATTCCTAAATCTGAATACAACCTATGATACTTTAAAGTTGCAAGAATAATTGAAATCTAGTAACGTTTTTCTCCAAATATTCAGGGGCATTTTTAGTCTTTGGAGCAGAAAAGTTACTTCCATTGTAAAATAGCATCGTAAATTTTGTTTTACTGCATTCTAATCCTCAGTACCAATTAGCACATTTTATGACTCTATTTGGATAACCTCCAAGTTTATATCCATGCCACTACACTTCATAATTATTTAAAGAGGCAGCACCATGCCCTTGCTGCTTAGAGGTGGTCTGCTACCAACTTGTGAAATTACTACCTATATTAAGCAGATGTCAACACTACAGATTTTTAGTTAGTTGCAAAGTATTTGTACTATTTTCTCATATTTCCAAGGACCATTGTCATTCATTGCCAGAACTCCATGTCACCATGCAAAATCAAACAGAAAACACCCAAGGGAAAGTCACACGCAAGGCTCAGCATATGTTACCCCTGCACTCTCTTAGAGTAAAAACTTGGCAATAAAATGGAAATTTAAAAAAAGGAAAAAGAAAGAAAAAAACAGAAGTCATGTAAATTACCACTTTGTCACTTCACTGCCAATGGAGAAAACTTCAACTCTACTGCAATTCTCAAAGAATGCCTCTCATGTTCCAGTCAGCTATCCCAGTGGAGAAAATCTTGAAATGTATGTGTGAGTAGCTGAGGTGGTATGGGAAACTTTTACATCATAGCTAGCACAGAAAACTGCCAGAAAAAAGTGAGGGAGACATTTAGACTCCCTAAGAAAGCCAAAAGAATAAGAGTTTAAGATGGTACTCATATTTGAAACCCAAGATTACAAAATATTTGGGCAAAACCATTTTGTAAAATGATGAAGAAGCAGGCTTTGTAGTGAGACAGGCTCACATTCCTGCTTTGTCTCTTGGTAGTTCTGGGAATATGAGAAGGTTATGTAATACCTGTAGGTCTCATTTATATATTCATTCATTCATTCAAAAAGGATAATGAGTGTAGAATAGACAAAGCCATAGTGGTAGCTATTAAGAATAAAATGTTATAAAAGTCATATAAGGTTTTTACTTATTGGACCTTGCATTATTTTGGGGGAGGTATTGATGTTCAATTAAAAATCAGCATTTTAATGAAATAATGGTAAACTTTGGTAAGTATTAGCAAAGAGAAGAGATAGAATATCATTATAGAAAAAAAGCTGTAGTGCACTATGTAAAAGAATGTTTAGCTAAAACATTTTGAGGGAGTTGAAGACTCAGGTTAGATCCAAAAATTAAAAATTACTGCATCTGCGAAATACAGATTTGTTGTACATATGATAAAAAGTTCTAATAATAAGTATAGCACAGTTCTTGGCATAAATACTAAAATTGGGGGATATTATATTATTTTTGTAATTATTACCATTATTCAAATTCTATTTGAATATCTTCGAATGACTGACACTCAGTAAATTATAATCCCTTTCTTGAAATTATTTGAACCCAAATATTTATTTGTGTTTTTTTTTAATTTTCTGTATTTATATTTTTTATCCTAAATGGGTCCATTAGGTGTTCTAGGTCAGAAACAGGGCTGTTTGTAAATACTACACAGTAAATGATGAGTGCATGTTTCCCTTTGCCCTACGAGTTACTCCTATGGCGATGTGATGAGAGACTAGTCAATTGTCCAAGGCAAGTTGCAAGGCACTCCACAGGCTAGAAAAGAGGAAACAATTTTTTTCTGTTTATTAAGGTATAGGAGACATCCTACCCCCACTCTCCAGAAGGGATCTCTTTCTGACTCCAGTTCTTTTGTAGGTAAAACGTAAATAAAATATCCTCAGGAACAACAGAGCCCCAGGTATTTTCACTAGATGTCTCCCTGGAATTTGCATGTGTAGGAAGACAATTCCCCAGTCTCCCAGTTACCTTCTGCACTAACTTAGCTACATATCCCAAGATGTAATTATTTGGCTCTTGGGGAGATAAGAAAAATGTAAACAAATAACTGTAAATCTGAACTTTATGGTATGTAAACATGTTCTAGGAGAAGTCAAAGCATACAGTCACTAATTTTACAGTATATATACACAGATGTATATAATATATATATTATATATATAATATGTATCTATGTGTACATATATAGTCTTAAGAGATTAGGATACTGTACAAGAACAATGAGAAACCCAATTCCCTTGTATCCTAGCTGTATTACCTTGAAATACTGAGTAAATTGTGTTCTTACTTCTTGATGTTTTATAGTATACCCTGAACATTTATATTAATATACAACTTGATTGTCTCACTAACAATTCTTAAAATCATTCTGAGATTAAACAAAAATCCACTTGACCTCCTCAAAGGAAAAGTAGTTTCTAAGGTTTGGTTTTACAGTCAGAATTTAAAGTGAAAATGTATTAAGAAAACATTGTTCAAGTAGAAGTTTGATCATTACAGTTATTGAGTTGTAGGCTCTGCAGTTTGCAGTATTGTACTATAAGAATTTTAGTTCAAGTGTTGTGTTTAATCTAATTAACGTTATATTTATGAACTGGCAAATGTCCCCAAATGTGTAGGAACAAATACATCTGCTCTCACAGGGGCATCTGGCTTCTTGCTGGAACACATGGTTTCACCTTTACCTTCACCTACAGCCCAATTGGCATCAATATGGAGATAATGCAGTTCCACTTGTGCCTCTTTGTGATTCAACATACCCCAGAGAGTTGAACATTGAAGGCAGAAGACAGAAGGCACTGCCAATGCACATTGATGAAAGAATTGTCAATAATAGTCAAATCATACAGCATTAAAAATTTACCAACTACCTTATCATGAATGCTTATTTTAAGGAGAGCATTTTAAATATATGACCATAGAAAATAAATATTTACATGGCGTATCTATCAACAGCAGCATTATTTATTAATCCCCATAGATGTAACAAAAAGGAATATATTTCTACATATATATATACACACATATATATACATACACAAATATGCATGTATATGTATATGTGTGCTTGTTTTTATGGTAATTTTTAATTTTAAGACATTATTTTGGTATACATAAACTATCATTTTAAAAATTTACAGTATTTAAGAATATAAAGAAAAAAATCACCTTCTTTTTAATTTTAGTGGTATGTCTCAGCCTTGAAGCAACAAAAATTTTTATGAAAATATGGCAGAACATAATTCCAATGGCAGAAAGAGAATATTTATGGAATTCTAGAAGCCTGAGTATTTGAATTTCTGTCACTCACCAAATCAACTAGATTCGTGGAAGAGCTTTACCTTAAAAAAGAGTGATAAAATAGTGTCATAATTTAGATTAAAGCCATATATCTGCTATAATTTGAAACATATATCACACACTGCACAAAGTATTCATTGTACTGTTAGAAAAAGTTGAGTAAAAACTCAGTTTGGAAAATAAAATCAAAAGTAAAACAGATAACAGGCAAATAAAATAAAAGAAAACAACAAACCACAGCAATAACAACAACAAAAACAAAAACACCACAGGCTGGATTAGGGGCTGAATTATGAGATTTATATTTATTCTTTACGTGAGACCACATGTCATAGCCATGGATTTCATCATCATTTATAATTTAATGGTATTAAGATACAACTTGTTTAAACCTTTAAAATGATTTTTAGTTTTATCGAAGTAATGTATGTTCAAATTTGAAATAGTCATATAGTCACTTTCTATGTCAAGATGAACAGAAGAGTTTAATAAGTGAATTTTAAAGATACAATTTAAAATTAAAATTAGAAAAAGTATATATGATTAAATGTATTTAAAGATTTGCAGGGTTTTATGAAAAATATGACAAAGCTATTGAAAAACCATCCTGGCTAAGACGGTGAAACCCCATCTCTTCTAAAAATATAAAAAAAAAAAAAAATTAGCCAGGCACGGTGGCGGGCACCTGTAGTCCCAGCTACTAGGGAGGCTGAGGCAGGAGAATGACGTGAACCCGGGAGGCGGAGCTTGCAATGAGCCGAGATGGCACCACTGCACTCTAGCCTGGGCGACAGAGCAAGATTCCATCGCAAAAAAAAAAGAAAAAATAAATAAAGAAAGACAATAAAGACATCTTTAATAAATGGAGAAATAATCCATGTTTATGCAAAAGGTATATAATAACATAAAAAATTAATGTTCACCAAATTAACATACGCATTTAAATCAATGTCAGTTTTTCAGTTTTTAAAATCCCGATTTTTGATACAAATTGATACACTGTATTTAAAACTTTATGTAAAAATAATGTGAGAAGATAAATAGCAAAGAAGAATTCATCAAAACTTAAGTGGAATAAAAATGTAGAAAAAATGGTCTCTCACACATATTAATTTACATTTTAAAATTATAGCACTATAATAGGGTGGTCATGTTTGGTGAGATAGATCAAAATAATAGAATAAAAAGACCAGAACTGAGACATACATTTATACAGAAATCCTCTATATAAAAGTTCGCATTTTAGAATTTTAAAACTTTTTAAGTAAGTATCAGTGCATATTTTTAAGGTCTCAAATTAAACACAGATTTTATAAATAATATATACATATAAATGGAAAGCAAAAACCATAAAGAAAAATGTTGATATGTTTTATTAAATTATATTTTCAAAATTCTGTATATCAAGAGATATTAAACGTGATTTTTTAAAAAGTAACAAATTTACAATTAGAATATACTGTAAGACATAAATGTAAAGGGGTTATTAATAAGTATATTGAAAGACATTTGTAAAACAATACAAAAATATAAAGAAACATGATAAGAAAAAGGCAAAATGTCTTAACAGGTAATTCTCAGAAAAGGAAATGTCACTTACATGAAGGTGGCGGAATCAAGAAAATGTTCAAGCATCATCTGTTTTCCAAGAGTTTCATGGGACCTCGGCCACCTCCAACTTGATATTCAAGTGCCACTTGCGTTAATGGCATCAAAAAGTCTAATGTACCCATTCGTCTTGTTACCTGGCTAACTATCCTAGTTAACCCTTCGTCTATTCACTGATACACATTTAATAGCGTCTAAGTTTGCCTCTAGATAAGACCAACCCTACCTGGTTTAATTCCCATGAGGAATTTTCTTTTTTAATAGCTCAGGATCCTGGGAATTGGCTCTATGAAGGACAAAACTCTTGACATATAAAATTGTAAAAAAAAAACCCTCAATACACACACCCGTAAATGGGTATAAAGACTGAACACATTTGGAAGTGTAAACTGAATTAAAACACAGTTTCTTATATTAGGATGAATAATGTACTCTTAGTTTAGTATTTAAACTTTTCTGTAATCTCAGATTAATTTTACTTTCTATAAAGGGTGTTGAATTATATATAATTCTTCTGACACTAAGCTAGTATTATAATAAAATAATTAATTACAAACTATTCCAAAGGCCAAGCATGCCTAGTGAAATGGTTCAACCCACAAATTCTCAATTCACATATTAAACCTGAGAGTTGAAATAATTCAATATCCAACTCCAGTTTGTGTTAATTATCCATGTTCTTTGTTCCAAATGCAATCTGACTACATCTATCTCACAGAACTGGCCACATTGTCCTGCAAGTAACATCTAGACTTTGAGGCACTTGAAAGAGGGAATAGTCTTCCCATCTCAGCGCCTATTCTCATGTCTAGCACAGAGAAGGAGCTCAAAAATATTCCAAGGATAAATGATACTATGTTTGTCTTAGTTATCTCTTTTTTCATATGCATATGTAAATAAAAATAATGTATTTGAGTTAATTTAGGCAAAAAGGAGAACCTCATCGGGAAGTCACACTCAAAGTCAAGCAAGCAGTTGGGACTCAGAACCTACTTGGAGCCAATGCTCAAGGCTCAAGTCCTAGTTTCCTGTTTTTATCTCTTATTTATTCTCTACCCTGCCTATCTCTTTCATTCTTATGCCTGTATGTTAACCTTTGATATTTGACTTAAAAATGGTATTTGCAACTTCCTAATATACATATTAGTTTTTGTGGTATACAGTTGCATATTAGTTTTTGTGGTGTACAGTTCTCCCCGTTTACCAAAGCATAGAGCAAATTTGGGCAGAGGGCCATTATTAGCTCAATTTGGATGATATACGAGGTAATGTTTATGAACTTAGCTGCAGTCATTGTACCTGGGACACTGGAAGAAGGAGAGAATATTCCTAAAACTTGGGGTCACATCTCAGCAGGAAGAACACTGTACAAACATATGCTGGGAAACACTTCATCGTGTCATTTCTGCAAGTCTTGTTGCTGTGTTTGTTCCAGGGCTATCTTTCAAAGAACACTTGTGTAGCAAGCAATCCTGAAAGACTGCAACAGTGTTTTCCTATCAGAAAACACTACCAGGGCAGAGGGTAGCTTTGTTTCCTGATAGACATAGTAAAAAAAAAAAAAAAAAAAAAAAAAATGTTTTCAGGGCAAGAGTCTAGCAGGTATGCTAGTAGCACTGTTACCAATTAGAGTTTTCTTAAGCTTAGGGTTCCTCAGCTATGACACTCACCTGTTTTGTGTTTAGCATCCATCTGGGGTGACCTCAGCATCACCCTTGCGGGGCTTAGATGAGAAAGGTAACTGATGTGAAGACGAAGTAAGAGCTGCCTGTTGTACTGTGAGTCATAAAATCCTTTTCCTCTGACCCAGGAGTTTCATGTCTTCTGCCAGATCCATGAGACTGTGGCAGGTCAAGTTATTAGCTAGAAAGTTTGATAAAATCTCTAGTTATCCATAGCTCTTGACAAAATACACTTATTCAGTTAATCCTTTCCACAGTACAATTCTACTAATAATGACACAACAGAATTTTCTTTACAATTTCTATTCCTTTTGAAATTTGCTTTCCATTGGAAGAATGTTTTACTCATAAAGTTATTCATAACCATAAAAATGAAATCACAGTAAATGTATTTTATCAAAGAAATAAAAACAGTGTATTTATGCAAATTTGATAAAATCAATTTCATGAAATAAAATTGTGTTATACAGAAATATTTTTATTGATAAAATGTTTTCTTCTTATGTGGGACAGTTGCTACAAAATTGATGAATGCTTTCTGGTGAGAAAGAATTGCACTCCTCCCCTCTCTTTTTATTTTAACAAATATCCCTAAATATATGTCTAGATGAGAATAATACTTTAGTCCTTTGATGATAATATTTCCTGAAATATTTTGGAAATTTTTCCATTAGAATTGCTTTCGGAGATAAAAGAATATTTATTAGCATGTCAAATTATAATAATTTTTCTAAGGTATATTTTATACATTAGAAACTGTCAGTACCCATTAAGAATAAAATCTAATAATGAAAATGGGTTATTAATTTAATTAATAGCATTAAATTAAACATATGACTATGGAGACACAAGGGCAATTTTTTTTTCTATTGACTGATAAAATTATGTTTTATTTCCATAAACTGTTAATATTGTTCTAGAAAAATGATTATCACCGAAGAACTAAAGTATTTTTTTTTGGATTCTTCTGGTTAACATTTTGTCTCTAGGATCTCTTTTGATGTTGTACTTACTAGCTTGTTTGTTCCATTACTGTGTAATACTCTCTCTGTCAGAATATAGTGCAGTTTTAAGTATCTATTATAGTGTTTATGGATATATGGACTGTTTCTAGGTTTGGAATATTTTGAGTAATGCTGCCAACTGTAAAGATAATTTGGTGTACTTATGTGTACATTTCCCTGGGGTGTAGACCTATAAATAGAACCCCTATGTCATAAACTATGTCCACATTCAACTTTAGTGATACTGCTAATCAATTTTCAAAATATTTTTTTCAATATCTACTTCCATCTGCAGTGTATGAAAGGTTTAGTTAGTGAACACTATTGACAACACTTGGTATTGTTTTTCTTATAATATTTTCCAACTATTGAAGGTAGGATATAGTATATAATTATATATTAGCTTAATCACCAAATTTTAAGCATATTTGGAACATTTTTTCATAGGTTTAGTGACCATTTGGATATCGTTTACAGGAAATATGTTTAAGACTCTCCCATATTTATTTTTCTGTCTTTTTCACAGTTTCTATTAGTATTTATTTATCGTACATATGTATATTTTAAGATATGTATTGACAATACATTTTTACATTATGTCTTTCCTTACCAATGTATTTTTGTGGGAGGTTAAAATTGATTTAAAAAATTTGTGGGTACATAGTAGGTGTGTATGGGGAACATGAGATAGTTTGATACAGGCACACAATGTGTAGAAATCTTATCAAATGCTTAATAGAATATTTTGATAATTAGAAATTTACAATTTTAATATAGCTTAAATTGAAACTTTCTTTACAATGGTGCTCTTATGTTCAGTTTAATAAATCTTTATCTACAAAGGGTGATATATTCTCCTACTTTTCTCTTTGAAGTTATGTTGCTATTTTTTTCTTATTGTAAGAAAATGGTTACATAATGAAGTATAATATTTTTCCAGCTACGGAGATCTTTAGGATTTGACCCTTGTTTGAACTGCTTTCTATTTAATTTAAGGAAAATGAAAGAGTCTTAATTAGCTGTACTGAATTCATTTACAGGAATGAAAATATGGATCAATATGGGACTGTCAGGAATTTATGTTGTGTATAATACTCTACTTTTTGTCGACATTGTTCAGTGTACTAATTTATAGTTGATGACCTATAGCTGAATCAACAAGTACAAGCTAGTCATATATCTCTGAGGGGGTTATTTGACTAGCAAGTTATAAAGGCTGGGGAGACCCAGAGCTGATCGTTTCACTGTGCTAATGTGGACTGCACCCATTTAAGCTTATTTCTTCTGGCTGTGGTGTGTGCGTATGTGTGTGTGTGCGTATGTGTGTGTGTGTGTTTGTGTGTGTGTCTAGAAGTATTGGTAGCTTTGCCTGGGAATTGTGAGACCTCTGGCATGCTGCTCCTGTATTGTACCTTTTTTAAACCTAAAAAACTACCTTTCCTCTAAACTCGGTGCTAGGTCAAGACTAAGACTATGAAATTATCCTGTTTCATCCTTATGTTGACCAAGAGCCAATATAAGACTTCTAGACATCTTTGGAGATAGGCATAAATGTGCCCAAGTTTGGCTGCAAGCGAGGTCTAGTTTATTCAGTGCCTCCAAGTATCAGGTATTTATATTTATGTTTTTGGAGGTTGTATTTTGGGGGTCATATTTCAATTCTTAATGTATCTTCAGCACCTTGGTTATCAGATTAACTGGTGCAATGTGATTCTAGAAAATAGCAATATTCATATTTTAAATATCTCCCCAATTTAATATTTCTACAAATTAAACCATCTTATAAGTCTAAATTTCATATTTTAATTTTCTCTTTAAGGAAATATATCTGAAAAATTATGAGAAAGACAATCATTGGTATGACACAATTCTGCAATTCTATGTATTGCATAGAATGTATATATGCAATTCTGCATATATAAAAAATCAAATTGAAAATTTAGTAATTTCTCTGTAATTTATCCAAGCAGCCTCCAAGAATGAGTTGTAACAAAGGTCACACACAAACCAGAAATTGCAGAGGCATAAACAATATTCTCAAGTTTGTGCTTTATCCAATAGATAAGTAATAATGCACCTTGAGATTAATAGGTATTTTTCCACAAGAGTTTTATATGTTCTAAACAGTCTTGAGAAAAGAAGAGAGAAGCACAGAAAGGCACACTGTAATTGTTAAATGAAGAAGCAAACATTCATCCTGAGCTCAAAATAATATTTTAAAAATTATTTATTTATGAAAAACAATATTACTTCCATTAACAACTTTAAATATTAAAATTTTGCAGCTCTTCAGATAGTAATTTCATAAAATATTTAGTAGCTAGTATAATTTAATAGTGGCAAAATTTTGAAAATAAATAAAGCCTTGCAACTTCACATAATCTAAAAATAAGCAAATTACATCTTTATGACTAAGCCAGAAAATTATGAAGTTGGTTCAAGGGGGAGCAGGTTATGCAGCAGGTATTCTGCATAAAAAGCAATACCTAAACAATTTGGAGATGTAATCCATCAGAAAGAAATACTCATGATATTGAAAAGTGGCACCTCTACTGCTGATATGGACATATATTCGTGTCACAGGATCCTTGGAGTGTAGCTTCACCAGCTGGAAACTTTTGTGGCTGGTGGCGCCTTCTGCCTGAGTGTTGCTCATACCTGCTGGGCTTGTTCCTCCCACACAGACAAGCAGGCTGCGCTCAGCTTGAACTACTGACCCAGATTCCACACCTGCCAAGGTGGAGCTAGGCACAGTGTGGCAAGGGGTGTGTGGCCAAGCAAGTGCAGGGTCTGGCCACTGCACACAGCCAGGCATGCCGCTGCTGGAGCAGGGCAGGCCAGCTCCAGGTGCCAGCACAGGTGCGAGGTTGTGGCTTGCACACTGTGCAAGGTTGTGGCTGGACAAGATGTACTGCATGAGGCTTCTGAAGGTTCTGGACAAGATGTACTGCATGAGGCTTCTGCTGCAGGCATCTGCATCTGTGTCTGGACCAGGGGAATGTGATGGTTCCTAAAAGCTTGGAGACACCAGAAACCACAGAGCCCTGAAGAGGGCATCACAACCTTGGCTCTAGGATCCTCTAGGTCTGGGCTCTCCAAAAGGTCTTCTCTCCTTCTTATCGCCTGCAAGATGAAGAGCAGTTGGGGGTGGGAGGGCGTGTTTCAGCCCTGTTTGTGTTACAGCTTTTTCAGTCCTGCCATTCAGTGGAACCCGAATTCTTACCTGGTGTCCAGGAAGATTGAGGTATGCAAACAACTGGAGGGTGAACAAAGTAGAGAGGAACATCATTGAGTGATGAAACAGCTTTCAGGAGACCTGTAGTGGATAGCTCCTTTCCGCAGGCAGGTCATGCCAGTAAGTGTCCAGCTCTCAGCAGAGAGGAAACTCAGAGTGGGTAGCTCTTTTCCACAGGCCGGTCGTTCTGATGAGCGTCCAGCTTTCAGTGGAAAGCATACCCATAGTGGGTAGCTTCTTTCCACAGGCAAATCATCCCAGTGAGTGTCCAGCTCTCAGCAGAGAGGAGACCCTCAGTGGGTAGCTCCTTTCTGCAAGCAGGGTATCCCAATGTCTGTCCTAGTCTGGCTGAGTCTGGGGTTTTTATGGGCTCAGAAGGGAGGAAGTGCATGTGGATTGATACATGGGTGATCATGGGTGGGCCTGGAAAAAGTGACATAAGTTCTCATTCTGGGCCATGGACTCCACCTGGAACTGGCAGCTTGGACCCAAGGCTTCAGGCTGTCTCTGGTTTGAAGGTGCAGTTTTACCGGGAACCCACCCCTTTCGACCCAGAACCCTGTCTGCCTCCTGCCACCATAAACATGCCATCCACGGTGCCCATGCGTTTGTGTCAAGAAGCGCCTGAAGGCCCATGCCAAACCACTGTCAGCCCCACCTGGGGCTCCCTCCCATGCTTGTCAATGCCCAAAGTCCAGAGAGGGCCAATAAGGCAGGGGGCTGGCATGTCAGCACCAGCCTGAGCATGCACACACCCTGCCAGGTTGCAACAGCACTCAGGCTGAGCCACAACTTCACTGTGCCCCTAGAGCAAGCACTGAGTGTGGGGAGATGCCAGTGAGCAGGAGCAGGTACTTCCGAGTGCACAAGAGCAGGGGGCTTCCAGGGTCTCTAAGAGGGCAGTTATGCCCTGGTCCAGAGCCACAGCTGGGCAGCTGCAGCTACGCCCAGGAGTGCAGGGCTTCTGCTCCACCAACTCAGGAGAGGGCAGGGCTCCTGACTTTTCTTGGTTCCCGCTGGCTCTGAGTAGCACCTAACCCCCACTGCAGCTGGCATTTTCACAGTGGCTGCACCAGACGGGCCACTCTTGTGATTAGTAGTTTATTGAGAGAATGCTAATTTTGGATAATACCAAGGCTCCCCATAGCAATTTATAAAAGTTATAAAGTATCAGCAGACATCCTGAGGCATAGCTGGAAAAGGGAATATGTTTTGGAGAGACTTTAAATGGTACATTATTTTTCATACAGTTGTGAAATACAGACTCACTAAACATTTTAACATTTATGTGAATGTCCCAGGATTAGGAGCTTTGTACATGATAAATGCTGAATAAATAAATGCTTAATAAATTAATATATCAATTAATGATAATTAGTTCTTAAAATAATGAGCGTAAAAAGTTCAGAGAGACTTATAATCAAGGATAAAGGCAAAGTATTGGTATATTATGTAATTTATATTCAAGGTATTCTTCAATACTGCCTTTTTAAGAAACACTATTCTCTTATAATTAAATAAAAATAATTATTTGGGTAAGGTTGCTAATCTCTGTTTCATTCAGTTAGTCCGTAATTAGGTATAGTTGAATATTTTGACAAGGTCATTTGCAAAACATCTCCATTTAACTCTTGGCAAATTGATTAACTTACAACATAAATACAAAATAAATTCTAAAGTGCTGCATAATGCAAAATAAGATAAACAGGTAAACTTAAAATGCTGTCTTTAAGATAAAATATTTCCTTTGATTATTTAACTAATATGTATTAATAAAGAAAACATTACACTATATGATCACCTTGATCATATTAACATGTTTGCTTTCTGTGCTTTGTAGGTTATTATCGTATTAAGCCAAGGATAATGTATTTTATTGTCATCCTTTTTCATGCTTCTTACACAGAAATGTTGTGCTTCAATTAATGTATCAAAACAGATTATTTATTTTTAAAAATAAACATTTTTGTCTTTTTCTTTTTTATATCTACTTGATAAAATACCAATTTAAGAGATATATTCTGGAGAGTGGATATAATTTTTTCCCAGGCCAAGAAAGCAATTGATCAAGTTAAGTTTTAATGAAATCAAGCAGCAGATACTAACAACTTTGTACAAAATTCTTGGTTACAAAAAGGATGTGAAGCCTATATTTCCACTAGAAAATTACAGATCTAGTTGTAGCTTTATGTTTTGAGATATCTTTTTTCACTCTTAAAATACATAACCAAATAATCACTGACTTCACGGAGGGAAAATTATCTTGAAAGACACAACCCATTAAGTTAAAACACTACAGAAATTTAAGACAGAAAAAAGACTACTTATTATTCTGTCATCTGCTTAGTAGAGTATCTTCTGAAATGTGCAAACTCTTCTCCACGGATACTTGAAAAGGACACCAAAGTGATTATTTTAATCCATGCATAGGAAAACATTGCATTTGTTTACTAAATGAATAACAAAGATTTTTAAACCAGGGAGATCTAACATAAGCTTTTATTCTGCGTGTTTTTTATAAGCAGTATGTCTCACACATGCAGTCAGAAAAGGCAAATTTTTGGATCAGGAGATCTTAACCTTACTATAGTTTCTTGTATTCAGCAGCATCATGCTATTTCTGACGGAATACCTCCAGGACTGGTGCTGAAGAGTAAAACTCTAGGCTTCGTTGTTAAAAGTATGTTAGTGTGGTTGAAAGAACTCTGCCTTCACTGTGACAAAGACTTCCTCTTTGACCAAAATTTAGTCAGGTAACTCTGAGCCCTCTGCTTCACTAGGTCTCAACCTTTGGCTTCTGTCTTCATCTTTGTCAAATTCATTGATAGCAAGAATCCTAAGCCAGTTTAACAAGAAATCTTCACTGTTGATATCTGATCATCCTGGCCTGCTTTAAGCAAAGATTCTAAGTGGGTTTATCAAAAATCCTATCTCCTCGATGTCTCCTTTTAGTAATTTCCATCCATTGATTCCCTTATCCTGCTTGTCAGTTACGCTGTTGTTTTTTTTTGTTTGTTTGTTTGTTTTTTGCCGTATTCAAAGCTGAGCCTCACCTTTATTTCCTATTGCAATATCCCTATCGCAATATTCTTGACCAAAGTTTTCCCTACTGTTTTAGCAAGTGCCAGAGTATTTTTTTTTAGCAAGGAAATTTTCCCCCATTGACATATGGAAACAAAGAAGAAAGTCTATAAATAAGCTTTAAAAATGCATTATACCATAATATAAAATGTAAGAAAAGATACTGTCATATATGATATTTGTAACACATTTTAAAAGAAAACAATAAGACAAAGTAATATGGAATATTAAGACATAGAGTTGGCCATAGATATAGGAAAATATCATGTGCTTGTGTAGAGCAGAGTGAATTTACCATAAATAAGCATAGAATCTCATGATTATTAACTGTATTTTGATTATACAATATTAAAGCATTATCACAAACATTCTCTCATTTTTTAAGAAAATGTTTGTCTAATAATACAGAATGTGTTTGGCTTGCCTCCTCCAAAGAAAATATTTATTTATAAATTCATTTCTAAACTAATTAGTTTATAACTAATTAACAGGACTTTGACTTGTTGGTTAATATCCTTGCTCCTATATTTAATATACATTATTATTTATATCACCTACTGAAGGGAGTAGTTTCTCAGATGAAATCCAAGAACTATTGCAAACACGTCAATGATCATTCATCTCAATATACCGTTCATCCTACTATATTTATAAAATAGTATTAATACACTAGAATATTCATTTAATTTTACATGCACTTTGTCAGAGCATAATTTTAGATCTCTGATTTAAATGAAGAATAAAATGAGTGTCAGAAAAGATTAAAATTTTTCTGCCAAAATTTATTGCCAGTTTTAAAAAAATATTTCCAGTAAAATCATCTGGAAATAGTTTGAGAAAACAGTTATGGAACAAATAACAACAAAAATCCCCATGACTATGATAATACAGTATAGGAGTTGGCAAGTCTCCAAAAAACAACATGGGGCCTACACATTTTTACTTAAGAGTGTGGCGCATGACATTATTATATTATATATTAAAAAAATTAACCAGAAATAAGAAGACTTTGTCTTCTGGCAACCCAGGCATGAGCTCCTAGTTTTAGGAGACAAATTCAAACCTATTTCATAATCATGGAAATTTCCATAGCAATACGCTAGAAAACATTTGATATATGCTCAGTTTGGTGCTATGTAGAAGCTTAAAATGTATTTTTGGTTAGAAAACTGTTATATGACTTAACTCTGCTGTTAATCATGGATTATAGAAAGAAGGTAAGGTACTAGAGAATGACAAAAGAAGCAGCCCATCCCTGCAGAGATACACAGAGATACACGAAATGACGTTGTGATTAATATGTAGGAATAAGTTATTGTGGTTTAGTTGGCAATTTTTCAATAACTAATGAATCTGAACATGTTCTCATAATATCACTGGTTTTTAAAACATTGTTTAAAATATCTGAATGGGTCTTTTGTGTGTTTATAAAGTATCTATTTAGTTGGCTGTTAATTTTTATAATTGATTTGTGTGATACGGATATAAAATTTCTTTTACAACTTTTCTCATTTTGGCTTGCTTTTCAATCCATTAAAGGTGTTTACTGATACATAGAGGTTCTTAGTTTTATCACTTTTATCCTTCACACCTTGGTTAAGAAACCTTTGCCTAACTTCCATGGTCATGAAAATATTATCGTCTGTTTTTTTTTTTCAAAGCACTTTATCATTTGGCTTTCACATTTCGATTTAAAATTTATGTAGACTTAGTGTGCTATGAGGTAAATTTCTAAGTAATTTTTTTCCAGTAGGTAACCAGTGATCCAGCACAATTTAATGAAAAGATGATTCCATTGCCACTGCAACTTTGTTTTTCATAATTCAGATAAACATACATTCATGTACCCCTTTAGGTTATCTATTCAGTTCCGTTGTTTTTATTTATCTATTTTTATACCAATATCATACTATCTAAATTATTAAGGCTTCACAATGAATTTTAGTCTCCTTTTGCTATTTCTGGCCTTTGACATTAGTGTTTAAATTTGCATATCACACACTTAATAAGCCAGCAATATACTAGCTATAATAAATTCAACATGAATTTCAGAACACAGTCACTAGGATAACCATAGTAAAATGTCTACAGAACCATTTAGCAGAAAGAAAAGAAAAAGAAAAGCAATGAAAGTAATCATAGATTTAAGAATGGATCAATAAATCGTGTAATAGTCACAAAATGAAATACTATGTCATGATAAGGAATGAATCTCAGCTATAAGCTATGACAAGAATAAAATTTTAATATCATATCATGAAGTCAAAAAAGCAAGCCCCAGAAATAAAAATATAATACGAGAGTGTTTCATAAAATTCAGCAAGTAATACAAATTGATAATTATATAGACAGAAATAGATAATGGGGTTGGGGGTATGGTGGCCTACATGAGGCCTAGGCAGGAGAATCACTTGAGGCCAGGAGTCTGATATCAGCCAGAGCAAGTAAGATTCCCTTCTCTATAAAAGATTTAAAAATTAGCCGAATGTAGTGGCGTGTACCTGTAGTCCTAGGTACTTGGGAGGCTGGGGCAGGATGATTGCTTGAGCTCAGGAAGTTTTGGTTACAGTGAGCTATGATTGTGCCACTGTGCACCAACCTTGGCAACAGAGTAAAACTCAGTCACTAAGGGAAAAAAAAAGATATGATAAAACTTTATAAATGTATGCGAGTGTATGATACATATTTTTTAAAGAATGAGAATATTAAAACTCAAAAATAAAAACAAAATAAAAAAATTGATGGAAGGAAAGAGAACAAGCAAATAAATAACTAAGATGTTATTACCTATGTAATACCTTTTTGGATATATTCTACTTTTGTTTGACAGTGTTTTTACATATCTGCATAAGTAAATGTCCAGGCATTAAAAATATTGGAATTGTTCTCATAAAACAAAAACTATGCATAATTCAACCTTATACCTGAGATCTAAAATAATTAGCCAATTAAATAATTACATATGTTATGTAGATATTTAATTCACATCATACCAAATCCATGTTTTCCACAGAATTTTTTTTCATGCTCGATGTTACAAATATATATTTTTAACCACATTTCTTTCTTTTAAGAAATTCTTCAAGCTTTCTTAATCATTGAGTTATATAATGACAAAAAGTTAGGGGTTATAAAATGTAATTCACTTGTAAAACTGATAATTTTATAAGAAAATTTGAATAGGATAAAAATAATTTTTAAAGTTCTAATATCTTGCTCTTTCCAAGAGGAACTTTGTGTTTAACAAGACTGAAAGTTGCAGATCTCCTCATATAAATGCAAACTATATGTGGCATACAGAAAATGCCATTTCCTCAAATCTAAATCTCTTTAAACATCTGAGCTAATATTGAAAAAAATTCCATCAGAAAAGTAACAACAAACTTTCCTATAAAGGCCAAAGAGTATCCAAAGAAAATTGAAAAAAACTACACATAATTACAAACATAACAAACATTAGTTACTTTTACCAATACATTGTTCTGCACACAATGTTAATTTTTCTCCCCCTGCCCTACCAACACTTTCCCTATAAAGTGTTGATTTAAACACTTGATTCTGATAGAAAACCTGAAAGTATTGCTATTTTAAACAGGTGTGTACATAATAGCATAAAGACTAAGTTTCAGCACTCTCAAGTATAAAAAAGAGCCTTTGAAAAGCAGTATAATTTTTGACAAGAATTGTTCCATAATGTTTTGAGATACCCAAAAGATGTGTTATATTTGTATTTTTTAAGCTTGCAGTGATCCACACTAAGTATGTTATTTTCTAACAACTCTAAATCTATACACAACAACCTGTCAACCAGAGTCACTTAATAGTTGTAAGAAGTAGGAAAACAAGATTATCGATAAGATAGTATGAACCTTCATTGTTATTATTTTTATAGTGCCTACGAATGATTCTAACTCTGAACTCTAAATGGGTCTCTATCTCTCTCTCTGATTGGTGATCTCATCAGATTCAATGCCATCTACACAATGAAAACTCCTAGATGTACATCCTTAGTCAAGGCTCCTCTCCTAAACTCCATACAGGTAAACCTAATGATTTAATATAGATCTCCACTTAGATGCTCTGCACATTCCCCCAAAACCTGTCATAGATTTCCTCATTTTTACTAAATAGTTATGGTTATTTAATTATTTTGGTTGCACAAATGGAACCCAAATGCTATATTTGACCCATTCTTTCCACTTCATACAATCTCTCAATATATTTTGTGGACTCTACTTGAATATGTTCAATCTCTCCATATATTCTGTGGACTCTACTTGAAATATGTTTGTAGAATTTGATCACTTCCCACAGTCTTCATTACTTTTGCTCAAGCACCATAATTTCTCAGAATTTTTACAATAGCCTAACTGGTCTCCTTTTGACCTTGTCATATTACTTTATCCTATCCAAAGGCAGACAAAGTGATCTTTTAGAAAGGTAAGTCTTATAATGTCATACCATTGTTCCAACCTCCTTAAAGGCTTCACACTTAAAGTAAAAGCAAAAGTTCTTGCAAGACATCTATTCTCTCATTATCTTTGTGGTCTTGTCACCTATTGCTGTACTCTTTATCCAAAAACTTCAGTTTTTCACTATTCTGAACACACATCAAGCATTCTCCTAGTTTGACCAAGCATTCTCCTATTTTGGCTACCACACCATCCTTGAGTACTTCTTCAAGTACTAACTGATATGATATGTCTATCATTTAACTTTGGAAAAGCATCCTTTATACACACACACGCACATATGTATATTATATATTTTATATATCTAGATTGATATCTATCTATCTATCTATCTATCTATCTATCTATCTATCTATCTACCTATCATCTGTCTATATCTACATGCCCATCTATGTCTTCATCTGTATGTCTTACATTTGGTATAAGTATATATATAGTAATTCTTTAAACTTAGATTAAATTATTTTGAAGTGAAAATTCTTTATGTAATTTGCCCTTTAAGGCCTATTAAGAAACCACTTTCTTATAAATTTTCTTATGCTATACATATGAGCAAAATGTAATGAAAATGGTATGTCAGCCAGTTGTGGTGGCTTACACATGTAATACCACCCCTTTGGGAGGCTGAAGTGGGTGGATCACTTGAGGTCAGGAGCTTGAGACCAGCCTGGTCAACATGGCGAAACCTTGTCTAAAAATACAAAAATTAGCCAGGTGTGGTAGTGTGTGCCTGTAATGCCAGCTACTTGGGCAGCTGAGGCAGGAGAATTGCTTGAACCCGGGAGGTGGAGGTTGCAGTGAGCTGAGATTGAGCCACTGCACTTCTGCCTGGGAAAAAAGAGTGAGGCTCTGTCAAAAAAAAAAAAAAGAAAGAAAAGAAAAGAAAACAATATGTCAAGCAAATACATGTGCCTACTGAAAGAGCTCCAAGTGGCCAAGGCTGGAACAAATGGAGCAAAACAAAAGGAAACTGTCAAATTATTTTCTAGAATGTCTGCATTATTTTACATCTCTATTGGTGATGAATGAGATATCCACTGATCCTGGTAAGGTTGTGCTCCATGATCCCTAGATTGTACTTATTGTACTTTTTCTAAAAACAATGTCTTTACTCTTTCTTGTTCTTGTTTGCTTTTTTTTTTTTTTTTTTTTGGAGATGGAGTCTCACTCTGTCTCCCAGGCTGGAGTGCAATGGCACGAGGCACTGCAACCTCCACCTCCTGGGTTCAAGCAATTCTCTTGCCTCAGCCTTCCAAGTAGCTGGGATTACAAGCATGCCCCACCGTGCCCGGCTAATTTTGTAATTCACTTAGGAGAGACAGGGTTTCTCCATGTTGGTCAGGCTTGTCTTGAACTCCGGACCTCAGTTGATCCACCTGCCTCAGCATCCCAAAGTGCTGGGATTACAGGCACGAGTCACCGTGCCTGTCCTGCTTTGGTTTTTAAATTTATATCACATACAGATATTTGTATTTTATTGTATGAGCTATAGAGCTACATTTATTGCCTTACATATGGATAAATGCCAGTACTATCAATCAATTTATTTTATTTTATTCTTCAGCAGTTAAGTCATATTACTATTGAAGTGAGCATCGATACATTTGATTAATATCAATCACATTTATAACTGTTTTCCATTCATTTCACTTATTCTTTTTTTTTCCTTCTTTTTCTGCCTTCCCTGGTTTTAATTGGGTATATTATATAGTTTCATTTTAACCCCTGTTCAGTTATATCAATAATATACTTTGTAATATTTTTAGTTTTTTTCTAGAGTTTTCAAAAGCATCTTAAACTAATCTAAACCTTTCTTAAAATAACACTATTCCACTTCACATATACTGCAGTTGTCTTAACACAGATCATTCTCAATACTTCCCTCCCATACATTACAACACTGTTGTCATTCATTTCACTTATTCTTATGTTATAATCACACAAAGCTGTGTGAATAACTGTTTTAGTATTACTTTAAAAACAATTATCATGTAGATCAATTAAAAACAGAATAAGTAAATTATTTTATTCAGCCTTTATTTATCCCTTCTCAACAGTCTTTCTTTATGTCAATCTGAGTTTCTGACTTTGATTGTTGCTGCCTGAAGAACTTCTTTTAACATTTCTGATCTTTGACAAACCTGAGAAAAACAAGCAATGGGGAAAGGATTCCCTATTTAATAAATGGTGCTGGGAAAACTGGTTAGCCATATGTAGAAAGCTGAAACTGGATCCCTTCCTTACACCTTATACAAAAATTAATTCAAGATGGATTAAAGACTTAAATGTTAGACCTAAAACCATAAAAACCCTAGAAGAAAACCTAGGCATTACCATTCAGGACATAGGCATGGGCAAGGACTTCATGTCTAAAACACCAAAAGCAATGGCAACAAAAGCCAAAATTGACAAATGGGATCTAATTAAACTAAAAAGCTTCTGCACAGCAAAAGAAACTACCGTCAGAGTGAACAGGCAACCTACAAAATGGGAGAAAATTTTCGCAACCTACTCATCTGACAAAGGGCTAATATCCAGAATCTACAATGAATTCAAACAAATTTACAAGAAAAAAACAACCCCATCAAAAAGTGGGCAAAGGATATGAACAGACACTTCTTAAAAGAAGACATTTATGCAGCCAAAAGACACATGAAAAAATGCTTATCATCACTGGCCATCACAGAAATGCAAATCAAAACCACAATGAGATACCATCTCACACCAGTTAGAATGGCAATCATTAAAAAGTCAGGAAACAACAGGTGCTGGAGAGGATGTGGAGAAGTAGGAACACTTTTACACTGTTGGTGGGACTGTAAACTAGTTCAACCCTTGTGGAAGTCAGTGTGGTGATTCCTCAGGGATCTAGAACTAGAAATTCCATTTGACCCAGCCATCCCATTACTGGGTATATACCCAAAGGACTATAAATCATGCTGCTATGAAGACACATGCACACGTATGTTTATTGCGGCACTATTCACAATAGCAAAGACTTGGAACCAACCCAAATGTCCAACAATGATAGACTGGATTAAGAAAATGTGGCACATATACACCATGGAATACTATGCAGCCATCAAAAATGATGAGTTCATGTCCTTTGTAGGGACATGGATAAAACTGGAAATCATCATTCTCAGTAAACTATCGCAAGGACAAAAAACCAAACACCACACGTTCTCACTCATAGATGGGAATTGAACAATGAGAACACATGGACACAGGAAGGGGAACATCACACTCTGGGGACTGTTGTGGGGTGGGGGGAGGGGGGAGGGATAGCATTGGGAGATATACTTAATGCTAAATGACGAGTTAATGGGTGCAGCACACCAGCATGGCACATGTATACATATGTAACTAACCTGCACATTGTGCACATGTACCCTAAAACTTAAAGTATAATAATAAAAAAAAAATTCTTTCTGGGCCTGCCTGCTGACAATAGATTTTCCTGATTTTTGTTTGTTTAAGAAAGGCTTTTCCATTCACATCTGCAGGATAATTTTGCCTGATATAGAATTCTAGGCTCATAGTTTTTTTTTCTTTCCACATAAATATTTTACTATATTCTCTCCTTGTGTGCATGGTTCTAAAAAAAAAAGTACAATGTAATTCTTTACTTGTTTCTTTACATGTAAGATGTGTCCTCTGCCCCTGCTCCATCTAGTTTTTTTTTTGAGATTTTCCTCCTTGTCTTTGATTTTCTACAATTTTTATATGCTATACCTAGGTATAGATGCTTGAGTATTTATCCTGTGTTGTGTTCTCTGAGCTTTCTGGATCTGGGTTTTTTTGTTTGTTTTTTTTTTTTTTTTTTTTTTATCTGTAATTGATTTTTTTTTAAGTGTAATTGATTTTTTCAATTTTTTGACCACTATTATCTCAAGCTATTCTACTCTTTTCTCTCTTCTGGTTTTCTATTTTTGCATACGTTATGCCCTTTGAAATTGTCTCACATTCAGCTTTTCTTCATTCCTTTTTCTCTGTGCAGTTCAGGTCGGGAGATTTCTATGATTCTTGCTAATATTTTTCTCTGGTCTGTCAGTTTACTGATGAGCCCATCAAAAGCATAATTTGTTTCCATTTCAGTGTTTTTGATTTCTAGCATTTCCTTTTGATTCTGTCTTATCATTTCCATCCCTTTGCTTACATTGTCTATCTATTCTTGCATTCTATCTACTTTTTCCATTAAAGCCTTCAACATGTTAATCATAGGTATTTTATATTACTGTGAGATAATTCTATAATCTGTTTCATGTTTGAGTTTGGTTGGAATTCTTGCTTTGCCTATTCAGACAGTATTTTTGTCTTGCTTTTAGAGTTTTTTGTTTAAAGATAAGCATGATGCATTGAGTAATAGGAACTGAGAAAAAATAGATCTTTACTGTAATTTTATGCTAATATGGCTAGAAGTTGTGTTCTATTTCATATTTTCTGTAGCTGTAGGTGCTTAAAATTATTCTTATGTCTAGTATTTTTGTCTCCCTTGTGTATGGGTTTTCCTAAGAACTTCTGTCAATATTGTTCTTGCTATTTTGCATCTTTCAAAACTATAATCCACTATAGTGGAGCCGTGTTTGTATGATGGTAAAGTGTGGGGAAGGGGAAATTTTCAATAATTTTATAAGAGAATTTTATGTGTTTATCTCAGTGTTTTAGTGGGTAAGTGTCCCTAGACTGTGATATTCCCAAGCGTTTCTTATCTCCAATTTCTCTCCTTAGGTTAGACAGGAGAGCAAGAAGATCTGGGTTTTGGTAATGTTTCTTCTCCCAATAAAGTTTTTCCCCCTGTTGTCTTATGGCTAACTCTCTGGATGCGTTTCCTCATGGTCATTTTCTTCTTTTCTATGCCAGAGGTAACAGGGACTCTTTCTTGGCTTTTTATGATGAGAATCTGGTAATGTTACTGGAGATATCATTCATTCACTGTATTAATTTTGGTGTGGGGAAAATAAATAAGGCACCCACCCTGAAGTTATTTTACACTCAGCCTCCAGCAATTCGTTGAAATTACTATTAAAGTGTTACCAGTTTATTGTTCCAGCAGCTCTAAAACTCAGAAGCTGCTGGAGCAGATCTACTTCCAGGTAAGAAGGTAAGTGGATGTTGGCTGTGTTTTTACTTTTTTCCTTTGGCTATCTCTCCAAGTTTGGGTGTGGTGGTTTGCTTTGCAAACTCCCATCTCTGATGAGTCCAAGAAGTAATTTACTTTGGTTGGTTCAGCTTAGTCTTTTTTGTAAGGATAGGATGACAACTTCCAAATGTGTCAGGGCTGCTACTTATTTATTGAGATTAATGTTCTATTCTAAAGTGTTCACTCTACTAGTAGAGTTCCTGGGGACTGAGTAAAATTCAGATTCATGAGCTTCACCCAGCACAATTTTATTTAGGTTTAAAAAGGTGTGCAGGGACAAGGCATGGTGGCTCATGACTGTAATTTCAACACTTTAGGTGGCTAAGGCAGGTGATTCATTTGAGCACAAGATTTCGAGACCAACCTGAGCAACATAGCAAGATCCTGACTTTTATAAAGTAAAAATATAAATATAAACAAATAAATTAAAAAGCATGCAGGTTAAGAAATAACACAGAATTCATGGTATAATTCATATGTCATGTCTTTAAGGTACAACTTTCCTTGATCATAAAACGATGTGAATGTGCATGGTGTATTAGGCCATTCTTGTGTTGCTATAAATACCTGAGACTGGGTAATTTATAAAGAAAAGAGGTTTAATTGGCTCAGATTTCTGCAGACGGTAGAAGAAACACTGTGCTGGCTGGCATTTGTTTCTGGTGAGGGTCTCAGATAGCTTACAGTCATGGTGGAACATTAAAGGGAAGCAGGTGTCTCACATGGTGAGAGTGTGAGCAAGAAAGAGAGGGAAGAGGTGCCAAACACTTTAAACAACCAGATCTCATGTGAACTGACTTATCACCAAGGAAATGGTGCTAAGCCATTTATGAGGTATCCATCTCATGATCCAAAAATCTCCCACCAGGCCCCACCTCCAACAATGGGGATTATATTTCAAAATGAGATTTGGAGGAGACAAATATTCAAATCACATCATATAGGTACTTCAATTCAGGGAAATAATTAGCATTGGGGCTGTAACTGTCCAGTGGGTTCACCTTGCCTGCTGCCTAGACAGAGCTGATTTATCAAGACAGGGGAGTTGCAATACAGAAAGAATAATTCGTGCAGAGCTGGCTGTGTGGGAGACTAGAGTTTTATTTTTACTTAAATCAGTCTCCCTGAGCATTTGGGAGTCAGAGTTTTTAAGGACAACTTGGTGGGTGGAGAGATGCCAGTGAGCCGGGAGCGCGGATTGGTCTGGTTACAGATGAAATCACAGGGAGATGAACCTGTCCTCCTGTGCTGAGTCAGTTCCTGGGGTGGGGTGGTGCGGAGGTGCACAAGATCAAATGAGCCAGTTTATCAATCTAGGTGATGCCAGTTGATCCATCAAGTGCGGGGTCTGCAAAATATCTCAAGAACTGGTCTTAAGTTTTACAATACTGATTTTATTGCCAGAAGCAATTTGGGGAGGTTAAGAATCTTACAGCCTCCCTTGGTAGCTGCATGATTCCTAAAACATAATTTGTAATCTTGTGGCTAATTTGTTAGTCCTACAAAGGCAATCTAGTCCCCAGGCAAGAAGGAGGTTTGTCTTGGGAAAAAGCTGTTATCATCTTTGTTTTACACTATAAACTAAGTTCCTCCCAAAGTTAGTTTGTCCTATGCCCAGGAATGAAAAAGGACAGCTTGGAGTTTAGAAACAAGATGGAGTTGGTTAGGTAATATCTCTTTCACTGTCCCAATTATAATTTTGCAATGGTGGTTTCAGGGCTATAAGCATTGATACCTAGTTAGCCACACAATTCGCACAGTGCATGTAACTAAATGTCACCTGCAATTCACTCAGCTCCCTCAGAAATGTTATTACCCCCATTATCTGGAATGCCTTCATTGCATCAGTGAAAGTTATCCTTTGCTGAATCTCAGGAATTAGTCTGATACATAGTTTTACATGCATTTTCATATATCACATGTCTGGTATAGGCTGACTCTGAAAATATCCTAGATTTATAACATAAAAGTAAAATTCTTATCCCTCTGACTGACTGAACAGACCCCTCTTGGCTAAGGAGACCCAAGAATAACAAGAATAACTTTCAAACGTTTCCCATCCGTGACAAGACAAGAGGTCGGTCGCACCTCAGGATACCCTCTTCCTCACTAACCATTAACAGAATATTTTTCCTAATAGTTAAACAGAATCCAGCCCTGGAAAACAAAGAATGGGGGACTCCTACAGTGACTTCAGCTTCACCACTCTCATGACAACACTACCAGGCTCCCCCCCCTTTTCAGGATTTCCACATGACAGCTGACCAGCTTACAAAACATTGCTTCCCGATAAAGGACTACTGACCAAGGACTTCTAGCTGGCTTATAAAGCCTGCATGAAAAGTGTCTTTTGACTTTTTAATAATAGCCATTCTGACTGGTGTGAGATGGTATCTCATTGTGGTTTTGATTTGCATGTTTCTAATGGTCAGTGATGTTGATATTTTCATATGTCTTTTTTTTTTTGAGAAGTGCCTGTTCATGTCCTTATTGCACTTTTTAGTAGGATTGTTTGTTTTGTTCTTGTAAATTTGTTCTAGTTCCTTATAGATCCTGAATATGTCAAATGAATAGTTTGCAAAAATTTTCCCCCATTGTGCAGGTTGTCTGTTTACTCTGTTGATAGCTTATTTTGCTATGCAGAAGCTCCTAATTAGATTCCATTTGTCAATTTTTGCTTTTGATGCAATTGCTTTTGGCATCTTCATCATAAAATATTTGCCCATGCCTATGTCCTGAATGGTATTGCCTAGGATTTTTTCCAGGGTTTTTATAGTTCGAGGTTTTACATTTCAGTCTAACCCATGTTGAGTTGATTTTTGTATATGACATAAGGAAGGGGCCCAGTTTCAGTTTTCTGCATATGGCTAACTAATTTTCCCAGAACCATTTATTATATAGGGAGTTCTTTCCCTGTTGCTTGTTTTTGTCAGGTTTGTCAAAGATAAGATGATTGTAGGTGTGTGGTCTTATTCCTGGATTTTCTATTCAGTTCCATTGGTCTATGTGTCTGCTCTTGTACCAGTATCAAGGTGTTTTGGTTACTGTAGCCTTATAGTAGAGTTTGAAGTTGGGTAGCATGATGCTTCCAGCTTTGTTCTTTTTGTTAGGATTTCCTTGGCTATTGAGCCTCTTTTTGGGTTCCATATGAATTTTAAAATAGTTTTTTTTTTCTAGTTCTGCAAAGACTGTCAATGGTAGTTTAATGGGAATAGAATTGAATCTATAAATTCCTTTGGATAGTATGGGTATTTTCACGATATTAATTCTTCCTATTCATGAGCATGGAATATTTTTCCATTTGTTTGTGTCATCTCTAATTCTTTGAGCAGTGGTTTGTAGTTTCTCTTGTAGAGGTCCCTCACTTTCCTTGTTAGCTGTATTTCTAGGAATTTTATTCTTTTTTGTGGTAATTGTGAATGTTTATGAATGAGGTACTAATAAGTTGTTTGTAAGCTCTCTGAGCATTGGTCATTCTTACCATAGAGACTAATAAGTCAGAAAACTGGGTCTTTTTGTGGAGGATTTACTAAAATTCATATATATATATACACACACACACTTATATATACACATACTTATGATATATGAAAATATGATATATAAAATGCATGTAAGACATGTGATATGTGAAAATGTATATACACATATGTATGTGTGTATATACATTTTTATATATACACATATATACACACACACACACATACATACATATATATATATATACACACACACACACATACATTTTTTTTTCTCCTGGTCAAATTAGTTTCTCCCGAAGGCA
The DNA here is from genome assembly GCF_028885625.2 of Pongo pygmaeus. Taxonomy (NCBI): domain Eukaryota; kingdom Metazoa; phylum Chordata; class Mammalia; order Primates; family Hominidae; genus Pongo; species Pongo pygmaeus. The sequence goes on along the minus strand of NC_072373.2, from coordinate 124,766,197 downwards.
ATTTTCAGTATCCTTTCTGGGGGACTATAAACTTAGATTCTAGTATTCTGATAGCAATCTAATAGAAACAAAGAAACAAACTCAGGTTGTTCAAATTCACCCTGCCAATTTTCATATAATCTACCTGTTTTCAGTGTGGGCACCTCACTTTCATTCTCAGTTGTGTCTGGTATTTATGTTATAGCACTTGTCTCTTTTAGTATCAGGAAGTAAACATTACATTTGTGAGGCCCAGTCACTTGATAATAGGCTTAGAAGAGTGAATCTGGGGATTAACCTTCTCCTTAACCAGTTACTTCTTTTTCAGATCATTATTTAAAATTACCCAAAACTTTAATTATCTGTCAGGAATCTCAACAGGGCATTGCTTTTTATTTAGCATGTGAAAACAGTTAATTTTCATTTTTAAACATATGTTAAATTGATATGTTAAGCTATTTTATTTGTCTATCTTCTTTATATTTTCTAAGGTTTTTATTGACTTTTGCAGTATGCTTTTATTTCTATTATACTGGGTTTGCTTGCTTGTCTCTGTTTGTTTCATGGTATTTGTTTGCTTTTTAGTGCTGTAATGTCAAAAAATATGCTCATCCAACTGGGTTTAATGATACATTCTCTCCTCTCAGTTTTGCAGAATTGAATAAAAATATCTAACAAAAAGGAAAAATTAATAAAAATGATGCCCCTATATCTTACTCTCATGATTACAAAAATATTATTTACATAAAGAAAAACATGAACAAATCAAAGAAACAAAGAATATCTGTTCTCTGCCATAAAGTATTTTATCCATAAAATTATAATGAAGAGAATTTAGATAAGAGTAATGAAGAATATATTTGGGTCAAAGAAAATGATATTATCTTTCAACTTAATTTTGCATCTTGGGGGATAGGGAGTTACAACCTGTTTCTATGTTCATTCCAGATTTTCATTACTGAGCTTATTACATTATAGGTTAATTATTTTTATATGATTTAGTATTTTTATTGCATTTTGACACTGCTATTTTCTACAGTACAGTGGACTACACTAGAGAATATACTGGGCTTGAATTTTACAGGTTTATGCATATTTTCAGATATCCTGAAAACACTTTTTAAAAATATAACAAAACTATAAAACATACTCTCTTTTCCTTTGTATATAAATTTATTTGTGCCTTACTCAGTACCACTTCTAAGTGCCTTACTCAGTACCACTTCTAAGTAATAAAAAAAATGTTGCATCTATTTTCTTTCAAAGGATGCAATGAGAATGAAAATCAAGACACAATGCTAAAAGTATAATAGGAACCTGTAGGATGTTAATTGTTATTTGATATTGCTGTGTAATAATGTCTCATAATTGCCACTTAAAATAAGGTGCAGCAAGACATGGTGTAATCTCTTTGGTAGTTTGACTGAAAGATAATTTTTCTAAATATTCTGAGAGCAATGAGTCACTGCAAAGAAACTAGAGAGCAAAAAAGGTGGGAAACATTTATCACCAACTTGTAAAGGGAGAAATGTCCTCTCAAGAAAAATACCACAATACAATATGGTAATAATTACTTAACTATGTTTGAGTCTACATTGCCTAAATTTATTCTACTTTGGCTAGAAACAACATTAACATGTACATACAGGTCTGACTTTGGTAAATATATTATTAATATGATTTTATGACCTTATTAAACAAGAAAAACAGCTAAGGTAAAAATCAACTTGAAAGGAAAAGACTTGAAATTATCTTTACAACCCTGTGGAAACAGACCTAATTTTATGTGTTATTGCAAAAGGAGAAAACAGAATAAAAGCTATGATAAAATTATACAAGAGACTAAACCCCGTTGAAAATATGAACCGTACAGAAATAAATCCCTAGTATTACCTAAGCAGAGTACTCTTTATACAGATAAATGTAATGTAAGTCTTCACAAAAAATATATACTTAGTTTTCTATAAATAACATTTTGCTGTATCTTATTTTGGTAAAATGTATGCATTATTAATGAGACAGTCACCATTTTTATTAACATTTCTTTGTGTTAATTTTTAAATCAAAAGATTAACTTAAAATGCAATGTGTTAATAGTGTATTAGTAATAATAATATTAATCATGCATTGTATTTTAAATTTATCTTTAAGATTGTAATGTACATGTAAGGAATTTAATGAGAACTATAATAATCATGCTGGTATCTTTTCTAAAATGGATATAAATTAATTCCCACATTTTACATTAAATTAAACAATTTATGGCTAGTCAAAGTGCATTTTACTATAAAATTTCATTTGATATATAATAAATCTATTAAAATACTTATTATATTTTTCCTAAATAATATCTATGAAACCGTAAATTTTTGTAATATATTTTGAAATTTGATAGTGTTGAGTAACAGTTTCTATCTCATATCTTTGTTTCTATTTTCTCCAATAATTTATTTTGTCAATCATCTAATAGTATATTTAATTAGGGCACTGTGGCTTAATAGTATAGATGAAAAATGACATTAACATTATATAATTCCAAATTAAGGAAAGATTTGCCTTATTCTTAATAGAAAAGGAGTTTCACACATAGACTTTTCACAAAGTAGAAGGTTAATTTTTAAATAAGCACGTAGAATTCTATATATGTAAAATATTTTAGGAATTTGTACAACTAAACTTGGCTCCCAGGACCTACAATACTTTCAGGATCATTTAGATTCAGAAATTTTACCACTTTTTAAACTTGCTGCTTCCACTTAAAATTATTTGACAATTATGTGCATGTTAGTACTGAGATCAGTCAGGATCCTAGAAGGAGTAAATTTCAAAAAGTTTAATAAAAGAAATATTTACCAAAGAAAACAAAATAGGAAGAGTACAGCACTCCTGAGTTTACATGATAGGTATCATTGGGCACCTCTGGGCAAGAGGAGGGACCATTTACCTAAATCCAGAGTTGCTGTATGAAGAGGACCAACTGTCAGGAGCTGTGGAAAAGACAAAGACAACTGAAGTTAACCTGTTAGAAAGATAATCACTAGAAACAATATCCTGAATTATCTTCCCTCCACTTCTCCGTTCTCCTGAAAATATCTCCTATTGGCCAAATCCAACAAGATAAAGTGCAAAAGAAGTGTAATTGGTACAAATTACAGTCTTAGCCTCCTGAGATAAAAGAACTGAGTGGAGAACACAAATAGTAGTATTGGGAGTACAAGTTGAGCATCATAGACACTACAAACATTATGGTCAACATTTTAAGAGAAAAAACATCATCAATTTTTTTCTGTAATTGGGAGAGTAATTCTGGATGTCTGTGGAATAGACAAAAAGGGGAACAGCAGAAAAAAAGCAGCCAGATTAGACAATGAGGAGCAGACTGTTAGATAGTTCTAACACTACAGATTGAGTTGGCCTTTAAGCTATAGAAAAGGATGAGCAAAGTTTTGATAAGAGTTGTGGCCGATCATATTTGTTCCTCAGAAACGTCATATTGTCTATGATTGATTGTATGGAGGTGGTCAAAGAAAGGGTAGGCCAGAGTGACATGATTTCTGAATGACACCTAGGAAGCAATATATTTCATACACTGAAAGCAACAGATTACAAGAGGTAAACAAAGTTTATGGTAAGGGAATGAAAGATAATTAGATTAATTTTAGTCATATTTAATTATAGTATTTAGTAGAATAACCAATATTTCAAATTAAAATTTCAAATAAACAGATACTTTTTTTGGTCTTTAGAAAAAGTGATGAGTTGGCAGCAATAAGTTTGAAATCATCAACATATATTGGCAAGTAAAGCCAAGCTAGAGAAAGAAATTAAGTGCCTGGCAGGAAGGCACATATGGCCTGAAAATTGAAAACAGTTCAAAGGAAAGCTCAAGATGTATCAAAAATGTAAAAGTATTGCTCAGTGCTGAGTATTTAATAAATGATTGGACTCATAATTAAAATTGGTACTTTATTCCAGGAATTGTTTTAGGTCCCTGGGAGACCATGGTAAAGAAGATATACCTTAGTCTTGACTTCACAGAACCTCCTGTCAGTGAGTAAACAAGAGAAAACCATATAAATAGCAAGTATATTATTATCAAGTAGAATTATTGTTAAAGAAATAAACAGACTTAAATGACAATTTGTATGCTAATATATTTAGTTAAGGCCTTTTAAAGAAATAGTTATTTCCTGGCTGAAAGCAGAGAAAAAGATAGCAACATGATGTGTAAGAATAGAGTATTAACAAGTTATTTGAAAAGCCAGTGGTAAGGTTATATGTTTTTACCAGTATCTGACAGTATCTTAAAGATAGTTGGTATGTTTTCCTCAAAAAGTTTTATAATTTTTGTTTTTAGCTGGAGTCCTCTAGTTAATGACCATTGTCACTATCCTTCCTTTTATTTAGATTACTTATTTCTCTCAAAAATATTTTGAATATTTTACTAGTATCTCTAATGTAGTTTAAGTAAACAAAGATATGTTTAACAAGATATTAAATTTTAAAAATAATAAAATTTTAAAAATAAATAATAACAAATTATTGAAAATAAATTTAAAAAATCTTGATCTTTTAATCAACATTTAGTAATAGAGATCAGATGTACACTCCTTTTTGAAAAAAAAACAAAAACAAAATAATGAATAAAACATATGAAGCAATTTAAAGGCAATGGACATCAAACAATGAAGACCATGGTCCCTGAGATTCTGGGAACAAATAAAGTGAGCGCTGGGTTTGTTTTAATTCACTTCCTTGCATAAGTTTCCTGGCAGCAGGACATGGGAGGGAGAAATTCAGGAATGTCCTAATGAAACTTGCAGTTAGGAGATGAAGCTGCGAGTCCAGGGAGATTAAACAGCAAGAGAGTTCAGAATAGAATTCTAAGGAAAAAAATTCTACAAAGGGAAAAATTTCTCGATACCTCTGAAGGGTTGCTCTTCTACAGTTGGCTGAGTACAGATAAGTCCATACCTGTAAAGAAAACATCCTAGGTCAGAATAACAACCACCTGAATAGATTAGGTACCAACACATGGCCAAAAATAGTGTCTGTTCTCAGAAGCCACAGTGAATTTCTCATAATTCACAGGGCATTGGGTAGGGTATTCAGAAGGTCTTGAGTCAGTAGTGGGGTATAATTAATCTTGGACGAAACACTACTCTACTCCTATCAAATAAGTCTTACGAACAGGTCTCCCCTTCCCAGTAAACATTTTCTAGGTAGTTAAACTAGATTACAAGCCAAATTTCCATAATATTTATAGAAATATGTAAATATCCAGTACTCAACAAAATAAAAAAATGCTTGGTAGCTAAGCAAAAATTACTATGCATGCAAAAAATAGAAATAACTAATAAGGAGAACAACAAACAACTTGAAAGACACTCAAAAGTGGCACAAATGGTATAACTGCTATACAGGGATATCTAAAAAGCTATCATAATCATAGGCATTCCTTCCCCCCAATAAATGTTTTCTCCATACCCAAAATTTAGGTGGAGAAATGGAAGATATATTTTAAGTCAGAGTTGTAGACGTGTAAAATACAATGCTGAAACAAAAAAAAATGCAGAATGGAAATTACACTTTGCAGAGGAAAATATTAGTAAACTTGAAGATACAGTGATAGAAAAAAAATCTATCTGTCTATAAACAGAGAATAAATAGAATTATAGAATACATATGCAGAGCACCAGTGAATGGTGAGACAAATTCAAGCTGCCTAATACATAGGCAAATAGAATTCATAGAAGAGGAAAGATGAAAAGAAGGAAGAACAGAAAACAAGAAATATCTAACATGGGCCAGAATGTTTACAAGTTTGAATAAAAGTGCCATTCACAAGATCCAAGAAACTTGACAAACTCCAAGCACAAGAATTATAAACAAAGCTACACCAAAGAACGTCATAATGAAATCATTGAAAACCAATGATAAAAACAAAATCTTGAAATCAGTCAAAACAAAAAGGCATGTTATGGACAGAGGAACAAATATCTTAAACAATGCAAGTGTGAAGAGAGTTGGGCAACATTTCCAAAGTACTGAAAGAAAACGAACAAAAAAAGCATGCAAAACAATTTTCCATCCAGAATTCCATAATTGGTAAAATATCTTTTGAAAATGAAGGCAAAGTAAAAATCTTTCCATGTAGACAAAAGCTTAAATAACTTACCAGTAGACCCACTCTACATGATACGTTGAAGGAAGTTTTTCAGGCAATAATAAAATTTTACCATATGGATATATAAATTTGCACAGACAAATTCTTCTCATTGTTTGCATCACTTTCAAAAAATAGAGAAGAAGAAGGTTGAGCAAGCTGACTGAATAGAAGACCTCCCTAATTGTCCTATCCACAGGTACATCCAATTGAACAACTATCTACACAGAAAAAGCACTTTCATAAAAACGAAAAATCAGGTGAGCAATCACAGTACCTAGTTTTAACTTCATATCAATGAAAGCAGAACGGAATAGGGTAGAAAAGACAGTCTTGAATTGCTAACAGCATCCTTCATTCTCTGGAAGCAGCTGCATGGCATGGAGAGAGAATCTGTTTTCTTGGGGGAAGGAGAGCCTAGTGACTGTAGAGCTTTGCATTGCAACTCAGTGCTGCCCTGTCACAGCAGAAAGCAACACTGGGTAGAAATCAGCTGGCACTTACAGAAGGAACATTTAGACCAGCCTTAGTCAGAAGGAAATTGCCCATTCCAGTGGTCAGAACCTGAGTTCTGGCAAGGCTCATCAAAAGGGCTAAATTGTTCTGGAGTCCTAGATAACTTTGAAAGAGATGGAAGTTTTGGGGCAATACTTGGTGCTGTGCTGGGCTTACAGCCAGTGGACTTGGAGGACATGTGACTTGGTGAGACAGCAGCTGGGGTGGCAAAGGGAGTGCTTGTGTCACCCCTCCCACAACCCCAGGCAGCAACTCACAGCTTTGGGAGAGACCTTCCTTCAGCTTGAGAAAAAGTGAAGGAAGACTAAAGAGGAATTTGTGTGGCAATTTAGATACTAACTCAGCCACAGTGGGACAGGGCACCAGAGACCTGAGTTCCCCATTCTAAGCCTTATCTCCTGGAAAACATTTCTCTACACATCCTGGGCCAGAAGGGAACCCACAGCTTCGAAAGGAAGGGCTAAGTTCTGGCAGGATTCATCACCTGCCAAGTAAAGAGCTTTTGGGCCCCAAATAATCAGTAATGGTAACTAGGCAGTACTTCCCATGGGACTTCAATGAGACTCAGAGAAGTGCTGGCTTCAGGTGTGACTCAGCACATTACCAGGTATGATGGCTACAGGGAGAGACTCCTTCTTTTTGAGAAAAAGAGAAAGAACAGAAAAGGGGACTTTGTTTTGCAGCTTAGGTACCAGCTTGGCCACATTGGGGTAGAGCAACAAGCAGGATCTTGGGGTCTTGCATTCCAGGCCTTGGCTCTTGGATGGCATTTCTGTACCTGGACTGGGCCAGAGGGGAGCCCATTACTTTGAAGAGAAAGTCCCAGGCCTGGTAGCATTCACCACAATCTGACTGAGGAGTACTTGGTCCTTGAGTAAAGCTCAGTGGTAGCCTGTCACTACTTGCCACAGGCCTGGGGCAGTGGTGGCTTTGGGAATAGACTCTTCTGCTTGTGGAAAAGGGAGGGAAGAATGAAAACTTTGTCTTCTGGTTGAGTGCCAGCTCAGCTACAGTTGAATTAAGCTCTAGGTAGATTCCTAAGATTTCTGACTCCAGGCCCTGGCTTTTGAATGGCAACTCTGGACCTTCCTGAATCTGGAGAGAACATGTTACCCTGAAGCAAAGGACATAAGTGGGGATGACTTCATTGACTGCTGATTGTAGAGCCCCAGAGCCTTGAGGGAACATAAGCAGTAGCCAGGCAGTGGTTACTGTGGGCCTTGAGCAAGACTCAGAGCTGTGCTGGCTTCCACTTTGACTCAGTGCAGTCCCAGTGATGGTAGCTACAAGGGTGCTTATGTCACCACTTCCCCAGATTCAGGGAGCTCAGCACATAGAGAAAGACTCTATATGATGAAGAGATCAAAAGTCTCTGTCTGGTATTCGAGAAAGTTCTTCTGAATCTTATCCAAGACCACCAAGGCAGTACCTCTGTGAGCAATAGCATTAATGGGTTTGGGGTGCCCCCTAATGCAGATATGGCTGCATGACTAAAAACTTAGATCACAACACCCAAGTCCCTTTGAAAACTTATAATGCCTTCCCAAGAAGGATGGGTACGAATGGGCTCAGATTTCAAAGACTACAATAAATACATAACTCTTCAAATTCCAGTCACAAATAAACCTCCAAAAACTTCAAGACTATCCAGGAAAACATGACCTTACCAAATAAATGTAATAATTCATCAGGGACCAATCCTAGAGAAACAGAGATATGTGACTTTTCAGACAAAGAATTTGATATAGCTGTCTTGAGGAAGCTCAATGAAGTTTGGAATAACAGAGAGAGAGAATTCATAATACTATCAGATAAATGTAAACAAGAGATTGAGATAATTAAGAAGAATCAAGCAGAAATTCTGGAGATAAAAAATGCGTTGACATAGGGAAGAATACATGAGTCACTTAAAAATAGAATTAGTGGACTTAAAGATAGGCCATTTTAAAATACACAGTAAGAAGAGACAAAAAAAAAAAAAAAGCATAAGAAAGAACGAATCATGCCCATAAGATCTAGCAAATAGCATCAAAAGGGCAAATATAAGTTACTGGCCTTAAAGAGGAGGTAGAAAGAGATATAGTAGAAAGTTTATTCAAAGGAATAATAACAAAGACTTCCTAAACCTAGAGAATGATGTCAATATACAGATACCAGAAGGTTATAGAACACCAAGCAGATTCAACCCGAAGAAGACTGTCTCAAGACATTCAATAATCAAACTCCTACATTTCAAGAATAAAGAAACAATCCTACAAATAGCAAGATAAATTAAAAAAAAAATACAAGGGAGCTCAATACATTTGGCACTAGACTTTTCAGTGGAAAACTTACAGATGAGGAAACAGTGGGATGACATAAAGTGCTAAAGAAAAAAAAACACACTTTTATGCTAGACTATTATATCTGGTGAAAATATACTTCAAACATAAAGAAGAAATAAACACTTTTCCACACAAACAAAAGCTGAGAGATGTTAACACCAGTCCTGTTCTACAAGAAATGCTAAATGGAGTTTTTCAAATTGAAAGAAAAAGACATTAATGTGCCTAATAAATTATCAGAAGGTATAAAAATTGCTGGTAATAGTAAGTACACAGAAAAACACAGAATTTTATAATATTGGAAAAGTGTTGTGTAAACGGCTTATTTTTTGAGTAGAAAGACAACAAGATAGCTAATAAAACATAATAACTACAACAACTTTTTAAGATGTAGACACTACAATAAGATATAAATAGCAACAACAAAATGTTAAAAAGTTAAGGGGACAAAGTTAAAGAGTAGAGTTTTTATTAGTTTTCTCTTTGCTTGCTTGTGTGTTTATGCCATCAGTGTTAAGTTTTCATCAGTTTAAGATAATGAGTTATAAGATATTATTTGCAAGCTTCATGGTTACCTCAAATCAAAAATATACGACAGATACACACACAAAAAATTTAAAAAACACAGAAATTAAAACATATCACCAGAGAAAATCACCTTCACTAAAAGGAGGGCGAGAAGGAAGGAAAGAAGGGGGAGAAAATCACAAAACAAACAGAAAACAAATAACAAAATAGCAGAAATAAGTCTTTGCTTATCAATAATAACATTTAATATTAATGAACTAAACTCTCCAGTTAAAAGATATGATACACAATGGAGAACTATTCAGCCATAAAAATGAATGAGCTCCTGTCATTTGCAACATCATGGTTGGAACTGGAGGACATTATGTGAAATAATATAAGCCAGGCACAGAAAGGCAAACTGTACATGTTCTCACTTATTGTGGGAGCTAAAAATTATTTGTATGCCTGTATCAAAATATTTCATGTATCCCATAAATATATATATGCCTACTATGTATTCACAAAAATGAAAAATAAAAAAATTGAAATTTTAAACAAAATATAACAATGTAGGTGGGGTTTACAACAAATATAAAAATTAAAATTAAATAGTAAATATATAGATATCAAAAGTTATACAAAGGTCCCAAAGGGGTAAATTGAATTCTGTTATTATAAGTTTATTATAATCTCTATGTAGTGATAAAATATCACTTGATGGTGAACTGTAAGTTAAATATATACACTATAAATCCAAGGTTACCACTTTATAACAAAACAAATAGGCTTAGATCATAAGCCAAAAATAAGAAACTATGGAATTTGCGGTAGGCCAAGTAATATCCTTTTTAAGCTGCCCATGTCCTAAACTTGGGAAGTTGTGAATATGTTTTATTACATGATGGAGGAAAATTAAAGTGGCATATAGAATCAAGACTGCTAATCACTTGACCTTAAGACAGGGCAATTTTCGACATATCTGGGTGTCCCACTGTAGTTATTATGGTCCTTAAATATGGAAGAGAGAAGCAGCAGCAAGTCAATGCCAGCCAGAGTGATATGATGTGAGAAAGAATCGACTATTTGTGGCTTTGAAGATGGAAGGGGTCATGAGCCAAAAATTGAGAGAAGACTTTAGAAGTTAAAAAAAGTCAAGAAAATGGCTTCTAAGAGCTTCCAGAAAGGAACACAGCTATGGTAGCACTTTCATTTTAGCCAACTGCTACTCAATTTCAACTACTAACCTTCGTAACTGTCATATAATGAATTTGTTCTGTTTTAAGCCACTATTTGTTTTTATATGTTATAGCGGCCATACAAAAATAATAAAATAAATATTCAAATAATCTCAATAAGGCAAAAATGTTGCAAGTATAAAACAAGTAGTAAGATGATAGATTTAAACCTAAACATAATCAAAACACAATCAATGAAAACATGGAATAAACACGATGTAATAACTCACATAAAAGCGGTGCATAGCACATTAAGTCAAAAAGAAAAAACTCTACTTTTCTGGTAAGAAATAAATTTAAAGATGCAAATAGATTAAAAGTAAAATAATTATAAAACATATTAAATGCTAACACTAGTCAAAAAAGACTGGAATGACTATATTAATATCAGACTAAGATTTCAGAGCAACAAATATTATTAGATATACAAAGGGTTGTTTCTTAATGATAAAATGTGAATCTGTCAATATAATTATAAATATTAACACACCTAATAACAGAAATTCAGAATACATATAATAAGTGAAATAAAAATTATAAGAGATTTACACACTTTTAGTTGATAGGATATACAGAAAATAAGTAAGGATACAGAAAGTTTGAATAATACTATCAACCAAAGCTGAACCTAATGGCATTTATAGAATAATCACCTCAAGAAAAACACGGAATACATATGATTTTCAAAAGCACAGAAGCCTTTTTAAGATAATCCATATTCTGAGCCATAAAACAAGTTGCAATACATTGAAAAGTTATAAAATGTATGTTCTAGCAAAAAATATATAAGACTGTTTCATAGAAAATCTGGAAATATTGTTTAGAAAAAATGTTTACGTACTAAATAATGGGGAAAGGGATATATTAGTCATTGCATTTCCCCTCATACTGCTTTATATATTGATACTATCTTTTTAAAAAATTAACTAAAAGTGGTTCATAGACCTAAATGTAACCACCCAAATTATACAGTTTTACAGACAGTACATTCATGATTTTGAGTTAGGTTAATGTTTCTTAAAATTACATCAAAAACAGGACTTATTCAAAAACAAGTATGTTGAGTTGGATTTAATCAAAATTAAAAATACCTGGTCTTCAAAACATGCTGTTGAAAGAGAGAAAATAATCTAGCCTTAGACAGAAGAAAACATTTGTAAAGAGCGTATTGGATAAAAAGCTTGTATTCAGAACAAATAGTTTTCCAAAACTAGTGGATTAATTTCCTATTTCCACTCTGACAAATTACTGTAAACTTAGTGACTTAAAACAATTAAAAAAATGTTTACAGTTCTGCAGTAGAGAAATCCAAAATCAATTTCACTGGCTGTAAAGTAAAAGTATAGGCAGGACTGTGTTCCTTCAGGCAGCACTAAGGTCTACATTCCTTTCCTTTTCCAGTCTGTAGAGGCCACCTGCATTGTTTGGCTCATTGTTCCTTATTTCATCTTCAAAACCAACAGCTGGCATCTTTTGTTCTCTCTGACCTCTGCTTCCATCCTTCCATCTTGCACAAAAGGTTGTCCAGCCACACCCTTGGCTTTCTCTCAGAAGCAGGTTTTCTTAACAGTGAATCTCCTAATTTTTTACCAAATGGATAGGATAGTAAATGATTTCCTAAATCATCAAGTCTTGCTTCTTTTCTTTGCTTGATAATTATGTCTTTAATTCATCTCTTTCCACTTTTATCTCACTATAATCAGCCAGAAATAAACAGTTCTATCTTTAACACATTACTTAGAAATTTCCTGAGCTAAATATCAGAGTTCATTATTTACAAAGTTTGCTTTTTACACAATTACAGAAAACAAGCTAAACCTTTTACCACTACAGATCAAGGATTATCTATTTTCCATTTTCTAGTAACATGTTCCTCATATTCATCTAAGCCCTCCCTAACACCCCTTTAATGTATTTATGTTTATAAATAGCCTGTTAAAGATGACTTATGTATTCTCTCAGACCATGTATGTTTTTGCTTCCACGTTCCTAACATCTTTCTGCTCCCTTATCAGAAGCACCTTTAATGTGCATGTTTCTACAGTGTGTTTATTATTTAAATATTATCTAAGATAACTTTTTTACTACCATGTTCCACCCTTCTTTCTGAGGCCTTCCTAGCAGAGTCATTTACATCCAAACTTGTATTCAGAGTCTGTTGAAAGCAATCTAGAATTTTAATATGATACTCCTAAAATTCTTCCAGCTTCTTCAAATTTGTCTAATCCAAAAATAAGTTCCATGTTTTATGTATTTTTTAGGGCAGCATCCTATTCCTTGTTTCATAATCTGTATTAGTTTCTTCTTACTGCTATAACAAATTACCACAAATTTAGTGACAAACAAATGTATACTCTTAAATACTGACAACCAAAAGCTTGAAATCAGTTTCACTGGAATAAAGTCAAGATTTCACCAGGGCTGGTTCCTACTAGAAGCTCAAAAAGAGAAGCCATTCTCTTGCCTTTCCTACTTCTAGAAGCTGCCAACATTCCTTGGTTCTTGGTGCCTTCCTCCATCTTCAAAGCTAGAAACAAAAAATCTTCTCTTCCCTTTGATTCTGTCTTTACGTCTTTTCTCTCACAGTCTGATTCTCCTGCCACTCACTTTTTAGAACATTTGTAATTACATTAGGAGCACCCAGATAATCCAGAATAATCTCCCATTTTAAGATCTTTAATTTCCTAACTTCTGCAATATTTTCACCATGTAAATCACATATTCATAGGTCCTACAGATTAGAATATAGACATATTTTAGCAGCCATTACAAGCCTATTATAACCAATAATAAAAAAAATCCAACAAAGGAGGGAGCAAAATATTTGAATACTTCAGGTGATTGTAAATAAATACATAAAAAGATGCTCAACATCTTTTAGTCGTTAGAGAAATGCAAACTAAAACCACGATGACATACCAATGCATATGGCTTAGAGTACTCAACATTAAAAAAGTAACTCACTATAAAATGTGCTGAGGACTTGGAATTCTCTTTAACTGCTGATGAGAAGGCAAACGGTACAACCCTGATGAAAAACAAGACAGCAGATTATTAACATTAAATCATCTACTTACTATATTTTTCCGGTCATTCTATTTTTAGATATTTACCCAAGCATAAGTTCATAAAGAACATGTACACAAATATTCCTAAAACATTTATTTGTAATGATCAAATTGGAAATAATTCAAATATCCATCAACAAGGAAATTGATTAACAACCTCCGATATGTTCATTCATGTAATACCACTCAGCACTAAAAAGGAGTAGATTATTGATATACATAGCATGGAAAAATTTCAATATAATTCTTGTGAGAGAAAGAAGCAAGACAAGAAACATGAATATCTATTTTATGATTTTATTGAAAATTCTAGAAAATACAAACTAGTCTATAGTGCAGAAAGGAAATTAGTGTCTGCCTGTAGATGTGCTGAATTGGGGCTTTGGGAACAATGGCAAGAGAGATTACAAATGGTCATAAAGAAACTTCTAGGGGTAGTATACATATTCATTATTTTAATTTTGGAAGTATTTTCCTGAGTATATGCATATGCCAAGACTTATCAAATAAGTAGACTTTAGATACACTCATTTTGTTGTGTACCAATTATACCTCTATTAAGCTCTTAAAATAGTTATAAGGCCATGTGTGGTAGTTCATGCTTGTAAGCACATTGGGGGCCACGGCAGGAGGATTTTTTGAGCCCAGGACTCCAGGCTACGGCAAGCTATGACTGTGCCGCTCTACTCCAGTCTGGCTGACAGAGTGGGACCCTGTCTCTAAAAAATACAAGAATAACTTATAAACAAATTTTGGTTATAGAAAGACACCATTAAAGGTGAGAAAATAAAAAACATACAACAAAAAAAAGTATTTGCAATACATTTTTCTATTACAAGATCTTATCCAGAATATTTGATAAACCATTATTTAAAAAAAAAGGACAATGTGTAATATTGATGAGTATTCCTGGCATTGTTATGTGAGTAGTTTTGTCTAATGCACGTCTATAAATATTTATACTCCTTTGGAACTTTATTCCAGAATCTTTTGGAAAAATCTATGTCTATTTTATTTTATTTATCTATCCATTTATTTATTTATTTATTGTTATTATTTTTCTTGAGACAAAGTCTGGCTCTGTCACCCAGGCTGGAGTGCAGTGGTGCAGATCTCGGCTCACTGCAACCTTGCTTCCCAGGATCAAGCGATTCTACTACCTTAGCCTTCAGAGAAGCTGGGGTTACAGGCGCCCGCCACCATGCCCAGCTAGTTTTTGTATTTTTAGTAGAGATGGCGTTTCGCCATGTTGGCCAGGCTGATCTGGGAACTCCTAACCTCAGGTGATCCACTCGCCTTGGCCTCCCAAAGTGCTGGGATTACAGGCGTGAGCTACCACGCCTGGCCAGGAAAATGTATGTATATATTAAATCATTAAACTGTGTATACTTGGCAGGGAGCGGTGGCTCGCACCCGTAATCCTAGCACTTTGGGAGGCTGAAGGGGGCGGATCACCTGAGGTCAGGAGTTCAAGACCAGCCTGACCAATATGGCGAAACCCCGTCTCTACTAAAAATACAAAATTAGCCAGCCGTGGTGGTGCATGCCTGCAATCCCAGCTACTCGGAAGGCTGAGGCAGGAGAATCACTTGAACCTGGGAGGCAGAGGTTGCAGTGAGCCGAGATTGCGCCATTGCATTGCAGCCTGGGCAAAAAGAATGAAACTCCTTCTCAAAAAAAAAAAAAAAAAAAAGTATATGTATATTTACCCAGGCATGGTGACACGTGCCTGTAGTCCTAGCTACCTGGGAGGCTGAGGTGAAAGGATTGCTTGAGTTTTCGAGGTCGAGGCTGCAGAGTGTAGGGATCACTGCCACTGCGCTCCAGCTTGGGCAACAGAGTGAGAATCTGTCTCAAAAAAAAAAAAAGTGTTATCTCTTTTATAACAAAAGTAAATCTCTAGGATTTGCCATTAAGTATTCAAACAAGTACCCTGGATATGTGTAATAACATTTCATTGCAGCATTTTTATAAATAGGTAAGAATATTGGAAAATTAAATGTCCCGTAGTAGAGAAGTGCTAAAATATATCATGACAGTTTTAAACAATAGAATTAAAGCCAGTCAAAATCAATAATGATTTAGATATGTAAAAAGGACAAATGTTCAAAATAGTATTTATATTTTTGCTTCTTTTACGTATATATGTAATACTTTATGAGAACTAATCTCATGAGCAAGTCATCAGTAATGTGAAAACAAGTTTACTGTTTTTAGCCATATTTAAAGCTTTTTAGAATAGACAATTAATGAAATTACTCAAACCAAAATCTACCATTGTGTTAATAGACTTCGGAAGTAATGAGAGTGACCATGTAAAATAAAAAGATAATCCCCTTTTATTCCCCATTCAATAGCTTCATATCAGACCTTTAAACAAATTGTTCACATTAAAGGTATAAACATCCTGCACATCATATTACCTTTTGAAAGTCAAAATTCAGCATACCTTAAAGTCTAAGAATATCTGAGTTTGAGAAGAAATGCATAATAACACTTTAGACATAAATTAACTTGCTGCCATTATTTTCTATTCCTTACATGTTTTTAAGAGCCATTTATTTTCATAATGCTATATTTATTTACAAGGGATTCATTTAAAACAATAAAATTTCTTGTTTAGATAAATGGAAACCACCATTGTAATCAGCATCAGTAGACAAAATTCATAATAAATAAAATTACAGGAACCTTTTGGGCTCTTTGCAGGTCTGGGAAGATAAAAAGGGCTATACTTTCTATTTTCCAGATTTTTGGTTCATGTATGTTTGTAATAGTAAAAAGGGAAAGATAATATGCCATGCTTATCTATCGTAGTTTACCATGAATATTATGATTTTTAAGAAGATACTCACAGTTTGAAACTCAATGTCACACTAATAGAAACTATGCACTTTATTTTACAACCTCGATTTTTCACAAGTGTTCTCTAATTAAAACAATAAAAAACCTTGTCATGTTCCTGTAAATAAATATTTGCCTCATGTATGTCAGCCCGTAATAAGATTTTCTAAAAGTATCAGTAGGAAAATATTAAAAGCATACTTAGCTATTAAATAGTAAAATATGTAATTGAACTTTTAATGTCTTTCTCTTAAATATATACAAGAGTACAAAAAGCACTATCACCTTACAATCTATTACATTCAGAAATATCTTATAAATTACCAGTAATCCCAAGCAAGTACAATTAATATATTTAAGACCTGTTTGCTTTTATGTTAAAATGATTATTATGTGTACTTGTTTGTCTAATTGTAATATCCAGCATTCTTAAATTGTGCTTAAAATTGATGTCTATATCAGATTGTTTTAAAGATTACATGCTATAAAATCATAATATATGTGTGAAAAGCACAAAATATTAGTACTGTGAAAAGCAATAATTATTCATTATCTAGGATATATATATATATTCTTATCTAATAAAGCCACTTTAATTTCTAGAAGTTACACATTTTCCTTTTTTTTTTGTTCGTTTGTTTCTTGAAAAGCTTCAGGATTCAAATGGTGGAGGCATTGTGGAAATATAGAAAATGTCATACAATTTGTGTAGCTGTGCCAGTGGAAGGACTGTGTAAGGAGATTGGTATTCTATTATGGTCATCTGGATCATGTCACTGTCTGATTTAGAAAATAGAATTAAACAGATAGAAACTTTAAATTGAAAGTTTCTGATAACTGGCTAGGAGTTGTATTAGGATAGTCTGATAGAAATGGTAAGGAAAGATTTTAGCTGATGCAGTTTGGAGGGAAAATGTCTGATAAATTGATATCTTTCCCAAAAGCTGAATGAAATGTCAGTATCCTGCAGTCACAGTTTTTGATTTGGATAACAAGATGAGCTACTGGATTTGGAAGTATAACAAGGTTTTAGGTATGTTTGTTTGTTTTGTTTTATTTCCTTTTTCTGATTTGTTTATTTACTTTATTTATTTTCAACTTGTTATTATAATAAATAAAATTTAATCATGCTCTTTAATATGCAAATGCAAGCAAACACAGGAATATTATATTTGCATTTAGAAAATAATTACCAAATATAATTAATACTTACATATTTGGAGTAATGCTCTTTTTTATTAGAGAAACTAACAATACTCAGTTTCTTTATTCTTTTGACAACCAACCATTTTATTTAACAATTGGGTTATTATAGAAAAATTAAAGGGGAGATAATAACTAGCTACCTTAATATATAGATTAGTTAATTTCACTGACCCTCTCTTTTTATAGACTGCAATCAGTTCACATTCAGAAATTTATAGGAAAAGAATATGTGCCTAATTATTAACATATGAATACCAGAGAAAGTAATAGAGTCGTACAATTTTTGTCTTCCTTTTGCTGTTTATATGTGAAGGCTTGGAGAAGACAGAATACTCCAGAGAAGAGCTGGTGTCACTCCTCATTTTTTCCTTCCTTTTTAATAATGAACATGAATGTCACGTGTTGATATGACTTTGGAACAAAATAGAAACAGCCTAGATGCTAGAATTTCTATATTGAAAATTGTTGCTTTGGAGGGTGACCCAGTCAGCATCAGATTTTTTGTGAGAGAGAAATAGAAAGAGATACATTATTACTGTGTTGTGATGTTTAAGATTTTAGAGTCTATTAGTTAAACTGACATTGACTAATGAAAAAAGTACCAATGTTAATTACACTGGATAAGAATGCCACAGAATTGTAAAGATTGGAGATGTTGGTGATCAGCGAGTAGGAGAACCATCTTATAATATGGTAAACCTAAGTGAACAGTGGTAAGCTAGGCTTAAGAAGAGTAGGAGAGAAGCTGGTAATGATGAGTATAAAAAAAAACTCATTAAAGAACTTACCGATGGAATTTTAGGACTAGGATGCAGTCTAAAAAGTACTTTCTTGTAGTGTGTTGTCATGTGATATACCAAACACTTTGATTCTTAGAGATAATGAAGGAATTGTGAGAATCTAGAAAATTACCAATCACTTTAACAACTTGAATAGTTTCACTTTGCCTTAATTTTTCTTCCCTAAGATAACTAGTATACCAGCCAGGGTCCCATCAGGGAACAGAGAACACACACTAATTACGATATGTAAGAAGGGTGTAATAAAAGAGTTATTTGCAAAGCTTTGCACAACATGAAGGCAAACATGAAAAAATAGGACTATAAACAAGGGCTAACATTAGAGTTACAGTTATTATCCCTAGGTCCATGAAGGTGGAAAAAGGGGTACAGAGTATTGTAAATGGGAAGGAGAAAGTCCTATAGAAAAGTAGCACTAAAAAGGCAGTGGCTTGCAGTCAAGGAACACAACCAGCCAAAATCAATCCCACAGGGAAAGAGTGAGAAAAAAAATTTCCCTGTCTCACTTGTTTGTTTCCAAATATTCTGAGAATTCCTTCTGACAACATTGGAATTGGAAGTATGAGGCAAAGGAGCCTATTGATGCAATTTATAGAGGTCATCATCCTTGAACAGATGGCAGCATAAGAAGTGATGAAGACTAGAATAAAAAATTAAACATAAGTTAACCAACACGTCCACACCTTCTATCCTTCAATAGTTTGGCTGCCTTCATCTGGATGAAAAGTTTGTAGTCCCGATACAGAAAACAGCCAAGTCTGATGGGCCAGCTTATAATTTTGGGTGATGTCAATTCTCTCACACTTCTACATGAAGCCTAAAATATTATAGCTGGCAAAGAGGCCTAGCTAGGTCATTATAGATGCCTTCTTTCACTACTCATCTCACATTCCCTTTGACTCATGTGAGCACTTCAACTCTACAATGTTCTTTATTTGATGACATGATATGAGTTTCGGTAGTGTGTGTGTGTGTGTATCTGTGTGTCTGTGTGCATGTATTGTAACATCTTCACTAAAAAAAAAAAAAAAAAAGATAAAGAATAACTAAGAGGCACTGTAGTCAACCCTGGAATTGCCAAAATAGTCCTTCTTGCTCCATTGTGTTGCATTGAGAACCCAGTTTTTCTTATTGTCTATTGACATATTGGAATCAAATTGGTTTTAGTGAGAATCCAGTTTGCCAATCTGCTTAGCCAGTAGCATTCTGGAGTCTAAACTAAGCTTCTTTTTATAGAGAACGTCTTCCAGAAACTAAAAGTGATGACTTTCAGTTGCAAAATGGCAGAGTAGAAAGTTGGATTTATTAACCCTACCCCCACCACAGTAAACCAAAACAAATACACAGCATTGAGATGATCACCAGCAGTATTTCACAACTCAAATATGAGAATGAGACAGTTCTTAGGGCCACAGAGAAATTTAAAAATCTGAGATGGTAGAAGAATAAAAATTCCATATCTATGATGCTACTCTCCCAATTCGTCTGCCACCCAAGTACATAAAAAATGTCTCCCCAACTCACTGTTTCTAAACCAGGAAATAAGAGTTTAAGGTGGACAACCAGCTTCCCCATCACCTTTGGTTCCCTGTCAAGATATCTGATTCTGTCTCAACACATAGGAAGAATTGCAAGTGCCTTAAAAGGAAGATAAATCTCAGAGAACAGCAAAAGGGAAGACAAAGAGAAGAAGTGAAACTACCTTCCTAAGCCCTAGAAACTCTGTAACTTGGCCAAAGGAAACACCAAACCAGAATGGCTATTTGGCAGCACCATGCTGAATGAGATATGTTCTATAGGTGCCCTGGGCATGAACCCCTAGCCAGCCTTTTCACACTATGAGGATATCCCCTTTGGGATATCCCCAATTTGATATCAGCAGTTCTTTGACTATTTAGTATAACCGAGGCAAACCTGGGCCTAAGGCACCATCTATTACTGAAAAGGGAGCAGCAAACTAACAGAAAATTTGGGGAAAAAATTCAACACATAAATTATAAAGGATATCTAACAATATATCCAATAAAAGCCAAAACAAATCAGAAAGAGAAGAGTAGAATAAATAATAATTCAGTGTAAATAAATAGATGGACATTCACAGGAAACATCAGCAAACAGAAAACCATGATGTCCTAGAATGGACAAAGCAATGGATCACTGACTGGTGATAATGAGATGGTAATATCTGAGCTCTCTGATTAATAATTCAGAAATAGGAGTTTTAAGTGATCTCCAACATAACATAGAAATGAAATTTGGAAATTTAATGGAGAAATTGGAATGATAATTTTTTTTAAAAATTGGAGAACTGAGAAATATATTTGCTGAATGGAAAAATTCATTAAAGGCTGTCAACAACAGAATGGATAGGAGAGAGGAAATAATGCCTGAGTTTAATGACACTGAACATATACAAACAGAGGAGAAAAAAAGAGAAAAAATGAAAATAATTGAAAATCACCTACATGATATAGAAAATTACCTCAAAAGACCAAATCTAAAAATTACTGATATTCAAGAGGGAATTGAGCAGGAAAATGGAGTGGAAAGTTTACTGAAACAAATAACCACATAAAAATTTTCTAAACTTGAGACACAAATAAGTGTCCAGGTTAGAGAACACTAAATAGATTTGGTCCAAATAAGGCCCCAACTCATATAATAATAAAATTCTCAAGTCAGGGACAAAAAATGGTTCTTAAAAGCAGTAAGACAAAAAGAAGCAAATAAAAGAGAGCTCCAATTCCTCTAGCAACAGGCTTTCTAAATGAAAACCAATAGGTCAGGAATGAATGGGATGACATTTTCAAAGTGCTGAAAGAAAACAATTTTCATCCAAGAATACTTTACCCAGCAAAGCACTCCTTCAAATATTCCTCAAATATTCTTCATATATGAGAAATAAAACTTTTTTTTAAGATAAACAATACCAGAGAGTTCACTACCATGAGATATATCTTACAAGAAATGCTAAAGGGAAAACCAAGGTCACAGACAAACCTAGAATACTTTAATATCATAATTGTGGTGTGTAATCCACTCTTAACTTTAGTATGAATCCCGAAAATAAAATCTATCAAAACAGTAAGAATTACTGCAACCTGTTAAGATATAGACAACATAAAAATAAATATAGTGAGATAATAAAGAGTCAAAATGGGAGAGGGGATATGGAGTTAAACTATAGATGTGCTTTTTAAAATTTTTTTCTTTGTTTCTATTATTTTCTTTTTGATTAAAGATAAGCTGTCATCTCTTTTGAAAACATTTTTTTTCTATTAGATATTATTTGTAAGCTGCTGGTTAACCACAATGCAAAAAACCTATAATAGATTCACTTAAAATAAAAAGCAAAATGTTAAAACATAGACCACAGAAAATTACTTAACCACAAAGCTAGGTAGTAAGAAATAAAAAAGAGGAATTACAGAAGAATCAGGAAATAAACAACAAAATAGCAGCAACTCCCTACTGAATGGATGTGAACTCAATTCTCCAATTGAAAGACATAGAGTGGGCAGGGAGTGGTGGCTCACACCTGTAATCCCAGCACTTTGGGAGGCTGAGGTAGATGAATAACTTGAGCCCAGGAGTTTGAGACCAGCTTTGGCAACATGGCAAAACCCTGTCTTTACAAAAAGGAAAAAGAAAAAATTAGCCATGTGTGGTGGCATGCACATGTACTCCCAGCTACACAGGAGGCTAAAGTGGGAGGATCACCTGATGCCAGCGAGGTTGAAGCTGCTGTGAGTCATGATCACAGCACTGCACTTCAGCCTGAGCAACAGAGTGAGACCCTGGAAATAAAAAAAAAAAAAAAGCAAGACATAGAGTAGCTGCATGAATAAAGGAACAAGACCCAAGTGTATGCTGCCTACTGAAATCCATTTCACTTATAATGAGACACATAGGCTAAAAGTGAAGGAATAGAAAAAGATATTCCATGAAGGTGGAAATAAAAAAAGAATAGGTATAGCTATATTTGTATTAGATAAATTAAACACCAAGTCAAAGGCTATAAAAAGGGAAAAAGAATGTTACTATATAATGGTAAAGTGGTCAACTCAGCAAGAGGATATAACAATTTTACATATTGTATATGCTCAACAATGGAGTGCCAAAGTATATAAAGCAAACATTAAGCAATCAAAAGCAGGAAATACAATAAAATATAATAATAGTGGGTGACTTCACCACCCTACTTTTAGTAATGAACAGATCATTCAGACAGAAAATTAACCAAAAAAATTGGAGTTAAACTACACACTAGAACAAAATGTCCTGACATTTACAGAACATGTAACCCAACTGCTGCAGAATACACATTCATTTTATCAACACATGGAACCTGCTTCAGAATAGACCATATCTTTGGTCCCAAAATAAATCTCAACAAATTCAGAAAAGTAGACATCATATCAAATATCTTCTTGGCCACAATAAAATAAACTAAGAAACAAATAACAAGTATTTTGGAAACCACACAAACACTTGGAAATTAAGCAACATGCTCCTGAATGATGAATGGGACAATGAAGAAACTAAGAATAAAATTAAAAATTTATTAAATAAAAATGGAAATATTGCATACTGAAATCTACAGAATACAGCAAAAGCTGTACTGAGAGGAAACTTTATAGCAGTAGTAGAAAGACACAACCTAACAACACAACCCCAGTGCACCTCAAGACATAGAAAAGCAAGAACAAACCAAACTCAAAATTAGCAGAAGCAATAAATAAATAAATATATAAATAAAATCAGAGCATAAATAAATAAATTTGGAACTATAAAAAAGACGAATGAAACAAAAAGTTGTTTTTTTAAAGGATAGACAGAATTAACAAGACTTCATCTAGACTAGCAACAACAAAAAACAAAAAGAAGGCCCAAAATATAAAATCAGAAACTAAAAAGACTTAAAAAACTGAGGAAAGTTAATGTACAACTACACAAAAATATAAATATAATAAAAGATAGAAAATCTGAACAAATGAATAACAAATAAGGAGATCTAAGCCATAATAAGAAGTTTCCAAACAAAGAAAAGCCTAGGATATAATGGCTTAACTCCTGAATTATTTCTAATGAAGAACTAATAGCAATTCTACAGAAAACCTTCAAAAAAAAGTGAAGAGGAGGGAAAACTTCCAAACTCATTTGGTGAGGGCAACATTACCCTGATACCAAAATCAGAGGACACATAAAACAACAACAACAGCAACAACAACACTGCAGGGCGATATCCCCGATGAACATAGATGCAAAAGTCCTCAACACAGTACTAAAAAATCAAATTGTAGAACACATTAAAAATATTATTCCTCATGATCAAGTGGGATTCATCCCAGGGATGCAAATATAGTTTAACACACACAAATCAATCAATGCAATACATCACATCCAAACAACCAAGAACAAAAACCATATGATTATTTTAATTGGTACTGAAAATCATTCAATAAAATTTAACATTCCTTTATGATAAAACCTCTAACAAACTGGGTAAAGAAGGAACATAACTCAAAATAATAAAGGCCATATATGACATGTCCACAGCTAACATGAGACTAAACAACAGAAAATTGAAAGCCTTTCCTCTAAAGATGTACCAAGACATAGATGTTCACTTCTACAACTTTTATTCAACATAATACTTGAAGTCCTGGCCTGAGAAAATAGGCTAGATAAAAAAATAAAGGGGATACAAACTGAAAAGAAATGTCACATCAGCCTTGTTTGCAGAGAACATAATTTTAAATTAGAAAAAAACCTAGTCTTCAAAAAATTGTTAAAATTGGAAAAGGAATTTAGTAAAGTAGTAGGATGCAAAATCAAGATACAAATAGCAGTAGCATTGATATATGCCAACAGTGCACAACTGAAAAATAAACCAAGAGAGCAATCCTATTTGCAATAGCAAACATGAAATATAAAATATCTAGGAATCAACTTAACTAAAGAAGTGGAAGATCTTTACAGTAAAAAATTATGACACTAATGAAAAAATTGTAGAAGATACAAATAAATGGAAGATAGCCTTAGAATTAGAAGTAATATTGTTAAAATAATAATATTTCTCAAAGCAATTTACAGATTCAATGCAACCCCCATCAAAATTCAAATGACATTCTACACAGACTAAAAAAATCCTAAAATTTATATGGAACCACCAAAGACCCCAAATAGAAAAGCAATCCTGAGCAAAAAAAGCAAAGCTGGAGGCATCACACTGACTTCAAAATTCACCACAAAGCTATAGTGGACAAATCAGCATGGCACTGTCACTAAAACAGACACATAGACCAATGCAACAAAATAGAGAATACATAAATAAATCCATGCATTTACAGTCAACTGATTTTCTCTAAAGGTGCCGAGAATGTGCACCAAGAAAAGGACATTTTCTTCAATAAATGGTTCTAGGCAAATGAGGTAACTATATGCAGAAGAATGAAACTAGATCCCTTCCTCTCATCATATGACAAAATCAAATCAGAATGGATTAAATACTTAAATATAAAACCTGAATAATAAAACTATATTTTGGGGGCAAGACCTCAAAAGCACAAGTAATACAAGGAAAAGTAGACAAATATGATTGCATCAACACTAAAATCATCTATGCAACAAAATAAACAATCAGTGAAGTGATGAAACAATGGTATTTGTTCTATCCATACAGAAATATAAATAATCTTAAACATTAAATTTTCATTCAGATAATTTTATGAACTCATATATTAATTTCAGTGATTTGTCTGTAGATTATTTTATATATTGTATAGTCATAATTAAAATACTGACCATGTGCACTCAAAGCTCTGCTGATAGCAAAAGTTTAACTATCACTTTTAGACATTTTACCATTTTCTTGTCTAAGTACTTCAAGTAAGATGTTCAGTATGCTTTTGAATGGAAATGATGACAGCAGAAATCAATATCATGTTCCTGATGTCAGAGTGAAAGTTTTGAAAGATTTTACTATTAATGATCATGGTTTTTGTAAGTTTATTTTAATGACACTATCAGATTTAGAAATTTGTTTCTACATATATTTTACTAAGGTGTCATTTTAAATGTATTTTTAATTGACAACTGTACATACGCATGGGGTGCCTGGTGATGTTTTGATACATATAATGTATAGTGATCAGATCTGGGTAATTAGCATATCTATCATCTCAAATATTTGTCATTTCTATATATTGGGAACATTCAATATCCTCATTCCAGTTATTTGAAACTATGTATTTTTGTGAGCTACAATATTCTTTAGTGGTATAGAACACTAGAACTTATTTCTCCTGTCTAACTGTAATTTTGTATCCTTCAACAAACCTCTGTATATTCCTCCCTTCCCAGTACCCTTCCCAGCTTCTAATATCCTTGGCTCTATTTTTATTTCTATGAGATCTGCTTTTTCAAACTTCCACATGAGTAAGAATATTCTTTATTTAACTTTCTGTTGATAATAGCCATCCTAATTGAAGTTAGAAGATACCTCATTATGGTTTTGATTTGCATTTCCCTGATGATTAGTGATGTTGAGCATTTTTTCATATATTTATTGGCTAGATTTTTTTTTAATCATAAGTGGTTATTGAATTTTATTATATTCATTTTTTAATATAAATAAGTTTGAGTAATTAATGATTTGCAAATAGGCCGCCCCCAGAATTACAGCAGATTCAGAGAGACTCCAGCACAGCCATGTCATGGAATAAAATTTATAGATGAAAAAAGGGAAATGAGGTATAGAAATCAGAAGTGAGGTACAGAAACAAATGGATTGGTTACAGCTCAACATTTGCCTTATTTGAACACAGTTTGAGCACTCAGCAGTGCATGAGTGGTTGAAGTATGGCTGCTGAGACTGGACAAGACTCAGATACTGTTACAGGTGAATACTCCTAAATTAGGTTTTCAATATTGTGTGTCTATTACGTTAGATTACAGTTTGTCCACAAGGACAAAAGTACAGAGTACTCCAGAAGTACAGAGTTCTACTCAGGCCATATTAATTAACTTTAACAATTCCCCTCTTTGGATCATTTTCTGTTTTGAGAGAATGACCAAAACTTTAGTCATTGATGTCACTATTACCATCATAAATGTACTTACTAGGTCTTGAAACCTACTGGGAAAGAGTAGAACAGTCAGTTTTGCAAAGGTACGAACAAGGACTGAGTAGAGGGTTATCTCCTTATGCTGGAACGTCCTGTTTACAGGAGAAAAACAAAACCTGGTTTGTTGAACACATCTTTAAGGATCTGTGTGTTCCCTTAAAGTCTTCATTTGATTATGTCACATTTTGCATGAGCAACTCCATTTCTGTTTGGTTTGGTCTGTTGGGGCATTGTACATGAGCTCAGCCTGCAAAAATGGCCTCCCATAATTTTGTTTTAAAAAATTCACCCTTTTTGCTGAGATTCTCACTTAAGTGAGAGTGTGACCAAAGCTTAAGGCCTTAGCACTACTCTCAGGTACCATTATCTTGGGTTGCTGGTCTCAGCATGTCATTCATAGGTTACAGTGTCCTCATGGTTGTACATTTCTTTCAGCTCTGGTCAATCCAGTTGAAGAGAGACCATTTGACATTCTAGAGATGGCTATATACAAACATTTAAAACCTTTGAGAGAATATAGCATACAGGGAAGCTATTATTATGACTAGTGGGAGGATAATACCAAGAGTTTGGCGTATGCTCATTACCAGGGTCGCCATAAGCCAAACCACCTAAAGTCAAATAGATCAAAGAATGAGCTAGATAAAGAGTCTATTAACTCCACGAAGCAGTCTCTTCATTAATCCCATACAACTGAATCTCTATAATACCTGATGTTTTCTCCATAGGACATAAGTGCCAGCAGCTACACAGATACTTTAAATCCTCTTGTGAAAGTTATGCTAAATAATAGAATTGGCTGAACAGAGAAGTACTTTCTTTTTTCATGTGGAAATTTTACTTATTTTTTATCTTTTGTTTGTCTTGTGCTGCATTAAAATAATTGAATTTTGGCCAGGCACGGTGGCTCATGCCTATAATCCCAGCACTTTGGGAGGCCGAGGTAGGTGGATCATGAGGTCAAGAGATCAAGACCATCCTGGCCAACATGGTGAAACCCCGTCTCTACTAAAAATGCAAAAATCAGCTGGGCATAATGACGTACACCTGTATTCCCAGCTACTCAGGGGTCTGAGGCAGGAGAATTGCTTGAACCCAGGAGGCAGAGGTTGCGGTGAGCCAAGATCGCACCACTGCACTCCAGTCTGGAGACAGAGCAAGACTCTATTTCAAAAAAATAATTAATTAATTAAAATAAAAAGTTGAATTTCTAATGTTAAGTCACATTTTTATTCTTAGAATAACCTAATTTGGGCATATTCTATTATCCGTTTTAAATATCATTGACTGCTAATATTTCATTTACAATTTGCCATCTAATAAAAGAAATTTTCCTTTATTCTTATAGAAATGTCAAGTTTGATCTTGCTTTACCGTCCTCATAAAACAAGTCATGTGAAAGAATTTTAGAAATATTGGGACTTTTAAAATAATTGGTCAAATTTACTGCTAATGTCCTATGAATCTTTAGTTTCATGGGAAGATCTTAAATTACATATTCAGTGTTTCTAATATTTATAGCAATACTAGATTTAGTTCTCCATGGTTAATTATGGTAAATGTGGTTTTCTGAAAATTTAAATTATAAAAATAATCTACATAAAGTCTATTATTGGATGATTTTAAAATTATTATAATATCTTCAGTAATGTCCCCCTCTGAATATTAGCATGAGTATTTATGCTTACTTGCATTTTGTCTTGATCAGAAATGGTAGAAAGTTATTGATTTTTTGAATAGTCAAATTTGTTTTATTAATTTCTTCAATTTTATTTTTCTATTCTAATAAAATAAATTCTTATTTCACTTTTAAAAACTTTCTGCTTCATGATGAATTTAACTTCCATTTGTTTTTCAGCTTCTTGACATAATGCTTAGTGAATTAATTTTCACATTTTTACCTACCCTAAAATAAATGCATTAAAGACTAATTTCCCAACAGGTATGATTTTAACTGCATTCCATAAGGTTAACTTTTATATTTCAATATTTATTTAATTCAAAATATTTTCAAATTTTCATAGTGATTTCTTTGATCCTTTGGTTACTTAGAAATTTCTGCTTGGCTTTTAAATACATTCATGGTCTGTGTTTTGGTTTGTAACTTGGTTCTACTACAGACAGAGATTGTACTTTGGGTGTTTTCAATCTTTAGAAATTTGTCGTAGACACTTGCTCTAGGCAATTCCTGAGTTTTGTTTGTTTATTTGTTTGGTAAATACTCAATGTGCACTTTAAATATATACCTAACAAAAATATTGTATTGAGGTTATTTTTAGTGTTAAAATAGTTATAGTTTGTATTATTTTCTTTATCAATGATTTCTCTATAAATTACTTAAGAATTATTATTATTTTAATTTAAATTATAGTATTTCTTTTTATTTATTTATTTATTTATTATTATTATTATACTTTTAAGTTTTAGGGTACATGTGCACAATGTGAAGTTAGTTACATATGTATACATGTGCCATGCTAGTGCGCTGCACCCACTAACTCGTCATCTAGCATTAGGTATGTCTCCCAATGCTATCCCTCCCCACTACCCCCACCTCACAACAGTCCCCAGAGTGTGATGTTCCCCTTCCTCTGTCCATGTGTTCTTATTGTTCAATTCCCACCTATGAGTGAGAATATGCGGTGTTTGGTTTTTTGTTCTTGCGATAGTTTACTGAGAATGATGATTTCCAATTTCATCCATGTCCCTACAAAGGACATGAATTCATCATTTTTCATGGCTGCATAGTATTCCATGGTGTATATGTGCCACATTTTCTTAATCCAGTCTATCATTGTTGGACATTTGGGTTGGTTCCAAATCTTTGCTATTGTGAATAATGTCACAATAAACATACGTGTGCATGTGTCTTCATAGCAGCATGATTTATAGTCCTTTGGGTATATACCCAGTAATGCGATGGCTGGGTCAAATGGTATTTCTAGCTCTAGATCCCTGAGGAATCGCCACACTGACTTCCACAATGGTTGAACTAGTTCACAGTCCCACCAACAGTGTAAAAGTGTTCCTATTTCTCCACATCCTCTCCAGCACCTGTTGTTTCCTGACTTTTTAATGATTGCCATTCTAACTGGTGTGAGATGGTATCTCATTGTGGTTTTGATATGCATTTCTCTGATGGCCAGTGATGGTGAGCATTTTTTTCATGTGTTTTTTGGCTGCATAAATGTCTTCTTTTGAGAATTGTCTGTTCATGTCCTTCACCCACTTTTTGATGGGGTTGTTGGTTTTTTTCTTGTAAATTTGTTTGAGTTCATTGTAGATTCTGGATATTAGCCCTTTGTCAGATGAGTAGGTTGTGAAAATGTTCTCCCATTTTGTAGGTTGCCTGTTCACTCTGATGGTAGTTTCTTTTGCTGTGCAGAAGCTCTTTAGTGTAATTAGATCCCATTTGTCAATTATGGCTTTTGTTGCCATTGCTTTTGGTGTTTTAGACATGAAGTCTTTGCCCATGCCTATATCCTGAATGGTAATGCCTAGGTTTTCTTCTAGGGTTTTTATGGTTTTAGGTCTAACGTTTAAGTCTTTAATCCATCTTGAATTAATTTTTGTATAAGGTTTCAGCTTTCTACATATGGCTAGCCAGTTTTCGCAGCACCATTTATTAAATAGGGAATCCTTTCCCCATTGCTTGTTTCTCTCAGGTTTGTCAAAGATTGGATAGTTGTAGGTATGCAGCGTTATTTCTGAGGACTCTGTTCTGTTCCATTGATCTATATCTCTGTTTTGGTACCAGTACCATGCTGTTTTGGTTACTGTAGCCTTGTAGTATAGTTTGAAGTCAGGTACTGTGATGCCTCCAGCTTTGTTCTTTTGGCTTAGGATTGAGTTGGTGATGCAGGCTCTTTTTTGGTTCCATACGAACTTTAAAGTAGTTTTTTCCAATTCTCTGAAGAAAGTCATTGGTAGCTTGATGGGGATGGCATTGAATCTGTAAATTACCTTGGGCAGTATGGCCATTTTCACAATATTGATTCTTCCTACCCATGAGCATGGAATGTTCTTCCATTTCTTTGTATCCTCTTTCATTTCCTTGAGCAGTGGTTTGTAGTTCTCCTTGAAGAGGTCCTTAACGTTCCTTGTAAATTGAATTCCTAGGTATTTTATTCTCTTTGAAGCAATTGTGAATGGGAGTTCACTCATGATTTGGCTCTCTGTTTGTCTGTTGTTGGTGTATAAGAATGCTTGTGATTTTTGTACATTGATTTTGTATCCTGAGACTTTGCTGAAGTTGCTTATCAGCTTAAGGAGATTTTGGGCTGAGACGATAGGGTTTTCTAGACATACAATCATGGCGTCTGCAAACAGGGACAATTTGACTTCCTCTTTTCCTCATTGAATACCCTTTATTTCCTTCTCCTGCCTAATTGCCCTGGCCAGAAATTCCAACACTATGTTGAATAGGAGTGGTGAGAGAGGTCATCCCTGTCTTGTGCTAGTTTTCAAAGGGAATGCTTCCAGTTTTTGCCCATTCAGTGTGATATTGGCTGTGGGTTTGCCATAGATAGCTCTTATTATTTTGAGATACGTCCCATCAATACCTAATTTATTGAGAGTTTTCAGCATGAAGGGTTATTGAATTTTGTCAAAGGCCTTTTCTGCATCTATTGAGATAATCATGTGGTTTTTGTCTTTGGTTCTGTTTATATGCTGGTTTACATTTATTGATTTGCATATATTTAACCAGCCTTGCATCCCAGGGATGAAGCCCACTTGATCATGGTGGATAAGCTTTTTGATGTGCTGCTGGATTCAGTTTGCCAGTATTTTATTGAGGATTTTTGCATCAATGTTCATCGAGGATATTTGTCTAAAATTCTCTTTTTTGGTTGTGTCTCTGCCAGGCTTTGGTATCAGGATGATGCTGGCCTCATAAAATGAGTTAGGGAGGATTCCGTCTTTTTCTATTGATTGGAATAATTTCAGAAGGAATGGTACCAGTTCCTCCTTGTACCTCTGGTGGAATTCGGCTGTGAATCCATCTGGTCCTGGACTCTTTTTGGTTGGTAAGCTATTGATTATTGCCACAATTTCAGCTCCTGTTATTGGTCTATTCAGAGATTCAACTTCTTCCTGGTTTAGTCTTGGGAGCATGTACGTGTCGAGGAATTTATCCATTTCTTCTAGATTTTCTAGTTTATTTGTGTAGAGATGTTTGTAGTATTCTCTGATGGTAGTTTGTATTTCTGTGGGATCGGTGGTGATATCCCCTTTATCATTTTTTATTGCATCTATTTGATTCTTCTCTCTTTTTTTTCTTTATTAGTCTTGCTAGTGGTTTATCAATTTTATTGATCCTTTCAAAAAACCAGCTCCCGGATTCATTAATTTTTTGAAGGGTTTTTTATGTCTCTATTTCCTTCAGTTCTGCTCTGATTGTAGTTATTTCTTGCCTTCTGCTAGCTTTTGAAGTGTTTGCTCTTGCTTTTCTAGTTCTTTTAATTGTGATGTTAGGGTGTCAATTTTGGATCTTTCCTGCTTTCTCTTGTGGGCATTTAGTGCTATAAATTTCCCTCTACACACTGCTTTGAATGCATCCCAGAGATTCTGGTATGTTGTGTCATTGTTCTCATTGGTTTCAAAGAACATCTTTATTTCTGCCTTCATTTCGTTATGTACCCAGTAGTCATTCAGGAGCAGGTTGTTCAGTTTCCATGTAGTTGAGCAGTTTTGAGTGAGATTCTTAATCCTGAGTTCTAGTTTGATTGCACTGTGATCTGAGAGATAGTTTGTTATAATTTCTGTTCTTTTACATTTGCTGAGGACAGCTTTACTTCCAAGTATGTGGTCAATTTTGGAATAGGTGTGGTGTAGTGCTGAAAAAAATGTATATTCTGTTGATTTGGGGTGGAGAGTTCTGTAGATGTCTATTAGGTCTGCTTGGTGCAGAGCTGAGTTCAATTCCTGGGTATCCTTGTTGACTTTCTGTCTCATTGATCTGTCTAATGTTGACAGTGGGGTGTTAAAGTCTCCCATTATTAATGTGTGGGAGTCTAAGTCTCTTTGTAGGTCACTCAGGACTTGCTTTATGAATCTGGGTGCTCCTGTATTGGGTGCATATATATTTAGGATAGTTAGCTCTTCTTGTTGAATTAATCCCTTTACCATTATGTAATGGCCTTCTTTGTCCCTTTTGATCTTTGTTGGTTTAAAGTCTATTTTATCAGAGACTAGGATTGCAAGCCCTGCCTTTTTTTTGCTTTCCATTTTCTTGGTAGATCTTCCTCCATCCTTTTATTTTGAGCCTATGTTTGTCTCTGCAAGTGAGATGGGTTTCCTGAATATAGCACACTGATGGTTCTTGACTCTTTATCCAATTTGCCAGTCTGTGTCTTTCAATTGGAGCATTTAGTCCATTTACATTTAAAGTTAATATTGTTATATGTGAATCTGATCCTGTCATTATGATGTTAGCTGGTTATTTTGCTCATTAGTTGATGCAGGTTCTTCCTAGTCTTGATGGTCTTTACATTTTGGCATGATTTTGCAGTGGCTGGTACCGGTTGTTCCATTCCATCTTTAGCATTTCCTTCAGGAGCTCTTTTAGGGCAGGCCTGGTGGTGACAAAATCTCTCAGCATTTGCTTGTCTGTAAAGGATTTTATTTCTGCTTCACTTATGAAGCTTAGTTTGGCTGGATATGAAATTCTGGGTTGAAAATTATTTTCTTTAAGAATGTTGTATATTGGCCCCCACTCTCTTCTGGCTTGTAGAGTTTCTGCCAAGAGATCCGCTGTTAGTCTGATGGGCTTCCCTTTGAGGGTAACCCGACCTTTCTCGCTGGCTGTCCTTAACATTTTTTCCTTCATTTCAACTTTGGTGAATCTTACAATTATGTGTCTTGGAGTTGCTCTTCTTGAGGAGTATCTTTGTGGCGTTCTCTGTATTTCCTGATTCTGAATGTTGGCCTGCCTTGCTAGATTGGGGAAGTTCTCCTGGATAATATCCTGCAGAGTGTTTTCCAACTTGGTTCCATTCTCCCCGTCACTTTCAGGTACACCAGTCAGACGTAGATTTGGTCTTTTCACATAGTCCCATATTTCTTGAAGGCTTTGCTCATTTCTTTTTATTCTTTTTTCTCTAAACTTCCCTTCTCGCTTCATTTCATTCATTTCATCTTCCATCACTGATACCCTTTCTTCCAGTTTATCACATCAGCTCCTGAGGCTTCTGAATTCTTCACGTAGTTCTTGAGCCTTGGTTTTCAGCTCCTTCAGCTCCTTTAAGCACTTTTCTGTATTGGTTATTCTAGTTATGCATTCTTCTAAATTTTTTTCAAAGTTTTCAACTTCTTTGCCTTTGGTTTGGATACCCTCCTGTAGCTCGGAGTAATTTGATCGTCTGAAGCCTTCTTCTCTCAGCTCGTCAAAGTCATTCTCCATCCTGTTCCGTTGCTGGTGAGGAACTGCGTTCCTCTGGAGGAGGAGAGACACTCTGCTTTTTAGAGTTTCCAGTTTTTATGCTCTGTTTTTTCCCCATCTTTGTGGTTTTATCTACTTTTGGTCTTTGACGATGGTGATGTACAGATGGGTTTTTGGTGTGGATGTCCCTTCTGTTTGTTAGTTTTCCTTCTAACAGACAGGACCCGCAGCTGCAGGTCTGTTGGAGTACCCAGCCGTGTGAAGTGTCAGTCTGCCCCTGCTGGGGGGTGCCTCCCAGTTAGGCTGCTTGGGAGTCGGGGGTCAGGTGTCAGGGACCCACTTGAGGAGGCAGTCTGCCCTTTCTCAGATCTCCAGCTGCGTGCTGGGAGAACCACTGCTCTCCTCAAAGCTGTCAGACAGGGACATTTAAGTCTGCAGAGGTTACTGCTGTCTTTTTGTTTGTCTGTGCCCTGCCCCCAGAGGTGGAACCTACAGAGGCAGGCAGGCCTCCTTGAGCTGTGGTGGGCTCCACCCAGTTCAAGCTTCCCGGCTGCTTTGTTTACCTAAGCGAGCCTGGGCAATGGTGGGCGCCCCTCCCCAGACTTGCTGCTGCCTTGCAGTTTGATCTCAGACTGCTGTGCTAGCAATCAGTGAGACTCCGTGGGCGTAGGACCCTCTGAGCCAGGTGAGGGATATAATCTCCTGGTGTGCCATTTTTTAAGCCCGTCAGAAAAGCGCAGTATTCGGGTGGGAGTGATCCGATTTTCCAGGTGCCCTCTGTCACCCCTTTCTTTGACTAAGAAAGGGAACTCCTTGACCCCTTGCACTTCCCAAGTGAGGCAATGCCTCACCCTTCTTTGGCTCGCACATGGTGCGAGCACCCACTGACCTGTGCCTACTCTCTGGCACTCCCTAGTGAAATGAACCCGGTATCTCAGATGGAAATGCAGAAATCACCCGTCTTCTGTGTCACTCACGCTGGGAGCTGTAGGCCGGAGCTGTTCCTATTCAGCCATCTTGGCTCCGGACTCCCTACTTAAGAATTATTATAAAAATTTCCATTTTATTGAAGATTTTTTTCTTATAATTATTTTTTTTACATG
The DNA here is from genome assembly GCF_028885625.2 of Pongo pygmaeus. Taxonomy (NCBI): domain Eukaryota; kingdom Metazoa; phylum Chordata; class Mammalia; order Primates; family Hominidae; genus Pongo; species Pongo pygmaeus. The sequence continues at coordinate 124,730,936 of NC_072373.2, read as the reverse complement.
ATCTATAAGGGAAAGTGATCTCAGTCTATAGGAATATTGTAGATTGCCAAGTGCTACAAAAAGGTATGCAATGGATTTATAAGACCCTTTCCAATTTGCCAACAAATGAATAACTTGAAATAGTTATTACTGCCAATTATCTATTTTAACCATATCGATGCTTGTCAAAATATACATGAGGAAATGTCTTTAAAAGCACTTATTTTTTAAAAAAATTATTTAAATTTGATTTTCTTTAAATGTCAAATATTTCCTTTAAATTTTCTTTAAGTGCTCCTTTAAATATTCTTTTGAAGTTGAATATTTATTTATTTTTTATTAACTTTGTAAATTTTGTTTTTAATTGACACAATTAAAATTGTACATGTTTGTGGGTACAGTATGATATTTTTATACATATATGTATTGTGTAATGATCAAGTCAGCATAAAGAACATATCTATCCTTTCAAACACTTGTCATTTATTTGTGGTAAGAACATACAAAATCTTCCCTTCTATCTATTTTTAAATATACAACACATTATTGCTAACTATCATAACTCTGCCTTACAATAGAACACCAGAGCTTATTTCACTCATCTGACTGTAAATTTCTATATGTTGACCAAATTCTTACCAACCTCCTTCCCTCCTCCCCTCCCCAGCTTCTGGTAACAACTATTCTACTCTCTACTTCTATGAGGTCAACCTTTGTAGATTCCTCGTAGAAGTGAGACCATATGGTATTTTTCCCTATTATACTTGGCTTGTTTAACTTAACAATGTCCTCTAGGTTTATCCGTATTGTCACAAATGGCATAATTTTATTGTTTTTACGGCTGAATAAATGCTTCCTGACATTGGCCTGGGCAAGGATTTTTTAAATAATATCTCAAAACACAGGAAACAAAAGCAAAAATGGATAAATGGGATTATATCAAACTAAAAAGCTTCTACACAGGAAAGGAAACAATCAACAGAGTGAACAGAAAACCTATAAAATGGGAGAAAATGTTTGCAAACTATAGTTCTGATGAGTTGACATCCAGAATATGTAAGAAACTCAAATAACTCAATTGCAGAAAAAAAAAAGTAAATAATCAATTAAAAATGGGCAAAATATCTGAATAGACATTTCTTAAATGAAGACAGATAAATTGCCAAGAGTTATGTGAAAAAAAATGCTCAGCATCACTAGTCATCAGAAAAATGCAAACCAAAACTACTATTAGATATCATTTCATTCTCATTAAAATGGATATTATCAAAAAGACAACAAAACAACAAATTCTGTCTAGGATGTGGAGGAAAGGGAACTCATACATTGTTGATGGGAATGTAAATTAGCACAGCCATTACGGACAACAGTATGGAGGTTCTTAAAAAAATTTAAAAATAGAACAACCATATGATCCAACAATTCTACTACTGAGTGTATATCCAAAGGCAATGAAATCAATTGTTAAAGAGATTTCTGCACTCACATGTTTATTGAAGCACTATTCACAATAGCCACGATATGGAATCAACTGAAGGGTTCATCAAGAAATAAGTGGAAAAAATATGATATATTTATACAATGGAATACTATATAGTGATACAAAAGAATGAATTTTAAAATCATTTTTAAGTGTAATTTCACATGTTATTGGCTGTAGCTTCAACTTTAGTGATAAGCTATTACAGCACATTTATTCAGTTATCACACTAAATAGTGACTCCTTACAGACTCATCACAATATTGTAGAATTGCTTCTTTTTGCAAATACAGGAAATATGCCAACTAAATAATTGTATACATGTTTATATTTTCTTCTGTATATTTCTTGAATTACTTTCTTCATAAACTAATTCATTCCAACATTTGGATTTTTTTAATGATAAAATTTTTCTCCGAGCTTATTTTATTTAATGGTGTCACTTTACTTCTTTATTTATTAAATGCTTAAATGTAAGCATAAATATAAAGCAAAGGCCAAATAAATTCAAATGCTGATTAGAGGCTGTAAATCTTGTTAATGTTTAATTTTGAAGATGACATAATACTTTGATGTGGGCACAGATAAATATATTTGGTAATTAAATATGTATACTTGAATTTTATACTGTTTTAATCTTGGATTAATTTAATTAAAAATTCAAAAATGTAACATTCAGATGGAACTTTTATATTTTTCAAAACAATTTTACAAATAATTATACATATGATTGAGGGGATAAGGTTTGGAATTAGACCATTGAGGTTAGAATCCTCGCTCAGACAAATTAGCTGTTAGATATTGGACAAATTACTTAACTCCTATGTACTTAGTTTTCTTTATCTGCATAATAGAAATAAGAATAGTAAATACCTGTTAAACTGATTTTTAGAAATTATTAGAAAAGGCTATTCAAAGTTGTAAGTTTCTAGTACATAATAAGGGTAAGATAATAGCTAATTCTTATTAAATTATTTCCTCACAGTAAGCCTGGGTTTAATATTCTTAGGTCCTTTTGTATACAGCAACAATCAAAACAAAACCATGAGGCTTACAGAATTCATTAATTTGTAGAATATAAGAGAAATGCTTATTCAAGGTCTGATAATCTGATAATATTACTTCAAATTTCAAGCATTTTTCACCAGACTATAATCCTTGTATTGTTTAACTTGAGGAAAGGAACTATAGGAATTTTGTGAAATTCAGCAAATATATTATATCTCTGTTTTCCAGTTTTAGCATAGCTTTTTATATATATGAGCATATGAAATCATAGTCAAAATCATCTCAAAATCTCAGATAAGTATACTAATTAATTGTCATCTGCATGGTATATTAGATTGCTGATTTTTCTTTCCTCTTTATTAGATAGATAGACGATAGACATATAAAGATATCATATAAATATATATAATATATATTCACATCCAATCTCCATAACATACAACATTTTTTATGTTCTTTTATTTATTAATTTACTAATTACTTTTACTTGCTAATGATTATCATTAAATATCAAATAAAATTTTCCTTGTCTCTTGTTTCTTAGCATTCTGTACAATTTTAAGCAACATTTTTAAAAATTATGTTTAAGAACATAGAAATACATGCACTAATAATTTCATTTTGTAATTCAAAATATTTTGTGCTATTTGAAGATAGCAATGCTAGCTGTAATAAATAGCAAGATGATAAATATCATGACTAAATCAAAATAAGGCTGTTGTACCACAAATCCTTCGTTTTTGTTCCTCTTCTTTCTATTTTTGTTCCATTAGTGATCTTTTATCTTCTTTAAGCTGTATTCATCACCTCTGTGGAGAAAACTATAAAAGCAATAAATTTAAGCTTGATATTTTATATTCTTGACTCATATTTCCACATTTTTTCCTATACCTTCTCTTAGAACTTCATCAACCGACTAAAACTCACTCTACATTGTTGAATATATTATTTCCCCCATGAAACTTGTTTTCTACTTTTTTCCATGATTCCAACATTTTTTTTCAAGTGACTCTGAGTCTGATAATAAATATAACATCAGTTATTGAATACCTGAATTGTGTTACATATTATCTTACATTATTTGTATGTAAAAATAACTTTAGATATGATTGATTATTATCTCAATTTTATATATGAACAACGAGGAGGTTATGGAACTTGCAAAAGGTTGTGCAGCTGTAAGTTGTGCACCCAGGTTCTAAATTTTGGCAATCTTGCTGCAAAGGCCACTATGCAATATTAACTTAGTATAATATCCAGAGTCATTTTTTTACTCTTTCAATTTTTTATGATTAAAAGAATTGAAGTGGTAACTAAGACCTATTTCTTCTGTCCTTAGAGGATAATAAGAAATTGGAGGAGTAACAAATAACCCTGGATTTTATGCTAAGGTGATGTTGGATAGTGGCCTCTGGGGCAAAATTGCTTGAGTCTAGTTACTGCATGCACAACTTATAGTTGCATAACTTTATGCAAGTTCCATCACTTCCTCATCACTTGTTTGCAAAATGGAAATAAAAACAACCCTATCTAAATGTGATTTGCATGTAAAGAATGTAGGGTCATATCTGACACATTTCTGATGCTCAATAAATATATATATTTTTTCCATCCATTTCCACTTTTCTTTTTCTGCAGCTATAGTTATCTGCTATTAATTATAACCTATCACTGTGTTTTACTACTCGCTTACTCAGTTTTTTTGACTATACCATGTTTATGCCAACTTCCCAAGCACAACCAGAGACTCTAAAAATTTAGATTAATTTTAATAATAAATCCCTCAATTGATTCTCTTTCCCAATAAAATTGTTTAAATGCAGACAGTTTACCGATTGAGGCTATGTTTTATTAACATGAAAGTTAATGACTCTATCAACTTCTCTAACTTTATTTCACTGTGTTCTCCTTTTAGGCAAAAACAAACAACAGGAACAAAAATAAATTACATCATTGTCTTTAGCAACAATTACTGTTGTTTATGGACTAGAACAATGGTTACAAAAGACCAATAGTAAGAAAAAAGACATTAAAACAACAAAAGCAAAATAATCATAAAGGGAAGGAATAGCTCCAAAGTCTGAAAGGCTTGGTTGTATTCTAAGAGCATGTTAACATACCAGAAACAAATGTAATCAAAACAAATGTGAATTAACTAACTATACAATCAGAGAACAAGAGGGGGCACAATGAAATAAAGAATTTAACCAAAACAACTGTGGGAATTCTCCAAACAGTATCCAGGGAAGAAGAGGCTTTGACCAATAGGTTAGATATTATGGGTCCACAGGCAAGGCACTCCTCAATTCAATGTTGTATATAAAGGATTTGAATACAATACATGTGAATGTTATAATCATTAATGGGATATGGGTACATCAAGCTGAATTTGTCTATTAATGTTCAATATTTGAATAGAATAATTATGATTTTCTAATTGAACATATTTACAATGGGTTCTTCAGATTATGATAAAATATTTCAGAGATTCCTAAAGGCAAATAATCAACCAACAATGCAGAACAAACTATTTTGCATATTGTTTGAGTCATATATTTAATTGAAATTAATAATTTAGCTTTATGATTTTATATAGTAGCCTTAGGAAATTGAATAATGCTAAAATGTCCTTTATATATAAAATTCAATACTGATGTGCCAGAATTGGGGCAAGTTTTTTCTGAGCCTATAGGCATGAGGACCAGATTTTTCTGCAACATAAATTTAACAAAGTTATTACTGCCGTTTATGTATTTTAGGATTCTTAGTTGAAAGTAAAATTAATCAACTCTTGCAAATTTGGGTAAAAAAATCTTAAATGATATTGATTGGGTTATAAAATCATCAGAACTTCTCCAAAGCCAGGAAAATAACGCCTTAACTCCCACCATAAGTCCAACAAGGATAGTACTTTCACTTTGGCTATACACACAGATAAGTTGGCAACACAGATTTCTCTATTACTGGCCCATTGAACACTGTTAGAATAGGTAACTACCATAAACAATTGAGTAACTAGTTAATGTATATGAAATATTAGTATTCCAATATAGAGCAATAGGCACCACAGGACTGTGATCCTTGAGAGAAAGAAAAAATAACATGGAGGTATTATATTATAAAATTTATTCAGCTTATTAATAGAGGTACTTTCTAGACCATAGTGAAAAGGAGAGAACTCAAAAACAGCTTACACAGGTCTGAGAAGAGTTTGCATTGCCAAAATATAGCAAGGAGCAGATAGTATACAACTCAGATGTGGTACATATTTGTACTACATCAGAGCAAAGTTCGGGAAAAAATACACTTATCAAGCAGCAATAAACCAGAACAGCAACTCCAGCATAGGAAAATATAAAGAGAATGAAAACAGTGGTGAGCAAGGAATCACATCTGGGGATTTTTTTTATTACCGTACTCAGTAATCTTTGTAGTGTCAATTTTCTAATTTAAAGTAGTTTAGGCATCCCATAAAACAATTACACACCTCTGATATGAAGCAAGTATAATATGATAGGCAGGAAAGAAGAAAAACATTCTGGGATCATTAATCAGAAATGAAAACACTGGGAAACAATATCAGAAAAATGGTTAGAAGAGTTCACAGAGTTTTCAGAAAACATCAAGTTGAATATTTACAACAGTTGAACTGGATCAGCTATCAAAGAAAATAATAATGTGATAATTAAGTCAAGGAGAAACAAAATTGAAGGGCCTAGGTAACCAAGAGCAAGCTGGGTAAGAAGCAGAGGGATAAACAGATGCTTTCAGAGCTGCGTGCACACTGGCTACCTACCTTCTACATTTAACTCTAGAATGTTGCATCACATTTTATAACCTCATCCATGCTGATCACAAAAATGTCTACTTGACCAATTTATTAAAGGAAAAGTCTCTAATAGATCTTTTTCTACATTTTCCCCTCCCAAAAATGTATTTTTCTGCACTCTTATGGCATCTAAAATGACAGATGATTGCTCCTACTTCTTTCCCCAACTGTCCCTTCAAAACATCCACACACATAGACACACAGATGATCACATCAGAGGTGATTGATTTTTTGTCTTCTAGGTGCACATGGAACAATGTATAAAATATTTATCTTGATAAAAATGGACATATACAATTCATCAGATTGTCCTGCCTTTTCCTGTCAAGTGCATCCACATGTCCTGTGCAATAGCAAATCTGAAATATGCACACTACTCAAATCACTGGGCTTTTTTTCTCTTTTTTCTTTTGCTCATGCTATTCTTTTAACTTAGAATTTTCTCTCTCTTATATCAATCTGTCTATTTATGTTAAATTTCAATTCATTTTGAATGAACTAGCCCAAGTTTTGTTCCTCTGCCAGATTTATCTATTAGTCTCAGTTATTCATGGCATTTTACATAATTACGTTAATAATTGTATACATCAATATAACATTTTGTTATAATGATTTGATTGCAATCTTACAAATTGTGCATCTCAGTATTAGAAAACAAATTGTATTTATCTTTGTATATCCAGATTAGAGCATGATAAGTGATATCTATTAGTTACTCAGTAAAAAAAATTACAAAGTAAATTAAAAAACTAAAAGAATCATTTCACCCTTATTATTTTTTATTAACTTAATTATATTGCTTATAGCAGTAGCATTAAAATTTATTTTGTTTAGCTCTTTGTTTGTTTTACTGATAAAGGGATTACTCCTGTAGTAGGCTTCATTTAAGATAATTTCCTAAAAGTAGTAGTTATGGAGAAATCTAATTACAGTTGTCATTTGTAATTATACTATTCTGATATATTTGTCATATTTTAATAAATAAAAAACATTCCTAATAATTAGAATACTCATTCTAATTAAAATACAAAGTTTTTAGGATGAGTAGGTTAATAGTTTTGACATTTCAGATTGAATTTTAATGCAGGCTCTATAATTTCACACACAAACTTTCTGTATGAAAATATAATTTGCATGTGTACATTAAATAAAATGGTTAGATTTCTTACTAAATTGTTTGCAGGCATACTTTTGAAAGTCATTTCGAGTTTATACAAATTGGCCCCTTTAAAAAGTTGCTACAATTTTTAAAACATTAAAACTGGGTTCTTGTTAACACAGAAAAAAAACTAATCTCTGAAAAAGCTTTACCAGCTGACATCTTGATAGCCAAACAACCTGCAGCTTAATAAATATATTAAACAAACTGCTGTAATTTCAACTTTTTTAACCTGAAATGAACAATTGAGCAAGAAAAGAGTATTGAATAAGGTATAAACTTTTTCAATAGCTGAGAAAACAAAACAAAGAAAAATTCTACCTTTCATATTTTTAGTTGCAATTATATGAGTAATAGTGCAGTTAAAATTTCACCCAAGGTACAGAAATTCAATAAAGCCATATAAGATCACAAAGAGGTTTCTAGTGGAAGACAGAACTTGACATTGCCTTATCACTGACCTGTGATGAACACGAGAATTCATGCGACATTGATAGCATGGTTGGGTTAACTCATCTGCTTTCTGAAATCAGACAATTAAGGACTCAGTCAGCTTTGAGCAACAAGGTCACTTTCATGATCGATGACTCACGAAACACTTCTTAAGGAGAAATAGCATTTATAACCCAATCGTCTTCTTCATTGGTGTACAGCCCACTTTTCTCCTGCTTGGTTTGTTGATTGCTTTCTAAAGAAACTGAAGTAAGCCTACAAACTACCCTCTCAAGGTAAGGCAAAGAGAAGAAGTTTAGAAATCAATGACATCAATTTTACTTCCTCCAAAATTGTTTTTGTCATCACATTATCCTTTAGGTAAATTCTTCTCACTGACAGTTTTTTAAACTGAAATGCTTAATTTGGTATTCTGTATCACATTTCAACTCAAATGCATGTGCTATTTTGTTGAAGTTTAAATACTATTATAGAGAGTGTTTTGTAATTTAGTAAACAGCTTTTCATCAGTGATAATTTGGTATTTTCCAACAACAATATTTTATTTTCAAAGTCATAATTCTATGTCAAAATTCTCATTTTTTTGATTCAATGAAAAATAAAATTACATTTAATATAGACTTATTTTAATGGTAATTTATTATATACAACAATATTTTATTTTCAAAGTCATAATTCTATGTCAAAATTCTCATTTTTTTGATTCAATGAAAAATAAAATTACATTTAATATAGACTTATTTTAATGGTAATTTATTATATTTTATCTCTTTAAGCATTCTTTAATCATAAATGATATTCTTTAAAATTATCTACTCTACAGGTTGTTTGATTTGACTGGCCCATCCCTGACCAATCGAGATAAAAATGAAAATACTTTATCAATTTAAAATATTCTGTTAATTTAATATTTATTGTGGTTGCTTCAGTCCCTCTACTTAAATTTAAAATAAATCACAGAATGTTTCCTTACAAAGAACTTTCACTTATTAATTACTTTACAATTAATGTATGTATTTTAATATTCCTTATATCTATTCTAATATTTGAACAATTATTAATGATTATGAGAAATAACATACTGTTACTTCTTTGGATTAGTAGATCAACTCATATCCTTAAAGTAAATCTGTATAAAGAAAAAACTATTGTATTTATACATGATTTGCAATTTTCCCCCAAATCTAACATTATTAAACATCTCTAAGCAATAATAAGTCTAGCTGTGGCAAAAGTTCACAACTGGTTAGATAAAAAAATAGATAATCATTTGGGTCAGAAAGTTTGGGGATTTTAGAAAGGAAGGCACATGTACAAGATATTAGAATGAGGCTTTTTATGTGTCAGTTTGTGATAATGTGGGAGCTTTTAAGTATAAAACATCAATGGGAAATTTTTTCTATTTGAAAGTTTAGTGCTAGACTGCTTTGACAAAACTTGGTAATAAAGTGACAAAAACTGATTCAACACAAGCCTAGAACAAGAAGCTTCAAGGGAGAGAGTTAATTGTGTCACCTGGAGTCAGTGGTACACTTAGGCTGTTGCCAGGCCAATATGGTAGAAAGTTTAAAAGAAAGAAACTATTGCTGGCTAGCTGGCTAAAGAGAACCAAGGAAAGGTAGCTGTGTTGAGAATGGTCTGCTTCCAGAATTGTAAGGGGCAAAGCACTTACACACATAAATATAGTGTTTCAAAGGCCAAGTGGATGCTGAGTAACATAGCCAAGGCTGGACCAACCTCAGCCTTCTGGGGTAAGAGGAACCCAGGAATCAGAGGCTGTGGCATACACTGTTTAGGGGAATAAGGAGTGGATGTCTCTAAAGAGGAGCAAGAGAGTATATTATCTGAATTGGTTAACTTTACTGTGTCAAGGTCACCATAGGGGACCTTGAAATTACAAACACACCACAAGAGTTGTGAACATTATGAAGCCCAGTAAGCACCAATCTTAGAAAACAAATTCACCAGTCAAATAAGACCTTGGTAAGATCTTCCCTCACCCCTATTTTATTTTATTTTTTTGAGTTTCTGATTCCTTCTCTTCCCCAGCTCCAGAAAAATCTCTTTGATACTGGGAAAGTCAGCATTCTCTGCCAACAAACTGAGGAGAAAAGGAAAATTGACAGATGGAGAAAAAAGTACAGTAACTGATCATGTCCCCAGATCTTATTTCTACTCCAGGATTTTTGTAGGAAGTAAATCCAAGGTAGAAGGAGACAGTTCTAACCATGTTCTGTGATTGAAAGTGTACAAGATACTTAATTATCTAAATAAATTTTAAAAAATTGTAAAAACTGCTTAGAATTTTAAGGTGTTCTGAATGAAGATAGATGCTCTCATAACAGTTTAGCAATGCCAAATGTTAAAAGATAAGGTTGTTTTGCATTTTATAATCACATTTTATTGTTTTATTTGTTCAACATAATGGTAAATATATTTGTATTAGTTTGTTCTCAAATTGCTACAAAGAAATAATGGAGACTGTAATTTATGAAGAAAAAAGGTTTAATTGGCTCATGGCTCTATAGGCTATACAGGAAGCATGACGCTGGAATCTGCTAAGCTTCTGGAGAGACTTCAGGAAACTTTTTCTCATGGAAGAAGGTGAAAGGGAAGCCAGCACTTCAGTTGGCTAGACAGAAAGAAGAGGGAGAGGGGGAAGGTGCTATGTATTTTTAAACAATGACATCTTGTGAGAACTCAATCACTGTTCAGTACCAATGATGAATGATGCTAAACCATTTATGAGAACTCTGCCCCCATGGTACTGTCACCACCTACCAGGGCCTACCTCCAACACTGGGGAACTACAGTTTGACATAATATTTGGGTGGGGACACTGATCCAAACAATATTATTCTGCCCCTGGCCCCTCCCAAATCTCATGTCCTTCTCACATTGAAAAATCCAATCATGGCTTCCCAATACTCCCCCAAAGTCTTAACTCATTTCAGCATTAACTCAAAAGTCCAAAGTTCCAAGTCTCATCTGAGACAAAGTAAGATCCTTCTGCCTATAAACCTGCAAAATCAAAATCCACTGAGTTATTTCCAAGATATAATGGGGGTATATGGATTTGGTAAATATGCTCATTCCAAAAGGGAGAAATTGGCCAAGAGGAAAAGGTTACAGGCCCCATGTAAGTCTGAAACCCAGCAGGGCATTCATTAAATGTTAAAGCTCCAAAATAATCTTCCTGGACTCCATGTCTCACATCCAGGGCACAGTGGTGTGAGGGGTGAGCTCCCAATACCTTGGGCAGCTCTGACCCTGTGGCTGCTCTCATGGGCTGGTGTGGAATGCCTATTACTTTCCTAGGCACAGAGTGTGAGCTGCTGGTGTATCTGCCATTTTGGGGTCTGGAGAATAGTGACCCTCTTTTTATAACTCCACTAGGCAGTACCCCAGTGGGATCTCTGTGAAGGGACTCCAACATCTACATTTCCGCTCCCCCCCCCATATTGCCCTACAAGAGATTCTCTGTTAGCACTCTTCCCCTGCAACAGACTTCTGCCTGGACATCCAGGCTTTTCTATACACCCTCTGCAGTCTCAGTGGAGGCTCCCAGGCCTCAATTCTTACACTCTGTGCACTCACTGTCTTAATACCAAGTGAAAGCTGCCAAGGATTATGTCTTGCACCCTCTGAAGCAATGGCCCCAGGATTATTTGGGCTGCTTTGAACTACAACTGGAGCTAGAATGGCTGGGATGCAGGGAACAGTGTCCCCAGGTTTGTCAGGACAGTGGGCCCTGGGCCTGGCCCAGGAAATCATTCAGTCTTCTTAGGCCTCTGAGCTTGTGTTGAGAGGGGCTGCTGCAAAGGTCTCTGAAATGCCTAGGAGGCCTTTTTCTCATTGTCTTGGTGGCCATTTTCCCATTGTCTTAGCTATCAGCACTTGCCTTCCTTTTAGCTATGCAAATATGTGCAACCTGCTTGAATTTCTCCCCTGAAAATTGGCTTTTCTTTTCTACAGTGTGGCTAGGCTGAAAATTTTCCAAACATTTGTATTCTGCTTCCGTTTCAAATATCAGTTCCAACTTCAGGCCATTTCTTTGTTCATGCATATGAGCTTTTAGAACAGACAGACAATTTCCTGAATGCTTTGCTGCTTAGAAGTTTCTTCTGTCAGATACCCTAAATTATCTCTCTCAAGTTGAAAATTCCACAGATCACTAGGGCAGAGGTACAATGCCTCTAAATTATTTTTAATGCATTAAGAAGTGACCTCCACTCCAGTTACCAGTAAGTTCCTCATCTCCATCTGAGAGAAAGCCATCTCCAACTGAATCCAGAAAGCCTGGACTTTTATTGTTTATATCACTATCAGCATTGGAGTCATAACAATTTGACAAGTCTCTAGGAAGTTCCAAATTTTCCCTTATCTTCCTTTTTTTTTTTTTTTTTGAGCCCTCCACATTTTTCCAACCTCTGCCTGTTACTCAGTTCTAAAGTTACTTCTGCATTTTCAGGTATCTTCATAGCAATGCCCCAATTATTGCTACCAATATTCTACCTTTGTTTGTTCTTAAATTGCTATCAGGAAATATCTGAGATCGGATAATTTATAAAGAAAAGAAGTTTCATAGGCTCTTTTCTGTACAGGGAGTATAATGCTGGCATCTTTATAGTTTCAGGGGAGGCCTCAGGAAATTTACAATTATGTTGGAAAGTGAAGGGGTGCCAGCACTTTACATGGCTGGAACAAGACAAAGATAAAGTGACGGGGGGGGGGGGGCAGGTGTGATACATTGTGATACATTTTTAAACCAGATATTGTGGGAACTCACTCACTATTATAGTACCAATGGGGAATGTTGCTAAACCATTTATGAGAACTCTGTCCCCATGTTCCAGTCACCTCCCACTAGGCCCTATCTCCAACACTGGGGATTACAATTTGACATACGATTTGGGTAGGGACACAGATCCAAGCCATGTCAATATTAAAAGAGACAGGAATATGTTTAAATTTGATTCCAAAAATAGTTTGTCTAATACCAAGGACAAACTGATGCTTTATAAACAGTGACTGGAATATTTGAACAACCCAAATTAAAAAATGTTAACAGTTAAATGAGAGCACACCCATTATGTACTATATATAATTAGACAAGTAGATATAATTATATCTACTTATATCGTCTCTGATAAAGCAGCCTGCAACTTTTGTATAGCAGGGTTTTTTGTTTTATGATAAAAATTAATTAATTAGCCTTCAATGTGGGTGCTATTGAAATAGGAATACCTAAAAAAGTCTTCAACCAACCATCCATACATAAAAAGACTTCACCTCTGACTTGACTGAATCACTATATACACTTATTACTCCACAATTAAGATTGTCATTTTACTTGATTTCAGTATTGTTCAACCAATTTAATAATGCATTACCTGTTCGTATGTGCTCTCTTAAATGAACTATACCCATATACCATGGAGATTAAGAAAATACTAGACATCTGGCTTAGTGCTATCCCCAAATACATGTTCAAAGATCTATCAAAGAATTCTAGAAAATAACATTCTTTATGGTAGCTGTAGAAAAATTGCTCAGTGGTTCTATTTACTTCTATTACAAATAATGCTATTGACTTTATGGATAGAACTAGAGAACTTAGAAACCAACTCTTAGTAACCCCAAAGAACTGTTGTTCTTCCTGGTAGAAGAACTGGAATGCTTATGTTTATTAGAGAATAACAACTTATTGAGATGTCATGTCCAGAAATGTGAGAAGCTCGATCAATGTGGATGGTGGACTAAAGATGCTGTCCTACAGCATGTATCAACATTGACCTACTTTTTAAGTGTGGCAAGTTTTGAATCTTATTAGGTAAGAATTCCAAAGACTATTGATTTAATCTTTACTACCCTTACTCAATCATAAGTTCTAAGAATATAAATCAAGCACAATAAAAGAAAACAAATTATAGCTTGATTTTAACTCTTCCTGAGATTTTTCTTAGTTTTCAGCTTTAATGCCTGTTGTAAAGTCTTCCCCAACCTTATTTTTTCCATGATCTGCATCAAGCTTTCTTCATCTATAAAACATTTTTTAATATTTTATTCTAATAAGTTTTGTTGTATCATGATGAAGATAATGTGTTGAAGTATCTGTCTTCTTTGCTGGACTGTAAGCCCTGAGAAGTTAGGAATCACAAAAGCCTTATTCATTGCTGTATCCTCAGTGAGAGAACAGTGGCTGGCATTTTTATTTACATATAAACATGTGTTCATGATTGAGCATCTCTTCTGAAAAAGTGGTTTATAATTATTTGGGGTAGTAATTATTTGAAGTAAAATATTAGACTAGGAGTATCATATTTTTTAAGTTAATTAACTCTAAATTGTAAAAAGTAACATTATCTAAGTAATTTATTTTTCCATTAATTTATTCAGCTTGCTAGTAGATTTGTCAGTTGAAATGGGCTATATATATATATATATAGGCTACATATATATTTCATCACTCTATTATAGGTACCTTGATATGCCCTAAAAAACTCAATGTTGTGCTTTTCTAAGTTCTAAATGGGCAAACAAATATGAAATATTAATTATCATCCAAAAAATGCCATAAGGACCATGGTGAAGATGGCTTGAATATCCTCAGGCTTTCTAACACTTAAAGTTATTATACAGTATCCAGGGAGGAAGCAAAGTGTTGCCCTCAAAATGGCAACAAAATACCAATTCCCAGAGCTCAAACTTGCATTTCAAAATTATTCCCATTGAATTAATAACAAAATACATTTTTATTTTATTGTTTTTAGCCAGTGAACTTTGTCTTAGTTATCCTGCTAACTAGCACTTTAATTTTATTTTTTCCATTGACTACTACTGCTTTGTTGCCCTACAAACTTTTCACCCAATATTCCCATTAGAGGTATGTTGTGATTATAGAAATTTGATTCAGTGTCTCATATTTACTTTCATTCTGTTTAACAGTAAAACCAGCTCAGGTGAATAATTGTTTTGCACATGTCTTCCTTTAATCCTTCAGATTACCTTTTGCTTCTAACTTACATGTGTTCTGTTAGGCTTAGGAGAGATTAGGACAGTTTTTGATAAAATGATGCTAACAATAAATTGGCTTAAGACATGGAAACAGTATTTCTGAGGAGAAGTTGTACTGGCTTTAAATGTATCAAATATTAGTGTAATAAAAATGGTAAATGTAGTCCCAACCTCTCTTTGAAACTATGTCAGTTCTTTTCAGATTTTTATTAGAGATTTTATACTTTATTTCAGGCAGAAGTTTTAACAAGAAGTATCTATAGACATGTGAACTAATGAAGATAGGGATCACTTTCAAAAGAAGGTATAAGAGGAGAGATATGACATGAATAGTTTCAGTGCAGCCTCCTGCTTCTACATCTGGATGAAAAGTCCTTCTGTAGTCTTTCCAACTCTGAATCTCTCAGAGGAATATGTTTATACATGGCTGAGATTCAGGAAGCCTAACCTCTGGGAAATGATTGCTCACAATAGTTGCACTCCCTGGTCCATAAAATGTTTTCTAAACATAGAAACTCACAGATGTGGAATTAAAAAAAAGGTAATAAAACTAACCAGCAGAATATCACAGGGACACAATAGTATTACTGTGAAGAATACTGAAGGAATACAGTACTCTGCTGGTATGTTTCATCAAAAAATAGATCAAATGAAACAAAAATTTTTCTCTCAACCTTTTTCTCAAAAAGCAAGAACATGGGTGTTCTGTGTATATATGAAGTGAGGAGGCATTGTTAATTCTAAAATATTAGAGATGTTGCAGAGAGGGTTCAAAAGTGGAAAAAAATGATGCTAAAAGATTTGAATGTAACATAAAAGCAAAGCAATTAGTTTTGTTGAAAAGAAAAAGTAAAAGGTGGAGGTGATACTGAGACTGGGTTTTTTAAACAATGTTTTTTTATTTTTAATTTTTGTGGGTACATAGTAGATGTACATATTTATGGGGTTAGGAGATATTTGGTACAGGCATGAGATGTGTAAAATCATGTCATGAAAAATCAAGTATCCATTCCTTCAAGTATTGATCCTTTGTTTTACAAACAGTCCATTTATACACTTTCAGTTATTTTAAAATGTATAATTAAATTATTATTGCCTATACCCCCCTCTTTTATGCTATCAAATACTAGGTCTTATTCATTTTTCCAGATTAATTCCTTTTGTGCTCATTAGTCATTCCAATCTCCTCCTTACCATCCCACCCAACTGCCTTTCCAGCCTCTCATAATCAGCCTTCTATTCTCTATCTCCATGAGTTCATTTGTTTTGATTTTTAGATCTCACAAATAAGTGAAAACATGAGATGTTTGTGTGTGGGGGGGGGGCGCTGGGGAGGGGAATGTGCGCAGGCGCCTGGCTTATTTTACTTAACATATGTCCTCCAGTTCCATCCAGGTTGTTGCAAATGACAGAATCTCATTCTTTCTTATAGCTGAATACTACTCTGTTGTCTATAAGTACCACATTTTCTTTATTCATTCACCTGTTGATGGACACTTAGGTTGCTTCCAAATCTTAGTTCTTGTAAACAGTGCAACAACAAACACGAGAGTGCAGATATCTTTTTGATATACTAACTTTTACCATTTGGGTATATTCTCAGCAGTGGGATGGCTGGATCATATGGTAGCTTTATTTTTAGTGTTTTAAGGGTTCTCCAACTTGTTCTCCATAGTTGTTATACTAACTGACATTCCCACCAAGAGTGTAAAAGGGTTCCTTCCCCTTTCTCAACATCTTGTTGGCATGTGTTATTGCCTATCATGGATAAAAGCCATTATAACTGCTGTGAAAGGATATCTCATTGTAGTTTTGATTTACTTTTCTCTGATGGCCATAATATTGAGCATCTTTACATATGCTTGTTTGCCATTTGTATGTTTTCTTTGGAAAATGTCTATTTAAATATTTTGCCCATTTTTAAATTGGAATATCATATTTTTTTCCTGTAGAGTTGATTAAGCTCCTTATATATTCTGGTTATTAATCCCTCGACAGAGAGGTAGTTGGCAAATATTTTCTCTCATTCTTTGCGTTATTTCTTCTCTTTGTTGATTGTTCCTTTGTTGTACAAAAGCTTTTTAATGTGATGTAATCCTATTTGTCCGTTTTTGTTTTGGTTGCCTATTCTTATAGGTATTCTCAATAAATTTTTGCCCATAACCGTGTTCTGTAGAGTTTTACCAATGTTTTATTTTAGTGGTTTTATAGTTTAACATCTACAGTTTAACTCTTTAATTCATTTTGACTTGATTTTTGTATATGGTGAGAGATAGGGGTCTAGTTTCTTTCTGTTGCATATGGATATCCAGTTTCTCCAGCACCATTTATTTAAGAGACTGTCTTTTCTCCAGTGTATGTTCTTGGCACCTTTGTTCAAAATAAGTTTACTCTAAGTGTATGGCTGTGTGTCTGGGTTCTCAATTCTGTTCCCTCGGTCTATGTGTCTATTTTTATGCCAATACCATGTGGTTTTGGTTAGTATAGCTCTGTAGTATAATTTGAAGTCAGGTAATGTAATTCCTCCAGTTTCCTGTGGTTTCATATGACTGTTATGATTTTTTTCTATTTTTGTGAAGACTGTCATTGATATTTTGATAGAGATTACATCAAATCTGCATATTGCCTTTGGCCATAGGGCCATTTTAACAATATTGATTCTTCTAATTAATGAACATGAAATATCTTCTTCATTTTTGTGTTTTGTCTTCAATGTTTTTATCAATGTTTTATAGTTTTTGTTACAGAGATCTTTCAGTTTGGTTAATTTAATTCCTAGGTATTTTATTTTATCTATGGCTATTGTAAATGGTATTAATTTCTTGACTTCTTTTTCAGTTTGTTCAGTTTGGATATAGAAATACTACTGATTTTTGTATGTTGATTTTGAATCCTACAATTTTACTAAATTTCTTTATTAGTTCTAATAGTTTTCTTGTGGAATCTTTATGTTTTTCCAAATATAAAATTATAACATTTTCAAACAAGGATAATTTGACTTTTTCCTTTCCAATTAGGATGACTTTTGTTTCTTTTTCTTATCTAATTGCACTAGCTAGGACTTCTAGTACTATTTTGAATTACAGTGGTAAAAGTGGGCACTTTTGCCATGTTCCAGATCTAAGAGGAAAAGCTTTAAGTTTTTCCCCATTCAGTGTGATACTAGTTGTGCATCTGTCATAGATGACTTTTGTTAAGATATGTTCTTTCTATAACCAGTTTTTTGAGAGCTTTTATCATGGAAAGATGTTGAGCTTTATCAAATGCTTTCCCAGCAGCAATAGAAACAGTCATATGGCTTTTGTCCTTCTTTCTGTTGATAAGATGTATCACCTGAATTGATTTTTATATGTTGAACCATCCTTGCATCTCCATAATAAATCCTACTTGATCATAATGAATGATCTTTTTAGTGCATTGTTGAATTCAGTTTGCTAGTATTTTTGAGAATTTTTGCATGAATATTCGTTAGATATATTGGCCTTTTTATGTGATTTTGTCTGATTTTGGTATAAGGGTAATTCTGACTCCATTGGATGGGTTTGAAAATATTTCCTCCTTCTCTATTTTGAAACTATTTTCTCTAGTTTGGGTATAGGATTGGTATTGGTTCTTCTTTAAATAATTGGTAAAATCCAGCTGTGAAGCTATCAGGTCCCAGGCTTTTCTTTACTTGGAGACTTTTTTTATTACAGCATCAAAATCATTATTGTTACTAGTCTATTCCAGTTTTGGATTTCTTATGGTTCAATCATTGTAGGTGGTATGTTTCTAGGGATGTATCCATTTCTTCTAGAGTTTTCAATTTATTGGCATATAGTTACTTATAGCAGCCAACAATAATCCTTTGAATTTCTGTTACCAGTTGTAATGTCTCCTTTTTCATCCCTGATTTTATTTATTTGAGTCTTCTGTCTTGTTTTATAAGTCTGACTGAAGTTTGTCATTTTTGTTTTTCAATTATAAAAACACCCAACTTTTAGTTTCATTGATCTTTTGGATTGTTATCTTTTTTAAAATTTTATTTATTTTTTCTCTGATTCTTAACATTTTTTATATTCTTCTAATTTGGGGTTTGGTTTGCTCTTGCTTTGCTAGTTCTTTAAGATCCATTGCTAGGTTATTTAGTTGAGGTTTTTCTTTTTTATGCAGGTATTTATAGCTATAAATTTCTCTTTTAGCACTGCTTTTGCTGTATCCCATTAAGTTTGGTATGCTGTGTTTCCATTATGACTCATTTCAAAAAATTTTTCAATTTTCCTCTTAATTTCTTCATTGACACATCAGGCATTCAGAAGAATGCTTTTTAATTTCCACGTGTATCATTTCCAAAATTCCTCATTATTAATTTCTAGTTTTATGTCATTGTGATCAGGAAAAATGCTTGATATTATTTCAATATTTTAAAATGTTTTAAGTCTTGTTTTGTAACCTAACATGTAGTCTATCCTTGAGAATGATCCATTTGCTGAGAAGAAAAATGTGTATTCTGTAGCTACTGGACAAAATGTTCTGTAAATATCTATCAAGACCATTTGATCCATAATGCCAACTAATTCTAATGTTTATTTGTTGATTTTTTTTTTCTGAAAGATCTGTCTAATGCTGAAAATGGGATGTTGAAGTCTCCAGCTATTTTTGTATTGGGGGTCTGTATTTCACTTTAACACTAATAATATTTGCTTTATGTATGTGGGTGCTCCAATACTGAGTGCACACAAATTTATATTCTTGTAATCTCTTGCTGCATTGACCCCTTTATCAAGACATGGTGATCTTCTTTGTCTTTTCTTATAGTTTTTGTCTTGAAATCTATTTTGTCTAAGTAACTCCTGTTTTTTTTTTGTTTGTTTGTTTCCATTGGCATGGAATATTATTTTCTATCCCTTTGTTTTCAGTCTATTTTTGTCTTTATAGAAGAAACGTGTTTCTTGTAGGCAATGAATAATTGAGTCATTTTTTAAAATTCATTCAGCCACTCCATGTCTTTTCATTGGAGAGTTTTGTTCATTTACATTCAATGTTATTATTGATAAATAGGGACTTAATCTTGCCATTTTCTTATTTGTTTTCTGTTTGTTTTGGAGTCTTTTCTTCTTTCCTTTCTTTCTGCCTTCATTTTAGTGAAGGTGATTTTATCTTGTGCTATGCTTTAATATTTTGTTTTTTACTTTTTGTGTGTCTGTTGTGTGTTTTTCAATCTGAAGTAACCATGAGGCTTGCAAATATTATAACCTATTATTTTAAATTGATGACAATTTATCACTGATTGAATAAACAAACACGCAATAAGAAAACTAATAAAAACTCAATACTTTTACTTTGTCGGTCCCCAATTTTAATCTTGTGTTGTTTCCTTTTATGTCTTATAGTACTGTCTTCATCTTAAAAAGTTACTGTAGTTATTATTTTTTATTGGCTCATCATTTGTTATTTCTACTTAAGATGAGAGTAGTTTATGTACCACCATTACATTGTCATCATATTCTGTGTTTTTCTGTGTGCTTAATATTACCAATGAATCTTGTGCCTTCAGATTTCTTCTTGCTTATTCACTTCCTTTTCTTTCAGATTGATGAACTCCATGTAGCATTTCTTATAAGGTAGATCTGGTGTTGATTAAATCCCTTAGCTTTTTTTTGTCTGGGAAGGTCTTTATTTCTCCTTCTTGTTTGAAGGATATTTTCACCAGATACAGTATTCTAAAGTAAAAGGGTTTTTTCCTTCAGCACTTTCAATATGTGATGCCACTCTCTCCTGGCTTATAACATTTCCACCAGAAAGCCTGCTGCCAGAGGTATTGGAACTCTGTTGTATGTTATTTGTTCCTCTCCTCTTACTGCTTTTAGGATTCTTTCTTTATCCTTGACCTTTGGAAGTTTGATTATTAAATAAATGCCTCAAGGTAGTCTTATCTGAATTAAATCTGCTTGGTATTCTATAATCTTCTTTGACTTTAATGTTGATCTCTTTTTTAGGTTTGGAAACTTCTCTGTCATTATCCCTTTGAATATATTTTCTCCCACTACGTCTTTCTCTACCTCCTTTTAAGACCAATAACTCTTAAATCTGCCTGTTACTATTTTCCAGATTTTGGCCAGGCGTGGTGGCTCATGCCTATAATCCCAGGATTTTGGGATGCCACAGTGGGAAGATCACATGAGGTCAGGAGTTTTAGACCAGCCTGGCCAACACGGTGAAACCCTGTGTCTACTAAAAATTCAAAATAATTATCCAAGCATGGTGGTGTATGTCTATAGTCCCAGCTACTTGGGAGGCTGACGCAGGACAATCGCTTGAACCTAGGAGGCAGAGGTTGCAGCAATCTGGGATCACACCACTGCAATCCAGCCTGGGTGACAGAGTGAGACTCTGTCTCAAAATAATAATAATAATAAATATATCAATAAATAAAACTATTTGCTAGATTTTGTAGCCATGCTTTATTGCTTTTAATTTCTTTTTCTTTTGTCCTCTCTATTTATGTTCAAATAGCCTATTTTTGAGCTCACTAATTCTTTTTTCTCCTTGATCAGGTCAGTTCTGCTATTAAGAGACTGATGCATTATTGAACATTTCAATTGCATTTTTCAACTCTAGAATTTCTGCTTGATTCTTTTTAGTAATTTCAATCTCTTTATTAAATTATCTGTGAGAACTCTGAATTTAATCTCCTGTGTTATCTTGAATGTCTTTGTGTGTTTTCTAAACAGTTATTTTGAATTATCTGTCTGAAAGTAGTATATCTCTATTTCTCCAGGATTGGTCCTTGGTGCCTTATTTAGTTCATTTGCTGAGGTTATGTTTTCCATCATAGTGTTAATGCTTTTAAGTGTTTGTCAATATATGGACATTGAAGAATTAGGTATTTATTGTAGTCTTCACAGTCTGGGTGTTTGATCCTTGACTTCTTGAAAAAGCTTTCCAGGTATTCCAGTAGACTTGGACTTCAAGCCCAATAACAGTTGTTGTTGTTTTGTTTTTCTTTTTATTTGTCTCATTTTATTTTGTTATTTTATTTTATTTTTTGCAGACTCGTAGAGGTACCATCTTGATGGTCTTAGATAAGATCCAGAAGAATTCTCTGGATTACCAGGCAGAGACTTTTGTTCTTTTTCCTTATTTTCTCCTAAACAGAGCCTCTCTCTCTCTCTCTCTCTCTCTCTCGGCTGAGCCACCTGGAACTGGGGGCATGGTGATGCAAGCATCACTGTGGACATCACCACTGGGACAGCACTGGGCCAGATCTGAAGCCAGCACATCACTGGGTCTTGCCCAAGGCCTTTCTCTTCTGGGCGGTGAGTTCCCCAAGGTCCCAGGTGTAGCCAGAGATGCTACCTGGGAGCCAGAGATCAGAGTCAAAAATCTTAGCAGTTTATCTGGTATTCTGTTCTACTGTGACTAAACTGGCATTCAAAACTGGCACTCAAACTGTAATCCAAAGTCCTTTCTGCTCTTCCCTTCCCTTCCCACAGGCAGTGGAGTCTCTGTGGCCATCATCACCACTGTTCCACAAGGGGTTCTACCAGGCCACTGTCAATGTCACCTAAAGCACAAGGGCTATTTCATCAACTTGTGGCCAATTCCGCCAGGCCTGGTTTTCACTCTTCAGGGCAGTGGGCTGCCCTCTGGCTCCAGGGCAACAACCAGGCTCTTAGGATCCTTAAGTTAAGGCCGATGCTTAGGATATCCAAGTTAAGGCCTAGGCACAGGACTCTAAAAGCCTGCTTGTTGGGGGATCCAAAGAGCCTGCTTGTTGCTCTACCCAACTGTGGCCAAGCTGGTACCTTAGGGGAAAGCAAGATGAATTTTCCTTTGCTTTTTCCTCTGCTTTTCTCAAACAAAGAGAGACTTTGATGGCTGAGAATGTGCTGAGTTACTCCTGAAGCCAGCATGTCTCCAAATCTAAGCCCCATCATGTACTGCCTGCATATTGATGCTGTTTATTCAGGGCCCAAAAGCTCTTTAGTCCAGGAGGTGATGACTCCTGCCAGGACTGGGTCCTTCACTTCAAGGCAGCAGGCTTCATTTTGGTGCAGGATATGTCTAGAAATGTTGTTTGTGAGCTAAGGCCTGGAATAAGGGCCTTAGGACTCTACTCAGTGGCCTATTTTACTGTGGCTGAACTGGTATCCAAGATGTCAGACAAAGTCCTTACTTTCTGCTGTCCTCTCCTTAAGCAGAAGGAAGGAGTCAGTTTTGTTGATGTAAGCTGCACTGCCTGGGGCACAAGCACTTCCTTAGTTGGGCCACCTGGTGTCTCCCTAGGTCACACAATACCTTACTTTATTGGCTGTAGGCCCAGCCTAGCATTGGAAGTTGCCTAGAAATTGCAGTCATTGTGTCTTAGACTGCCTTTCAAGTTTACCTGGGACTTCAGAGCACTTCAGCCTGTGGTGGGAAGTCTTGCTGTGAAACTCAAGTTCTGACTGCAGGGATGGGCAATTCCGCTCTGGCTAGGGCTCATTCAAATGCTCCCTGCTTGCATGGGGAGTAGCTAAGCCCATCACAGCTTTATTCTCCACTCTGACAGGGCATCGGTGAATTGAATGTAAAGTCCGTCAGCCACTGCACTCTTCCTTCCCAAAATGCACTCTTTTTCTGCACTACATGGCTGCTGCCAGCGGATGGAGCAGGGGTAGCATCTGTGATTCGAGACTGTCACGTCTGCCCTCCTCAGTGTCTGTTTCAGCAACATGAAGTTAAATCCAGTACTCACCTGATTTTTTTATTCTTGTGACAGTGCTTTTCTGTATGCAGATAGTTGTTAAAATGTGATGTTCCAGCAGGAAGAATGAATGATAAAGGCATTCCACCATCTCGTTACACTCTCCAGATGAGACCGGCT
The DNA here is from genome assembly GCF_028885625.2 of Pongo pygmaeus. NCBI lineage: Eukaryota > Metazoa > Chordata > Mammalia > Primates > Hominidae > Pongo > Pongo pygmaeus. The sequence goes on along the minus strand of NC_072373.2, from coordinate 124,707,163 downwards.
TTTTTATGGCAACAACCGCTACCATTTTTATGCTAACTATCACCATTAACCTAGATCATCATGACTAGGGTCTTGAGAATCTTGTGTATGTTTGGAGACAGAAAGTGTGGTATAAAGGAGGACCATACTAATGATGCATTAAGTTTTTATTTTGTTTTTCAGAAATTGAATTGTAGTGGGACAACACATCATGTCAATATGTAATTGTTGAAATGCTAGTTGCATCTCAGAAAAGCTTTACGTGAAACCAAATTATTTTAAGTGAACCAGATTATAGCAATGTGTTTAAATATATTTAAAGTATTCAATATATTGAGTTTCCCAAATTATAAGTCTATGCCCATTGTTTTCTCTTCTTTCCCTTTAATTTCTAGGATAGTTTCTTTCCATTTTTTGTATTTTGTATTGTTTTAACATTAAGTAGTTAAAAGAGTAGAGTGATGATTGTACACTTTGTACGGCTTTGAAGACCATTTTATTCCTGCCATTGGCTCAACCTGGCTGGAGAAAGGTAACACTCCATAGGTACCTGGGCTCTACTCTTTAACATTGCAACAGCCAAGCCAGCAAAGTAAGAATAAGCAGGTTCACATTTTATGACTCACAATGTGTGCAATGGGAATTACCCAAAAAAGCTGGTTTTGTTCTGCCAATGCAATCAAAAGCAGAAAATAGGGGGCAGAGACTAAATCATCAATATATTTATGTGAATACTTACAAGGCAGGAATCGTCACCAATAACTAAGTAGGCTCAGTTAAATTGGTGACTGACAATGTAGAAAAATACAAATGTATCTAATTCTCTTACACTTGGATTTGAATTAGGGTTAAATTAAGTTTTATTCCTAATATGTAGTCATTCTGTGGAGGAGTAGCCATAGAAGTGTTTATTGAATGTTTCACTAAATGTGTAGATCTTTTGGAGAATTAAAATTCACCAACTTAGAGCCCAGTGACACAAACATAGATTGTATGCAATGGGTGGCTAAAGTAGACTTCAATAACTGATCATGAAACTCTCTGAATGTGCAGATTACACCTTAGAATTCTTCCTAAAACAGTGAGATACAAAACCATAAATGATAAGCAGAAATGATCAATAAATATAAGCACATTTGCAATACCAGTCTACATCCCAAAGATTGGTACAGTCTATTTAATAACTCAAGCTCTGTTTAGTGCCTGAAATGGAGATACAGAAGTTGGTGTCTAAGAGCTCTCTCTTGGTTTGACTAGAAGACTTCTACTTAATGGGTTGTATATATATAAATGCCAAATACAAATTATCTCATAAAATGTTTATTTATTTTAATTTTATTAAACAAAACTCTCTGGTGTGATGGAAAAAATAACATTACTTAAGAAATACATTATGGGTGGGCACAATGGCTCATGCCTGTAATCCCAGCACTTTTGGAGGCTGAGGCAGGCAGATTACCCAAGGTCAGGAGTTCAAGACCAGAGTGGCCAACATGGTGAAACCACGTCTCTCCAAAAATACAAAACTTAGCCAGGCATGATGGTGTGTGCCTGTAATCCCAGCTACTCGGGAAGCTGAGGTGGGAGAATCACTTGAATCAGGGAGGTAGAGGTTGCAGTTAGACAAGATTGCACCATTGCACACCAGCCTGGGCTTCAGAGCGTGACTTGTCTCAAAAAAAATAATTTTATATATATATATATGATTGTATATTTATATATATTATTATGTATTATATAATATATACTATTATCTCTCTATATATAATATATAATAATATAATGTATAATATATAATTATATATAACCTATAAATATATAATATCTAATATATAATCTATAAATATATATTATCTAATAATATATATAATCTATAAATATATAATATATAATAATATATAATCTATAAATATATATAATATACAATAATATATAATCTATAAATATATATAATATATAATAATATAATATAAATATATCTAATATATAATAATATAATATAAATATATCTAATATATAATAATATATAATGTATAAATATATAATATATGATAATATATATAATATATAAATATATATGATATATAATGATATATAATATATAAATATATGTAATATATAAATATATAATATATAAATATATAATATATAATAATATATAATATATAAATATATATAATATATAATAATATGTATAATATATGAATATATATGATATATAATCATATATTATATATGATTATATATCATATATAATCATATATAATATATGATTATATATCATATATAATCATATATAATATATGATTATATATCATATATAATCATATATAATATATGATTATATATCATATATAATCATATATAATATATGAATATATATCATATATAATCATATATAATATATGAATATATATCATATATAATCATATATAATATATGAATATATATCATATATAATCATATATAATGTATAAATATATAAAATATATAATCATATATAATGTATAAATATATATAATATATAATCATATATAATGTATAAATATATATAATATATAATATATAATATATAAATATATATCATATATAATAATCTATAATATATAAATATATATCATATACAATGACATATATAATATATAAATATATCATATACAATGATATATATAATATATAAATATATCATATACAATGATATATAAAATATATAAATATATCATATACAATGATATATGATTTATAAATATATAATATATAATGATATATAATAGATAAATATATCATATATAATGATATATAATAGATAAATATATCATATATAATGATATATAATAGATAAATATATCATATATAATGATATATAATAGATAAATATATCATATATAATGATATGTAATGATATATAATTGATAAATATATATAATATATAATGATATATAATAGATAAATATATATAATATACAATAATATATAATATATAATATATAATAATATATAATATATAAATATATATAATATATAATAATATATAACATATAATATATAAATATATAATATATAATAATATATAATATATTAATATATAAAGATAATAATATATAATATATAAATATATAATATATAATAATATATCATATATAAATATATAATATATAATAACATATCATATATAAATATATAATATACAATAACATATCATATATAAATATATAATATACAATAACATATCATATATAAATATATAATATACAATAATATATCATATATAAATATATAATATACAATAATATATAATATATAAATATATAATATACAGTAATATATAATATATAAATATATAATATACAGTAATATATAATATATAAATATATAATATACAGTAATATATAATATATAAATATATAATATACAGTAATATATAATATATAAATATATAATATACAGTAATATATAATATATAAATATATAATATACAATAATATATAATATATAAATATATAATATACAATAATATATAATATATAATAATATATGATATATAAATATATAATATATAATAATATATAATATATAAATATATAATATACAATAATATATAATATATAAATATATATAATATATAACATATAAATATATATAATATATAACATTATATGTAATATATAATATATAATTTTATATATATTATGCATTATATATAATATATATTGATATATATAAATATATATTATATATAGAGAGAGAGGGAGAGAGAGAGATAATAGTACAGTTTCATGGGGTTTTGTGAACGTTGTATGAAATATTGTAGTTGCTTAGCCCTGTGACTAGTATCATTGGTTTTCTTAATCAAACCCATTATGCTTTCTGCTCTACTAGTTAGCTTTATGACTCTTCACAATAATTTAACTTAAATGAAACTGTTTCTGCCTAAGTTATGTAAGAAGGCTAACCACTGCCCTACACCTGGAATGTCTGTAACTTGATTACTCTAATCCAAAATATTATTTAGGCCAAAGGATTTTTATTATTTATTTCTAATTTAAAATGTTTTATGATACTCAGATATTTAGAAGATAAATTAGTAGAGAAACAAAATAAGAGGCCAAGACATTGAATAAGAGAATATTATACTTACATGAAAGCTGAATAGGAAATAAGATAGCACTGTGAATGGAGAAAAGGGCAGAGTAAGAGCCAACATCATGGAATTAATAAACATCTAGATGATGGAGTTTGAAGTAAGGTGAACTTTTAGATTGACTCCCAAGCCTTCAGCTTCTGAATCAGATTTTTGGATAGGTGATGGCACCACTAAAATGACAGAAAATACAAAAGAAAAATGAAATATGCACTGAGTCCACTGAGGTGGTAAGAGGAATGACTAAGTGAATTTGGTTTTACATGTGGTTTGTTTGAGGTATGTAAAATGAAATAAAGTTTGCTCAACAGATACATAACTAGGAAGTTTTATCCTATAGGGTTATAAAAATTATGGAGTTGGATCCATCTGGATGTTGGGTGATCTTAGCAGGAAATTTCCAGAGTGTGCACACTAATGAGCGGGAAAAAATATTTAGCAAAAGTAAATTAAGTATGTACTCATATATTTAAGTCCATACTTGTTTGGACTTGTACTTAATTGTATGTACTTGTTTGGTCTTGTAGTTAATTGCATATACTTAAACGTATGAATTACATACATGTCATACAAATGCACATGTACAAATATATGTATGTACATGCTTATTTATTTATTTATTTGAAGCCTGCATGGTGCTTGCAATAATTTGGATTTTAAATGTAGTTAGATATGGCCTGCATTCTCCCATTGTCAAAGGAGTATCTTACCACTTCTTGTTTAATTATACCTATCTGCATTATTTATTTTACCTGCCTGGCTTCTGTGTAAAAAATGTTACATACTTACTATTTATTGTGTACTAAGTTATTATATGTGTAATAATAAAGTTCATATTGCACATTTATTATTAACAAAACCATATGATACATTCTCACAATTACACTTAGAGTTCTTAAAATGATGTACAAACAAAATAATAATAAATGTACCAATTTTTACACATTCCAACAAAAATAAAACTATTTTTATTAGTTTTAACTTTATTTAAGTTTAATTAGTTTTATTAGTTATAACTTCTGCCAAGAGAATTTCCTCATATTCATATTAGCTATTAAGATTATTCCACATTTATGTCTCTAAACTTAAACTTTATTCTATTAAAAACCACCACTGAATAATCTAAACTATTTTTTCCAGATAAAGAGGAAAGCATGAGAAACTTTATTTACTAATAAGGTTGTTAATCCAATATTTGCTCTAGTATTTTATTGCATTTTTACGTTTTTCTACTTGCCTAGACAATTTCTTTGGACTTTAAAAAGCTTTTATCTCTCCTCCGCATGCACAGTAAATTTAACAGACATCTCACACATAGAAATAATATTCAGGATATAGCCAAATGGGTCATTTTGAAACCCAAAGTGTTATTTTTGAATCCTAACATTATCTGTCAGACCAACAGATTAATATCAATCCATTCACTTTTTAAAAATCTTTGAATACTTTCCTTATCAATTACCTTGAAAAGTATACTGATGGAAATAAAAAGGATTTATGTATTATAAAAATGCAGCACAACAGAAAATGATAAAGGAAGAGCAAAATCACTTTTTCTTTTATTTTTATTTATATGAAACTACCTAATATAATTTGATTATAATGTTTTTTCATGTAGGTATTTGAAAATCATACACATCATAACCAGTAAAAATTAAAGTAAAATCCATGATGACTGAAAGGGAAAAATTTGGGCAATCACTTTTAAAATAAGATTCCCTTTAGCCCTGAAGTATTGCAAGTGTGTTACTTTAATTATGATTTCCTTCTGACACTTAGTATAGTGCCTGAATCTGTTAGGCATTTCAATAAATATTTTGTTGAATTAAAGAAAAATGAGAGAATTAATGAATTAATTATAAATGGGTGCACAAATGGATCTAGATAGTCCTAGATCTTACTACTACTCAAATTCACAGAAGCTAAAAGAAATGTAGGTGTAAACCAGAGCACTTCAGCTTTACCTAACACACTTCAAAAAACTGGATGAAAAATATTCGCCTGCAGAATATACAACCCTACAAGATGTCCTTTACTCAACCAGAAGTAGTAGTTTTGGATTGGAATGGAAATTGAAACTCATGAGACACCATAGACTTTATGCTGGACAGAGTTTACATAGTGTAAAGAAAGAATACAACTTCGCATAATGGATATTCCATGATTACCTGAATGTCCCATATTTGCTTCATATGTGGGATGCTTATTACCATGAGAGATGTGACTGAGAGAGCATGAACCAATTCATTTAGGAGAGTTATCATCTCTGGCTTGTATGCATTGCTAGCCAATTAACCTTTTCAGTGTTATATAACTGTTTCTATTCTCCAGCTCAACTGTATTAACAAATAAAGTTTACTCACGGCTTGATAAATAATTTTGACTATCAAGTAAAAAAGGAATTATTTTGAAGATCTCTAAGGTTTCACTTTTAACCACAAAAATCAATATTTTGCTATTACTAGCCAATAACAATTAACACCAGATAAATCTTACTATTAATTTTGCTTTTCTCATTTTTTAACTAATTGAGGAATAATTGACATATACTGTGATACTTAAAGCATACATTTAATAAATTTTTACATAACTGCAATCATGATAATGAACGTATCCATCAACTTCCCCAAACATATTCTCTCTTCACAGTCGCATCCAAGAGCTAACCAGTGAATTTATTTTTATCACTATAGATGAGTATAAATTTTTAAAATTTATATTAAAAGAATTATAAAATATCTTTGATTTTCTTAGCTTATTTCACTTGGCATAATAATTTTTGAAATACATCCATGTTGTAAAATATATCATTCTTTTCAAACTGCTTGGATATGAGACATTTTATTTTTTCATTCACCTGTTGATGGATATGTGCGTTGTTTCCATTTTGAGGCTACTGCAAATGAATGAAGTTGCTGTGAACCTTTTCATGTAACTCTTTATTATTATTATTATTATTATTATTATTATTATTATTATTATTTTTATTTTTATTATTCAGGGTTCCACTGTTGCCCAGGCTGGAATGCAGTGGAACAATCATGTCTCGCTGCATCCTCGAACTTCTGGGCTCAAGAAATCTGCCTACTTTAGCCTCTTGTGTAGTTGAGACCACAGGTGCATGCCACCATGCCCAGTTAATATATTTTTTTATTTTTTGTAGAGACTGGGTCTTGCTATGTTGCCCTGGCTGGTCTCAAACTCCTGAACTCAAGAGATCCTTCTGCCTTAGCTTCCCAAACTTCTGGGATTACAGTTGTGAGCCACTCATGGTGCCTGGCCTTATGTTTTTATTCCTCCTTGCTAACTACCTAACATAAATAATTTGGTGAAATATCTAGCAGAGGAATGGCAAGATTATATGATAGGTGCATGGTTAAATGTTGTATTATATTAATTCAATAAACAATCCCTGAATGCCTACGATGTGCCAGGCACTATTTTATTCATTGAGAATACAGCCAAGACAATTACATTCTCCTGCTCTCATTTAACTTATACTGTAGAAGATCATGTATTACAACTCTCTTTATACACAGTTTATTTAGAAAATAAAGTTTAACTATATTCAATAATTCAATATAAAGAAGAAAGAAGAGACAAAAAGGGAGAAAAGGCATACATCTCATGGAAGATTAATCCCCAAAAAGTTGATAGAACACAGACAGCTTAGTCTTTAATAATTTATTTATTTATTTCTAAGGTGTAGTAATACTCAAGCCATATCCAGTAAGAAGCTCTCAGAACTGGATACAACCTAAATTATACATTTGAAATTCATGTACGTAATAATAATAAATGAGTGGTTTAATTATATTCTAAATCTAAGGGAGAGGGAAAGTGAAGTATTTTGTAATTTAACTCCTTCTTGGGCAAGTTGGAAATTACTATAAAGGTGTATTTTTAAATCTCGTTCTAATTAATTTCAGGGATGTTTATTTAAAATTCATATATGATGCCATTCCATAATACTACATGGATTTGTCCTATAATTTTACCAAAGTAAGATAGTGTGCATACATAGTTGCCAAGAATTTTCAACCTCATAATACTTTGAAAATTCAAAATCACAAATTATTTAAAATACGTGATTTTTAAAAATCAGAAATACAGTGTCTTGTAGCATAACCAACCAAGTCTTTATTTTTTATATTTATAGTAAAATCAGTTTTCCATTTTACAATTAATAAAATAACATAGCTTATTTAGCAAGTGTTTTAAAAATTGCTTCAACATTAGATGGTTACTCATAACATTTTAGAAAAATACACATTTATTAGTGTGAGAATTATCTTTCTTGTGTTAGGCTAGTCTGTGTTCCTTCTCAGGATAAATATTAAACAACAGAGTTAAAAGCCACTTCTAAATATAGCATGTATTAGCAGAAAAAAAAATTAATTTTTGACAGAAAATTTTAAAGACTAATTTTGAAGGGATCTGAGAGATGCTACTTAAAACTAAGACTGCTTTATTTCTACCCCTTTAAGAATCCATTTCTGACATTACCCTGTCTGTGTTACTCAATTTTCTACTGAAATACACCTTCACTAACCTACTAGAAAATGTCCACTTTATTTAATAAGGAATTTCATGGTAATGTACATAGTGTTCAAATGTTCCTAATCATCTATTTATATAGATTTTACTTGCTGCGCAATGGCTTCAACTTAGGAAAGTTGGGAAGTTTGCTGTTCTTTAACATCTGCTTTTGCAGTTTGATCAAGAAATGCTTCTATCTGTACATTGTTATGAGGCAGTGGAAAGGATATCTTGAGAGCTACAGTAAGCTCAAACTACCTCAGGACATTCTCCACATTTGCATAATGTTATTTGCTGTGTCACGTTACCCAATCATATTCTACATTCAACACCTAAAGAATGGCATAAACATGTTAAACCAACTATACAAAACCAATATTGGCATTTTATTATTTAATTTTAATTTTTACTTTTATTTTAGATTCAGAAGATACATGTTCAGGTTTGTTACATGGGTATACTGTGTGATGCTGAGGTTTGAGGTATGAATGATTTCATTACCCAACTACTGAGCATAGTACCCAATGGTTAGTTTTTCAACATTTGCCTCTTCCCCTTCCTCCCCTCTCTAGCAGTCACCAGTGTATATTGTGGCCATATTTAGGTCCATGAGTACCCAATATTTAGCTCTCATTTATAAGTGAGAACATGCAGTATTTGGTTTTCTGTTCCTGTGTTAATTCACTTAGGATAATGGCCTCCAGGTGCATCCATGTTTCTGCAAAAGACCTAATTTCATTCTTTTTCATGATTGCACAGTATTTCATAGTGTATATGTACCACATGTTCTTTATCCAATTCACTGTTGATGGGCACTTACGTTGATTCCATGTCTTTGCTATTGTAAATAGTGGTACAATTAACATGGGAGTGCATGTGCCTTTTTGGTGGAATGGATTGTTTTCTTTTGGGTATATCCTCAGTAATGGGATAATTGGGTCAAATGGTAGTTCTGTATTAAGTTCTCTGAGAAATCTCCAAACTATCTTCCACAGTGGCTGAACTAGTTTACATTCCCAGCAACAGTGTATAAGTGTTACCTTTTCTCCACAGCTCACTAGCATCTTTTTCTTTTATTTTTATTTATTTATTTATTTTTTAAATTTTACTAATAGCCATTCTGAATGGTGTGAGGTGGTGTCTCATTGTGACTTGTGATTTGAATTTCTCTGATGATTAGTGATGCTGAGCATTTTTTCATATGCTTGTTGACCATGTGTATGTCTTCTTTTGAGAAATATCTGTTCATGACTTTTGTCCATTTCTAATGAGTTTATTTGTTTTTTCATTTCTTCAATTGTTTAAATTCCTTGTAGATTCTGGATATTTGACCTTTGTCAGATGCATACTTTGTGAACAGTTTCCTTTGCTGTGCAGAAGCTCTTTAGTTTAATTGGGTTCTACTTGTCAATTTTTGTTTTTGCTGCAATTGCTTTTGAGGACTTAGTCATAAATTATTTCCCAAGGCCAGTGTCCAGAATGGTGTTTCCCAGGTTTTCTTCTATGATTCTTATAGTTTGATGAATAACATTTAAATCTTTAAGACACCTGGGGTTAATTTTTGTATATGGTGAATGGTTAGGGGTCCACTTTTATTCTTCTACATATGGCTCACATACATTTTTTATTAGAAAATAAATTGAAATATCATCTGCAAAAGATTAAGGAGAGCTTGCTGGCTTTCCTTCATGACAAGTCAACTGCAGAAACTCATATTTCCACAGGGTTTATTCATTCAAATAGGCCAGTTCTATGTAAGTGTAGCTATCCACTGTAAAAAAATCTCAACAAACAATTACTGATTTGCAAGATAGTCTAGTAACACTCTTGGATAAATCATGAGTAAAGTGTTAATACACAGATTTTTATATCTAAATGTAAAGTTCACTAAAAGTTATGTTAACAAAACAATGAATATACCATTAGCAACAGACTATTTTATCTTGATTTTAGCACTGTTAAAGTTTAATGCTTTTTAAGTAAGCAATACTTGTATAGTTTTTAAAGTAAATATTTATAATATAACTAATTAGATGTACAATGTATTTTGCTAGACCAACATAAAAAGCAATAAAAAAAAACTGTTAATCTGCAGGAAATAAAAAGCTTAAAAACTGAAGGAAATAAGGAAACCTCACAGAATAGGTACATGCTTATTCAGATAATTTTGTCAGGTCAAATAAAATAAAAGCAGAAACATTTTGAAAAATCCACTTATTTTAACCCTTAATTAAGAGTTCATAACTGGAATTTTTTATTTATGGATAAATGAAATAAAAAGAGCATGAAAATTAAAAGTAATAGAGTCCTTCAAGTATTGATATCCCACACAAAAAAATCTAGCATCATATTTCTGCTATAAAAACTAAGCATAAATTTATATGTTTATATATTATTTATATCATAAAGAGATGAACATAAATTATTAAATGAAATTAATTAAAATGAATTTTTCTGTAAATGTTCTCTTATTTTCTATTAGGTGGAATAATGACATCTTTGATCATCATGACAGAAAATATATGAATAGAATGATTTCTACCAATTTTAGAAATTCAACTATTGGATATGGGTAAAAGTTGGAGAATAAATTGACAAGGTAAATTAACTAGATATTTGTGTAAAGGAAAATAGAATATGGTCAATTCATAACACAAAATAATTTAAAACATTGGTAATTCCAGAATTCAATCAGGCATGTAATTATCTAATTTTATGTAATTTCCTCCATATTATGTAAATAACATGGAGCCATAATATGGAGGAAAATCTATGTGTTTTAATTTCAATATTTCAAGGGGACCTCTAATACCCTTACTTATTAATTAAACATACACACACACACACACACACACACACACACACACACACACACATATATATAAGGGGGAAAATCAGGGCCTGATGATCATACTACAGGACAGGAAAATCTGGAATAATAAGAACATAGGAGGAAATACATTCTTTAGAGAGAAAATAGAATTACTGTACAAAAATGAGAGAATAGCTATTTTCTTATTCCTTTGATTACTGACAATTTCTTTATCTTGGACAGTCCAAAAAGTATTTTCACATAAAATGAGTAGCTCTTAGTTACTTTTAACATAAAAGATCTTAAGCAAAATAATTAATATCCTTTTAATTCAAATGTCTTGAATATTTTAACTTTTATTCTTTATTTCTGTTTCATTAACCATATCATATCAGCAATTAGAACAGCACTTAGTATACAATATTAGCTTAAAGAGATAATTGTTAATCTGTAACAATTTTCTATAATTAATGGAGTTAATTTGAAATAAACAAATTGCTTTCCATTAAAAGATATTAGACATCAGCAGGAAAAATTATTCATGCAAGTGAAAAGTTAGGGAGAAAATGGGTACTATTTTTTTCTTCTGTTTCCTGAAGTATTGTCTGCAAGCAATTCTCCACTTAGATTTCTTCTAAGGCTTTTCTGTTCTGGCAACGATTTTGCTGAATTAGCTGGATTACTGTGATAGAAAGACTCTATGTTTTCCCTTAGTTATTTCCATATTTTGATATTCATAGCTTTATGTAATCCGCTTCTCTCGAATAGTGGGTGATGCTTGTGATTTGCTTCTTACCAAACAATACAAAAAGGTGACGGAATGTTCCTTTTGACAATACAATAGGTAAGATTGTAACTTCTTGCTAGCCAATTCTGTTGATGCCCTTCCTTGCTGGTTTTCAAAAAGTAAGCTGCCACATATAGAGACCCTTGTTTCAAGGAGATGAAGGCCTCTGTCCACCCCAGTGGACTTCAGTTCAACAGAAACAGATTCCTGCCAACATCTTCATAAACTTAGAAGCAGATCCTTTTTTGTATGGGTCTCAGATGACACAGCCCTTTTTGACACCTTGATTTGTGCCCTTATGAGTAAACTAAAGTAGTCACCATTTCCGATCCACAAAACTGTGAGTTACTAAACGTGTGCTATTTTTAGTTGTTAATTTTGTGTTAATATTGGTACCCAGTAATAGATAATTAATGCAGTAATTACCTAGGTGTGTGAGATCAATCAAACTTCCATTTTTCATTGCCAATTTGCCGAGATCATTGATGAAGATTCAAATTTAAATCAGGGAATAATTAATTTTTGTAGTAAAATTATATGCCGCAGTCATGTTTTCCTAATCTTTCAGATTACAAGTCTCTCAATTGTGTTTAAACAAAAAGAATGTTTAGACAATAGCAGAGATCTATCCAATTTGCTCTAAAAATCAGTCATAATTGATTTTTAATTTTGTGCAAACAAAACAATAAGCCAACAGTTTTCTTCAATTTAAGTCTTTGAAAATATCAGGGGAATGAAAATAATTAGTGTTCTGTTATATTTTCACTTGAACGTGAATGCTTCCCATTTCCCTTCAAAGAAAATTATTAATAAAGCAAGTTGAACCTCAAATGGCATTATCCCTTATGAAGGAAAATGAAAGTTTTAGGAGAATGACATACTAGCAAGTTTGTTTTTAAAATAATTATGTGTGTATGTACAAACATATAAATGTATATATGTGTTTCATATATATATATGAAAATAAATATTATATATCAAACACAAATCTCAAGCATATATAGGACAAAAATAGCATACTTTGTATTATGCTTTTTATTACAAGCCTGCCTTTGCCTTAGGAAAATATTAGAGATACAGCATATATATGTGTATATATGTATATATGCTGTATCTATATATATGCTGTGTATTATATATATATATATATATATGCTGTATTTATCAGGTGTATATATATACCTGATATATATAAACATTTATATATGTATAAACATTTATTCTAATTAACTTGTTTGAATTTTCTGTATTATTGTTTGATACCGCTATCTTACAAATATAATATGTTTCTCATAGAACTATGTTGGATTCTTTTGTGTGTGTGTGTGGGTGGCATTTTCTCATTTACTCTTTCAGATAAAATCTAAATTAGACTAATGGCAGCAAAGCTGGGAACTAAATTTCATAAGCAAAGGAGAGCTTCTTTGTCAGAGTCAAAATATTGAGCAAGCAAATTACAACTACCTTAATAATGGATGAATGGAAAATATTAGCAAGAGTAGTGTGGGTGATGAATTAAAAGAATAGCTGAAATAGGCACACATGGAAAGCCAGTGTGAGAAAACATTACACTGGTATCATCTGCTTAGAAATATTCAGATATTTAGAAACTCTCAACTTCATTTTTTAATATTTTCTCCTCAGTGTAAACAGCATTTTATACATTCCTGAAAGAGCATAAAAGTGAACATTGAAAAGTTTTTTTTCTAAAAAGTCTTTTCTAAAGTAGAGTAAGGTATGATTATTATAAAAAATATGCATTTCATTACTATAACTACTGTTTATATGGAGTCAAGTACCAGTAGTTTCTCATAAAAGACACTAGATTTTTAAACTTTTTTAAAACATTTTATTGCAACTTCCATAATGTGTGAGAAAAGTGAATAAAAATATTTTTATTTATGATTTTAATTTTTTTCATATCTATCGTAAAGTTTTCATATTATATTTCATGAAGTTGCAAAATTAAGCATATTGTAAGTTTAGGTATTGACAAGATAATAGTGTCTTTGCCCTATTTACTATTGATGAATCGTACATCTGAGTTTTTAAAATATTTTAGGTAAATATGTTACAAGATTTTATGTCTTTATTATTGATTAATAAGATGAGAAAATTACACTGCATATTACTTAGTTTCTTGTGGTTTTGTTAACAATTTTAAAGTAGAATTATTCTAAAAACTCTAATCTGGTTTCACATGGCAAAAGCAAAATAATAATTTCAATAATTTTATAAAGTATATTATAACCCTATATTCACAGAAACAAATACATTAGATAGGTGTTAGGTTACAGTAATAACAATCAATTGTTGCTAAAATAGTAACTTTAATATATTTTACAATAATTTTTGATTGCTTTAATAGACTAATACCAACAGAAGCAATCCTATTTTATATGACAAAACTGGGAAAAAATGAAATTATTAATTAAACAAAATAGGCAACTTGTATAATTTAAATATTTTAGTGAGAATCTTTTATGTTCTCAATTCAGAAATATTGATTTTGACAAATGATTTTACAAAATTATATCATTTGAATTATTTTTCTCTTGAAAAAATACATTGCTTTCTGTACAAAAACAGAAAATTTGTTTTGTAATAGTTGGCCCACAATGACTTTCCTGTGCTGAATCATGACCTAAATCTAATTTCTAAGAGAGTTGTTAAAATTTAGTATGAGTATAGATTTATAGATGTAAAAAATTACGGATTTACATCCAGCTGGATTCTTCCTTCTTTTATGATCATGAGTAGTCATATAATCTCCCTATATGGAAATTAAATTAGAGATCTAAGGGTTAGATAATAGATATCAAGTGTTTAACACAATATCTGATTAATAGTGGATGCAAATGTTAGTTATTATAAGTATAATGACCTAATTCGTTCACAGAATACATTAATTACACAAATATATATTTAGTATACAGGCAATATGGTGTGAATACAAAACTAAGCAATACATACTCACTTCTTTCAGTCTTGAGGTTTACCTTCTGGGTTGCAAAGACATACACAAAAAATCAACAACATGGTAATATTTTATCTATTACAGGGGCTGAGAAAAGCATTTAAACATTAAACAATGTGTTCGGCGTAAATGATAATAACTAGTTCGGTAGCGTGTTGTGGAGAATCAGATTGGGAGATCAGATATTCCATGTGAAGTTTATGAAATTTAGGAATAATTATGCCAAAATACCAGCTGTATAAAGATTGAAAACAGAATGTTCTATTTTGAAAATAGAAACAAAATTTTAAATCTGAGAAATAGTGATGTAGTTGTTTTGCACTTGAAGGCAATCAGTACAATGTGAGTTCAAGAATTATAGGGCATCTTATGGATGACGAAATTACATTTAAAAATAATTTTAACCAGAAGAGAAATAACTTGTGTTTTTGAACTGCAACATGAGCCAATGTTAGAAATGTATTGGATAGTCAAAGAGAGAAACTTCAGTAAAATAGTGAATAAAAATAATATATACTTGGATTTTGTTTTTGTTCAGGTATGGTGAGGCCAACAGATGAGGAGAAGATTGCCATTAAAAAGATAATTTATTACTCAAAGTACCAAAAAAAGGGGGCAGCACCACACCACTCAGAGTCGCGTCAAGGGTGGTCATAGTTGGAGAGTAAGGAGAACGGTGGGAAAAGCTTTACTGTGGTTTTCGCAGGAAGGAATGAGTGAGACAGGATAAATGGCTAAACATGTTTTATGACTGGCTAGTTTGAATAACTATAGTGGGTTCCAGGCTATAAGTTTTCTGGGGCCCGGTGCCAGACTATAGTGGGTTTCAGGCTGTAAGTTTTCTGGGGCCCGGTGCCAGAGTGATTAAGGCAGATGAATAATGTCTCAGAAGTGTTAAGAGTAAATAAAATAGAGGCTGGTAGGGGGATTGGGCTTTGGATTGGGTAATTTTCATATAAAATACACACTCTAGGAAGAGTTCTTTGTTATATGTAGGAATCTTCTAACTCTGGGATGGGCAATCTTTTCCTAGTCTTCAAGGCTCCAGATGTCAAAACCTTAGACAAAGAAACTGGAAAAGCTGGTTCATACAATATCATTGTTTGCTCTTTGATTTAAAAAGTAATAGACCTGAGGCCAGGTGCAGTGGCTCATGCCTGTAATTCCAGCATTTTGGGAGGCCAAGGTGGGTGGATCACCTGAGGTCAGGAGTTCGAGACCAGCCTGGCCAACATGGTGAAATCCCTGTCTCTACTAAAAATACAAAAAAATTAGCCAGGTGTGGTGGCTGGTGCCTGTAATCCCAGCTACTCAGGAGGCTGAGGCAGGAGAGTCACTTGAACCCAGGAGGCAGAGGTTGCAGTGAGCCTAGATTGTGCCGTTGCATTCCAGCTAGGGCAACAAGAGGGAAACTCTGTCTCAAAAAAAAAAAAAAGTAATAGACCCGAATCAATGACCTGGAAGATGCCAATAGAAACTTCTCATACTGAAATGCAATAAATAAATAAAGAGTACGTAAAAAAATAAAAAAGCAAAACATCCAAAACTTGTGTGACATTTGAAAGTCATAACACATGTGTACTAGTTATTAGGTTGGTGCAAATGTAATTGTGGTTTTTGCATTTTTGAAATTTGACCATTGATATTGAAATACATTCTTAAATAAATGTGGTTATGTTATACATCATGTTAATGGGCATTTTTTAGCTTATTTTATTTTTTGCTAATTACTTATTATTTGCTGTTTGTTTTATGTTTATTTTAGACTACGGAAATAATGTTAGACAAAAAAAATTTGAGTGATTTTCTTATTCAAGTTCAAAATGGGTCATAAAGCGGCAGAGACAACTTGCAACATCAACAATGCATTTGGCTCACGAACTGCTAATGAACGCATGGTACAGTGTTGGGTCAAGAAATTTTGCAAAGCAGACGAGAGCCTTGAAGATGAGGAATATAGTGGGCAGCCATCAAAAGTTAACAATAACCAGTTGAGAGCAATTATCCAAGCTGATCCACTTACAACTACACAAGAAGTTGCCAAAAACCATTCTACATCATTCAACATCATTCAACATCAACCATTCTACAGTTGTTGACATTTGAAGCAAATTGGAAAAGTAAAAAAGCTTGATAAGTGGGTTCTTCATGACCTGAGTAAAAATCAAAAAAATCATCTTATTATATGCAAAGACAACAAACCATTTCTTAATTGGATTGTGACATGAGACAAAAGGTGGATTTTAAACAACAAATGGTGATGACCAGCTCAGTGGTTGGACAGAGAAGAAGCTCCAAAACACTTCCCAAAACCAAACTTGCACCAAGAAAAGATCATGGACACTGTTTGGTGGTCTGCAGCCAGTCTGAGCCACTACAGCTTTCTGAATCCCAGTGAAAACATTACATCTGAGAAGTATGCTCAGTAAATCAATGAGATGCCTTGAAATCTGCAATGCTTGCAGCTGGCATTGGTCAGAAGAAAGGGCCCTCCACAAAATTTCTTGGCACAACCAATGCTTCTAAAGTTGAACGAATTGGGCTACAAAATTTTGCCTTATCTGCCATATTAACCTGAACTCTCACCAACTACAGCTTCTTCAAGCATCTTGGCAACTTTTTTGCAAGAAAAATGCTTCCCCAACTAGCAGGATGCAGAAAATCCTTTCCAAGAATTAATCAAATCCCGAAGCACAGATTTTTACACTACAAGAATAAGCAAACTTATTTCTCATTGGCAAAAAAAAATGTTGATTGTAATGGTTCCTATTTTGATTAATAAAGATGTGTTTGAGCCTTGTTATAATGACTTAAAATTCGCTTTCCAAAACTGCAATTCTTTATGCACCAAAATTTAATATATCAGAAAGAAAAAACAAAAACAGCATTAGAAAAAAATAGTAGTAATAATGACTAAATTCATGATTGACACCAAGCTACAGATTCTGAAAATTCAGTGAGCATCATTATTAATTTAAAAAAAGAAAAAAAGCAAACATATGTATACTAAATATATATGTGTATACTAAATATACCATTATCAAGAAAAAAAGCAAGCAAACAAGCAAACAACACTAACATATTATATTCAAATACAAAGGCGAAGAGGAAAAAATTTTAAAACCAAAGGGGAAGGAAATCACTCTACATATAGAATTACAGTATACTTTTCCTTAGAAACCATAAAAGCAGGAAAAGATAAAGTGACATATTATGTTAAAAGAAAAAAATTCATCAGCCTATAATTCTCTGTTCATTAAAATTATCTTTTAAAAGTGAGTTAAGAAACAAACAGGCCGGGCAAGGTGGCTCAAGCCTGTAATCCCAGCACTTTGGGAGGCCGAGGAGGGCAGATCACGAGGTCAGGAGATCAAGACCATCCTGGCTAACACGGTAAAACCCTGTTTCTACTAAAAATACAAAAAATTAGCTGGGCTTGGTGGTGGGCACCTGTAGTCCCAGCTACTCGGGAGGCTGAGGCAGGAGAATGGCGTGAACCCGGGAGGCAGAGGTTGCAGTGAGCCAAGATGGCGTCACTACACTCCAGCCTGGGTGACAGAGCAAGACTCCATCTGGAAAAAAAAAAAAAAAAGAAAAAAAAAAATTCTCAAAGGAAACAGAGTGAATTCATCCCCAACAGAATTTTCCTGCAAGAATTGTTAAAATAAATCTCAGGGGAAGAGGGAAAATAACACAGAAAAAAAAAATACTTGTCTGTGTAAGGAAACCTAGACAATTGGAGAAAGGCAATATGATGATAATTATTTTTCTTTTTCTGTATTGATCTGAATGATAACTAGTTGTGTTAAGAAGTAAGAGTATATTTGGTGATTATAGCATATGGATAAGTGAAAGGATTGATGCAATGTCACAAGAGATGGGACAAGAAACTGGGGTTATTCTGTACATGTACTACAAATGAAGTGCTATAAAGTTATTTGAAAGTGAGTTTAAATTATTTAAGAGTATTTTCTAAACACTTCAACAACCATAAAATTTTAAAAATAAGTATAAATAATATAGTAGGAAGAAGAAAAAATACAATCCCATAAAACGTTCAATTAAAACCAAAGAAGACAGAAAAAGAGGAGGAAAACAAAGAACTAATATAACAGATAGTTAATAAATATTAAAGATAGTAATAAAAATATTTCAGTAATCATTTAAATGTGAATCATCTAAATGCAACAATTAAAATAGAGAGGTTGGCTAGGTGCACCTGTAATCCCACCTCTTTGACAGATGAAAGCAGGAAGATTGCTTGAGGCCATGAGTTCAAGACCAGCCTGGGCAACATAGCAAGGCCCCCTGTCTACAAAAAGTAAAAACTTAGCTGGGTGTGGTGGCACACATCTGTACTCCCAGCTACTTGGGAGGCTGAGACAGGAGGATTGCTTAAGCGAGGATCCAGTGAGCCATGACCACACGACTGTACTCTATCCTGGGCAACAGAGCAAGACTCTGAAAAAAAAAAAACAAAAGTACAGAGATTGTCAGAGAGTACTTTTAAAAAGTTCTAAATATATGCTGCCTACAAAAAAAAAAAAACTTTAAATATAAACAGTTTAAAGGTGAGTAGATGAAGAGATATATATCATGCTAACATTAATCAAAAGTAAACTGAAGAACTAGGGAAATCATCAGGAATAGTGGGCCAATTATTCATGGAAACATAATAATCCTAAATGTATGCACCTAACAGAATGTCAAAATACTACTGAAAAAAGAAATAGACAAATTCACTATTATTACATGGAGACTTCAACATTTCTCTCTCAGTAATTGACAGATTAAACAGGTAGAAAACCAATAAAGATGTAGTTGACCTAAACAACATTCAATCAACTTGATCTAATTGACAATTATAGACTACCCCATTCAACAGCAGAAAATACATTTTCTCATGACCACATAGAATATTCACCAAGATCAACCATATTCTATACCATAAAACAAATATTCTATACCAAAAAAAGATGTCACTGTGGAATTAATTAAAAATCAGTAATTTAAAGATAGATGGTTAATTGCCAAATATTTTAAATTAAAAAAAACACTTCTAAGTAAGTTTCAATGAGATGCATTGAAAACAATTATTAAAGGGAAATTATAGCACTGAATGCATATATTAGAAAATGTGAAAGAGCTGAATTCATCAACATAAGGTTCTGTCTTAAGGATTAATGAAAGAACAATCTAAATGTAAATTAAGCACAGAAAAGCTATAATAACAATTAGCACAAATAACCAAGTTAAAAACAAGCAATTTGAAAACCACGATTATCTCAATAGATGCAGAAAAGGCATTCAATAAATTTAACAGCCTTTCATGTTAAAATCTCTCAATAAACTAAATATTGAAGGAACTTACCTCAAAATAATAAAAAAAAATTATGAAAAACCCACAACCAATATACTGAAAGGGCAAAACCTGGAAGCATTTCCCTTGAAAACTGGCACAAGGCAAAGATGCCTTCTCTCACCACTTCTATTCAACAAAATATTAGCAGTTCTGGCCAGGAAAATCAGGCAAGAGAAAGAAATAAAGCTATTCAAATGGGAAGAGAAAAAGTCAAATTGCCTTTGTTTGCATATGAAACAATCCTATATCCAGAAAACCCCATCATCTGAGCCCAAAAGCTTCCTAAGCTGATAGGCAATTTCAGCAAAGCTTCAGGATACAAAATCAATGTACAAAAATCATAAGCATTGCTATACACCAACAATAGACAAGCAAAGAACCAAATCATGAATGAACTCCCCTTCACAATTGTTACAAACAGAATAAAATAACTAGAAATACAGTTAACTAGGGAATGAAGGACCTCTTCAAGAAGAACTAAAAACCATTGCTCAAGAAAATCAAAAACGACATAAACAAAGAAAATAAAAACATTCCATGCTCATGGATAGAAAGAATAAATATTGTGAAAATGGCCATACTGCCCAAAGTAATTAATAGATTTAATGCTATTCCCATTAAACCGCTATTGACATTCTTCACAGAACTAGCAAAAACTATTTTAAAATTCATGTGGAAGCAAAAAAGAGCCTGTATAGCCAAGACAATCTTAAGCAAAAAGATCAAAGTTGGAGGCATAATGCTACTCAACTTCAAACTATACTACAAGACTACATTAACCAAAACAGCATGGTACTTGTACAAAAAAAGACCAATGGAACAGAATAGAGAACTCAGAAGTAATGCTGCACACCCACAACTATCTGATCTTTGACAAACCTGATAAAACAAGCTGTAATGAAAGGATTCACTATTTAATACATAGTGCTGGGAGAACTGGCTAGCAATATGCAGGAAATTGAAACTGGACCCCTTCCTTACGTCTTACACAAAAATCAACTCAAGACAGATTAAAGACTTAAATGTAAAACTCAAAACTATAAAAACTCTAGAAGAAAATATAGGTAATACCATTCAGGACATAAGCATGGGCAAAGATTTCATGATCAAAATGTCAAAAGCAATTGCAACAAAAGCAAAAACTGACAAATGAGACCTAATGAAACTAAAGAGCTTTTGCACAGCAAAATAAACTATCATCAGAGTGAACAGACAACCTACAGAATGGGAGAAAATTTTTGCATCCTATCCATCCAAAAATTTTGCATCCAACAACCCCATTAAAAAGTGGGCAAAGGGCATGAACAGACACTTCTCAAATGAAGACATTTATTTGGCCAAAAACATATGAAAAAAATCTCAACATCACTGATAATTAGAGAAACACAAATCAAAACCACAATGAGATATCACCTCACACCAGGCAGAATAGCGATTATTATTAAAAAGTTAAGAAACGAGATGCTGGTGAGGCTACAGAGAAATAGGAACACTTTTACACTGTTGGTAGGAATGTAAATTAGTTTGATTCTGGAAAACAGTGTGGCAATTGCTCAAAGACCTAAAACCAGAAATACCATTCGATCCAGCAATCCCATTACTGAGTATATACCCAAAGAATATAAATCATTCTATTATAAAGATACATACACATATATATTCATTGCAGCAATATTCACAATAGCAAAGACATGGAATCCACACAAATGCCCATCAATGATTGACTGGATAAAGAAAATGTGGTACATATACTCCATGGAATACTATGTAGCCATAAAAAAGGAATGAGATCATGTCCTTAGCAGGGACATGGATGGTGCTGGAAGCCATTATCCTCAGCAAAGTAATGCAGGAACAGAAAACTAAACACTGCCTGTTCTCATTTAAAAGTGGAAACTGAGCAATGAAAATGCGTGGACACAGGGAGGGGGACAACACACACTGGGAACTGCTGGGAGTGTAGGGGGAGGGACAGCATCAAGAAAAATAGCTAATGCATGCTGGGCTTAATACTTAAGAGATGGATTGATAGGTCCTGCAAACCACCATGACACACGTCTCCCTATGTAACAAACCTGCACATCCTGCACATGTACACCAGAACTTCAAATAAAATTAAAAAATACATAAAATAAAATAAAAGCAAAATAAACAAAATTAAAAGCAGGTTCTTTGGAAAAATTAATAAAATTGATAAATCTCTAGCCAGGCAAACCAAGAAAATGTTGAATATTTCTTTACATATTTAGCACTTTTTTGATTAATTTTATCAGAATTTTAGTTTACCATAATGAGATCCTGTACATATTTTGGTAGCATGCACACTTGATATAATGTGATAAGAATGATACAACTTTTGTGGTCTTTTCCTCAAAAACCCACACTCCTGGGTAATGATGAGAAAACAAATATTTATACATATCCAAACTTAGTAATGCCCTACAAAGTATCATACTTTACGTACCAAAGCTATTAAGGTTGTCAAAAACAGGGAAAGTCTGTTCTTTCCCTCATAGAACTGAGGGTCCTTAGAACACAAGATGAGTAAATACAATGTGTTGTCTTTTATAGGACACAAATTAGCTTTTGAAACAGATTACATACCTATGTCATAAATATTTGTAAGATATCCAATATGTCTTCAATACTAGAAATACACAAGTTTATAGAAAAATGACAAATGCTCCTCCGAATGCATAAAATAAGCACAATCATGTGAATTAATCAGAATGGTTGTTAGTATTAAAATGAGGATAATATATGAGTAGCTCCAGGTGAAGTAACTGACAGTGGGTAGCCAATCAGTAACACAGATGTTGCTGTTGTTACCGGTTTGTTTACATTATTTTATGTATTTTGAGACTAGTGAGTAGCTTTTTAAAAAAATTGAGACTATATCTTGAATATATTATAATAATGCTTCATCTGACAGGTGAATATGAAGCCCAAATGAATAGTCTGCCCAAGATGTCATAGTGAGGGGCAAAGGTAAAATTGCATGTCTTTTTCACTGCATTGTCCAAAATACTATAAACAATTTTAAAATAATTTCATTAATAATTTAAAATTAATATGTTCCTTATATTGCTGGCATATTTTATGAGTTTCTATTTTATCTCATAATAATTTTATTTTATAAAATTAAAGGTAACTTGAAAACATTTAAAAATTACAATACAGCTTTCTGGTGCTTATTTAGACAATCATAATAATCTCAATCTGGCTTTGAAAAAATGAAACTAAAGTAGGCAGTTTATTTGGTAAACTATCAAATTATACTTATCCTAATCGAAGCTATGGCACATATTGTTTTGATTTCTACTGATTAGTGATCAAACAAGCAAAAATATTTTATTCATGTCATTTGATTGAACCATATCATCTGCAAAATAGGCCTTGCCTTAATGTTAACAGAAGAGCATAAAAATATTTATGTCTCTGAAATAGACAAGAATATAGCCCATCTGCTGCAGTAGATACAGAGCTAATTTTAAACAAGGCTTCCTCCGAAATGTCTGTCCTCTTAAACAATTTTCATTAGACTAAATTATCACATTCAGACTCTTTATAAATGAGAATTATATCCAACTTACCCTTATTACCACTTAATTTTTACTAATGAATAAATAAATATACTTTTGCATGGTAAATAGAAATAATTTAAAGGCAATTTGGCCTCTCACCAAAACCAAAGTATAAGAAAGAGTGAAATTATAGATACCAAGATGGGAGGTGATTCCAGGTCAAATTAATATAGATAGAGTAACTTTATAGGGCTTATTAAAAATAGTTATATTTGCTTGATTATAGTTCTCCAGAAAGAGAGATTTTTCCTCCTTTATCCACCCATTGAAAACTATTAATATGTCATGGTTTGAAAAATCTGGTTTGTGGCCGGGCGTGTTGGCTCAAGCCTGTAATCCCAGCACTTTGGGAGGCCAAGGCAGGCGGATCACGAGGTCAGGAGATCGAGACCATCCTGGCTAACACGGTGAAACCCCGTCTCTATTAAAAATACAAAAAATTAGCCGGGCGTGATGGCGGGCGCCTATGGTCCCAGCTACTCGGGAGGCTGAGGCACGAGAATGGAGTGAACTCGGGAGGCGGAGCATGCAGTGAGCTGAGATAGCGCCACTGCAGTCCAGCCTGGGTGAAACAGCAAGACTCCATCTCAAAAAAAAAAAAAAATTCTGGTTTGTAAAATAGTTTTAAAATCTACAATCACATGTTAATAGGCAGTTTATTTTGATAACTCATTAGTGGAAAACATGAATATAAATGTTAGTTGATGTATGTATTCTCTTTGCACTTCAGCAAAGAGCTTGCAAGAAATTTGAAAAATAACAATATTTACTAAGTTTGCATACTTTTGTTGTTTCATCTAACAGCATCAGAATAATAAAAAATATATTAAACAATTTTTAAGGAATAGGAGACATTAAGGACATGACTTGATTATCTCAATGGTAAAAAGGTCTTCAAATTTTTTGAAAATGAAGACTAAAATTTTTGTTGAATGCAATTCAGTCACACATTAATAAGTAGGGCCAGAATTCACTTTTTTACTCTACTGTTTGCCATCTATGTTAGGGTTATGCAAAAACACAGAAAAATATTGTAAATATGTACACATATATATTTACAATTTATATGTAGGATTTATAACTTTTTTTTTAATTTGACATGAGGTCTCATTCTCTCACCTAGGCTGGAGTGCAGTGGTACCACCGTGCTGACTACAGCCTTGACCTCCCTGGCTCAAGTGGCTATCCCACCTCAGCCTCCAGAGAGAGACAGGGTAAAAGATTTCTAAAAACTGGCTCATGGAATCATGGGAGCGGCACAGGGCAGTCTGGCAAATGAGAAATTAAGGTAGAGTTGATGTTGCAATCTTGAGTGATCATACAGGGCAGCAGACTGGAAATTAAGGCAAAATTGGTATGTCACAGTTCTGAGACAGAATATTTTCTCATTAGGAAACCTAAGTCTTTGCTCCAAAGTCCTTCAGCTGATTGGATGAGGCCCTTTCACATTATGGGAAGGAATCTGCTTTGCTTAAAGTCAAGTAGTCATAAATATTAATCTCATCTAAAAAATACTTCCACAGCAATATTTACACTTGTCTGTGACTAAATAACTGGCTACCATAAACTAGCCAAGATGACACACAAAATTAATCTTCACAGAATGGTAGAGTAATAGTGGTGACCATACTAGCTGTAAAGCTCAGATACCTAAAGTATCTGCCTGGTTATCACTATGGGGTCCGGCTTTGGTTCCTTCCGGTGGGTTCTTGGTCTCGCTGACTTCAAGAATGAAGCCACGGACCCTCACGGTGAGTGTTACAGTTCTTAAAGATGGTGTGTCAGGAGTTTCTTCCTTCAGATGTTCAGATGTGTCTGGAGTTTCTTCCTTCCGGTGGGTTCCTGGTCTTGTTGACTTCAGGAGTGAAGCCACAGACCTTCGCAGTGAGTGTTACAGCTCTTAAAGGTGGCATGTCCTGAGTTGTTTGTTCCTCATGGTAGGTTCGTCCTCTAGCTGACTTCGAGACTGAAGCTGCAGACCCTTGTGGTGAGTGTTACAGCTCATAAAGGTAGTGTGGACCCAAAGAGTGAACAGCAGCAAGATTTATTATGAGGAGCAAAACAACAAAGCTTCCACACCGTGCAACGGGACCACCAGCAGGTTGCCGCAGCTGGCTCGTATGGCCAACTTTTATTCCCTGATTTGGCCCCGCCCATGTCCTGCTGATTGGTCCATTTTACAGAGTGCTGACTGGTCCATTTTTACAGAATGCTGATTGGTGCATTTACAAACCTTTAGCTAGACACAGAGCGCTGATTAGTGCGTTTTTACAGAGTGCTGACTGGAGTGTTTATAAACCTTCAGCTAGACACAAAAGTTATCCTAGTCCCCACCCGACCCAGAAGCCTAGCCAGCTTCACCTCTCACTATCACAGGACATGCTATCACAGGACGTTGGTATTACAGGACATACCATCTTCCTTTGGGCTGAAGTTATAGAACTGAGGAAAGCCTATCTAAAATGACTTTTTAAAAGTCTGATGCACCAATGTGAAATACTATTAGCTACAGTAAATAAATATACAAAGAAAAATTTCTCTGACAAATCAGGATACACAGAAATAGTATCATAAACTTAAGAAAGAAAGAAATAGACAAGAGAGAATTTGCACAACTCTACTCAGATGAATGAGCCTTGTCAAATATTTTATATGATTAAATGTATAAAAATATTATTTGAATACAAGGCTTCAGAAGTATAGATAATCTATAAAATTTTATGCACATGTATTTGTGTGATACATAGATTCCCTATAAGAATATTTAGATTTCATGCATTTAATTATGTATGTCTTATCTAGTTTGCATAATTTTTATTTTCTTCAGCTATGTGTTTTAGTAAATATGCAATTCTTTTAAATTACTTATTTCAAAGTTCAACTGTATTTAACTCTTGTCATTTTTATAATAGAATGATGAATTCTTTTTCTCTGCTGTTTTTGTATATCGATTTTCTGCTTTTTGTTGAAATGAACCATTTCACTATTATAAAAGATAAATTCCTTATATCAAAATAATTTTACTATCCATTAATTTTTGGTGCGTTTTATTGACATGGATTCAAAGGATTTAGAAGGATACTGAACAAACGGTCAAAACATATTAAATACAAATACATTTAAAAAATAATGGAGGCAGGGTGATTTTAGGACCCACCATTGTATTTCATACCCTTTACAAAAAATACATATATTACATTACATTATAATGCTATGTTTCATGCAAAGTTTGAAAACTATCAAATTTTTTATTTATTATTACTATTTTATTAGCATTAATATAACACTTTAGAATGTGGCTAGATACATGACATCACACATTTAATTCAGTAGCAAACCTCAATAAAGCTGGCATTAAAGACTAGTTCTAAATAAGCTATTAAACTCCTTTAAAATGTGTTTTATTATCTTTGGTTATAAAAATTGATTTCAGCTGGGCACAGTGGCGCATGCTTATAATCTCAGCACTTTTAGAGGCTGAGGTAGGAGTATAAGGACAGGAGTTTGAGACCAGCCTGAACAACAGAACAAGACCATATCTCTATGAAACCAAACCAAACCAAAAAACTAGTCTGGCTTATTGGCTCATGCCTATAGTCCCAGCTACTCAGGAGGTCGGATTATCACTTGAGCCTGGAAGGTCGAGGATGCAGTTTAGCCTTGACTGTACTACTGCACTCTAGCCTTGGTGACAGAGTGAAAGCCCATCTCAAAAAAAAAAAAAGACTTCTTATTCATACATGTGGCATCACTAAAATTTAATACATCTAATTTGGTACTGTAGTAATAATGTTTTCAGTATAATAATACGTAATTCCACTTGTGTTGCAATCAGAATAAAATTTGTAATTTTTAGACATGATTAACCATAACTACTGACAAAAGTTTAATTTAACCTTACTGTTTCTTCAGAGTTTGATATCTTTCCATGTACTGATGAGTCAGTGACTTCACATTTCCTTTTTACCTTTTCTGCTATTCATAGCCATACATATATCTGAAAAAGACCTAGCACTTGATTGATGCTTACACTGTATGTTAATATTCTGCTGGATAAACAGTAATCTTATGATAGTACTTAAAAAATGTAGTTTAAGAAAGTGACACTTAGAGAATTATTACAGTTGACCTAGGGAATATTAATATATACCATTCTTTGCACATATCCGTTATATAAATGGGCTATTTTGCACTCATGAAACAATTGAAAAGCTCAAATATCCTGTATTAACATTATAAAACAAAGGCTGGTTAAAGTTCAAATATTTCTAGGCGACAGAAAATGACATCTTAATATTACAAAGAATAGGTCTTTTAAGCAAAGATGAAACATATAATGAAGGGCATTGTGAGAAGGCAGCTGGCATACTACCCTCTGCACAAACAGTCCTTGACCTGTGCCATGTTCTGTCAGTAGCCAGATGGTCTGAGGATTATTTGTAAGTGTGTGATACCAGATATGGGCCAACAAAGAATACAAGGTTAGAACAATCACAGATCTCTGTATATGACATTGACACAAATTAGCAACATATACATCTTTCAGTAAGCCAAATAATGGTTCAGAATCAACCTAAATACAACAGGAGCAATTTTTAAATACATCATCTGCTGGCATATTTTTGCTTCTAAAATAGTACATTTTTATGTTGTAATGGGTATTTTAATGATAATCGTTAAATTTCTTGGCACACATGCACATTCTATCAGTATGCCAGCCTTTAGAAGTTTGCATTTATTATTCTTGGTCTTTCGAGGATGTGGTATTGAGTTTTTTTGGTTTCAGGAGTAATTGATATTGTAATTACATCTACCTTAATAAAATTCACACCTACATGTGTTTAAATGAGCAGGTGTACTTGTGTATAGTTTTGATCAATAGATTGAGATTATTTGGCCCTTAATATTAAATTTATATATTAAAATTATATGAAAGATAAGGGTACAGAAAAAAGTGTCATGCTTTCTCATTTCAAAATAAATGAAAATGATTTTATCTAATCTTGTTGTAGTAACATAAACTAAAGTAATACAAGTCAAGATAATTAGACCCAGGCTTCTAAAATAAAATTTTTATGGTTTTCAAGAGAAAACATTTAAAAAAGATATCATATTTTGGATTCCCTAAGTTTTATGCAATTATAATTGATCTATAATGTGAAAATGGTCACAGTTTTTGTAATAACTAATGAAATATTAATGAAGCAAAATATACAAAACTCTACTATCTCTAAATAAGTGAGGTTCAAAGCTATTTCTCTTTTGTGACATAAAGTAGAAATCCTGGAGATGCTTCGTGTTTATAAATTTTATTTTGTTCATAATCTTTGAACATATTTTGTAACATAAACCAAAAACTCCCTGAGACAGGTCTCAATAAATTTAGAAGTTTATTTTGTCAAGGTTAAATGTGCATGCCCGGGAGAAACGTTTGTGCCTTTCTCCAGAATGATTTTGAGGGCTTCAATATTTAAAGGGGAAACTGAATCTACATGTTGCAAGACAAAAATAACAGTAGGGAAATAATTATGTATTTGTCTCCTGCCCACTATAAGATAAGGTGAACACACAGTAGAATAGCTATCTTTGGAGATATTTAACATTTCATCTATAGCTATCTGCTTAGGAATAAAAGAAAAGACAGCTTTTTTGCATGACTCAGCTTACATCTTAATTTTTTTTTTTTTTTTTTTTGGCAGAATGAACTGGGGTCCCTCGTTTTTATTTTCCTTTCTCAGTAACAACAGCAAATGTAAACTGCCTTGTCATCTCTGGTGGGCATAATAAATCTTACACTTGGAGTTTTGTTAATACTCGTCACTGAATATACTTTGAAAGCATTCTTTTTGTATATGAAGCAAGTGTATGTGTTATTGTTATTTTCTCAACAGAAATAATTTGATTTATGTTTTCCTTTGGCTTACTACATACAAAAAAATTTGAAAAAGTCACTGAAACTATTTTAAAGCCATTGTGTTTAACCATCAATGACCTCTGGCTTCTCATGTAAATCAGGAGAAAGGCTGTGAAGATAATATCTGAGTAGCAGAAGCAGAAGGAACGGCTCCTCTTGGGTTTGAATTTTCATTACAAATTTATTATTTTTATTGTCAGAGTTATGCTTCAGTTGCTTGAATTAAATACATTAATTTTCTGTATATTCAGGTTTGTTTCAGTTACTAAGTTATTTTAATTCAGCTATGATTTAATTTTGTAAATTTTCAAATTATATTCTTCAGCTTTTTAACATCTAAATAAATATACCTCAAAGACTTGACCTCATTTATTGTAGAACAACTCTAATGCTAGCATTACAAAGAATACAAGATTCAGAATACTAAAAATAGAAATATAAACCATTTTATTACTATGTGTTCTTGATTTAAATTTTGACTCAATGTCCACAACAGTTTAGACAATTTTAAATAATATGCACTATGGTCACTTGCAATAGATCTTAAAGAATCATTTAATTCATATTTGTCTTTGGAATCTACTAGAAAAAATAAGGCATAAATGTTAACCCAAGCCATGCCATTTTGCAGACCCCCACGATTTTACAAATTCTGCTCAGAGTGGAAAATTCCACCAGGGCCAGGACCATGAGAAAAATACAGCTGGACAGGTCCCAGGCCTAACCCTAACCACAGTAAATTCCTTCCTTATCAGCGGCCAACCACATGGCCCCCACCCCATTTTCTCAACAATCCCAGACCTCTGGGGTCCAGGCATGTAAGGGGAGAAGTGGTGCCTGGTGCTAGTTTGTTCTCCCCAACACCACACCACAGATCTTTCTCCCAATAAACC
This sequence comes from Pongo pygmaeus, assembly GCF_028885625.2. Classification (NCBI taxonomy): domain Eukaryota; kingdom Metazoa; phylum Chordata; class Mammalia; order Primates; family Hominidae; genus Pongo; species Pongo pygmaeus. The sequence goes on along the minus strand of NC_072373.2, from coordinate 124,676,175 downwards.
TGTATTGCCATTGAGCCACCTCTGTTCTGTTCCTTCTCCCTTTCACTCTAGAAAAAAAAAATAAATAAATAAAAATAAAAAAACTGGTTAAATTATGAAATAGTTTTTCTACTTTTCTTTATGAATTTTTAGTTTACATATAGCAAATTTTACTATTTTTGGTGTACATTGGATGCTTTCCTTTAGTGGTCAAACTCTTACTCTACCCTTAATGTCAGATCTCCTTTAAGTCCCTATTATTGTTGGGTCTTCCAGAAAGCCATGTAAATAAATCACACTTTCTGTGCCTTAGCTTAATGTGTTGTGTTTGACAATCATCTACTTTGTTGGGTACATTGATAGTTCATATTTACAGCTGAGTAGATTCTATTGTGTGGCTGAACCACAGTTTACCTGTTCTTTACATGAGCAACATTTGTATTGTTTCCAGTTTTTGATGATTATGAATAAACCTGCCATAATTATTTGCATGTAGTTCTGTGTATATGGATTTTCTATTCATTTGAGGAACATTTCTATGAGAAATGAAACTTTAAAATCCCTTTGGCTCTTTGTTAGAAAATGTTATCTGTAAAAAGAGGTAGTTTCATTTCTTTCTTTCCATTGGTAAGCCTTTAACTTCTTTTTCTTGCTTTCTTGCTCTATTAAAATTTCCACTACAATGTTGAAAAGGAATGGTGATAAAACAACCTTTACAAAAATTGTAACAGTGAGAAAATTATGGCAGTGCAGGAGATCTGATCTAGCCAATCTTGTAGCCTTTAGTGTTCTTTAATTATTCCTGGGCTTAAGCCAAGTTTACTTTAGAGATATTTAGTTTATAGTTTAAGTTATAATAACCCTTCCCCAAAACTCAACTGCCTTTGTGAAGCTAATATGAGGCCAACTGGCTAGGAGGACAGAGGAGCCTGAATCCTGCTAAGGTGTAAACATAAACTATTGCTGGCCATTATTCCAGAGGTCAAAAGATATGCAACTTTCCCAATTCCTCTTACAGATAACATCACTAGTGTAGAACCTAAGATTGGTCATTTGAGAGATCTTTCCAGGATTTTTGCATTTCTGATGACTGATGGCTCCACTTAAACCTGCCAATTGCCCTTGTGGCCTCACTGGGAAGATACTAGGTGCAAGAGGACAGCTTCAGTTTCCTATAATTTCATCTCCAACTCAGACGGTCAGCCCTCCCCATACTCTAGACCCCTGTCCATCAAACTATCTTTGAAAAACCCTTAACCTCAGAGCATTCTGAGAGATTGAGTAATAACTCTGTCTCCTGTGTGGCATGTCCAGCCTCACGTTAATTAAATTATTTCTTTACAGCAATGCCATGATTTCTGTAAATTGATTTTGTTTGTTCATTGAACAGGGAGGACCTGTTGGGCAGCTACAGTGACAGTGGTAATAATTGCTTTGTCCACAATATTAATGAGAATTCACTCAGCTTTTCACTATTAAGTAAGATTTTAGTTGTAGGGGTTTTTTTTTTGAATGTTATAACATTATGAAAATTTTCTCCTATTACTATTTGCTATTTTTTAATTATGAATTCATGTTAAATTTTGTCACATGCTTTTTCTACATCTACTGGTATAACTGTGTGGTATTTTCTGCTTAATAAGTTAACAGGGCAACTGAGGATTGTTATTTCCAAATGTTGAACTTGCCTTGCATTGCAGGATTAACCTCTCCAATCTCCAGGACCAGAATATATTATTATTTTTGTATATTATTGGATTTGATTATCAGAAAAACTAAATTGAGAATTTTATTTCTAGTAATATAAAAGATATTGGTCTGTAGATTTATCTCTGGATAAATAATTGTTTTGCTTTGTTGAGAATGTTTTTGTTTAATAGCATAAGACATAATGGTTTGTAGATTTATTTCTTTGTAGTGTCTTTGGTTTGGATATTAGAGTAACGCTGACTTCATGAAATTTGTTGGGAAATATTCCTTTTTCAAAAAAGATTATGAAGAATTAAAATATTTGTTTATAAATATTTGTTGGAATTCTCCAGATAAAATATGTTGGCCTGGTATTTTCTTTCTGAAAGAAATCTGAAAAAATCTGAAAAAAATCAGATTCATTTAGCTATGAATCTGATTTCTTTAATAGACAAATTTTTCAGGTTGTCCTTTCTTCCATGAACTTTGGTAGTTTTTGTCTTTCAAGGAACAGACTCATTTGAATCAAAATGTCAGACTTACTGGCATTGAGCTGTTTGTAGTTTTCCCCTATTCTTTTAATGTCTGTCAGGGATGCAGTAATACATCTTATTTTATTTCTGATATTAGTAATTTGGGCCTTTGTCTTTGTTATTCTTGATAGAAGTGTATCAATTTTACTGATATTTTTAAGAATTTTTTTTTTTGCTTTCATTTATTTTCTATTGTTATTTGTTTTGTTTTGTTTTTGAGATGAAGTCTTGGTCTGTCACCAGGCTGGAGTGCAGTGGCACGATCTTGGCTCGCTGCAACCTCCACCTCCCAGGTTCAAGTGATTCGCCTGCCTCAGACTCCCGAATAGTTGGGACTACAGGCATGCACCACCATGCCTGGCTATGTTATTTTGTTTTAAATCTTACTGATTCTATTGTTCATTTGGTTTGCTCTTCTGTTTCATTTTTTTTTTAAGTTGAAGTCTAGATTATTGACTTAAGTCTCTTTTTTAAATTCCTAACATTGGCCATTCTGAATTTCTCTTTTAACTGCACTGTAGCAGCATTACACACATTTTGATATGTGGTATTTTCAGTTTCATTCAGTTTAAAATATTTTTTCTAATGTCTTTGTGACTTCCGTTCTAATCCATTGGTTATTTACAATTGTTTTCTGCAACTTTCAGGTATTTGGACATTTTTCTTCATATTTTTCTATTTTTGATTTCTGATATCATTTGTTGAGGTTAGATAGTAGAGTTTGTATGATTTCAAATCTTTAATTTGTTGAGGTTGACTTTATGGACCAGCACACTATCTTGGTACATGTTTCATGCACACTTAAAAAGAAAATGTATTCTATGCATACCAGTGTTCTCAAGTGGCTTGTTCTATAAATATCAATTAAATCAAATTGAATGATGCCACGGTTAAGATATTATATGCATTTTCTGATTCCTGACTACTTATTCTATCAATCAATTATTGAAGTCAAAAATATAATTATCAATTTATCTATTTCTCATTTCAATTCCTTCATTTTTTTTTCATATGTTTTAAGATATTTTGTTAGGTGTATACACATTTGGGATTAGCGTGTATTCCTGATGATGTAACTGATCAATGAGTTTATTGTGTCTACTGACCAGATAGAGTTGACTTATCAAGACAGAGGAATAGCAATAAAGAGTTTAATTCATGTAGAGCTGACTGAACAAAAGACCAGAGTTTTATTATTACTCAAATAAGTCTCTCTGAAAACTCGGGACACTGCAGTTTGTTAAGGACAATTTGTGGGTAAGGGTCTAGGGAGTAGGGACTGCTGATTATTCAGGTCAGGTTTGAAATAATAGGGAGTAGAAGCTGACCTCTTTCACTGAGTCAGTTCCTTGGTGGGGACCACAAGATCAGATGAGAGAATTTACCAATCTGGGTGGCGCCAGCTGATCAGCTGATTGAATGAATTTTATGAAATATATCTCAAGCACCAATCTTAGGCTTCACAATAGTTATGTTATTTCCAGAAGCAATTTGGAGAGGTTTAGAATCTTGTTGCCTCTAGCTGCATGACTCCTAAGATAATGTCTAATCTTGTGGCTAATTTGTTAATCCTACAAAATGAGTCTGGTCCCCAGGCAAGAAGGGGGTTTTTTTTGGAAAAGGGCTGGTGTCATCTTTGTTTCAAAATTAAACTATAGGGCCAGGTGTAGTGACTCATGCCTGTAATCCCAGCACTTTGGGAGGCTGAGGTGGGCAGATCACGAGGTCAAAAGATAGAGACCACCCTGGCCAACATGGTGAAACCCCCTCACTACTAAAACTACAAAAATTAGCTGGGCTTGGTGGTGCACACCTGTAGTCCCAGCTACTTGGGAGGCTGAGGCAGGAGAATCACTTGAACCTGGGAGGTGGAGGTTGCAGTGAGTCGAGATCATGCCACTGCACTCCAGCTTGGTGACAAAGCAAGACTCCATCTCAAATAAATAAATAAATAAGTAAATAAAATAAAATAAATAAACTATAATCTAAATTTCTTCCAAAATTAATTTGGCCTATGCTCAGAAATGAACAAAGACAGCTTGGAGGTTAGAAGCAAGATGGAGGAGTTAGTTAGATCACATGTCTCTCACTGTCATAATTTTTCTACTGTTATGACTTTTGCAAAAGCATTTTCAATGAATTGATCCTATTAGTATGCCATCTTCCTTTTTTCCCTGGTAATTTTTTAAAATTCCTAAGTTTACGTTTTCTGATATTGAAACTGCCATTGCAAAATTGTAATTGAGACAGTGAAAGAGATCTGACCTAACCAACTCCATCTTGCTTCTAATCTCCAAGCTGTCCTTGTTCATTCCTGGGTGTAGGCTGAACTAACTTTGGGAGGAACTTTATAATTTAAAACAAAGATGATAACAGCCCTTTCAGAAGACAAATCCTCTCCTTTCCTGGGGACTAAACTGACTGTAGGACCAACAAATTAGCCACAAGATTAGAAATTATTGCTTAGGAGTTGTGCAGCTGGAGGCTACAAGATTTTGCCCCCCCCAAACTCCTCCTAAGATCAGTGCTTATGAAATTTTGCAGGCCCCACACTTGATATATCAGCTGGCACCACCCAGATTGGTAAACCAGCTCCTCCAATTATGTGGCTCCCACCCAGGAACCGAATCAGCACAAGAAGACAGCTTCAATTCCCTATGATTTCATCTCTAAGCCAACCAGCCAGTACTCTCAACTCACTGGCCTTCCCCTGCCCACCAAATTATCCTTAAAATCTCTGACACCTGAATGCTCAGGGATACTGATTTGAGTGATAATAAAACTTCCATCTCCCAAACTGCCAGTTCTGTGTGAATTACTCTTTCTCTATTGCAATTCCCCCATCTTGATCAATTGGCTCTGTCTACGCAGTGGCAGAGTGAATCCATTGGGTGGTTGCAATATTAATGCAGGTATTTTGGCTTTGCATTGAACAGTATTTAGATGATGTATTTTTTTAATCCATCATATTTAGTTTAATTAATTAATTTTTATGTTTAGGCTATTTGTATTTAGTGTAATTCAAGGCTATTGTTTTATTATATTTTGATTTTCTGTTTTCAGTTCCTCTCCTTCTACTTTGTTTCCTTCTTTTAGATTATTTGAATAAATTCATTATTATATTTTAATTTATCTGCTTTCTTTTTTGGCTGTATCTCTATTATGATTTTTAGTATTTCAAGGAATTATAATATGCATATATAACATTTTGTAGTTCATTTAGGTAAGCTCTTACCACTTTAAGTAAAATGTAGAAATCTCTCAGACAGATAATTCCTTAAACCAAAGTACTTTGTATCACAGTTATGTGTTATATGATGTATATTAAACTCCCTATGCCATATTAGTTTTCTTTCAGTGGGTGTAAATACTTTGAAGAACATAGGCAGAGAAAAATATTATATTCACTCATTTATTTGTCATTTCTGTTGCTTTTCCTTTATTTCTAAAACTCCGAGTTTCTCTCTAATATAATTTTTCTTTGCCCTAAAGACATTCTTTTAGTTTTTCTTTTAGAATAAATCTGTTGTAATTTTCTCATTTTATAGTATCTTCATAACACTCATTTCTGAAAAATATTTTTACTGGATATTGAATAATGGGGTGACAATAATTTTTCTTCCACATTTTAAAGTTTTTTTTACATTTTTTTGTGTTGAAAAATGTGTAATAATTGAAATAGTTTCAAACAGAGACACATTTGTCATATGTCTTTTTTGCATGTTCTACTTAGACATTGTTATGTCATTTTTGCATGTTCTACTTAGGCATTGTTATGGAACTTGAGCAGTGATATGATTTAGGTCAGTTCTTTTTTTTTTTTTGAGTTTTGCTCTTGTCACCCAGGCTGGAATGCAATGGTGTGATCTCAGCTCACTTCAACCCTGCCTGCTGGGTTCAAGTGATTCTCCTACCTCAGCCTCCCAAGTAGCTGGGATTACAGGCATGCACCACCACACCCAGCTAATTTTTGTATTTTTAGTAGAGATGGGGTTTCACCATGTTGGCCAGGATGGTCTCAATCTCTTGACCTCGTGATCAGCCCACCTCAGCCTCCCAAAGTGTTGGGATTACAGGTGAGAGGTGAAACCAACTGGACTTCCTCTGTCAAGAGGGGAATTAGAGAACTTTTCTGTCTAGCTAAAGGTTTGTAGATGCACCAATCAGCACTCTGTTAAAATGCACCAATCAGCACTCTGTGTCCAGCTAAAGGTTTGTAAATGTGCCAATCAGCAGTCTGTAAAAATGCACCAATCAGTGCTCTGTGTCTAGCTAAAGGTTTGTAAATGCACCAATCAGCACTCTGTAAAAATGCACCAATCAGCATCTCTAAAATGGACCAATCAGCACTCTGTAAAATGGGCCAATCAGCAGGACGTGGGTGGGGCCAAATAAGGGAATAAAAGCTAGCCACCCAAGCCAGCAGCAGCAAACCTGCACGGGTCCCTTTCCACGCTGTGGAAGCTTCGTTCTTTCACTCTTCACAATAAATCTTGCTGATGCTCACTCTTTGGGGCTGCACTACTTTTATGAGCTGTAACACTCACTGCGGAGGTCTGTGGCTTCACTCCTGAAATCAGCAAGACCCCAAACCCACCAGGAGGAACAAACAACTCTGGACGCACCACCTTTAAGAGCTGTAACACTCACCATGAGGATCTGTGGCTTCATTCTTGAAGTCAGCAAGACCAAGAACCCATTGGAAGGAATAAATTCCAGACACATTTTGGCACCTGAAAAGGGACTATCACCAAGTGATGAGTACCATCGGACCCCTTTCACTTGCTATTCTGTCCTATTTTTCCTTAGAATTCAGGAGCTAAATACCGGGCACCTGTCAGCCAGTTAAAAGTGACTAGTGCGGCTGCCAGAGTAAAGACATGGGTGACAGGCTTTCTGGGAAAGGCTCTCTAACAACCCCTGAATCTTTGGAGTTTGGAGCATTGGTTTGCCTGGAACCAGCTTCTGCTTTCCCTGTATTTCTGGGCTGAGCTGAGGGTCAACAGAAAGGAAAGCCATTCAGCTTCGGGGTCCCAACAACAAGTTGGTTGACCCTGCGGCCATGAGCAGAACTCTCAAAGTCACATCAGCCAAGCGAGACTCGCCCATCTATCCTATCTAACCTGACCCTTGCCTCCTGAGTCCTAATGCTTGTCAGACAAACTTCCTCTCACCTCTCTTCTCTGAGGCTAGTCCCACTTCTACAAACCACTCCCTGTCTCTGGTGCTTTTCTAATTTCTCCTATAAGAATGATTTCTAGTATAAACTCCAGGAGTCTATTCCATTCTTTAGGCACACAGGCACACTAATCAGAAAGACACAATTTTTGTCCACAGCCCTATTGGGGTAGGGGACTAACTTATCTGGAGTTTTAGGATCCCTCCTCAGACTGGTAGGCCTAACAAAAGCTATTCCTGAAGATAGGATATGGGGAGCCTCAGAAATATCCTTCCTATTCAAGTGAGGACAAAAGGCGTCACTCTTCCAACCCTGGAGATCCCTTCCCTCCCTCAGGGTATGGCCCTCCACTTCATTTTTGGGGCATAATATCTTTATAGGACAGGGGTAAAGTCCCAATACTAACAGGAGAATGCTTAGGACTCTAACAGGTTTTCGAGAATGCATTGGTAAGGGCCTCTAAATCTGATTTTTCTCAGTCCTCTTTGTGGTCTAGGAGGACAGGCAAGGGTGCAGGTTTTCAAGAATGTGCTGGTAAGGGCCACTAAATCTGACCTTCCTCGGTCCTTCTTGTGGTCTAGGAGGAAAACTAGTGTTTCTGCTGCTGTATCGGTGAGTGCAACTATTCCGATCAGGAGGGTCCAGGAATAGTTGTGGGCTCTTGGGCAGGGGGAGAAACAAACAAGCCAAACCTGCAGGTGGTTTTGTCTTTCAGATGGGAAACACTCAGACATCAAAAGGCTCACCCTTGAAATGCATCCTAAGCCATTGGGACCAATTTGACCCACAAACCCTGAAAAAGAGGTGGCTAATTTTTTTCTGCACTTCAGCCTGGCCCAGATATTCTCTCTCTGATGGGGATAAATGGCCACCTGAGGGAAATATAAATTACAATACTATCCTGCAGCTTGACCTTTTCTATAAGAGGGAAGGCAAATGGAGTGAAATACCTTACATCCAAGCTTTCTTTTCATTGAAGAAGAATACACAACTATGCAAAGCTTGTAATTTACATCCCACAGGAGGACCTCTCAGCTTACCACCATATCCTAGCCCCCCTATAGCTCCTCTTCCTATTAATGATAAACCTTCTCTTCTCTCCCCTGCCCAGAGGGAGACAAGCAAAGAAATCTCCAAAGGACCACAAAAACACCCATGGTATCGATTATGTCCCCTTCAAGCTGTAGGGGGAAGGGAATTTGGCCCTACCCGGGTACATGTCCCCTTCTCCCTCTCTGATTTAAAGCAGATAAAGGTAGAAGATTTCAGATGATCCTGATAGGTACATAGATGTCCTACAGGGTCTAGGGCAAACCTTCAATATCACTTGGAGAGATGTCATGCTATAATTAGATCAAACCCTGGCCTTTAATGAAAAGAATGTGGCTTTAGCAGCAGCCTGAGAGTTTGGAGATACCTGGTATCTTAGTCAAGAAAATGATAGAATGACAGCCAAAAGGGACAAATTCCCTACCAGTCAGCAAGCCATCCCCATTATGGATCTCCACTGGGACCTCAACTCAGATCATGGGGACTGGAGTCGTAAACATCTGTTGACCTGTGTGCTAGAAAGACTTAGGAGAATTAGGAAAAAGCCCATGAATTATTCAATGATGTCTACCATAACTCAGGGAAAGGAAGAAAATCCTTCTGCCTTCCTCAAGCAGCTATGGGAGGCCTTAAGAAAATATACTCCCCTGTTACCTGACTCACTAGAGGGTCAATTGATCCTCAGTGATAACTTTATTACCCAATCAGCCACAGATATCAGGAGAAAGCTCCAAAAGTGAGCCCTGGGGCCTGAACAAAATCTGGAGGCATTATTAAACCTGGCACAGTAAGTGTTCTATAATAGGGACCAAGAGGAACAGGCCCAAAAGGAAAAGCGAGATCAGAGAAAGGCTGCAGCTTTAGTTATGGCCCTCAGAAAAACAAACCTTGGTGGTTCAGAGACAACAGAAAATGGAGCAGGCCAATCACCCAGTGGGGCTTGTTACCAATGTGGTTTGCAAGCATACCTTAAAAAAGATTGTCCAACAAGAAACAAGCTGCCCCCTCATCCATGTCCACTATGCTGAGGCAATCACTGAAAGGCACACTGACCCAGAGTGCAATGGTTCTCTGGACCAGAAGCCCCCAACTAGATGATCCAACAACAGGACTGAGAGTGCCTGGGGAAAGCACCAGCTAATGTCATCACCCTCACTGAGCCCCGGGTACGTTTAACCATTGAGGGTCAGGAAATTGACTTCCTCCTGGACACTGATGTGGCCTTCTCAGTGTTAATCTCCTGTTCTGGACAACTGTCATCAAGGTCCATTACCATCCAAGGAATCCTGGGACAGCCTGTAATTAGGTATTTCTCCCACCTCCTCAGTTGTAATTGGGAGACTTTGCTCTTTTCACATGCCTTTCTTGTTATGCCTGAAAGTCCCACACCCTTTTTAGGGAGGGATATAATAGCCAAAGCTGGAGCTATTTTCTATGTGAATATGGGGAACAAGTTACCCATTTGTTGTCCCCCTACTTGAGAGGGAATCAATCCTGAAGGCTGGGCATTGGAAGGACAATTTGGAAGGGCAAAAAATGCCTGCCCAGTTCAAACCAGGCTAAAAGACCTGCAGCTTTTCCTTATCAAAGTCAATATCCCTTAAGGCCTGAAGCTCATAAAGGATTACAGGATATTGTTAAACATTTGAAAGCTCAAGACCTAGTAAGGAAATGTAGCAGTCCCTGCAACACTCCAATTCTAGGAGTACAAAAAAGAAATGGTCAGTGGAGACTAGTGTAAGATCTTAGACTCATCAATGAGGCAGTAATTCCTCTATATCAGGTTGTACCCAACCCCTATACCCTGCTCTCTCAAATACCAGAGGAAGCAGAATGGTTCACTGTTCTGGACCTCAAGGATGCCTTCTTCTGTATTCCCCTGCACTCTGACTCCCAGTTTCTCTTTGCCTTTGAGTATCCCACAGACCACACATCCCAATTTATGTGAACGGTCTTGCCCCAAGGGTTTAGGGATAGCCCTCTTCTGTTTGGTCAGGCACTGGCCCAAGATCTAGGCCACTTCTCAAGTCCAGGCACTCTGGTCCTTCAGTATGTGGATGATTTACTTTTGGCTACCAGTTCAGAAGCCTCATGCCAAAAGGCTACTCTAGATCTCTTGAACTTTCTAGCTAATCAAGGGTACAAGGCTTCTAGGTCAAAGGCCCAGCTTTGCCTACAGCAAGTAAAATATCTAGGCCTAATCTTAGCTAGAGGGACCAGGGCACTTAGCAAGGAATGGATACAGCCTATATTGGCTTATCCTCACCCAAAGATATTAAAACAGTTGCGAGGATTCCTTGGAATCACTGGTTTTTGCCAACTATGGATCCCCGGATACAGTGAGATAGCCAGACCCCTCTATACCCTAATCAAGGAGACCCAGAGGGCAAATGCTCATCTAGTAAAATGGAACCAGGGGCAGAAACAGCCTTCAAAACTTAAAGCAGGCCCTAGTACAAGCTCCAGCTTCCCACAGGACAAAACTTCTCTTTATATGTCACAGAGAGAGCACAGATAGCTCTTTGTGTCCTTACTAAGACTCGTGGGACAACCCCACAACCAGTGGCATACCTAAGTAAAGAAATTGATATAGTAGCAAAAGGCTGGCCTCACTGTTTATGGGTAGTTGTGGCAGTGGCCGTCTTTGTGTCAGAGGCTACCTAAGGAAAGGATCTTACTCTCTGGTATACTCATGATGTAAATGGCATACTGGGTGCCAAAGGAAGTTCATGGCTATCAGACAACCACCTGCTTAGATACCAGGCACTACTACTTGAGGTACCAGTGCTTCAAATACACATGTGTGGACCTCATCCCTGCCAATTTTCTCGGAGAGGATGGGGAACCAATCGAGCATGACTGCCAACAAATTATAGTCCAGACTTATGCTGCCTGAGAAGATCTCTTAGAGATCTCCTTAGCTAATCCTGACCTTAACCTATATTCTGATGGAGGTTTATTTGTAGAGAATTGGATATGAAGGGCAGTTTATGCCATAGTTAGTGATGTAACTTTATTTGAAAGTAAACCTCTTCCCCCAGGGACCAGTGCCAAGTTAGCAGAACTAGTGGCACTTATCCGAACCTTAGAACAGGGAAAGGGAAGAAGAATAAATGTGTATGCAGATAGTATGCTTATCTAATCCTATGTGCCCATGCTGCAATATGGAAAGAAAGGGAGTTTCTAACCTCTGGAGGAACCCCCATTAAATATCACAAGGAAACCATGGAGTTATTGCATGCAGTGCAAAAACTCAAGGATGTGGCAGTCTTACACTGCAGAAGCCATCAAAAGGGGAAAGAGAGGGGAGAACAGCAGCATAAGCAGCTGACAGAGGCAGAGAAAGACCAGAAGAAAGGAAAGAGAGAAAGAGATGAAAAACAGAGAGAGAAAGAGAGAGAGGAAGAGACAGAGACAAAGAGGGAGTCAGAGAGAGAGAGAGAAAAAGAGAGACAGAAAGTCAAAGAGAGAGAGGAGACAGACAAAGAGGGAGTCAGAAAGAGGGAGAGACAAAGAAGAAGTTGAAGAGCAAGAAAGAGAGAGATAGAAATAGTAAAGAAAAAATAGTGTACCCTATTCCTTTAAAAGCCAGGGTAAATTTCTGTCTACCCAGCCAAGGCATATTCTTCTTATGTGGAACTTCAACCTATATTTGCCTATCAGATAGTTTGCAAGAAATAACGAAATCTATCCTTACTCTACAATCCCAAATAGACTCTTTGACAGCAGTGACTCTCCAAAACCACTTGCCCTGCTATTACCTCCACCAGAGCCAAATGCTGGTATCCACAGCTAAAAGACCTGAAGATGGATCACATCACAGGACTCTTTGCAGACATGCCCCAGTGCCAGCCCAGAGCCTGGTAGCTCTGCTGGGTGGCTAGACCCAGAAGAGAAAAAACAATCACTGCAATTCAGCTCCTAGAAAGCCCCACCCCAAGGAGAATGGGGAGAACACCACATCAATACATCAATAGAGCACCCCATGCCATAAAAGAATCTGAACAGCAGCCCTTGAGTCCTCGATCTTCCCTCTGACATAGTCTACCCCAATGAAAAAAAAAAAAACAAAAAATAAATAAAAAAAGAGACACAGAAAAACAATTCTGGTCATATGACAAAAGGTTTTTTAACACCCCCAGAAGGTCACACCAGCTCATGAGCAATAGATCCAAACCAAGATGAAATCTCTGAATTGCCAGAAAAATAATTCCTAAGGTCAATTGTTAAGTTAATCAAGGAGGAAACAGAGAAAGAGGAAATCCAACTATAGAGCTACAGTCACCAAAACAGTACAGTATTGCTATAAAAATAGGCACATAAACCAATGGCAGAGAATAGAGAACCCAGAAATAGAGCCAAATACTTATAGATAAATAATAATAATAATAATAAAACATAAGTGGGGAAAGGACACCCTGTTCAACAAATGGTGCGAGATAATTGGCAAGCCACTTGTAGAAGAATCAAACCAGATCCTCCTCTATCACCTAATACAAAAATCAACTCAAGATGGATCAAAGACTTAAATCTAAGACCTGAAACCATAAAAATTCTAGATGGTAACATCAGGAAAACCCTTTTAGACATTGACTTAGGCAAAGGCTTCATGACCAAGAACCCAAAAGCAAATGCAATGAAAACAAACATAAATAGATGAAACTTTAATTAAACTATAAACACTTCTACAAAACAAAATAAATAATCAGCAGAGTTAACACACAACCCACAGAGTGGGAGAAAAATCTTCATTATCTATACATCCAACAAAGGACTAATATCCAAAATCTACAAACAATTCAAACAAATCAGTAAGAAAAAAGCAAGTAATACCATAAAAAGTGGGCTGAGGACATGAATAGACAATTCTCAAAAGAAGATATACAAATGGCCAACAAACATATGAAAAAATGTTCAACATCACTAATTATCGGGAAAATGCAAATCAAAACCACAATGCAATATCACCTTAATCCTGCAAAAATGGCCATAATCAAAAAATAAATGTTGGTGTAGTTGTGGTGAAAAGGGAGCATGTTTACATTGTTAGCGGAAATGTAACCTAGTACAACCACTTTGGAAAATAGTGTAGAGATTCCTTAAAGAACCTAAAGTAGATCTACTGTTTGATCCAGCAATCCCACTACTAGAGGTATCCACCCAGAGGAAAAAAATAAAAGTCATTAAACAAAAAAGATACTTGAACATGCATACTTATAGCAGCAAAATTTGCAATTGCAAAGATATGAAACTGCCCAAATAGCCATAAATCAACAAGTAGATAAATAAATAAATGTGATATATATATATATGGTGTATATATATATGATATATATACATGGTATATATATATACCATGTAATATTACTCATCCATAAAAAGGAATGAAATAAAGGCATTTGCAGCAACCTGGATGGAATTGGAGACTATTATTCTAAGTGAAGTAACTCAGGAATGGAAAACCAAACATTGTATGTTCTCACTCATAAGTGCTATGAAGACACAAAGGCATAAAAATGATACAAGAGACTTTGGGTACTGGGGGAAAAGGTAAGGGGGGGTGAGGGATAAAAGACTACACATTGGGTACAGTGTACACTACTTGAGAGATGGGTGCACCAAAATCTCAGAATAATTAAATAACTTATTCATGTAACCAAACACCACCTGCTCCCCAAAAACCTATTGAAATAAAAAATGTTAATTAAATAAACATCTAAGGATGATATATTTTAGCCTTATTAATCACCTCTCTGTAACTCAGACATTTAATTAGCATAAAGAGCTCCTTATATTGTATCAATTAACTAAAATATCTAAATATTGATACTAGTTCTGTCTGCATATGCAGAACAATTTCAAATCTTTACTTTTCTCTTTAGGATGATGGAATTAGTTTGTATAGAAATATTTCTATACCTAAAGAACTTTTGAGATAACTTTTTTTTTTTTTTGGAGACAGAGTCTTGCCCTGCCTCCCAGGCTGGAGGGCAGTGGCATCATCTCAGCTCACTGCAACCTTCACGTCTTGGGTTCAATAAATTCTTCTGCCTCAGCCTCCTGAGTAGCTGGGATTACAGGTGCATGCCACCACACCCGGCTAATTTTTGTATTTTTAGTAGAGTCAGGGTTTCACCATGTTTGTCAGGCTTGTCTCAAACTCCTGATTTCATAATCAGCCCGCCTCAGCCTTCCAAAGTGCTGGGATTACAGGTGTGAGCCACTATGCTTGGCCGAGAATACTTTTATGTGAGATTGCTATTGAAACAGCAAGGGCACAATGTAGGAGAAATACTAGTTGAAGATTACAAAGACCATATTTTGCTATTCAGTGATTACATTTGTTTTTCATGGAGCTGCACCCAAAACATGGTAGCCTGTGCAAAGTAAGGGATATAGAAGAGTTCAGAACCACAGCCACTTAATCTTCTGTAAGGTTTTATACCTCTGAAGGGAAGGGGTGGGGTAGCCAGGAAGTATACCAACCTTAAAGATTTCATTCTCTTATCGTATAGGAACTTTTTTCTGTCCTAGGTTTGCATCATTCACTGTCTGTTTCTTACTGGCTCATAAGCCTTGGTCAAGATTTTCTAGCAGCAGACCTGTCCATAGCCAACAATAACTGGGCTTCAGTTATTTTAACACTGCCCTACTAACTCTGCTTCACCCCTTAAGGCCCAAGCCAGCTTTTACAAATTCGGAAACTACGTTGACTAAGGAAAACAATAGTGTATAAAGAAAGCAAAATAATGTAAGAGCAGAGATGCAGTCATGTCTCTGAGACAACTATTACGTTGGTGCAAAAGTAATTGTGGTTTCTGCCATTATGTGTATGAAAATTTCATTCTTTTTTACTACACAACAGCTTCTCCTACATGTTTGCAAACAAAGAACTTAGAGACACCAGTTTAATCTCCCTTCAATGTCACTTGCAGCGGAGATTTGCTTCAGTATCTTTGGGTGAGTGATAACTTACTGGTCAATATACAGTGACTGTGTATGGGAGGGAGGTCATATAATTTGCCCGGTTGGAGTCAGCTGACTGCCCCTGGAAGAATTCCATTGTTTTAGGTAGTGACATAATGTATAAAATATCAGCTCTGTAGATATCTAGCAAGATGGTAATAGCTGTTAGTTCTCCAGAGAAGAGAGGAGAGTGTTAAGAAAACAAACCTAGGCTGGGTGCAGTGGCTTACGCCTGTAATCCCAGCACTTTGGGAGGCCGAGGTGGGTGGATCACGAGGTCAGGAGATCGAGACCATCCTGGCTAACATGGTGAAACCCTGTCTCTACTAAATATACAAAAAAAAAAAAAAAATTAGCTGTGTGTGGTGGTGGGTGCCTGTAGTTCGGGCTACTCAGGAGGCTGAGGCAGGAGAACGGTGTGAACCCAGGAAGTGGAGCTTGCAGTAAGCTGAGATTGCACCACTGCATTCCAGCCTGGGCGACTGAGCAAGACCCCATCTCAAAAAAAAAAAAAAAAAAAGAAAAGAAAAAGAAAAACAAAACCTAAAGAAAAAAAAGAAAGGAAACAAACCTATAGTTGTATACTTAATACTTCAAGAATATGAGAGCCCGAAAGGAACACAACATCACATATATGGCCTCACATAACTCTTAGAAGTAGGTCTAAATTCATTATCATTATTCCTAAGTAGAAATTCTAGCATTTTTATCTTCCAAACAGCTTCCATTTCTGTATTGCAGGTATACTCCATGGGGCTTTGAATGCTAAGTTCCCTCATCTTTAAGACATTAAACATGATGTTTCCTTTACTTGGGATAATCTACTTAACGTTTTTTCTTCATCTGTCTATTCTCTACTTATTATTAAATTATACGCAGTCATTCCTCCAAGAAAATTGTTCACACCTCTTTTGAGAGGTCAGTTCTCTGTACTCTGTTTCATATCCCTGCATTTCTCCATGTAGTGACTAAGATGACTTACTGTAATTTTCTATGCACTATCTCCAGTATCTTTGTTTTTAATTTTATCTCTAAAACCTAGCACAGCACATGAAATTGAATAAATATTTAGTAAAAGAATGAACGGATGGTGGGGCTTGATCAATATAGATGACAGTAGCAATTTTACTACCCTCGTTTTTGATGCAATTCTTATTATACTGCTATTTAAGGTCAAGTTAACTCTTAGGAATAGGAATAAAAATATGATTTATATTAAATTTATAGCTTAAACATATTGTCTTTCTTTTGCAGAAATAAATGTGAGAATAAAATGACATAAAAAAGTATTTACCAATGGAAAAATAAAGACATTAATACTAGCAGTTAAGCTCTTTTATAAATTTATTGTGAAAATATAAAATCCAAAATTATTTTGAATCAATGAAACCATAATTGACTTGCATGTATAGTCTTCCAACACAAATAATTTTGAAGAACTAATCATTTGTTTGTGAAACTTCCATAACATTGTTCAATAGCTATATTTTATGGTTTGGCTGTGTCCCCACCCAAATCTTATCTTCAATTTTAGCTCCCATAATTCCCACATGTTGTGGGAGGGACCTGATAGGATATAATTGAATCATGAAGGCAGTTCCCCCATACTGTTCTTGTGGTAGTGAATAAGCCTCAGAAGATCTGATGGTTCTATAAGGGGTTTCCCCTTTTGGTTAGTTCTCACTTCTCTGGCTTTTTGCCACGTAAGATGTGCCTTCTGCCTTCTTCCGTGATTGTGAGTCCTCCTCCATATGAGCCACATGGAACTGTGAGTCCACTAAACCCCCTTTTTTTTTTTTTTTTTTTTTTTTTTTACAAATTACCCAGTCTCAGGTATGTCTTTATCAGCAGCGTGAAAATGGGCTAATACACCATATATCAACTATAACTCCATAAAAATTTTATACACATAGTGCTTCTGGGATGATAATCTTTTGAATAGTTTATTGAGCATTGTTTTTTTCTAATTATGGAATTGTCCACAGATTCTCTGAGATTCAAAAATTGATTACATATTTAATTGAAATGTTTTAAATTTAAGCTTTTCTTTTTTTTGAGATAGAGTCTCATTCCATCACCAGGCTGGAGTGCAGTGGTGCCATCTCAGCTCACTGCAACCTCCACTTCCCGGGTTCAAGCAATTCTCCTGCCTCAGCCTCCCGAGTAGCTGGAACTACAGGTGCGTGCCACCCTGCCCAGCTAATTTTTGTATTTTTAGTAGAGACGGGGTTTCACCATGTTGGCCAGGATGGTCTCGATCTCATGACCTCATCATCTGCCCACCTCGGCCTCCCAAAGTGATAGGATTACAGGTGTGAGCCACCGCACTCAGCTGAAATGTTTAAATTTAAATGTTTAAAATGTATTATTTTAAGAATGTTTTGTTTTATCAATGTGTCTTAGTTTACTTAATGTGGTTATAACAAACTACCTGAGACTGGATAATTTATAAAGAAGGCTATTTTTCAGTTTTGGAGTCTGAAAACTCCAAGTATAAGGCACAAATATCTGGTGTTTGGTGAAAGCCTTCTTGCTGTATTATCTTTATATGGTGGAAGGTGGAAGGGCAAGTGGGACAAACCTTGTGTCCTCATATGGCGAAAGAGCAAAAGAGATGAAGAATCCACTCCCCTTTTTATAGCCGCATTAATTTATTTATGATGGCAGGGAACTCATGACCTGTTTACCTCACAAAGGGCCCCACCTCCCAATACTGTTGCATTGGGGATTAAGTTTCCAACACACAATTTTTTTTAAATTATCGCTTTTATTCAGTCTCAGCTCTAAGAATATCACTACCCTTTTATTATATTGGGGACTCCCTTATTTTCTAGATCATGACTTTCTTTTTCTTTAGATTTATAATAGGGTAAAGTTTGAAGCTTTAATATCTAATGTGGCGTTTTTCTTTAATCAGAGACTTGGCTGTAACAATCCTTCTACTCGAGGTAATATGCCATGTTTCTTGACCTCCTTTTACTAATGATTCTACACTTATATGGTCCCAGCTTATGTGAGCTTGAAACATGCCATCTTCCCTGAATAAGATTTAAAACCCAAATGTTTCACTCTTCGCCTATTTTTAGGCTCGGGTTTCACCTGAAATAACACATTTGCCATTATAACATGGTACTAATACAATGAAAATATAGGAAAAATGGTCATTTATACAGGAACTGGCTTCCTTCAATTCAAAATTAAGCTCTAATTGCTTTAAACATTTGTGTGTGTGTTTTTGTGGACTATATTTCTAGCAGATTCTATAGATCTTCCTTTTGATACTTTATTTTTCTGGGGCTTTTTTTTTTTGAGACTTTAATTAAAAAATTCTATCCAAACTCTGTCTATGTGGAAATTTTGATTAATTTAAAAATTGTGCAGAAACAATGTGATTAGGGACCTACACAGTTTATAAATAGCTCTCAGTTCCCTCCCACACAGCACAACATAAACCAGAATATCATTTTGACTTTGATATATAGTTTAATATTTCCTCTAAGAATATTAAAACTTCACTTTTCCCAAAATTCAAATGTGAAAGACACGAAATGTGTTTATATATCACATGGGCAGAATTGAACTTACATCAATTTACACTGATGGCACTAAGCAAGTTACATGTATATTATCAACTTTCATCACGTCAGCCAGTCTGAACATTCTTTTTTCTGTGGGGAGGCTTTTCTCAGGTCCTTTCTCCTTCTTTAGTCATATTCTCAATTCTAAGACAGTACTGTTATAAATTCAAAATGTAAGTTCATAGAAAAGGAAAATATTGAAGTTAAGCTGAAGCATGGTAAGAGGGCAATAATAAGAAAGTTTCCTATCTAAAAGAGAAAGTGCAGTGATTATAAAGAATGTTTGCATTTCATTTTATTCAGTTGTATTAGAGAAACATCCCACAACCACAATACTTTTTTTTGCAAGTTTCCATTCAACTGTACATGTTTAAATATGCTTTATTATAATATTTTCATAAAATTTATCATGTATGTTAACTAAAATTGCTTTTATTTTACTCTCTTACTAGAATGCTAGTTTCATGAGTTAATGAATTTAGCTTATTCAACACTACTATGAACACTAATGAAATGACCTGGTATTATTATATCAAGAATATTTGCTAAGGCAGTGAACAAATGAATGTACAAGTTAACATTTTAATCCTTTCTGAGAGCATTCTAAAGTGATATTTTAAAAATACATTGAGTAATGGAAGTATCATTGGGATGAATATATAGCATTCCATGAGAAATAAAGACACTTTGAAACATTTATTAGAAAGTGCGTGTGTGTGTGTATATGTATAATATACATATATAAAATACATATGTATATTATACATATAATACATATGTATAATATACATATACACACATACATACATATATACATGTGTATTTATATATACATAAACACATATACGTATTACACATTATATATTATATTAGTTTAGTTGGACTACTACATAAATTGTCATAGACTGGGGAACTTACAAGCAACAGAAATTTAATTCTCACTTCTGGGGAATAGAAAGTCCTGGACCAAGCTACTGGTGTCTGGGAGACTCTGTTCCTCATAGATGGCTCCTTCTAGCTCTGATCTCACCTGGAAGAAGCATATAGCTAGCACTCTGGGGTCTTGTTTTTAAGGGCACTAATCCCATTAATGGGTGCCCTAAACTCATGACTCAATCTCTTCTTCAAAGCCCCACCTTCTAATAGCATTATCTTGGGCATTAGCATTTCAGCATTTAAATGCTGGGACACAAACATTCAGACCATAGCATATACGTACATATATTAATGTGTGTGTGTATGTGGAGAGAGAGAACAGGAAGGAGGGAGGGAGGGAGAAAGAGAGAGACAGAGAGAGAGCAAGAGCAAGGGAGAGAAGAGAGACAGAGACACATAGAAACAGATAACAATAAAAGAAACTTTAAAACTCATATTACAGAATATATATGTCTATGTTCGCAGTTGTGTGTATGCACACCTACATCACCTATGTATTGAATGTATTGAACAGTTACTAAACATTTCTGTAAACATTTTATTAGCATTAGATAATTTTTCTCTTTCCCTCCAAATACTTTTTTTTATAATGCTGTTGGAGTGTTCATGTGCATTTTTGGAATCAGTTAAAGGAAGTAGACAATTTTTTTTTTAACTTTGTGTGCAAAAATACCTCCATACATACTGAAGATGTTCCTGGTCATCCCCAGAGAAAATAACCATGCAAGAGAATAACATTCTGCTGCTCACCAAATTGACTCACCTGGCACAATGACCCAAG
Organism: Pongo pygmaeus; assembly: GCF_028885625.2. Classification (NCBI taxonomy): domain Eukaryota; kingdom Metazoa; phylum Chordata; class Mammalia; order Primates; family Hominidae; genus Pongo; species Pongo pygmaeus. The sequence continues at coordinate 124,655,484 of NC_072373.2, read as the reverse complement.
GTTGCAACATCAGATTCTATGTAATGGAAACAAGTCTTCAGGTCTCTGACAATTAAGATATAGGGAGGGTAGAAAAGAATCAAAATATTTAATGCATGAAGCCAGAGACCAGCTACGGAAATTTTTCAAATCATTATATTGTATGTATAAAATGATTCACGGGAGATTTAATTCTATCAATGCCTAGCAAAAATGAAAGTCTCATCCATCAAAATACACTGGATAATGCAGTATTTATAACTATATGGGCCTTGTAGATATGTGGGGAGTTTCCAGTGAATTTTCACAAAATATACTTTGCTCATGGGACACAAGTCTTGTACAATACTTCAAATAATAAGATGTGAAATCTCATTTCACCGATCCCCAAATATAGACCTGAACATTAGCATATTTGACTCACCAATTCTCTTGACAGAATCCTGTAGTTCCAATGTATGGCATACTAAATTACCACAGATGCTGTGAAATTGTCTATAAAACATTATCAGTAATAAAATATCAATACTTATTTATCAATAGATCAGGGTATATTATATAAAAAGAATTTTGTTCCATAGTTCAGTATAGAATGGTGGAAATTTTAAAGAACCTTGATTACATATTAATATTAATTTTTCTGTTTCACAATTATAATTATGCCAAAATGTGAATACAATAGAAAGGAATTGTCTACACAGAAGATAAAAGCATAAACAAAAATACCCAGAATTATAAAATATCAAGTCTCTTTTTCAGCATTATACTGCAACTAAAATCATGGGTCAAGATCATAAAAGTAAGAAAAATCATCCTTATAGCCCATAAATTATAGTTAATAAAATGATAATTGGCCAAAAAAATAGCAGTTAGACCACACTCAAACTAAAAAATTATAAGCAGAAGGAAAATAAAATTAATACAAAAATATCACTAGACTCATCAACAGAGTATAGATGAAGGTCATCAGCAATTTAATTATGTGAATTCATTAAGAACTACAATTCTTTTGTTATGACCTCTTATAAGCAAGATTTCATATAAAGTTTTTTAATGTTATTGCAGTTATATTTACAGAGAACCAAAACAAACATAATAAAACAAGCAGATATGTCTAAACAGATGATTTTTAATAAAAACAGTCAAACTTAGATATTGCTAGCATTTTTTTTTCACAACCAAAGTTTGAATATATTCTTTGATTTTTATTTCCAACAAGAAATACATTACATCTGATGGAATTACAAACTGGATAAGTATATGGAAAATCTCAAAATATCTTGAAGATGCCACAGAGCAAAATAAGACTATTTTTATTTTATGTATATTATATAGAAGAATATTTGTGTTATCCTTAGCTTTTAAAATTTCTATTTTAGGCCGGGCATGGTGGCTCACGCCTGTAATCCCAGTGAGGTATGGTTGCAATATCCTTCCTTTAATTGGATATGCATTTGGTCCAGCACTGTTTGCTGAAGAGAGTAGTTTTTCCCTATTGAATGTTTTTGTTGAAAATAAATTAACTATATATATGTATATATGTTAATAAATCAAATTATAAATATATATATTTGGGTTAATCAATTTTATTAACCTTTTATTTTAATATTTCTAGTTCTCATTGTTTCTTTCTTAGAAGACAACTACTCAAAGTATTAAGCAAAATGGGGGAAATGAGAGAATTATTATCATAAGAAATCACTTGAAAGTATTTGGAATAATGGCAATATTTTGTAATTAAATTAAATGTTTATTCCTGCTAATATAAACTCATTTGGACTACTGAAACATTTTATTTTGAAATTAGTAGAAACAATTCAAAAAACAAACTGGAGCTTATAGAAAAGTAATAATGAACTTAAAATAACACTTATTTGATCTAATATTCACGTACTATTAAAGAAATTATAGACAAACAGAACCTAGGTAATACTTTTTTTTTTTTTTACCATATTACCTATAGGTTTCAGTGTGATTTCTTGATGTGTAATTGTGGGTGTATATTATTAAAGTCTGCAATTATGTTGTTTTTTTTTCTTTTAGAATAATGAAGTATAACATTTTGTGTTGTATAATTAATTTCATTTACATGTTAATTTGCTTTTTTTCAAGGAAAGAAGCTATAAACACAAAATATAGACAATATATTTTCAAGTCTAAACCATAGAAACTACACAAAATAAACATATTTATATTTCCAGCATTCTTGTGAAAATTATTAAACTTAGCCAGCACATTTTCTGAATACTGAATTATAGATGCATATATAGTGGTTGGAGACAATAACTTTGAGATGAATATTATGAACATAGCAGGGCAATAAATCATCAAAAACATTTTAAGTCCTTGTATTACACAGAATAGCTATTGTTTTACCTCAGCTATATAATTTTCTGAGTTACTAGCCTCACTAGTCAAGAGGTTTTTAGAACATGCATCAATCAATATTTAACACTGCCTTTTCTCGATTAATGATTCAGATAAAGACCTAATAGCATTCTGTACAAGTGTAGTACCAGCAGAGTAATTAAAAATTAAGGTAGTCACAAAAGACAGAGGTTCTACCCTGGGAGGGCATAAATACACTAACTGTTTAAGCTAGAGAGATCATTTGATTAAATCTAATGTGATAACCTTATTGAATAGAAAATTTAGGAGATACTGACTGGGGAAGTTTTTATTTATAGTGTCTAAACTAGAACTAACATCTGTGTAAGTACCATTAGGCATAGTAGCACTCTTAATGTCAAGTTTAAAATATTTCTGGAACAAATGATCTACAGAAGCCTCTGTGAGTTCTAGTTTCCTTAAATCTACAGGTTTATTTAAGTGGCATAATATAATGCTATCCAAACCTATCATTTATAAGACAGTAATGCTTGGTAGAAGGTATATATCCACTGTTACAAAATCTTCTAAAAATGTAAATTCAATCCACTGAAATTAAAGCTGATCCTCCAGATCTGCCCCCAATCCTTGAAAAATATTACATCTCTATTTTTATACTGAGTACTTTTATATAATCATTTGGTGAATTCTTTACCTGATCATTTTATTATGCTGTCAGACTTTGTGAAATCTTTGACTTAATTTTAAATTTCTTTAACTAAATATGAATGCGTAAAAGGATATTCACATAGCTTGTGTAAAAGATACATAATTACAATTAAATTAACACGTACCCAATATCCAGCTCAAGAAATGAAGTATTACAATAAAATTTATATATTTTTTGTCTCTCTTGATCCTCTTACCTGCTTCTCCCTTCTACAAAGGAAATCGCTATTATAAATTGTTTTTATAATTTTCTTCATTTTCATTATGTATTTACTACCTATGTCTCTGTAGTCCCTACATTATTTTCTTGCTTTGAAACCCTATGGGTTTATTCTGAACATATCCTTCTGCTACTTGTTTGTTTACTTTAATGGCATTATATTCCTGATAATTACACAGATTGAGGCACAGAGATATCATTTATTAATTTTGCTGAAATATAATATTATTCATATATATGTACAATTGATTTATTATATGTAATAACTTTATTCCAGTTAATTACTATATTATTTGTAAATTTTAAATAGATAAATGCATATTTAATGAGTATAGTGAATAGTTTCTTAAAATCACAAAGTAATATGACTGAAAAAGAGTAATTAGGATTGAAATACAAATATATTACACTTTATTCATTCTGTTCCTCATATGATGTGTACTACATATATTGAGCTATACAAATTCTCTCATACATTGTAACATAACATTTTTTTTCTGCACATCTGCATGTCCTGTTGCCTGTGCTTGCTTAAGCTATTTTGCAAGACCCATTAAATTTTAGATCTCCTAGTTATCCTTCATTTTATGCACAAAATTATACTTTAACTTTTCAAATTTTGTACTCATTTTCAAGCTTGAACATAAGATAATTCATTATTTTGGAGCTGCAAATGTGCTTTATGATAGTAATTAAGAATTTCGAAGAATTAGTTACTTTTGCTGTACCTCAAATAATACTAGTAACAAAAAAGTTATCGAAACACACTTGTTTGCTGATTAAATTATATGACAATAATTTAAATATAATGTATATAACAAATTAAATAATGTTAACAGCAATCTATAAATGATGTATAAGCTGTTATGTGGTGAAAATTAGAATTCTCATTGTGTGATGTCAAACTATCTAATCTCATAAATCAATAGTATTATATATTTATATATTTATAACGTAGTATTCATTTAGTTATTTTTTTCTAAATTTATAGTAACATGTATCATTATATTGAATGGAAAGAGCATAAAGCTTAATTTTAAAATGTATTATATAGTTTCAATTGTTCTTGCTGTGTCTTTGTTTTGGGGTATTTCTTCTATTTTCAGAGGTTTTTTTAATGAATGCTCTACTTGTTAATATTTAAATTCTCCATTCTGCATCAGGCATATAAAATTCTCACAAATAATAAAGGCAGTAATAATATAGATAAAAAGTTTATCTCACCTTTTCAAGCATTTTCTTTTTTTTATGATATGTACCCCATCTTTTGATATTTGCCCTGAAGATAATTTTTTGCTGGTAAATGATAACTTTTCAAGAGTCTCTTTAGAACAAACTTTTTCAAAATTGTTTCCCTTTCAAGTTCTCTATGTAGTCTGTAATTGACTGTTTGCTTTGACTTTGGCATTTTGTTTATACTCACACAAAAACTGGAAACCAATAATAACGTTGTTTTCTTTTATTCTGACAGTTTCACATATAGACATCATTTTTTCTTTGTTTCCTTGACTAACACCGCTTGGGGCCATTCATTTAATCTCAGTTGACTTCTATAGTTTCTAGATTTTTTTGTGATTTAATCCAACTGTGATAAGTGTATTGTCACTTTCAATGGAGACTTCAATATCACAGTGATTTCTATTTCTATAGTCTCACTCTACTTATTCTTTATGTTACTCCATTTAAAAGAGAATGATCATATTTTTAAGTAATATTTTAAATAATTATTTAAGAGGTGACAGAAGAGCTCATCTCCAAGGCATCATTTAGAAAAAAAAATTGTATTTTTGGCATCGCTATGTGACATCTTCTTCCAAAGTTATATTTTCTCTCTGGTCATAGGATGTACTGCTACTTCTTATCACTAATCAGAAAAGCAGAAATTATTGGTCATGATTAGGTATCAAGAAGAATGTGTTGCTTAGAAACAGAGCTGAGCTCTATCAACTACAAATGTTTTCTATAAGAATTATCTGTGCAACACCGTGGCTTGTTAAGGTAACTGCTATTGCTGAAATACCTATTCATGGAGGTTTCCAAGGATACACTACTACAAACCTTTTCTTAAATTAAGTGGGAGGTAATAAGCATTCAACAAACAGCCTGAAAACCACTGGTCTCTTTAAAACATCCAACTTCCCTATAAGAAATTATATTCAGTTTGATTTGGGCAATACTGTGTAGGGTGTTTTCTTCAAAGGTAAGTTTTCCTTAACAATTATCCACTAATTTAAAATTAAGCTTTATGCTCTTTCCATTCAACCCTTAGGAGGGTTAAAGATTGGGGGTGTGAGTGGGGTCAAAGGTGACTATGTAGAGTGGTCTTAGCCTTCCCAATTGTCAAGTTTGAGCACCAGCTGAAGTCTGAGGGAAGTGGGTGGACGCGGGGAAGGAAGCTGGAAGAACACTTGAGAGGCAGCAGGTAGATGAAACATAGCTTTATTCTGGAGCTCTCTCACATTGTCAGCCTTTGTCTCTGCTGCCTCTTCTGACTGCAGCACCTCTTTAGCAGCCAGCTCTGCAGCTCCTGCTGCTCCCAAGCTTATAGCTGCACTCCCTGGCGCACTTGCTAGTTCCTAGCTACCACCCACGCCCCCTGCGCCCTCCTCCCCCAGCCCCCACCCCCACCCCCCCAACACACACCAGTGTTTATCTGTAAGATGGACAGCTCTCCCTCACAGGGTCAGCAGTTTCACTCTCTCCCTCTGGGCGCACGCCAGCACTGCTTGCCTAACTCCTGCAACTCGGTGGGAGTATAAGCACTATAAGAAGTGTGTTCCACCACGGTAGGGGTGCCCTTGGCCTACTCCTGGGGCCCCATGGGCTGCTCATGTTCTATCTTCTGGGAGATCATGGGGACTGCAGAGGAGAAGCTTCCTCCTCCTCCTCAGCATCAGACAGAATGGGAGTTTCCAGCTAGAAGGATGGGCTCAAGGTCGCACTGACGGCCGTCTCCAACTACTGTTCCAGGCTGTTTATCTGGGCCTCTAAGTGCCCTGTTTGTACCTGGAGGTCCCTTACCCCCAGGTTTTGCTCCAAGCTGTGCATTTGGGCCCCCAGGTACACACCTTGTGCCTGGAGGTCCCTTGTTTGTGCAGCATCCTGCAGAGACTGAGCATGTACTTCCGCAGTACAGTCAGAAACTCCGATCCGACGCTGCTGGCAAAGCTGCTCTCCTTCTTGGTGCTGTGTGCTTCCAGCTGCTTCATTGCCTTCTTCACAGTCATGGGAGGCCCTTCCACTTCTTCCCACGTTTCCGTTGTGGCCCATCCTAGCAGCACCACTGCATCTAGGTACCACAGCCCATGCTGTGGCCACATAGCCGACCTGGGACCCTCAGGGGCTGAAGACCCACTCATCTCATCCTGCTGACTCTGTCAAATGTCAGGTTCCGGCCCTAGTTGGGGTCCGAGGGGATGGAGTGTAAGGAAAAGAGATATGCTTTGGTCAAGAATAGGCCGAGGCAGACATCCCGGCCAGCGTGGCGCAGGCCCACAACTCTGCTTGTTATATAACCTGTTTGTGTAATCTTAAACCTGGCTCTGAGCCACCATTTTCTATAAAAGGTAAAACTGCCCTGCTGACAGTGTACATGAGGTGCGCACCCAGAGGGAGAGAGTGAAGCTGCTGACCCTGTAGGGACAGCCAGCCGTCTTGCAGATGCACTGGGGGAAAGGGGAGCTAGGAACAAGCAAGTGTGCCTGTGAGTGCAGCTGTAAGTGTGAGAGTGACAGGAGCCACAGAGCCAGCAGCTAAGAGAGGCTGCAGCTAGAGAGCCAGAGCAGGCAGCCGAGACAAAGGCGGACAGTGTGAGAGAGCTGCTGAATAAAACCATGTCCCATCCACCTGCTGTGTCTCAAGTGTTCTTCCAGCTTCCTGCCCCCCTGTCCACCCACTCCCCTGGGACCTTACCTGGGGCTTGAACCTGACACCACTGCCATCATCAGTTCCAATGCCAAGAGTTTCATCACTGAAATCTGACTTGGATCCACCAGAACTAATATCATTATGCTCTTTTTTCCTATTTTTGACTATGAATATATGCGACCCCAAAATTCCAGACAGGTTTTTTACCGCTCGCTCTAATCCAACCCCTATGAAGCTTTGCACACCCTCAATCTTGTCCATTGTATTCACCTCACACTCAAACCTCAATCTTGTTCTTTATGCCCTCTAAAATTCACAGTTTGCCAAATCCCTACATCATTAAATTCGTTTCTAAACTTTGTCCTTTCTAGTTCTAATAGAAACCTAGCCTTTTCTATCTTGCTCCCCCATAATGAAAATGTGTTCCCAAAAGCCCTCTAAAATATTGGTGATTTTTTCTCCCATATCATTTATTCCAATAGACCTGAAGAATTGGTAGGCATCTTTAATCCTCACGTCTACTTTTTAAGTAAGTTTCCTCCTTTTATTATTAATAAATTCTTCAATCTTGAATTTCATGTAATTAGATTATATACCTAATTACTCCTCATTGTTGTTATCTAACTACCCCTCATTGTTCCTTCTGAAGGAGATATTATGATGGATTCAGAAATCAGAGTGATGTCATAGCTTGGAAGGGGTCCACAGGCCAAGAAATACCAGGAGCCTTATAGACGCTCGAAAAAGCATTGAACAGATTTTTTTCTAGAGATCCCAGAAAGCATACAGACCTTGCAACACATTGATTTTAGCCTAGTAAACATACTTTTAAGTTATGACCCAGAACTATACGAGAATACGTTTGTGTTGTTTTAACCTACTAAATTTGGATTAATTTGTTACAGCAGCAATAGGAAGCTAACACATCTTCTAAGATGGAAACGTGCATTTTCCTTTTGCACCTATGAAATTTATTTTCAATATAAATGTCAGAGTAATTTTTTAACACGTAGATAAAATTATGTTCCTTATCAGGTGAAAACTCTGCAATGATTTTCTGTTTTACTCAGAGTAAAAGTTGAAATCTTTACATAAGGTGCACTGCTACCTTTCTGATTTTCTCACTTGCTCCTTCTACTTCAACAACTATGAACTCCTTACTATTTCTGAAGCATATCAGGCACACTCTTACTTTAAGAATTTGTTTTCTTCTTGTATTTTCTTCTTGGAACACTTTCCCCCTAGATATACCTAGATGAATACCTCACCTCCTTCAAAGATGTGCCGAATTTTCACCACTTCAAGGAAGACTACATGAAATCTGTCCCTCTGCCACCTATTTTCTTTCCCTGACATGTTTCTGCTCTAATTTTGGTTTGTTTGATTTTTGTTTCCATTGTAGCATTTATCACATTATTGCACAGTAAAATAATATTTGTTATGCTTATCATTCATTTTCTGTGAAGCCCATTAGAACATAATTTCCATAAGGTTAGCAATCCTAGTCATGTAAGTGACATAAGTACTTAGAACAATGTTTGATACATATAAGGTGTTACAGAATTTTTTTAATAAAAAAATTAATTCAGGGACTTCTATGCAGCAGGTACTGTACCATGAGCTATATTTATAACAGCATATAAAATAAGTATAGTCTACCTTGCCTGAAGGAAACAGTAAGGAAAAAAAAGGCAATTACTCAAATTATATGTATCATAATATGTGGAGCCAAGTTTTTACATGAGCATATAGAAAAACCATTTTACTGGTTTGGGGGACATCAGTGAGGATTGCCTTGAGGAGATGACAGCAACACGAAACATGAAAGAATATTTGCAAGATAAAAGATAACCGGATGAAGGCCAGGCGCCGTGTCCCATGCCTACTATCCCGGCATTTTAGGAGGACAAGGTGTGCAGATCACTTGAGGTCAGGAGTTCAAGACCAGCCTGACCAACATGGTGAAACCCCATCTCTACTAAAAATACAAAAATTATCTGGGCATGGTTGTAGGCACCTGTAATCCCAGCTACTTGGGAGGCTGAGGCAGGAGAATTGCTTGAACCCAGGAGGCACAGGTTGCAGTGAGCCAAGATTGTGCCACTGCACTCCAGCCTGGGTGACACAGTGAGACTCTGTCTTAAAAACAAACAAACAAACAAACAAACAAAAAGGATAACAGGATGAGACAGTGAAGAGTATTTCAGGTATATCAAAAGTAAGTACACAGGAATGAAGGGAAGAAAAAGTGTGGTCTTAGAAATCACTAAATTTAGTAAATATAGGTTGAAAAGAGAGGTCAGCGATGAGACATGGTGAACACGTGGGTAATGTCCATTTAATTTAGAGCTCTGTAGGCCAGAAATAGTGGTTTGGGCATTTACCTAAAGCAATGGGGACACATTGAATGGTCTTAAGCAGGGAAGTTAAAATGATTATATAGTTGTTTTAAAAAGTGATTAATTGTTTCAGTTATTGGGAAGAACTCACAAAAAGTAAGCTCTATGACGAGACTGTGATAAACTTGGAAATGATTGTTTCAGTAGAGTGATGGGCATGGATGCTGTGAAAGTGAAAAAATAATGAAAGTGACCATTAAAAAATTTAAGAATTGGCCGGGCATAGTGGCTCATGCCTGTAATCTCAGCACTTTGGGAGGCTGGAGCAGGTGGATCATGAGTTCTGGAGATTGAGACCATCCTGGCTAACATGGTGAAACCCCATCTGTACTAAAAATACAAAGAATTAGCCGGGCGTGGTGAAGGGGACCTGTAGTCCCAGCTACTCTGGAGGCTGAGGCAGGAGAATGGCATGAAGCTGGGAGGCGGAGCTTGCAGTGAGCCGAGATCACACCACTGCACTCCAGCCTGGGCAACAAGAGCAAAACTCCATCTCAAAAAGAAAAAAAAATCCAATAATTTCTGGTGAATACAGAGATTTAGAATTTAGTGGAATAAGTAAGGTTTATGGAAAGTCTGAGAAAAGTTGTTTGCATTTCTGGTTTTTTAGGATTATATTTTAAAAAGAAAACAGGCCTTCAGCTATCAAACAAGATGAAATAAAAAGAACTAGATTTACTCTGCCTCCTGAAACAACAAATAAAACAATAAAAAGTAAATGAAATAGATAAAGCAATGGTTTGCAAAACAGTGAACATCAGATAACAAATGACATTAATTCCTGAGAGACAAGAGAAACATGACATGAGGCCTACTCTTGCCTCAGGTCACTGCCTTTAATTTCCAGGAAATGGCACAGGAAAAGCTCAATGAACTTTCTTAGTTGGAGAGATGGAGCTGAGAGAGTGGAGAAAGCCAGACAGATATTATTTTCAAGACGGAACTCCACTGAAGAGAGCCATACAGAAAACGTTAATATCTGTTGAGAATTCCCTTCAAGCATTCACTTGAGTAACGATCTGTGCATATGTGTGAGGAAACTACTGGTGTCCAGTGGAGGAACCAAGTGAGAGGATTAGAGAGAACAGAGTTCAGCACTCACATATGGTTGGGGATGATGCCTATTCTACCAGGCAAACTGTGAAACCTCATAATTCATGGAGGAGAGTAGATATAAGTAGAGTACTCATAAAGGTTTTACATCCATAATAAAAAGTTCTACCTATTTTTTTAAAAAACTGAGAACCTGAAAGGAGCAAATTGTTTCCATGTAAGTTAATTGCATCCAACATTTATAACAATATTGAACAATTGTTCAATAATATTTATATAACTTTAAAATGCCTATCATTCAGCAAGGTAAAATTCAATAAAAAATTCCTGGCTGTGCAAAAAAGCATGAAATCTTGAGCCATAATGAGGATTAAAACCACTGATAGAAACAGTTTCAGAAATAACACAGATGATTGAATTAGTACTCAAACACTTTAAAATACTCTAACTGTATTTACATGTGTGGAAAGTTAGATAAAATGTTGAACATGTTAAGTAAAGAAAAATAAAATATAAAAGGGCTCCCAAATAAAAGTTTTGAACATAAAACTACATGATATTACATTAAACATGAACTCGATTGGTTTAAGGGCAGCTTGAACACAGCAGAATAAAAAAATTAGTGCATTTAAAGACACATCAATAAAAGTTATCTAAAATGATAAACAGGAATTTTAAAATAATTTAAATAAAAACATTGGTGAGCTGTAGAACAACTCCAAGTGGACTAATAAGTTATCTGAGTCCTTCAGCTGGGAAAGGGTTTGATATTTACAGATGTAACAGAAAAAAAAATTTAATTTGATAAAAATGACAAACCCATGAATCTAAGAAGCTCAATGATCCCTAAGCCCAAGGAACAAAGAAAAGGACACCAAGTCAAATCTTTCAAATTCAGTGCTCAGTACAAAATCTTAAAAGTAACCAGAGCAAAATATATATTACATATTGAAGAATACATAAAAGAATGGCAACATATTTTTTATCAAGATGTTGTAAATAAGACAGTGGAGAGCTATTTTTAAAGACATTGAAAGAAGCGGGCATGGTGACTCACGCCTGTAATCCCAGCACTTTGGGAGGCAGAGGCGGGCAGATCACCAGATCAAGAGACGAAGACCATCCTGGCCAACATGGTGAAACCCTTTCTCTACTAAAAATACAAAAATTAGCTGGGCATGGTGGCGCATGCTTGTAGTCTCAGCTACTCAGGAGGCTGAGGCAGGAGAATCACTTGAACCCCGGAGGCAGAGATTGCAGTGAGCAGAGATCGCGCCACTGCATTCCAGCCTGGTGACAGAGCAAGACTCTGTCTCAAAAAAAATAAAAAAATAAAAAAAAACTAAAGAGAGAGAGAGAAAAAAAAACCTGTTTACTTAGAACTTCATACTCATTGAAAATATATTTCAGAAATAAATAATTTTTAAAAAACATTTTCAGACATATGAAAGGTTAAAGATTATATTAGCTGCAGTCTCACACTACCTGAAATGTATATATAATTCTGCAGAAAGATGAAATATATCACCAGATGCAAATAGTTCTACACAAAAGAAAAAAGAGCACCAGAAGGCCGGGCGCAGTGGCTCACGCCTGTAATTCCAGCACTTTGAGAGGCCGAGGCAGGTGGATCACCTGAGATCCGGAGTTCGAGACCAGCCTGACCAACATGGGGAAACCCTGTCTCTACTAAAAATACAAAATTAGCCGGGCGTGGTGGTGCATGCCTGTAATCCCAGCTACTCGGGAGGCTGTGGCAGGAGAACTGCTTGAACCCGGGAGGCAGAGGTTGCAGTGAGCCCAGATTGTGCCATTGCACTCCTGCCTGGGCAATGAGAGTGAAACTCCATCTCAAAAAAAAAAAAAAAAATACTGTAGCATTTATAACATGTGCATGTATAAAATCTGTAACAACCACAAAAATAGTAAAAAGAACAATGAGGTGAAAACACAAAGTGGTATCCTATTATTTAGATATAGACTGATAAGTTAAAAATGTATACTGCAATCTCTACAGCAACCACTAAAATAAAGAAACAAATAATTAAAACTAATCTGCCAAGAAAACAAACTAAATAGAATCAGAAAATATGTTAAAAATTAATTCCAAAGAAGACAGAAAAAAAGAAAAAGGGAAAAACAGATGACAGCAGATGGTAGCCTTAAACCTAACCATACTGATAATCACATAAAATTATAAAAGTCTAAACATCTCAATTAAAATTGGATTGAAGAAAAAAGTAAGACAAAAAGATACAAATAGTTCTAAGATAAAAATTGGAGTGGGTGTATTAATATTAAGGCAGAGTTTAGAAGAGAGACATTTATTAGAGATAAAGAAAGTTATTTGGTCATTTCCTAAAGATAAAGGGGATAAATTCATCTATAGGATGTAACAGTACTAAGTGTTGTTACATATAAAGAGAGCTTACCATACATGAAGTAAAACTGACGGAACTAGAAGGAGACATAAGCAAATCTACAATTATTATCATGTACTTTAATTTCTTTCCTGATGTTGACTAAAGGTGAACTACTTCTTGCTAATCTCTTCCAAAGTTGCATATTTAAGAGAAAAAATATTTTTAAGGCTCTAAATTTTGGGGTTGTTTTCATGGTGACTGGAAGCATTTTGTTGTAGAAAACATTTAAAACATGTGCAAGTGTCTTAAGGACCAGCTGGTTAGATGAAGCTTGAAGGATGTTTAGAGAGTGTTGATCAAAACCTAAAAGGCTTCAAGGAGTCAGTTTCTGTAGCCTAATGTTGTTGAAGAAAATATCAGTGGAGGCTTAGAGGAACAGGAGGAACATGTGAGAAGCTAGAGGAAGTGGGATTTTCATTATGTACAGTAGGAATTAAAACTGTCAGCTTTGTTAACCTGAAAAATTTTAAAAAAAGGTAACTAAGAAATGGGTAATTTATTTAAAGATATTTCAAAATAGAACCATCAATGCACCACTTGGATTTTATCCACTACCTATAATAAAATGAAAGGGAGAAGAAATAGACTGAAAATTTAATTGTTCAATTTTTAAATAAAATTGTCAAAAAATTGAAAGGAATCAGTACTAGGTAGTTTCAAAATTAAAATTATGTTTCTTATTCTTAGGCCTTCCACTATTTTCAGGTGAAAAAAGGGCATTGGCGCAAAGGTGAAATGCCAGATAAGACTATGTAACCCTCCGTGAAATGTCAGAAAGGCATAAGCAGTGCCTTAGAGAATGATTGTCAGAAAAGTACCAATGACACATCTCTCTATCCAACAATAGACTTTCTAAGAAACTTCACTATGTTGCCCAAAGCAGCCTTTCAAGTATTTGAAGGGAAAGCAAGGATTATCCTGATGGAATCTGTGGGTCTTATGTAGGTCAGACTACAGCCCGGGTTGATAAACTCAAGAGTCAAAGAACTATATATGAACCTTAGAATGGAGACTCTAGCATCAGAATAGTTTATCACTTCAAATACTGCAAAATAACTCCTCAGATCAGATCTCTGTTCTTAAAGGACACACAGTTCAGGAGCAGATGCTCCTTAAATTAAAATTTACAGGCCCTAAAAATTTAGAGATGGAGGAGAATAAAATACCCTAATCTACTTAGCCGCATGATTTTTCTCAGCTTTTCACTTTCACAGAGCTTTCCTACGGCCTTGATTTTACACATGAGTATACAAGTGGTGGAAAGTTGAGTTATTACTAATACTGGATGTAACTTTTTGCTGCAGAGCACGGTCGAGGGGAAGCAAAGAAAACTCCAACTCCTCTCCTCTCTTACCTTCCATAGCCTGCTTCTTACCCCGGGACAAAACCTCCAGCCTCATATCACATATCAATGCAGAACTTGTCTCACAATTTTCTTGGTTCCTCCAGAGTTGCAGGGCAGCCTTGTTCTGCTTCCTAACATTTGAGCTCTTTATTTACACTTTCTACCAAAGATTATATTAATTATTAGATAATATGAAGAATGATTTTCCACTACTAGTAATGATTCTTTGTTTTAACTATTTCCATAATCCTAAGACGAATAGAGAAAGAGAGTTTCTCCCACACTTAAATTTCAGGAAAGTTAGCTAGTCAGTACTATCCTGGGGTTGAATTTATCTGCTTCCGTTTTATATTGAGGTGGTTGATACTAATGATATATGATTGTAATATTTTCTTTACCATTCAAATCATTGAGACTTAAACCTTCTCTAGTAATTACAAGAAATATATATTAAGAATGCATTTTTAATCTCATAGAGCAAACTATAAATATAGAATAACTCTTATGCAGTGGTAGCATATCATTTATATGATCGCTTCTTTTTTAGATTATTATATAAATTATTACTGAGAGGCAGACATTTTTTAGCACATTTTACACTCAGATTTCATTTTTTTTTAAAGTTATCTGGTGAAAAAATAAGTTATCTCAACCCTAGCTGATGTGGCATTCTTCAGTTCTCCTTAAGAGTTGTGAAGAGAAAAATAGCAGGAGTGTTGGTATTTAAGACGTATTAAAATATTGGCTTTTTTAACTCTCAAAGATAGGAGGAAGAGGGGATTGGTTTCTATCTGGCTCAGCAACAATAAAGAATTGGAGAAAAAAAAAACACAATTACTTCAAGTTCAACAATAACAATATTCTAAGGCATTAGATACAATTATACCATTTGTTTGACCCAACCTGAAAAATCATTCATTATAGTCAAGTCCTAATTAACCTCAGCAGTCCAAGGATTATGTTTCTGTTTCAGGTAAATTGTAACTTAAATCTTGTATTCTTTTTCAGGCCTGCCATTTTCATTCAATGTATGAGGTGCTCTATTAATTAAAGTATCCTAGGTTTGCTGCCTGTGGTCTTATGGGTTTTTTTTTTTTAATTTTTCTACGAAGTGTCTGTTCAAATCTTTCTTTGCATATTTAAATTAAACATGATTCCTCAATCCAGGATTAGAATTGGTTTATCTTTACCCAAGCTTCAGAAAGCAGTTAGGTGTAACTGCTTTTCTTAGGAAAAAGAGAAGAGAAATCTTTTTCAATGAATCAGAGGCTGGGTTTCCCACGTTGACCAGTGAAATGAACCTTCTGAGGGTTAAGAATGTACAGACAGGTGGTGCTGACAAGTAGGGCAGTTAAACATTTAAGACAGTTTCTCAGAAGAATAAAATAAATTAAGTTCGTGAAGGTCACATCTGGACATTGCAACTTTTGGGCAGATTGCACTTCACATACCATTGGGACTCTAAATAGTATTATAACATGGAACTAAGTAAGCCATTCCTTCTAGATATATTTTATTATCATGTTATATATTAATAATTCTTCTTACGCTATAAAATTATTCATTCTATAGTAAGATATTTCAGTTTGAAACATTACCTTTCACTTTTTTTTCAGACCTTAAGAGCAAGCTCTATTATTTATATGTTTTTTTCCAGAATCTACAACTTCAGCTCTTTTTACAAGGCTGGCCTCTTGTTTAGGTTGACTATGGCAATAGGTAAAAGTTGACAGCTCAAAAATTGTGAGCAATATCTCCAATACTGGCAGTGTTTCTGAGAGTCGCTACCCCTGGAGTAGAATTGTCTGTTTCTCACCAGTGATGTCTATGCCTTCCTATCCCGATTTGACCAACTTTGGAGTCTAAAGATGTCTAATGTTTAATGGGTGTAAGGACTTTGGACTATATTTTATAAACCTACAGGTCATTCAGATACTTAATATCCAAAATACTCAGCTTTTACTGTGCTCTAGTAATATTTAACAGTTTTACAACTCTGGACGTGAAATAATTTGAGGGTCTTGCTATTCAAAACACAAAATATTCACTGATTATTATATCCTCTTTAAATAAATATTTATTTTTAATTTTTATCTGTTGCTAATAAGGTTCTAATTATAATTGGCACCTGCTTCAGTGCATTTGGTTATCAACTTTAATTTTTACAATTTTAGATTTTTTTTCACAATTTAGGATTGTCTTCATAAAGCAAACTCCAACTAAGAACTACTTCTGGATATTAAGGACAATTGGCTGGGAGGAGTGGCTCATGCCTGTAAATGCAGCTCTTTGGTAGGCAGAGGCGGGTGGATCACCTGAGGTCTGGAGTTCGAGGCCAGCCTTGCCAACATGGTGAAACCCTGTTTCTATTGAAAGTACAAAAATTAGCTGGGCATAGTGGCACACGCCTGTAATATCCCAGCTACTTGGGAAGCTGAGGTAGGAGAATCGCTTGAACCCAGGAGGCGGAGGTTGCAGTGAGCCGAGATCATGCCATTGCACTCCAGCCTGGGTGACAAGAGCAAAACTCTGTCTCAAAAAAAAAAAAAAAAAAAAATTATAGTGGACTGACTGTCTTTGACAAGTCACATACTATAGAAAACCACTAATGTTCACATGTTTTCATAAGGGGTTACCTAAAATGCTGTTACAAACTTTCTTCTCCAGAGGTAACTGCCTCATGTACTAAATAGAAACATGCAGATGGGTAGGCCAATGCCAGTACAGTGAAGCCTCAACTTAAAATTGTATGTGACATGAAATTTTTGCATTAGTTTACCCTATCAATGCTAGAAGACATTACCACAAATTTAGTAACTTAAACAATTACTAATTTTACTATCTTACAATTCTGGAGAGCCAAAATCTGAAACAGGTTTTTCTGGGCTAAAATTAACGTACTGACAGAATTTTGTTCTTTCTGCAAGCTCTAGGGAGAATCTATTTCTTTCCCTTTCCCAATTTCTGGAGGCTTTCTTTATTTCTTATCATTTCTGACCCTTTCTTCAGTCAGCAGTGTGGCATCTTCAAATCTCTCTCTGACCTGCTCTTCTTCTTGCCTCCTTCACTTTAATGGTATTTGTGATGATAACATTAGGTTCACCCAGATAACCAAGAACACTCTATATATTTTAAGGTCAATTTATTAGCAACATTAACTCTATCTGCAACATTAATCCTCCCTTGTCATGTAACATAGCATATTCATAGGTTCTGGGGATTAGAACATGAACTTCCTTGGAGGCCAAATGTTCTTTTACAATACTTTCTAAAAGTATTTATGAAATAAATGAAACTTAATGGTCTGTAATGACTTTATATTTTAGACTTTATATTTTAAACTTTTAGATTTCTAATAATTTTTTATATTTAAAATATATACAATATTAAAATACATCTAAAATGTATACACACACAGAGGCATACCTTGTCTTATTGTGCTTCACAGATACTGAGTTTTGTACAAATTGAAGGTTTGTGGCAACCCTTTGTTGAGCAGGTCTATTAGTGCCATTTTTCTAACAGCAATTGCTACTTTTGTTTCTCTGTGTCACATTTTTGTAATTCTCACAACAGTATAAACTTTTCAAACTATTATATTTGATGTGGTGATCTGTCATCAGTGATCTTTGGTGTTACTACTGCAATTGCAGATGTGGTGGAAATAGCAAGAGAACTAAAATTAGAAGCGGAGCCTGAAGATGTGACTGAATTGTTAACAATCTCGTGATTAAACTTGAACAGATGAGAAGTTTCTTCACATGAATGAGCAAAGGAAGTGGTTTCTTGAAACAAAAAACTATTCTTGATGAAGATGCTGTGAACACTGTTAAAATAACAAAAAACAATTTAGAAAATGCCATAAACTTAGTCGATAAAGCAGAAGCAGGGTTTGAAAGGATTGACTCCAATTTTGAAAGAAGTTCTATTTGGGATTAAATGTTATCAAACATCATCACAAGCTACAGAGAAATATTTTGTAAAAGGAAATATTTTGTGAAATCCATTTGCAAACTTTAAGAAATTGTCACAGCTACCCAACTTTCGGTCAGTCAGCAGCCACCAACACTGAGGCAAGACCCTCTACTATTCGTGGCTCCCTGAAGGCTCAGATGATTATTAGCATTTTTTAGCAATAAAGTATTTTTAAACTGAACTATTTACATTAAGGTTTTTAGACAAAATACTATTGCATACATAAAAGACTACAGTATAGTGTAAACATAGCTTTTATATGCGCTGGGGAACCAAAGTTTTGTGTGACTTGCTTTATTACAGTATTTTCTTTATTACGGTGGTCTAGTACCAAACCTGCAGTATCTCTAAGGATGCCTGTGTGTGTGTGTGTGTGTGTGTGTGTGTGTGTTTTCTGGCAATCATGAGTTTTGAAACAGAATGAGTTAGGTTTTTAATTAGGCTCAATTGCTCTCTGTTTGACCTTGGTCATGTTACTTAAACTCAGGAAAATGACAAAACTACCTAAATTGCCGGGAAGTACTAAATTTGGGGAAGTAAAGTTTTTATCACAGCAGTTCACACATTGTAAAAGCTTAATTAATGTCACCTATTATTATTTGTGCTGAATACTATTCTAAAGCTTTTTTTTACAAAGCTGCATAAATATTTTTAACTGTAACATACATAATAATGTGCAATTAAGAATACAGATCACAGAAATTTTATAAATTAAGCATACTTGTGCAACTCATATCTGAACAAAAAGAAAGAATATGGGTAACACAAGTTTTATTTGTACTCTGTTACTTCTTAGGTAATCACTATCCTGACTTTTCACAGCATAAATTAGACATGTCTAATATGTCTAATACTGTATTTGTACTTTATATAAATGAAATGCCTCAGTGGATACTTTTTTTGTGTCAGACTTCTTTGGTTCAACAGTATGTCTCTAAAACTCATCCATATAGTTTAAAGTAGTTGCAGCTGTGCTCCTTTTCATTGTTCTATACTATTCCAGTATAAAATTTCATTGTGTGAACGTAAATTTTTAAATATATTATTTGCTGATAGACATTGGGCTGTTTGGTGTTTGGTTATTACACATAGTGTGGTTCTGGGTGCTATAATATTTATCTTCTGGTTAAATTATGTATGCTTTTTGCTAGATATAAAAGTGACACTGGATTTACTGGATGTGCTAGACAAAATAATGTCCCCCACCCAACCCAAGATTTCCACATCCTAATTCCTGGAACCTGTATTCCTATTATCTTATATGGCAAAAGGAATTTTGTGTATGTGAGTAAGTTAAGGATTTTGAGATGGAGAATTTATCTCAGATTATTTAGGTAGGCCCAACCTAATTACATGGGTTCTTAAAATCTGTGAAAGTGTCCTGGCTGAATTCAGAGTGAAAGTAAACTATGATTACAGAAGATCAGTTAAAGAGAGCTGCAACCTTTCTGGCTTTGAAGATGAACGAAGGGATCCAAAAGCCAAGGGATGCCTTCTAAAAGCTGGATAAACAAGGAAATGCCTTTTACTCAAGATCTTCTATTAAAGAACCTTGATTTTAGTCTAATAAAATTTGTGTTGTACTTCTACAGAATTGTAAGGCAATACATCTATGTTGTATTGTCACTAATTTTGTGATAACATTTAATAACAATAATTGAAAATGAACACACTGGGTGATTGAATAGGCATATGTTCAGTCTATGTAGCCCTCAACATATTTTTTAAATGGTTGACCAAATTACAGTTTAACGTGCAGTGTGTGAGAGTTTCGATTGCTTCCCACCTCTACCAAAACTTACTAATTTGTACCTTTTGCATTTTACTCATTCTAGTGGATGTATGGTGCTGTCTCATAGTAGTTTTTATTTGAATTACCCTAACGGTTAATGCCATTAAAAACTTATTCATATGTTTATTGACCATATGAATATACTCCTTTGTGAAATGTTTTTGTCTGAAGGATTTCAATTATTTTAAATTTGTCAAGGTTGTTTTAAATTATTTTACTGTTAGTGTAGTCTGATTGTCTTAACCTTTTATTTACAGTATGTAGTCCATATTTTATGAAATAATTCATATAATGGGGTTTATAGTTGCTATTTTATTACTTGTTTCCTACTGGATAAATCTGTTGTCTTTTTAAAAATCTGCTTAAATATAATTTACATTAAAATTACACCCTAAGTGTATAGTTTTATGAGGTCTAAAATACATACACGTATATTTCTATAACTTTAACCAAAATCAAGATGTAAAGCATTTCTCTCACCCTAAAAAGTACCACCATGCCCCTTTACAATCATTCATCTACACTTCTGGCAGCAAGAAACACAAATCTGCTTCCTGTCAATATAGAATTATTTTGTGTTTTCTTGATATGATTTGCCTTTTTTTTTGACTTTCATATGAGCACGTATTATTTTGTGTCTGGCTTCTTTCACACAGCACAATAGTTTAGAGATGTGCCTATGCTGTTGTGTATATTAGTCATTTGTTATTTTAAACTCATATCACAAAGTGGGAGATTCTATTATCTCATGTTCCCATCAACAATTGATATCATTAATTTTATTTATTTTAAATTTAATCACATTTTAGAGGAAGCAGCCTTTCAATGTAGTCTTAGTTAGCATTTCCCTGATAACTAATAATGCTGAATATTTTTCTATGTGTTTACTGGGGATGCATATATTTCCTTTAGTGAAATGCTTTTCTTCAAATTGTTCTTACCCAATTTTTGGATATTTTAACTTCATTAATTTTTATTTATTTGTTTTAATTGATGAGTAAAAAATTTATATATAGCCATTATGCCATGTATAAATTAAGTTAATTAACACATTACTATTACTTCATATACTTACCTTATATTCTTGTCACCTATTTTGTAGTAAGAACACAAAATTCACTCTCAACATATTCATTTATATAATAAATTATTATTAACTATAGTCATCATGATGCACAATAGATTTCTTAAACCTATTTCTCCTAACTGAAATTTTTTGTCTTTTGACTAACATTTACCCAATCACCACCAGTTCTAATAATAACTACTGTACTTTCTTCTTTCGTGATGTGACATTTTTGGATTCTACATAGAAATGAGATCATGGGGTATTTGTCTTTCTGTGCCTCACTTATTCAATTGATATGATGGTTTCTAGGTTCACCCTGCAATGTGTTATAAGTGACATAATTTTCTTTTTTAAGGATAAATGGTATTCCATTGTGTATATATTTGTCTGTTCTCATACTACTAATAAAGACATACCCAAGACTGGGTAATTTATACAGGAAAGAGGTTTAATGGACTCACAGCTCCACGTGGCTGGGGAGGCCTCACAATCATGGCAGAAGGCAAAGAGGAGAAAGTCACATCTTACATGGATGACAGCAGGCGAAGACAGAGAACTCGTGCAGGAGAACTCCTGTCTATAAAACCATCAGATCTCATGAGACTTATTCACTATCATGAGAAAAGCATGGGAAAGGCTTGCCCTTGTGCTTCAATTATCTCCCACTGGGTTTCTCCCATGACAGGTGGGAATTGTGGGAGCTACAATTCAAGATTTAGTGACACAACCCAACCATATCAGTGTATATACGCCACATTTTCTTTATTCATTCATCTATTGAGGGACATTTCAGTTGATGCTATAACTTGGCTATTGCAAATAATGTTGTGATGAACATGAGAGTGTGGATCTCTTTGAGATACTGAATAAATTTCCCTGGATACATATCTAGTAGTTTGCTTGATCATACAGTAGTTCTATTTTAATGTTATGAGGAAGCTCTACATTATTTTCCATAATGTCTGTACTCATTTATATATCCACCAAAACTGTAAAATGGTCTCATACCCATATCCTTGCCAACACTTGTTATCTTTTTTTTTTTTTTTTTAGTAAAACCAGCTAACAAGCATGAGGTGCTATTCCAAGGTGGTTTTAAAATGCATTTCCATAAAGTTAAGTGCTTTTACATATAACTGCTGACCATTTTTATATCTTTTTTAAAAAAAAATTGTTCAGGTCCTTTGACAATTTTTAAACTGAGTTATTTGTTTTCTTCCCATTGACTTGAGTTCCTTACATATTTTGAATGATAATTACCTAACAGATATATAGCTTGCAGTTATTTTCTTCCATTCTATAAGTCGTTACTTCATGCTATTGTTTACTTAGCTGTGCAGAAGCTTTGTAGTTGGGTGTAATCTCATTTATCTATTTTTGCCTCTGTAGCCTGTGGTTTGTGGATGGTACCAAAAAAAATCATTGCCTAGACCAACTGTAAGAAAAATTTTCCCAATATTTTCTTCTAGTAGTTTTACAGTTTCAGGCCTTACATTTAAGTCTTTAATTATTTTTAGTTGATTTTCATACATAATGTAAGATTAGGTTCTATTTTTATTTCTCTGCATGTGGTTATGCAGTTTTCCCAGCACCACGTATTGAGGAGAAGACACTATGCTTGCCCTATTGTGTGTTCTTGACATTTTTGTCAAAATTCTATTCAGTATTAATGAATAGAATTATTTCTGGGCTCTATTTTGTTTCATTGGTCTATGTGTTTGTATTTGTGCCAGTACCATACTGTTTAAATTATTTTATCTTTGTAGTAGATTTTGAAATCAGATAGTGTCACACCTCTAGCTTTGCTATTTTTGCTAAGGATTTATTTGGTTGTTAACATCTCTTGTGGTTACATACTAATTACAGAATTTCTTTTTCTCTTTCTGTGAAATATGTCATTGGAATTCTGGCAGGAATTTCATTGACTCTGGAGATCCTTTTGGGTAAAATGCTAACTATTCCTATTGATAACACAGAATATCTTTCCATTTATATATGTTTTCTTCAATTTCATTGATCTATGTTTTATAGTTTGTACAGCTCTTTCACCTCCTTGACTAAATTTATTGCTAAGTAATTTATGGTTTTTGTGGCTATTGTAAATAGAATTTTTTTAAATACTGTATGGACAATACAGCTCCATGGATTGTTTCTTTATTTCTATTTTGAAGAGTTTGTTTTTAGTATATAAAAGTGCTACTGATTTTGTGTGTTTATTTTGTATTCTGCAACTTTACTGAATTTATTTATTAGATCTAACAGTTTTTTGATGGAGTCTGTAGGAATTTCTATATACAAGACTATGTCAGACACAATTAATAATTTAACAATTACTAATGTATGCAATTCAACTTTCTTTTCAATTTGGATACTTTTTATTTCTTTCTTTTGCCTAATTGCTCTGACTTGGACTTTCAGTACTATGTTGAATCGAAGTGGGGAAAGTGGGCATCCTTTTCTTGTATCTGATCTTAGAGTTAAACTTTTCACCACTGAGTACCATCTTATGGTACTTTATACATGCATAGCTGGGCTATTCATCTGTGGCTTTATTTTATTGAGGTATATTCCTTCTATACCTAATTTGTTAAAAGGTTGTATTATAAAAGGATGTATAATTTTTTGTATAATTTTTCTGCATGTATTGTGATGGTTGTATGGTTTTTGTCTTTTATTATGTTTAAGATTATGTATCAAATTTATTATTTGACATACTTATTACATTTCATAAAATTCCTTCTTTTATTTCTAGTTTCATACAATTATGTTGGGAAAATATATTTGATACATTTCAAATCGTCTTAAATGTGTTAAGACTTAGTTTTTGGTCTAAAAACTGAATTATTCTGAAGAATGTTCTATGCACACTTGAGAAGAAACTGTATTCTGATGCTTTCAGATGAAATGTTCTGTATATGACTGTTAGGTCAAGTTTACCTAAAGTATAGTTCAAGTTTAATGTTTTCTTATTAATATTTTGCCTAGATGATATGTCTATTGTTGAAAGTGGAACAATGAGATACCATATTATTATTGTAGAGCATTATATATTTTTGTTTAAATATATTAACGTTTGCTTTATATATTTTGTTACTTCAATCATAGGTACATATATTTACAATTGTTATATCCTGTTGATAAATTGACTCCTTTATCATTATATAATGGCCTTATTTGTCTTGCTTTACACATTTGCTGTCTAAAAACTCTTTTATAAGATTTTTATTATTTTATCTGTGTAGCTACCTTTGCTTCCTTTGGCTTTTCATATGCATAGAATATCTTTTGTTCATTTTTTAAATTCGTAATCTATCTGTGTCTTTGAAAGTGATGTGAGTCCCTTTAAGTAGCATACAGTTGGGTCTTTGAAAAAATCTGTTTAGTCATTATATGTCTTGATTAGAGAATTTAAACAATTTATATTCAAAGCAATGACTGATTGATAAAGAGTTACTATTGCTATTTTGTTAATTGCGGTTTTGCCGTTACTTACAATGGCAAAACAGCAATTATTTTTGCACCTACCTAATAAATGTCTGGGAATGTCCTTATCTCTCTTTTATTTCTGAAGGACTTCTTTGCCTGGAAAATTCTGCTTTTTTTTGCAGTTTTTTATTCATTCCGCACTTTGAATACATCATCTCAGTTTCTTCTAGCATGTAAGATTTCTACTGAGAAATTTATTAATAGCCTTATTAGAATTTTCTGGTATGTGCTATATTTATTTTCTCTTGAGCCTTTCTGGCATCTTTCTTTTTCTGTGACATTTTGCCAATCTTAACTATAATATGTCATAGTACAGTACTGTATAGATTGAACCTGATTAGAACTGTTTAATCTTCCTCTACCTGGACATTTATTTATATCTTTCTCCAAATGTTGCAAATTCTCGGCTATTATTTCTTCATTTTTTGTCATTTTCTTCTCTTCTCTTTTCTAAATCCTATTAGATGAATGTTAGCTCTCTTGATAATATTCTATAAATCTTTCAAGATTTCTTCATTGCTTTTCATTCTTTTATTCTCATCTGACTGTACCTTTTTCAATAATCTATCCTTGAGTAACAGATTCTTTCATCTGCTTGAACAATTCTGTTTTTTATGCTCTTTATTGAATTTTTCATTTCATTCATTCTATTCGCAGTTTCCAACTTTTTAATAATTTCAATTTCTGTAAATTATTTATTTTGTTCATTTCTTGTTTTCCTGATTTATTGGAATTGTTTATCTGTATTTCCTCAAAATTCACTGAGCTTCCTTCAAACAATTGTTTTGAGTTCTTTGTTAGGCAGTTTGTAAAGCTCCATTTCTTTATGATCAGTGACTGAGGAATTATTGTATCCTTTGCTAGTGATACTTTGTTTTTTTTCATGTTTCTCATTGTCTTATTTTGATATCTGTGCATTTGGCGAGGTTATTTTTTCTAAGCACTACTGGTTGGTCTTGGTGGGGAAGGCCTTTGTCTATGGAAGATTGTAAGGGTGATGGCTGGGTGAGGTGCAGCAGTTTTGGTTTCAGTGAGGGTGCAGTAGTGTAGTCTCTGTGCAGCTCTGTCAATCTGCAATTACTAAAGATTGTGAGATTCCTCAGCAACCAACCATTTGAGTGTCCACATCAGGTACAAAGCCTATTGGGGTCCTCAGTGGCAAAATCCACATGGGTCCTTCTGATATCTTTTTATTTTTTTCTATCAGGTAACTTGTGGCCAAGAGGATCCTTCTTGGCACTAGATACGGCTTGCAGGCTCACTCATACTAGTGGCAGCACCAATGTCTAATGAGTGGTGCTCTGGCAGTGATCATGAAGCTAAAGCTTGAAGTTTGGACACATTTGGAAATACTACACCAGAGGCATTCACCCTCACTATTGCATTGGTAATTGAGTAAAAGGTGTTGATGCTTGTGAAGTAGCCAGAGAGCCAGGTTCAAGAGCATAGGCATGTGCAGATGTATAGCACCTCCTTAATCTGGGGCATAGGCTACCCTTCATTGGTAGCTAAGCTACTGTTTTTAAAACACAGGCATTAATGGACGAAAATTAGTTCTGGGTTCTAGGGTATACACTAGCCCACTATGGTGGTGGCCCTAGTGTCTGAGGGTTGAGTGACTACAGGGCAACCACAAAGCTGGAGTCTGGAATATGTGCCCTCGTGGATCAGGCACAGTTTGGGAGTCAGGAAATGTGTGCAGTTTGTAGAAGTCATGGCTTCAGTCCCAGGGCAGCACAATAGCAGCTGTTTCTGTTGAGAGGGGAGTGAGTGAGTAGCCATATCTCCCTTCCTGAGGCTCCCCAGCAGAAATGGCTTTGGTTACCTCAGTGACAAAAGGTATCAGTTTCCTCTGTGGAGCAGCCACTGGAAACTATGGTGGGTCTCACTGCATGGCTCACACTGATAGCCTTCAGTTTTCTCTTATGTTTCTAGCCATCTCTAGGCATCTCAGGTATGTCCATCTCACCATGAATTATTTTCCATATGGATATCCTTAGTTATGTTTTTATTTTCTTCTATAGTGTTGCTGCAGATTCTTACCTGTGCCCATGAACTCTTCCAATGGTATTTTGATTTGTAGATTGCTATTTATAATTTTGTTTTGTAAGAAGATGAATGCTAGTATCTCCTACCCCGACATCTTGGGGATATTTCTGTTTATCTTTTTATTATTGAGTTTTTAAAAAACATTATAGGTACACTGTATACACATTATTTGTCTGGCAATCTGGAAATGGATTCAATAATTTTCTCACATTCTGAGACTATCTTTTTTTATTTTCTATTGATACCTTTAGAATATTATAAACATTTAATTTTGATGAAGTTCAATTTCATGCTTTTTCATATTTGGTTGGTGACTTTTGTGTCCTCAGATAATTTTCTACAGAATATTGTAATTATTGTATTTAATGTTATCTTGTACAAGTTCTAAATTTTAGCTTTTTCATACATGTCAGATAATTTTGAATATATATAGTAAAGGAAGGGTCCATGTTCTTTTTTTTGTCACAGAAATATTGAATTGTTTAAACTCAGTAGTAGTAGTCCTTTTTGTGTTGATATAACAGAATATCTAATATTTAGTAATTTAACAAAATTATAGATTTATTTCTTATAGTTTCAGGGACAAGGAAAGATTAAGCTTGAGGAGCCCACATCGGGCAAGGGCCTTTGTGCCACATCATCTCATGTTGGAAGATGGAAGTCAAGAGAGCTCTAGAGAGAGCAAGAGGTGAAATTCACAGGGTCAACAACTTTTCCGTTTTTAATTAATCTGTTCATAAAGGTGGAGCCTCCATGACTTAAACATCTTCCATTAGACCTCACCTCCCAGTAGTGTTGAATAGGGGATTAAGTTTCCAATACATGCTATTTAAAGAACAAATTTAAACTTTAGCATACCACCTCTGGCCCCAAAATTCATGTCACTATTATATACAAAATATATTAATTCCATTCCACCAGTCCCAATGCTTTACTAAGCATTGCCCCAGTTAGAATTTCGACATATGAATTTTGGAGGGACACTTTTTGGAGGGCTACTTTTTTTGTTCATTTGTTTTTTTGAGAGGGAGTCCTGCTCTGTTGCCCAGGCTGGAGTGCAGTGGTGTGATCTGGGCTCACTGGAACCTCTGCCTGTTGGGTTCGAGCAATTCTCCTGCTTCAGCCTCCCGAGTAGCTGGGACTACAGGCACATGCCACCATGCCTGGCTAATTTTTTTTTTATTATTATTTTTGGTAGAGACAGGGTTTCACCATGCTGGCCAGGCTGGTCTCAAACTCCTGACCTCATGATCCACCCGCCATGGCTTCCAAAGTGCTGGGATTACAGGCATGAGCCACTGAGACCAATCTTTTTTTTTTTTTTTTTTTTTGTAGTTTTAGTACAGGCAGGGTTTCAACATGTTGGCCAGCCTGGCCTTGAACTCCTGACCTCAAATGATCCATCTTGGCCTCCCAAAGTGCTGGGATTACAGCCATGAACCACCACACCCAGGCTTCCCACTGCCTTTAATCTTTAGCTCTGCTTGAGAAGTATCCCTTATGCATGGAAGTTTTCTCTGATGACAATTAGGGACAATTACTAATAGTTGTGGGATCTTCTAGAAAATAAAAAAGAAAATTGTTTTTTCTATGTAGTATTATACAATTAAATATTGAGAGTCTAATAGCCTAATTTGTGCCAGATTATCTTCAGGGCACTGAGGTTAAAGCAGTGAGCGGATAAGACATCAGCCCACTCAGAGCTCAGTAGTGGGAGAGAGAACCCAAGATAAATACTTAAAGTAATATTAATTGGTATAAGAATTAAATAGATATTATAAAATGTCAGATATTTATGACAATTGAGGTTAAAAACTAAGCAGGAAAAAACAGCTGGAAAGTGCCATTGAGAGCTGGTGTTTGAAATTTTTAATTGTTTCCAGGGAAGATAACATTTGAATAACAGCGTTAAGGCTTCTGTTCAGTTTCATTTTTGCCTGATTCTCTTATATTTTAAATATTAGTGATTTTAAGGTCTTTTTTTTTTTTTTTTTTTTTTACTTTTTATGTCTGTTTGTACTCTTTATATAAATGTTTCTCAAAGTGTTATCTGACAAGTAAATATTTTAGAATAACCCAGAGAACACTTTAACATAGCAACTTATTGAACTGCACGCAAAACTTTGAGTCTAAAGATTATTTATTATATTCCCAATTATTAACAAGTGCTCAAGTTGATGCCTACGCAAAATAAATTAGAAAACAACTCCTTTTGATGAAAAAACGATTGAATCTATTTTCCATGGCTTTGTCTGCACAAAAATATGTTGACATTTTTGCCTCTCCACGGATTCATAATAAATCTCTATTGAGTAAATTAAAACTTGAAAGACTTTCAAATAATTTCTACACAGAGCTGTCACCTGTGTCCTACTCTAAATTCTAGCTGATTGCTAAATAGTTCTGCCTAGTTGCTTTTTAAATTTTGTATAATGAAATTCATAATTTCGGCATAAAATTTCTATATATGTACCTATAGTCTAGTTTTGATATTACATTTTGGTGTACACCACATGCAAATATATTAACCAATTAAACTCTTAACTACTTGTATTAGTTTTTTGTTGTTATACAATGTTATTTAATGAAAAACTAGAAAACCTCAGTGGCATCAAGAATATACTGAATCCTCAACCCCAGAGGTCTATAGGTAGACTGAGAAATTATCTTGATTTGGGACTGATTAAACCAATTTCAGATGGGCTCACTCGTATCTGAAGTCAGCTGAAAGGTCAGGTTTAGTTTTCTTATTCTAGAATGTCCTTAGTTATGACAATTGTCTCATCATTGATGTTATTCATGAAGATAAGCCCTGTGATATTTATAGGAGATGCTATGTATTGGATTTTAAATCTTGTAATCAGTCGATCTAGATAATCTCTACAATACTTTTCCATCGTTACAGGTTATTTATTGGAGAATCAAAATTAAGTGAAAATACAGTAATAAAAAAATGAGAATATTCATAAAATACACATATAAAAGTCACATTGGAATACATATCAGGTAAGATGTTATAATTGCAGATTGTTACATTATTGTTGATTAGTTACTTACCCGTGAAAGTTGAATCTTAACATAGCCTGTGACACAAATTTTCATATGCAATTTCTTTTAGTAAGTTATATGATATGCTTCCCTCATCTGAAAATGCATGGTTAGAGGACCTAAATGATGTGAAAGAGTGAGTGATGTAGATACAGGAGATGAGAAGAAATAATGTGTGAAGGCTATGAGATAAGCATATGTCTGACTTGATAAAATAACAAAAATATTTGTTTGGTTGGAACAACATGAGAGAAGAAAACTGTGACATTGAAGAGTAATTCAGATAAATGCTTAGAGGACTTTGAAAATAGTTTAGATTCTTATAGTAAAGAAGATGCAAAACAATGGCAGGACAATTCTATGGTAGTGCAGAGATGGTAGGGAAATATATATGAGAAAATGAGGTCAGTCTGAGTTATAATTGGCCAATAAGAGATGACGAAGGCTTAACCTAGGGTTTAGTGGTAAAGTGGTAAGGCAGGATTGCAAATGAGTGGCACTTTGCTGACAGTATTTGCTGTTGCATATACGAGTGAAAGTCAGTGATAAAATTTACTATATTCTCTGTGTTTCTGTTTCACCACTTTAACTGTGGACTTCTCTCTGAAGTTGACCAGGTCATAAATTTCATTATCATCAAACTCATATTATCTAATGTGTCCAAAATATATATTAGATATTATGTAAGATTATAGATACTATGAAATATATATTCTGATATATAAGATTAACTTTTATTTAATTGTCAATTTAATTCTTAAGTAGTAATTTTCTTTTTAGGAGAGATAATCGTGTATTTGTATTTTGAATGTGCATTGTCCAGGTATTATTTTGGTACTTGTTCATGAACATAGGACATTTTCAGTGTTATGCCATTTGCTTTCCCTATCTTTTTCCTCTTTTCTTCTTCTTCCTCTAAGAACTCTTCCTCTCTTTTCCTTCTTTTTATTTCTTTTCTTCCTCTTTCTTCTCCTTATTTTTGTTCTTATTCTTGCAAAGACTTGATTTTTTTTTTCACTACAATTAGAGTTTTACTAGACTCATTAATCAACAGTGGCAGAAAAGCTCCTACTAAGAATACCAACAACATGTGAAGGGTCTACTTTATCTATCTAATATGAAAAGTCTATAAACTGTCTAACAGTTTACTACTCTCATCCTTTATTTATTGTGTAACCAGTCTTAACTGTTAGGGGACTAGCAGTTCAAAATATTGTTTAAGTGAAGCAAAAGTGTTGTTTCCCTCAGTGTTAAAAGTGGGAATCTAAAAGATAAGGAGATGCTCCCATAACAAAGCAATAGTAAATATTTGAGTTGATGAACATTCTAATTACCTTGATTTGATCATTACACAATGTCTTCGTGTATCAAAATACCACGTATACCCCATAAATATGTACAGTTATTATTTATAAATTAAAAAATAAATAAAAAATGATTAAATGTCTTAATAAGTAAAAAGAAATAAATATAAGAACATGGCTTTTATGTGTCACAAAATTATGGCCTTTTAACAGGTAAATGCTCAAGTTTTTATTTTTTTCTAATAGTACCATTAGCCAGTTCTTTTCTTCTAACATAATCCAAATAACTTGAGTGCCATTAAAATTTACTTGTAATGCATAAGCCTCAACTGTTTTATCTGTATATTTTGACATATTGACATTAAATATAAATGACTATTATGATAATTCATACATTGAATATACATAGGATTTCTAGCATGAAATTGATACTCAACAAAATAAATTGGTATTAGAGATAGAGCAACATAATGAGAGACTGTTCATAAAATAATAGTCTTACCAATAATAATAGTAATGATAATCCCAATAACAAATAGAATAGGATTTTTTTTCTCATATGTGTTTTTAATTTGAAAAATGGAAGAATCCATATGAAATTTAGGATTGTTTTTTCTAGTTCTGTGAAGAATAGTGGTATTTTCATGGGAATTGCATTGAATTGCTTTTGGCAGTAAGATCATTTTCCCAATATTGATTATATCCACTAACGAGCATGGGAGATGTTTTCATTTGCTTATGTTATCTACGATTTTTTTTCCAGAGAGTTTTGTAATTTTCCTTGTAGAGACCTTTCATCTCCTTGGTTAAGTATATTCCTAAGTATTTTATTTTATTTCTTTGCAGCTATTGTAAAAGAGGTTGAGTACTCGATTTAATTCTTAGCTTGCTTTCTCTTTGGGTATAGCAGTGCTACTTATTTGTATACATTAATTTTGTATCCTGAAACTTTACTGAATTCATTGATCAGTTATAGGAGCTTTTTGGATGAGTCTTTAGGGCTTTCTAGGTATACGATTATATTATCAGGGAAGAGTGACAGGTCGACTTCCTCTTTACTGATTTGAATGCCTTCTATTTCTTTCTCTTGTCTGATTGATCTGGCTAGGACTTCCATTACTATGCTGAATAGATGTGGTGAAAGTGGGCATTCTTTTATTGTGAGAGTTCTCCAGGCAATGTTTTCAACTTTTCTCCATTTAGCATAATATTGGTTATGGATTTGTCATAGACGACTTTTATTACCTTAAGGTGAACGAAAAAAGAGCCCACACACATAGGTAAAGCAAACACTAAGCAAAAGGAACAAATCTGGTGGCATCCCATTAGCCAACTTCAAACTATACGATAAGGCTATAGTCACCAAAAAAGTATGATACTGGTATAAAAAAAGGAACATAGAACAATGGAACAGAATAGAGAACTCAGAAATAAAACGAAATACTTATACCCAACTGATCTTTGACAAACCAAACAAAAACATAAAGTGGGAAAAGAACACCCTAGCCAACAAACAGTACTTGGATAATTGGCAAGCCACATGTAGAAGAATGAAACTGGATCCTCCTCTCTCACCTTATACAAAAATTGACTCAAGATGAATCAAAAACTTAAATCTAAGACCTGAAACCATACATATTCTAACATTGGTAAAACCCTTCCAGACATGGGCTTAAGCAAAGACTTCATGACCAAAATCTCAAAATCAAATTCAACAAAAACAAAAATAAATAGATGGGACTTAATTGAACTAGAGAAGCTTTTGTACAACAAAATAAATAATCAGTAGATTTAACAGAACACCCAAAAAGTGGGAGAAAATCTTCAAACTATGCATTTGACAGAGGAATAATATTCAGAATCTACAAAAAACTCAAACAAATCAGAAGGAAATAAACAAACAATCCCCTCAAAAATTTGATTAATGACATGAATAGACAATTCTTAAAAGAAGATATACAAATGGCTAACAAACATGAAAAAAGTCCAACATTACTAATTATCAGGGAAGTGCAAATAGAAACCACAATGTGATACCACCTTACTTCTTCAAGAAAGGCCATAATCTCTTTTATTGTGCAGAAGCTCTTTAGTTTAATTAGATCCCATTTATCTATTTTGGCTTTTGTTCAACAGGCAACCTATAGAATGGCAGAAAATTTTTGCAATCTATCCATCTGACAAAAGGCTAATATATAGAATCTACAAAGAACTTAAACAAATTTACAAGAATGAAAAAAACAACCCCATCAAAAAGTGGGCGAAGGATATGAACAGATACTTCTCAGAAGAAGATATTTATGCAGCCAAAAAACATGTGAATAAATGCTGATCATCACTGGTCATCAGAGGAACGAAAATCAAAACCATAATGAGATACCATCTCATGCCAATTACAATGGTGACCATTAAAAAGTCAGGAAACAACAGATGCTGGAGAGGATGTGGAGAAATAGGAATACTTTTATACTGTTGGTGGGAGTGTAAATTAGTTCAACCATTGTGGAAGACAGTGTGGCGATTCCTCAAGGATCTAGAACTAGAAATTCAATTTGACCCAACAATCCCATTACTGGGTATATACCCAAAGGATTATAAATCATTCTACTATAAAAACACATGCACATGTATGTTTATTGTGGCACTGTTCACAATAGCAAAGACTTGAAACCAACCCAAATGCCCATCAATGATAGCCTGGATAAGGAAAATATGGCACATATCCACCATGGAATACCATGCAGCCATAAAAAGGATGAGTTCATATCCTTTGCAGGGACATGGATGAAGCTGGAAACCATCATTCTCAGCAAACTAACACAAGAACAAAAAAACAAACACCACATGTTCTTACTCATAAGTGGGAGTTGAACAATGAGAACACATGGACACAGGGAGGGGAACATCACACACCGGGGCCTGTTGGGGTGTGGGGGCAGTGGGGAGGGATAGCATTAGGAGAAATACCTAATGTAGATGATGAGTTGATGGGTATGTGTATACCTATGTAACAAATCTGCACATTATACACATGTATCTCAGAACTTAAAGTATAATTTAAAAAAAGAAAAATGATTAACAACTGACCAGAAACTAAAAAAAAAAAAAAAAAACAGAATGGCCATAATAAAAAAAATCAAAAAATAATAGATGTTGGCATGGATTTGGTGAAAAGGAAACACTTTTATACTGTTGGTGGGAGGGTAAATGAGTACAACCACTATGGAAAACAGTGTGGAGATTCCTTAAAGAACTAAAATTAGATCTACCATTTAATTCAGCAATCCCACTACCTGGTATGTACCCAGAGGATAAAAAGTCATTATATGAAAAAGATACTTGCACACGGATGTATATAGAAGCACAATTTACAATTGCAAAAATATGAAAACAGCCCAAATGCTCATCAATCAATGAGTGGATAAGTAAAATGTATATATATATGACATGAAAAAAGTAATATCTATGTGTATGTGTGGGTGTGTGTATTGGATTACTACTCAGCCATAAAAGGGAACTAATTAATGCCATTCATTGCAACCTGGATGGAATTGGAGGCCATTATTCTAAGTGAAGTAACTCAGGAATGGAAAACCAAACATTGTATTTTTTCACTCATAAATGGGAACTAAGCTATGAGGAAGCAAAGGAATGAGAATGATACAATGGACTTTGGGGACTCAGGGGAAATGGTGGGAGGGAGATGAAGGATAAAAGAATATACATTGGGTACAGTGAACACTGCTCAGTTGATGGGTACACCAAAATCTCAGAAATTACCACTAAAGAACTTGTTCATGTAATCATAGACCACCTGTTACCAAAAAACCTATTGAAATTAAAAAGAAAAATGAAAGAAATATATCAGAGTTTTGGGCAATTCTATTGTAGACTGAGTAGATATTTTTACATTTATGTGATTAACCTAAACATATCCTGAAACCAAAGCTATAGCATAATAAAACAATTCACTTCATTCCTGTTGTGATAATTTTTCAAACTTTTGATAAAATTACGTTAATCTTGATTTAAAAGCATTATGTCATATATAAGAGGTGATATTATTTAATTAACATATGTATTTACATTTTCTGATTTATTAAAAGTTTGTTTAGTATGTGATTAAATTAAAAAATAGACACTAAATCTCAGCTCTGCCTCATGTGCTATATGAGCACAGGAATCTTAAGTAGTCTGGGTATCTTAACTTCACCATTTAAATTGGGTTAACTAAAGTAATTACTACATATGATACTTGTGAGAATTAAGTTAATGTATTAAAAAGGTGCTTAGAATGGTGTATAACACCATTAGCTATCTGTCATTTGCCAAAATTGAAAATCATTTCCCCTTACAACTGATTGATAAGATAATAAAATTAAAGGCAAGGGCATTTTTATAACTGCAGAAACAGGTTAATTCTGGAAAACTTGGGACAACAATCCCTCTAAGATAGGAGAAATGACTCTCACAGGATAGAAGTTAGTGAGATAAGAAAAACACCCTGGTCATCGAGAGAAGATTTATCTCAATTTACACCTTGCCTAGAATAAGCGTTTCTTCCATCTTTTTCTTTTAACTCCTAGCATAAGGACATCACTGCCAAAAGGAAAGCATCAATATAGTAGAGCCTTGAAAATCTTTACATTCATCGCACAAATAAATGCTTCAGTTCTAGTTTGCAGAGAAATCGCAACACGTATAACATTGCAATCATTTGTAAGGAGAGTCATTAATATAATAGGCATTCCGGAAGTTAAATAAAATCCCCAAGAAAATCTTATGCTACTTGAAGTGTACACAACATATGCAAAAACAGAGACAGTAAGGAAAAAAATTAAATACACACAGGTGAAAATAAACTGTATTGTGACATTTGATTGATCAATTGAGTAAACTGAAGCATAGTACCTGATGTTGTAAAATAAACATTGTTTTCACTTCTAAAAATCATTTTTTTCTTAACTGCTTAATTTCCCATACATTCAACTATATCAAAGATATCTATATACTCTAATATCAGCTAAGAAATATGCTTCAGTGTTGAGAAAGCTTAATACTTTGTCCATTATTAAAGCTATTATATTTTGCTGCTGCTAAATATGTTAGAAAATTGATATAATCTTATCAATTAATGGCAGAACATCACTGTTTGATATTTACACTTATACTTAATGAGAAATTCTTTGAAGAAATAAATTGTAAAGTTCATTTATTTTGGCATCTTAAACAAGTCCTTTACTTTTTTACATGTCATGCATTGCTTTCCAGATGATCACAGACTAAAACTTTTATATACATTCGTTGAATTTTACCAATGACATATGTATTCTTCCTTGATGATGGAAGTTTTTATATTGATGAAATTTATTAGTAGCTTTGACCTCTTGAAGCACCACAAAACACATACATATACATATATTTTTTCATTTATATGGTAGTTTCACAACCAATCCATAAATTTTAAATGTTAAAGTGGAAAGATATTGTATTTTAAAAAAAAAAAAACAAATTTATAGTACAATTGACTAAAAATATTTAAAAAGTATAATTAAATAAGTATTGACATGTACACAACTGTAAAACCACAAAATTTTTTTATAAAACTGATGTTTTATTTTCATACGCATTTAGTACTCATGGTGACATTTTATCCATACATTACATACTTTTAGATATTTCTCTGTGGTTTTATATGCAAATTATTAAACAGTTTTTTTTTTTTTTTTTTTTTTTTGAGACGACATCTTGCTGGTATCCAAGCTGGAGTGCAGTGGCATGATCTTGGCTCACTGCAATCTACGCCTCCTGAGTTCAAGCAATTCTCCTGCCTCAGCCTCCCTAGTAGCGGGGACTACAGGCACGTGCCACCACGCACAGCTAATTTTTCTATTTTCAGTAGAGACGGGGTTTCACTATGTTGGCCAGGCTCATCTTGAACTCCTGACCTCATGATCCACCCACCT
Source organism: Pongo pygmaeus (assembly GCF_028885625.2). Classification (NCBI taxonomy): domain Eukaryota; kingdom Metazoa; phylum Chordata; class Mammalia; order Primates; family Hominidae; genus Pongo; species Pongo pygmaeus. The sequence goes on along the minus strand of NC_072373.2, from coordinate 124,618,452 downwards.
AGGCCTCCCAAAGTACTGGGATTACAGGTGTGAGCCACCGCACCCTGCCTACACTGTTATTTTCTTATATACTTAAAGCTAGATTATTTCCTTTGATACCTCGCCAGTTATTCAAGGCTCAGCTTAAATACAACTTTATTTATGCAACCATTTTGATTTCCTCCCCAGAAGAGAGCTTTTCCCCTTTAAACAGCCATTATTCTGTTTTGTGACTCATTGAACACACTATCTTCCACTGAACTTGCAAATTAGCATATCCTTAATAGATCATAGGCTTTCTGTGGGCATAGAGTAGGTGTGACATATATTTGCACCCATTACAAGGTCCAACATACAGTGTGCATTCAACTGAGTACAATATAGATTGATGAAAGATTTTCTGTCCTAAATTGGCAGGCACATTTTTTATCATTATGTCTTACAGATCAAAGCTCCTATCAGGAAGAAAGGGAGGAAGGAAAGAGGAAAGGAAGGAAGAAAGGGAAAGAAAACTAGAAAAAAATCACTAAAAAAGTCAACAGCTTTTGTTTTAGTTGTAAAGATTATAAAGAGATAGTAAGATTTCACTATTTTAGGAGTACAGGTGAATACTGGCACTTTCACACAATATTACACTCAAATAAAATGCAAATTACTAGATATTTTGATAGATTAAACTTTAATTGTATAATTATTTTAAAAGCTACAGAAGAAAATTTAAAATGACACTGTTTTATTTTTTAAATGTGCACAATGGAGTAAGTTTAATTGTAAATAATATAAATTGATTTTTCCTGAAAAATAAGCTTTTTCTCCCTCTATACAATTTAGACTCACATGAATAATTTCAGAAATATTGCACTGATCCCTATGTTCCATTAGGGTGTGGCTTGTGTCTAGGAACCTCAGGCAAATAGTTAAAGTGTAATGTAACAGGAAAATAGATATTTAAATTCTATATGAAACTTTATTTTATTCCTTTCACTTGATATTTAAACCATCTATTATTCTTTTATCATAACAAATTCCACAGTAAACTTGACAAATATAAATAGTTACAGATATTAGAAATTTGAGTTGCTTGAAGAATACAACACATTAAGGGCTGAAGGGAAGGAATGGAACAAATATAAGTGATGACCAGAGGACTGGGAAACAAAACTATTCTTTATATATAAAAATTTAGAGAAGGACTGGATATTTAAATTATAAAATTATTTAGAAATACAAATTATGGATACCATGCTTACAAAAAGTGTGTATCTTCCCATTCTCCACTCTGCTCTCCAAAAAATGAAAAGGATCAGATTATAAACACTAGTTAGCAACCTCCACAATTTCCTTGTACATGTTTCATTCATGAAAAGACAGAAAACTCATACATCTTTATGTGTTCACCTTTGAAACACAAAACGAGCATTAAAATAATAGAAACAAAGCCAAACATAAAGAAACCTGAGAAAAATACCTAACGTATTAAGAGTCCTGCCGTTAGGTGTGACAAGTAAGCATTGCTTTTGCTTCTAAGACCCCACTAAATCAAAACAATGAGGCCGAAGGTGCAGGATAATTGTCTCTGATATGCTGCTGGGAGTGTTATTTATGGTTGTCTATAAAATATGCTGTGACAACGGCAGGCTGCCCAGGACCTCAGTGGTAATTATAGAGTAGCCTATCTTTAGGTGCCTTCTGATACACACAATTTTTAAAGAAGAAAAAGAAACTATAGTCAGTATTGTCATTACACACTTGCCCCTTACCTTTTCACAATGATATGACTAACTCAAAAGCTAAATATGTAAAATATGTACTAACAAAATAAAGGCATACAAACCTTCATTAGCTTAATAAAATCCTGTCAACTTGTGCTCTTGCATCCAAACTGATATTCACATAAAGAAAATGCAGGCCAATGGGCACATATGTGGAAATTCTTTAGAAAGATTGGTAATATTAACATTGTTTTAATGGATAAGTTATTATATAATTTAACTGATAAAATTATTTTTATGATATCTCAAAAATACTTGATTTTAAGATAGGTGCAACTGTTGTTTCTATTATACAAAATTATAAATCATGAAAAAGCACTGTCATTCTTTTAGATGAAAGTGATTTAAAATGCAAATTATGTATTTTCATGGATATCGTGATGACCTAAAAAAGCAGCAATAATTGTCTTCTGTAGAAATCAAAGGCGGCTTAAAATATTATAGTGATTTATTCATGTAACTTTATTTATTACTAAACAAGAACTATGAGTCTTCTTTATTACTTAAATTAAATATAGAGTTGTAGATTTTGACTTCTGAAGAGAGTGGCTGTTACTCTGAGTTTCAAATAAGAGAAACTGCCTTGTGCTTGGAACAAATAAATTGTAACAAAAGAAAAAAAAAACCTTTTGTTAGCATTCACCTATTTTTCATTCACATAACAATTAAATTTTTATAAATACGCACTATTACCAAATTTCATTTTGTCAGTCTTTCAATGCTGAACTTTAAAATGATCGGTACAGGCAGTATGTCCTCTAAGGGGCTACTCAAAGGTGAGAAAGAACAAGATGGTGGGATGTGTCGCACACAACCCTAAAAGTAAGGTAAAATCAGCTATAATATTGAAGAATGGTTAGAATGGAGTATGTCTATGAATTAATGTTTATAAATATAATAAATAGAAAAATTTGTATGAAAAGTAAAACTTTTCTACTGAGTAGGAAGCTAAGTGCAACGTATAAGATGAAGTCAGAAATATTTTCAAAAATAAAATAAAAATTGAGGCAGATCTTTAACCTTGTTGACTTGATTTTGGAAAGCTACAGAGTCAGAGAGTAAATAATTTTGTAATAATACCTAGACTCCTGTTGAGAGCAATGCTAACAAAATTTAAGTGAGATCATTTCACTATACCTCAACTGCTTACTTAAATAAAAACTTTAATTTTGGCATTTGCTCCTGGTAACACAGAAAAGAGAAAATGATAAACTTGGCCTCAATAGCACAACTAGTGTCACTCATTTCACTAGGTAACTCTTTATAATTATGACCACATATCGCTGTGTATTTCTATGCTAAATATTGTGTTCAAATACTGCAAAAGTACATAATATTATTATTCTGTAATAATAGTCTTTGTACTACAGGTCTTGTAAGATTTAGTTAAATCCACTATTTAGGTTGAACTTACTACAGTTGATATTTATTTTATTTAGTTTGTTAATGAAAAGAACATAGCATTGCTGATATCATTTCTCATTTAACGTAATTTTTAAAATAATTTGAAATTTATTATAATAATTTTCTCAGAGTGAGCTTAAAATTGTTTAGGGTTTCTACAAATGTTTTTATTCAGTATCTTTTATGTACCAGGCAATGTTCTTGGTGTTTAGGATATTTCTGTGAAAATATATCTTTTTCTGTCTATATCATTTATCACAGTTCTTCATTCATTCATTCATTAACAAACATATCATTTGTTTCCATATCTTAGCTGTTATTAACAGTGCTGCAATTAACATGGAGTGCAGATATTTTTATATGGTGGTAATTTTAATTCCTTTGAGTGTAAACCTATGCAGGGATTGCTGGATCACATGGTAGTTTTATTTTTAGTTTGTTTAGAAACTTCCATATAGTTTTCTGCAATAACTGCACCAATCTACCCTCCCAGCAACAGTGTACACAAGTGTTTCCTTTTCTCCACACTCTTGTCAACACTTGTTATATCTTCTCTTTTTGATAACAGCCACCCTAACATGTGTGAGGTGATATCTTATTGTGGTTCTAATTTGTATTTCTGTCATGATTAGTGTTTAATTTTTTAAATTTTTAATTATTATGGATATATAATTGTTATACATATTTATGGTATACATGTGATATTTTTGATACAAATATATAATGGGTAATAATCAATTAAGGGTTGTTGGGATATCCATCACCTCAATCATTTGTCATTTCATTGTGTTTAGAACATTTCAAATCCACTCTTTTAGTGATTTTAAAGGATACAATAAATTACTCTTAAATATTATCGCTCTGTTGTGCTACCAACCACTAGATCTTATTCTGTGTATGCATATATTTGTACCCATCTTCACTACTCTTCCCAGCCACTGGTAACTATCATTTATTATTTGTCTCCATGGTTTAGTTTTACTTATTTTTATTAGCTTCCAGATAGTGAGAAAATGAGATACTTGTTTTTCTGTGCTGAGCTTACTTCACTTAACACAATGTCTTTGAGTTTCATCCATGTTGTTACAGATGACAGAATTTCATTTTTTAAAAATCTCTCAGTGATATTCTATTGTGCAATATATATCATATTTTTAAATTCATTTATTTCCTGATAGACATTTGACTTTATAATTTGGCTCTTATAAATAGTACATGGGTTGGCAGATCTCTCCTCAATATACTGATTTCCTTTTTTTTTTTTTTTTTGGATATCTACACATCAGTGAGACTACTGGATCATGTGATAATTCTATTTTTAGATTTTTGAGTAATACCTATACTTGTAATAATTTACATTCCCACCAATACTCTGTGAGTTTTCACCTCTCTCCACATCCTCACCAGCATTTATTATTGCCTGTCTTTTGAATAAAAGCAATTTTAACTGGGGTAAGATGCGATCTCATTGTAGTTTTGGTTTGCATTTCTCTGAAGATTAGTGATATTGAGCATTTTCTCATCTATTTGTCACATGTATGCCTTCTTTTGAGAAATGTCTATTCATATCTTTTGTTCAATTTTTAATTAGATTGTTTCTTCTTTCCTGTTGAGTTGTTTGAGTAGCTCCATACACATTCTGTTTAATAATCTCTTGTCAGAAGAGTAGTTTGCTAATATTTTATTTCATTCTGTGGGTTATATCTTCACTTTGTTGATGGTTTCCTTTGCTGTCCAGAGCTTTTTTACTTGATGTCATCCCATGTGTTAAATTTTGCTTAGGTTCCCGGTGCTTTTGTCATATTACTAAAAAATTCTTTGTGTAGACTAGTTTATAAATCTATTGGCTATCCGTATGTCCTCTTTTGAGAAATGTCAGGGTGTTTTTCCATTTAAAAAAATTGAATTACTTGTTTTTATGCTACTGAATTATTTGAGTTCTTTCTATATTTCGAAGATTAATCCCACAAAACTACTAGAATTAATAAATAAATTCAATACAGTTGCAGAATACAAAATCAACCTACAAAAATCAGTTGAATTTCTATACAACAATAACAACCTTTCCAAAACTAAATCAAGATAATCTCATTTACAATAATATCAAAACTAATATAATACTCTGGAATAAACTTAACTAAGGAGGTAAAATACCTGTACACTGAAAACTTGGGAGGCTGAGGTGGAAGGATTACTTGAGTCCAGCAGGTTGAGGCTGCAGTTACCCATGATAATGTCACTGTTCTCCAGCCCAGGCAATAGAAAGCCTTTCTCAAAAAAAAAAAAAAAACAATAATTATATTGTTAAAACATCTGTATTACACAAAGCAATATACAAATTCAATGCAATCAGTAACTAAATTCCTCTGGCCTCTGGCATTTGTTTTTCTTTCTTTTTTTTTTTTGATAGGGTCTCACTCTGTTACCCAGGCTGTTGTAGAGCTGCAATTATAGCTCACTGAAGCCTCAAACTCCTGGGCTCAAGTGATCCTCCTAACAGCTTCCTGAGTAACTAGCACTACAGGTGAGCACCACCACAGCCAGCTAATTTTTTTAAAAAAGATTAAGTAATGGAGTCTCACACTCTGTTCCCCAGGCTGGTCTTGAACTGCTGGGCTCAAGCAGTTCTCATTCCTCAGCCTCCCAAAGTGCATGGGTGCAGGAATGATCCACTGCACCAATGGCATTCTTCTCAGAAAATTAAAACATAATGATTCTAAAATTTATGTAAAACCACAAAAGACCCAAAATAGCCAAAGCAGGAAAAAAAAGCATTATACTTCCCTGATTTCAAATTATATTATAAAGCTATAGTAATCAAAATAATACTACTGGCATAAAACAGACATAAAGAGCAATGGATCAGAATAGAGAACCCAGAAATAATTTGAAACATATATGGCAAACTAATTTTCAACAAGGACACCAACAAGATAAAATGGGAAAGATAGTCTCTTTAATACATAATACTGGGAAAAATGGATATCCACATGCAAAAGAAGAAAATTGGAACTGTATCTCACAAAGCCAAATCAAAATGGGTGAAATACGTAAATATAAGACCCAAAATAATAAATTTATTACTAAGACCTCAAAAACAAATGCAATGAAAACCAAAAGAGACAGATGGGACTTAAACTAAAAAGCTTCTACACAGCAAAATAAATAATCAAAAGAGTAAACAGACAACCTATGGAATGGGATAAAATAGTCACAAACTATGCATCTGACAAAGGACTAATATCAAGAATCCAAAAGGAACTCAAACAACCCATCAAGAAAAAAAACAGATAACCCCATTAAAAAGTTGGCAAAGGGCACGGACAGACGTATCTCAAAAGAAGACATAAAAGTAGCCAACAAAAATGAAAAAATGCTAAACATCACTAATCAAGAGATATTCAAATCAAAACCATAATGAGATATTATCTCACACCAGTCACAATGACTATTACTAAAAAGTCAAAAAACAAAGATTTTGTCAAGGATGAATAGAAAAAATAATTTATACACTGTTCACCATTGGTGCAAATGTAAATCAGGACAATCTCAATAGAAAATAGTATGAGAATTTCTCAAGGAACTAAAAATGGAACTATCATTTGATCCAACAACCCCACTCCTGGGTATCTTCCCAAAAGAAAAGAAATCATTATATCAAAAAGACATCTGCACTCACGTGTTTATAGCAGTACTATTCACAATAGTAAAGTCATGAAATCTATCTAAGTGTCCATCAATGGATGATTGCATAAGCAAAATGTGGAATATATATGCCATGAACTACTCTGTAGCCACAGAAAATAATGAAATCATGTTTTTTTTTTCAATAACATGGATGCAGCTGGATGCCATTAGTCTAAGTGAAAAATGCAGAAACAAAATAAAAAAACTGCACGTTCTCACTTATAAGTGGTAGCTAAACAATGCATACCCATGGACAAACAGAAAAATAATAGACACTGGGGACTCCAAAAGAGTGTGGGAGTAAAAGGGGAGTGAATGTTGAAAAATTACCTATTGGGTCCAGTATTCATTATTTTGGTGATGGGTACACTAGAAGTCCGAATCCCACAATATGCAACATATCCACGTAACAAACCTACACATGTACCCTATGAGTCAATTTTTAAAAAGAAAACATAGGGGAAAGGCTTCTTTATGTTATTCTTGACAATGATTTTTGTGATATTATTCAGACAACAAAAGCAAAAATAAATGTATGGGACTACATCAAAGTAAAAAGCTTATTTCTGCACTGTAAATGAAAAATAACAAAATAAAAAGGCAGCCAATGGATTGGGAGAGAATATTTGGAAACCATATATTTGACAAGGGGTAAATATAATTTACTATTTCTTTAGAAGTTGGTCTCGGTGTTTTTTTTTTTTTTTTTTTTTTTAATTTCATATGCTTGCCAACATGGTGAAGCCCCATCTCTATTAAAAGTACAAAAATTATCTGGGTGTGGTGGCGTGCACCTGTAGTCCCAGCAACTGGGGAGGCTGAGGCAGGAGAATCACTTGAACCCAGGAGGTGGAGGTTGCAGTGAGCCCAGATCGTGCCACTGCACTGAAGCCTGGAGACTGAGCGAGACTCCGTCTCAAAAAAAAAAAAAAAAAAACTATCTATCTATCTATATATATATATAGCCTTCAATTTTAAAGAATGCTTAACAGGATATAAAATTATTATTATTATTATTATTTTTCCTGAGACGGAGTCTCACTCTGTCACCCAGGCTGGAGTGCAGTGGCACAATCTCGGCTCACTGCAACCTCCACCTCCTGGGTTCAAGTGATTCTCCTGTTTCAGCCTCCCAAGTAGCTGGAATTACAGGCCCTCACCAGCAAACCTGGCTAATTTTTGTGTTTTTAGTAGAGATAGGGTTTCACCATGTTGGCCAGGCTGGTCTCATACTCCTGACCGCAAATGATATACCCGTTTCAGCCTCCCAAAGTGCTTAACTCTTGGTTGGCATTTTAAATTTTCTTTTAGTATTTTAAAGATGTTTTAATATTTTCTTATAGCTTTTTTTGTTAATTCATTATAAGTCTTAGTTTTGCTCCTTTGGAGGTATCTTTTTTGAGCTCCTTATAATAACTTTTTTATTTTGTTTTAAGCAATTTATTAGGGTGTGTGTGAAAGTGTTATAATTTATATTAGACTATTATGAGTTTAGTATCCATCTTGTAATTTCTGGAGTGAACATCAAAACTAAAATAATATATTTATAAATAAAGAAATTATAAATAATACATTATTCAATTATCAAAAAAAAAAAGACTGAAAAGGTAAGAAAGGTGCTTAAAAAGTCAGAAGGGCTGGGCACAGTGGTTTACACCTGTAAGCCCAATACTTTGGGAGGCCATGGCAGGAAAATTGCCTGAGGCCAGGAATTCCATCCCAGCATGTGCAACATAGTGAAACCCTGTTTCTACTAAAAAACATAAAACATTAGCAGAGCAGAGTATCGTGGCCCATGTCTTCAGTCCTAGCTACTTGGGAGGCTGAGGCAAGAGGATTACTTGAGCCCAGGAGTTTGAGGTTACGCAGCTATGATCATGCCACTGCATTCAAGCCTGGGCAACAGAAGAAGACCTCATCTTTATTTATTTATTTTTTTTAAGTAGAAGATATAAAGCAGAAAACAAAGAGAGTGGACTTATCAACCCAGATAAATATGCAATTATATTTAATATATGTAAAATTTTAAAATGCAACCAGAAAACTAAGGTTTTTTTTGATAAGATACAATTACACAAAACCCAGTGCATTCTGTTTATAAGAGGTTTAATTTAAAATTAAGATAGCAGAAAGATTGAATGATTTACAAAAAAATGATACACAAAAGATATAAAATTCAGTTGCCAACCAAAAAAAAAAAAAAAACTGGGATAGTTATAGTAATATTGACAACATAGATTTGGAGTCACGTGTTATTGCTGGACAAAAATTGGAACATTTTGTAATAATATAATGGTGAGCCAATATGACAAAAATATGTAAACTGAAATCTATATGCATCCAAAAGCGTCAACATATAGGAAGACAAAATTGACAACGTTAAAGGTAAATCTATGGAAATCTATAATCATGGTCAGAGTAATTAAAAATGCCTCTTAGAAAAAATAGAGGGAAAACAATATGTATATAAATCATGAGTAACACAATTTAAAAGGTTGACATGATTGAGATATATGAACTAAGGAAACAATAATTTGTCAGATGCTCAAAGAACAATTATATATGTGCAGAATTTTATTCCTCGTAAGGAAAACAACAGCTATTATGCCATGATTAAAAACATGAAGAGTATGTTCTTTGGCCACCGTGTCAATTTGTAAAATGAAGATAACTAGAAAATTTCCAAGTACTCAAAAAGGACACTAATATTTCTCTTTCCAGCCCAGTCAGACTGCCTCAAATTCTAGTCTATTACTTTCTGTTTGGAATCCATGATTTATATGCTCACTTAGCAAATGGCTCAGAAAGAAAAAAAAAAGGGGCTTCTAATGTTGGGCCATCTCAACTTCTTCCATTCTCTCTGAGAGTTTGATTTCTTATGTCTTCAATGCTTGATTTATCACAATACTTCCAAAAATATTTTTGTTTTATTTTAATCCAGCTTGCTCATTTTTTTTCTTAATGTGAGGCTTTTTCCAATTATCCACAACTGTGTAATAACTATAAATGGATGTCTCAACTGGATTTTAACATAACAGGTAAATACATTTCTATCATTATTTAAGTTGCTGCTGTTTTCAGTCTTTGTTACTCACAATTGATTCTAATCCTATCAAAACACATTACTAAAATTATGAAAAAAATAATAGTTTTAAAGTATATGTGGTTATTTTAACACACACAGCAGTGTATACAAATGAAAATGAGTATCTCAGAAATATGACTTATTTATGGAACACTTAGAGTGTAATTTAATTATCAAATTTATGTATTATATAAATTTCTAAACAGACTTCTAAAGTCATGAGCATCAATCAGATTTGCAAAGCATCCACAGATAGAGGATCTTATATACTGGCTTTAAGCATTAGTTTGCTTTAAGTAACTAATTCTGCATCACATGAACCACCATCAACAAACAGGTTATGAGACTCTGTATTTCAGCTTGTTACCATAGATCTTCTTTTATACTATGTATACAGGGTAATCCTAAAATTGGTAAACTGTTGAACAGTCAGTAGTTTATATTAAATATGTTAATCATATAAAGTATACAGCACAAGTATTTTGATAATTTTCTCTTTGGTATTATGACTTTTATGGCATGTAAGTAACATTGCCATATGTATTATTCTTTCTAATACTCCATCAATTTTTCACATTCTCCCATTATTTACTATGTTTTACATTTTTAATAAAATTTCCTGATGTGTTGTTGTTGTTGTTTTTTTTTCTCTTATGTTATCAACTTTTCTTTCTTTAAAAAAAAAATAGACTCAGGGAGTACCTATGTGCAGGTTTGTTAGCTGGGTACATTGTTTGATGCTAAGCTTTGGGATATGAGTGATTCTATCAGCCAGGTACTTAGCCTAGTACCTAATAGTTTTTCAGCCCTTGCCTCTCTACCACCCTTCCCTCTCAAATAGTCCCCAGTTTCTACTGTTGCCATCTTCATATAATGAGTATCCAATGCTTAACTCCGACATAAGTGAGAACATGTGTTATTAGGTTTTTTGTCCCTATATTAATTCACCTAAGATAACGGCCCCCAGCAGAACCCATGTTGCTGCAAAGAAAATTATGTTGTTAGTTTTTATGGCCTCACAATAATCTATGGTGTATATGTACCACATTTTCTTTATCCAGCCTATCATTGATGGACACCTAGGTTGAATCCATATGTTTGCCACTGTGAATAGTGGTGCAATGAATACACAAGTACATGTTTCTTTTTGGCAGAATGACTTTCTTTATTCTTATTAGTCTGAGGAACACTTTTTTCTGTATTTTTGGTTTATTTGAAATATACTCCTGTTTCTCATTCAATTCTACTAACCCATTATTCTTCAAACTCACTTTCTTTATGTTCTTATTGAGGTTTGGAACTATATACTTGGATAATATCATTTAATGTGGATTTTTTTGATACTGGTTCTCTTGCATTACTATGTAAAGCTAATAGATTTTTTTCTGTAATAAGTTATTCATTTATTTATCTTATTGTTAACTATTATTATTTTTTTGTAGAAGGAATGAACTATGAAAATGTCTAAAGCTGATCTTTTTTGGATCCACTGCTTGGAGTAGAAAATGTATTGAATTTTTCTTTTTTTTTTTTTTTTTTTTGCTCTTTTTTATTTATTTATTTTATTATTATACTTTAAGTTCTAGGGTACATGTGCACAACATGCAGGTTTGCTACATACGTATACATGTGCCATGTTGGTGTGCTGCACCCCTTAACTTGTCATTTACATTAGGTATATCCCCCAGTGCTATCCCTCCCTCCTCCCCCAAGCCCCGACAGGCCCCAGTGTGTGATGTTCCCCACCCTTTGTCCAAGTGTTCTCATTGCTCAGTTCCCACCTATGTGTATTTATGAACACATACTACTGATGTATTTCCATATTAATAATATATTTCTATATTAATAACTTTATAGTAAAGGTATTCTAGAAATATATTAGTAGTATGTGTTCATAAATACCCAAGTAGATAAATCTTTTCAATAAATTTTGATAGCCTTTATTATGAAGCTGTCTGTACATTGTAGTTGTCATTTTTTTCTATTTCAAATATGAAAGATTGTTTTATTTCCTTAGCAAAGGATCAAAATACAAATTTTAAAATCTGCATAAATATCAAGCTCAATTGGGCTAAAAAAAAGGCTCTGAGGTTTATAATACTTAACCTTCTTAAGTGAATAATAATCCTGAACATCTTGACTTAGAGGTAAAATGGTATGTGATATAAATATAATTATTAAAAACCCAACTTTCTACAAAGAGGGCACCCAATGAAGATGATGAAAAGTGCTCCTAGATTGTGGAAATCTGATATTTTACTCTAGGATGTCTTTTAGGCTAATGCAATCTTTCCTTTTTGGGCCAATCCAGCCCTTGCTATCACATGAGAACTTCATACTGGTTAATTGATCTTCACAGAGCCTCTTATACACTGAATGGTGCAGTGGATTGGGAATTATAATTAGAATTAAACTGAATTTTAATTTAGCTTTCTTCCATGCAGGTAGTCTAACCACCGTTTTCTTTTAAATATCAACTTGGTAAAGGAGAATTAAGATCAACACATTGGACAATATTACTGACTGATCTCACTGGGAAATAAAATTGATACTTAAGTGTTTTAAATGAGGTTATTACTTTCAGCAATGCACTTGAGTATATACAGGAGACACTTTTATTTTCAACACAAAAATGACCTTTTAAAGAAAACATTCAACATTCTGAATCAGTATCCCTTTTTTAAATGGGAATCAGGGAGCTAAGTAATACAATTGACTTGAAAAAATTAAAAAAAACTTTGAGCTGTCTAGAAATAGCCTTATATTTTTTTCTCAAAGGAAAACATCTAATTTTATTCAACAACCTAGTATTTAGCACCTTATTATCTATGAATTTTCTTATTATACTTAGAATCAAAACCTTTATACTTTTAGGTACTTTAAGTTCTGAAACAGTTGGTTTTATAATTTTATATACATCTGTATAAACAATAGAAATTACTTAAACAGTAGATATTTTCATTGCTTTTTGGAGTGCAATTTGTTCACCTCTTTTAGGCTGAAAAATTGTCTTAAAGTCAGTTCTTCAAAATTTCTGCACAGGTCATATGCAGGCCATGCCATAGCTTTTCTTTTCTTTCTTTTTCTTTTTTTTTTTTTTTTTTAATGTAGGCTTAGCCACAGACGACCCCAATTACATCTAGTAGTTTTTTTGGTGTTGGCCTGTAGCCAATAACACAGTACAAGAAAGCTGAACTGAGACTATTGCTAATGTCACTATTTTTTTAAATACAAATCAACTGAGTGGGGTCAGTATCACAACACTCTTTTCAGTAATGTCATACTCTATGTTTCCCATGTCAACTATTCTTTCAGGGCTCTCTTCTTCATACCACAGTGCTTATTCCATGTACTTGGACTTGTTGAAGAATAAACTGGTGATAAAAAAGAGCAAATTAGGTACATACGCATTTTGTATAAATTTCTTTAATGAGCAGTTATCCAAAAAAGTGATCTTTCATAGGTTTCATGCCCGTCCATGTGAAGAGACCACCAAACAGGCTTTGTGTGAGCAATAAAAGCTTTTAATCACCTGGGTGCAGGTGGGCTGAGTCCGAAAAGAGAGTCAGTGAAGGGAGATGGGGTGGGGCCATTTTATAAGACTTGGGTAGGTAAAGGAAAATTACAGTCAAAGGGGGTTTGTTCTCTGGCGGGTAGGAGTGGGGGTCACAAGGTGCTCAGTGGGGGAGCTTTTTGAGCCAGGATGAGCCAGGAAAAGGACTTTCACAAGGTAATGTCATCACTTAAGGCAAGGACCGGCCATTTTCACTTCTTTTGTGGTGGAATGTCATCAGTTAAGGCGGGGCAGGGCATTTTCACTTCTTTTGTGATTCTTCAGTTACTTCAGGCCATCTGGGCATATAAGTGCAAGTCACAGGGTATGCGATGGCTTGGCTTGGGCTCAGAGGCCTGACATTCCTGCCTTCTTATATTACTAAGAAAAATAAAACAAAATAGTGTTGAAGTGTTGGGGTGGTGAAAATTTTTGGGAGGTGGTATGGAGAGAGAGAATGGGCAATGTTTCTCAGGGCTGCTTCAAGTGGGATTGGGGTGGTGTGGGAATCTAGAGTGGGAGAGATTAAGCTGAAGGGAGATCTTGTGGTAAGGGGTAATATTGTGGGGTTGTTAGAAGAAACATTTGTTATATAGAATGATTGGTGATGGCCTGGATATGGTTTTGGATGAATTGAGAAACTAAACAGAAGATAACAAGGTCCAAATAAAAGAAGGAGAAAAAATGGGTATTAAAGGACTAAGAATTGGGAGGACCTAGGACATCCAATTAGAGAGTGCCTACGGGGATTCACCATAATTACTTGCTTGGTTGGCAAGTTTTTGGGCTCTATCCTTGAGTTTTTTTATGTTGTCATACACCAGGCCAGATTGATTTAGGTAAAAACAACACTCCTCATTTAAGAATATACAGAGTCCTCCTTTTTCAGCAGTGAGTAAGTCAAGGCCTCGGCGGTTTTGGAGGACAACTGCAGCTAGAGTCAACTTGGGCCTGGAGGACTGATAAAGTTGGTGATATGTCTGTGATGCTAGCAGAGAAGTCATTAGACAGGCTACGGAAGGTCGTGACAGACTTTGAAATGCCTGCTATTCTGGTACTGAGAGCAATAGTGGAGGCAGAAAGTCCTAAACTGACCAGCAAGGGAATTAGTGGAATAACTCTTTTTTGTCGTGTTGGTGTCATGAAGGAATCAGAGAGCTCTTTGGTCTTATTTGCAAATTAAATTTTGGGGGTAAGAAAAACTAGTGTGCATGTGCCTGTCTAATTAGCAGGTAGACACATCTAGGTAGAGGATCTACAAAGGAAGAAGAGACCTTGTCGAGGCAAAACTGGAGATGCAAAGTAAAAAGGTGAGAAGGAGTGCTGAAAGGGGTGTCTTTTACTTAGACTCTTAGGGATCCAGCTAGGGCAGCAGCCATCAGAGGTTTTAATGGGGACTGATGGGGTAACTGCATAGAGGAGGAGGTTCAATTTTCATGGTGTATGAGAAAATGTTGAGTATCTACAAACAACTTTTCACTGTTATTTTTGGGGCTGGGTATAAGTAAATAAGAAGAAGGCCTGGGAGGAGAGTCTGATGAGTAAGGGGAAGGTAGCCAAGGATGGAATGAAATACAGGGTAATTATCTTCCTAAGCAATAATTACTGCTAACGTTTTTAAGTTTGTCAGTATTGATGGAGGGCTTGTCTGTAATATGGAGTTGGAAGGCTCAAATTGTTTCAGTGATGTGTGTAGTTGGGCTTTGGAGATGAAGAGTAAAGGAACATGGAGAAGGTGAAAGATTACCTAGGGGAATTCCAGTGGGTCTTTGCCAAGAAATACATAAAGGAACAGCCACAGGAATAGTAGTTTGTGTTGTGAGAAGTCCAAATATGGAGGGAGTAGAGTTAATATAAGGAGAAAGGTTTTTTAAATAAGTGTGGAGGAGGGCGGCAGCTTGCTGATGTGAAATGTCTGGGGAAGTCTTGCTGGACCTGTCTAGAAAGTAAATGAGTTCTTCAGGAGGGTAAAGGTGAGGGCTGTTAAAGGAAGTTCAAAGGTGTAAGGAGACAGGAGATGTTGCTTAGTCGGTCTGTAAGGCAGGGACAGTTGTGTAGGTACTGGAAGAAAGGGAAATGCAAAGCCAGCAGTTGTTCACTAAGGAGGGATTAGAAGCGGCTAGGAGAGAATGGGTAAGGTTGATAGTGTGGTGGAGATAGCTGGGGAGAGGTAGAGGGTGGCATAAGAATGGGAATGAGAATGAGAGTGAGTATAAAAGTAAAGAATAGAACTTCATCACGGTGGAAGTATTGGAGGGTGTCCTGCCAGCAAAGATCATCTACCCACTCTAAGAGGGAATTAAGAGTGGCGGTTTGGGGATAGCACCAAGAGATATCAGCTGTGATGGCTTGAAGAAACAGTGTAAACCAGAGTGTAAACAAGAGTAGGGCATGTATGAGTAGTTGAGAATGGTGAATAGGAGTATGACTAGAAAGAAGATAGTAGGGATGACAAGTTTTCATTCTGAGGACAGGTCTGACTTCTGAGAAGGGAAAGTGGTAAAAGTATTGTCTAGTCCTTTTTAAGTTGGTGGCTGAGCTTGGTGAGGTGTGTTTTTAAAAGACTTTTAGTCCATTCTACTTTTCCTGAAGACAGAGGACTGTAAGGGATATAAAAGTTTCACTGAATGCTAAGAGCCTGAAAACCTGCTTGGCTGATTTGACTAATAAAGGCTGGTCTGTTATCAGACTGTATAGAGGTGGGAAGGCTAAACTGAGGAATTATGTCTGACAGATGGGAAGAAATGACTGCGGTGGCCTTCTCAGACCCTGTAGGAAAGGTCTCTACCTATCCAGTGAAAGTGTCTACCTAGACTAAGAGGTATTTTAGTTATCTGACTCAGGGCATGTTGAGTAAAGCTAATTTGCCAGTCCTGGGTGGGGGCAAATCCTCCAGCTTGATGTGTAGGGAAGGGAGGGGGCCTGATTAATCTTTGAGGAGTAGTAGAATAGCAGATGGAACACTGAGAAGTTATTTCCTTGAGGATAGATTTCCACGATGGAAAGGAAATGAGAGGTTCTAAGAGGCGGGCTAGTGGCTTGTTCTATAGCATAGCCTGCCTTTGCTGGTGTGTGGTGATTAGGCCTGGTGGAGCTGCTATCAATAAATCAAGCGTGATCAGGGTGAGGAACAGGAAAGAAGGAAATATGGGGAAATGAGGTGAATGTCAGGTGGATCAGAGAGATACAGTCATGGGGGTCAGGTGTGGTATCAGGAATAATGTGGGATGCCAGATTGAAGTCCGGGCCAGGAACAATGGTAATTGTGGGACTCAACAAAGAGTGAGTACAGCTGAAGGAGCCAGGGAGCAGAAAGTATGTGCATCAGGTATGAGGAAGAAAATAGATTTCAGAAGTTATGAGAACTGTAGAGAGTGAGTTGAGCACAGTTTGTGAATTTTAGGGCCTCTAAATGTATTAAAGCAGTGGCAGCCACTACACGCAGACATGAGGGCTAGGCTAAAACAGTAAGGTCAAGTTGTTTGGGCAGAAAGGCTACAGGGTGCGGTGCTGGTTCTTGTGTAAGAATTCTGACTGCACTAACCATGCCTAGGAAGGAAAGGAGTTGTTGTCTTGTAGAAGGGATTGGGGTTTGGGAGATTTGCTGGACACGATCAGCAGGGAGAGCACATGTGTTTTTATGAGAATTCTGCTGAGATAGGTAACAGATGAGGAAGAAATTTGCGCTTGACTGAAGTAATGGGGGCTGTCTGTGAAGACTTGCGGCAGTACAGCCCAGGTAATTTGCTGAGCCTGATGGGTGTCAGGGTCAGTCCAAGTGAAAGCGAAGAGAGGCTGCGATGAAGGGTGCAAAGGAATAGTAAAGAAAGCGTGTTTGAGATCTAGAACAGAATAATGGGTTGTGGAGGGAGGTATTGAGGATAGGAGAGTATATAGGTTTGGCACCATGGGGTGGAGAGGCAAAACAATTCAGATGATAAGGCATATATCCTGAACTAACTTGTAAGGCTTGTCTGGTTTTAGGACAGGTAAAATGGGGGAATTATAAGGAGAGTTTATAAGCTTTAAAAGGCCATGCTGTAGCAGGTGAGTGATAACAGGCTTTAATCTTTTTAAAGCATGCTGCGGGATGGGATATTGGCATTGAGTGGGGTAAGGGTGATTAGGTTTTAATGAGATGGTAAGGGGTGCATGATCGGTCACCAAGGAGGGAGTAGAGGTATCTTATACTTGTGGGTTAAGGTCGGGGGATACAAGAAGAGGATGCAAAAGAGGCTTTGGATTGGGAAGAAGGGCAGCAATGAGATATAGCTGTAGCCCAGGAATAGTCAGGGAAGCAGATAATTTAGTTGAAGTGTCTTGGCCTAATAAGGGAACTGGGCAGGTGGGGATAACTAAAAAGTAGTGCTTAAAAGAGTATTGTCTAAGTTGGCAGTAGAGTTGGGGAGTTTTAAGAGGTTTAGAAGCCTGGCTGTCAATACCTACAACAGTTATGGAGGCAAGGGAAACAGGCCCTTGAAAATAAGGTAATGTGGAGTGGGTAGCCTCTGTATTGATTAAGAAGGGGATGGACTTACCCTCCACTGTGAGAGTTACCTGAAGCTCAGCATCCATGATGGTCTAGGGGGCTTCCGAGGTGATTGGGCAGTGTCAGTCTTCAGCCACTAAGCCAAGAAGATCTGGGAAGGAGTCCAAGAGCCTTGGGCCAGAGTTCCAGGGGCTCTGGGAGTGGCTGCCAGGTGAGTTGGACAATCCGATTTCCAGTGGGGTCCTGCACAGATGGGACACAGCTTAGGAGTAATCCTGGGTTGCAGGCATTCCTTGGCCTGGTGGCCAGATTTCTGGCACTTGTAGCAAGCTCCTGGGGGAGGAGGTTCTGGAGGAATGCCTGGCTGCTGAGGTTCAGGCATTTGGAAGTTCTTGTGTGCTGGAGATGTGGCTGGGGTTTGTCTCACAGTGGAGGCAAGGAATTGCAACCTTTTTCTATTATTGTACACCTTGAAGGTGAGGTTAATTAAATCCTGTTGTGGGGTTTGAGGGCCGCAATTTAATTTTTGGAGTTTTATTTGATGTCGGGAGCAGATTGGGTAATAAAATGTATATTGAGAATAAGACGACCTTTTGACCTTTTAGGGTCTAGGGCTGTAAAGCGTCTCAGGGTTGCTGCCGAATGAGCCATGAACTGGGCTGGGTTTTTTATATTTGATGAAAAAGAATCTAAATGCTAACTGATTTGGGAGAGGTCGGATAAAGAAAAAAGAGCATTAACCTTGACTATGCCTTTAGTTCCAGCCACCTTTTTAAGAGGAAATTGCTGGGCGGAGGGGGGAGGGCTAGTCACGCAACGAAACTGTAAGCTGGAGCGGGTGTGAGGAGGGGAGGTGATAAAAGGATTATAGGGTGGAGGAGCGGAGGCTGAGGAAGAATTGGGACCTAGCTTGGCCTGGAGAGGAGGGGAGAGGTCAGATGGGTCTGTAGAAAAGGAAGATTAGAAAGACTCAGCGACACTGGGGGTTGGGACTGAGGGGACAGGCTGGAGGGAAAAAAGGAAGATTTGGGACAAGTTGCATTGCCAACAGAGACTAGGGAGGGACTGATGAGTAAAAGAGTGCCTGGATGTCAGGCATCTCAGACCATTTGCCTATTTTACAACAAGAATTATTTAGATCTTGTAGGATGGAAAAAATGGAAGTGCTATTTTCTGGCTATTTGGAACTACTGTTGAGTTTGTATTGGGGTCAAGTGGCATTGTAGAAGAAAATAAGGCATTTAGGTTTTAGGTCAGGTGTGAGTTGAAGAGGTTTTAAGTTCTTGAGAATACAAGCTAAGGGAGAAGAAGGAGGAATGGAGGGTGGAAGTTTGCCTATAGTGAAGGAAGCAAGCCTAGAGAAAAGAGAGAGTAGAAACACAGAGGGAGGGAGTTCAGGGGTTCTTACCTTCCAGAAAAGTGGGAAAGGGGTCGGGGTGCAGAAATAAGGGGTTGGGGCACAGAGATAAGATGTCAGGGTGCAGAAATAAGGGATTGGGGCACAGAGATAAGAGGTCAGGGCACAGAAATAAGGGATCAGGGCGCAGAGATAAGAGGTTGGGGCATGGAAATAAGGGATTGGGTCACAGGGATAAGAGGTTGGGGTGCTGAAATAAGGGATTGCGGCTTCTTGCCACTTAGAAAAGTGGGACTTGCCGCTAAGGGTGAAGGAGAAGGGGTTGAGGGGTTCTTGCCCCTCCCCCAGAAAAGTGGAGAAGGGGTAGAGACATGGAGAGAAGGGGTCGGGGTACTTGCCCTTCCTCCAGAAAAGCGGGACTTGCCATTAAGGGTGAAGGACCAAGGCAGGCATCCCTGCATGGTCTGACACCTCTGAAACCTGGGTGAATAATCAGAGAGGTGTCCCTGCAATGATTAAACACCAAGGGAAGGCTGCCTCCCCTAGTCTGTGACCGGCGCTGGAGTTTTGGGTCCATGGATAAAACGTGTCTCCTTTGTCTCTACCAGAAAATGAAAGGAATTGAAATTAAGAGAAGGGAGAGGTTGAAGTGTGGTGCCAAGATGGAAAGGAGAAAGACATTGAGGGATAGTGAGGGAGGTTGGAGAAGAGAGTAAAAAGAGGCCACTTACCAGATTTGAAATTGGTGAGATGTTTCTTGGGCTGGTCGGTCTGGGGACCTGAGGTCATAGGTGTACCTTTCTCAAGGAGCAAAGAGCAGGAGGACAGGGGATTGATCTCCCAAGGGAGATCCCCCGATCTGAGTCACAGCACCAAATTTCATGCACGTCCATGTGAAGAGACCACCAAACAGGCTTTGTGTGAGCAATAAAAGCTTTTAATCACCAGGGTGCAGGCGGGCTGAGTCCGAAAAGAGAGTCAGTGAAGGGAGATGGGGTGGGGCTGTTTTATAAGACTTGGGTAGGTAAAGGAAAATTACAGTCAAAGGGGGTTTGTTCTCTGGCAGGCAGGAGTGGGGGTCGCAAGGTGCTCAGTGGGGGAGGTTTTTGAGCCAGGATTAGCCAGGAAAAGGACTTTCAAAAGGTAATGTCATCACTTAAGGCAAGGACCGGCCATTTTCACTTCTTTTGTGGTGGAATGTCATCATTTAAGGCAGGGCAGGGCATTTTAACTTCTTTTGTGATTCTTCAGTTACTTCAGGCCATCTAGGCGTATAAGTGCACGTCACAGGGGATGCGATGGCTTGGCTTAGGCTCAGAGGCCTGACAATAGGAATGTATTATTTCTGCCATTGATGTATACATTTACAACTTAAAGTATAATTGTTGATATCACTTGTTTATAGCCAATAAATCGTGATTATAAACATCATGTTAGGGAGAATGAGAAAGAAGTAAGTTTTCAATGTATAAAAGGCTCTGCGAAGATCAATTAACCTCTATGAAGTCCTCCTGAGAAGAAAACACAGGTAATAATTTATATATCAAAGTATGAATTAGAACAATAAAATAGAGCTTTCTAAACACCAAATAAGTCCTGGCGTTAAACAAAAGTGTATGTGATTTATATACAGAGCTTGAATCCCAACAGCCAATGAAGTACCCCAGGGATGTCTACATTAGCATGTGGATTTAGTTTTATATAATATGATGTAATGGAAAATTGAATAACAGTATAAAATGTGAATCAAGTAATGGTTTTACATAAGCTAAAGAGTTTCCATTGCCTGGTGTCATGTGCTTTTGTACTGTCTTTTCAATTATGGAAATACAAATCAATGGATTTGTAGTGTTCCATTGATAGATTCCTTTGATACTTGATAATGTCATGCTTTTCTAAATCAGCTCACTAAGATGGCAGCATTGCAAGAACCAAGAAAAAAATTCCCTAATAGCCCATAAAATAATTATATACTTCTTCTCAAGTAAAGAAGTTATTCCAAAACCATATACTGAAAAGCTGTGAATTAAAATATCACTATGATGTTTCTATTTTGAAAAAGCTATGT
This sequence comes from Pongo pygmaeus, assembly GCF_028885625.2. NCBI lineage: Eukaryota > Metazoa > Chordata > Mammalia > Primates > Hominidae > Pongo > Pongo pygmaeus. Next base: position 124,597,058 of record NC_072373.2, on the reverse strand, counting down.
AATAAAACTATCATAAAGCGTATGTGCTTTTAAGAAAAGAACAAAATTGGTAATTACCTAGATATCACTTCATAGGAATGTTTGAATACAGAATATATCTAACATTTACTATTTACCTGTATCTTTTCTTCATTCTAGAAATATTCAATCCTACTTTTTATTCTGTTATAATTCACATTACATATCATCATATCCCCATTGAATATCTCTGTGAACTGTAATTTACAGACTCAAGCACATATAGAGTGTTCAGACAGGTATTTAATCTATTACAGTTTACTTTTAACCAATATGAGCAGTCATATTTCATTTAAAAATAAACTTCTGTTTTTGACATTTATAAATAAGTGGACAATGTTAAAAATTGACAGTTTTTACACATTTAATAATTATGTGTATATTTATTGCTAAGGGCTCTTTTTGCCAACTGTCACACTGGATCATCTTCTATTTTGTATTATATCACAAGCAGATCAGGAATCTAGTTCTGGGCATCTTAACATACCGGTACACTTCTGCATTATCTATTTCTCTCAGAAATACATATGGTTTGGTTTCCCTCCATGTTACAAGCACACAAATATGAAGAAATCAAGTCAGTATTGATTTACACCACAGATAATTATAGATGAATGTGTGAGAAGGCTCTCTAATAGAATTCTGTCAATCAACTCCAGGCCAAACTTTCTCATTATGTGTTTGCTGAAACTATATGATGGAATTTGTCTGGTGACATTTCAGGGATAGTGACTTTGATTTCAAAGGAAATGTTTCAGGTTCATTTCATTACCTTAGAAAAGTAAAAGCAAATTTGCCTTATACAAAGCAATTACTTCTTAGCTGACCAGTGCACAATAGCAATATAAGAGAGATTTCTCATTCCACTATTTAAATTCTGAACCAGCAAACTAGTGTTTGATTTTGCTTTAAGCCAATTTTACTGTGTTTGAATTGCAAAAGCATTTAATCTTCGTAAAGTAGGTCATTACAATGGAGATCATACTGTATTGGTATGGAATACCAGGTAAGGGGCAATAAGTTGCTGGTATTTTTTAAAGTATTTATGACATCCTAAAAACAATATTTGGTAGAAAATATTTATGAACATTTTAAGAAATACAGAGAACATATTGTAAATGGACATTGCATGATTATCGGCTTCTGCAGTTACACTTTTATTCATTTCAAATCATAGTTCTGTGAAATTTTAACTGATGAATATTAAAAGTATTTTAATCTACAGTCAATATAATGACTATTATGAATAAAATATTAGAAAAACCTGATCAATTTTTTTTTTTTTTTTTTTTTGAGACAAAGTCTCACTCTGTCACCCAGGCTGGAGTGCAGTGGTGCAATCTTGGCTCGTTGCAAGCTCCGCTTCCCGGGTTCACGCCATTCTCTTGCCTCAGTCTCCCGAGTAGCTGGGACTAAAAGTGCCCACCACCACGTCCTGCTAATTTTTTGTATTTTTAGTAGAGACGGGTTTCACCGTGTCAGCCAGGATGGTCTCCATCACCTGACCTCGTGATCCGCCCGTGTCGGCCTCCCAAAGTGCTGGGATTACAGGCGTGAGCCACCGCACCCGGCCACCTGATCAAATTTTACTCACAATTTCATCAATACTTTAAATGTATGCTCCATAATAAAAACATTCTTAAAAGAGTTTTTTAATTTAAATAATAGTTCACAAGTTAGAAAAACAGAAGTAGCGTCCAGAGAGCCAATTGCTAGTATGCATGCATTTATTAACCTTCAGTATCAAGTCTAATAAAGGGTTAGAGGAAATCTACTAATCATAAAAATTGTTCTATGAGTATTATACAGGACAAAAACATAAAATTTGAGATTAACAAACAGAAAAACTGTAAGGCTTAGTTAGTCGAAACAAGATGATTTTTGTTTATAGTGCTGACAAAGAGCTTTGTTTAAACTTAATCTCAAAAATAAATCTCCAGTGAAGAATATGAAAAGAGAAAAAGTATCAACAAATTAAAAAAATTCAAATATAGATGAAGTTTGTCTCTAAATTCAAATAAGCTTTAAATGTATGACATTGGAAATAGTAAAAATTATGGTATGAACACAAATGTTAGAATTTTAAATGATAAAAATTTAAGAATGTATTTATTTATATACTTATTTGTGAGTATCAAAATCTCAAGGGCAGAAGGTTAGAATATCTCATGTTATTTTCTGCCAAAGTGTTTATTATTTTAGACTATTTGAATACAAATCAAAGTATTTCTTACAGTTTGAGGTAATAGGTTATTTACATACCACTATGTGCTAATAAACGTTTAAAATTTTTCTTTCAATAGTATTTTGCTTAGAGCCATCAATTATGATTCATTTTTTGTCGATGAAACTACAATAAAGTTATATACATTGAATAACCATCAGTGAATCCTTAGTGCTATAAAAAATGTATCATTAAATCTAACAGGTATATTTGAGTCTTATCTGTATGAGTACAAAATAAAACCATGAATAAAAATGATCTATAGCTGTCACCATATACAAAAGGAAAATGGTAGAAAGCTTTTATATTCTTTTCAGGATGCAAATCACCCAGAGACAGTTAAGTCCAATGAGATATAGGGGAATAAAGACAAATTAGCTAAGTGTTAGTGGAAAAATATGGGAACAGTGCTTGAGTCAAACAAAAAGACCTTCATGATCAATTGGGATAAATAAGATAGGCACATGGAACATGTACAGGTAACAAAAAACATTGTTAGTGGGTAGAAGATACATTTACAATTGAAATTCTAAATTCAGATGAATATTTGCCAATGTACTTAAAAACAATGTAGGCATAAGTTAGAATTTTTTTTAAGATTAGACTTTTTCATGAACTTAAGAAAATTAGTTTCAATAATATAGTTGTGATTATTTAGTGAAGTGAAAATAGTTACTTTCAGATATTTTAAAATAGGAATCAAAAGACAGAAGACTTTTTTTTAAAAAAGTCTTTTTTAAAAGAATCTTTTTTTAAAGATTTAAAGAAAGAATCTTTTTTTAAAGAATAAGAAAATATACATTTTCCACATAGCCCCACATGATTAAGAAAAATATATCAGGAGCATCTTAAATGTTTTCTCTCCTTTTGAAGCTCTTTTATTTTTATGTAGAAAACTGGTTGTGTAAAATAACTGAGAGAAAAATTCATGACAAATGTCCCTCATCTTTTTCTCACAAATAGAGGAAGCATAATATTGTTAATGATAATGTATTTCAAGTTACTTAGTTATTGAGGCATTAGAAATAAAGTATGTATACAAACTCCAGTAGTGGTGTCCTTAACAATAATAATATGTTTTCATTATTATTTAAGAAATTTTTGATAGCTCATTATTTCCTTGTGGCTTAATCATAAATCAGTCAGCTTCCCCAGATTCAACTCCTGAAAACTTACATTCTGAACTCAACATTACTCAATATTCCCCCAATATAGTACATACTCTAATACTCCCACGACTTTGCTCCTAATTTTCTCTTTGCTTTACACACTTTTGAAATATACATTAAACATTACTTTCTTTGTAAATCTGTGCCTGCTTTCATTAGGTATGATTAACTACTACGCATTCATGTTTCTTTCAAGCCTCTGCATAAGTATATTCTGCATAAAATATTGCAAATTACTCACCCAAGTGTCTATGAATTTGTGCGGGGCAGAAGTTTTCTTATTCAGTGCTGTATCCTTAACACGCACCACAGAGCCTGATGTGCATTACCCTGTGATGACTAAATACAATAACTATAGGTGTTAACTACTAACATACAATAATAACTACTGATTAACAGTTGTGATAACACTTGTCCACTAAGTTCTTTACAATTATTTCTTGTTTAATTGATCCAACAACTCTATACGATTGATACCATTATTATCTCTACATTACTGCGGAAGAAACTAAGGCAAATAGAAGTAGTGCAACTTATATATAGATGTTTGATGAATATGGATACAACTCCAAAGTAGTCAGATTGAATTGTTTTTCCTCTATGTGCAACTTTCCAGTTCAGTATAACTAAAGACAACTGTATCTCTAAGTTTGAGAGAGTTTACCACAATTGAGGCTCCTCAAGATCTTTGAAAGATCATTTGGGCAAAAATGACATTTGGAGAAAAAAGTTATAAACAGTCTGCTAAAAGTTACTTCCCTGGAATAAAATTTAGACACTGCATCTGGGCATCATTTAACCAGCTTTGATCAGGGCATTTTCATGATAGAACTGTTTTCAACCTACCAAAGTACCATTTCATTTGCTCTCCTGGCTTGTTCTGCTTATAAAAACAACCAACCAAGGAAAAAAAATAAAACACAAAAACCAAAAAAAACAGCAAACAAAAACACAGATGCTGCTTGGCCCTGAGTCCCTACATCATTAGCAGCAAGGACTCATTCCCATCTCCCACCAAAACTGACCCAAAATTTTGAAATTTGGACCCACATCCCATTTAATTATTTACCTGCCAACTCCAAATCAGATTAGTATCACAAACTTCTGTCCTAAGATAAGCAAGATTAGTTTCTAGATTTTTATTTTATTCTCACTATAATTCATACTTCTTTAAATGTTCTGACAGAAAAAAATAAGTTTGGTAAGTTTGGCACCATTTCATTGGATATGGCTTATCTTCTACCCAATGTGAGATTCTGAGTCTTTTCCTAATGCCAAGTTAAAGGACAGTGGAGGCAACAACAAATAGACTTTTCAGATCCTAATATAGTTAAAAAAAATTTAAAAAAAAGAAAGAAAGAAAATGAAGAAAAAAGGGAGATTATTTAACTCAAGATTTCAATGAAAAAGACAGAAAACTCCACAAAGAAACACTAACTTTTAACACTTGCAAACATTTAAAAAATATGAAAACAGATAAGTTGCCCCTAAAGAATGTGTTGTTTTAGTATTGAAAATGAAGTAATGGAATATTGCAAGTAACAATCACATACAACATAAAACTTATCAAATATGACAATTTTATGATTTCTACAATGCTATATGTTCCAAATTTAAGATCTGCTATTCTAGATATACATTATGTTCTATCTAATTGCCAATCATTTTAAAATATTTTTCCAAAGCAGAAGATCTAAATAATCACTCAACTTAATTAACTAATAAGGAATTCTAATAAGTTACTGAACTTCCTGTTTAATTGTATTCATTAAAATCTGGAATAAAATGCTGACATTTGTAAAGAACATTTTCAAGAAATTATATTTAGAAACAAAATTATTTCTAACCAAAAGATAAGCACAATAATGCAGTAGACAACAGTAAAGAAAATACTTTAAAACAAGTTATAATTTGCATAAAATAGTGTTAAAAGAAAACTACATATACAGGATAGATGAGATATTAAAGAAAACAAACCTATTAAACATTATTTACTTAAAGGCACAATTCTAGTTGCATACACTTTGTATATTTTATATTTTTATTATAGCCACAACCTAGCTACTATTAGAACATGCAATATAATTCATTTGCATGTCTGAAAATCAGGTCATCTACTTTTTGACTATTTCATTTTTTTTTGGCTGATGCATCTATTCTTTGTCAATACGAAATATAGCCTCTGAGAGTCTCATTTAAGATTTTCTATCAACTTTTCTGAAAATCAAGTGAATGTTGTTTGTTTCACTGCAAAATGACTTGTTCTGCTGAAATTTTTCTAAGAATGAAATTAAAAAGACATACCATACCATAAGAATCTCACAGGGGAATAGTAAACAAAGAGCAAGACAAGTGCAGTTACCTATTTTCAAGAGACTAGAGGACAATATGAATGTGACACACTGGCATTTGGAAGCCACAAAAGAAGCCTTGGCATTAAGTATTCTTATCTAAAAACAGCAATCAGAAGCCAATTGAGCAATAATAAAATAAGAAGCTGCAACAATGAGCAAATGAATGAATACAAAGATCACAGTAACCTAGAAGATGTTATTACCAAAATAATGTTCAGATCTTACTTCAAATAATATCTACACTTTTTAAAGAGGAAGATTCAATCTCAGAGAAATTGGTTTGGTTTCTCAGCTGGGAATATTCATTTGGTCACAGTAAACAGTTGGGCCAGTGGATCAGCAGTAGCTGATTGCAAAATTCTTAAGTAGACACACATTACATTTTGTAGGGGATCAAAATATGCCATCCTCAAATATGCCAATTAGGCATAAGATTATTTTGAACTGGAAATACATAAGATTTAACAGATGCAGAAAGCAGCCTTCCAAAGCTTTCCTTATTTGACTAAAATAAGAAAATTACAAAAAATGATGACTGCTATAAAATCCCCTCTCCTAGGGAAGTTTTATGGCCATAAGAAACAAAGTAGGCACCACAGTGGACTATACAAATACTTCATTAGTTTCTCCCACATATACTTACCCCCTGATGGTTTACTGCCTTGAAATCCTAAAAGCCTTTTACTTTATCGTCATATTTGTCTACATATTTATTGTTCTTTGCTAAGATGTTACACAAGCCCAAGGTCTAACCACTCCTTTGAATTACTGATCACTGAGGTTTCTCCCATGTGATATGTGTTAAACATAATAAACTGTTTATTTTTCCCTGATAATCTGTCTTTTGTCAATCTAATTTACAGGCTCCCAAACAATAAACCTAAGATGGGTATTGATATGGTTTGGCTGTGTCCCCACACAAAATCTCATATTGAATTGTAATCCAAACTGTAATCCCCACATGCTGGGGGAGGGACCTCATAGGAGGTGATTAGATCGTGGGGGTTGTTCCCCTACACTGTTCTCATGATAGGGAGTGAGTTCTCAGGAGATCTAATGGTTTTATGAAGGACTTTTCCTCACTTTGCTTGCACTTCTCTCTCCCGCTGCCATGTGAAGTAGGATGTGTTTGCTTCCCCATCTGCCATAATTGCAGGTTTTCTGAGGTCTCCCCAGCCATGGGGAAATGTGAGTCAATTTAATATCGTTTTTTTAAATATAAATTGTCCAGTCTTGGGCAGTTCCTTATAGCAAAAATGAACTAATACAGGTACTGAAAAAAGTTTTATTTTTTCTTAACTACACTTTTGGCCATTTATATATAACGGATCCACGCCATCATCAAGAAGGGAGATATTGTGTTAAATCTGCTTTTTGTGACAATAAGTATTGAGTGCTAAAAGGGATTATAAGAATCATCTAGTACAATGTCCTCATTGTGTTATTGTAAAAAGACAGTCAAAAAGCCAACTTACATAGGTAAATGCAGTTTAAAGTTGAATCAAAAACAGTTGGCTAGAACCCAATTCTCAATTCTCTTGAATTCTTCTTTTATTTTTTTCTTTTCTTTCTTTTTTTTTTTTTTTTAAATGATTATACCACAATGTCCTCTCTACCACATTGACAAGTGGCAATCTTTCCTTTTCCTAGACTAAAAATGAAACTACACCTCAATGTCATAGGTTAAAAGGATATAATAAAGCTGGCTTTGGTGAAAATTAATATTTTGGCTATTCCTCCAATTTCAAATATAATAGATATCTATACAAAGATATTTCTTTTTTGACAACTTAAGTAATAACTTTATAAAATATTAGGTCTATACCCTGCTGCTATTGTAATAGACTTTTGCTGCAATCTTTTGGTATTGTACAGTTTCAAAAGAACACTATGTCTTCTGATACCCTGTGAAATAAAAATAACAATTTTCTTTAGCACAATTATTTTTCCAGTGGAAATGCTGAAAATTAAAAGGATATTAATATGTTTCTACTGCTAGTGAGTTGCTTTTGCTTCTTTTGGGACAGAGAGTAATGAATGAGCACTGAAGTATTGAGGGCTCCTGCAGTTATTAGTCAGAGAAGTTCTTAATTTAAGATACTCAAAACTGCTGTTATAGAACATCTGAAGTAGTCTGTGGAATCCAAATTACAATTGAGTTTATTTTATCTGTTGTATAAATTAAAGGTAGAGTTTAAACTTTATTGCAATAAGTAAAAATTCAATATCAAGTGTAATCTGGCACTTGCTTGGTTGGTCTCAACTGTCTTCAAAATGCTTATTGGAAACTGTTAGGAAATAACTCTTGTAGTATTAGAGATAATTCTGTAATTAATTAAAAATACAGTGCAATTGTGACTACACCTGGAATGGATATCTATCCTGTAAATCATATCAAAGAGAAGTATATAGAGGAAAAATTTATAGAAGGAAATGAAAAAGACTGGTCATGCTACAATTGAATGGAGAAATTGATAACAGTTTAAGAAAAGACAGACTAATGTGCTAATTCAACTTTGAACACTGGGCAGATGATACTGTATGAAGGGTGGTATAAGGAAGAGAAATTTCCCTAGATAATTTCGGATTACAACAACAAACATGGTAAAATCATTATGATACAGTTGTGATACTATAGTAAATACAATCTTACATTTGTTCTGTAATTTTAAATACAGCAAATATATATACTTATATATATATTATTTCTTTACTAGATTTCAAATACCTAGTTTCTTTCTAAAAGAAAAAAACAAAGTAATGCACTATAAACCATACATATTGAAATTGTACAAATTGACAGGCATTGGCATATGGATACATGGATACAATCATGAACCTATCATCGCAATCAAGATAATGAACATTGTTATCATTTTAAAGGGATCCCTTTTGTCTCTTTGCAATGCATTCTATCCTGCATAATGCCCAGAGCCAGGTTATTACGTTCTGTTGCTATAGATTCCATTTTATTTTTTTAAAATTGTGTCTGGAGTCACACAATCTGTATTATTTGTATTTGGTTGCTTTTCTCACTACAATGATTCAGAGATTCAGTCATGTTGTTTTGTTTGTAAATTGTTTGTGTCTTTTTGTTGCTGAAAAATACTCAATTAAATGAGCATACCACAAATTATCCACTCAGCTGTTGAAGAACTTTATTTGTTTGTTTGTTTTTTCTTCTAGTTTTTAGTTGTTACAACTAAAGTTACTATGAACAATTGTGTAGGATATTTGTGTGAACATTTGATCTCTAATTTTTTTATTTTTATAATTTTTTTCTACTATTTTTGCTTTATCAATTTCTACTCTTATCTTCATTATTTATTTTTTTCTGCTTACTTTATGTCTTTTGCTCATTTAGTTTCCTAAGGTACAGACGGTTTTATTTTTTAAACTAATTTTCTAAAACATTAGGCTGGTGCAAAAGTAATTGCAGTTTTGCGTTAACAACAACAACTTTTGCACTAACCTAATAGTTGTTTAACACTATAAACATCTCTCCCAGGATTTCTTTTGCTACATCCCAACCCATGACATATTTTAAGTTGTAGTTTTTGCTTGTTTGTTTGTTTGTTTGTTTTTTGAGATGGCGTCTCGCTGTATCACCCAGGCTAGAGTGCAGTGGCGTGATCTCGGCTCACTGCAAGCTCTGCCTCCCGGGTTCACACCATTCTCCTGCCTCAGCCTCCCGAGTAGCTGGGACTACAGGCGCCCGCCACCACGCCCAGCTAATTTTTTTGTATTTTTAGTAGAGAGGGGATTTCGCTGTGTTAGCCAGGATGGTCTCAATCTCCTGACCTCGTGATCCGTCCACCTCGGCCTCCCAAAGTGCTAGAATTACAGGCGTGAGCCACCGCTCCCGGCCAGGTTGCAGTTTTTATTGTTTGAAATATTTCCTGATTACTTTGCAATGTTTTGACATAACGTTTCTTTTTAAAAACACTCTCAATTCTGTTTTATTGATTTATATGTCCGTCCATTTGCCAGCATTACATTGTTTTGCTTACTGTTGCTTTGTATTAAGTTTTGAAATAAGTGTGAGTCCTACTACTTTGTTAGTCTTTATCAAGTGATATTCCACTATTTTGAAACCCTTACAATTCCGTATGAACTTTAAAATCAATTTGTCAATTTCTATAAATACATCATTTTTGATCTGGTAGTGATTATGTTAAATTTGTAGATTAGTTTGAAGAGTATTGCCATTTTAACAGGTTAAATTGTCCAATGGATGCACACGGAATGATTTTCCCAATTACCTAGATTTTCTTTTAATTTCTCTGAAAAACATTTTGTGGTTTAAGAGTATGTACTGCACTTCTTTTGTTAAATTTGTCCATTTAAGTATTTTAACCTTTTTGGTGCTATTAAAAATGGAATTTGTTTTTAAATTTTATTTTTGGATTGTTTATTTGTAGTGTGTCTTTGACTTTTAGCATTTTTATTATCATGTGTCTATGTAGATCATTTTGCATTTGTCTTGTTTATTATAACTACTTTAGCATGTTTATGTGTATAAAATATAATTTATATATATGATAATCTGACATATTGTTTTTCTAAGGCTGTTTATGTTGCCTGTTTTTTTTGTTGTTGTTGTTGTTTGTTTGTTTGTTTCCTTGGTGAGGCAGGAAAATACGGTCTGGAGGCAGGGAACATAAGGCCAATTTACACTTCAGCTATGACAGGAAATATCTTCTCCATAGAGCATATGCTGTAAATGACTTTGTAACTTTACTTCATCCTCTCCATTCACATACAGCCTACCCCAAGTAACTAATGGAATCTGCTAGGTGGTATTGAAACTTTTAAAAATTCTGTAACAGGGCCTTTGAGCCCCTGTGATCAAGCCTGCTCGCACACCGTGGCAAGTATTTAATTTTCAATAAAACCCTTCATTCCTTCCTTGTTTTGTTTGTACGTTTTGTCCAATTCTTTGTTCAAGATGCCAAGAACCTGGGCACCCTCCAGTTTCTTTTCATGCCTGATAATGTTTTGTTGAAAATCATTTTAGATAATATATTGTAGCAACACAAACCCACCCCTTTGGGACTTGTTGTTTTGCTTGTTTATCTTTATACTTACTAACTGAATTATTCTAGTGAAGTCTACTTTTCCGCCTACAATGTTTAGACTCTGATTTTTTTCCTCTGAGAAGGGAAGCATCCCAGAGTCATCCTGATATGATAATTTCTAGGTAGGGAAAACTTCTTTCCCTCACCACACTTAGTTATGATACTTCACTAATTGCAACTCATTGCTTTATTATTTTCAACAATGCCCTCAGGAGTAAATTCCTCTACACACTAATCCATTTACATTCTGGCTTCTTTGAAAGTATAATTTCTGAGATCAATGTTTTATTTTTGTTCTGACTCTAGGAGGAGTCTTCCTAGCTGTATTATTTCCTGTTTTATTTCTTTTTTTTTTTCCTAGAAAACTGGGTAGCTTATAGTTTATCTCATAAATTAAATCTCTTTCTAATCGCATATCACCAGAATCTTCATTTCTTCATTCTCTTTCAACTGAGGTTAGTTTATTGGGAGGATATTATAAACACTCTGTTTTATGGTCTGTTTCTTCCCCAGGCAAGATTTCTGAGCCATGGCTTTGTAGCTGGAGGTGGAGGCAATGGAAAACTTTTTTTTTTTTCTGAGTGACACTGCTACTATAGGAGTAAAGAAATTACTGGACAGATGTCAGGATCCAGGGGTCATCTCAGTTGCCTCTCCTACTGTGAAAATGGCAAAATGATCAGGGCCCCAGTATTGTCAGCACACCACACTCAAGGTAATACCTCCATTATGCAAGTGGAAATTGGACAAGAAAAGGGATCCTTCATCTCTTAACTGCACTCATGGGGAAGTAGCCTCAGCAACGTGTAGCAGTAGGCATGATGAGAAACACATTCTGCTCTTCCTTGGAAGAAATTCCTCTGTGTTAACTGTGTTATTGCTACAGCTGACTGAAATGGAGTCTTTATCTCTCCGAGCTACAAGCGGTGAAGGAGAGACCCTTGGTTCAAATACCAGACTCTTGCCTTTCTTACTGAATTTGTGTAGATGTTCTGGAGTATATATTCATTTGCTCTTTACCCTAAGATCATTTCTAGAGACTTCAAATGGTGGTTCCTTTTTTTTTTTTTTTTTTTTTTTACAGCTTTTACGAGTTTAACTGGAGAGAGGCTTATACTGGTTATGCTTGAAATCAATCTTCTGTGTGTTTTTTCAGCTTTCAAATATTTGAGGATTTTGAGTCTTTTTGTATTTTTGAAATATATAATTATTTTATCATCAGAACACATTCTGTGTGATTTAAACACCTTAAAATTTTTAATATTTGTTTTGTTGTATAGAATACAGTCTATTTTAGCAAATATTTTATGTGCACTGAAAAAAATGTGTTGATTTGTCTGTTGTTGGGTAAAATTTTCTAGACATATCAATTATGTCAAGGTAATTATTAGTGTTTGCCAAGTCTTCAATAGTCTGTTGAATTTCTACTTGCATGCATTATTGAAGAAGGAGTGTTGAAATCTTACTAGCACTATAAATTTATTCTTTTCTCCTTTTAGTTTTAATTTCAAGTATTTTAAAAATCTGTTATTACATGCATAAACATATACTATTGCTGTGTCCTCTACATGAATTGACCCCTTACTCATTATGAAATGAACTTCTTAATCTCTGGTAATATTCTTTTCTTTATCTATTTTTTTCTTTTTTTTTTTCTTTTTTTGAGACAGGGTCTCTCTCTGTCGCCCAGGCTGGATGGAGTGCAGTGGCGCAATCTCGGTTCACTGAAAGCTCCGCCTCCCAGGTTCATGTCATTCTCCTGCCTCAGCCTCCGGAGTAGCTGGGACTACAGGCGCTTGCCACGTCCGGCTAATTTTTTGAGTTTTTAGTAGAGACGGGGTTTCACCATGTTAATCGGGATGGTCTCGATCTCCTGACCTCGTGATTCGCTCGCCTCGGCCTCCCAAAGTGCTGGGATTACAGGCATGAGCCACCGCGCCCAGCCTATCTATTTTTTTCTAAAAATTAATATGATTATTTCATTTTATTTTGGTTAGTGTTAGCATGATATATCTTTTTCATTCCTTGTATATTTAAGCTTATATAAAAGCTGGCCTTATATGAAAAATGGATTCCTTGTTGACAGTATATAGTTCGTTCTTGCTTTTAAGAGAATCAAACCTGGTAATCTCTGCATTTATGAAGCATGGTTTCAACAATTTACATTTAATATGATTATTATGGTTTAAATATAAAATTTTGTTATTTATTTTGTTTTTTTTTTCCATCTGTGTGCACATCTTATTTGGAAAACTTTACCATATCTCAGAGCAATAGGATGTTAGATAACAATATATTTGTATCTCATACAAGTACATCAAGAAACAATACTGGAAACTATGTTTATATGTAAGAGGTCAGATTACTATAATCTATTGGTGGCAAATGAAGCTTTCTGAACATCATACCAAAAACAAAACTTATAAAACCTATTAGGATGTTTAATAATGAAAGCATTTGGAGGTCAAAGATAATAATAAATAATAAAGCAAATGCTAGATTAAAAGTTAAATTACAAAAGTTTACAATCTTTACTTTCTGAGATTTTTACAAACCAAAACCAGAATCCTTATAAAGAAAAGAGAAGTAAAATACATTATTATGTCATCCACCGCAGTAAGCAGAATTCAAGATTACATCTAACGAGTAATGTCCTTACATAATTCCCTTCCTCTATGTAATAGCTAAGCATATGTCTATATCAAACCAATTGAATTTAGCAAAAGTACTGGGGTAGTCATTACACTGATAATTTCTTAGGTGGCTGGAAAGAGATTTTTCTGTTGACCTTGAAGAAGGAAGCTGCCATGTTCTGAGAGAGCCTGTGAGAGTGACATCTGATAAAGAATTGGGAGCAACCTCTCAGACATAAGATTAGCCGTCAGCTATCAGCCAGCAAGAAAATGGAGCCAACCACCACATGAGCTGGGAAGAGAACCCTAAGCTTCAGAAAGAAATAATTGCCACCTTCATTTCAACCTACGGAGACCAAAGAAGAGGACATAAGTAACTCATGCATGGACTCTTGACCCACAAAAACTGCAATATAACAGATGCACGCTGTTTAAAACCACTAATTTTGTTATGCAACAATAAAAACAAATGCATTTGTAGTAGAGTAAACCTCACCAAAATGCTGAAAGCCATAAGAAAATATAATGAACAACAATAAATGAAACTTAAATGAATAAGGAGATGTCTTTAAGTAAACTTAAATGTGTTAAATGAACTTAAATGATGTCTTTAAATGTGTTTTAAGTAATCAAAGACATCAAAGATATGTCTTTGACCATTTAAAAACACATAAAATAATAACTTACATTAAATATTTATACTTGTATTTATGAATCTATAATTATTTTTATTATAATTACTATAACAGATAGTGAAATTTTAATTTTTGTATTTGAATTATTACTACATATATTGGTTTTATAATTGTTATTTGAGTGTAACATAATGTGTTTTATTTTGTGACCATTTATATATAAATGTTACTCTTTTCATTGCTTATAAGCTCCTTGAGATGATGAGAGGTAAGAAGTCATTTTTGTCAGATGCTTAGTCAATATGTGTAGAAAGAAATATATAAATAAAACTTATAGTGGGAAGTAATGTGGCTCTTTACGCACAAGAATACTTTCTTTTTCAAACAATCTCTTTGAAAAAATTCATTATTCTGAATTACTAGTCTAGGTTTCTTTTCCATAGTTTGAAAACGTGGTAACTTTAAAAAATATTGGGGATTGATTTAGCAACTTTTTTTTTTTTCCCATGCAAAGTACCATTACCACTCAAAGGCACTAATTAAACTCAACTGAACCCTTGGGAAGCATTAGACAGACAGAGTTGCTGCCTGCTGTGAGCCTAGTAAGCTCGGTTTAAGGGATATTATTAAGAAGGAAAAAGCAAGGCTATAGCTCTAAAGGTGGAGTCAGTTGGAGTCACTCCATATCCCATGTATGCCTCTGTACTTTCACATAGTTTCCTTTTAGTTTTCAAAAAACCTATGGAGAACAATATTGAATCTAATAATAAAATTTTGATTTATCTCCAAATATGCTAAGACTGACACCTTACTTCTCAGGTGGCCATTCTTTATTTCTCTATACGTTGTCAACAGGATAACAAAATGGTTGTTTCTTTCTTGGTGGTTGCTGTAGACAAAAATTTTAATAGAAATCCAGTAATAGAGTATTAGAAGGAATAGAAAGAATGTATTTACAATACAACTACTACTAATAGTTAACATCCACTGGATGCTTATAAGTACTGCACCAAATTGTTTACACGTTTTCATTCTTTTAACATTTTCTCAGATTAAAATTACCTTTGTCACAATTGTGAACACTACAATAACTCTAAACTACATTTATTGTTCTTTTGTAAGACTCCTTATTTAATCTCTGATAAGCCTAAGGAAATGAGATTTATGAAAGTATGCTTGTAAGAGTAATAATTTTGGCCGGGCACAGTGGCTCATGCCTGTAATCCCAGCACTTTGGGAAGCTGAGGTGGGTGGATCACAAGATCAGGAGTTTGTGACCAGCCTGACCAACATGATGAAACCCTGTCTCTACTGAAAATACAGAAATTAGCTGGGCGTGGTGGTACACGCCTGGAATCCCAGCTACTCAGGAGACTGAGGCAGGAAGATCGCTTGAACCCTGGAGGTGGAGTTTGCAGTGAGCCGAGATTGCACCACTGCACTCCAGCCATTCCAGCCTGGGCAACAGAGCGAGACTCCGTCTAAAAAAAAAAAAAAAAAAAAAAAAAAAAAGTAATAGTTTCAAGGCCTATACATGACATAATATAAACAAGGTCTTTGCTACTGGTTTAATGCTCTTTCACTTAACACTCATATGAAAAGAAATGGTTACTAATATATTACTTGGATCAGATAACTGACAGGAGAAACAAAAATTAAAAATCACTTACTCTGTCACCCAGGCTGGAGTGTAGAAAATATTAAATCTTAATGTAATATGTGAAGCGTGACATACTCTGGCTTATGGCTCCTGTTCAGCCTCAGTTGAAGCCACACCAGCCTTTACAATTCAGCCACATTGCACTCATATGCCTCTGTGTCTGTCAAACTCTGTGTTTCCGAGCCTTTTCAGATTGTGCTTCTTATCTAGAATGCTCCCCAAGTTAAACCCACATATTGGGGCCTTTTTTTCCCTCAAGGTGGTGGATTAGAGGCATTGCTAGCATACCTCTCTCACTTGAAAGGGCAAAATATTGTGTAGAGATTCACATTCTGAACTTTTTTTCAAGAAAGAACACAGGAACTGAACAGTAAAACCAAAGGAATCTACAGACCCTTTAAAGGAAGGAGGTGGTTGTAGCCTACACTGTAAGTCACATGAAGGGCTGCAAGTCCCAAGAGTGTAAGAAAAAATAGAGTTTGCCTCTGGGATACATACTCCGATCAAGGACCCTGAAAGTCCAGAACATGGGAGAAGGCCCTAACCCCACCCAGTTCAGGAACCGACTTGCAGAGGGTGGAGTAATATAAAAGTAGGAGTAACAGTGGGAAGAACCTTGCATGCACTCTCAAATCCCAAATGACCAAGGGCAGCCATTCCTTGCTGTTTCTGTCATGGAGACCCTGCAGAGGACAGCAAAAAAAGTTCAGTAGTTGTCACAGGTTGAAAGAATCTCACAATGGAGTTCATTATATAATCTTGGGTAGGGAAGAACTCACTTGGCCAGACCAGGGTTGGGGAGAGTGAAAAGTGGGCCGTAAGTGCAGAAGGCATGAGTGCAGGAACTGTGGGTTCAGGCACCTTGAGTACAAAAGCAGGTGGCCAAGCTTTGCAGCAGACAGGGAGGGTTGTGACGTGAAAGTTGTGGTCCTTATCTTGCAGGGAAAGCTTATGATTCCCAGCAGTAGTAGCAAGTTCTGATTATAGGCTGAATGGAACCCAGCTTGCTGCTGACAGTGGAAAACTGTAGGAGCGGATCTGCTTCCCCAAGTGCATTATAACTGTGGGACTTACCACGGCCTGCTACTACTCCTCACCCCTGCACAAACTCTTCTGTGCAGCAGAGGAAGCAACGCTTCTCTCTGGAACATCAACCCAGTGGTCTGAGACAAACTCCCATCCCCCAACACCCAGAGGTGCTGCTGCTTGCCCTGCACAAAGAGACTCAGAGTGCAAATCCACCCTATACGGTCCCCTCCTGGCTTTTCCCCACCACCCACCCTGATAGCTTAACACAAAGGACAGAATCTCTTGGGAGCTACACCCACCCCCACAATTCAATTGCCTGAGAAACCACAGTACCCAGTCTGAGTAACGTAAGGCAAGCAAAAATCCCACTGCTACTACCACAGCTGGTGCTCTTTTGCAAGCACCATCTCATGGATGGAGGACAACCAAAACAGTTCATTATAATATCTCCTGGTAAAATAACACTGTGCCCAAGGAAGAGAAAACAGGTGCACAGTCTCAGCTATTGCCACCACCAGCACCACTCTGGCTAACTGGAAGGTCCTGAGTCTGTACATACGATCAGTTTATTACTACTATAATCAGCATTCAAGAAAGGAACACACTAAGGCTATCAATAACCAAGGAATTTCACTGAGGCTGTGTCACTCTCCTGCCACTCCATTAGAGCTGGTGCTGCTACCCATTGCTGGGAAACTTGAGGACAGGTCACATCACCGGATTCCTTGCAGACATTCACCAATGGCAGCCTGGATGTGGCAACCTCACTGGGCAGCTAGACCCCGATGAGCAACAACACTAACAGTAGTCTGGCTCCCAGAGACTCCTACTCCTAGGTGGAGTGCACCCTATCAAAAGAACACCCTGTGGGACAAAAGAATTTAGATGGCAGGCCTTGAGCACCAGGTTTATCTACTGGTAGAAAGCTTCTTTCAGCAGAGGCAAAGTTGAAGTGCTGGGCTCGGCAGGGAAAGTCTTCAGCTCTGTTTCAACAGTCAGACAGCCCTTGTGTGCATAAAGGGTCTTGAAGAAGAGGAAGTCTTTTCCACCTTGTCCACCACTGTAGGCACAGTTGGGGCTTCTCCCACAGGAACTTGGCTTAGGTGCAATTATAGACAGCCTTTCTGGAATACATCAGTGTGACTGCATCCCCACAGGAGGAGTGCCCTCAAGGTTCAGGCTCGCATTAGAAACAGGTCACAATTCCTATTTGGAACACCAACATTACTTTAGATGAAAAGAGGTGCCTTTCTGATCTAAACAGCAAGAGCTCTGAGACAGGAACATGTCTGAGAGATGGATAACTTTCCTGCTGCCCTGGCAGGGGAGCTGAGGTAGCTCCAACTCTTCCCCCAATAAGATGTCAGTGCAACTCACTGACAGCTCCTCCAGCCATCTCTGTCAAGGCTGGGACTTCATTTACCCACCTGCTTTAGCCACACCCAGCTCCCACTCAGAGATACCTCCCCTACTGGCCTGAAGCCAGAATCATCAAACTGGGGAAAATAAATAAATAAAAGTGGGCAAACCTCAGGAGAGTGAGATTAAGCTTTAAGAGATCCAATCATTTCAATCTGATAGGGGATAGTAAACTTTTTCACACGTTGAGCACATTGCTACTACAACCAGTATATGAGAAAGCCATTGTATTATTGTATTCTCACCCTACTATAAAGACATATCTGAGACTGAGTAATTTATAAAGATATGAGGTTTAATTAGCTCATGGTTCTGCAGGCAGTGCAGGCTTTTGCTTCTGGGGAGGCCTCAGGAAACTTATGATCATGGCAGAAGGTGAAGGGGAAGCAAGCACATTTTCACATGGCCAGCGAGAGAAAGAGATAGTGAAGGGGGAGGTTCTACACACTTTCAACCAACCAGATCTTGTAAGAACTCTACCACAAGAAAGCATTAGGGGGATGGTGCTAAATCATTAGAAACCACCCCCATGATCCAATCATTTTCCATCAGTCCCCACCTCCAACATTGAGAATTATAATTCTATATGAGATTTGTGTGAGGACTCACAGCCAAACCACATCAGCCTTCACACAAAGATTCTCTAAAACGAAGAAACTCTTAAAGAGTCTTTGCCCCTGAAAACACCAGGAACAGATTTAAGCTATAACTAACTGTAAGCATTAAAGTCTCATCCTTAAGGAAAAATAGAAATTTAAAAATAAACAAAAGAAACACAGTCAAATCAAACATAAATTCAAGATTAATTGGAAGAAACACTCTACCTAAATGAGAAGGAAACAGAAAAATAACTCTGGTAATGTGACAAAACAATGTGCTTCAACACCCCCAAAATATCACACTAGTTCTCCAGCAATGGACCCAAACCAAAATGAAACCTTTGAAATATCAGATAAGAAATTCAGAAAGTCAATTATTAAGCTACTTAAGAAAATATCAGAGAAAGATGAAAACCATTATAAGTAAATTAAAAAAGCAGATCACGATATGAATGACAAATATTCTAAAGAGATAACTAGCATCCAGAAAAACTGATCAGAATTTCTAGAGATAAAAGACACACTGAGGAAATTACAAAATGTGTAAAATTTTAACAAAAGGCTAAAACAAGTAGAAGCTTGAAGACAGCCTTTTGAATTAACACAATCAGACAACAATAAAGAGGAAATAGTAAAAATAAATGAGCAAAGTCTCCAAAATATTTGGAATTATGTAAAATAGCCAAACCTAAGAATAATAGGTGTTTCTGAGGGAGTAGAAAGTCTAAACATTTGGAAAACCAATTTGAGGGAATACTTGAGAAAAACTTCCCTGGTCTGGCTAGAGATCTAAATATCGAAATAAAGAAGCTCAATGAACTCCTGGGAAATTTATTGTAAAAAGGTCTTCACCAGCCAAGTGTGGTGGCTCACACCTGTAATACCGGGACTTTGGGAGGCCAAGGTGGGTGGATCACTTGAGGTCAGGAGTTCAAGACTAGCCCAGCCAACATGGCAAAACCCCGTCTCTACTGAAAAATACAAAAAGTAGCTGCATGTGATGGCTGTAATTAGATGTAGGCTGTAATCCCAGCTACTCCGAAGGCTGAAGCAGGAGAATTGCTTGAACCCTGGAGGCAGATGTTGCAGTAAGCAAAAATCACACCACTGCACTCCAGCCTGGGTGACAGAGTGAGATTTCACCTCAAAAAATAAATAAATAAATAAATACATAAATAAGGTCTTCACCAAGGCATACAGTCATCAGGCTATCTAAAGTCAACATGAAGGGCAAAATTCTAAAAGCAGTAAAACAAAAGCATCAGATAACCTACAAGGAAAACCTGTCAGACTAACAGCAGATTTATTAGCAAAAATCATACAAGCCAGAAAGAACTGGGGTCTTATTTTCAACCTCTTTAAACAGAACAACTCTTAGCCAAAAATTTTATATTGTGCAAAACTAAGTTTTGTAAATGAACAAATAAAGTCATTTTCAGACAAACACATGTTGAGGGAATTTGTCACTGTCAAAGCAGCACACTATAAGAAATGCTAGGCCGAGCACAGTGGCTCACACCTGTAATCCCAGCACTTTGGGAGGCCAAGGCAGGTGGATAACTTGAGGTCAGGAATTTGAGACCAGCCTGGCCAACACTGTGAAAACCCATCTCTACTAAAAATACAAAAATTAGCCGGGTGTGGTGGCATGCACCTGTAATCCTAGCTACTCGGGAGGCTGAGGCAAGAGACTCGCTTGAACCCGGGAGGCAGAGATTGCAGTGAGTCAAGATAGCACCACTGAACTCCAGCCTGGGTGACAGAGTGATTAAAAAAAAAAAAAGAAGAAGAAGAAGCTGAAATGCTAAAAGGAGTTCTAAAACTTGAAACAAAAGCCTGATATGCACCAAAACAAAACCTTTTAAATTAATAAAACTCACAGGCCTATAAAACAATAACACAGTAAGAAAAAAAAAAAACTAGGTAATAATCACCAAATAAACAGAACAGTGCCTCATATCTAAATGATTGCATTGAAAGCAAATGGCCTACACATTTCACTTAAAAGATACAACATTTTGGAATGGATAAAATGTCAAAATCCAAGTATCTCCCACTTTCAAGAGACTCACCAAACACAGAAGGATTAATAAAAACTCAAGGTAAAATTGTGAAAAAGGGCATTTCATGCAAATAGAAATAAAAGCAAGGAGGAATAGCTACTCTTATGTTAGACAAAACAGACTTCAAAGCAACAACAGTAAAAAAGACAAAGATGATCACTATATAATGATAAAAAAATCAATTCAACAAGAAAATTTTACTATCTTAATGGTATATGTACCTAACATTGGAGCTTTTACATTCATAAAACAATTACTATTGGACCTAATTAATGAGATAGGCAGCAAAACGATAATAGTAGGAGACTTCAATACACCATTGACAGCACTAGACAGACCCTTGAGAGAGAAAGTCAACAGAAAAACAATGGACTTAAATGACGAGCTAGAATAAGTGGACTTAATGAATATTTACAGAACATTCTACCCAGGATCTGAAGAATATACAATCTTCTCATCAGCACATGAAACATTCTCCAAGATAGACCATATAATAGGCTACAAAACAAGTCTCAACACATTTTTAAAAATATGAAATCATATCAAGTATCTTCTCAGACAACAGGAATAAAACTAGGTATCAACTCCAAAAGGAACCCCTAAAACTATAAGAATACATAGAAATTAAATAATCTGCTCCTTATTGATATACGGGTTAACAATGAAGTCAAGATGGATATTGAAAAATTCTTCTAATTGAATAAAAATAGTGAGACAAGTTATAAAACCTCTAGAATACAGCAAAAACAGTGCTAAGATGATAGTTTATAGTGCTAAATGTCTGCGTACAAAAATCTGAAAGAATACAAATTGACAACTCAATGTCACACCTCAAGGAATTGGAAAATCTAGAACAAACTAAACCTAAAGGTGGAGGAAATACTAAAGATTAGAGCAGAAGTAAATGAAATTCAAACAAAAAAATAAAAGATCAACAAAACAAAAAGCTGGTTCTTTAAAAAAATAAACAAAATTGATACACCATTAGTTAGATTAATCAAGAAGAGAGAAGACTGAAATAAGCTCAATTAGAAATAGAACTGAAGACATTACAATTGACAAAAAAATCCTTTGAGACTTCTATGAACATCTTTATGTGCACAAACTAGAAAATCTAGAGAAAATGGACAAATTCCTGGAAATATACAATTCTTTCAGATTAAATCAGAAAGAAATAGAAACCTTGAACAGACTAATAACAAGCAGAGGAATTGAATTAATAATTTAAAAATTGCCAACAAAAAAAGTACAGGACCACGTGGATTCACAGCCGAATTCTAGCAGACATCAAGGAAAGAATTGATACCAGTCCTACTGAAACTACTCCAAAAAATTGAGAGATAATCCTCTCTAAATCATTCTATGAAGCCAGCATTACCCTGATACACAACCAGAAATGGACACAACAACAACAAAATAAAACTACAATTTTCCTGATGAATTTAGATGTAAAAATCCTCAACTAAATATTAGCTAACTGAATCCAACAGCACATAGAAAAGATAATTCATCATAATCAACTTGATTTCATCTCAAGGATGCAAGAATGGTGTCATGTATGTAAGTTAATAAATGTGATGCATCACATAAACAGAATTAAAAACGAAAACTATGGAATCAGTTTAACAGATGCAGAAAAGCATTTGGCAAAATCCAGCACTGCTTAAAATAAAAAACTTTGAACAAACTAGGCGTAGAAGAATTAAAGCCATATATGACACACCCACAGCTAACATCTTAGTGAATGTGAAAAAAATTGAAAGCATTCCCCCTGAAAACAGAAATAAGAAAAGGATGCCCACTTTCATCACTTCTATTCAGCATAGTTCTGGAAGTACTAGTTAGAGCAATAAGACCAGAGAAAGAAAAAAAAGTAGAGCATTCAAATTGGAAAAGAGGAAGTGAAATTATTGGTGTTTGCAGACATGATTGTATACCTAGAAAACCCTAAAGACTCCTTCAACAGACTCTTATATTTGATAAGCAAATTCAGTAAAATCTCAGGTTTCAAAATCAATGTACACAAAACAGTAGCATTGCTATACACTACCAACAACCAAGCTGAGAATTAAATAAAAAACTCAGTCTCATTTACAAGAGCTTTAAATAAATATAATAAAATAATATACCTGGTAATATATCTAACCAAGGATGTAAAAAAATCTCTACAAGAAGAATTACAAAACACAGCTGAAAGAAATCATAGGTGACACAAACAAATGGAAATACATTCCACGCTCACAGATTGGAAGAATCAATATTTTGAAAGTGACCATGCTGCCCAAAGCAATCTATAGATTCAATGTAATTTCCATCAAAATACCAGCATCATTTTTCAGAGAATTAGAAAAACAATCCTAAAATTCACATGGAACCACAAAAGAATCCAAATAACCAAAGTAATCCTAAGCAAAATGTACAAATCTGGATACATGAGATTACCAGACTTCAAGTTATATTACAACACTGGTTACCAAAACAACATGATAGTGATATAAAACTAGGCACATGGACCAATGGAACAGAATGGAGAACACAGAAGTTAAGGCAAATAAGTACAACCAACTGATCTTTGGCAAAGCTCACAAGAGCATATATTGAGAAATGGGAACTCTACTTAATAAATAATGCTGGGAAACTGGCAAACCACATGTCAA
Organism: Pongo pygmaeus; assembly: GCF_028885625.2. Taxonomy (NCBI): domain Eukaryota; kingdom Metazoa; phylum Chordata; class Mammalia; order Primates; family Hominidae; genus Pongo; species Pongo pygmaeus. Next base: position 124,573,520 of record NC_072373.2, on the reverse strand, counting down.
AGAGTGAAACTGGATCCCTATCTCTTATCATATACAAAAATCAATGCAAGATGGAGCAAAGTTAAATCTAATATGTGAAACTATAAACATTCTAGATGACAATATTGAAAAAACTCTTCTAGAAATTGGCCTAGGCAAATAATTCATAACGAAGATGCCCAAAGTAAATGCAACAAAAACAAAAATAAATAAATGAGACTAATAGTTAAACTAAAAAGTTTCTGCACAGCAAAAGAAATAGTCAACAGAGTAAACAGACAAGCCATAGAATGGGAGAAAATACTGCAAACTACACATCCGACAAAGGACTAGTATCGCGAATCCATAAAAAAACTCAAACAAATCACCAAGAAAAAACAAATAATTCAATAAAAAGTGCAAAAATACTTGAATAGATATTTCTTAAAAAAAGGTAAATGATCAACAAACGTGAAAAAGTGTTCAACTTCACTAATCATCAGGGAAATGCAAATTAAAATCACACCTCACTCCTGCAAGAATAACCATTATTAAAAAGTCAAAAAACATTAGATATTGCCACGGACATGGAGAAAAGGCAACACTTATACACTTTTGGTGGGAATGTAAATTAGTACAACCTCTATGGAAAAGAGTGTGGAAATTCCTTAAAGAATTAAAAGTAGAACTACCATTCAATCCAGCAATCCCAGTACTAGGTATCACCCTAAGAAAAAGAAGTCATATGAAGAAGACACCTGCACACATATGTTTACAGAAGCACAATTCACAAGTGAATTGACACGGAACCAACGTAAGTGCCCACTGGCTAATACGTGGATAAAAAAATGTGGCATAGCTACACCATGAAGTAATACTCAACCATTAAAAGGAACAAAATAGTGTTTTTTGCAGCAACTTGGGTGGAGCTGGAGGTCATTATTCCAAGTGAAGTAACACAGGCGTAGAAATCCAAAAACTGTGTGTTCTCATTTATAAGTGGAAGCTAAGTTATGAGTACACAGCAGCATGAAGAGTAATATAATTGACTTTATAGATTCATAAATGGGGGGGTGAGAAGGGGGCCAGGGATAAAAAGCTACACATTAGGTACAATGCACTCTACTCAGGTGATAGATGCACTAAAATCTCAGAATTCACCGCTATATAATTGATCCAGGTAACAGAAAACTACTTGTACCCTAAAGAAATAAAATTAAAATAAATAAATTAAAAAATTGAAATAAGAAATTGTGGATTGAAGAAGGAGGTTAGGTTGTCAGGTTATAATATTTGGAACTTTGAGAGTTTTAAGAAGCTATAATCAGAGAATTGGAGATATACATTAAGATGTAATTGATATAACTGAGCAGCCTTATAGGCATAATTAATACTTTGAATATTAGGAAGAGTAAGAATTAAGTGAATATTAACAGGCAAATATGTTGCGATATTATGCCAAAAATATATATCTAAACACATCGTTATGTCTGCAGAGTAGAAAATACATTGTAAATATTAAAAGAAAAATAAATAAATATAATGCTACAGTTTTAAAAAATCGCAGTAACCAAAGGAAGCCACATTAATCCTTTATATAAGGCAGTATCTGTGTAATTAAGTATTTATATAGCTCAAGAGATTTAAAAGAAATAGCAGAAGTAATAGTGTTTACATTTGCTGGGGAAATTCAATAGAAATAAATAACAAGCATTACCACTTTTATCTGCCATTCACAATGTAAATGCTTTACTTTCAAACATCACAATAATGTTTTTCCTCAGATACATATCTTCTTCACAATATATATTTTATTAAATTGAAATTTTAAAATGTGAATGGTTTGCTGAAGTTCAGATGACTCTACGTGGCAGAAATATGTTTGAGTCTTTATAATCTAATTTTAAAGAGTAGCCATGATATAGAGTAAGAAAAGCGAATCAAGAGTAAAACTTCACATTGTTGAATGGGAAATTGGGTATAACACACAAAAATTGGGGGGGTTGTTCTAGATAAAATAATTTATAAGACCCTCTTCAATTATCTAATTAGTGCTGATAAAATGTTTTTGTTTCACATAATGTTTGATTTTTTAAAAATTTCTTGGCCGGGCGCGGTGGCTCACGACTGTAATCCCAGCACTTTGGGAGGCCGAGGTGGGCGGATCACGAGGTCAGGAGATCAAGACCATCCTGGCTAACACGGTGAAACCCCGTCTCTACTAAAAATACAAAAAAAAAATTATCCGGGCGTGGTGGCGGGCGCCTGTAGTCCCAGCTACTCTGGAGGCTGAGGCAGGAGAATGGCGTGAACCTGGAGGCGGAGCTTGCAGTGAGCCGAGATCGCACCACTGCACTCCAGCCTGGGCAACAGAGCGAGACTCCGTCTCAAAAAAAAAAAAAAAAAAAGAAAAAGAAAAATTCATAGCTTTGGTAGAATTATTTAAGTATTGGCTTATTTTTTTCGATTGAAAAAGTTCAAATTCTAATACATAAATTTTCAACCATTCTTTTAAGGATTAGCAAATGATTTGTTAAAGGGCTAGACAGTCAATCTTTGAAGAATCTGGGTGATACATTTTCTGCTGCAATTATTTAATTTTTCTGTTGTGGCTTCAATGCAGTCATTGATAATCTATACATGGCTGTGTTCCTATAAAACTTTATTTACAAAAACAGGTGGCCAATTAAACGAGCTATGATTTGCTAATTCATAATAACGCACATTGAATATAAATAGATAACAGTTCTACCTGAATAAGACAATTTTGTAATGTGAAATAATTTAATTTACTATACATAAAATAAAATATGCTTTAAGACAATGTATGTGACAAGTATTAGTAAAATATATCATTTAGATTAAACCACATTTAATCAGAGTGCTTCTTATTAAGAATAAAGAAAAATTGTTGGTGTTGTTAATAAGATAAATTATCCAAAATTTACAATGAATGCCAAGAATACAGCATGTTCTGCTGTCACGCTGTGTGTTGCTTAATTTTCCATCTAAGCGTTATCTAATTATCTATTTAATTATCTAAGGGAGTGAATTTTTGTTTTATTTTGCTGTTTGCTGTTAAGTGAAGACTCTCATTCTGTGAGTTTGCAGAGTAACTGGTACTTCTTCCTGTAGCAGCATGTTTTGTCAGCTAAAAAAATAAATTTGTAGGTTATGATTGTATTTGCTGGTAGGATATCACTCCAACTTGGAATACCTTTTCTGATTAAATATATAACCCCAGATGCATCTAATTTTCCTTTGATCTAGGTTTACTAGCTTACTAGTTCTCTCATTAATGAAGTATTGTAATAAATGATTTCAAAGATTTCAAAGTGCTCATTTTGTATTCGTATGAAGAGACATTTTAGGCATTTTTAAACATTTAAAACATTCCACTCTAACAATATTTGACATTTTTAATGTTTTAATATGTTTTTGAATAAAATACATGTAATATTTTGTCTTGTGAACCCTCAGATCTATGGTTCTTAACCTTTCTTCGTCAGAAAACCTTGAATCAATGGCTGGAGAATAACAGCTCTATTTGTAGAAAATATAGTTGCTCACAATTACACTAAGTTTCCTTTCCTCCTCCCTGAATCTAATTTTTAAAATATTGATTTAAAGAATGTTGAGATGGGCTTTATTGCCTATGTAGAAAACAGATGCGGAGTCTATTTAATTTCCTAAAATGCACTCTTTTAGCTTTATATTTGCAGTATTCATCATACCTTTTGAGATAGGTACACTTTACAAATTTATCACATTTATATTCCTCCTACTTCAAATTCATATTCTGTTTAATTTACTTACATAAGAGAGAAATAACTGCTATAGTGTTTAATCTTCCTAAAATACATGTAATTTAACAATAAGGAAAAGCTGATATCAAATTAAGACGTATTTGTAGAATTTTAGGCATTAAATGTAGCCAAAAATAAATGGGGCAGGCACATTTATTTCAAAGGTATCTCATCTTCTGTCTATACATCCAGCCTCAGTTGATCAATGAAGAGTAGTGTCTGTTAAATATATTTCAGACATTTACAGTGGGCTGAACTGAAGTCTTTTCAGGTTCATGAATTTTTGTTTTGTTTTGTTTTGTTTTAAAATGTAAACATTTTTATTTTTATTTATTTTTATTTTTATTATACTTTAAGTTATAGGGTACATGTGCAAAACGTGCAGTTTGTTACATATGTATACATGTGCCATGTTGGTGTGCTGCACCCGTTAACTCGTCATTTACATTAGGTATATCTCCTAATGCTATCCCTCCCCCCTCCCCCTACCTCATGACAGGCCCCAGTGTGTAATGTTCCCCACCCTGTGTCCAAGTGTTTTCATTGTTCAATTCCCACCTATAAGTGAGAACATGCAATGTTTGGTTTTCTGTCCTTGCGCTAGTTTGCTGAGAATGATGGTTTCTAGCTTCATCCATGTCCCTACAAAGGACACGAACTCATCTTTTTTTATGGCTGCACAGTATTCCATGGTGTATATATGCCACATTTTCTTAATCTGGTCTATCATTGAAGGACATTTGAGTTGGTTCCAAGTCTTTGCTATTGTAAATAGTGCTGCAATAAACATACGTGTGCATGTGTCTTTATAGCAGCATGATTTATAATCTGTTGGGTATATACCCAGTAATGGGATGGCTGGGTCAAATGGTATTTCTAGTTCTAGATCATTGAGGAATCACCACACTGTCTTCCACAATGGTTGAACTAGTTACAGTCTCACCAACAGTGTAAAAGTGTTCCTATTTCTCCACAACCTCTCCAGCACCTGTTGTTTCCTGATTTTTTAATGATTGCCATTCTAACTGGTGTGAGATGGTATCTCATTGTGGTTTTGATTTGCATTTCCCTGGTGGCCAGTGACGAACATTTTTTCATGTATCTGTTGCCTGCATAAATGTCTTCTTTTGAGAAGTGTCTGTTCATATCCTTTGCCTACTTTTTGATGGAGTTGTTTGATTTTTTTTCTTGTAAATTTGTTTAAGTTCATTGTAGAATCTGGATATTAGCCCTTTGTCAGACGGGCAGATTGGAAAAATTTTTTCCCATTCTGTAGGTTGCCTGTTCACTCTGATGGTAGTTTCTTTTGCTGTGCAGAAGCTCTTTAGTTTAATTAGATCCCATTTGTCAATTTTGGCTTTTATTGCCAATGCTTTTGGTGTTTTAGTCATGAAGTTGTTGCCCATGCCTATGGCCTGAATGGTATTGCCTATGTTTTCTTCTAGAGTTTTTAAAGTTTTAGGTCTAACATTTAAGTCTTTAATCCATATTGAATTAATTTTTGTATCAGGTGTAAGGAAGGGATCCAGTTTCAGCTTTCTACATATGGCTACCCAGTTTTTCTGGCACCATTTATTAAATAGGGAATCATTTCCCCATTTCTTGTTTTTGTCAGGTTTGTCGAAGATCAGATAGTTGTAAATATGCGACATTATTTCTGAGGGCTCTGTTCTGTTCCATTGGTCTATATCTCTGTTTTGGTTAACCAGTACCATGATGTTTTGGTTACTGTAACATTGTAGTATAGTTTGAAGTCAGGTAGCGTGATGCCTCCAGATTTGTTCTATTGGCTTAGGATTGTCTTGGCAATGCGGGCTCTTTTTTTGGTTTCATATGATGCTTAAAGTAGTTTTTTTTCCAATTTTGTGAAGAAAGTCATTGGTAGCTTGATGGGGATGGCATTGAATCTATAAATTTCCTTGGGCAGTACAGCCATTTTCACAATATTGATTCTTCCTATCCATGAGCATGGAATGTTTTTCCATTTGTTTGCGTCCTTTTTTATTTTGTTGAGCAGTGGTTTGTAGTTCTCCTTGAAGAGATCCTTCACATCCCTTGTAAGTTGGATTCCTAGGTATTTTATTCTCTTTGAAGCAATTGTGAATGAGAGTTCACTCATGATTTGGCTCTCTGTTTGTCTGTTATTGGTGTAGAGGAATGCTGGTGATTGTTGCACATTGATTTTATATCCTGAGACTTTGCTGAAGTTGCTTATCAGCTTAAGGAGATTTTGAGCTGAGACAATGGGGTTTTCTATACAATCATGTCATCTGCAAACAGGGACAATTTGACTTCCTCTTTTCCTAATTGAATACCTCCCTTTATTTCTTTCTCCTGCCTGATTGCCCTGGCCAGAACTTCCAATACTATGTTGAATAGGTGTGGTGAGAGAGGGCATCCCTGTCTTGTGCCAATTTTCAAAGGGAATGCTTCCAGTTTTTGCTCATTCAGTATGATATTGGCTGTGGGTTTGTCATAAATAGCTCTTATTATTTGGAGATACATCCCATCAATACCTAGTTTATTGAGAGTTTTTAGCATGAGGGGCTGTTGAATCTTGTCGAAGGCCTTTTCTGCATCTATTGAGATAATCATGTGGTTTTTGTCTTTAGTTCTGTTTACATGCTGGATTACATTTATTGATTTGCGTATGTTGAACCAGCCTTGCATCCCAGGGATGAAGCCAACTTGATTGTGGTGGATAAGCTTTTTGATGTGCTGCTGGATTCTGTTTGCCAGTATTTTGTTCAGGATTTTTGCATTGATGTTCTTCAGGGATATTGGCCTAAAATTCTCTTTTTTTGTGGTGTCTCTGCCAGGCTTTGGTATCAGGATGATGCTGGCCTCATAAGGGAGGATTCCCTCTTTTTACATTGTTTGCAATAGTTTCAGAAGGAATGGTACCAGATCCTCTTTGTACCTCTGGTAGAGTTCGGCTGTGAATCCGTCTTGTCCTGGACTTTTTTGGGTTGCTAGGCTATTCATTATTGCCTCAATTTCAGAGCCTGTTATTGGTCTATTCAGGGATTCAACTTCTTCCTGGTTTAGTCTTGGGAGGGTGTATGTGTCAAGGAATTTATCCATTTCGTCCATATTTTCTAGTTTATTTGCATAGAGGTGTTTGTAGTATTCTCTGATGGTAGTTTGTATTTCTGTGGGATCAGTGGTCATATCCCCTTTATAATTTTTTTTGCGTCTATTTGATTCTTCTCTCTTTTCTCCTTTATTAGTCTTGCTAGTGGTCTATCAATTTTGTTGATCTTTTCAATAAACCAGCTCCTGGATTCATTGATTTTTTGAAGGGTTTTTTGTGTTTCTATCTCCTTCAGTTCTGCTCTGATCTTAGTTATTTCTTGCCTTCTGCTAGCTTTTGAATGTGTTTGCTCTTGCTTTTCTAGTTCTTTTAATTGTGATGTTAGGGTGTCAATTTTAGATCTTTCCTGCTTTCTCTTTTGGGCACTTAATGCTATAAATTTCTCTCTACACACTGCTTTAAATGTGTCCCAGAAATTCTGGTATGGTGTGTTTTTGTTCTTATTGGTTTCAAAGGACATCTTTATTTCTGCCTTCATTTCGTTATGTACCCAGTAGTCATTCAGGAGCAGGTTGTTCAGTTTCCATGTAGTTGAGCGGTTTTGAGTGAGTTTCTTAATCCTGAGTTCTAATTTGATTGCACTGTGGTCTGAGAGACAGTTTGTTGTGATTTCTGTTCTTTTACATTTGCTGAGGAGTGCTTTACTTCCAACTATGTGGTTAATTTTGGAATAGGTACAATGTGGTGCTGAGAATAATGTATGTTCTGTTGATTTGAGGTGGAGAGTTCTGTAGATGTCTATTATGGTTCATGCATTATTTTACTACCCAATATTAACTAGGGGTTTTCATCAGTTTTCTTGGAGTATGCATATGTGACAGAGATTTAAGCTCTCTGATCGTTTTAAACACTTCCACTTTAAATACAGTTGGCACTTATATTTTTCCTCTTAATCTCTAAGTTATTATTTAGCCAGCATTTTACATTTGCCTAACTTTTCTCTCCAATTAAGCATTAATTATATACCTTGTTGGAATTATGTTTCTTCTTTCGTTTACAACACAATAATCTTGTGGAATTTATATGACTATATAAGGTACACATAGAAAACCTAATGAAATACAAGACTGGAGATAATAATTTCAGGTGATTGTTTTGGTGTGGTTAGTGAAGAAAACAATATTATAGGAGAAAAATGTAATTTTAGTTTATTCAAAATAATAGATTCCCAAATGTGACTTAAAAAATCAAAATAATACTTTTCATCAAAACAGATTTGAGAATCTTAATTGTATAGCACAGACATATTCCTAAATATTTTTTTTACTTTCTTAGGAATACATCACAAACTGTCATATATTAGAAAAGGCAACGGATCATAAAAGTTTTCTTCTTACCTCAATTTCTCATTGTCGGAATTGTTCAGCAGATGGCACTATGTGAATAACTCATTTAAATTAATTTATTGCTACTTACTCTATTTTAAATTATTTTAAGTGTGCTCCTGGGGAGCAGGTTTTGCTAATCATAAGGCACACTCATTCTATATTTAATGCAGAACATAATTCTTTAGTTGGCACAAAATGGATTCCTGTCTTTGAATCCCATTCCAGAAATTAAATTTTCCCCTTATTATTAATGACCAGGGTATAAAATTTTACCTTGATTTCAATAGAAGCTTTCCCGTCTTCATTTCTGTCTAAAATTAAAAATTGCCTTAGGTGAGTGTCTCTTGTTTTTTGAAGTCTTTTTGAGTTCTGGAGTTCTGCTCCAGAATCCACAATTCACTAGCTAAGCTTTCATTCTTTTGCCATATACACCTACACCAACGATCATGCTTTAATCCCTATTTTTTTGTTTGTATTGTTTTTTGATGTTACAGAGGATATCTGGAAAGAAGTTTTAGATGGTGTCTGTTTGATAAGATTTCAGTGTTTTCTGTTATGCTTTCATGATCTCACCTTATTTGTCTGTTGGCACATCTGTGTACATGTAGAACACACCTGTTATGCTTCTACCACCTGTCAGGACTTTCTCTTATGTCCCCCAAGTGTGCCTCTCTTTAAATCTTGTTCCTGGTCTCCACGAGATACACGAAATCTCTTAACCCATTCAACAGCTAAAAAAACCTTGCACTACAATCAAGGAAAAAACTGTTCTAATACTTACATAATTGGTGTTGATTTTTAAAATGAGTTCTGGAAAGTAAAATCTATCCTTGAATTCTAACCTCAAAGACAATTTTAACGATGGCAATTTTGGCTTAGTGTATTAGGAAATGGGGGTTTATGTTTTACATTTTTATGTTTTAGCAGATTTAATAAGCACGATGGGCAATGCTGTCTAAAACTATATTACAATAAAATATAATTATTCAGAAATTAGATGGGCAAAAAATGCTGACGAAATATAGTGACTGCAAAGATATGGAGAAATGGTTACACTCTTTATTTCTGGTAAGATAGAAAATTTTAAAAATTTTACAAAATTTCTCTGGTAATTTTAACCAAATTAAAAGTTTCTATCCATTTACTATGCAATTATACTTTACTTTAAAACCTTTTCCCTACCAAAATAAAAGCAATAGCATATAGAGATATATTGGTAAAATGTTTATCATAGCAATATTTGTTTTTGCAGAACAAAATAATACAAAAATTGTTAACCTTATATATATCATAAGATATCATAATGAAAAGAAACATATAATGTATTCTTATTTGTATGCATTAAGCAGTTACTAACAATTAGTTAGATCTGCATATTAGCTCAGAAAGTGGTTCATGATGTATTCAATTAAAATGTTGCAAAGTAAAGTTATAGAATTCCCAATCTATAAAGAGAAAAATCTCCTTCTTTTTCTCCCTTTCTTCCTCCCTTTCTATCCTTTCTCTCTATGCACTCACACAGAAGGACACAAGCATACACAAATATAAGGATATTTGGGAGCATAAGTGTAGATATTATGAAAAATTATAATACATAATATATATCATAAATATACCTAAAGCTAAGGAATGTTATTAAAGGAGGTAAAAAGAAAGTTATTTTTTTCTGTTGTATACAATCTGTATTGCTTAACTTTTTACAATAAAGATTACTAAATCTGAAATTATAATAATCAATAAAATGTAAAGATAACTAAGGGAAAACGATATCTAAAAACTGATAATACAAAAGATTACAGGGATCCAGTATTTGATAAAATAGATCTAAAGTACTTTTGAAAAGATTTTTATAATAACTAACAATCCCTGATTTGTTCCTTCCCAATTTCCCATTGAAATAACCAAAATACAAGGTAAACGTATGTTAATACTCATTACTAGAAATATTAATAGTTAAGAATTTGCCAGTGACTGAGAAAGAGAAATTTCACTCAACCAAAAGGACGATTGATGTCTATTTCAGGGACATTGGCCTTAGTGACTATGGAGTAATAAAAAACTCAATTGATACGTTTTTGAGCTGGCCATGTTTATTTGACTTTCCTACACTTGAACAATTATCTCTATTTCTAAACTTACTAGAAGATTAATTTTTTTTAGTAATTCTTCATAGATTGGCAATGAAATTGGACTGGAAGAGATTCAAGAGACTGGTTAATTAGATTGCAAAAGCCCTTGAATATTAATAAAGTATTAATATTTTATCTGTCAATTATGGTGGTGAGGTTCTGTATATTTGTGTTTATTTTGGCTAGTTATATATCTGTCATTTATTTTATTTATGGTTTTAAGTTTATAGACAAGCTGAGAAATTTTGGTGATAATTTGCTGTTATCTGTGTGCTTATTTTCTTATACAGAATCCATTTCCCCTCTCTATAGCAACCCTAACTAACTTTGTGGAAATTATCTCTTATGTATTGTATATAGCATTTGTGATTCTATAAACTAGGTATCCTGCCCTCTTCTATCCAAGTAGTGGATATAACACTCAAGCTAGATTTATCAGATAATTTCTCCTGAAGACATACAAGTGTGAAAGACAATGGCTAAAGCACATTCTTTCCCATGCTGCTGCCCATGTAAATAATTTTCATAACCTGATCTCTGATGAATATATTTATTTAATGGATTAAGTCAACAATTATAGCATATATACAGTTGCCCTGCATTTTTCTGGGTTTCACATGCATGGACTCAACCAGCAACTGTGGGTTAAAAATATAAATAAAATAAAAATAAAAAATACAAGAAAATATAATGCAATTTCAAAAACAATACAGCATAACATCTATTTACATGGCATTTGGATTGTTTTAGGTATTATAAATAATCTAGAGATGGTTTAATTATAGGACAGAATATATGTAGGTTATGTGCAAATACTATTCCATTTTATATAAAAGACTTGAGCATCTGTGGATTTTGGTACCCACACGGGTCTGGAAAAAATCCCTAGTGGATACTGAGGAACTATTGTAACTATAATATTTTTCTTTATAATTAAAACATATCTATATCCATTAAATAATACAGGAATATTTTATATGTTTCTACAATTTTATTTCACTCACCCTGTTATAACCCTATTCCCTGGCTCATTATAAGAATTAAAATTTAGGAAAGAGAGATTCTCAGGTATAATGTGTCAGAGATACTTGTCACACTGATTTTAATAAAATATTGCATTTGACTTTATTGAAAGGGCTTTGTTAAAACATCTTCCACATTACAGCATCCCTGTCAAAACACTATGGCATGATGTTGGACTGTCTTTTCTTTAGGTGGATTCAAACTAGCAGGGATGATCTGAGAGTCCTTTTAACCAGTATACAATACAGCTTGTGACTAAACTATATTATTTCTTTTTCACAGAGGCATGTTTGACTACTAAAATAAATATGACATGATGAGAGCTTTTTGAAATATTCATAAAATCCATTTTTTTGCTTACTGTATAATAATCAAAAGATACGTATAATTCCATGCTGTTACAGTAATAATAGCTTAAATGAGACTTATCTATTTTATTGTGCTCTGAAAATATACAGTGTAACTTAAATATATAACCTGCTCATTTTAGGTATTCCTTTCTACTTACTAAGTAAAATTAAAAATAGAAACTTTGCAGACCCTGAGCACACATTTAATTCACTTATCTTGATGTAATCACATAAAATATTTTATCCAAATGAAATTTCAAAATGCCACTTTTAGTTAATCAAGTGGAATATCATTTTAAATCAATTGTTTATATATTTTAAAGGCTTTAGATTCAAAGACATACTAGAAAAATATTAAGGTATTCATCAAATATATTTTATAGCACACAGTGTTTTAATCTAGTCAGATGCCAAACTTTTGATATCACTGTACTGAAGAATGATATAAGACATTATTCATCTAATACTGACCAAGCACAAACAACAGAAAAAAGACATAAGAGCTTCATTTGTCAAGAATAATATTAAGTTACTAGAGTTTTATGTAAGATGGACAGAGGGTGATGATTATAGAAACTATGCATTAATAAATCTCCACCTTAATGAATGACATATTTAACTAACATTCATTGTATGGTTATTATGAAGTATAAAATATTCTAAGTGTCTATAGATAGATAGATAGATAGATAGATAAACTATTTGATATGATTTGGCTGTGTCCCTACCCAAATCTCTTCTTTAATTGTAGCTCCCATAATTATGGGAGGGACCCAGTGGGAGATAATTGAATCATCGGGGCTATTTTCCTCATACTGTTCTCCTGGTAGTGAATAAGTCTTGCAAGATCTCATTGTTTTATAGAGAAAACCCCTTCCACTTGGTTCTCATTCTCTCTCTTGTCTGCTTCCATGTAAGGATGTGTATTTTGCCTTCCACCATGATTGTGAGGCCTCCCCGGCCATATGGAACTATAAGTCAATTAAACCTCTTTCCTTTATAAATTAACCAGTCTTTAGTATGTCTTTATCAGCAGCATGAAAATGGACTAATGCAGTAAATTGGTACCAGTAGAGAGGGGTGCTGCTGTAAAGATACCTGAAAATGTGGAAGCAACTTTAGAACTGGGTAACTGGCTGGAACAGTTGGGAATGTCTCAGAAAAAGACTGGAAAATGTGAGAAAGTTTAGAACTTCCTAGAGAATTATTGAATGGTTTTGACCAAAATGCTGATAATGAGATAGACAACGAAATCCAAGCTGAGGTGGTCTCAGATGGAGATGAGGAATTTGTTGGGAACTGGAGTAGAGATGACTCTTGCTATGTTTTGGCAAAGAGAGTGGGGGCATTTTGTCCCTGCCCTAGAGATTTGTGAAACTTTGAACTTGAGGAAGATGATTTAGGGTATCTGACAGAAGAAATTTCTAAGCAGCAAAGCATTCAAGAAGTGACTTGGGTGCTATTAAAAGCATTCAGTTCTAAAGGGAAACCGAGCAAAAAAGTTCAGAAAATTTGCAGCCTGATGCTGTAATAGAAAAAAATAAAAATAAAAAACTTGTTTTCTGAGCAGAAATTCAAGCTGGCTGCAGAAACTTGCATAAGTAATGACGAGTCAAATGTTAATCTCCAAGATAAGAAAAATGTCTCCAGGGCATGTCAGAGATCTCTGTGGCAGCCCCTCCCATCTCAGGCCCAGAGGCCTAGCAGGAAAAAATGGTTTCAGGGGCTGGGCCCAGGGCTACTTTGCTGTGTGCAGCCTAGGGACTTGATGCCCTGTGTCCCAGCCACTCTAGCCATGGCTAAAAGGGGTCAAGGGACCATTGGGGCCATGGCTTCAGAGGGTTCAAGCCCAAAGCCTTGGCAGATTCCACAAGATGTTGAGTCTGCTGGTGCACAGAAGTCAAGAATTGAAGTTTGAGAACCTCTGCCTAGATTTCAGAGGATGTATGAAAATGTCTGGATGTCTAGGCAGAAGTTTGCTGCAAGGGTGGGGACCTCATGGAGAACATCTGCTGGGGTAATGTGAAAGGGAAATGTGAGATTGAAGGCCCCACACAGATTTTCCACTCGAGTACTGCCTAGAAGAGCTGTCAGAAGAGGGCCATTGTCCTCCAGACCCCAGATTGGTAGATCTGCTGACAGCTTGCACCGTGTACCTGGAAAAGCCACAGTCACTCAACTCCAGCCTGTGAAAGAAGCTGGGAGGGAGACTGTACCCTGCAAATTCACAGGGCTGGAATTGTCCAAGACTATGGGAACACATCTGTTGTATCAACATATTCTAGATATGAGACATAGAATCAAAGGAGATCATTTTGAAGCTTTAAGATTTGACTCTCCTGCTGGATTTTGAAGTTACATGAAACCTTAGACCCTTTGTTTTGGCCAATTTCTTCCATTTGGAAAGGCTTTATTTACCCAATGCCTGTACCCACGTTGCATCAAGAAAGTAACTAACTTGTTTTTGATTATACAGGCTCGCAGGTGGGAGGGACTTGCCTTGTCCCAGGTGAGACTTTGGACTATGGACTATGGACTATGGACTTTAAGTTAATGCTGAAACGAGTTAAGACTTTTGGAGACTGTTGGGAAGGCATGACAGATTTTGAAATGTGAGGACATGAGATTTGGGAGGGGCCACGGGCGGAATGATATGGTATGGCTGTGTCCCCACACAAATCTCATCTTTAATTGTAGCTCCCATAATTCCCACATGTTGTGGGAGGGACCCAGTGGGAAATAACTGAATCTTGGGGGCGTTTTGCCTCATACTGTTCTTTTGGTAGTGAATAAGCCTTGTGAGGTTTGACGGTTTTATAAGGGGAAACCCCCTTCACTTGGTTCTCATTTTCTCTCTTGTCAACCCCCATGTAAGACATATATTTTGCCTCCCACCATGATTGTGAGACCTCCCCAGTTATGTGGAACTGTGAGTCAATTAAACCTCTTTCCTTTGTAAATTACTCAGTCTTGGGTATGTCTTTATCATCAGTGTGAAAAAAAACCTCATAAACTCTTTTTAATTTTATTAAAACCATTTATGATGAGTAAAATTATCACTCTTTTATAGACAAGAAGCTGAGGCACAGAAGCTAAGTTAGGTGCTAAGTTCACACAAGTATGAAATAAAAGAGAGGGGATTTTGACCCAGAGAAGCTGGATTTAGACACTATGATAAACTGTCAATCAATGCTCAGGGCCCTATTCCATATAGTAGATTTCCATTAACTGCTTATTAAGAATAGTAGTTTTTGACAGTAAGAAAGACATTTTATACATTACAGTATAATTAGTAACAGTAATACTGTATGTCATTTAAATTCCTATCAAACATAATTCACATCATCTACCAATTTATGACATAATCCTTTCTAGAAGCTTTATTTTATCTTAAAATTGTATATTACAATTATTAAAAGTTTTTATAGAATTGCCAAATTATTTTTGACCTCCTTATTGTATTTAGCATCATAATATAATTTCAAGATGCATGAAAAGTATTTATTAGAATAGGCACATCAGCTTCAAATATTCTAAAATGTGAAAAATATGTTGTATATTTTGTATAAATAGAAAGTTTTTATTTATTGATTAGTTATAACAACTGTAGTACTACTAGATAATCTGTATATGGATTATGTTATCAAATTTTATTCCAACTCTTTGAGTGTTATATAATATCAATTTAAAATGAATAATCAAAATAGTGTGGTACTGACATAAACAAGACATAAATATAGACCAATTGAACAAAGTAGAGACCAGAAATAGACGCTAGTATATAGTAAATAACATTCAGCAAAGATGTTAAAACCATTTAATAGAGAAAAAAGTCTTTTCAACAAATAAAGCTGGAATAATGGACTATGCACAGGCAAAAGAATAAAGTTGAACCTTTATCTCATACTACATAAAAATTTAACTGAAAAGGGATAAAATACCTCAACAGAAGACCTAAAGCTGTAATCCTCTAAGAAGAAAAAAGCTAAGGGGCAAAAGCTTAATGATATTTAATTTGGCAATGATTTATTGGATATAACATCAAAAGTATAGACAACAAAAGAAGAAAAATACATAAATTGTACTTCATAATAATTAAACAATTGTTTTTATCAAAGACACTATTAACGGAGTAAAAAAGCAATTCACAAAATGGGAGAAAATATTTGTAAATCATTTATCTGATAAGGAATTAATATTCAGAACTTATATAAAACTCCTAAAATGTTTCTTCAAAGAATGTATACAAATGACCAATAAGTACATAAACATCACTTCTTAGGAAAATGCAAATCAAAAACACAATTTGATATCACTTCAAACCCATTATGGTTACTGTGAAACACACACAAACACACATACACAGAAAATAGCAAATGGTGGTGAGGGTGTGGAGAAATGGGAACCCTGTGCATTATTGGTAGAAATCTAAAATGGCGTAGCTACTTTGGAAAACAATATCGTGGTTCCTCAAAAATTAGAAAATAGAATTACTATATTACCCAACAATTCCATTTCTGAGTATCTATAGTTAAAAGATTTAAGGCCAGGTGCGGTGGCTCATGCCCATAATCCCAGAACTTTGGGAGGCTGAGATGGTTGGATCACTTTAGGTCAGGAGTTCGAGACCAGCCTGGTCAACATGGTGAAACCCGTCTCTACTAAACATACAAAAATTAGCGGGACATGTTGGCAGGAACCTGTAATCCCAGCTACTTGGGAGGTTGAAGCAGGAGAATCTCTTGAACCCGGGAGGCAGAGGTTGCAGTAAGCCAAGATTGTGCCACTGCACTCCAGCCTGGGCCACAGAGCAAGACTCTGTCTCAAAAATAAATAAATAAATAAAAAATAAAAGGAGAGTCTCTAAGAGATATTTTTATACACATGTTCATTTCTACCTCATTAACATAAACTAAAATGTGGAAGAAACTAAATATTCATCAGTAGATTGATGGATAAGCAAAATGTGATGTATACATATAATGCATTGTTTGTAATACAAAGGATAAATGTTTGAGGTGATAGGTATCTCATTTATTCTGATGTGATTATTGCACATTGTATGCCTGTATCAAAATATTCCCTATGCCGTATAAATATATACACCTACTATGTACCAATAAATATTAAAAAATAAAAAATCCTGACATATGATATCACATTGATAAAACAAGAACATTATGCTAAGTGAAATATCAGTGACAAAAAGGCAATATTGTATGATTCTGCATATATGAGCTACTTCAAGTAGTAAAATTTATAAAGCTAGAAAGTAAAATGGTAATGAGATTGAGGACATTCAGGTTGGTTTTCAAACTACACATCTGACAAGAGATTAGTAACCAGAGTATATACAGAGTTCAAAGAATTTAATGAGAAAAAAATAATTATTCAATTTAAAATAGGCAAAATGTATGAATACAAATTTCTCAAAAGAAGACCTACAAATGACCAACAGATATATAAAAAATGCTCAACATCACAAATCATCAGAGACATAAAAATTGAAGCTACAATGAGATAATCTCTCACCCAAGTTAAATGGCTTTTATCAAAAAGACAGGCAATATTAGATGCTGGCAAGAATGTGGAGAAAGGGCATCCCTCTTACAATATTAATGGGAGTGTGAATAGGTACAGCCACATGAAAAACAGTATAAAGTTTCCCTTAAAACTAAAACTAGAACTACCATATAACCCAGCAATGTCACTGATAGTTATATATTTTTAAAAAAATGAAATGAGTATATTAAGTATCTATACTCTGATGTTTATTGCAGCATTATTCATAATAGCCAAGGTATGGAATCAACCTAAGTGTCTATCAATAGAAGACTTGACACAGAAAATTTGGCATATATACACAAAGGAAACATAAAAATGAATGAGATAAAAATATAAAACCATATTCAGCAATAAAAAACAAATGAGATCCCTTCATTTGCAACAACATAGTTAAAATTGGAGGGCATTATGTTAAGTGAAATAAGCCACAAACAGAAAAAAAACAAATATTGCATGTTCTTATGTATATGTGGGAGCTAACAAAAAATTGAACACCTAGATATAGAGAGTAGAATGACAATTATCAGAGGCTGGGAAGGGTAGTGGTGAGGGAGAGATACAGAAGGGATGATTAACAGGTAGAAAAATGTAGTTAAAAGGAGTAAGATTCAGTGTTTTGTGACACAATAGGGCAAATATAGTTAATATTTTATTGTATATTTCAAAATAACCAGAAGAGCAGAATTGGAACATTTCTAACACACAAAAAAGACACATGCTTGAAGCTATGGATATCCCAATTACCTTAATTTGTTATACATTAATACATTTGCTTGTATCAGAGTATCACGTGTGCCTTACAATATGTACAACTCTTATGTATTCATACAAATTACAAATATAAATAATTTTTTAAAGTACAATGGTTCTTACCAAGGGTTGAGGGGAAGGATGAATGAGAAATTATTTGTTTAATGTGTATATGATTTTAGTTTTGCAAGATGAAAGGAGTTCTAGAGATTGCTGATATTGATGATTGAACAATAATATGGATATACTTAAAACGATTGGACAGTATAATTAAAAATTATTCAGATGATACATTTTAAGTTATACGTATTTAACCACAATTTAAAAAATTGTGCAAGTGCAAACAAAAAAAATGAAGAAGCCAAATACAAAAAGCATGAATTGATTTAACTTTTAATTAATATTTGGCATTTAAAACTAAATATTTCCCAAGAAAAAGCCTGCACCTTATTTTTTTAACGCAATACTACTATTCCTGGTGTCAACATACGACGAAAAATTTGTGAGATCTGGGCAAATGGAAAAATCCCAAAGCATCCTAATACGGAGTGTAGGCATCAAGCTTAATTCAGGAGCCAACTCTGCTTATGACATAAACAATGACGCTTTTTAAAATAAAATTAAATAAATACTTATAGGCTTAAGAGAGCAAAAATATCATGAATAAAATAAAGGTCTAAAGCTCTCAAAGAGCTATAAAAAATACAATGTACAGGAAGGGCTGGCAGCCTACTTTCTAGTGAATTATATTATACTGCACAATCATTTTATCTGTAGCACCAATTTTTTAAATTCAAGTAATAATCTTTTTGGAAAAAACTATGTTCATAACCACAAACTTCAACATATGAACCATTATGTGTTCTACTACAGGAATAACTTGACTCCTTTAAGTTATGTTTCCTTATGACCCATGTCAAAAATGTGAGTGGTATTTGAATCAAGTAATTATTTGGCTCAATACCTTTCATTTTTTAGGGTGTAATATGCTCTACAGTATTCCAGTTTTTCTTGAAATTACTTAGAGCATTAATTTTACATATGCAAACTCAATCACTTGAATAACTACTAAATACATCTGGTGATTTAGTAAAAACATACCATGAACTGTAATAATGGCTTTAATCAGGATTTTAATCTTTTGCAATTACTTAAAAGTTATCAAACCAGAAATGTGGAAGACTAATGTAATATCAATTAAAATAAAATGATTTATAATGTTAATTTTTTCAAAATACTGACTTCTTTCTCATATTTTGTCTAAAAATTGTAAGTGCAGAACAACTAAGGCATTGGTGGAAATTTTTCTGTGAGCAGGATTTATAGGTGCAGATTCCCTTATTGCCTGGGCAATAATTATATTATATCAAAGAACACTAATTCCAAGAACAGCATTTCCAGGAGAATCTGATTTAAAATGTGGAAAAGTAGGACAAAAATAATATAATACAAAGAAATGAGGAAAATATAAATAAATATTTTCTGTTATCATACAAATACCATCATATTTAAGTTACTATAGCCTTGTCATATATTGTAAAGTTACGTAGTGTGATTCTTCTAGATTTGTTCCTTTTATTATTGTTCCTTTTATTAAAATTTATTTGGCTATTTATTTGAGCTTTTTTTGGTTGTTCTTTCATGAAAATGTTAGAATTTTTTTCTATTTTTTGAAAAATGATAATGCGTTCTCACTGTTCAGTGAGAACACATGGACACAGGAAGGGGAACATCACACTTCGGGGACTGTTGTGGGTTAGGGGGAGGGGGGAGAGATAGCACTGGGAGATATACCTAATGCTAGATGACGAGTTGGTGGGTGCAGCGCACCAGCATGGCACATGTATACATATGTAACTTACCTGCACATTGGGCACATGTACCATAAAACCTAAAGTAAAATAATAATAATAATAATAATAATAAAAGAAAAAAAAAGATTTGGAAGAAGTTACATAAAAAAAAGAAAAATGATAATGCTAGATCACGTTACGTACTATGATTATTTTTACTGTGTTAATTCTTCCAATTCATGAATATGAATTATCTTTTTCTTTGTTTGTCCTCTTCAATTTTTTTTTTAGTGTTTTGTAGTTTTTATTGTAGAAGTCTTTTCTTTCATCTGATTGATTAAATTTATTCCTAGGTTTATTTATTTATTTTACGTATTTATTGTTATCTACCTCACAGTCCTGATTTGGCTTTTTCCGACTTCTTTTTATTTTCTAATCTTAAAAAATCTGTAAGACCACTCATTTTTTTCAGTTAATAATGTAAAAAGATTGCACTAATACAGTTACATTCTTGGGCCCCTCAGTTCTTTGGGGATGGACTAAAATGCTGGTATTATCACTTATCAAAGTTACTTGACCTTGATGAAGCTCATGTTGAGGAATAATGTTTATGTTTTTAAATTTTATCTTTTAATTCCTTTTTACCACAAATATTTTGAGTCACCTCATATTTACTGATTTTTGTCTGCCCTTCTCTTAGGTACCAAAAAAAGGTTTTTAATGTACTTCATTATGTTGAACGTGTTTATTTCTTCATTTAGTTATTCTGTTTATTTCAAAGTCCTAAAATCAAGCAAGGTATAGCATTTAGACATATTCTTATCTTCAGTATGGGTTAGATTTTGGGGGTCTTTTAATTTTTATTTAAAAACTAAACTAAACTGTCAAATGCTATAAAGTAGTCCACTGCTTTGAGAATCTATAAGTCAAATTGATGATAATATCACTGAATAATTGTGACTCGTCTCATTCACATATAGCTATATTTCATTTCCAGTACAACATTTTATTCAGGATTAATGATTTTTTCATTTTTATTTATTTATCTTTTTATGTGACTTGCTAACTTTTCTCTTAATACGTAAACTTCATAAATCAACTTTGAACAGTATTATTCACCATAATTATAATAATACATCTACAAATATTAATGAAAATCAAGTTTAAATCTTCATTTAAGGCATTTATTTTCCAGCTTTTCATTTTTAAAAAAATTTTCAGTATTATCATCCTTAGTTTAAAGTCTGAAAATTCTACTCACTGGAGGGAATTACAAAAAAGAAGCTTATTGCTTCTCGCTAGTGCCAATATATCACTTGAAACTGTCTATAAACCAGGACTTTTTCCTTCCTTAGGAAACTGGGTATTTGTACAGATTCATGAGTACGTACATGAGGAAAATGTGAAAGTACTACTGATATAAGAGAATTAGATAAATCACGTGCTCATGTACATTACTTGTGTTTTTAGGAATTGAAACATATGCCTTTCTTTGTATGTGTTTTCAATGGAGATGGAGCACTGCTGCACATACTCAACTTTATGGTTTGCTGTATCAGAGAACCCTTAAATCATGATAGGGAGGTCATTTTGTATATATTCTGATGTTGTAAGATCTAGTGTTCAGTTTATCTCAACAACAGTATAGCAACTGTTTCTCAAAATAAGAATAAAAAGTTTATTTATAGAAAAAACGTTTTTGCTATAAAATTCTAGAAACATGTTATATAGTTTTCCTGTTAGTAATTGTTTCAGTCTTCATAAGCAACCTGATCTGCCACAGATACTTCAAACAACATTGTATTTACTCAAGGTCAGAGCTGCTTGCATCATGGTCTGAAATGCCTGGAGAAATTCACTTTCCTCTGGGCCATTTTCCCACAAATCTAGCAATCTTATGAGCTAGGTCCATGCACATGAGGTGGTACATTTATCCTCTAAAATTCAACGGGGTCACTGGCTATTGTGCTCAGATAGACCAAAAAAATAGTACATGCTTTTTTTTTTCTTTTAATTTTAGGAAGAATATACTGGCATGCTCAAGACTTCTGATACTCTAAAAACTGCACTTATATAGTTCTTCAGATTTTTATAACACTTTACTCTTTTAACATGCATGGATCTTACTGAGTCTTCTCAACTACTCTTTACTCACTGTTCCTCAGGTTACGTAATCTGTATGTCATCAACATAAATGCAAGTATAAGAAAGTATGCAACTAAATTATAACAGAGAAGCACACATTTTTATTGGATTTAAGGATGAAGAATGAGGTTGTGTCCCTGTCTCTTACAGGTTGAAACTTACTTATATTAAGTATTATTCTCTGCTTATTGGCCAGCTTAGTGGTTGTGAACCACACAAAATGATGTAGACTGATTTGCTCCATTATATGAGACAACTGAAAAGTATCATATATTACTTTTATCACCTAATTATATTTATAATAATACATTGTTATTCTTTCAAGATTCATATGCTTTTTTCACAGACCCACGAAACAAGCTAAGTAGATTTGAATGTCAGAAACATTTTCTTCTGACAAATATCCCAGAATTGTGAGAATACTCAGAGTGGATGAATTTTCATAGCACAACTTCAAGAATGTATGGCAAGACAGATTTGTGTCCAAATTCCATTCCTTTTCTTAATTCAATGATGCCCATTCTGAGGGAAGGACCATTTGCTTTCCTGGATTATAAAATGCAAGCAATACCTCAGAACCAGAATCCAGTCATTTCCCAAATGTCACTTTTCCTCCAAGAACGATCACTCCAGTATATGATCAGCAACGGCTTTGTAGAAATCAAGAAGGAATAAGTATGTTAAAAACTTTTGCTGATATAATTCAAGATAGTTTAGGAAGGACACATGAATCATCATCACAGTAATATTCAACTTCCCCTTTATCATAATTATATTTTATTGTAACTATTGTTTTATAGATATTTTAGAGCTTTTGTTCATTGCTCATCTATATATTTCATAAGTATCTTAAAATTCATGGAAAATAATCAAAGGTTCTTTTGGGATAAACTTTCTTCCTTTTACCTCTCCAGCCATGCTACAATAATTATTCTTATTCTGCTGGCTACGCACTGCCATTTGGGCTCTATCACCACCAAAACGTTTACTCCTTTTAATCAGAGAACTCTTATACAAGGCAGCATCTCCTACCCTCATCACCAGCCTGCAAGGACAGTTACTACAGAATTTAATCTTAGTGCCTTGGTGAATTTATTCTCTTCAGAGTTATCTCAGATGAAAAAAAGTTGGGTAAACTTAAGTCACAAAAATATTTTATGTTCTTATCATTTAATATTTCTTCTTCAACATTAAGCCAAGGTACCTCTGATGTCCAAATGTTTTTAGGGTAGACCATTGTTAGATTGAGCTTTCAATTAGTCAACCAAGCAAGCAGTTAAAACCACTCTGAGCTGCTTAAGGTATCACATTGAATTCAGAATATAGTATGTATATCTAAATATTTATGTCAAATTAAATTTAGAATTTATGCTACCTGTTATAGCTTCACCTACTAGCCATTCCTATATATATATATAATTAATACACATGCTGATTTTTAGGATAAAATATATAAATTGTAATTTTTTATGTCAACAGAGTCAAATAATTTTAATTTCATATGATTCAAACTAATAAATAAAACCTCATCTCATTTTGAGGAGCACTTGCTATTGTTCTTTTGGATATTCCATCTAATTCTTCTTATATATGAAGAAGAAATGGAAGCAGCATAAACAAAACTCTTTTGAAAGGTTACTACCTCAAGCAATGTATAGGGTTTCTACACAAGGTAGATGCAAGCTTCTTAAACAGTGGATAAAAGACTGCTTATGCTGGAATGGTTTGGGGTATTCAGCATCAACTGAATCCACCCAAATACAACTATTTCAGTGATTTGGATACTATTTTTTTTTCAAATCTGCACCCATTTTTTAATTTTATTTAGGACACCTAGAAAAATCTGCGAATTCAACTATTCTCTAATTTAGCAACTTAAAGCACGAGATTTGTGTGTGACTTTAAGCTATGTTATCTGTGTGGCTAATATAAAAGAAATTATTTCAGGATAGTCATAAAATCTCCCTAGTTCTTCATCATGTGATGAATTAAGCATTAAAGCTCTGCTGTTGTCTCTGTGTTTCTTGAAATATTTTGATTCAGACAGGAATTACCAGTCCACCCATTTGTTCCTTGCATTCTTTATTTACAACATAATGGTAATCAGATTAGTATTTGATTACAGGTGACCACAAATAATAATTTCCATGTTTTGTTTTTGCATGTTATGAATTACCAATGTCCCATTTCCAGGTGATTATGAGCCTCACTGCAAACTCAACAATGTCAAATAAATCAATCTGTTTCTCATCTTTGAGTCTACGTTTGCCCACAATCATTTAGAGTATGTAATAGCTTGTCAGTAAAGATATATAGAAAAAGTAGAAATTATTTTATGTATTTAGTAGAATGTAATTTAAAACAAGAAAATAGATGACTAAAATTTATTAGAAGTTCCAAAGGACTTGACTCCAGGCTAAGGCTTCTTAGGTGATTGCCAGAAAACAAAACAACAGACCCCTGATAGAGTTATTATCTTTGCCAGTTATGAATGTGGAGCACTAAGAAATCATTGCTGGAACTACTGGGGTAATATATGAACACTCAACCTGAAATTCAAGAATCCAAGATCAGAACATTGCTGCGAGAATTTGCACGAGATGATAAGACACTGGACAGTGAAATCCAGCGGCTTTTTGCGCTGCAATTATCTTTTAATATATATTAAGTGAGTGACTCAACATTATAAATCTGTGATCTTGTTCAACAAGATAAAATGCCCAATGTGGCTTCTGCTTAACTACTTGTCTTTCAAATTTTATGGAATTATCAAATTTGTGAAACTTTACTCTTATTTAGAGTGTAACATTAAGGGACTCTGAAATCAATGTCCTATCTCTGCAACACAGGGAAGAAAACTAGAAGGTGGAAATAAATGTTGATCGTCAACGATATCCAGTCCAACTTAAAAGCCAGTATATTGAATGGGTCATGCAAAGAATTGTTTGAATTACAAAAAATGATGAACATCCTTGGAGTAGAAAAGACTGAGCCGGCATCCAAATTCTTCAGGTAATGAGAATAATTAGACACAATGATACTATGTTTTTAGATCAGGAGTTGACAAATTACAGCTTGCGTCCTGTCTCTATATGGTGCTTGAGCTCAAAATATATTTTACATTTTTAAAGTGTGGAGAAAAAAAAATGCAACAAAGAATCTACAGCAAACCCTATGAGGTTGCCAAAACCTAAAATATTTACTATCTGACTCTCTCCCCGCAAAAAGTTTTCTGACCCTTGTGTTAGACTGAGAAGAACTAGGTCAAAAAGCACATAATACATTGTGATTTAGTATTAATGGAGCAATAGATTTTTGTCTGCCTTTTTGTATAGTCATTCCTGATGCCTGGTGCCTGGTACACAGTATGTAGGTGTTTGTTGAATAAACATATAATATTTACAACATTACCAGTCATTGATAGATTTTAACATTGCCTTCTTAAGGTGTATATTTTTCACCTACACATACACATTCTTTTACTGGTAATGCAACCACATACACAATATATTATATGAGACTGGCATGTCAAAGTGGTGTATAGACTTGTATCCAACCACATATAAAATAGTCTTATTTTGATAAAGGCTTTATCGCCACTCAGTTTTCTTTAATTTTGATCTCTTTCTACTCTGATGAAATTTATCTCAAGATATATATTTCATGTCATTTGAAACCTATTAATAATCCCAGTTTAATGGTGACTTCTCTTCATGTAGTAAAAAATAAAAATAAAAAATGCTGTATGCATTTTTTTAAAAGGAAAGAAAACCAAAAATCTCTATTAAGAAATAAATTTTCCTTTGTAACAACTAATGGGCTCGTGCACAGAATCAATTGTTTTTACTATGGACATGACAAGTAATTACTATAATTGGAAATACAGTATGCATTCATACCATTTTTATACTTATTTTTGAACACATGAATAAACACATCTATATTTTTGAAAATATATTTCTCCAAGACAATGTTGTTATAATATCTGATACTTATATCTCTGATTTTTATACATCTGTATAATGTGCATAATATAAAATACTCCCTAAATATGTATTTAAAAGTGTTCAAATGAAGACAAAATACAAAATTACAAGTTGTAACAGCATGATAAGCATGCTAGTATTTGAATAAGTGAATATGACATTAAATAGAAATAAATTGTAATAGAAGTAAATGCACAATCTTTTACAAACTCTTTTGTCTCTAGATATCTATTCTTTAAATTCCAAATGGAGTTCACAAGTGGCACTTTTGAAAATGTCTTGCCAATACACAGAGAAATTAGATACTTGTGTGCCTGCTTCTAGAGAATATTTTATGATGTAATTTATTTGCAGGTAAGCCTTGTAGCACTCTTTATATCCTAATTCAGTGAAAAGATGGAGATCTTAAAAATTTTTTATACTCAGGAATTTGGGTTAATTTGCAAGCTAAAACTCCCTTCTAATAAAAATATGACTTTTGTTTGTTTGTTTGTTTTTGTTTTTGTTTTTTTGAGACGGGGTCTTCTCGCTCTGTCGCCCAGGCTGGAGTGCAGTGGCGCCATCTCGGCTCACTGAAAGCTCCCCCTCCCGGGTTCACGCCATTCTCCTGCCTCAGCCTCCAGAGTAGCTGGGACTACAGGTGCCTGCCACCACGCCCGGCTAATTTTTTTTGTATTTTTAGTAGAGACGGGGTTTCACCGTGTTAGCCAGGATGGTCTTGATCTCCTGACCTCGTAATCTGCCCGCCTCGGCCTCCCCAAGTGCTGGAAAAAAATGACATTTTTATTGAAATATTGAACTATAATTATAATCAACTGGCAGGTAAAATAATAACCACATATTTTTTCTAAAAAAACAAATTGAGCAATTGAAATATGTATTTTCTGAAAATAATCTTTCATTTTAATACCTTGTATTTTCTTAAATAGGTTTCCCTTTATGTTCAATGACACATTGAAAAGTATTATATTAACATGTAATATTACATTTCTGAACTCAAGGAACTCAAAATACTAGTATAATTTTGGAAGATGAAACTGGAGTAAAATTCCTAAATTCTACCTAAAGCAAAAATTTGATTAAGTTGCAACAGAGGCCTTAGCCCCACAGAGAGTTCTGAAGGCTGGATGCCTATTCAGAGAAGCTATAAATTAAGATCCTGGCATTTCATCAGTCACTGGACACAGATTGCCCCTAACAAAATAATTTAACCTGGGGTAAGGCAGCTTCTTTAGCAGTAAACAATTTCTGGCTGAAGAAAGGAAAGCTTTGGCTCCTAAAGAGGGGATCCAAGTGGTGTACCACAGAATTCAATATCATTATTGTGCCACTCAGATCTATTTGCTTCCTATGGTAAGTCTTATTTTTCTTGGAATAAAGTCCCCCAGAATCCTGGTTAATGTGTTTTTCTAAGGAAATTTAAAAGAAGAAAGTTAGTGGACAAACTACATACCATCACACTATAGTCGGTCTTAAGGAAATTACTGATAGTCATCATCTTCCTTCTCTACTGCTCATTCGAATTACTTTCAACCTTGGTTACTACTTCTGCTCACCAAATTGGTCTACTTGATAGGGAGACCTGCACTATCATCCCCTATGGGGTCTAGGTTGCACCATACATTTCTCAGACCTTGACTGCTGCATTTGTCTTTTATATAAGACAATTGACCGTAGGAATAACAAGACACACATCAGTGGATCATCTCAGTAGCAAGCAGAATTTTCTGTCTCATCATTGGAATGGCAGCCCTTCTACTTCCTACAGTAAGGATAAATTACTACTAACCATAAGAGTGACTCTTTTTCTTGCTTCTGGCTTTATGCAGAAGCTAGTCTGATGTGGCTAAAAGTGTAAAGGGAATATATTCACATGATTGCCCCTGGAAGATGCTCGCCCTCTCTGAAAAAGGGCAACTAGAAAAACAGAGGCTAAAGGTATGGTAAAAGAAAGCACAAATTCATATAGTCAATCACTGGCAGTGATGGTAACTGGGGTCACATACACTTTCAAATGTCAGTTCTTAGACTCATATCTTCTGCCATTTGGGGATAAAGGGTTTTATAATAACTACTGATCAGGAAGTAAGTGGTGATACATCCTCAAATTCTGTCTTCTCCAAAATGATGAAGTAAATACACATTCAAGGCTTATCAAAAGGCTATTTGATCACTCTGAAAGTCTGAGAGCTCTGGTTGGTAAGTGAGAGATAAGGAAGAGGACTAGAGGATCCCATCACCGTGTATTTACAACCATACTTCTTTTGCTGTAAATTGGGCCTTTTGCTTTGGGGCAATGATATGTATGATTACAAGCCAGTGTATTAAACATTTTGTTAGCCCTCAGATTGTTGCTGGCTGAGGCCCTGTGGAATAGAATGATATATGACTGAAATATACATGGATTCCAGTCAAGAGGAACTGCTACCAACTTTCAGGATGAAAGAGTTCAAATTCAATAGACTCACCATGAAGTTACTGGTTAATCTTCTCAAGGGACAATACTATACGGCAGACTCAACTTTAGTCTTTGCTGCTGACTGGTTATATATTTACCATAGATCAGCCCTGATGTGTGGGATCACAGCTGTTGAGCCAAAGAAATTTTACCTCCTTGCAGCCATGGACACTCTTTAATTAGCCTATTGTGCCAGTCTTGGGATGTTCCATGTAAGAATCCTGTTGACATCACTCTCCAAATATTTCTATCTACCCTAAGTTACTCTAAGTAGCTAGTTTGATTCTACTTTGTGATCAATACTGTGTGGTGAGGGTTAGCAAATTATGTAAATCTCTTCACTCACTCTGCACCTACTCACCTAGGACTCTGTATGTTTTATACCTAATCTTTTTATCCCTGATTTTCTAATCTTTCTCCTTTATGGCCCTCACTCACTAGCTAAGTCACTCCCCAGTTCACTACTTTATGTAATTACTACCTAGGACAACTTTCTACTTCACACAAAGTACTCTTCTTGTTTTTCAGGGCCACCTCTTTTGGGGCCTATATTACAGCAGCTGTCCACTTTCAGTTACCTCTTCCATATTCAACTGACTCATCTTGAATGCTACTGTCCACCCTACTTAAATATCTACTGCTTCTAGTTCCCTTTTTTATTTACATGGATATAGAAAAAAGCATTGACCAGATCAAGTTTCCTATAATTATATCATATTTGGCAAAGCAGCTACATCAGAAACAATTAAATTTATGATAGTTCACAATTATTCACTAGGATCTATCTGGTATTTGAAATGACCTGGTAGGTAAATTAAATACAGATATGATGAGATTCACCATCTCCGCATCTTTTAAGTTTTTTACGATGGTATTAACCTTGGTATATATTTAGGATGACATATTGTTTTTGATTTGTAATTTTTGCCAGAGTTGAAACGGAAGTGCACAATTTCATAGGCTTACACTTGGTCTTCTGCCTTAGAAAGGCTTTTATCCCAAAAGCAAAGGAATTAAGTAAGAGTGTAAGAGTGTGAGAGTGTGACAACTATAAAATAGTCTCTTTTAAGTTATATATTCAGGGACCAGAGACTTTTATTCAACTGTGTGTTCTAATTAGTTTTATCTATCAAACTCAGGATTTAGGTCAATACAGTCTTTCTGAGGTATTATTACTTCACATTGGATAGATTCTGATGCTTTGTTGGCTTATGTTATCTTTTATATCATAACAAGATGAACACTTTTTTGGCCAGGTGGTAATGTAGTTGACCCTAGTCAAGTGTATCCGGATCCCATGGAGGTCATGCATTGTCTTGCAAGGCACAGAGTGGTCCGCAGCAATGGGAGAGCATTAGAGTTTAACAAGAAGTAGTCCATTTCTGCAGGTCCAGAAAGACTTGAGGGTAGTCTGTTGTTTCAAGCTTCTTGGATGCATGTATCTGTATGTCTGTTCCAATTCTCTAAGTTGTATTCCTTCCCAATGAGTACCCTGACTGTGGGATAGAATAGTTTCTGGGATTGAATGAAATTACAAAGATGCCCTACTTTAGTTTATACTAAAGTATAAAATAAGTAGTATAATTGGTAACATAGCCTTGTGAAATGGTAAGCACATTTCTCATGGCACTTGGGAGGCTGAGGTGGAAGCATTGCTTAAGCCTGGGAGGTTGAGGCTGCAGACAATGAGCGGTGATCGCACCAGGGCATTCCAGCCTAGGCAACACAGTGAGATCCTGTCTCAAAACAAACGAACAAACAAACAAAGAAACAAAACCATTGTATTCTTTCATTTTTCCTGGTTAAAATAAAGAATTTGCCATATATACAATATTCAATACCTGAAGAAACTATTGGTCACTTTTTAACTTTGGTTAACTATCTCCGAAGAAGAGAGGAGAAATATGGAGTAGCTGGTGAAGAGAAAAGTTAACATCAAAAAGGTTGTTATTGTTGTTATTTTTGATGGACTGTCTAATTGCATATTTTAGTGCTAATTGGCATGATTTTAAAAATGAAAGAAAAACTGATAATGCAGTAGAGAATTGAAAAATTGCTTCAGTGATACCTTTGAGTTGAAGGATTGGTCGTATGTTTAATCAGTACACTAAAAGCATACCAGCTGTGTAAGTGGGAGGCTTGGTGATGTGTAATTTGGGAAGTTCTCCTTTGATTGATTATTTTTTTCGTATGTTTTCAGTGAAATAAAAAGTAGTTATAAAATAAAGATAGAATGAAGAAAAGTTATCATGTGCCTAAGAGAAAACAATGTTTGAAATCACTATTCAGAGGTGTGAAAACATGACAAGACTAGTCAAAAATGGAAAGACAGCTTGGAAACACTAGAAGCATACTGAGGATAATGATAGTGAATATTATGGAATCCTAGTGAATAATTTCAGTTAAAAGGTAAGCAATTTTAATTGAGAAATTCTCAAAATAAAGTGGCTTATAAGTTTATCGCTTATAAATAAAGTGACTATATATATATATATATAATTTTTTTTTTTTTTTTTTTTTTTTTTTTTTTTTTTTGAGATGGAATCTCGCTTTGTCACCCAGCCTGGAGTACAGTGGCACGATCTCGGCTCACTGCAAGCTCTGCCTCCCGGGTTCACGCCACTCTCCTGCCTCAGCCTCCCGAGTAGCTGGGACTACAGGCACCCGCCACCACGCCCGGCCAATTTTTTTGTATTTTTAGTAGAGACGGGGTTTCACCAAGTTAGCCAGGATGGACTCGATCTCCTGACCTCGTGATCGGCCCGCCTCGGCCTCCCAAAGTGCTGGGATTACAGGCGTGAGCCACCGCGCCCGGCCTAAAGTGACTATATTTATCTCTCTTTTGAGTAACAGACCCGAGGTGATAGCTCCAGGTTGCAGAGCTATGCTCCTACTACAGAAGATTATTAAATGACCAAGCTTCTTTGCAGACTTTATTGTCTTTTTTTCTAGGGACTGACTTGAATTGCATATTAGAATATGACTCACATACACAAATGATCGCAGAAGATTGTTTAAATTCCTTTTTAAGTAAAATGACAAAGAATGAAAACATCGCTTCTGCTGACATTTAATCTGTT
Source organism: Pongo pygmaeus (assembly GCF_028885625.2). NCBI lineage: Eukaryota > Metazoa > Chordata > Mammalia > Primates > Hominidae > Pongo > Pongo pygmaeus. The sequence continues at coordinate 124,542,055 of NC_072373.2, read as the reverse complement.
AAATTAGCACAGCTGCCATAAAGGCATAGGATGCTGAAAGTATAATGCAATACTTATCTACCTGGGTATCCAACTATTGTAGAAGAGGGAGATAATAGATTTGAACTAAATTTCAGTGCCTTGCTTATACAAAAAGCATTTAAAATATTTTCTCAATCCACATTCAGGTGTAAAGTAAGTGAAAAGAAGGGAGAGATGTCTAAGGAATTTGAGGGTGCATGCAAACAAGTGATTATGATATTGAAGCAAAAGATCCAAGCTTTGGAAAGAGTAAAATAAAGATGTAGGGGGCTGCTGCTGAGGGTTACTGGAAAAAAAAAAAAAGATAAGAAAAACAATTTTGTGGAAGTGGGTGTGAATGCTGGAGGAGACAATAAAAGAGTGAAACACTTCAAATCAATTTTTTAGGGTGTGTAAATAGTAATTAGGAATTCTAAAAAATATACATAGGGCTGGATTGTCAATTCATGTTGCTAGACAACATAGTTGGAGAAGAATTCAAGGAAGTCAGAGGCCAGTTCCGCAGATGTACACATTGAAATACTACACTGGAGAAGTTACCATCTGTGAGTCTACTTAAATGACAGTCATTCATCCTCTCCTCTTTCAACAACATCTTGGCACAGCTTTTCCGTATTTTCAGCTTTTCTTGGCACAGCTTTTTTGCTTGCTTATGGTTTTACCGGTGAGCCATTCCCAATCACTTCTTATGTGAAAAATTTAAAAACAGAAAATACGCCTTTACATTTCCAAATCAAGAGAAAAAAATAGAGTCCTACTCAATAGATTCAAACAGTGAATCAGAAAATATATCGTGTGTCTTTTCATTCTGGTTTTGATAAAATAATTTACACTGTCTGCCTGCCAACGCATGGGTAATCCATAAAATAACACATTTCACTATTTTATGCAGAAGGGCATTTAATACTTAAGGAGAAAGACTGTGCTTCTGTTTAGTAATTCAGCCAGGAAGTTATGTGTGTGTTTTAATCTTTACTTGACATAAAAAACCCTGCCACTTTTCATTCAGATTGCATTGCCTCTAATTCTGCTTCCTCCTCCAGAATTCTTTTTCTACTTGTTATTTACATCTTTCAAATATTTGCAGATCATTTTCGTATTCCCTTAGCAAGCTATAAATTTTACACTACTTTAATCTCCCACCGTAAATCAGACTCCCCTTCTCATTATTCAGTTTTTTTTTTTTTTTTCTGGACTCTTTCCAGCATATACTACACATGCTTGATATTGAAGTGCCCCAGAATTAACACAATATTGCAGCTGCAGTATCATCAATTACAGTATCAATTTCCATTCTGAGTACAAGACAGCTCTTCATTTTGTATTTATTGTATTCATGTATTTGTTTCTTTTTTGGCTGTGTTTTGTCACCTTTCTTTGTGAAATGTTTATAATTACCCTAGGTCTTTTATATATTGTCATTTCTAATATATACAGATTAGTCACCAGGGTATTCTCTAACATCCATGATTTTATTTCATATTTACTGTGATTTTGTTACTTAGAAACTTTGTTCTTCAAGTCATAAAAGAATCATATCATTTCATTGTTCATTCCCTAATTTAGATAATTTGCAAATGTATAAAAGAGAGGAGAAATAAAATTCAATGCTGGAGGTAAGCTAATTTATTACAGGTACTTTCTCTGCAGTAGGCACTTATCATTGATGATATTTAATTTAATATTTAATTCAAAAATAAATGTTTATATTCTCATAAATTAGATTATGAGACAGTAGCACTTCATAAGCTATTTCTATCCAAACTAGTAAGAATGAAATTTATACATATTTATATAAATATATATTATATAACTAGTAAGAATGAAATTTATATTTTGTAGTTAGGTTCTAGTGCCTCTAGAAAGGTATCTTTTGTTTCTCTTAAAAGGGTTCCCAATTTTATTTCTTTTTGCATTTTATGTGTTACTCTGTAAAGTGTGGTTCTGAATGACCTGGCATAATACGAGCCCCAAGGACATAGAACAGTCCTGAACATTCTGAAAAATATTAAATAGCTCCTGATTAATACTGTGATGCCTTGTCCCCAACTCCCCAAATACTATCCATATTGTAGTATCAATGGGTTTTATTAAAAAGAATACTGTATTTGTGTTTCTATGTAGAAGCTTAAAAAGGGAGCTAGTAACTCTTCGTATACAAATTATCCTAATGAATTTAACTTATTTTTGAGTTTTGAAGTATGGCTATATCATGAAAATGGAGATATTGAAAATGTGTAAATTGAATATATTTAACTGAATATTCAAAGGCAGAGAGGCTTAAAATAATATATTCTGGACAACAGATTTTGACTAGATAAGTTTGGGGAAATAGAAGAGGCTTCAGATGAAATTTAGGTGAATGAATGGTATTGGTTCCTACCCAAAATTCAATACCGTTATTTCCATTAATTTTGTTCAGGTTTCTAATTATATAATATGTGACTGAAGTGAAGATGATCCTATTTCTAGCTCCAGAGATTGTTTCTTATTAGTGATAGCCAATATCAGCCTACTCCATAAATGCAGGAAAAAATAAACAATTAATAGTAAGGTGCCGGTGTGTTACATAGGTATACACTTTCCGTCGTGGTTTGCTGCACCTATCCACCCATCATCTACATTAGGTATTTCTCCTAATGCTATCTCTCCCCACTGCCCCCACTCCACAATAGGCCCTAGTGTGCGATGTTCCCCTCCCTGTGCCCATGTGTTCTCATTGTTCAACTCCCACTTATGAGTGAGGACATGTGGTGTTTAGTTTTCTGTTCTTGTGTTAGTTTGCTGAGAATGATGGTTTCCACCTTCATCCATGTCCCTGCAAAGAACATGAACTCATCCTTTTTATGGCTGCATAGTATTCCATGGTGTATATGTGATTTCTTCTTTGACCCACTGGTTGTTTAAGAATGTAATGTTTTACTTTCATTATGTTTGTACATTTTCCACTTTTTTCTGTTCTTGATCATGGTTTCATTCTATTATAGTCAGATAAAATAATTGGTATAATTCAAATACTTTTAAATTTACCAACACTTGCTCTGTGTCCTATACTGGAGAATTTTCCACATGCGCTTGAGAATATGTGTATTCTTCTGGCTTTGGCTGAAGGGTGTTACAAGTGTCTGTTAGGTCTACTTGTTTTACAGTGTTATTCAAGTGTTTTATTTCCTTGTTTATCTTCTGTCTTTCTATTTATTACTTAAAATAGGGTATGGGAGTCTCCAATGATTATTGTAAAACTGTCTAATTCACTTTTTAGTTTTGTTAACTTTTTGCTTCATATATTTTGGGGCTCCTTTGTTAGGTGTGTATGCTTATAATTGTTATATCTTCTTGATGAATTTGGCTTTTCTCTCTGTATAATGTTGTTTCTACCTTGTGGCAATTTTTGACTTAAAGTCTATTTTGTCTGGTGTGAGGATAGCCACTTCTGCTTTCTTACTGTTACAATTTGCATGAAATATATATATTTTCATTCTTTTTTTTTTCAACACTGTGTCTTTGGATCTAAAGTGAGTCTTTCGTAGACAGCAGGTAGTTGAATATATATATTTTTAAATTCACTGTTTTATTTTATCAGTTTAAGTTATTTACATTTTAATTATACATTAAATTAAATACATTTGCTTATAATGTATTTACTATTAATAAATACATTAATTATACATTTTAATTATATATTAAATTAAATGTAATTTAATTACGTTTTAAATTATACACTATAAATTATACACTCGGCTCACTGCAAGCTCTGCCTCCCAGGTTCACGCCATTCTCCTGCCTCAGCCTCCCTCCTGAGTAGCTGGGACTACAGGCGCCAGCCACCAGGCCCGGCTAATTTTTTTTTGCATTTTTAGTGGAGACGGGGTTTCACTATGTTAGCCAGGATGGTCTTGATCTCCTGACCTCGTGATCGGCCCTCCATTGCTCCTTTCTTTGGTATTTAATTTTTATAGTGTACCACTTTTATTCCTTTCTAACTTTATTTTTCATATACGTTTTAGATTTTTTTAGAGATTTAATTAAGAATTACTATTAAACTTTTTGATTTATGGAGAGTCCTCAAAAAATGAAAAATAGAGCCACCATATGATCCAGCAATCCCACTCCAAGATATATACCCAAAAGAAAGTAAATTGGTATATCAAAGAGATATCTGCACTCCCATATTTATTGCAGCACTATTCACAATAACCAAGATTTGGAAGCAGCATAAGTATCCCTCAATAGATGAAGGGATAAATAAAATGTAGTGCATATATACGATGAAGTATTATTCAGCCATAAGAAGAATGAAATCCCATCATTTGTGACAACATGAATGAAACTGCTGGTCATTATTTTAAGTGAAATAAGCCAGGCACAGAAAGTCAAACTATGTTCTCACTTATCTTTGAGACCTAAAAGTTAAAACAATTGAACTCATGGAGATAGGTAGTAGACGGATGGCTACCAGAGGCTGGGAAGTGTAGTTGGTGATGGGGGAAAGTGGGGAACCGGGGATGGATAATAAGACCCACTGATTAAGAATGTGATGTTTTACCTTCATATGTTTGTAAATGTCATATATTTGTGAATTCATGAATTTATAAGTTTATAAAAATTTATTTATATTATTACCACTTTAGCTACAATGATGTATAAAACTTTGCACTTATACATCTCTGACACTCCCTCTCTATGTTGTTATAGTCCTGCATTAAATATTTATAGATCATGTTCGTATGAATACTTATTTATAATAATTGTTTATTAATTGGCTTTGAAATCATATATCCAGAAGGGAATTACAGACCAAAAATTTAATTATCATAGCTTTTGTATTTACCTGTGTAGGTACATTTTCCAGTCTTCTTTATTTCTTGGTTTGGTCTCGAGTTACTGTCTAATGCTTTTTCATTTCCACGTGAAGGACTTGCATTAGTATTTCTTTCTTTCTTTTTTAATGTAATTGCCTGAATGGTTTGTTTTATTTTTATTTATCACAAAAACATGGATAAAACATATGCAGTTTTTCAGGTAAACCCAAAGGATAGTGGAAACTACCTTCCTACTTATTATTGAATGCATTATTCATAAAACAACTTGAAATCAAATTAATTCTAAATTATTCCCTCATTAAATAAAAACATTATAAACTCACAAAACCTAATGTTTAAACACAGAAGACACAGTGTTGTTAAAGAAAGATAATTTAAGTTTCTTTTTTTTTAAGTGTCTTCAATGTATTAGTCTATATGACTCATTGTTAGTCAACATCTTGCAGGCAAAATGAATGCCAGTTTCATTCTAATGCTGTTGTTTTCCCCTTTAATGTTTTTTAATGCATTTTTTATTATTGTGGGTACATGGTAGGTGTATATATTTATAGGTTACATGAGATTTGTTGATACATACCTGCAATGTGTAATAATCACATCAGGATAAATAGAGTATCCATCACCTCAAACACTTATCCTTTGTGTTTTAAGCAATAAACTATACTGTGAGTCATTTTTAAATTAACAATAAAATTATTTTTACCATAGTCGCCCTGTTGTGCTAGCAAATATTAGGTATTGTTTATTCTATTTTTTTATTTTTAATTTTTGTGGGTACATAGTAAGTGTATATATTTATGGAGTACATAAGATGTTTTGCTACAGGCATGCAAAATGAAATAAGCACATCATGGAGAATGGAGTATACATCCCCTTAATCAAAAGGATATATCCTTCGAGATACAAGCAATCAAATTACACTCTTTAAGTTGTTTTAAAATATACAGTTAATTTTACTTACCGTGTTGTGCTTTCAAATAGTAGGTCTTATTATCCATCCCCTATTCCCCTCTTTTCCCGACCACCCACTACTCTTCCCAGCCTCTGGTAACCATCCTTCTACTACCTATGTAACCATCCTTCTACTACCTATCACCATGAATTCAATTGTTTTAACTTTTAGCTCCCAAAGATAAGGCAGAACGTACGAAGTTTGTCTTTCTGTGCCTGGCTTATTTCACTTGACCAAATGAGCACCAGTTTCATCTATGTTGTTGCAAATGACAGAATCTCATTCTTCTTATGGCTGAATAATACTCCATTGTATATATGTACCACATTTTATTTATCCCTTCATCAACTGAAGGATACTTAGGCTGCTTCCAAATCCTGGCTGTTGTGAATAGTGCTGTAATAAACATGGAAGTGCAGATACCTCTTTGATATAGCGATTTTCGTTCTTTGGGATATATAGCTTGGAGTGGGATTGCTGGATCGTATGGTGGCTCTATTTTTCATTTTTTGAGGAATCTCCAAACTATTCACCCATAGCGGTTCTACTAATTTATATGCCCACCTACAGTGTATGAGGGGTCCCTTTATTCCACATCCTTGCCAGCATTTTGTCATTAGCTGTCTTTTGGATAAAAGTCATTTTAACTGGAGAGAAATGATCTCTCATCGTGGTTTTGATTTTAATTTCTCTGAAGACCAATGATGTTGAGCACCTTGTCATTTACCTGTTTCCCATTTGTATGCTTTCTTTTGAGAAATGTCTATGCTAATCTTTTCCTTTTCTTTTCTCTTTTCTTTTCTTTCTTTCCTTGATGGAGTCTGGCTCTGTCACCCAGGTTGGAGTACAGTGGTGCAATCTCGGCTCACTGCAGCCTCCACCCCCTGGTTTCAAGCAATTCTCCTGCCTCAGCCTCCCTAGTAGCTGAGATTACAGGCATGGACCACAACACCTGGCTAATTTTTGTATTTTTAGTGGAGACAAGGTTTCACCATGTTGGCCAGGCTGGTCTGGAACTCCTGACCTTAGGTGATCCACCTGCCTTGGCCTTCCAAATTGCTAGGATTAAAGGCATGAGCCACCATGCCCTTCCCTTTGGCCCATTTTTTAACTGGATTATCATATTTTTTTCCCATGGAGTTGCTTGATATCCTTATATAGTCTATTTATTAATCCCTTGTCAGTTGGGTAGTTTGACAACATTTTCTCCCATTCTCTGGACTTCAAGTCCTATGTTGTAGAACAGTGGCAAGAAGAGACATCCTTGTTGTGTTTCAAATATTACAGGAAAGACTTTCAGTTTTTCCCCATTTAGTATAATAGCTTTGGGTCTATTTTATGTAGATTTTATTATATTGAGGTATGTTTCTTCTCTACCTAGCTTTTGTGAATTTTTTTAAATCATGAAAGGATGTTGTACTTTATCAAATGCTTTTTAGCATCAATTGAAATTATCACATGGTTTTCAATTTTTGAAATCTGATTTGCATATATAGAACCATCCTTGCATCTCAGGGATAAAACCCATTTGTTCACTATTAATGATCTTCTTAATGTATTGTTGAATTTGGTTTGCTGGTGTTTATTTTTTTTTAATTTTTACATCAATAATTCATCAGAGCTACTGGCTTGTAGTTTTCTTTTTTTGATGTGTCTTTGTTTAGTTTTGATATCAGGGTAATACTGGCCTCATAGAATGAATTTGGAAGTATTTCTTTCTCCTTTATTTTTTGGAATAGTTTGAGTAGGGTTGATATTAGTTCTTCTTTAAGTGTTGGATAGAATTCAGCAATGAAGTTATAGGGTCTCAGGTTTTTCTTTACTGGGAGACTTTTTATTATGGCTTCAATCTTGTTACTTGTTATTAGTCTGTTCAGGTTTTGGATTTCTTCATGGTTCAATTTTAGTAGGTTATATGTGTCTATTTCTTCAATATTTTACAATTTATTTGCATATATTTGCTCATAGTAGCCACTAATTATCCACTAATGGATTGCTGCAGTTTCAGTTGTAATGTCTCCTTTTTCATATCTGATTTCGTTTGTTTGGGTCTTCTCTCTCTCTCTTTTTTACTTAATCTGGCTACAGGTCAATTTTGTTTACTTTTTTAAAAAAACATTTTTGTTTTGTTTTGTAGAACTTTGTATTGTTTTCTTCCTTTCAATTTCATTTATTTTTGCTCTGATTTTTTATTTCTTTTACTAATTTTGGGATTTGTTTGTTATTGCTTTTTCAGTTCTTTAAGATGAATTATTAAGTTGTTTTTGAAGTGTTCTTTTTTAATGTAGATATTTATAACTATAATATTTCCTCTTAGTAATGCTTCTTTGTAGCCCATACATTTTGGTATATGATGTTTCCATTATCATGTGTTTCACCAGATATTTTAAATTTCCTTCTTTATTTCTTCATTGACCCACTAGTCATTCAGGAGCATATTGTTTAATTTCTAAGTGTTTGTATTCTTATCAAAATTCCTCATTATTGAGTGCTAGTTTTATTCCATTGTGGTCAGAGAAGATGCTTAATTGATAGCATTTCAATTTTTTGAATGTTTTTTAAAACTTGTTTTGTGACCTAACATACGTTTTGTCTTTCAGAATAATCCATGTGCTGAGAAAAAAAAAATATGTATTCTGCAATTGTTGGATGAAAGCTTTAAATATTTATTAGGTATGTTTGTTCTATAGTGCACATTAAGTCTGATTTTTGTTGTTGTTAATTTTCTGTCTAGATGACCTGTCCAATGCTGAAAGTGTGGTGTTGAAGTCTCCAGCTATTATCTTGGGGTCTGCCTGTGTCTTTAACTGTAACAATATTTGATATATATATCTGGGTGTTCCAGTGTTGGGAACATGCATATTTACAATTGTTATATCCTCTTTCTAAGTTATCCCCTTTATTGTTATGTGGTAAACTTATTTCTCTCTTTTTATAGATTCTGATATAGGTATACCTACTTCTGCTCTTTTTCAGTGTTTACTGGTATGGAATATATTTTTAGATTCCTTTATTTTTATCATTTGAAGATCATTACTAGTGAAGTGTATTTCGTGTTGGCAACAGATCATTGCGTCTTGTTTTATATCCATTCAACCACTCTACCTCATTTAATTGGAAAGTTTAGTTCATTTACAATCAATGTTATCATTGGCAAGTAAGAATGTATTCCTTTCATTTTGTTATTTGTTTTCTGGTCATTTTGTGGCATTCTCTTCCTTTTATTTTCTTTCTTCCTGTCTTCCATTTAGTGAAGGTGGTATTTCTCTGGTGATATGATTAAATTCCTTGCTTTTCATTTTTTGTAAAAATATTGCATGTGTTTTGATTTGAAGTTACCATAAGGCTTTTAAATGCTGTCTTATAACCCATCATTTTAATCTGATAACAACTTTAAAATATTTTTGTAAACAAACATAAAGTTAACTAATAAAAACTCTACATTGTAACAGCATCTTTTTGCTTTTTATCTTTTTCTTTTTACTATTTATATCTTATTGTACTTTCTATGCCTTGAAAAGTTGTTCTAGTTGTTAGTTTTGATTTTTTCATTGTTTAGTCTTTCTACTTAAGAGTAGTTAATGCATCACAATTACAGCGTTGTAATAGTCTGTGTTTTTCTGTGTATTTATTTTTACTGGTTAGTTTTCACTTTTCAATAATTTCTGACTGCTCATTAACATCCTTTACTTTCTTAATGAATTACTCCCTTTATCATTTCTTGTGGGACAGATCTGGTGTTAATGAAACTCCTCAAATTTTTTGTTTGTTTTGGTCTGGAAAATTCTATATTTCTCTTTTATGTTCGAAGGGACTTCTCCCTGGATATACTATTCTTGGGTAAAAGTATTTTTCCTTAAGCAACTTAAATATATCATGCCACTCTCTCCTGGCCTGTCTGTAAAGTTTCCACTGAAAAGTCTGCTGCCAGACATATTGGAGCTCCATTGTATATTTTTTTGTTTTGTTTTGTTTTATTTTTTGTTTTGTTTTTTATCTTGCTGCTTTTAGGATTCTTTCTTTATTCTTGACCTTTGGGAGTTTGCTTAATAAATACCTTGAGGTCGTCTTCTTTGGGTTAAATCTACTTGATATTTTATAACTTTCTTGTACTTGGGTATGGATATCTTTCTTAAGATTTAGGACTTTCTTTGTTACTATCCCTTTGAATAAACTTTCTATCCCAACTCTTTCTCTACCTCCTGTTTAAGGCCATGAATCTTAGATTTTTCCTTTTGAGGCTATATTCTCGATCTTGTAGGCATGCTTTTTTATTTTTTATTCTTTTTTTTTTGTCTTCTCTGACTGTATTTTCAAGTTGCCTGTCTTCAAGCTCACTAATTCTTTTTTCTGCTTGATCCATTCTGCTATTAAAGGACTCTAATGCATTTGCCAGTATATCCATTGCATTTTTGAGCTATTGAATTTCTGCTTGATTCTTTCTAATTATTTCAATCTCTTTGTTAAATTAATCTGGTGGAATTCTGAATACTTTCTCCGTGTTATATTGAATTTCTTTTAGTTTCCTCAAAATGCTATGTTGAGTTATCTGACTAAAAGATCACATATCTCTATTTCTCCAGGACTGGTGGTCCCTGGTAATTTGGTTCATTTGCAGAGACCATTTTTTTCCTGGATGGTTTTGATACTTATGGATGTTCCTCTGTGTTTAGGCATTGAAGAGTTATGTATTTATTGCAGTCTTCACAGCCCGGGTTTGTCTGCACCTGTTCTTCTTGGAAAGTCTATCTACATATTCAAAAGGACTTGGATGTTGTGAACTAAGCTGTATGTATCTGCATTACAGTTTTGGAAACACAAATATCACTCTATAGACACACATGTTACTATGTCATGCTTTAGAAAAAGAAAATGTGCTTCCATGCATTGTAGATTAATTAACTCATTCAACTATTCCACCAGCTAGGTACTTTAGTTGTGGTTTTGATAGATAAGATACTTAATGATGCAAAGGATTTGAAGCTATACTGGTAGAAAGCAATAATCCTGAATTTGAAGCTCTGGTCTCATTAAACTCAAGAACTTGTAATATTCTGCTATTCTATAAATGTTTTGCCAAATGGTCAATTTTTAATTATCCAAATATAAATTATCAACGGCAGTCACCAGTTCATAAATCAAAACTTTCTGATATATTTTTCTTTAATTTTAAGTTTATTTATACATATTTTTATGGTGGAAAAATTGGCAAAAAATTATCATTTTATATGAGAATTGTTTGTAATTTAAAAAAATTATTTTATAAAGCTTTATTGACCACCCTTGTTGTGTCTTATAACCTGGGGAATCATTTTTATTTTCAGTTCTAGACTATGAAGAATTGATTCCAAATCTGCATAGCATATCTGGATAGAAATAAATGAAACTCTGGCCAATTTTTGAGTCTATGCCTATAGAGTTAGATGAGACAAAGCTGCCAAGTATTACAAATCAAGTCTGGTTTTTTTATGCTTGGAAAACTGTTACTCCTCTTTCACACATTTTTCATAGTCTCTATTTAAATTAGTAGAATGTAAGTCCTATTCAGTTACATACAAATGTGTAAATTGACCAAATTTGTGAATTATTTCCAAAGACTAACAAAAAGTTGTTAAAAGAAAAATAACTGTTGACAAATCATAAAACTTCATACAAATACAATCTGCCTGCAAGAATAGATCTAAAGAGGAAAACATGGAATGTGCAGGAAAGAAAAGGAAAAACAAGAAAGATTGTCTTAGAAGCTGTCAAAATGTTGTTGTACAGATGTTTTTTCATAAACCTACCATGATATTCAATTATTATATTGAAATTCTGTGCTACAATATTTCAATCACCATTAACAGTGCTCTCTATTCATTTGAATTAATGAATACTGGAATAACTTTTTTCATTGCTCTAATAAATTAAACTTTCAGTCCTTTCTGACTTGTTCACACAGTGCAATTAACCAGTGCCAGAGTAACTATTAATCAAAAAGTCATTTAATCTTTATTCTATTTACAAGACACCTTGTTAACATTATTGGCTATACAGTTCTCCAATCTTTCCATTTTCATTTCCCAAATTTCCTACTCTTGTAAATGGTTTGTCTTCCTGCCTTAAGACATTTGTGTTTTTACCTTGAGTTATTATGAGAGTTTTGGTATTTTAGGTTCTTTTTCTGCTGAATGAAGAAATAGGATCTACATACCTCAGAAAAGGGAATATTGGTGTTTTTTTTGCTTTTTGTTTGTTTGTTTCTTTGTTTTTGAGACGGACTTTTGCTTTTGTTGACCAAGCTGGAGTGCAATGGCATGATCTTGGCTCACTGCAACCGCGGCCTCCTGGGTTCAAGCGATTCTCCCGCCTCAGCCTCCTGAGTAGCTGGGATTACAGGCGCACACCGCCACGCCTGGCTAATTTTGTGTATTTTTAGTAGAGACGGGGTTTCACCATGTTAGCCAGGCTGGTCTCAAACTCCTGACCTCAAGTGATCAGCCTGCCTCGGCCTCTCAAAGTGCTGGGATTACATGCGTGAACCACCATGCCCAGCCAATATTGGTATTCTTAAGTAAAAGAAACAAGTATAGAGAAGATAGATTTCCCAGGTACAAGAAAAATAAATAACATTATAAAATAGGCCTCAATAAATCAGGCCACCATATTAGAGGATTACAAGAGAAGGTCATATGCCTAGGAAATTGGAGTGATGTGCGTGTGCGTGTGTATGTGTGTATGTGTGTGTGAGAGAGAGAGAGAAGCAAACCATGAAACAGAGAGGAAAAAAGTAGATAGATGGTTAGACATACAGAAAGACTGACTAACTGGATTTGTTTTTGTGTTTCTTACATCTAGCAATATTTAATGAACTCTTTTTTTATCAGTTGGTATATCAAATGTGAAAAAGAGAATAATAATGCACTAATACAGTATAAAACCCCCAACTCAATCAGGTGATCCTGTGGGAGAGGGGTTACTGAAAATGGGAAAATTAGTATGTTTTGTGTTTGTGTTTCTTATTGGAAGAAAACAGACATTTTTTTCTCCAAAGATAGTCAAGGCCCCAAAGTCCCTTTTTATAGTACTTTCAAACTACAAACACAGCTAATGTTATAGAATGTCTCTTTTGTTCATAAAGAACATGATTAATCGGAGCAAATCCACAATGAATTGTGTTTAAACGTGCTGTGTCATCGGCATGGCCTTTTCTTTTCAATTAAAAGAATGCCATAAATTAAATCATAGCAATATTTGAATGAATTATTCATATTTTCTAATTAGGAAGAGTGGTGTACTTATTTTTATGGCATTCGTGAATTTTTAAAGAATAAAAGAAAGTGGACTGAATTCACAACTTAAATGTGCAGTAGAATTGATAGATAACAGTCCATTAAATATGCTGCCACTGTGCTTTATCTACTTAATAGCATGGAGAATTAGATCAAATTATTTTCCAACTGCATCTTATTTGTATATATGATCCAATTTTATGTAACATTAAGTTTTGTTAAACAATTTATTGGTGCTTCCGAAAATTATTTCCAGCAAAAATATTTACACCTGTGTTTATATAATAGAAATTGAAAAAATATGAATTTTTAATTAGTTCTATAAAAAATGCAGTGATTGAATCAATGTAATCAGTAATTGATTATCCATCTCTAGGTAGGCCAACTTCAAAATTATTAAATCAAGAAATAAGAAAAATGTTGCTGTATGTTTCTTACGTGCCTACTTAAAATATTATTTTTTAAATGTATAAACATATATAATTATATTTATTTGTTATTGATTAGAAGTGCCAAAAATCAAAATACCTCTTCAAATGGCTATTTTATTTTAAAACTTTTGTCTTCTCTAGTAAAAGTAAAGTATCTGAAACTTGATGATGCTTAATACATTTATTATGAATTAATAATTATTTTATTAGCATTTTCAAATGTCAGAGGATGTGACTAATATTCTAATGTAATAATTTTCCAATAATATTACTTGTCCAAATGTAATAATATAAAAGGAAGGAATTCCATTTTGCCTTCACAATTAATATGGTTTTCTAAAAATTAAAAATATAGATACGATTAATCTGAAAAATTAAATTTTTCTCTCTGCAGAGCACATGAACAGACAGACGTTGCTTCAAAATTGTTGTGTATGTGTGTGTGTTTTGCTAATGAGAGTACTAAAAAGGGGGTCCTAAGTCTAAAGAATAAGGAGTTATTTAAATTAAAAGTAAATGAGATAATAGCTATAAGTGCTTCTTATTTTGAGCCTTTTGAAAAGCCCAGGTCCTTCTAATACTTATAAAAATAGAATATTATCTGTAAAGTTTAATGAAATAAAATCAAATGCATAGAATTATAAACAATCAACAGTACAACAATTGTCCAGAAATGCTCCTCCAGTCAATTTTTCATCTTTTTTAAGAAGTATATGTTGACAAAAGTAGATTACATAAAACAAGGACTTTCTTAGTAGTGAGTCCTCTTATGTGCAAGGACTTCTTAAAAGTGTCTTAGATGCAAACTTTTGTCATTCTGAATAACTTTAAGTAATTCCAGGTGATATATATAAGGTGTACTAAGTGGAAGAATTTTACAAGTATAAAGCTCACCCTGGAAAAATATTTACAGCATATGAATAAAATACCATAGGGAGTGAAGTGCTTTATATGGATTTTCTCTTAATCATTTTTCCACCTACAACTTCCAACAAAAATTAAAATGGTATATTGTAATTTTTAAAATAAAACAATGACTCCCATATTAAAAAATGCCTTAAGAATTTAAAATTATGACACAATTATAATTTTAAATATATATGTAGATATGTTTGCATATATGTGTATGTTTGAGTCTTTACATACATATGTAAATAATTACTTTCGAATCATTCATTAATGCAGACTCAAAAGTGAATATTCAACTTTTAAATTATGTATTATTTGTTTGAGATATTCCTTATATCGCTTTAGATTTCAGAGTTAATTTGAATCTTTTAGAGACCATCTTTACTACTGTAAAAGCTCTAGAGATTTTGTATTAAGACAATCTGCTGGAGACATCTTTGTGTCCTGAAAGAGCTGTATATGGTTACCATCTCACAGGAACTACTTTCTATATATTTAAGGAATATATTACCTTTAAAAAATTATTTTCTTTTAAAATTTCAGGTATATTAGAAGCATGGAAGGAAACAATTCGTAAACATGAATAAATTTATTTTCATATGTTTTTAGAAACTGTCACTGTCCCAAAATTCTATTTGTTCCCTCTCCAAAGAATTTTAATAAATACAATCTGCCTCGCCATTTATGTTTTTTTTTTTTCTTTTGTCTCCCCGTTAATCATTTGCTTCCCTCATAGTCACCATTGTAGTCTGAAAACTCTTGGCACATACAGAAATCCTTAGCCAGGTGAAACGTTCTTAACATTTTATTTCTACTGTTTATATTTTTACTGTTAAACTTCTGACATTCCGTATACTAACCCATCACCCCAATCATATTTTTTGAATATGTTCTCTGATATTAATAACAAATATGATAATTTTTAAAATTAAAGAGTGTCTTTTTGGGAGCAAGAAGTTTGACATACGGAAAGATATAGGTACAAAAAATACGTGTTCAAAATTTAGAAAACCAACTAGAGAATAGAATACATGTTCAACTTTCTCTTCAACATAAGTTTTTGAAATGTATCTGTGTGCAGACATTTTACATGGTAAAAATTCTCATAGATCTTCATTTATAGAAATGTAAAAAATGTGGTGATGTTAGAAAAGGCTAGAAAATCTCTGTGATTATACTACATATGATGGTAATGTTGAATAAAATAAAACAAAAGAAAACTAGGGTTCAAGAAAATGAACTGTTCACACTGTTGAATTATCCTCTTGTTACCCTAATACTCAGAATTCGATACATACAACCAAAGATGTCACACTAACAATGAAAACTAGTTTCCTACTAGTTGAAATGCTATTTGTTCTTATATTTAAAAATTTTAAAAAATCTACACTTAACCCTGAAACAACACAGGAATTACAGTCATAAAATCCCCATACAGTTAAAAATCCACATAGAACTTTTAACTGCCCCAAAACTTAACTACTACTAATAACCTTACTGTTGACTGGAAGCCTTACTGATAATACAAACATTAAATTAACACACATTTTGTATTTTATATGTATTGTACGCTGTATTCTTACCATAAAGCAAACTAGATTAAAGAAAATCTTCTTTAGAAAATTATAAGAAAAAATACATTTACAGTATTGTAATGTTTTTATTCATTAATACCATAAGTTTATTTTGCCCATTTTTAAGATATATTGCCTGTCTAAAATGACAGGAAACTACAGCTGCTGACCCCAATTTATGGTACATATCAAGCAATTCAACTTTTTCTTGTATTGTCATGACTTTTTTCTGCTTCTTGGGAACACTTCCTGCATCATTAGTGGCACTTAATTTTGGTCCCATGGTGTTACTCAAGGTTTATGGTATTGCACTACACATGATTAAAAAATACACATGAGAACTGCAAGAGATCACTTTTTACTGCAAAATGTAATTTACTGGAAAGAGGAACTGCTCACGTGGCCGTGATGAGCGTCACACAGCGTTTTAAGCAGATACTCGCAATGGGAGATCATCACAATAGCAACAGGAGGTGGCTGTGAAATTATCACAGAAGTACTGTATGGAGTAGAGTCAATTTTATGCTGCAATTTAATACTGTATCTTTATGTTTGTTTACATTTCTCCCAACTGTGAATGGTGCCATGGATGGTCTGAAAGTGTTTGTGTGTATATGTTTTGATAAATATCAACTACTTATAATAGATTTGTATGTATTTTATGGTAAGAAAAAATAGATTGATGTCTGCATGTATTTTAGGCATTTGTGACAACTCCAACTGTTTTCTTATTTTTTCAATAGTTCTAGTCTATAGTTTGTGAATATTTTCAAATTTTTAAATATCTCTAAAAAATGTTCTAATATATTTATTGAAGAAAATCCACATATAAGTGGACCTGGGCAGTTCAAATCTGTGTTGTTCAAGGATCAACTGTATATATATATATGCAACTTTAAAAAAGGACAGATAACATTGTATGTTTTATTGTATACAAAATGATGGTTTTGAAGTACATATACATCGTGAGATAGTTAAATCTAGCCAATTAACAAGTGTCTTACCTTCACATAGTTATCATTTTGGTGGTAAGAGCACATAGCATTCACTCTCTTTACATTTTTGGAGAATACAACATAATCATTAACTAGAATCAAGTTGCTTTACAATTGATCTTTTGAAATTTTTTTCTTCTGTTTAACGATAATTACGTATCTTTTTATATATTATTACTATACTTTCAGTTCTGGGATACATGTGCAGAACGTGCAGGTTTGTTACATAGGTATACATGTGCCATGGTGGTTTACTGCAGCCATAAACCCATCATCTACATTAGGTATTTCTCATAATGCTATCCCTCCCCTTCCCCCAATCCTCTGCCAGGCCCCACTGTGTGATGTTCCCCTCCCTGTGTCCATGTATTCTCATTGGTCAACTCCCGCTTACGAGTGAGAACATGTGGTGTTTGGTTTTCTGTTCCTGTGTAAGTTTTCTGAGGACGATGGTTTTCAGCTTCATCCATGTCCCAGCAAAGGATATGAACTCATCCTTTCTAATGGCTGCATAGTATTCCATTGTGTATATATGCCACATTTCTTTTAATCCAGTCTATCATTGATGGGCATTTGGGTTGGTTCCAAGTTTTTGCTATTGTGAATAGTGCTGCAATAGACATACATGTGCATGTGTCTTTATAGAATGATTTATACTTCTTTGTATATATACTCAGTAATGGGATTGCTGGGTCAAATGGTATTTCTGGTTCTAGATCCTTGAGGAATCACCACAGTGTCTTCCACAATGGTCGAACTAATTTAAACTCCCACCAACAGTGTAAAAACATTCCTATTTCTCCACATACTCTCCAGCTTCTGTTGTTTCCTGACTTTTTAATGATCACCATTCTAACTGGTGTGCATTGGTATCTCATTGTGCTTTTGATGTGAATTTCTCTAATGACCAGTGATGATGAGCTTTTTTGCATATGTTTGTTGGCCAAATAAATGTCTTCTTTTGAGAAGTGTCTGTTAATATCCTTTGCCCTCTTTTTGGTGGGTTGTCTTTTTGCTTGTAAATTTGTTTAAGTTCCTTGTAGATTCTGGATATGAGCTGTTTGTCAGATGGATAGTTTGCAAAAATTTTCTCCCATTCTGTAGGTTGCCTGTTCAGTTTGATGATAATTTCTTCTGTTGTGAAGAAGCTCTTTAGTTTAATTAGATCCCAATGGCAACAATGGCTTTTGTTGCCATTGCTATTGGTGTTTTAGTAATGAAGTCTTTGACCATGCCTATGTCCTGAATGGTATTGCCTAGGTTTTCTTTTAGGGTTTTTAAGGTTTTAGGTCTTATGTTTAAGTCTTTAATCTATGTTGAGTTAATTTTTGTAAGGAAGGGGTCCAGTTTCACTTTTCTGCATATGGCTAGACAGTTTTCCCAGCACCATTTATTAAATAGAGAATCCTTTCTCTTTTGCTTTTGTCAGGTTTGTCAAAGATCAGATAGTTGTAAATGTGTGGCATTACTTCTGAGGCTTCTGTTCTGTTTCATTGTCCTATATATCTGTTTTGGTAAAAATACCACACTGTTTTGTTACAAACACCACACTGTTTTGGTTACTGTAGCCTTGTAGTATGTTTTGAAGTCAGGTAGCGTGATGCCTCCAGCTTTATTCTTTTTGCTTAGGATCATCTTGGTTTATGGGCGCTTTCTTGGTCCCATATGAAATTTAAAGTAGTTTTTGTTTTCTAATTCTCTGAAGAAAGTCAATGGTAACTTGATGGGAATAGTATTGAATCTATATATTACTTTGGGCAGTATGCGCATTTTCATAATGTTGATTCTTCCTATCCATGAGCATGAAATGTTTTTCCACATGTTTGTGTCCTCATTAACTTGAGCAATGGTTTGCACTTCACTTTGAGGAGGTCCTTCACATTCCTTCTAAGTTATATTCCCAGATATTTTATTCTGTTTGTACCAGTTGTGGATGGGACTTTATTCATGATTCGGCTCTCTATTATTGGTGTATAGGAATGAATGTGATTTTTGCACATTGATTTTGTATCCTGAGATGTGGCTGAAGTTGCTTATCAGCTTAAGGAGTTTATGGGCTAAGACGATGGGGTTTTCTAAATATACCATCAGGTCATCTGCAAACAGAGACAATTTGACTTCTTCTCTTCCTATTTGAATATCCATTATTTCTTTCTCTTGCTTGATTGCCCTGGCGAGAACTTCCAATACTATGTTCAATAGTAGTGGTGAGAGAGGACATCGTTGTCTTGTGCCAGTTTTCAAAGGGAATGCTTCCAGCTTTTGCCCATTCAGTATGATGTTGGCTGTGAGTCTGACATAAATAACTCTTATTTTTTTGAGATGCGTTCCATCGATACCTAGTTTATTGAGTGTTTTATCATGAAAGGGTGTTGAATTTTATCAAAGACCTTTTCTAAAGGCCTTTTCTGCATCTATTGACATAATCGTCGTTTTTGTCATTGGTTCTGTTTATGTGATGGATTACATTTATTGATTTGTGTATGTTGAACCAGCCTTGCATCCCAGGGATGAAGCCAACTTAATTGTGGTGGATAAGCTTTTTGATGTGCTGCTGGATTTGCTTTGCCAGTATTTTATTGAGGATTTTCTCATCGATGTTCTTCAGGGATATTGGCCTGAAATGTTCTTTTTTTGTTGTGTCTCTGTCAGGTTTTGGTATTAGGATGATTCTGGCATCATAAAATGAGTTAGCAAGGAGTCCCTCTTTTTATATTGTTTGGAACAGTTTCAGAAGGTATGGTTCCAGCTCCTCTTTGTACCTCTGGTAGAATTCGGCTGTGAATCTGTCTTGTCCTGAGCTTTTTTTTGCTTGGTAGGCTATTAATTACTGCCTCTATTTCAGAACTTCTTGTCTACTGCTAGCTTTTGAATTTGTTTGCTCTTGCGTCTCTAGATTTTGTAATTGTGATGTTAGGGTGTTGATATTAGATCTTTCCTGCTTTCTCCTGTGGGAATTTAGTGCCATCAATTTCCCTTTAAACACTGCTTTAGCTGTGTTCCAGAGATTTTGGTACACTGTGTCTTTGTTCTCATTGGTTTCAAATAACTTATTTATTTCTGCCTTAATTTTGTTATTTACTCAGTAGTCATTCAGGAGCAGGTTGGACAGTTTCCATGTAGTTGTGTGGTTTTGAGTGAGTTTCTTAATCTTGAGATCTAATTTGATTGCACTGTGGTCTGAGAGACTGTTTGTTATGATTTCTGTTCCTTTACATTTGCTGAGGAGTGTTTTACTTCCAATTATGCGGTCAATTTTAAAATAAGTGCTATGTGGTGCTGAGAAGAATGTATATTCTGTTGATTTGGGGTGTAGAGTTCTTTAGAAGTCTTCTAGGTCCACTTGGTCCAGAGCTGAGTTCAAGTCCTTAATATCCTTGTTAATTTTCTGTCTCATTGATCTGTGTAATATTGACAGTAGGGTGCTAAAGTCTCCAACTATTTTTGTGTGGAAGTCTAAGTCTATTTGTAGGTCTCTAAGAACTTGTTTTATGAATCTGGGTGCTCCTGTATTGGGTGCATATATATGTAGGATAGTTAGCTCTTCTTGTTGCAATGATCCCTTCACCATTATGTATCACCTTTGTCTTTTTTTTTTTTTTTATCTTTTTTGGTTTAAAGTCTGTTTTATCAGAGACTAGGATTGCAACCCCTCCTTTTTTTTTCTTTCCATTTGATTGGTAAATATTTCTCCATCCCTTTATTTTGAGCCTATGTGTGTCTTTGCATGTGAGATGTGTCTCCTGAATACAGCACATTTATGGGTCTTGACTCCTTATCCAATTTGCCGGTCTGTGTTTTTTAATTGGAGCATTTAGCCCATTTATCTTTAAAATTAATATTGTTATGTGTGAATTTGATCCTGTCTTCATGATGCTAACTGGTTATTTTGCTCATTAGTTGATGCAGTTTCTTCATAGTGTTATTGGTCTTTATATTTTGGTATGTTTTTGCAGTACCTGGTACCAGTTTTTCCTTCAGGAGCTCTTGTAAGGCAGGCTTGATGGTTACAAAATCCCTCAGCATTTGCTTGTCTGTAAAGGATTTTATTTCTCCTTCACTTATAAAGCTTAGTTTGGCTGAATATGAAATTTTGGGTTTAAAATTCTTTTCTTTAAGAATGTTGAATATTGGCCTCCACTCTCTTCTGGCTGTAGGGTTTCTTCAGAGAGATCTGCTGTTAGTCTGGTGGGCTTCCCTTTGTGGGTAACTTGACCTTTCTCTCTGGCTGCACTTAACATTTTTTCCTTTGTTTCAACCTTGGTGAATCTGATGATTACGTGCCTTGGGGTTGCTCTTCTTGAGGAGTATTTTAATGGTGTTTTCTGTATTTCCTGAATTTGAATGTTGGCCTGGCTCCCTGGCTTCAGCCCCCTTTCCAGGGGAGTGAACAGTTCTGTCTTGCTGGGGTTCCAGGTGCCACTGGGGTATCAAAAAAACAAACAAACAAACAAAAACAAAAACAAACAAACAAAAAATCCTCCTGCAGCTAGCTCAGTGTCTGCTCAAATGGCCACCCAGTTTTGTGCCTGAAACCCAGGGCCCTGGTGGTGTAGGCACCTGAGGGAATCTCCTGGTCTGTGGGTTGTAAAAACTGTGAGAAAAGCATAGGAAAAAGAGTAGTATCTGGGCCAGATAGCACTGTCCTCACAGCACAGTCCCTCACTGCTTCCCTTGGCTAGGGGAGGGAATTCCCTAACCCCTTGCACTTCCTGGGTGAGGCGATGTCCCACTTTCCTTCAGCTCACCCTCTGTGAGCTGTCCCCATTGTCTAACCAGTCCCAGTGTGGTGAGCCGAGTACCTCAGTTGGAAATGCAGAAATCACCCGCCTTCTGTATTGGTCTCACTGAGAGCTGCAGACCAGAGCTGTTCCTATTCGGCCACCTTGCCTGGAACCCTGCAACTTAATTATGTATCTTTTAATCAATGTCTTCTCATCTCCTTCTCCTTTGTAACCATCGCAACTTTCAGTAAACACCAGTCTAATGTCTACTTTCATGTCATTAACTTTTAAGATTCTACATATGAATGATATCATGCAGTATTTATCTTTCTGTATCTGGCTTATTTCATTGAAAATGTCCTCCAGGTTCATTTATGTTGTAAGAAAGAAAAGAATTTTTCCAGATGAGAAACATTTCTTTTTGTGTGGGTATGTGTATTTATGTACACATACATGCACACATGCATATATATATATCACATTTTCCTTATCTATTCATCCATTGAAGGACACATAGATTGATTCTATGTGTTACTTATTGTGCTGTAATAAACAATGGAGTGTAGATATCTCATACATATGTGCCTGTCTTTCTGTGTGTGTGTGCATGTGTGTGTGTGTCTTCTTAAAAAACATATCTAATAATCAAAACTTTTACACTTCATCATATTGCTGATAGCTTTTGATAATTGGATAAATTTTTGACATAGGTTTCTACTTTGTAGTCTATTATGATTACTTCAACTTGATTATATGTTACAACTAGTTCAATTCTTCTGGTAGGAAATAAGATAAATAGCCACATGTTTGTTTTTTAACCTTCTCTCAAGTCTGTATGAAGCATGTAGGCATGGTACACAGATCAAAGCAGATAGGCTCAGGTGACTCCTATATAAATAGTGTGCAATATTTCTACCACCTAGTTGAAATTATTTGATATATTGATTTTAGGGTTATTTATGACGGCCAAATTTAACTCCTAGAAAAGATGAAATTGGTACTTAACTTAGAGTCTTTCTGCCTTGATGTCAACCCTGGCTATACTACAAACTAATGTGTGAAATTGACTTTGAATCAGCTTTAAGATCTTGAGTACATAAACTAACTTTTTCATGGTTCTCTTTTCATATACTAAGTGAAAGTGTTGAATGAGATAATATTTAATTTTGCATGATATTAAGGCCACCCATTTTTTAGTGAAATGGGAGTTCACCAAGCACCAATTCTCCCATCTGTGTCTGTTGCCTTTCTTCTTAATGTTCAGAAATTGTTTGGTTTACCCTGAGAACAAGAAAAATACAAGGATGTCCCCTCTCACCACTCCTATTCAACACAGTACTAGAAGTCCTAGCAAGAGCAATCAGACAAGAAAAAGAGATAAAAAGCATACAAATAATAAGAAGAAGTCAAACTATCTCTCACTGATGATGTGATGATATACACAGAAAACCCTAAAGAGTCCACCAAAAGACTTGTAGAACTAATAAACAGATTCAGTATTTTCAGGATAAAAAAAATCAATGTACAAAATTTAGTGGCTTTTTTATACACCAATAATATTTTAGCTGAGAACCAAATCAGGAATACAATTCCACTTAAAATAGCCACAAAGAAAATAAAATACACAGGAATTTATCTGATATAGGAGGTGAAAGATACCTACAAAGAGAACTACAAAATGCTGAAGAAATCACAGATCACACAATAAATGGAAAAATATTTTATGTTCATGGATTTGAAAAAGCAATATAGTTAAAATAGCTATACTGTCCAAAGCAATTTAAAGAATCAACACTATCACTATCAAAATACCAACCTCATTTTTCACAGAATTAGAAAAAAGAAAAAAACTATTCTAAATTGTATTTAGAAGAAAAAAAGTGCCGGAATAGCAAAAGCAATCCTCAGCAATAAAAGTAAGGCTAGAGGCATTACATTACCCGACTTCAAAATACACTAAAATGCTACAGTACCAAAACAGCATGATACTGGAGCAAAAACTGACACATAGACAAGTGGAACAAATAGAGAGCTCAGAAATAAACCTACAAGTCTACAGCCACCTGATGATTGAAGAAATTAACAAAAATAAGCAATGGGGAAAGGATTCGTTTTTCAATAGATGGTGCTGGGATAACTGTCTAGCCCTGCGTAGATTAAAAGAAACTGAACTGTACCTCTCACCTTATACAAAACTTAAGATGGATTAAATATTTAAACATAAGAGAGAAAACCGTAAGAATTTTAGAAGAAAATCTAGGAAATACCCTTCAACATAGTCTTTGGCAAGGAATTTATGGCTAAATACCCAAAAGCAATTGCAACAAAAACAAAAACTGATAAATGGGTTCTAATTAAATTAAAAAGCTTCTCCACAGTAAAAACAAAATAACAGCAACAACAACAAAAACAACAATTACCAACAGAGTAAACAGAAAGTCTACAGAATGAAAGAAAATAGTCATGAACTATGCATCTGACAAAGGTCTAATATCCAGTATCTACACGTAACTTAAACAAATCAACAAGCAAAAAAGACAAAACAAAAACAAATCAAGTAAAAATGGGCAAAGGACATGAACAGACACTCCTTACAAGAAGACATACAAGTGGCCGACAAACATGAAAAAAAGTTCAACATCACTAATCAGAGAAATGCGAATCAAAATCAATATGAGATGCCATCTCACACCAATTAGAATAACGATTTTTAAGAAGTTG
The DNA here is from genome assembly GCF_028885625.2 of Pongo pygmaeus. NCBI lineage: Eukaryota > Metazoa > Chordata > Mammalia > Primates > Hominidae > Pongo > Pongo pygmaeus. The sequence goes on along the minus strand of NC_072373.2, from coordinate 124,517,634 downwards.
AAAAACTACAGATGCTGGTGAGGCTGTGGAGAAAAGGAAATATATATTGTTGGTGGGAAAATAAACTAGTTAAGGCACTGTGTAAAGCAGTTTGGAGATTTCTCAAAGGACTTAAAATAGAACTACCTTTTGACTCAGCAATTCCACTACTGGATACATACCTCAAGGAAAATAACTCATTCTATTAAAAAGACACATGTACCTGCATGTTCATTGCAGCACTAATCATAATAACCAAGACAAAAAATAAATCTAGGCACCCATCCACGTGGATTAGATAAAGAAAACTCGGTACATATACACAATGGAATACTATTCAGTCGTAAAAAAGAACAAAATTATGTCCTTTGCAGCAACCTGGATGGAGCTGCAGGCCATTATCCTAAGCAAACTAATGCAATAACAGAAAACCAAATACCTCATGTTCTCACTTACAAGTGGGAGCTAAACACTGAATAAATTGAACATAAGGATGGGAACAATAGACACTGGAGAAAACTAAATGGGAGGAAGGAGGCAGGGAAGAGCTGAAGAACCACCTGCTGGGTACTATGCTTACTACCTGTGTGGCAGGATTGTTGGGAATCCAAGCCTTAGCGTCACACAATTTACCCATGTAACAAACCTGCATGTGTACCCTTTAATCTACAATAAAAAGTTGAAATTATATAAAAATTATTTTATTTAGAGAGGCTTTTTACAGGTGTTATGACTGTAAATTATATGCTGAAGAAGGCTTGAATCTGGACTCAGAAGTTAAAACTCATTTGGCTTTTGCTGAAAGCTATTTTAATATTATAATCTTCTGACATTGTTTTAGAAAAGTAGAAATGGTAAAGGTAAACTGGGTTAAAAATGTATATTGTATACCCAAATGTGCAACAAAAACATAATTTCCTTTTTTAATATAGTTTATCCCTGTCATAAACTTCTCAACAAAGTACCAAAAAATTCTCATACCAGTTTCTTTCGGCTTGAATAAAGTTTTTGGAGAGATGGATCCTTAAAGGGGATATTTTTTCTCTCTGTTTTCTTCTCCTTAAGTATGGTGAAGGGGGAAGAATTTGGTTATGATAAAATGGAAAAGGAAAAAGGAAAAGGAAAAAAGAAAAGTCAGTTTTGGCTTTGCACTTGAAAGCTTCCAGGTATATCACATATGTGTTTTTTTCTCTGAGAAACTATATTTCTATATCCTTACCATATTCCTTATTTTACTCATTGACTTCATTGCCTGGTGGGAACTTCAGATAGTAAAAGTTGTAGCTCAAGGTTCTTAGCAGAAGATGGCTTGGAATTTCAGTGATACTAGAAGCCTGACGCTTAGATCTGTATACCCACTCCTGACTATTGCCTAGAAGAGTTTGACATTATTAGAAGAAAAATATGAATAAAACAGAGATCAACATTTTAATATAGTATTTCAATGTATTAAGTTTATATTAGAAAAATTGTTTAACTTAGAGATTGTATATAATTGCTAAGTAATATTTACTTATTAATATATCTGTAAACACATGCATTTATGTCCATATACAAACATGCCTTATTTTATTGTGTTTTGTTTTGTTACATTTGATCTTGTGTTTCTGACACACTGAAAGTTTGTAGCAATGCTGTGTTGAGGAAGTCTATTGGTGCCAGTTCCTTCACAGCTTGCTCTCTTTGTATCTCTGCATCACATTTGGATAATTCTTATAATATTTCAAAGTTTTGCATTACTTTTTTATCTATCATGGTGATCTATGATCAATACTCTTTGATGTTATATTGTAATTATTTGTGGCACCATGAACCATGCCTGTAAAGGACGGCAAACTCAATCAATAAATGTCGTGTGTTTTCTAGCTGCTCCACCCACTGGCCCTTCTTGTATTTCCCTTTCTCTTTTCAGGCCTCTTTATTTCCTGAGACACAACAATATTAAAATTAGGCCAATGAATAATAACCCTACAATACTCTGTTAGTGTTTAAGTCAAAGAAAGAGTCCCACGTCTCTCACTTTAAATCAAAAACTAGATATGACTAAGCTTAGAAAGGAAGGCATCCTGACAGCTGAAGTAGGCAGAGAGCTAGGCTCTTGAGCCAGACAGCCAGCTAGTGAATGCAAAGAAAAACTTCTTGATGGAAATCAAAAATGCTACTACAGTAAAAATACCTATAATAAGAAAGCGAAATAGCCATTGATAGAGAAAAACTTTCATGGTCTGAACAGAAGATCAAATGGGTCAGAACATTTCCTTAAACTAAAGTCTACTCCAGAGGAAACCTTAAGTCTCTTTAACTCAATGAAGGTTGAAGAGGTGAGGAAGCTGCAGAAAGTGTGAAGAAGCTAGCAGATGTGGTCTCCTAACATCAATGTGTAAGGTGAAGTAGCAAGTGCAAATGTAGAAGCTGCAGCAAGGTATCCAGAAGAGCTAGTTAAGATCATTGATGAAGGTGGTTTCACTAAATGATAGATTTTCAATGTAAACAAAACAGCCTTCTATTGGATGAAGATGTCATCTAGGACTTTCATAGCTAGAGAGGAGAAATTTCTGCTTTCAAAACTTCAAAGGAGAGGCTAACTCTCTCATTAGGGGCTAAGGCAGCTGGTGACTTTAAAGTGAAGCCAATGATTATTTAACATTCAAAACAACCTAAAGCCCTTAAGAATTACGCCATATCTACTCTGCTTTGTTTTATCATTGCCAAATCAAAACTGAAATGACAGCACATCTGTTTATAGCATCATTTCCTGACTATTTTAAAATCATTGTTGAGATGTTATCAAAATAATTATTTTCAGAATTGTACTGTTTAGTGACAATGCACCTAGTTACACAAGAGCTCTGATGTAGATGTACAAGGAGATTAACATTGTTTTTATGCCTGCTAATACAATATTCATGAATCAAGGACTAATTTTGGTTTTCAAGTCTTATTATCTAAGAAATACATTTTGTACAGCTATAGCTTCCACAGACAGTGATTCCTCTGATGGATCTCGGCAAAGTAATGGCACATTCCAAGTGCCATTAAGAACATTTGCAATTCATGAAATGAGGTCACAATATGAACATTAACAGGAAATTGGAAGAAGTTGTTCCCTACCCTCATTGATGGTTTTTAGTGACTCAAGTTTTCGGTGGAGAAAGTACCTGTAGATGTGGTTGAAATCGCAAGTAAACTAGAATTACAAGTGGAATCTGCAAATGGGACTGAAATTCTGCAATCTAATGACAAAACCTTAATTGATGTGGAGTTGCTTTTTATGGATAAGCAAAAAGAGTGATTTCTAAATATAGAATCTATTCCTGTTGAATATGCAAACATTGTTGAAATGACAACACAGGATTTAGACTATTCCACACATAGTTAATAAAGCAGAAACAGAGTTTGAGATGATTTACTCCATTTTTTTTCTTTTTGACAGTTCTCACTCTGTCGTCCGGGCTGAAGTGCAGTTCACGATCTCTGCTCACTGCAACCTCCACCTCCTGGGTTCAAGCAATTCTCATGCTTCAGCTTCCTTAGTAGCTGGGATTACAGATGCATGCCACCATGCTCACCTAATTTTTGTATTTTTAGTAGAGTTGGGGTTTCACCATGTTGGCCAGGCTGGTCTCGAACTCCTGACCTCAGATGATCTACCCACCTTGGCCTCCCAAAGTGCTGGGATTACAGGCATGAGCCACCACGCATGGCAGGTTGACTCCAATTTTGAAAGAAGTTCTACTATGGGTAAAATGCTATCGAACACCATGGCATGCTAGAGAGAATTCTTTTTTTGTAAGAGAAGTACAAATTTGATGTGGCAAACTTCATTATTGTCTTATTTTAAGAAATTGCTGCAGTCACTTCAACCTTCAGCAACCACCACCCTGATCAGTTGGAAGTCGTCAACATCAAGGCAAGATCCTCCACCAGCAAAACAATTAGAACTCACTGAAGGCTCAGAAGATTGTTAATATTTTTTAGCAATAAAATATTTTTAAATTAAGGTATATACATTGTTTCTTTAGATGTAATGTTATTGCACACTTAACAGACTACAGTATACTGTAGACATAATATTTACATGCAATGGGAAAAGAAAAAAATTGTGTGACTCGCTTTATTGCGATATTTGCTTTATTTTTATTTTATTTTATTTATTCATTTATTTTGAGACTAAGTCTTGCTCTGTCGCCCAGGCAGGAGCGCAGTGGCATGATCGTGATCTCGGCTCACTGCAACCTCCACCTCCCAGGTTCAAGGAATTCTCGTGCCTCAGCCTCCAGAGTAGCTAGCGTTACAGGCGCCTGCCACCACGCCCAGGTAATTTTTGTATTTTAGTAGAGACAGGGTTTCACCATGTTGGCCAGGCTGGTCTCAAACTCCTAACTTCAGGTGATCCACCCGCCTCAGCCTCCCAAAGTGCTGGGATTACAGGCGTGAGCCACTGCACCCAGCCGATATTTTCTTTATTATGGTGATCTGGAACTGAATCTATAATATCCCCAAGGTGTGCCTGAATGTATGCTTTTTATTTGTGTAAGTTCTCCTTCAGTAACTCAGGGAATTTGTTCCAAGACCTGCTGTGGATGCTCATGTTTTTTATATAAAATGTCATAATATTTTCATAAATCCTACACACATCTTCCTGTATACTTCAAATAATCTCTAGATTACTTATAGTACCTAATAAGTACCTAACTATGTAAATAGTTGTTATACTGTATTAATTCTAAATTTGTATTGTTTTTCATTTATTTATTTTATTTTTTATCTCCATAGGTTCTTGGAGAACAGGTGGTTTTGGGTTACATGAGTGAGTTCCTTAGTGGTGATTTCTGTGATTTTGTAGTTCACATCACCCAAGCAGTGTACACTGTACCCAATGTGCAGTCTTTTATTTCTCAACAACCTCTCACAATTTCCCCTGAGACCTCAGTCAATTGTATCATTCTTATGCCTTTGCCTTCCCATAGCTTAGCTCCCACTTGTGAGTGAGAACATACGATGTTTGATTTTTCCATTCCTGAGTTACTTTTCATAAAATTATAGTCTAATTTCATCCAAGTTGCTGAAAATGCCATTATTTTGTTTCCTTTCATGGCTGAGGTATATCATGTCTGTTAACTCTGCTAGTTATTTATTTTGCTGTGCAGAAGCTTTTTAGTTTAATTAAGTTCAATCTATTTATCTTTGCTTTTGTTGCATTTGCTTTTGGTTTCTTGGTCATGAAGTGTCTGCCTAAGCCAATGTCTAGAAAGATTTTTCCCATGTTATTGTCTAGAATTTTTATGGTTTCAGGTAAGGTTTAAATCCTTGATCCATCTTGAGTTGATTTTTGTACAGGTGAGAGTTGAAGATCCAGTTTCATTCTTTTTACATGTGGCTTTCCAATAAAGACAGCACCATTCAACACAATTTGTTGAATAAAGTGTCCTTTCCCCACTTTATGTTTTTGTTTGCTTTGTTAAAAATCAGTTGGCTGTAAGTATTTGGCTTCATTTCTGTGTTCTCTATTCTGTTCCAGTGATCTATGTGCCTATTTTTATACAGGTGCCATGCTGTTTTGGTGAATATAGCCTTATAGTATAGTTTGAAGTCAGGTAATATGATGCCTTCATATTTGTCCTTTTTGCTTAGTCTTGCTTTGGCTATGTGAGCCCTTTTTTGGTTCCACATGAATATGAAGATTGATTTTTTTCTAGTTCTGGGAAGAATAACGGTGATATTTTGATGGGAATTGCATTGAATTTGTAGATTGCTTTTGGCAGTATGGTCATTTTCACAATACTGATTTTACCCATCCATGACAGGGGAGTGTCTGCAAGGAGCCCTGTGATGTGATCTGTCTTCAAGTCTTTCAGCCATAGATAAATACCAGCACTTCCTCCAGTGGAGGGAGCAGGGGAGTGAAGTGGACTCTCTTAGGGTCCTTGGTTGTATTTTTGTTTAGTGTGCTGGTTTTGTGTTGGTTGGCCTCCAGCCGGTATGTCACACTTTCAAGAGCACATCAGCTGCGGTTGTATAGAAAGGAATAGGTGGTGGCTGGAGCTATGGAGCTCTGAAGAGATTATGTCCTTTGTCTTTGGCAAGCAAGGAGGGTAGAGAAAGAACCCTAGGTGGGGTCAGGGATAGGCCTGTCTGAGCTCAGACTCTCCCTGGGCAGGGCTTGCCGCTGGCAGAGATTGGGGTGTGGTTCTCAGGCCAATGGACTTGTGTTCCCAGGGGGATTTTGGCTGCTTTTCCTGAGTCACACAGGTCTCCAGGGAATTAGAGGAAAGCTGGCAATCACAGCCCTCACCCCACTCCCATGCAGCCTGCAGTCCTAAAGGCCCGGTCTTACTCCCAGTGTGCCCCCACAACAGCAAAGAGTCTATTTCCAGGCAGCTGGTGACCATGGCTAAGAACCTGCCCCAGACCACCAGCCTCCATGCTGAGAAAGTAAGCAGACTCACAATTTTTTTGGCATCTTAGTGAGCTAGCATTGGTGATCCAGTTCCTTTAAAGGGTCTGTGGATTCTCTCAGCTTTCCTTGTATGTTGTTGTGGTATTTATTGGAGCAAAACTTCATGATGTGAGTCACCACACACTGCTCTGTCTGCCTGAGCGGGAGCTGCAAGCTAGTCCTACCTCCTATCCCTCCATCTTAATCCATTTTTTTTAAGTTTTTGTATTGTTATTTTCTATTGTTTTCTTTCTGAATTTTTTAATCAGCAGTTGGCTGAATCTGCAGATGTGAAACCCTAGATAAGGAGGGCCAGCTGTGTGTGTATGTGTGTGTGTAGTGGTCTGGAACTGCATTTATACTATCTCCAATGTATGACTGAATGCATGCTTTAGATTTGTGTAAATTTTCCTTCAGTATCTTATATATATGTATATGTGTTTGTATGTATATATGAATATATATAATACACATACACACATGCATTTTTTAAATACTTTATTCGATTTTCAAAACTTTCTGGAAACAAATTATTGTTTTTGCCTTGAGAGGCAGAGTGCAGGTAGATACTCCTGTGCTATCAGCTTACAAGAGAAACTAAATTACTACCAATGGGACTTTTTGTTCTTACTAAACCAAAATATCTGTCTTCTGATATTGAGAGATAAATTACTGCTGGAGAGTCAATCTAAGACTGGCTTTCAAAAGAGAAAATTAAATGCTAGTAAGCATGTCAGACTGTACTTTTATGATATAAAATGATTTGATCCTGACTTAAAAGTAACCGTTATATGGATTATGTTTAAAGTGGGGCAGCAACGTCTGCATCTAAACTATATTATTTTTTCTTTCATTTTAAAATGACGAAAGAAATGCTTGAAGTGATTTCTCACGTAATCACCTATTTTATGCATGTGTCATTTATCAGTATCTGTGTATGCCAAAAGTGTGTAAAAGTCTGTTTATCATTATTATGCAATTTAATAAAATGTGAATGCTTTAAATTATGGACATAGAATTTTACTTTTCATTGATTCATGATGCCATGAGAACTAGTGAATAAAGAACAATTTAATCAATTTGCTGTGAACATATAGTACATGAAGTCTGGAAGAGGATTATAAAAGAGTTAAATTGATAACATAAATCAAGTAAAAAAAGTAAATTGCCTTTGAAAAAAAGGTAAATTGCCTATGAAAATGCCCAGTGTTTTCTCAACACATTCTGTGGGGAATTTGGCTAATTTATTCTAGATAGATATATGATATATATAAAAAGTAAAAAGTGAAGAGAATGATAATTGAAATAAATATAAGGTTAAAAACTTTAAAAAAATTAAAAACACATATTTTAACTGCTGTGGGGAACAACATGGTATACTAGTAATACAATACAACTAACGCTATGTTCAAAATGCTCACTGGCTACAACTTTAACTAATTTATATACCTGAGTGACATGGTAGAAATTTGAAACAAAGGCAGGTGTTACAACTGGGGAAAAATTATTTCTTGAAACAGCTATGTGTTAGTCCATTTGCTTTGCTATAAAGGAATACCTGAGTCTGGGTAATTTATAAAGAGTTTTAATTGGCTCATGGTTTGGCAGGCTGTATAGGAAGCATGACACTGGCATCTCCTTAGCTTCTGGTTAGGCGTCAGGGAGCTTTCACTCATGATGGAAGGTGAAGCAGGAGCAGACTCATCACATGGTGAGAGATGGAGTGAGAGACGGGGAGCAACAGTGGGAGGAAGGTACTAGGCTCCTTTTTAAACAACCAGATCTTGTATGATGTCAGTACCATGTGGAGGGCACCAAGCCATTCATACAGGATCCAGCCCCATGACCCAAACACCTCCCACCAGGCCCCACCTCCAACATTGGGGATTACATTTCACTATGAGATTTGGAGGGGACAAACATTGAAACCATGTCAAACTGTACAATTTGAAATAAAAGAGTATAAACACTGAGGACGCAAAGGGGTAAGAATGATACAAAGAACTTTGGGGATTACATTTCACTATGAGACTTGGAGGGGACAAACATTGAAACCATGTCAAACTGTACAATTTGAAATAAAAGAGTATAAACACTGAGGACGCAAAGGGGTAAGAATGATACAAAGAACTTTGGGGATTACATTTCACTATGAGATTTGGAGGGGACAAACATTGAAACCATGTCAAACTGTACAATTTGAAATAAAAGAGTATAAACACTGAGGACGCAAAGGGGTAAGAATGATACAATGAACTTTGGGGACTAGGAGGGAAGGGTGGGGGGGGAAAGGGATCAAAGACTACAAATGGGTGCAGTGAATACTGCTGTGGTGATGGCTGCAACAAAATCTCACAAATCACACCAGTAGAGAACTTACTCATGTAACCAAACACCACCTGTACCACAATAACCTATGAAAAAGGAAAAAAAGAGTATACACACATAAATAATGTTGTTACATTAAATAATCTATATCACAGGTTATGGTTATGCCTAATTACAAATGTAATACATTGATATATCTTTATTTTTCATCTATATTATCTATCCCTTCATATTTATTGCTTCTACACTATATATCTGCTGTATTGTCTTTTCAAACTAGTTTCTTTCTTATAAAAATGTACCTGTCATTATAGTATGTTTTCCTTATTATCTCGTTAAGTGTTAAAAATTAGTATTAATGTTAATTGATATTATTTTTACTTCATAAATTTTATATTTTTCTATTTGATGGATATATTTTTGCCAAAACATTTATTAGCATTTTGTCATTACTTTATCTCTTAAATTGATCTCATGTATTTAACTTAAATATAAAATTCATCAATATGAATGTATCTAGGTATAATTTTAATGATCATTTTCTTAATTTGTAAGCTATTGCATGTTTTATTTGTCTTGAATTTTAAATGGCAAGAAATTAGATGATGAGTTTCCTGTATTATACACTGATATTTTCTTATGTTTATTAATTATTTTTCTTCACTGCAAATTTTTGGCTTAGGGTCATTTTATTTTTTTGTAAAGTATAACCTTTAGAAGTTCTTTCAGTGAGAAGATTTCGGTGGTGAATATTCAGTTTTTATTTGTTAAAGAATCTTTTAACCTTTGCTTTTGGAAGACTGTTTAACAGCAAACCCAATATTAGGTTGACAAGTATTTTGTTATAATTTAAACATCGTTTCACACACTTCTAGTTTTCCTTATTATTGTTGAGAAGTCTAGCATCTACTTATTATTTCATTTTCCATCCACTAAGTAGAAAATTATGCACTTTGCATTTGTTTAAGGGCTAGCCTAAAATTTAAGTCAAGCATTGTTAATGTTTGCATTTGTACATTTAAATTAATTCTTTTGTTCTCTTTTTAGATAACACAATCATCTTAGGTCAGTGTAAACATATTTACCATTCCAACTTTTTTGTTACTTTTATGTTTTAAATTATATTGTTTTCTTTACACATGCAAGACTATTACTACTATATGTGAACTGGATAGTATTTATCGATGAATAAACCCTTTTCTTTGATCTTTTTTCTCCCATCTCAGGTTTTCCATATGAAATGATATTCCTTTTCTCTAATGATTATTCTTTTACACTTCTGTTTAAGCTTCCAAAAATTGGAAAGAAAATGGCTATCAAATACACAGAAAAAACAAAATGTATGTAAAATTTTCATTAAAAAATAAATATTGCCTTTAAACCCATAAAAATGCTTAAACCTAATTTGTAATAAAACAAAATAATATACTTGCAAAATATTTTCCACTTGTCTAATTATCAATAAATGAAATGTTTGACAACATACTCTGTTGTCAGGGCTCTAAATAAGGATACATCTTCAAATATTTGCTGATGGGAATGCAAAATGGTACAATTCTATGGAGGATATTTTGCAATACCTAACAAAATTACACATGCAGTGATTTTTTTTTTACTTTAGAAATCTTATTGATAATAATCTATCAAATAGACACAATGTTAACGTAAAATAATAGAATGCAACTTTACTTGTTATAATGCAAAATCTGAAAACATGGCAGAGATATAGATGTAAAAATCCTGCTTTATATTTTTGACATTAAAATCATGTATATGTATTACATAATTCACAAGTAAAATAGAATAAACTAACAAAGTAATCATTAAATTAAAAAATAATTAATTGAAACCTAGCTGTGTATAGACTTGGTGGCCTAATCTCACAAAGAATAATTAAATCTGTGAAGGAAAACACAGCATTTTGACCCCATTCCCAGTGATGTATAGCTTAGTGTTAAAAAGAATTGCAAATAAATTTTAATTGAATGTAATAATCTCAATTAATATTAATATGACTATGTGGAAATATATACATGTATATGTGTGGGTAAATAAAAGATAGATGAAATGAATGAATAATTTACCTCCTGTAATTATCATCAGGATTTAACTTTGTAAGTGGAAAAGACATATTCATATAAAATCCAAAACATCAAAGACACTTTTACAATCTTGTTTTAAATTCACGTTATTAAAGAATATGTACTTCCAATTTTCTTTATTGAAATGCTTAGAAGCCATGTCAAGCCAGTAAAAATAAGCACTCCATACATCCTGATAATAGTTTCTAAATAGAATTCTGAAAAAGTCTCATTTGTTATCTCTCCAAATATTATCTCCAGCCACGTTATATCTTTCTTTCTTCTCTGAAACTGTGATTGTAAGTATAAATCTTCTTCCCCCTTGGTACTACTTAACCGTAAGCTCAGTGCATCACTTGAGTCTCAGTCGTCAGTGTAGGTAATATGAATTTGAAGTGCATATCCATGTAGTGACCAACCTATGTATTTAAAGTAACAAATATTTATTTTGTATTGCTCATATTGCACTAATTACTGAGACAACTTTTCATGAAATCCTCTGAAGACGAGGATAAAGTGGATTTAATTTTGGATCACTGTTAAATGGTGAACAGCACTTTTACTTCCCTTCCTGTTCTTATTGAAAATGTGTCTTACATTGAATTCTGCAAAACGTGACTTGTCCTAAACATTATCTTCTTTCCTGCATGTTCCTCATATGTGTAAACACAAATCTCAAATTAACTTTATTCATAAATTATCTTCAAAAGCCATTTTAGTATTCTGTTTATTGCTCTAGTTTCTTTCTATATTTTGTTCAAATAATTTTGCACTATATTGTCAGCATTCAAATATTTTTAAAGATCTGTTGCAATATTTCCCAAATATTTTAAAATACTTTTAGCTGGAGTCATTGTTAACATACTAGACTATCACATTACTGGAATTAGTACTACAGATAAAGCTATATGCAAAACATCCTTATAGTACCCTTTGAGTTTTTAATATTAATTACACTTTTTTCAAATATTCTATCCGGATCCAAATTACAATGTTTACAACACAGACAAAAATCCTTGTCCTAAGAAGTTTAATTGTAACAAGTACAAAAAGTACATAATAAATAAGTACAATATTTCATATATTATAAAATGATAAGCACTAAGAAGAGAAACAAGAAAGGAAAGGATAAGAAAAACATCAGGGAGTATGGTCTTGAAGTTTAGATAGAGCTCTCAGTGGATGGAAGAGCATGAGTGAGAAAGAAAATAGGACAAGGCAACAGAAAGTTAATAGGAAGCATAATATGCAGGGATTTTTTTGCCATTGTTAGGACTGGAGGATTTTGAATAAAAATGAAACATTATTTGACTCACATTTAGCAGAAACACTCTGGATGCTGTATTAAGAATAGATTTTGGATGGCAAAGGTGAATGCAAGGATAGCAGTTAGGAGGTTAGTACTGTGTTCTTGGCAAGATTTGATGATAATTGTATCAGGTTTGTAGGTGTTGAGGTAAAGAAAATTGGTCGAAGAAGGAACTATTTGCTTAAAAGCCAAACATAAAAGATATATGTTAGAATCAGAGTTTTCTGAATTTCTTTTAAATACTGTATTATTTCCATAATTTGTCCATAATTCAGAATCTATATATCTGAAAGCACAAGTGCGATCTCTCCCTCAATAATTATAACTTTCTAATTAAGGCCCTGTCAGTGGCAGTACATTTCTCTCTCATCCAGGCTTGTAATCTATACTCTTCCTTGTTCTCACTCTAAGTAATGATTAGTTCTGTTGACTCTACCTTCTAAGATGTTTCTGATGTCAGTTTCTTCTTTTTATACCCAACCTCTAAGTCAAAGTTTTTGGTTTTATCAAGACGTTCATAGAATTTTTATAAAATTTTTTTTTTCTAAACTGGCACATCAAATTCTCTGAATACCACTCTGATTATTTACTTTTTTCATTTGTTCTCATTACCTAAATCTAATTTCTTTCAAAATGTACAGAAGGTCTGAAGTTTTTAATTTGTAAGACTAGCTAAAAGTCACAAACTATGTGGGTCATAGGGCAAAGGGGAAAGAAAATGCTCAGTCCTTAGCATTACATACTAAATTTATATCTAATCTATTTGTATTATCTAAATCTACATTATCTATCTATCTATCTACAATCTATCTATCTTCCATCTATTAAATCAGTGGCTAGTTCCCACCACTGATTAAATATTTTCCTAAATGATGTACCTATAATTCCTTAGGTTCACTGGTCCCTGAATGGAGACTATTTTTTATATCATCTCAAATTTATAGAAATATGATTCAGCTTTTCCACGGTAGGTGAAATTCATCTCTCTACATCATAGTTTTAAAGAAAAATTCCAAAGAACCCTAAATAAAACAAGGTTATTGTTTTGAGGGTGCTCTGAGATTACTTACATTACAAAAAAAAATGAATTTAATGTTTGCAACATTTTGCCTTTTCCTTCTTAAATTACATTTATTTTATATTGTCAACATTTTAATAATTCATATTCATGGCTCTAAATAAAATAAATTTATTTAGAAAGAATGTGAAATCTCATTGTATCTAGGCTTTTGTTTTACCCCTACTTATAATCAACAGGTTTTGTCTGAATTAAAAGAACTATAGTTTGGTAGGGTTGCCATACAAAGTAGTTCAGATGAATTCCTATATGAAATTCCCACTGAATAGCATAAACTAAAAAATTTATTTTCTTATCGTTCTGGTTTCTTCTGAGGCTTCCCCTTCCAATTCCATGTGGTCTTTCCTCTGTGCATGCACAATCCCAAAGTCTCTCGTGTGTCCCCCAATTTTCTCTTCTTATAAGGACAATACTCGGATTGAATTGGGGCCTACCTTGATGGCCTCATTTTAACTTAGTCACCTCCTTAAAGACCCCATTTACAAATAGTCACACTTTAAGGTACTGGGAGTTATGGCTTCAATATATGTTTTTTTTTGTGGTGGACACAATTCAGCCCATAACACCTCCATAGATTACTTTGATTTTTTTGACCTTTGTTCAGTAGTAAGATGTCATTTATAGACTCATCTTTATTAACAGAGATTCTCATACACTTAAAATGTCTTACCCCTGCCAGCCGGGCACGGTGGCTTGCGTCTGTAATCGCAGCACATTGGGAGGCTGAGGCAGGCGGATCACCTGAGGTCAGGAGTTCGAGATCAGCCTGACCAATATAGTGAAACCCGAACTCTGCTAAAAATACAAAAACTAGCCAGGCGTGGTGGCATGTGCCTGTAATATCCCAGCTACTCGGGAGGGTGAGGCAGGAGAATTGCCTGAATCCATGCAGCTGACTTCATCTCAAAAAAAAAAAAAAGTTTTACTCCTGCTTAATTTATTTCATATCTTTCAGTTATGTAGTGTCATGTTATGAAAATGCACAGACAAATGTAAACTGATTTATAGAGTACAAGGTTAAATAAAGGAAAGAACAACTAAAATTATCCAGAAAAGTAAAGTCTAGAATGATAAAAATAATGCAACTCAAATGTTCCCCATTCATTTAATTCAAGCTTTATGTCTTAAATACTTTTATGTGACAAAATCATGTACTCAAGTACACTAATAGTCAAGTTTTATTGTTGGTTTGTGGATCGTAAAAAAAAAAAAAAGAGACAAACTTCCAATCTCTTCAACTTTCTAAAATTGTTCAGGACAATTAAGGCCTAGAAAACCCAGAAACAAAGCTAGAATGTTGAATACTAAATTTGTGTATCTAAATTAACAATTCTGTGCATAGTAATTTGCAAATAAGCTTATTTCTTTTTGACTGAAAACCTGATGGTTGAAAATTTGTCTGCTTATCCTTGCAGAACACCAAACAACAGACCTTGTCTCTAAATTATGTACATGATGTGTTTTGTTTTTTTAAGATCCGTGTATCTGTGACACCCTCAACTCTTCATATTAAATTTAAATAGAGGAAACAAATGTATAGAGTGCTAAACATTTGCTGTTTTGTACCTATACATATTGTGTAGCATATACACATGCATACACATGAACATACATATTTCATATGTATATATATATACACAGATTCCCATAATATTTAGACAACCCAAAATGCAATAAATCCTAAAATATACTGGGTAGTATACAGATAGTGAGGGCATGATGATGGCCTGGGATTGAATGCCATACAGCAAGGTGCAAGTATATTTAAACATATATTTTAAAGAATAAAGATAATTTCCCTACAGAGATTATTAAGTTGGTGCAAAAGTAATTGCAGTCAAGTAATTAATTCAAGCAATGGTACAACTCTCAATTACTTTTGCACCAACCTAATATTTCCTACTCAAGTAAAAGCACAGCATAAGATTAATTTTCGCTGGGCATGGTGGAGCATGCCTATAATCCCAGAGCTTTGGGAGGCCATATCAGGATGATCACTTCAGGTTAAGAGTTCAAAACTAGTCCAGTTCAAGACTAGATTAGTTCGAGACTGTGTAGCTGGGCAACATAGCAAGAACCCATCCCTTCAAAAAAGGAAAAATATAAGATTAATTTTGAAATTATTAGATTTTTTCTGAATATCAACATGAACGTCATACATAGAACCATAAATTACAGAAATATACATAATATAACTAAAATTGATTAAATCTAAAAAACAGTATATTTTAAACTGTGTCCAGCCTAAAATGAGATTGAAACACCCTTCTTTGTAAATACTTCATTATGTAAGCACAACTTTTCTGTTCAATAGTTTTAATTCTAAAGTATTTCACTAAAACTTATATCCTATCCTAAATTTTTTATGCATTTTACATTTTATTTTTTCATATGAAGTCCAATTCAACCTAGTACTTCCAAGATTTATATGGATAATCCAAAACCAAAGAATTTTAAAGGTACTCTATAAGAAAAATTAAAAAATGTCAAATTGTAATGGTGGTGGTAGTGGTTTGATAATGGTGCAGGAAATGACATATTGTGGTATTGCCATAGGATAGCAATAGGATAAAGCCAGGTGGATCAGAATAAAGCATGGACAGGAAGAGCACAGATTTTAGAATCAGATATACTTCAACAGGATACAGTATCACTCAGTTGGAGGTACATGAACTAGTGAAAAATAACTCTTCTTGAGGAAATTAAAAATTACTTTACATCTTGCAATCTCATTTTTGCCCTACGTAACATGAGAAAAATAATATGCTATGGAATAAGTGTTTACATTCCTCCCCAGAGCTACATGGTGAAGCCCTGATCCCCAGTGTGACGCCATTTGAAGGTGTGACCTTTGGGAGGTAATAAGGTCATGCTGGTGGAGTTCTCCTAAATGGGAATAGTGCTTGTAAAGAAGAAACAGGAGCTGTGTGAGAATACAGCAAGAAGGCTGCCGTCTACAGACCAGGAAGTCAGAAAGTGGGATCTCATCAGAAACTGAATCTGCTGACACCTTGATCTTGTACTTCTCAGCCTCCAGAACTGTGAGAAATAAGTGTTTGTTGTTGAAGTCACCCAGATAATGGTATTTATTTTATAGCGGCCTTAGCTGATTAGGACAATGGCAGCTATACCTTCAAGGTATTTGAGAATTAAATGAAGTAAAGCTATTAGAACACCACATTACATTACCACACTTGCTACATTACATTGGTCTATATTATATTGGTCAATTATTCTATGATATGTTGGTCAGTCTTAGACTGCAGCTGCTCAACAACCAAATATGTGACAGAGACCCTGCTAGGCCATCCAGCACGCATGGTCCTGCAAGGAAACAACAGTCACAAAAGCACAGCCAAGATCAGCTAAGCTGGGCTAGATTAGCATAATTACTGCCAACCTATACATTTATGAGTAATAATATATTCTAGTTTTTAAATCACTAAATTGTGGGTGGCTTAAATAGTTTTGCTCCACATTTTTGTATTTCTCTTAAGTTTGTGATCTTCCCTTGACACATATAAGCCATGAGATCTTTTCCCTCTTAATGTTAGGCAGACCTAAATTCAAAATTCCATGCCTTCTTTCTCTAGTCCGTACCATTTTTTCCCTTGTGTTTAAAAGGTATAGTCCCTGCCAGGCCGGGCGCAGTGGCTCACGCCTGTAATCCCAGCACTTTGGGAGGAGGAGGCGGGTGGATCACGAGGTCAGAAGATCGAGACTATCCTGGCTAACACGGTGAAACCCCCCTCTCTACTAAAAATACACAAAAAAATTAGTCGGGTGTGGTGGCGGGTGCCTGTAGTCCCAGCTACTCGGGAGGCTGAGGCAGGAGAATGACATGAACCCGGGAGGCGGAGCTTGCAGTGAGCCAAGATAGCGCCACTGCACTCCTGCCTGGGCGACAGAGCAAGACTCCGTCTCAAAAAAAAAAAAAAAAAAAAAAAAGTATAGTCCCTGCCAAATCAGATGGGAGACAGTCACTGAGACTGAATTTTATTCCTTTTCGCTTCCTTCTTTATTCCTTTCTCAGTTTCACAAAGAGATTTTCTCCTTTTAGCTTGATGTCTAAATATTTACGGAGTGCTGGCTATTATTTCCTATCTTTATTCAGAAGAGATATCAATAAGTTCCAACTCCAAGTATGGTCCACACTCTAATCATTAACCTTTTTGCTTTACTCCATTGCGTCATTGTTACATTTTAAACGGTTTTATAGTTAATAAAATTATCAGGATCAGATCTACGTAAATAAAATAAGAACAAACATCAGTTCAAAAAATCAAACATTAGACAGAGTGGTAGACTGTGTTACAACAGGAATTCTCATTCTGTGCACACAGTAATGCTATTACTGCTTTTCAACAAGATTTTTCAATAATTTACAACATTGAAATTACTAATCCCATAAGGCTCAGGGATTACATTTATATTCCATGTATATCCTGGAGATCTTCCTATACGTATACATAAAAATGTGTACAAAATTGCATCATTTTTGAAATAGTAAACACTAAACAAATTAAATATACATGTCTAACCAAAGGGGAATGAATACGTTGTGCATAGTCTTACAATGAAATACTATAAAATGTTTCAAATTAACTGATTAGAAATATTTCAAATATAAAGACAAAGTTTACTTAAACTGTAAACTTGAAGAAAAATTGACATGGCTAGTATAATGCAATGTGTATCCAATTTAAAACTGGTCAGAAATACAGGAAATTTTATTTATGGAGAAATTATCAAAATAGACATAAGAATAATGTCACTGAATTAAGGTGATGAAAGCATATAAACAATGGACAGATAAATGGAGTTGGAATAGTCTGCAATTTTATCAGGTATATTTATTTATCTATATTTATTAAAAAGCTAGAGCAAACATCATAAAATATTAAAATCCCATGTTTGCGTGTATAGCACTGAAGTGCTTGTGAAATATTTCCCATTTTTCATAAAATTGTTTTCAAAAATGACTCATGAGTTTGAGTATCTGTTTACTTATTTAATGGCTATAAGGATTTCCTCTTATGGATATTGCTTTCTTATATTTTTGAAATTGCTTTGTGTCTTTGTACTGTTTTGGTCCCACTGTGTGAAAACATTACATTATTTATGCTTGCCGTGTGTATATTTAAATATATTATCTCATTTTTTCCTAGTTCTTTTCTCTTATTATTTCGTATAAGGGGTATTGCTAGTGGTTGAATTTACAATTGGGTCATTGAATGACAGACTATACTAGGGATTTTGATTAAAGTTGAAGGAGAATTATCAAACCCCAAAAGAAACTTTGGAACTTTGTATTTTCCATCTCTGGAAATCGAGTATTGACATTTTTATTTGAAGGATAGTTTATTATTCTGCTCAACAATGATGTTATTTTATATTGAATTTTAAATATAATAGTACCATAATAGTGTATATGAATGATGATAAGCTGTAGAGTTGGACTCTGCTGATTACTTAACGGTTGTCACTGAGTTCTAAGCCCATCTTTTCATAGTCTGTGTTATAATACTTCCGCAGATTTTGTACAGTGCATTCCCACAATCCCTGGCCAACTAGCCTCTAGTTAAGTAAGTTCTGACAATAAAACACACTGATGGGAGATTACAAGGTGTTATGATCATAATATGTCCCTTCAAATTTCAAGTTGGAACAGAATACCCAATGTGATAGTATTAATTGGTGAGGCATTTTGGGAAGTGATTGTCACAAGGGTGCTGTCTTCATGAATGGGATTAGTGTCCTTATAAAAGAGATTGAAAGGAACTACCTTGTCCTCTTTCACCATGTGAGGATGCAGCAATAAGGCACCATCTCTAAAACAGAGAGCACCAACCAGACACCCAATCTGCTGGTGTCTGGGTCTTGGCCTTCCCAGTCTCCAGAACTGTAAGAAATAAATTTCTATTGTTTATAAATTGCCCAGTGTATGGTATTTACATATAGCAACCTAAACCGACTAAAATACAAGGCAGAGGAAGGAGGAAAGGACTCTCTTCCTGCTTTGAACTCAGATTGGCTTCTTTCCAGTAGTATAAAACGGTTATAGCTCTGGTTTCCAGCTTTAAGGACACTCCCAGAATCAACTTTGTCATACCTACTCAAAGTCACCAACAGTGACCATACTGCACCTCCTCCATTGTTTGCATCTTGCTAGTCAAATTACAAACTGAGTTTTATCTATGTCTTGGTTATGGACATGTACCAAGCTGCACACACTCAAGTAGTCAGAAGAGGGTGTTTGGTGCCCTTCCACCATGGTTTGTGTACTAGCGACAAGGCTTTTGGCCTGGAATTCCAAACTCAACTCCCAGATGCAAGGCAACACCTCTCAGAGGTCTAAACACAAATCCCATAATGATGACATTCCCACTCCAAGATTTTGGTACCTCATAATTTGCTACTGTAAAGATAATCAGTTATCAGGGATTCTCAACTCTTCCTTAGGCTTACACATGTTTAATAATAAGAGACCTAATTTCAATAAGGAAAAACCATAAATAGTTATGAGATAACATTTAATACTGGCCAAGTGGTGGGAATATTTCTAAATGTTTTACAAACATTGACTTAAATGTTATCCATTATAATATTTAAAGTAAATAATGAATATTCCCATTTTGCAGAAGCAGAAAAACTTGTTAGTGAAACACTTTATAAATGATGAAGTCAGATTTAGAATATTGTATGTCTGACTGCAATGACCACACTCTTCACTCTGCACTTTCTCACACTCCCAGTCTTCTTTTGGAGTGTGTCTGAAATAACTCAACGTAGTATTTTCTCCTGGCACTAATAATCAAAATGACTGCAAGGCATTTTCAATTTATAATGCGGGCATTTCACTTAGAGCAGTGAGGTAACATGTACACAAATTCACTGAATGGGCACAAAACAATGTATTTAAATGCTATCTTTAATTTTGTTCTTAAAAAAGTTACTATATATACTCATTACTGGGAAATATGTCATATAATAAAACACTTTACCTAAAATAACTAAATAATTCTATAAAAATTCTTGTTTAATTTTTAAATTTGTTTAAGGTTGAATTAAGACACATCCATGGAAAAAATTAAGGATGATGATGAGCATGGTTTCTTAGGGTTATTGTAGTTTGTGAAGACCTATGAAGTAAAATCTACTAAGTAATACCATATGATTCCTATGTTTCTTAATATAGAAACATTAAGGATATCAGAAGAGCAGCATATAAGATGTAATATGAGACAGAGAGCCTTAGGAATTTTAGTGGATATATACATACTATAAATTAATAGCATATTAAAAACAAACAGAAAAGGACAATAATAAAACAATATAATTTAACATTTTATCAACATTACATAGTTGATTAAACCCACTAGATCAAATAAAATATTTAAAGTAAGTTGGTGAAGTTGAAAATTTTAAAAGTAAAAATCAGCCTTTGTACTAATTATTTAATGGCAGAGCCTATGGCTGTATGTTACTTTTGTTCATTTCAATAACTTGTTTTTGAATGCTAAATAACAGATACTATGTATCTCATAATTCAGAAAATTAATTCTAAAAGTCAACCATCTCTTAAGTGTTTAGATTAATTACAAATACATGCATATAAACCTAAAATTTTAATAAATTGTGCCAAATACCAAGATGCAAAAAATGTTTACTGATGGATATGGAAGCTCAGAAGAAAATCATAGACTATTGGTATATTTAGAGAGGTTTCTGGATGAAACAAATCTTCCAGAATATAAAATATTTTTGCTGTCTTGATTAAATAGCACATCTAAAGGCATAGAAAGTTTGCTTCTAGGAAATTAGATTGAATCTGATATTTTGTGCAAATGATTTATCTGTAATGGAGAAATTTAATAGTTAAACATTTCAAAAGCTAACCATAACTAGAAGGAAAAGATAATAATTTGGGGGAGTAAAGGCGTGAGTAAGAGGGCAGCAGCTTGTGTCCAATTTTGCCTCACAGGAGGAACTAAGTGGACTTTTGAATGATGAATGAAAGTATTCATGAATAAATGAGATGCATCACCAAGGCCTTTTGACAGGCCTTTTAACAGAAATACATTATCTGAGTTGTAAGCCAATGATTTTTGATGAAACATATAGATCTTTGCTAGAATAAACTATTTTAATTTTGTCAATAAAATGAAGTATTTTGGATTTCTAGACTACTACCCAAGGTCAGAAATGGTATCATATCAGCTAAAAATTTTGTAGAAAGTAATCAAAATACAAATAATTATTGTAGTCTATAAAAAGAGGATAATTAGCCTAACTTTTTATCCTTGTTAAGAAAGATCATTTGCTAACTGCCACTTATTGGAACTCCCATCTTGGTCAAGTCCTCAAACACTTTCAACCCTCTTGTTCAATCTTGGTAAATCACAAATAAGGCTATCTCCCTCTAGAGATATAACAATTCCATAAATCTCTGTTAAATTGAAGGTAATAGTGTAGGGCATCTAAAACAAAACGTCTCACAGCTTGAATCTATAAATAATCACATACATTCACAGACAAGAATAATTTTTTGATATCTTTGAATGTTGAAGGAGCCCATAACCCAGTTATCTACTCAAGAGAATGTCCCAAACGTTTGCCTAAATTGAAGGGCAATGTGACCAACTACCTTTTCAATATCTCCACTTAGATAGTTAATAGGCATTGAAAACCTAAAAATTAGTTTTCTTTCTTGACTCTGTGCCTACCAATGTATTTTTCACCTCTGAACAGGTGCCACAATTCATGGAGTTGCCCAGGTTGGACATAAGAATTATCTTTGAATAGTGCCGCAATAAACATACGTGTGCATGTGTCTTTATAGCAGCATGATTTATAGTCCTTTGGGTATATACCCACCCAAATGTCCAACAATGATAGACTGGATTAAGAAAATGTGGCACATATACACCATGGAATACTATGCAGCCATAAAAAATGATGAGTTCATGTCCTTTGTAGGGACATGGATGAAATTGGAAATCATAATTCTCAGTAAACTATCTCAAGGACAAAAAACCAAACACGGCATGTTCTCACTCATAGATGGGAATTGAACAATGAGAACACATGGACACAGGAAGGGGAACATCACACTCTGGGGACTGTTGTGGGGTGGAGGGAGTGGGGAGGGATAGCATTAGGAGATATACCTAATGTAAATGACGAGTTAACGGGTGCAGCACACCAACATGGCACATGTATACATATGTAACAAACTGCACGTTTTGCACATGTACTCTAAAACTTAAAGTGTAATAATAATAAAATAAAATAAAGAATTATCTTTGAGGCCTTCTTTTATCTCACACCATGCATCCTATCATCATCAATTCTTATAGATTTTATCTTCAAAATATATTCTCAGACTAACAACTCCTACTTCCACCACTACCACCCTAGAAGACGTCACTACCATTTTGCAAGTATATTAGTTCAATAGCTATCTTACTAGAATCCTACCCAATGTTTTCTCTCTAAAATCTTGTATCCACAAGGCAGAAACTAATCATACAATAAAGCCGGGTTCACATCACTCTCCTAATACAAACATTCTAATTTCATTCTAAAAACAAAGCTGATGGCCTTACTATGACTTCCACAATTCTAGATGATATGCCTCCTACCATCTCTCTTCATTCCTGTCCTTTGTGACCCACTATTTTCTTTTTTTAAATTAATTTATTATTATTTTTTAAATTATACTTTAAGTTCTAGGATACATTTGCACAACGTGCAGGTTTGCACAATGTGCCATATTGGTTTGCTGCACCCATTAACTCGTCATCTACATTAGGTATTTCTCCTAATGCCATCCCTCCCCTAGACCCCCACCCCACAACAGGCCCCAGTGGGTGATGTTCCCCACCCTGTGTCCAGGTGTCCTCATTGTTCAATTCCCACCTATGATTGAGAACATGTGGTGTTTGGTTTTCTGTCCTTGTGATAGTTTGCTGAGAATTATGGTTTCCAGCTTCATCCATGTCCCTATAAAGGACATGAACTCATCCTTTTTTATGGCTTCATAGTATTCCATGTTGTATATGTGCCACATTTTCTTAATCCAGTTTATCACTGATGGACATTTGGGTTGGTTCCAAGTCTTTGCTATTGTGAATAGTGCCACAATAAACATACGTGTGCATATGTCTTTATAGTAGCGTGATTTATAATCCTTTGGATATATACCCAGTAATGGGATTGCTGGATCAAATGGTATTTCTAGTTTTAGATCCTTGAGGAATCGCCACACTGTCTTCCACAATGGTTGAACTAGTTTACAGTCTCATCAACAGCGTAAAAGTTTTCCTATTTCTCCTCTCCAGCACCTGTTGTTTCCAGACTTTTTAATGATTGCTATTCTAGCTGGCATGAGATGGTATCTCACTGTGGTTTGATTTGCATTTCTCTGATGACCAGTGATGATGAGCATTTTTTCATGTGTTTTTTGGCTGCATAAATGTCTTCTTTTGAGAAGTGTCTCTTCATATCCTTTGCCCACTTTTTGATGAGGTTTCTTTTTCTTGTAAATTTGTTTAAGTTCTTTGTAGATTCTGAATAATAGCCCTTTGTGAGATGGGTAGATTGCAAAAAATTTTCTCCCATTCTGTAGGTTGCCTGTTCACTCTGATGGTAGTTTCTTTTGCTGTGCAGAAGCTCTTTAGTAATTACATCCCATTTGTCTATTTTGGCTTTTGTTGCCATTGCTTTTGGTGTTTTAGTCATGAAGTCCTTGCTCATGCCTATGTCTTGAATGGTATTGCCTAGGTTTTCTTCTAGGGTTTTTATGGTTTTAGGTCTAACATTTAAATCTTTAATCCATCTTGAGTTAATTTTTGTATAAGGTGTAAGGAAGGGATCCAGTTTCAGCTTTCTACATATGACTATCCAGTTTTCCCAGCACCATTTATTAAATAAGGAATCCTTTCCTCTTTTCTTGTTTTGTCAAGTTTGTCAAAGATCACATGGTTGTAGATGTGTGGTGTTATTTCTGAGGCCTCTATTCTGTTTCATTGGTCTATACATCTGTTTTGTACCAGTTCCATGCTGTTTGGGTTACTATAGCCTTGTAGTATAGTTTGAAGTCAGGTAGCTTTGTTCTTTTTGCTTAGGATTGTCTTGACTATGCAGGTTCTTTTTTGGTTCCATATCAACTTTAAAGTATTTTTTTTCTAGTTCTGTGAAGAAAGTCATTGGTAGCTTGATGGAGTTGGCATTGAATCTATAAATTATCTTGGGCAGTATGGCCATTTTCACAATATTGATTCTTCCTATCCATGAGCATGGAATGTTCCTCCATTTATTTGCATCCTCTTTTATTTTGCTGACCAGTGCTTTGTAGTTCTCCTTGAAGAAGTCCTTCACATCCCTTGTAAGTTGGATTCCTAGGTATTTTATTCTCTTTGTAGCGATTGGCTAACACTATTTTCTTGGTTCCTCTTCAAATAAATACATGAATGTTTTTACTTCATAGCATTTTTATAGGATGTTCTATTTTATTAGAGAAATTTTACCTTAGTCATTATATAGGTTATTTTATTCTCTCTTCTGTCTCATGGAAGTATTTTCTAACAACTTTAAAATAAGAAAAAGAATCCCTCATCACTTTAACATTTTAGTCTGTATTCTGTTTTTCCTCCTGATTTGTTTTTCCATAGATTTTGTCACTTTCTCATATTCTGTATAATTTACTTATTCATGTTTTTATTTTATTTTACTTCCTCTTAATAGAATGTAAGCTCAATGAAGGCAGAGATGTTTGCCTGTTTTGTTTGACACTGTATTCCCAGTAGCTAGAATACTATTAGGCACATAATAGATGCCTAATAAATATTGTTGAAGAAATTACTAAAGCACCAGTAAATATTAAATAGGATCTAATGTAATTTTTATATCCCCCGATTTTTTTAAAAAGAATCTCTATATTTAGTGGGTACACAAAAATACAAACAAAAGATAGTAGAACAAGACAATCTGTCCTTAAAATATGAAAACTATACTTTAATTCAGGATATATTTTTCCATGAGCTTTCTTTGATGGTACCATTGGAAATTAACTTTGGCAACCAGGTGATGTTTGGGGAACTACGGCAAAAAGACACAGCACAAGACTGTAGGTTTATTTCAAATTGAAGATGCAAGTGTGCATTTGTGTAAATCAACTTATTTTGGACATAGCAAGATCTGGACAATTAATATTGACAAGGACCTCTGATACTTGCGACAGGATCAATAACAACTTGATTAATTTTTTTTAAAGTGCATTCATGATTTTCTATGAAATTGTGTTGACAAGTTATATAAGAAATTTACAAGATATGTTACTCTAAAAAGAAACCAAGTTAGTACTATATTAGTACTGATTTGGTAAATATTTTTAGAATTTAAGAGATGTTACATAGCTATATTATAACTATGGCTTGCCAAAATAAACAACAAAATTAAGTAAAGTGCTTTATAATCTACGAATGATGATGATTATAAAACATAAATATAAACACAATATCACCTAAAAATCAGGATTTTTTAGGGGGGGAAATACCTAACAAATACAGATATCTGAAAGTATTTGGGGCTGCTCTATCAAAAGAGAGAGGGAAAAATATAAGGGAGAATAGATTCTTCACTCCCAAGCTAGATTTAAGACCACGGGTGGGTGCCATGAAGCATTTCAAATTAATAATAGAAAATAATGAACTAGAAATAGTGCTAAATATATAATTAATCTCTACCATGGAATTTCAAATAGTTTTATTTGATCTTCAAAAATCCTGCTTTTCTGGCAAGACAGTTAAATTTATTTCAGAGAAGTCAGTTGATTCCTCAAGCATATAAATCTAGAAAATGTTGGAGATAATACTCAAATTCATTTCCTCTTACTACTAATTAATGCTTTTTTTTTTCTAATGAGTGTCCAATTACTTTTAGTATAGTTGTGCTGCCTACTGCTGGAAATATTCAAAAAAGTCTTTATTTTAAGAAAATTATAGTTAGGGTTGCTGGATTATAATACAGATGGAACTAAATACAAATTAAGTTTTATGTGGAAGTAACTTTTTTTTTTTTTTTTTTTTTTTTTAGACGGAGTCACGCTCTGTTGCCAGCCTGGAATGCAGTGGCCGTGATCTCAGCTCATGGCAAACTCTGCCTCCCGGGTTCAAGCGATTCTCCTGCCTCAGGCTCCCAAGTAGCTGGGATTACAAGCGCGCACCACAACACCCAGCTAATTTTTGTATTTTTAGTAGAGACAGGGTTTCACCATATTGGCCAGGATGGTCTCAATCTCTTGACCTCACGATCCACCCGTCTCGGCCTCCCAAAGTGCTGGGATTACAGGTGTGAGCAACCGTGCCTGGCCAGATGTATCTTTAATTAATTGGATAATTTTAACTAATCATTCACCTAAATACAATGTTTTTTAAAAATATAACATTTGCAATACATGTACTTTAGATATAAGACTAAATATTAATTAAATAAGATCCCCAAATCACATATAAAAATATATTCTCAAATTATTGTTACTATCTCAGAGTTAAAATCTTATAAGCCAACTGTTATGAATAAATAAAAACAAAATGAGGACATTATTTCACTCAATTCGAATAAACCGCTCTTTTATTTTTAAAAGAAAAAAATAAAAATTGCACTATGTTTTGTTATTTAAGTTATTCTTTAATGTATTTATAAATTAATATGCCTATGCAAATATCTGCACAATCATTGCCTGGCCTACTCAATGTGGTTCATAAAGTTCAATTTAATTGGACAGCCTTTCCCTTTTGTTTAGGTCAACATTTTAAATAGACTTATTGCACATTTGAAAGAAACATAATGCCTAATCACCATTATTAATAAGGAATAGGTTTTCTTCAATTTACATGTATTTGAATAGACTATCTCAAAGCTTGGGGCTACATTTTTATTTTCACTTATATAACAAAATAGTTAATTGATTTGCCCTAACTTAAGAAACTAGTAAATGTTGTAAATGGCTCAAATTGAAAGATCAAGACTCTAACCTGCTATATGAAGGTTAATAATTAGCATAAATACACCAGCATAACCATGCCCACTTTTTATACCCAGTATTTCCTCAGATTAGTTGCTGCCAGTACTGTTATGCCTTAAAAAGATTATATGTGACCATAAAAAAGAGTGAGTCCATGGTCTTTGCAGGGACATGGATGAAGCGGGAAACCATCATTCACAGCAAGCTAACACAGGAATAGGAAACCAAACACCGGATGTTCTAACTCGTAAGTGGGAGTTGAACAATGAGAACACATGGACATAGGGAGGGGAACATCACATACCAGGGCCTGTTAGTGGGTGGGAGGGTAGGGGAAGCATAGCATTAGAAGAAATACCTAATGTAGGTGACTGGTTGAGGTTGCAGCAAACCACCATGGCCCGGGTATACCTATGTAACAAACCTGCACGTTCTGCACATGTATCCCAGAACTTAAAGTATAATAAAAAAATAAAGGTTTATAAATATTACCCATTTCTCCATGGCCAAATGGATAAAATATCTTGGTATCAAAATGCCAAGTTTAATTGTGTCATTATTTTCTAGATATATGTGTATGGATGACACAGAGTATTGCAAAAGAAAAGGGAAATCATACTTGAAGGCACTAGTCACATTCAATCATTGGTACAAAGTAGATCCTTAAAGTAAACATAACATTCTTCCTACTAACACTGTTGGACTGAAACCAAATGCAGATAATATACTTTGTATCACCAATATGCTATATGTGCTTTCACAGTAAAAATTATGGGGAACCAGTTGCTAAACTTAACATATGTTAGATTTTAGGAAAAATGTTGGCAGATATAACTTTTTAAACTCAAAATAAATATTAATTTAAAAATACAGGAAGAATTAACAACTCAAGACAAACACAAAGACCCTTTGCCCCTGTTTTATACTGTCAGTGTGTGATTTCCTAACCAACATTAGTGTGAAATTTAAATCACCAATGACGATTCTTTAAATTGTCTCATTTCCAAATGATTGTCATGAGCAATAAATATACAGCCAAATTTTACACTATTAGTTATTGCCTTCTGTTGTTGACGTCTTCATTCTGTTTCCAGGATATTGTACTCTAAACTCTTTCTACTGCATTAGTTTGCTTTCTTCACTGTCTCCATCTGTCTGATCTATGAATATTAGAAAGTCCAGATTTCAGCCCTTGGGCCATGTCTCTTTTTGCTCTACATTCATTTCTTTGCATACTTCCTAAGTTAGAATTGAAAGGCATGTCTTGTGTAATGTATACCAAACTAAAATTTTGACATTTACCCCAATCCTGCCATTCCACAGCTTTCCCTACCTTAGTAAATGATAAGTTTGAGATCATCGTTGACTTTTCTCTTTGCCCACATCCTGAATCCAGTCTATTGCAAAACCTATTAACTCAGGTTCCAATTTATATCTTGATTTGACCATTTCTTACAACCTCCAATATTACCACATTGGAACAGTTGAACTATTACCACATTGGAACACTTGAATATTACCACAATGGAACACTTCAATTATTTCAAAAGCCTTCAAAAACCGCCCCTCTATATATTTCCAAATGGATCATCAGAATAATACTATTAAAACGTAAGTTGCACAACACTATTATTACCTTTTAATTTGGCAATCTGTTTTGATATTATTCAGATTAAAAGTAAAATTACATAGCTTTTGCTAAAACTAATGGCTGATAAGAACCACATCTAAAAACACTTTAGAAACAATGAAAAAACAGAAGGCAGTGCTGAATGAAAATACTTGCCAGCCTGACACTCTATTACCAAAAAATTCTTAAAAATTAAAAATGCGTTTTCAGACAAACACAGAGAATCCATCAGTAATAAAATTTCTTTAAAGTATTTAATCAGATAGAAGGAAAATGAACCATGAGAAAAACATGGAGATGTAGAAAGGAAGGAAGGGCAAACGTGGATAAATCTAAAGAAATATCAATATGAAATAATGATCATTACTTATTTGAGAATTGAAAACATATTGTAAAATTAAAGAATATGAAAACAACTCACAAAATGTGAGATGATTAAATGAACCTAAATATTAAATGTAACAAATTTGGTTCTAAATATGTTGATGAAATTTGAATATGGCTAACCAGTATTATTTACTGTGAACTGGCAACAAATTTTCCTGAAAAAAGTGGGAAGATAAAATAAAAATATTCTGTTTATGCTGCCTTATACTGTTTTTCAGAGTTCATTTGGGAAATTTAAATTTTGGCATTGAAATAAAGAAAAAACTCATAAGAATTGATAGCTGTTTTAAAATAATATGTTCACATATTTTTATTATGTTATCCTTGCTTTTCCAAGCTATTACAAGTGTCTTTAATCAGAAATGTATTTTGTTCACACAATACTGAAATACATACAGTAAGGTGTAGAATACACATTATTCTCCTCAGCACGTAGATCATTCTCCAGGATAGACCATACTTTAGGCCACAAAACAAATCTTAAAAACTATCAAAAAATTGAAACCACATCAAGTGTCTTCTCTGACCACAATGAAATAAAACTAGAAGTCAATAACAAGGGGAACTTTGGAAACTATCAAAACACATGAAAATTAGTCAGTATGCCCCTGAATGACCAGCAGATCGATGAAAAAGTTAAGAAGAAAAATTTAAAAATTCAGGAAAAAAGTGATGAAAACACAACATACCAAAACCTATGGGAAACAACTAAAGTACTACTAAGAGAAAAGCTTGTACCAGTGGGTGCCTACATCAAAAACATAGAAAACCTTCAAATAAAAACCTAACAATACATCATAAAGAACTAGAAAGGCAAGCGCAAACTAAAATTAGTAGAAGACACAAATAAGTAAAATCAGAGATAAAAAGGATACATTACATCTAACAGCACAGAAATTCAAAGGGCTATTATAGACTACTATAAGCAACTATATGCCAATAAATTGGAAAATCTAGAAGAAATTGATAAATTTCTAGACACATGCAACATACCAAGATTGAACCATGAAGAAGTCCAAAACCTCAATACCAGTAACAACAATGAGATTGAAGCTTTAATAAAAAGTCTCTAAAGTTTACCAAAGAAAAGTCTAGGAACCAATGGCTTCACTGCTGAATTTTACTGAACATTTAAAGAACTAATACCAATCATACAGAAACTCTTCTGAAAAATGCAGGAGGAGAAAATACTTCCAAATTTATTCTACAAGGCCAGTATTACTCTGATTCCAAAACCAGATAATTTCAAAAGAAAAGAAAAGAAAACAAATGGCCAATATCCCTGATAAACACTGATGTAAAAATTCTCAACAAATATATTGAAATACTAAAAAAACAAATTAAACAACACATAGAAAAGATCAATCATCAGGATCGAGTAAGACTTATCCCCAAAATTTAATATAATACTAGCTATGTGTCTGTCATATATGGTTTCTTTATGTTGATAATTTTCATTCCCTATCCAGTTTTTTAGGGTGTTTATCTTTAAGTGATGTGGAATATCATCAACAGCTTTGTCAGTATCAATTGAAAAGATCACATGGTTTTTGTCCCTCATTCTGTTGATACAATATATCATGTTGATTTGCATATGTTGAAACATCCTTGAACAACAGCCATTGGACAAAATGTGTGGGAAACATCTATTAGGGTCATTGGGTTTATAATGCAGATTAATTCTGATGTTTCTTTCTTGATTTTCTGAATGATCTATCCAATGCTGAAAGTGAGGTGGTGGACTCTTCAGCCATTACTATATTGGTGTTTATCTGTCTCTTTAGCTCTAATATTTTCTTTATATATGTGGGTACTCCAGACTTGAGTGTATACATATTTAAAATTGTTATAATGTCTTGCTGAATGGACCCCTTTATCATTATGTAATGACATTCTTTGTTTCTTCTCATAGTGTTGGTCTTGAAACCTATTTTTTTTTTTCTGATATAAGAATAGCTACTCCTGTTCTTTTGAGGTTTCCATTGGCATGGGATATTTTTTCCATCTTTCTATTTTCAGTTTATATGTGTCTTATAGGTGAACTATGTTTCTTGTAGCCCAGAGATCACTGGGTCTTACTTTTTGTCCCTTCAGTCACTCTGTGTCTTTTGATTGGAGAGTTTATCTACATTCAATCTTATTATTAAAAAAATAAGGACTTATTCCTGCCATTTGTTATTTGTTTTCTGGTTGTCTTGTGGTCTTCTCTACTTTCCTTTCTTCCTGTTTTCTTTTTTCTGAAGGTGAGTTTCTCTGGTGTTATCTTTCATTTTATTGCATTTTATTGTTTGCCCATATGTTGTGGGTTTCTTGGTTTGAGGCTACCATGAGCCTTGGTAATACTATCTTACAACCCATTATTTTGAACTGACAACAACTAATCACTGATTGCATAAATAAACAAACTGAAAACAAGCAACAAGAAAATGAATAAAACTTCAGCACTTTAACTTCATCCCCTGGGCTTTTTAATTTTCTGTTGTTTGTATTTATATCTTATTATACAATCTCTATTTTGAAAAATTGTAGTAGTTACTGTTTTTGTTAGGTTCATCTCTTCTTGCTGCTTTTAGGATCCTTTATCCTTGATCTTTGAGAGTTTAATTACTAAATGCCTTCTGGTAGTCTTCTGGATTAAATCTGCTTGGTGTTCTGTAACTTTCTTATTCTTTAATATTGTATCTTTACCTATGTTTGGGGAGGTCTCTGTTATTATTCCATTGAATAAACTTTCTATTTTTTTTTTTATATGGAGTCTCTCTCTGTTGCCCAGGCTGTAGTGCAATGGCGTGATCTTGGCTCAATGGTTTCTGCCTCTAGGGTCCAAGCGATTCTTTTGTCTCGGCCTCCTGAGTAGCTGGAATTACAGGCTTGCATCTCCACGCCTGGCTAATTTTTTGTATTATTAGTAGAGACGGAGTTTTGTCATGTTGGCCAGGCTGGTCTCGAACCCCTGAACTCAGGTGATCCACCCGCTTCAGCCTCCCAAAATGCTGGGATTACAGGCATGAGCCGCTGCACCTGGCCCGTTGAATAAACTTTCTACCCCTTTCTCTATCTCCACTTTTGACTGTTTATTTTCAAATAGCCTGTCTTCAAGCTCACTAATTCTTTCTTCTGCTTGAGGTCTTCTGCTACTAAAGGACTCTTTATTCTTCAGTATGCCAACTGTGTTTTACAGCTAAAGAATTTCTGCTTCATTGTTTTTAATTATTTCAATCTCGTTGTTAAATTTATCTTATAGAATCCTGATCTTCTCTGAGTTTTCTTGAATTTCTTTGCGTTTCCTCAACACAGCTACTTTGTATTCTTCTTCTGAAAAGTCATACATCTCTGTTTCTCCAGGATTGCTCCCTCCCTACTGCCCTATTTAGTTAATTTTGTTAGGTCATATTTTCCAGGAGGGTGTTGATGCTAATAGATGTTCTTCTGTGTCTGTGCATCAAGAGTTAGATATTTATTGTAAGCTTCATTCCCTGGGCCTATTTGTAGCCATCCTTCTTGGGAAGGCTTTCCAGATATTTGAAAGGACTTGAGTGTTGTGATCAAAGCTCTTTCTGCTATAGAGGGCATCCAAAGCTCAGTAACACTGTGGTTCTTGCAGACTCATAGAGGTACCATCTTAACAAGGTCCTCCCCACTTTCCCCTCTCCTTTGTTCAAGAGGAGAAAGAAGTCTCTTTTACATGCGCCCTCACCTCCACGCATCTGTCTCACCTCACTGTCTCTGGGCCTAGTTCAGCCTAAGACTAGCCTAAGAGTTGCAGTCCTTATGGCCTAGACTGATTTTCAAGTTTGCTTAGAGACTGAGATCAATTTAGCCCTTGGTTGGGAGGTTTGCAGGCCCTCAAGTTTGAACCACTCAGATTGGCGATTACCCTCTGGCTAGGGCTGAATTAAATGCCTCTGTGGGTAGGTGTCAGCTGAGGCTGGTCTGGTATTTCTTTCTGCTCCAAAAAGACAACACTGAGTTCAATGCCTCACAATTGCTGGGTTCTCCCTCCGCAGCACCCAGAAAGGTTCTCTGCATTACATGGCTACTCCTAGGCATGGAGGAAGAAAAAATGGCCTCTGCAATTCTGGACTATTTTTTCTATCTCTTATTTCCTCTTTCAGTGATATAAAATTAAAACCAGCTATTGTGAGTACTCACCTGATTTTGGGTTCTTATGAAATTGTATTGTGTGTGTGTGTGTGTGTGTAGATAGTTGTTAACTTAGTGTTCATATGGAGGTTGTGAAGATGAGACGATCAGTGGAGCTTTCTATTCTGCCATCTTGCTCTGTCTCCTCCAGGGGGGACTCTTCTTGCTATGATGTTTACATCGGGTATTGTGATTGCTCACCTGGTTTTTGGTTCTTATGAAGGTGCTGTCTTCTGTGGATAATTGTCATTTTTGATGTTCCTGTGGAGGGGATAATCACTGGAGAGCTCTATTTGGTTATCTTGTCCCATCTCCTTCAGGATTATTTACTCTTAGAAATAATTAAATTGAAATTTTACCTTTTTATCATAAGAATGGTTCTATAGAAGGAGCAAACACAGAAGGACTCTCAGCTCAAATTTTAGTTTGAATGAAGAAGCTAATGATGTCACACACACATTGTGAGTAAAAGGATAGATTGAGTAGTTACATAACTACTTTGAGAGTTTGATGAGAAAATGACAGGTTTTTCAAACTGGTCGGAAAATTGCTTGAGAGAGCAAATAAAGGAGACTGTCTTGGAGTTTTGCTTTGGTTAGGGGATGGGGACCCAAGGTGCAAGTTCCTGCATATAAGAAGGGGCTTATTGTGAATCTACAACTGGTGTCATGAAGGGAGCACTAAGACTTTCTTATCAGCTTGACCTTATGTAGAGCAGAATGAGAAATGAAGCAGTTGGACTTAAAGCAAACAGTCAACATACAAAAAAAATGGAGTCAAATCCTTTATTACACATAGCTAGAAAAAATTGCAAATCAAACCATACTTGCAAAAATATTTAAATTCCCAGTTTATTATTTTACCATGTGATCTTTACAAAATTCTTAGCTCCTTTAATCTTATCCTCTCAGTCAGTAATATGGAACTAATAATGCCTCTGTAGCAGTTTTCATGAAGGCAAATTAAACTTCTCATGTAGAAAAGTGCCACTTAACGAGTAATATATGTTACTTCAATTATATTTTCTGTTAAATGTTGCCAAGAAAATTTTTTTAAGCAATTCAGCATCATTTAGATCCTTACGGCAGAGATGGCTAGTTATTCCAATCCTAGTCCTCTTCCATACCAATGAAACCTTTCATTTAATGAATTCAGAAAACAAATATGTATGGCACACATAATATTTACTATGAAATATTTTTGCTCTTGCAGTATTAGAATTCAGTAATAAAAATATTTTTTAAAAGTCTCTTCTCTTATAGAACTTACTAGGGTAGTAGACCAACAATAAACTATTTTATATATATATGTATTATATATATGTATCATATATATAACATGTATATCATCATATATAACATATATCTATCATATAAATGTGTTTGTGTATATGCATATATGTATACATATGTGTATATGCATATATGTATACATATGTGTATATGCATATATGTATACATATGTGTATATGCATATATGTATACATATGTGTATATGCATATATGTATACATATGTGTATATACATATGTGTATATGCATATATGTATACATATGTGTATATGCATATATGTATACATATGTGTATATGCATATATGTATACATATGTGTATATATACAAACACACATATGTATACTATAGTTTATTGAAATAAATTATTTAGTATATTAGAAATTAATAAGCGTTATGAAAAAATATTAAAGTTAACAAGAAATGCTAAAGTGTTGTAGGGATGAGGTTTTAGTGCTGAATAACATAAACAAAGAAGTCCTGATTGAGAAAGTAATACCTGAGAAAAGACATGACAGATCCAAGTGGATAACTAGGCTAAAGCATGCAATTCAAGCAGAGGGGCAGGTGAATAAATGTCCTAATTGAAATTATGTCAGAACAGCAAGGAAGTTAGTGTGTTTGGAGTCCTAAGGCAAGCAGTAAAAGAGAGATATGTCAATGAGGTAGTGGAGGGGGCAGCTTAGAAAGAGTATTTGGCTTTAATTATTAGTGCAATGAAGAGCCACATTGGAGTTTTGAGTAGAAGAGATAAATTATCAGAATTACAATTTAGAAGTTCTACTCAGTTAATATGTTGAGAATAGCTTGCAGAGTGACAAGTTTCAAACCGATAGAAGACAATTGCAATAGTTCAATTCAAAGATGGTTCTGGCTCAGACATAGGTGTAGCACCAAAGGTGATGAGCAATAATTACATTTGGGGTATATTTTGAAGGAAAGACCAAAAAGAGTTTAACCTAAATTAGAAAAGATTAAAGAAAGTTTCCCTGGTTCAATGACCGAGTTACTGAAATGTAGAATAGATGAATCACGTTTTGGAAAAAAAAAGATGGACATAATCAGTTCTGAATATGTAGAGTTTAAAATATTTACTAGACAACAATGTACAGCTTTAATGTAGGAATTGGATATAGCAAGCTGGTGCTCCAGAGAGAAGTCTAAGTTAGAGATATAAATATAATGTTTTTTGGAATATAGATAGTATGTGTATCCTTGAGACAGTATGAGATCACTAAGCTGTGCCTTTCAATGAAAAAGGAAACAAAGCCAAGATCTGGGGCACACCAACTTTAAGAGTAAACAGGAAAGTGATGCTTACATTTTTAGCTGAATACACCGTCACTCAGGATAAAATCTTCCTGCAGCTTGATGTAAATATGATCAAATACTGGTTATAGGAGTTTAAATTGGATGGGTTATTTTACACCTTGAGTGAAGGCCCTGCAACAGATGTAAAAATCTTTTTAATTTTCTATTTTTCGCTCTTCCATCTTGCTACCAAAGATAAAGTATGATGGCTGTACCTTTAGATATTACCTTGGACCTGTGGGGCAGCATGGACTTCGGAAATGGCCAATTGAATACCAGAGAATGCCTGGATTTTCAGGGACTTTTTTGAAATTGTACTATCATACTAGCTCTGGACTGCTTTATTCCAGATTTTTACACAAGATATAAATATTTTATCTTGCTTCAGCCCATGTAATATTGTATCTTCATTATTTCCAGCTGAAATTAATACTAAGTGATAGATTTCCATAACAGAAACAGATAGTAATGTACCCTTTATTTTTATTCTTCTTTTTTGACCCCATTTATATATTTAATATATAAATATTAAATATATATATTTTATTATACTATAAGTTCTAGGGTACATGTGCACAATGTGCAGGTTTGTTACACATGTATACATGTGCCATGTTGGTGTGCTGCACCCATTAACTCGTCATTTACATTAGGTATATCTCCTAATGCTATCCCTCCCCCCTCCCCCCACCCCAAAACAGGCCCCAGTGTGTAATGTTCCCCTTCCTATGTCCAAGTGTTCTCATTGTTCAATTCCCACCTATAAGTGAGAACATGGGGTGTTTGGTTTTTTGTCCTTGCAATAGTTTGCTGAGAATGATGGTTTCCAGCTTTATCCATGTCTCTATAAAGGACATGAACTCATCATTTTTTATGGCTGCATAGTATTCCATGGTGTATATGTGCCACATTTTCTTAATCCAGTCTATCATTGTTGGACATTTGGGTTGGTTCCAAGTCTTTGCTATTGTGAATAGTGCCGCAATAAACATACGTGTGCATGTGTCTTTATAGCAGCATGATTTATAATCCTTTCGGTATATACCCAGTAACGGGATGGCTGGGTCAAATGGTATTTCTAGTTCTAGATCCCTGAGGAGTCACCACACTGACTTCCACAATGGTTGAACTAGTTTACAGTCCCACCAACAGTGTAAAAGTGTTCCTATTTCTCCACATCCTCTCCAGGACCTGTTGTTTCCTGACTTTTATGATCACCATTCTAACTGGTGTGAGATGGTATCTCATTGTGGTTTTGATTTGCATTTCTCTGAATGCCAGTGATGATGAGCATTTTTTCATGTGTCTTTTGGCTGCATAAATGTCTTCTTTTGAGAAGTGTCTGTTCATATCCTTAGCCCACTTGTTGATGGAGTTGTTTTTTTCTTGTAAATTTGTTTGAGTTCTTTGTAGATTCTGGATATTAGCCCTTTGTCAGATGAATAGATTGCAAAAATTTTCTCCCATTCTGTAGGTTGCTTGTTCACTCTGATTGTAGTTTCTTTTGCTGTGCAGAAGCTCTTTAGTTTAATTAGATCCCATTTGTCAATTTTGGCTTTTGTTGCCATTGCTTTTGGTGTTTTAGACATGAAGTCCTTGCCCATGCCTATGTCCTGAATGGTATTGCCTGGGTTTTCTTCTAGGGTTTTTATGGTTTTAGGTCTAACATTTAAGTATTTAATCCATCTTGAATTAATTTTTATATAGGGTGTAAGGAAGGGATCCAGTTTCAGCTTTCTACACATAGCTAGCCAGTTTTCCCAGCACCATTTGTTGAATAGGGAATCCTTTCCCAATTTCTTGTTTTTGTCAGGTTTGTCAAAGATCAGATAGTTGTAGATGTGTGGTATTATTTCTGAGGGCTCTGTTCTCTTCCATTAGTCTATATCTCTGTTTTGGTACCAGTACCGTGATGTTTTGGTTTCTGTAGCCTTGTAGTATAGTTTGAAGTCAGGTAGCATGATGCCTCCAGCTTCGTTCTTTTGGCTTAGGACTGACTTGGCAATGCAGGCTCTTTTTTGGTTCCATATGAACTTTAAAGTAGTTTTATCCAATTCTGTGAAGAAAGTAATTGGTAGCTTGATGGGGATGGCATTGAATCTATAAATTACCTTGAGCAGTATGGCCATTTTCACAATATTGATTCTTCCTATCCATGAGCATGGAATGTTCTTCCGTTTGTCTGTATCCTCTTTTATTTCGTTGAGCAGTGGTTTGTAGTTCTCCTTGAAGAGGACCTTCACATCCCTTGTAAGTTGGATTCCTAGGTATTTTATTCTCTTTGAAGCAATTGTGAATGGGAGTTCACTCATGATTTGGCTCTCTGTTTGTCTGTTATTTGTGTATAAGAATGCTTGTGAATTTTGCACTTTGATTTTGTATCCTGAGACTTTGCTGAAGTTGCTTATCTGCTTAAGGAGATTTTGGGCTGAGATGATGGGGTTTTCTAGATATACAATCATGTCATCTGCAAACAGGGACAATTTGACTTCCTCTTTTTGTAATTGAATACCCTTTATTTCTTTCTCCTGCCTGATTGCCCTGGCCAGAAATTCCAACACTGCCTTGAATAGGAGTGGTGAGAGAGGGCATCCCTGTCTAGTGCCAGTTTTTAAATGGAATGCTTCCAGTTTTTGTCCATTCAGTATGATATTGGCTGTGGGTTTGCCATAAATAGCTCTTATTATTTTGAGATATGTCCCATCAGTACCTAATTTATTGAGAGTTTTTAGCATGAAGGGCTGTTGAATTTTGTTAAAGGCCTTTTCTGCATCTATTGAGATAATCATGTGGTTTTTGTCTCTGGTTCTGTTTATTTGGTGGATTATGTTTATTGATTTGTGTATGTTGAACCAACCTTGCATCTCAGGGATGAAGCCCACTTGATCATGGTGGATAAGCTTTTTGATATGCTGCTTGATTTGGTTTGCCAGTATTTTATTGAGGATTTTTGCATCAATGTACATCAGGGATATTGGTTTAAAATTCTCTTTTTTTTGTGGTATCTCTGCCAGGCTTTGGTATCAGGATGATGCTGGCCTCATAAAATGAGTTAGGGAGGATTTCCTCTTTTTCTATCGATTAGAATAGTTTCAGAAGGAATGGTACCAGCTCCTCCTTATACCTCTGGAAGAACTCGGCTGTGAATTCGTCTGGTCCTGGACTTTTTTTGGTTGGTAAGCTATTGATTATTGCCTCAATTTTAGAGCCTGTTATTGGTCTATTCAGAGATTCAACTTCTTCCTGGTTTAGTCTTTGGAGGGTGTATATGTGGAGGAATTTATTCATTTCTTCTAGATTTTCTAGTTTATTTGTGTAGAGGTGTTTATAGTATTCTCTGATGGTAGTTTGTATTTCTGTGGGATCAGCGGTGATATCCCCTTTATCATATTTTATTGCATCTATTTGATTCTTCTCTCTTTTCTTTATTAGTCTTGCTAGCAGTCTATCAATTTTGTTGATCCTTTCAAAAAACCAGCTCCTGGATTCATTGATTTTTTGAAGAGTTTTTTGTGATTCTATCTCCTTCCGTTTGCTCTGATCTTAGTTATTTCTTGCCTCCTGCTAGCTTTTGAATGTGTTTGCTCTTGCTTCTCTAGTTCTTTTAATTGTGATGTTAGGGTGTCAACTTTAGATCTTTCCTGCTTTCTCTTGTGGGCATTTAGTGCTATAAATATCCCTCTACACACTGCTTTAAATGTGTCACAGAGATTCTGGTATGTTGTGTCTTTGTTCTTATTGGTTTCAGAGAACATCTTTATTTCTGCTTTCATTTCGTTATGTATCCAGTAGTCATTCAGGAGCAGGTTGTTCAGTTTCCATGTAGTTGAGCGGTTTTGAGTGAGTTTCTTAATCCTGAGTTCTAGTTTGATTGCACTGTGGTCTGAGAGACAGTTTGTTATAATTTCTGTTCTTTTACATTTGCTGAGGAGTGCTTTACTTCCAACTATGTGGTCAATTTTGGAGCAAGTGCAGTGTGGTGCTGAGAAGAATGTATATTCTCTTGATTTGGGGTGGAGAGTTCTGTGGATGTCTATTAGGTCCGCTTGGTGCAGAGCTGAGTTCAATCCCTGGGTATCCTTGTTAATTTTCTGTCTCGTTGATCTGTCTAATGTTGACCGTGGGGTGTTAAAGTCTCCCATTGTTATTGTGTGGGAGTCTAAGTCTCTTTGTAGGTCTTTAAGGACTTGCTTTATGAATCTGGGTGCTCCTATATTGGGTGCATATATATTTAGGATAGTTAGCTCTTTTTGTTGGAATAAAACATTCTCCTTCTGGTTAGATCAATATAGATTGTGTAGTACTATCTGAAATATTATTTTGAAAAGCATTTCTATTTTTGTTTTTTTCTTCCATGTGTAAAATGAATAGCTATTCCTTATTTAGTAGCAAATGATATTAAAAATGTGTATGATAGCATTGAAGCAATCATGGAGCACCCATAGAGTAGATAAGTTGCCAAGAGTTTTTGACAGCACAAATTTTAGAAAGGCATTATAAACAGAATCTATGCATGAGTATATATTTTAAAATGATAAAGCTTTTTAGTGCTGCTTTTCTAAAGTATTTAAGAGTAAAATTTTGGAAAGTACCCTTTCTTTCACCTTATAGAAAATTCAGTAAGGCAGACTTAAGGTACCTTATTATCTCTTGGAACTATTAAGCTGAGTAAAATTTTAAAACAACATGTAGGAGTTTTAGTGGATGAAGTTTGAAAATGTACTGAGACAGTTTTTTTTTTTAATACATGTTTTGGCCATATTAACAATAGCAGGAAATCATTATAGGTAATTAAAAAAAAGTTGCCATTGAGACTATGATATTTGCGACTTCTTTTTTCTTGAATAGAATGAACAAGCCGCTAAGTGTGTTTAAGTTTTTTGTTAAACCCTCAGCAAATAAAATCACAGCTTTGCCTGTAAAAAGCACTGATGAATAAATGTCTCTTTTTCTTCAACGACCGTGCTTGTTGTAAATGAGAATCCAGATACACAATTACCTATGATTCAGGAAGGCAGCTGCAAATATATGACACCACTGATGCATCTGCAGAAGAAAAAAAAAAAACGCAGATGCTATGATTTTTATTTAGACTCCTTTCAATGAAGAGATGAGACCCAATAGGAAGAAAAGTCACTAGACAGTTAATAAACATTACTTTTCATCTTACTGCTTTACTTTTATTGCCTCATCCTTCATAGTTTTATGGGTTTGTTCTTGCCATCCTAATCTTTCCCTCCTGTAATTTGGGGTTGATTTAAAGTCAGCTTTCCCATGGCTTTTTTAAGCTAGGGAGTTCTCCATTAATAGTGTGCTTGCCTAGCATTTTTCCTATATCCTTTACAGCTCTATTTAAGAGTTAAAAAACTGGGTTATAAAATTGAAATATCTTAACATAAAAATGAAAAAAAGGATTTGTCTTAGTAGATTAAGAAGATTAAGCAATGGTAAGAGAGTTCCAGATCATCTAGACTTTAGCTTTTGCTTGTTGGGGCTGCTCGCACATCCAATAAAGACACTAGATGACAGCCCTTCTGCAAGGTCAGGTTATTCTGTCACTGCAAGTGGAAAGCATGAAAGAGATTTATTAGAGCAGCAACGTGCATCTATGTGTTTTATCTTTCTCCAATATAAATACCTAGGAGATGCTTGAAGCAGTGTTTAAAAGGAGTCGTAATGAATTATAAATGATGATAAATCTGAATTGATTTCAAAGTGATGGGCTTTTAACATTTACAAATTTTAACATGAAGGTTGCCTTTTGTTACTTAGCTCTTTTAAGCTTAAATATATAACACATTATGCAAAACTGATATTCAGGGGAATTGGTTAAAACAACAGAAATATTATAAGAATAAAATATAAAGATAGAACAATATTTTATTGAAAAAACATAATAAAAATTAACATGTACATGCTTTTTTTTTTTAGATAAAGATTTACTCTCATCACCCATGCTGGAGTCCAATGGCCCGATCTCGGCTCACTGCAACCTCCACCTCCCGGGTTCAAGTGATTCTACTGTCTCAGCCTCCACAGAACTGGGATTATAAGTGCCCGCCACCAAGCCTGGTTAATTTTCATATTTTTAGTAGAGACAGGTTTTTCACCATGTTGGCCAGGCTGGTCTCGATCTCCTGACCTAAGGTGATCCACCTGCCTTGGCCTCCCAAAGTGCTAGGATTACAGGCCTGAGTCACTGGACCTGGCCACATACACACACTATTTATCCACATAGATTTATCTCATATATAAAAATTTAATTGTTGAATAAAGGGCATATTTACTTTTGATAAATTACAGATTATTATTACCTTTTTTGTGTAAGGTAGATCGTTACGCCAAAAAAACTTCACATTTTTCATATCAGAAAGCTATACATAT
Source organism: Pongo pygmaeus (assembly GCF_028885625.2). Lineage (NCBI taxonomy): Eukaryota > Metazoa > Chordata > Mammalia > Primates > Hominidae > Pongo > Pongo pygmaeus. Next base: position 124,475,246 of record NC_072373.2, on the reverse strand, counting down.
CTATATGATCTTGCTTATTATTTTGGCATTGGGTGTCTCAGGTGCATAAACAAAAATAATAAATATTTTAGGATTTTATGAAGCATATATCCTTGTTTAAATTTATCCAGGAGTTAAAAAGGAAGTAGGATGTAACACCAATTTTTAAATGTGTATTATTTAACTAGATAGGCAAATTTAATAGTAATAAATTATTGATTTCAGATATAACTAGAAATTAGATGAATTATAAACCTTATGAAACACAAAGCTTATGAAATTCCACAATTCTGGCACTTATTTTCTAACCTTGGTTTCCATATTTATAGAATGGAAATTATAATCATAGTCTCTACCTGTCAGAGTTACTGTAAAAATTAAATGGAATTTTGTGTAAATATATTAGTATATCTCCTAGCATATAGCAAAGTAAAGTAAATATTTGCTATTAGATAATGATTTATTTCTTCTCACTTCTTTTATATTTAAAATAAATGTATTGCCTCCAATGTGTCAGACACTATTTTCAACAAGAAAGGGAAAGTTCTTACCCAGACCAAGTTCTTACTTATACAGTGGTTACATTGCTGTGAAGAGAAAGGGAAAGAGAGAATATTAAAGAAATTATTAATGTCTTTATACTTAATTTATATGTATCTCTTTGGACCCTGACAAAGAATAATACATTAAGTGTCAGGAAGGTAAAGAAGGGTAAATTTATTAGAAACAGTTACATTGGTGCTTTGTGGAATGGACCTGTTAGAACACGTATTCATTCACAGTAAGTAAACACATTATTTTGATCTATACACTTTAGTATTTCAGTAAGAAGTTTAGTTAAGGTCTCCATGTTTTATTTAAATACTTCATCACTGGATTATCATTTCGATATATATCTGTATTGTTTCTATGTCTATAACACTATTTTAAATCCAGTGAAAATGGATAAAACATTCTGATTAACTTTAAAATATTTAAATAAAGCATAATATACATAAGAAGATGCCAAAAATGTGATAACTAAATAAAAACATATGCATTTTGCTTTACTTTTTCAGATTGCCCATTTATAGTACTTAAAAATCTCATTTTTATAATATCATGTGCATCATAGGCCATGCGGGCCATGATGGTACAATAGTGTTGTTCAGTTGTCAAAGGTCCCTAATGGGAACAGGGGGCCATGTTAAAGATTGCAAAGATCAGGAATTAAACGATGTCTCATTTGCCTATTTCTACTTTTAAATTTGCAGTTTCTTCCTATAGAACTGGTGATTAAGATGTTAAAGGTGGGTTTGTGGTAATGTGGATGCCATACTGGCCTCATTTTCAACTGACAAGTAAACTTTACTTTTTGGTCAGTAAGTATTCAGTTTAGTGTTAACCTTCTCTTTTTGCATAGAATGATATATGTGTTTAATTTCTAGTTCTTTTTCTATAAAGACAACATTCCAGAAGGTATTTCAAAGTGTATAGTGGATACAATTTACTAATTTTTAATTCTATATAAATTTAATAAAAACTTCTAAATTTAATTTAGTTTAGAGGAGTTATAGACATATTTAAAGACCCAATTTTCTTACATTGGGGGAGTGAAAGAATAGAGGAGAATAATTCAATACAGAGGGAGAGAGTCACAAGGCTTTAGATAGTATTAGCAAATGATAGGATGACAGAAATAACGTCAAAGAACCATGGTAGTGATTAAATCAGTTATGATACATTTTATTTATTATTACATAGAAAAGTGTCAAACTCACTAACTCTATAGGAGTAGAGGTTCCATCGTACAGGATCAAATAAAACTACATTTAAAATGTGGGTGTCGATTGGAGAAATGAAATGGACTACAAATTACCTACTCAATTAAATCTATCTAATTGGAAAAGATAATCAAATCAATCTAAAATTTATATTCATGTAATTATACTATTTAAAAGTAAGCATTCTGATGACTGTTTTACCTTATTTTCTAAAACACTGAATATAGAACACAAGATCATTTGAACTTCTCATTTTGCTTATATACTAATTACATTTATCAGAAATTGTGGGCCAGGTGTGCTGGCTCATGCCTGTAATCCCAGCACTTGGGGAGGCTAAGGCAGGAGGATTGCTTAAGCCTGGGAGTTCAAGACTAGCCTAGGAAACATATTGAGACCCCCATCTCCAAAGAAAGAAAGAAAAAGAAATTGGGAAAAGTATTGGAACAATCCACTCACTGTCAGGATGTTATAATAATTACATGTGGTTGTATAGAATGGAAATGTAACTTCAACTCCCTGAGACATGGATATGAGTATGGCCTACTGAATTTTTCAGTGAAGTAGTGATTTGAAGACATGTTAATACTACAATTAAACAAAGAACCATGACTCTGTAGTCTCTTTTATTATATATCTGAAGATTACATAATTGAGCAAAGTAGCCTCTACCATAAGAACCTCTGTCGTGTGAACTCCAGAAGCAATCATTATAAGGCCTTCTTTCTTCAGAGGTCAACTTTTTCCTCTCACTTTCTCTGATGTAATTGCTTGGCAAAATGTAATCAATAAAATACATAAAAGAATTATGTATATACAACAGTTATATTAAAAATTAACTTTTATTCTAGCTCCACACTTAAACAGTGCAACCAGGAAGGAAATACCTCACAACCATGCTGACTGAACTTATCATAAATAAAGAATAATGTTAAGTAAAGCTTTAATGCTGCCTACCAATCATACTGCACTCCCCTAGCGCATGTACTCATTTGCTTGCCCACCCTTCTGGGTAACTAGTGCCTATTTCTACCCTTCCACAAACTTCCAATAACCTCTCTAATTTTCTGAACTATAATATTGGAATATTTTATATCAATTTTCTTAACTTCTTGTTTTCTCTGTCTATATTCGTGGTATTTTGGCATATCTCTTTCAAACAACTAACAAGATCCTTATACAGCATAGAATAGTAAGAGAAGAGTCAAATGTGTTTGCATGAGTCAAATAGTGGCATGAATAGATTCTCTTGATTAATGTACTTGGAAGCAGATATTGACTACGATAAGGAGTGTAGCTGTAATCATCATTAATTGTTTGACCAGAAATCAAATAGTAGCATCAACATTTGATCAAATGCAAATGTGGAGTGTGATTACAACTAAGAAAACAATGTCATCTTCACCTCAGGGAATGCCAGCCAGGGACGATAATGAAAGGCAGCCAGTTAAGATTTAAATTTATGCCAGTTAAGAAAAAATAAACCATTAATTGACAAAATAAACCTTTAATTTTCAGAGAAAAAGAATCTCTGAATTTCTTGCTCAAAATTTTATAGCGTCAGCCAGCATTAAGTTATAGTCATTGGTGGACTGGAGAATCACGATATAAATTACAGCAAAACAAAGACAGTTGATACTCCTGCACACTTGAGTGTATAGATAAGAAAGTATTATCTTTGTATATATGTTATAGCCAAGAAGACTTTTTGCTGCAAACATGTTCATTAACTCTTCTCTACTAATATTATTTTCTCTTAGTTGATAAAACACATCTTCCCCCCTCAAAAAAAAAAACAAAACTGTGATGGTCAGAGAAAGAATATGCCATATTTTGCAGTGTCCCCTCATGTACTTATATCAGAAATTTATCATTATAAAATAGCTTCACAGTGAAATATTTCAATAAAATATCACAGCTTAATAATAATGTTTCATACTTATGAGTTAAAGAAATAACACTGATTTTGCTATATCTTAACTTTAAAGTACTGGAAGTTTATGATTATATAAATGTGGTATAATGCATATCTAATTAACAGATTTGATAGCTATTTATTAAATACATATTGGATAATAAAATAATAATTAAATATAAAAATAAGTACATACAAACTATATTAGTGAAACACATACTAAATTATATTCACATATTGACAAATGCATACCTATCATGGATATTTCTAGACAGCTAAAGCCCATTCAGAATATCTGCAAAATGTGCCACAATTATAATACCCTGGCAACTAACATTTAAAATAATAAATAGTGAAATAAAAATGATATTATAAGTTGGCATCTTTGACTTGAGAATTGCCCATTGCCTTTGCATTTTTTTCTATGTGCTTTCTTAAGGCATTTTTGTTAAGATGGTTCAAAATGGATACTTTACCTGAGAGTGTGTAATTTTAATATAACATTCAAAGACAAGACAATTTTCTAAAGACTTTCTTTTTTCTGTATTGCATACTGAAAATAAACTTAGTTATCAGTTGTCATGCAACATTGCCAGAATATTTGCTACATTCTTTGATATAAGGATTTCATAAAAATGTATCCTATAAAGAATTAACAAAATGTGACTTTTTGTATAAAATAAATATATGATTAAATAATGTTTTAGTTACAGCTATTTAGCCAAACACAACGTGAATTATTCAACAATAAGTATGGGATATCATGTATTTATTATAGTAAACTATTTTTATTTATGATCATGTATAGTATTGTTCTCATTCAAACATTAAATACAAAGCATATTCCTAAAATTAAGTGCACATATTGGACTTCTGTTACTGAAAAACAAATTTATTTTATTTTTTCTTACTGTTTTGTCCCACATAAGCTTGCTTATATATTTAAAAAGAAAGTGTTCCTTAGTTTTTTGAAAAATAAATTAGCGTCTGTAGATGTGATTCTACACCAGCAACTCATAATAATAAAGATTCAAAAATAGTATTTACATGTAAAAGTAATTACAATAATTAATTTAAATGCAAAAGGTATCATTTGTCTTAGCTTTTCTCTAAGTACTGCCTCAAAATCACTTTTCTTATGAGCCACAATGAATAGAAGTACCATTAATGTCTCAAAAGTATTCTTGTATTACAAATTAAAAATCTTAATTGCTCCAAGACCAAATGGTTAAGATAAAAATTAAATTCGCCTGTGAAGCCTAAACTCCAACTATAAAATGAGAAATTATACAGAAAAATTGTGAACAATAAGATTATTCTGCTCAATTTCTAATATTATCTAAGCAATTTATATTATTTATCTGACTAATTTTTTTGGATGTTTGAATAAATTAGTAGCAGGATATTACTTTAAAATAGAAAAAAAATATGTAATTTGTATAAGTACCCAACCCAGAAGTTTAATGAGTATGTCAAAATCTGGTATATTTGCTATAGAGTAATACCACCTAATATTTATCAAGAGCATAATGTATACTCCATTTACCTCCAGGCTCTTTGCATACTAATGTATCAAGGATTAATTTAATTTTGTCCTCTAAACAACCCATTAAAGTAGGCAGTACTTTTATTCAATTTGACAATTTAGAAAACTGAGAATGATCACTAAATTGATTGTGAATTCGTTGGTATAATGTTTGTGTGGCAATGTTCCTCTGCACAAGTAGGGATGAAAAGAATTATGTATATAGAATAGTTGTCCTTTCACATGTGGTTTTCCTAAAAACCCTACTCTTCTAATTTATGGTTAAAAGTGGTACTTGTAACTAAGACTGTCATTTTTAAGTAATGACTATGACCTTTTTTTTTGTTCTAGAAAAAGATAACATAATTGCTTGAAATTATTATACCGATTTCCTGACATTCCAGTTTAAATCTCTGTAATTTTATTCCCCAGAAGTCCATATTACATGATACCATCACACTGCCATTGTTTCCAGTACTAAAAATATATTATTGCATCTTTTGAAAGTAATACCTTTCTATAAGCAAATTGTCTAATATCTTAGATGCTACAATTGATGATTACGGAATTTTATTGAATGTTCATATCATAGGCAACATAAGTGTCATTGAAGAAACCCTTAAAAATTGGATGCACCATTAATATAACTTCCCTACTCATACAGAAGATTCAGATAATAATTATGTATTATATACATATATACATATAATTTGTCAATCTTTAACCTGATAATCTTGGGGAAATCAAGCATTTTTATCTTTGAGAATTAAATTTGTTGTTTTATTAACATATATTCTTATCAGCTAGCAAAATGATTCTTCTATTCTGAAATTTTAAAAAAAATTTTAACTAGGAATTAATATTAAATATTACCAAATGCTTACCATTGAAATGAGTAGAGTTTACACATTTATTTTCTTGTTGAGATATATAATTTTCCTAATGGTAAATTACTTTTAGATTTTGAGAATGCTCAAAGTAAGAATTTAAAAAATGTTATTTGCTGCATTTTGATAAATGCACCATGTTTATGTATATTAACATTAAAGAAAGCAGAGTGACAGAAATTTAGGTACTCTCTGTTTCATCTTTACAATGCTTCTATGATCCTACTTTTTTTGTTGTTGTTGTTAAAATGTCCCTTCACATTTAGGACAAGATGAATATCTTACAGCCATAATATCATTACTGAAGAGAACTTAGTTAATCAATATAAGATCTATTGTCAATGTACTCCTCTATCATGCTAAGTTGTATTTTTAAAATTTTTAAATTTTTAATTTTGTGGGTACTTAGTAGGTGTCTATATTTATAGGGTACATGAGACATTTTGATACAGGCATACAATGTGAAACTATCGCATCATGGAGGATGGGGTAGAAATCCCCTGAAGCATTTATCCTTTGTGTTATAAACTATCCAATTACAATCTTTTAATAATTTTAAAATGTACAATCAAGTTATTATTGATTATAGTGACCCTGTTGTGCTATCAAATAGCAGGTCTTATTCATTCTTTCTAATTATTTTTTGGACCCATTAACAATCCCCACCTCCCCATCCCCAACAAAACCCCTACTACATTTCCCAGCATCTGTTAACCATCCCTCTACTGTCTATTTTCAAGAATTTTATTAGTTTTAATGGCAAAAACACAATTACTTTTCCACTGTCCTAATATTGCTTCGATTTTTTATTGTTCATTATTTTATTATTTATTGTTTGATTTTAGATTGTTTTGATTTTTAAATCCCACAAAATGTTAGAGCATATAATGTTTGTCTTTTTGCGCTTGGCTTATTTCACTTAACATAATGATCACCACATCCATTCGTGTTGCTGCAAATGACAAAATCTTACTATTTACGATGGCCAAATAGCACTCCATTGTGTATAAGTACCACATTTTCTTTATCCACTCATCTCCAGATGGACAATTATGTTGTTTGCAAATCTTACTATTGTGAAATATGCTGCAACAAACATAAAAAAGTGTAGATGTATCTAAGATATACTGGTTTCCTTTATTTTGCAAATATATGCAGCAGTGGGATTCCTGGATTATATGTTAGCTCTATTTTTAGTTTTTTTAAGAACATCCAGACTGTTCTCCATAGTGCTAATACTAATTTACATTCCCACCAAGAGTGTACAGGATTCTCTTTTCTTCACATCCTCACCAACATTTGTTAATGCCTGTCTTTTGGATATAAGCCATTTTAGCTGGGATGAGAGGATAGCTCATTGTAGTTTTGATCTGTATTAATTTGATGGTTAATGATGGTGAGCACCTTTTCATATACCTGTTTGCCATTGTATGTCTTCCTTTGGACGATGTCTATTAAAGTATTTTGCACATTTTTAATCAATTTTTCAGATTTTTTCCCTATAAAGTTGTTTGAACTCTTTACATATTCTGGTTATTAATCCCTTGTCAGTTGGGTAGTTTGCCAATATTTTCTCCCATTTTGGGGGCTGTCTCTTCACATTGTTGACAGTTTTCTTTGCTGTGCAGATTTTTAATTTGATGTGATCTCATTTGTCCATTTTTGCTGTGTTTGCCTGTGCTTGTGGGTTACTGCACAATAATTCTTTTTTTCCAGACCAATGTCCTAGAGATTTTTCCCATTTTTTTGTGGTACTTTCAGACTTTGAGAACTTAGTTATAAGCCTCTAGTCCATTTTTATTTGACTTTGGTATATGGTAAGAGATACAGGTCTGTTTCAGTGTTCTGCATATGAATATCTAGTTTTTCCAGTATCATTTATCGAAAAGATTACATTTTCACCAATGTATGCTTGTGGTACCTTTGTTAAAAATGAGTTCACCGGGCCAGGGATAGTGGTTCATGCCTGTAATCCCAACAATTTGGCAGCCCAAGACGAATCACCTGAGGTCAGGACTTCGAGACCAGCCTGGCCAATATGGTCAAATCCCATTTCTACTAAACATAGAAAATTAGCTGGGCATGGTGGTGGGTGCCTGCACTCCCAGCTACTCAGGAGGCTGAGGCAGGAGAATCACTTGAACTGGGAAGGCAGAGGTTGCAGTGAGCCAAGATTGCACCATTGCACTGTAGCTTGGGCAACAAAAATAAAACTCCATCGCAAAAAAAAAAATAAAGAGTTTACTGTATGGATTTCTTTCTGTGTGTCTGTTTTTATGCCAGTGCTATATTGTTTTGGTTACTATAGCTCCGTACTATAATTTGAAATCTGGTAATGTGATTCCTCCAGTTTTGCTCTTTTTGCTTAGGATTGCTTTAGCTATTCTGGATCTTTTGTGGTTCTATATAAATTTAGTGATTTTTTTTTTATATTTCTGTGAAGAAAGCCATTGGTATTTTGATAGGGAATAAATGGAATCTTTGCATTGCTTTGGGTAATATGGACATTTTAATAATACTGATTTCTCTAATCCAAGAACATGGAATTTTTTTTTATTTTAAGGATCATTTTCCATTTCTTTCATTAGTTTTTTTTTTATAGTTTTCATTGTATATAACTTTTACTTCTTTGGTTAATTCATAGGTATTTATTTTATTTGTGGCTATTGTAAATAAGATTACATTTTGACTTCTTTTTTAGATTATTCACTGTTAGCATATAAAAATGCTACTGACTTTTGTATATTGATTTTGTATTCTGCAACTTTACTGAATTTGTCTATCTGTTCTAACAGTTTTCTAGTGGAGACTTTAAGTTTTTCCAAATATAAGATCATATCATCTGCATACAAGGATTATTTGACTTCTTCCTTTCCAATTTTGATGACTTTTGTTTCTTTCTTATGTCTGATAGCTCTAGCTAGAACTTCCAGTACTATGTTGAATAACAGTTGTGACACTGTGCATTATTGTCATTGTGCAGATCTTAAAGGAAAGCCTTTTTTTCCCCATTCAGTGAGATAATAACTGTGTATTTGTTTAATATGGCTTTTATTATGTTGAGGTATGCTCATTCTATCCCCAAGTTTTTGAAGAATGGTATCATAAAATAATTCTGAATTTTATTAAGTGCTTTTTCAGCATCAATTTAAATTATCTTATGGTTTTTGTCCTCATTCTGTTGATATGATGTATCACATTAATTGGTTTGCATATGTTGAATCATCTTTGCATCCCAGTAATAAATCTCACTTGGTCACGACGAATGATCTTTCTAAAGTATTTTTTGTTGCATTGAGTTTGCTAGTATTTTGTTGAGGAGTTTTGCATCAATATTCCTCAGAGTTATAGACCTGTAGTTTCTTTCTTTCTTCCTTTCTTTCTTTTTTTTTTTTTTGATGTGTTTTTGTCTTTATTTATTTATTTTTTTTGTATCAGGGCCTTGTAGAATGAGATTGAAAACATGCCTTCCTCCACTATGTTTTAGAACAGTTTGAGTAGCACTGGTATTAGTTCTACTTTAAATGTTTGGTAGAATTCACCAGGGAAACTATCAGCTCCTAGACTTTTTTTTTTCTCTGTTTTTTCTAGGAGACTTTTTATTATCACTTCAATCTTGTTACTTCTTATTGGTCTCTTCAGGTTTTTCATTTCTTCTTAGTTTAATCTGTATAGGTTGTATGTATCTAGGAATTTTTCAATTTCTTCTAGATTTTCCAATTTATTAACATATAGTAGCCACTAATAATGATCATTTGAATTTCTGCAGTATCAGTTGTAAGGTCTCCTTTTTCATTTCTGATTTTATTTATTTGTATTTTCTCTGTTGTTTTCTTAGTCTGGCTAAATTAATGTTAATTTTGTTTAACTTTTCAAAAAAACTTTGTTTCATTGACCATTTGTTTTGTTTTCTTCATTTCAATTTCACTTATTTCTGCTCTGAATTTTTTATTTCTTTTCTTCTATTAATTTTGGGTTTGGTTTGCTCTTGTTTTTCCATTTAAGTTGTGTTGTTATATTATTTATTTGAAGTTCTTTCACTTTTTTGATGTAGGCATTTAGTACTATAAACTTTTTCTGAGTACTGCTTTTGCTGTATTCCATAAGTTTTGGTGTGTTGTATTTTCATTATCATTTGTTTCAATAATTTTTTCTGTTTTCTTAATTTCTTCATTGACCCGCTGGTCATTCAGAAGAATAATGTTTAATTTCCATGTGTTTGTTTGTATTTTTCCCAACATTTCTCTTGTTACTGATTGCTAGTTTTATTCCATTGTTGTCAGAGAAGATGCTTAATAGTATTTCAATTTTTTGAATGTTTTAAGACTTGTTTTGTTACCTAACATATAGTCTATCCTTGAGAATGATCTATATGCTAAAGAAAAGAATGTATATTCTGCAGCTATTGGATGAAATGTACTGTAAATATCTATTAGGTCTATTTGGTCAATAGCGCAGAATAAGTCCAGTGTTTCTTTGTTGGTCATTGTCTGGAATATCTGTCTAATGTTGCAAGTGGGGTGTTGAAGTCTTGAGCTATCAAGAGATAAGGCCTATGTCTCTCTGCAGCTCTAATAATATTTGCTTTATACATCTGAGTGTTCCAGTGTTGGGTTCATATCTATTTAAAATTGTTATAACCTCTTGCTGAGTTGACTCCTTTATCATTATATAATGATCTTCTTCGTCTCTTATAGTTTTTTATCTTGAAGTCTAATTTTTCTGATATAAGTATAGCTATTGATATACTGTTTTGGTTTTCATTGGCATGGAATGTGTTTTTTCCATCCCATTATTTTTGGCCTATGTATGTCTTTATAAGTGAAGTATGTGTGTGTGGGTGTGTGTTTTTCTAGTGAACAGATTAATACATCTTATTTTGTCATCCATGCAGCCATTCTATATTTTTATTGGTGAATTCAGTTCACTTACATTCAATGTTATTATTGATAAGTAAGGACTTTCTCTGGTTATTTTGTTATTTGCTTTCTGGTTGTTTTGTAGTGTTTTCTTCCGTTTATCTTTCCTTTCTTCCTGTTGCCCTTTCGGTGAAGGTGATTTTCTCTGGTGACGTGATTTACTTCCTTGCTTTTCACTTTTTGTATCTCACTGTATGTCTTTTGGTTTGAGATTATCATGAGGGATTGAAAATACTATTGTGTAGCGCATTATTTTGACCCCATGACAACATAACACCATTTGCGTAAACAAATGAAAAGAAAACTAATAAAAACAGTGCCACTTAAGTTTGCCTCCTTGCTTTTTAACTTTTTGTTGTTTCTATTTATATCTTATTGTAGTGTCCATGTCTTGAAAAGTTCCTGTAGCATTATTTTTGATTAGTTCATCATTTGGTCTTTGTACTTATTATAAGAGTAGTTTACACTCCACAGTTACAGTGTTATGATATTCTATGTTTTTCCATGTGCTTACCTGTGATTTTTGTACCTTTACGTGATTACTTAATTGCCCATTAATGTCCTTTTCTTTCTAGTTGAAGTACTCACTTTAGTATTTCTTATAGGACAGGTCTAGTGTTGATGAAATCCCTCAGCTTTTGTTTGTCTTGAAAAGTCTTCATTTATTCTTCATGACTGAAAGATTTTTTTTTTTTTTGGTCAGGTATTCTAGGAGGAAAAGTTTTGTTTCTTCAGCACTTTAAATGTGTCTCGTCACTCTCTCCTGGCCTATAAGGTTTCCACTGAAAAGTCTGCTGCCAGACACATTGGACCTCCATTGTATGTTATTTTTTTTTTCTTTTCCTGCTTCAGGATCTTTTATTTATCCTTGATTTTTTTGGGGGGAGTTTAATTATTAAACACCTCAAGGTAGTCTTTTGTTTGGTATTCTATAACCTTCTTGTATGTGGATATTGGTATCTTTCTCTATGTTTGGTAAATTCTCTGTTACTGTACACTTTGAATAAACTTTCTACCCCAACCTCTTTCTTTATCTGTCCTTTAACACTTAGATTTGCCTTTTTGAGGCCATTTTCTATATGCTATAGGCATGCTTTATTGTTTTTTATTATTTCTTCTTTTGTCTCCTCTTATTGTATATTTTCAAATATCCTGTCTTCAAGTTCACTAATTCTTTCTTCTGCTATTATGAGACTCTGTTGCATTCTTCAGCATGTCAACTGAATTTTATAGCTCCAGAATTTCTACTTGCTTCTTTTCAATTATTTCAATCTCTTTGTTAAATTAATCTAATACAATTCTGAATTTCTTCTATGTTATCTTGAATTTCTTTTCGTTTTCTTAACACAGATTTTGAATTCTCTGTCTGAAAGGTCACTTACCTCTATTTTTCCAGGATGGGTCCACAGTGCATTATTTAGTTCATTTGCTAAGGTCATGTTTTCTGTGATGGTGTAGAAGCTAGTAGATGTTCTCCGGGTCCTGAAGAGTTAGGTAGGTATTTATTGTAGCCTGCGTAGTCTGAGATTATTTGTACCCATTCTTCTAGGGAAGGCTTTCCAGATACTTGAAGGGACTTAGGTATTGTGATCTAAATTGTATCTGCTTTAAGAGACACGTCAAGTCCAGTAATGCTGTTATTCTTGCAGACTCATAGAGGTAATGCCTTGATGATCTCAGACAAGATCTGAGAGAATTATCTGGATTACCAGGGAGAGATTCTTGTTCTCTTCCTTTACTTTCTCCCAAGCAAACAAATTCTCTCTCTGTTCTAAGACATGTGGAACTGGGGGTGGAGTGACACAAGCACTCCTTTGGCCACCACCAGTACGACTGCACTGAATCAGAGCTGAAGCTAGCACAGCGCTGAGTCTCACCCAAGGCCTGCTGTAGGCACTTGTGGCTACCACCTATGTTTTCTCAAGGCCATGGGGTTCTACAATCAGCTGGTGGCAAGTCTAGCCAAGTTTGTGTTCTTCTCTTTAGGGTGGCGACTTCTCCCAGACCCTAGGTAGGTCTAGAGGTACCATACAGGAGTCAGGTACTAGAGTCAAAAACCTTAAAAGTCTACCCGGTATTTCATTGTTCTTTGGCTGTGCTTGGGTTAAAGCCACAGTATGCAGTATGCCCCACTCTACCCTCTCCTTTGCAAAGACAGAGGAGCCTCACCCATAACCACCACCAACACAAGCCACAAAGAGTATTGCCAGACTATGCTGTTTTTTCCTTAAGGCCCAAGGACTCTTAAGTCAGCCTGTGGGGAATGCCGTCTGTGTTAGGACTCACCCTTCAGAACAGTGGGCTCCTCTATGGCCCAGGAAAGGTCCAAAAATGCCATCCAAGAGTCAAGTCCTGGAGTCTGGTACCCCAAGAGCCTATTTGGTGCTCTGCCACTCTGTGGCCATGCTGGTACCTCAAGTGCAAGGCAATGTCCCCTTAACTTTCCCCTCTGCTTTTCCCAAGCATAAAGACTTTCACCCCACCGCCCCCACAGGTGGTAATATACAGTCTCACCTGAAGCCAGGAAGTCTCAAGGCTCATCCAAGGCCCTTGACATTGTACATGGGTATCACTGCTGTTTATTCAGCGTCCAAGGACTCTTCAGCTAGCAGGTGATGAATGCTGCCAGGACTCGGTCCTTCCCCTCAAGGCAGTGGGTTCTCTTATGGCCCAGGGTGTGTTTAGAAATGTTCTCTGGCGGGAGGCTGAGGCAGGAGAATGGCGTGAACCCAGGAGGCGGAGCCTGCAGTGAGCCGAGATGGCGCCACTGCACTCCAGTCTGGGCGACACAGCGAGACTCCGTCTATTAAAAAAAAAAAAAAGAAAGAAAAGAAAAGAAAAAGAAATGTAGAAATGTTGTTAGGGCCTGCAACACGGGTCTCATGATGCTGAACTGTGCTCTCTTCGACTGTAGCTGAGCTGGTATACTAGATGTAAGACAAAGTATTTCCCACTCTTCTGTCTCCTCTCCTCAAGCAGAAAGGAGTCTCTTCTGGAGCCACAAACTGTGCAGCCTGAGTTTAGGGGAGGGCTAATGCCAGCATTCCCTTAGCCTCTCCAGCTGATGTCTCAGTAGGTTGCATGCCTCCTTATTTCACTGTCTCTAAGCCCAGTTCTACAGTAGGATGCACCTAAGAGTTGCAGTCCTTATGGCCTAGACTGTCTTTCAAGTTTACTTAGAGAATCAGAGCACATTAGCCATTGGTGGCTAGGTTTGCAGGAACTCAAATTCTGACCCCTGGGATTGGGGATTCCCCTCTGGCTTGGGCTGGTTTAAATGCTCTCTCTGTTGGCAAAGGTCAGTAGAGTTTGGCTTGGTTTTTCTTTCTGCTCTAACAGGACAAAACTGGGTCCAATGACTCACAATTGTTGTGCTTCTCCCACCACCCAAAGACGTTCTTTGCACCATACCACTTGGCACCATTACTTTTTTTATATAAGTTTAATATGGCTGTAAATCCTCTTCCAGTGACATCTTATCTGGTACTATGCTTTTGGTATCTTCCAACTCTGTGACTCCTTGTATGTCAGCATGTCTTTAGTCACATATACTTTCCCAAACCGTGTGTTTTCTTAATGTTCAAATCTTTCATAATTTGAACAATGTATACTACTCTAACAGCATCACAAACAATCCTTTTAGCTAAATATTCTAGCCAGTTTTAAATCATCACAATAGAACTTGTATGTAAAATATAGGCCACTCTGTTTCTAAATATGTATAAAAACAAACAGAAAGTAACAGCTTACTGGTACTAACAATTCATACTTTAAATAGAACACTTATGAAATTTTGCTATAAACAATAACTCATAGTTTAAATGTAGTGGTGCCATATTCTCTGTGTAACTTATGGGTGTGACATTCTCAGGGAGGCAGTGGAGAATAAAGGAACGCTCTAGAACTCTAGAGTTTCTGGAATACTCATTCATTCATTTATGCAACAAATGTTTATGGTAGATACTACAATAAATTTTAAAATTACAAAAATAATTGCCCATCATGGAGCTTACATGATAGTAAATAGGAAAAGGCAAAATTAAGAAAAATAAGTAAGCCTATAGAACGCTGTGTAAGTGCTGTGGAGAAAAATAGAGGCAGACATGTAATGAAATGTGACGTAGGATTTACAGTTTCAGATAGAGGAAGAAAAGGCCTCTCTGGGGAGGTGGCACTTATATTAAGACCTAAAGGATATGAAGAGATGAGCACTGTAAGTATCCAGGGAAAGAAGCTCTCATAAAAAAGAAATACTTTAACAATAAAGGCCCTGAGGCTTAACTATGCATTACATGTTTGTGTAAGGAAGGAGGCAATTGTAGCTATAGAAAAGTAAGAAAGAGAGAAAATAGTAGCATGTGAGGCTAGACGAAGCAGAGTATTCCATGTTTAAAGCCTGACATACCATGGGAGGATATTTCTTTGCAAGGTGAAAATTTGAAGGGATCCTACTGAGTTAATCTAAGTGAAAAAATGACAGTGTCTTGGAACAGGGTGACAGCAGTGGATGTACAGAAAATTAAACAAATAATGAAAATATTTTGAAGTAGAGCTTATAGAAATTTCTGATATACTGGGTGTCAGTTTTAAAAGAGTAAGACAGTTGTTGGTAATGACTCAAAAGTTTGTAACTGGATGAATGAATTTGCTATTTACTGAAAGACAAGCTTTAAGTGTTCATTTGGGCCAGGCCCATTAGATACTGAAGTAGACATGCTGACTGAGCAGTTTTATAAATTAGTCTGAAATTCAAAGAGAGGTCTTTGTGTCTAGTTTAAAGGGTATAGTTGGGTGTAAAAGAAACATTTTTTGAAAGCACAAAATAAACAGGGGAAGAAGAAACAGTGTCACAGTTCTAGAGTTTGAGTAATCATGACATAAAGCACAAAATAAGCCCAGATTAGAAATTGATATCAATACTCAAGATGTAAAAAAATGTGTTTATGGCTTGGGTGGGGGAGGATGGAAGTGGGAGCAGAGGTAATATGGTTTAGACTGAAAAAGAAATGATGACTTAATTGCTTGCTTTGATTAGTTTCACCACCACAGACAGTGGCTGTCTGCAGTTAAGGGATTGAACATCTCATGGCGTGATGAAGCACTTATTTCATTTTATAAAATATCAACTTATTCTCAATAATAGTTTAGTCACACTAGCTGTATATGTTTTAAAATTTGTGAATTTGACAATCACATCTCCCACTTGTATAATAGAGGTCTTCTGCTTAAGTGTCACTATTAATCATGTAAATAATAACCAATTTCAAAAACTTTCTACTCCGTACATTTCAGAATACAGCAAAATTATTATTTTTCCCAAAACTCAATGCTCTATAAAATTTTTACTATTTATCATAGATTGCAAATTGTTTTATCTTCAATGTTGAATATGTTAACTGAATTTACAACAGTATCATAAATAACATGAAAAAGTTCTTTCTTGTCTAAAAAGTTACATCTCTAGAGATTTTTTCTCTAAAGATTTAATTCCACGAAATAGATTTTTAAAAATCAAATTATTATAAGAATCTAATTTCTACTTGAATACCAGATAACACTGTTATAAACTTGAATAATTCATCTTTCAATGGATTTTATAATCTTAACGTGTAAAGACTTTAATAATGATTGCTTCATTCTCATAACTGGCAAGAAAACCTGGACAAAAGAATAAAGAAATCTAAAAAAAATTTGATCTAAATGATAAAAAATGTCTACAGAGACATTTGTCTATGCACCTTTTTAAGCCACATGCTTTAAATAACATTTTGACAGAGTACTCTGAAAAAACAGTAATTTCTTTTTTAAAATATGCCAGTATTTCTTCAGTAGATTTTGTTTCATATGTTTGAGAACATACTACACCTGCCATGATGGATGAAAAGTGTAATAAAATATGTTGCACGTTTTGAAATAAAAAAGTAATGGCAGACTTACACTCTATCCCAAGTTACTGAAGCCTCAGGGTATGAGTATTCAGACTACCATCTACCTATTGTACTTAACTTGTATTTTCCGTACATATTTTGCCAAACCTATAATTAACAATTTTTGAATGGGCAAAAGCTGGAAGCATTTTTCTTGAAAACTGGCACAAGACAAGGATGCCCTCTCTTATTACTCTTATTCAACATAATATTGGAAGTTCTGGCTAGGGCAATCAGGCGAGAGAAAGCAATAAAGCGTATTGAACATAGGAAGAGAGGAAATCAAACTATCTTTGTTTTCAGATGACATAATCCTCTACTAGAGAACCCCATCACTTCAGCGCAAAAGTTTCTTAAGCTGGTAAACAATTTCGCTACAAATTCAAACATCTGACAACTTGACTTTATAGCATGACCACAGAACTACTGCCTTGTACATAAACTCACTGGCAGGGGCAACAGTGTTAAATAATTTTTTGATAACTACTTAACACATTAAAAGATTAGCTCTCTAAGAACATATGGAGCACAATGAGCTTATTAGAAATATGTGGAAAATTTATAAGTGAGATTACTTATGAAGAGAGGGGGAGGAATCAGTTTATATATGAATGGGGCAATTGTATATATTTTAGAAAAAAAAGTGTATGTTGTCAGGTAAGTTAATAAAATTAAAAAAAAAACAATTTCATGTAGTTTTAAGTTGAAATATTCTATTACTATTTTTTTACATTCCTAATTTTTCAACAAGGGGGATACAACTTAAAAGATTGGTTGACATGCCCAGGTTGCATAAAATTTAGTAGCAAGGAGTATGACTCTGGACTACAGACTTCCAATTTGCTGTGCTTTCGACTAGACTACAGTTTCACTCTTTGCCATGATATAATATGATGTAATGTAATATAATACAAATATAATAATTTTATTTTATTGGCATTTCTACCAAAAATTAATTAGAGAGGCAATATAGTTTAGAACAGAGTCAGAAAATTTTGGACCATGTAGCAAATTTGTCCCCGCCCCTGCTTTTGTAAAATAAATTTTATTGGAACAGAGCCAAGCCCATTAGTTTACTCTTGTCTATAACTGCTAGATCCAGAGTTACGTAGTTGTAACAGACACTATAGGACTCCAAAATTCTAAGATATTTACAATCTGAATCTTTGTAGAAAATATTTGCCTATTCTGGTTTTAGTACCAAAAATTGGGTGTTGTATTTAATTCTTAATTCATTGCAGACCAATAATTTTCTAAATATAATAAAAATGTATTATTAGAAAACAACCATGCATTTAAATAACACACAAATGTCACACAGCTATTATGTTGATAAATTTCAACGTCTATTTGCGTCTACTAATAAAGGGGGGCAAACAATTCTTGGATCACATATGTTCATAAAATTCACTTTTAGTGGCACTGTTGCAGAGGTAAATAAACAACTCTGTAGCAAAACTGCTGGGGTTTAAACACCGACTCTACAACCTACTGTTATTTATTTTATCAAAGTAGTTATCTCTGCATTTCTCACAAACCTCATCTGAAAAATGGCTATAGTAATAATAATAGTGTAAAAATAGCCTTTGCTCCATAGGATTTGCAGAAACATCAAATTACTTAAAATATGAAGCATTTGGAACATGCCTAGCATAAATGTAAGTATCAAAGTGTTAGCTATTGTTATTAGTTCTTAATATATGGAGTATTCATAAACTGAAAATATACCTGAGTATTTAATGACTTAATATATCAACTATTATTTTCTTTGAGTCAAAGAAGACAGAGTATATCTGTGTGAATAATATTGGACAGGAATGTATCAGAAATTTGCATAAAGAGATCCAGTTGAAAATCATTATTTTTATTCCTTTGGTAACTATTAAGACATTGTTTAAGGACTATGAATAGAAAACAAATTTAAAAGTGTCTATTTAAAGAAAACAAAAATGAAGGACATGTTTTTCAAGCAAGGTTACAGTGCTCTTGAGAAAAATCTGCTAGCTAGGCACTACACCAACATTTTTGCTCAATACAGGGTCTTGTTATTATAGCCATTTTCTTTTGAACTCTCATTTACAATATACCACAAAATATTACACTCTTTATTTATAATTGGGCATCAGTTTACAGTACCCAGAGGCAATGATGCAGGTCACTTATTCTCAACCTCATCTGCCTTTCTTTCAGAATTGTTTATTTCATCTTTCTAAATCTCAAGTCTATAAAGAATTTGGAAGTCCTTCACAAAGGACAAACAATAATAATTTTTAAACATGAACTAGTTGATGTGTTTTTATTTAAATGTATGAAAATATAGAATCATATAAAACGTTTGTCAGAAACATATAATGTTTATTCAAACCAAAATTGGATTAATGCAGTGGGATAAATATCAGCAAGTGATTTATATATTCTGTAACAGAAAAATCTGCACAAATATTAGTTTGCAAACCCAAATTTCTTATATTCATTTTATAAAATAATTACAGTAATAATTATTCAAACTGTACCTATCAAGCTATTTCTATCTCAAATATATAGATTCCCTCAAAAACTTCATTTTTAAATTAAACTTAATTGAAATAGAGGAAATGATAGGAATGGAAACTTTCAGAGGAGAAAAATCTGAATACAAATACATAAAAATATATTTAATTCACTAGTTATGAATTAAATACATGTTGAATAAATCACATAACATTTTATAACCTTTAGAGTGATGAAGCTTTTCTAATCAGGAGTCAATATCAGGAGTAAGGGAAGGCACAAGGAATGAAAACTCATACAGCTAGTGAAGGCATACTTACTTGAAACTATTTTGAAAGGAAAATTTGCAATCTAGAAACTCTGAGTAGAAAAGCTAAGTAGAGCAAAGAGGGTTGTGAACTTCATTCACGTCGCAGAGCAGTGCCCTTCACATAGACAATAATGACGCAAAATTGTGCAGTAGACAACCTGCATAGCCAAACACAATATTTCTTCTGTGTGTCTATGACTCAGCAATTGCAATTTCAGGTATATTCTCAATCTAGAAGGGAGAAACTCTGAGATGTATGCTCTTATATATGTAGACCAGATAAAATTTGGAAGCAACTTAAATGCTAGTAAAATAGAGATATATATTTGTGCATGATGCATTTAATTGATAAAATAAACAAAGAAATATAAAATTATATTAATATTTTTTAGTATTATTAATATATGAAGTAAAAATATATTTAAAAGTAGAAGGGAAGACTTTCTAAAAAATGGTTACCTCTGGTTAGGATGGGAAGAAAAGGAATCTGTAGAGGTTTCTATTCTGTATCTCATCTATAACTATAATTTTTAATGGTTTCAGAGAATATCTGAGGCAAATATTTAAAAAGTAACATTTGTGGCTGGGATTGGGGGGGTGGCAGTGGCTCAGGCCTGTAATCCCAACATTTTAGGAGGCCAAGGAGGTCGAATAACCTGAGGTCAGGAGTTCGAGACCAGCCTGGCCAACATAGTGAAACCCCATTGCTACAAAAATACAAAAATTAGCCAGGCATGGTGGCACATGCCTGTAATCCCAGATACTTGGGAGACTGAGGCAGGAGAATTGCTTGAGCCCAAGAGGCAGAGGTTGTGGTGAACCAAAATTGCACAACTGCACTCCAGCCTGGGTTGACACAGTGAGACACCATCTCAAAGACAAACAAACAAAAAAAAACAAAACAAAACAAAAAAAACACTGACAGTTGATAAATATGAATGGTGGTTACAATAGTGTTCAGTTTATCATTCACTCCATTATGTTATTTTTATTTTTGCTTGTTTAATATTTTTATTTAAAAGGGGAAAAGGGAACTTTTATTACAATGAGCAGCTAATATTTAGTTTGCTTGAAAAACTGAAAGAAGACAGATATTATATTTTCTTTATATTTCTCACATTTGATTCTTAAAGCTTTGGTCCCTATTTTTTTCTTATCATAGATAATATTTTATTGAGCTAAAATTGGGCTAATTATGTAATTTTTATTTTTAATTTTATATCTACCTATCATATGATCAATTGGAATTTACAGATCATAAAATATTAAGTAGTTACAAAATTAATCTTTACATAGTAAGATATTTGGTTAGCTATCTGTTAAATTTTAATCAACTTAAACCTTGAGCATCATTAAAAGAACTGGATGATGCATATATTAATAAATTCAAGCAATAAATAGTTATTAAACCCTGAATATAATTGTAAACCTTGCCAGGGGAAAATATTGTCAATTTAGGATACCATTATTCTTTTCCTTTACTCAATTTTTGGTGGATAACAAAAGCAAACAAAACACAAAGTTAATTTCTTAAAACAATATTTATTATTATTCACATAACAATGGGTCATGTTGGCATTCTGCCAACCTAAACCAGCTTTAGTTTACCTCTGTTGATTGTTGTTGGGTTTGGCCATTTTTCTGTGCTCTGCTAGTAGGAAAGTTGGGAGCTTCCTAGTCTAGGATGGCTTCATTCATATATCTTATATAATTAGAATGACTGTTAGTTGAAATAATGAGGTTAACTGGACTCTGTCTCATCAATTCTCCAGCAGAGTAGCCTAGATTATGGTGGCAGTGTTCTAAGATTAGCAAGAAGGTGAGCCTTAATGTGGAAGTCCTTTTTATGTCTGTTCTTGGATCACAATTGCTTGCATCACATTAGCCAAAGTCAGATAGCCAAGCTCAGATTCTGTGTTGGAAAAAAAAAATTAATGGGTGTGATGATAGGGAAAGATGATCACATTAAGGCTACTGCTGCATTCATTCCACAACACTAATGTACTGATGGGAGAACATGAATTATTAATTTATTTAGAAAATACTTAATAGAAACTACTTTATGCAAGGAAATATCCAATGAAGCAGATTGAACATTGAAAAAAATTGCAAATTGAAGAAAATACTCTGCCAAAATGGTTTATATTTCAGTGTGAGAGACAGAATACTACTACATAAACAAATAAATACATTGTATTGTATAGTGATAAATGAAATGTCAGGATAAGAAAAAAAGGAATTTCTTTTTTTTTTCCTTATTATTATTATTATTATACTTTAGGCTCCATGGTACATGTGCGCAACGTGCAGGTAAGTTACATATGTATACATGTGCCATGCTGGTGCGCTGCACCCACCTACTCGTCATCTAGCATTAGGTATATCTCCCAATGCTATCCCTCCCCCCTCCCCCCACCCCACAACAGTCCCCGAAGTGTGATGCTCCCCTTCCTGTGTCCATGTGTTCTCATTGTTCGATTCCCACCTATGAGTGAGAATATGCGGTGTTTGGTTTTTTGTTCTTGCGATAGTTTACTGAGAATGATGGTTTCAAATTTCATCCATGTCCCTACAAAGGACATGAACTCATCATTTTTTATGGCTGCATAGTATTCCATGGTGTATATGTGCCACATTTTCTTAATCCAGTCTATCATTGTTGGACATTTGGGTTGGTTCCAAGTCTTTGCTATTGTGAATAATGCCGCAATAAACATACGTGTGCATGTGTCTTTACAGCAGCATGATTTATAGTCCTTTGGGTATATACCCAGTAATGGGATGGCTGGGTCAAATGGAATTTCTAGTTCTAGATCCCTGAGGAATCGCCACACTGACTTCCACAAGGGTTGAACTAGTTTACAGTCCCACCAACAGTGTAAAAGTGTTCCTATTTCTCCACATCCTCTCCAGCACCTGTTGTTTCCTGACTGAAAAAAAAGGAATTTCTAAGTATGCTAGGTTTGTTGCTATTTTCCACAAGTAGCCAGGAGAGCATTGTTACATAGGTTTACACTTGAAGTGGCTGGGTTAACAGCCCATGTTGCTCTCTGGACAAATAACATTATCTACATAGGGAACAGCTATTGAAAAGATACAGTTCTGTGTATTTTCAAAGAGCAAGATCACCTTAGCACTAATGGAAAGGAGTATGCAAGTGGTAGGAAATTAAGTCTAAATACATCTGGGTATATATTACAGTAACTTTAGATTTTGTTTGGTTCAAGTGAAAAACCACTAGAGGAGTTTTGATTAGGAGAGTAACACTTGTCATGCATTTTTAAAGAGTCATTATGCTATTTTATGTAATAGGGACTATATAGCAAGGTAAAGGAAAGAGCACAGACACCAGTCGATGATTGTGGTGAAAAATGATCATGGTTTTCATAGGGCTGAGAGTAGTAAAATTGTTAATAAGTGGTTACATTTGGAATACTATTATGAGGGTGGAGACAGCAGAACTTGAGAAAAAAAAAAAAAACTGAGGCAAGTGGAGAAAGGGAAGAAACTCATTCATGAGTTTGAACTTTTGGTCTAAGCAAATGGGAGCTTTGGAGTGCCTTTTTTTTTTTAACCCAGGATGATTTGGATTAGGAGTTATTGGGAGAGCATATGATGTAAAATTAAGAATTTGGCTATGGATAGATTAGGTTAGCAATAATTATTAGACATGTATATTAACTACTTAAGATTGCTTTAACAAATTATCGCAAACTCAGTGGCCTAAAACAGCCAAGGCTCTAGAGGAGAATCCTTCTGTGCTTATTTCCGCTTTTGGTGTTTCCTGATAGTCCTTGGCTTGCAGACACATCATGCCAATGTCTGCTTCTATCTTCACATTATCTTCACTGTGTGGCTCTTGCTCATCTCCTTTATTTATGAGGACATCAGTTATTGGATTTATGACTCACTATAATCCAGTGTAACCTAATTTTTCATTACATTTGCAAAGACTCAATAGCCAAAGGGGGTCATCTACTGAGGGCCTAGGTGGACATGTTTTGTGGAGACCCTATCAACCCACTATGACATCCATGTGGGGACAGCTTCATTGACTTTTTTTTTTCTTTTTTTTGAGATAGAGTCTCGTTCTGTCACCCAGGCTGGTGTGGTGTGCTGTGGCTCAGTCTTAGCTAACTGCAACCTCTGCCTCCCAGATTCAAGAGATTCTCATGCCTCAGCCTTCAGAGTAGCTGGGATTATAGGTGCGCGCACCAGCAGGCCTGGCTAATTTTTTTTTTTTTTTTTTTTTTTAGATGGAGGCTCACTCTGTTGCTTAGGCTGGAGTGCCATAGTGCAATCTTGGCTTGCTGTGACCTCCGTCTCCTGAGTTCAAGTAATTCTCCTGTCTCAGCCTCCCAAGTAGCTGGGATTACAGGTGCCTGCCACCACACCCAGTTAATTTTTGTATTTGTAGTAGAGACGGGATTTCACCATGTTGGCCAGGCTGGTCTCGAACTCCTGACCTCAGACAATCAGCCTGCCTAGGCCTCCCAAAGCATTAGGGTTACAGTTGTGAGCCACCACGCCTGGCCTACTTCATTGACATTTGGATATATAAAATAAGAGTGGAGGAGAAGATTGATGATGGAACTACAAATGTTCAAGTATCACTATAAACTACAGATTTCAATGAGATCACCTACAAAATGAGCATAGAGACAAAAAGAGACCCTAGGATTAAGCTCCATGGTGCTATTTAGATAAAAGAAGCAGTTAAAGAAGACAATTTTCTACTCTACATTGAAATATGTAAGCCATTGCTAAACTTGACAAGACTAGTTGGGAGAAAGAGTCAGGCAGAAAACCTGACTGTAGTAAGCTTAAGATAACATATAATTAGAATGAGTAGAGACAGCTTTTTATAATCAAGTGCATAAAGAGAAGAAGAGTATGGGGGCGGCAATGGGAGAGTGACGTGGGTTCTAATATTTTCTCTTCAAAAGTTGTCAGACATTATAACATGTTTATATATTAACTTCATACCAAAATTCAGAAAGGTCATATGTAAGAAAATGGGCAGTAGACACTGTAAGCCTAGAAAAAAAAGAAAAAGAAAAACATTCATTGTTTATTTTTTTTCCCACTGATGTAAATAGGAGGAGCATTATGAAGGCTAGAAGAAAATTTAAATTCTCCATGCATATTAAGAATCCTGACATATAATAATTATTTAACAAATACTATCACATCTAATTGTATAAATGAATGAATAAATGAATAGCATCTGGGGTGAGAAAAACTTGTTTAATTTTGGTGATGAAAATTGATATACTTTCAAGGAAAATTATAATCATTTTAGGTTTATGTATAAAGTAGCTGGGGGAATTGGGAGTTGGTAGGGCATGACATAATTGAATATTCTGGGAATGCTGAGCATTCCTGTGTAAGGAATATAGATTACTTATACCAAATGAGTGAGTAATAATTTGGGGAAGATAATTTGATTCAACTTTGGTGAACTTTATAAAAATAAAAATACTATTTCAAGTGGGTACAAAACATATTGATATTATTATTTTGAAAGATACATCTGAAACTTGCTTTTGAGGACATTCAAGTTAACAGTATCTAAGAGCAAAGAAGGCTTTGCAAACAATCCAAGTATGAGATAATTAGGACTCAGTCTGAATGGCTCTAAAGCAAATAGAAATGAAGCATGAGTGGGTGCAAAGAACACCCTTAAAGGAATATTTTGTCACTCATCTTCGTATACCACAGTGACATATTTATATATAAATAATATATATATAAATTTATATATAAATGATATATATATATATACATTTGCTCTCCTGTGACTTTACTTCTGCTACTGCTCTCAGTTCTCACCTCTGACTGTATTCTACTCATTTGGTTCTTATCTTAAAAATCTCATAGTCTATAAAACAATGAACAATTTTGATAGTGAATAATTATTCCTCATTCCTCTTAACACCTAGAATATCTTATTTCTACATATAAGGACGCTAAATTGTCTGTTTCATAGTATAGTCAATATCTTTCTTCTTTTATCCTAACTTCTAGTGGGTTTCACATTCTATAATTGTATTATACTGATGTTGGTAACTCTTTAAACTTAGTGGTTTTTTCTTTTAAATTGTAGCCACCTAATAATCAATTTAAACAGTTCGTGATAGCATAACAATTGTAAAAGGAAAGGTTGCAAATTACTAATGTTTTTAGGGTGAATAAACTGATAAGCCATTGATAATTTCAGATATTGATTATGTTACAGCTACAAACCTTGCATCCCCTCAAAAAACAAAAGAAAATAATAGCAAAACATAGGAAGCTATACAATAAAGTAATATTATAAAATTTTGAAAAATTTTAATAAATTATGAAGATGAGAGTAGTTTGTATAACAAGCAATGTACATATACATAATGACAATATGCACAAATGTATACTCTGATTTAATTTTCATACAACTCTAGGAAGTATTATCATACTTTATATGAAAGAAGAAACATTTGAACTTATCATGATGTGAATAGTGGACTGAAAGCGTAAACCTTGGCTTTTTGTTTCTATATGTAGATTTATTCTTTCTATACCACAGCTATTGTCATAATTTAAGTATTACTTCCTTATGTGTTTTTGGGATGATTATAACTATCTAAATTGTTTTCTGGCAATTGGACTGAGTCTGGTACCTGTATGAAAAGATACCAAGTGATATTTGGACAATAAATAGAATTTAGGCTCCAAAAGGTCTTATTTCCCCTGTTTCTAGCTAATACAGTCTTTCTCCCAATCTAAAACTGACCTACATGTTGAATGTGGAAGAAAAGAAAAAAAAATTAATTAAACAATTATTGATTGTTAAGTTATTCAATGCTTCTTGAATTTGATGGAAAAGGTTATACTGCTGGGAAAGCTTTTGAACTAAAAAGAATGCATCTTTAATGTGAAGTGAATCTAAAGGATTCTTATGTAAGTGTTGTATTAAAATGGCCTCATCACCAGTCAATCTGTTCCCAACAGTTACCTGCTAGTCTGAGTGCTCCATACCATTATAAAAATCTGTCCAGCATTCAAAACCAATTACACACAGGATGTCAAGTGTTGTCATGCCAGCTGTCCTTTGACTCCTCAGAGGCTCTGGCTGCCCATATTCAGTTAAAAATATGTTCTACTACATTGGGGTTTTTGTTGAGATAAACTTTACTATTTTATATCCATTTGTTTTATTTAATTAAAGTAAATATGATGGTATGTTAATGACCAATAATATTATAGGCCACAGAAAAATTTATTGGTTAATACATCCTACAAACTTTTGATTTCAAAATAAAAATCTCAATGTCTGTGGGTGATTTTCTTCATAATTTTAGACCAAACATTGAATAACTTTACTATCTTATGAAAGAAAGTTGGTAATACGTCTTTCTCAATCTGAGAAATAAAAACATTGAAGCTAGTAAACTGAATGAATAAATTACTGATAACATTTTAGACAATTTCCAAAAAATGATTGGTATATGCATATAATTTTAAAAATTTCAAATCTCTTTGGATGACATATTTTTATAGTTTCAACAAAATTGATAATAACACTGATCAGTAGCAACAAATGAACTACCTGCTTCATGTTAAGGAAAGTATGAAATTCTTTACAATCTAGAAAAGAGGATTTTGAAAATATTTAAAAACAATGAATAAATATTGCAACGAAAAGTATCAATTACTAAGTTCTAAAATGTTCAAAAAAGTTGTAATTAATGCTTTATTGGAGAAATAAGAGATCTATAAATTGCACACTGTGGTTTCAATGGATCTATACTCTAGATAATTAAATTTAGCAGAAAGGAACCAATAATAACAAAAGGAAAGACACAAAATGTAGAAGAATGACCATACTTCTATGTGCACCAAAGCTCTTAAAGTATATTGAAAATTATTAACGCAGTATCATGGTTAACCTTCATAACTGCAAATGAATGTGTTCCTTTGTATTTTTTATATTTGTCTTTTTCATTTTATTATTTTAGTATCTAGTACCCATTCATTGAATTCATAGTACTATATGATTGCAGAAAATTTTATTCTATTGTCATTAGTTTTATTTTAAAAAGAAGCAAATATTGTTGGAAGTTAAATTTTTTAAAAATATTGCTTAATCTATAACTAAGTAAGAAATGACAGTAGTTCTAGGTAACCACAAACCAACATCTGATAGATCAATAAACATGTCAAAAATATTAATCAACAGTGTTAACAGTAACAATTAATTATATCCATTTATGAAGTGTTACATGGACCCACTATGTGTCTGCACTGTCTAAGGCACAGTGATTAGATGTATATAATATAATACTAATATATAGGGTATTATTGAGCTCTATTTGCATATATATTTATACTTTACAACATACTTTCCTGGATTTTCACAAACAGCTATAAGACAGAATGAATAAAATAATGAGGGAACAATGAACATAATTATAAAAATTATAAGAAGGAAAAGATAATTTCTACCTAGGAACATCAATGAAAATAGTAACATGAAAACAAATACAGTAAGAATGATGAATCTTTATAAGAAAGCAATATGATTAAAAACAGAGTTTTAAGAAATTGTGTGGAATACTTGGCAAAAAGACAGTAATGCATTTTGGATGAGGTGCAATGTATTAATAGCCTGGTGGAAAATATGACTTAAATGAGAGTTTTATTTGGATTTTTTAAATAAAAGGACAACATGTAATAAACTAAAGATTTGGGGTTTTATTGTTAAGTAAAGTGATTTTACTTATTTATATACTATTGTGTATTTATTAATGTGGTTTAAAATTTCTGTATAAAATTATATTTTCTCATAAAAACAGCTTAAATTTTAATTAAAAGCTTTTTTGTAGTTTTAATCTGATTACTCAAAATTCTTTAATGTGTTTGTTTTATATCTAATCAATGATTTAGAGGATCAATAAAAGCTTATTATATATTACAATAATAAAATCAGCTGTGTTTTTAAGTAATTCTATTTTTGAATTAGAAACATGGTTATAGAAAAAAACATGATATAAATCACTTATGTTTATTGCTTGGTTATTTTTAATTTAAAACCATTAGTGATGGGATGACTATTAAAGG
This sequence comes from Pongo pygmaeus, assembly GCF_028885625.2. Lineage (NCBI taxonomy): Eukaryota > Metazoa > Chordata > Mammalia > Primates > Hominidae > Pongo > Pongo pygmaeus. The sequence continues at coordinate 124,446,432 of NC_072373.2, read as the reverse complement.
GATTACATTACCACATAAACGACAGTAGATTAATTTGTGAAAAGTATTTAACAAAAACAAAAATGGAAGTAACACACATAATATAAAAGGCTGGAAGTGTGGAGGTGGGGATTGCCAGAGGTTGGTTAATGAATATAAAATTCCAGCTAGATAGGACATATACATTCTGGTGTTCTATAGCACTGTAGGGTGACAATAATTAACAACACTTTATTGTATATTTTCAAATAGCTGAAAGAGTGAATTTTATTTCTTTCCAAGACAAAGATATGCTAAATATTTGAGGTGATGAATATACTAATTTCCCTAATTTGATCATTACACATTGTATACATGTATTGAAATATCAAACTGTACCCCAAAACATGTAAAATTATTGTGTCAATAAAATTATAATTAAGCAAAACATAAAATTATAAAGTAAAAAATACATATGTCTTTACTCACTAGAGGAAGAAGGAAAGTGTGTGTATGTGTGTGTACTGTCTCAATTTTATTTTTGTCTTCATTGTACATATCTGGTGTAGAAAATTTTGCTTATCAGTATTGAAGTGAGGACAATTTTAATAATTTATCTATATAGTCATAGAAATAAGTATTCAGGACATAAGTATATATTTTAGAATTTATCAAATCAGAAAATGAAATTTAAAAATTAATATAAAGGTATAGCAGCTGAATGGACATGACAGAGTAGAGGATTAGTGAACTGGACCACAGATGAGAATTACACAGACTAAAGAAATGAGTGAGAAAACTAATAAAAATATTTTTTAAAGTATAATAGACATTTGGGTAAATTGAACACTTTTACAATATAGGTACTTGGAATCCTCCCAAAAAAGAGAATAAAGGTAAAGGATTATCTGAAGAGAGAAAGTGTAATAATATCCCCAAAGTGATTGAAGACATCAACCATATATTCAAAGTGTTCTAAACACAAGGGAAGATAAATACAAAGAAACCATACCTGTGCATCTTATAGTTAAATTGCTGTAAACTAAAGACAGAGAAAATCTTGTCAACCAAAAGAACAGAGATACATTCCATTTAAAAAAGTAAATAAGATTGAACCTTGATGCTGTGGTTTGAATACATACATTCTCCAGAATTTATGTTGATGTTTAGTAGGATTAACAGGTGGGGCCTTTTCAGAAGTTATTAGGTCATGTGGGATATGCCCTCATAAATGAATTAGTATCCTATAAAAGGGCTAACAGGAAATTGGCTTAGGCCCTTTCTTTGCCCTTTATCCTTTTCATCATGTGGGGACACCGTGTTCCTTCCCTCCTGAGAACACAGCATTCATGTTGCTATTTTGTAAGAAGAGGTAGCAGCCTTCACCAGACACTGAATCCACCAGCAACTTGATCTTGGACTTCCTGGCTTCCAGAACTGTGATAAATGAATTTCTGTTCTTTATAAATTGCTCAGTCTTAGGTATTTTGTTCAATCAGCACAAATGGACTAAGACAGTTGATATCTTATTAGAAATTATGGACAGTAGAAGACAATGGAATATCTTTACAGCACTGAAAGATAACTGGAAAATTAGAATTCTATTCCAAGGGGGAAAAAAATGATAACGAGAACAAAGGTAAAATAATTGTAATTTCAGTTAAAACTGAAATAATGTTTTGCTATGAAACCTACTCCAAAAGAAATACCAAAAATTGAGTTAATGTACTATTTGAAAATCACGCAAGAAAGAAGAATAAAAGACTTGGTAAATAGGTGGGAAAGGCTAATATTGTCTGGGAAAACAACAATTTTAACATAATTGCTCAATAACTTATGAAATAAAAAAGCAAAAATAATTGAGGATATAGGATATCTTAAAATACAATCTTAAAATCGCCCATCCTTAATCCTCTTTTAGGAGATTACATCTTGGGATGAGAAAACATGCATGATTTTCTAAAGCATATGCAATAATTTCAATATATTTTATATAAAATGAATTTTATTTCTTCTACTTTTTGTTATAGGAAATCTTATTTTTAAAAAAAATTTTCATCCAAATTTTTAATTAGCACAAATCATTTATATTATTTTATTCTTATCTGTCTGAATATTTGCATGATCTCTAGTTCTGTCTTTATTTTATTTCTGATATAGCTAGAATTACACTTGTTTTGTTTTTTCTTCTAATAAAACTTATTAAAAGATTATGTATTCAATTTATCTTTTGAAAGAAGCAATTTTATTCTTCAGTGATTTTTCTATTTTATACTAATTTATTATTTTATAGGTTTCTGCTTTTATGAGTATTTTCATCCTCTTTCTTCCCAGGAATTTTTGCCTTTTTCTCTAGTCTCTTAAGACAAAAGGTTAAAGCGTTTATTTCTAGCTTTTTTTCGTCAAGCATATAATTTATAGTATTTCTTGTAGGATCTGATTTAGCTATATCACAAGTAACATACCATCATTAATTAATTCAAAACATCTGCTAATGCCTTTCACTTTTCATTGTTGATAAACTGCTGATAGGCAAAAGTCTTCATATTAAAACCTAAGAAACAGAAATAGAAACTGTAAAGGGCAAAATAATAAACTAAACATAATCAAAATTAAAATATCTTGCCTACATTAGTCATTGTCATGAAAATAAAAAAGAAAAGTTACCGACTGGGAGAAAATATTTGCAATACATATATCTTACAGGGAGTTTGTGTGTGTGTGTGTGTGTATTTGAAAAATATATGTAAAAAATTTAGACACACACTTACCATTTATTCTCACTCCTTGTACTATTTATGTTCTGTAAAATCTCCACAAAGGTAGATTTAGCAAATAATTAACAATTGACACCACACAAAATTTAACATTAGATTTCTGTAAGCCTCTGGTCACAATATTTTGATAAACTGATTAATATATAACCTTGTTTTATGAGTGTTTATATTTAAATATGATTGTTTAATATATATTGTTGATTCATTAACACTGAACTCACAAGCAACGGCACCTATCCTTGTGTGTAAATGAAGCTTATCTAACATGTATTTTCTCTGTAAATGAGATTATCACAGTCTTTTTGTTCCTAGTAACACTAGATGGTACTTCTGTACTATGCCTGGGGATTATTTTAAACAGAAAAATCATTAACAGAGAACACAATAAGGAAAAAACATGGCATTAGATAGGTCATGAAGTGGACATTTACAGTATGAGAGCTGAAACAAGAAGGCAGAGTTTTGCCTTGTTCTCCTTTAGATGGGAACGTGCATACCAGGGACTCTAATTTTTCATTGCTCTATGAATAGCTATGAGTATTGACTGTGAAGTTACAAATACGTTTACTATGTAGGCAAATTCACAAATATAAATTATTGAGTAATGAGGGTCAAATGTATATATATATAGGTATGTACAGCAATATGCTGCATAATATTTAGTCAATGATAGAATGAATGTATAATGGTGGTCTCTTAAGAACATAATAAAGCCGAAAAATTTGTATTGCCTGGTTACATCATAGCCATTGCTAACATCATAGCACAAAGCATTATTCATGTGTTTCTGGTGATGCTGGTGTAACAAGGCTACTCCTCTGACAGTTGTAGAAAAGTAGAGCACATATATTTATGTATAGTATATTGCAATACTTGATAATAATTATAAACTATGTCATTGATGTATGTATTTATCATACTCTATTTTTAGCTTTATTTTAGTGTAAAATTCTACTTATTTATATAAAAAAATAAAATATTAACTCTAGAGCAGCTTCAGGCAGGTCTTTGCCAAGGCCTTCCAAAAGAAGGTAGTGTTTTCATAGGAGATGACAGCCTATGTGTTATTTCCCTTGAAGACTTCTCAGTGGGACAGGATGTGGAACAGTGATATTGATGATCCTGACCCCGTGTAGGCCTACCCTAATGTGTATGTTTGTGTCTTTGTTTTTAACAACAAATTTCCAAAGAATTAAAGATTTAAAAATAGAAGAAAGAGAATTAGGATATAAAGAATGTTTTTGTACAGTTATGTGATGTGTTTGTGTTTTAAGCTACACGTTATTACAAAAGTCAAAAAGTTAAAAATTTTATTAAGTAAAAAATTCCATTAAACTAAAGTTATTATTTAAGACAGAATTTTAAAAATAAATGTATTGTAACCTAAGCGTACAGCATTTATAAAGTCTACAGTTGTGTACAATAATGTTCTAGGCCTTCACATTCACTCTCCATTCACTCAGTGACTCATCCAGACTAACTTCCAAGCATGCACGTTCTATTCATGCTAAGGACATAGCATGCCATTTTGCGTCTTTTATATTGCATTTGTACTGTACTTTTTCTATGTTTAGATATTTAGATATTCAAATACCATTGTGCTACAATTGCCTAATCTACTAAGAAGAGTAACACGCTGTACAAGTTTGCAGCCAAAGAGCAATAGATTATATCATATAATCTATGTGTGTAGTAGGCTATCCCATTTGTTTTGTGTAAGTACCCTCTATGATAGTCCCACCACAAAATCACCTAACAATGCATATCTCACAATGTATTACCATCGTTAAGTAAGATAGGGCTGTATTTATATGTGAGAATCATTGTATGTGTGTGTATATCTGTATTAGAAATATGTACATAAGTGTTTGTTTTATATGATATGTAGATAAATATGCATATGAATAGATTTCATATATATTACGCCTACATAAGTATATGTATACATATTCACTGTATATTTATTACATATGCCCATAAGGATATGTTATATATAATACACATATTAGTCTATATGCATATTTAACTGTATATATTTGTGTAAGTAAAATATGTACACATAATATACAAATATATATGTAAGGTCATAAAAATGTACTAGTTATAACTGTTCATTTAAAAAATAGATATGAAGATAACAGTGAAATACTTCTATACAGCCACTAAGATGGCTAAAATTAAATAACACTTGTAATACCAGATGCATGTGAGGACACAATATATTTTATATCACTAGTAGAAATGTGAAATATTAAGATAATTTTTAGGGTGCAGACATATGCAATAATATTATAAAACATCAAGGGTTTGTTACCAAATTTGAATTAGGGCTTCATTCCAAGAGGAAGTAGAGAGATGTGATATATTGAATCACAAAGATTATTGACAATAGACAGTTTCTAGCCAACGGTGTTATATAGAGGTATAGTTGCTTTAAGCTTTATGCTACAGTTTTAATGTATGTCACATACATCCACATACACAATACATAATAGTAAAATAAATCCCTACCAGATACACTATGTGCATTTTTCTACTTCCCTGAAGATCACAAAGTTAAAGGATGAAAAGTGAGTCACTGCATGTAGAATAAGCAAGATTTTTTTGGTTCTAAAGGGAGTTCCAACATTCCTAAAATTTGGCACCCATAAGGAATTAGAACCTGCTTAGGTATATATATCTATTCATTAGTATGCAGATCAGACTGAACAGCTTTCTTTTGAAGCAGCGGATCCAAATTATGAGTTGGATTCTTATGTGGATCCTACATCCATGCCTCAAAATTCTCCTTTGATTACACTCCAACTAGAAAATAACCCAGTTTTGTTTTGTTTTGTTTGTTTTGTTTTGTTTTAAGTATCTCTCTGTCACCCAGGCTTGATTGCAATAGCACTATCTCGACTCACTGCAACCTCTGCCTCCTGGGTTGAAGCGATTCTTCTGCCTCAGCCTACCAAGTAGCTGGGATTATAGATGCCCACCATCACACCTGACAAATTTCTGTATTTTTAGTAGAGATAGGGTTTTGCCATGTTGACCAGGCTGGTCTTCAACTCCCAACTTCAAGATATCTGCCTGTTTCAGCCTTCCAAAGTGCTGAGATTACAGGCTTGAGCCATCACACCTGGCCAATAATCTAGTTTCTGTGTGTAGAGGTATTCATAGTAGTTTCTGATGGTTGTTTTTATTTGTATTTCTGTGGAGTCCATAGTGACAATCCCTTCATCGTTTCTAACTGTGTTTATTTGAATTTTTTATTGTCTTATTTATTAATCTAACTAGTGGCCCATCTATTTTATTAATTTCTTCAAAAAAATCCTGAATTTGTTGATCTTTTGAATGTCTGTAACTCAATTTCCTTTAGTTTAGCTCTGATTTTGGTTATTTCTCATCTGCTAGCTTTGGGGTTGATTTGTTCTTTCTTCTCTGATTCTTTCAGTTGTGAAGTTAGGTTGTTAACTTAAGATCTTCCTAATTTTTGAATCTGGGCATTTAGTGCTATGAATTTCCCTCTCAACACTGCCTTAACCATGTCTCAGAGAATCTGGGGTGTTGTATCTTTGTCTTATTATTTTCAAAGACCGTTTTTTTATTTCTGCCTTAATTTTATTATTTACCCAAAAGTCATTCAGGGACATGTTTAATTTTCATGTAGTTGCATGGTTTTGAGTGTTTTTCATAGTCTTGACTTCTATTTTTATTGTGCTTTGTTCCAGGAGTGTTTTTGGTATGATTTCAATTCTTTCATATTTATCAAGGATTGTTTTATGGCTATTTCTGTGGTTAATTTTAGACTATGTGCCATATAGCAACGGGAAGAATGAATATTCTGTTGTTTTTGAGTAGAGAGTTCTGCAATGGTCTATCAGTTCAATTTGGTCAAATGTTGAGTTTAGGTCCAGAATATCTTTTTAAATTTTCTGCCTTGATATTCTGTCTAATACTGTCAGTGGAGTGTGGAAGTCTCCCACTATTATTGTGTGGGAGCCTATGTCTCTTTGTAGGTCTCTAAGAACTTGCTTTATGTATCTGGGTGCACCTGTGTTGGATGCATATATATTTAAAATAGTTAGGTATTTTTGTAGAATTGAACATTTTATCATTAGGTAACGTTACTTTGTAGTTTTGTTTTTTTTTATTTGTTGGTTTGAAATCTGTTTGTCTGAAATTAGGATTGCAACTTCTGCTTTTTCCTGCTTTCCATTTGCTTGGTAGATTTTTCCTTCATCCTTTATTTGAGCCTATGAATATCATTATGCATGTGATGAGTCTGTTGAAGACAGCATACCATTGGGCCTTGTTTTTTTAATCCAGCTTGCTACTCTGTACCTTTCAATTGGGGCATTTAGCCCATTGACATTCAAGGTTAGTATTGATATGTGTGGCTTTAATGCTGTCATTGTGCTGTTAGCTGGTTATTATGTTGGCTTGTTTGTGTGGTTGCTTTACACTGACACTGGTCTGTGTGTTTAAGTGTGTTTTTGTTTTAGCTGGTAGTGATCTTTGTATTCTATATTTAGAGATCTTTTCTATCCACATAAACTAGAAAGTCTAGAAGAGTTGGATAAATTCCTAGACACATACACCCTCTGAAGACTGGGCCAGGAAGAAATGGATTCTCTGAACAAACAAATAACAAGCTCAAAAAGTGAATTAATAATAAATAATCTACCAATCAAAAAATATCTATGACCTGATGGATTCACAGACAAATTCTATCAGATGTACAAAAAGAGCTGATATCATTCCTACAGAAAATATTCTAAAAAATTGAGAAGTGAAGAAGTGATTCCTCTCCAATCATTCTTTGAAGCCACCATTATCTTGATACAAAAACCTGGCATGCACACACACATGCACCACACACTGCACACACACACGCACCACACACCACACACACACACACACAAATTCAGACCAATATATTTGATTAACACAAATGCAAAAATTCTTAACAAAATACTTACAAACTAAATCTAGCAGGACATCAAAAAGCTAATCCACCACAAGCAAGTAGGCTTCAGCTTTGACATGCAAGGCTGGTTCAACATACACAAATGAATAAATGTGATTCATCACATAAACAGAACTTAAGACAAATAATACATGATTATTTCAGTAGACGCATAAAATGCTTTCAATAAAATTCAACACCCCTTCATATTAAAAACGCTCAATAAACTGGGTTTTGAATGATCACACTTCAAAAGAATAAGAGCCATCTATGACAATCCCATAGCCAACATTATATGGAATGAGCAAAAGCTGGACGCATTCCCCCTGAAAACTGACACAAGACAAGGATGACCTCTGTCACCACTTTTATCCAATGTAGTATTGGAATTCCATGCTAAAGCCATCAGGTAAAAGAAAGAACTTAAGGCATTCAGATAGGAAGAGAGGAAGTCAAACTATTTCTGTTTGCAGATGACATGATTCTACATCTATAAAATCCCATTTTCTTGGCCCCAAAGCACCTCTTGCTGGAATACAACTTCAGCAATGTTTTTGCAGGATGCAAAAATTACTAGCATTCCTATATGCCCAAAACAGCCAAACCAAGAGCCAAATGAGACAGGCAATCTCATTCACAATTGTCACAAAAAGAATAAAATACCTAAGGATACAGCTCACCAGGAAGGTAAAAGATCTCTACAATGAGAGTTATAAAACACTCCTCATAGAAATCAGAGAAGACACAAACAAGTTGAAAAACACCCCATGCTCATGGATAGGAAGAATCAGTATTATTAAAATGGCCATACTGCCTGAAGCAATTTACGGATTCAATGTTATTACTATAAAACTACCAATGATATTCTTCACAGAACTAGAAAAACTATTTTGAAATTCATATGGAACCAAAAAAAGAGCCCTAACAGCCAAAGTAATTCTAAGCAAAATGAACAATGCTGGAGGCATCACGTTACCTGACTTCAAACTAAACTACAATGTTACAGTAACCAAAGCAGCATGGTACTGGTACAAAAACAGGCACATAGACCAATGGAATTGTATTAGTCCATTTTCACACTGCTATAAAGAACCACCAGAGACTGGGTAATTTATAAAGAAAAGAGGTTTAAATGATCCACAGTTCTTCAAGCGAAGTGCCACACTTTTAAACCATCAGATCACATGAGAACTCACTCACTATCATGAAAACAGCATGAGAGACACTGCCCCCCATAATCCAATCACCTTCCACCAGGTCCTTCCTTCTACACGTGGAAGTTTAAAATTTTAGATGAGATTTGGGTAAGGACACAGAGCTAAACCACATTGGGAACACAGTAGAGAGACCAGAAATAAGGTCACACATCTGCAATCACCTGATCTTTAACATAGGTGACAAAAACAGGCAATGAGGAAAAGACTCCCTATTCAATAAATGGTGCTGGGATAACTGGTTAGCCATATGCAGAAGATTGAAGCTGGATACCTTCCTTACACCATATAAAAAATCAACACAAGATGGATTAAAGACTTATATGTAAAACCCAAAACTATAAAAACCCTGGAAGGCAATGTCATCCTGGAAATAGGAATGGACAAAGATTTCATGACAAAGACACCAAAAGCAATCACAACAAAAGCACAAATTGGCAAGTGGAATCTAATTAAACTTAAGAGATTCTGCATGGTCAAATAAACTATCAACAGAGTAAATAAACAACCTACAAAATGGGAAAAATATTTGCAAGCTATGCATCTGAGAAATATCTAACATCCAACATCTATAAGGAACTTAAATTTACAAGAGAAAAACACCCCATTAAAAAGTGGACAAATAACATGAATAGACACTGCTCAAAAGAAGACATAAATGTGGCCAACATGCATCTGAAGAAAAGCTCAATATCAGTGATCATTAGAGAAAAGGAAATCAAAACCACAGTGAGGTACCATCTCACACCAGTCAGAATGGCTATTATTAAAAAGCAAAATAAGTAACAGATGCTGGTGAGGTTGCAGAGAAAAGGGAACACTTGTACACCATTAATGGGAACTTAAATTATTTCAACCATTGTGGAAAGCAGTGCGGCAATTTCTCAAAAAGCTAAAAGCAAAACTACAATTAGACACAGTACATATTCCTGGGTACATACCCAGATAAATATACATTATTCTATCATAAAGACATGTGCATGTGAATGTTCATTGCAGCACTCTTCACAATAGCAAAGACATGGAATCAATCTATATGCCCATCAAAGGCAGATTGGTTAAAGAGAATGTGGTACATTATTAATTATTGTGGTACATTATTAATTATTATTAAAGCGATACATTATTACACCATGGAATACTATGCAGCCACACAAAATAATGAGATCATGTCTTTTGCAAGAACATGGATGGAGCTGGAGGCTATTATCCTTAGCAAACTATCATAGGAAGAGAAAACCAAATACTGCATGTTCTCACTTAAAAGTGGGAGCTAAATAATAAGAACTTACAAACACAAAAAAGAAAACAACAGACACAAAAAAGAAAACAACAGACACTAAGGTCTTCTCAGTAGGGGGTGGTTGAGAGGAGACAGAAATACAGAAAGGATAATGCTTGGATACCATACTTAATAAGTGGGTGATAAAGTAATATGTTCAAGAAACCTCATGACACATGTTTATCTATGTAACAAAGCTCCACATGCAGCCCCAAACCTAAGATAAAAGTTAAAATAATTAAAATTTAAAAAAAGAAAATAATCTGCTCCTGATAGATCACTGATTTTCAGGAGCTTATCAAATTGCTCTGTTTTACCAGTTTACCTACATTTTGTTAGTTAAAAGTGAGTCAGAGTAGTATCTTCTGTCCTGACAGAGAGTGAAAAGGAGTAAATATTTGCTAAATAATAACACAATTTCTCAAAGATGGAGATGACCTAAAGTGGAAGTTAGGCAATACTTTTTAAACATATGTTGCGAGAAGTCAGAGACCCCGAATGGAGAGACCAGCGGGAGCCATGGCAGAGGAACACACATTGTAAAGATTTCATGGACAATTATGAGTTCCCAAATAATACATTTTTAATTTCTTATGCCTGTCTTTACTTTAATCTCTTAATCCTGTTATTTTCGTAAGCTGAGGACATACATCACCTCAGGACCACTGTGATAATTGTGTTAACTGTACAAATTGATTGTAAAACATGTGTGTTTGAACAATATGAAATCAGTGCACCTTGAAAAAGAACAGAATAACAGCAATTGTTAGGGAAAAAGGGAAGACAACCATAAGGTCTGACTGCCTGCGGGGTTGGGCAAAAAAAGCCATATTTTTCTCCTTGCAGAGAGCCTGAAAATGGATGTGCAAGTAGGGAAGATATCACTCAATTCTTTTCCTAGCAAGGAATATTAACATGAATACCCTGGGAAAGGAATGCATTCCTGCGGGGAGGTCTATAAACGGCCGCTCTGGGAATGTCTGTCTTATGCAGTTGAGATAAGGACTGCTATACGCCCTGGTCTCCTGCAGAACCCTCAGGCTTACTAGGGTGGGGAAAAACTCCACCCTGGTAAATTTGTGGTCAGACTGGTTCTCTACTCTCAAACCCTGTTTTCTGTTGTTTAAGATGTTTATCAAGACAATACGTGCACCGCTGAACATAGACCCTTATCAGTGGTTCTGCTTTTGCCCTTTGCCTTGAGATCTTTGTTGGATCTTTATCTGTAGTTCTGCTTTTGCTGTTTGTCCTGTTCCCTCAGAAGCATGTGATCTTTGTTAGACCCTTACTAGTAGTTCTGCTTTTTGCCCTTTGAAGCATGTGATCTTTATACCTACTCCCTGTTCTTAAAACCCCTCCCCTTTTTAAACTCTTAATAAAAACTTGCTGGTCTGAGACTCAGGTAGGCATCATTGTCCTACCAATATGTGATGTCACCCCTGGCGGCCCAGCTATAAAATTCTTCTCTTTGTACTGTCTCTCTTTATTTCTCAGCTGGCCAACACTTACAGAAAATAGAGAGAACCTATGTTGAAATATTGGGGGCGGGGTTCCCCCAATAAACATAAGATCATCTTTGACTTTTATAATCATCTTTTATTATATGTCAAACAAAACTGTAAGGAAAAATATAGTGACACACACATAGACATATATATTCACTTTAAAAGAATATAATAGATGTATATATTTCTGGTAAATATAGTACTACATTTTTGAGTTATAATTCCTACACATTTTAAAATTGGGAATGTGTTGTTAAAGCATAAAGTAACAAAATTTGAGTAACTCTGTAAGTGTTCACATATCTCTGTTAAAAACTTTTGGTGAAAGGAGAAAAATCAGAAAGGATTTATTCTTTCATGCATTTCATGTACAGGTATTTATTATGTTATACCTGTATTCTAAATATATGTTTAGGCATAGTGACAGATATTTTGCAATTGATTTATGATTTCTTGGCTTCAGAAAATTAATTTTTAATCCCATGGATCATTTTATATTTTTATTAAATTTTTTCTGTGAAATGTGTCAAATATTCTTTGAAAATAATATAATTTTACTTTTAGACTATAAGTTTACTTAGGCTGATAGTTGTTCAATGCCAATATGCAAAGTATTTAAGGAATAGCATCATTCTAATAAATAAAGAACTGAAATGAAATAATTTCTAAATTTGCATACCAGTCAGGAGAGTCTGAATTAGCCTGCTTCACTATTTGGAAATGAAAATGCATCACTAAAATAAAAAGTAAATTCAAGAAAATAAACTTCATTTAGTCAGGATAATGTAACCTGTAATATATAGTCTATTTGCACATTTACATAACAATTATTTTCAATTAAAAATCTGATTTGGTAATAACGTACAAAAATGATAAATAGGATTATCATCTAAGATATCATGATTATATTTACTTATAATGTTTTCCTAAGTATCACCCAGGTAAATTTTACTACCCCAATCTTGGATATAAGGAAATTTAAGGTAAAAATTTAAGAAGATGCTGTTGCAATGGCTTATTAGTTCTCTACGTAAAAGCAGGCATTAAATAATTCTGCTGGTAAGGAGATTAAAATATACAGGACTGACTGCTTTGTCATGCGAATCAGATTCATAGCAGCCACTGGTGAGAGACAAATTAATCTTGTCTCCTGACAATGCCTATTCATCTTTCAATGGTCCATTTCAATAATACCTGCTTGAAGAAATCTTATTGTTTTTGGAAACAGAACTATTTATCTTCTAGTCTTAAACACTGTAATATATAGTATATTACATTATACTCATATAAATGTATTTAATTTACTGTATATGTCTACTAAGATTAAATATTGAGTTTGGCAAGATAGGGACTATGTCTTATTGTGTTTTACACACAATTATCTGCATGGATAAAACTCTTAATAAATGTTAACTGAGACAACTGTATATAAACTCCTGTATATAAATTATATATAAACTCCTCTATGTGGACAATACATAAAGCACATGAGGTAAAAATAATATCATATGGGGAAATTTTAAAAAGAAAGAAAAATAAGATGGAAGGAAATTATATTCCATTTATTTTTTCCAATGCATGATTTCATATTAGGAAGTTAAGAAGCATAAATATGTTTTTAACTCTACATTAGTTTACCTCAAATTTGATAAAAATAATATCCAATAAATAAGGAGTAAAATGAATTTAAAATGAGTGGCAATTAAATGGTGAATTGATGCTTTTGAAGTAGAAATGGAAGGAGGGAAACATGAGGAAATATAAATGTTAGGAGGTATTGGGGAGAGAAAACTTCTACTCTCTTAAGCTTAGTGATTGTAGCTGCCAACTACAATGGCAAAAGATTAATAGGAAAAAATATTCGTATGTGTACAGGAGTTTAGAAAAGAAGTAGCTTGATACTTGGTTGAAGTTAGTGGCTTATAGAGCCAACTTAGTAGGAAGAGCCAACTTAGAGAAGGGAGACAGCAGACAAGGCCTTTGTGTGGAGAACTAATAGATTTCTTTAGCAAAGACAAAGTGGTTTCTAGAACAATTGGGAGGTAAGTAAGTTTTTGATAATTCTTGTTTATGCAAGTGTGAGTGGTCTTTCCCTCTTTTCCACGGCCGTAGAACTACCCTTGAAAGGGATTTTATGTTACATTTACTTTGTTCTCTTTCCTGAGAGTAAAAGCTCTCACAAAAAGAAAATTGATGGCAGCTTCATTTCCCAGAAGTTTCTGCATTGAGTCAGATAAGGGAAGCTCTGAGAAGGCTTCTTTCTCCATCTGTTGAATCCCAAATGTGTTCAGCTTAAAATAATCTTTATACCAATTCTGTAGTTCTAAGCAGGTCCCCATAGAGACAATGTTAAAAGCTGGCTTAAAATTTAGTTAGGAAATTTGACAAGTTAGAGACTAGTATTGAATTACTGAATGATTGTAAACAATGATGAAGTCTAAATAATAAGCAATACAAATAGATGCATTTTTCAGAGTTTACGAGAGAATTCTGGACAGCATCTATTGTATAAGAGGGAAGGTCTGTATCATTTTAAGAAGATTTCAATGGATCAGCTTTGAACATCTATCCACATCTTTTATAATTAATATGTGTTTGTTTGTTTGTTTCCAAAAGCAACACTGATTGGTGACTAAAGCCCAATTCAAACATTTCCTCACTTTTCTTACTATCATTAAATTTCTATTGTAATATTCTGGCTTTTTTTTTTTTGGCACATGTATGCTACCTGTGACAACAAAAACTGAGGAAAGCAACTAACTATTAAAAACAAACAAATACAAACTAGAAAGAGTTGATGCTGTCAATGCTAGAATTTGATAACAATTTGCACTTAAACGAAAACAGTGTGTTGTGTTTTAAATTAGGCTATAATAAAGTGTCATGATTAAGATTATAGGCCTTCTGGTCAAAAATGTGTTGATTCTGTTGCTTTCAAGCATTACAAATTTATGCAATGTATTATAACAAAGTCACATTGACTTTGAATGAAGGCCAAAAGAATGATGGTTTTAATAGATGATATACAAGAATTACCAAACTTTATAATTTATGGAAACCTTTATTATTTGAAGATATTTAAAAGTAAGTGTAATTCATGCCATATACATATAATTTTGTTTATTTTATTGGCCAGGTTTAGAATTTTTAATAAATAGTGTTGTGAAGGAATATAAAAAGTATAGTTTGGCTATTAAAATTGAGAGTATGTTCTGTTTTCCAATTATATCAATTTTTTACAATCACACAGATTATATAAACCTGAAATTGGCCAGGCGAGGTGGCTCACACCTGTAATCTCAGCACTTTGGGAGGCTGAGGCAGGTAGATCACTTGAGGTTAGGAGTTCAAGACCAGCGTGGCCAATATGGTGAAATCCTGTCTCTACTAAAAATGTAAAAATTAGCCAGGTGTGGTGGTGTGCACCTGTAATCCCAGATACTCGGGAGACTGAGACAGGAGAATCATTTGAACCTGAGAGACAGAGGTTGCAGTGAGCCAAGATCGTGCCACTGCACTCCAGCCTGGGAGACAGAGTGAGACTGTCAAAAAAAAAAAAATCTGAAATTTCTTTGCTTTAATTGCAACTTGTCCAATCCCAGAATGTACCTATGTACAGCTTATGTGATAATGATACCTTTTTTAAAAAATTGTCATTTGATATTTGGTACATAAAAATAATAAATAGGACATAGAAACAGTAAGGCATTGAAATAAGACAATAACTGTCAAACTACTATCCAATGTAATTATAATTTTACCTACCCATCTCAATAACCTCAGCCTAACAATGTATGTGCTTAAATCCCTTTCCACCTCCCTGCCTCACTCCATTTCTTTCATTTGTAAACACATTTTTGCTGCATGAGTATGTATGTCTTAAATCCTGTATTATTTAGTTTTGCTTTTCAGTTTGTTAAATAATATAATGCACTAATAATCTTTAAAAATATGGTTTGCTGAACCTTATTTTTTAGGAATTCAGCCATGTCACTGGTGTACTTGCAGTTCTTTTACTTCTAATGCTGTGCTCTACTTCCTTGTGATAATCTATTATAGTTTGTTGATAATCTTGCATTTGTTTCAAAGAGTTTTCACTGCAAAAAATGCTGCAATGAATATGTTTAATAGATGCATGAGTTTCTCCAAAAGAACTCATTAAAGTTTGGTGTTGGCTGGGCACAGTGGCTCACGCCTGTAATCCCAGCACTTTGGGAGGCAGAGGCACATGGATCATGAGCTCAGGAGATCGAGACCATCCTGGCTAACACAGTGAAACCCCGTCTCTACTGAAAATACAAAAAAAATAGCCGGGCATGGTGGCGGGCACCTGTAGTCCCAGCTACTCGGGAGGCTGAGGCAGGAGAATGGCGTGAACCCAGGAGGTGGAGCTTGCAGTGAGCCGAGATCACGCCACTGCACTCCAGCCTGGACGACAAAGCGAGACTCCGTCTCCAAAAAAAAAAGTTTGTGGTTTACCTCTAACTTTAGATGATGTCAACTAGTTTCCTAAAATATTATCCAATTTAGACTTCAGTAGTGTGTAAAATTTCTATATCCTTTCCATCATATTATATTTTCAAACTTCTTTATTTGGGGCCGTCTACTGTTTGTAATGTAGTATCTCAATGTGTAAGTTTGAGTACCCATGTTGGAAATACTTAGAACCTGAAGTGTTTCAGATTTCAAATTTTTTTTCAAATTCTGTAATATTTGCATTATACCAGTTAAGCATCCTTCATCTAAAAGCCCGAAAGTTGAAACGACTCAATGAGAACTTCCTTTGAGCATCATATCAGGGCTTAAAAAGTTACGATTTTGGAAAATTTTGGATTTTGGATTTTCAGATTAGGGATATTTAAGGTTTACTCTTAATTTTCATACTTCTGCTCCCTACTTAAGTTTTGCATTTTCATATATTTCTCATCATTTGTGGTTCACTTTCTGAACTATCTGTTCATCACATTTTTTTGTAGTTGTGTTATTTTTAATTTTTTTCTTATGTTCAGAAACTATATATATGTGTGTGTATATATATATATATACACTTTAGGTAGTAATCCTTTATTAGGCATAAAAATTGCAAAGTTTCCAATTTCAGCTTAAATATCTCTTGGGTATATCTTTTCATAAAATATTTTCACATTTATGTGGTAAAATTTATCAATTATTTACTGCAATGCGCATACTTTCCGTATCTTGAGAAATCCTATTTATTATAACCTAAAGACAAACATAATTACTACTATAGCTAAAATTTGTATAGCTTTACAAAACACAAAATTTACATTTAATCTGTCAGAAATTAACTTCTGTATATAGCATGAGATTATTTCATTCTTTTTTCTTTTCCTCCAATAAAAATAATACATTATCCCACCATCATTTTTAGCACAGCCTTTTCTTCCCCAGAAATGTTTAAAGCTGCTTTCTCTGTATCTAGGATGTAAGAGATTTATTTCTAACATATAAATTTTCTTTTTCCTTCTTTTTTTTTAAATTATACTTTAAGTTTTAGGGTACATGTGCACAACGTGCAGGCTAGTTACATATGTATACATGTGCCATGTTGGTGTGCTGCACTCATTAACTTGTCATTTAACATGAGGTATATCTCCTAATGCTATCCCTCCCACCTCCCCCCACCCCACAACACGCCCCTGTGTGTGATGTTCCCCTTCCTGTGTCCATGTGTTCTCATTGTTCAGTTCCCACCTATGAGTGAGAACATGCGGTGTTTGGTTTTCTGTCCTTGCGATAGTTTGCTGAGAATGTTTCTTTAGATCTAAATTATCTTGAGAAATTTTTTTTATCTATTCCTTATTACCACACTCTGTCTCTAAGAATAGTTTTATTATAATATCAAGTAGGTATATCAGATCTCTCTCTCATGGCAGGGTCTCAGTTTATGTTTTTTATTCCAGAATATGTTGGTTTTTCATTTCCATTTCCTCTATCACAAAAATATATTAGCATCAATATCCTCATAAAATTGCAATTATTTTACTGACAAATTTGAAGATAATTACATATTTACAATATTAAGCATATAAAATCATGAACACAGTTTATCAGAAAATTTATTTAGGAAACCTTAATGGGCTTCAATAACGTTTTATGTTTTCTCTATAAAGTCCTATACACATTACAGTATCTTTTTTTCTAGATAGCTTAGTGTTTCTTTACTGTAAAATTATATTGAATTTGAGTGTCTGAATATTTACTGGTGCTGTGTTAAATTGCTGTTTTTTGTACTTTGGACTTACAGCAAACATTATTGGTAGATTCTGTCATCAATTCTAATAAATGTTCTGAGATAAGTTGAAAGTATTAAAGTATGATCACTTGTGAATTTTGATTATTTCTTTTTCCTCCTTATATTATTTTATATATTTTCTACCATTATTTTTACTGGCTAAAAATAGAAAATCCACTATATTGTTAAGTAGAAGTAAAAAAGGTGTATCATCATCTTGTTATGATTTTTAAGAAAATATTTCTACCATTTACACATTAAGAATAATAATTGCTTAATTGTTGGCATATATGATTGTGACTCCTCATGTTTAAAACTGGAAAGGCAGACATTTGGCACTCAATAAATATCTTTGTAATGGATAAATTAAAGGGGCAAATGACGCAAGGAATTCAAATAATGCAGAGGCCACATTGCTAGAATAAGGTATTATATCTTTTTCATGTAAATTTCGTACTTGTTCATAGGCAAGAGATAACATTAAGCACATTTTAATTATACTAGAATTTACTCCCAAAAAATAATTCTCATGAAAAATGACCTCAACATGTCTTAATTACTTATTTTATTTGTGCATGGATGATAGTGTATGTATCTGAGCACCAGTTACCTGATCTAGAGGGAAGCTGGTAATGCCACTGAAGATTATTCAAAGCATGGTTTAAGGTGACTACCACAATTACAAGCTTCATTTTCTCATAAAGCTTTTCTGAGAACTGTGAAAGCTTAACTAAATGTTAGCAACTTGACAGGCTGCTCCTGGAAAAGGAATTTTTATTTCTAAATTACTATTCTGTAGACCCCATAATACTTAATCTTTTTAAATGCCATAGTGATTCAGAGTAGATAAAACTGAAATGCATGTTTTCCAGAAGACAGGGACTGAAACCTATTAAGCCAGAAAACCTAGGCCATTAATTTTCCTGTACCATTTGTAATGGGAGGTTTGTGATAGACTTGTGACTGATCCCTTTCCTCAGAGATCATTTCCTGGCTCTGTCTGTGTTCAAGATGTAGTATCATCCCCCTGATAATAGGTATTTGTTACTTGGCAACAAGTTCTACTTGTATACACTACAATTCGTAGTTGATATATCTACACATTCTCTCCAAAAATGAATAGTTATGATGTTTTTCATTGAAATAACATACAAATTGAACTGGATGCTTTAAAAATTCAAACAAATTCTGCCATCAGCTATGAAAAGTAATATTAAACTGCACAATAACTTAGACCTAAAATAACCTAAGCATATTCAGCTAGAATAAGTATCAATATCTCATTATTACTTTGGCTTTAAAAAGTTTACCGTGAATAAAAGTCAAAGTAATAAAAATATAATATGTTTTCTTTAAGAAATGAATGAGGAGACAACTTCATTTGAATAAATTTCCTCAATTTCAATGGAGAGATTTTAGTTGAACTGTAAATTCAGAATAAGTAAACACTGATGAAGCTGTTTGAAAGCTGAATTTGATCTAAGATTATCTCAATAATATAAAAATATTTATTGGAAAAGTAGAATTTTCTAGTTGCTGTGATTTGTGTAGCATTATATACATCTTGGCTCAAAAATAAAATAAAATAACATACCATAAGATAAAACAGAACTTTCTACAAGTTTGCCTGTCATAAGAGAACTGAGGGTGATTCAAGATAACTTAAGTTCCCAATAGTATGAAAATTTAAGTGAAAATTGAATTATGTTTTAAGAGGAAAACCACATAGGAAATTTATGCATTGCTGGAGAATGTTGCAATATCAAATATGATTGATCCAGGCTTTCAAAGAAAATAACAATAATGTAAGTGCTGCAGACATTATATTATTGCCTAACAAAATAATTAGTCATTAACTTTTTATAGAAGGTTAAGGTGACATTTAATTTAAATGTTTTGAAAGTACAACTTTAGTTTTTAAAAATGCCAATGACTAAATATTAATTTCTGCATTTTGCTAATTATATAAGATAATGCTAAACATTTATATGTGAAATACTATCTTGTCAACATACCCGTCTGATGTTTAAATTAGAAATTCAAAATATGTGCGACAATGATTCTCAAGCTTCTGGATTGTCATAACCACTCTTAAGAAACTAAGTCAAGCTCAAACAGCCAACCTAGACAATTAGAGATATACAAAACTGGTTTTAAATAGTGTTTCAGCATTTACATTGTAAAAGTATAACAAATTACAGTAGTTAATCAAAATATTGTACAATACAGGTGACAGAAAAAGCAACAATTATTTGCTCTTCTGATGTAATGATGTGATTCCTCAATATGATTTTATTTTCCCAATAATAGACTTTCAAAATGGCATAAGGCAAAGAAGGGTTTTTTTGTTTCTTATTATAAATATTCTTCATCATCGTTCATATGAGGTTTATATTAGGCAGAAATAAGTAAAATTATTTTACTATATGTTATTTCAAAGTGAAACTCTCTGTGCTCATAGTACTTCTTTTGGACCACTGTTAAAAATGTAAAGAGGTGAGTATGAGGAATAAAAATCTGAAATGTTGTAATATTTGGTATATGAAGCTTAAAAGAAAATCTCATCAATTTATTTCCATTTGAAAAGTTAAAAAAACCACAAAAACTAATATTCCATATCTAATTTTATAATCCTGGTCTTGACACTAGTTTTACTTCCAGTACTAATCAATCTGATATTTATTTCACTTTTAGTGTTTCCTAATGTAAATTACCACTTTAAATTCTGTTCCTAGATTCAGTTTATCTGTTACTTATTTACATATTAATTACAACATGGTAGCCATTTAGTTAATTATATTTATTTTTATTTTAGAGTAAAGGGAAAAATGTGTGTTAAGGAATACATTTTTACTATTACAAACCAGCCTATTGAAAAAAAAAAAGAAAGTAAAAAAAAAATTTTTTTTTAAAAACTATTATACTTCATACTTTTCTTCTTCATTTAGTTTCTCCTGTTTATATAAGTTTCTCTTGTTTATACATATATACTTATATATATAAATATATGTATATATGTATACATATATGCTTATATGTATATAAGTATATGTATATATGTATACATATATGCTTATATGTATATAAGTATATGTATATATGTATACATATATGCTTATATGTATATAAGTATATGTATATATGTATACATATATGCTTATATGTATATAAGTATATGTATATATGTATACATATATGCTTATATGTATATAAGTATATGTATATATGTATACATATATGCTTATATGTATATAAGTATATGTATATATGTATACATATATGCTTATATGTATATAAGTATATGTATATATGTATACATATATGCTTATATGTATATAAGTATATGTATATATGTATACATATATGCTTATATGTATATAAGTATACATATATGCTTATATGTATATAAGTATATGTATATATGTATACATACATGCTTATATGTATATAAGTATACATATATGCTAATATGTATATAAGTATATGTATATATGTATACATGTATGCTAATATGTATATAAGTATATGTATATATGTATACATGTATGCTAATATGTATATAAGTATATGTATATATGTATACATGTATGCTAATATGTATATAAGTATATGTATATATGTATACATGTATGCTAATATGTATATAAGTATATGTATATATGTATACATGTATGCTAATATGTATATAAGTATATGTATATAAGTATACGTATATGCATATATGTATATAAGTATATGTATATAAGTATACGTATATGCATATATGTATATAAGTATATGTATATAAGTATACATATATGCATATACGTATATAAGTATACATATATGCATATACGTATATAAGTATACATATATGCATATATGTATATACGTATACGTATATGCATATATGTGTATAAGTATACGTATATGCATATATGTGTATAAGTATATGCGTATACGTATACGCATATGCATATATGTGTATACGCATATGCGTATACGCATATGTGTATACGCATATGTGTATACGTATACACATATGCTTATATGTGTGTATACGCATATGCTTATATGTGTGTATACGCATATGTGTATATGCATATGCTTATATGTGTATACGCATATGTATATACGTATACATATACATATGCATATATGTGTATAAGTATATATGTATGTGTATGTGACTTACCAAATTATAGCACTTTGTTACACTGTATTTAAGTAAATATTCTAGTTAAGACTTAATTTGTTATAATTTATATATGAATATTCATAATTTTAATGACTTAAATGACACATATTATGATTAACCCCATTATATAGTTTGAATATTTGTCTTCTCCAAATTTCAGTGTTGAAATGTGATCCCCAATGTTGGAGGTGGAGCCTTGTGGGAGGTGAAGGGAGTGGATCCCTCATGAATGGCTTGGTGTTATTATTATGGTAATAAGTGCATTCTCACTCTGTTAGTTCATGCAAGAGCTGGTTGTTTAAAGGAGACTGGCATCTCCCTTGCTTCCTCTCTTGCTATGTAACATGCCAGCTCCCCTTCCCATGAGTCATGACTAAAAGCTTCCTGAGGGCTCACCAGAAGCCAAGCAGATGCTGACACCATGTTTCTTGTACAGCTTGCAGAACCCTGAGACAAACCTCTTTTCTTTATAAGTTATCCAGACTTGGTAATTCCTTGATAGAAATGGAAAATGGACTAGTATATCCTATATATGCAGAAGCTTTATCTCTGAGGTATAAAATTATTCAAATAAAAAATAGATGGTCTATGAGAATAGTCTATATAATTACCATATTGACAATCTGTCAAGCTCATTTTCTCTAGATGCTGGGATAGATCAGACAGTGCATAGTCTTGGAGGTTTAGCCAGCCTGCTAAGATAATATCCTTTGCTATTTATTCATAATTAAATTTTGGGACAAAATTCCACTGTCCTTTATAATATCAATAATTATTCTCCAAAATACTGTTATAAATAAAAATTTTTATGAACTCTTTTAAAAGTGAAACATACATTGTTTTCTTATTTATATCAATGAATTCTACTGGCAAATGTGCATTCACTCTTTTCTTCATTAGAACACTTTTTATTATGAATTCTTCTGTCTTATACAACAGCATGAAGCATTGTCTTTTGAATAAAAAAGATGTTGCTCTGATTCAGGTTCTGCTCAATTTATGCAAAGTAGTTGTCAATAGGTTTGAGTTGTGCACATCATCTGTTCTCTTTTGTATGAGGATATGAATTAATCCACCCAGTCTTTTACTCATCCACATGACACTGGACAGTCACCGTGTGTCCACACAATATAGGTGCTAGAGACCTAATGGTAAATAAGGTAGAAATTGCCCTTTTCTCATGTAACAGATGCATTCATAGTCACAAAACAAAGTGAAGCCAACTACCACTGTTGATGGTATGCATACTGAATCTTAAACTGATTGGTATGCTATTCTAATTCAGCTAACCAGGCAGAGATTCCATATCAAAGAATAAGCCTTCATTTTAAATTTCATTTTACTATTTCTCTTTTTAACTTGTTGGTGTTCTGCTAACATTCAAGGACTTGAGGATTTGACCACTACTTGTATTTACATTGAAAGAGTCATTAAAGTAACATTTCAATAGCCATATGTTCTTAAACCCTGTGTTAATTTCACTGTCAGTAACATAATTGTCATGAATTGAACTATTATACATTCCCCCAAAATTCAGAACTCACACTCTATAGCACATCGTATACTTCATTGTTTGGTATTTGCACCGCACATAGCCTTTCCGTAATTGCTCTCCTTCTATCCCTCAAATATGAAATTTAAAGATGGGTGCTAAACAGTTTCAAAAGTTTTGCAAGTGTAGTGACTTTCACTGTCTGTTACTCCATACATAAACTGTTTCTGATTATTGAGTAAACATGTTTAGTTTTCTACCAGTGTTTCTATACATAATCATTTGATCTAATTCATTTTTAAATATGGATTTTACTTGATTGAAAATATTATTTCTATGATATATTCAGTTATATGTGATTTTTTTATAATAATAAATATATTTATTTTGACAAAGTTGCTTCAAAGCCTAAACTACAGATATTTAGTTTGTGTAATATAGTAATTTTTTTTTTAAGAATAATGAAATACTGGCAGCTGTGTTAATTCTGGAGACCATCACCACACAGCATGACATAATTCTTAGTTCAGCAATCAGAAGCTTGTTAAGACCATTAGAAATTGAAACTGAAATAATTTATTTTATTTGACATTGATAGATTGAAATTAAAATATAAATGAATTAGATATGTTATAGATAATTAGTTTTTAAAACTCCACCTCACAGATTCCACACTTGGAGTGCAAATTTTATTTTGAATATTCTTTTCTGACTTTCTGTGACAAACATATGGTCTTCACTCAGAAAGAAAGAAAAAGATCCACAAAACTAAAATGCAATCTTATTTTTTGCAAATTTTTAAAGCAATATATAGAGCAAATTTAAAATATTTTTAAATCTATTTTAAATAAACAATAGGCCAATGTTAATTAAACATGTCTAGCTCCCAAGCACAGTGCTACAAGGTCTCTCATAAGCTTGAACTGCCAAATGAGTTACAGGATCTCAAACATATTTTAAATGAAATAACCATTTGAATTATTTTTGCCAATGACTCAAGATACTATACTTATCTAATAATCTTCTACAAAGTATTCATAGAGCGAACCAGCAAATTTAAAATGATGAATTTATATTGTAAACTTTTAAAATTATATGAAATATATTTTGAAATAGAAGAAGGAGTGGTATATTAATTCAGCATCAAGATTTCTACAGATCAACTATATTGCTCATAGCAATGTGATGAAAAATTAGGTAAGAAATTCTAAATAATTGCATTTTTACTTTATTTGATTAAAAACCCTCAAAGGAAGAAAACAAGAAACAAAGAAACTGGTAATACAGTTTTTCACAAAGATTCAGGAATTTATAACGTCAGTTACCTCTGAAGGCTAGAGTTTTGGTGAAGCTGAAAACAGAAATCTACAAAATGCCTAGTGAGACTCCTTGAATCTTTTCCCTCTATCTGCAGAGCCAGCAATTGACTAACACCTCAGCAGGAGACACAGGTCTTACTATTTGGAAATGTTAATACAGAATATCTCTAAAATCAGCTGCATGCTGATATGACCCTTGCTCACTGAGAAATGCAGTGGATACCTGGATATTATAGGATGAGATGGTAAGCTACTATATTTATCCTCACTTTTCCCTATCAGCTCATACCTTGCCCTAGGGAGATACTGGATAATTTTCTCTGGGTAGGTTCCTGATTCAAATAAATTCCTTTTGAATCCTGGAAGTCCTTAAAGAAGCAGCCTGATTCTTGCCTAAATATCATTTCAAAGTTCTAATAATTCCCTAGGTCTATCAATTTATACAGAAAATCTTTGCAGTATTAAACGGATTTATTATTAACTATGAGGAATAACCAAAAAATCGTTTATTTAACCATTAAAAGGGGGTTCCATTATAAAAAAGAAAAAAGTATATAAGAAAGAAAAATAAAGATCTTGGGAAAAAGACCAATAAATTCAAGAAAGAGAAGAACATTTAAAAAGTATAATTACCACAGTTAATATACAGAGATAAATACAAATTTACATTTTTGAATCAAAGATAAGATGCATCTCAAAAAAGTGAACATTCAAACCCACAGAAAGAACTATTGGAAATTAAGAATACTATTACTCCAATACAAATTTGAAAGAAATATTTCAAAATAAAGCCTATGACTTTTTGGAGAAAGTGGATAGAAAAGCTGTGTCATAAAATAGTAGAGGTTAGTGAGTAAAATGAGAAGAGCAGTCCAGGACACTTACATGTGACTTATCTTGTCTTATAAACAAATAAATCACACCAAGGGCATCATTGTGATATTACAGAAAACTTGGAAATAATTGACAATCAAAAAATTTATACGAGAAAAAACAAGTATCACATACAAAGCATCAGTAATCAGAAGAGCACTATATATGAATTGCAAAAATAAAGCACTGAAACAACGTTGTTCAAATAATAAGAGTAAATAGTTTCTGTACTGGAATTCTATACTCTGAAGAACCATCATGCTAGCTGTTTATATGCTCCTGCCTATGACATTATTCATTATTCTGTGTTGAAAACATAAAATTTAAGAAATTGTGAATGTGTTTATTAATTGCATATTACTTTTTTCCTTTGCCTCTATGTCAAAAGTGTACAATGTACTATTTTTTTTGCCTTCCTATGGAGCTTAAGACTAAACTCTGTCTCATCTCACATTCTTTAAGATTAATCTCTTTCTAGCCACCTTCTCTGAAATAAGGCTTAATGTCTCTGATTTGTTCTCACAGAATTTATTCTTCATATTTGTGTCACTATATTTTCACATTACTATATAATGGTTGCTTAAAAATATCAATCTCTCTATCTGACATGATTCTTTTAAAGTAAATCATTTGTATTTTCTTAACCATTGCCAGGATCTAACACAATGTTTAATATATAGATTATAGTCAAACAAGTATGAAGACAAGTGTACAAAGGCTTAAAGATTTAAATAAAGTTACATGAAAGTACTTAAATATCCTCAGTAGACTAATTCACAGATGAAATTCACAGAAGAAATTCACAGATGAGTAGATGCTTGTATTTTTCATATGGACAAAACTATTAGGTGTTCTAGAACTTGTGCAGACTTACAGATTTGTTGACTATCATGACACTTTTTGAAAAGTGCTAGTGGGTTGATTGTGAGTGACTAAACACTATGCGTGGAGGAATCAGAGAAAATGAGTTTTAAAGTTAAAATAATGTTTCTATAACATAAAGAGTAGTTAGAATTTAATTATCAGGGATAAGCATATATTGAATAGTTGCAAATAACAAAGAATTCTGAACAGATACCATAGATCCCTACCCAACACTCTCAAATGAGAAACTTCTCTTACCCTCTTCCATGTGATTAAATTGGAAGCTTTAATTACATTGTCATGCCAACTGTATGTTCAAAAGAATGAAGGGTACAAAGAATAGCCAAACATATTGCCCAACTCCCTGTGACATAGATAGAAAAAATTATTATTTTTTCCTATGAGGTTTGTGCAGTAGATAGAGGTATGTAGTACTGTCATTCTTTCTGGGTCAAAAGCTTTAAGGCTAGAAGTACCATAGTCGTATTTAACTAGTAAGAAGATAATAAACTATCTAGGAAATGCAGTACTATTTCATAATAGTTAAATATGGAATCAGACTAAGCGTCAAATAGCAGATGAATGGGTAAAGAAAATGTGGGATATATATACAATGAGACACTATTGAGACATAAAAAAAGAATAAAATTCTGTCATTTACAGAGAGATGAATGAAACTGGAGGATATTCTGTTAAGTGAAATCACCCAGAAACAATGTTAAAAAGGGCGTATTCTCACTCATATGTGAAAGCTAAAAACGTTGATCTTATAACAGTAAAAAGTAGAACAGAGGATATTAGAGACTAGAAGAATAGGTAAAGAGTGAGATAGGGAGAGCTTTTTTAAAGGATACAAATTACAGCTAGATTGGAAGAATAAGTTCCAGTGTTCTATACCCCAGTAGCATGACTCTAGTTAACAATAATATATAGTTTAAAATCACTAGAAAGAGGATATTGAATGTTCTCAACACAAAGAAATGATAAATGTTTGAGGTAATGGATATGCTAATTATTCTGATCTGATCATTATACATTATATGTATCCAAACATCACTATGTACCCCATGAATATTGAAAATTATTGTAAATTAAAAGAATAAAACCAAATTGCTTTTATAAGCCAGATGAAGTAAAAAAATAAATAACATGATGTTAGCACTGAAAGAGAAAAACAGTGAACAAAGTCCAGAGATGAACGGAGACATACAGAATCTTTTCAACCATTTATTGCCTGGCTCTAGCCAGGCAATAAACAGATAACCTCTTTCACCATATATATAGAAGAGCTAACATATTTCTGGTTTGTATAAGCCATTTTAAATTTGACCATTTTCACTTGCAAGTGTATTTGAATTAAGTCTATCTGTGATAATATTCATCCATAGAGAAAAAAATCAGAGAAAAATAATTTATAATATTGCAAATGATCTTCATTGCTAATTGATGATAGTGGAAAACATATTTTGTCTTATAGTTTTGTATTAAAATTGCTATCAGACAATATTTTTAAAGTATGTATATTTTTGTTACATAAAAACAAATCCTGGAAAGAGGATGTTTATTTTTAATTCTGATGGATAGGCCATCTTAGAACTACTTAAAAAGCCATACAATTTAAGAACAATCCTATGATGATATTGAAGCATCAAGTTTTGGAACCTAAGATTCTGGAGAGTGGGTAATTGCAGGCACATGAGCAGACTGCAGCTGTGTTTTCCCTAAGTATATTTGACAGTTATGGGGATAGAACCATAGTCCAGCTTTAGTCTGGGAAAGGGTTGCTTCTGGAAGACAAAAAAAAAAAAAAAAAAAAACCAGCAAACTGCTTCTGAAGAGCAGAGCATTATTGTTGGTAGGCTCACATGCCACAGAGGCTAGGATTATAGATCAGTACTTGCCAAATGAATGGCAAATGTCAACAAACTAGGCTTTCAGCTTTTAATCACTGGAGAGCTACAATTTAGGTAGGCAGAGATTTAGTAAATTTGCAAACCAG
The DNA here is from genome assembly GCF_028885625.2 of Pongo pygmaeus. NCBI lineage: Eukaryota > Metazoa > Chordata > Mammalia > Primates > Hominidae > Pongo > Pongo pygmaeus. The sequence goes on along the minus strand of NC_072373.2, from coordinate 124,417,762 downwards.
TCTCAATTCAGCTCAGTCCCCAACTTAATGAAAGTTAATATCCCCTCCTCCAGCTGCCTGGCTGGGTGAACCTCTCTAGAAAAAGACAGTCTGACAATCTCTACAATTTGTTGGCTGATTAGAATTCCAAAGAAAATTACTAGGTATATCAAGAGACAAGAAAGTATTATTTAAAACCAGGATTTAAAAAATTAAATGAAAATAATAATAGAGCCATGGGTGATCTAGACATTAGATTTAGTAATCAGAGACCTTAAAATAACTATGATTTATTTGCTTTAAAAAGTAGAGAAAAAAATAGAGAAAAGACAAAATAGGATTGGGGAAATTCAATACCAGAGAAACTACCTTTTAAGTGGCAATATTAGAGATGATTAGTGGTAAAGTAATAAAATAATCAATTCAACAGGGAAATAAAGCTATTTTAAATGTGTACATAGCTGTCAGTATTGCCTTGAAAGGTATGAATCAAACTCTGACAAAACAAATAAAGCAGTCAAACCAACAATTATAGTAAAAATTTTAACATACCCCTTTAATAATTAGAAAATAAGCCAATAAAAATTAGCAAGTGAATGGATGATCTGAAAAGAATGTTTAACAAGTTTGTCCTCCTTTTGCATATAGAACACTGAAGCCACAGACTATATATTATCTGAAAATGCACATGGTATGTTTTCCAAACTTAATTGTCTCAAAAAATGTCAAAGTATTGAAATAATTTAGATGAGTTTCAATAGCCAAAATGGAATTAAGCTTCAAAATTTAAAACAAACAACCTAGAAAGTCACAATGTTTTAGAAATTAAGAAATAAAAATAATCAAAGTTAGTAAATATTAACTTGATGTTAATATAAACACTAAATGTCAAAATATCAGGGCTAGGCCTGATGCCTCATGCTTGTAATTCCAGCACTTTGGGAGGCCGATGAGGGCATCACTCAAGCTCAGGAGTTTGAGACCAGCCTGGGCAACATGGTGAAATGCTGTCTTTACAAACACACACACACACACACACACACACACACACACAAACACATTAGCCAGGAGTGGTTGTGTGTTCCTGTGGTCCCAGAGGCTTGGAAGGTTGAGGTAAGAGGATTTCCTGAGCCCAGGAGGTCAAGGATACAGTGAGCTGTGATCCCACCAATTCACTCCAGCATGGGCATCAGAGGGAGATTTTATGTCAAAAATAAATAAATAAATGAGAAACATTAGGGAATAAAACTACAGTCATGCTTGGAGATGCAATTACACTTTGTAATATGAATAATATAAAACTCTAAGTTAGAACATTAGAAAATGAATCAAAGACACTTTAATATCTCAAAAACTTGGAAAAAATAAAAGCAAATGCAGTAAAAAGAGGCCATAAAATTTCAAAAATTAAAATATAACTAGAAAAATCACGTGAGAATCCATAAAGCTAACTTTTTGAAAATTAATAATTTATATCTAAACAATCTGTTTTCTTTGTTCCCACTATCTTACGTATTTTTGTTCTGTTTTGCAGTTACTATCTTCGTGTATTAGCCCATTTTTACACTGCTGTAAGAACTACCTGAGACTGGGTAATTTATAAAGAAAGAGGTTTAATTGACTGTCACTTCTGCATGGCTTGGGAGGCTACAGGCAACTTAACAATCATGGTGGAAGTTTAAGAAGCAGCAAGCACCTTCTTTGCAATGCAGCCGTGGAGGGGGAATGTTGGGGGAAGCGCCACACTTTTAAACCATCAAATCTCATGAGAACTCACTCGCTATCATGAGAACAGCATGGGGGAAACTGCTCCCACTATCCAATCACCTCCTACCAGGGCCCTCCCTCAAAATGTGGGTATTACAATTTGAAATGAGATTTGGGTGAGGACGCAGAGCCAAACTGTATCATCTAGTATCTCTAGAGTCTTCTGTCTTCTCATATTTATTTAAGTAAAACCCTATAATCATTTTTTCTAATAACAGATGTAGTCTCCATTTTCATGAATAAACTGGTAAACAGAGAAGAAAATCTAAAAGAATTTATGAACAAAATATTAACATTACTGCATGTGTATAAACGCCAACAGATGTAAGGCGAATATGCAAAAATTTATTACACTTCAATACATTAGCCAAATTGAAAAACATAACATTATAAAGGTAATATCATTTACAATTAAATAAAAATACCAAAAAGCTGTGAATGTTATTACTGATTCTTCTACACTAAAACAGAAAAGCATTTTTAAGAAAAAATAAACGGGGATCAGTAAAAGGAGAACTATATATAGCATGCTGAGAAGATTCAATATTATAAATATTCGATGGTCTTCAAAATTATCCGTAGGTTCAAAAAAACAACAATTAAAATACCAGAAGGATAGTTTTATGTAAGTTGAAAAGGTGATTTTACTACTAATGCTAAAATAACCAGGCGCTAAGATATTCCAACCAATATATAATAAGAATAACAAATTTAGAGAATTTGCTCTATCAGAGATCAAAACATTTTATGAAACTCTATCAATTAATATAGAGAATAAATGATGCCATAACACAAGAATAAATTATTGGAAAAAATATAAGGTCTAAAAATAGACCAAAGCATATGGTCTCCTAAGTTATGACAAAACTATCACTATAGTGCAGTAAAGAAAAGATCTTTTTCCAACAAGTGCATATGGATCAACTGTGTATCAATAGAGGGGGAAAATTAATCTTCCTTTCTCCCTTCACAAAATACTGACAAACATTGATCCTAGAAGAATCAATTGTTGAAGATAATGAATTTTGGAGGAGAATAAGAGGTAAAAATATATTAGACTGAGACATGACACTCTAAAAAAGTATCCAAATTGTAAATAAACATATGATTTTTTTTACCTTCATTAGTCTTCAGGAAAATGCAATGTCAGTCACAAAAAATACTACTAGAAACACACCAGAATGGCCAATAATAAAGTGACGAACAAAACCAAATTTTGGCAAACATCTGAAGCATCCTTGTAAAACTTTATAACAGTACTAAACTTTCAAGGAAGTTAAATTGGTAAAAGCACTAGAAACCTGTCTGGTGGTATTATTAGTTATTAAATTCAATTATTTATATATTCTATGACTCAGTAATTCTACCACTAAGTGGAATATAACCAAGAAAATTATATACTTATACTCATCAAAGACACATATAATAATTTTTATAGCAACATTATACAAAATAGTCAAAATATACAACCACCCACCCAACTGTCCGTCAACAGGGGAATGAAAAACAAATTGCGCTACATTTAAATAATAAAAGAGACTACAACACTGAGAATTATCTAGAATTACATGTAAAATATGAATGAATGTCACAAATATAATATTGAGTAAATACATCAACCTCAGCCATTTTAATATATGGTTGCATATGACCTCAATTAAAAAACAGACAAAATAAATACGTAATTTACAAGCCAGTATACAGATGACTCTTTGGTGATAGCTCCACGGGAGGTGGCACAAGAGTATTTTTATTTGTTGAAAATGATTTTTTGTTGCTGTTGTTGTTGTATTTTTTATGTGGGTTGGTTATATGGCATGAATTTAGCAAGTAGAAATTTAGCTTTAGACTTTAATGGTTTAAACCAATCTTCCCACTAAGTATAACAAAAAAAATGGATAAAATTATTTGAGTGCATTTTGGGCAAAAGGCAAAATACCACCATCTCAAATAAAAAAGAAAGAGAAGTTTACATATCTGTGCTGATATTTCTTTCAAGTTATTTGGCAACTTGTAAACTTCACAAAGCTGTTATGTAAATAATCCAAACAGAAAATACAAGAAACCACCAAAGAGAACATGAGATAAAGTTTTAAAAAAAAAATCTAAAGTACCCTAATTTTTGAAGGAGGGGAAGAAATAGGAAGGAAAACAGAAAACTTGAAGAGATATGCATGTTTTCCAAAACTGACTTAAAACATGCCATAGATTCAAAAACTGCTATAAATATGGGGCAAAATAAAACAGAGCAAAAAAAAAAAATTTAGACAAATTATGTGAAATTCTTGATTGTCAAAAACAAATAGAAAATCTTTAAAAATCAACCAAAGAAAAAAGGAGCACTGCTTATAAAGTACTATCTATAATACTGATAGCAAATTCACACACACACATACACACACACACACACACACACACACAGACACACACACACACACACAGAGGAGAGGGAAGAAATCCCAATGTCAATTGTAAAAATGCTTTACAGAGCAATAAAAAAACTCCTAACAATTATTTTACTATAACAAACCAAAAACAATGTGCTTCAAAAAAAAATAAGTTGAAATGAAGATATTTGTAGACAGATACAAAAGACCTCAAATAGGATCTTTAGGAAAAAGAAAAATGATCTAAGATAGAGGTAAACAAAGGAAAGAATAAGGAGCAAGAAAAAAGAAAAAAATACGTGGATAAATATAACTGGATATTAACTGTTGTGATGATAACAATGATGTTGCATGGTGTTTAAACATAAGTAGATTTAAATGACAACAATAACATAATATGTAAAAAGATGTTCGAGAAGTAAAGTGTCTGGAAAGTGCAAACAGTCCTGATTTACATGACAATTTAATAATTTGAAGTATAATGTAAACTATGGTATACAATAAAGAAATAGTAAAATAATCAATATCTAAAATATTAGTAGGGTTTAACCCAAATGAGGCAAGAAAAACTACAGACAATGATAAAATGTGAAACAAATAGAATAATGGGTGAAACATGAAATAGAAATACTAGATACATAAAGAAATTACACTAAATGTAATATAATTAAATATCAAAATTAATACCAGCAACTGACTAAATTTTTTAAAAATTATATGCTGATAACTAGAAAAACATCTTAAATATAACTGTGGGAGAACTTTGAAAGCAAAAGATAAAAGAAAAGGTAGCATGCAGAGTAACAGGAAACAAGCTCAGCTGGGCGTGGTGGCATGCTTCAGTAATCCAGGTTATTAGCAGACTGAGGCAGGAGGATCACTTTAGCATAGGAGTTTGAGATTGCAGTGAGCTATGATCATATGATCATGTGCCACAGCACTCCAGACGGCCTGGGTGACTGAGACAGAACAAAACCTATCTCAAGAAAACAACAAAAAAAAGCTAAATCATGACTCTAAAATCTGAAAGGAGGAAAAACGGATTTTAAGACAAGAAGCATATAGCATACACTTAGTAGAACACTTTACTATGGCAAAGGATTAATCTATGAGAATAAAATAACATAAAAAACTTAACTATATCTTATAATATAGATTTAAAGTATATAAAACAAAGAAAACATTGATATAATCATGAGTAAATATCTCTGTATATTTATGTACATATATAATATAATATATTCATATCCTATAATTATATATAACATAATAGATAATTATTATCTGTAATTATATAATAATTATATAACATAGAATATATAATTATAGATAATTATATATAACATAGAATATGTAATTATAGATAATTATATATAACATAGAATATGTAATTATAGATAATTATATATAACATAGAATATGTAATTATAGATAATTATATATAACATAGAATATGTAATTATAGATAATTATATATAACATAGAATATGTAATTATAGATAATTATATATAACATAGAATATGTAATTATAGATAATTATATATAACATATAACATGTAATTATAGATAATTATATATAACATATAACATGTAATTATAGATAATTATATATAACATATAACATGTAATTATAGATAATTATATATAACATATAACATGTAATTATAGATAATTATATATAACATATAACATGTAATTATAGATAATTATATATAACATATAACATGTAATTATAGATAATTATATATAACATATAACATATAATTATTATATATAATCATATAATAGATTATATATGATTATATATTTATATATAATTGTATATTTATATGTATATATAATTTATATATATTTATATATTATATATGATTATGATATTATATATAATATTATATATAAATATATAATTTATATATATTTATATATTATATATCACATATAAAATATATTATATGTGATATATAATTATAATATAACACATAATATAATTATGATTATAATACAACTTAATCATATTATATATAATTTTACAATATAAAATAGTCAAAAAATAAGTTGTAATAAAGATGTTTTTAGACACATACAAAAGATCTCAAGTAGGATCTTTAGGAAAAAGAAAAGCAATCTAAGATAGAGGTAAACAAAGGAAAAAATAAGGAGCAAGAAAAAATAAAAAATACACGGATAAATATAATTGGATATTAACTGTTGTGACCATAACATAATTTATATAATTTGTAATATATTATAATTATAGTATATATTTATTGTATATTATATATTATGCTATAATATATTCATATATCATATTATATATGTATAACTGTGTGTTTGTATGCATATGCATGCCCACAATATTTACAATAGCATCAAAATCAAACAAAATACATAAGAATACATTTGACTTTCCAGGCAGGGTGGCTCATGCCTGTAATCCCAGCACTTTGGGAGGCCGAGGTGGGTGGATCACAAGGTCAGGAGGTCAAGACCATCCTGGCTAACACGGTGAAACCCCATCTCCACCAAAAATACAAAAATTAGCCGGGCATGGTGGTGGGTGCCTGTAGTCCCAGCTACTCGGGAGGCTGAGGTAGGAGAATGGCGTGAACCCGGGAGGCAGAGCTTGCAGTGAGCCGAGATCCTGCCACTGCACTCCAGCCTGGGCAACAGAGTGAGACTCTGTCTCAAAAAAAAAAAAAAAAAAAAAAAAGAATACATTTGACTACAGAGGCAAAAGACATGCACTGAAAACTACAATATGTTGCTGAGAAAATTAAAGAAGATGCAGATAAATACAAAGATAGTCTGTCTTCTGGTGTTTGAAAATTTGATATTTTTGAGATGTCAGTACTACTCAAAGCATTCTATTTGCAGAAATATAAAAATCTATTCTAAAATTAATGTAGAATACCAAAGGACACCAAACAGCCTAAATATTCTTGTAAAATAAATATTATAAATGAAAAACAAAATCAGATGTCTCAAATTTTCTGATTTCAAAATATACTACAAAACTAAAATTCTCAAAACAGTGTGTTACTGGTATACCACACAGTGAGGTACAATACAATAGGATAGCAAGCCCAGAAATAAACTGTCTCATGTATGACCAAATTACTTTTGATAATCATGCTAAAACCACTGAAAGAGAAGATGACTTTACAAGAAATAGTGTTGGGAAAACTAGATATACACATGCAAAAATATGAAGTTGGATCTTTACACCATAGACAAAAATTAACTGAAAATTGATAAAAAGTCTAAACATAGGAGCTAAAACTACAAAATTGTTAAGAATAAACATGGAGGCCGGGCGCGGTGGCTCACACCTGTAATCCCAGGACTTTGGGAGGCTGAGGCGGGCAGATCACGAGGTCAGGAGATCGAGACCATCCTGGCTAAAATGGTGAAACGCCATCTCCACTAAAAAATACAAAAAAATTAGCCAGGCATGGTGGCAGGGCACCTGTAGTCCCAACTACTTGGGAGGCTGAGGCAAAAGAATGGCGTGAACCTGGGAGGCGGAGCTTGCAGTGTGTGGAGATCGCGCCACTGCACTCCAGCCTGGGCGATGGAGCAAGACTCCATCTCAGAAACAAAAAGAAAAAGAAAAGGAATAAACATGGGAGAAATTCATGATATGGCAATAATTTCTTAGATATAACAACAATAGCACAGGGAACAAAAGAAATGTAAACTGGGCTACATCAAAATTAGAAACTTTTGTGCAGGTAAGGATACTATCAACAGAGTGAAAAGGCAACCCAGAGAAAAGGAGAAAATTTTTCTAAATCATGTATTTGATAAGAAATTAATATTAGGAAAATATGAAAACTTCTACACCACAACAACAACAAAAAAAATTTAAAAACAGGTGAAGTATTGAATAGGTATTTCTCCAAAGATGATATATATACATATATGTATATGTACACATATGTACATGTATATATGTATATGCACACAAGTGGCCAATAAGCACATGAAAAGATTGAAATGAAGCTCAATATCAATATTCATTAGAAAAATGAAATACCACAATACAATACTACTTCACATATATTAAAATGGCCATTACCAGAAAAGCAAAACAAAACAAAATGTATTTTTAAAAGTAGATAATGATAAGTGTTGGTAAGGATGTAGAAAAATTAGAACACTTGTGTACTGCTGGTTCAAATGTAAAGTGCTGCAGCTACCTTAGAAAAGAGTTTGGCAGTTCTCCACAAAACTGAAAATAGTATTACCACAGAATCCAAAAATTCCACTTATGGGTATAAGCCAAAAATAATTTAAAGTAGAGATTCAAAAAGATATTTGTATACCCAGGTTCATAGGAGCATTATTCTCAATAGCCAAATGATGTAAGCAACCTGTTTCCATGGATGGATGAATGGATAAACAAAATGTGATAAAAACACACAATAAAATATTATTCAGTATTAAAATGCAGGGTAATATTGACACACAGTACAACATGAATTAATCTTGTCGACATTATACTATGTAAAATAAACCAGACAGGAAAGAACAAATATTGTGATTTCATTTATATGAAGTACTTAGTGTGTTCAAATTCACAGAGACAGAAAGTAGCATGCTGGATGCCAGGAGCTAGGGACAGAGGAAATGAGGAATAATTATTTAATGGGTAAGAAGTTTCAATTTGAAAAGTTCTAGAGTTTAATGGTGGTGACAGCTGCACAGCAATGTGAATGTACTTAATGCCACAAAGCTGTACACTTAAAATTTGTTAAAATGATACATTTTCTATTATGCATGTTACCTTATGATGGCAATAAACTTAATTCCTAATAGTAATTATAATGAAAGACATGTAAGGAAAAGAAAACAACAAAAACATTACCAGTAAATATTAAAGAAGACCAGAATAGGTGAAGACTATACCATATTCAGGAAATTAAAGACCCAACAGTTCTGTCCAAACTGATCTACATATTTAATACAATTGTATTAAGTTGGCAAGCTGACTATATAATATATATCAAAAACACAGGAGGCCAAGAATAACCAAAATCGTCCTGAAAAGAAAAATAAATATTAGGCCGGGAGCAGTGGCTCACACCTGTAATCCCAGGACTTTGGGAGGCCAAGGCTGGCGGATTGCCTGAGGTCAGGAGTTCGAGACCAGCCTGGTCAACATGGTGGAAGCCTGTCTCTACTAAAAATACAAAAATTAGCCGGGTGTGGTGGAATGCACCTGTAATCCCAGCTACTCAGGAGGCTGAGGCAGGAGAATCGCTTGAACCCAGGAGGTGGAGGTTGCAGTGAGCCAAGATTCCACCACTGCACTCCAGCCTGGGCAGCAGAGTGACTCTCCTTCAGAAAAAACAAAAAAAAAACAAAAAAAAAACACCCGAAAATAAATAAATATTAAAGATTTATGCTAATTGATATAAAAACTTTATAAGTTACACGATTTACTTCTTTTTTTCTTTTTCTTCAGCCTATATTTTACATATAGGAAATACATGTGCGGTTGTGTTTCCTGGGTATATTGTGCAATGCTGAGGTTTGAAATACAAATGATCCCATAACTTAAGTACTAAGCATAGTGTTCATGTCTTTTGCCTATTTTTTTTAATGAGGGTTATTTGTTTTTTGCTTGATCAGTTGTTTAAATTTCTTGTAGATTTTGGATATTAGACCTTTGTTGGATGGCTAGTTTGTGAATATTTTCTCCCATTCTATAGGTTATCTGTTTTCTCTTGATAAGTCCCACTTGTCAATTATTGTTTTGTTGCAATTGCTTCTGGGGACCTAATCGTAAGTTATTTTAAGGCCAATGTCTACGAAAGTATTTTTAAGGTTTTTTTCTAAGATTCTTAAATGTCTTACATTTAAATCTTTAATTCATCTTGAGTTAAATTTTGTGTAAGGTGAAGAGTTGGAGTCTGGTTTCATTCTTCTGCATATGTCTAGCAAGCTATTCCAGGATCATTTATTGAATAGAGAGTTTTTTCTCCATTACTTAGTTTTGTTAACTTTGTCAAAGATCAGATGGCTGTAGGTGTGCAGTTTTATTTCTCTGTCTCTACTCTGTTCCATTTGTCTGTGTCTGTTTTCCTACCGGTACCATACTGTTGTAATTACTATAGCCTTAGGACATAGTTTGAAGTTGGGTAATGTGTTGCCTCTGGCTTTGTTCTTTTTTGTGTTCTAGAACTGTTTTGGCCATTTGGGCTCTTTCTGGGTTCCATATGAATTTTAGAATTTTTTTTTCTAGTTCTGTGAAAAATATGTCGGTAAGTTGATAGAAATAGCACTGAATCTGTAGATGGCTATGTATAGTGTGGTCATTTTAAAAATATTGATTCTTCCAATTCATGAGCATAGAATATTTCCCATTTGTTTGTTCATCTATGATTTCTTTTCTTTTTTTTTTTTTTTTTTTTTTGAGATGGAGTCTTGCTCTGTCACCCAGGCTGGAGTGCAGTGGTGCTGTCTTGGCTCACTGTAAGCTCCGCCTCCCAGTTTCACACCATTCTCCTGCCTCAGCCTCCCAAGTAACTGGGACTACAGGCGCCTGCCACCACACCCAACTAATTTTTTTGTATTTTTAGTAGAGACGGGGTTTCACCGTGTTAGCCAGGATGGTCTCGATCTCCTGACCTCGTGATCCACCCGCCTCGGCCTCCCAAAGTGCTGGGATTACAGGCTTGAGCCACCGCGCCCAGCCTCACCTATGATTTCTTTCAGTAGTGCTTTGTAGTTCTCCTTGTAGAGATCTTTCACCTTCTTGTTTAGATGTATTTCTAGGTATTTTATTTGTGTGTGTGTGGCTATTGAAATGGAATTTCATTCTTGATTTGACTATCCGCTTGAATGTTACTGGTGTATAGTAATGATGCTGATTTTTGTATATTGATTTTGAATACTGAGACTTTACTAAAGTCATTTATCAGTTCCATGAGGCTTTTGATGGAGCCTTTAGGGTTTTTTAGGTATACAATCATGTTGTCAGCAAATAGATATAGTTTGACTTCTTTTCCTATTTAGATGTCATTTATTTATTTCTCTTGTCTGATTGCTCTGGCTAGGACTTCTAGTACTATGTTGAATAGGAGTGAAGTAAGTGGGCACTCTTGCCTTGTTTTGGTGTTCAAGGGAAATGCTTCCATTTTTTGCCCAATTAGTACAATGTTGGCTGTGGATTTGTCACAGATGACTCATTGTTTTGAAGTATATTCTTTCAATGCCTAGTTTCTTGAGTTTTTTTTTTTTTATCATGAAGAGATATTGGGTTTTATCAATATATTGTCCTCTAGATGATTATATGGCTTTTGTCTTTAATTCTGTTTATATGGTGAATCACATTTATTGATTTGTGTTTGTTGAACCAACCTTGCATCCCAGGAATAAAGGATATTTGAACATGGTGAATTAATTTTAATATGAAGTTGAATTTGGTTTGCTAGTATTTTGTTGAGGATTTTTGTGTCTATGCTCATCAGAAATATTGGCCTGTAGTTTTCTTTTTTCCATTGTGTCTTTGCTAGGTTCTGATATCAGGGTGATGCTGGCTTCATTGAATGAGTAAAGGAGGAGTCCCTCTTCCTCGATTTTTTGGAATAGTTTCGGTAGAGCTGATACCAGCTTTTGTTTGTACATCTGGTAGAATTTGCTTGTGAATTCGTCTGGTCCGAAGATTTTTTTTGTTCACAGATCTTTTATTACTGATTCAGTTTTGTAACTTGATACTGGTTTATTCAGTGTTTCAATTTCTTCTTCATTCAATCTTGGGAGATTGAATGTTTTCAGGAATTTATCCATTTCCTCTAGATTTGGAGTTATTGTACATAGGATTGTTTATAATAGTCTCTGAAGATGTCTTGTTTTACTGTGAAGTTGGTTATAATGTCACCTTTGTCATTTCCGATTGTGCTTGTTTGGATCTCTGTTTTTCTCTTTGTCAATCTAGCTAGTGGTCTACTGATATGGTTTACCCTTTCAAAGAACAAACTTTTGGTTTCCATGATTTTTGGTATGGATTTTGGGGTTCTAATTTTGGTCAATTCCTCTGTAGTATTAGTTATTTCTTTTCTTCTGCTAGCTTTGGGGTTAGGATGTTCCTGTTTTTCTAATTTCTATTGGTATAATATTAGACTGTTATTTTGAGATATTTCTAGTAGATATTTGAGGTAGGCATTTAGCACTATAAACATTCCTCCCAATACTACATTTGCTGCATTCGGAGATTTTGGTGTGTTGTGTCTCTGTTTTCATTTATTTCAAAGAATTTTTTTAGATTTCTGCTTTAATTTTGTTGTTTACCCAAAAGTCATTTAAGAACAAGTTGTTTAATTTCCGTGTTCTTGTGTTGATTTAAGAGATCTTCACCAGTATTGACTTCTATTTTTTATTCCACTGTGGTCTGAGAGTTTGGTTGGTATAATCTTATTTCTTTTGAATTATTACTTTTGAATTTTGAATTATTAATACTTGCTTTAGGGCCAAGCATGTAGTCAGTCTTGGAGTATGTTTTCTGTGCAGATAAGAAGAAAGTATATTCTGTGATTGATGGGCAGAGAATTTGATAGATTTCTATTGTGTCCAATTGATCAAGTGTTGAATTTAAATCCAGAATTTCTTTGTTAATTTTCTGCCTCAATGATTTGTTTAATGCTGTCATCAGTATAGTTGAAGTCCCCCACTATTATTGTGTGGCTGTCTAAGTCTTTTTGTAGGTCTAGGGATACTTTTTTTGTGAATCTGGGTGCTCTGATGTTGGATACACATATATTTAAGGTAGTTAAGTCTTCTTATTGAATTGAAATGAATTTGTGCAGGAAGGATTTTTTTTTCTTTTTCTGTCTTTCCCTATAATGCTGTTATTATTTTTTCTTTCCCTTTCTTTCTCCCTCTCCATAAAAACAACTTGTTCTTAAAAGACTTGTTCCTAAATGATTACACAGTGCCCTTCTTGGTCTTTTTTTACTGTTGTTGGTTTAAAGATTATTTTATCTGATATAAAAATAGTGACCCCTGCTTCTTTTGGTTTCCATGTGTGTAGTAGATCTTCCTCCAACCATTTACTTTGAGCCTGTGAGTGTTGTTGTATGGGGCATCGGTTGCTTGAAGACAACAGATGGATGGATCTTGCTTTTCTATGCAACTTGCCACTCAGTGCCTTTTAACTGAGGCATTTAGACCCTTTACATTCAGTGTTAAAATTGATATGTGAGGTTTTGATCCTACATTGAAGCTGTTAGCTCGTTGCTTTGTAGTTTCTATGTGTGGCTGCTTTAGAGAGTTTGCAGGTTGTTTACTTAAGTGTATTTTTTCAGTAGCAGGTATCATCCTTTCTTTTCCATGTTTAGAACTCTCTTAAGAATCTCTTCTAAGACTTGCCTAGTGGTAAATAATTCCATTAGAGCTTGATTTTCTGGAAAAGTGTTTATTTCTCCTTTGCTAGTAAAACTTAGTTTGGTGGAATATAAAATTCTTGGTTGGAATTCTATTCTTTAACCATACTGAAAATAGGTTCCTGGCTTGTAAGCTTTCTGCTGAGAAGTCCACTGTTACCCTGATGGATTTTCTTTTGTATGTGATAGGAACTTTTTCTCTGTGTCTCTTTAAAATAATTTTAGCATTGACTTTGGACAGTCTGGTGACTATATGCCTTGGTGATGTTCATCTTGTATAACATCTCACATATGTTCTGGATTTTTGTATCTGGATGTCTACTACTCCAGAAAAATTAGACAAGTTTTCTTAAATTATTCTCTCAAATACATGTTCCAGGTTGTTTATTTTTTTTCATTCTCTCTCAGGAGTGCCAATATGGTCATATTACATAATCCCATATTTCTCAGAAACTTTGTTCATTTTTAAAATTTATTTTTACTTTATTTTTTTTCTGACTGGGTTAGTTTAAAAGTCTGGTCTACAAGTTCTGAAATTTTTTCTTCTGCTTGGTCCAGTCTAAGGATAAAGCTTTCAATTATATTTTAAATTTTCCTTAGGTAAATTTTTAAATTACAGAAGATGTATTTAATTTATTTTTAAGATGTTTATCTCTTCATTTATTTCCCAGATTCCTTTAATGTTTCTTTGTGTAGGTGTTTAACCTTGTTTTGAATCTCACTGGGCTTCCTTGTAATCCATGCTTTGAATTCTTTATGTTTCATTTCTTAGTTTCCTTTTCAGTTGTGGACCATTGTTGGAGAGCTAATGCACTCTTTTGGTGGTATCGCTACATTTAGATTTTTCATGTTGCCAGAATACTTGCACTAGTTTCTTCTCATCTAGAGACATTGGCACTTCTAATTTTTGTAATTATTTTTGTGCAGGAAGGATTTTTTTTTCTTTTTCTGTCTCTCCCTATAATGCTGTTATTATTTTTTTTCTTTCCCTTTTTCTTTCTCCCTCTCCATACAAAGTGCAACTCTAATGAGTGCTGGGTATGATCTTTTGGCATTGCTTCTATACCCCTATGTACATATGTAAGCAGGTTTTTTATTGAGGTGTGCAGTTCAACCTACAAGCCAATAGACAGCGATCATAGGTAAGAGTAAGCTGTGGCCAACACAGTTGGGTATATATTTGATTCTTGTTTACTGGAAGAAGCTCTCTGTTGCCTCAGCCAATGGGTTAATTTGTGGAATGAACAAAGGTCCTAGCTTCCTACTCAGCCTCAGGGGGGAAGGGGCCACAATAGGTAGAGCCAGTGCAGACATGTCCACCTACAGGTCCCCAGATGGCAGACACAAGCACCAGTACCAAGGGAGAATCCAGGGTGCAACCACCAAGCACACAAAGGTGTGCCTAGGCATGGAGCCTGGAAACCTCCTCAGCCCCAATTTCTCTACCCAGTGGTGGGCGTCAACCTAAACTCTTAATCCAAAAGAGTGGGTGATCCAGTTGCCTGGAGATCTGCCTGGGCATGGAGTAGAGAGGGCCCCCATGGACCAGGATCTATGCATAGAAGGAGTGGGGCAACTATGGCTGCTAAACCAGGCAAGCAGGTGCTCTGAATTTCTGGATATCTGTCTGGGCATGGCATGGAGATGTTGCTGCACCATGATCTATGTCCAGGAAAGGTGGGGTGGTTCGGGCTGCTGAACCAGACGAGCGGTTGCTTTGAATGTCTGGTAATCTGCCTGGACATGGAGTGGAGAGTGTTCTGCTGCACTATGCTCTATGATTCATGAAGGGTGAGGGTGGCTCAGGCTGCTGATCCAGATAAGTGAGTGCTCCAACTGCCTAGATATCTTTGTTGTGGTGGAGTAGAGAGGGGCTTGTTTCACCATAATCTCAGGGGAACAGGCTGGGGTACCCAGCAATGGCACATACAGATTAGTTCCAGGTTGCCCAGCCAAGGTGGCTCCTGATGCAGGTTTCACCACTCAGGAGAAACTTTAGCTATAGCTTTCACTCCAGACTTGCAATGGGGAAAAGTACAATTCTAGTCCCTACTGTTTTAGTGCATTCCACAGTTCTGGCTGTGGAGGCCCCTATCCAGCTCCAGAGCAGGTGCTCCAATCCCTGGCCCAAGGATAAAATGCCTGTGTGGCCACACTGTCAGCTCACCTAAAAATAGCTGACTTTGTATGCACCTGGATTAAAAATGATGCCATGCTCTCTCTCAGTTCTGAGTCTGGGAACATGTCTGCAGCTTTTCCCAGTGCCTTTTCCTGACTTTGCCTCCAAACCTCTCCCCAAGTTACCTCTAAGGCTTGAGAGAAGCCTTAGTTCTCTCTCAGCCTGGATTGTTGGATCCTCCAGTGGAAAGGTGAGTCACAGAGGGAGGCTCTATCTCTCTCACGTACTGGTGCTTCACTCGCTTTCATCAGCCAGACACCATCACAGGGCTGTTTGCTGGCATTCTCTTCCCCTGATCTGGGGTGTCCTTCATGTTTTCAGTGAATTCCGGCTTTCCTTCTTAAATTAAGACTCCCGAAGTTGATCTTCATGTACTATCTTGCTATTTTCAAGTGTCTAAGGCACACTAGAAGCCTCTAATTGAAGGTTTTGTAAAAAATTAAAAAATAAAACAACAAAAAATGGAATGATTTTCACAGAGAATGATAATAGTAATTTTCTCTGAGGAAGAATTGTATTCAATTTAAAATTCACTAAACCCATATCTGGTTGATCTGTGAACAGGCAATACAAGTTGAGGGTGTGCCTAACTAAAATAGCCCTTAAGAGCTTTATTTTATTTTTAATTGACAAGTAATAATTGTATATATTCATGGGGTAAAATGTGATGTTATGACACATTTATACATTATGTAATGATTAAATCAGATTAATTAAAGTTACAGATTTTCATATACTGTGGTACTGATCAGTGGCATATGAATCAACGAGTTAAACAAAATTGTGTCTAAAAACAGAAAATAACTCAAAAATCAAAATCTCTTCAAGACCCTATGCCCACTTCAATGCTTAATCAGAGAATTATTCCTCACCTCTTCCAGCATCTGATGGTTCATGGCATTCTTGGGATTTCTTGGCATGTGGCCACATCACTCCTATCTCTGCCTCTGTCTTCACCTTCTCTTCTATGTCTTCTCCGCTTCTGTCTGTTTCAATTCTCCTTCTGCCTTTCTTTTACAAGAACCCTTGTCATTGGATTTAGGACACACCTGAATTATCTTAGAATTACTTCCTCATATAAAAATCCTTAATTTATCCCACTTATAAAGACCTTTTCAGTAACATTCAAATATTTCAAGAATTTGACTTTGATATCTTTTAGAGGATCATATTCAGCCTATTACAAACATCTGTGAGTCAACAAGAAAAATAAAACAATAAGTACTCACAAATTCTTGAACATATACATTCAAATGACCAGTTCGCTTTGCCTGGGTTATCCCATCAAAAATAACAGATATGCAAGTAATTTAGGTAGGAATTAAAAATCATATGACTACCTGTGTCCTGAACAGTGTGAAACAGGAAAGAAAAAAGTAAATATATGACTGTGTCTGTGATTGGTAATGGCCAATTTGGGGACAATTCTCAGGGGACTTTCTGAGAAGCCACGTGAATTACACCTTGACATTGTCTGTCCAAGTAAAAGAGGAGAGAAATATTTATCCACTAACTTTCATCCCCTATGGCCAATTCTTAGCCCATGGATTACTTACTCTTTTGCATATCTATCAGAATAACTGATAAGCTTCTGGTAGGCATCTGCCCCAGTAGTCCGGGTCCCATTGAAAAAAGCAAAAGATGGAGGATACAATTGAGGTAATGTGCTATCAGATTAATTCAGCAAACACCTGTTTTCCACAACAATGACTGGAATAAAAAATGGGCTCATGTTATGTGAGGTGTGACAAAAAGGAGTTTAACATATAAGCAAATTATAAAAGTCTGTTTAACATCTTTTGGTCACGAAAATTTAAATTACATCTTGGATAAGATGCAGAACTGCTAAAACTTTTATAAATAATCTTCTGGTAGGAGTGTAAATGGACACAGTCACTATCTAAAATGCTTTGATGGTGTCTATTATACCCTATGACACTGCAGGTCCACATGATTGCAAGCATATGGGTACCAAAATATATGTATACACACATTCATAGCAGTGCGATTAGTTATAGGAAATCACTCAAATGCACAAATGTGCATCATTGTGGATTATTCATATAATGATTATCTATATAGTGATGAATAAGAACAAACTACAATTATATACTAAAGTATACTTAGCAAAATAAACCATACAGAAAAGAGCATAGATCACATGAATCTATCCAATAAAATTTAAAAATAGGCAAAAACTAATCCATGATGATAAAATCAACATAATAGTTTTCTTTGCAAGGCCAGTTACTGAGATAGAACACAATGAAGCTATTTTAGTAGGGTGAGATTTTATGGCCAAATCTATATTATGGTTACCCAATGTTCACTTTCTGCACACTTATTGAGCTATTATGTATACTTCTGTGCACACTTCTCAAAATGCACATTTTGATTCAATAAAATCTATTTCTTAAAGTGACAAAATATATATTATTTCTTACTTCAGAAAATATGGAATATATAAAAATATAAAGAAAATAAGATAGAAATTTCATCACCTAAATAACATATATATCCCTCTGGTATTTTTTCTATGGCATATACCAGCAGCTCTCCAGTACTTGGATACACATTAGTCTGTTTATGACTAACAGTTTTCTTTATACCCTTAGTGGAGTTCTATAATTAGGCCGCGGTAGTTGCCAGCCCTTGGCATGTTATGTAAGGAGGAGAAAAGCTCCCAGCTGTGCTCATGGAGACAATCTATGAAGTTGAAGTGGCTCAGCTTGGATCTTACCTCCTCCATATAGAGTGTCAGAAATAGTTATAACCAGGTTTTTTTTAACTTATTTTTCTGCTCTGTGTGGGCAATGAACACCCAATTTCTATTATTTCTTAATCATTACTTTTTAAAAATATTTATTTGTTGTCTTTTTTGCTTCAAGCAATAATTTAGGTTCTCTGTATCTTTCATTCTCACCATTATACAGTTAGTATGTTATATTTAAATTCTAGACATTCCACCCCATTGCAATAGTGCCCATGTATGTGTAAGTGTTAGACTGGTGTTCGGTTTTAAGAGTATCTCTAGAGGAGAAGACCAGAAATCTGAATGCAAAATCTTTAAAAAAAAAAACCACTTCCTTTCTCTACAGCCATTCTCTCTGCTACTGGAGTATAGATAGAGGCACTGAGTATAAGCCATTGAAATCATACTTTCTTAATACTAATACTTTTAACACAAATGCTTACAAAATATCATTCTTGGTGAACTAAGGCTAGAGATAAGCATCAGAAATTCTATTTGCATAGGCTATTAGTTGTCAAGCATTAGTGAGTGTCAGAATCCCCTGGAGAGCTTCCTAAAACAGACTGCTGTGCCCTACACTCACTGATTTTTTAGGTTGGAAATGAGGCTTGAGAATTTACGTTTCTGCCGCATTTCCAGATTATGCTGCTGCTCCTTATGGTCAGAGGTCCATGTTAGAGACTCAGGGTAGGTTAAGAGAGTCTACAATTTGTCCCTTTTACCTGTCTCCCACCATTGTTTCCACTTTTTCTCTATGGATAGAAGCTGCTTTTGACTGGTTAGTTAACTTTACAGCCCCTCTGAGGGACATTTTTTTTTCTACTGATAGCAATACTTACCTCCCTCAAACTTACTGGATGGGTCCAATAAAAGTTAGTGATACAATAAAACTATAGTCCAAGAACATGTATAAGCATATTAATAAAATAATCCCAGCCAAAATATTAGGACACCATAGTCATGTGCGTCCGATAAGGTTGATCAATACAGGATACATGCATAGATAGATACAGGCATAGTTAGATATATATAAAGACAGATGGATTGTTATAAGTAGAGATATGTGAGTTTTGTGTTTGAAATTCCCCAGTAGATCCCCTTTTCACTCAGAATATGAAACTGCAATGCTCTGAATCCTAACAATCCTTAAATAATCTGCAGTCCACAACTCTCGACCCCTCACAGATGTCATTTCTTATCCCTGTCTGTCTTTTATTTGTTCCAGTCCCAATGGCAGCTTCCAGATTCCACCTTTTTGCACTGCCCAGAAATCTCTTCATTGTGGTTTCTTCTTTTAACTGTCTTCTTTACACAGGTGCCAACTGCTCAATCTGGCCTATCCTAATGATTAAACTTAACTTTTAAATTTTTCCTGGCCCGCACCTCCCCTTTATCCCCATAATACTCTCCACCTTCTAATATACTGTTAAATGCACTACATTGTTCAGGTACATAGCTTTTCTCTTGTCACTTTAAACGTACCTGAGTGAAGGGAAGAATTTTTATTTGTTCTATTCAATCCCATGTCCTCAGTACCAATAAAAGTCATGGGCTCATAAAGGTGTTCAATAAATATTTGTTGAATAACTCTTAACAGCTACATATATATAAATATTTTAAACGAAATACTTTAGTTGAATTTTCTTGAAGAAAAGTCAATTTGAAATAAAAATTAGAAAGTTGCTAGCCTTTCAATAAGTTTCATTACTATAGATGTTTGTTCTAAAATCATTTCTTTAAAGTTGGCATTTCTAGCTTATAAGGTTGAAGGCATTTAAAGCTCTATTGTCCACTAATAAAGGTAACAAACTTAGCATCTATATATGCCTCTTCACCTTAACTCTCTCAGCATACTTCTCCAGGTTTTTTTCTTATACTATTTTTATATATTCAAGATTAATATTTATATTCTCATCTTTAATCATAATTCTTATTTTATAGTAAAAGGAATTCACCATCAATTGTTTTACTAAAAAGTCTCTATTATTGATTGAAATCCAATATAAGCATTTTCCTCACCCACACACTACAGAGATAGCACATGTGTGAATCCTTGAGAATGTACATTATCTAATTTGTCCCTACCTTGTTTATACGACTTCCCCTTTAGAACCACTTCCTAATCTGTGGTTTCAAACTAGATTTATAAAGATGTACCCGTCTTTTCTGTGGCTTTTCAAAAAACCCTGTATCAGACCACTCCAAGACACACACACACACACACATACACACAGAGAGAGAGAGAGAGAGAGAGAGAAACAGAGAGAGACTTTTCTTTCCATGATTACGGCACTTTCTATGAGTAAATTATGTAACCTACTGATTGTTTTTCAGAATGTCCCTGTAACGACTTTGTAAAGTTCTTTCAACTTCATGGTTAGTGGCTTGGATTTGTAATACATTATATTCATAGATTATATTTTGTTTGTAAGCAAATTGACATTTTTTAGTTTTTATAAGATTTAGAAGACAGAGAATTGTCATTTCTGAGTATTCCTAATCACAACTTTCTGGCTGTTTTCCTTGATTTTATTTAAAAAATGTATTCCTAATGGACCCCTCCTTGTTACCACAAGGAGGGTCAACTTTACCACAGCAAGAGTATCCTCCAAGATCTCTTCCACTGAGAATGTCTTTCCCTTTAAGATCTCTTCCACTGAGAATGTCCTTCCCTTTAATCCAGTAGCGATGTTGATTTATCTTGTTCCACTGTGTTTCTCTGAACTTTTTGATGGGTGTAGTAAAAAACCCTAGGCATAATATAACTAAAATATCCTGCACAAGAGGTAAATATTAAAAGGAGATGCAGAGAAATATTTGGGTAATTGGCTCTAAAGTAATTATTATTTCTTCTCCATCAAGTCTGCCTTTTAACAAGGTATAAGACAACTCTTCATAACTTTTTCTATCTTTACAGCTTTGAAATTACATTTAACTTCCACTTATTCTGCTATTGTTTCCATTCATACTTACATATTTAACTTTTCTGTATCTTTGCAGAAATAAAGGCAAAAGATTGCTTAATCATGGTTTATATTGAATACAATTTGGTATTTGTATTTTAATAATAAATTATTTGTGTATATTATGATTATTTTTAGAAGTATTCTCTATCAACTTATTATTTTGTTTTATACTTATACATTCTCTTTGACTTTATTTTTTCTTTCTTAACTATTTTTGGATGTCTTACATTTTCTCTACTATTCATACATTTACTTTTGTTCTTCTGTTGGTTGTCACTATTTTATTACTATTATTTATATTTTTATTTTATTGTAGATTTCTAAAACTTATAAATAACTAAGTCCTTATCCCAAACAAGGTGATGTACTTAATATGCACCAATGACTTTGACAACTACCCTCTTAATATCGCCATTATTATTATTATTTTAAATTTTGGGGGTATATAATAAATGCATATATTTATGGGGGTACATGGGATATTTTGATACAGATATGCAATACATAATAATCACATTATGGAAAATTGGATTTCCATGCCCTCAAGCATTTATCCTTTATATTACAAACAATCCAATTATATTTTTTAAGTTATTTTAAAATATGTAATTAAATTTTTATTGACTATAGTCCACCTGTTTTGGTATCATATAATAGGTTTTATTTATTCTTTCTAATTTTTTTGTATCCATTAACTATCCCCACCCTCCTATTACTCCTTCCATCACTGTTCCCAACCCCTGGTAACAATCCTTCTATTCTCTATCTCCAAGAGCTCATTTTTTTTTTAACTTTTAGATCCCACAAATATGTGAGAATGTGTGATGTTTGCCTTTCTGTGCCTGGCTTATTTCACTTAACATAATGACCTCCAGTTTTATCCATGTTACTGCAAATGAAAAAATCTCATTTTTTTTCATGGCTGAGTAGTACGCCATTGTGTGTAAGCACCGCATTTTCTTTATCCATTCATCCGCTGATGGACACTTAGGTTGCTTCCAAATCTTAGCTATTGGGAACACTGCTACAATAAACATGGGAGTGCAGATATCTCTTAGATATGCTGATACCCAGCAGAGGGCTTGATGGATCATAGGGTAACTCTATTTTTAATTTTTCTGAAGAATCTCCAAACTGTTCTCCAAGGCACTTATATTAATTGATATTTCCAGCAATAGTATGAGGGTTCCTTTTCTCTTCATCCTCGTCAGCATTTGTTATTGCCTGACATTTGGATAAAAGCCATTTTAACTGAAGTGAGATGATATCTCATTGTGGTTTTAATTTGTATTTCTTTGATTATCAGTGACATTCAGCAAGTTTTTATATGCCTGTTTACCATTCATATGTCTTCTTTTGAGAAATGTTTGTTAAGGCTTTTAGCCATTTTTTTAGTTGGATTATTAGATTTTTTTCTATAATTGTTTGAGCTTCTTATATATTCCAGTTGTTAATCCCTCATGAGATGGGTAGTTTGCAAATTTTTTTTTCCATTCTGTAGGTTGTCTCTTCACTTTGTTGATTGTATTCTTTGCTGTGCAGAAGCTTTCTAACTTGATGTGATCTCATTTGACCATTTTTGTTTTGGTTGCCTATACTTGCAGGGTATTTGTCAAGAAATTTTTTGCTCAGATCAATGTTCTGGAAATTTTTCCCAATGTTTTCTTGTAATGGTTGCATAGTTTGAGGTCTTAAGACTTAACTATTCGGTCAATTTTGATTTTATCTGTGTATTAGGTGAGACATAGGAATACAGTTTCATTCTTTTACCATATGGATATCTAGTTTTCCTCACATCATTTGTTGACAACACTGTTTTTTCCCCAATGTATGTTCTTGACACCTTTGTGGGAAATAAATTTACTGTAGGTGTATGAATGTGTTTCTGTGTTCTCTATTCTGTTCCATTGGTCTCTGTGTCTGTTTTTACGGCACTACCATACTGTTGGTTACTATAGCCCTGTAGTTTTGGAACAGGAATTAAAAGAAATTAAAGAATGTGTAAGCAGAAACTCAGTTGTATGTAAGAAAACCCAATTCACCCTAAGAAAGAGAAAGAGCTGGAGTCCTTTACAAATTAACTGCCTGTTTTTCTGTGGCTAGTGAGCCTTATCTCTCCTCCTTTCCCAGGCATTACGAAGACCCTGTTTCTCTAGCTGTGCAACTGCAAGGTCACTAGACAGATACACTCAAGTCGTAAAACATGCTTTTCCTTGAAAAGTAAGAAATGATGTAATGCACGTCTCAAATAACTGTCTTTGTTTTTCACTTCTGTAATATGCTTCCCCCTGTATAGATCTCCTCCTGCCCCACAAAATGATTAAAAGGTAACTTAACTCTTTGTTTGGGGCTCAGTCCTTTGGATGTTAATCTCACTGGGCCAGTGCACCTAAATAATAAATATCCTCCTGAACCCCATCAGTCCCTCTGATTCCTTAACAATCCCACAACAGTATAATATGACATCAGGTAATGTGATTCCTCCAGTTTTGCTATTTTTGCTCATGATATCTTTGGCTATTCTAAGCCTTTTGTTATTTTATATAAATTTTAGAATTTGTTTTTCTATTTCTGCAAATAATGTCATTGGTATTTTGCTAGGAACTGCATTGAATCTTTAGATTGCTTGGGTTAGTATGGACATTTTAACAATATTGGTTATTCCAACACATGAAAATGGAATCTCTTTCCTTTTTTTTTTTTGGTGTTCTCTATTTTATGTGTGGCTATTGTACATGGGATTACTTCTTTTATTTCTTTTTTAGATTGTTCATTTTTGCCATATGGAAATGCAGTTGATTTTTGTATGTTGATTTTGTATCCTGAAGCTTTCCTGAATTTATCAGTTCTAATAGTTTTTTGGTGGAGTCTTTATGTTTTTTCAAATATAAGATCATATCTTCTGCAAACAAAGGTAATTAGACTGTGTTCATTCCAATTTGGATGCCTTTTATTTCTTTGTTTTGTGTGATTGCTCTAGCTAATACTTCTAATATTATGTTGAATAACAGTAGTGAAACTGGACAAATTTTCCCCCATTCAGTAGGATAGTAGCTGTAGGTCTGTTTTATATGGCTTTTGTTATGTTGAAGTATGTCCCTTCTATATCCAGTTTTTAGAGGGTTTTTATCATAAAGGGATGTTAAATTTTATCAAAGGCTTTTTCAGCATCAATTAAAATTAGCACCTTTTTTTCCTTTATTTTGTTGATATGATGTATTACATAAATTGATTTGCATATGTTGAACCATCCTTCTATCCCAGAGATAAATCCCACTGGGTCATGATGAATGATCTTTTTAATGTCTTGTTTAATTCAATTGGTTAATATTTTTCTTGAGGACTTTTGCATCAATATTCAGCAGAGACATTGGCCTGTAGTTTTCTTTTTTGATGTGTGTGTTTCTGGTTTTGGTACTAGGGTAATACTGGTCTCATATAATTAGTTTAGTAGTATTCCTTTCTCCTCTATTTTTTGGAACAGTTTGTGTAGAATTGGCATTTGTTATTCTTGTAGATTTCAGTAGTGATGATTGGGTCCTAGGCTTTTCCTTACTGGAAGATTTTTATTACAACTTAGATCTTGTTACTTGTTATGGTTCTGTTCAGGCTTTGGGTTTCTTCATGGTTCAATCTTGTTAGATTGTATGTGTCTTGGAATTTATCAATTTCTTCTAGATTTTCCAATTAGTTGGCGTACAGTTAACCATAGTAGCCACTAATGATCCTTTGAATTTCTGGGATATCAGTTGTAATGTCTCATTTTTCATCTCTGATTTTTTATTTAGGTCTTCTCTTGGTATTTCTTAGTTAGTCTGGCTAAAGGTTTGTCCATTGTTTTTTAACTTTTTAAAAGACCAAGATTTTGTTTCATTTATCTTTTGTTTTTTTTTTTCACTTTAAATTGATTTATGTATGCTCTTATCTTTATTATTTCTTTTCTTCTACTAATTTGGGGATTGCTTTGTTGTTGTTCTTTTAGTTCTACGATATGCACCATTAGGTTATTTATGTAAAGTTTTTATTATTTTTTATGTAAGCACTTATAAACTTCCTTCTTAGTATTGCTTTCACTGTATCCCACAGGTTTTGATATATTGTGTTTTCATCATCATTTGTTTCTAGAACTTTAAAATTTTCTTCTTAACTTTTTCATTGAGCCACTGGTCATGCAGGGACTCATTGTTTAATTCCCATGTGTTTGTATAATTTCCAAAATTCCTCTTGTTATTGATTTCTAATTTTATTCCATTGTGGTCAGAGAACATGCTTGATATTATCTCAATTTCTTGAATGTTTTAAGACTTGTTTAGTGACCTAACATGTCTTTCCTTAAGAATGATCTATGTGTGGAGGAGAAAAATATGTATTCTGGAGCCATTGAATAAAATAGTCTGTGAATATCTGTTAGGTACATTTATTCTATAATGCAGATTAAGTCCAGTGGTTCATTGTTTATATTCCTCCTGGGAATTCCTTTCAATACTCAAAGTTGGTTGTTCTCTGGCTGTTTTTTTTTTTTTTTTTTTTTTTTTGCATTGAAGTCTATCTCACTCTTTAGTGTCATTAATGTTTCTTTATATATCTGGTGCTCCAGTGTTGGGTGCATATAGATTTACAATTGTTTTATTGTCTTGCTGAATTGACCCCTTTACTATTATGTAATGACCTTCTTTGTCTATTCTTACAGGTTTTGTCTTGAAATCAATTTTGTGTGATATAAATATAGTTATTCCTGCTCTTATTTGGTTTCCATTGGCATAAACTAACTTTTTTTTATCCCTTCATTTTAAGTCTATGTGTATGTTTATAGGTGAGGTATATTTCTTGTAGGCAACAAATCATTCAGTCTTGTTTTTTCATCCATTCAGGCACTCTTTTGATAGGGAAATTTAGTTCATTCACGTTCAATGTTATTATGGATAGACAGGGATTGACTTCTGTCATTTTGTTATTTGTTTTCTGGCTGTTTTGCATTGTCCTCTTTCTTCTTTTCTTCCTTCCTGTCTTCCTTTTAGTGAAAGTGATTGATTTTTTCTGGTGGTACGCTTTAATCTCGTTTTTATTTTTTTTGTGTGTCTGTTGTATGTTTTTCATACAATTTGAGGTTACCATGAGCCTTCTAAATTCTATCTTGTAAACCAATATTTTAAACTAATGACAACTTAACACTCATTTCTTTAAAAAACACACACACACAAACTAATAGAAATTTTATATGTTAACTTCATCCCCCCACAGTTTTACTTTTTGAGGTTTCTCTTTATGTCTCATTTTACTATGTCTTGAAAAGTTGTTGTAGTAATTTTTTTTTATTGTTTAGTCTTCCTACATAAGTCAAGAATAGTTTACATACCATAATTATAGTGTTATACTATTTTGTTTCTCTGTGTGCTTCTTAACGCCAGTGAGTGTTTTATCTTCAGATAATTTTTGTCTTATTTCTTAACATTCTTTTCTTGTAAAACAGGTCTGGCATTGGTGAAATCATTCAGTTTTTTTTTTTTTTTTTTTTTTGGGAAGGTCTTTACTTCTCTTTCATGTTTGAAAGATATTTTTGCTGGATATACTATTCTACGGTAAGAGTGATTTTTTCTTCAGCCTTTAAATATGTTATACCATGCTCTCCTGCCCTGTGAGTTTTCCACTAAAAAGTCTGTTTCTAGACATATTGGAGCTTCATTGTATGTCATTTGTTTCATTTCTGTTGTCCTTCACCTTGGGAGTTTTATTTTTAAATGACTTGATGTAATATTCCTTGGGATAAATCTGCTTGATATTCTATAACCTTATTGTAATTGAATGTTGATATCAGTCTCTAGGTTTGAAATGTTCTTGGATATTATTGCTTTAAATTAACTTTCTACCCTTATATCTTTCTGTACTTCCTCTTTAAGGCTGATAACTCAGATTTGCCATTTTAAGGCTACTTTCTAGGTCTTGTATGTGTGCCTCATTGTTTTTAATTCTTTCTTTTGTCTCCTCTGACTGTGTATTGTTCCAATAGCCTGTCTTCAAGCTCACTAATTATTTCTTCTGCTTGAACCATTCTGCTATTAAAGAATTCTGATGGCATTCTTCAGCAGGTCAATTGAATTTTTCAGCTCTAGAATTTCTCCTTGGTTCTTTTTAATTATTTCAATCTCCTTGTTAGATTTATCTGATAGAATGCTGAATTCCCTCTCTGTGTTATCTTTTGAGTTTCCTCAATACAGGTATTTTGAATTCTCATTCTGAAAGGTCATAATATCTCTGTTGTGGGATTGGTTCCTGATGCCTTGTTTAGTTCATTTGGTGGATCATGTTTTCCTTGATGGTGTTAATGCTTGCAGATGTTCTTCAATGTTTGGTATTGTAGACTCAGGAATTTACTATTGTTTTCACAGTCTGAGCTTGTTT
The DNA here is from genome assembly GCF_028885625.2 of Pongo pygmaeus. Classification (NCBI taxonomy): domain Eukaryota; kingdom Metazoa; phylum Chordata; class Mammalia; order Primates; family Hominidae; genus Pongo; species Pongo pygmaeus. The sequence goes on along the minus strand of NC_072373.2, from coordinate 124,389,946 downwards.
GTGGCTTTCATTCTTGAGAAGACTTCCCTGGTAAACAAGGGACTTTGGGTCCAAGTCCAATAATGCTATTTTTTTGCAGACTGATAGAGGTATAGTTTTAATGGTCTTGAATAAGATTCAGAAGAGTTATCTGGATTACCAGGAAGAAACTGTTGTTTTCTGCCTTACTTTTGAAACAAGATTTTTCCCTTGATGCCCTTTGTGGGCAGGAGCTGAAGTGGCTCTTTTCACTCAGCCTGTCGCTGGTCACTGCTCCTGAAACAATGTGGGCAAGCAAGCAAGCATGGGAACTGGAGGGAAAGGCTGCTGGAACTGGCTGGTCACTCCTCTCTGGCAGAAGCAGGCTCTGTGTGAACCCCACAGCAGCATTCAAGCCCCTGCCCTCTCAGCACCCATGTTCTTGTCCAGCATCCAGGAAGCATCAGGTCACATGAATGGATTCAAGAGTAGTGCATGCAAAAGATTCCCATGGGTGATAAAAGTGGCTCTCAGAGAGATGGGGAATTGGAAAGGGGATGGTGCAGGAAAGAGGTGATCCTTCCCTGAAGCCACACTATCTGAAATTAGCCGTGTCTATCCGTGGTTTCTGACACTCAGCTGTTTGTATCTCCAATGTTCAGCAGCTTATATTCCTGCCAGTCAGCTGCTTGTGTTGCTCTGCCAGCTGCCCATGAAAACATGGGCAAAGAATAGGGGTGTTTCAGGCCAAAAAGCCACAGAAAAATGGGGTCAGCTATTTTCACTTAGGCCACTCCAGGCTTAAGGGTGGAGTTTAGCTGGGAATCCACCCATTCTGTATCATATTCCACCTCTGAAGAAGCACATTTAACTGCCATTAGAATATGGATGGTGACTGACCTCAGCTACTTCCTGCTGAAAGGGAGCACTGTTTGGGAAAATAGAAGTCAGATTCCTCCCAGAGGTCTACACAAATGTCCCTGGCAAAAGGTAGCCATTGTCCCAGGTTCCAGCTACCTGCCCATTTGGAGCCTTGATGGCCTCTAGGTGAGAGGAACAACAAGCTTTAAAAGGTTAAATATGCATGGATCAAACATGTGTATTACACAAGGAAAGAATCTTGTGCCAATGATTACAGAAATAAGAAGTAAAATATACTAACAACATTGTACCCCAAATTGTCTCACCCTGGTGAAAGAATTAAACCTCATATGGGAGTGGTTAAACTTTATGAGAGATATAACTGTTCTTACCATATCTGTAGCAATTAGCAGGTGACCCTAAGGAAATCTCGGGTTTGTGGGCTTGCAAACTTCAGGAGATCCTCTAAAGTACTATCTGGTTCCAGGGTCTGTTTCCGAGTATAAACTGAAGGCAGTAGAATTTGTTCATTGCCTATTCTGAAAGATAAGGAATTCAGAATCCGTCATTCTTTTTTTTTTTTTTTTTTCAGTGAAAAGTTGGAGTGTGAGGGAGAAAGAAAGTAGGTATCCTCCCTTTATTTTCATCTTTATTCCTAAGTCCCAGCAACCTTGGCAGGTGCCACCCATGGGAAACAAAGTGGCTTCCACCCATGTTAACAGGGGGTCTAGGGATGGGAATATCTATTCTTGCCAAAGTACACCCTCCCTGGGCCTCATTTATGCCACAGAATGTGGCCTCCTTTCATGAAATGGGGATTTAATTGGCAGGAATTTGCCTTGTCCATTTACACTATGCCTGTTGCCTGGCTTTGGATCCCTCAGATACGGTTTTCCTTTCTAGGGCTTCAACCTGAAGCTTGGAATAGAGTTTGAGACAAGAAAAAAAGGTATTTTAGGGTCTGCATAGATTTATTTAGATTAAGTCCCAGATAGGCTTTGCCAAATTTACTGTTACCATTCAGCAAGGATTGCTCCTCTGTTGCTTCCTTACTATAAGCAGAGTGCTGAGGTAGAAAGAGAAGTCTCTCACTTAGAAAAGAAGAAAAACAACTTAAAATTCATAAGGTGGGGGTTGGGAGAGCTGGGGAAATAGGCGTTTGCTCTGTAGAAATGGGTTCCTTTGATCACTGTATCCCTTCCCTAGTGCAAACTGGCTAGACATCTGCGAAGGGAAACAGAGCCAACATATTCCTATTACCTAAAGGAAAGAGGGAGTTGGCAGGGTCTTGGAAAAAAGATCCAACAGTTCCACATTTTAACTCACAGTTTTTTGTATCCTGGATGAGGCCTCAGAAGAGACAGGACTGTTCCCTTGATCCCCTTTGTGGGACGGAATTGGAGTGGCTCGTTTCACTCAGACCTCCACTGGCCACTCCTCATGAAAGAGAGCATGCAAGCAAATGCTGGAACCAGAGGGAATGAACATGGAAACCAGCCGGTTGCTCCTCTCTGGCAGGAGCAGGTTTTGTGAGGGCCCTGCAGCAGCATCCAAGCCCCTGGCCTCTGGGCACCTGGGTTCTTCTTCAGTGTCTAGAAAGTGTCAGGTCCCAGGAACAAAGGATTGAATAGTAGTGCATGTGGAGAATTCCACTGGGTGATAAAGGTGGCTCTCAGCAGGGTGGGGAATTGGAAAGGGGATGGTGCAGGAGGAAGGTGATCCTTTCCTGAAGCCTCACTATCTGAAACTAGACACATCTATGTATAGTCTCTTGATGCTCAGCCACTTGTATCACTGCTGGTCAGCTGCTTGTGTTGTTCTGCCAGCTGAAGCCTTTTTACGGGCACAGGATAGGGACATGGCAGCCCCAAAAAAGCAACATTTGGGCAGAAAAACAGGGTTAGCTGTTTTCACTTAGGGCCTTTGCTCCAGGTTTAAAGGTGGAGTTTAGCCGGGAGTCCAGCCGTTCTGTATTTCTTTCTCTGAAGCAGAGTCTCTCTCTCTGTGCTGAGACACCTGGAACTGAGGGTGTGGTGATGCATGTATCCCTATGGCCACCACTGCTAGGACTGTGCTGTGTCAGACCTGAAGCCAGCACTGCTCAGTGCCTTCTCTTCAGGACAAGGTGTTCCCCCAGGCCTTGAGCATGTCCAGAGATGCTATCTGAGAGCCAGAAATTGGAGTCAAAGACCTTAGCAATTTGTCTGATGTTCTGTTCTACTGCAGTTAAGCTGTCACTCAAACCACAATACAAAGTCCTCCCTGCTCTTCTATCTCCTTTTCAAAGGCTGAGAAGCCTCTCCCTGTGGCCATCACCAGCACCAGTTCACAGGGTTTTGCCAGGCGACAGCCAATGTTCACTTAAAGCCTGTCACAATTATTTTTGATACTGCTTATTTAAATAAGAAATTTACTGAGTTATTTACTCACCATCATTTTCTATATTATAGTTTTTCTGCTTATAGTCATTTCTATTCTTGCCGAAGCATTTCTGTGAATGTTTTGAAAAAATATCACTGGATAATAAACTTTCCTAAAACTTGTTTCGGAGAGCCTATTGAATTGGCCAAGATACTCAAATTGTAATTCTACTTGTATATAAAATATAATGTTCAACAATTTAAAAAACTATTAATATATTTACCTGCTTTTGAATGTCACCTAGGGAGAAATTCGAAGTTAGTATTATTTTTCTCTCATCAGTGAACTTTTTCTTATCTAATGGATATGAAATGGTCATGTTTTCTTTGAGATTCTTCAGTTTAAAACCAATATTTATAATGTGTGTGCATTTGTTTTGCCTTTATTTACCTTGCTTGTCATTTTTATGGTTGATTCCTGAACATTCTATTTATTATATCATAAAATATTTTGATTTTTTTATATGTTCTATTTCATCACTCATCAAAATTATGCTACCATTTTGATAGTTTCCTTATCTCATCATCTAATTTATTAATTTCATCTGTTGATCATATCCATGTTCTTTGTAAGGTATTTACTGAGATCTTTATTTGAGGGATTAAAATTTTTTACACAATACTTAAATTGGCCGTGTCTCACAATGCTTGTTCCTGATGCAAGCTTGTAATCTCATCTCTTATTTTTCTGGGCAGATTTATTATGTTTTCTAAAAATAGTGGTTTTGCCTGTATATAAATTTAATTGTTTAGTTTGTTACTTTTTTATGGTGCTGTGGTCTTCAGATATCTGTTTTCTTCTTGCAAGATTATCATGTTGGTTTATATATTGCATAATTACTTAGTAACTCATATCTGAGGAAAGAGTTACTAAACCTTGCTTTGTGCTACTTTATGAGAACATTCAGTATGGGGTGAAAATTAGGGCAGAGAACTTTCAAAATTGTATATGGTTATTGGACATATCTTACTTAGTTTATTCATTCCTCCACTATCCAATATGATGTTGATCCTCAGGGAAAGCCCCAGGTCCTCTGATTCTTATGTTTCAATATTAAGTTTGATGTTTACTTTAGGTTTCCAGTAGATAAATTTTAAGACAATCAAATACACACAGAGTTCTGTTTTGTGAAGAGTTTTTTTTTATTTTTGTTTTTATTTTTATTTATTTCTTTCTGAGACAAGGTCTAGCTCTGTCACCCAAGCTGGGTTGCAGTGGTGCTATCACAGCTCACTGCAGCCTTGACCTCCTGAGCCCAAACAATCGTTCTACCTCAACCTCCCAAATAGCTAGGACCGCAGACTCATGCCACCATGCCTGGCTAGGGTTATTATTATTATTGTATCTTATTTTGTAGAGATATGGTCCTCCTATGTTGCCTGGGCTGATCTTAAACTCTGGGGTTCAAGCTGTCCTCCTGCCTTGGCCTCCCAAAGTTCTGGGATTACAGAAATGACCCACCATGCTTGGCCTTGTGAAGAGTTATTATCATTAGTATATGCTATTTTTTATTTTATTTTTTCTGAAACTGATGATATTATGTTCTAAGTCATGGTTTATGAAGACATGGTCTTTGACAAATGAAGACATAGAAATTCTCCTCCTATCACATTTGTAAGCCCTCATGATGGGTAGGTGAATTGTAAAAAGTAGAATTCTGCTACCAAAGTTAATAAATTTGTATGAAATAATTTCTCTTCAAATGGAGCAAAAAATTGAGTATTACCCATGTATAGAGGCTTTATGTGATAAAAGTAATGCCAATAATTCTTCTAGGCAAAATATTTTACCTTCTTTTATCTTACTTTGGGTTTCCAAGGAAACGTTATTTTGAAGGAAATTGTACATTCTTACCTTTCTTTTTATTTGTTTTTGTTGTTGTTTACTTCTCATCAGTCTCAGCTTGTTGGCTCTATTGCTTTGCTATTTGTATACAATTCCTTTAATTATAAAAAAACACAGTGATGGCCTGATGCTAAACAGATCAATGGGATGAGTAAACATTTTTAAAATTTTCATTATTTTTTAGTTTGATAATTCTAGAAATTCTTCTCTAAAATGTGTAATGCTCTGCTAATTGCTCTAAATTTATATTAATGTATCTTTGATAGAGTGGCCTGAAAGAAGTAGGTGGAGTCAACTCTGTGGATTCTTTAATCCCCAAATGTTCCGAATTCCAGTATTTCAATTGTGGCTGATTCCTAGTAGTAAAATAGTATTCCAGTGGATTTTGTGTTTACTTGTGTTATTTCAAAGGGCCTCAGATAACCTCATTTCCAGCCCTTTCTAAGTTATGGATATTATTTCATTTCTAATGTCATTTTCTTTTTTCCCATATAATGATATTACTGCTTCTAAGAGGGGATAATTACAAATCTATTACTCGTGTCTTCCATCAAACTTGTCCCATCTGCATTATATATAATGAATTCAGTCAATGTTTCTGGCTGTTGAATAATAACCTTCCCTAATTTTAGTGATGTTGGAGGTTTCTGTCATTTGAGTTGTAATAACTTTATTCATTTCCTAGGATATACAGGGCAAGCAGAGAATGAGTAGATAGAGGTGAAATTGTATGGTCTTTGTACTTAATTTACAATATTATGTGTAAATCTATAAAAATGTATTAATTTACCTCTTCAGAAAGATACAGAACACATTCAATAACTTGTTTAACTCAAGTTTTCACATGCTACCTAAAAAATTATTTAACCTGGAAATAATAAAAATAATTTAACTTTACCCACTTGTTTACAATATCAATGTAGGACTTTATCAAGATTTCATGTTTGCTTTTCTATTACCTTAGTGTAATCTAGATTCCAGGTGTTATCCATGCAAATTAATTAATTTATGTTTTCCCAGAAAATAATTAGCATAATGTAACCAGTGATCACTCTCCTCTAGATTGAGTGAGAATTAAACAGTTATTTTGAATGAGATATTAGCGATGTAAGGGAAATATTGATTTGCTTCTTTTCAGTCTATTCTTTTGTAAACTGTCTTATACCTTGCATGTAGAAATATTTTGAGCTGGAATAATAATAGAAAATCATAAAATAATCTGACCAATGAGATAATCTTATGAACAAAAGAAGCAACATTTTTGATGCAGTCTTGTAAATTGTAGTAAGTTGCCCTTTTTAGAAAAGGAAATCTTATAAAACACAATAAAATGTAGCTCCTTAAAAAAATGATATGTATAGTGAATAGGCAGAGCAAAAAATAAGTACTAGAGTTTAATACACATAAATGAGAGAAGGCCATCGCTGTATATAAATAGACCCTTTTAAATTAAACATTGTGCTTTAATTGAATTGCCTGCTGAGCCAAACAAAAATCAGGTCTCTCCCAGAATCAGACTCTGACTGTCATGCACTTTAAGTAAAAGCAAGCAAAATATCTCTCCATGCTTTCAGAGAATGCTGTAGCTTTCACAGAGTTTTGGAAAGCTTTTCAATACGGTTTTTTATAATTGCATTTTTCCCCAGGTTAAAAGAAATCTCTAATCACAGTGCCTTTTTTATTCCCTTGGGTACTTCCCTACTTGTGTTACAGGAGAGACCACTGTGACTCGCAGTAGGAGCCCTCTTTGTGAGATTCAAACTAATTTTATACAAAGTTAATTGAAGTTTTAGACTATTGAATTTTTTAAGTAATGAAACTGCCTTTTCAGAAGTTTTCCACTTAATTTCTGTTCCTTCATGGAATGATTTATCATTTCTAATTGGCACATAAAATCTGTGCCATATACACATAAATATGTTATATTCATATGAATCTTACAATAAATTAGTATAGTGTGTGTGCTGTATAACACATGACAAAAGTCAAATTTTTTACAGAAAATTATTTAATGATATACAAAAGAGAATGTAAAATATGTGTTTAATATGTGTTTAAAATAGTTTACAATGTAGTTAAAAAGAAAGAACTTATTTTATCTCAACCTCATTAATCAATAGATCACTGTTCTTTAGAATCCTTCTTCATGTTCTCTTCTCCATCATGTGCATCTTTCTCTACTCTAGTGCCAATCACTAATTTACTTTTATTTTTGTGATTAGCATGTTATACCTCTTAAATATAACTATTATATCATATCTGTATATATTCCAACCTAATGTTAAGTTTATCCTTCCTTTCTGAATTTGTAGAAATGAAATCCTGCAAAATGTTGATGCATTTTTATGTAATTCATTATTTAATTATACAACTTTATTGCTAACAGATATGTTGGTTTGTGTTTTACAAAAATGAATAAACTGCCAAAAATATTATGGTATGTGCCTCCTTGTGCTTATTTTCTAATAGGTTATATTCAGGTTCATTTTCAGGAGAAAAATGCAAACTGTTTTCCAAAGGATTTTTAGAATTGTATTCTCTGTTAATTGGCATAACAACCAATCTGCTATTACAAAAAGTCAAAAAGTATAGTGGTTTGGATTTCTTTTCCACAAAACATTACAGAGTTGGACAGTGTTGAGCCAAGAGAATAGTTCTACTTCTGACTTTATTCGAGGCCATGTTTCTTTACCTTTTCTCTCTCCAAACTCCAAGGGTTTTTGTCTTCATTTACATGGTGTTAGGGCTCAATTTTATATCCATATTTCTATGGAGGGAAAAAGTAAAACAAAAGTATAGGACAAGTGTATTGTTTTCAGTAAAATGATCCTGAAGTTACACTTATCTTTCCGTTCAGATCTTGTTAACACCCATTTACTCACATGTCCATATGAATCTTAAAGGAAGGCTAGGAAAACCAATCACTAAATTGGCAATATTCTCTCTCTGGCCACTCAAGTATGCATGTGCCTGCTCCTTTTGTACATGAAACACACTCCATCCTCATCAAGTAAGACCATTCAAAGGTCCCATACAATGCATGCATCCAGCTTAATGTCTAGCTCAATGTTTAGGAACTCTGGGGTCTGCACAATATTTTCCAATAGCTGTGGACATGGTTCATTATTAAAACAACTTATAAATATTAATAAATAGACATCAATGCAAGCCCCACATACACTCCTAATCAATAAAGAGTAGTGAAAGGGAAGAGAGTAATCAAAAAACTTTCATTTAGAAAATGAAAATAAAAAACAGGGGAAAACTCAGTGGCGATTTGTACATTACAATAATAAAATCTTACTGAGCCAGACTTCCAAGTGTGAGTATTCTGAAAGTGAAATAAAATACTTGTTTTAAGACCATTTATGTTATTTATAAGAAATTGACTTTAAAATATTCTCTGTGCCTTGCCATCTACATTTCCCTTATTGAAAATTATTCTCTTCCTATTAAACTATGTGGTCATATTCGAAGTGAGCACTACAGAATATTTTATCACAGAGCTTGTGTGCATGGCTCATGTAGCCCATGCTTTGCTGGAGGGTTGCTCTAGGATTGAACCAATAACAGGCCTTTGACAACTAGTCTTTTGATTTCTATTGCAAATATGCATCTATCTAGAAACAAAAATATAAATATATGAATCATTAGATAGATAAATAGATAAATATACAAATTTAAAGGTTAGGAAAAGATATTGAAAGCTAACATAGTAGGAAAAAAAACACAAAATTTGAAGACAAAGTTGAGAATACTTTCCAGAAACTGTGTAAAATAGACCAAATAAAATTAATAGATCAAAATAAAAATGTGCAAATAATATACGTACTAGGGAGACTCAAGACAGAAATAAAATGAGAGAATTTTAGAAAATAAAAACATTGAAATTCTACTTAAAGAAAGGGTGTATATTTCCAAATTAAAATGATATGCTTTTAGACACTTTCTGATAGAAAGATCTGAAAAAAGAAAAAGAAAAAAAAAGAATATCTGTAAAGAAATGTAAAGCTCATATAAAATTGATTGATAACAAGAATGACTCCTGTTTTATTTAAAACAACACTGGAAACTTTCAACATGCAAAATGAGAATCAGATATAATTTCAGACTATAACGCATTTATATAGGCAATACTCCCATAGTTCTTTTCACAGAATGCTAATAAAAGATGCTTTGCAGAAGAAATAAACAAAGTAAAAAAATAAACAGGAGGCATAAACTTTTTAAAAATGCTATATTTGAGAAGTGTTATGGTGAAAATAGTATAAGAATCAGTCTATATTTGAGGAGAAGAATGGAAGTCTCCCAAAAAAGTCCCTCCTGCAAATAAAAGAGAGATCTCTGATGTGTTTGAATGTATTAATAAGAGATTTAAAATTCTAAACGGTAGTTATGAATGAATAAATAATGTATATATAGAAAATTAAACAAAACCTATGAGTCAATCACTAAGTCGGTGACAAACAAAAATCATACAAAGTAGCACATATGTTTATTAAGCATTATATGATTTGCAGTGAGTAATATTACACAGACTTTATTATAGAAATATAATTATCTTAAAACTCAACAATGAAACAAATTTAGGCAGGTTATGAAAAAAGACAAGAGTACCTGTGTTGTGGGTGAGAATGTAGGGGGACTGGGAAAGTATAAAGCAGATAAACTACTGATTCCTACAAAAAAACCAATAGATACATCAAATTGAAAATTTAAAAAATTGAGATATAAGTACACTACCTAGGGATGTGGAGATAGATACCAAAAGAAACAATTAAAAAAAAAAGTGAGAGTTTTTGGAGACAGGGATTGGGAATGGTAAGAAATGGTAAGGAGCACAACAACATCCCATGGCGTTTTCTTTAAATGCATTTTAAGAGTCTGGCTTTTTAAGGTACATACATGTATTATTCTGGTAAAAATGAAAATTAAATGGATTATATGGACTTCAGAATGTAGCACTTATTTATAACTCAATAATAATTAACTTCATAGCATCATACCCACATGTCTATCATTAGCTTTACCATTGAGAGGTTTGATTTGTCTATAAAATTTGATAACACTATATACTACTTAAGAGTGCTATGCAAATGAAATGATACATGTCTGTAAAATTTCTAAAGTAAAATCTAAAGGGCATATTATAAGAGTTAAACTAATGTTAATTCTGCCATTTTAATTGATGAGGGAACTAACTTCTGTAAAAGTTAAATGATATGTTCAAATACACAGGGATGTAGAAGGAATAAAAATATTTCAGATCAAAGCTCCCACTGAAAGCATTACCTTCATTGTGCTACTTTTTACCTGGCTTATTTACATTAAGGCACACATCCTGATGTACATATCTGTTTCCAGTAAGATAATCAAGAATGAAACCAAAATATTCCAAAGTCAATTCTTCATCTAAGTCTGTCACATTGCTATCATTTAAAAAGTGGGAAAGTACACATTCAGAAGAGGATGTCTAATAAATTTTAAATTATTTATGTTTCTTTTCTCTTTTCTATTTTCTTTCATTGTATTTCACATAGTTTCAGTTTCTACATTTAAAAAATCCTCAAAGTTTAATATCTCTTACTGTCTGGTAGCTATAAAAATGATAGGGAATAAAAATTGAGTATTTCTGAATAATTTTCAGATGACTTTGATAAAAGATGAAATTCATCATTAACTCAAACATGGTTTTTGCTTTTGAGCAAACAATATTTGTTACAAGTACTATTCAGAATTCAACATGCCTACAAAGTATATAGCAATAAAAAAGACATCACGAATGTCTGTACAAGAAAAAAACTAGCAAAAAATGGACAATAAAGTAAAAATAAAATTATATTAGATGTTACTTTGATTTCAGTACTTCCATTACTGGCATGGGATTTGGAAGATTGTAGAGAGAACATTAATATCAAGTGAGTTTTCGTTGGGATTGATCAATTCATGTTGCCATAAAACTTATCACAGAAATGAATATAGATTGTGGTTTAATACTTAATAAACACTTATTTCTTAAGCAGGAGCTTTCTTCAGGGCAGTATCTTCTCCACTGCAAATAAAAAAATCACATCATGGGGGAAATTTCTGGATTGTATGTGATTAATCATGTTGTTGGTGACAAAACGTTGCTATATCAACTGATGCTTATGAAGAATTTATGTATATATATTTCATAAATTTCAGTGTTAGAAAAAATTCAAAAACTGCATATGACTTGTATGATACTATATTTTAAAAGCTTGATATAGTCTAGGAATACATTCCTTCATTGATCCTTTTAGATGTCATTTATATTGATTCATTAAACATGTATTTATCATGAACTTACAACAACTATATTGTATTCCTTTTTTTGCACTGAGAATAGAACATGGAGCAAAAATAAACTGAAATGCCTTTCTTCATTTTATTAAATTAACAAAAAAATTAATTACTAAGATAGAATGTAAAACAGTGATACATACCATGGAGGAAAATGAATTAGATAAAGGAATAGAGATGTCAGCTACAATTTTAGATGGGATGGTCAGTATTAGGGGTTGAATTGTGTCCATAAAAAAAATATGAAATTTGGCTGGGTGCGGTAGCTCACACCTGTAATTTCAGCACTTTGGGAAGCCTAGGTGTGTGGGTCACCTGAGGTCAGGAGTTCAAGACCAGCCCGGCCAAAATGGCGAAACCCCAACTCTACTAAAAACACAAAAATTAGCTGGTTGTGGTGGTGCACACCTGTAATCCTAGCTACTCGAGAGGCTGAGGCAGGAGAATTGCTGCAACCCAGGAGGCAGAGGTTGCAGTGAGCCAAGATCGCACCATTGCACTCCAGCCTGGGTGACAGAGTGAGACTCCATCAAAAAAAAAAAAAAAGATATGAAATTGTCTAATCCCCACAACCTCAGAATGTAACCTTATTTGGAAATAAGGTTGTTAGGTTGTTGTAGATGTTAGATGGCATTAGTTAAAATTAGGTAATACATGAGTAGGGTGAGGCCTTCATCCAATTGGACAGGTGTCCTTATAAGAAGATAAGAGAGACACAGAGGGAATACAGCTATGTAAAGACACAGAGATACAGGGAGAATGCCATGTGAAAACAGAGGTAGAGGATGGGGTGATATATCTACCAGCAAAGGAACTGTAAGTGTTGCTGGTTGTCATCATAAGCTAAAAGAGAAACATGGAAGAGCTACACCCTCCGTGCTCTCCAAAGGAACTCACCCTGACTAGTTCCTAGAATTCAGACTTCTTGCCTCCACAACTGTGAGAGAATAAATTTCTGCTATTTTAAGCCACCCAAAAGTACCAAAAGTTTGTGGCACTTTTTAAATAGTAGCCCTGAGAAACAAATACAGCCAAGAAAAGCCTCATATAAAAGGTGATCTCTCAGTATAGACCTGAAAGAGACAAAGATTGTCTCTTTTCATATGGAATCTTTTCAAGATTCCATACGAAAATCAGTGGAAGAAATTCCAGGCAGAGGAAAATGCAAGTTCAGTTTCTGAGGCTAAAGGGTAACTCCAATGTGGCTGGAGCAGAGTGATTAGAGAAAGAGGTTAGTGGCCAATAAATTCCATGCATTCAGTGTGTGTATTGGCAGTGGTTTCAGGGGGAACAAACTATTCAGGCCTTTCCACCTTAATGCTTAGATTTTGGCTTTATCATGAGCAAGAGGGAAAGCCATTGGATTTTGAAAAAAGGGTGATGTGATTAAACTATGTTTTAATTACTTTACTCTATATATTACAGTGAGAATTGTCTAGAAAAGGACACAGTTAAAAGCAGGGTAAATATTTAGAAAACTAAAGTATTTTAAGAAAGATTGTATGGTGTTTTTTTCCAGAGTAGTAGCAATGACTGTTGTGGAATAGAATTAATTGAAAGAAATGTGGTTGTAGCTAGAAGGGAAGTGTGGATAAGTAATTTCATCAAATGTGTTTGTAGAAGGATGAGAAAGATCCAGTCAAGAGAAAAACACTGGCTAATTCAGAGTAAGGCAAGATAATTTTTATAGAGTTATCTATGATTAGATGGTGAGGTGGAAGTGGAGAGTGAGGAGGTGATTGGAGCTAGTGTAGTACTGGGGAAATTGGCTTCTGTTGCAAAAAAAATTACCTATCTATAGTAACAAGAGTACCTACAAAGAATATGAGCATAGATGCAAGTGGTTAGGTAAACAATGCCATAGGAGCATATTAAAGTTCTCTTTGGAGAGTTTCAATTTTCTCACTGAAATAAAAATCATGGCCAGGAAGAAGGGCCCAATGCAGTGGCTCATGCCTGTAATTCCAACCCTTTGAGAGGCGTAGGCAGGTGGATCACTTGAGCCCAAAAGTTCGAGACCAGCTTGGGCAAAATGATGAGACCCGGTCTTTACAGAAAATACAAAATTAGCCAGATGTGGTTGTGTGTGCCTGTAACCCCAGCCACTCAAGGGGCTGAGGTGGGAGGATTGAATGAGTCCAGGATGTCGAGGCCACAGTGAGCCCAGATCATGCCACTACACTCCAGCCTGGGTGGCAGAGGGAGATCCTGTCTCAAAAAGAGAGAGAGAGAGAGAAAAAGACAGAGAGAGAAAGAGGTGTTGGGAATTTGAGAAGATAAAAGACTGTGAAAATATTGTCTAAGAAATGACAGAATGAATGGACTAGGACAATATAGTAAGATTGACAGGTATCATTTGGCGTGCATTCTCAGTTAGTGATAATGACTTCGAAGTGAAGCAGTCAGTGTTATTATGTTGTTTTTTTTTCCCCAGATACCTGAAGTTGAAAGATTGTTGACATGATGAAGATAGAAAGTTGAATTTAACAAACCAAAAAATGATTTAGTCTCATCTCATCTCATGTAATCTCTTCTAACTTCCTCGATATCTTGCTGTTCTTCAAATACTGTTATGACCTTAGACTTTAGCATTTGCTAATTTCTTTTTTTTATTTTTTGTATCACTAGCCTATTTGGTCAATCATCAAGTCTTTAGCAACCACTTCTTAGTACACTGAAAAAAACAACTCTTTATCTCAACACATAGGGCCTATTTTCTTGTATTCTTGATATGGTTTGACTGTGTCCCCACTCAAATCTCATCTTTAATTGTAACTCCCACAATTCCCATGAGTCATGGGAGGAACCAGGTGGGAGGTGACTGAATTATGGTAGCAGTCTTTCCTGTGCTGTTTTTGTGATAGTGAGTGAGTCTCACAAGACCTGATGTTTTTAAAAATGGGAGTTTCCCTGCATATTCTCTCCTTTTGCCTGCTGCCATCCATGTAGTATGTGATTTCCTCCTCTTTGCCTTCTGCCATGATTGTGAGGCCTCCTCAGCTATGTATAACTGTAAGTTCATTAAACATATTTTCCTTCCCAGTCTTGGGTGTATCTTTATCAGCAGCATGAAAACAGACTAATACAGTAAACTGGTAGCAGTAGAGTGGGGTGCTGCTGAAAGGATAACTGAAAATGTGGAAGTGACTTTGGAACTGGGTAACAGGCAGAGGTTGGAACAGTTTGGATGACTCAGAATAAGAAAGAAAAATGTGGGAAACTTTACAACTTCCTACAGGCTTGTTGAATGGCCTTGCTGAAATTGCTGATAGTGATATGGACAATAAAGTCCATGCTGAGGTGGATTCAGATGGAAGTGAGGAACTCATTGGGAACTAGAACAAAGGTGAGTCTTGTTATGTTTGAGCAAAGAGTCTGGTGGCATTTTGTCCCTGCCCTAGAAAGTTGTTTAAACTCAATAGACATAATTTAGGGTATCAGGTGGAAGAAATTTCTAAGCAACAAAGTGTTCAAGGAGTGACTTGGGTGCTGTTAAAGGCATTCAGTTTTAAATGGGGAAATTTGTAGCCTGACAATGTGATAGAAAAGAAAATCCCATTTTCTGAGGAGAAATTTAAGCCAGCTGTAGAAATTTGCATAAGCAATGAAGAGCTGAATGTTAACCATCAAGACAACAGGGAAGATGTCCAGGGCATCTCAGAGATCTTTGCGGCAGCCCTCCTATCATTCCATCACAGGTCAGGAGACCTAGAAAAAATGGTTTCATGGTCCAGGGCCAGAGTCCCAGTGCTATGTGCAGCCTATGAATTTGGTGCCATGAGTCCCAGCAACTCCAGCTGTGACTGAAAGGGGGTAATGTAGAGTTTGGGCCGGGGCTTCATAAGGTGCAAGCCCCAAGCCTTGGCAGCTTTCATGTGGTGTTCAGCCTGTGAGTGCACAGAAGTCAAGAACTGGGGTTTGCAAATCTCTGCCTAGATTTCAGAGAATTTATGGAAACCCCTAGATGCCAAGGCAGAAGTTTGCTGCAGGGGCAGGAACCTCATGGCAAGCCTCTGCTAGGGCAGCGCAGAAGGGAAATGTGGGGTCGGAGTACTCACAAAGAGTCCTTACTGTATCACCACCTAGTAAACCTGTGAGAAGAGGGTCACCATCCTGAAGACCCCGGAATGGTAGATTCATTGACAGCTTTCACCGTGTGCCTGGAAAACCTGCAGACACTCAACACCAGCTTGAGAAAGCAGTGAGGAGGAGGGCTATGCCCCACCAAGCCACAGGGGCAGAGTTATCCAAGGCCATGGGAGCACATCTTTTGCATCAGCATGACCTGGATATGAGAAATGCAGTCAAAAGAGATTATTTTGGAGTTTTAAGATTTGAGTGCCCCACTGGATTTTGGATTTGATGGGGCCTTTAGCCCCTTTGTTTCAGCCAATTTCTCCCATTAGGAACAATGGTATTTCCCCAATGCCTGTACGCCCCATTGTGTGTAGGAAGTAACTAACTTGCTTTTGATTTTACAAGCTCATAAGTGGAAGGGAATTGCCTTGTCTCAGATGAGACTTTGGACTATGGACTATTGAGTTAATGCTGAAATGCATTAAGACTTTAGGGGAATGTTGGGAAGACATGATTGATTTTGAAATGTGAAGACGTAAGATTTGAGAGAGGCCAGGAGCAGAATGATATTATTTGGCTGTGTCCCCACCCAAATCTCATCTTAAATTGTAATCCCACAATTTCTACATGTCGTGGGAGGGACCTGATGGGAGGTGATTTTATTACGGGGGTGTGTCTTTTCTGTGCTGTTTCTATGATAGTGAATGAGTCTCATGAGATCTGGTGGTTTTAAAAATGGGAATTTCCCTTCACAAGCTCTCTTTTTGCCTGCTGCCATCCATGTAAGGTATGACTTGCTCCTCCTTGCTTTCCGCCATGATTGTGAGGCCTCCACAGCCATGTAGAACTGTAAGCCTATTAAACATCTGTTTTGCCTAGTCTCTGGTATATTTTTATCTGCAGCATAAAAAAAGAGTAATACACTTCTATATGTATATGACATTTCCCACTACCTGCCATTATTTTATAATATCATTTATTTCTATTTTATATCTGCCTAACATCTTTCCTTTTAGAATAGATGTAAATGAAATCCATATTACACAGAGTTTATAATTATTTGTAAGACCTTTGTCTTTTATTGTGAATGATAAAGAGACCCATTAGATGATTTTGTACATAGGTGTGATGTTTTCTGACTGATATGTTTCCAGACTGATATGTTTCCAGGTGATACTGAATTCTGAGTGGAGGCACTCCTCCATGGGAGAGAATGGTAGAAATCATGGAGGGTGGTTTGGAAGCTATTGAAATATTTCTGATAATAGATAAAGTTGTCTTGGATTAAATATATATTAACATTGATGGTAAGACTTGGAAGTAGAGCAACTAAACATAATAATGAGATATAAGAAGAAAATGTGATGCAGGAAGTGTCATGGGATTGCATGCTGCTGAGAAATAGAGAAAAATGGGAAATAATTGATCAGTTTATTTAAGAAGAAGTCAGTCATTAGAAACGTAAACAGGACATCATCATGAACCTTGTTTGAAGAGATTAAAAGAGAACTGGGTATTAAGAAATGCAGTAGTATTGATAATAATTTCTTCTAAGTTGGTTATAAAAGATAGAGGAATAGAATGGTATCTGAAATGGGTGATATTTTTAAAGGTTTCATTTTATTTCCTGATGTAACAGCAACATATTAGAAAATGTTTCTATGCTGATAACAAAAAGCAACAGAGAAGTAAAATTGCATAATATATGAGATGTGGTAGCTTCTAGAACAAAGCCTGTGATAGGAGATATTGACATTAAGTAAATAAATGCAAAATTTGACCTTAAAAAGGAGACAAGACAGTTTACATATTTAATAGGACAAAAAGGATTATTACATATAAATAATTATACTAATAGATTTGTACTTCAAAGATTGTAAGATTAGGTAGTTATTTTACAACTGTTTTTATCATTGTCAATAAATAATTCAGTGATGATATTATGATGTTTATGTAGGAAAGGCAAATGGAGATTTGAGTGTAGTGAACAATCTGTAAAATAATCATTTCAGAGGTTGAAAGATTAAGTTCATTAAGAAAACAGAAAAGAGATTTCAGCTTTAGGGCTTCTTGAGTTTTGTTGTCATAAATGAAAATAAAACCTATTACTATGGTTTGCTTTCATTTCAAAAGAATTTATTCGAGAGAGTTTCATTTTTTTTAAGTAAGTTTAGCTAGATTTGGAGGTTTTTTCCTAAGTAAATAAAGTAAAGTAAATACACAGGAAGTTGAGGATAAAGGTAAGGAGGTGAAGATAACAATGAATATCTGAGAATAAAGTAGGTAGCAAGATCATAGTAAGGGTGTTAAACAGTCAAAGAAAAGGTGGTGAGATACATTTATTAGACGATTCTATTAAGGTAAAAAAAATCTTGGGAAGGCAGTCAGGTATACCTTTTGGAAAAAATAAAGTTGGGAGAGGGTAATCCTTAAGAATTGATGCTTAAAATCGAATTCGAGGTTGCAGATGTAGTACAGTTATTTTTCATTAGAAACTACAAGATCAAATCATGTGAGTGAATTGTTGAGGAATTGTGAGTAAATTGATGAACATGAACAGTTTGAGGAATGAAAAGCTCACAATTGTATAGTCTATGTGAAGCTGAAACTGCCAATATGGTAAATAATCCCAGAATCTGTGCATTTATCATGAATACCTGGAAAATCACCTATTAAATATTTTCTAGACTATATCACCCTTCTGTGTTTTATAATAACCAGTGTTTCTCATTAAAATCTTCTCTATTCTTTTTCAGAGTCCATATCTGAGCTTGAGCAGGAAGAACTACAGATGTCCCTGATGTTTCAGACATGTTCCTGATTTTTCTGAGCCACTTGATTGACTATATACTTGAAATAATTCATAAAGCTTGATTCTGGTTAAGATCTCAAATTCATGTGAGTCTAATTTCACCATCTGATTCATTACCTAAGCTCACAGAGAAATAATTATATTCATGTTCTCAGGATTATTTTGGTTTAAAGTTTTAATGATGAATTTCATAGTGAATGTCAAAATTACCAATATATGAATATCAGTAATTATGAAAGAATATCTTGATAGTCTAAAAGAAATATTTATATAGATACATATGATTTCTACAGTAATTTTTAGACCTTCAGAAAACAAACAGTAACAGAAAACTTAAATTGTAACTTATTTTACAATCAGTTTTATTTTATAATTAATTTTTAAATTCTCTCACAACTATTCTTATTGGTATATTTTAAGTCTTCTTTTTATAAAACTAATAGAATTGCAAAAATTTTGCCATAAGCGTTGATAATTTTAATTATAATGCAAAAAACATCTTCATTGGGTAAATCATGCCATTTATATTTACAAAGTCTCTTTTTATGATAACTATGTAATCGAAAGATAATTAAAATAAGTTATCTTCAATAAATTAGAGTTACCAGTCACAAGAAACTCTTCAATTTACTAATAAGAGGTGTTCACTTTTTACTTAGTAATCACAAGTAACAAAATTCTCAAACCATGGAATATTACATTTTTTACTGTTAATATAGAAAATAATATATTTGCACAAATCCTAAAGTATTGGTCATGAATTATTTTCAAAATGTAATAAAATACAGCAATAATAACTGATGTAATGATCTACATATGAAGTAAACATTTGTTTTTACCTCATAACAAGTCTCCCTGTTGTATTCATTATTTCTAGTCTAGTCAGTGAGAATGTGAGCAATTGTATCCACAAATATATTCCTTATTTTTTCCATGCATTTTGTGCAATTTGAATGCTTTATTATATGGTTGGCTGCATCATCACACAAATCTCATCTTGAATTGTGACTCCCACAATTCCCACATGTTATGGGAAGAACCTAGTAGAATGTAATGAATCATGCGGGCAGGTCTTTCCCATGCTGTTCTTATGATAGTGAATAAATCTCATGAGATCTGATGGTTTTAAAAATAGGAGTTTCTCTGCACAAGCTCTCTCTCTGCCCACTGCCATCCATGTAAGACGTGACTTGCTCCTCCTTGCCTTCCACAGTGATTGCGAGTCCTAACCAGCCATGTGGGATTGTAAGTGATTAAACTTCTTTCTTTTGTAAATTGCCCAGTCTCAAGTGAGTATTTATCAGCTGCATGAAGACAGACCTACACAGTAAATTGACACCAGTAGAGTGGGGTGTTGCTGAAAAGATACCCAAAAATGTAGAAGTGACATTGGAATTGGTTAATAGGCAGAGGTTGGAAGAGTTTGGAGGGCTTAGAAGAAGACAGAAAAATTTGGGAAAGTTTGGAACTTTCTAGAGATTGTTGAATGGCTTTGACCAAAATGTTGATAATGATATGGACAATGAAATCCAGGCAGGTGGTCTCTGATGGAGATTAGGAACTTGGGAACTGGAACAAAAGTGACTCTTCTTATGTTTTAGCAAAGAGACTGACAGCATTTTTCCTCTGCCCTAGAGATTTGTGGAACTTTGAATTTGAGAGAAATGATTTAGGGTATCTGGCAGAAAAAAAAATTACTAAGTAGCAAAGTATTCAAAAGGTGACCTGAATGTGGTTGAAGACATTCAGTTTTAAAAGGGAAACAGAGCATAAAAGTTTTGAAAATTTGCAGCCTGACAATGTGATAGTAAAGAAAATCAATCCCATTTTCTGAGGAGAAATTCAAGCTGACTGTAGAAATTTGCGTAAGTAAGGAGGACCTGAAAGTGTGTCACCAAGACAATGGGGAAATTTCTCCAGAACATGTCAGAGATCTTTGTGGCAGCCACTCCCATCACAGGCCTGGAGGTATAGAAAGAAAAAATGGTTTTATTGATGAAGCCTAGGGCTGCCCTGCTCTGTGTAGCCTAGGAACTTGGTGCCCTGCATCACAGCCACTCCTGCCGTAACTAAATGGAGCCAAGGTACAGCTCAGTCTGTTGCTTCAGAGGGTAAAAGCCCCAAGCCTTGGCAGCTTCCACATGGTGTTGAGCCTGCAGGTGCACAGAAGTCAAGAATTGACATTTGGGAACCTCTGCTTAGATTTCAGAAGATGTATGGAAACACCTGGATACCTAGGCAGAAGTTTGCTGTAGGGGTGGGGCCCTCATGGAGAACTTCTGCTAGGGCAGTGAAGAAGAGAAATATGGGGTCAGAGCCCCCACATAGAGTCCCTACTGGGACACATTCTAGTGAAGCTGTGAGAAGAGTGCCACCATCCTCCAGACCCCAGAATGGTGGATTAACTGACAACTTGCATCATGTGCCCGGAAAAGCCACAGACACTCAACAATAGCACATGAGAGCAGCCAAGAGGAGGGCTATACCCTGCAAAGCCACAGGGGTGGAGCTGCTCAAGGCCATGGGAGCCCACCTCTTCTATCAGTGGGACCTGAATGTGAGAAATGGAGTCAAAGGAGATCATTTTGGAGCTTTAAGATTTGACTGCTCTTCTGGATTTGGACTTGCATGGGGCCTATAGCCCCTTTGTTTTGGCCAATTTCTCCCATTTGGAATGGCTGTATTAAACCAATGTCTGCACCTCCATTGTATCTAGGATGTAACTACCTTGCTTTTGATTTTACAGGCTCATAAGTGAAAGGTACTTGCCTTGTATTAGATGAGGCTTTGAACGGTGGACTTTTGAGTTAATGATGACATGAGTTAATTTGTTAGGGGACTGTTAGAAAGGCAAGATTGATTTTGAAATGTTAATACATGAGATTTGGGAGGGGTGGGGGGGGTGCAAAATAATATTATTTGGCTATGTCCCCACCCAAGTCTCATCTTGAATTGTAACTCCCACAATTCCCAAGTGTTGTGGGAGGAACCTAGTGGGAGGTAATTGAATCATGGGGGGCAGGTTTTTTTCCTGGTCTTCTCATGTAAGAAGTGACTTGGTTCTCCTTGTCTTCCACCATGATTGTGAAGCCTCACCAGCTATGTGGAACTGTAAGTCCACAAGAAAGACTCTAAATCTTTCTTTTGTAAATTGCCCAGTCTTGGATACATCTTTATCAGCAGAGTGAAGGCAGACTAACACAATTCAACTCTTTGTTTTTACGGCAATATGTTGAGGGCTTTTATATTATTAATTATATAGGTGATATGTCTTGTTACAAATCTAAGGTTGGTTTATTTATTGTTTTGTTATTGTCATTATTGCCGTTGTTTATGGTGGGAGGCATATCTTCATTTCACTGTCCCCCAACACCTTTTATTATTCTCTCATTTACATGTAGACAGTTTGTCATTACCCAGGACTTATAGCTTACTCTTTAAGAATGTTATGAAGAAGTCAATTTATTTTCTCATTATATAACTTAGTATTCCACATAACTTAATATTCCACCATACCATGTTTGTAGGTATGCAGAAATATCCTCCAGGGTTGACTGTGTCAAATTGTTCAATAATATGAACAACCTCCAAGCAGCTTGATTCTTATTGGCTATCTCAGACCATGCTAGTAATCCAGTGTCTTTTACCCTTTCTCTCTCTCTCTTTTTTTTTTTTTTTTTTTGCCACCTGTACATTCAAAGTGGTAACTTCATTCCCAAACTATATTCTTTTAACTGTTTGTCAAATTTCTTGTGTCTCCCTATAACAATTAGGTCACATGTTTATACCAATAGCTGACTTTTAAGCAATACACATTTCAGATAATTCCTACCATTTAAGAAATGGTATAGATAGCAAATTTCTCTCAATTGTTCTAGAATAATCACTTGTAAATGTACATTACACAAAATGGATCTCTCTGACATATAGAAGCAATCATGACTTCAGGTGATTCCCTGTTTTAGTTAATGATTTTCATGTTACTTATAAGTACTTTTATTTAGTATTCTAGGTCATTTCCATTAAAATAAAGCTCTTTTTTATGAGTCCTTGCTATACAGATTTTTTACCTTTAAGCGGTGTTTATTTTCCCAAATTTTGTTTGAGGGTGATTAAAAATATTTTTTCATATGTATATAAATTATATTCAAAGCACTTAGGACAATATCTAAAACATACTAAGAAATCAATATGATAGTCATAATGACTGTTACTTCTCTTTCTGTACATTGAGTAAGAATCAAGAATTAAAGTCAGTTTTGTAGAGAAGACATCAACAAGGTAGAAGAATAGGAGGTTTTTGCTCTTTTCTCCTCGCACTGATGAACCAAATAAACATCAACATAGGGATCAATTCTCTCTGGGAGAAATCCAGATATGAATTGAGAGACTCTTACTCACTAAACCACTGAGAATATAGCTGAGACAGAACAGACCACAATAACCCCAACATGGGGCAAAGTGCCTTGCAATCAGGAGAGAATCCAAAACTTCCAAGTTCTCCCTGAGATGTGAAAATTTTGACTTTTAAATCACCTATTTCTGGGAGCAGATTGAGTTCAGCATTCACAAGTCCCCTCCGACAACAGAGAACAAAAAAAATGGTTTTAAATGAGGATAGAGTAGCTCCAACAGCTGCTTCCCCCAGTTTGGCACAGAACAAACAGACTGCTCTTTCAGAGAGAAACTGAAAGCTGAGTGTTTTTGTCTAATGTTCTAACTTTCCCAGATGCTGCTTATGGTTTAGGCCATGAATTGGCCCACTTAACAGGAGCTGACAGAGGAGGCAATTGGTAGTTGGCAAGGATGCTGAACAGGTTTGTGTGTATTTCCTATCACTCTTCCCTCAGGTTTACACCAGAGATAGACCTTATCCTACAGCTAACCTGCCTGTCTCTAAAAGCAGTTAGGAGCTAGCATTTACTACACCCTTGGGGGTGACAAAGAACAAAGTAATGAGTTGAGTCTGCAGTCTGAATTGGAATGAAGACATTTTTCACAGATCCTCTCCCTGATTTAGAGCAAGTGGGAGGTAAACTCCAGATTCCACCTTTTCCCCGAGGATAGAAGTAATTGGAACACACATCTAACACCCAGCTTTTCCATCTACATCTTGAGGGAATGGCTTCTGTTTCCCCTGTCTCAGGGCACAGATGGGTCTGAGCACACCCTATTTTCCTGAAGGCCACTAAGAACAAAGATAGTAGGTTTATAAGCACGAGTAATTAAAAGGCACCTAGAATTTCTGGGAAGGTTTATTTTATTTATTTATTTATTTTTGAGATGGAGTCTTGCTCTGCCACCCAGGCTGCAGTGCAGTGGCGCAATCTCAGGTCACTGCAACCTCCGCCTCCCAGGTTCAAGCAATTCTCCTGCCTCAGCCTCCCAAGTAGCTGGAATTACAGGCATGCACCACCACGCCTGGCTAATTTTTGCATTTCTAGTATAGACAGGGTTTCATTATATTGGCCAGGCTGGTCTCAAACTCCTGACCTCAGGTGATCCGCCCGCTTCGGACTCCCAAAGTGCTAGGATTACAGGTGTGAGCCACTGCGCCTGGCCAGTTAATTTTTTACATAAGGCCAGTCTGTTAAGACTGGGAGAGAAGAGGAAACTATCTTACCTAAGGTATGGAAATCAACACAGAGAGTCCAGAAAAGTTAAGAAACAAAGGAATACATTCCAAACGAAATAACAAATTAATCTCCAGAAATCAATTCTAATAAAATGGAGATAAATATTTACCTGAGAGAGACTATAAAATAACAATCATGAAGATATTGATGAGAGTACAGCAAAGTGTGAACAAAGAATTTTAACTGTGAGATAGAAAATATTTTTAAAGTGAAAACTGAAAATTATAAAGCTGAAGAACATAATAACTGAATTGAAAAATTCAATAGAGTGATTTGATAAGAGACTAGATCAAAGAAAAGAAAGGATTAGTAAACTTGAAGACAAGTTATTGAAATTCATCTAGTCAGAGGAACAAACAAACGAACAAACGAGGAAAAGCAGTGAGGATAGCTTAAGGGACATATGGGATGCCATCAAGCTGTCTAATTTATGCATTTTATGGGAGTTCAAGAAAAGAAAGAGAAAGAGAAAGGGACAGAATGTGTATTAAAAGAAATAATGGCTGGAAAATTTTCAAACACGGGGAAATACATAGAAATACCTATACAGTAAGCCTAAAGGATACCACATATTTGGTGTTCTTTAATTTCTCATATTAGAAATCCAAAAAGATCCACACCAAGGCACATTATTTTAATAGTGTTAACATGTCCGTACTACCCAATGTGATATACAGATTTAATACAATTTCTATCAAAATCCCGGTGGTATTTTTCACAGAAATAGAAAAAAATCTAAAATTTATATGTAACAACAAAATGTCTTTAATTGCCAATAAATCATAAGAAAGAAAGACAAAGTTACAGGCATCACACTTCCTGAGTTAATTTATATTACAATGCTATCACAATCATAAAAGTGTAATACAGGCACAAAACCAGACACAAAGACCAATGGAACACAATAAAGATATCAGAGAAAATAAACCCAAGCATATGAAGTCAATTAAGTTCTAACAGGGGAACCAAGAATACATGATTGGGAAAAAAAATTTTTTCCAATAAATAGAATTGGTAAAATGAATATCTATATGCAAAAGAATGAAATTGGGCCCTTATCTTACAGTACTGTAAAACAACTAAATAGATTAAAGATCTAAACACAAGATGCAAAATTATAAATCTCTTAGAAGAAAAACTTTTTGGAATTGACCTTGACAATGATAGATATATATATATAGATAGATATATAGATATAGATATATATCTATATAGATATATATAGATATAGATATATATCTATATAGATATATATAGATATATAGATATATATCTATATAGATATATATAGATATATAGATATATATCTATATAGATATATATAGATATATATCTATATAGATATATATAGATATATATCTATATATACCGATATATATAGTATATATAGATATATAGATATATATATCGATATATATCGATATATATAGATATATATATCGATATATATCGATATATATAGATAGATATATAGATATCTGTATAGATATCTATATAGATATCTATAGATATCTATATAGATATCTATAGATATCTATATAGATATCTATAGATATCTATATAGATATATAGATATATATAGATATATATAGATAGATAGATATATAGATATAGATAGATAGATATAGATATATATAGATATATATAGAGATATCTATATAGATATATATAGAGATATCTATATAGATATATATAGAGATATATATAGAGAGATATCTATATAGATATATATAGAGATATATAGAGAGAGATATATATAGAGAGAGATATATAGAGAGATATATATATATATGTATCTCACACTAAAGCCTCAAGCAAAAACAACAAATAAACAATTGGGACTGTATAATACTAAATTGCTTCTGTACAGCAAAAGAAACAATCAACAAAACATAAAGGCAGGCTACATGTTGAGAAAAAATATTTGCAAAGCATATATCTGATAAGGGATAAATATTCAAAATATGTAAGGAACTCCCAAATCTCAATACTAAGCAAATAAATAAATAAATAAATAAATAACCCAATTAAAAATGAAGAAAGGTTCTAAACAGACCTTATTTCAAAGAAGATGTAAAACTGGCCAACAAGTAAGTGAAAAGGTGCTCAACGTCACTAATAATCACAGGAATGTAAATCAAAATCACAAGGAAAATTCTCTCACGCCTACTATAAAGGCCACTATCAAAAAGATGAGAGGTAATAAGTGTTGGTGAGAGTGTGAAGAAAATAGAACCCTTTTATGACGTTGATGGGAATGTAAAATGTTATAATCATTAGGGAAAATAGTATCGTTTCCTCAAAAATTAAAAATAGAACTACTGTATGATCCAACAATCCGTCCTCTGTGTAAGTACCTAAAGGAAATGAAATCACCACTGGTAAAGATATCTGCATTCTCATATTCATTGCAGCATTATTCACAACAGCCAAGAAATAAAAACAACCTAAGTATTTATAGATGAATGAATGGAATAAGAAATTGTGTTGAAATATAGATATATAATAAATACATAAAATATATGTATATATAATATATATAAAATATGTGTATATATATTACATACAATGGAATATTTTTCAGCCTTCAAATAAAAGGAAATCCTGCCATGTGTGACAAGCTGAATAAACCTGGAAGACATTATACTAAGTGAAATAAGCCAGACACAGAAAATAAAATAGCTGTGATTTCACTTATAACAAGCAATCTAAAACAGAAACTGAGATTAGAATGGTGTTTACCAGGGGCAGGGGGTGAGGACATTGAGGGTGGAGGTGAAAATGAGGAAATGTAGGTAATAGTTTACAAAGTTGCAATTATGTAGAATAAATAAATGTAGAGGTCCAATGCACTGCATGATTTTCGTTAATAATATTATATGTTTTATTGGAAATCTACTGAGAATAGGTTTCAAGTGCTCCCATCACACAGACAAAAAAGGCAATTAATTATGTGAGGAGATGGATAGGATTATTTATTTGACTCTAGCAGTCATTTCACTATATACATGCATATTAAAACATCATGTTATACATCTTTTATATATAATTTTTAAAAAGTCAATTTTGTCTGTGTCTAAAAGCAAGGTTTTATCTTTCACATTTTATTGACACCAAGTTATAAAATAGTAATAGTAAAAATTTTTACCATTTTCACTGCTTTCTAAATATTTAATGTATAGGCTAAATGATGTGCATAATTTGACATTATACTGTGATGAATCCTCTTAAGGTATGTTCCATTTTTTAATTAGTAGCATACTTTAGAGGTGATTACTTTATGCTGCGTAACTATAACAAACACTTCACTCTCACTAAACATTGCTATGCTTTAGCACAGTTTAATTTTCAGTTATACCAATGCACAAATTTAAATGAGCACAAATAATTTTAATGAAACTAGTTCCAGCTAGATTCTTAAAGACAAAAGAATTTGGCAATTAATTATGTCTAAAAGATTTTTTCTTAGATCACCCAGCTTTTGTGTATCTGATTCTCCAAAATCTATAACTGTTATAACTAAATGAGAATCCACACCAGTTAGTGACTATTTGGGATAATTTGCATTCATTTTAATATATTAACACTTCAAAACTAACATCTAATTTTCAGAAAGAAGCCTTATAATATGAACGTAACATTATTGCAGCAGGCTGAATTAATTAGCTCCTGCTATATTTCCCTAGAGCTTTTTCTTTTATACCTTTCTGAAGAAAGTTATGCTTTTTTGATTTTCAGTTCCATAGGGATCAGAATAATTCCCAAACACTTTCTTCTCATTTTTTCAATGAACAAATTATCAATAGGTGTTGAATTATGAGTTGAATAAATTATAAAAAATGATGTGCACACAGAGACTGTTTAAAGATTTTTTTAGATTTTGCTTTTTTATTTTTAAAAAAAAGGCCGTAGAAAGTTTCCTAATATTAAAAAATTAAAAAATACTGAAAATTTTGTTATTCAATTTTTAAATCTTAATTTTTTCATTAAGTTATTTGTGATCTAAAGTATCTTCTTGATAAAAAGAGAAAGCACTCTTTGTTGTCTTTTAGGATAGGTTATTAAGGGGGAGGAGCCAAGATGGCCGAATAGGAACAGCTCCGGTCTACAGCTCCCAGTGCGAGCGACGCAGAAGACGGGTGATTTCTGCATTTCCATCTGAGGTACCGTGTTCATCTCACTTGGGAGTGCCAGACAGTGGGCGCAGGTCAGTGGGTGAGTGCACCATGCGCCAGCCGAAGCAGGGGCAAGGCATTGCCTCACTCAGGAAGCGCAAGGTGTCAGGGAGTTCCCTTTCCAGGGGTGACAGACGGCACCTGGAAAATCGGGCCACTCCCACCCAAATGCTGTGCTTTTCCCACGGGCTTAGGAAACGGTGCCCCAGGAGAGTATAGCCCACACCAGGCTCAGATGGTCCTACGCCCACGGAGTAGATTGCTAGCACAGCAGTCTGAGATCAAACAGCAAGGCGGCAGCGAGGCTGGGGGAGTGGCGCCCGCCATTGCCCAGGCTCGCTTAGGTAAACAAAGCAGCCTGGAAGCTTGAACTGGGTGGAGCCCACCACAGCTCAAGGAGGCCTGCCTGCCTCTGTAGGCTCCACCTCTGGGGGCAGGGCACAGACAAACAAAAAGATAGCAGTAACCTCTGCAGACTTAAATGTCCCTGTCTGACAGCTTTGAGGAGAGCAGTGGTTCTCCCAGCACGCAACTGGAGATCTGAGAATGAGCTGACTGCCTCCTCAAGTGGGTCCCTGACCCCTGACCCCTGACCCCCGAGCAGCCTAACTGGGAGGCACCCCCCAGCAGGGGCAGACTGACACCTCACACGGCCAGCCAGGTACTCCAACAGACCTGCAGCTGAGGGTCCTGTCTGTTAGAAGGAAAACTAACAGAAAGGACATCCACACCAAAAACCCATCTGTACATCACCATCATCAAAGACCAAAAGTAGATAAAACCACAAAGATGGGGAAAAAACAGAGCAGAAAAACTGGAAACTCTAAAAAGCAGAGTACCTCTCCTCCTCCAAAGGGACGCAGTTCCTCACCAGCAACGGAACAAAGCTGGACGGAGAATGACTTTGACGAGCTGAGAGAAGGCTTCAGATGATCAAATTACTCCGAGCTACGGGAGGATATTCAAACCAAAGGCAAAGAAGTTGAAAACTTTGAAAAAAATTTAGAAGAATGTATAACTAGAATAACCAATACAGAGAAGTGCTAAAAGGAGCTGATGGAGCTGAAAACCAAGGCTCGAGAACTACGTGAAGAATGCAGAAGCCTCAGGAGCCAATGCGATCAAATGGAAGAAAGGGTATCAGCCCTGGAAGATGAAATGAATGAAATGAAGCGAGAATGGAACTTTAGAGAAAAAAGAATAAAAAGAAACGAGCAAAGCCTCCAAGAAATGTGGGACTATGTAAAAAGACCAAATCTACGTCTGATTGGTGTACCTGAAAGTGACGGGGAGAATGGAACCAAGTTGGAAAACACTCTGCAGGATATTATCCAGGAGAACTTCCCCAATCTAGCAAGGCAGGCCAACATTCAGATTCAGGAAATACAGAGAACGCCACAAAGATACTCCTCAAGAAGAGCAACTCCAAGACACATAGTTGTCAGATTCACCAAAGTTGAAATGAAGGAAAAAATGTTAAG
This sequence comes from Pongo pygmaeus, assembly GCF_028885625.2. NCBI lineage: Eukaryota > Metazoa > Chordata > Mammalia > Primates > Hominidae > Pongo > Pongo pygmaeus. The sequence goes on along the minus strand of NC_072373.2, from coordinate 124,360,356 downwards.
GGCAGCCAGAGAGAAAGGTCGGGTTACCATCAAAGGGAAGCCCATCAGACTAACAGGGGATCTCTCAGCAGAAACCCTACAAGCCAGAAGAGAGTGGGGGCCAATATTCAACATTCTTAAAGAAAAGAATTTTCAACCCAGAATTTCATATCCTGCCAAACTAAGCTTCATAAGTGAAGGAGAAATAAAATACTTTACAGACAAGCAAATGCTGAGAGAATTTGTCACCACCAGGCCTGCCCTAAAAGAGCTCCTGAAGGAAGCGCTAAACATGGAAAGGCACAACCGGTACCAGCCACTGCAAAATCATACCGAAATGTAAAGACCATTGAGACTAGGAAGAGACTGCATCAACTAACGAGCAAAATAACCAGCTAACATCATAATGACAGGATCAGATTCACACATAACAATATTAACTTTAAATGTAAATGGACTAAATGCTCCAATTAAAAGACACAGACTGGCAAATTGGATAAAGACTCAAGACCCATCAGTGTGCTGTATTCAGGAAACCCATCTCACGTGCAGAGACACACATAGGCTCAAAATAAAAGGATGGAGGAAGATCTACCAAGCAAATGGAAAACAAAAAAAGGCAGGGGTTGCAATCCTAGTCTCTGATAAAACAGACTTTAAACCAACAAAGATCAAAAGAGACAAAGACGGCCATTACATAATGGTAAAGGGATTAATTCAACGAGAAGAGCTAACTATCCTAAATATATATGCACCCAATACAGGAGCACCCAGATTCATAAAGCAAGTCATGAGTGACCTACAAAGAGACTTAGACTCCCACACATTAATAATGGGAGACTTTAACACCCCACTGTCAACATTAGACAGATCAACGAGACAGAAAGTCAACAAGGATACCCAGGAATTGAACTCAGCTCTGCACCAAGTGGAGCTAATAGACATCTACAGAACTCTCCACCCCAAATCAACAGAATATACATTTTTTTCAGCACCACACCACACCTATTCCAAAATTGACCACATACTTGGAAGTAAAGCTCTCCTCAATAAATGTAAAAGAACAGAAATTATAACAAACTATCTCTCAGATCACAGTGCAATCAAGCTAGAACTCAGGATTAAGAATCTCACTCAAAACTGCTCAACTACGTGGAAACTGAACAACCTGCTCCTGAATGACTACTGGGTACATAACGAAATGAAGGCAGAAATAAAGATGTTCTTTGAAACCAACGAGAACCAAGACACAACATACCAGAATCTCTGGGATGCATTCAAAGCAGTGTGTAGAGGGAAATTTATAGCACTAAATGCCCACAAGAGAAAGCAGGAAAGATCCAAAATTGACACCCTAACATCACAATTAAAAGAACTAGAAAAGCAAGAGCAAACACATTCAAAAGCTAGCAGAAGGCAAGAAATAACTAAAATCAGAGCAGAACTGAAGGAAATAGAGACACACAAAACCCTTCAAAAAATAAATGAATCCAGGAGCTGGTTTTTTGAAAGGATCAACAAAATTGATAGACTGCTAGCAAGATTAATAAAGAAAAAAAGAGAGAAGAATCAAATAGATGCCATAAAAAATGATAAAGGGGATATCACCACCGATCCCACAGAAATACAAACTACCATCAGAGAATATTACAAACACCTCTACGCAAATAAACTAGAAAATCTAGAAGAAATGGATAAATTCCTCAACACATACACCCTCCCAAGACTAAACCAGGAAGAAGTTGAATCTCTGAATAGACTAATAACAGGAGCTGAAATTGTGGCAATAATCAATAGCTTACCAACCAAAAAAAGTCCAGGACCAGATGGGTTCACAGCCGAATTCTACCAGAGGTACAAGGAGGAGCTGGTACCATTCCTTCTGAAACTATTCCAATCAATAGAAAAAGAGGGAATCCTCCCTAACTCATTTTATGAGGCCAGCATCATCCTGATACCAAAGCCTGGCAGAGATACAACCAAAAAAGAGAATTTTAGACCAATATCCTTGATGAACATTGATGCAAAAATCCTCTATAAAATACTGGCAAACAGAATCGAGCAGCACATCAAAAAGCTTATCCACCATGATCAAGTGGGCTTCATCCCTGGGATGCAAGGCTGGTTCAATATACGCAAATCAATAAATGTAATCCAGCATATAAACAGAACCAAAGACAAAAACCACATGATTATCTCAATAGATGCAGAAAAGGCCTTTGACAAAATTCAACAACCCTTCATGCTAAAAACTCTCAATAAATTAGGTATTGATGGGATGTATCTCAAAATAATAAGAGCTATTTATGACAAACCCACAGCCAATATCATACTGAATGGGCAAAAACTGGAAGCATTCCCTTTGAAAACTGGCACAAGACAGGGATGCCCTCTCTCACCACTTCTATTCAACATAGTGTTGGAAGTTCTGGCCAGGGCAATTAGGCAAGAGAAGGAAATCAAGGGTATTCAATTAGGAAAAGAGGAAGTCAAATTGGCCCTGTTTGCAGATGATATGATAGTATATCTAGAAAACCCCATTGTCTCAGCCCAAAATCTCCTTAAGCTGATAAGCAACTTCAGCAAAGTCTCAGGATAAAAAATCAATGTACAAAAATCACAAGCATTCTTATACATCAATAACAGACAAACAGAGAGCCAAATCATGAGTGAACTCCCATTCACAATTGCTTCAAAGAGAATAAAATACCTAGGAATCCAACTTACAAGGGATGTGAAGGACCTCTTCAAGGAGAACTACAAACCACTGCTCCAGGAAATAAAAGAGGATACAAACAAATGGAAGAACATTCCATGCTCATGGCTAGGAAGAATCAATATCGTGAAAATGGCCATCCTTCCCAAGGTAATTTACAGATTCAATGCCATCCCCATCAAGTTACCAATGACTTTCTTCACAGAATTGGAAAAAACTACTTTAAAGTTCATATGGAACCAAAAAAGAGCCCGCATCGCCAAGTCAATCCTAAGCCAAAAGAACAAAGCTGGAGGCATCACACTACCTGACTTCAAACTATACTACAAGGCTACAGTAACCAAAACAGCATGGTACTGGTACCAAAACAGAGATATAGATCAATGGAACAGAACAGAGCCGTCAGAAATAATGCCACATATCTACAACTATCTGATCTTTGACAAACCTGACAAAAACAAGAAATGGGGAAAGGATTCCCTATTTAATAAATGGTGCTGGGAAAACTGGCTAGCCATATGCAGAAAGCTGAAACTGGATCCCTTCCTTACACCTTATACAAAAATCAATTCAAGATGGATTAAAGACTTAAATATTAGACCTAAAACCATAAAAACCCTAGAAGAAAACCTAGGCATTACCATTCAGTACATAGGCATGGGCAAGGACATCATGTCGAAAACACCAAAAGCAATGGCAACAAAAGCCAAAATTGACAAATGGGATCTAATTAAACTAAAGAGCTTCTGCACAGCAAAGGAAACTACCATCAGAGTGAACAGGCAACCTACAAAATGGGAGAAAATTTTCGCAACCTACTCATCTGACAAAGGGCTAATATCCAGAATCTACAATGAACTCCAACAAATTTACAAGAAAAAAACAAACAACCCCATCAAAAAGTGGGCAAAGGACATGAACAGACACTTCTCAAAAGAAGACATTTATGCAGCCAAAAAACACATGAAAAAATGCTCACCGTCACTGGCCATCAGAGAAATGCAAATCAAAACCACAATGAGATACCATCTCACACCAGTTAGAATGGCAATCATTAAAAAGTCAGGAAACAACAGGTGCTGGAGAGGATGTGGAGAAATAGGAACACTTTTACACTGTTGGTGGGACTGTAAACTAGTTCAACCCTTGTGGAAGTCAGTGTGGCGATTCCTCAGGGATCTAGAACTAGAAATTCCATTTGACCCAGCCATCCCATTACTGGGTATATACCCAAAGGATTATAAATCATGCTGCTATAAAGACACATGCACACGTATGTTTATTGCAGCATTATTCACAATAGCAAAGACTTGGAACCAACCCAAATGTCCAACAATGATAGACTGGATTAAGAAAATGTGGCACATATACACCATGGAATACTATGCAGCCATAAAAAATGATGAGTTCATGTCCTTTGTAGGGACATGGATGAAATTGGAAATCATCATTCTCAGTAAACTATCACAAGGACAAAAAACCAAACACCGCATATTCTCACTCATAGGTGGGAATTGAACATTGAGAACACATGGACACAGGAAGGGGAACATCACACTTCGGGGACTGTTGTGGGGTGGGGGGAGGGAGGAGGGATAGCATTGGGAGATATACCTAATGCTAGATGACGAGTTGGTGGGTGCAGCGCACCAGCATGGCACATGTATACATATGTAACTTACCTGCACATTGCGCACATGTACCATAGAGCCTAAAGTATAATAATAATAATAATAATAATAATAATAAAAAGAAAAAAATAGGATAGGTTATTAAATAAAATTGTACATGTCAAACAGTTGGCTTTATTAAATCAAGCCTTCAATGCCTTTTAACTCAAAACATTCAGTCCGCAAATATAATACATTTTTTGTCTTTTGCAGCAGAATTGAACAATTATGCACATATAATCTTGACCAGAACTGGTGAAAGCTGTCACTACCGCCACTGGCTTCCTTATTTGAAAGATGACATCTGACATCTCTGGGCTTCAATGTCCTTGCTTGCAAAATAGGCATAACAGTAGCACTTGTCTTATTAGAATATTGTAAGAATATTGTAAGCAATAAATGTTTAAAATGTGTAAGTCTTTTACAAAAGTGTATCAAGTGTAAACACTTGAAAAACACTAGCTATTATTATGTGGGGGAGGAGTACACTTGTATAATGGCTGACATTCAGACATTAAGTAATGTGATATCTGTAGAATGTAGACTGTATTTTGATTAGTTTGTGTTGAAGTCAAATATAATTTTTAATTTTTTTTTAAATTATACTTTAAGTTCTGGGATACATGTGCAGAACATGAAGGTCTGTTACAGAGGATTTTACTGTAATATTTACATCTTAAATAGCTTTAACTATACTGAAATAGTCTCTTAATTATTCCTCTGAATGTGAACTCAAAAAAAGCAGAGATTGGATCTTTTCTATTGTTACACTCCAATGCTTACACACTACATAACATGTAACAAATGTTCTATTCATATTTTATAATAAATAAATTATACGGGCATATGTTTCTTAATTTTTAACCTAAAGATAAGGATCTATTCTGTGGTTGGTCATTACATACAGTAAAACAATTTAATTAAAATAATTAATTATAGAACATTTTAATATATTTTTTCATTGCACACAGATCACATAAAATGCTAAAATGAGATGTGATTCAGGAACAAAGAGCTAATTAGTGAAACATTTCCATAAAAACCTGATTCTGCTTTTTTAACTATACTAGTCTGATGAGGGGAAATTTTGTTATATAGATCAAATTCATTATTGCTATTCTTCAAAGTTTATCTCTATTATCTTAAGATCATCTCAAGAGAAAGGGTGGAAATTAAATAGAGACAAGCCTATAGGATAATAATTTTCAAATATGTTACAATTATTTATAGAAATCACAGTTATACCATGAAATCAGTTAATGTTAATATAGTAAAATTTATCTTCAACAATTATATGCTTTGCAGAGTCTAAAATATCTATCCGATTAGGGCTAACATTTGTTCTTTTGTGAAAAAATATGCTAAAAATTATACTTTCAGTCAAACAAACATTGTGATGTTCTATTCCAATTATTAGTTCAAGCTAAAGATTAAATTAAATAATTGCATGATTTGACCAAAAGGACATTTCAAAAATTTCCCTCACTAAATATATTAATATGATAAGTTTATTTGATTAGTATAGGGATATATTTAATATTATGTTTGTAAATTAAATATAATCAAGCATGACTCATCTTTTGTGCACTAATTGAATCTGCTAGTAACAAGCTGATAACATAGGAAAAACCCATCTTAAAAATTTATTTATTCCTCAATGTTGTTGATAAGTCTAATACATGGCATACGTTCAACTCTTCATTATATTTCTATGACTATACTCATTGCTTAGTGGAAAAAAAATTCTTCAGGCAAAACATTGCCAACCAAAGAAATTAATCTTCATAAAAATAATCAATGTCATAAATTACATTTTAATTAAAAACTCAGCCATAAGCTAGCACAAATATTTTATGTCATTTTAATGTAAAAAAAAACATAGAAAATGTTCCCAATGAGGGAACATTCGTTAAAAATAAAAATAAGACAAAAACTATACACATAAAAATAAATACACTTAATAAATGATCATACATAAGAGGGATGCTTTGCTGTGACCTGCCCCTCACCTATATTGCTGTAAAATATACTTCAATAGCTATTCTTAGATCACCGTGTTCCTTTTCTAATCTATTCTCTAGAAAACCAGTGGACTTGTCTTTCCAAAACAAAAATCCAAAGAATATCACTGCTCTGCTCACAGTCTCTGGATAGCTCATCATTGTGAATAATACAACATCTTACAATTCTCTGCTCCAGAGTGGTAAGAACATCTTCATTCTCTTGATATTCTGCAGTCCTTTCATGATTGTTTTGTGTTTTGGCTACCTCTCCTGTCTATTCTTGTTCTCTGATCTGTACCAAAACTTCATTGCCTTTCTCTTAACCAGAAGAGCTACATGAAAAGCCTAAGAGGCTTGTCTATCAAACTACTGTCATCTCTATGCTCAATTTGTGTCCTGCATATATTACACCATATTTTGCTTGTCTGTTTATGTGTCTGTCTTAATGGATCACGAATCCCTCAAGATCAGGGCAAAACCCTTATTCATATTTAAATTGGCCAAATTTAGCACAATCTTGAACACATATGAATTATATTTTCCCCATTTTCTATTTGTACAAAATTGGGACGATTTCTAAGCTTTTTTGAGGCTCTTCTTTAGGTAAAATATGAGCCTAACTTTATTTTCTTTCACAAAATGACTTGTTTTTTAAAAAATTAAACTTCATGTGCAAAATAACCACTTTTCTTTCTGGAAACATGTAATAACTATTGAATAAACATTAGTTAATATTATTTTACTTAACTTTCATTAAGTATTAATAATAAGAATTATACTAATGTCAGAGAATAAAGAATTATAAGAATATGATACAAATTACAAATAAAAATGTATAGCTTATCTTTTTTTTTTTTTTGAGACAGAGTCTTGCTCTGTTGCCAGGCTGGAGTGCAGTGGTGTGATCTCGGCTCACTGCAACCTCCGCCTTCTGGGTTCAAGCAATTCCACTGCCTGAGCCTCCCAAGTAGCTGGGACTACAGGCGTGCACCACCGCTCCTGGCTAATTTTTTGTGTTTTAGTAGAGATGGGGTTTCACCATATTGGCCAGGCTGGTCTCGATCTCCTGACCTCGTGATCTGCCGCCATCAGCCTCCCAAAGTGCTGGGATTACAGGCGTGAGCCACCGAGCCTGGCCTAGCATATCTTTATCTAAGATGAAAAATACAAATCCAGACTGAGTCAATTCTGCATTAATTAAAATGGAGAACAGAGGAAACATTCTGGAAGTTTTAGGGACAGAATTTCCATATGTAACACATGCTCCTATTCAGAGCTTTATGCTTGCTATTTCTTCTGATGGACATGTTGTCCTAAGATATCCGTGTGGCTTATTGCCTCACTTTATTCAGGTTTGGGTATATATACATACCACCACACATAAACACATCAAAATCTAAAAGTTACAATATAAAGAATAAGAAATATTCAAACATATGATACATATGCATATGATAATATGATGACCAAGACCATTCCAAAATTGATAAAAGCTATCTTTTTTCTTACAAAAAGCTCAGAAAACTAGTCTACACTAAAACAGATAGAAATTAAGTTGTAAAAAATACAATAAAAATAATATCTTAAAATCATACAGAAAGAAAAATTAATAATTATCTTTAAAGATTAGCTATACAACAGCAGCTCTCTAAACCAAATAAATATTATCAATTTGATATTTTTCTGACATGTTTAATGCATTGAAATTAATAACAAAACATACCAGTCTAGAATTCTGTACCCAGTGGAAATGCTCTGCAGAAATAAACATAGAAATGAATTTAGGGATATAGAAGTTGAAAAAAAAAATTGTGTCTCGTAGGGCGACATTAAAAAATAAAAGTAAGTTTTTTAGGCTGAAAAAATATTCTAACAAAAATATGAAGATGTATAAGGGAATAACAAGCGCTGAAAAGATTATGTGTGCATTTATAAATACATGCACACAAATTTGTGCATTTTAAAGCATATATTTAATTAAAAGCATTGCAGTAAAATATAAATGGCAAGAAAGACAGGCACAGAGTTCTTAAAATTATAAGTCTCTAACCATCCCGTATAAATGATGCAGGACAATTGAACTACCAAATTGAGCCTTAGCCCAGAAGTGTTCTTGGCTTTACCCAGGAAAGAATTCAAGGGTGAGTCAGTGGTTTTAGACAGCAGTCTTTTATTGGACAGTACTTCCTCTTTTGGAGCAGGCCTAACTCATAGGCAATATGCCCAAAATTGACAATGCATAGGCTCTTGCCAATTGTATTTATACTCCCTTATATCCACTTTCAATTACATGCAAAATCAGGGCTGGGTCAGTGAAAATTGAGGGATGGGTTATTTAGAACATTCTAAGAAAAGAGTGATAATTCATCCTGTCTGGACCAGATCGAGACCTTGTTTTGGTCAGCAGGGTTGTGACCAGAAAATGAGTCCTGTCAGTCTGCTATGTCACAAATAATACTATTTTTTATTATCCTGTTGTTAAGTGACAGGTGTGCTTTTTTCTAGCCTACCATGTAACCATTAGAAATTGTAAAATATTTTACAACTAATATTTTAATGGAATAAAAATTAGAATACCAATTTTTTTTCTTAATTGAAAAGTAAGTAAAAATGAAGACAGATATGTAAAAATATATTGGACAATCATAAAATAAATATTGAAAGAATAAATACAAACACAAATATGCCAGTAACTAATTTAAATACCAATGCACTGAATAATGCAATTAAAAATCTAAGATTGTCAGAATTACTTTTAAAAACCCTCAAATATTTCTTATGAGACACTTTACAACACAGAAGAATTTACTCTAAAATGATTTAAAAAAACATGATTTTAAAATATTATCAAAAATTCTACACAGGGAGTGTTTGAATATCAGACAAATTGTACTTTAAAGCAAGAAGCATTTCCAGATGTAAATAGGAGTATTTTATAATTAAAAGTGGATCAATTTGATAGGCAGATATTACAATCCTAATTGTACCTAGCATGGCTTCAAAATATATAAACAAAAATTAACAGCATAAAGAGAAGAAATATAAAAAGTTACTATCATTTTGGGGGTTTTAATAAAAGATTTTAATATAAAAGGTACAGGGAAAATGTCTACTGACATTGATAACATGAACAACAAAGTTAATAAACATAATCTAATTGGCATAAACAGTATATTGCACCACACAATGAAAGCTTACATGTTAAAGTGTAATGTAAGTATGGAAATGTGATTGAATAAACAAGAGAGCCTCAGAAAATTTCAAAATACTTAATTCATCTGGAATATGTTCTCTGACCACAATGGAAATAATACAGGAAAAAGTAACTTAAAAAGCCTTATTCCTAAGTCAACTAGAGTGCTTCCATATAATTCACTGATGAAGGAAGAAATCAAAATTATAGAGGTGTTTGAAAACTAATGACTGAACAGCACACCAAAATTTGGTTCATGTGGCCAAATCAGTGCATTAACAAGAAATATATAGTCTTGAATTCATATACTAAAAAAAAATAAAAATATGTTATTGAATTTCAATCTTAAGTTAAAAATAACTGTAAGAGACAAACAAGAAATGTAAAATAGAAAACAATATTAAATATGAGAGCAAAGTCAATAGAATGAGAAAAACATCCTAAAATGTAAAAAAAAAAACCCAACAGATTCAGCTTTGTGAAAAAATTAATGGACCACCCTAACAATAATTAGAAAAAAGGGAAAAGGCAAGTTGTCTACATTAGATAATGGAAAAAGAACATTGCAACAGAATTAAAAATCTGTAAAGAATACTAAAAAGATGGCATAAATAAACTTACACAAATACTTTTGACAATATCCTGGAATTCAAATTCAAGATTTGTCAATGTTTAAAAAATGAAAACTACACACTGATTAACTTTGATACTTGAGATACATTGGGGCATAGATTAAATACCATCAATAATATAATGTAGAAAAGAAATATATGGATTAAAATATTTGAAGGATCACACACACACAGATAACAGTATAAAGTTAATATAGTTTAATGATCTAGGGACAGCCAAACCACACTGGAAACATTACAAACTCGTTTTTTGAAAAACTGGCTCATGAACTACAAAAAAACGAAAAGCCTGATAGTTAAAGAGGTAGATAAAGAGCAATGCAAGGCATGGGAATGGCATGCTTCAAAGTGTAAGAAAGTGCAAGTTATTAACATGTATCTTGGTAAAATTGATGAATGCCCACCAGCTTACATATATTTTCTATGAATTAACTCATGCTTACGTCTCTTCTCAGAACGCCTTTTCCTGAACAATGTCATAAATCCAAGAAACATGAATGTGTTCTCTAACTGAAAAGCATCACATATCACACCAGGAGATAAGGATGGAGGTATAAGCAGGGTCCAAATCACTGAAGACCTAGCATACAAGAATTTTATTTAGGATAAGTTTCTGCTGACATAATCTAAACATGAGTCTAACATTATTATATTTGTAATTTAGAAGCAGTAATAAGGGATTAGTAAGAGTGACATATTAGAAGACGAAAATCCTGGAAGCAAAACCATTTGTGGGGCTCTTGCTTAATTTTATGAGCATAATGTTGAGAACCTGGTAAAGTTAAGAACACAGTGATGAAGTTGAGCAGTTCCTCTCTTCCACTGATGTTTAGAAAATATAGTGCATAGACCCAATGATTATATATGTTAATAAGAAGATTTAAGAATAAAATATATTCTAGGTTTGTCCTTTGGAAACCCAAAAAAAACTATCACAAGATCTTAACTTTTGCAAGATATTTTTCTACATGGGATGAGAGCATGGAAATACATTTTTATATTTTCTTTGAAAAGAATTTCAGAATTCATATTCAAATACTAATGAGGCTCTAAGTCTTCCTGAAGTAAAGCAATCAGTGAAAGATGTGCACTGCATATGACCACTCATTAATAAATGTCTTTATCGAATATTCTTTCTAAATACTGCTAGAATTTGATGTTAACTCAGTAAAATGGAGACTCTATGATCCATAATTTACACCTAATTAGTGTTTAATCTTTTTTTCAGTCCTGTGATTTAATTACAAATGCTTAGTCCAGTGAAATAAATATTATTTTTTTGTCATTATTGTTCAGTTAAAATCAACAAGATTCTTCATAGATATGGATTACCAATACAAGCTTATTATTTTATAATTACTCTAAAGTTAGTGGAGCAAACAGAAGCCACTAGGTCTTGACTAAGTGCAATGACAAAAGTTTTCCTAAAACTTATTTTTGATAATCTGCCAAATGGAAATCAAGGTTTATTCAGGTGACATAAAGGTGTTTTTCATTTCTCATGAGAAATATAAGCTTATTGAATAAAGTGTTATAGTATTAATACATATACTTAATAAAATTTGAAGTATTTTAACTAAATTTGTCTCTAGTTATCCAAAGCCCTTTTGTATTTGAGAGTACTTGTCAAAATTAAATATTTAAAATGTTAATTCTTCTAATCTACTGCCATACCACCCTGGACGCACCCGATCTCGTCTGATCTAGTGTTTAATTTATATTTATTATTTTAATTCAGATTAAAATGTCATGAGATTCAGAATATTGATGTGATCTATTAACATTTTTATATTTTTCTTCTCAACAATATAGCGTGTATAAAATCATATGAAATTGTCAAATATTAAATACATATATTTTACATATTTACCTACAAAAAGCATTCTCTTGTGGAAGTTGAAAAATTAAAGATATTAAGATTAAAATTGGTATAACTGACTATTCAATTGAAAGTTTAATTCAAATAATGGCAATCTTTAAAAGAAAATTGAATCAAATAAAATGGTATTTAAAGAAGATATTGAATTTTTTCAATTAAGCTAGAATATAGTCATGTCAGAAATAATAGTAACAAATGGACAATAAGCAAAATATTTACTAACTGGATAACACACAACTAGGAGCATGTACACATATTTGTACACAGGAGCACACAACATGTACACATCAAATGCAACTTATGAACACTGATTCATACAGCTTTTTCCCAACTTTATAGCCTAAGCTTCTGTGAACCCAAACTGCTCGTTCATAAATTTGTTTTGATGTTTAAAGTAGCAGTTTAATTCAGTGGATTTATTGTAAACTGGGGATATTCTCCAAGCATCATAGACAATGCAGGATGGTTGGTCAATTTGATTCACTGATAATTCCAGTGTTCATTATCTACCACTTTCCTCAGAGCAGGTGGCATCTTCAAACTACATAAAATAAATAATTGTAAAAGGAGAGTTGGGATATATATGGAATTGAGCACGTCTGGCTTATCAATTCATTTGGCATCCTCTCTTCATTTACCTATAAAAATGAATACGACATTTCTTAGTACAGAAAACACATCTGAAAAATGAATTCTTTTTAGTTTAGTTACATGTCAGCTAACTAAAAAAAAAATAGAAAATTAATGGTTTAGATGGTAAATTTATTGAGCATATGAGATTAATAGAGTCTGAGAACAGTAGAGACCTCCCTGAGAGATTCATAGAAGCTACAGCCTAAATCACAATTTGGAGCCAGGTATTTGGTTTGTATGTATTAGATATGCGACATATTTTTATATATAAAAATTTGAATGCCAGTGTTGTGGTATTAATACTTCTGCCAAGTTTTGGTGATTAAATTAGAAAGCAGTTCTTTGGACAACTAAAACAATAAACTTAATTGACAATGCTTAATTAAAGCTTAATTTTTTTTAATATCAAGAAGTCTATATATAGGTGACTGCTTACAGTGTTTTAGTAAAGCAACAATATCTCTGCAAATGACTTCAGTTTGTATTACTCGTGTTTGTAAAATGTTTGTCAAAATTTCAAGCCTCATAAAATTTAAGTTGGGAGTGAAATGTATTTAGTTGTGCCACTATATCAATTTATTTGACTGGTACAGCAAAAGTTTTCCAAGACAACCCTCATCTTTCTAGAAGACTTCCTTTTACATGTCATTGGTTAAAAATAGATTGCAGGTTTTATAGTTACTTTTAGCAGCAAGTAACAAAAAGAATAAAACATCAGAATCTTAATTGGCATAGGTCAATCATGATGCAATCACTCTTATGAGCCTGGTGTTGACCAAACATATCCACATTCCTTCAGCAAAAAAATTTGGAAAACGGGGCTAACATTTTTGTTCAGCAGTGATCTATTGCAGAATAAAATTCAATGCTAGGAAATATATATCCTAAACATTTATAAAATAAACAGTATTTTTTAATAAGATACATTTGGGGATTGTTTTTAGTTGGGCATATGAAGGAAAAAGGTCTGAATAAAATATAATAGGTTTCCACTATTTCTCATAATGTAGAAATCCATAGTCATTCTTAATTTTACACAATAAATAATAGAAAATTTACTTTTGGAAAATTTTACTAAAGACTAATCGAGTGAAATTTTGAATATGAGGACTTTGTGAGTGATTTTTCAAATCAACTACAGAGAAGTTATTTCTGTTGACTTTTTCATTGAAATTTTCTTCATGATTCTAGAAATAGATACCATTAGGAAAGGTTTAGGAGTAGCATGCCTTAGTTAACATCACTCTACTTTTTTTATGCGATTTGCCACTATTTACTTAAATGCATTGACTGTATAGATAAATTAACACAGGAATTGGAAATGAAAATAGCCTGTCTATTTCTAAATATATGACCATAGGGCATAATCCCAGTTAAGAAACCAAGCTATAATGCTTAAACTAATATAATGCTCCAATCATATAAAACAAGTTGAATGAAATAATTAATTGTGAGTCAATATCTGGTATATATGTAGTAGAACATAACATAAAAGCTTCATTATTCATTAGGCACAGATGCATTAATACAGATACACCAAGTCCATAGAACTAGCGATAATCACTTGGCAAACAGGTTAAGAAATAGTCAACTGAGGCTAACTCAGTTCTATGCATGCCAGTCTACAGCAAGCATTCTTAGCTATGAACTGCCCTTAACTGATTTTCTGTTGGGTTTACTTTTTTTTTTTCTTTACATTTTGGCACTTCAGGTCATCCTTCTTATCTAGAGTTATTCTGGTTCATTGAACCACGATGAATAAGTATTTCCACCACCCAATGCCATTTTGATTCTCATTATAACTAATTTAATCTTCCAGATTGCTGTTAAGCTATTTTATTTGCAGGGCAAATGGGGCTTTCATATTTTATTTCAAACCTGGAATTTTTCTTTCCTTTTTCTTCTATTCTAATTAATTTTTCTCTTTATCTTACTCTATCTCCACTTATATTTTGTCTTTTTCCATTAAAATAATTTAAGCTTGGGCATATGGTGCTGCAAGAACTGGCTCCAGGTCCCTTATGCTGGCTGCCCTCATAGCTCCCAGCCTGGTGACAGGATCTACCCTGATCTGAGAATGGCCACCTCTCAATATGAGCCAGTGGCTGAAATTGGTGTTAGTGCCCATGGGTCGGTGTACAAGGACTATGATCCCCACAGTGGTCACTTTGTGGCCCTCAAGTTCCTAATGGGAACTCTCAAAACAGTTCCCATTACAATCACCTCCCACCAGGTCCCTCCTTCAACACATGGGGATTAAAATTTGACATGAGATTTGGGTGGGGACACAGAGCCAAATCATATCATCAGCTGAGGCCATCAAGGATCTGATGCACAAGTTTCAAAGAGGCCTAGATTTTCTTCATGCCCATTGTGTTGTTCACTGATATCTGAGGCCAGAGAACATTCTAGTGACAAGTGGTGGGACAGTCAAGCTGGCTGACTTGGTCTGGCCAGCATCTATAGCTACCAGATGGCGTTTACACCTGTGGTTGTTACACTCTTGTACTGTGCTCACGAGGTTCTTCTGCAATCTACACAGGCAACATCTGTGGACATGTGAAGAGTTGGCTGTGTCTTTGCAGAGATGTTTCCTCAAAAGCCTCTCTTCTGTGGAAGTTCTAAAGCCAACTAGTTGGGCAAAATCTTTAACCTGATTGGGCTGCCTCTATAGTATGACTGGCCCTAAGATGTGTCTCTACCCCATGGAGGCTTTCTCCACAGAGGGCTTCACCCAGTGCAGTCGGTGGTGCCTGAGATGGAGCACAACTACTGCTGGAAAAGTTATTTTGTCCTGCATAAGCAAATCTATGCCTTCCCAGCTCTGCAGCACTTTTATTTAGATAAGGCTCAGAGTGTGCAATGGAGTGGCTGCCACAGAAGGAATAGAAGCTGCCATTTCCCTTATTCTGGACACATGAGTGGTGAGAACCCCACTGAGAAGGCAATCACTGCCGTCATATCTGAGGCTCTGGAGACACCTCCTGAAACTTTTTACAGATAATATTTTGCTGCCTTAATAACATTATCCTTCTACCCTTCCATTTGAGGCTTCTCCTTCTCCTGCCACCCTGTTTCCTTATGCTAGAGGATATGTCCCCTCTTGTCCCCTTCTGTACCTTGATATTGGGGTCTTTTCTTATATGGGAAAAATAGAACAAAACAAAGAAAAAATCAATTTAACCATTTTTATTTCTCCTGCTAGTAGGTTTAAAGTGCTAGTAGTCCTTGCAAAAACTGCATTTTGGTTCCAATATAATTTGTGAATCCCTGGTGTTTGAATTTGCAAATTATCAGTTTATAGTTCCTATGATTATGGTATTGCACTTTGCATATGCACATAGAAAGCAGAAGTCAACCCACAGAACTTGAGGATTAAATGAAAGTTTTTTTTAATGATATTCATAAGTGATTGTGTTAAAATTATCTTCTAGGGAAAAAGTGAATTATAACATTCATTTTCCGGTTATTTCTTGTACTCTCAAGCATGACAGTGTAAAATTGTTCAAATAGGATTGATTTTATATGTGATCCAGTTTCATTCCATTGGAGACATGTTGAATTTAAAATATTAGGTAGTAAAGACAGTAAAGTACTGAATTTATCTAGTTTGCTAATACCGAAGCAGGGCTCTACTGGATAGATGTAGAGAAAAGATGAGATTCATCTACCCAAGCAGTACCAATAAAAAAGCTGCAGTGGTTCAATTATGAGAAAAAAAGGTGAATTTCTTTCTTAGTCTACATTCACATTAAATCAATTAAAAATACTTGAACATTTAAATAAACGTAATTTGATTATTGAGTTTAAGTGACTTTTCCAGGATATTTAATAGATGTTTCTTTTCTAATGCAAGTGATTAGACTCCCATCTCTTCATAAGCAGAACCACAAAAGCTTAGAGCTGAAAGACATATGTAAGGTCATCTAAAATGATTGTTTGTTTTTCAGAAGGAGTCATTAACATTTATAAGATTAGTTGACTTTCACACAGTCTCATGCCTAAATGGTGGCAAAACTGCAGCAATAACTTAGGTAATGTTGTTTCTAGAATTTGAAATTTTATTTTCAAAGTTTTAAATTAAAATAATATTTTTATTACAAAATAACTGTGAGATGACTTATTGTAAATTGCTTTAGATATCATAGGGCATGATAATAATTCAATTATTATCACTATAACTTACAACATTAATCTCATATCAAATGAAAAGTTTTGATGTAAGTATTAAAGGGAACATATTTGGTGTTTATTTGCAGAAAGATAATTATAACTGGAGAATACCAATTGGGCTAATTGTTACAAAGCTGAAATTGTGAGTTTAGTATAGTTACTTAACAAAAATCTTGCAAAAAGTAATAGGGCCTAGCTTAAGCAGTGGGAAAAAATATAAGTATATTGATAAAGATATTTTAAGAAATTAGAATTGTAGCATCTAGGAATGCTTAAATATTATGGATAAACAGAAAGTTATAGATGATTCTCAACAAGTGAATCAGAATGGAGAATGAAGGAGGATAATTTTTGAAGACACCAAAATGATGAGTTTAAACCTATTGATTTTCAGATACTTGTGGCATACCACTTTAATCAGTTATTTATGATTTTTAATGTTTAGATAATACAGCAGACATATGATCTGGGTTTTATATATAAACTTTGATGTTATCATGATGGCAATAGCCGCCTATCTGGAGTGCCATGAGGCGGGCTGCAGTGGTAGAGGCATGTCTTGGGCTGTGCACTCCACAGAGAAGGCAGGAGCCAAGAACAGGTAGAAGCCCTGCCCGCTTTCAAGTTGTAAAGCAGAAGCCCCATCCTCTCGGGCACAGTGCAGCTACCCAGCCACAGCTGCAGATCCTGGCATCTCTGCACTGATGAGGGCCTGGGAACGCCTCTAACCCCCACAGGCCTGGAAGTGCCTCTTTCCACTGCCTGGCCTCTCCCTGTTCCCAGGGCCAGCTCCAATTTTAGAGTAAAGTTGTTGCTGACCCAGAGTGCTGTCATGACCTGGCCAGGCGTGCACATGCTTGGGGCAGCACTGACACACCAGTCCCTTGCTGCCTCACTCTCCTCTAGACTTTGGGCACTGGCAAGCATGGGAGGGAGGCCAAGGGGGCACTAAGGGCAGCTCTGTGCAGGCCTGCAGGCACTTCTCAGCAGAAACAGCCTGGGTGCAGTGGGCACTGTGGATGGCAGGATAATGATGTCAGAAGGCAGACAGGCTTCTGGGTAGAAAGGGGCAGGTTTCCAGTGAAACTCCACCTTCAGGCTAGGGATGGCCTGAGGCCTTGGGGCTGGGCTGCCAGCTCCATGGACCAGAGTGAGAAAATATGGTGCTTTTTCTGGGTGTCCATGATCCAGTCAGCATGCACTTCCTCCCCTCTGAAGCTCATAAAAGCCCCAGACTCAGCCAGACTTGGGCAGAAAATGGGATGACCTGCCTGTGGATAGGAGCTACCCACTCCTTGGTCGCTGGTCTCCTCTCTGCTGAGAGCTAGACACTTGTCAAAACGACCTGCATGCAGAAAGGAGCTACTCACTGCAGTTCTCCTCTGCCCTGTTCTGTTGTTGAATAAAGCACCTCTTCACCTTGTGGGTCTCCTCTGCCCTGTTCTGTCACTCAATAAAGCACCTAATTATTCCTGGACATGGGACAAGAGCTTGGAGCCTGCTGAATGACAGGGCTGAAAGAGCTGTAACAAACAGGGCTGAAACAAGCCCCTTGCTCGCCATATTGTGGCAACAAGAAGGAGAGAAGAGAGAAAGATAGAAGAGCTATGGCCCTTCAGGGAGCCCCGACCTGGAAACTCCCTGAGCCAGGGCTGTAACACCCTCTTTGGGGCTCTCCAGTTCCTGGTACCTCCAAGTTTCCAGGTGCCACCACATTCCCTAGTGCCAGCTGTGGAAACCACTACTAGCAATACACCTAGTCCAGCTAAAGCCTCATAGTGAGCTGGCACCCATACTGGCACCTGGATTTGCCCATGCCAGTGCCTTGAGCTGCCTGCTCTGCCACATCCAGTGTTCCTGGCTGTGTGCAGTGGCCACACTCCCCACTTGCTCACTTGCTCACACACCCCTCACTGCTGCTCACCTGGCTTGCCCTTGGCAGGCATTGGATCCAGGCTGGTAGCATGTGCAGAGCACAGCCTGCCAGGCCAAGTTGGCGGAATGAGCCCAGTGAGCCCAAGTAAAACTCAGGAAAATGTGCCACAGAGGTTTCTGGATGGAAAAGTGACACACCAAGGATCCTGTGACAATCACTCTTCCACAAGAGTGAGTATATAGAGAGACTTTGTTTGTGAAGAAAACACAAGGAATCCTAGGAAATATCAAATAGATGGAGCCTGAGAAAACAGAAAGGAGACTGAGATTAAAAAGAAACAAAGATACAGAAGAAAATTCAGAAAGCCAAGATGGTACAAATGTTTTAAGTAGTGATGTGTTTCCCCATTATCAATAGGCAGGAAAGATGAAGAATAACAGAAAATGAGTGACCTGGTGTGATGGCTCACACCTGTAATCCCAGCATTTTGGGAGGCAGAGGCAGGTGGATCACATGAGGTCAGGAGTTGAGACCAGCCTGGCCAACATGGTGAAACACCATCTCTATGAAAAATAAAAAAAATTAGCTGGGTATGGTGGCATGTGCTTGTAGTCCCAGCTACTCAGGAGGCTGAGGCATGAGAATTGCTTGAATCCAGGAGGCAGAGGTTGCAGTGAGCCAAGATTGCACCACTGCACTCCAGCCTGGGTGACAGAGTGAAACTCCATCTCAAAAAAAAAAAGAAAAAAAAGTAAATGAGTAAGTTTCTTACTATCTCTAAAATTATATCAGTAGGAGATGACAGTTTGGTGTTTTTTTTATTATTTTTTATATTTATTTAACATCACTGAAGATTTAGAGATTTTAATGTGAGTCTCTGATTACTAATCTGATAGCAATTCCTCTGTATTCTGTATAATTGAAGCAAATACTTTTAATAGCTATCAGACTACAGAATAGATTATGGAGAAAATATTAGCTTGAGGATTTATTTTCCTAACACTACAACATTTTAACAAATGTTAAGAGAACTTCAGTTTTGATTTCATATTTTAAAACAATGGCCATTCTATAACTGGCTTTATATTAAATGATTTTCATAAGAGGAAATGTTTTCACTTTCAGAATATGTGTTTAATTATCTGAAATTCTGAACCACATGAATAACAATTTATAAATATGAGAGTAAGGGAAATTTGTTCATAAACATTGTATTTATAACAAATAATA
The DNA here is from genome assembly GCF_028885625.2 of Pongo pygmaeus. NCBI lineage: Eukaryota > Metazoa > Chordata > Mammalia > Primates > Hominidae > Pongo > Pongo pygmaeus. The sequence goes on along the minus strand of NC_072373.2, from coordinate 124,340,372 downwards.
ATTTTATGTGTTTTACATGAGTCACTAAAATTTTTAATAACGTTGTGTCTGTTTTAAATGTATTAACATTTTGCAATTAGAATGTAAAATAGACATTTCTTCTTGTATACAAATGTATCAGTGTATAAAATAGCCCCCCCATTTCTTAATAATATCTGTGGCTTTCCTGAATTCTATTGATATCTACCAATACATTTTAGTAAATTAAAAAGTATTTAACTGTGACCAAAACAAACTAGTAATAATTTATAGGTTTAAAATTCTCATTACTCATAATATTGTCTCAACATTTAGTACTTTTAATCATAGAAATATGTAGTGAGAAAAATTTAAGATATTTCACAATATTGTTGGTATATGAACCACATATCTGAAGTCATTGCAAAATAGCCTTTTAATTGAATACAAATAATTTACCAAAACAGTTCCCTAGAATCAGCTCTTATTTATCATATTGCCTTGAGATTATTAGCTTAAAGATTTCCAAAATAGGAGTATTTTGAAATGTCTAATTAAAAGTTGCAATCTAATCTACATTATTCACTGCAATTAACGTTGTTCCAAGAATTTACTATCTTCTTTACTAGCAAGAATACTAAGAAATTTATTAATCATATTCAAAACACAATTCCTTGGTAACTGTCAATGATTAATATTAAACATTATGCTGAGTGTGTTTGTGAGGATGTTTCTGGTTGAGATTAACATTTGATTTTGTAGAATGAGTAAAGCAAATTGCCCTACCCAATGTGTGTGACCCTCATTTAATTTAATAAAGGACTAGAAAAAAAAAAAAGGTAAGAGAGAATTCACTTTCTCTGCTAGATCTTGAACTAGAATATTGATCTTCTCCTACCTATAGAGTTGGACTACAACTTACACTATCAACTCTCCTAGTTCTCAGATCTTCAAACTCAGACTGGAGCTATAAATATTGGCTCTTCTTGGTCCCAGATTAGCAAATTAGATCTTGGGAATTCTTAGACTATATAACCACATGAGTCAATTACTTGTAATAAATTATATCTATATCTATATCAATATATCTCCTATTAGTTTGGATTCTTTGGAGAATCCAAACGGATATAGATTTTGGTAACGAGAGAGTTCCCAGAGGAAAAGAATTTTAAGTATGAGTTTTCCAAATTTGCTTTGGTTTTATGGAATTGGCTTCTTAATCTGATTAAACTTAAATATGCTAACAATTATTTCCAGTATAAAAGAGAGCACTGATAGTCCATGGTGTTATCTGGCAATAGAGATATACAAAATAATTTTATTGGATACTCCTAATAAACCACTTATAAAAAGCTGGGAGCTGGGTGGCTGTGAACATTTTTGGAAAACTAGTGAATATAATGAGGTCGGCTGGTTTCTCCTAATGTCACTGGAAAAAGTGGTGAAAGATAAAGACGAGCTCAGGAATTTGAATTTTTAGCTCAAGTGATGCATAAATAACTGGAAAGCTTCTATGTGTGTTGTGAAGGGACCATTATTGCCTGTAGCTGAAGGCTAAGACGCTGAAGATAAAACACAAGTTTTCCTTCTGCAACTGGCTAAAATACATAACAAGTTGAGTTCTCAGATTCACAAGTGAGTGCATTGATTGGTAAAGAATAGTGTTGTCCAAGTTAGAAAGGAAATGTTTGGAAAGACACTGGTGAAGCTGCAGACATTGAATCCCTAATTCAATGAGTCTTGTTTGCCAGTAGAAGAGACCTCTTCACCCCCAGGGATAGTGGCTTCTCCATGCTCATTTGAGGGGATTAACCCTTCATTGCTTGGGGGAAATATGATGGTTGCTTCTGAGGGCAATTTTAACCAGACACTGCTGATTCTTCTCAGAACCCACTTCTACTTCCCCTCTTTGCTTCTAGACCAGTAAATGGACTCAAGTCCTAGCAGCCCCCTAAGGTGAGGTACAAAGTGTGACCCATGCAGAGGTGTGCTACCCTCCAAAATAATCATTTGAGTTTTCTAACGTATATAGTCAAAAAATCCAGGGAACTTGTGTGGGAACAGAGATACCAAACATGTGGAATACTGAAAGAAACATTAAGTTGGATTAGATAAACTTTTTAATATGGGCTCATGAAGCAGTGATTGTTCAATTAATGTTGCAGCTCAGGAAGTAAGAAAGGGCTCTATCAGTTTCTTTTGTTTGATTGGCTGAATGATAGATCAAAATATGGCCCACAGTGAGTGAATTACAAAATCCGGACCCGCCTTGGTTTAATGTTGAGGAAGGAATGCAAAGGGTTAGGGAGACTGGTGTGTGAGAGTGCATTTAATGTATACAATCTATTCTCTCAGACTGGGAGGATCATGAAGACATACCTTTCACCTCTACTATAGAAATACGTTTGTGAAGAGCCCTGGCATTCTTTAAAAAACTCCATGATCACTCTTCTTTCTAAGCCAGATCAACAGTTAGGACTGTAGTAACTGTATAGAGAAACCTAAAGGCCATGGGAATAACTGGATCTCAGGTGGCATGGTTGCTGTAACGGACAGCAGAGTCAAAGCAGCAATCAGTGTAGTGTGATTCATGTAGATGTATGGCTAGTTAATCATGGTGTTTTTAGAAGTAAAATAGAAAGCCTACTGAACTCTCACTTGATTTATATAAGCAGAAAAGTTCTATGTCAAATGAACAAAATCTAACTTGAAGCATAAAATTAGAGAATCAGAGACTCTAAACCAATTCTAAGACTTATGTGAGTTTTCAGACATAGAGCCACCTAAATGAAGGAGAGTCTGTGAACTAGAAACCCATAAGGAAGGGTCCCGGTATGTCACCAAAAATTTCATACTGTTAGCCTTTCTCCTAGCTTTCCCCAAAAGGGCCAATGCCCTTTTATCACGTTAATTCTTCATTGGGTAGAAGAAAATCATCAGATCTTTCAGGTACTACTGGACAATAGCTCTAAGCTGATACTAATTCCAGGAGACACAAAACATCAGTGTAGCCCACTAGTCAGAGTAGGGGCTTAAGGAATTCAGGTCATCAACAAAGTTTTAGCTCAGATCTGTCTCACAGCAGGTCCGGTGGGTCCCTGAACCCATTCTGTGGTTATTTTCCACATTCTGGAAAGCACAATTGCCTTAGATATTCTCAGTACCTGATAGGATTCAAACATTAATTCTTGACCTGTATAGTGGGCTCTATAATGATGAGAAAGGCCAACTGGAATATACTTGAACAGCTTATACCTAGGAAAATAGTAACACAAAAGAAATAACACATTCCTAGAGGGATTTTGGAAATTATTGTCACCATAAAGGATTTGAAAAATGCAGGAGTGGTGATTCTCACTTTTCCCTTCCAGAAGATATCATACTGGCCCAATACATTGATAGCATTAAGCTGATTGATCCTAATAGGCAACTACTCTAGAGTTATTGATAAGACATTTGTAGCAGAAGATGGAAAATCAATCCTATGAAAATTTAGTGGCCTTCTATCTCACTGAAATTTCCAGACCAGATGTGGGAAGCATGTCAAAATATTACTTTTTTTTTAATGGAGTTTGCATCTGGCCCTTCCAACAAACAAAAAATACGCACAGCACCAAGTGGGCCTATTTGGATTTTGGAGTCAACAAACTCCTCATTTCAATATGTTACTCTGGCTCATTTATTGAATGGACTGAAAAGCTGCTAATTTTGATTAGAGCCCAGAACAAAAGAAGGCTCTGTAACAGGTCAGGAGGCTGTGCAAACTGTGCTGCCATTTGGGCCATATGATCCTGCAGATCCAACCATGCTTGAAGTGTCAGTTGCAGAGAAAAATACAGTATAAAGCCTTTGGCAGCCCCTATAAGTGAATCATACTGAAGGTACTTAGGATTTTGGAGTAAAGCCATGAAGTCCTCTGTGGGCAACTATTCAGCTTTTGAGAAAGAGTTCTGGGCCTGCTCTTGGGACTTAATAGAAGCTGAACACTTATCCATAGGCCACCACGTTACTATGCAACTTGAGCTGCCCTTCTTGAACTAGGTATTATGACCCATAAAGCCATAAAGTTCGGGGTGTACATTGACATTTCATCATCAGATAGAAGTGGTATATATGTAATTAGGCTCAGCAGGCCTTGAAGGTATAAATATGTAAGCTACATAAAAAAGTGATCCAAACACCCATAGCCACCCCCTCCTGCTATGTTACACTTTTCTCCCCAGTCTGCACCTATGGGCTTATGGAGAATGCTTTACAATTGGATGACAGAAGAAAAGAAGATTTAGGCCTGGTTTACAGATGGCTCTGCATGATATTCAAGCACTACATAAAAATAATCAGTTGCACCACTGCAGCTCTTTTTTGGGACATTCCTGAAAAATAATGATGAGCTAAAATCCTCTGAGTGGGCAGAACTTTCAGCATAGCACCTGGTTGTGACTTTGTAAAGAGCCTGGCCAAATGTAATTATATGCCAATTCATGGTCTGTGACTGGCAATAGTTGGCTGAATAATTGGACTTGGAAGGGACATGATGGAAGAATTGTTGACAAGCAAATTCAGGGAAGAGAAATGAATGGGCAAAAGCTATAATAAAAAAAATCACATTTCATGGGAATCCCTCACCCATGTGAATTCCCACATGAATGTTCAGGAAAGAGTGACCTTAGCAGAGGGAGACTTTAATAATCAGGTAGATAGGATGACCTATTATATGAATACCAGTCAGTCTCTTTCCCTAGGCTCTCTTGTCATTTCCCAGTGAGTTCATGAACAAACAGGCAATTTTGGCAGGTATGAAGGTTATACGTGGGCTCAGCAACATGGATTTTTACTCACCAAAGTTGAGCTTGCCACAACTACTTCTAAGTGCTCAATCTGCCAGCAGCAGAGAGCAACACTGAGCCCTGATATGATGCAATTACATGGGGTAATCAGCCAGGTGCCTAGTGTTGGGTTGCTTCCATCATACTGGACTGCTTCCATCATAGAAAGTATTTTTTTTTTTACTGGAATGTATACTTTGGCACAGATTTATCTGCCTTGCACACTATGTTTCTGTCAACACTATCAGTCATGGACTTAGTGAATGTCATGTCCACCATTATGCTATTCCCCACTGCATTGCTTCTGACCAAGGAACTCATTTTACAGTAAATAGAGTGCAGCAATGGGCTCATGTTTATAGAATTCACTGGTTTTTAGAATGTTCCATGGCATCCTGAAGCATATGACAATACAATGGTAAAATGACCTTTTGAAGACACAGTTAAAATATCACCTAATGTCAATATCTTACAGGACTGGAACAAGGTTCTCCACAAGGCTGTATATGCTCTGAGGCAACCTCTAATATATAGTGCTGTTTCCCCCATGACTAGGATTTATGTGCATGGCATCCTCACCACACACTGTTAACTCTAGTAACATGCTAGCAACATTTTTGTTGTCTGTTCCTGTGACTTTATGCTTTGTTGGCCTAGAGATCTTTTTCCAAAGGGAGAAGTACATCCTTAAGGAGACAACACAATTATTTCATTGAACTGAAAGTTAAGATTGCTGCCTAGTCACTTTGGACCCCTCATATCTCTGAATCAATGGGCTAAGAAGGGAGTTACTGTACTGGCTGGGGTAATTAATACTGACTACTAAGGGGAAATTCCACAATAAAGGTAAGGAATTCAACAATAAAGGTAAAGAAGACGGTGTTTGGAATACAGAAGATCCCTTAGGGTATCACTTAGTATTACCATTCTCATGATTCAGATTAAGGAAAACTGACTATTAATTAACTAACCATTGAGAAATAAAATGGGTAATCCCATCAGGTAAAGAACCAGTACCATGCTGTTTTTGGTTACTGTAGCCTTGCAGTATAGTTTGAAGTCAGGTAGCATGATGTCTTCAGCTTTGTTCTTTTTACTTGGAATTGTCTTGGCTATAAAGGGTCGTCTTTGATCACAAATGAAATTTAAAATAGTTTTTTTCTAATTCTGTTAAAAATGTCAATGGTAGTTTTATGGAATAGCACTGAATCTATACATTACTTTGGGCCATACGGCCATTTTCGCTATATTGATTCTTCCTATCTATAAGGATGGAATGTTCTTCTGTTTGTGTCTGTCCTCTCTTATTTCCTTGAGCAGTGGTTTGTAGTTCTCCTTGAAGAGTTCTGTCATGTCTCATTAGCTGTATTCCTAGGTATTTTCTCTTTATAGCAATTGTAAGTGGGAGTTCATTTATAATTTGCCTCCATTATTGTCTATTGTTAGTGTGAAGGAATGCTTGTGATTTTTGCACATTGATTTTGTATCTTGAGACTTTGCTGAAGTTGCTTATCAGTTAAAGGAGTTTTTGGGGTGAGACGATGGGGTTTCCTAAATATACAGTAATGTCTTCTGCAAACAGAGACAATTTGACTTCCTCTCCTCCTCTCTGAATACTATTTATTTCTTTCTTTTGCCTAATTGCCCTGGCCAGAACTTCCAATACTATGTCGATTTGAAGTGGTGAGAGAAGACATCCTCATCTTGTACTGGTTCTCAAAAGGAAGGCTTCCAACTTTTGCTCATTTGATATGATATTGACTGTGAGTTTGTCATAAATAGCTCTTATTATTTTGAGATACGTTCCATCAATTGCTAGTTTATTGAGAGTTTTTAACATGAGGGATGTTGAATATTGTCAAAAGGCTTTTTTTCATCTACTGAGGTAATCATGTGGTTTTTGTCTTTCATTCTGTTTATGTGATGGATTACATTTCTTTATTTGCATATGTTGAACCAGACTTGCATCCCAGGGATGAAGCTGACTTGATCGTGGTGTATAAGTTTTTTGATGTGCTTCTGGATTCGGTTTGCCAGTATTTTACTGAAGATATTCACATCGATGTTCATCAGGGACATTGGCCTGAAAGTTTTTTCTTTGTTCTGTCTTTTCCCAGTTTTGGTGTCAAGACGATGCTGGCTTCATCACATGAGTTAGGCAGGAGTCCCTTCTTTTCAACTCTTTGGAATAGTTTCAGAAGAAATGGTACCAGGTATCCTTTGTATTTCCAGTAGAATTTAGCTGTGAATCCATCTGGTCTTGGGCTTTTTTTGGTGGTTGGCTATTAATTACTCCCTCCATTTTAGAACTTGTTATTGGTCTATTCAGGGATTTGACTTCTTCCTGGTTTAGTTTGGGAGGGTGTATATTTCCAGGAATTTATTCATTTCTTCTAGATTTTCTAGTTTATTTGCATATAGGTGTTTATAGTATTTTCTGGTGGCTGTTTGTATTTCTGTGGGGTCAGTGGTGATATCTCCTTTATCATGTTTTATTGTGTCTATTTGATTCTTCTCTCTTTTCTTCTTTATTAATCTAGCTAGCGGTCTATATATTTGGTTGATATTTTTTCAAAAAAACAGCTCCTGGATTCATTAACATTTTGGGGATTTTTTGTGTGTGTCTCTATCTCCTTCAGTTCTTCTCTGATCTTAGTTATTTCTTGTCTTCTGCTAGCTTTTAGGTTAGTTTGTTATTGCTTCTCTAGCTCCTATAATTGTGATGTTAGGGTGTTGATTTGAGGTCTTTCAAAGTTTCCGACGTGGGCATTAGTTGCTATAAATTTCCCTCTTATCACTGCTTTAGCTATGTCCCAGAGAATCTGGTACATTGTCTCTTTGTTCTCATTGGTTTCATAGAACTTCTTGATTCCTGCCTTAATTTCATTATTTATCCATCAGTCATTCAGGAGCATTGTTCAATTTCCATGTAATTGTTTGGTTTTGAGTGAGTTTCTTAATCTTGATTTCTAATTTGATTGCACTGTAGTCTGATAGAATATTTGTTATGGTTTCAGTTATTTTGCATTTGCTGAGGAGTGTTTTACTTCCAATTATGTGGTCGATTTTAGAATAAGTGCCATATGGCACTGAGAAGAATGTACATTCTGTTGATTTGGGGTAGTGAGTTCTGTAGACATCTACTAGGTCTACTTGATCCAGAGCTGAGTTCAAGTCCTGAATATTCTTGTTAATTTTCGGTCTCATTGATCTGCCTAATACTAACAGTGGGGTGTTAAAATCTCCCACTGTTATTGTGTTGGAGCCTAAGTCTCTTCGTAGGTCTCTAAGAACTTGTTTTGTGAATCTGGGTGCTCCTGTATTGGGTGCATATATATTTAGAATAGCTAGCTCTTCTTGTTGAATTGTTCCCTTTACCATTATGTAATGCCCTTCTTTGTCTTTTTTGATATCTGTAGGTTTAAAGTCTGTATGTCAGAGACTAGAATTGCAACCCTTGCTTTTTTTTTGCTTTCCATTTGATTGGTAAAGTTTTATTCATCTCTTTATTTTGAGCTTATGTGTCTTTGCACCTGAAATGGGTCTCCTGAATATAGCACACCAATGAGTCTCGACTCTTTATTCAATTTGCCAGTATGTGTCTTTTAACTGGGGCATTTGGCCAATTTACATTTAAGGTTAGTATTGTTATGTGTGAATTTAATCCTGTCATCATGCTCATCATACTGCTATTTGTTTATTTGGTACACTAGTTTATGTGGTTTCTTCATAGTGTCATTGGTCTTTATATTTTGGTGTGTTTTTGCAATGGCTGGTACCCACTTTTCCTGTCCATATTCAGTGCTTCTCTCATGAGCTCTTGCAGAGCAGGCCTGGTGGTAATAAAATCCTCAGCATTTGCTTGTCTGGAAAGGATTTTATTTCTCTTTTGCTTATGAAGCTTAGTTTGGCTGTATATGAAATTCTAGGTTGAAAAATGTTTTCTTTAAGAATGTTGAATATTGGTCCCCAATCTCTTCTGGCTTGTAGAGTTTCTGCTGAAAAGTCTGCTGTTAGTCTGATGGGCTTCCCTTTGTAGGTGACCTGGCCTTTCTCTCTGGCTGCCCTTAACAGTTTTTCCTTCACTTCAACCTTGGAGAACGTGATTATTATGTGTCTTGGGGTTGATCTTCTTGTGGAGTATCTTCATGGTGTTCTCTGTATTTCCTGAATTTGCATGTTGGCCTGTCTTTGTAGGTTGGGGAAGTTCTTCTGGATAATATACTGCAGCATGTTTTCCAGCTCATTTCTATTCTCCTCATCTACTTCTGGTACTCCAGTCAGTTGTAGGTTCAGTCTTTTTATGAAGTCCCGTATTTTTTTGGAAGCTTTGTTCATTCCTTTTCATTATTTTTTTCTTTAATCTTGACTACATGCCTTATTTCAGCAAGATGGTCTTCAAACTCTGACATCCTTTCTTCCATTTGGTTGATCTGGCTACTGATACTTGTGTATGCATCAAAAGTTTTTCATGTTTGGTGAAATATATAAATTTATACACTCAAGAATTTCAGAAAAATAAGGCAGGATAAATATAATGGAAACCTTACCTTGTTACAAAATTATCAAATTGCTGAACACCAAAGATGAATAAAATAGCTTGCAATCAGCCAGAGTAAATCAACATATTGAGAAAATGAAGACAATTATTTGAATGACTGAAAATTTCTAATAAAAAACATGAAGACCAGAAAAGGGTGAAGCAGGATCTTTAAAGTATTACAAGGAAAAATGAGAATCTCCACTTTCTACAGTTAGCAAATATATTCTTAAAGAAGAAAAACAAAATCAGAACTTACTTTACATAAAAGAAATGTGTGGCCAGCAGACCAATACTAAAAGAAATATTACAAAGGGTTTCCTCAGGTTAAATGGAAATAATACCAAAGGTACAATTGGGTGTTCAGTAATAAATGAAGAACATTGAATATAACAAATATTGGAGAAAATCTAACAGAATCATTTTTTTCTCATAAGTTCTTTACAATAGGCTTATGGCTGTGTAAAGCAAACATTAAAATATTGTCTCAAGAAGGTTTCAGTGTATATAAATAAAGTTCAAACAATAACTACAACAAAAAATGGGGAGTGTGTACCTACAAAGATCTGTATGGTTGCAAGGTTTCTATATTTTACATGTAACTAGACTGTGAATGTTTAAATATGTAACTACAGTAGCACACCCATTATTTAAAAGAATATAAAGTCAAATTTATATTTTAAAAGATAAAAAGATATATAAATAAACAGCCATATACATAAAATTACTATTTGGAAATAAAACAACACACTGCCAATAGGTCATTGATTGATCAAAGAGAAAATCAAAAGTGAAATGAGAAAAAAGTTAATATTGTTAATATATCTATTCTTAAATATAACTATTCTTTTTAAATTCAACTGTTAGTATGTCTATTCTTAAATATTTCTCATTTCTCTTAAAGTGAGAAAAATCTCAATATTGTTAATATGCCTATTAACAAGTCAAAATTTTCACAACATATTAGAGAAAATGCTAAGGTAATTTTAAATTTCATATGAAAAATGAACAATCTAGAACAACAAAACAAATGTGAAAAAATTTCCTTAAAAAGTTAGAGAATTTATAACCACCTTATTTCAACAATATAAACCTATAATCTGTATTGTGTTATTAACACGAAGACAGCTATATCATGAGTGAAATAAAATAAAGAATCTAGAAATAGTTTCAAGTATATAGTCAATTGATTTTTGACAAATATGTCCACTTAATAGTAAAAGAATAATCTTTTCAAATACAGCAATGAAAAAATTGGATACAAATATTCCAAAATACACACATTCACAAACACAACAAAAAAATTGGACCTACAACAAATACAAAATTAATTCAAAATTAGTCATAAGTATAAGAGCTAACATTACAAAACTCCTTTCAGAGCAAGGGTCAGCAAACTATGATATAAAGGCTAGCTGCCTACTTTTCTACATATTTATTCTAACATAATCATTTCCATTCATTTGTGTATTATTTATAATTGTTCTTATTCTATCACAACAGATTTGAGTAGTTGGAGTAAAAATCATATGGCCTGCAGGCCTAACGTATTTACTATCTAGTCCTTTAATAAAATGTTTGACTATTCCTATACAAGAAGAAAGCATAAATGAAAATCTGAATGACCTCAGTATAAGAAAAGATTTCTTAAATATACACAAAAAATACAATCTATAAAACATCAGTAAATCAAAAATTTTTTAATTTTTTATTTTCAAAGGACAGTTTTATTTCTTATATTTGTATAAAAATAAAACTCAAGCCATGTACTGGGATAAAATATATACAGTGCATATGTCTTTATATGTACTTATACCTAGAATATATAACTTCTATAATTTAATAAGTAGACAAAATGTTTTAAAATTGGCCAAGTTTTTTTTTTAGAGTTTCACTGTTGCCCAGGCTGGAGTTCAGTGGTATGATCTCGGCTCACTGCAACTTCTACTTCTCAGGTTCCAGCGATCCTCCCATTTCAGCCTCCTGAATAACTGAGACTACAAGCATGTGCTTCCGTGCCCAGCTAAATTTTGTATTTTTTGTAGAGGTGAGGTTTTGCTATTTTACCCAGGCTGGTTTCGAACTCCTGAACTCAAGAGATCTGCTCGCTTCGACCTCCCAAAATGCTAGGATTACAGGCATGAGCCACTGTGCCAGCCAAATTTGCTAAGATCTTTAACTGGCATTCTGCAAAGGCATTTACAGAGATAGAAAATAAGCACATGGAAATATATTCAACATTATTAATATTTGAGGAAATGAAATTGAAATCACAGTGAAATACCACTACTCATCCAATAGAATGGTTAAATTTTAGAGACTGGCCATACAAGTTCTGCAACTGACAAGAAACAACTGCTGTTGGAAACACATGATATAATCGTTTTTGGAAAAATATTACTTTTCAAAAAGCTAAATACGTATCTATCATATGACCCAGCCATTACACTCCTGGGCAATTACCAAAAGGAAATGAGAGTGTATGTGCATGACTTGTTCATGAATTTTCATAGTAGATTTAGTTTTAGAAGCCACAATCTGAGAGGAAAAAAGTACTCTTCAAGAGATAAAGTTTAACAAACTATACACCATTCTATGCCACGGAATATTATTCACCCTTAAATATAAATGAACTGATGATACATTCAATAACATGAATCAACTTCAACATAATTATGCTGTTTAAAATGTCAGATAATCAATCAATACCACATAAACCAATTTATACAAATTCTAGAAATAGAAAATAAATACAGAAAGAAAGGAGATACAGAAATACAGGAGAAATACAGGAGAAACACAGGAGAAATACAGGAGAAAGGAGATACAGAAATAAAGAAATACAGAAAGAAAGGAGATCAAGAGCTCAGTGATTGGGGATGAGGGGTAGAAAATGGGAGGGATAAATTACAAAGAGGCATGAATAAATAATTAGGGATGTGAAATGTCCTTATTATCTAGAGTGTGATACTCATGTGATTTTATGGGTATATTCATATGACAAAAAATAGTGTATATTAAATATGTGTAGATTATTGTGCGGCAATTATATATCAGTAAAGCTGTTAAACAGTTTTTTTCTCAGTGAGGCCTTCTTATATCACTATATATAAAATTTCACTTATCTTCTTGACTTTTCTATTTTCCCTTCTTTATTTTATTTATTTTTCTTCTTTAATTTTTTTCACTGTATAAAACATCCAATTATTTCAACTTACTTGTGAGTGGTATATATTTGTATCTGTTTTGTTTACTATTTTATCTTCACTGACTAGAAAATACCTCACACGAAGTAAATGCATACTAAATATTTGTTGATGAATAAATCATTGAATGAATGAGAATGACAGTTTGGCAGTATTAGCTAATTTTATGTCTCAGTGGGGTCAAGGAGTAGTTAGAACTGGGTTACTAGAAGATGTGAGAAGAAAAGGTAAGAGGTAATGGCCACAAAGATGGATATTTGAAATAAGTTATTTGAGGGGTTATATTTACTGGCAATGGTAATGTCTGAATTAGGACCATAGGGGTGAATTAGCAGGAAGCTTGCAGAAAGGAACAGTTGAAAGGAAATAGATCAAGAAATTAAGAGGCCAGAATTTTGAAAATCTCATCTTTATTTCAATTTATGTCAAATTTAAGAGCAAAGAATGGTATTTTCCCTATTACATATAAAGGCATTCTCTGAAGTTACAGTAACAAAAATATTTTGGTATTGTTTAAGAACACATGTGACATATGTCACAAAATTAAAATAGAAGACTCAGAGATATATGAATATATGAGGACTTGATGTTTGGTAAATTTAGAATGCCTAATGAATGGGGAAGAGGTGAAATGTGTTTTGTGCAATACTTGGAAAAATTACTCACAGAATGTGAAAAAAAAAAGTTAACCTTGATAAACTTTCAGCTTCTGCTTAGGTTGCAGGAAGCTTAAAATGGTGTAGCTTCCACATTTACAACAAAATAAGCCAGATAATGCACAAAACACAAAGGCTTTTTTTTAAAAAAAAAAACTCATTAGAAAGCTAAGATTACTATAAAACTAAGAAACCTGAAAAAACAGATCTCTTCAAAGGAGAGATGACATGAGTATTGCCTGGGGAAGATGTCAAACACCATATATTATGGAGGTCAGTAAGAAGAATGAAGCTAAAATTTGTAACGAATTTCTAAAAGCTAAACTGATCTGGTACTCCTGGAATTCACAGAAACAAGAGAAATTTGTTCCCATTTGTAGTCTTTTCTTCATGAACCTCACCAGACTTTCTTTCACAAGATAGACTAGAAGTTGGGTTGAAGTCCTCAGAAAGATCTCTCTCATGGAGTAGTCCTGGGGAAGCAGATCAGCAGCTATATGAGAAAAGGCATGAAGACCCACTTGGACTCTTGTCTCCAATATTCCCTATGAAACAAAATATTTAAGCCATTTGGGAAAGGGCAACAAACTCCTCACCCATAGGGCACAAATGAAGACGCAGTAGGATGTGGGAAGGCTCTTGTCCCAGAACATCAAAACTCTCCTACAGCAAGAGGAGGAGGGGAAATGTAAGAGACTGAAGGTAAAACAAGAGGAATATGTCCTACTCCTCCACTCTATACCAACTCCAGACTACCACAGAGTAAAATAACAAGTAACAGCAATCTATTCTTGGGGAAGTTAGAAAGGAGAAAAATCTTCTCTAAGGAAGAATGGCAAAGAAAAGACTCTAAAGCTGAGGTTGGATCAAACGTTAAGAACAACTCACTTGTAAATTAGCCCCTATACGCATTACAAGATAACTCTAGAAATATTTAAAGTCTGTAGTGCTGTGAGGGTTGTAATAATAGCAACAAGAAAATCTAAATGCTGCTCAAATCTGAACTCAGTTGGCTCAACCATAAGACTGGCGATAATTAAAAAGGCAGATAAGGCCAACAAGTGGGATATGACAGCACATAAATTTGTATGCATAGTTGTAAACATATAGACTTTTACAACCATGTAAACTTATGGCCTATTTCTGAGAAAAATTCTCCCCGATGTCCATTAAAAAAATGTTCATTGATTGTGGTAACTGGCAGTTGGGGAAAACTGGTTTCCAGTAGTAGGGAAATAGATAAGAAAAAAAAGTAGATAGATTTACCCTAGGAAATAATATTCACTTGTTAAAAGCAATATATAAGAAGACTATACAATTGATGTTTACATCTTAAAAGTATAATGCTGTGAGGTAAAGAAAAAATATATCTATAGTGCAATATCATTTTAGAATAAAAATGCATACACCTAAAACAAATTAAAAATAAACCTTATATATTAACATTTAACAAGGACATGTATCAGTAGGAGGATATGGATTATCATGGAGAAATTTGGAAACAGGGTTTGAGGAATGAAGTAAATAAACAAATATACAAATAAAATAGAAGGGGGCCTTCATGAGTGTTGATGTCAACTCACTGCTATGAATACAAAAGAATAATTAAAGCAAATGTTTGCTCCTGAGCTAAATAATCAAGTAAACAAAATAAAATATGTAGTGGCCACTAAATATATGGTTCTTTCTTTTTTAATTATAGAAAATTATTTAAATGCATGTAGGACATCTTTTTATGGATTGAAAAAGAGACATCTATCATCTACTGTTTACAAAGCTTTTTCACCTTAATTAATTGATAACAAATCTCTTTTTATTTAGTCACCTCTAAAGAAACTTAAAGAGATGGTATGTCTTAATTCTCATTACAAATTCAACTTTTGTAAGATTTACATTGACAAAATGGATATGAGACAACAAAAATAGTGTTTTTATACATTTTCTTGACTCCAGAAACTCTGGGAATGAATTACTATCTTCTAATGTTATTGAAATCAGTAAAGTGATAATTCTGATGAGTGTCACAATAAAAATTTAAACAATACAAATGAAATTCATGAAAAGTTCTTACTTTAGAGACACTCAGAGTTTCATAAAGTCTGCCAGCTTTCTGGTAGGTACAAAATATTGACATTTAAGACTCAATTTTCATTCAGATATCAGTTTTCAAAAGAATGTTGTATATCAAATTAAAAGTCATGCTTAGAATCGTTATCCAAATATTATCCAGAGAGAAAGATATGGACTGTGACTGTCTGGATATGTCAAATAAAACTTCAAAATATTTAACTCGAATATTTGTTGAAGAAAAACATGACTCTTTCAGCCAGTTACTGAGTTCTGAGTGTCATCCCCTCATCCAAATGTCTATGTTAATATACAAGGTTAAGTCCCTGTTATTGTTTCTGCAGTAACTCTCAAAAAGCAATTTACGGCTATATCTGTAATGACAAATTTTGTTAAAACATATATATTATTTGCCTTAAAATAGAACAGATGAACTTCAATGGTTATAAATAAAATGATATATACTTAATAATATATATTTAAGATGACTTTCCATATTTCTTATACTTCATAGCAAGATAAACAATGTGAAAGTGAGTTGGAGAAAGAGGACCTATATAAAGTTAGTGTGCTAGATGGAAAATAACCTATTAATCCCTTTAAACCTATGCCCATTTAACAAACGAATGGTAAGGTACATGCTATATAATAGTATTAAATAATATGTCTTATGGTTGAAAATTTAAAATTAAATATATTTATGGAAATTATCAAGACAATAACAAGTGGCATTGGTGATGACATATTTCAAAAACAGTTTGCTGTCCAATATGGTAACCAATAGTCACACATACTAATTTAAATTTAAGTAGGTAAACTTAAATAAAATTTAAAGTCAATTCCTCAGTTATGCTAGCTGCATTTCAAATACTCAGTAGCCTCATGTGGCTAATGGCTACCATATCAGACAGTGGAGTTTTAGCACATTTCAACCATCACAGAAAGGCCTATTGAACAGCATGAGTAATAAAGAATACGTTACATTAGTTGTTTGCTAAAACGAGATAGAAAAACCCACTCATTTAAAGAGCATCTGTCATGCTGATAACAAATTTGCTATAAAAAGAAACAAATGTACATTACATTATATAAATCTATATGGCACTAACAACAAATAAAGCTGCATGTAAAATAAGAAGTCTTTTAAAAAATAATTTTATTGAAAATACCGTTATCAAAGACTGTACACCTTGATGAAAGTTTTAATGTTGTGTAATGTGCTTTATGAGTTGACCTCATTAATGTATTAGCAATAATAATAAATAGAAAAAGAAACAACACAAGCTGAAACAAGCCTGATAAGAGAGCAATATAAAGGGTTATGATTAGTAGGTCACACTTGATGATGTCCTACTGAATATAAAATCACTCTATTAAAGATCGAACATAGCTTCTATTTTGGAATCCTCAAATGAAATGTTAATATCTAAGTTTTTTTAAATGCAAATTTCTTCCTAGGAGATCAATTATTATTGTTATTTGGTCTTCTGAAGCATTTTGTATTCTACAACATATGTTTGCATTTGGAGCTTAGTTTTCAGGTCTAACAGAATAGATCAAGGTAGATGTTTGGGCTTGGACTCTGGCTGTATCTGTGCTTGAGATGCAGCTTAAGAGAGGTGGTTTGAAAGCTATAAATAAGACATTTTTATTGATGAGGAAAGAAGTTCATCTACCTCAGCTATGATAATTATAGTGTTAAAATTACTAAGGATTCAAGCATTCGATCTCATCTTAGTGGTTTGTTTATTCCAAAGATAAACTCCATTCAATATTATTTATTAAGAGTAGGCAGCTACTTAATGAAGAAAAACAAATAACCAATAAATAGTGATATAATATTTGAAGATAAACTCTATGTTATCCCAGATTAAGGCAACAGTCTCACAAGTGAAACAAAATAAAAAGTATATGAACAATTCAGCCGTACTCTCACTGACATCAAGTAAAATTATAGTGAGCTGCCAACTAAGAGATCATATCTAATTTATAAGTGAAAATCTTCAATATTTTATTAAAACAATGAAATATTATTTTATTTATATATTGATATGGAAAATTGAATGTATACATCTTACATGAAAGAAATAAAAGATAAATTTTGTGTACATGAAAAAAATACCTTTCATATACCATATCATATGTATCTGCATTCTGACACTATGAAAGAAAGGAGTTATGCAGTGAAAAGTTGGTGAGTATGCATGTATGACATTTCCAGTATCATTTTCTTCTCTTCTCTCACCTCTCACTAGTACCATGACCAATACAATTCATGATGAGTAGCCAGCTCCCTCATGAAGAAAAGCAAATAACTAAAAAATCCCCCAAAATTCAAAAAATGCGTTGACAAATATGTTGTATAAAATATTAGCAGGTAAAAATATCACCTAAATGAAGACTAATCTCCCAATTGCTAAACAGGAAAAAATAATATTTTAAAACCAGAAATAACCTTAGGATTCTAGATATTTCTCAACCTATCTCCAGTAAATTTTATTCTACTTCGTCTTGCACAAAGTTTGTATTTAAAAATACAATAAATTATGAAATTTCTACTTATTAATGTCTTATTCTTAATATTATAGAATGCATAATATCATATCAAGGATGTTTAAAAATTCTTGGTAAACATTTGGAGTAAAACATTTTAAAATATATTTATCAGCATTTTAATTCGTAACATTTTTGAACAACACATTTAGGAAAATACTTTCTTAGCTTAAATAATTTAATTTACAAATGAGGATTTGGAATTATAAAGGTTAGTATTATTGAACTCCCCAAAGCACTACAAAATCTGTTAACAAAGCAAATAATCCCACCTGATCAGTGTCTCAGAAAATGTAAGTTACAAGTAAGATGTTTATAGGGCTTTGGGGTCTGAGCTCACATAATTTGCAATGGGCCTTTCCAGGATTAAAAATGTGGTAGGCAAAATTTGTGACATAGTATCTTAGGATTAGAGGACTGAGGATCTTGATGTGCATTAAAGAAGTAAATCTTTATTTTACACATGAACTGTATGATGCCATGAGCAAAATACTGACTTCATTAAATTGACTTATAGGGATTTCCTCAAGCACACATTAAAATAATTTATTGTTTTATAGTCCTAACTCTGCAGCAAAATTTACCTGGAGCAAACTAAGTAATATTGACATACGTGGTCCATGTCATATCTAAGTTGTGGTGAGAGGGTTGGTTTTAATTCTCACACTCTTTCTATATTCATTATTTCGTATGAGTTGGAAGATAGAGCATTACCAACTGATGAAATGATAATTTCAGATCTACTGCACTCTTTGCATATTCATGACCGTAGAGGGGCAGTTATTTGAACCATTACATATGTTGGGTTTACCTGATCTTTTAGATGAATGATCATTTGTTGAATCATTTGATGGGAGTGTCTGAATAACAGAGTTTGGGACTCTAGAGATCGCACATTTGGATACTACAACCAAGATAAATATGAAGAGATGATTTATGTTCAAAGTTTGTAGTCCACTTCTAAACTAGAAGCCAATAGTGCACAAACTGAACCAAGAAAAGCAATCCTTGGTTCTCAGGGATTGAGAACTCAATACTAATACTCGATACTAATACTTTCAGATATGAGAGTATTGGCAAAATTTAATAATTTCTTAAGTTTTTCCTTTGTTTCCTGGACCTTGATAATAATATTAAAGAGCTCAGAGGGTTCACTAGATGTTTGAGTACACGATTCTGCTAAAATAAAACATGTATCTTTCAAAAACACAATATCATGTCTATGTCTGCTCTTCCCTTTATTTTATTTATGTATTTATTTTTTGGTGAGAAGTCATAACACCCCAATAACATTTTCTAGCCCTGGTCAATCTTTGAACTATTGCATGCAAAATTTTTCCAATTTCTCATGTCTTTTTATAGCATAATATGAAGAGATTTGAAAACAACAAATAATTCATCTTGCGTTAAAGTTTGGGATCTCAGAACTCAATTTTTCCTTTTGATTCAAGTTATTGAGCAATCCCTACTTTCTATTATTTTTCTTCTTTTTATTTTTATTTTGGTAAAAACAATTGAACAAAAATGAACTGTGTATGACCTTATGGGCTATTTTTGATACTTGTGGCAGTTTACAAAGATAATAAGTTCATATCTAATTGGCTTTTAGTGGCCAATAGGCTTTTGTGCCATACATTTAATACCATATTTTGGGAGGTTATCCAATAACTTGTTGCCAGGCAAAATTTCCCCATTAAGCTAGGTATATTTTACTGTATAATTTTGGTAACATTCTGAGATAGGAGCATAATTAGATATGCAGAATATAAAAAGAAAATAAAGAATTAGGAAGAAATGAATCAAGAAAACTTGCAAGCATAGTAAAACTTCTATGATTGTTATGAAATACATGTTGTCATTATCTGTTTGCTTCTTGAACCTTACCTGTATGAAAGTTTAGTTACAGAAGGTATCTCTTACAAATGTTCTCTGGGTATTGTTTCATTGTTGTTCCCTTCATAGATGTGACGTGCAAAAGTTTTAGCATTTTGGTTGCTTTTTTTTTTTTTTTGCTATATTACATCTTTAAAAAATCAGTAGAGTACATTAGTTGTAAGACCATTTTTAAAATAATTCATTGGTTCCAAAGGGAGAGGTTTGGCACTCAGAAAAAAAGTGTCCGAATCACCACTGTTTGGCTTGCTGTTTAGATTTTTGATTTGTAATTAAAAAAATAAAGTGAAGCCAATGTTTGCATTCTAATACCAAAGAGAGACTAAATACACAAAAGAAAAAATTAAGGATAGAGACCTTGTTAATATCAAGGATGAGATTTTTAAAAATGCTAACAATCTGGAACTTTATTCCAGAAAGGAGAAAATATAATAGCTAGATAACAGCATGCCAATTAAAATATAAAATTTGTGCCTACAATTAGATGCTCACGTAATGCAATTATTTTGATTCGAAAGTATTGGGGGAAGCCTTGTCTGTTTCTGTGCCAGTTATCTATTTATTGCCTCTCAGTTCCACATTCATCTTTCATTCCCTGCTATGCAAAATGTGATCCGCATCCTTTAACTATGTTTTCTTTACCAGCTGGCATGGTGGTAACTTTTGTCAGTGGAGGTTACTAAAGAGACCTTGCAGGAGGAAGGATATTTCTTTCTCTTTTCAGTGTGCTCACTTGGCTGGCTCCTGAAGCACACACATCTTCCTTACCTCCCAGCTCCTGCAGTGTGGGTAGCATCTAAACAATCCAGTACATGCAGTATATGGTGGACAGCTTCCCCTGGAACCTACTTCTCCCCCCGACCACACTTGCCACGGTAGTTCTATAGCAGATTACCTCTGTCTTTTTCTGGAACCCTAAGGATTTACAGTAAGCTCTAGAGGGCAGATTTTCAGAAGTCCAGTCAGTGAGCACCCCAACAACTTACCTGCCATTCTGTGAGTCACTACCTTGCCGTCTCCAGCAGTTTCTGGATCTTGGCTTTGTACTATATTCTTTGGAGTTTCTTTTTTTTTTTTTAATCATTAGCCAACATCACATTACTCCAATCCCTTGCTATAGTTAATAACTTTTCATATTGATCTTTTCCTTTTTGAATTACTTTGTGGTTTCCTTTCTGTTGACTACACTGTGACTGATACACCAACCAAAGCCATCTATTTCTGGAGGATTATTAAGACTGTGTTTTACATTTCCTGATATAGTGGCAGTCCATGTCTTATATCTTTTAAACCAGAACACATTTAGCCATAGATCAATGCGCTGGAGATTAACTGCTGCTTTAATGTTCAAAAGTACTTAACTGGGTCTTTTCAAAATTGTTCTAAGGCATTTCTCTTTCTGGTATATTTTCCTTAAGATAGTCTTTAGTATTGGATCATTTAGAGCCTGTTGCAAGAATGTAAAGAAAGGAAGTTTTTACTTATTATTAAAAAGACTGGATATATTGCATACATCATATGAATAATTTGTGATGTATTGATGAGATAAGCTAGAGTTTAAAATCAGGCGTGACATATTCAACATCACGGAGTCAAACTTGCTAGTGAAAGTTTGGTATGGGCATTGTTAACAGGAGGGCCAGAGGTTACACTGTTGATCAAGGAAGTTCAAGAATGCCAAATATATTTGCTAATGTATTTTTAAAACGTCATTGTTTCTCTTTACTTTTACTGAGTATTAAGGATGACAGAAGCAGTAAAATTTCTTAGTAAGTGGTAAGACGTTTCAAATTTCTCTATTAAGAATCCAAGTAAAGTGAAGGTCTCTATCATTGGACAGATAAGCTGGAATTCCCCAGCCTGGGACACAAAATCAAATGAAAAATTATGCTACCATTAGTCATAGTTCTTTGGGAATGGAAAGCTTTAATTCATCAAAAAAGGTCAGGAAAAAATGCAAACATATTGCGAAAACCTGTAGCAGGTGGGTGGTTTCTTGAAATCTATTTGAAGATTTTTTTTGAAATATTGGACAATGAGGCTTGGATTTTGTCCATGTTCCATTTTGACACTTTTTCCAGAATGATGCTTGTGATAAATGAGGAGTTCACTAGAAAAAGACAGACAGTAAGATTAGTAAAATATCTTCACCATTATCGATGAGGTACAATGGCAAATATTTTGAAAGTTTCTACCTGAAGTCTCTGTCACCTCATGCAACTCTCACGAATGTACTAGAAATAATCTTCAAGCAAAATTTTTCCAGTAATTTTTGCAAATTCCAGAGCGGATCAGTGACATTCTATAACAGTATCTTTTCACAAATCCAATGAATTGACTCTTTGGAGTATTACATAGTTCATGATCTTAGGGAGGGATCCCTTTTTGGCATAATATTCAGCTAATACATTTCAACAGCTTCCATGTTATTTTTTCCATATGTGATTCTCTTGTTAGATAATCCTTAAACTTTTTATTTTAATTGTAGACTATGGGTAAAAACATTTACTGTTTCCACAATGTATTGTATTCTGCAGTCATACTCCAAAATATAGCTGACAGCAGGTATAGATTAAATCTTACACATTCCACAAATTAAGCAACATCTGGTAATTGCAATTTGTTCTAATATCTGAGCTCATTTTACTTTTAGTAAAATATCTCACTTTAATGTTACATTGAGAGGTCTTATTTTGCCTACTATTTCCTTATTTCAGCCTTAAGTTATGATCCACCAACAAACAAGGAATGTTTGAATTTTTAAGCAGAGAGTTCTAATAAATTGTTTAAAACCATGTTTAGTTCACAACAGAAAGGATAAAAAGTCATGGATTTCCCCTTCTTTAAGTAATGAAAGAACAAGAGGATATAATTCATAGCAATGAATAGAAATGTTTCAGGGGTAAACATTATGAAATTTTGTAAGATGTGAGCTTACTTGCTAATAAACGTTTCCTATTTTCAATAATTAACAATAATTGAAAGCACGAAATACCATCAAATATAAGGCACATTTTAAATTCACAATTGAAAAATCTCGTTATTTATTTAATGCTGCTATTGCTTATAGAAAATATGGTTAGATATCTGCCACTGGGTTTCTGGAACACCTTTAATAAGAAATTGGTCTGAGATCATTCAAATGAGATTGAGTCTAACCTCCAAGGTCTTGCCCAGAGCACTCATATATAAATAGGCATTATGGGTTTATGATAACTAAGAAGATGCAGAGTAGAAATCAAAACTTTAATTAAATCGCACAGTTCCTGTTTCTGTTTAGTGTCACAGGGAAATTTCAGTTATGGGGTTTCATAAAAATTGGGATTCCATTGCCTAGAATTCATACTGATACTCTTAAAAACTTTTTGTTTTTATATTGCTTTATTGAACAATAAGTGATTTACAGTAAACTTCACTGCTGTAAACTGTACAGTTTGTTGAGTTTTGAATGTGCATATATTCATGAAAAAAATTTTAATGAAGATAATGAAGATATCCATCACCTCCAATCCTTTTGTCAAGTCCCTTTATAAATCAAACCCTCATTTTCCCTGTCACCTTCCATACTCTCCACCAAGGGTCAAGGCAACTACTAATCTTCTTTTTTGTCAATATTTATTAATAATAAATGTACAGGCTTTTATATAGAGGGAATCATATAGTAGATACTCCATTTTGTTTTCTTTGTTTTTCTATGACTTAGCATAATAATTTTGAGATTCATCCTTGAAGTTATGTCTGTTGATAGCTTGTTTTCTTTTATAGCTGAGTGGTATTCTGTTTAATCCATTAACTTTGAAAGGTACAATCTGTTAATCCATTACCATGACAGAGATATGGAAAATTAGTGATTTACTTAAAAGTGCCCAAATCCACAATTTCTAGCACTACCAGAGAGGGGAAAAAAAAACAAAGCTGCAACTTGCAATTTTTCTCAGTCAGTAGAACCTACCAGAGATATGTAAGGAAAATGGTCATCTTTTAGAGGCTGAATTATGATTTCTATGAATTATTTTTGTACCTGCCACATTATACAGTTTAAGATTTCTCATTATTTCAGATATTGCCATTTCAGCTAGTTGGTATGAAAATTCCAAACCTGGATCTGATTTCTGTGGAAGCCTTTCAATATGAATGCCTTCTTGGAAATTATCCTGTTTCAACTTTCTTAAAGATGGTCAATGAGAAATGTGAGCATATTCAATTATTTGAGTACATTAAGTAGTAGGTTTAGTGTGAGTCATAAAGAAGCTGGACTTTTCGTAGTCATAGACTTTTTGTTTCCTTTCAGATTACTAAAGTTTTTTTTTGTTTTGTTTTGTTTTTTTTTTTTGAGATGGAGTTTCGCTCTTGTTGCCCAGGCTGGAGTGCAATGGCACTATCTCTGGCTCACCACAAACTCCGCCTACTGGGTTCAAGCGATTCTCCTGCCTCAGCATCCCGAGCAGCTGGTATTACAGGCCACCATACCCAGCTAATTTTGCATTTTTTTAGTAGAGAGGGGTTTCTCCATATTGGTCAGTGTGATCTCGAACTCCCAACCTCAGGTGATCTGCCCGCTTCGGCCTCCCAAAGTGCTGGGATTACAGGCGTGAGCCACTGCGCCCAACACAGATTACTAATATTAATTAAAATCAATACTTGAAAATGAATCAAAACTTGCAAAAATAATCTAGTTTAATCTTATTGGGTAAAGATTTCACTTATCAAGACAACGGTATAAACTCAGTAAGAACACTTCAATTTATAAATATTTTCCAATCAGTTGAAATATTCAGTCTTAAATGGATACTTTATTTTTTAAAAAAATAAATTTTATTGTGTATATTTGAGGTTTTCAACATGATGTTTTGGAATATATAGAGATAATAAAATATTATATTAAAAAATTAACATCTCTCTTCGTATAATTAATTTTGCATAACAAGAACAGCTAAAATCTACTTATTTAACAAAAATCTCAAATATAAGTTTCCTTAAATATAGTCCTCATGTTGTACATTAGATCTCTGGAATTGTTCATCCTATATATCTTTTAATTGATGTTTTTTGGTATACATCTCCATTTCTTCCCTCCAGGCCCTGCCCTTCCCCTGACAACCACAGTTTCATTCTCTGTTTCTTTATACATGAACATGAAAAATAAATTCTACATATAAAGGAGAACATGTATTTTTTTTCTGTGCCTGATTTATTAACACTTAGGTTGTTTCCATAACGTGGCTATTGTGAATACTGCTTAATGAATATTTTGAATAGACTGTAATCTGTTGGAAGTATTTACAGTTTTTGATAAATAATGTACAAATGACCTATTTGTTTTCACAAAATTATAACTTTCCTGGAAGCTTTGTCTTTTCAAGATAAAAGAATAGGAATATTGATTGAGTCAGTCTTATTACCAATATTCTTCCTGATTATAGATGCAGAAATTCTTATAGAAATAGACAAGCTTGACTTCTGTTTTCCACTACGTCATTTAATGAATCTGGAAGTTGTCACTCCTGTCTACCTGAGGAGAAAAAGGTGAACAAACTAAAATTCAAAATTTTTTCTTAGATCCATTAGAGAATTGAGGTATGAAGCAAACCATTCCCTTGAAAACTAGTGTCAGACAGATGCAGAAAATCACAGCTTATCAGGAGCAGAAACAGCAGAAACCAGAAAAAAGTGGGAACACTTAATCCACAAATTGCTGTATGTGGACAAGCTTTAGTTAAAAACTGCTGAAAGCCCTGTCTTAGAAGAGTTGAGGAGGAAATACTTTTGTGAGTTTTATCCCCAAGAGTTTCACCAGGTACCCACAATGAAGAATGGAGGAAAACATTCTCTACCTTTGGATAGTAGGAGTTGTTTCCACCTTGGAAATGTTTGTTATCCTTACCAAATGCTTTCTATTAAGAAAAATTACTTTATGAGAGCCTTATCAGGCCTAGAAGGAGGATCATTAGACAATTGGAGCCTCTTATAGCATTCCCGTCTCACATAATCAGAAGACCACGGCTCAGGGATTCTGGCACACTTACAGAGAAAGAGAAAGGGAGAGAGAGAGAGTGATTTAATCTTAAGATGAATACTTCTTCTCCCTAATACCTAATAGCATATCAACAGGGTTCCTGCATAAGAGTGGATTATAATTGAGAGAGCTACAAGACACATAATTTACATAATGAGTTTCTAGGGAAGCCCAAAGACAATAGGGGAAACAGAAACAAATGACTGAAGGAAATAGAAACTATTGATGCCTACAGCTACATATGACTACAGCAAAGATTAAATGAAGCCTAAATTTTAGCCAGATAAAGGCCTGTTTGTCTCTACTTCTACTACATGATACACGGTGTTTGGCTTTCAAAAAATTGCAGGAGGCCGGGCACAGTGACTCACTCCAGTAATCCCAGCACTTTGAGATGCCGAGGTGGGTGGATCACGAAGTCAGGAGTTTGATACCAGCCAAACTGGTATGTACCAGTTTGGAACACCATCTCTACTAAAAACATAATAAATTACCTGGGCTTGGTGGCAGGTGCCTGTAATCCCAGCTGCTTCAGAGGCTGAGGCATGAGAATCTCTTTAACCCAGGAGGCAGAGGTTGCAGCGAGCCCAGATCGTGCCACTAGCCTGGGCAACAGTGGGAAACTCCATCCAAAAAAAAAAAAAAAAAAAAAATTGCAAGACATGCTAAAAGGCAAACACATAATCTGAAGAGACAAAGCAAACATCAAAACCAGACTCTTACGTGTTACAGATTTTAGAATTATAAGACTGTCAATTGAAAATAATTATTATTAATAAATTAAGGATTCTACTGTAAAAAAATGAAAAAGATGCAAAAGCAGATGGGTAATACAAGCAAGAAGATAACGAGATAAAAACCCTAGAAGTAAGCAAAAGGAAATACCATACATTCTGAAACAAAACAAAACAAAACAAAAAAACCCAGTGTAACAGAAATGAAGATGTCCTTTTAGGTACTCTATCAGTGTACTAGGCACAGCTTAGGAAAAATTCAGTGATTTTGAAAGTATATCAATAGAGATCCCAAACGGACGCGGTGGCTCACACCTGTAATCCCAGCACTTTGGGAGGCCGAGGTGGGTGGATCACTTGAGACCAGAAGTTCGAGACCAGCCTGGCCAACATGGTGAAACACCGCTTCTACTAAAAATACAAAAATTAGCTGGGAGTGGTGGCACAGGCCTATAATCCCGCTGCTTGGAAGGCTGAGGCAGGAGAATCGCTTGAACCCAGGAGGCGAAGGTTGCAATAAGCCAAGATCGTACCACTGCACTCCAGCCTGGGTGAGAGAGCAAGACCTTGTCTTAAAAAAAAATTAAATAAATAAAATAAATCCCCTAATCTGAAATGCAAAGAGACAAATAAAATAATAGAAACAAATATTCAAAACCAGTTGGACAATTATAAAAAGTCTAAATTATGTGTCATTGGAATACTAAAGGAAGAAGCAAGAGAGACAGAGGAAAAAAAAAAGGCAGAAGTATTTGAATAATAATGGCTGAAATTGTCCAGAATTCTTAAGCAACACCAAACCACAAATCCAGAAATCTCACGGGAAGCCAAACAGTACACATATCAAAAGTTTACACCTAGGCACATAATATTCATATGGCAGACAACCAGGCAGAGAGGGAGTGGAGACTTACCTATAGACAAACAAAAATAAGAATTACTTCACGCTAACCATCTCAACCATGCTAACATCCCAAACCATGCTAACTAGAAGAGAATGGAGTGTTTTAAATGTTAAAAGGAAAACACACACACACACACACACACACACACACACACACAAACACACACACTCTCACACACAGCAGTCTAGAATCCTGTGTATCCTGTGTCCAAAAAAATTATTATTTAAAAGTGAATGAGAAATAGAGCGTTTCAGACAAACAAAAACTGAAGGAATCTCTCACCTGTTGGTCTGACTGGCAGGATACCTAAAAAATAAATAAATAAATAAATAAAATTCACCTAAAAAGTTTTCCAAAGTAGTCACCGTAATTCTAAAGTATTTTTGGTGAAATTATGTCATTTAGAATGGTAAGTCAATGAATTACAATTATGGTGTAATTAGTCTAAGCTGTAGGGGTCCTAGAGACATGTTTAAACTTGGAGACAAAACCAAGAGAGTGTGACAAAGGTCATAGCCAATAAATTTTTTCTCTAACTTTTGGCATCCTCATTCCCAGCCCAACTTTTACATGAAGTCCCACCGTCAGCTTCTCATCTTAGAACAATTTACCGTTACCACAAATATCAAAGTTTTAGTTGCTAAATTTGCCCCTCTTGCTGGCCTATTAGTTCTGTCACTGCTAATACCCATAGCTAAGGTCACCCATGTTGTTTAATGTGTCCACACCATAGAGGTGCTCATGTGACCAGAGTCTACCAGGTGGTGATTCAGGCTCTCATTCAATACTGCAAAGAAAGAAGTAGATCTTTGACCTTATAAAGCAGGGTCTTAAAATTTATTTCCTTATACATATGTTATTGTATATTGTTCTAAAGATCCACACAGTGGTTGCTGCTGAGCACAGTGTCAGTCACACATGAAGAATAGTTTTTGCAAATAGTCAGAAATCCTAACATTAAGTATAACATTCTTGCTTTGATGAATTCTGAGTTCTAATATACTGATCTAAAATTAGTTTAACATAGCTACTCCCTGTGGCTGTACATTTGACAGCCAACTTTCCAAATATTTCAAGAAGTGAAAGTAAAATCAATTAAAATCATACACCTAGAGATTTGCCATATCAATGCCATTACAATTGTATCAAGAAATTGCATACAGGAAAAATGATCATTTAGAATAAAATCTGTTATTCATGTCAAATGGGATGACACTTTCAGTCACTCACAATACAATCCTGTATTAATTTCTGTATAAATGACAGGTACTAACCTTTTTGATAAGAAGATGAAGATGAAAATTTTCTTGTTGCACACAAAGAGAGTACAGTTTATTTTGGGAGCCAGAAACATGAACTATCCATCATAATACTATCTAATAAGAACAGTTTCTATAGCATAGTAAAAATTATATGGGTCTATCAGGTAAAAAAAATGAATCTTATTTTGGAGAGAGTTGGGAAGGATGAAGTGAAATATGTGTGGTTATTATTTCACAGAGTAAGTAATTTTTTCTAAAGTGTAACTTGAATGCTAGGTAAAATACACAAAAACTAAAAGAATTCTCTTTTGAAATATGCTAGGAGAAGAAAGCACAGGGAATGTTCAGGCACCAGTATGATTTAGTTTGTGGTCAGGATATTTGTAGTGCACAACCTTTAAAGCAGGAAATGAAGATCTAGTTCCCCAAAAGTCCAGCATCCTAAAATAATTGACTCAGTTTCTGTATGGCATTGTCATTCAGAGTTAATGGTTCTAAAATTTGCCAGTCTGTTTTAGATATGAACTTTCCTCTGGAATGTAGAGTTTCCTGGCTTTTCTTAATTTTAAAAATATTTTTTATTGGTTTAAAAAAATGAACTCCACTCATGCCTTAATATTTTGTCTAAACTTTTGTGTTATTTAATTTTAATTTATTCTGAAAGAACTGGGGTATACATAGAATTATGAAGAGTTTAAAAAAATCAACACTCAGCTTAAGACATTAAACATAGCTAGAAGCACCTCCTTGCTCAAACTCTCCAAATCTAAAAGTGATAACTAACCTGAATTTGGCATTTATTATTATCGTGTTAAGAGGCTAAATCGTGTTCCCTCAAAATTTATACATTTGAGTTGTAACCCTCAGCTCCTCTCAATGTGAACTTATCTTTATTTGGAGATAAGGTCTTCACAGAGGTAAGCAAGTTAAAGTCATTAGGGTGGGCATCCAATATGAATGATATCTTTTATGAAAAGAGAAAATGGTATTTCTAGTTCTAGATCCCTGAGGAATCGCATTATAAATCATGCTGCTATAAAGACACATGCACACGTATGTTTATTGTGGCATTATTCACAATAGCAAAGACTTGGAACCAACATAAATGTCCAACAACGATAGACTGGATTAAGAAAATGTGGCACATATACTCCATGGAATACTATGCAGCCATAAAAAATGATGAGTTCATGTCCTTTGTAGGGACATGGATGAAACTGGAAACCATCATTCTCAGCAAACTATCGCAAGGACAAAAAACCAAACACCGCATGTTCTCACTCATAGGTGGGAATTGAACAATGACAACACATGGACACAGGAAGGGGAACATCACACTCTGGGGACTGTTGTGGGGTGGGGGGAGGGGGGAGGGATAGCATTAGGAGATATACCTAATGCTAAATGACGAGTTAATGGGTGCAGCACACCAACATGGCACATGTATACATATGTAACAAACCTGCATGTTGTGCACATGTACCCTAAAACTTAAAGTATAATAATAATAAAACAAAATAAAAATAAAAAATAAAATAAAAAATAAAAAAAAGAAAATGTGGACACAGAGGGTTTCATAGAGGGAGACTATGTCCAGGGACACAGGGAGAAGACAGCACTCTAAAAGCCAAGAAGAAAGAGACCTGGGACACATTCTTCCCTCACAGTCCTCAGAAGAAAGAGACCTTTGCTGACACCCTGATCTGGAACTTCTATCCTACAGAATTGTGAAAAAAAGCATAAATACATTTCTGTTGTTTAAGCCACTCAGTCTGTGGTACTTTGTCATGGCAGCTCTAGCAGACTAATACATCTTATATATCTATTTTGTTATGCATGCTATTATCAATAAACTATACATTATACTGCTTTCCATATTTTAAACTCTATTGAAAGGGTATCATAATGCCACTTGATGTTCTGTTCTTATTTCATACTGTAATTGAGGAAAATACCTTCAAATATTGTTTAGGTTAATATATTTTCGATGTTGTGCAGAGTTTTAGTTCACTTTCACTGCATTTTCTCATCTCCACTACCTCTCCTTTTCGTGTGGAGAGATTGTGGGCATAACTTTGAGAGTTAGTGGTAGTTCAATTACTTCATCATCAAGCAATTTGAGCTCATGGGAGTTTACAGGAGCTCCACATGCCCTACACTGGAGAAAGTTAATATTGTATGTAACTCTTCCTACTGGAGAGAGAGGTAGCCACTCTTTCTACAGGAATTGTACATAGATACTTTCTTAGTGGGGACTATTGTTCCTAGACAGAGGTAGCCAATTGACAGGTAGACTTGAAAGAATCCACTGGGGATTTGCAGGTAATAATCCTACACATGCTTATAAACAGATGGATATTGTGGTCTGGATACTTATTAGAATCATTAATATTATTTAAAGTGTAAGAGGATCATTTTGTTGTTGACTGTCCTGAGTGAAGTTTTCCTGTAATATAGTGTAAACATTCATTGTTTACTTTTTTTTTCTTTTTTTTTTTTTTTATTTTTGAGAAGGAGTCTCCCTCTGTCACCCAGGCTGGAGTGCAGTGGCGCGATCTCAGCTCACTGCAAGCTCCCCCTCCCGGGTTCACGCCGTTCTCCTGCCTCAGCCTCCCAAGTACAGGACCCCGCCACTGCGCCCAGCTAATTTTCTTTGTATTTTTGGTAGAGACGGGGTTTCACGGTGTTAGCCAGGATGGTCTCAATCTCCTAAGCTCGTGATCCGCCCGCCTCGGCCTCCCAAAGTGCTGGGATTACAGGTGTGAGCCACTGCGCCCAGCCCATTGTTTACTTCCAAATCTGTTATAATATTAGGAAAATTCTTCTATTATTTGAATTTTCTTCTTCGCTAATTCCCAATGCATGCTGAACATTGTCTTTCTTCCATTACTAACTTTTATATTTATTTCATTACTCTTCTCACGAGTGTGTCTTCAGTGTCCCATATTGTTATGCTTGCTTTTTTTTTTTTGAGACGGAGTCTCCCTATGTCCCAGGCTGGAGTGCAATGACGTGATCTCAGCTCACTGCAACCTCCGCCTGCCGGGTTCTAGCTATTCTCCTGCTTCAGCCTCCCTGTTGCAGGATTCAGGAAGATGAGATAGAGACCTCGGGTTAAAACAGGAGAATCTTTTTTTGAGTACACTCAGGCCCAGCTGACTCAATGTCCAAAAGACAGGGCCCGGAACAAAGATAGCACTTGACTTTTATACACATTTCACAAAAGGGGGGGGCTAGCTTGAAGCAAGCTTACAGTAGCGTGAAAGCACTGATACAGAGGCAAGACAAAGACAGTTAATCAAATTGTAACAGGTTCATAACTCAGGATTGCACATAACCATTGCTATGCAACCCAGATGTCCGTTATCTAGGTTTGCCTAGGCACGGGCTTATCCTATAACCTTCACTGTGGCGCCCACGTGTCCGTAACTCAGGCCTGCTCAGAGGCTCATGACCTTCACTCTACTGCTTAGATAAAACAGAATACTTGAAGTCACCAGTTACAGAGAACAGGACTCTATAAACTCATTCTGTAAAACAAAGGAAAATTTGTTTTTCTTCTCCCTATGTTGAGGGAGTGCTGGGAGCGTCTCCAGAGCACATTAGATAATATTATCAAGACTTTTCCTGGGTCTGGGCTGTGCCTGTTGCTGCCTCTGGGACAAGTTAGCCTAATACAGGAAAGCTCATTTCTCTTTTTTTTAAATTTTATTTTTCTTTAATTTCCCACCTCATTCCAAGTAGCTGAGATTACAGGCATGCACCACCATGCCTGGCTAATTTTTGTATTTTTAGTAGAGGTGGAGTTTCACATGTTGGCCAGGCTGGTCTCGAACTCTTGACCTCATGATTCCCCCACCTCGGCCTCCCAAAATGCTGGGATTTCAGGCGGGAGCCACCATGCCCTGCCTGCTCATTTTTTTCTTGAACTTATTTCTCTATTTTCTTCTTTAATTCTATGTGTTTTCTGATTGCAACTGCCTTACATTTCACCACCTTCTATTTGTTTTCACATCCTTTATCTTTTTTTATGCTCTTGTTGTTGGTCTTTGTGCTTATTTTCACAGTGGTAAATATTCCATTGCTTGTTTTGTTCATGTTGTAATATTGTCACAGTTTTTATCCATTTATTCTGAGTACTCTATAGCTGTTGTTTATTTTGCATGTTGGTTTTGCACTTTAAAATAGTATCTTTATATAGATTCTATTTTTTTATCTTTTTAAATTATTTATCCTTGAAGCAGGAAAGGTTTACACAGATTGTGTAATCACAGCCTACTTCAGTCAGAGTAAAGTAAAAATTGGATTTTAGAAAGGCTAGTATTTTCCTTTTGT
The DNA here is from genome assembly GCF_028885625.2 of Pongo pygmaeus. Classification (NCBI taxonomy): domain Eukaryota; kingdom Metazoa; phylum Chordata; class Mammalia; order Primates; family Hominidae; genus Pongo; species Pongo pygmaeus. The sequence continues at coordinate 124,307,421 of NC_072373.2, read as the reverse complement.
CCTATAGTTTTGTTTCTGAGTGTATTTGTACTTTATTTCTCCCCAAATAACTGAGAAAGGAGCTAAGCATTGTACTGTGAAAAGTCTCTCTTCCTTTTCTTTTTCTCTGCCTTCTTCCCATCTTCTTTCCTTCCTTCCTTCTCTCTTCTTTGTCTCCCATCCCCTCTCCAAATGCAATGCATGAAAACTGTCTGCTTCCCCAAAATATGGATTGCCTCTGAATATTCTTATTTGGTCTACCCCAGTGCTTCTCTAATTTAATGGGAATACACATCACTCAATGATCTGCAGCAATGTAGATCTGGAATCAGTACGTATAGCTCAGAGCTTGTGACTCTGAATTTCTAACAATTTCCATAGTGATGCTGATGCTTTACTACTCAGAACACTCTTTATTGTATTTGTTTACTTATTTTAATATTTACAAATAATAATTATGTATATTTATGGGATATACACTGATGTTTTAATCTATATAAACGTTGCAGAAAATTAAATCAAGCTAATTTATATATCCAGCACCTCACTAACTTTTTTTTGTGGTAAGAGGGTTAAAGGTCTATTCTTTCAGCACTTTTGAAACTGTATCCTTAGATCAACATCTCCCTTTTCCCATGATGTCTCCTCCCCTAGCCTCTGGTAACCACCTTTCCACTCTGATTCTGTGAGGCTGACTCTTGTAGATTCCAAATATAAGTGACATTATACAGTATTTGTGTTTCTGTCCCTGGCTTATTTCGCTTAGCACAATGTCCTCCAGGTCCATCCATGTTGTTTTACAGGAGAGAATTTCTTTCTTTTTTAAGGCACTATAGTATTTCCTTGTGAAAATATACCAAATTTTCTTTATTCATTCATCTGTCCACGAGCACTTAGGTGGTTTCTGTTTCTTGGCTGTCATGAATAATGCCGAAATAAACATGGATGTTCAGATATCCCTTCAACATACCAATTTCAATTCCTTTGAATCTATACCCAGTAGTGGGATTGCTGGATAATATCATAATTTTATTTTTAGCTTTTTGATGAATATCCATATTATTTTCCAAAATGGACATGCCAATTTACATTTCCACCAACAGTGTGAACATGTTCCCTTTCCTCTACATCCTCACCAACACGTTATCATTTGTCCTTTTAATAGCCATTCTGACAAGTCTGAGGTGATGCCTCATTGTGGTTTTAATTTGCATTTCCCTGCTAATTAGAGATGTTGAGCATTTATTTCATATAACAAAAGCAAAAATAGACAAATGGGATTGTATTTAACTAAAAATCTTCTGCACAGCAAAGGAAACAACAGACGGAAGGGAAAACCCACAGATTGGGAGAAAATATTTGCAAAGCAGGTATCTGATAAAGGGCTAATATCCAAACATATAAGGAACTCAAACAACTCAATAGCAAGAAAACAAATGCCCAGATTAAAAAATAGACAAAAGAGCTAAACAGACATTTCTCAAAAGAAGACATAATAGCCATCAGATCACACTTTAAATATCAAGAGCCTATCCTTTTCTTGTATTTGGAACCAACTGGATCCAAAGAATATGGGGCAGAAATATTTTTATACCCCATCCTTACTAGTGCAAATATGTATTTTGGAAATTGTACCTCATTATAATATGTACTGTATCCTTTGAAGGTTTATTTCTCCAGCTTTTTGAAAGCTGCACCCATGGCATTTACTCTTCATGTTTTTCAATGTGCCTGCCCTTTGTTTGCTTTTTTGTTGTTGTTGTTGTTGTTGTTAAGATAGAATCTTGCTCTGTTGCACAGGCTGGAGAACAGTGGTGTGAACTGCAACCTCTGCCTCCCAGGTTCAGGTGATTCTTCTGCCTCAGCCTCCCGAGTAGCTAGGACTACAGGCACGTGCCTCATGGCACGTGCCACTATGCCCGGCTAATTTTTGTATTTTTACAGGGTTTTGCCATGTTGCACAGGCTGGTCTTGAATTTTTGTCTTCAAGTGATCCGTCCACCTCAGCCTCCCAAAGGGCTGGGATTAGAGGTGTGAGCCACCGTGCTGGAGCCTTTGTTTACTCTTGAACCTTGTTTGTGCTTTAAAGTACTTCCGTGTCAAGATTAAATTAGGAATTTCTGGTGGTTTCATTTTTCTTTCTTGTTTTCTGTGATTTCTAGAAAGAAAAACGAAAATATCTAAATTACATACTATTTTAAAATCTGGTCTATTTTTATAGTTTCATAATTAAATTTAATTATAGTCAGAAGATGCCTTCTCTGTTGTTTTATTTTTAAAGTAATTGAAACTTACCTCATACTTGGATAATAGTCAAACATGCATTCTTTAATTATCAAATTAAACTTTTAAATTAGGTATTGAACATTATATATTTATATTGATTTTTGCTTGCCTGATCTATTAAATCTTAAATGTGTTCTAATAAGTCAAAATAATTATGAAGTTTTCAATACCCACTTGCTGTATATATTTTAGTTTGATTTATATATTTTGAAAATGTTCATGTAATTTCACATGAATCCAGAAAGCTATTTCACATAAATTTATTATGTTTACTGTTAAATTTGTGATGATTTGTAGCATTTCAAACTTTCTGTCATGATTCATTTACAGTTATTATTTCTCTTTTCTTGCTTCATTTTAACTTAACTGTGTTATGTATATTTTTTGAACACGAGTCATGTAAAATATACACTGTATTTTTAGTATTTGAGTGCTCATCCTTAAAAGTTAAACATAAATGTTAAAAGAAAGATAAAATTAATCACACATTTATAGATCTCTCATTAACCATACAAATGCTGTAGAATAGTTTAATTCTGATTAGCATCTGCATTTGCTAGGGCTGCAAGAACAAGGTACCACATACTGGGTGGCTTAAACAACACAAATTTATTTTTCCGTACTGCTGAGGGATAGAATATTAAAATCAACATGTCACCAGGGTTTGTTCCTTCTGAGAATTATAAAAGAAAAATCTCTTCCAGGCCTCTCTCCTTGACTTACAGATAACCATCTCTCCCTGCATCTACACATCATCTTCCCTTTGTGTCTCTGCCTTAATTTTCTCTTCTTCTAAGAATACCAGGCATATTATACCGAGGACCACCCTAATGACATCATTTAACTTGATTACCATGTATAAATATAGTTGTAGAAGGTACCATTTATCCCTACCGTAACTGATTTGCCTGTTTTATTTTTATTTTTACTTTTTAATTTTAATTTTTTTTTTTTAAGACTGAGTCTTTCTCTGTCGTCCAGACTGGAGTGCAGTGGTGCGATCTCAGCTCACTACAACCTCTGCCTCGTGGGTTCAAGCTATTCTCCTGCCTCAGCCTCCCTAGTAGCTGAGATTACAGGCACCCACCATGACACCTGGCTAATTTTTGTATTTTTAGTAGAGACAGGGTTTCGCCATGTTGACCAGGCTGGTGTCGAATTCCTGACCTCAGGTAACCTGCCCGCCTCGGCCTCCTAAAGTGCTGGGATTACAGGCGTGAGCCACCGTGCCCGGCCTCTGCCTGTCATTTTTACCTAGATAATATTACACATATTTGATAAAGTAAATTTGGTATCATTCTTTTTTGTCCAATCAATTTAATCACAGATTGAACTATATGTTTATATTTTTTTAAAAAAACTTTGAAGAGAATGCTATCAGTGGTATTGTCCTTGATTATCTTTCATTTAAAATATCTTAAATGATAAACTTTCAAGAAAGTTTTATTATATTTTGAATTCTTTGGATTAATAACTATGTGTGGAATAGTATCTTGTGCAAACCGAATTATCTTTATCCTACTTTTGATCTGTGCTGTTATCTATTTCTAAGAATTGTAATTCTATTTTTCTAAAAATATCAATTATTTCTCTAAATAGTATTTCCTCTCTATTATTCCATTTTCTCCTAAAAATATGAATATACATATGTTAGTTCACCTCAGTTTCACCTCCTTGTATCTTTATTATTTCTCCTTTATATATGTTAATCCTGTACATTGGTTGTTTGAATATTTTCTAAAAATCTACCTTCTACTTTACTCATTTTCTTTTAACTATCATCTCATATTTAAGTTTTCAAAATATTTTAAATAATCTTTATTGAAACATGATTTATGTACAAAATATGCTAGCTACTTTGATTATATACGTTGTTGATGCTTGACCCTAAGTCAGCAACACAACAAACACGACGTACAATATTTATATTATCAGCCAGGTGTGGTGGCTCACATCTGTAATCCCAGCACTTTAGGAGACAGAGGCAGGTGAATCACCTGAGTTCAGGAATTCAAGACCAGCCTGACCAACATAGTGAAACCCCATTTATACTAAATAAAATACAAAATTAGCCAGGCATAGTAGCTCATGCCAGTAATCCCTGCTACTTGGGAGGCTGAGGCAGGAGAATCGCCTGGACCCGGGAGGCAGAAGTTGCAGTGAGCCAAGATTTTGCCATTGCACTCTGGCCTGGGCAACAGGAGTGAAACTCTATCACACAAAAACACACACACAAACACACAAGACAAAAGGATATTTATATTATCAAAATTTTATTCAGGATTATTTCCATTCAGTTTGCCATCTACTTTTCAACTCAGAAAACCATTGATCTGTACTTTTGCGTATTTTTTTTTTTTTTTTTTTTTTTTGAGACAGAGTTTCACTCTTGTTGCCCAGGCTGGAGTGCAATGGCACGCACGATCTCGGCTCACCACAATCTCCACCTCCCAGATTTAAGGGATTCTCCTGCCTCAGCCTCCCGAGAAGCTGGGATTACAGGCATGCACCATCATACCTGACAAATTTTTTGTATTTTTAAGATTACAGGCTGGAGCCACCACACCCAGCCCCTTTTGCATTTCCCAGAGTTTCATGTACGTGGAATCAGACTACATTCACTCTTTGTGTTTGTCTTCTTTCATTAATATGTTTTTTTTTATTTACCTATGCCACAGTAAGTATGAATAGTTTTTGACTTTTTATTGCTGATATTTCAAAATTTATTTAGTCACTTGCTGGTAAACGATAACATAAAAAAAAATATCAAGACATACCCATGAGAATGACCAACATTAAAAAGGCTAATATTGGCAAATGATGATGCAGCTGTGCAGTACTGAAACTCATATATTAGTAGTGAGAATGCAAAATTGCACAATCATTTTGAAGAAAAGTTAGCCAATTTCTTATAAAATTAAGTGTAAAACTACCACATAACCAAGGATATGCTACTTTTAGGTATTTAACCAAGCAATATAAAAACATGTACCTGTGTGTGTATACATGTATTATATATATGAGACTATATTTTACAAATCTACATATATAGATATGAGAATATTTATCGGAGTGTTTCTTATAATAGCTTAAAATGCATAAATTATGATTTAAATGTAATTATTTTAAATGTTAGAAGTAATATTTTATTTAATTTTAAAGTTTTCTTTTCTTTTTTTTTAATTATTATTATACTTTAAGTTTTAGGGTACACGTGCACAATGTGCAGGTTAGTTACATATGTATACATGTGCCATGCTGGTGTGCTGCACCCATTAACTCGCCATTTAGCATTAGGTATATCTCCTAATGCTATCCCTCTCCGCTCCCCCCACCCCACAACAGTCCCCAGAGTGTGATGTTCCCCTTCCTGTGTCCATATGTTCTCATTGTTCAATTCCCATCTATGAGTGAGAACATGCGGTGTTTGGTTTTTTGTCCTTGTGATAGTTTACTGAGAATGATGATTTCCAATTTCATCCATATCCCTACAAAGGACATGAACTCATCATTTTTTATGGCTGCATAGTATTCCATGGTGTATATGTGCCACATTTTCTTAATCCAGTCTATCATTTTTGGACATTTATGTTGGTTCCAAGTCTTTGCTATTGTGAATAGTGCCGCAATAAACATATGCGTGCATGTGTCTTTATAGTAGCATGATTTACAGTCCTTTGGGTATATTTTCTATGGTATCTTATTAACAGATTTTCTATGCCTTTCTTTTAATTGCAAGTCATTTCTTAACTTATTTTATCTTTCTGATAATGAAATCCTTAGATATCTACTTGTCACATTTTATGTTTTTGTTGACTGTCTTTCATAATGGCTAGATTTCTTGTCAGTAGTATAATTTTTGAAAGTGAGTGTTTATTTTAAGCTCTACTGAAAAGGAGGACAAAAGTGTCTTAAGGTGTTCCCCTTCTGCTGAGTACCATATAGATATATATTGGGCCACCTTATTCTAATAGAATCAATTTATGTAAATGTCCAAATAATGTAGGTGATATATATATATATATATATATAGAGAGAGAGAGAGAGAGAGAGAGGGTACACAATAATCTGTGGCTAGAGCAGTGATTTTAAATTCTCAGATGATAATTTTATTATTTTATTATTATTATTATTAACCAAGAGCCCAAACTAAGATAATATATTTTCTTTTTTCTTTTCCTGGTCACTAGAATATTTTCTAGACAACTTTTCTCACTGTATAGTACTTGAAGTACCCTACTTTTATATGGGAGTCTGAGTTGCAATTCTCTGTCTTGGCTGATTGGACCCAAGTATTTACACTATTTTTAATTTTTAGTTCTTCAGAAAAAGGATTTTTCACACTATTTATTCTATATTTGACATAAATCTAATTCAATTTTGGTAAAATGTATTATTTGTTTATAACTATATTCTTCCTCATTGCCGTTTCTGTAAATAGAGTATGCTGGCTTTCCAGTAGCGTTAAATCTGGTCTTAGCCATACAATCTGGTTTGATTAATGGAATGTGAACAGACATGTTGTATATTACATCCAAGAAAACATTTTAAATGCATTTGAGTGGTTGGGCTACTTCTTCATCTTGAGTCCAAAATCAGATAATATATAGAAAGGTTAGAGGAGCTGTACCTAACCTCCTAAATATAAACACTAAATAAATGTTTGTTGCTATTATCGACAATCAACTTGGGATTTGATGTTGCCATAGCAAATGTTGAATAATACACAAAGCAGCATGGCTTTCATTCTATCTTGATTCTTTATTCTCTTGTTACTGATAAGACTAATACTACGCTTTTGTGACTACCTCTATATTTTCTAAAAAGTTAGTCTTTTAATTGCCTCAAATTTTAAAAAATGCATGTTATATTTTCTCCATTTCCTGAGTTTCTAAATGAGGAATTACGTGGCCTATCAGGGACACAATCATCAACAAGATCTCTCATTTTACGAAACAATGATCAAAGAATATTTTATTTTATTTCTCACTATCTCAAATATTTCTTTTCTGTTTAATAAACGAGATTATAAATTCTTACATTATTCATATGGTATAGGTACAAAAAAACCTCGAAAAATTACAACTAAAGGTTTTTCTGAACTTTTGAATCCTAACAGATTTAATACTAAATAGTCCAATAGAGAAAATTGCACAGGACATCCCATACTTTCTGTGCCACCTAACTAGATAAATAATGCAGAGGACAAACATCATGGTAATTTTCACAGATGAAAAAAATAGGAAAATCCTGGATCTACACATAACTTACAGTTTACAAACAACTAATAACTATCTAAGGACATATTGAATGTTTCATTATATCAAACTATCCAAAGAGGACATCTGTATCCGGGAAAGATGGATAAGCTAGCCATAGATTTTTATTTTCACTAATTTAGTTATTGAAACTTTCATATTATTATTTACTTAACTAATATTGTTTATTCATTATTTAAATGGATACTTTTTTAAAGCATAATAAATAAGTTGGAGTAATAACTAGACTTGTGTTCTATAATATGTGATATAAGATTCAATGCATGAGAATCACCAGGGATTGGTTTTAAAAATGTGGATTCTAGGACCCTACAGTAGACTCACACAATCAGAGTTACTTTGCTGAGATACAATAATATTATTTGTAATTATTATACCTGATGCTACTAATGAAGGAGAGCAACTATAGATAATCTAACCTTCCAGAGAGTGGAGAATCTTCATGATTAGCTGCTTATTTCCATTTGTCTTTTTCCCCCAACACTTGGTCACCTTTGCTGAGAACACAGAAAGCAGCAGAAAGAAGCTTTTAGCAGACATATGTTGCTGAAGTAATAAAGTTGTATCCTGAAATACTCCAAATATAAGCATGATTTTCACTAGAGAATACTTGCCAAGTTCTGAAGCTAACGCAGGAAGCTAGGCAAAAACAAACAAACAAAAACAAAATGAAAACTTCTGAAATGTAGAATGAAATCTCTGTCTTAGAAAACATGTTAAGGGGCAGTGTTTACCCAAAACACATGACCATATTCCCCATCAGGGGGTTTGCTAAAGTGTGAAGTTGGTATGAGTAAAACAAAAAAGTAAGCTACAACTACTAAAGTATAGGGCCTTACCTCCTGTAATGTTTTAGGGCTTTGGTGACCCAGACATACTAAGTTTTTAATCAATAAACAGAATGAACTATATCTGGGGATTAAGTATAGCTCAGAGGTAGACTGAGTGATACAAAAACTACAAAAAAAGTCCTAAATCAGCTAAATCCCTGAATAATTTCAAAAATCAGCTATTCATTGTACTGGCCTGATCAAGGAAATGGAAACCTCCTCTGGTTAAAGACAACATCAGCTGGAGCTTCTCAGTTTATTTTATTCATAATAAGTCATTTAAAAGATTTGATATTTGTGTAGATTAAATGTCCTATAATAAAAAAATACAGTAGAAACAGGGAATATTGCTATTCATTTTATCACAGAAAGAATTTAAGTATGACTCAAAAATTTATGGACATAAGGAAAGAATGAGAGAAATAGAAAATATGGAGAATTTCATGTTTTAAAGTGGAACCTATGTACATTAATTAAATGGGTGTACTAAAATTAAAATTAATAATACAGAAAATAGGGTTAACAGCTCATCGGACATATATCAAAACACAGAATTTGTGATCTGGACGACAGGTGAATGGAAAACAATGAAACTGAAGGACAAAGAGAAAAAAAGAATTGATACATTAACAGAACATAAAAGTTAGAGGACATGCTCACAACTTCTATTAATAACCTATGTATAATTGGAAACTTAGGAGGACAGGAGAAAGTGAAGGAACAGCAATGTTTTTGACAAATATCTAAAAGTGCAATTCAGAGACTGCATTCAGAGTTCCAAATATCTTAGTATACTGTGGTAGGAGTTATTAAAGTTATTTTAAGCAGATAGAGAGAAAAAGGGGTCCTTGGAGAGTTGTCATTTTTAAAACAGCTCCAGAAATGTTTCTAATTTAGCATGAAAACCCTGGCCATTAGGCCAGGTCAGCAACCTTTGATATGCAAATGCAGGTCATTAGAAACTGGGTCCCCCCAACATGGTGATTCCCACCATTGTCTTCTTGCCCTTGCCCCCATATATGCCTAGCAGCATGGCTGCCCCATATATCCAACGTGTGTAGGACATCATGGCACCCTTCATTTGCATATTAAAAGACTAGGGTGGAATGGCCAGTTATTTTGTGGGCTACAAGAATGACGTGCCTCGCCAAACCAATCCCCTGAGCCCTATGAAAATCAGACACCTCTTCCTCCAGCCATCCATAAAACTGACTGGTATCCCCCAAATGTCGGGCCTCCTCTTATGGTTTTGGAGCCCCCCTCCCTCTGTCTCTGTACAGGGGAGCTTCTTCCTTCTGCCTTCTTCCTTCTTTCTTGCCAATTAAACTCTCCACTCCTTAAAACCACTCTACATGTGTCCATGTCATTTCTTCCAATTCAACTTGAAACGGAGAACCTAGTGTTACTCCACTCATTGGAAGCATATCAATACTACAAACAGGATAAATAAAAATGTCATCATGAAATGGTACAAAACCGAAGATAAAAACAAAACCTTAAAAGTATAAAGAATAGGCTGGGCACAGTGGCTCATGCCTGTAATCCCAGCACTTTGGGAGGCCAAGGTGGGTGGATCACGAGATCAGGAGATCAAAACCATCTTGGCCAACAGGGTGAAACCCCGTCTCTACTAATACAAAAATGAGCCAGGTGTGGTGGCGTGTGCCTGTAGTCCCAGCTACTCAGGAGGCTGAGGCCGGAGAATCACTTGAATCCGAGAGGTGGAGGTTGTAGTGAGCCGAGATCATGCCACTGCACTCTAGCCTGGGGGACAGAGTGAGACTCCATCTCAAAATAAAATAAATAAATTCAAAAAATTTAAAAATAAATAAAAATAAAAAGTAAAAGTAGCAATAATAAATAAAACACATTACTTTCAACACAGTAACATTAAGATTGACAACTGACTTCTCAACAGAAAAGTTGGAAAACTGAAAACACATCATTGCATTTAAAGTTTTAAAAAGAATAACGGCCAACTTGCGATTCTATGCCTTAAATTCAAGGCAAATAATTACATGTTTTAGTAAGCAAATCCTGAGAGATTAGTCATTAGCAAAATTTCATTACAAGACATGCTAAAAATGAATTCTTCAGTCAGATGGAAAATAATTTTGGTTGAAAAAGTTAAAAAAGATAAATGAAAGTATGAAAAGGGATATATCTTTCAAACAACCAAGAAAGAAAGAAAATGTGGCAGTATTAATATCATAAGAAAAATATTAAAGCAAGTAACTTTATCAAGGAAGATTGCATGGTCACTGTTATCTTTAATACTTTATTTTTTGCATGGACTTTTTATACTTTTTAAAATTTACCTAAACATTTTGTAATAATTAGTTTCATTAACACTGTTATAAAATAACAGATATGTTTGATGGAGCACAAGTAAACTACAATATTTCACACGACACAAATAAGTGATTTTTAATTAATTAACATTTTGCAACTCCCTGTGCTCCCTCAGGATATCTCAATGACACATAAACTCCTGGCATACAGACCAAGTAACTAACGAAACTTAATGATTATGAATAATCATTAAATCATATTATTAGTAATCATTAAATCATATTACCCTCAGAAACATAGCATTAAGTTTAAGAATTCAAACACATTGATTCAATTGGGACAAAGTTTAAGAACTAGAAAAATGAATCCATATGGATTTAGAAATCAGGATAGTGATTACCCTTGGGGAGAATTATTGCAGCAGGAAACGGTTATAAAGGAGCTTTCAGGGTTCTGGTAAAATTTCTGATCTAGGAGATTGTCAAACAGATGTGTTCACTTTATAAAAACTTATGCTTTACAATTATGAGTTTTACACATTCTTGTATGTATGCAATATTTTGATAAATTTTGCAGTAAACAATGCTTATAAAATATCTTGAGGGGAGAAAATATCACAAAATAATACTTTACTAAATTTGGCATATTTTCTGTGCATTACTACTAGTAAATTAAGCAAAATTAAATTACTTTTAATTATTGTTGGCCTTTTCATCATTTCAAAAAAATTATTAGAAAAGTTTTTAAAAATGTTTCAATATCTACAAATTTGGATGTAAGGAATTTGCATAAATTTGAAATACATAGTATCTAGGCCTCATAAAAATGAGAGCAAATATAGTTATCCAGTTAACAATGTTAAATATTAAATTAAATTTTATAAGGATTTTAATAAATCTTCAGGTTGAGCAAAAACAATTTCTAACTGGAAGCTAAAAAAAAGAAAAGAAAGAATAAATGAAATAAAAGCCAATATCTGAAAGCAATAAATACATTTTAAAAATGGAAACAACAGAAATAATCATTCTCCTGCAACTCCCCCATGCTATTCAAGTTAAATTAAATTTTATATGACTTTTCTTCTATTAATCTGCTTTTTGTTAGTTGATTTTCAGCAAACCATCAGAGGGAAAGCGAGTATTTTTCTTTGACCCCTGCAGTTTTGATGCTGTGAGCAGGATAATCAAAACTGCTCTAGTCTGCTGCAAGTCAAAATTAAGGAAATCAAGGACCTGACAAATTAATAGAAGGGAAAGAATCTCTTACCAGTCAGGATCCTGGTCTCTTTCTGTGGAATCTGGTTGAGTGAATGGTAAAAAAAAAAAAAAAAAATCTCTATTTGTCTTCTTTTCCTCTCTAAAATGTTGATTTACTGGAGAAAAACATTTACACAGGCTATCTTCAGGTGTAGCAGTATAAATATTTATAATGTCTGACCCTATTCCTCCCAGAAACAGTCTTTTTTTATTCCTTTGTGACTGTCTTCCTGTGTCATTTTGTCATAAAAAGGGATGCCATAGACCCTAATATGAAAGCTAGACGAGGTTCCTCTCTAGTCTTGTTTATGTCCTGGAGAGCTTGACTTGTGACAAAGTAAGAACACTCTTGGACTCACTATCTGAGGGGTATAATTTTTGGTCACTTCTGGTGACTAGTCTGAAAAGATTGGAAACTCTGAAACACCTAAGATCTTAAGCCTCCCACTCTGTTTCAAATGTGCGAAGCCCTCAGGGGTATTTGTCTTAATAATTTCTCTCCATAAAGGGCTTTTGTTGTCTTAAGTCTTGTTGCTCGGTTAATCTTAGGAAAACTAAATCCCAGGAGGACCTATTCAGTGTTCTGGATTCATGGGTCTATGATTGGGAGCCAGCATGCCCTTTTGGAATGCAGAACTCATTCTATGAGCAAACACCACTCTTAATTATTTGTGGCTACAAGAGTATTTTGCTATCTTAATCTACTTGTGGAAGTGAATTTTTTGGGCTATGGGGGGCTGCATCTTTTGTGCCCATTTAAAAAATGCTCCTTTTGTCCATTGTATTCTGAATCTGGAATGTTACCTTTGGGACTTCCCATGAAAAAGTCTTATTGGCTTAGGTCACCTACATAAGGAATAAATTGTGTTTTAATAAAGAAAATTTTTAAAAGAGCTCTTGTTCTAAACAGCTATCTTACTGGTACCTATGAATAGATACAAAAGGGAAATAACCTTAGAAATTCAAAGACTTTTGAAAGAGAAAAAATAAATCAGATTTAAACCTAAATCATGAACTTCTTGCTTTGGAACCCCTGAATGATTTACAAAGAAGATACTCCAGCACGCAGTCTAGTGGTTAGGATTCCACAGTTTTACTACTGAAGCCTATGTTTGATTTTTGGTCAAGAAACCAGTCCTTTAGAGATGTAAATCCTTTAACTTGGGGGGTGGGTGGAAGTGTATAAAAATTAGTTTGATATTTGTGTGACTTGATTTTTTTTGTGAACCTATTTGTTATTGATCCTTTTCCCTTTCATGGACAGCTACTTTTTTCTTGTCATACTGCTTTGTGAACTGAGAACTTGGTTTGGCTTACTTCCTGTTGGGGGAATGCAAGTTATCATGTTGGCTTGTGTAGAAACACAACCAAAAGCTTGGAGACTTCATTAAAAAAAAATCAGGATGGCCTGACAAAACATTAGTTGGACCTCATTTGCAGCTAGCATACTGACTATTGCCAGTCTTAAGAAGTTAATCTAAGTCTCCTTTTTCTCTTAGCTGTCTTTGGGGAGTGGGTCTAGATTTTGTGAGGACAGCTTCTTTATACCTCTTTAAAGACAACTTATGAATTTTTGGTTAAGTCAAAAAAAGGCTTGTTGGTTTCTGTTTTTATTTGTGAAGCTTTTTTGGTTATTTGTTTGTTTTTTTAATGAGCTTTATGTTCAAAATTTGGCTTAATTAAAAGCTGATATTTAAGCTAAATATATTTTTAAAGACCTACTTGCTTTTTCTCTTTTGGATCTTATTTCTTCTCTGAGTATTTTTTTTTCAGTCAAATGAATCCCTTTTTTAAGCATTGATGTTCCATTTCTTTGTTGCTTCCTTCCTTGTTGGCATAACTTTTGTTGAGAAAAATGTAAAACCTCATTGACCTTATTGGGAAGTTTAAAATCTCCTCAAATTGTCTTCTCTAATACTTATTCTACAATTTACTTCTACTATGCCTTCCTTTTTTGCTACCTTTGATATCTCATGAAGAAATCTAAAAGGGACTTCTAGAAGCACTGAAACCCCTTGAGGAACACGAAGTCAAGGTGTCACACAACCTCTTTTGGGGGACCTTTCTGTCTTCCTCATGAAGCCCCAAGATTCAGGGGCAGGTTCTCCTAAGGCCTAAAGCTCTGCTCTGTTTTGCATTGAGTTCCCTGATTTCTTGGGCTTTGGGGGGTTACCAGGAATTACTTCATACTGTTAGAAAAAACTTGACCTGTTGGTGTGTAATGGTTGTTGAGTCACTGGAGAGAGGACTGCAATTTTGGAGGTGACTGACAGCAGTTGCAGTGAATGATTATTACCACAGGATGGTATTTATTTTTTGTGCATTTAGATAATAAAAGCACAGTTTGGATACGTGGGGGCTATGAGAAAACTCACCACTGAAGTATGAGACTTCTATGGTTGATGGGCTAATCACAAAGCAGGCCGATTGAAATCAGGTTGCTTCCCAGCCTTGGGAAAATGTTCATACAGAGAAGGGCACTGTGGAAGCATTGCACAGCCCAGCCCCGTGACATTTCTCTTGAGCGTTTGCTTCAGCTCTGGTTAATACAGGAGTTAGTGCAAAAATTAGATTCCTGATTTCTGTGGATCTAGGTGCTCTGCCTTCCAGCTGCACCTGTTTTTCATATATATAAAGAGTAGGCCCTGGAAACTACAAATGCTTTGTTGGCATTATTCTTTGATGGGCTTTGCCCTGAACTCAGTGGTCCAGTTGAAAATGAAGACTAAATTGGAAACTACTTATGTAACTAAAAATTGGTCTCTATGAAATCCTGTGTTTATTATTTTTAAATTACCTTGACATCAATTTTTAGTCTTTCTCTAACACTCTCAAATTTATCCTTGAAACAGCTTAAATATTCTCTCTGTGCTTTGAGATGTAAATTTGTTACCCTTTTTCATCTGAAACTTGATAAAGGTTTTGGCCATGAGGGACAGATAGACTTTAAATTTTCATTTACAGAGACACAGTTTAATCCAACTATGCTTTTAAACTTGTGAATTTTACCTGTCTCATGGAAAAAAAAAATCAAAGTTATATACTATTTATGTTTGTCTTTACTTCTATGTATATATGTGTATATGTCTTTGTTTGCATTTTGTGTTTGTGGTAACAAATTAACTTAGAAATAAATGAGTACTCATAAATTGAATAACTAAACCAAATGCTTTTCAAGTTCGCATGACTTTAGTAATATTTGATAAATAAACTAGTTTTAAAATTGTTGGTAAAATAAATTTAAAATGTCTTCAGAATTTTAGACATTTTTGCCTAGGTATACTGGTCAGACAAAATTTATACTATGTCTACTCTATGTTTTTCTGTCATAAAACTGTTCCTTCTCTGATATTTTAATACTTCCTTGACTTATCTTTGAGTATATGTCTTATTTTGAGCCTGTAGATTCTAATTTCTAGACATGTAGCCATGAAAAGGCCTCCAGACATACATGTGTTTATAGTATCTGCACCAAGAGATACAGGGCAGGCCCAAGCTCAACATCTACCAATCCTCCCTGGTCCGGGGCCTCCTGGCCATGCCAGGAGGTGTTGATTCTTCAGGCATTGTCTTCAAGTTCTTTCCTCTATCTTTGGCTCTGTATCTAGTACATAACAATTAAAACTTATTACTTCCTAGGTTTTTCACTGAAAATTATGATTAAAATAGAGTTAAAATTATAATCAATAGATGTTATTAAAACTAAAAATATAAACAAACAATTTTGTATACAGGGTATATTAAAAAGGATATATTTTTTATAAGGAAGATTATACAAAAGATATAAAGTTTTGGCTTTTGTTAAAGGAAAATTAGTTTTGTCCAGATTAGAGGTTTCAAATTGCTGTTTCAGAGAAATAAAAATAATGTAGATAGAACTAAATAGGTACAGAAAGTTAAAGGAAAAGAGTATTTCAAAATTTAGTGTTGTTAAACTGACTAAAATTTAATAAATTTATTATATAGATTTTAAAATTGAACCTTAACATACGCTAATGCAAAGTTAGAATTTGATTTTCTCCTTTGAACAAGATTTTTGTGTAATATTAACACAATAGTAAAGATTTTTTATTTAACTTTTGAGTAAACTGCAAATAAAAAGCAAGAGAAAGTAAAAGGAGAAAAGGAAATATAGATTTTGCATTACTAATGCTACCCTTATTAGGTCTATAATTATTTAGACAACTATCTCCTCCTTATCAAAGAGTAAAGTTTTTGAAATATTTTCATTATTACCTTGGCTAAAATACTATTATTTTATAATTATTTTATTTTGATCAAGTGTTTTACACCTTTGACATATTTGACATACTGCCCAATATCAAATTTCACATTATAAATTAAGTCTATTGACATCAAACTAACTTTTGGACCTTCCAAAAGGGACCTTGGAAGTCCAGGAAAAATATTTTAGGCTAATTTGACATGTTAAATTATACAGAAAGCATATTCAAAAAAGGAATTACATTTAAATGTTTTTTGAGTCATATTTGTATAAATGTATTAACATGTTACAAATTTATATGAGAGTCTTAAGTAGCTGATATGTTCAGAAATGTGATATAGGTAAAAATTAAGGCAATTCTGTAAAATTGCTATAGGCCACAGAAGATAACCAAATTCTGTTATCAATCACATCATTATTATAAACTCTTATGAGCTCTTTCACTGTGACCATTCTAAGTCTTGCTGTCCACAGTTCATTGCCTTCTTTTTAAGCTTCATCTAAAGCATCTTTGCAATAAACTATAATCTTAAATATTGTATCTTCAAAGAGATTCCTTTAAAGAATAAAAAGACTGACAGTTACTCTGAAATACAGACCTCTGTTGATGATTTTGGGATTATTCAATTAGACTATGTAAGAATTTCAAAAATTCCAATGGAGAGTAAAAACTGGACTCATAAATTTGGTCACCTAACATCAAGCAGAACAAATATTAATTACATGTGATTGAATTGGTAGAGAACTGAAATAATTTCTTATTTTACTTTGATTTGAAACATTGCTGATTTGTTTGTTTCTCAGTAAAGAAAACTTTTTCTTAAAAAGCTATTTATAGCTTACAGCAGTTGGGTAAAGTATGCTTTTGTGAGCATAACTGAAACATTTACCTTTCTCTCTATGTAATCCCCCCAGAATTTAGCAATAATTCATGAGTGTTCTTATTTTATAGCAATATAGTTATTTGCATAAGTTCAGTAAGAATCTGTACACTTTTGTGGCAAGATACAATTGAAATCACGAGTTACTTTACTGAGGCTTTGACTGAAATGACACATTTTCTGATATGACCACGTTTTTTTGAGTAATTGAAGTTGACTTTCATGGAGCCAATACAAAGATTCGGAAAAATTGATCTGGTACCTTGTTAATATGGTTCCCTTACCAGGTTCCTGACCTTGCAGTAAGTAAACAATGTCAATTTCTCACAGATCTCAAGATATTTTGGGGGCCTCGAGAAGAGAGGAATTCACCCAATATATATAAGTGTCATAGATACAGATTTTGCCTTGGCTCTTAAGCCTCAGGAGAATCAGAATTCTAATTATTCAGAATCGAATCTGAAATTTCTTGTGAAAAAATTTCAGTAAATTCAACTTAAAAAGTACCTATATGGCCAATCACTATTTTTACTGAACTTTATGCAAACAATAACCCCAAGTATAATAAGATTAAAATATATTTTGCAAATAAATTGCTCTCACCATGATTTATCTTTAATAGAGATGGGGAACTGAAGAGAAAAAAAATATTTCATGAAGAAAACCTGTAGTATGACTGTTACTAGATTCTGGCACTGCCCATTTGTTTTTGAGATTTTTTTTTTTTATTATCTGGACTGCATCTTAAACTTTTAATTCCTTAAAACATATGACTATGACTCTCCAGACTCACATCTCCAATTATTTTTCCCACTCTTTTCATTTAAAATTATTAGAAATTAAATGTGCTTTTCTTAAGATTCTACAGACTGAAGCTAAAAAACTTGATATAAACGTTGAGAGAAATCACTATAGCAACTTCTATATGAAGAGCCTGTTGATGTATGAACTACTTAGAAAGTTCGCCAGAATACCTGATTTGAACCAGAATCCAGAAGTCTGTCAGATTACCACTTCCTGCTCACTCTAAGTGAAGATGCCTCAAAGACTCCCCCAAAAAACCGATTTATAGACTACTCCAAACATTAGCTTTGTTTTTCTTCTATTTCCATAGAAATGCTTTTTATTAAAAATCTGTTTTTCTGGGTTATATATAGGGTCCTACTTTTGAGATCTTATCTGCCATTTTATTTCCTGATGAGACACAATTGTTTAATTGGACTGGCTTATGCCCAGAAATGGGAAAGTTATTTAATCACATCCTTTGTCATTCGGATATTTACTTAATTTTTCTCCCCACGGACACTAATTCAGCTTTTAATGTATTAAAAAAGATCATTGAAATCTACAGTGGAACAAGGAGAAGCTTATTTTCTATTAAAAAAAAAAAAACAATCTGCAGATTGGAAAGGCACAACTTCAGTATAACTGAAAGTCTACTCTCTGATGAACAAAGGTAGAGTGTGGCTTAAATAAGGAAAGTTCTTGCCCAGGTTCTTAATCAGGTCTATTTATGCAAATGAAAGAAACAAACTTGTTCAGTTCTGATTGGTCAATAAATTTTGAGCCCTGATTATATGGTTTTCATACCCAAACGAGAAGTCTCTATCAGATGTTTCTTTCAAATGGCCAGTGGGTGGTTGAGGAGGTTCGGGCCACAGTTGATCTTGGCACCAACAACAGGAACTGGTTTGATCTGGTTGTAGAAAAGGAGGTTCAATGACACTTTCACAACATTCTTCTGAGAACACAGAGTCTATGACCCCTCTCTCGCCCAGCCATGGATGTTTGGTTCTGTTTTAAGTTTGAGCACCAAAGTGAGCACATTTTGTCTGTCAACTTGGGGCACTCTTTCTCAAATGAAATTTCTAGGAAAGTTTTAGAAATGAAAAATGTTGGGGCTCAGAAAACAACACCACAAAGTCTGGCTCTTTGATATAAGTAGAGGCTTTAAAAGCTGCCTAACACTCAAAGTGCCTCTAACCTTCTCTTGTGGCCAGGGAGGCAATCACACAAAGAAGGAATCACTCTGGCATTTACTTATCTGACCATGGAAGCTTGTTTTCAAAAACAACACAATTACTGTTTATCACCTCCCTCAAATCTCATTGTCTATCACAGAAAAAAAGACTGAGGGGCCAGGCGTGATGACTCATGCCTGTAACCTTATTACCCAAAAGGGGTCCAGATCCAGATCCCAAGAGAGGGTTCTTTGATTTGACACAACAAAGAAATTGAAACCAGTACAAAGTATGAAGTGAGGGCAAGTTTATAAAGTAAAAAACCCAAAGAATAGCTGCTACATAGAGCAGCAATGATGGCTGCTGGTTGGCTATTTTTAATTGTTATTTCTTAATTATGTGCTGAACAAGTGGTAGATTATTTATGAGTTTTCTGGAAAAGGCGTGGGCAATTCCCAGAACTGAGGATTCTTCCCCATTTTAGACTATATAGCATAACTTCTGGACGTTGCCAGGGCATTTGTAAACTGTCAGGTTACTGGTGGCACTGTCTTTTAGCATATTAATGTATTATAACTAGTAAACAATGAGCAGTGAGAGTGATGAGCAGAAGTCACTTTCATCACCATCTTGGTTTTGGTGGGTTTTGATTAGCTTCTTTAGTGCATTCTGTTTTATCACCAGGGTCTTTATGATTATAGCTTGTGCTGACCGCCTATCTTATAATGTGACTAGCAATGCCTAACTTCCTAGGAATGCAGCCCAGTAGGTCTCAGCCTTATTTTATCCATCCCCTATTTAAGAAAAGTTGCCCTGATTCAAACGCCTCTGATAATCTCAGCACTTTGGGAGGATTGAGGTGATCAGATCACTTGAGCCCAGGAGTTTCAGACTAGGCTGGGCAACATGATGAAACTCCATTTCTACCAAACAAAATAAAACAAAAACAAAAATTAGCTGGGCATGATGGTGTGCACCTGCAGTTCCAGGTACTCAGGAGGCTGAAGCAGGAGGATTGCTTGAGCCTGGAGGTAAAGGCTGGAGTGAGAAATGATTGTGCCATTGCACTCCAGTCTGGATGACAGAGTGAGACTCTGTCTCAAAAAAGAAACAAAGTATAATGACGAATGCAACCACACCTGGAAGTGCCTTTAAGCAAAACAATGCCTGTCTCTCATTCAAGTTCCAGTAAGAATCATTTACAGGTTAATTTCTGTCTCTTCACTTATCCTAATAATCATTTGCTGGCCCTTAAAATAATTGCCTCCATTCCCATCTCCCTCTTCCTTTTGAAAGGGGGTATATAAGCTTCTGTTTCCCATTGGGTTATTGGATAATCGTTCTCCTGTGATTTCGCCATGCTATGCACACTAAAATAAATTTTATATGTCTTTTTTATGTGTTAAAAAAATGGAAACAAAGCATTACCATGAAAAGATTAATGTCCATAGCTTAAGTGTCAAAAATAAATATGAGATTGAATTAGCAATACATGAAACATGAATATAAACCACCTGAAACAAATGTTCAACAAGAGGATAAATGGGACATGAAACACCCTGTCCTTAGTCTCAGAGATAGAGACAATAATTGAGGAGATTATGCTTTGTGATCTACTGTAATCAATTCGATTGACAGATTCTAAAGAATTGGCATGGAGCAGAAACAAAACTTCTGCTACTACAAGGATAATGAAAACTTTAGATATGGCATTTTAAATTGAATGACCATTGTATACCTTAAAACCAGTTAGGTGTGCTTGAATTTATAGTGTATAATATTGTAAAAAAATCTAAGAGCATAGTTGCAATTAATCAATACTTTACAGGAAGAGTTTTATGTAAAAACATCCATTGAATGTGTGTGTCATAAACATTTTTCTTAAGACACAATTGATTCGTATTTAAATTTTGACTGCAACAATGGTTTTTAATATTCAATGCAATAAAATCTTATAAAGAAAAGAGACTAAAATAGAAAGTTATTTCTGCTTATTAATATTCAAATAACATACTTTTATTCACTTAACTTATTTCTTTTCCTTTTTCAGAAGTGATTGCAAGATTCAATCATCTTATGCATAGGAAAAAGAATCATATTACATGTATTTTATCTGAAATGCATGCTGATCTACTGAAGCCTAGGATGAGTAGTACTTAAATGTGAGAATTGTTGAGAGAATTATGAAATTCATTTGAGTGTGGAACAATTTTTAAAAATGTGAATTGTAAGGCAAAGTCAAAATCTATCTTAATGCTTAAGTACCTTAGTAGGTAAATGGTAATTTAATCTAATTGACATGTGCTGGGAGCAGAAACACAGGAATGAACAAAAGTAAAAATAGGAATATGCATTCAATTTCTTCCATTCACCACATTACAGTGGACACATAAAAATAAACACAAATTCAGTTCAATTTGATAAATCCTATAATAGCCATAAGATTAGGTTGTGAAGGAAGCCTAGGAAAGTAAAATATTCTGTGACATAAAGTAGGAGAGTTATAAAAGAGAGATATATAGTAGGAGAGGAGGGTATACTTCAGCAGGAGTGTATTACAAGTGGAGGGCAATACAGTATGAAAAGGTGTGAGGGAATTTCCAGATTGACCAAAACATACAGGCATATTGAGGTGAGTAGCGACATGAGAGTAAAGCTTAAACATGCACAATTACAATAAGAATCTTGCTTGTTCTGAAAATAAAATTAAAATATAGTATTTTATTCTGAAAAATGGAGAAATCCATAAAAGAATTATAATCAACAGACATAAAATAGCTTGTGCTTTAAAGGAATTATCCTTGGGGGATCCTGAAAAATCTGGGTTGGAGCCAAGGGCAGAGACTCATGCCTGTAATCCCAGCACTTTGGGAAGCCAAGGCATGTGGATCACTTGAGGTCAGGAGTTCAAGCCCAGCCTTGTCAAAATGATGAAACCCCGTCTCTGCTAAAAGTACAAAAATTAGCTTCATGTGGTTGCATGCCTTGTAATCCCAGCTACTCCAGAGACTGAGGAGCAAGAATTGCTGGAACGTGGGAGGCGGAGGTTGTGGTGAGCTGAGATCACGCCACTACACTACCTTCTGGGTGGATAATGACTAATTTTTGTGTGTTGATGATGCCATCTAGGGAGATCTGCTGTAGAACTAAATACTGGTGGATCGAAACTGGTACACCTGCTTGGACAAAAGGGGGCAAATGGTTTCTTGGACATAAGAGGGCAAATAGTTACTTCAAGGCATATCTTCTGGTGAATGCTTCCTTTTTTGATTTGAAGATTATTTCCTAAAAAAAGTAACTCATGAGTTTAAATTAAAAAAAATGTAAGATGTTAACAAACAAGTAATAGAAGGTTTATAATTTATGTAGGTAATTATTTTCAATAAGACTGAATAAAAGAATCAAGCTTGTTTTCAAATAATAGATCAAAATGCTAAGTTTACTTCTCAAAGAATCCACCAAAAAGAAAATGAAACAATGAGAAAATAGTCAGCATTTAAACTATATGTCAGTACATTTCATTCAAAACACAGTATATATGATACTGCATACAAATAGGGAAGACCCAATGCTCAGGCCAGAGAGGAGGTAAAGTGCTTTTTAATGAATTGACTGACAATTACAATGATTTTACAATTTAGATACAATAAAATTTCAAAAAAGAATATTACATTACATTACGTTTTGTAGTGTTTGGATTCTTGGAAAACTAACTTAGTTATCCATGCATGATATATAAGTAACTTTATGTAAATTTTCAATTTGGAATTCAAGTCCTAACATTCTTTCATTCCCTACACTAACATTCAAAACAGCAAATGAGCCAACGGTGAAAATCTTTAGTTTTACTGACTCCATATTAGAACTTTTTTGTGGGAAGAAAAGTCAGTTTGTATTGTGTTTAGTCATATCCTAAGACAAAGATTAAAAAGGAGAGAAACAAAAATCTGAGTTAGAAACTTGGATCTGTTTAGTCAGAGAGAAACAAGTTGGGAATGTTCAACTCTAATGTCCCCATATGATTTGTCCGTCATTATTCCTGAGTAGCATAGTTTTGTCTTCCTTCAAACAATGTTATCTGTAAAAGGAGAGGTGTGATCTGACTGTAATAAAAAAAAAATCGGGTTTCAGTATTTAAAAATATATATATTTTAATTTTGGACTCTCATATTTAAATTAAATAATAAAGTCTAGACAGATAAAGAGAACACTGCTAGCCTGGGCAACATAGTGAGACTCTGTCTCTAATAAACATTTTTAAAAAAATTAATTTGGTGTAGCTGTGCACACCTGTAGTAGGGAGGCTGAAGTAGGAGAGTCACTTGAGTCTGGAAAGTCAAGGCTGGCACTCCAGCTAGGGCAACAAAATGAGACCCTGCCTAAAAAAAAAAAAAAAAAAAAAAAAAACACACATTTTCCACTCCAAACGCAGTTGTATTTATTAGAAAATAGCCACAATGTTGTCTCATGACTTAAAATCCTTGCTTCTTCTGTGTCCCCAGCTTGGGCAAGGATAATCAAAAGTATGTGTAATAATCAAAATGGTAATGAAATTAATTGGTGTGCTAGATCTCTATGTAGTAAAATCCCTGACCTCATAGTTTTATCTCTTCTCTAGCAAGGTCTTAGGTGGTTCACACCTTCTAAAACTGTAGAAGTTCAATATATCTGTCCATTTGGCTACCTAGTAGTTGTAACAGGTAATTGCAATCTTTATAAGTGCCATGTTTACTAAAGCCACTGCCTCTAGTTTGAACTTGGTAATCCCACTAGAGTTTCCAGTATTGTAGTAGTCGAGAGAACTTCTCTTTAGTGTTATAAATTATTTTTTAATTTGAGCCAATAAAACGTTGTTTTACATTTTAATTCTTTTTTCTTATAATGAATTATTTATTTTTTCTTATAGTTATTCTTTAAAAACTCAAGTATTGTGATAAGTACTGCTGAGATTGAGTCAAAAATATTTAAGTGAAGGCATTTTAGTTTTCATTCAAAATATAGGTTTTGCTAATCAGTTCATATGTGCGGAATGATTTTTCTCCAGGTTTATTGAGGTACAATTGACAAATAAAAATTGTATATATACTCAAAGTGTACTACTGATGGTTTGATGTCTACATTTTTCAATGATTTATTTTATCCACAGTGAATCCCAATATATAATCAATATTTTAATTTTAATTAATTAATATTATTCTTTACATTAGCCTTCGGCTAAAGTGTAACTATGGTTTCCACTTGTAATACAGTAAGTCTTAATCATTACTCCCTGAGCTCTATTTTGAGTTTTATCCACATTTTGATAATTTTAAATTATTTATATATTTTTCAGTATATGAAGAATCAGTATGGATCTGAAAGTCGAGACTTTATAGGAAGGTTTATTCAGAAGAGCATCACTCCTCCCTAATGCTTTCTCTACTATTTACATTTACTTATTTTCACCCACACCCTGCAGATAGGCAAATGCATGAGCTTTTGCTAATTCTTTCTGATTTGTTTGTTTGCTTTTTTGTTCACTTCCTAAATGAGTAAATATACGCAGTTGCTCTTATATCCTCTTTCTTGCATGAAAAGGAATACACATTTGGTACTCTTCTATTTGCTTTTTCCTTTTTGCACTGAAACATATATTGTGGGCTTTACTTCATGTTAGTTTGTAGGGATCTTTTTCACTGTATTTTATAGTTGCAAATAATTCTATTGTATGTCTCTATCATACTTTATTTGACTACTCTTCCATGTATGAGTATTTGTGTTGTTTCAAATATTTTTGCAATAGTACAATGATGTAATGAATAACTGGGGATAGATATAAGTTCATATTGCTAAAAAACATTCCAGATAATACATAGATATGTGACTGCTCCGTCAAAATTAAGTAAAAATGTAATTTTGTAAGATTTGTCGAATTTACTTCCAGAAGGCTTGTATCAGTTTGCAGTCTTAGCAACAGTGTCTCATATTGTCTACTTCTCTATAGTCTTGGCTAGAGAACATGTTGCCATGAATATATATTTAACTTATATATTTATGCATGTATATTATATATTTAATTTTCACTACTATGTTATGGGAGATACTGACAATGTCCTGGATTTCATTATTGTCCTGAGGCCATTTTTAACTTTGAAGTTATTTGGCTAGATGAACTTAATCCATGTGTCTTCTATAGTTCCTCTAAAATCTATTTAGAAACAAAAATATTTACTTTTTAGTTCACTCTTTCTGTGTATACCTTACTACAGGTGGCTAAAATAAATAAACAACTTTTCAACACTCAGTCTGAGAATCTCCTTAGCAACATTAACAAATTTATTGGGTACATTTTCAGTCTTCCACAAGGTAAGAGTAGACTTCACAATTTCATATTATATGGCATCTTTTCTTGGGCCTCCAATAGCAATTTATTTGGCAGCCTCATATGCTTCACTCATAATTTCAGCTTCTATTCGTAGTATCTTTGCTATGCTTCCAGCCTGCAAACACTGGCTGGTCCCAAAGTTAATGGACATATTTTAGATTTGTGAAACACCAGCACCTCACTCCTGAAAGGAATAACTGTATCAACCAAAATTCAATCAAGGAGGCAAAACCACTATGATTTATGAACAAGTAATTTCCTACAAGGAACTAGACCTTAAACAATCATGGAGAAAGGTGAGGAGTGGTTAACTAAAAGAGGAATTTGGAAGATTAGAGAGCGAGAGGTCAACAAACAATCCAAATGAGAAGTCAAATACATCCAGCCACCAAAGGGCCATGGAGAGGGAACTGCAGAAAAGTGTATACAAAAGTTTTGCTACCGTGAGGCCACAACATGTTGTTTAATGATGAGCTTAGGACTCTTACTGGTCCTCTTATTGGTCAACAGATAAAGCTGTCAGAAAGAGGAGCTAGGTGCAAAACAGAGGAGAGATGACAAGCTGGAACATCAGACATCTTTGTGTCTTTATGTTACCACATTTAACTATGACAACATTTCAAATTAAATGCCTGTTGCTTCACTTCTACTCTCCTAATCTCAAATAAATTAATATTTTGGCCAACTCTAGACTGAAACTACAGAGAAAAGGAGATAGTCAGAAACATGGTTCAAAGTTTAATGTGGTTGGACATTGTATAATCCATTACTATAAAATGGAGAGGCACTTAAAATTTTCCTTCTAAATTTGGCACTGAGAAAAGTTTGCCTTTCTTTTCAATAATTATACTTGGTTTCCATGCAGGTACAACGAGTGAAGTGAAGGAAATAAAAGGTATGAAGGATGTAAAAAATAAATGAAAAATTACATTATTTGCAGATTTGATTTTTGTGGAAATAGGAACATTTGAAATCTTCCAGTAACTATTATTTAATTGTGAGACATTGAAAAAAATCAATAAAGTTTCAATATAATACAAAGAAATTAACATAAAATTTAAATAATTCTACAATCTATGAAGCCATCAAAGACAAAACTTACTGGGGAAAATATAAGAAAACATTTTTAACACTGAAAACTACAATTAATTACTGAAATAAATTTTTAAAAGCTAAGTAAATAGAGAATGTACATTATCCATGAATTAAAAAAAAAACTAGACCATGTACATATTTTCTCTAATTTATCTAAGAATTCAAAGTAATTCCAACACAAATTATAAGAGAGTTTCAGGTCAAAATTTTTAAGCATATTTTAAAATTTATAGTAAAATGCAAAGCAGAAAGAAAAGCTAAGTAACCCTTAAAAAATGAACTCCAGAAGATTTTCACTAACTATATTAACACTTAATTTAAAGGTACAATTATTTAACTATAAGAAAATATAGAATTGAAAATAATGTCCAGAAATAGTCCAACAGGTAGAGTAATTTGATTTGTGACAAGGGTGACAGTGCATTAAAAAATTAATAGTTTTTAAATAAATGATTCTGGGAAAGTGGATATCCTTTGGGGAAAAAAGTACATTCTGATCTTTAATATGCATCATATAGAAAAATATTTCAGATGGCGACAAAGACTCTCTATAGTTGACCAAACTTCAGTAAGATTCTTCTGAAGAAACAGCCTAAATATATTCTTTGTCAACCTCTTCATTCTTGATATGTGAGCACTCTTAGTATCACAACAAATTCCTCCTTTGATATCTGATCACCTTGTCCTGACTTCAATAACAGTCCTCCTGTTCAGTCAGTTTAGCAATAATCCCCCTAACATTGATGTCACCTCTCAGCAATTTTTCATCCAACAATCTCCTCACCATGCTCCTTGACTATAAATCCCAGCTTCTCCTTATTGTATTCAGAATTGAGCTCAGTTTCATACTGCCATAAACTCTTACAATATTTTCTGAGTCAAATATATGGTTACTGCTTTTAACTATTGCCTGGATCTGGTGTTCTTTGACAATGGATTGAAGATGTAAATGTGAAATTAAAAGTGTGATGATGCTAGAGGAATGCATAAAAAATTTCATGGGGTAAGCTACAGTCTTTAAATGGAACACATAATTAACCATATAATTTTCTGATAAGTTGGACTATATTACAAGAAGGATTTTTTATTACAAAAGGCAGTAAAGAAAGTAAAAACACAGAGATAATTAAAAGGTTGATTAACAGTATAACGTTGAAAAAAAATTCCGCATTGTACAAACAAAATACTGCAAAGTCAAATAGAACTGAAAGACAGCACAGAAATAAAGTATTTGTAACCTACATCACTAATAAATTGTTAATATCTCTAATTTATTTAAAAAAAAAACTATCACAAATAAAGTGAGAAGGAAGATTAAAACCAGATAGGAAAACTGTGCAAAAACATGAATAGATAACTCATAAGAAAAGATTTAAAATGACCCAAACACATATGGTTTCAGCGACTGTCCGATGTTGAGGAAATATGGGTTGTATTACAAGGCGTTACAAGTTGAATTGTCTCTGAAATCATTCTAGTTTGTATTCAGATCAAAGGGCTACACTCTCAAATTGAGACATATGTTCTAGGAATAAGAATTATAACCTATGGGTAAGGACAAACAGAATTAAAGACCAATAAAGCCCACCCCACCATATTCAATGGATCAAAATGATTTGCCAGTAAACTAGCATTTAAATGATCTGTCAGGCTGGGCACCGTGGCTCACGCCTGTAATCCCAGCACTTTGGGAGGCCGAGACAGGCGGATCATGAGGTCAGGAGATCGAGACCATCCTGGCTAACATGGTGAAATCCCGTCTCTACTAAAAATACAAAAAATATTAGCCAGGCATGGTGGCGAGCGCCTGTAGTCCCAGCTACTCAGGAGGCTGAGGCAGGAGAAAGGCGTGAATCCGGGAGGCGGAGCTTGCAGTGAGCCAAGATCGCGCCACTGCACTCCAGCCTGGGCGACAGAACGAGATTCCGTCTCAAAACAAAAAAAAAAATGTCAATACACTCTTCTTGGCCTTCAATTAAAAAAAATTAAGTATGAAAAGGAAACACCATTGATATATACAGAAATAAAAAGTAAAAAAAGCAAGAATATTGCCAGAAAACAAAAATTTATTTTAAAATATTCAAATAGAAATGTTGGTATTTACTTTTTAATTTCATTTCATTTTAATAATGAAATTAAATTTCCATAAATGGCTTTTAGATTGTAAATACATAGAAGGAAGAAATGAGTAAACTGGAAAACTTGCTGGTAGATATATCTTCAAGGAGGCAGAGAAAGAAAGAGAAGACAAACAATGTGAGAAAGAGAATTATAGACATAGAGGCACAATGAGAATGAGCAAAAGTTTTTGTATTTCCTAAAAAGAAAGGAATTGAACATGAGCAATTCCATTTCTAACAGAAATGTGTACATATGTTCATTAAAATACAGGTAAAATGATTTTAAAGTAGCATTATTTATAAAGACCAATTACATGAAATATGAATTACATTCACAATAAAAAGAAAAGATGAATAGTATACATGAAATATTACACAACAGTGCAAATGAATGAATTATCAATACAAAAAACAATATAAATGAATCTCACAAACTATCATGAGATTAGATTCCAACAAACACTACTAGCTCTATTTTTTGCAGATGTAAAGGTGAAATTATTTTTTGAAACTTCAAAGTGGACAAAAATAGTGATCCCGTCACAATCCCTTAAATTCTTTTTATCTCATTGCTTAGAATGAGCATAGTCTACATGCAATATTGGAATGGTCTCAGTAGAGGATGGCCACGGGATGATATTATTTTGTATATTTATGGGTCATGGGTTCTAGGAATATCTACAGCCATAATGTCTTAATAAATATTTCTGATTAGGGAAATTACCCTGTTAGAAAACTGTACTCTCTGAAGCCCAAGATATCTTAGTCATCTACTATAACATAGCTTAGCCACCTACTGTAACATAATAAAACAAATGTTATATTGAGATATATTTAATTTACAGAATTAGCAATTAAATAAAAAAGAATTTGGAAAAGATCTCTTTGTAGATGTAAACTCTATAACAACTGCAATAGGTAAAATTAATGTGGAAAAGAAGGGATTTTTAAAGTTTTATTGAGCTATAATTAACATACAGTAAACTGTACCTATTTAGAGTTTATAATTTAATATGTCTTGACATACATATCTACCCATGAAACCATCATGTCAATTAAGAAAATAGTCATCTACCTGAAGGATTTCTTGTTCCTCTTTTTAATTAACCCTTCCTTACCCAGCTCTTTCCAATCCTCATCTCCAGGAAACTGTAGATATGCTTTCTATTGCTATATATTAATTTGTATTTATTAGAATTTTTAACAAATAAAAATGCACAGTATATATGTGTCACACAGGCTGGAGTGCAGTGGCACCATAATGGCTTACTGCACCCTCAACCTATCAGGCTCAATGTTCCTCCCACGTCAGCCTCTAGTGTCTGGGACTACAGCCAAACAACACCATGCCCTGCTTTTTTTTTTTTTTTTTTTTTTTGTAGAGAAGGTGTTTTGCTGTGTTGCCCAGGTTGGTCTTGAACTCGTGAGCCCTCCCCAGCAATCTGTCCATGTTGACCTCTCATAGTGCTGGAATTATAGGTATGAGGCACTGTTCCCTACCTGTGTGTTTTTTCTGATTATTTTCATTAAAAAAAAAATTTTGAAATAAGTCTACATTGTAACATGTATAAATAGTTCATTAATAGTTAATTTTTATTGCTGACTTGAATTCAATTATATGGATATGCCACAGTTTGTCAATTCATCTGTCAAGGGACGTTGGAGTAGTTTGCAGTTTGAAACTAAACAAAACTGCTATGAACATTCATGTACAAGACTTATGTGGGCATATGCATTTATTGTTTGGATAAATACCACTGAGATGAATGGTTGTACCATATTGTAGGTATATGTTTAATGTTTTAAGAAACATGCTAAACTGTTAACCAAACTGATTTTATCATTTTACTCTTGGTGGTATGTGAGAGTTCCAGTTTATCCACATCTTTGGCAACACCTCATATGGTCATTCTTTTTAACTGAAGTCATTCTAATTGGTATGTAGTGTTATCTCATTGCGATTTTAACTTTTAATTAGACAATGTAGGTCTTAAGTATTGGATTTAATGTTTTTAATTTGACATATAATTGTGCTCATCAAATATTACACAATCAATTTTAAGTATAATTTTTATAATACAAATATTTTAAATATGAAAGATGAAATTATACTTACATATTCATTAAATACAAGCAGTCATAGATTTAATATGATGAAAGAATAATTAAATATACATGCTAACTTTTCAAATGGCATATAATATAATCAGCAAAATTTTATTTATTCTAATCTAATAATGCTAAGAATTTAGAAATCTGTCTTATTATATGTGCTATGAACAGGATAATCTATTAACAGGCAAACTTATTAGCTATTTTGAATACTTTTAAACTTTAAGTTATTTATTTTAAAGAGTTTACTGAAATAGGGCTATTTTTATTTATTTGCCAAAAACATCATTTCTGAGATTAAAAATTTTTGGTTGGATGTTACAAAGCAATAGCTTACAAAACATCTTAGCTATTTGCTCTAATACAGTTGCCTATCTAGTGAAGACTTAATATGTATTATAATGGCCTTTACTTTTTGAAAAATAGCAGAATTATCTATATTTTGTATCATCATTTCTCTAGAATTAATATAGAGAGCTGAAAACTATAAACGACAAAGCATATTATCCTCAGGCTTTTCTTTGCTCTTTTATTTTGCAGAGCACAGAAAAATATTCATATTTATTTGCTACAGCCATATCACCTTCGATTTTGTCACTTCTGCATATAAATTGTAGGTTTTCATTATTTCATACTTAACAAAAGCTACTCAATATAAAATGCCTTTGCAGAAGATAATATGCAATAACCTCTTTCTTAACTATTATTGTTTAGCTGAATATCTTCCATAATAATGACTTACAAATTTTTATTTTTCTTTCCTTTCTTAGTTATATTTTATGCCTGTAATCTTAACTAAGAATTATTTCTATACGATTCCTGCCTTGTCAAATTGTTATTTTCTAATACTTATAAATAAGAGGATTTCTAAGTTCATGTTATAATTATTGACCATGCATAAATTGGAATAACTTAAGAAAATAGTAGCTGCTTGTGTTGCTAGGTTTTGTGTTTACACATGCTACATAAGACAGAATGATATTTGATGTCAGGATATTGTTGACAAGTAGTACAATTTGGCATTAATTCTGTATCTAATAAGCTAAATTTTTCTAGGTGTTTTCTTTTACTAAACAGCAAAAAACTTCCTAAGAAGTATATTTCCATACTAGAAATAGACTAGAAAACAATAGACAATAGAAAAGATGAATAGAATAATTGTTATTTTGGAAAGATAAACAAAATCAACAAACATTTAGCTAGACTAAGAAAAAAGAGAAAAGATTCAAATAAAATCAGAAATGAAAGAAGACATATTACAACTGAGACCACAGAAATAAAAGAAATTAAAAGGAACAATGAACAATTATACGGCAACAAATTAGATAATCTAGACAAAATAAAAAAAAGCATTCTAGAAACAATCCGCCATTATCACATCATGAAGAAATAAAAGAATGAACACACCAATAATGAGTACAGAAATTGAAATAATAATAAAAATATTGGCCAAGCACGGTGGCTCACGCCTGTAATCCCAGCACTTTGGGAGGCCGAGGCGGGCGGATCTCAAGGTCAGGAGATCGAGACCATCCTGGCTAACATGATGAAACCCCGTCTCTACTAGAAACACAAAAAATTAGCCGGGCGTGGTGGCAGGTGCCTGTAGTCCCAGCGACTCGGGAGGCTGAGGCTGGAGAATGGCGTGAACCTGGGAGGCGGAGCTTGCAGTGAGCCGAGATCATGCCACTGAACTCCAGCCTGGGCGACAGAGCAAGACTCCATCTCAAAAAAAATAAAAATAAAAATAAATAAATAAATAAATAATAATAATAATAAAAATATTCCATCAAAGAAAAGCTTTTACAGAATGAAGAGAGGAAATAAAGTATATGATCACCACCACAGATGCAGAGAAAGCATTTGACAAAACCCAACATACTTTCATAATTAAAAACTCTCAACAAATTAGGAAGAGAAGGAATATACCTCAACAGAACAAAAACCCACAACTAACATTATACTGAATGGTGAAAAGTTGAGAGCTTTTCTTCTAAGATCAAGAACAAAATAATCATACCCACTTTCACAACTTCTATTCACCATAGTACTGGAAGTCCTAGTCAGAATAGTTATGCAACAGAAAGAAATAGAAGGCATCCACATTGAAAAGGAAGAAGTGGAATTGTCTCTGCTTGCAGATGGCATGATTGTACATATAGAAACCCTGAAGACCCCACCAAAAACTGTAGAACTAATAAATAAATTCAGTAAAATTTCAGGATACAATATCAACACACAGAAATCAGTAGAATACTCCAACAATGGACTATTCAAAAAATAAATCAATAATACAATCTTATTGGCAATAACTACACAATAAAATAAAATACTTCAGAATACATTTTAACCAAAGAGGTGAAAGATCTATACACTGACATTGATGAAAAAAATTAAACACAAATAAATGGAAAGATATTCCATATTCATGAATTGGAAGAACCAATCTTGTTGAAATATCTATACTCCCTAAAGCAATCTGCAGATTCAACACAATCCCTATCAAAATTTCAATGACATTTTTAATAGAAATAGAAAAAAATTCTAAACATTTTATGAAAACACGAAAGGCCCTGAACAGCCAAAACATTCTTGAACAAAATAAACAAAACTGGAGACATCATATTACCTGATTTCAAAATCTACCTCAAAGCTACAGTAATTCAGACAGTATGATGCTGGTGTAAGAACAGATACATAGTTCAGTGGAATAGAGAAAAACCAAAAAATAAATCTAAGCATATGCATTTAATTTATTTTTGACAAATGCCTCAATAATGCACAGTGGGAAAAGGATAGTCTCTTCAATAAATGATGTATGGAAAACTGAAAATCCACATGCAAAATAATGAAATTAGGCTGTTACATTACACTATACTCAAAAACTAACTAATGTGTTAAAGACCTAAATGTAAAATCTGAAATCATAAAACTCCAAAAGAAAACATAGAGGAAAACTCCTTGACATTCAACTTGGCAATGATTTTTTTTGATAGAACACCAAAATGATAAACCACAAACACAAAAATAAAGAAGTGGGAATACATAAAATTAAAATGCTCAGCACAGCACAGAAACCAACCAGCAAAACTAGAAGGCAGCCTGTGGATTGCGAAAAAAAAATGTTTGTGAACCACATATAAGATAACAGATTAATATCCAAAGTCTATAAGGAACTCCCACAATTTAATAGTCAATTTTTTTTAATGACCCAATTAAAAAATAGGCTGAGGACTCAAATAGACATAGGACCCCCCAAATATGTAAATAGCCCACAGGTATATGAACAGATGTTCAACATCACTAATCATCAGGAAAATGCAAATCAAAACCACAAGAAGATATCCCCTCATACCTGTTAAGATGGCTATTAGCAAAAAGGCAAGAGAGTATTGGCAAGGATGTGAAAAAGAAGGAACTCTTGTGCCTGGTGTGTGAAAATGTAAATTGGTGCAGCCACTATCGAAATTTCCAGTAATTTCTCTTTGCTTATATCCAAAGGAAATAAAATCATTACTCGGCAAAGATATCTGTACTCCTATGTTTATTGTAGCATTATTCACAATAGGCAAGATATGGAAGAAAGCTAAGTGTTCATCGTGAGAAGTATGAGGAATATTTCCTAATAAAGTATATTTCAGTTATGTTCATCAAATAAAAAAAGAAAAGAAAGAAACAGAAGGACAACTGTGAAATGATGGATATGTTAATTTGGTTGTAGTAATCACTTACTACACATAGGTATTAATATATCAAAACCTCGTGTTGTGCACATTAAATTTATACAATTTAAAAATTTTAAGGTTTTTGTTTTATGTAATATCAAAAGAAGAAAATTGTCCAAGTAATTTGTATGGTTTATCACATGTGAAGAAAACCTCACACATTTATATAATTATTAATATTTTTAATCATAGTGCTTTATAGGTTAAAATCTTGCATTGATAAGTGAATTCTGCATAGTGCGCCTTTGAGAAAAAAAGAAAAGCTGCTTCAGTATTTTTTAAAGGTAGACATGGTGAAGATTCTATAAAGGAAATCAATCTAAATAAAATGTTACCTACTCAAGATTACACAAGACTGAAATCATTATTATCAGAAGATAATTAAAGATTTGCAATTCTCACTCTTTATTTTAATTACTCCCTTTAAGCACTGCAATAGTCAATTAAACTGACTTTGAAAAAGCCATTCAAGATGATCAGTTAACATACAAATGTTCTTTAATTGTTTCCTATTTGTTTTGTTTGCAGTATTCCCACAGCTAAAGCTAGATTGAAATATCTATTTTGTGAGATTAATGGGTTTTTTTAACTTGATTCACTGAATAGCCACACTAAGATTACTAGAAAATGAGGCTTTTCTGTTTTCATAGGTTGATGTTATTTTCTACTGGTTACTTCACAAACTACACATTCTATGACTAAGCTGCTTCTTTTTCACAGCAAAAAAATCCTAATATTTTAGGGTTTTCATGTAAATTTATGGTTATATAATCCAAAATAGAGAAGAAACAAGAAAAAGTAACTTTCTTTCAATGTCTATCACATGTCAAGTTTTATACTAATTTCTTCATATAAATTATTTATATGTGTAAATTTATTTAAACTTCAACATGAAAGGGCCTTGTGAAATCAAGAGATTCAAATTTTGATAAAATCACTGCTGAAAAGCTATTTTGAAAGGCCTTATTTTACTCCATGGCCTTACATATTTTATGTTTGGATTGGAATTTTGAAATGGTAACTATTTTATTTTAAAGAACAAACACTTATTGATAACCACTTTAGTAAATACCAAGAACTACCCGTGGCCTGGTAATGCAAAGGTGGATGAAATATTTTTGAAGTTTTCAATGAAGTTGTGATCTCTCGATAAAGAATGTCTTGTTCTAAACAAATGTGTAAATCGTATTTTGGTGTCCATATGTGTTTGTGTGTTTGTGCGTGATTGAGAGAGATTTACAATTCTATATATCCATCTGTACTCCACTCATACTTCTGAAAAAGCCAAAATTTATTAAACGTATGTTATGGAAGACATTCTGTATTTCACTACCTTTTCTCTCGTATAAAAGCTTCTTGTCCTTATCCTTAATTACATTAAGTCAAGACTTTGATATATAAAGTGGGTAGAGTGTTTCCTATGTAATTATAGGAATAAAAAGCCAATTTTAGGATTGCTCATCAAATGGAAGTCAAGTAGTTTCCTACAGAGAAAAGATCATTGTTTAGGTCATAGACACCACACAATTTAAATTCTGAGATGTGGTTAACATGAGACAGGGCCATAATTTCTATAGTTGTTCTCGTAGATCTGTGTTTGACATTCTTTAACAGGTAATTTTACAGTCTTCTCGAACTGATTATTTCAGATGAGTTGCAAGGGTTTTTAGAGCATATAAGGAATGGCATGGGTAAGCGGCAATTGAAAAACTTGCTGGGAGAATGGAATAAATATCTATAACTAATAGACCAAACTTTCTATATATTGTAGCACAAGAAAATAAGAAGACTCCCATAACTTCATGCTGCTTACCACAATCAATTCAATCTCTGTAGAAGCCAGTTACCTCAAGTTTCTTATCTCCTGCCCATTAACTCTTAACCCTTCTCGTGAATTACTGCTTTTCCAAAGCTGCCATATTTGATTGAGCTGCCGACTAAAAGTGCCCTTGAAGATGTTCTTCATTACCTCCAAGCCTACATATAATCTTGAGCTGAATGACTTCAGAACTGCCTAGAATACGTATATTTTAGCTACATATAAATTTTCTATACTAGAATCTCCAGACTATAACTTTAATTCATTAGCAATCTTTCTTTAAGAGATAATCCTCCTGTGAATAAATGAGTATTTTTATAATACTCTGACTTCCGTAATCACCTACTCCAAGACTTTGTTTATGTTAGTACCCATTTTATTTTCTTTATTTCTTTCACCTTCTCCTTCTATACTGGATAATTCCCAGTGCTATAATAGCAGATTCAATTTTTCCCATAAAAGAAACTTCAATCTCAATTTTTTTAAAAGTTTCTATGTTATGTCATTACTATATCTCAAAATAAAAACTTATAGAAAAAAATTGGCTTTACTGAAAATCTAGCCTTTCTCCCTCCTTTTTCTTCTCTATGGAGAGGCTCCATCTCCATTCTTACCTAGTGAGCACCAAATGAAAACCTGTGTAAAGGATCTTGTGAGTAGGCAAATCAGTGAACAGAAATAGAAGCTATGAAACATAAAGTTAGAGACCTAAAGAAAAAATTTATATGCAGAGTGATATGGTTTGGCTGTATTCCCACCCAAAATCTCACCTTGAATTGTAATCCCCATTATCCCTACTTGTCAAGGGAGAGACCAGCTGGAGGTAAATGGATCATAGGGTAGTCTGTCCCATTCTGTTCTTGTGATAGTGAGTGAGTTTTCATGAGATCTGATGATTTTATGAGTGTGTGATAGTTCCTCCTGCATTAATTCTCCTTGCTTGTGAGAAGGTGCCTGTTTCCCCTTGGCCTTCCTCCATGATTGCAAGTTTCCTGAGGCCTCCCCATGCATAACTGTGAGTCAATTAAACCTCTTTCCTTTAAACGTTACCCAGTTTTAGGTATCTCTTTACAGCAGTGACAGAATGGACTAATTCAGTAAACTTATATTGCAGAGTGTGGGGTGATGCTACAAAGATACTTGAAAACGTGGAAGCAACTTTGGAACTGGGTAACAGTCAGAGGCTGGAAGAGTTTGGAGGGCTCGAAAAACAGGAAGATATGGGGAAATTTTGGAGCTTCCTAGAGACCTGTTGAATGGCTTTGACCAAAATGATAATAGGGATATGGAAAATGAAGTCCAGGCTGAGGTGGTCTCAGATTGAGATGAGGAATTTGTTGGGAACTTGAATAAAGGCGAGACTTGCAATTCTTTAGCGAAGAGACTGGCAACATTCTACCCTGCCCTAGAGATCTGTGGAACTTCGAACCTGAGAGAGATGATTTAGGGTATCTGGCAGCAGAAATTTCTAACTAGCAAAGTATTCAAGAGGTGACTGGGAGCTCTTTTTTTTTCTTCTTTTTCTTTTTTGATACAGTCTTGCTCTGTTACCCAGGCTGGAGTTCAGTGGTGTGATCTCAGCTCACTGCAACCTCTGCCTTCCAGGTTCAAGCGATTTTCTGCCTCAGTCTCCCAAGTAGCTGGGATTACAGGCTTGCACCACCATGATGGGCTAATTTTTGTATTTTTAATAGAGACAGGTGTTCACCATTTTGGACAGGCTGATCTCAAACTCCTGACCTCAAGTGGTCCACCTGCTTTGGGTTCCCAAAGTGCTGGGATTACAGGCATGAGCCACCAAGCCTGGTGACATGAATGGTTCTAAAAGCATTCAGTTTCGTGCATTTGCAAAGAGATGGTTTGGAATTAAAATATATTTGAAAGGGAAGCAGGCATTATTCACAATAGCAAAGACTTGGAACCAACCCAAATGTCCAACAATGATAGACTGGATTAAGAAAATGTGGCACATATACACCATGGAATACTATGCAGCCATAAAAAATGATGAGTTCATGTCCTTTGTAGGGACATGGATGAAATTGGAAATCATCATTCTCAGTAAACTATCGCAAGAACAAAAAACCAAACACCGCATATTCTCACTCATAGGTGGGAATTAAACAATGAGAACACATGGACACAGGAAGGGGAACATCACACTTCAGGGACTGTTGTGGGGTGGGGGGAGGGGGGAGGGATAGCATTGGGAGATATACCTAATGCTGGATGACAAGTTGGTGGGTGCAGCGCACCAGCATGGCACATGTGTACATATGTAACTTACCTGCACATTGCGCACATGTACCATAAAACCTAAAGTATAATAATAATAATAATAATAATAAAAAAAAGAAGTTCAGAAAATTTTCAAGCTGATCATGCAATAGAAAAGAAAAATTCATTTTCTGAGGAGAAATTAAAGCTAGCTGCATACATTTGCATAAGTAACAAGAAACCAAATGTTAATCACAAAGACAATGGAAGGAAATGTGTCCAGAACATGTCAGAGATGTTCATGGCAGTCCCTCTCATCGCAGGCCTGGAGGCCTGGAGGCCTGGGAGGAAAAAATGGTTTTGCAGGCTGGGCCCAAGGCCTTGCTGCTTGGTGCAGTCTCACGACTTGGTCTCCTGTGTCCCAGCCATGGATAAAATGGGTCAATGGACAGCTCAGGCTATTGCTTCAGAGGGTGCAAGCCCCAAGCCTTGGCAGCTTCCACATTGTGTTGGGCCTGTGGGTGCACAGAAGTCAAGAATTGAGGTTGGGGAACCTCCACCTAAATGTCAAAGGATGTATGGAAATGCCTGGATGTCCATGCAGAAGTTTACTGTAGGGGTGGATCCCTCATGGAGAACCTCTGCTAGGGCAGTGCAGAAGAAAAATGTGGCTTAAGAACCCCCACACAGAGTCTCCACTGAGGCACTTCCTAGTGGAGCTGTGAGAAGAGGGCCACTGTCCTCCAGACGGAAGGGTAGATCTACAGACAGCTTGTACTGTGCACCTGGAAAAGCCACCAACACTCAACACTAGCCCATGAAAGCAGCTGGGAGGTGAACTTTACCCTGTAATGCCCCAGAGGCAGAGTTGCCCAAGGCCATGGGAGCCCACCTTTTGCATCAAAGTAAGCAGGATAAGAGACATGGATTCAAAGGAGATCATTTCAGAGCTTTAAGATTTGAGTGCCCTGCTGGATTTTGGACTTGCATGGGGCTTGTATCCCTTTCATTTTGTCCAATTTATTTCATATAATATGGGTGTATTTACCCAATGCCTCTATCCCCATTGTATCTAGGAAGTGACTAACTTGCATTTGATTTTACAGGCTCATTGGTGGAAGTGTCTTGTCTCAAATGAAACTTTGGACTTGGACTTTTGGGGTAATGCTGGAATAAATTAAGACTTTAGGGGATGGTTGAAAAGGCATGATTGTGTTTTGAAATGTGAGGACATGATATTTGGGAGGGGCCAGAGTGGAATGATATGGTTTGGCTGTTCTATACCGAAAATTTCATCTTGAATTATAATCCCCATAATCCCAGTCATCTTCATAATTTCCACATATCAAGATAGAGACCAGTTGGAGGTAATTACATCAGAGGGCAGTGTCCCCCATGTTGTTTTGTTGATAGTGAGTTTCCATGAGATCTCATGGTTTTATAAGTATGTGGTAGTTCCTCCTGCATTCATTCTCCATCTTGCCTCCTTGTAAAGAAGGTGCCTTGCTTCCTGTTCACTTTCCACCATGATTATAAGTTTCCCAGCCATGTAGAACTGTAAGTCAATTAAACCTCTTTCCTTTTTAAATTACCCAGTCTCGGTATTTCTTTATATCAGTGAGTGAACAGACTAATTCATAGAGACTCATTGATCTATAAGGCAAAAGTCGCAATATAACAATTGTGCAACTGGAGTTTCAGGAAAAAAAAAGGGGGAAACACAAAAATTATTTTAAAAACAATTCTCTGCTGTTTTTTTTCCAAATTTGATGAAAAGTGTAAATCCACATGCCCAAGTCATTAAATGAACTCTACACAGAACAAACATAAAGAAAGCTACAACCAAACATGTCAAAATCAAATTTCTAATTAGGCAATGATAAGAATAAAATTATTGTAAAAAGCCATTACTTTCACATGTGAATTATATACAAAAAAACACAGGGAAAAGGGGTCGAACATTTCTTGTAAAAACCTAAGCAAATCAGGTAATAATGGAGTTAGTTTTTTAAGGTGGTAAAAAACAAAACTGTCAATCTAGTTTTCTCTAACCAT
Source organism: Pongo pygmaeus (assembly GCF_028885625.2). Classification (NCBI taxonomy): domain Eukaryota; kingdom Metazoa; phylum Chordata; class Mammalia; order Primates; family Hominidae; genus Pongo; species Pongo pygmaeus. The sequence continues at coordinate 124,266,925 of NC_072373.2, read as the reverse complement.
TCAACAAATCTTTAAAAATGAAGGCAAAATAAAGGTATTTTTGCAGCAATTGCTACCCACATATTAGAATAACTAAAATCTCAAAAAAAGTGTCATGAAGGCATCTTGAGTGAATAAAATGTGCTAACTTTGATAACATCTTGGGACAGGAAATGAACATTAGGTGAAAATTAAGACAGCTGAGTAACTATGGAATCTAGTTAATATTGATGTATTAATACTTGTTCATTAATTTTAACAAATGTGCCACAATGGGTAAGATATTAACAATAGGACAAACTGGTTGGTAGTTATATGACAACTCTGTGTTTTATCCTCACACGTTTTCTGTAAAATTGAAACCATTTTAAAACATAAATATATGAAAATATTATAAGAACATAAATACACATATGCAAACACTAAAAGAAACCCAAGTAGGCTGGAGTGGTTAAATTAATATCAGATACTAAGCACCTCAGAAGAGGCAATGTTACTAGGTATAAAAAGAAACATATCAAAATGATTTAAAAATTTATCAAAAGATTATACATATTTTACATATAAAGTACCCTAACAGCAACGCTTCAGGATACATAAAACAGAAATTTATATAAGTGCAAAGAGAAATAACAAAATCTAAAGTCATCACTTTAGATACTTTTATCCCTTTGTAGCTGACAAACAAATAGAATAAAAGTTAGTAAGACTGTGTGGTGCCTGAAAACATGATAACAAAAATTGACCTAATTGATTTTTTCAGATAATTCAAACTTCGAACACTAAAATGAACTTTATTTTGAGCTGTGCAAGAAATATTATATAAAAGAAATAATATTTCAGGCCATAAGTTTCAATAAATTTCACTATTGAAATTATGTAATACATGTTTTGATCATAATAAAATCAAGGTAAAAATAAATGAGAAAAAAATAGTTTAAAAATTGCCAAATATTTAGAAAGCCAACAAACCATTTTTAAGTAATCCAGGTGCCTAAGTGTCATAGTAGAAATAACCAAAAAAATTAGAATATTTTTCATAGAATAAAAAGTACAACATTTCAAAACCCTGGGAAACAGCTAAAGCGATATTTACAGGGTAAGTTATATCTTTAAATACATATATTAGAGAAAAAATTAATATCTGAAATCAATAAACTACACAAACACCTTAGTAAGCTAGTAAAGGCAGAGCAATTAAATGCTAAGTAAGCAGAAAGAATGAAATAGTAATAGGAAAGGTAGAGAAAATACAGAAGATAAGAACAATGCAGAAAAATTAAGTCACTACAGATCTGACAGACATTAAAAGAATTTTAAAAATATATCAATAATAATTTTAAATTTGAATAATTAAAGAAAACTGAAGATTTCTTTCACCATCACACACTATGAAAGTTCACCCAAGAAATAGATCATCAAAATTGCTCTATATCTACTAAAGAAACTGGTGTTACATGTAACAACCTTCTTATATAGAAAACCTTAGGCACAGATCACTTCAATGACCAGTTCTAGCAAAAATTTTTTGAAGAAATGCATCAATTTTATACAATATTTAACAATTTGTAGAATAAGAATGAGCATTTCTCAATGAATGTTATAATATTACCATTATCATGATAATAAATTCTATTGAAGCCATTACAGGAAACTAATACTAAACATTGATATGAATTGTGATCATAGATTTAAAAACAAAACTATAAACTAAATAGCAAAAAAATTAAATGTACCCATATAAAAGTGTTAATCTTCAGGTACAATTAGGGTTTATCTTAGAAATGCAAGATTAACTTTTGGAATCAAATCTCTATAATTCACTTGATTAAATGAATACAATGAAAAAAGAAAACAACTAAAAATTATCTCAATGAATGCCAAAAAGTACTTAAAATTTTTGACATCCATTCATGATAAAAATCTCATCAAATCAGAAATGAGAGCATTTTCTAAACCCGATATAAACTATATAAAACTGCAGTTAACGTAATAGTTAATAATGAAAGACTGAAAGCTTTCCTTCTAAGATTAAGAACAAGGCCATATTGTCTACAATTTTTAGTTTTATTTACAATTATCTTAGTTTCTACATACAATGGAAAACAGTTAAAAAATAAGAAAAAGTGCAAAATCGTAAGGTAAGATGTACTTTATTGGACTTGATCATGTGTGTACAGTAATGACTAGTAATCTTTGAAAAACTACTGTAGTAAATATAAGTGACTTTACCAAATTTACAGTACAGAAGATCAGTACTACAGTGTAAATATGTTCCCCCAGAATTCGTGTATTTGGAAGTTTGTTCCTAGTGTGGCAATATGCAGAGGTGGGGCCTTTAAGAGATAATTAGTTTGTTATCAGGGATTTATGCCTCTTAATCAGAGGGATTGACTCAGTCTCTCATGGGACTAGGTGAATTCTTGAAGGATTGAGGGAGTTCTCAGTCTTGCAAGACAGGCTTAGTTACCAAGAGAGAAGGTTGTTACAAAACCCGACCATCCGTTGTATTTTGTTTCTTTTCACACATGCTTGCTTGCTATTCTGCTTTTGTACTATGTATGAAGCAGTGTGAGACCCTCATCAGATGCAGTCCTCTGGTTTTTGGACTTCCCAGCCTCCATAATGGTGAGTTAAATAAACCTCTTTCCTTTATAAATTGCCAAATCTAAGGTATTTAGTTGTAGCAACAGAAAATTGACTAAAGAAAAAAAATGTTACCAAGAAGTGGGTTGTCGCTAAGAACAAATACTTGAAAATGTGGAAGCTTTGGACTTGTGTCTAAAATGGACAGAGGCTGTAAGAGTTTTGATCAGCAAACTAGAAAAAGCCTGGAATGCCATAAACAGAGTGTTAAGGACAATCCTAGTGAGGGCTCAAAAGTCAAGAACACTAGGATAGGGAGACTGTGTTGGGAGAATTGCCTGAGCCCAGCTGTTTGAGGCTGTAGTGAGCTATTATTACACCACTACACTCCAGTGTAGGTGACAGAGTAAAACACTGTTTCTAAATAATAACAATAGTAATAATAAAAGAAGAAGAAAAAAGAAGACTAGGAAAAGTATGGGACTTGTTAGAGATTACTGAAGAGATCATGATCAGTGTGTTAACAAAAATGTGGACAGTTAAGGTCATGCTGATGAGATTTCAGATGAAACTGAGGAAAAATGTATTGGGAGCTGGAATAAAGAACATTCTTTTTATAAAGTAGCAAAGAGCTTGGTGGAACTGTGTCCATGCCTTATAATTTGTGGAAGGCTGAACTTGAGAATGATGAACTAGGATATCTGGTAGAAGGAATGGGTAAGCAACAAAGCATTTAAGATGTTGGGTGGTTACTTTGGCTGCATACAGTGAGATTCAAGAACAAAGAGATTGCTTAAAGGCAGAATTTATAATTAAAAGGAAAGCAGGGCAGAAATATTGGGAAAAATGTAGCCTGGCAATGTAAGGTGCAAAAAAGCATGCATGGGTAGAGCCAAACAATCTTTTTAAAGAGATTAGATGGATAGAAGGAATCCAGGATGCTATTTCTCAAGACAGTGAATAAAAGGCACTAAAGGCGTTTCAGAGATCTTCAAAGACACCCCTCCCATCGGAGGTCAGAAGACCAGGAGAGAAGAACAGCTTCTGGAAACAGGTCCACGGCACTCTCCACTTGCTGGCTGCCCAGGGCTATCTCAGTACTCTGCTCCCTGTAGCACAGAGCAGCACTTCACACCTGCCCCAGCTGTGTGTCAAGTGGCCCCATGTGTAGCTCAATGTGCTGCTCTGTAGAATGCAGTGAGAGGTCTTAGTGTAATTTACTTGGTGCCAGGTCAGCAGGCACATATAATTCATGAGCTGTGGAGGCATTGTTTCCTCCACTTAGATTTCAATGGATGTGTCAGCAAACTTGGGTTGCCCAGGTAGAAATCTGCTGCAAGAGTGAAGCTTCAGAGAGACTCCACTAGAGCAATGTCCTAGGGAAATGTGTGATCAGGGCTGTTGCTGGGACCGTAGAACAGTAGAGCCACTAGCAGCATGCAGTGGCTTCTTGGAAAGCTGCAGGTACTAGTGTTCAACTTCAATCTGAATGAGCTAAAGTGTATGCTGAGCCCAGTGAAGCCACAAGGGCCAGGGTTTCCTGAAACCTTGAAGTACCATCACTGATTCCACCATGCAAAGGATGCCAGACAAGGAATCGAAAGACATTATTCTCCAGCTTTAAGATTTAATATCTTCCCTGCTAGTTTTCAAACTTGCTTTGGACATGTTACTCTTTTCTTCCAGCCTATTTCTCCCTTTTGGGATGAGACTGTGTACCCTCTGCCTGTCTCACCATTGTATATTGGTAGTATATAACTTGTATTAATTTCACAAACTCACAGACAAGACTTCAGAATTTTGAGTGGTCCTGAAGCAAGTTAAGACTTCGGGAATAATTAAAATTGAATTGTTGTAGTTTTCATTGACAAAAGGACATAAATTCTGGGGGCTAGGGGCAGAATAATACTACAGTTTGACAGTGTCTCTCATAATTTATGTGTTGGAAATTTGGTTCCCAGTGTGGCAGTCTGGGTTGCAGGGCAGGTCGGGGGAAGGCGGAGCAGCTGGTATTTAGTTAGAGCAGCTCAAGCTGAATAAATCACTTATCTTGCAAAATAACAAAAATTACTTGAAACTGATTACAAACTAAATATGAGAGCTAAACCTATAAAATGAACGAAGAACTCTATAAAAATTAGTTTGTAATTTTGGTTAAGGAAATATTTCCTAGGATGCCATGAATGTGAACTATGTATAGAAAAATATAAAGATTGAAAATAAAAAATTTAGAATTAGCTCATAATCATTATTAAGAAAATGAAAATCAAGACACAGCCTAGAAGAATAATTTGTGGAAAAATAAGTGCCTGATAAAGATATATATCCAGATTATATTAAAAAAACTCACATGCCCTAGAATGATAACAGTAAATCAATTAAGAATATGTTTAAAAGATTAAAGAGACACTTTAAGGTAGTTATGAAATTCAGTGGCCAAAAGGCCCTTGAAAATTAATTCACTATTGTTATCTGTTAGGAAAATTTAAACTAAAACCAATGAGAGACAGCCTACCACTAAAACAGCTAAAGTTAAAGAGACCTAGAAAACCAACATTAACAAAGATGCCAAGAAACTGAGGCTTTCATACATTGACCATGGAAATGCACAATAGGATAGCCACTTCAGAAAGCAGTATGTCAGTTTCTCATATAATTAAGCACACGTTTCCTATATCACTTAAAAATTTATTCCTGAATATTTGCTCAAGAGATATGAAAGCATAGGTTCATGCAAAGATTTGCATGCAAATGTTCATGTCAGCCATTTAATAATATTTCAAAGCTGGAAACAATCCAAGTGTCTATCAAATGGTGAATTGGTAAGCACAATTTTTATATCCTTACAATGAAATAGTACTCAGAGATTAAAAAATGAGTGAACTGCTGATATAAACCATAACATAGATCAATCTCAAAAGCATTATGCTATGTAAATAAATCCAAGCAGAAATAATAACATACTGTATGGTCCCATCTATATAAAAGTCCAAGAAAGACTAAAATTCTAAGAAAGATTCTAAGGGTGAATATTTGTTTGGTAGCTTGATTGTGATAGTGTTACACGATAGTACTTATTTGTCAAAAGCCATCAAAATACAAACTTCAATGAATTAATTTTATTGTAAGAAAATTATACCTCAATAAACCTTCTTATTCTAAAAATAGAATAAAAAACTTAGCAAAAGTTTTTACCTTATAGCAAAAGTTTAACAAAAGGCAGATAAAATGAGTTATTATTAGCAGGTTGCAATTGTCTCTTTAAAGAAGTACTAAAAGCAGAGTTTCTTACAAGCCCAGAATGACATCAAAAGCCCAAGCTCTGAGAAATTTTGGCCTCATTTTCAAAGGACCTAATAAAAATAATAGTATCTTCACTCTCTTTCGCAATATCAGTTTTTAACTGGGATTTAAGTAATGTGGGGCTGAAATATATATTAAAAAACAGTCCCTAATTGGTAATATATTTTATATTTTGGAAATAAATATTTTCATGTCTCAATTTTTTTCCTGTGCTTTCCATTTTTGACACAATGGAAAATTTCCTGGCTTTTCAAAGCCTGCTGCAAATATTAAAGTTACTTTGCCAAATAAGACTGAGCAGGAAAGGCATGTTACTGCCCAATGTAATCACCCTTCTTTTCAGTAGCATCAAAACATTTGGAGTGCCAGTTGAAAAAAACGATTCAGCAATTATGAAGTGAGTGTTGGATCCATGCTGTATCATTTTGAGTAGTACCAGCTCTCTAAAATTGCACCACGTTAGAAAATAGCATTATAACACTGTGGGTGAGCGAGAATATTCGGCATCCTCTAACACCTGGGCATAATGGGGGGCAGACTTAATGACCTCTCACTGTGCTCCCTTACCCGGTGGAAGGTTTTCCTAACCACTTCTAGTGTTCTTTCTGTGTACTTTCTAGTAAACATCTAAACTGAAGTAAAGTTTTCTGTCTAATTTGTCATGATTTTCTCACTTGCTTCTAAGTAAGTCACCATGATTTTCACCACTCCATATAATTATTATTTTACAGATATTTTCAAATAGGAACCATTATGTACATCTCCTTCAAAAGACTGGCTTAACTTACAGAATTAGTCAACTGAGTGTCAGGCTATAGAATAGCTGTAATTAACAAGCTTTTCTTAGCCTTTGTCCAGAGGGCAGAAACAAGGACTCATCTACCACTATTATGATTCCAGAAAGGCTCTTAGGTCACATTTATTGCTGTGTTGATTTGGAATTAGTATGCCACTTCTGGGTCTTACTGACCTATTATATACTTGTCCTATATTTCCAGAAGTAAATAGAAAAGCAGAAGGCAAAAGCTTATTGTAAGAAAATTGTTTGAAGAGATAAGTATTATTGTTGCTGAATTAATAATTATACTAAACAATACATATTTGTGTAGTGATGTATATTTTTAGTTATTTTAAAATATCTTATTTCTCATGAAAATACTTTACAGATAGGGTATTATTATCATAACATAATAAATATAAACATTGAGTTTCATGGAGGTTCAAGGAATTGTCCTGGGCCATCTAGTTCCTAAGTCAGGTCAAAGGAAATAGAATCAAACCCCTTTATTGCATACAGATTCATTATTAGTGTTCTACAACACTATACAAATAGAATCTAGGTGAAAGACAAACAACTCTCCTCTTCAACGCTGTTAAATTTACAATGGAGACTAATTTCAATAATTAGAATATAGGTCAAAATATATTTTTCCTTATCCAAGGAATTATTATATATTTTGATCAGACTGGTAAATACATGGATATATACATTTGTGAAAACTCACTAAACTTTACATTTAAAGTAGATGTTTTATTATTGCACACAAATTATACTTCAACAAAGTCGATTACATATGTTGCTTCTAAAAAGTGGTTATATATGAAAACTTTAATAGTCTACGTTATTAGCATAGGTAATAAATAGTTGATATACATGCATAATTACTGGCAAATAATTTAAGCAACCAATTTGCCTCTTTTATACATGGTTATTGAATGAAATAATTGTGCTTTTCAAATCAGTCAATTATTATTATTTTTGATGTGATGGTTGGGTTTTTATTATTTATGCTCATAAGTTCTCTGATAATAGTTTTTAAAATACAAATTATATGAAAAATTCTGAGAGCGTAATTTGCCTTTAGAACTCTATATGTAAAATGTAGCTGATATTTATGAGAAGCAAAGACTTAAATTATCTGCAGATGATTTAACAAATAATTTAGTGTTTTCAGAACACGACTAAGATTACATGCATATTTGCTTGTACGATAACATTGTTTATCCAAGCAACTTGACAATTAAGAAAAACAACTTTGGTGTAACTAGAAAAAACATTTTTAAAATAATAATTGTTCTATTAATAATAAAGTATGTATTTTGAAAGCTGCCAAATATCTGCCTGTTTAGCAAGGAATGACTAAAAGACAAATTCAAATTGACCTGATGGTTATAAGAAATTTGGGTTTTGCTAGGGAGATGCCTATATTTTTATCTTTACAAAATAACTATTTGTCTTAAATTTACCTTATGGTATTATTGTATGTTTTATTTATTGTGGCTAGCAAAATAAATGGTGATTAGAAAGGATATTGTTTATTTAATGCAAGTATTAAGAAGAGGCTTTCTCTATAACTTGTAGGCACACTTGGGATTTTTGCCCCAGTTTTAAAGAATGACAGCAAAAGCACCTTTATCTGACATTTAGACTGATTAAATTTTGAAAAATCACTCAGCATATTCAGCAGGACTCCACAGGGTACTCCAGCTTTATAAGGCAATGGATCATGTTAGCTTAACTTATATTTAAGATTTGCTGGCCTGATATTATTGTGTTAGGCAGTATTGCTGAAATGGAAACATAAAATTTTGCTGTCATGAGATCAAGTCTTTGCCTGCCCTACACTATAAATTAGTTCCATAAAGTTTTAAAATGCAACGTTTATTCTGGCTCAAGTGGTATTGTGAAGCAGTAAACTGCTTAAATACATAAAATTAAGCCTACATTGTGTGAAAACAAATTTTTTAATTCACTTATCTTTGGAATGCAGGAATAAAAGTTACTTGACCACCAAAAACATTTATATAAAGCTAAAATAGAGAAGTCAGTTGTGTTTGAGAGTTCATTTTTAAAAGCACCATGTCCTTTTGGCCATAATCCACAATTTTTATGAGCCCACATGTATATTGGCTATTATTGCAGCTTAAGAAGAAATATGTACTGAGACATGCAAAGAAGGATAGTGTAATAATAAAATGTTCATAAACATGTGTAACATCTATGACACCCCTACTTTGAAAACAGTTTTGTTCAAAGAAAAATATTAAATGAAATGAAATGAGTCTAAGTTTTGAAAACATAAAATTGACCTATTATAACTTAAATTATTTGAAGTGAAAATCTGCAGAAATAAAATATAACAAAAATTTGATTATCATTGGAAAACATCTTTAAAAATATAGATAAGACAAAGTATCATTTTGCTAATGAGGACAAAAGTAGATTAAACAATATGTAACTCATTTGGTTTCCCCATCCACTCAACATAAAAGAAGGTAACCAAACAGTATTTATCATTAGAAAAAGCAATGCAAAAAACTATTAAAAGTGTTGATCATCACCTTCTAACTAGCTAGAAAATGACCTTATTAACTACATATAGAATAATACTGAACTGACAAAATGTATCAATACTTATAACTATTCAATAATTTTCTTAACAATTATGTATAATTCTACTGAAGACTTCTTTTTGTTTTTATTCTATATTTTCAAGCATATATTTCATTTTCTTGCCAATATAGGACAAATGACAAAATAATTATTCTATAAAAAAGTGACCGTAACCACTTCTAAGCTCTTATGTCAGGAACAATTTATGTGAGTAAAATGATCTTTTTAATTGTATTTGTTGTAAAAGACTCATCCACTGTGTAATGCAAAATAGAACAAGGTATAGATAATTTCAAGATGGCAATGCAACAAATGTTATAGAATATCAAGTTTAATTGTTCCAAACATTTATTTGAAATAATTAATTTAGTATACCAAACAGATGAAATTTCCTCTATTTTATAATAAATACTTGGGCAAAGAAAATTTGGCATTATTTATTTGGCAATTCTATAAATTTATGAACAACAAGCATTGTAAAGGATACGTTAATAGCTATTAATATTTCCTCATGGATTTCAAATATCACAGGTCAAATGCAAGATAATTTTCTGCAGATAATAATGTGTTTATCCTACTTTTTCTCCCGTGGTTTAAATTTTAGTATGCAAATTTGATATGTTTTTAAGTATAAGTTATTCAAATATTTTGTGATGTTGACTTGATTTTAAATTTTCAAGAAAAATTCGAAAATATTCTAACATGGGTCGACCAACTAAAATGGAAAAATATTCAATCAATTAATTAAGGGAAATACAAAAATATTGGCTAATTCCATATTTTATTGGAATATCAATTAAGCATAATTTACTTATACTGCAAATTTTCCTGCAATTATATTTATTAGCAAACGTTTGGATTGAGTACATTTAAGTATGGGTAAGAAATTCAACACATACTATTTAACCCATAATCTAATATACAGTTTGAAAATTATTCAAGGTTGTCTATTACTCTAAATATTTCATTTTGAAATTTATCATTAATGTAGAATAAACACATTCAATGTTAGTATTTTGGTGAAACATTTCTTCCATGTACTTTTGCATAAAATAAATGAATTTCAACATTTGTCTTTCTATATTTAATTTAAACTTTATTAGTGTATTCTATAGTTAGGTACACAGTGAGTGTAAACACAGCAGTTTTTATTTTTATGATAAATTACAATGATGTTCATGGCTTCTTAAAGTGTTTGCAATTTTATTTAGAGTTTCATAATAGGATGCTTTAAATGTGTCTACAAAAAATTGTTTTCTCTCATCACCGTGTAACATCTACTATGTGGACAATTCAGGAGAAGAATATGTGTGTTTGTAATTTTGTGTGTCTGTGTGTACACCATTTGTAAATAAAGCAAAATGATAATTGTATGCTTTTTCCAATGTCATAAAAGGATACTGTTTAACAGACTCACTGAAATATTATTAATTATGTAAGAAAACATACTTGTGTTCATTTTTTCTATGTACTATGTGATTAGCACTCAGACACCATGGAGTCACATGCTAACTTGTGGATTTCTGTCTAGTAGAAAATATAATTTCAATGTTATAGTTTTAATACTCTGTAAGACATTAACTTGTTTTATTAACATATTTAATTTAGAATTAGTTTGACTGAGTAATTATATATATTTACATTTCTCAAATTATTTTTCTAGCTAGCTGTAGTGTCTTACTGGTTCCTCAATTAAAGAATGTGTTGAACAAATATCTTTGACATATATTTATTCTTTATTTGTTTGAGGGTAATGTTTTTAAATTCTGAAAATAGTACTTGATAAATGCTGCATAGAGTGATTCGCTCATTTTGATAAATAGGAAATCTGTTTCTGGCAACTTTTATTTTAATACTAATCTTTACTAGATAATGACACAAGGCAGAGTTTGATGGTTTTTCTTTAGATTTCTTCTGGAGGTTGATTTTATTATTATCACAGTGCTCAGTCAAGTTGAACAAAATCAAAATTTTCATTGCCCAAAGATATTTATGTTGAGTGATCTGCTTAGCCAATTTTCTTTCGAAAACTAATACCAAATAGTAGTTGTAACTACCTCTTGTATCTGAAATTCAGAAGTATTAAAAGTACATTTCAGACCCAGTCTAGCTTTTGGTAGCAGTGGTTTCATAAGCAGTTAAAGCTAACTGTTTCTTAACGTTACAGTTAATGTTTCAAAAATATCGACCAGAATAATAGGTGTTATACATTTCTAAGTTTCAAGCATCCATGCACTTTGTTAGAATAAGAATAACTATTGAGATTACACTCAGGATCAGTGCCTGCCTATTGTGGACTCTTAACACCTCAGGATAGAAAAAGTCAAGCCCACTATGAAGAAGTGATCACTATAGTGTGGTCTGTGAAATAATAATGTAGTAAGTGTAAGTTTCATTGGAATTATCATGAACTTAATGTCAGAATATATGAAATTAAATTTTGTCTAGTATCCCACAGGTTAAAGTCTCAGTCCTTTATTTATTTTCTATTTGATGTGGACAATTAATAAACCAGGTTTTCATCTATTTACTCAGGTTTGCTTTTACTGGGAGGCAGCTGTAGTGTAATGGAAGAAAAAACTCTGCATTATATTTAAGTGACATTTTTATTTTGAACACTTCCAATGTGTGTATTATTTAACTTAAATGAGATGCACTTTTGTTTCTTCTACTGTAAATAAAGGATAACAATAAAATCAACATCAGATGAAGACCCTCTAACTAGTTACAATGTTTAGAAAATAAAAATACAAATAAGATAGCAAGACATTTACTTTGTTAATAATATTGAACACTTCACAGAGTATTACATTTTACTTTATCTTTCCAACAACTCTATGAAGTGGGGGAAGGGTATGAGGTCAGTTTATATTTTTCTCCCTAACTATACCTGCCATTCCTAATTCTAATGGGTCCTTAAATGTTCACAAATCCTAACAAATTTTTATAATCACAAAGATCCCTTTGTAAATCACAAATGATGTGAATTTCCTTTAGAACTTTAATATGTTTGATCCCCTATAAATCCCTTCACTTATGTTTTAGAATTTTACTTTTGAAATATGTTTAGAAAGCCATGAATTGTACTAGATCTTTGCAACTTCAAGGTAGATATTTATATAGGCTATCAAAAGCTTAAAAGAGCTTATTTGTCATTCTGGAAACAATCTTTTCAAAACCTTTAATTTTGTTGTTACATGTATGAGAGATGGAATAGAAAAGAATTTGGCATATGTTAGAGAAAATGATATTCCCATAGAAGATTGGCTACCTAAATGTGTTAATTCATTAAACTATTTGTGATTATGTTGTAAATATTGGCCAGTACTCTCCTCCCACTGATGTATTCCCTATCCTAGTAGCTTATTTGCATATTAAACCTCAACATGTCAACCATCTCTGCATATCTCCTGACAAAGCATTCTCAGACTTCTGGAGTGTGTGTTTTCCAGGATTATATTAAAACATGTATCTCTGTGGGAATAGAAAATATTAAAAACTTTAATACATAATTATGATTCCATTTCAAATTCTCAAATGCACTCCTTTGTTTGATAATTTATATTTATGTACCAATAATCATGAATTTTATATTTAAAAAATTCCCATCATGTCTTTGGTCAAGCTTCAGAGTTCTTTTGCATTATATCCATAGATAATATTATTTACTTGGGTCTCTGGTAATTATATATTGCTGAATGTTAATCAACAGGATATATTAGAATCTAAGTTATTCTATAAAGCTGTTGCATATGCTTTGATCTGTCATTTATGAACTTTGATAGACAAAAATTGTCTCTATGTATAATTTGCACCATTATCAGGATTGATTATGTCACTCATACTGTTAAAATTGATAAGTGAGGTTTCTACCTTCCTCACATCATTTACAGTAAATATGATTAAAAACGTGAATTGTTTTAAGTAAGCCTTTCCTTCCAGATTTTGAAGTTTTAAAAAGTATCTAATTTTTTTATTTTAGATTGACTCAATAATGTAGATAGTATTTGGGGTTTATAGCACTGATTGGTTATATTTGTGACAGCTCTAGAAGTGATTTTTTTTTTATGCAAGCCCTGTGATCTCTAGCATATAGAAATGAGTCAGAAATAAAAATGCTCCATTTCAAGTGATTTTTTTCAAGGTAACAATTGCTACATATACTATATTGAGACCTATGAATGTCACTAACATTCTTAGAAATTTTCTAGTAATCTAACATGGGTAAATAACTCAGAATTATGAATACAGGTTCTAGGTATATAGGCAATACCAGTTTTTTTCGGTTATTCTGTCTCTAAATTTACTTGGTAAAGATAAAAAGCAAAAATTTAATACATATTTTAGGCATCTTCTTTGTGATATATGCAATGAAGAAATATATATTGATAAATATATCTTAATAAATATATTGAAGAATGAAGAAATATATATTGCCTGAATGAGGAACTTATATTTGGTTGAAAAATAACTTTCTTCTACCTTAAAATTATTAGGGAGTTATTCCATCACTTGTCAGTTATATGATCTTGGACAAATCTCATGTTTTTCCATCTGTGAAAATGGTATAATAATTTTACTTTCCTCATAGAGTTATACGTAGAAGATAATATTTTATAAAATATTTAGATTGCGTTTCATGCTAGAAGTATTTAGTTAATTTTATTTATAATGATAGCTATCATTATTATTTTTGGATAACAATATTTCTAAATGAAGTATAACCTTGTATTTTAATGTTTTAAAAACCATAATTTTCACATATATTATTTTTGGGTGTGCAGTATGAGTAGAGTTCTGATTGAGAGGTAAACCTTTTCCAGATTTTACAAATAAGGAAATCAAGACTAAACTTATGTTAAAATACTGTTTAATGCCCAGTCATCTGATAGAGTTATACGTAACAAACAAGGACTCAAATCCAGATCTGATTCCATATCCCAAATTCTTTCTATTGTACCAAAATCAGGGAATGAAACACTTTTAAGTGAGAAAAGGCAATATGTTCCTCACCATTTCTCCTAAAATAGTACCTTTATTCACCATCAATTCTAGAAAGCATCTGCTTATTTTAAAACTTCATTAAATCTGAGTTAATAGGCATGTGAGTGGATACTTCAAAAAAATAGAAATATTTAGACAAACTGAAATAATTAAAGCAGTAAATCTAAGCTATAAACTAATTAATCTACAAAATACATTAAATGACATCAGAGGGGCAAGTGGATATCAGAACTCCAAGGAAGTAAGATCTCTTCTAGAAATTCTTTGAATATCTGATCTTACTAGAAAAACTTTATTCTAGGTGGAAAGCAATCTTGTTACTGTCAGCACTACTATCTGTCAGTCTTCGTCAAGTTTTTAGTGTACACTCATAAGAAATTCATAGAGAACGGGATGGTCATAAGCCTTGATAAATTTGTTTCTTGGGGCTGACGAGTTGAGAAACTAATTTTTCACAATAGCAACTTTTGGAAAAATATTGCCTAAGCTCGTTTTAAAATCCTTAGAATTTTATTCGGTTGTCTTGCTTTATCTGTACGATTCTTTTTCTGTATGAAACCTCCTTTCCAAATTTTCCATATCCTAGGAGTTCCTGATTGTGAAGCTAGAATTGGAGGTTCAAGATACAAATTGCACAAGAAACTTTTAGAGTGACTTCTGTTCAACTCTCAAGAGTGTTCTCAATTTAAACAGAACTCTGGGCCCTCTCCAACCCAGACTATTTAAACTATAACTGTCATTCATTGAATTAAGAGTCTAAATGACATAATTTCACCAAAGATAATTGAGAATTACAGTGTCCACTATAAGGGATGTTAAGGTTTTGAACTTTTTTTTTTTTTTTTGAGACAGAGTCTTACTCTGTCGCCCAGGTTGGAGTGCAGTGGCGCAATCTTTGCTCACTACAAGCTCCGCCTCCCAGGTTCACATCATTCTCCTGCCTCAGCCTCCTGAGTAGCGGGACTACAGGCACCTGCCACCACGCCCGGCTAATTTTTTGTATTTTTAGTAGAGACAGGGTTTCACCGTGTTAGCCAGGATGATCTCGATCTCCTGACCTCATGATCTGCCCGCCTCGGCCTCCCAAAGTGCTGGGATTACAGGCGTGAGCCACCGCGCCCGGCCAAGGGTTTGAACTCTAAAACAAACAAGAACAAAAAAACTACACAACTCCTTAGAATGTAAGCTAAGTAAATTCTGAAACGTTGAGAAGATTTTTTTTATTTATAAGAGAAAGCTAAACTGTTTTCCAAAATGGTTTTAGCATTTTATATTCCCACCAGAAATATACAAGGTTTCGTCGCCAACACTTATGAATCTCTACATTGTTTTATTTTATGAACAATCTCATAATCGTGAAATGGTGTCTCTTTGTGGTTTAATTTGCACTTTGCTAAAGAATATTTTGATTATTTTTAATTGTTGTGTTTGTCTAATACATAGAAATATTTTACTCATATATTAGTTTGAGTAGCATCTTTATGTGCACTGAAATGTCAGTCACTCTTGGATCTGCTGGATCATATGGCACAAGTGGTAGAGTAGCTTGCATGACTGCCCGGTTTTGTTACAGGGCCTTCTGTTATTCTAGACCCCATATAAAACTAGCAGCTTTTGCATCACTCACCAAATGGACTAAATGGACTAGAGTAGCACATCCAAATGAGGAAGATATTTCATCTAAAGAAGCCCATTAGGGGTTGTCTATTAGGGGTTGTATCTCTATTTTGGTTGTAGAAAACATCATATATAACAATTTATCCTTCATATGCATGAGAAGTCTTGATATGTCCCACACCTCTGGCCCCATAGAAGTTTCGCTGAGGTTGAAGTCTCCTAATTTTTTTGTCAGATTTGCGTTTCACACTCTGTTATGCAAACGTCTTAGCAATAAATCAAGGATAGTTGCTACTGGCTGCTCACTATGTCCTATCAATGTAATTCTATTAAGATAATGAACTAACATGATGTCTTATGGAAGAGAAAGATTATTGAGATCCCCATGAACTAAATTATGGCAAAGATCTGAATAGCTGATAAACCCCTGAAGTAGCAAAATACAGGTATATTGCTAGCCTTACCAGCTAAAGAAAACTGTTCCTGGTGGTCTTTTTTAGCAGGTATTGAGAAAAAAAAATTATCTGCAAGATCAGTAGCTGCACACTAAGTACCAAAAGATGTGTTAATTTGCTCAAGCAATAAAACCGCATTTGAAGCAGTAGCTGGAATTGGAGTCATCCCCTGGTGAAGCTTAAAATAATTACTTGTCATTCATCAAGGCCCATGATGTTTTTCCCCCCACAGGCCAAATAGTTGAATTGAATGGGGTCATGCTGTGAATCCTCACCCCAGTATTTTCAAGTTCTTGATGATTTACTAATCTCTGTATTTCCTTCAGGAATGTGGAATTGTCTTTGGTTTACTATTTTCTTAGGTAGAGACAGTTCTAATGGTTTCAGCTTGATCTTTCTTATTATAATAGGCTCGAATCCTTTAAACTCAGGGACCTATTCTGGATCCTAGTTTTTGAGTATGTCCTTAATTAATTATGCTTTCCAGAACTGGGGAAATGACTGCAGAATGTGTACAGGAATCTGATAGACCCATGGTGAGACAGATCTGAACTAAAATTCCTTTGATCTCTCTTCATATATAAGCACATCTGGACTTCAACTTCATTTAGTATATTTCAACTTTTGGTTTATGTTTTAGCCAACCAATCAAACAATTAGATACCTTTCTAGTCCCTAGATCTACAACATCAAATTTATAATCTATGTTTAGTGTACCCATACAAAGACCATACCTACAAAATGCCTTCACAGCAACATGAAGACTAATGTTTTGCCAACAAACTCAGCACAAAGACTACCCAGGTCACCACATAAAATTAAACATTAAAGACATTAGTAAAGTCATTGAAAAGCAGCAACCATAAAAGCATAAAAATATAGAAAATAAAAAAGAAACTAGCATATTTTAAGAAATACATGGTGTTCTCTTAGAGGGTACATTATATATCGAGTCATGTTGGAGTCCATCAAATAGAGTAAGAAGAAGATTTTAGATGAACTTTAAGACTTAAAGTTGGAAGTTAAGTACTAAAAATACTAAAAAACTGTAGCAATATTTAAGTAGTTTAACGGCAAGTAAGAAAGTAAGAGAGAAGAGAATTGAGATATGAAAGTAAACATACATTACTATGTTTATCCTGTATTGTTCTTTGACTTTTGTTATCAATCTTTCTCCTTAAAAATGGGAATACGTATGTTCAAAGGCTAATGTAAAACAATCCTCTACAGAAAGAAGTTGAAGATTTGCTCTAAAGTCCTTAGTCTTATCTATATATCATGTAAATCATATATGGGAGAGATTAAAGCTCAAATTCCTACTGTGGCAATTTTTTTAAAAGTTATGAACTTGTGAAAACCAAACAGGTTAGATGCTTTCAAAATTCAATGGGGGTACAGGCCTAGCATAGAAAACCCCATTACCCCATTTCAGAAAAGAGAAAGAAGTAAAGAGGTCCCAAGCAAGACTAAAACCTGGCCAAAAAAAAAAAAAAATTGTGAAATGAGTAAGATAATAATGCTCAAGAATAAACCTCTTTGACTCCATTCTTTGCACTCCAGGCCCACAGAGATGGTAGTCCCACCTTTAGACCGACTGATGTTGCAATTTTCTCCCCAAATCTTGGTAGGGTACTACACAGTCTTTAGCTCTCTTGGGTGTCTTCAACCATGTTCTGTCTCTGTGCCAGGGCACTGTACATGCCACATTTTTTTTTGTCAAGGTAGGGCGGGTCATGTCCCATTGCTTTGCTTGTTTGCCTTACACCCAAAGGTCCACTAGGTACTGGTTCTGCCTTTTGAAATTAAAGGGAAAGCAGCCATGCCCCCAGAGGGGGAACTCTGGGCAGGTGTTGAAAATAGTGGTTCTGAATTGTCTTTGAAGTTCCTTCTTTCCTTATCTTGAAGAATAGCATATGTTCACAGACAAATAGTTATAAGGTCTAATTTTATATTGTCTAAGAAGTCCAAAATGCTTTTCATTTTCTACTGTTTTATCTATTTCCTTTGTCTCACCTGGGGGTGTGTTTGACAGTATAGCTCTAACTTTTGTTTAGATAGTTGATTAAGTCTATATTTTACATCCATATCATCTCGTTATCAAACAGTTTCTTGGCTTCACACTTAGTGCTCTCCTACAAAAATGTTTTCTTACGTTTTGCAATATGGTTAAGATGATAATTTTCCAATCTTAAATTTTGTGTCCTTTTTTGCTTAACAATTACATCTTTAATTCACTTCTCACTTCTTGAATTTAGTATAAGCAGTCAGGAGGAACAAAACCATACCTCCAACATTTTGTTTGCAAATGTCTTCAGGTAAACATGCAATTTCATCACTTACAAGTTCTACCTTTCACAAAACCCTATGAACATAAGCATTTCAACCAAGTTATTTGTCTCTTT
This sequence comes from Pongo pygmaeus, assembly GCF_028885625.2. Taxonomy (NCBI): domain Eukaryota; kingdom Metazoa; phylum Chordata; class Mammalia; order Primates; family Hominidae; genus Pongo; species Pongo pygmaeus. Next base: position 124,248,185 of record NC_072373.2, on the reverse strand, counting down.
ATTAGTCAGGGACAGAACTAATCATATATCTATATATGATTTTATATATATATATATGGAGAATTTATTAAGTAGTATTAACACACACACACACACACACATATATATATAGGGAGAGAGAATTTATTAAGTAGTATTAACTCACGCGATCATAAGGTCCCACAATAGGCCATCTGCATGCTGAGGAGTAAAGAAGCCAGTCTGAGTCCCAAAGCTGAAGAACTTGGAGTCCAATGTTTGAGGACAGGAAGCATCCAGCATGAGAGAAAGATGTAGGCTGGGAGGCTAAGCCAGTTTAGCCTTTTCATGTTTTGTGTGCTTTTTTGTTTGTTTTGTTTGTTTGTTTTGCCTGCTTGATATTCTAGCCACGCTGGCAGCTGATTAAGTGGTGTCCACCCAGATTAAGGGTGAGTCTGCCTTTCCCATCCCACTGACTCAGATGTTAATCTCCTTTGGCAACACCCTCACAGACACACCCAGGATCAATATTTTGCATCCTTCAATCCAATCAAGTTGCGACTCAGTATAAACCATCACAAGTCCATCCCTTGTCAACTTGAACTCATACACATCTCCTGAGATCATACATAATCTTCAAATAAAGCAATAATAAGGTGACAATTACATCTAACATAATACAACTATCCTTCTTCCAACTGGAAACACACCAACCCCAACCTAAATGCTATGTAAATTTAACATTACTTAAATGCTGATATTGATAGGAAGTCAATAAATCTTATGTCAAATGATAAAGGAAAAAGGAAATAAAATGCAGATATTTTCTTAGTACAGGTGTATACATACACAAACATGTTTTTAACAAAAAAAGGAGAAAATACTCATGACAATTGTAGTCCTTGTTTCTGCAACCAGTCACGTGGTTGTAGCTGGTATTGATGACTACTATCTTCTTCTACTACCCATTCTGTATTACCTTTGCCTTCAGCAAGCACCTTTCCAGGTCGTGTTTTGTTCCTGGTAGAGTGACCCAAACCTTCATTCCTGAAGGGTCTGGGCCATTTGTAGTCCATCCCGGATTAGACCATTGTAGTTTCCCATTTACCTTAATCACAGGGCATGCTAATACTAACAGACACCCTAATGGATCTCCTGTATTCCATGCATACTCTTCCTTACATTCTTTGTGAAGTAGTAGACTAATTTCCTCTTGCTAGTATGGGTCAATCACCCTAGCCAACACTGTAACTCCCTTCTTAGACTGTTGGCTTAAAGGTGGGAGGAGCCCAAATTGTCCAGGTGGCAATCTTAACTTCCAGTTTAATGGAATTATTGTTGTGTCTCCTGGTGGTAGCGTTCCTCCCTCTAGAACTAAGACCTCTAGGCCAGCAGAATGTAACGTCATGGGAACAGGAAGCAACAATTTTGCTAGTGGACCACTAGGGATTATGGTGAGTGGTGCCACTTCTACTTCCACCGCTTGATTCCCAGACCCATGAATTCTGGCTATGGGAAAAAAAAATACCATATATTGGATGCTAATTCAGACTGTACATGGCATTCTGAAGAACTTTGCCCCAGCCCTGTAAAGTATTGTTACCTAGGTGGCATTGCAATCGCTACTTCAAAAGGCCATTCCACCATTCTATCAATCTAGCTGCTTCAGGATAATAGGAAAAATGGTAAGACCAGTGAATTCCATGAACAAGAGCCCATTGCCACACTTCTTCCATTGTAAAATGAGTTCCTTGATCAGAGGTAATGCCATGTGGAATACCATGATGGTGGATAAGGCATTCTGTGAGTCCACAGATGGTAGGCTTGGCAGAAGCATTATGTACAGGATAGACGCTCATATCTGAAGTAAGTGTCTATTCCACTGAGGACCAATCTCTGGCCTTTCCATGGTGAAAGAGGTCCAATGGACCAATATAATCAGTCTATCACCAGGTATCTGGCTAATCTCCCCGAGGAATAGTGCCATATTGAGTGCTTAGTGTTGGTCTCTGCTACTGGAAAATTGGACACTCAGATGTGGTCGTAGCAAGGTCAGCCTTGGTGAGTGGAAGTTTGTGTTGCTGAGCCCATGCATAACCTCCATCCCTGCCACTATGACCACTTTGTTCTTGGGTCCATTGAACGGTGACAAGGGTGGTTGGAAAAAGAGGCTGAGTGGTGTCCACACAATGGGTCATACTATTCAATAGATTATTAAAATCCTCCTCTGCTGAGGTCACCCGTTGGTGAGTCCTCACTTGGGATACAAATATCTTCACAGTTTTTGACAACTCAGAGAAGTCCATCTGCATTCCTTTTCCCAAGATTTCTGTGTCACCAATTTTCCAATCATGCTTCTTTCAAGTCCCTGACGATCCAGTCAAACCATTGGCTACAGCCCATGAATCAGTATATAATCACACATCTGGCCATTTCTTATTCCATGCAAAATGCACAAAAAAGGTACACTTCTTGAAGTTCTGCCCACTGGAAAGATTTTCTTTCACTGCTGTCTTTCAGGGATGTTCTAGAAAGGGGCTGTAGTGCTGCAGCTGTCTACTATTGGGTAGTGTCTGCATATCTTACAGAACTACCTGTGATCCAGGCCCTAGTCTTCTCTTCGTCTGTCCACTGACCATAGAGAACTCCCAGTGAGGACTTTGGTGTAGGCTGGGGGGAAAAAAGGCAGGGTGGCAGAAATGTAGACTACATGAGTCACTTTCTCATGTAACTTACTTGTGCCTTCAGCACCTGCTTGTGCCCAATCATGTATGTACTACTTTCATTTGATGATGGAATGCTGCTGTGCACAACCCACTTTATGGCTAGATGGGTTAGAAAGCACCCAAGTCATAATAGGCAGTTCAGAACTCATGATGACTTAATTTCCCATAGTCACACGTTCAGTTTCCTCCAAAGCCAGTAATAGGCCAAGAGCTATCTTTCAAAAAGAAAGCAGTTATCTGCAGATGATGGCAGAGCCTTGCTCCAAACCCTGGAGGCCTCCACTGTGATTCACCTACAGGGCCCTGCCAAAGGCTTCAAACAGCATTCCTATCTCCCACTGACATCTCAAGCACCATTGGATCTGCTGGGTCATATGGCCCAAATGGCAGAGCAGGTTACACAGCAGCCTGGACCTGTTGTAGAGTCTTCTCCTGTTCTGGACTCCACACAAAACAGGCAGTCTTTTGGGTCACTCAATAAGTGGGCCAAAGTAGCACACCAAAATGAGAAATACATTGTCTCCAAATTCCAAATAGGCCCACTAGGCGTTGTGCCTCTTGGTTGTAGGAGGGGCCAAATGCAGCAACTTATCCTTCACCTTAGAAGGAATATCTCAACAGGTCCCACACCACTGCATCCCTAGAAATTTTACTGAGATAGAATATCCCTAAATTTTAATCAGATTTATTTCCAATTTTCTTGCATGAAAATGTCTCACCAATAAGTTCAGTGTGTTTTCTACTTCTTGCTCACTGGATGCAATCAGCATAATATCATCAATGTAATGGACCAGTGTGGTATCTTGTGGAAGCAAAACGTGATTAAGATCTCTCTGAATAAGATTATGACACAAAACTGGAGAGTTGATATACCCCTGAGGTAGGAAAGTAAAGGCATATTGCTGGCCTTGTCAGCTGAAGGTAAATTGTTTCTGGTGGGCCTTATGGAAAAGAATGGAGAAAAAGTCATTTGCCAAGTCAATGGCTGCATACCAGGTACCGGGAGATGTGTTAATTTGCTCAAGCAATGAAATGACATCTGGTACAGCAGCTGCAATTGGAGTCACCACTTGGTTAAGCTTACAATAATACACTATCATTCTCCAAGATCCATCTGTCTTCTGCATGGGGCAAATAGGCAAGTTGAATGAGGATGTGGAGGGAATCACTGCCCCTGCCTCTTTCAAGTCCTTGATGGTGGAACTAATCTATTCAGTCCCTCTAGGGATGTCATAATGTATTTTGTTTACTATTTTTCTAGTTAGAGGCAGCTCTGATGGCTCCCATTTGGCCTTTCCCAAAATAATAGCCCTCACCTTACCAGTCAAGGAGCCAATGCAGGGTTTCTGCCAGCTGCTAAGTATGTCTATGCCAATTATGGATTCTGACACTGGGGAAATGACCACAGGATGAGTCCAGGGAGTCACTAGACCCAGTGTAAGTTGGGCCTGAGCTAATACTCCATTAGTTGCCTGACCTTCATAGGCCCCTACTTTATCTGGAGGACCACAGTGACGTTTTGGGTCCTCTGGAATCAACATCAGCTCAACACCAGTGTCCAGTAGTCCCTGAAATGTCTGATCATTTCCCTTTCCCCAGTGCACAGTACCCTGGTAAAAGGCCAGAGGTCTCCTTGGATAGGATGGGAGAAATATTCACTGCATAAACTGTCAATAATGTAGTGGGGTCCCTACTCAAGGGGACCTGGCATCCCCTTCATTCAAGGGGTTCTGGGTGTGTAAACTGGCTCAAGTCAGGATATTGATTGAGTGGCCATGATTCTCTGTTTCTATGATTCAAATTAGAATTTTGTCCATTCGACCTGGAAGTTTTCTGATTATACAAATTAAGTAGGAATGCAGTAGGTTTCCTATCAATTTCACTTCTAGGAACACCATAATTAATTAGCAAATGCCAGAGCTCTCCATGTGTCAGACTATTCTGATTGCTGCTTTGCCTTTTCTGTCCATTATGGTAGCTATGCCCACCTTGTCTTTAATGGTCAAGTGCTGCCACTTGCCCTGGCACCTTGGGATCCAATTATTCCTATTATATTTAAATTTTGTAGTTGAATGACTGAGGTTTCCATTGTCAGATCTGACATACAGAGAAGGGCAGTTATAGGGCTCTTCAAAGGTGCAGGTACTGTACTTATGAATCTATTTCACAAGGCATTGGTCAAGGGTATATTCTGGATGCTCCCAGCTGAGATGAGTTGGTCTGAAGTGACTAATCTACTCCACCATTCCAAAATTCATAAGCCTTTGGATCTCCTCCTCTACATTAAACCAAGAAAGATCAGGCATTTCCAGCTTGTTCACAGGGGACCATCTTTTAATCCATATTCCAGCTAACCAAGCAAATGAATGATTAGAACCATTTTTAACTCCTTCAGCTGCAGCATTAAGTGCAGAATCCTTACTTAGTGGGCCCAAGTCAACAAATTCGGCTGGACCAACTCTATGTTCCTTCCACCATTATCCCACACACTGAATATCCATCCCCATGCCTGTTCTCCAGATTTCTGCTCATATAAATTAGAAAGCTCATGCAGTTCTTTTCAAGTGTAGCACACCTCCTCATGGGTCACACTCCAAATTTTACCTCTAGGAGCCCACCAGGACTTTAGCCTAGTTATAGGTCTAGAAACAAACAGGGGTGTTGGGGGTGGCTCCTGGGAAGAACCAACATTATCTTGCCTCTGGCAACTGCCTCAGGGGAGGCTACCACTCTTGCCTCAGGCTGGGTAGGTTCATATCCTCAGAGGAAGGTGGAAAGGCTGATGGCAGCATGGGTCTGGGAGAGGATGTTGCCATTACTGGGGGTGAAAAGCTGTTTCTTTTGGCAAAAAAGATTCATCAGAACTTACAAGCTCAGTGTCCCCAGCTTCAACAAGGTCATCCCACACATCCCTATTCCAAGTTTCAGGCTCCCATTCTTTTTCAACCAATTCTCTCACTTTGTAACAGTAGACACCTTGTGAGGCTGTGCATGCACCTTTCATTGCAGGTCAGCCATTCTCATGATAAGAGCTTGCATTCATTTTCCCAGAATTTCAGCTCTTTTTCTACAGGAGATAAGACTGACTCAGGGCACCCTTATGTTTCTTGGTTTTCCACCTAGAGTCAAAGGTATTTTGTATAGAGTCACTAAACTCATTGCCTCTCATCAGCAGTGGATCAGGAGTGTCTTACACATTTATTTTGCATAACTCTCTAAACAGTTCATGCCAAGGACTATCAGTGTTCTCCATACTATTAGAGGTTACAGTCCTTAGTATTTTTGGGTCTAATCATGTTGAGCAGACAACTCCAGAAAGCCCAAAACCAATGAGAGAACTCCATTCTTAATGGAGTTCCATTAATAATAATCTGTTCCTCTAGAAACACTCCTGGTACCAAAATCTGTAAAATCTGTATTAATCAGGGTTCTCTAGAGAGACAGAACTAATAGGATATACATATTTATATATATATTTATATATTTATATATATTTATATATATTTATATATATTTATATATTTATATATATTTATATATAAACATGTGTGTGTGTATATATATGTATACACGTATACGAGGAGTTTATTAGGTAGTATTAACTCACATGATCACAAGGTCTCACAGTAGACTGTCTGCAAGCTGATGAGCAAGGAAGCCAGTTTGACTCCCAAAGCTGAAGAACTCATAGTCTGATACTAGAGAGAAGGAAACATCCAGCATGGGAGATTGATGTAGATTGGGAGGCTAAGTTGTCTAGTCTTTTCATGCTTTTCTGCCTGCTTTATACTCTAGCTGTGCTGGCAGCTTATTAGATAGTGCCCACCCAGATTAAGGGTGGGTCTGCCTTACCGGCCTACTGACTCAAATGTTAATTTCCCATGGCAACACTCTCACAGACACACCCAGGATCACTACATTGCATCTTTCAATCCAATCAAGTTGACACTCAGTATTAACCATCAGAGCCCCCCGCCTTTTTTTTTTTAAGAAAAATCACCTTTTATCCATTGCTGAATACGTTTCTTATTTCCACCTGAGATCTCCTCAGAATAGCCTTTACTCTGTCCATGTTTATGCCAACATTCTGTTCATGATTACTTAGATTTCTATAAGAAGACAAAGCTTTCTTTATATCTATATTCATTTCTTTCTGAACCTTCAACAGAATTATCTTACAATTTTTTTCACTGCAATCTATGATTTTTATAGCATGCACCTCAAATGTTTTGCACCTTTTTTCCATTATCTTCATTTAAGAATGCTTGCACAATTTTGAGTATGCATTATGCCAGAACTCACACTTCTCATTATCAATTTCTATATTAGTTTTTTCAGGGTGCTATAACAAATTTTCATATACTAAGTAGATTAAAAAACATTTATTTCTAACAGTTGTGGAGACTTGGAATTCTAAGGTAAAGGCACTAGCAGATTAAATGTCTGGTGAGGGTCTGATTCCTAGTTTACAAACATTGGTCTTCTTGCTGTCCTCAAATACTGGAAAGGAGGCTAGAGAGCTCTCTGTGGTCTTGTTTATAATGACACTAATTTCATTCATGAAGGTTTCACTTGCATGACTGACTTTCCTTTCAAAGGTCCCATGTGCAAATACCATCACACTGGGGGTTAGGATTTCAACATATGAATTTTTGGATGACACAAATTTTCAGTTCACACAATTTCCAATGCATACTATGATAGATTTGGGGAGTTATCTCTATTCTAAGAACAAAACAAAAACCCTCAGAATCATTCACACCCCTTAAGAAATTAAAAAAACACATGGTACAGGAGAATATTGGGATCCATTTATACTGTCAAGGAAAGTGGACAACGTTTTGGTAAATAATATTACCAAGTAATACCATTAAATTATTTTCTCTATGTAATTATCTTAAAGTTTTATGGAAAGAATACATTTTTCAAAAATGAAAATGCCTAGATTAGGAATCATTTTAATAATTATACTCCTTATTTGTTTCAATTTCAGAAAAAAATTGGTAAATATATATATATAAAACATAATATTTACCATCTTAACTGTTTTGTTAGTGTTAAGTACATTCATATTGTGAAACAGCCATCACAACCATCAATCTTCAGAACTCTTCTTCTTGCACTATCGCAACTCTACATACATTCAATAATAATTCCCCAATTCCCCTCCCCTAGTTCCTGACAACCACTCTTCTTTCTGTCTCTATAATTTTGACTACTATAAGTACCTCATATAGGTGGAATCACTTATCTTTTTGTGACCAACTGGTTGCCCTTAGGATAATGTCCTCAAGGTTCATCTATGTTGTAGTGTATGTCAGAATTTCCTTTCTTTTTAAGGTTGAATAATATTTCATTGCATATTTCACTTATTCATTCATCTGGTGATAGGCATTTGGGTTACTTTCACATTTTGGCTATTAATAAGGCTGCTATAAACATGAGTATACAAATATATCTTTGAAAATCTGCTTTCAGTTGTCTAGGGTGTATACACTAAAGTAGAATTCTTGATCATATGTTAATTCTGTTGATCACATGTTAATTCAACCATGTTGGCCAGGCTGGTCTCGAACTCCTGGCCCCAATTGATTTACCCACTTCAGCCTTCCAAATTGCTAGGATTACAGGCTTCAGCAACTGTTCCCAGCCTCTTACATGCTCTTTGTAGTCATGTCTCTTCAATTACTTTGTTTTTTATTTGGGCTAAGTGCTTTTGATTGTTGAATTTCAGGTTTTCTCTATATATACTAGATATTAATCCCTCGGCAAAAATCGTATCAAAATCCATGATATACAAATATTTTCTCCCATTCCACATGTTGCCTTTTTATCCAATCACACAAAAATTTTTAGTTTTTAAGACCCTTTAGTTCATTTTTTTTTCTTTTATTGCCTGTGACTTGGGTTTCATATCTTAGATATCATTGCTAAATCCAATGTCAAGGAGTTTTGCATTATTTTTTCTATAATTTATATACTTTTAGCTCTTAAGTGGACATATTTAAATTTATTTTGAGTTTGTTTCTGGACATAACATTTGGTTGGGTTCTAACTTTTGTATGCAGATAATTAGTTTTCCCAACATCATTTGTTGAAAAGACTATTTGCTCTCCATAAAAAGGCCTTGGCTTTCTTGTTGATATTTATTTGACCATGTATGTAAGGGTTTATTTCTGAGCTGCTTCTTTATTCAGTTGTATGTCTGTCCCCGTGTTAGTAATGCATTGTTTTGATTACTGTAGCTTTGTAGTAAATTTTGAAATCAGAAAGTGTGAGTCTTCCGACTTTGTTCTTTTTCAAGATTGTTTGAATTATTTGGGGTTTATTCAGATGCCATATAAATTTAAAGAAAAGTTTTATTATTTCTGCAAAAAAATGGAATTTTGATAAGGTTTACATTAAATCTGTAGATTACTTTGGGTATATTGACATTTTAGTAATATTAAGTCTTTTAATCTCTAAAAATGAGGTGTCTTTCCATTTATTTATGCCTTTTTAAATTTTTTTCAACAATGTTTTGTTGTACAAGTTTTTTGACTGCTTGGTTAAGTACTGAATTCACTTTGATGCTATAGTAAATGAAGTTGTATTGGTAAATTCATTTCCTCATTAATAATGTATAAAAATAAAACTGATTTTTGTGTCAACTTTGTATCCACTTTGCTGAAATTGTTTATCGCTTCTAAAAGTTGTGTGTGTGTGCGTGTATGTGTATGTGTATGCTCTTTAGAGTTTCTATATATGAGAACAAATCGTCTAAAAACAGAGAAAATTTTCCTTTCTTTCCAATTTTGATGCCTTCTATTTCCATGTTTTTGCTTAACCGTTCTGGTGAAGACTTCCCATACCATGTCAAATAGAAGTGGAGAAGGCTGGATTTGTTGCATTGTTTTTCATCTCAGAGAAAAACCTTTCAATCTCTCACCATCACATATGGCCTATCCTGTGGATTTTCTAATATGGATTTTATTATGTAGAGGTAGTTTCCTTCCTTTCCTAGTTTATTGTGTACTTTTTATTGTAAAAGATTATGCAATTTTGTCAAATGTTATTTTGCATCAACTCAGATAAACATGTGTGTTTTTTTAATTTGTTATGTTAATGCAGTGTATTATACAGATTAATTTTTGTATGTTGAACCATCTGTGGATTTCAGAAATAAATCCCTTTTTGTTATGGAGTATGATTCTTTTTATATGCTGCTGAATTTGGTTTTCAAGTATTTTGTTAAAATTTTTTCATCAATGTTCATACAAAATATTGGTCTGTATTTTTTATTGTGTATTTTTTAATATTTCTTTTTAAAATTTTTTATTTCATTTCAATACTTTTGGGAGAACAGGTGGTTTAGGTTACAAGAAATATTTCTTTAGCGGTGATCTCTGAAATTTTGTGCACCCATCACCTAAGCAGTGTACACTGTACCCAACGTGTAGTCTTTTATCACTCATCCTCTCAACCTACCCCCTGAGTCCCCAAAGTTCATTATATCATTCTTATGTTTTTGTGTCCTCATAGCTTAGCTCACACGTGTAAGTGAGAACATGTGATATTTCTTTTTCCATTTCTGAGTTACTTCATTTGGAATAATGGTGTCCGTCCATTACTAAAACATCAAAAGTTTCATCTAGGTCCTGTTGCTGCCTGCACAGAAAGCCAATCACTGAGACAACAAGTATTGTCAAGGAAGAAAACTTTAATTGGGTGCTGCAGCTGAGGACATGAGAGCTCAGTCTCAAAACCATCTCCCTGATTAAACCAAAGGTTTATATAAAAGGCAAGAAATGTAACAATGTGTAAGGAAACAGAAACTTAGCAGGGCAAGGAAGCAATCATGATGAATAAGGGGTCCAGCATCTGGTGAAGTGATCTGCTTTCAATTCTTTGATACTTTTTGTAAGAGACCTAAGCATTTCCTGAGGAAGAAACTCAGAAAAAATAAATACAAGTTTAAAGCTTTTCAAGAACAGAAGGGTCAATGTCTATGTTTATCAAAAAGAACAGTCTATGGGTCAGTTGTGTTAGTTTTACAATGCCATCCAGGTTGCTTTGAATGTCATTATTTCATTCCTTTTTATGACTGAATAGTATTCCACGGTATATGTGAATAGATAGATAGATAGATAGATAGATAGATAGATGTGTGTGTGTGTGTGTGTGTGTGTGTGTATTTCACACTTTGTTTATCCATTCATTGGTTGATGGATTTTTAGTCTGGTTCCATATATCTTCAATTGTTAATTGTGTTGCTATAAACATGTGTGTGCAAGTGTCTTTTTCACTTAATGACTTCTTCTCCTTTGGGTAGATACCCAGTAATGGGATTATTGGATCAAATGGTTGTTCTACATTTAGTCCTTTAAGAAATACTGTTTTCTACAGTGGTTTTACTAGTTTACATTCACACCAGCAGTGAAAAACTGTTCCCTTTTCACCACATCCATGCCAACATATTAATTTTTGATTTCCTTATTATGATTATTCTTACAGGAGTAAAGTAGTAATTTCCTGATAATTACTGATGTTGAGCATTTTTTATATGTTTGTTTGTCATTTGTATATTTTTGAGAACTGTCTATTCATATTGTTTGCCCACTTTTTGATGAGTTTTTTTTGTTTGTTTGCTGATTAGTTTAAATTCTTGTAGATTCTGGATATTAGTCCTTTGTCAAATGTATGGTTTGCAAATATTTTCTTCCATTCTGTGGTTTGTCTGTTTACTCTGCTTATTTTTTTTATGATGTCTGGAAGCTTTTAAGTTTAATGAGGTCCCATCTTTATTTTATTTTATTTTATTTTATTTTGTCTTATTTTTGCATTCACTTTTGAGTTCTTGGTCATGAACTTTTTGCCTAAGCCAATGTCTGGAAGAGTTTTTCTGAAGTTACCTTCTAGAATTTTTATGGATTCATGTCTTACATTTAGGTCTTTGATTCACCTTGAGTTGTTTTTTGTATAAGGTGAGAAATGAGGACCGAGTTTTATTCTCCTATATGTGGCTTGCCAATTATCTCAGGACCATTTATTGAATAGGATGTCCTTCCCCACTGTATGTTTTTGTTTGATTTGTGAAAGATCAGTTGGCTGTAAGTATTTGGCCTTTTCTCTGGGTCCTCTAGTCTGTTTCATTGGTCTATATGCCTATTTATACCAGTACTATGCTGTTTTGTTGACTATAGACTTGTAGTATCGTTTGAAGTCAGGTAATGTGATGCCTCCAGATTGGATCTTTTTGCTTAGTCTTGCCTTGGCCATTCAGGCTCTTTTTTGGTTCTACATAAATTTTACCACTGTTTTTTTTGCTAGTTTGAAGAATGATGATGGTACTTCAACGGAAATTGCATTAAATCTGTAGATTGCTTTTGGCGGTGTGGTTATTTTTACAAATTTGCTATGCAGGTTTTAAATTTGTCAGTGCCTTTGCCTTTATTGAGATATTAATTGGTTTATATGGCTTTGATTTACTGTCTTGTTTTCATTTCAACATATATGACTTCCTTTAGCATTTCTTTCAAGGATGGTCTGGTGGGAACAAACTTCCTGAGCTTTCATTAATTTTGGCATGTTTTAATTTTTCCCTCCTTTTGAAGATAAATGTTTTGCCAGATATAAGATTCTTGTTTGACAAGTTTTTTTTTATAATTACTTTAAGCTATATCAGCCTCCTTTTAGACTCCAAAGTTTCTGATGATGATTCTGCTGATAATATTACTGGTGGACCCTTGTACTTGGTCTTACTGTTTTCACAATTTTTTTTGTCTTTGGCTTTTGACAGTTTGAGTACAATATCTTGGTGTGGATGATTTTGAATTCATCCTATTTGGAGTTGATTGAGCTTCTTGGATGTTTATATTCCTGTCTTTTATCAAACTTAGACAATTTTCAGCCAAAGATCTTCAAATAATTATTATCCTTTCTTCTCTCTTCTCCTAGCGGAACCATCACTGTGTATATTTTGATCTGCTTGATGTGTTCCGTATGTTCCTTAGCCTCCATTCGCTTTCTTCAATCATTATTCCTTTTGTTTCTCAGACTCAGTATATTCCATTGCTCTATCTTTAAATTTATGGATTCTTCCACTTTCTGTTCAAATCTGCCTTTTAAACTTTGCAGATAGTTTTTCATTTTAGTTATTGTACTTTTCAGCTCTAGAACTTTTGTATTATTTCAGCTTTTCTGTCTCTTTATTGATATTTTTATTTTCCTCATACTTGTTTTTTTCACTTTCTTCATGTTTCTTTAGTTTTTAAGCATTTTTCTGATGGTTGTTTTAGGACTTTGTCTGGTATGTATGTCTATCATCCAATCATTCTCAGAGAGAGTTTCTGTTTTGTTTTTGTTTTGTTTTGTTTTGCTTCTTTGAGTCATACTTTCTCCTTTCTTTGTACGTTTTATCAATTTTTGTTCAAAGCTGAATATTTGAAATAATGTCTTATTTCTGGTAATCAGAATTCTTTCCTTCCCTAGAATTTTCTGTTATTTTTCTTTTATTGTTAAAGACTGTTTCTGTGCCCAAGAGAAATGTGAGGTGTAAAACAAAAATTTTGTCTTATCTTTTCTGAGCCCATGCCATTCCCTGTGCATTTGTGGTAAATTTCTAATTCTCCTGTATATGCAGTTACTTTTGAATGCCTTAGTATTTAAAGTATGGCTCTCAAGAAGAAAATAAAAAGAGAGAAAAATGAAAGGGAGGATAAAGGTGCTGGCTCTTCAGGATCCCCTTGAAGTTGTTTCAGAACAAGAGAGAGGGGCTTGCAAGAACTGAGGAGGGAGTGCAAAAATGGCTGCTTGCCACTGTGCTTGCACCTCTGTGGTCAGAAACAGCAATCAACAATCTGAACACAGGTCAACAATATTTTGAAGACAGGCTCTTTATTGCCCACTCTGGTTCCTGCAAGCTGTGTAATAGCTGCTCCAGGAACAAATACCTTGCTGTCTGCTACAGGGCTGGAGAGTGAGAATGGTAATTGTCTCTGAGCTAAGAGATGATATTGACAGAAATTAACTGTAATTTACTGCCCAAATTTTTTCCATAACTATGTTATGTCTGAATATTCTTCCTCTAGATTTTTGCGTAAATAAACTTATCTTATTGTTTAAGTTTCAGATCAATGGTCAACTTTCAGCAGAATTTTTCTGAGTTTACCCCGTGTCTCAGTTCATTTTCTATCAGTTCATCTTGTTTTGTTTACTTTGTAAAATTTTTAACTAGAATCATTGTATTTACTTATTCATTTATCTTCTGTCTCCTTTATTTATTTATTTATTTATTTACTTATTTATTTTTTGAGATGGAGTCTCGCTCTGTCACCCAGGCTGTAGTGCAGTGGCGCGATCTCAGCTCACTGCAAGCTCCACTTCCCGAGTTCACACCATTCTCCTGCTTCAGCCTCCCAAGTAGCTGGGACCACAGGTGCCCGCCACCACACCCAGCTAATTTTTTGTATTTTTCGGTAGAGATGAGGTTTCACCATGTTAGCCAGGATGGTCTCGATCTCCTGACTTCGTGATCCACCCGCCTCGGCCTCCCAAAGTGCTGGGATTACAGGTGTGAGCCACCACACCCAGCCCTGTCTCCATTATTAAAATATAGGCTTCATGAGACCCAGGGCCTCTTCTCCCTTGATCGCCACTGTAGACTCAGCAGATAAAACTATTCCTGCAATAGAGGAGCAAGTAGAGCTTCTATCTATGGGTAGTTGACTTTCTGACTATATTCATAGGCAGAACTTTTGTGTGTCTTTCATTCTTTTATGTGTGGTTGCCTTAAACTTTTAATACATTTTGCTTATCACACTTAAATGTTATAATATGGTACCATAAGGTTTAGCAAAATTTATTCATAACAATTTCTCCACATATATATTTGAACTGGATCAGGCAGGTCTTTTCCATTCCCAGAGACAGATTGTCTTTGTATTATTTGCTACATAAAATACACTTAACTAACTTTCTGGATTTAGGCAAATTCCACTAACTTGGAGAGATATTAAATTGCATCACCTCCATGAATGACTCTTTAGTTATCATTGTAATTCACTTCTATTTTTGAAACCTCTTATAGTTTTATAATTTATTATGAACAATTTGTCAATTATACATATTTTATACATCACTGGTTGTCCTGTGAATATCCAGTTATCCCCCAAAGCCTGCACTCTAATTTCCATTTCATTCAATAGTTACAGTTATGTACCTCAATGCTTTTATTTATGCTATTTTATTTGTCTAAAATAGTTTTCTCTATTTCTCTCCGTGTGAATCACTACTCAGCTTTAAAAGTCAACCTCAAATTTTAACTGCTCCATAGTTAGAGTTAAGGTCTCCCTTTTCTCTCTCTCCATATGTGTGGGTATATATATATATATATAATATATATATATTATATATATATATATTATATATATATTATATATATATATGCATATATTTAAATATTTAAAAAACAATGTATAAATATATGTATAGCATAAATAATTTGTTACATATAAATTTATCATATATGAAATGTATAGCACTAACCTTATAGTTATTTTTAGCTTCCTTTCCAATGACAATGAGAGCTCTTGAGGACAGGCAATTGGTACATACTCTGCTTAGCATAGAGACTAGTATGTAATGGTTCTGCAAGAAGAACAACCATCTCTGAGCTGGATTCTATGTGCCAGAGAAGTTTCTAAAAGATACATATATTCATAATTCCTCTAATCTCTGTAACTATTGTGTGTAATAAAAATTTATATCATGACAATTTTATATATGAAGTTACGTGAGACAAATCTATGCAGTAGAGATTACTACTATGCCAATTATATAGTAAAAATAAGTGATTTACTTGAGATGCCACAGCTAGGAAGTGATAGATTTAGGTTATTATAATTAAGAGTCTGACAACATTTGGATGCTTGACCGGTGACAGTGCTCAATCCCCAGCTGTCTTTCATTCCTTCTTGTGTCGCATCTGGACAACCAATAAGAAAACCCAGGTACTCTGTCTCTTGTCAATGGAAGGATATTCAAAGCACAATTCTCTTCCTGCCTGTTGAAACCCTCACCCAGGCCCACACCCTGAATACAGTATAAACCAAAGCCACTGGCCTCTTCAGCTCAAGGCATTAGACAGGCTTGGATGCCTACTTTTCTTACCTAAGAAAACCTCATGATTTCAGTTACAAAATGTCATATTCTTTTGACGTGTGTGTGGTTGTGACATAAACAGTCTTGACATCACACCCAGTTAGGGTGCAGAGATGATCCCATTTACCATGGGGAGATGACATGGCTGTTTGCACTCAGGTTGTCTAAGTATCCAGCATTCAAGTTCTTAAATATCATGTTGTGCTTCCTATCAGACATGTTAAATAACTATTTGTTACATGAACTAATTTTTGAATTCCTTGGGATGAGACTTTTTATTGCAAAATTTTAATTAATTTATTCATATATTATTAAAATGAGAAATATGCATTTATAATTTTTCTTTGCAGGAGGAAACCATTGACAATTGGAGTAGCCTGAAACAGAAGATATACAAGGGTTTCACGTTGTTGTTTTGAGTGTTACATCTATATTTAATAACATCACATAATAAATCCTGCCCATTAAATGTAACGACATTAAAATTAGAATTCAGAAAAGAAAAGAAAGCGGAATGAATCTCTAAAATTTTTTTTGATGACAACTTATCAGAAACCAGTTGCTTAGAAATAGTTTGCATTTCATGTATTTTATTTGAGCATTCATATTATTTTAAAAAATTATCAAAGTTTTTACATTTATTAACATAATTATTTAATAATTGAGTAAATGTCGACAAATAATACTCTATTCAGTTTGACATGACAAATGAGTACTTAAATTATCGGTATTAGTACAAGAATTTAATAGAACGGTAAATTTGATTAAAAACAAAGAACTGTAAAAGTTCCCTTACTTTATAGCGTCATTGTACAAATAATAAAGACCTTCCATGTGCTTTGCATCCTGAGAGATAATATGGGGTGCTCAATTTTTATGACTTGCTGTGGAGAACAAGTTAATCAGGCTCTGGTTGGGATGCTGGGTATTTAAATAAGTGAATGTGAAATGAAGACTGAAATGGGACTCTATTGCATATGATAACATGGGCAATAGAGGAAAAAATGCAAAAGTTTTACATAAAAAGTATTCTGGTTGAAGAAAGGAAGTATCAGGTTGGTAATGTATCTTTCCCAAGTGAAGTGGAAGACTCAGTTACCAGCGTCTCTATTTATTTCAATGGACATTAATATTCACCATGTTCAATCCTGGAAGGGTTGGAGGTAAGGTATGGTTCAGGTATTTTTCAGAAAGTTTTTTTGTCTAGATACTCTATTCAGAAATGTCAACCAAATTTCAAATTATGTATGGTGATTATATTTTGTGAAAATATCTTGCTAGACTTTCTTTTCCATCACAAGTAGATTATCCAATAATCTCAATATCGATCCTGTTTTATTTTTAAGATGTTTTCATTAAAGACACTGTAGAAGAGGCTTAATGAAGTCAGATAATCTCTGCCTTGGTAGAGGACACAGCATAAGAAAAGTCTGAGTGTCAGTCACTTAAATGTTTATGCGCAATTGAAAGTATGATATAAAAATCAAGTGGAGCCAGGCACGGTGGCTCACGTCTGTAATTCCAGGACTTTGAGAGGCTGAGGAGGGCAGATCACGAGGTCAGGAGTTTGAGACCAGCTTGGCCTACATGATGAAACCCTGTCTCTACTGAAAAAATAAAAATTAGCCGGGTGTGTTGGTGAGCGCCTATAATTTCAGCTACTCTGGAGGCTGAGGCAGGAGAATTGCTTGAACCCAGGAGGTGGAAGTTTCAGTGAGCTGAGATCACACCACTGCACTCCAGCATGTGTGACAGAGCAAAACTCCGTCAAAAAAAAAAATCAAGTGGACTCAGGCCAGAGGCAGTAGTAGATGAGGATAAACAAAAAGGCAAAATCAAATCACAAATTAAAAATTGGATACTAACTTTGATACTCCACACCTTTCTTTAAAATGTTTTTTAGTTGGCTGCATACTTAATAAAATAGATGTTTATATTGTAATGTTTTCTCGAGAGAGTTGAGACTAAATTTTTTGCAGGCTTTGTTATTGTAAATAGTGGAAGAGTACATATCCATGTATATATTTTACCACTCATGTTTAACCATTTATTTAAGAATTTTATGTACATGTCTATAAGTGAGATTGGTCTGTTCTTTGCTTTTCTGGAATAATTCTGTTAAGTTTTGCTATAATGTGTTAGGAAAATAAAATATAAAAAAAGTTTTCTCCCAACCCAGAAAATCTCTTCTCAAATATAGAAAAGAGAAAAACAGTTTTATTTTTGAATGAGCATAAAACCTGAATGTGATGTGCATGAAAGGTAATCTGTTAAAGGTTTGCAAAGACAGAAAAAATTTCACCCTTTCATATAGCCAAGCAGGTACAATTTATTATATACAGGTTCTCAAAAAAGAATAGAAAAAAGATAACTTGATAACACCATTTGTCACACATAGTTCATCTTAAACTCACTTGGTAATTGGGAAAACCATCTGTTTTAGCTATTTGTCATTATTTAAATGAAAAATACACTTCAGGTTTCTTTATGATAAAAGGCAGTTTTGAAATTTAAAGGGAGGCTCTTCTGCCCAAGTTAGGTTTCTATTTTCTCAAAAAAACTGGAAGGTAGAAAGCTCTCTTCTGTGGTATGTATATTTCAAAGAGATGTTTCTCAAATCCTTGAGAAAAATATTCTCAGGTCACAAAGCTGGCAAGAGTCTTATTTAGCTTTTAAAAAGGTGTATATACATTTCAAAGAAAAGATAATTTACAAGCTAATCTTCTTACAAAAGGGTGAGGTCTCTTTATGTTGATCATGGAGAATTAAGCCTTTTATTTTAAATTTGAATTTGCCATTACAATCTCCTCTCTGTGTTACTAAACAATAGTTATATTACTATTTTCTAATTATTTTTATTGTTGCTGCTACCTTTCTCTCGGCAAATTGCAGTTATCCAAATATCTAGCAATTCCATAGTAAAATAGAAAACAAAATCAATGTCAAAATTATGATAAAATAATATAATTACTGATTTTGTAAAAAATCAATACTTTATTTGCATTGGGTAACGTATTAGTCCATTCTCACACTGCTAATAAAGACATACCCAAGACCGGGTAATTTATAAAGGAAAGAGGTTTAATTGACTCATAGTTCCACGTGGCTGGAGAGGCCTAAGGAAACTTACATTCATAGCGGATGGAACCTCTTCACAGGGTGGCAGGAGATGGAATGAATGCTGAGTAAAAGGGGGGAAAGCCCCTTATAAAACCATCAGATCTCATGAGAAGTCACTCACTATCACTAGAACAGCACGAGAATAACCACCCTCATGATTCAATTACCTTCCACCAGGTCCCTCCCATGACATGTGGGTATTATGGGAACTACAATTCAAGATGAGATTTGGGTGGGGACAGAGCCGAGCCATCCCATTCTACCCCTGGCCTCTCCCAAATCTCATGTCCTCACATTTCAAAACAGAATTATGCCTTTTCAACAGTCCCCCAAAGTGTTAACTCATTTCAGCATTCACTCAAAAGTCTACAGTTCAAAGTTGCATCTGAGACGAAGCATGTCCCTTCCACCTATGAGCCTGTAAAATCAAAAGCAAGTTAATTACTTTCTAGATACAATAAGGGTACAGGCATTTGGCAAATACAGCTGTCCTGAATGGGAGAAATTGGCCAAAACAAAGCGGCCACAGGCCCCAGGCAAGTCCAAAATCCAATAGGGTAGTCATCAAACCTTAAAGTTCCAAAATGATCTCCTTTGATTCCAGGTCTGACATCCAGGGCAGGCTGATGCAAGAGGTGGGCTCCCACAGCCTTGGACAGCTCCTCCCCTGTGGCTTTGCAGGGTACAGCCTCCCTCCTAGCTGCTTTCAAGGGCTGGAATTAAGTGTCAGTGGCTTTTCCAGGCACAGGATGCAAGCTGTTGGTGGATCCACTATTCTGGGATATGGAGGGCAGTGGCCTTCTTCTCACAGCTCCACTAGGCAGTGCTCCAGTGGCGACTCTGTGTGGGGGCTTAAGTCCCACATTTCCCTTCCACACTGCCCTAGCAGAGTTTCTCCAGAGAACTCCACCTCTGCAGCAAACTTCTACATGAACATCCAGGAATTTCCATATATGTTCTGAAATCTAGGTGGATGTCCCCAAACCTCAATTCTTGACTTCTGCACATCTGCAGGCCCAACAACATGTGGAAGCTGCCAAGACTTGGGGCTTGCAGTCTCTGAAGCAATGATCTGAGCTGTACACTGGTTCCTTTTAGCCATGGCTGGAGAGGCTGGGATGCATGGAACCAAGTCCCAAGGCTGCACAGAGCAGGAGGGCCTTGGGGCTGGCCCAGGAAATCATTTTTCCCTACTAGGCCTCTGGGCCTGTGATGACAGGGGCTGCCATGAAGGTCTTTGAAATGCCCTGGAGACATTTTTCACATTGTTTTGGTGGTTAACATTTGGCACCTCATTACTTACGCAAATTTCTGCAGTCCTCTCAAATTTCTCCCCAGAGAATGGGTTTTTCTTTTTTGTTGCATCATTAGGCAGCAAATTTTCCAAACTCTTATACTCTGCTTCTTCTTGAACACTTTGCTACTTAGAAATTTCTTTCACCAGATAACCTAAATTATCTCTCTCAAGTTCAAAGTTCCACAGCTCTCTAGGGCAGGAGCAAAATGCCACCAGTCTCTATGCTAAAACATAGCAAGTGTGACCTCTACTCCAGTTTCCAACAAGTTCCTTATCTCCATCTGATACCACCTCAACCTGAATTTCATTGTCCATATCACTATCAGCATTTTGGTGAAAACCATTTAACAAGTCTTTAGGAAGTTCCAAACTTTCCCACACCTTCTTGTTTTCTTCTGAGCCCTCCAAACTGTTTCAACCTTTGCCTGTTACCCAGCACCAAAGTCGCTTCCACATTTTTGGTGTTCTTATAGCAGCACCCCATTCTACTGGTACCAATTTAATGTCATCATCATTTCTCATGCTGTTAACAAGGGTAATTTATAAAGGAAAGAATTTTAATTGACTCACAATTCTGCATGGCTGGGGTGGCCTAAGGAACCTTATAATCATGGCTAAAGGCACCTCTTCACAGGGAGGCAGGAGAGGGAATGAGTGCCAAGCAAAAGAGGAAAAAGCGTCTTACACAACCGTTAGGTCTCATGCAAACTCGCTAGCTATCACGAGAACAGCATAAGAGTAACAGCCTCCGTGATTCAATTACCTCCCATCAAGTCCCTCTCATGGCAGGTGGGGATTATACGAACAACAGTTCAAGATGAGATTCATGTGGAGACTCAGCAAACGATGTGGGAGATAACCTTTGAATATACCATACCAATGATGAATGGTTAAATCAGATTATTGATTAGCAAGCAACAAAAATGTTTCTTTAACATATACTAATTATACAAATTGTTACTGTCTTTAGTGTTTTTCAAATGATTAACCAAATAACCATTTAGTAGTTCTTTATAAAGTCCTGTCTCATCCAAACCTAAGGAATAGCTTGATTCTGGAGCCAGATAATAGAACTTTTTAATGAGAAGGTTTCCTTGCAAGTGATAAGAAATAACATCTGAGTTTTAGTTCATCACATAAATATCATAACAATGATATGACAATTAGGCCTTTTAGCAATTTTTCCATTTTCTCCAATTTTTTTTGTTGATGTGAAATACAAAGATATTCATGGCCATCTTTTATTATCAAAGTTTTATTATGAGACACTATTGAAAGGTACAGATTAAGTTTATATTGTTAATGTATACAGCTGTAACTATTTTAAGTCTTATGGACAAACTCTATGCATCTTTTTGGTCTGTTGGTTTGCTTTCTTTTGGCATGAGAAAAGAATCAATAGTTATCCTATTATAATAGTTAAATAAATCTTTATGAATAACAGGTATTCACTTTTGTTTATCTGTATATATTAGGATTGGAGAGACCTTGCATCCCAATTTTTCCTAGTGACACTAGACATGTCTTTTGCAGTCTCTATCTGTAAATGCCAGATATATGTTTGTCTACTCATTACATGTTATTTGTTTCTACATTATCTTTCTAATATATATTTTTAGTATCAAGTTAGAGCTTGAGAGTCTGGATGCATATTAATTAATTTACTTTGTTGTTTTCAAACATTACTAATGAAAATGATGTCATTTTTACTCTATCAGTAATCAGAGTGTTGTATTTATGAGGCTAGACCTTGTTTTTATTGGAAGTAAAATCTAGAACTGGTAGAAATGAGATCGTGAGAATCGTTACTTGGTGAATTAGTTTGCTAGGGTTGCTGTAACAGCATACCCCAGACTGGGTGGCTTAAACAACAGGAATTTATTGTCTTACAGTTCTAGAGGATAGAAACCCAAGATCAAGGTGTCAGCAGGGCTGGTTTCTTCTGAGGACAGTTAGAGTAGTTCTGTTCAATCCCTCTCACCTAACTTCTGGTGGTTTCCTGACAATCTTTGGTGTTCCCTGGCTTGGAAAAACATCAGCCCAACTTCTTCCTTCATCTCCTCATGGCTTTATCCTTGTTTCCTTGTGTGATATGTGTACAAATTTCTCTTTTTTTGTAAGGACACCTTTCATAATGGATTGGGATCTAACCTATTCCAGTATTACCTTGTCTTAAGTATTAAATTGGTAATGGCTGTTTTTCCAAATAAAGTTATATTCTGGAGTACTAGGGGTTAAGACTTCAACATATAAATATTGGGGGACTCAATTTAACCCATAACACTGGGATTGCAGAAAAAATTACAACAGAAAATATGTTGGTTTTCTAGTAAAATACGATTTTTTTTCCTTTTTTTTTTTTTTCACAGGCTCTTGCTTTGTCATCCAGGCTGCAATGCAGTGACATAACCTTGATTCACTGCAACCTCTGCCTCCTGGGTTCAAGTGATCCACCCACCTCAGCCTCCTGAGTATCTGGGACTACAGGCACATGCTACAATGCCCAGTTAATTTTTGTATTTTTTTTAGAGATAGAGTTTTGCTATATTACCAGGGTGTTCTCAAACTCTTGGACTTAAGTGATCAGTCTACCTCAGACTCCCGAAGTGCTGGGATCACAGGCATGAGCCACTATGCCCAGTTCAAAATGTGATTCTTAAAGAAGAAATTGAAATAACCCTACTGTGATTAAGATGGGAGGCAATCTATAAAAATAGTAATAAATTTGCTAGAATATCTCCTTTCAGTTGTGTTCAGTACAACAATTAGCTACTTTAGAAAACTTAAATTTCCAGTCTTTGTAGGACCCCCCAGTCCAGTTTTCCTAAGACGTTTGCTTCACATGGAAAGTATGAATCCTGTTTTTTATTTTTGTTTTATTTTTACTTAGTTTGTTTTTACTTTGATAGCTCTATAGGTAATTGGAAGCATTTAAAAATGTCTTTCTCAAGGAGATAAAAGCCTTTCTTCCCATCAGAACACCTTAATTTGTGAAATCTGGTCAATAGGCTTGGCAGGCTTCTGGTGGGTCCTACCAGGTTCTTATGACTTTTTATCTCAGAGTTACCAGGGAAGAGAGATGCCATTTGAGGTAATAAACATCATTATGAGAGGATTCAGTTAAATCAGGCACAGAAAAAAAGTCAGACCAAAATTCATAAGCCTGCCAAACAGAAATTCAAAGAAAAGATTCCATATTTGCTTGTAGAGGTTGCTCTAACTTTAAGGTGGTGGCAAAGCTCTAAGTCATCTTAAAATAGTAAGTGGCAGAATTTTAGACAATAGAGTTTTTGAGGTTGATTTATTTGCTCAATTTTCCAGAGGACTGAGCCTTATAGGAATCTGTAATATTTGCATAATTCCTAGATAACCATAGAAATAACATATTTTTTTCTGTCTGACTTAATTACTATGGCATCCCAAAAGCAGAAATTACATTTACCAAGAGAGCGTTTACCATTGCCCAAACATTAGTTTCATGAATCGGGGAAAACATCAGACCACCCAGATATTATACACACCACAACTAGACAAAAAAATCTCACCTTATCTTCTATAAGCTTTTGTTCTATGAAATCCAACTCCTGATATTTCTAGTAAAATTGTTAAATGAAAACTTCCTATAGCTAGTTTGTGTGTGACAAGAAAATAATTCTGCTCACAAATAGCATGTCTCTTTTATGTTTTGAACAATTTTATCTTATTATTAGGTGTAGTTAAGACTCTAGTGCCTTTAAAATCCCTCTTTCATTCAGCTTGTTTTATTGGTGACATAACAACCCTAAGGCAATAGAGGCTGTGATACTGGAATTATTTTGTTAGGTAATTCTCACAATTAGCCACATTTATTTTAGCCCATTTTTAAATCCATATGTCCATTTATTTATCTCTACATAGTTTTAAAATGAACAACTTTTTATTGTTTTAAAAGTGGAGCATATAAGGTTGGACTATATCATGTTTTTAACAACAGCTTTTACAGACCTATCAGCAAAATTATTACCTTTGGAAATGTCCTCTTGCCTTTAAGGAATTCTACAATGAATTACTAATATTTAAGCAGGCAGTTATAAAGTTTTATATCTGAAAAATCTGCTATCAATTTTGCATAAGGTAGTTTAGTTTTTGTTGAAGGACAATGGTTTCTATTTAAAATATTATGTATTTTTTAAAGTTAGGAAGAAGCTACGACTAGTTTAACTTATTTAAAAATTTATTCAGATTTTAGGGACCAAACCAGAAGATTCAGATAATTAGTATGTAATTGTTCCATCAGAGATTTTGTTTTCTTTGCAAAAGCTGAAATCTGCATTCTGCAATATTGTAGTAGTCCCCAAAATTGTCTGTGTTCTTTATTTTTTACTTTTTTATAATAGGTCATTTTATTATAAAATTAGTTGACTCTTGGCTCGTAGCACTGAAATATTAGAGCTCAGTTGTGCAATACTGCAATTTGCTTGGTGAACACTTATGTTCTTGTTAAGTCAAGAACTGTAACAAAGCTAAAGTATCAATTTGCAACGCTCTTTAGTTTCTGAGGATACCAGCAAATCATCTATAGTTTGAATAATTATAAATCCCTCTGGTTGGAAACATTTCTCTAAGTTCTCTAAATGACTAGAAAATATTGTAGGAAAATTCCAAAACCCTTGAGGAAACAATTGTGATAAATATTGGGTTCTTCCATAAGTGAAAGCAAATAAGAATCTAGTTCCATTCTCTAGAGGAATATAAAGTAACAAAAATTAAAACATAGATAAATTATAGGTAAATACTTTCAGAAAATGATACCAAGGTCAGAAATCAGGATACAGAATTAGGAAATACAGGAATTAATGTTAAGCTTTTGTACAAATCTATATAGTGGTCAACCATCTTTACCAAATTTATATTCCTCAGATGTAAAAAAGGCCAGCATATTTATAAATAAATGTTCAACATCACTAATTATCAGGAAAATGCAAATAAAACTCACAATGAAGTATTACCTCATGCCTGGTGGTTATTAAAAAGACAAGAGATAACAAATATTGCTGAGGGTATGGAAAAAAGGCAACTCTTGTGCACTATTCATGGGAATGTAAATTAGAACAACAATTATGAAAATCAGGTTTAGAGTTTCCTCAAACACTTAAACATAGAATTACCATATGATTTAGTAATTTCACTATTGAGTATCCAAAGGAAATTAAATCAGTGTCTTAAAGCGATATATGAATCCTCATATTTGTTGTGATGTTATTTACAATAGCCAAGATATGGAAATAATCTAAGTGTTGCTGAAAGAATAAATGGATTAAAAATATCATATTTATTATATACAATGGAATATATTCAGTAGTGAAAAATAAGAAAATTCTGTCATTTGCAATGACATGGATAAACCTAGAGGACATTATGCTAAGTGAACTAAGCCAAACACAGAAAGACAAATACTGTGTGATCCCATTTATATGTGGAATCTAAAACATATGAATTTATATAAGCAGACAGAATAATAGTTGACAGGGGCTGAGGATATTGACCAAATGATACAAATTTTCAATTATAGGATGAATAAGTTCTGAGGATCTAATGTAAGTATAGCGACCATAGTTTTACTATATTGTTTACTTGAAATTTGCTAAAAGAGTAGATCTTAAGTATCTCCATCACATACACACTCAAACAAACCTGCACACACACACACAATGGTAACTGTATGAGGGAATCAATGTGTTAATTTGATTGGAGCAATCATTTCACAATGTAAAGGTATAGCAAATAAACAGATTGCACACCTTGAACAGATACAATTTTTATTGGTCAATTATACCTCAGTAAGTCTGGAAAAAATACCTTGTTAATTTACTAGAAGAACAATGTAATATTATAGGTGGGTGGCTTATTTACATTATTTATCTTTTCTTACCATTATATAACAGACTTTATTTCTTCTGATTGAGCTCTTGACATCAGATATCATTTTGCATATGGCATGCACTTTGCTTTTGGTGAAATATTTTTATTGGCTCTATATCTCAAAGTACACCAGTATCAAGAGTCCCTGGCTCTGAAAGTAATAGATTTGTCCAGATAGGAGTGCTTTTCCAACATGGTGTGAAATTACCACTCTCTGCCATTCCCCAAAACAATGTAGCTTGGAGTGATTTTCTAGTACAGTATGAGCCTGCAACTCTCTACTATAACCCTTTACATTCACAAGGTGCATAGTAACCAAATGAGATGCATTTTCCCCAAGGAATTCTACAGACACTCACTGGTGTACAGAATATGGTAACCTTTAAATTGCACAGCAATTTAAAGCGGGTCTCTCCCAAACAGCTTTATAAGAGAAACAGGAGAAAGTAAGAATGTATGTTCATCAGCAAGATGACCTATCTGTATGGGAATAGTAGAGAAAAAGGAAAAAGTAGAAGGCTTATAAAAATATCAGTAATTTGTAATGCTCTTTCACCAAATGAAAAGTCAAAATTATCTGAGAAATTGCAGACTAAGTAGCAGCAGTAGCTTCAGTTCCTGCCTCTGAGACTTCCTAAATGTGTCCATTTTTTTTCAGTGATTCAGCTGCATTTTTTTATTATACTTTAAGTTCTAGGATACATGTGCAGAACATGCAGGTTTTTCACATAGGTATACATGTGCCATGGTGGTTTGCTTCACCCATCGATGCGTCATCTACATTAGGTATTTCTCCTAATGCTATCCCTCCTCTAATCCCCCACCCCATGACAGGCCCCAGTGTGTAATGTTCCCCTCCCCATGTCCATGTGTTCTCTTTGTCTTTTTTTTTTTTAATTATGCTTTAAGTTTTAGGGTACATGTGCACAACGTGCAGGTTTGTTACATATGTATACATGTGCCATGTTGGTGTGCTGCACCCATTAACTCGTCATTTAACATTAGGTATATCTCCTAACGCTATCCCTTCCCCGTACCCCCACCCCACAACCGGCCCCGGTGTGTGATGTTCCCCTTCCTGTGTCCATGTGTTCTCATTGTTCAATTCCCACCTATGAGTGAGAACATGCGGTGTTTGGGTTTTTGTCCTTGTGATAGTTTGCTGAGAATGATGGTTTCCAGCTTCATCCATGTCCCTACAAAGGACATGAACTCATCATTTTTTATGGCTGCATAGTATTCCATGGTGTATATGTGCCACACTAAATGTGTCCATTTTATGACACCTGTCAGTTACTCCTTAGGCTTTTAGGCTTTCCTAATTCTGGTGTTTCTACAATTTCTTTACCCTCCAGAATCTCTTTTTACAATCCCTCTCCCAACATACTGGTTTTTTGCAACAATGACTGGCCTTTTGCAACAATTATTATTTCTTTATTTTCTTTATAGAAAGGGTGGCCAAAGTCGGGGTAATTCCCGTTAGTGAAGAGTTTTAACTGAGCAGCCAATACAGTAGTCTTTAATTCCTTTTTGTCTTTGTCTTTCTTTAAATTATCTCAAACTGACCAGCTGGTGCTAAGATTGAATAATAATCTGTCTTTGCCATTTACCACCTTTTTTCTAACTTGAGTTTATACAGTTGGCAAGAAAGCCAAGACAAGTGTTCTAAGATGAGAGCATGAGCTTGATCTGTCTGGTGAATTTTGAAAAAGCTTCAGCAATCTGCTGATGGAAATTGACGGAGTCCCTCCAATCTTCTGAGTACACAACTGCAACTTCTTCCAGCTCATCTTTATTGAAGAGGCTTTAAGTAATGCCATTAACATCCCCTCCTGAGGGTCTCTAACACCTTTAGTTTTTTCATAGCTGAGGGAGGTGGTGGATAATTGGGTCCCCTAAACCAAAATACTTCATGATGTTGCAGGGTTTTGGACCATGATGTGCTTGGTCCATCAAACGAGCAAATTCTTCTAGTTGCAGAATTCCATACAGTAGCCAGTGCATACCCCATACATGGGCTATAAGCTAAAAACATACTGCAGAATATTTCCGCAAATTTCTGTGACACAGGGATTAAAAGCCTTTAAATGAATAATATCGGCTGGCCAGAAAGACACGTAGATTACTCAGGAGGCCTAGGTAGCTTAATAATATTAGCTTCACTCTTGATCCATACATGAAAAGTTTGTTTTCCTTGCACTGAGACAAGAAAAATATGAATTAGATAGCACTTTGGTTTCTCTATGTCGATCTTTGCCAAATTAATATTTTTTTTGTCTTTTCCTGAGTGACTAATGCAGCTTCTCTCCATCCTGTTGCCTTCATATGTGGCACAGTCTTTTATCAACATTTTCAGTGATTCCCAGATCAAATTTCTTTGTCATGTCTACCTTCCTAGCTTCATGCTGTATGGATTAGAAGGGACTCTTGGAAGTGGAATCTAGGTTGGCCAGGAAGCACAGAAACCTGTGTCATCAAATAAAGCAGGCAATTCATACTGGCTGAAAAAGTTATGACCTCATCCCCCTTTTCAGGAAAACCTAATAATGAAGGAAACTATCTATGTAAAAAATCATCACGTCCCTCTTTCCTAGTGTTAGTTATGGACAGAAAGGCTTAAAGACAGGCAGGGGAGGTAAAAGGAGCAGTGATAGCAGATAAATTTTCCACAGACTCATGCCTCCAAATACTGAGATTATCGTGTAAAAGTTGAAAATATAAGCATCAGGAAGAGAAATAAGAATTGTGTTTCTAGAAAATTAAAGTAGCATTTGAATCATCTGAAAAAAAATAAATACTAAAATATATTTAAAGTAAGTATTGATAACATACCTTTGCAAATGGAACTCAAATTTGGAAGTCGGTCAGACATCTTTGTCCAAGAAGAGATTACTTGAGATTTTGTGTTTGCCTGATTATTATTTCCCATAGAATTGTAAGAAAAAGTATGAACTCTACATTGTAAAGCAAAACAAAAGAAAGACAAATTAAAAAGCACTTGCACTTCTTCTCCTTGGAGAAAAAAATTGGTCTCATTTGCTTCTAAATAAATTCACATAGAATTCTGATTTGTTGGAAAAAATTGTTTTGCAATACAACTTAGGTTTTATTGGAAATTAAAAGAATGATGTTTTTGTGTAGAACGTAAAGTGAAATTAAATAATGATTTTTTCCATAATTATCTTGGTTTGGGAATACTTTATATGATAAAATTTTATAATTAGAGATAAATAGGAAATACATGTTTATTATAAAGCTTTTCTGAAGGAAAGAAAAATATGTATAAACTATAAAATGAAATTGATTTTAATTGAGGTTGTTACAAATGACATCCTCTTAGATTCATTGACAATATGAAGCTAGGGAAAAATGGTCTAAATTTTCAAATCACAGTTCAAGATTCTTTATTTCAACAGCTTCAAGGAATAAAAATTTAAAAGTACTTCATAAAACATTACATTTGTTTACTTCTCCACAAAGCATAAGAATTCTTGAAAGGAATTCAGAGCACTTGGTCCTAGTACCAGGTACCCAAAAGTCCTTCATAAAGTGGAGAAACTTCCCTAAGCTGTACATTGCATGTTGCCTATAAATTAGTTTGAGTGTGAATAGAGCTCTTATGTTCAAAACCAGAGATCTTCTATCAGAGGAGGAATGATTGAACATTTGTCACTTTCAAAACCAGTATTGAGCAAATTTTCATAAATAATCTGTATATTTGGCCACTTGAACTGTGCTCCTGAGCTAAAATCAAAAGCAAAACCACCCATTATTGTGTCAAATGACTTACTTTTACCTATGGATAAATAATTAAAAATAATTAATTTCATTATAGAACTTTTTAATGAAAACTCGAATTATCAAACTAAATATAGTTTCTATGTTTATGCAAATGACTAAGACATAAATCAAATGAGTCAGTGGAAATGAGTATGCACAATGTACTAAAATAAAAACACCCTATTTTACAAAAATGTACCTTCCTGAATCAATGCAAAAGAGTCAACTCTTATTGTGGATCTACTACATATCAGGCTGTGTTCTAAAGACTCCTAAAAATACTAGAAAGTCTTTAGCGAAACATGTGATTATCTTCTAACATAACAGTGAATCATGTTAGTCTAAATCGCATTCGAGGAGAATCGTGCTTTAGTAATGTATAATTTTTACTCTTATACTTATTTGTCATAGGACAAGTTCTACCTTTTGGTAAGTATACCAAAAAATAATTCTCCTAAAGATTATTTACTATATACATATAAAACTCTATCTCAAGGGATTGATTGCTCTACAGGTTTTCAGCATATCATAATGAATTGTATAAATTATCTAATCATAAGTCATCTCTTGTTAATAAAATACCTAAATTATTTAACAAGTTGGGTAAGATGGAAGGCAAGAAGTGGTAAACTGATTGACTTTTTTAATTATTGAAGATAAGGATCCCTATACAAAATTCAGATTTCATTGCTCTCAATTTTTCCATTAGTAATGCATAATACTAACGAAACCACACACAATTATTTTCCTCTCAATGGGAAATTTGTTTCAATAAATGAGAATTGTGGTTTTATGCTAGGAATTATTGCTGGGTTATTATGTTGCTGTTTGATTGTTTCTTCTTCTTATTTAAATATTTAATGAGAGGCTTTATCCAGCTTGTATTATGAGGCTTTGAAGCAAAGGGCATAATTTAAAATAGCTAAGAAGTAAATAAATGTCATAATACTGAAAAAATATGAGATATGCAAAATATATTAAAAGCACTATTTTAATAATGGACTAATAAATTTTACTTTTCGCTTGAGATGATGAAGTATAAAAAATGAGATTTGATCAGCTGTAAAATTTTAGAAACATGGCTATGCAATGCTAATTTTTGTCTGACAGTCTGTTGCAATGCCTGTGCCTAGTTGTTGCTCTAAAATGATGAGAGTGATGTAAAATGGGTTCTGCTAAAGATTCTTTCAATAAACTTCCAAATTTCTCTGTAACATCTTCCAATATGACACACAATATTGTACACACTGCATCAGGAGGATTTTTTTTCTTTTTGAGACAGAGTCTGGTTCTGTCGCCCAGGCTGGAGTGCCGTGGCGCCATCTCGGCTCACGGCAACCTCCACCTCCCGGGTTCACGCCATTCTCCTGCCTCAGCATCCCGAGTAGCTGGGACTGCAGGCGCCCGCCACCACGCCGGGCTAAAATTTTGTATTTTTAGTAGAGACGCGGGTTCACCGTGTTAGCTAGGATGGTCTCGATCTCCTGACCTCGTGATCCACCCGCTTCGGCATCCCAAAGTGATGGGATTACAAGAGTGAGCCACCACGCCCGGCCAGGAGGAATTTTTAATGGTGGGTAGGTTGGTCAAAACTGTTTTTATTCAAAGAGATTAGTAACACTCATATGTACATATTGACAACTAAGTAAATATTATGATGACCGTTCTACAAAATATAATAATATATTATGATAGAAAAATGTGGATTTAACTACTCGCTGTCTTCAAAAATATTTCAGGAATAGTTAATAGAGGATATATGTATATAAAGGTTATGCTTAAAAGGAAACATTTTTTACTTTAAAACAGAACTCTTAAGTGAGAAAGGTTTGAAGGTTGCAGCAAACTAACATGAGTATAAATTTTTGGCCTAGGTGTAAGCAGGAGGAAAAATAAAATAGAGATTAAGTACAGAAAAAGCACATAATGATATGAGAGTCTCACACATACTTTGAGAATTTTAAAATGTGTTCACCAAAGAGAAACTGTAGTCGGGCTGTCACTATCTCCTTGACTATGAATTTTATATTTGATAAAACTTGGGGAAACTCAAGATAGAGATAAATCTTTTTGCATGGCAAAGTTCCTCTGTACTCAGTGGTAATATTCTCAGTCTACAACACTCTGGCTGAGTGATGGCAGAATGAAATGTTCAGTTATAATAATGTTCAATTAATTAACATAAGATTGATTAATTAATGTTTCAATATTTAAATACTACTCACTGAAGCCACTGAAGGTTAAAATACTAGAGAAAATGCTAAAGTTAAAATTTTGGTTATTGGCATATTTTCTGTAATTTTACCTATTCCTTTAGGAAATACCCAGATAACTACTAAAACAATGAGTGCTAACTGTAAATTTTCCAGTCCATTCTCAAACCCAGAGAGCTATTTTGAGCAGTTAGCTGTTTAACAAGTTACATTCTCACTGTATGTTACTATTTAATTGTGCAGAAGAAGCAATAAATTGGTACCCAGATGCCACCGCCAAACAAAAGTACTCTGTAATAGGGGTTGCCAATTTTTGTTTACTCACAGATTATGTATTTATTTATTTTGAGGTTACACTAAAACTATAGACACTCCTCTCACAAAATTAACAAGAATATATATAGATAATTTTTAATATAATATCAGAAATCCATAAAGGCATTTATCCCATTCATAAATCTCTCCTAAGAATCCATGGATGCAGATTAAAAATTTTATTTAAAGAAGAAAAAATAAAATATTCTTATTTACATTTATGTACGTAATTTCTAGATCAGTGATGTCTCTTGACACGACTAAATAAATTGGTAACAAACTCTCGACAACTATATTTATACATGCATGTATATAATTCTGTTCCGAAATATCACATACATAAAATGTATAGAAAATCAAAATTTAAAGTGATTAGATAAACTACCTTTTCAAGTATTTTAATTCTGTAAATGAATGTTTTTTGTTATGCTCACTCTACATCAGATACTCCTGTTATAGGTTAGAAACAAACATTTCAATTTTGCCTACATTTTAAATATTTCTGTTATTTGAAAAACTGTTTTGCCATGTTTAAAACCTTTTTATGTGCAAATGATATCTGTGTATTTTTACCTTATAAACCACATGGTATTTGGCTTAAATATTAAATTTTGTTCTTTGTTTAGTTAATCAAAGTCAATGTGTTATTTAGAAAGATATTCATTTGAGACCTCACATTTGAAAAAGTAATGGTTTCAAGACTATTGAGGAACAGCTGGCTGAATTTCTGAATTTGGGTGGATTAAAATTTTCTAGCAGTAACGTCTTTTACAAATATAATATAAGCTACCAGTTTGCACTGAAGTGCAATTGACTTTATCAAATATTTTAAAATATTTACTTGATTTATTTGCAGTGCTAAAGATACAGAGATAAATACAATTCGGTCCCTACAATTAGAGATCTTTCAGTCTGGTGGCATAAAAACATCTATACCAGTTTTTATTACTTTTACACACAAGTGGATCAATAGATAAAACATTATTGTTTATTTATCTCTTTCGGTGATCTCAGTAAGTTATATTTATTTTAACTCCACCAAATATCTAGCAATTGGTCAATAGTTCTTTATTTAAATAATATAAGTCCTATTTTTCTTGCCAGGACAATACATATTAAAGGTTAGAATTTAAATTTAAATTAGAATTTAAATTCAATCTTATATTGTGTGGAAATAACAGCCATGAACATTTCCCCTTTACTTGGTCATGTCTTCTCTTACAAAATTTAGTTTAGCTCAGTTATACATGTGGCTGCTCTCTAAATAGTTGAGGACTCATTATGTTTCCATTTATTGCTTTGGTTTCTTTCTGTAGCTTCAATATATTAATACCATAATCTACACACATACCTTCCAATTATATAATGTATATTGAGGTCTGAGGACTCCCCAAAAATATTTTCCTTAATCCTCCACTCCAATTCTAAAAATTGGGAGTGAAAAAAGTAAATAGCATAGCAAAAATGACATCTTCATTACTAACACAGATAAATCAGATGATATAGCTTATCTCAAGAATCAAATTCATCTATTGGTTGAACACTGGAGAAAATACCACAGCAGACTTACGCATAGCAAAACTGGGCAAGAATTCTGAATATGGAAGTCAACACAACTCCTAATGAGACAAAAGTTATAAAGTGTTTGGAATTTAGTTGAGACTTTACTACACACATTCAGCAGATGGTATATTTTCAGCATTCATGTGAATGAATTTTGTTTACTTTTTTCACTACCTCCCTATAGCCTTTCTTCTCTCTTCAAACTGAATCTTGGGAAAACTTTGGGAGACATTAAAGTTTGAGGAACTGATTGCTAAGAATGTATTGAAAAAGTGTGCAATTCTGAACAGTGAGCAAAGCTTTTTACAGAAATAACCCTACTGGTGATGCATACTGAGAATTTTAATTATTCCATAATACAAGATTTCTGCTTAATGGGGCAGAAGGCAGTAAAGATTGGAAAACTTAGTTAAATAGACTCAAGTTGTGTTAGCTGAAAACCCTTGAGAAAAGGGGAATAGAAGTAAGAATTGTGCATGCTGACGTTTCCAGCTGTGTATCTAAACACATGTATTCCTCTTAAAACTAATATAGTAGCCCATTAAGTCTACTAGCTAGTGAATAGTAAAACCGAAGTTCAGGAATAGCTATGTTTTCATAACAAGTGTACTTATACACAATCACTATATTATATTGGCATGTTATATAAATAGACAATAACCTTAAAATATTAGTATATTAAGAAAAAGTTGTTATACATAGACTCTACTCATAACCAATGTCTGTAAAATTACAAATAACATTTACTTTAGTTAATAATTCTCTTAACATATAATGACAATCCATCTTATTGGCAAGAAAGCTGGCCTTTGGGAATGAGTCAGCCGAGAGTTATTATTCTGTAATCTATTATTCTGTAATCTTGCTCAAGAATGCTGAGTCCTCTCAGATTCAAATCTCCCATTTCATAGCTGTGTTATGAGAGTCGACTATCATAATGTATAAAAAAGATGTTTAACCCAGTGTCTAGTAAGCATACAGTATATGAAAAATATTGTTGTGAAAGCTTTAGGTGATTACTGTAATAGAATCAAGGTGACTACACAATAGGAATGTGACTATAAATTGCTGGGATTTTATTTTATTGCCCTTTGTGTCACCAATAATATATTGCACATGAAAAATAACCATATTTTAACTCGTTGATTATAAAACAATTATGACAATTGTATTATATGATTGTAATAAAATAAATAAAATAGAAAAACTCCGTTTTTTGTTGTCTGAATATATTCAAATATTTTTTGAAGTACACTAAATAAAATGGAGCCTAACAAAATAGTCATATTTTATTATTCTTAATACTATAACAGCTATTTCAATACAAATAAAAAACACTACAATATAACCTAAATAGATATAGTTATCATTGTTTTTATATCCTAAGAGAAATAAGTATATGATTATCAGACAGAATAAAAAAGAAAAGCCATTGAAGTTGACAGAAAATGTTTGCATATAGTTTTTAAATCTTTTATTGTCAGCACTTTGGAATCCAGTGGTTATTATATTCCATGAAAAATCAACTTTGCTTTCTCATGTAAACTAATTTCCAAAAGAGATAGCCATATATCATGCTCTTATCCCTCCAAAGAAATTAGATTATAAACCTACCAGCAGCTCAACCAAAGCTTATGAGATTCTTTTCTGTTTATCTTATGCTAAGCATGTGGAAACTACATAAAACCTATATATTCAGAGTCTATTCAAATTGAAAAGAAAGAAGTTTGCAACCCATGTTACCTACTAATATAGTTTTATTATATATATTATTATATATAAAATATTTACATTGAAAATTATGTATCTTTTAAGAACAGTATATATATATGTGTGTGTGTGTGTGTGTGTGTGTGTGTGCACATATGTGTGCCACTTTCTGGTTCTGTATTTGGAGTGAGAAAAGATTAATAACAATGCATTGCTGCATTGCTGCCCCATTTAAGATTTCTCCCACAATTAACTAACATAACTCAGTTATTTTCTGCACACAGACCTCTGTTTCAATCAGTCATTTTTCCAGTTTCTTGACTTCCTGCTGTGAAAAGAATACATGAACAAAATGTCTAGCATGCATATCTGACAAAACAGTGTCAAGCAGTACTTTCAAATGTTTTCTCTCTACAAAAGAAGGCCATTTGTATCACACTACATATTAACCACTATTATAACTGAGCAAAATATTTTTAAATTGCACATTTTTTTACCTCAGTACATTTATGTAACTCTTAGCTAAGTAACCTGAGGAAGTTGTAATCCTGTTCTGATTAGTCAAAGATTACAATAAGACTACTGTCACTATGTCAGTCTTAGCTGTCAAAATATGATGTCTTTGAGGAAGAAGCCATTGTTTCCTTTTTCTTTCATCACCTTTTTTCCACAGGCCAACTCCAGGCTCCTTCCATTTACACAAACATTGTTTGAGGAGGGCCAACTATCTTCTTCTCACAGTCTCAGGTATACACAGAATAATATATATTGAAAGTTATCAGAATATATGTATACATGTGTATATGTGTGTATATATGTGCATATACAACCTACCACAAGAAGTTAGCTACCTAACCACTTATAATATGCTTTCAATGTTACTTCTTTCTTTCATCAATCGTGTTTTCCTTTGGGAAATCTATTTAATTTTTCTTAATGTCTTTTCTTAAGCACTACTGTACAGTTGATGTTCCTGACTCCCTGTTCCTGTGTTCTACTTTTAATGCAAAATTCATAGTTCATATCACAGTTCATCCATCTTTTCCTTTGCTCTTTCACACCCAGAAAGTTCTCCTTGTGTACTGCTTTGTTCTGAATTCATCACTTGGACCAATAAGTTTTGGAAGCACACAGTAAGAACAAGAACAGGTAATTATGTCTGTCCTTGAGAAGTAGCCTTTACAGTATTAGACATATTAATATTTTATGAATATATTTAAATATGATTTTGTCATATTTGTTTAAGCAGTATAAAAAAGCAAACATATTTGGCTAGAGTGGTAGAGAGATATTTCTTTAGAAAATGACTTTTTTGTCTTGCTTTGTTTCTTCAGGGATATGAAATTACTGTCAACATATATTCATGTTGAACTTGATTTTTAAAGGCCAATATTCTGCCCAAGCCTACAGTAAGGAGTATTCTATTCAACAATACCTTTTTTTTGCACACAAAATTTTTCCAAATCTGGCACTTCCACTTATGTATAAAACCTTCTCTCTAATTTGTTCTTCCTTGTCTGCTCCAAAGGAACTGCTATATGTACTAGCCTTTGAACCCATAACACCCAGTCTGGCTTTTTCTCAAGCTGTGGCCTCTCGAATGACTCCCCTATTTCCAGTTATTGACACCACATGCCAAGACAAACGATTCCAGCTTGACTGGCTCTCTAGCCTCATAGCCAGGATCATAGTGTCTTGGATTCATGCTGTTGGGTAGCGTGTGTGTGTGTGTGTGTGTGTGTGTGTGTGTGTGCATATGCAAGAGAAGATCTTCCAAGTCTGTTCACAGAACAACTAGTATTTGCAAATAAGTCAGCCAAGCTTACTAGCTATCATCATCATTAACGATCAGCAGTAAGTAAAGATCAGGTTGATTTCAGGACTTCAGAAAATAACTTTTGCATACTCTTACATTTGATATCCTTAAAAATTCTAACACTTGACCTTCTCTCTTAGCAATCAAATGTGCTTCCTTCATGATCTTATCTTACCAGGTCTACAGGTTAAAAATGTTATTTTTGGTGTTGACTCTCAAATTATTTCCTCCAAACTGCACTACTCAATACTACATAATAAAAGCTAATTTTTATTAAGTAACCACTGCACACTCAATCTGCTGTAAGAACCTTTTATATTTTAACTCATTGAGCCCTCAAAAGAATTGTATCTATTTTTACCTCCTTTAGAGATGAAAACTGGAGCATATATATGACATATGTGAAACCAGCTAAAATTTTCAATTCCTTTAAAACTACACTTTGTTTGAAATGTTTTAGAGACAGTGCATTAAATCAAAGAAATATCTTTAAAAAAAGTCTAATACAATAGAATTCTGATAAAGGATTAATTTTTGTATAAGCCTGTTCCAATGTTTGTGTCATGTAAATTACCTCTTACTCTTTTAATATATTACATGGGTAAATCAAACAATAGCAAACATTTTAAACCAAAGATATTTTCATAATCAGAGATGTAGAACTCCAACGTATTGCAGGTTTCAATAATTTGATGAGTGTCAGAAAAACAAAATTGAGACAGTCATTGTAATACTTAATTTTTCCACCCAGAGATAACACTGCTATCAACTTCTTCTCTATCTTTCATTCTATTTTAATACAAGCTCTTATGCATACATAATATACGTACATATAGACAGGCACATTATATTTAATAGCTGCACAGTATTCAATGGTAGGGAGTTACTTTAGTGTATTAACTTTTTTTTTTTTTTTAAGATTTAGGCTTGTATCAATTATCTTTGAGTGAATAACAAACATACCACAAGTTAGTGCCTTAAATACCCAATTTACTATTTGGTATATATTGATAAGAAAGTGAGATGGTTTTTCTAATTTGGACCAGGATAGGCTCACCTTGGGTGGGCTTACTCTTGTATCTGTGGTTATCTGTGTGGTTGGCTCTTGACTGGATAATCTAGAATAGCCTCAGTTTAAATGTGAGTTTTTCCCCACCATGTGGTCTCTAATTCTCTGACTTACACAAGACTTGTTCTCATAGTAGTAACAGATAACTGAAAGAGAGAGCCATCTTAATCAAGTTTTGAAGGAGAAGGTAGAGAATCAAGAGTGACAGTATAAATATGCAACTTCTTTTTTGGACCTCTACTTGAACCAAATTAGTTACTGGCTAATTGACAAAAGGGGACTCACCCACAAAGTGACTATGTAGGCAGGCATGGAATATTGTGGTCATTGATAAAATATATTTGCACAAAGGTTTATTATCTTGATTTTTTCTTAAGATAAAGGGCAGGAAATATTCTTTAGCTAATAATTTTCATTTTATTTTTAAATTATTTTAATGAGAAAAATTGCATACATTTATTGTGTACAAAATAAAATTGTTAAATCAAGCTAATTAAAATATCCATTACCTCATATACTTATCATTTTTTGTTGTAAGAGCACTTACAATTGACTCTCTTAGCAATCCTTACGCATATGTTACTTCATTATTAATTACAGTCACCATGTTGACAATAGTTCTCTGTATCTTATTGCTTCATTATAACTGAAGTTTTGTATCCTTTGATTAACATCTTCCCAATCCCACTCCCACCTCCAGCCACTGCAAAACACCATTCTACTCTGAGTCTATGAGTACAAATTTTTTAAGTTCCCACAAAAAAGTGAGATCATATGGTGTTTAACTGTTTGTACCTGGTTTATTTCACTTAAATTCATGTCCTCCACATTCATCTTTGTTTTCACAAATGATAGGAATTCTGATATACACAGTAATGGAATTGTTGGATCATATTGCCATTTTATTTTAATTTTTTGAGAAATTTTCATACTTTTTTACACAAAGCCTGAACCAATATACACTCATACCAACAATGTGCAAGTGTTCCCTGTTCTCCACACCTTCATCAACATGCTATCTTCGTCTCTTTAATGAAAGCCATAATAATAAATGCGAGGTGATATCTCATTGTGGTTTTGATTTTGCATTTTCTTGATCATGAGTAATGTTGAAGATTTCTTCATATACCTGTTGGTCATTTGTATGCCATCCTTGGAGGCATGTCAATTCAAGTCCTTAAACCATGTTTTTAAATGTTTGTCTTCTTAATATTGAGATATTTGATTTCCTTATATACTTTGAATATTAACCTCTTATCAGGAGTGTGACTTGCAAATGTGTTCTTTCCTTCAGTAGGTTGTCTCTTTACTCTGTTGATTTTTTCATTTGTAGTGCAGAAGATTTTTGCACAGTCCCATTTGCCTATTTTTGCTTTTGTTTTCTCTGCTTTTGAAGTCATTTCTAAAGCATTATTGTCCAGATTAATGTCAAAATACCTTTCACTATGTTTTCTTATAACAGTTTTATAGTTTCTGTCTTAAGTTTACATTTTAATCCATTTTAGATTGTTTTTGTATAGGATATGAGTTAAGAGTCTAATTTTCTTCTGCATGTAGATATCCCATTTTCTCCACACAATTTATCAAAGAGACTCTTTCCTCCACTGTGTATTTTTCACACATTTTTTAAAATAAATTAACCAAATAAATCAGGCACAGTAAGACAAATAGTGCATTATCTTGCTTATATAAGGAATCTAAAATAGTTGAACTCATAGATGCAGAGTAGAATGGTGGTTGCCAGGAGCTGGATGTGGGAGTAAAATTGGGAAGGTTTTTGTTGAGGGCACAAAATTTTAGTTAGATAAGAGAAGAAGTTCTGGGATGATTAATAATAATGTATTGTTTCTTGAAAACTACTAAGAGAGTGGATTTTGTGTTATTGACACACAAAAAAAGATGTTTGTGAAGTAATACAAATGTTAATTAGTTTAATTTAGCCATTCCACAACTTATTCATACTTCATGATAAATAGGCATGATTTTTACCAATTAAAAATATAAATAGGCTGACCACAGACTAAAAATAAAATTTGCCAGTTACCAATTAAAAATATAAATAGGCTGACCACAGACTAAAAATAAAATTAGCCAGTCATGCCTGTAGCCCCAGCTTCCTGGGAGACTGATGCAGGAAGCTCAACTGATCCAAGAGTTTGAGGATGCAGTGAGTTATGATAATGCCACAGCATCCTAGCCTGAGTGACACAGTGAGACCTTGTTGCATACATATATATATATATATATATATATATATATATATATATATATATATGAGTTATGTATCCTTTATATAGTTATCTCCTATATATAATCTCCTATATTGATACATAGGATAGAGAGATATAGATATATATGTGTATATATATCTATACATACACCTACAATATATATTATTGATATATATTTCTAGCACATTAAAAATGATATATATATGTGTGTGTGTGTATATATATATTTAATATGTATAAACTAGAAAAACTTAAAAAGAACAATTGACTGTAAATGTGTGGATTTATTTCTGGGCTCCCTATTCTCTTCCACTGGTTTGTGTATCTGTTCTTACGCTAGTACCAAGCTGTTTTCATTACTATAGCTTTGTAGTATATTTTAGTCCAGGTACAGGTGGCGTGATGCTTCTGACTCCATTTTTGTTCAAGCTTGTTTTCACTATTCAGGATTTTCAGTGGTTTTGTAAAAACATGATTTATTTTCTATTTTTACAAAACATTTTAATGGAAATTTGATAAGGATTGCATAAAATCTGTAGATTGCTTTGGGCAATATAAACATTTCAACAATATTAATTTTTACAATTCAGGAACACAGAGTATCTTTTAATTTTTCTGTGCCTTTTTTGATTTCTTTCATGAATGTTTTCTTTTTTCAGTATATACATCTTTCATCTCATTGGTTAGCTTTATTCATAAGTTTTTTGGAAACTACAGTGAATAAGATCAGTTTCTTAATTCCTTTTTTGCACAATTTATTGTTAGTGTATAGAAATGCTACTGAGTTTTATGTGTTGTTTTTATCCTGCAGCTTTACTGAATTTATTAGTCCTATTTTTGGTGGAGTCTTTATAGTTTTCTATATATAATATGATGTCACCAGCAAACAGAGACAATTTAACTTTTTCCTTCTGATTCAGATGGCTTTTATTTTATTTTCTTACTTAATTGCTCTGGCTAAGACTTCCAGTAGTATTAGTAAACAGAAACATAAATTCCTAGGATGATATAACCTACTAAGACTAAATAATGAAATAGATAATCTGAACAGACTCATAATGAGTAAGAAAATTGAATCAGTAATAAAAAATCTCCCATCAGAGAAAAGGCCAGGATCTGGTAGCTTTAGTGTGGAACACTACCAAATATTTAAAGAACTAATTCCAATTCTTCTCAAACAACCAAAAAATTGAGAATAGGAGACTACTTCCAAACTCACTCTATGAGGAAAGAATTATCCTGATAAGTAAAGCCAGCAAAAGAAATCACAAGAAAAGAAAATTACAGCTCAGTATACCTGATGATCATAGATTCAAAAATCCTCAGCAATCTATCACTTTAAGCCAGTGAGATTTATCCCTAGGATGCAAGGATGGCTCAAGATATACTAAGTAATAAATAAGATATCATATTAGTGATGAGGAACAAAAACCGTACAATAATATCAATAGATGCAGAATAAACATTTGACAAAATTCAACATCATTTATGATAAAAACTCAAAAATTATGTATAAAAAGGACACATTGCAACACAATAAAGACTATATATAAACAAGCCCACAGCAAACATCATACACAATGATGAAAAGTTAAAACCTTTTCCTCTAAGATGAGGAAGAAATAATTTTATATTTATAATTTGACAGAATTTTACTTTAAGCTCTAGAAGATTCAATGTTAAACATCTTTTGTATATGCAGTTTGTCAAAACACAAGTGACAAATTGTAACAGGTGTGGAATGAAATTTATAACAAAATAACAAGCAAAAATAACCCAACATTGCTAGCTCTGATTCAAAAGATGTTAAGACATTGAAAAGTACTACAAAAAGGATGTCAATTTTTTTAACAGTAGACACAAGACACTAAAAAACAGCTTCAGAAACATTAAGAATCAATGATGTGTGAAATGTGGACATTTTCAGTATTTTCGTTCACACTGTTACACTGTTTGGAAGATGATTGCCTTTAGGATAAAATTCCCATCATTTCATGTCATACTTGAAAAATTTAAGTACAACAATATATATTGTCGTTACAAAATATACACAACTGCCTAGTCAGGTTCTTAACTCCTCTGGACTTAATAATATTTTTACTCACTTTACCAAGAAGTCTAACAGCTATATATTCCTATTATATTGAAACCTTGAAAATTAATGCTCATAAGAATGAGTGAGTAAAATGATTAAAGAATGGCCAGCTCACTGTGCATGATCTTGGCTCTTTTTCATTAAAATTATCTGTCAAGTACTGATAGAAACTTGAGACGCAGATAACCTGTAGATGTAGATGCTTTGTCATGCTACAATCTAAGCCATGTATGTATGCTAAATACACATTCATGTGTGACATTTATGAAGTGAAGATTTCAAATCTACCACAAGTTAAATAAATACAAATTGGCTCATGAGTGTCAAAATAAGACCATATATACATGAAATTACTTTGGTATCTATAAAATAATAACTAAGACAAATGATAAGAAATTCTTTCCCAAGAAAATTTTAGTGAAGTTTGCTCTACATGTATGCATTAATAAAAATCTCAACAGTGACATCCAATGGATACAGTTCACTATGTTTCCATTTCATAATCTTATGGTGCTTGTTCCACTCATGCTTGCAGGATGCATTAACTAGATTTCTACAGTCTGGTCTTTCCCGTTCCTCAACTATGTTATCATATTTTTTTCCATCTCATACCACTAAGTATCAATATAAACTATAAAAAGAGCATCAACTTAGCTTATGTCACATATTAATTTAGTGCCTTATCAGGAAATTTCCTGTTTTGAGTAGAAGAGGTCTGTCTCTATCCTTTTCTACTTTTATTTTTCAATCATAATGGACTTGAAAGTATTTTACTCATGCCTTGACAGAGCATCCAAGTACCTTATAATTTCCTTGCATTAACCAAAATTCTCGGCTTCTACTATCATAGGAGATTGGTTGCTGTCCCACACAACCAGCATCCTCCCACACACCACTATGTATAAAACATTTTAATAAGTTTAAGAGATATCAAGAGAAAGTACTATATGCATGATCTATGCCATATAGTATTTGATCTGTTACTACACTATAGGCATGATTTATGCCATTACACAGTTATGAATTTAATAGCCTCCTATATTATAATACCATAACCCAGATCTTTTAGTTCTTATGGCAAAGTAATGTGGAAGTTATTTGTAGTTACAGGTTTTAATAAACTATTCATGACAATAATTAAATTAAAATTGTAATTAAGTAAACAAATCATTTTGTATATAATTAAAATATATCAAATACACCTAATATATTGTTTAAAATAATTAAAATGAAAATAGATGATTCTTTATCTTAATTTATCTTACAAAAAGATCACTGGCCAATATATTAGCAGCTTGTGTGTGGTATGTCTCATTAAGCATGAAGATCACCATGTATACTGTATCAT
This sequence comes from Pongo pygmaeus, assembly GCF_028885625.2. Classification (NCBI taxonomy): domain Eukaryota; kingdom Metazoa; phylum Chordata; class Mammalia; order Primates; family Hominidae; genus Pongo; species Pongo pygmaeus. The sequence continues at coordinate 124,203,903 of NC_072373.2, read as the reverse complement.
AGATTTCATGTTTTTCTCAAATGTAAGGCACCCCTTTAACTTTTCATAAACATTAACATATTCAGCATAACAACATATTTGTTTATAACATACTCAATTTAATAGTATGTGTCTGTATAAAACAAACAGATAATATGTATTTTAAATACCATTTGGGCTATATGAAACACCAGCCTCTTTATGTGAACCTTTCTCAACAAGAATCAATATGGGAACATTCATTCATATGTTTAAATTCTATTACTGAAAGCTGCTTCCTTTATCAGAATAAAACAGAATCATTGGTAGAAATATATTTTACTATTAAATAAATTCAAAACTGTGTTTCTACAGGAAGAACAAACTTAAATTCAACTACAGGACAGAGTAAATTTAGGAGACATTCCCCAGTTATGACTTTGAAAAAGAACAGAAGCATATTATGTGAGAGAATACATATAAAAATTTATGATACTATTGTATCTATACAAGAAATCTAAAAATGCCAAAATGGAAATGTCATTTATAGTGTTACTATGATATAAAATAGAATTAAGTCTAAAATCAATGAATATAGAAGGTATTATAAATATATTTTAAAATTTATTAATTGAAAACCTGTATCTATTAAAAACAGTGTGATAAAATGACAAAATATTTGAAATAATTTTTATTAGTGACATCGTATATCTTAGAATTTGAAATACATTTTAGAATAGTTTATGGTTTCTCATTATATTTTATAGTATGAAAGAATTAGATTTGTTCCCTATTAATGCCCTTACAAATTTGATAGCTTAAAACAACACAGATTTAATCTATTGTAGTTTTGGGGATTAGAAGTCTTGTCTTGAATGTAGCTGGGCTAAGGTTAGGTGTTGGCATGGTTCTGCTCCTTTTGGAAGCTCTAGAAGATAATCCATTTCCTGTTTTTCCCAATTTCTAGAAACCACCCACTTTCTTTGACTCAAGTCCCTTTCATTCATCTTCAAAGCCAGTCACTTCAAAGTGAGTCCTTTCCACACAATCGTGTCTCTGGATCTCTACGTGATTTTCTCTTCCACTTTTAAAGGACTCTTGTGATTATATTAGGGCTGCTCAGGTAATCCAGGATTACCTTTCATTGTAATATCCTTAACCTAATCACATCAAGAAAGTTCTTCCCCCCAGGTAAGGTAACACATTCACAGGTATTTGTTACATATTTTTATTTCTATTTATTTATTTATTTATTTATTTATTGAGATGTAGTCTTGCTCTGTCACCCAGGCTGGAGTGCAATGGCAGGATCTCGGCTCACTGCAATCTCTGTCTCCCAGGTTCAAGCGATTCTCCTGCCTCAACTTCCTGAGTCACTGGGACTACAGATGCACACCACCACTCCCATCTAATTTTTGTATTTTTAGTAGAGACAGGGTTTCACCATGTTGGCCAAGCTGGTCTTGAACTCCTGACCTCAAGTGATCTGCCTGCCCTGGCTTCCCAGAGTGCTAGGTTTACACGTGTGAGCCACTGTGCCCTGCCACATATTGTTACATATTTATAGGTAATTGCTTCAGCAACACTTTGTTTCCTGGTACAAAAGCTATATTACTTTCCAGTTGCTGCTATAAAAACTTACCATACAATTAGTATTACTGCATTAGAATCAAAGTATCACATGATTACTTCCTTTTTGAGGAATCTAATGGTGTACATTCATCAGGGTTCTCTAGTAAAGCAGAACCAATAGAACATTGTGTACACACACACACACACACACACACACACACACAGGGACATCAAAAAGTTTGTGGAAAAAATGGAATTAAACCAGAAAAAAATAAAATGTAAACATGATTTCTCAACATAATCTCCATCAATTTCATGACACCTTTGTAAGTAATGACAGCAGCCATTTAATCCATCCCTAAAGAACTGAGGTTCCTGGGAATTTGACCATGTCAATGTAGTCTTTTTTATACTATTAACCGGAAAAAAATATTTAAATATGTTTTTAAGATTAGAAAACAAAAATAACTCAGAAGGAGCCAAATCAGGACTATATGGTAGATGCCTAATGATTCTCGAAACTCATAAAATTGCCATTATTTGATGAAAGGAATGAGCACAAGACTATCATAATGGAAAAGGACTCTCAGGTGAAGTTTCCCCAGGCATTTTTTTTTTTTTCTGCTAACGCTTCAACAAACTTTCTCAAAACACTTTCATAATAGTCAAATGTTATTATTCTTTGGCCTTCCAGAAAGTCAACAAGCAAATTTCCTTAAGCATCTCCAAGGGAGTTTTGCCATGATTTTACTCCTGACCAGTCCACTTTTGCTTTGACTGGACCACTACCATCTCTTGGTAGCTATTGCTTTGATTGTGCTTTGTCACCAGGATATTACTGGTAAAGCCATGTTTCATACACCATTATCATTCTTCAAAGAAATACTTCAGGATCTTTATCTCATTGTTTAGGATTTCCATTGAAAGCTCTGCTCTTGTCTGCAGCTGACCAGGGAGCAATAGTTTTGGCACACATTAAGAGGAAAATTTGTTCAACTTTAATTTTTCAGTCAGAATTATGTAAGCTGAACCACTCGAGATCATCTATGGTGTAGGTTATTGTTTCTCCTGTTAATCATTGGTGCTCTTCAATTAGAACATGTACAAAATAAAATTTTTCTTTGCAAATTGATGTGAACGGTTTGCCACTGCAGACCCCATCTTCAACATTATCTTGTTTCTTCTTAAAACGAGGTTGGTATTTGTAAACTGATGATTTCTTTGGGGCACTTCCCACATAAACTTTTGGTAAAGTATTGATGATTTCACCATTCTTCCACCCACAGTTCACTATAAATTTAAGATTTGTTCTTACTTCAATTTTAGCAGAATTCATAATTCATTTGCAGTCAATTAATATTTGTCAAAGTTGCCAAGAAAACATAATAGAGGACGGAAAGTCTTTTCAACAAATAGTATTGAATAAACTGGATATTTACATGCAGAAGATTGAAATGAGACCCATGTCTTACACCATATATAAAAGTCAATTCCAAATGGATTAAAAACTTAAATAGAAGACCTGAAACTGCAGAGCTACTAGCAGAAAACAAAGGGAAATCTTTTTGACACTGCTTTTGGCAATGAATTCTTTTTTGGCTATAACCCCAAAAACACAGGCAACAAAAGCAAAAATAGACAAACAGAACTATGTCAAACTAAAAATCTTCCACTCAGCAAAGGGACAAATTTACAGAGTAAAAAGGCAACCTACAAAGATGAGGAAAATCTTTGTAACCATGTATGTAATCAGAAGTTAATATGCAAACTGTATAAGAAACTCAAATAAATCAATATAAAAAAAGACCCAGTTATAAAATGGGTGAAGGAACTGAATAGACATTTCTCAAAAAAAGACATACAAATGACCAACAGGTATAGAGTATAATATACAATGTCACTAATCAACGGAAAAATTAAAATTATAATGAATTATCACCTCTTGTATGTCAGAGTAATTATAAAAAGTCAAAAGATAAACATTGTTGGTAACACTGTGAATAAAATGGAACTTTTGTACACTGTTTTGATCGTAGTGTAAATTGGTACAGGCATTATAGAAATTTATGGCAGTTCCTCAAAAATTAAAAATAAAGTTATATAATCCAAGAGTCCCATTTTTTGGTGTGTATCCAAAAGAACTGAAGTCAGTATCTCAAAGAGATATCTGGAGTTTCAAACACATTGTAGCAGCATTTGTCACAGCAAAGATACAAAGTTAACATAAATGTCCATCTACAGGTAAATTAAGAAAATGTGGCTGGGTGTGGTGGCTCACGCCTTTAATCACAGCACTTTGGGAGGCCAAGGAGGGTGGATCTTGTGTCAGGAGTTCAAAACCAGCCTGGCCAAGATGGTGAAACTCTGTTTCTACTAAAAATACAAAAATTAGGCCGGGCGCGGTGGCTCACGCCTGTAATCCCAGCACACTGGGAGGCCGAAACAGGCGGATCACGAGGTCAGGAGATTGAGACCATCCTGGCTAACACGGTGAAACCCTGTCTCTACTAAAAATACAAAAAAAAATAGCCTGGCGTGGTGGCAGGCGCCTGTAGTCCCAGCTACTCAGGAGGCTGGGGCTTGAGAATGGTGTGAACCCAGGAGGCAGTGGTTGCAGTGAGCCGAGATTGCGCCACGGCACTCCAGCCTGGGCAACAGAGTGAGACTCTGTCTCTAAAAAAAAAAAAAAAATTAGCTGGGCATGGTGGCGGGTGCCTGTAATCCCAGTTACTTGGGAGGTGAGGCAGGAGAATCGCTTGAATCCAGGAGGCGGAGGTTGCAGTGAGCTGAGATCGCACCACTGCACGCCAGCCTGGGAAACAGAGCAAGACTCTGTCTCAAAAAAAAAAAAGGAAAAAAGAAAAGAAAATGTATATGTGTTTGTATATCACACATTTAATGGACTATTTCATGGAATACTTTTTAACCTTAAAATAGGTTAGTTGGAATACTATTTAACCTTAAAAAAGAAGAAATCCTGTTATTTGTTACAAATTGGATGAAAGGAGGACATTATACTAAGTGAAATAAGCCAGGCACAGATACCAAACACTGCATAATCTCACTGTATGTGGAATCATCTAAAAAAATCTGTCTCACAGAAGCAAAGAGTTGAATGATCATTGTCAGGGTCTGGGATGTAGTGGAAATAGGGAGATGTTGGTCAAAAGATACAAAGTTTCAGTTAGGCAGAATGAATAGTTCTAAAGATCTAATGTACAGCTTGGTGACTAAATCGCATGCTTGTACTTTGCTAAGAAAGTAAAAATCTTAAATGTTTTCACCACACACAGGCAAAATGGTAATTATGTGAGAGATGGACATATTAATTAGCTTGATTGTGGTAATCTTCTTAGAACATATACATATATCAAAATATCATAGAATACATCATAAACATATACAATTTCAATTTGTTAATTACATCTCAATAAATTGGAGAAAAATGAAAACATAAGGAGATAGAAACATCTAGTTTAGTATGTGTGAAATCCTTTCTTTCATAATATGGGCCATATTCAGTTAATCTTTCCATTATAAGATTGTATTAAATTAAGTTGTATTAATAAGAATACTTACATAATTTATATATTTCCTAAGAGTATTAATGATAGAGGCCTTTAAAGTTTTCACTTACATTTTTGATCTTTGCTCTGTTTGCACACTAATATAGAAGGCAAACATGTATAGCTATATTTTTGTGAGTGATGTTATCAAACGACTTGATATTTTAAAAATGAGAATATACTACACAATTATTCTGGTTTGTTGTAGTTGTTGTTGCTATTTTAACTTAAGAGTACATTCTTGTCCTTGCGACACTTTGCTGAGAATGACGGTTTCCAGCTTCATCCATGTCCCTACAAAGGATATGAAGTCATTTTTTATGGCTGCATAGTATTCCATGGTGTATACATGCAACATTTTCTTAATCCAGTCTATCATTGTTGGACATTTGGGTTGGTTGCAAGTCTTTGCTATTGTGAATAGTGCCACAATAAACATACGTGTGCATGTGTCTTTATAGCAGCATGATTTATAATCCTTTGGGTATATATCCAGTAATGGGATGGCTGGGTCAAATGGTATTTCAAGTTCTAGATGCCTGAGGAATCGCCACACTGACTTCCACAATGGTTGAACTAGTTTACAGTCCCACCAACAGTGTAAAAGTGTTCCTATTTCTCCACATCCTCTCCAGCACCTGTTGTTTCCTGACTTTTTAATGGTCGCCATTCTAACTGGAGTGAGATGGTATCTCATTGTGGTTTTGATTTGCATTTCTCTGATGCACATTGTGCACGTGTACCCTAAAACTTAAAGTATAATGAAAAGGAAAAGAAACCCCCCAAAAAACAAACAAACAAACAAACAAAAGAATACATTCTTAAAGTCTTTCTAGGCCAGATTTTATTAAGAGCTCCAAATTAGCATGTTACAAATACCACGCTGTTTACCAATGTCTTCTCTATTATTGAGACTTCAGGTCTCCTGATTTTGCTAACAAAATAACAAGCTTATAAACATGTTTCTATACAGAGCTTATATGACAAATCTTTTTACTGCAAGTGCTTTTACAGCAACATGGTGCTTAAAATGAAGTGTTAAGAGGTAAATTTATTTTTCAATTTGAATATATTATTTCAGATTTCCCTCCTAAAATGTTGAAGAAATTGGTCAATCTTTACGCATATTAGAATTATCTGCCTTGTGCCTACTAGTGGAAATTATTTTTCTTTGTAAATATTTTGCCAGCTAATGGACAATAGTGATATATCATAATAATTTAACTTGAAGTTCTAATTATTATCAAAGTAGATGCTACACTTTTGGTCTTATAAAGACCAAAATATACAATATTTTGATAATTTTTTACATATTTTTGAATACTTTACCTACTAATATATAGAGGCTCAAAGCACATTAGGAAAGTGAGCTATCTGGTTGCTATTTTGCCATATTTTCTCATATTATTTTAATTTCACTTATATTGATGTGTCAAAAGTTGTGCATGGTCCAGCTTTCTTGTTATTTATTTTCAGACACAAGAGTAATTGGTGTTTTTTAAGAAGCATATGTTTAACCCATATAATAGAATACACTTCTATTTCCGTCACATAGAAATATTGCTCATGGTTATACAATAGTTTGCCAGATAAACATAAATCAATTTATACTGATTGTTCTATTATTTTGTGTTAACATTCAGAAGACTAACACCTCAAAAAATTAGTCTCAAAGCATCCTGTTTTAAAAAAAATTTAAGTAAATATTGTATACTTCTCTCTTGTGTCATCATGCTTTACATTTTTAATAATATTTATTTTAAATAACAAGTATATATTCTGATATGTATATTCCAACACCTTTCATAGGTTTTGTCACAATTTTCCAGAGAATAATTTTTCATTTTCTTTGGAACCAACATATTATACTACAATTATTTTAATATACATGCTTTTATCCCTCCATCTTAGTAAGTTATCTTAGAAACTCTAGTAATTTTACAAGGTCTTCCTGTTTTTGTCACACACAATTATATCATTCATAAATCCTGATGATTTGGGTGTTAACACAAGTATGCTAATTATAATCTCATTACAGTAACTTTAGCTTTCTTCAATCATAGCTAACAATATTTGTTATAGTAGAAATGTTTATTTTACTGGAATTTTGATGAAAATTGTTTCAGCATTTTGTTATTTAGTAAAAAGTTTCCTGTTGATTTTTGGTAAATTTCTTTTAATATATTTATTTATTTTCATTCTGTTTTACTAACTTACCTACCTCATTGTTATATTCAACAATGAAAACAAAATCCATAAGGCTCTACCTGCCACATTTCTATAATTATTAAATAACTTTATGCATCCATTTGGTGATTAGAATTTCTAATTTTACAACAAGAAAGCAATATAAAGTAGATAAAACATGCAACATTGCATTTAGGCCTAGAATGTTAGTAATAGAAATAAATTAGAAAATATGTAGGTATGTGAACACAAAACATTGCTTTTTTGTGTGTGCATTGGAATAGAAAGTTCTCCACAAACTAATCAGAGGTAAATTTATTTCCACCTCATCAAACGACCTGAAAGGAGAGTCATTATTCCTTCTTTACCCTGCAGAGCAATATATACTGGACGTCAGAAAGATGAGAGATATTTCTATACGTGTTCTTACTTTTAAATAACTTGTTGAATAAAACTTCACCAAAGACCAATTTTACACACTTTTGAAGCAATTGTGAATGGGAGTTCACTCATGATTTGGCTCTGTTTGTACACACTTTTAATAAAAATAATTTATTTAGTTATTACATCAGTTATTGCATTTTGTTTGTAATATTAAATATGTGTATTTTATACATATAGAACTACTTTATTCAATAAATATTTCATAAGTGTATACATTATCTTTTCATCTGATTGTAAACCAGTACAGTATATCAGTATTCACAGTCTATTTAATGTGCTGAGTGTTTTTGTTTTTTGTTTTGAGATGGAGTTTTGCTCTTGTTGCCCAGGCTGAAGTGAAGTGGAATGATCTCAGCTCACTGCAACCTCCGCCTCCCAGGTTCAAGCTATTCTCCCGCCACAGCCTCCCAAGTAGCTGGGATTACAGGCGTGCACCATCATGCCCGGCTAATTTTTTAGTAGAGACGAGGTTTCATCATATTGGTCAAGCTGGTCTCGAACTCCTGACCTCCGGTGATCTGCCCACATCGGCCTCCCAAAGTGCTGGGATTACAGGCATGAGCCGCCGCGCCCGACCCAGTGTATCTGTTAAACAATGTTAACTTCTTTTATTTTTAACCTAGCAATGTGAATGGCAGTGCCTAAAGCAAGAAGAAAAGACATTTTCACTGTCACTGGATAGTTTAGTGATTTTTAATAGTGCAAACCAGTATAGCTAAATGATAGAGTTCTTTACATAATGAGTCTCCAGTTAACAATATGAGTTGGCCTTGGTTTGCTTTAAAATGAAACTTACCCATGCAAAAAGCATTCATTTGCAAGTAGGCTTGCACACACACTTTTAAGTAACACTTACACTGTATAAAGTGATGTAGATATGGGCCTATTTTCAGATTCAGTAATTTCTGTAAAGAGATGACTACTATATCTAGATAATGGCAAAGTTTCTTCAATTAGAGGCAAGGAAAGAATGGAACATAGAGTTCAATCATAATTATTGTAGACATTTCAATGGACTGTCACTATATACAGATTTAAAGTTCATTAGGTTCAAGTGGCAGTAACAATCTAAAATTGTATATAATTTCAAACAATAATCTAACAATGCTGAATAATGTCACTTGACATCAAACATTGACTAAAATTTCTCCTAAAATTATAAGCTTAGTATAGAATATTTCCACTTAAATACTGCCTTGCAGCAACAATAAATTTATCTAGTGCTACCACATGTCATCTTGTACTTAAATTAGGTGCATCATGCCCCTAAACAGCCTGTTCTTTTTTTTTAATTATATTATTATTATTATTATTATTATACTTTAGGCTCTATGGTACATGTGTGCAACGTGCAGGTAAGTTACATATGTATACATGTGCCATGCTGGTGCGCTGCACCCACCAACTCGTCATCTAGCATTAGGTATATCTCCCAATGCTATCCCCCCTCCCCCCACCCCACAACAGTCCCCGAAGTGTGATGTTCCCCTTCCAGTTCATGTCCTTTGTAGGGACATGGATGAAATTTGAAATCATCATTCTCAGTAAACTATCGCAAGAGCAAAAAACCAAACACCGCATATTCTCACTCATAGGTGGGAATTGAACAATGAGAACAGCCTGTTCTTACAACAATCTTCAAAAGTTATTTTAAGCTCAAACTCCTGTGTACAGTATCAACAAATTTATCACCTACTCTGCTGGTGAATCGTGTTGGAAATTGTTTATTTTATTTCATTGAGCTTTGAAAGTGATCATAAATTCTGTTCAATAAAAGGAGAATGCAAAGAATGTAGATTCACATGCCAGGTGGATATAGTAATAAATTTGACAGCTAGGATGACTATAATAAAATAAATAGATTTTATTGGCAGGGCAAGACTCTTGTACTAATATGTAAAAGACAAATGCCATAAAATATCTTATATTCAATGATATGGTATGTACATTTTTTGAAACATGTCATATTCTTTCAGAATCTTGCAATAATTGCTAACAATGAATGTTAACATAAAGTAATTATATCTTAAGGCAAAATAATACGAAAATTACAAAGTTATGTAGCCTCATTGAAGAATATAGAGAATCTGAGTAAACGATTCACTGCTCTGAAATTCCTGATATTAAAATAGTCTAAATAAAGGAAAAGCTTATTTTTTGTCAACAATTATAAGTTACTGAGAGCCTGAGTATTCCCTCTTGGCTTTTGTTTAACATGTTTTCCCTAGGAAATGAGTTAAATCTGGACAATAAGACCTTAGATAATATCTTCCTTTGTTGGGTGCAAGGCTTATCTTGGGCTTTCAGTTGATTTTTGGCATGTACAAAACTTCCAAATAAGCACAAAATATCATACCACCAGAAAAGTTTGGACAACTTTAAAATTAATTAATTTTATTGCACCCATCAGAGAACTGCGGTTTCAGAGTAAATTGCAATTCAGAAATTTGGAGAGACAAGTGCATATGAGTTTTAGCTGAACTTTGCTTACTTGAAGCCCAAGCCACCAAGTCATAAACTGATATGAACACTTAAATACTAATTTTGATGAGTAGCTGAAGGCTAAGGAAACAGCTGGCGTTCATAGTATTATAGGAGACCTTCACTTCCGTGACTTACCTTCAAGAATCCTATCAGGTTCTCATGGTGAAGATTCAAGAATAACCTTGTCTTAATCTGTTTTCTGTTGCATATAATAGAGTACCTAAAACTGGATAATTTATACAGAAAATGAATTTATTTCTTACAATTATGTAGACTGGGAAGTCTAAGTTCAAGGCGATGCATCTTATGAGGGCCTTCTTGGTAGCAGGGAATCTTCACAGAGTCCTGAGTTGACACAAGGCATCACACGGTAACAAGGCTGTCTGTTAGGGCCGGTCTTTCTTACTCTTCTTGTAAAGCCACCTGTTTCATTCCCTTGATAAACTATTGATCCAATAACCCATTAATCCATGAGTGGGAGTATGAAATTTTAATTTCTATAGTTTTCTTTGAATTAAAACTTTATGAATAGGCTGTGACCATTTTTATCTCTAATAATATATATGCCATACATTTTAATCTCTTAACGTGGCTTAAATAGCATTCTAATGGAAACCATGTGTCTGGCACATTGCTAGTATTTAGCAAATTTTTTATATTATGTTATTGTGATTAGTTATAATTGGAATTATTTTAATTTACTTTTTAAACATTTTCTTTTGTTATATATTCTTTTCAACAATTTCTCTTTCTCTTGCCTTACTTAATGTAATGATTTTTTAAACCTTAATCTATGATTATTCTCATCAGATTTGGGAGTTATACACCCTGTTACAAATAATTTTAATGGCGAGCATGGAATATAATTCATATAACCTAAGCTTCACGTCTTACACAAAAATTAACTCAAAATGGTTCATGGGCTTAAATGAAAAACACAAAACTATAAAACCTTAAGTAAATAGAAAATTTGGGGGATCTATGGTTAGGCAAAGTTTGGACTCTACAGTTTGGCAAAGAGTTCTTACACTAAACAACAAAGCACAACAAAGAAATGTTTAAAGTGAAATTCATCAAAATTTTAAAAATTTGTTCCACCAAGGGCATTTTTAAGAGAGAATGAAAAGATAAGCTAAAGAGAGAAAGTATGTTAAAAATATTCAGTAAAGAACCAATGTCTAGAATATATAAAAATACTGATAACAGTAAGAAAACAGTCTCATTAGAAAATGGGCAAAAATAAAAGAATAGCTATTTCACCAGAGAATCTATAGTTAGCAAATAAGCTCATAAAAATATGTTCTTTATTATTAGTCCTTAGGGAAATGCAAATTAAAATCTCAATGACATGTCATTACCTACCTATCACATTGGCTAAAATGAGAACAAGTGTCAATATCAAATGCTAGGAAAGATGTGGAGAAACCGGATCACTCATATATTGCTAATAGGAGTGTAAAATGCTACAACTTTTATTGAAAACAGTTTGGATGGCAGAGCCTTAAAAGTAAACATGCAACCACTATACAATCCAGCAACTGTACTCCTGAACATTAATATCAGAAGTAACAAGTAATGTTCATGAAAAACTTGTGTATGAATAATTATAACAGCAGTACTCATTATTGCCAAAATCTGGATAAGTCCAGATGTTCATTAATGGGTCTGTGGTCAAACATTCATAAAGCAAAATACTATTCGGGCCGGGCGCGATGGCTCACGCCTGTAAATTCCAGCACTTTGGGAAGCCGAGGTGGGCGGGTCACGAGGTCAGGAGATCCAGACCATCCTGGCTAACATGGCGAAACCCCGTCTCTACTAAAAATACAAAAAATTAGCCGGGCGCGGTGGCAGGCGCCTGTAGTCCCAGCTACTCAGGAGGCTGAGGCAGGAGAATGGCGTGAACCCGGGAGACGGAGCTTGCAGTGAGCCGAGATCGCGCCACTGCACTCCAGCCTGGGAGACAGAGCAATACTCTGTCTGAAACAAACAAAAAACTATTCAGCAATTTAAAAAGAAAAGAAAATAGTAATCTATTGACACACACAACAATCTGGATGAATCTTGGGGAATTATACAGAATCACAGAAGTTAATTCTGAAAAGTTACATACTACATAAATCCATTCACAAGTTGAAATGGCAAAATTACAGAAATAAAGAACAAATCAGTGGTTTCCAGCATTTTAGAGTGGAGGAATAGGTGTTACTATAAAAAGACATCATGAGGGATCCTGTGGTGCTGGCTCAGCTCTTGACAGTATCACTGTCATTATCTTGTTTATGATGTTGTATTATACATTTCAAGATGTAACCATAGGGGAAAAATAAGTAATGGGTATATGACAATTCTTTATTTATTTATTTTTTATTTTTAAAACTGCATGTGAATCTCTGTTTCTATGTTAAAAAGTTTAACTTTTGGAGGAATCTGTTTATTTCTTTTATTTATTTATTCTGTATTTTCTTCAACTTTTATTTTGGATTCAGGCACTACATGTGCAGTTTTCTTACCTGTGTATATTACATTACAGGTTTGGGATATGAATGATCCTGTCACCCAGGAACTGAGCACTGTACCCAAATAGATAGTTTTTCTACCCTTGCCCCCCTCCCTCCCTTCTCGTTCTAGTAGTGTCCAGTTTCTATTGTTGCTATCTTTATGTTCAGGAGTACCCAATATTTAACTCCCACTTATAAGCGAGAACGTGTAATATATGGTTCTCTATGTTAATTTATATTTAGTTTTCTGTGTTAAATTGTTTAGGATTATGTCATCCAGATGCAACCATGTTGCTGCAAATGAACATGAGTTTGTTCTTTTTCATGTCTGCATATTAGTCCATGGTGTATACATACCAAATTTTTTTATCCAATCCATCACTGATGGACATCTAGGTTGATTCCCTGTATTATTTATTTATTTATTTATTTATTTATTTATTTTTATTATATTTTTTATTTTTTATTTTTTTGAGAGGGCGTCTCACTCTGTCATCCAGGCTGGAATACAGTGGTGAGAATTCTGTTCAATGCAACCTCTAAATCAGGCTCTAAACCCTGGGTTTAAGCAATTTTCCTTCCTCAGCCTCCTGAGTAGCTGGGAATACAGGTGTGTGCCACCATGCCCAGCTACTTTTTTGTATTTTCAGTAGCGACAGGGTTTTGCCATGTTGGCCAGGCTGGTCTTGAACTCCTGACCTCAGGTGATCTGCTTGCATCGGCCTCCCAAAGGGCTGGGATTACAGGTGTGAGCCACCGCGCCTGGCCAATTCTTTGTCTTTACTATTGAGAATAGTGCTGTGACGAACATGCCAGTGCACATTGTGGACATTAATCCTAGAGAAGTAAGTAATATTCAAGCAAAAACTTGTGTATGAATAATTATATCAGCATTGCTCATTATTGCCAAAATCTGGATAAATCCATAAAAATAAATTGTAAATTATAAATCCATGATAATAAATCCATAATCCATAAATTCAACTATTGACCCATTAATGAGTCTATTGTTGAACACCCATAAAACAAAATATTCAACAATTTAAAAAGAAAAGAACAACATATACCTGGTAATGGATTGCTGAGTCAAATAGTAATACTTAGTTCTTTGAACAATCTCCAAGTTTCTTTCCTCAGTGTCTGAACTCATTTTCATTCCCACCAATAACATGTAAGTGTCCTCTTTTCTCCACAGCCTCACCAGCATCTGTTATTTTTTGACATTTAATAATAGCCATTTAGTATCTCACTGTGGTTTCTATTTGCATTTCTCTGATGAATAGAGATGTGGAGCACTTATTGATATATTTGTTGGCAGCACGTATGCATTCTTTTAAGAAGTGTTTGTTCATGTCTCTTTCCTATTATTTATTGGAATTATTTGGTTTTTTACCTGTTCAATTGTTTAATTTCCTCATAGATTCTGGATATTAAATCTTTTCTGGAGGCCTAGTTTGCAAATATTTTCTCCTATACTGTAGGTTGTATGTTTTCTCTTTTGATAGTTTATGTTGCTGTGCAGAAGAACTTTGGTTTAACTAGGTCCTACTTGTCAATTTTTGTTTTCCTTGGAATTGCTTTTATTTTTCCTTTTTTAAATTTTATTATTATTATACTTTAAGTTTTAGAGTACATGTGCACAATGTGCAGGTTAGTTACATATGTATACATGTGCCATGCTGGTGTGCTGCACCCATATATCTCCTAATGCTATCCCTCTCCCCTCCCCCCACCCCACAACAGTCCCCAGAGTGTGATGTTCCCCTTCTTGTGTTCATGTGTTCTCATTGTTCAATTCCCACCTATGAGTGAGAACATGTGGTGTTTGGTTTTTTGTCCTTGAGATAGTTTACTGAGAATGATGATTTCCAATTTCATCCATGTCCCTACAAAGGACATGAACTCATCATTTTTTATTTCTGCATAGTATTCCACGGTGTACATGTGCCACATTTTCTTAATCCAGTCTATCACTGATGGACATTGGGTTGGTTCCAAGTCTTTGCTATTGTGAATAGTGCCACAATAAACATACGGGTGCATGTGCCTTCATAGCAGCATGATTTATAATCCTTTGGGTAATATGATTTACAATCCTTTGGGATGAAGCCCACTTGATCATGGTGGATAAGCTTTTTGATGTGCTGCTGGATTCGGTTTGCCAGTATTTTATTGAGGATTTTTGCATCAATGTTCATCAAGGATATTGGTCTAAAATTCTCTTTTTTGGTTGTGTCTCTGCCCAGCTTTGGTATCAGGATGATGCTGGCCTCATAAAATGACTTAGGGAGGATTCCCTCTTTTTCTATTGATGGGAATAGTTTCAGAAGGAATGGTACCAGCTCCTCCTTGTACCTTTGGTGGAATTTGGCTGTGAATCCATCTGGTCCTGAACTCTTTTTGGTTGGTAAGCTATTGATTATTGCCACAATTTCAGAGGCTGTTATTGGTCTATTCAGAGATTTAACTTCTTCCTGGTTTAGTCTTGGGAGGGTGTATGTGTCAAGGAATTTATCCATTTCTTCTAGATTTTCTAGTTTATTTGCATAGAGGTGTTTGTAGTATTCTCTGATTGTAGTTTGTATTTCTGTGGGATCGGTGGTGATATCCCCTTTATCATTTTTTATTGCATCTATTTGATTCTTCTCTCTTTTCTTCTTTATTAATCTTGCTAGCGGTCCATCAATTTTGTTGATCCTTTCAAAAAACCAGCTCCTGTATTCATTAATTTTTTGAAGGGTTTTTTGTGTCTCTATTTCCTTCAGTTCTGCTCTGATTTTAGTTATTTCTTGCCTTCTGCTAGCTTTTGAATGTGTTTGCTCCTGCTTTTCTAGTTCTTTCAATTGTGATGTTAGGGTGTCAATTTTGGATCTTTCCTGCTTTCTCTTGTGGGCATTTAGTGCTATAAATTTCCCTCTACAGACTGCTTTGAATGTGTCCCAGAGATTCTGGAATTGCTTTTGAGGCCTTAGTCATATATGCTTTCCCATGGCCAATGTATATAATGATATTTCCTAGGTTTTCTTCTAGGATTTTTGTAGTTTGGAGTCTTACATTTTAATCCATCTTGAGTTGATTTTTGTATGTAATGAAAAGTGGGGGTCTATTTTTATTCTCCATGTGGCTAGCTGCTATCTCAGCCTCATTTATTGAATAGGTAGTCATTTCTCCATTCCCTACTTTTGTTGACTTTGTCAAAGATCAGATGGCTATAGGCGTGTAGCTTCATTTATGGGTTCTCTATTCTGTTCCATTGGTGTATGTATGTTTTTGTACCACAAGTACCACGGTGTTTTTTGCTACTGTAGCCTTATAGTAGAGTTTGAAGTTGTGTAATGTGATGCTTCAATTTTTTTTTTTTTTAGCTATTCTGGCTATTTTGGCCTTTGATATGAATTTTACTATAGTTTTTTCTAATTCTGTGAAAAATGATATGGGTAGTTTGATAAAAATAGTGTTGATTCTACAGATTGCTTTGGGAGATATGGCCATTTTAACAATATTGATTCTTCCAATCCATGAGCATGAAGTGTTTTTCCATTTGTTTCTATCATTTATGATTTCCTTTAGTAGTGTTTTGTTGTACCTGTAGAGATCTTTCACCACCTTGGTTAGATGTATTCCTAGGTATTTTAGTGTTTTGTTAATATCATAAATGGGATTATGTTTTTAATTTTGTTCTCAGCATGAATATTTATGTATATCTACTTTGTATTCTGAAACATTACTGAAATCATTTATCAATTGCAAGAGCCTTTTGGCTTATTAAATTTATACCTAAGGATTTCATCTTTGGGGTGCTAATATAAAGGGTATTGTGCTTCTACTTGTAAATTCCAATTGGTCATCACTAGTACATAAGAGAGAGTGATGTTGTGTAAGACAGCAAAATTTGCATCCTGCAATCTCACTATAACCATTTTATAATTTATTGAGTTTTTTTGTTGATTCTTTTATATTCTACATAGATGATCATGTCATCTATGAATGAAGGCAGCTTTATTTCTTCATTCCCAGTGTATGGCTTTTGTTTATTTTTCTTGCATTGCATTAGCTATTTCTTTAAGAACAATGTTGAAAAGGAGTGGTGAGAAAGGGCATTCTTGCCTTTTTTCTGGTCTTAGTGCAAAAACTTCTAGTTTCTCACAATTAAGTATGAGGTTAATATTATTTTAATGTTTGAATTTTTCTATTTTATTGACAGATATTCTTTATCAAGTTAAGGAACTTCCTTTTAGTTCCTAGTTCATTAAGAGTTTTTTGTTTCTTTTTTAAACCATGAGTAGAAGTGGTCTTTCACATTTAAAAGAGACTTATTCTTAAGTATTTTATATTTTTGATGGTAATTTAATTAGTATTACTTTTAAGTTTCAATTTCTAGTCTTTTTGGTAGTATATACAATATGTAAAAATACAATTGATTATTGTCTATTGTTCTTGAATATTGTAACCTTGATAAACACAGTTGTTAGTTCACCTTGGTTTTTGATGCTATATTTTTTCAATCCACAAATAAAAACAATGTTATTTCTACCTTTCACACTTGATGCCTGCTACTTATTTTCTTGATTATTACACTAGCTAGTTCCTCTACTACAAAGTTGAGTAGAAATGCTGAGAAGCTAGAATCCTCATCTTAATTCTGTTAGGAAGAAAATATTTTATTTTTTATTCTTAAGCATATTTTTATTTGTAGGCCTTTCTTAGATGTTCATCATCAGATCAAGACATGCTCTTCTACTATTAATTTGCTAAGATTTTTATTAGAAATGTATTCTGGAAACTATGTAATAATTATATACATTAAGATAAATAGGTTTTTTTTAGATTTTTATATAATGAAGCGCATTGTAATTTTGTAATGATAAACCAATCTCACACTATTCAGACAAACCCATGTATCTCCTGAAGTATCATTCTTTTAAAACATTCTGGCATTTTCCAACTAGCAAATACTAGCAGTCTTGGTCTACCTGAATGCTCAGCTCTCTCTCTTTAACTCAGGCAGTTTGGCAGACTTGCTTGAATCTACCATCATGGCTTGGAAACTGGGTCAATGCAGTGAGTTGATAAGGCTCAAGTCCTTTGCTCCCATACTTTAAAGATTTCTCTCCTTTGTTGTCTCAAATTCTATTTCTTGAGAACTGACATTTATTTTCTTTTTTCCATATTTGGTTGTTTCAAATGGGGGCCAAATATTGTCCCCGTTATCTCATTCTAACCAGAAAGATATTTTTCACAATCTATTCTTTAATCTCAGAACTATACCTTTTAAAAATTCCCCTAGTGACTCTCAGTTGGAATTTAATATAATTTTTTGTCTCCCCCTTGAATTGATAGTTTTAGTGGATATAGAATTCAATATTAACATCTATTTCTCAAAGCATGTTGAGAATATTCCTTCCCTTTTTTAAACTTTCGTTGCTGCTTTTGTGAAGTATTCTGTAAGTCTATTTATTACTCTTTAAGTGATCTATCTTATCTTTTTGATGCTTTTAAGTTGTTCTCATTTTTAGATAACCCGATTTTAATTTTATTGGTCTAATTTGTAGTCCTTTATGTTTATACTGTTCAGAATATAATCATTTTCTTAACTATATGTATGTTTTAAATTCTCTAAGTTTTTTTAATGTTTCATTTTTTCTCTTCTTCACTTTTAAAAAAGGACATATTTCTAATTAACTGCTCATAAAAAAAGCAAATATTTGTTTCAGTCTTGTATCATTGCCCTTCATCTTCCCTTATGTTGATATTACCTAGAATATTAGTTCCAAGTTATTTTATCTATTGTTTCTATCTTACAAATTTACCTTATGTTGAATGAGTGTTTTTCTTTCCACATGTAAAATACTTTATCAAGATGTGTGATCACATTGATTTCACATGCCCCCTACAGAATTTATAAATTTGTTTCTCTTATTTATGGTTTTGAATTTTCAATCAAATCTACCCTATAGCCTCATTTTTATATTTCGTACCCTAATTTTTTCCTATCATATTTTTCAATTCCTACTTTATTTCTTTATTTCTATTAAATATTGTGTGATATTTAATTTTATGTGTAAATTTGACTGGCACATGGGGTGCCCAGAGATGTGATGAGACATTATTCTAGCTGTATCTGTGAAAGTGTTTCTTAATGAGAATAATATTTGAATCAAAAGACAGTGAAGCAGATTGCCTTCCCCAACATGGGTAGGCCTCATTGAATCTATCGATGGCCTCAACAATAGGTTGAGTAAGGAAGAATTTGCTCCTTTGCCTGACTGTCCTTGAGATAAGAGTTTTCTCTTGCCTTTGGACTAAGACTCAGACTGGAACTTACGCCTTCAGTGCTCCTTAATCTCAGGGCATCAGACCCAAATAAAACTATGCTGTTTGTTTTTTTTTGGCTCTGCAGCTTTCTGACTGCACATCTGGAGACTTCTCAGCCTCTATAACTACATGAGCTCATTTCTTACAATACATTTCTTTCTGTATATATGTGTATATAAATATAGATCCATTTCTCCTAGGAACCTGAAGACATGTTGCTTTTATTTTATTTTTGTATCTGCTGTTCATGTGGGTCTGATTCTGCTATATTCATTTTTACTATCATTTGTGGTACTTTGTTTCTTTATGCTTCAGAGACTGATGTTGAGGAAATTTAATTCTAAAAAAAACTATTAAACTTTTAAAAATAATTTTCTCTAAAAATATTTTTAAATTTTTTGTTTGCTAGTTGTCTGAATGATGACAAAGCAGTAATTTTAAAATTTAAATTATATAGCCATTGTGGAGCTGTTTAGAACATGGTGATAGTGTAAACTAGGTCCTGAAATTCACATGAAGGTAAGATTGCTATTCGAATTTTGTGTGTGTGAGTGTGTGTGTGTACGACACACACACTTAGAATTTAAAGAAAAAATAAGTAAAAATTTTATTTTCTTCTGTAGAAGAATTATATTTTCTTTACATTTGTTAATCCTGGTTTTATGCATACTCTTTGATAAGATCTACTATTCTGCATGGTCTCAAATTTTGTCTTCTATTTGTAAGCTGTAGGTAACTTAGAGACTGACAGATGACCCGGAGGCAGCATCAACTCTAATGTTTGAAAATCATTTTTAATTTATGATTTCCCATAGTTTCTGGACTCTGACTTTTCTTCGTACTTTTCTGCTTATGAATTCATATAAAAAGTTGTTATTGTTATTTTAATTGTCAAGCATTTTCAGATATGTTGTACCAGGAAGTTGCTAATGAATATACTAGAAAACAAGTTACCAGAAAAGTAAGGCCAATGACATAAAATTCTTAAGAAGTATGAAAAAGCACTGTGCTATCCTATTCATTTGCTAAATGTTGCAAAAAAAAATGAATAGCCTAAGAAAACATAATATGTCTACACATATTGAGTTCATTTTAATGTTTACATAAAGTTTAGAATTAACTGAAGTCTGAATAGTTATTAAGAAGCTCCTTTTATGTGTTAAATACGTATTTTTTGTATTACATTTTGTGTAAGAAATTGTTACGGAAATACTAACATAATCTATGTCTCAGAATAGCTAGAAACAAACATGAATAAATGTGATGGGTTTAAATAAAATATTTTGGAGGTTGCAGATAATTGATTTATCTCTGAAAAAGGTTGAAAAAAGTCTTAGTGAGATTTGAGAAGACAAATAAAAGTTACTGCAACAATAACAACATTATCTGACTGTGGAAGAAAAAAATAATGCCTCTAATCTCTCTCCTACCAGTAGGGGAAGGGTGGTAAATGAAGAAAGGCCTGGAAAAGAAAGAACGAACTATTGAAGAGTATAATGCATCTGGATGGTCCCTAAGGAGGTTTAAGAATCTTCCTTTTTTCAATGACGTGTCTGTATTGCCTTTGATAGTAAATCACAGTTGCTTTTTAATAAAAGTTTATATTAAATTCTCTACTGAGCACTTCTTAAATGACAAAAGCAAATGGCAGTATATACTCTCTAGACAAGTGATGTCTTTATTTGTGGAAAAATGCAATTTTTGTAATAATGGCTGTGTAACCACTCTTCACCAAGCTAAAAGCAGAAGTTTTACACATGTGCCTCATCTTATTGCCTAGTAGCTGCCTAGTTTATTTTATGGTAGCAGCTCTTGGGTGTTAATCAAATCTGAAGTTCTCAATGCCCCTAGAACCAACAGTCGCCCATATTAGGTGCTTAAATGACTTTGTTGCAAGATTGGATAACTGAAGTGTCCTTTGGCTTAGACCTGAGAAATGAAAGACAAATATGTAAAATAAAAACATTACTATTTTCAATTCTTCAAAGATAAATCAGTAAATAAATTAAAATACCACTAAAATGTATTCCTATTATATGAAACCTACCAGCTATTTAAAATTGCTCCTCCATTCTACATTTACTATTTCTTAAGCATAAGAAAAGTCAATGATATCCTTTGAGAATTAGTCACAAATGCTTAATATTAAATGTATAGAAAACTTTCTTTCTGTGTAAATAAAATCTTATAATATTTAAAAAATAAAATCAAATAGTATGTTATATATGAAAAACACTATATGCTTTTGCTTTTTTGGGTCCACACTTTAAAAGATACTGGAAAAACACTTAGAAGGTCACTGCATGAAATGTTTTTTTTTGTTTGTTTGTTTGTTTGTTTTTAAGACGGAGTCTCGCTCTGTCACCCAGGCTGGAGTGCAGTGGCGCAATCTCGGCTCACTGCAAGCTCTGCCTTCCGGGTTCACACCGTTCTCCTGCCTCAGCCTCCCAAGTAGCTGGGACCACAGGCGCCCGCCACCACGCCCGGCTAATTTTTTGTATTTTTAGTAGAGACGGGGTTTCACCCTGTTAGCCAAGATGGTCTCTATCTCCTGACCTCGTGATCCGCCCACCTTGGCCTCCCAAAGTGCTGGGATTACAGGTGTGAGTCACTGCGCCCAGCCTAATGTTTTCTTACTTATTAGAAATGTGGATTTGGAAATAATCCAAAATGTTAATTAAATTTATTTTAATTTCTAGGCAAAAAATGTTTAAATTGTTTGTGTATCTCCTCATTTTTAATTATCACTGGAGACTGACTTAAAACAAGCTTAGTAACAGCTTTGTCTGTAATAAATAATCCCAAATTTAGAAAATATCTACCCATGTGTGTCTAATGTAATGGCCCCTTTGTGCTATAATTTAAACAATTTTTTTTTAGTTTATCTTTTATTTTAAAATCATTATTTTATTATAAATACATTTTTTTATCTCTAAGAACTGTTACACTCATAACTGTAGCATAAAAAGAAAAGGCCAATCTGTGTAAATTGATAAAAGCAAAACAAATATTTAAATTATGGATATAACAGTTTTCACATAAGAATTTTAACATACCATAGTTCAATTGTTACTACTTCTCACTCAACATTCTACATGCTTGAAATTTGTTTAATCTTCATAAATGGCACTATAAAATGTGCATAGCTGCACATGTACCTTATCCTACTGCCTAGTAGCTGCTTTAGTAGTAATTATTAGTATTTGCCTTATTTTACTGCCTAGTAGTTGCCTTAAAAGTTATTACTATTTTTCACATGAAGAATCTCAGTGCCCATAAGCACTGTGTAGGCATAATCAGAATAATGTGAATTTGAGGTGCCTTTCACATGTTTAACAACACAAAGGGACAATATTGCTTAATATGTAGATATTGAACAACACCTTTTTTCAGGATAAGTTGATGTAATATGTTCGCTATATGTTCCATGAGAAGCAATTTATAGTCCCAACTATTCTCTTAAAACCAAACTAGAGATACCATAATTAGTAGCTGCATTCAATGTCATCTACGAAGGTGGAGTTCCTTCTCCAGTTCTAGAATATGTGTTTGAATATCCAATGACCTGTTACATAAACTTTATAACTAAATATAAGTCAAATTTGTGGGCTGTTGCTCAACCCTTTGGATTCAAGTCAATTGTCTCTTATGACACATGGAGGTAAAAAGCAATGTAATTGTTTTCCATCTTTAAAAATGTGCTATAAACGTAGTGAACAAACACTTCAGTTTGCCCAGAAAAGTCTCAATTTATGCCTGCTGCAATTAAGTACCATAAGTGTCCCAGTTTGGATGATAAACTAGGTGGTTAACGCTGCCCATAAACTCACTTCTGATAGTGTAGTTGTTATCATACTGACTTTTATTTGGAGGAGAAAAATATTTCAAGATCAATACATATTTCCTCAGATGTAGGAGGTGTCCTGAAATGGCAATCTGCAGAAAATGGAAGGGTAAAAACATAGAAGTTTGAAAATGGTGACCAAAATTAATAAAGGGATGTATGATCTCCTAAATACCCCATAAAATGTTCTTGAAGTAAAATTTCACAGAACCAACTAACTATATAGGCAGGCACTATTGTTTACAAATTGATTCACAAATTGTAAATGGCAATGGGTGAATGAGCTCTCAGAGCATTTCACAGTGCTAAGATTAAAACACATGCTACTTCTCTGATTGCTGTAAACAGTAGTCTTTTTTATTTTATTGCAGATCTTTAACTCTACTATTCCAGAAATGACAGTTTTAAAAGTGTGATAAAAATGAAATTTCAATACACTGTCAATCATCCTGATTCCATATTGACTGAAGAAGAATAAAATCCACTTCTCAAGAATTTGCTTATTGTATGCTCATGTCTTATAATTATTGTCTCATTGATTCTGCCAAAAGAGAGTTAATTGAATTTTAAGCATATTGAAATGATGTTTTTATTATGACAATATCTTTATTCCTTACAAATAAATTTAGAGCATAAACAAGAATATATAAAATATTAGTTATTATTCATACTTCCCATGAAATATGAATATTTGATTACCTCTGTGACTTAGATGATTTATACAACATATGTATTGATTGAGATTAAAAATTAGACTGCTTAAATCTATTACCTATTTTCTTATTCCTTATCAACATTACTGATCATAATTTCTGGTGCTGAAATACTATTTAGAAAACTTTTTAAATGCAGTCATTTTAAAATCCTGTGCTTGAGGATAGGAATATGTTCTAAGAAATTCATTGTTAAGAGATTTTTGTCACTGTATGAATATCATAGGATGTACTTACACAAACCTAGATGATGTAGCCTACTGCACTCCTAAGGTATATGAATAGCCTACTTCTCCTAGTTTGTAACCCTGTACATTATGTTACTGTACTGAATACTGTGGGCAGTTGTAGTAAGACAATGGTACTTACCATTGTGTATATAAGCATAGAAAAGGTCCAATAAAAACATAGTATTATAACTTTATGAAACCACAGTCATATATGCAGTCCATCATTGACTGAAATATATAGTGCACGGTTGTACCATATTTATAATAAAAATATTGTGATTAATATTAACTTAATTTTTTAAATGTTTTTGGCTTTAATTACTACAATATCACTTGACTTATTTTTCTGTATACTCTTGTGTCAAGGCTAGCCTGTTAATTAAACTGTTTTAAGTTCCAGAAAAACTGCAAATGCAAATTCTATCATTTTATTCACGAAATTATCAAATAATTTATTCTAATAACACATTTACTTGATCTTCTCTTTAGATGACATTATAGTTATTAAGGTTAAGGTGTGCATTATGTTTCTATTTTATAATTACAAATATAGTTAATCTACTGATGTATTTTAAACAATACAAATTATACTAATATTAATTGCTTCTGAAAGACTCTAATAACATATTCTCATCACTAAATTTACAAGATACTTTGCTAAATTTATTTTTTTATAATACATATACATACACACACACTGTGAAATTTTGGAAATGTAAAAGTATAAAGAGAGAAATTAAACTGTCCTATAATGCCATTTATTCATAAATAACTAAAATAAACATTTGCATGTTTTCTGTCATTGTTTTTTCGTAACTGTTGATGTATTTTATACTGTAGACCTTTTATGTGATAGCTTTTCTGTGATCATATCTTCCTTTATTTAAGTAAATGTCAACGTCTCTAGTGTCTTATAATTAGGAGCCTATGTCATAGACAATAAGGGTGGTATTTCTACGCAGTTTTTCCTCTGCTGTCAGTAAGCCTGCCACTTACTGAACTTGAACCTGAGCTCATTTTCCATTTTGACATGCCAATTACGAGCCTAAAACAAGTAACTGTAAATAATACCATTTAACATTTAGAACAGTACAGAGTACAGCTCTCCAAATGAGTTTAGGAATACTTAGAGCCAGACTTGTTTGTGACAATGTAAGCTGGTACGGTTGACATTTAGGATGTGAACTCAAAGGAGCTAAACATCCTGCAATGTTCTGGTTATTTCCTACCAAAAAGACATAACACTAACATTGAGACACAGATGGGCATTTAAGAACAAATGTTTTTACTTAAAAACAAAACAAAAAAAAAACTTGCCTTGCTCAAGATATAAGAATGTATTCCCAGGAAAATATATGTTGGCTCTAAGTATCTTTCCTCTTTGCATGGTGTTTCAAATTATTTCTCAGCTATGCTTCATGGAACATGATTGGAGTTATGACATTTTTCCTAACTGCAAAGAAGGAGAAACATTTCTCCTCCGTTTTCTTATTGGCTTTGATTTTGTCAGTGGATTCAAGGAACAGACGTAAAACAACTGATTTTTTTTTAACCAGAAGCTTTAATCTCTACCAGAAAAATCTTTTTAATACATGAGAAAAAGTAAGTGGAAAAAATGGCACAATAATTTCTCTGAAGAGTGGGGATAGAATGCCAGGTATATTGGAAAGAATAGGCTACATTCAGGGAAGGGTCATGCCATTCATTACAAAAGAAAAGAAAAGGGTGGATGTGACTACCAGTAAATGATGATAACAGGGAATTATATTACTCCTGCTTATTCATGCTATTTTCTCAAACTCAAATCTCTCTACCAAAATCTAGACTGTTATATTCAACTACATTATTAACTTTGCTATTTGAATGGCTATTTTATTACCTAAATATTAATAAATCAAAAGCTGACTTTTTGACCATCACACCCAAACCTGCTCCAACCACAGCCCCCACCTCAGTTTACTAAAACTGCCTTTACAGTTGTGTAGATTAAGAACAATGGAGTCATTCTTGACTCCCTTTGCAATCCATGTTCAGTCCATCAGGATATTGTATTGAGTCTGTTTTTAAGAACATAAACAAAATATGAGCCTTCTTCATCTCTTCCACTGCTATAATCCTGGAACAAACCACCATAAGTTATTACTCAGATTACTGTAATAAGCTGCCAAATAATTAATGCTCTTTGTTTTAATTCTTACCCCAGAAAACTTGATTCTATTGCAGATAGTCTTTGAAAAATAAATGTGATATCGTCATTCCACTCAAAATGTTGCAATGTTTTTTCGTGTCATGCAGAGTAAATACCAGATCTTGTAATTGTCTTCTCTGAGACCTATCTTGGTAATTTCCCCTTTCACTCTGTTCTGAGCACATTGGTATCCTTACTCCTCCCCCAATACTCCAGGCACACTTTCACCTTGTGATGTATGCACTAGAAATATTCCTGGAACACACTTAGACTTTATATTTTCATGAATAACTTTTTCATCTCTTTCAAGTCTTTACTCACATGTTACTCTCTCATTGAAGGTTACAACTAATCACATTAGGGATATTACTCTTATACTTCTGATTTATATTACTTTTTCTTTCTTTTATTCATGTAGTTGCACTTCTTTCTTTTACTTATATAGTTATCTTTTATAACAAGATACTTTATTCAGTGATATAGCCTAAGTGCCTAGAACAGGGTTCTACACAGGAACTGGAGCTCAGGAAATAATCGTTGAATGGGTGAATGAATATGAACCTGAGAGGGAAGGTTATCCGCAGAGAGTGATTTAATGGCTGCTTTTCAATCTTCAACATGTTTTTCACCACAGAGCTTTTGACACAGTTAGTCTTGCCTTCTACTTGGAAATATTTCTCCATATAATCAAGGTTTCTGTCCTACCACTTTGGAAACTCCACTTAAATATGTTTCTTGCCTTTAAAATGTTGAAGAACTTCGCTTCTTATTACTGAACATGCTCTGCAGTTATTCTGGATGCTTTTTAAAAATAATCTTTGCATTTAATATAATTATATGGTAAGTATTCCCACCTATACATCTCTATTGACATATGTGAAATTACAGAGTCTTGCAAGTTGTAGCTGTAACTGTAGCTGGATATCTTCCCTACTTAAATTTTGTTGTCTTTTTAATCTCCATACTGCTAACCAGTTCTCTCTTTTTATTTTATCCTATACAGAGAAGCCAGAATCATATATTTAACATGTAAATTAACTTTTGTTACTTTCATCATACATATAAAACAAAGAATGGCTTTTATACTCAGTTAAGTCCTCCACGATTGGCCTATACCTACCTCTCTAAACATATTTTCTACAAATCTGATTCTTACTAAATCTGCTTAAGCCACAATGGCTTTCTCAATATCCTCATCTCAGAGTTGTTTCAGTTATTGTTCTTATGTCTTACTGTCCCCATAATTTATCCTAGTACCTGTTCACATAATACTTTCCTAAATGTTTCCTCCCTACCTAAAATTGCATCAACCTCTGTTTTTCTCAGCCAGCACTAACCCAGTTGAATATAATACCACATTTTTGTTAATGTGATTGTTTACCTCAATTTTCTGTTTTCTCATCAGGCTTCATGTGGGTAAGGATCATGGCTGCTGCATTTTTCTATAAAAAAAAAAAATTGGTAGAGGTCGGGCATGGTGGCTCATGCCTGTAATCCCAGCACTTTGGGAGGCCAAGGCGGGTGGATCACCTGAGGTCAGGAGTTCGAGACCACACTGACCAATATGGAGAAACTCCGGCTCTACTAAAAATACAAAAATTAGCCGGGCGTGGTTGCTCATGCCTGCAATCCCAGCTACTCAGTAGGCTGAGGCAGGAGAATCGCTCGAACCCGGGAGGCAGAGGTTGTGGTGAGCCGAAATTGCATCATTGCACTCCAGCCTGGGCAACAAGAACAAAACTCCATCTCAAAAAAAAAAAAAAAAAGAAAAAAAAATTGATGGCCATTATCCTAATTCACTTATAAGAGAGAACATGCAGTATTTGGTTTTCTTTTCTTATAAGTGACAGCTAAACTTGCATATGTTTGGACACAAAGAGAAAGAGAAGAACAATAGATGCCAGAACCTACTTGAGTTTGCAGGGTGGGAAGAGAGTGAGAGTTAAAAACCCTCCTATCAGGTACAATGCTCACTACCTGGGTAATGAAGTCATTTGTGCACCAAACCCCAGAGAAATGCAATTTACCCATGTAACAAACGTGCATACCTGTGTATATACCCTCAGAACCTACAATAAAAGTTGAAAAAGAAAAAATATATATATTTTATGTATGTGTATATATACATAAAATATATATTTACAGTCTTCTTAAGTCTTATGTATATATATATTTACATATATACATAAATATATGTGACTATATATAGTCTTAAGTCTTATGCATATATATTTTATATATAAACATAAAATATACATGATTATATATAGTCGTAAGCCTTATGTATATATATTTCATATATACTATATAGTTCATATATATACTATATATAGTTCATATATATACTATATATAGTTCATATATATACTATATATAGTTCATATATATACTATATATAGTTCATATATATACTATATATAGTTCATATATATACTATATATAGTTCATATATATACTATATATAGTTCATATATATACTATATATAGTTCATATATATACTATATATAGTTCATATATATACTATATATAGTTCATATATATACTATATATATTTCATATATATACTATATATATTCGTATATATAGTATATATATTTCATATATATAGTATATATATTTCATATATACTATATATATTTCATATATATACATAAAGTATAGATATTTATATATATATACCTAAGGTATATATATTTTATATATACATAAAGTATATATATTTTTATATATACATAAAGTATAGATATATTTATTCTCATATAAAACAAAGAATGCTTAAGAAGAGGATGGAATGCCATAAGCAGAAGATAAACAGGTATGTCAAGGGTCTCCAAGATCACCTTCAGGCTCAATGATTCACTAGAGGCACTCAGGAAAGTTGTTATACTCATGTTTACATTTTTAAGAGTGAAAGAATACAGATTACAATCAGCAAAGAGGTCTGTGGGACAAGGTCCAAGTAAAACCAGACTCAAGCTTCTAGGTGTCTTCTGTAGGTAGAGTTTCAAGGACCTGTTTAGATCTCCCAGCAACACCTTGTGACAACACATGGAAAGCTAAAGTGTTATCAATCAAAGAAACTCATGCAGCTTTGGGTGTCCAGCGTTTAAATTGCAGGCTGACATGTTTTGACTCTGTTCCCACCCAAATCTCATCCTGAATTGTAAATCCCATAATCCCCACATATCGTGGGAGGGATCCAGTCTGAGGTAATTGAATCATGGGGGCAGTTACCCCCATGCTCTTCTTGTGATAGAGAGTGAGGTGCTTTTATAAGGTTACCCCAAAATTTGGAAGCAACTTTGGACTTGGGTAACAGGCAGAGGTTGGAACAGTTTAGAGGGCTCAGAAGAAGACAGAAAAATGTGGAAAAGTTTGGAACTTCCTAGAAGCTTAGTGAATAGCTTGGACCACAATGCTGATACTGATACGGACAATGAAGTCCAAACTGAGGTGGTCTCAGACAGATATGAGGAATTTGTTGGGAATTGAAGTAAAGGTCATTCTTACTATGTGAAGAGACTGGTGGCATTGTATTCCTGCCCTAACTATCAGTGGCACTTTGAACTTGAGATAATTTAGGGGATTTGGCAGAAGAAATTTCTAAGTGGCAAAGCATTCAAGAGAAAACAGAGCATAAAAGTTTGAAAAATTTGCAGCCTGACAATGGGATAGAAAAGAAAACCCACTTTCTGGGGAGAAATTCAAGGCTGCTGCAGAAATTTGCGTAAGTAACAAGGAGCTGAATGTTAATCACCAAGACAATGGGGAGAATGTCCCCAGGGCATATCAGATACCTTCACAGTAGCCCCTTCCATCACAGGCTCAGAGGCCTATGAGGAAAAAATGGTTTCCTGGGCTGGGCCCAGGGCCTCCCTGCTGTGTGCAACCTAGAGACTTGGTGCCCCATGTCCCAGCCACTCCAGCCACTCCAGCCATGGCTAAAAGGGTTAGAGGTACAACTCAGGCTGTGGTTTTAGAGGGTTCAAGTCCAAAGCCTTGGCAACTTCCACATGGTGTTGAGCGTGCAGATACACAGAAGTCAAGAATTGATGTTTGGAAACCTCTACCTAGATTTCAGAGGATGTATGGAAATGCCTGGATGTCAATGCAGATGTTTGCTACAGGGATGAAGCCCTCATGGAGAACCTCTGTGACAGCAGTGGAGAAAGAAAATGTGGGGTCATAACCCCAGACAGAGTTAGGTCATAATCCCTGACAGAGTCCCCACTCGCATGGCCTTGTGGAGCTGTGAGAAGAGAGACATTATTCTCCAGAACCCAGAATGGTAGATCCACCAACAGCTGGAAGTGTGCACCTGGAAAAGCCTCAGGTATTCAACGCCAGCTTGTGAAAGTAACTGGGAGTGGAGTTGTACCCTGCAAAGCCACAAGGGAGCCAAAGCTCAAGGCCGTGGGAGCCTACCTCTAGCATTCACCAGACCTGGGTATCAGATGTGGAGTCAAAGAAGATTATTTTGGAACTTTAAGGTTTAATGACTGCCCTATTGGATTTCAAACTTGCTTGGGCCCTGTAGCCTCTTTGTTTTGGCCAATTTCTTCCATATGAAACGGGTATGTTTACCCAATGCCTGTAACTCACTGTATCTAGGAAGTGATGAACATGCTTTTGATTTTACAGCCTCATAGTTGGAAGAGACTTGCCATGTCTTAGATGACATTTTGGACTTGGACATTTGAATTAATGCTGGAATGAGTTACTACTTTGGGGGACTGTTGGGAAGGCACAATTGTGTTTTAAATTATGAGGATATGAGATTTGTGGGGAGCCAGGGATAAAATAGTATGGTTTGGTTGTATCCTCACCCAAATCTCATCTTAAATTGTAGTCCCATAATCCCATTTGTGGAGGGAGGGACACAGTAAGAGGTAATTGAGTCATGGGGATGGTTACCCTCATGCTTCTGTTCTTCTGATAGTGAGTGAGTTCTCATGAGATCTAATGGTTTTGTAAGGGGCTTTTTTCTCTTTGCTCTTCACTTCTCCTTGCTGCTGCTATGTGAAGATGGATGTGTTTGCTTCTCCTTTTGCCATGATTGTAAGTTTCCTGAGGCTTCTCCAGCCATGCTAAACTGTGAGTCAATTAAAGCTCTTTTCATTACAAATTACCCAGTTTTGGGTATGTCTTTATTAGCAGCATAAGAATGAACTAATATAGGGGCCTACCACATAGGCATCTAGTCCCTGAATGACTGACTTCAGCTACTCAGGTTCCAGTCCCTCAGGATGAATACATTCAGACACCATAAATCACAGTTTAAGCATAAACTACCTGATCACACTGGTCCTTCAGGACCAAAGCTTTAGGGATACATAAACACACTTATCAAACAAACCAAATATTCTAAGGTCTCAGAGATTATCTTTCTTCCTAAACTGTCAAACTACTCTGTTTTTCTGAATATGTAGAGTTTGAGCAACCTGCACATGCTGATTTAACCAATTCCTCCAGAAAATTAAGTTTAAATAGTAGGAGCTACTATTTTTTTAGGCTTTGATGTTCTCAAAGTACAGGTTTGAAATAAATAAAACCTCACTCTTCATGGAACTGATATGTGCAAATTTCAGTTTCCATGATTTAGGGAAAATAACACCAGTCCCCAAACAACAAAGTGCAGTTTTTAATTACCACAAAATGTAAACTGTAATTGCATAAAGTATAAACTTTGCTGCTGTTTCTGCAGCCCACAAATTACCATGTATACAACAGACTCATGTCCTGATCAATGACTAATCACGGCTTTTCTTGTGATTCAGTTTACACACAGATAACAAATGTGTAGTGTTGTTTCCTTTTCTCCTAGTGATAAACTTACGTGACATCTTATAAAAATGAAACCATATATTGTATCCATAATACCATTATGTATTAATATAATATAGTATTTTAATAGAGTATAGTATATATTAGTTGTATAATACCATTATTGTATTATATATACTATTGCCTATGTAAACGAAAAAGTATCTGAGAAAAGTCTCAATCAATTTAGAACGTTTATTTAATATTTTGCCAAAGTTAAGGACATGCCTATGACACAGCTGCAGGAGGTCCTGATGACATGTGCCCAAGGTGGGAGGATACAACTTGCTTTTACACATTTTAGGGAGACAAGAGACATTAATCAATATGTGTAAGATATACGTTCATTTGGTCCAGGAAGGTGGGACAACTCTAAGTGGGGGCTTCCAAGTTAGCAGTAGATGAGAGTCAAAAGGTCGCATTATTTTCATTCCTTGATTAGCCTTCCACTGAACACATAATTTGAGCTCTTGATCAGCTTTCCACTGAACACACAATTTAGTCTGGCTCAGTGAATCTGCATTTTTACATAAACTACATAAACAATGGGGCAGAGGAAGTAATCAGATATATATTTGTCTCATGTGAGCCTCAGAGGGATGACTTTGAGTTCTGTCCGTCCTTTGCCCAAAAGGAATTTCCATGTGGGCAAATTGTGAGAGAGATATGTAGATTTTTATATTTGTAGCAATCATATTTAGAAACACAATGGAAAGTATGTTTGTCTGACATAGTTCCCAGCTTGACTTTTCCTTTGGCTTAGTGATTTCGGGGTCCTGAGGTTTATTTTCCTTTCACATATATAATATATTATAATATTATATATAATCTCTATATAATATATAATATTTGTATAACACTATATAGATTTTTCAGGTGAAATGGCAGATTGTGGCAATGTTGACACTGCCACTGCTTGAAAGGCTCTAAATAAGCAGCCAGAGTAATTTAGTGAAGGTGAACTTATCAATGTAAATAAAGAAGCTGATTATGGTAAAAGGCTAGAGATGACATACAGGAAGTAAAAACAACACAAAACTTCACATTCCTATAACTCTCAGAGATATTTCTTAATGTTGAAAGTGTAAAGAATAAAATATTGGGGGCTGATCCAAATTTAGAAAGGAATATAACAATTCTCCAAGGCATACAAAAAGATGCTTGCTTAGTGGTATAAGTTATACAACAAGAAGGCAATCAATATTCAAAATATTCTTGGTAAGATTTTTTTACAAAAAAAACTTATTTTTTTAATTTTAAAAACTACAGTGTACTAAATAAATATTAGTTTTACTATTTTTTATTTCCCTATATATTTTTATCACCCACAGTAAGAGCATTTTAAAATTTTTAACAAATATTTTATAGGTCATGGAAAAATCATAATTTTCTCCATTGATTGTTAAGGTTTATTTGCACAGTTTCAGCTTTCATAGTAATTTTTATGATCTCACACTATCATCCAAAGCGAAGTCTGTTTGTGTCTTAAATTATCATAAAATTCTACTCATTTTTGTCTTTCTTCTTCTTTACCTTATTGATTGCTGAAGGACAGGACTTCGATTTGCATATTCTATATAATAAGTACCAGATAACAAAATTTGAATAAAAGTAAAATAATCCAATGAGCATAATTAATTTGACATAGATGAGTAGTTAACACTGAAATAAAATATGAGATATTGAATAAAAAATATAAATGTCTGTGCCATCCTGGACTTTTAAAATGTATTTATCTCATTAAAGCAAATATGTACCTAAAAGACTCAAACAGTTTAACTGTATTCACAGGCCCCAATTCCCTAATTACTTTCCACCTGTGCATGCCATTCTGCAGATTCTCACTGTATCTCTATAAAATTGCATTTTTTCCCTTAAGCTCCATGTATACTAAAAATGGGTAAAGATTATATCAGTTATCTGTTGCTACATAATAATTTACTCCAAATTGATCACCTTAAAACAAAAGTTTCTAATGACAGAATGCTTAATGTGGCTCAGATGAATACCTCTGGCTAAAGTTTATTGTTTTTTCAATCATACTGTTGTCCAGGGCTGGAGTTTTATCTGAAGGGCAACCTGGGGAGAGTGGAATGTCAAGTTCATTTATTTGGTTCGTGGCAATATTTAGGTCCTCAAAGATGTCGGATGAAAAGCCTCAGTTTCTACCTGGCTATTGTCTGGAGCCTCTCACTTCTTGCAATTTGAGACTTTTCATAGGGTATCTCACAGTATGACAAATGTCTTCCCAGAAAGTGAGAAAGCCAGAGAGTGAGGAAGAGCACCTTAGATGAAAGTCAACAGTCAATTTTGTAAAGTAGTCTTCCAAGTAATATCTCATTATATATGCAGTATTTTATTATTTAGTAGCATTTCAAAGAGTCCAGGTCACACTCAAAAAGAGAACATTTCACAAGGTACAAATACCAGAAATAGAGATACGTAGGAGCCAATTTAGAGACTTCTTATCACAAAGGCTTTTCAGATCTCAATTTCAACCTATTGATATTTGGGATAGCATCTGTTTATTTATAGGATTTGGGATCTGAGGAATAAGACCTGATTTTTTTTTTTTTTTTGGGCAAGCCTCTTGCCTATTCATTACTGACAGTCAAAGGGGAAAATATTGGCCTCTGTATCATCTTCCATTGCACACAGGCCCATGAAGAGTTTATGGGGAGACTTTGAGCTTGCCAATGGTGGTATAGCCAATTGAAAAATACAATTTATTTGAAAATATAAATTTTATAAATTGTCCAAAGAAAAATTAGTTTGTAATATATAGTGGTTATCAGAGAATATTGTTTTTCAACTTATTTTGATTTACTACACACACAAACACATACATATATGAAGAGATAATCTACAATATATTTTATGATTAAAGTAAAAGTATTAAGGACTTCCCCAAATCAGAGGTTATTCAGTCTAGGCAAGGAAAAAAACATGATAAACTTTCAGGATATCAAAATTATCAAAGATATTTTTCTTTATTCTCTGATCAAAACAATATTAAAGAATCATGAAATGTAATGCATAGTAGATTCAGTATTATGCTATCTTATTCTTTTATATTAAAATACTAAGTATAATTTCAAAATGAATATGGATGAGGAGGTTGTTTAAGTCATTTATTAAACTAGCAAAAATTACTGAAAAAAATCACACCTCCATTATCTTATGTGATGCTAGGTAGAAAAGGATTAACATAAAAGAGTGAATTAATTATCTCAATTAGGCATTCCTGTAAAATTATAATGACCTCCTCATAATACCAGATATAAATACCATTGATAAAAATGTTAATGGTATAAACTAGGGAAAGGCTGTTGTTTGGAGCAGGTGATAATATCATGGTTTGGATTTGTTATAATTTAAAATAAAATATATGAATTTAGGATGGCTGACTGGCTTGAAAATAGGGAGAAGCCTATAAATAATTTCTTTTCTCAATGCAATCAACAGTATATAAAAGAAAAAACATCCAAAACCGTAATAGTTTCCTTTTGTGAACTGTGTTTCTGCACACATTGTCAAAACTTCTTAATCCAAAATTGAAATACATGTTAATATAGGAGCAAAATGGTAGTTTTGGTTGCTCCATCTGTTGGTTTTGGGATCCTCCAGGAAAAGAATGCTTTATCTGTGCCCAATGCTTGCTTACGCCCTTTGAATATGTAAATTTTGATGCTGGGTAAAAATTATTATTTGCTTGAAACTGCTTTTATAATTCAAAACTTTGCATTTGATATTTTTCGACTAAAAGCTATCTTTTTGTTTTATAGTAACAAAATTAATCAATATACAGCAAAGTTTTTGACAGAGGCTATTCTCACTGGAAACTTGTAAGCTTTTGTATTTGTAGCAATTCGAGTACTTTATCTATTAAGAAATGTATAATGCATTAATACAGCTTGTTTGGATAGGGTGGAACCATTTCAGAATTCACCAAAATTCTATTGTTTTTCATTCTAACTGTACATTCATCAACTATAGGTGAATATTGGTGCTTTAAAATGTAAACCCTTAATTTTGTTGTTTTGCTTTATAGATTATTTTTTATAAAATCATATATATCTTCAAGCTGTTTTAGCATATGATGAAAGATAATAGACGTTGGATGAAATTTTAGGTGCACTCAAAGCTTTGAGCAGAACTATAACTGATTGACTCACTTAAGAATTAAACTTGAGGCCAGGCGTGGTGGCTCATGCCTGCAATCCTGGCACTTTGGGAGGCCGAGGTGGACGGATGGACTGAGGTCAGGAGTTTGAGACCAGCCTGGCCAACATGGTGAAACCCCATCTCTACTAAAAATACAAAAATAGCTGGGCCTGGTGGCAGGCGCCTGTAATCCCAGCTACTAAGGAGGCTGAAGTGGGAGAATTGCTTGAACCTGGGAGGTAGAAGTTGACGTGAGCTGAGATTGCGCCATTGTACTCCAGCCTGGGAGGGAAACAGTCTCAAAAAAAAAAAAAAAAAAAAATTTAAACTTGAGGCTTTAATGGTGCCCCACCCTGCTGCAATAGACTATTTAATATATTTTTCACCAAATAAATTTATTCTTTAATATTTTGTTCTCATTTACACTTTAAAAAAATTACAAAAACCGCTTCCTGTGGCTATCATTTTTGTCATATTTAATATAATTTCAATGTTTTAGAATAAATATATAAATACGCATTTATTTTTGATAGCAGAAAACAATGAACTGTTTTCTGCATTTATTTAAGTATATTCTTTAGTATGCTTCTATTATAATTTAAAAAAATTATTTTTTAAATATTTAGTTTCAAGCAATAATTATTAGAAAATGTTTTGTACAATCTATCTGGAGATATATTTTCTAAAAATTCTTCATGTTCTAAAAATTCTTCATGAATTTAATATGCTGATTATTCTTACAGTATTTTTTATACTTATGGCTGCTTTTGCAAAATATAAGATAATTTATCTTAGATTACCTTAACATATGATTAAGGACAGAGAAAATTTAACTTGATTGAAAATGTAGGAACTGATTTATACATTTTTAAAAATTGACTTTATTGGACCTTTGGAATCTTACTTTTTTCCTCTGAGTGGTTTAGTTATGCAGACTTCTGCATTGCATAGGTATTTTGTTCCCATATATTTTCTCATTGTAACTCTTTTCTTCAGCATGTTCTGTCCTTATTTAAAAAGGGGATTTTAGAATGTTAGCAGTTTGAATTTCAATAATGTGGTTGCTAGGAGAGGGGAAGGTATTCTAAGATACAGGGTCTCTCTTTTTTTGAATTTAAACTTTGAGTACAAAGGCTGAATAGGAAACCTACATGTCTTCATTATTACCTCTTGTGTAGGGTAAAAAATCCATATCTTGAATATGGGTTCACTATGTCACTAAGCAAAATTTGAGTTTTATTTCTGTATTTTATTGGCAGGAAAATAAAATTTTTATAAATAAATAACTTTTTAAATGGAGAGAGATTTCTGAAATTATTACCTTTAAGTTTTTCATTGTCCTCTTACTGAGGTGCTTTGTGGTGCTAACATTTTAAAGTCAAAAGATTTTGCTGAACCCAAATAAAAACATATAAAGATTTCAAGAACCTATTTTGGATTTTTAAATAGTTGCATTTAGTTGAAGAGATTTAAATTACCTATTTCTACCTAATCTTTTCATGTAGCACCATGTACTATGTTTCTGTATGTGTGCAAATGTGTACATATATATAAAATTTATGAAAAGTATTTCATATTAATTTAGTATTTCTCTTCTTTCTATTACTTGCTTTTATTTAATTCAGGTGAATATTGTGTGTGTATGAAATGGTTTGTCTGTGTCCCCACCCAAATCTCATCTTGAATTGTAGCTCCCATAATTCCCACGTGTTGTGGGAGGGACCTGGTGGGAAGTAATTGAATCCTGGGGTCAGGTCTTTCCCATTCAGTTCTTGTGATAGTGAATAAGTCTCACAAGATCTGATGGTTTTACAAAGGGGGTTCCCCTACACAAGCTTTCTTGCCTGCTGCTATATAAGATGTGTCTTTCTTCCCGTTTACCTTCTGCCATGATTGTGAAGCTTCCCTAGCCATGTGGAACTGTGAGTCAATTAAACCTCTTTCCTTTATAAATTACTCAGTCTTGGGTATGTCTTTATTAGCAGTGTGAGAACAGACTAATACAGTATATTTGCATGTCCATACACATACATATATGTATATATATATATATATATTACTATTTAAACTTATGTCTATAACTTTATATAAAATTACATTTTACAGCCAGGTGCGGTGGTTCACGTCTGTAATTCCAGCACTTTGGGAGGCTAAGATGGGCAGGGTACGAGGTCAGGAGCTTGAGACCAGCCTGGCCAACATGGTGAAACCTCATCTTTACTAAAAATACAAAAATTAGCCAGTTGTGGTGGCAGGCACCTGTAATCCAAGCTACTAGGGAGGTTGAGGCAGGAGAATTGCTTGAACTCTGGAGGTAGAGGTTGCAGTGAACCAAGATCGTGTCACTGCACTCCAGTCTGGGCAACAGAGCAAGACTCCCTCTCAAAATAAAAAGAAAAATTACATTTTATTATGCATTTGGAAAGATAGACTAATTCATAAATAAAAAGACCAAAATTATTAGTACATGCCAAATTACAACCTGTCTTTCTTTTGTCACACACAATATGTACTGAACAATTGAGACGATGATTTTATTCAGGCTATTGCAATACAGTGAACATTCATTAATGACAAATATCTTAAAAAAAGAAAGGAGGCTTAGAGTAGTATAACTTCAGGTATAAGGGAGTCATCCCCAAGACGTGGGGGAGTCATGGGGCAGAGTGACAGTAAGTCTTACCTGAAGAGTGGAGGTGGGTAGTTCTTGTCATATGTAAAAAGTAGGTGGTCCTTGGACACACAAAATGGTGAACAGATATCTCAACTTTTGTTATTTTCCAGAAGCACGATGATCAACTAAAGTCTAGCATTGCCATATATTTGATAATTATTAACCTAAAAAGGAAAAGAAGGTGAAATTACATTAAAAGTTTCATTAATTAAATGAATCTTGGTTATGGCACTTGGAAAAAATAGCAAAATTTTTACCAAAAGTGTTTTATTGGACAAATGTTTTGCTGAAGGTATTACAGTTTAGCTTGAGTATACTTTATTTACTTGATTTTAACATATATAAATAAAAGAGTATTTTGTTATTGTTATGTCTATATAATGTCTTCTTTGAAAAAATATTAATTTAAGAGCTAATCAAGCTTACCATTTCAATGAAATGAGCCAAAAGACACAACTTAGGACCAAACTATCTCTTAAAAATAATTTTTCTGTACAAACAAAAACTGAGTTACTTCTCATGTATTAATCTATGTAAATTTCCAGGCTTTGTATTAATATCTTTTAAAAATACATTAATGCCATTTTTATTGAATGTTTTATGAAACATTGAATACATCTAAAATCAACTAGTTTGCACTTAAGGACTTCATTATATTCTTTCAACTATATTGCTTCTAGAAATGTTAGTAACTTGTTCTAAAGAAGTATATAAAATATTTATTCTGTATGTAAAATGTTAGTATAAAATACAATGTATTTTGTGGCCTACTCAGTATCAATCAGAGGAGTAAAATGTAACAATATTAGAACACTAAGATTCATACTAATACAATAAGCATGTTTTAAATTCTTACAAAAAAGTTGAAGATGAAAAGTATATTTCAGGCAGTAAGATCAACACACTAAGTTAATATAATAAGATATTCAGCATTATGAGAATCATTCACCTTTTCATCAATGAATATATCAGGCAAAATGGAGTACAGAAGTTATTGGCTAAGATGTTTAAAAGGATGAAAGCCCAGAAAGTATAGATTTATGATAAATTCTGAAAACAGCAATTTACTGGAAGATGGGAAATGTATTTACTTTTATATTTTTATTTATTTATTTTGAGACAGAGTCTCTCTGTCACACAGGCTGGAGTGCCGTGGCCTGATCTTATCTCACTGTAAACTTCGCCTCCTGTGTTCAAACGATTCTCCTGTCTCAGCCTCCTGAGTAGGTGGGATTACAGGTGTGTGCCACCATGCCGACTAATTTTGTATTTTTATTAAAGACAGAGTTTCACCATGTTGGCCAGGCTGGTCTCAAACACCTGACCTCAAATGATCCACCTGCCTTGGCCTCCCAAAGTGCTGGGATAACAGGCATGACCCACTGAGCCAGGCCAGAAGATGGGAAAAGAACATTTAGTGAATAAGAATTCAACAAATTGCTTAAATATATTAAAGTATAATCGGTGTAAGGCAGTATACAGCGTTTCCAGTATAGGATTCCTAGTTCCGGAGCTGTCTGTCTGTGACACCTATGATGTTGTGCAAAAGGAATATTAATAACTACTAAACATAAGATTAGAATTAATACACTTACTGATAAACACACAAAATATCTAAATGTGTATATGTAAGTATTTTTATCAGAAGAGAAATTTTAGAGATATTTGCCTATATGTATAGACTTAAAAATATATAAATACAGTTTATTTGGTACAATAAAATCTGAATAATAATTTTAAAAGTACAAAAATAAAATTTCAAAAATGTATACACCAGAAAAACACTAGTCTTCTAAACTCTAGGGAACATTATTGCTTCATTTTGAATTTCTTCACGATTTTTTAAATTCTTACCTCACTGGCTGTGGGCCCTGGCTCATCTGCACTAGATTTAATTTCAGAATAATAAAATATAATGCATTTTTGCTTTTAAGGTTTAGAAATTTTTAAATTAAATGTGGCCTCTGTGTTTTTTCTTCATTGAAATACTTTTAATTATTCTCTTTATATAGAGGTTTTTTATTTATTCATTTTTATTCAAATATCTTTTTATTTAATGCCTACAATTTATCAAGCGCTATACTTAGACTATAATGATGAACAAGACTAACACAAGTGCTGTGCTAATGGAAAGCTTCAATATCATATAAAATATATATTTATCATGTAATAAATTTCAATTATAATAATCATA
This sequence comes from Pongo pygmaeus, assembly GCF_028885625.2. Classification (NCBI taxonomy): domain Eukaryota; kingdom Metazoa; phylum Chordata; class Mammalia; order Primates; family Hominidae; genus Pongo; species Pongo pygmaeus. Next base: position 124,163,045 of record NC_072373.2, on the reverse strand, counting down.
AAGAATTGAATTTCAGCATTCTATGTGAAGAATTAATAGAAGAATTTATATAGGTTTGTGTTCTCATGCAAATACCCATATAAAGGAATAGTAAGAGTTAAATGTCTATTCAGGTACAAAAAACTGACCTAGAGCTTGAAGTAACCATGACAAATAAAAGAACCAAATGAAAGTCAATGTAGCTAAGGTATGGAGAGTTAAAGGAATAGATATGTGAAAGGATCCTAGAAAGTTAGAAAGAAATCCCTGGATGGTATTATTTGCTAGATGTTGGGTCTGTTTAAATATCACTAGGAAGGCCTTGAATTGTTCTACACATCAGATGACCATCAGTTTTACATTTACAAAAGGAGATCTTAAAGAATGAAGAACAAATAACAAAGTAGGAAGAGTTAATTTTGAAACATCACTTAAGAGAATATTATAATCCAGAGAAGAAATGATGGTCGCTTAACAATGAGGAACAAAGTGGTGGGTGGGTTTCAGACATATGTATGATATAGAATAAATTGGATTTGTAATATAATTGATGACAAATAAGAGAATCAAGAATAATTCCAGATTTGGGGCTGAGAAAAAACCATTATGTAAACCATGGTTTAATTTTCTGATTTAGGCAACACAGTATATATATATATATACATATATATATATATATGTATATATATATATATACTGTGCAGCCATTGCACATCTTCTTCCTATTTCCCACTTCTCAATTGTCTGGAACGCTCTTCCAGTAATAAACTAGTAATTACATCCAACATGATCTTCTTCTTATTCCTATCTCTCCTCCCTACTCCTAGGGGCAGAAAAAGTGTAAGACTGAATATCAAGTAAACTGTCACAAAAGTGAATATGCCTCATCTAAATTGCTCTATTATAATCTTGACGTATAAAGCAGATCAAGAATAAAAGTCAGGCTGGGCCCGGTGGCTCACGCCTGTAATCCCAGCACTTTGGGAGGCCGAGGCAGGTGGATCACGAGGTCAGGAGATTGAGACCATCCTGGCTAACAGGGTGAAACCCCGTCTCTACGAAAAATACAAAAAATTAGCCGGGCATAGTGGCGGGCACCTGTAGTTCCAGATGCTCAAGAGGCTGAGGCAGGAGAATGGCGTGAACTCGGAAGGTGGAGGTTGCAGTGGACGGAGATCTGGCCACTGCACTCCAGCCTGGGCAACAGAGTGAGACTCTGTGTCAAAAAAAAAAAAAGAAAAAACAATAAAAGTCCAAGAAGCAGAATAAACAAATAACTTAAGCCTCCCTTAATCCAGTGGGAATTGATTGATCACCAATATTAAATTTATAATTCATACTAATATATAAATTAGCTATTTATTTCATTGGTAAACTAACTTATTAATTTATCTAAATTCACAAGCACAAATGTTTTATCTGAAGATTTAACCTCTGTACAATGGACTGTAATTAGAAATATATAATCTTTTATTTCAAATATCTCATAGTTATAATTACTTTTTTATTTTTCCTCACCACAAACAACTGCTACGTATGTCTGTAAATTTTGCTTTCTTTCTACCTTTCCCTTTGAGATCCTAAGTGTTCTGTTACTAAAATTTACATTTCCCATATTGATAGATATTTGATAGGTTTCTAAGTTTTTGCTGTTATAAACATTGTTAATATGAACAATTTTAAACATTTTTGGCGTGCATATATGAATATCTCTAATGAATATACATAAAACTGGAATAAGGAGTTATCCAGTAAACATATCCAACTTTCCAAGGTAAAGCATAATTATTTTCCAATGTGGCTAAGAAATTTATACTCTTAAATATTAATATTTCACAACTTCCCACTATATTTTACTTGCTGATTTTTGGTACTTTCAAACTATAAGTTTTAACATAGTGGCTATAAAATTGTATGTATGTAGTAATTTTTTGCATTTTCTTTGTCACAATTAAGGTTCAACATTTTCATATTGTTATTTAATAGTAATCTACTCCCTGAATTTAATTTATTTTTTAAACATGGGTCTTGCTAGATTTCAAAAATAACGTTGTTTAATTAATTGACATAATTCTATCTTATACCACTTGTTTAGGTTGCAAGTCAGTTCAATGAAATGAATCCATGTTTACTCTGTGTAATTAATTTCTAAGTCTTCATGAATAAGAGACACAAGTTATGTGCTATTTTTATGCTAGCATTATCCACTTTTTCTCTTTATGTGTTTGTATACATATGAAATGATATATTTGGCTACAAAAATTAGGATTATAAAGGGCTTCCAAGGATGCAATTAAGCATTTTGTGTGCTGAGCATCTCTGTTGATGCTAGTGGTTTCGGTAGCAGTGTTCTTCCAAGTTAAGGAAACATTTTTTTAAAAGGCAATGATTTGTTTACAAGATACACAGAGCTGGGGGCTTTGTGGAAAGAAATGAGGTCAGGAATTTGAGACTGGCCTGACCAATGTGGTGAAACCCCATCTCTACTAAAAACACAAAAATTAGCCTGGCATGGTGGCGGGCGCCTGTAATCTCAGCTACTCGGGAGGCTGAGACAGGAGAATCGCTTGAACTCGGGAGGCGGAGATTGCAGTGAGCTGAGATTGTGCCATTGCACTTCAGCCTGGGCGACAGAATGAGACTACATCTTAAAAAAAATCAAATTAATGTAGTTCTGTATGACAAAGTGCAGTCTATACACAGATAAAGATAGGTGCTGTGCTCTCTAGAGAAAATGGAAAATAAAAAAAAAGGACAGTATGTAATCCATCAATGAAGAAGCTGGAAAAATAACCACAAATGTCTAAAACACGTAGAAAAGAAGAACTAAAAGGCTTATTCCAGTACTGCAACGTGGTGTAAGGAAAATAGGAATCGAAAGGCCCAGAAATGTAGAAATACTTAAAAACTGTTCATTTTCTGTGGTTGAAGGTTGTTCTCTCAACTAAGGCAGCATTTTATATGCTGGTTTCATATACTGTGGATTATCCCTATGATGTGTTCGAAGCACTTTAAACCTTGATAGATTCATGGATGCTTACTACTTGAATGTGTGTAACTCTATTTTGTCTTATCACTTATCTTAGTCTTCTGCATTCATATAAGCAGATAAAATTACACTTATATGAAATTGTAATGTTACCTAATTAAATGCTTCCTTTATGAGATCAGGGCCAATGTCTGCTTGCTTACTAGTCTATGTTCAATGTCTTTCTGGATAATTACCACGTTAGAAAACTTAATAAATGTTCATTAAGAAAATAAAAACTAAAATAATTATTACCCGTTATTTATTATCAAATTATATTTATGTATAAATACAAATAAAAATTAAATTGTACTAAAAATTAAATAATCTATAGCCTCTATAGGGTAAATCCCACGTGATTTTCTGGCTGTAAAGTAAACAAAATAAGTATAATCCCTAAGGAATAAATAATTGTGAAGGCAAATGTGAATGAATATATTTTTCCAGTGGAAACAACGTCTTTGAAATATCAATCATATCTGGAAATAATTGGTTTAATTTAGTTTTAAATTATCAATTATGTAACACAGGGTGCAAGCATGTCTCTGTGTCTCTGTTGATATTTCTCAGAGAGAAAATAAAGAGAAACATCTATTCTAACTTAAATCTGATCTTTACTTTTGTTCTTCAAATTAAGTCCTTCCAAGAAAAAATAAATATAAAAGTCCCTTAGAGTTAATAGAATAACTCAAAACATAATCCCAAAGATACAGCACCTTCAAAGCTATTATTTACTGAAAACTTGTACTAGTTGCTATGGAAATAATCCTTATTAAGTTCATGTGTAGAGACAACATTTAGTGTAATTTAACCAGAAATGGTGTAGAATAACATAGAAGAAAACTAAAAATTGAATTATGGTGTGAAAATTTAACTAAGTAAGGTGTATTAATTCTAATAACATGTATTATCCATTGTCAGTATATGGTAATCAGATTATTTCTTCATTAGAAAGAGCTCATAAAATTGAAGGAAGCTTAGAGTAATTTTGTAAGTTCACTATGTTCTTGAAAACAACAGACTTACAAGGGAAAATATTCAACAACTTACTTAAGACTGTCAGTTATCCTTCCATAATATCTGTGTCACCAACTCATGCAGAATGTCATAGAATTTTATTTAGAATGTTTCATTTTATAAATTGTTTTATCCCATATATTGCAAGAGATTAAAATATTAACAAATGTAGATGGTTTAGATGAATACTAACATACATTTTCATTTGCAAATTATAGTTCATTTAGAGGTTGTAAGGGATTATTTTCTATGGATAAATAATATCATCTATAATAAAGTTTCAAATTGTTTTCCTCAGAAAGGTTGAAGTAACTTTTTGTTAATTAACTGTTATCATATCAGAAATGATTTAGCTAAAAAACACGAATAACTTATTATTGTCACAAATAATTATAATTTATATGATTTACAATTATGAATTTCTTATAATTTATTCTACCTGTTCAATTTATGTCATTCTTAGGTACTTTCTTAAATAATTATGAATCAAAACATATTGAGAAAGCATTAAAAATATTTTTATTACATTCCTAGGCATTAACTATCTTCCTTATATATTCCTTGACATACCTTATTACTTAAATAAAACATATAACTCTATTTAAATAAAAAATGTAAAATTATATTTTAAAACATGGATATTGTTTTTAAATTATGTATAATATCATTTTAGACATAATATTTAATTGTATTCATTTCAATGAATTATTTGATTTTGATTTTCTCTAGAGTCTTTTGTGGTCACACATTTAATCACAAAAAACCTGTGAATTATATAATCTTATTCATAAAAATTGTAGAAAAGAACCTAAGCAGAAGATGTTATTGCCAATTGAACTATGGATGCTTTGTTGTATGACTGTATTTACGAATTATTTGACCTCCTTTAGATTTGGCCTTATGTTGAATACAGGCAGCCTATCTTAAAATAGCCTTCTTTACATTTGTTTTCTAATCAGCACAAAACCATCAACTTCCACCTGGAGAATTGCTGTGAATTTAGAATTTGCAGTAAGTGTTGAGTTCTTCATAGTGAGAGAAACAATTTGTATTCATTTAGCCTATTTATATAGAAAAATGGTCTTGATCATACTCTAGATGATTCAGTAATATTATTCAGAATGATTTATAAAATATTTTCAATTTTTAGCCCTTTAGTTTGACTTGGATGAAATTTGAAAACATACTTTAACTTTGTTCAAAATTATTTTATTCCACTGTCGAGGAAGGTAAAATAATTACAATTTTTGTGTGAATCTTGATGATTACACATGGCTTAAAAATTATTAGCACAATTATTCTTTGAAGGAATGTTACTAACCTTAAATTATTAGACAACATTATACTATGATAATCAGTTTAAAGCTTTTTTCTGGGAAAAAAAAAGGGGGCATGCTATCAACTGTAATTTTGGAAATTGTGACAACGTTTAAATGTATATTATTTAAACACAAAGTTTTGTAGCTTTCTCAGCCTTCTATGAATGATGCACACATTTTTAACCTCTCATTCTATAACTCTATATACATTTTTTGAAAGAGTAAGTATAATTTATTTTTTCTTAATCCTTACATTTTTAATAAATCTTTTTCTTTTTTTTTTTGTTTTGTTTCGTTTTTTTTGAGACAGAGTCTCGCTCTGTTGCCCAGGCTGGAGTGCAGTGGCGCAATCTCGGCTCACTGCAAGCTCCGCCTCCCGGGTTCATGCCATTCTTCTGCCTCAGCCTCCCGAGCAGCTGGGACCACAGGCGCCCCCACCATACCCGGCTAATTTTTGTACTTTTTGTAGAGACGGGGTTTCACCCTGTTAGCCAGGATAGTCTCGATCTCCTGACCTCGTAATCTGCCTGCCTCGGCCTCCCAAAGTGCTGGGATTAATAAATCTTTATATCACTAATTTAACATTGTTATTAGTTGTCCTAGCTTATCTAAAACAGTTTTTGTATAAACATTATCCAGCTCTCATGGATATTTGATTTTTAAACATTTTATTTTATAAAAGCAGTCTTATGGTACAAATGTTCATTTTATAGTAGTGTTTCATTGATGATAATTCTATTTGATAAGTAAAGTTCATCTCCCATGTAAAGCAGAATATTCGTATACCATTTTAGTTACTGACTTTTTTTTATTTTTATTTTTTGCTTCTGATTTTATGAAAAAGAAGTACAAATTTGAATGATACAAGTAAAATAACCCAAGCTAACATCAGTACAGGAATACCTACTAAATGCACTTTTAAATATATGCATAAATTGCTAACTAGTTTTTAACTTAAGACTATAAACTTGAATGATGGCAGAGTATGAATATATAACCTCACAATTGTCAACTTACAAGACACAATATATTTATTTAAGTGAACAAAATTTTCCATATTCTTATTTTCTATTATTTGTAATCATCTGAATAAGTACTTAATGCTGAAACTATGTTTTCCCAATGTAATTAAGACAGGGAAATCCTAGAACGAACTCTAGGAAGGAACTTATGACTAAGTCTTCAAAAACAATTGTAACAAAAACAAAACTTGAAAAGTTTTAATCTAGTTAAACTAAAGAGCTCCTGCAAGGCAGGAGAAACTATGAACAGAGTAAACACACCACTTACAAAATGGGAGAAAATATTCACAAACCATACATCTGACAAAGGCCTAATAGTCAGAATCTACAAAGAATTTAAACAAATCAATCAAGAAACAAATAATCCCATTAAAAAGTAGGCAAAGGCCATGAACAGACACTTCTCAAAAGAAGATATATAAGCGACCAAGAAACATATGGAAAAATGTTCATTATTACTAATCATCAGAGAAATGAAAATCAAAACACGAGATACGATTTCACATCAGTCAGAATGGCTTTTGTTAAAAATTCAAAAAATAACAGATGTTGGCTGGATTGCAGAAAAAAGGGGAGGCTTATACACTGTTGGTAGGAATGTAAATTAGTTCAGTCACTATGAAGGGCAGTTTGGAGACTTCTCAAAGAACTGAGGGTTGAACTAGCATTCAACCCAGCAATCACACTACTGAATATATATACGAGAAGAAAAATGAATATTCTACCAAAAGACACATGCACCTGTATGTGTATCACATCAGTATTCACGCAGCAAAGACATGGAATCAACTTATATGCCCATCAGCTGTGGAATGGATAAAGCAAATGTGGTCCATATGCACTATGGAATACTATGCAGCCATAGTAAGAGAAAAAATCACGTCCTTTGCAGCAGTGTGGATGCAGCTGGAGGCCATTAGCCTAAGCAAATTAATGCCGAAACAGAAAACCAAACATTGCATGTTCTCACTTATAAGTGGGAGCTAATCCCTGGATACACATGGACACAAAGAGGGAACAATGGATGCTGGGGAGTACTTGACGGTGGATGGTGAGAGGAGGAAGAGGATAGAAAAACTACCTATAGGGTACTATGGTTATTATCTGGGTGACAGAATAATCTGTACACCAAACCCCTGCGACACACAATTTATCTATATAACAAACTTGTACATATACCCCTGAAACTAAAATAAAAGTTAAAAAATGAAGAAAAATACAGTGTTTCAGATCCCATCCTGGAACTACTGAAACAGAGACTCTGGAGGCGTGGTCCAGTAATTTACATTTGAAGTAACAATTGATGGTATATTTTTTTCCATCCTTTAAATCTATGCATGTTGTAGAATTTGAAGTAAATTTTCCAGTAAACAGCATATGGGTAGGCTGTGCATTTTATCCTCTCTGTCAATTGCTTCTTTAAATTGACATGTTGAACCATGTACAATTAAAAAAAAAAATTCTATATCAGAGAAACATTTCCCATTTTATTATTTATCTTCTGCTTGCTTCCTCTGCTTCTTATTCCATTGTTTCTCTTTTTTTTGCCTTCTTCTAGGATACTTGAACATGTTTTTAGAATTCTATCTTAATTTTTTTCATAATGCTTTGAGTGTATGTCTTTGTATATTTTTCTTAGTGGTTGCTCTGTGTATTACATTATTCATATGTGTCTTAGCACAGTCTAATAGTATCAACATTTTAACGTTTCAGGTGCAGTGTAGAAGACTGACTTTCATTCGAATATTTTACTTTCTGACTTTTAATTATGATTTTCTTTTTTATCTGATGGTGTCATTATTTTCAATCATCAATATGAATTATACAACTCATGAAGATAGTCTATTGCATGAATTATACAATGAATGAATTATCCAACTTGTGAAGGTAGTCTATTGTATGTGTCTACATATCTATTCTTTCAGTTGTATTTCCTTCCCGGTGATCCATGAGTTGTTCTTTTATAATTTCTGTGCTTTATGAAGAACTTCCTTCTGCGATTTTTCAATGATGTCCTCAAGATCTGCTACCCAAATTCTTTTACTATTTCTTTGATATAGAATGTCTTTGCATCCCCTTCATTCATGATAAAAATTTCACTGGATATAGATTTCATAGTTAATAGTTATCTTATTTATGCACTTAAAAATATTGTGCAATGTTTTTCTAGACACCGTCATGTCAGTTGAGAAGTACGCCGTCATTTGTATCGGTAGGCAATGCATCATTTCTCTCTGGCTATTTTCAACGTTTTGTTTTGTCTTCAATGTTCAGAAATTTCACTGTGACATGTCTTGTTGGGTTTTGAGGGGTCTTTGTTATATGTAGGGTTTCTTTGAATTTATCCTATTTACAGTTCACTCAGTTTCCTAACTCTGTATATTTATGTATTTTACCACATTTAGAACATTTCTAGTCATTATTTCATTGAATGATTTTGAAGCTCTATTCTCACTTCCCTATTCTTTGATTTTAATGATACAAAAGTTGGATCTTTTTTTCTGCCCCATTTATGTAAATACTGCAATATATATAGATGGACCCTGACGTCAATGATGGTTTAATTTAACATATTTTTGACTTTATAACTGTGCAAAAAAGATATGCATTCATTTAAAATCATACTTTGAAAACCTATACAACTATTGTGATTTTCATTCTCACTACAGTATTTAATAAATTACATGAGATATTTAACACTTTAGTACAAAATAGGATATTTGTTAGTTGCTTTTGCCCAACTGTAGGCTAATGTAAGTGTTCTGAGCACATTTAAGCTAGGCTAGGCTAAGCTATGATGTTCTGTAGGTTAGGTGTATTATATGCCTTTTTTACTTATAATGTTTTCAATTTATAACAGATTTATTGAGTTGTAACTCCATTGTAAGTCAAGCTGCATCTGAACTTATAATTTTAATGGAGCTTAATAAATGTTGTAAAAATTAACAAAATTGATGGGGGAAAACATTTGAGTTGTGATTCAAAGTCTGTTTTTAAATAGAAGTTGTTAATTTAGTAAACTGTATATATATATATCTTAAAATTAACCAAGAATACATTACTTGTGGTTTATTAGTAGGGTGATAAATGGCATAATAACATATAAATATAAAATATTTAATATAAAATAATGTTAAAACTAACATTAGCTTAAAATATATCTAACATTTTGAGAACATGTATAATTGGAAATATATTTATTATATTATATTTGAGGTATTTTGTTTAGAGACTATATATCAATAGAATACTTCCACTTATGATTCTTTATATCATTACTCCAATTTTGCCAAATAATTTATAATATTCATAATAAAATATTTTTAAGATAATGATTCTTGGGGAACTCTTAAGGAACTCTAATGATACTGCTGAAACTATTCATTACAATAAAAAACTCTCAAAATTATCATAAAATACTCAATGTTCTCTTTATACTTGTATAGTATAAACTAAAATAATGGAGTTATTATAAAATTTAGCAAATGCATTCTCCTTATTTCTCTGTTTGTATTATTTCATTCCATACTATACAGAGAATGATACTTACAGTAGGAAATTTAGATCATATATCCCTTTTATTAAAAAGCTTCTAAAGCCATCCCATTTCCCTGAGAATTTAATACAAATCTACCTCATGTCTTGCTCCTGAATGTGTCTCAACCCAACCATCAACACTGCTGTATTAGGATTCTTGTTAGCTGCTCCTGGAAGACTTTTTCACCAGATTCTGAATGCCTATGATGTCACATTCAGTGTAATAATAAAATGGCCCCATATCAAAGATGCCTGCCCTGGATCTCTTGTCTGAAACAGCCCATCTTTTAATCTTATTCTGCTTTCTTTTTTGAAACATTATAAATGGGTAAAAAAAGATATAAATCCTATGACACAGCACTAAATGTGGGTAACCAGGAAGCATTATGACAATAAAATTTGTAATTAAGATATTTTATGGGCAAAGTCCTCAATTTTATGATTAACGTTAACTAGTATATATATGTATGTGTACCTAGGGCCTACCTTCATGCAGGCAGTTGACTACTAGAGTATAACTTGAAAAATGCTAAAACATTTTCCATTTTTACTACAATGTTTGCCAAGTACATTATTTTGTTTTAAAGATAAGCTGTTTACTTTTTCTGACTTCATTCAGTTCACATAGAGTATAGTCTAGTCAATATTATCTCTGACTGCCCTTGAGAGATACTGAAAATAGGGAAAGGGGCATTTCTTCATTATTGTGTAGAATTGTGTCTAGAGTGGACTAAATTAGTTATGTATAGGCTGGAAAATGATTATGAATATTTTAAAACCTTCTTTATTGTTGTGAGTGACATATTTAGAACATTGATCTGAATGAAAGTCATTGTTAAACACATTTGTTGAGCCAGTAACTGCCAGAAACAATACAATATGAATAAATATGTCCATAAATTTATAAGAGAAAAGTCAGTTTTGGAATTTTGGGAATGGATTAAGCAAATATATTTGTATAGAGTAGAGATTTTTGAGAGGAGACTGATAGATATATAGGCTGGAGTAACAGAGGAAGTCAAAAAGGATTGAACATAAAGAAAGAAATATACCAGTACCAGCTTTCAAATGTTCTACATAGAGACCTAAGTCCCAAATAAAGTAATTTAAAATAAGTCTATGAGCATATATAAATGCTTGGACTAACATCATTCATTTTTTGTTAATGATTATTTTTTTAATCAATTTTTAATCATTTTTGTTAATCAATAAAAACATGATTCCTTTATTCTCAGCTTTATTGGGCTTATATTGATAAATATAAATTTTACATAGTTAAAATGTATAATTTGATTTTTTGATACACTATATATTGTGAGTCACCACAATCATCCTAGTTAACATGTTCGTCACCTCACATGTTAAACTTTTGGTGAGAAGACTTAAGATCTACACTTAACCAATTTCAAATATACAATACAGAATGATTACCTATAGTCAGCATTCTGTATATTAGATCTCCAGAACTTATTCATAGTGCATAACTGGAGAAATTCTACAGCATCAATCAGAAAAAATATAGCCATACATATTTATTTTCTAGGTTTGTGTGATCAAAGGTAAAAGAGTAGAATACTTAAAAATCTCTACCATTAGTAATCTTAGGACATAATTACTCTAGTTAAGTATTCTTATTAATACCTAGTTGAATACTACCTCAATAAAGGAAACATTAAGTGAATATGACACATCACTGTAGAAAAGACCTCATAGAGACTAAATTATTTCTTTCTTACATAATTATTTTTTTCTCAGATTTATAGAAGTATGATTGACAAATATAAAGCTGAATATATTCAATTTGTGATATATTTGATATTGAGTATACATATTTTTATCATTGCTATATCTGCCTATTCAAGTGAAAATTTATCATCATGTAATGACCTGCTTTGTTTCTTGAGACAAGTTATCACTTAAAGTCTATTTTGTATGATATAAGAATAACTATCCCTCTTCTCTTTTTGTGATTATTTTTTATGAAATATCTTAATCCTTTCTCTTTCAGCCTATGTGTGTCCCATAAATCTAGAAAATATCTTGTAGATAACATACATATATGTTTAATATTTATATATATAAATTTATTCAGCCACTGTTTCATTTGGTTGGTAAGTTTAATTCGTTTACATTTAAAATTTATTAAATTGATTTGATTTATAATAGATTAAATGGATCACATTAACTGTAACCCATTTAATCCATATACATTTAAAATAATTTTTGATAGGTAAGGAATTACTTTTGCCATTTCATTAATTGTTTTCTGTCTCTTTGTAATTTTTTAATCTTCTGTTTCTTTTTGTAGTTTGGTAATTTTTTTGTATGATGTGCTTTGATTCTTTCCCCTTTACCTTTTGTGTATCTACCGTACAATTTGTTGTCCAATAGACCCACATTGAACATTTTCTAGATAAAGAAGTCCGCTTTAAGCTGATAACATAACTTCAATTGCCTACAGATACTCTACACTTTATATTTTTTCTTGTATATGCAGTTTATGTAAATGATGTTACATTTTCTTTCTACAATGTATTGATATTTAAAAAATCCTGTGGTTATGGTTATTCTGACTACTTTCATCTTCTAGTTTATATACTGCTTTTAATGATGATTTATGTTCTACTATTACAGTATTAAAATATTGTTACTTTCTTTATCCTTTAAATTATATTTTTATACACTTTTATGTTGTTGTTTAGCATCTGTACTTTAAAACTTGAAAATCTTCCCTTAGCACTTCTTGTAATACAGGTTTAGTGGTTAAAAAACTTCCCTATTTTTTGTTTGTCTTGGAAAGTCTTATCTTTTCTTTATTCTTAATGTACAGTCTCACCCTGAAAGTATTCTTTGTTGGCAAGTTTTTTTCCTTTTGTTCTTCTAGTACTTTTGATGTATCATTTCATTCCTGGCCTGCAAAATTTCTGCTGACAAATACACTGATAATCTTAAGAGGGCTCTATTGTATGTGGCATGTCTTTTTACTTTAATTTCTGTTCTGACATTTTGCTGACCTAAGCTAATATGATTTGTATCTTTCTGGATATCATTTTTTCAGGTATCAAATTCTATTTTTCATGTTTACATATCTTTATAATTAAGAATTAACAGCACTATTAATAATTGATAAAAATCAGACTTAACTTTAGTAATTTATGCTTCCAATGAATGTAAAACAGGTACTGTAAAAATTTTTATTAATATAGTTGGGGGTTGTAAAAAAATGAGTTAGACAATGAGAGAGTTTAAGACTTTTACTAAAGAGCCTTTATTAAATCAAATGCTTCTACGTTGATAGAATTGGCAGTTGTCATAATAAAGCCTCCCATACTTTTATGCTGTTTTGAAAATATATAATGTAAAACTAACTTTTATAAAAATGTTTTTTAACAAAAACTATGCATTTTTAATTCAGTTTGGTTGTTTTTTTTTAACTTTTTTCCAGTGAATGTTAATATATGTTCTTTGAATAAATACTCATTGTGTTCATAGTTCTATCTGAATGAGGGTTATATCTAGCCATGACGGAAGAATCTCTTGGTATCATTGTAGGTTTTGATATACATTGATATGCTGAAAGTTACTTTATGTAAAAAAAGAATCATGATGTTATGAAAGAAAAAAACAGAAGAATTTAGACTCCAAAATTGTTTTAGCTCAAATATAGGTTATCTCTGTTCAAAGAGATGAGAGTCTAACATTTACAAATTCCAAAATCACCTTTGTCATTAGCATCCAGTTAGTGAAAGAGGAGAAAATACAAATTATCACTTTGTTGGATATACTTAAGAATTGGGCCAGAGAGAGACAAATATTACCTCTGCCCACATCCCATCAACTATAACATTATTATTATGGTCACCTAACCCCAGGGGATACTTGGAATATAATCTATCTCCATCTGCACAATATATTGCAGATATATGTTCTGCAGATATATATATATCTGCAGAAGGGAAAATAAACTGTGATAATCAGGTATCAACATCTTACACATCTGTTTTTTTCTTACCTCACACTCATGCTTTACACTACATAAATACTGTAACTACTCTTGTTATCACTATTAGCACTAAATAATAGCAATAATGATGAGAACTACTGACATTAAGCATTATGTGCTAAACACTGTTTTGTATGACATTATCTATTCCTCCCAACAATCCTATTTTTAGATCATATTATCATCATTAACTTGCAAATGTAAAAACAGAGGCCCAGAAAAGGAGATAATTTGCCCATTTTTACACAAATAATAACAGAGTCTATATCTACATGGAGGAAATATAAGGCAAGATCATCTATTCTTAGGTATATACAATCGGAGATTATTTAACACTGTGCTTTGGAGAAATACCTTAAACTCTGCAAATCTGGTTTTCTCATCTAAAAAATGTGGGTAATGTGTATATTCTAGGGTTAGTGGAAAATATAAATTATAATATGTCTAAAAATGGCCCCAGCTACTGGGGAGGCTGAGGCAGGAGAATCTCTTGAACCCAGGAGGCAGAGGTTGCAGTGAGCCAAGATCGCGCCACTGCACTCCAGCCTGGGTGACAGAGCGAGACTCTGTTGCAAAAAAACAAACAAACAAACAAAAAAAACAGGCAAAGTCAGTTCTTGATACAGACTTTCAAGCTAAAAACTAAAATTTTAACCACAATGTCATCATTTTTTAAATTCATCATGCAAGAGAAGATATACCCATACTTGATTAAGCTCCACTTTTACTTTTGTGAAAAAAAAAATTGACTGTGAAATTCTTTCCTACCATAATTACCACCATCAAAATTTTGATATTATAAACTCATGTACAAGCATGAAACGTTGATTTTAATATTTAATGTTTTAACATGTGGAATTTGAAATAACATGATAAATTTTAGGAGATTATCATTTAATCATGTTTTGTTGTAAATAAAGTTAAAAGATTAGCTCTCCTCATAGTTAGCTGTGACTCTCATTCTGAAAATATAAAAACTTTAATTGATATTCAGAATAAGAAATTATCTTAGCAGATATGGGCCTTACTCAGGATGAGTAAATATATATAAACTAAAATGTCACACGAGAAATGAGAAAAAGTGGCATATTAGGAAACTGATGAAGTGTCCAGGAAGATTGGTCTTTTTGAACTTTATTCAACCCTCTGTTAAAAAATTGAATTGGTTACCATTACTCTTCAGGTAAATATCTAAATCTTCAGTTGATTGTATGTCCTACCTCAGTTCTACTCTATCTCTAGAGTGATATGATGTTATTACAAATATAGCAAAGTTCCCTATGCTACATTCATGTGAACTTTCATTTCTTATTGTTCCAAGCTCATTTCAGTATAAAAAATTTATAGAATGTTTGTCAAAAGCGACCCCATATGCATTTTTCCATTAACTGATTTATTCAATTTTCAGCTCAATTGCAACTTTATAAAAAGAAGCTTTCATTTGTTTATCATTTTTAAAATTTCCATTATACATACATTTTCTGTAATTCTTCTCTTTAGAAATTATTAGAGCAGAAAGTTATATATGTTTAAGATTATTTAATTAACTCTTTAATTCTATAAGTTAATTCCATAAAGGTCCATGAAAGTAAGAATTATGTATGATTTTCTCAAAATTACTTTCTAGCACATACCACAAATGGTATGTGGTAGAGTTTTGTAAATAATTGCTGAATAGATAAATGGTTCTTAAAAATATTTATGATATAAATTGAATTAGATTTCATTTTTACATAGTTTTTCCCATTGTATTATAATGCCCTTTTCCAACAATATTCACAAAAACAAAGACACTATTATTGTAGTTACACTGTATTTTTATTTATTTATTTATTTATTTAGAGACGGTCTCTCTCTGTCACCCAGACTGGAGTGCAGTGGAGCGATCTTGGCTCACTGGCAACCTCCACCTTCTGTGTTCAAGCGATTCTCCTGCCTCAGCCTCTGAAGTAGCTGGGATTACAGGCACATGACCACCATGCCTGGCTAATTTTTGTACTTTTAGTAGAGCCAGGGTTTCACCAGGTTGGCCAGGCTGGTCAGCAACTCCTGATGTCAGGTGATCCACCGCCTCAGCCTCCCAAATAGCTGGGATTACAGGTGTGAGGCACCACGCCAGGCTCCATTATTGTAGTTACACTTTAGGATGCTATTGACATTAGATCATAGACTAATGTTGCTCCTGAGAGTTGGGCAGCATGATGCAACTGAGTGAGCAGTATGTAAACTACCAAGAATATTAAATTATAATTTGTATTGACATAAAAAAATAGAAATGTGAGATGTCAGGAAAGCTGGAATAATTCTGTATTTTTAAAACATAAAGATTCTAACAAACCAAAACAAATTACGTATAAAACAGACATATTTACTGGCTAACTCTAATTTCCAAAGCAATGGTGAAGAAAAAAACCAAAAATAAATCTCATAAACCAACTCTTCCTTAGGCTAATGATTTCTAAAATGTAATGCAAGTTACATAAAACTTCTGAAATATTTCCATAGACATAAAATGCTTCTGTGGGTTAATTTAAAATCAATTCTTTAGCTAATTGGTACAAAAGCCAATGAAAGCTGCTACTGATTTTTGAGAAGACTCAAATAGAAAACAGTCATTTGCCAAATCCTCTGATAGTGAGATTCACAAGCATAATTATGTGCCAGGTTTTCATCTCTAATCTAAACCCCAGTGAACATTTTCTTTGAGGAATCAATAATAAATTCAAAGAGAGGACAGAATCCATAGGGTGAGAATAAAAGATCAACATCTGGCTTCAATTCTTCTAGTATGCATGTATCCAAGCAATTACACAGACTGAGCAACTGAGAATTGAGTTTACAATCTTATTGCAAATTTTTAAACAACTTCAAACTTTAGTCCTTTCCTTTTCATGTGACTTAATCTATGTTCACGTTCCAGCCTTTCCTCTGAATTCCTCAGAGCTGATTTATTTTTCTAATGTCATATGTGCCTTAGGCAGCATCCAGCTATCAGGTCTCTGCACACCTAGGAGCTAATTGGTGGAACTGCTTTCCATAAAATATTCATACCAGTAACTATTTTTAAAGTTAATTTAAAAACTATTTGTCCATTTTAATCTCAAATATTGCTAGTGAAATTTTATGTGATATCTTTACTTACAGACAATCCCAAAAGGTATTGAAAATTATGAACTTTCCTTAGAGGAAAAGATGGTATGACTTCATAGTCAGTGCCTCATTATCCTATACTGCAGTTTGGCTTTGAACCACCAATCCCAGAAGACACTACAATAAGTTATATATGCATTTTTTTGAAAGAAATATGATATATTCAAGTAAAATATATTTAATTTTCTGTAAGTTCCTTGGCTCTGAAAACGATAAAACAAAATGCCATACCGTTATACAAAAATTAGCACATCTCTATTCCTTAATTTTGTTTCATTTTGTATTTTAAAGTAATCATACCTGTTTATACTTCTAAGAATTATTACACAAAGATAACATGGCATTTCAGAGGTCCCTGAAATTTACTGTAAATAATTTCTTTTACTTGAGAATGAATGTAAGCACACACCCAAATTCTAGCTCGAACAGAATTTACTTAATATTTTAAGGTTCAATTTTCATCAACAGAATTAGAATAATAATACTAACATCATAATATTAATAGAATGATTAAATTTGGTAATATATTTAAAATTCCTCCAAAACTTAAAAATTAAATAAGTGCTACCAATCGCAACATTAGTTTCTTTTGATTATGAGCCTCAGTGATTACATGTGTGCCTATATTAGAATTATTTTTACTGCAATAAAGAAATATATTATAAAAGAACTGTTCAAGTCTTATGTGTTTATTGGCACCTATTAAAAAAGTAATTAATAAAATTTAATATAAATGTATTCCAAACATTTGATTTTCTAAATATTGTTTAAAGCCCTCTTTTACAGAAAAACCATAAAGCATGTTGTTTTTATGAAAATTAAAGAAAGTAGAAACTGAGAGGAAATATATGTACAATCAAATATAACTTGTAAAGCTAAATATTGGCTCTAACTGGCAGCAATTTAAGTCCTGAAAGTAGATATGTCATGCCATACGGATGAGCATAACATCAAAAAATAATGTTTCCTGGATAGATTTTTATTGTGTTTATGCCCTATGCCTTGTATGAAAAGAACATATGAACTATAAACAGAATTATGTTGTCTCCAAAGAGATCAGGGAACACACATTAGACACCACTCTCTGTAAACCTACTTAAACTGAACTAAAATATTTAGCCTGTGAGGCTATTGACTTTGACTAATAATTCTAATAACAATTAGAATCACTCTTTTTTTAGATACTTAAATTTCACAACTGACATGGATTTGCTAATGATAATATTGTCTTTATACTACAGTTATCATTTGCAGCAATAATAAATGTAGATGGTTTCTTACAATACATTAGATAGATAGATAATATTAACACACACATATATACACACACACGTATATATACACACACACACACAGACATATATACACACACATATGAAATTATGAAATTCTGGAATTGAGCTCAGAAATTTGCATTTTAACAAGCCCTATTTTAACAAGATGTTTCTGATGCATGTCAAAATTTGAGATGTACTGGTTTAAACAGGTGTCTTTTATATTTACTCATTTATTTACCTTTTTGAAGATCTTAATTCTTCTTATACCTTCTTTAGACTACCTGAGATAACTTTTATTCAGCCTGAAGAATTTCCTATAGTATTTTGGTAGCGTTGCTCTACAGGGGACTAATACTATTAGCTGTTGTTTGTCTAAGAACATCTTTATTATGACTTTTATTTTGAAGGTTATTTTTAGTTGGGTATAAAATTCTAGATTTGCATATTTGGGTGGGAAGGCTTCAAGCCAGTTCCCAAACTGAATCAGCAAATTCTGTAGATAGGAAGGCAATCAGTGATCAAATTATAAATGAAACCACTCTCATATATATATATATATATATATATATATACACACACATATGTATATAATTTTGTTCCCACAAATGTGATTCTTGAGATTTTTTATCTTTTAAAAAAATTATTGCAACAGTTTTAGAACAAGTATTCTGTTTCTTAACCATTCCAACCAACGAATTAAATTTCATTTATAGTGATAATAACTGAGGTAAATTTTCTTCTATTATAAGCCAGTATTTTGAGAATGAAAGTAACAGTTTAGAAACAAAATGTTTAAGCCTCCTATAGTTTCTACTATGGAAGGATGCAACTATCACGCCTCATTCATTGCACTAAAGAGGAGAATTTAAGAAGATGCAAAATCTATAAAATAAAGACAATTTAACTACTAAACCAAGTAAACAATGAAAAATAATAATTCAGAAATTGATTAAGAAAAACTTATTTGATAGAGGATAAACTGGAGTCTACACATCAAAATGCCTCTTCAAGAGCCAGAATAATTTACATATTTAAATATCTATAAAAACATTAGTTTGTGTTATCATTACGAAACAACAAAACAGAAACCATCAAAAGCGCGCATTAGCTAAGTTTGCCAAAATATGAAAATATCAAATTGCCATTATAACTATTTGTAATACAAAGAAGTAAAGAAAGGGCCAGAAGAAAAGAAAGGAATGGAA
Source organism: Pongo pygmaeus (assembly GCF_028885625.2). Lineage (NCBI taxonomy): Eukaryota > Metazoa > Chordata > Mammalia > Primates > Hominidae > Pongo > Pongo pygmaeus. Next base: position 124,143,508 of record NC_072373.2, on the reverse strand, counting down.
GGGAGAAAAGAAGTCAGGCTTTACAGAAAAGAAGAGGAAAATGAAGGACCGGAGGGGAGACATGGGAGCTTCCAGCCGTTGCACCTTGCAGGATTAATTCCCCCACCACCCTCATTTTTCTCCTGCCAGGGAGAGCCTCAGCATTCCGGACCTACACCTTGTGTGGGACAAATCCCTCCAACCTCTGCAAGTCGCCTGTCAAGGTGAACTGTTTTCAGGCAGAGGGAGCTTTTGGCTAAGTTGGAAAAGGGGGAAAGAGAGAGAGAGACCGACAGAGACAGAATGAATTAAGGCCCACATACAAAAGGCACATATCCACACTCACATGTACAAATAAATGACGTACTTCCAAAGAAACTCCCGTTTAAGAGGCTGGGTAGAGTCTCAAATCCCTCACCTCAGATTCAAACGCCTTCCCTCCCCACCTTCCCCACGGGCGACTAAGTCCAAACCGAGCAAAGCCCCACAGGTGCCACAAATACAAACGCATAAAATGCTCAAATGGTTTCACTAGCGGCCAAGTCTAAATAGAGTAGAGCCCCAGCAACAGTTCAAAGGGGGCAGAGGATGTTCGGGTGCACTCCAACTGAGTCACTCAGTTCCGAAGTTCAAAGTTCCAAAATTCTAGTTTCAAAGTCAGTCCACTTCTCTAAAGGTCACTTTGTTTGAACCAACGAAGCACTGAAGGCAACAGACACTGCAACAGGAAAAGAAGGAGAGGATCCTCCTAAGACAGCCTCAAGGAAACTCCCCACTGTTCCAGCTAAGGGGTCAGCTAGCCACAAGCAGCTGTATTTCACAGGCAGCAGGCAGCCGCATGCTTTGTCTGATGGAAACCAGACCCTCCGGCTCAGACCCCGGGGCACACAGGGTATGTCACCAACTGAACAAATCAGTTCCGGATGCTCATTGCTTGCAGAGTCCAATTAACAAGAGTGAGGTCTGGTAGAAAGTAACTTATTATTAACCAAACCTAGCAAAGGGGAAGTAGTTGGATTGCCATCCAAAGTAACTACTTTGACTTTTTAGGGGCGTGGGGGGGAAGGCAGGGGTTTAAAAAGAAAAACTTGATAAGGAAGGCGTGTAAGAATGGGTATGAGTATAATGGCTGTGTGTCTTGTTCAGCTGCCTATCTTGAGTTGCAGTCTACCTGGACCTCAGGCTGACAGCATGTCAACAATGGCTGGGTTGTTAATTAGCCAGCTTGAAGCAATCTCTGGAACTTTGCAGCTGGGTCTGCAGAATTGGTCTACCTGTCTCAAGATTAGTCCCTGGAACATTTAAGAAGACATGTAATTAGATACTAGCACACAGTTAGATAAATGTAAAGGGAGTATATATGATGAAAAGGGGAGGGATATAGAGTCTATTTTAAGGTTCATAAAAAAAGGTTCTGCATTTTGCCTCAAGGTTATATCTTTAAATGCAAGAGAAGGAAAAAATAAAATAAATGCATTTTGAGGTCAAGTGGCTGGGCTACAAGCAAAGAGCCCCCTGTTTTTAGTTCCATACTTCAGTTACAAAGACCCACTTAAAATGGCATATGATAACCAGGGTAGCCCATATTCAATGACTAATTGAGGTGGAGGCACAAAGATCCTTATATTTTGGCCAATGTGGGATTATTCTAACTGGATTTTTGTGTTCCAGTTCTCACAATATAAGGTTGACCAAGGCTTTGTTGAGCTTGCATCATAGTTTAACTTCTTTCTCTGCCCAACCACATACCTTCATCCCCATCTTTTTCACAAATACTTATCACTTATAAACGTTATGCACGCTAAATTCCATCTCAGTGTCTACTTGTGAAAAACACAACCTGTGGCACATACAGCCCTCTGTGACACTAAAGAAATGAAAAGACAAAAAGGAAGAGTCCAGGTAGAGATGCATGCTAGATATTGAAATTTCCTGTGTATAATACTTACATAAAAAACAATGTGATATTTTTTCTACTTACATTATTACAAAACTTGATACAGAATTTCTCACACAACAAAAAATCCTGGAGAGTGTTTATAAATACCTGCAATTGTCTTATTTATATGCTTGTTAATTTACTTGTTACAAATTGTATGCTCTATGAGAGCAGGGAAACTTTAAATTATATGCATGACTATATCTTCAAATAGCAATGAATAAAAAAGTGTCAAGCACACAGTAGATTGCAGATCCTTCCGTATACTAAAGATAGAGAAAATCTTAAAAGACCAACAGAAGACTGAAGAAAAAGCACAAATGACTGTACACATATCAAAAGACACCCAATTTTATTAATAATCAAGAACGTTCAATTGTAAATGTTAAACCTTACTGTTAAGGAAAAGAATGCATCAGTGGGAATGCTCAGACTCTGATGATGTGAGTATGCATCATCAGATGTGTAATGACACACTTCATTAGAAGGCAGTTTGGCATTATCAGAACAATTGAATTTGTGCTTACTTCGTGATCCTGGGATCTCCCTTTTAGGCCTAAACCCTAAATACATTCTTGCATATTTGCTCAAGGAGACATGTAAAATTATATCCATAAAAACAATGTATATAAGTTTAATAATGTAAGGAACTCAAATGACCATCAACAGGATAATGGACAATTTTTGTACATTCAGTCATGCAATAACTGACAGAAGTAAAAATCAATGACAAATAATTTTATGAATAAACAAGAATCATTCTGACAAATATAACACTGAGTGAAAAAAATGTCAGAGAAGGATATATATATACTGCATTATTAAAAACACATATTGTTGGCTGGGCGTGGTGGCTCACTCCTGTAATCCCAGCACTTTGGGAGGCCGAGGGGAATGGATCACGAGGTCAGGAGATCGAAACCATCCTAGCTAACACTGTGAAACCCTGTCTCTTCTAAAAATACAAAAAATTAACAGGGCATGGTGGTGGGCACCTGTGTCCCAGTTACTTGGGAGGCTGAGGCAGGATAATGCTGTGAACCCAGGAGGCGGAGCTTGCAGTGAGCCGAGATTGCGCCACCACACTCCAGCCTGGGTGACAGAGCGAGACTCCATCTGAAAAAAATAATATATATGTATATATATGTGTGTGTGTGTGTGTGTGTGTGTGTATATGTATGTGTGTGTATATATGTGCATGTGTGTGTGTGTATATATATATATATAGTTTAAAATTGTGAAAAGTATCTTAAGCTTTCACTGATAAGCAGATCTCCAAAGAGAAGTGTCTGGGCACGTAGGCACAGGAGCATGGCCAGGTAGGGGAACGCCAGTTTTTGACAGCAACTAGCTTGAGAGACTGAAATGCACTGGCCGTGCACTAAGTCTGATTTAGGGTAGACAACCTCTACCCTCCCACCTGCCAGGAAAGCTTTAATTGTCTATGGTCAGACCTGAAAAACTAATCATAGAGTTTGGAGTAAAATTGAAGTTCTCAAATTAATTTTAACAAATTCTCAGCCATTACTTTTCCCAAATATATATTTTCCCTCTTTCTCTCTTTTTACTCCTCCAATTACAATTACATATGTTAGAACATTTGCTATTGTTTCACAGCTGTTGGATATCCTCCTTTTGTTCCCTCACTAGATTTTTTTTTTCTTTATGTTTCAGCTTGGGTATTTCCCATTGAATAAGCATTAAGTTCACTGAGACTTTCTTTTGCTGTGTTGATTATATTGAGGAGCCTAGAGAAGGGGTTCTTTCCCATTATGTACTTTAATTTCTATAAATTTCATTTACTTCTTTCTTATGATTTCCAATGGTTTGCTAAAATAACCAATTGGATCATACACACTATCCTCCTATTTTTGAAGGTTTTAGAATTTTACGTGTATTAATTATTATTTTAAATTTCCTGCTTGATAGTCACATAGTTTCAACATTTGTGTCACATCTGAATCTGGTTATAATAATTGTTCTTTCTCTTGAAGATGTTTTCTGTTTGTTTTTATTTTGCTGTGGCTTTTTTCTTTGCCATTTTAAGCTCCCTTATAAATTTTTGTTAAAAACTGACATGTTGTGTAGAGCAATAAATAATAGTAAAACTGAGGTAATAATTACATGCTGCGAAATCATCACAACTCTTCTTTTGCTTAAGCCTTTAGTTCAGGAGTTTTTAACCTTGTATCTAGGGTGGTTGGTACTTCATAGGAGCACAATTTATTAACATAAGATTCAGAATTTTAGGTTTTCCTTTCTGCTGTAACTCAGAGACAGTATTGTTTTATGTTCTTTCCCTTTCGGCCATCTCCTAACAGTGTGCTGCTGTCATTGTAACTCAAGTAATCTGGTTTGGTTGTAGTATGAGGGTAATGGAGTATCTGTTCTTCTGTTTAAGACTCAGCCTCAGGCATGCACAATGTCTCTGGCCTTGTGCATGTGTATAGCTTTCTCAGTTCTCCTTTCTTCTACTGCTTTAAGTTCTGAGCTCAGTGCTTAATCCTTACCCTCTTCCAGATGTAAGCTTTATCTCTCCCTCCTCCTTGCTGTCCCTCAGCTGAAATGAGGGTTCACCAATGCATTTGGTCTAGCTGCTAGCAGCATTACTCTTCCTTCTATGCATTGTTTTTTGTGTAGAGTTAGAAGGGTAGGTTCTTGGAGGAGTTGTTTGTCCCTTCTGTGTGGCCACTGTTCCTCTCCTCCAGGTCTGCACCACAATCAACACAGCTCCGGGCTTTTTGGTTCTGTTCTGTGAGGTGTGGTAGGGTTTGTGGAGAAATGACAGATAAGAGGGTACAAACTCTGCCACATTTCTGCAGCCCAAAAAAGTTCCACAATGTCTCTACAATTTCTTACTGGTGTGTGATTGTATCTAACACTGTTGACTGCGTGAGCACCTCCTCTTTCCTGCAGGCAGTGTCTTTCTTTAGAATTTGGATCAGTTCACTTGGTGACCACAGCTTTTTAATGAGCTCACAAAGTCATGAAGTTAGTTCAGCTTTTTTATTGCTGTTGTAAAAGCAGGAATTCTTTCTAGATTTCTACATTCTGGAGAGGAACCTAGATGTGCAATAGTTAATTTTAGGTCAATAAAAGTTATCGTGTTTCTGTGAATGTGTAGGATTGCATATTACATATAATGCAGATGGAAATTGGATTATTAGAGGCATTTTCTAAAATCTTTCATAAAATGGTTAACATTGTTTATTTTCCTTTGGGAAAAAGCAATTTTTAGTGCCATTTGTAGGACCAATTATTGATTTGACAAGTTAAATAATTAACTCAGAAAGTGTCTGAAATGCAAAGCTAATGCAAATCACTTACTGATAACAATTTAGAAAATATCAGTGGTTTTCCATCAACAATTAAGTAGATTATACCTCATTCTGAGGCCACTGTAAAATAATTTGAGAAATTTTAATTTGATCCAGGGTGTAATCAGTGTTAATTGTTTAGAAATAGCAATGTAAATTTAACCCATAATAATATTTCAATTTTGTGATTCCTTTCCTTTTAATGAGTACAACTCTGTCATTAGTAAGTGAAACCTTTGCTGTACAAATTACAGGATAATACAAATTGACTCAAAAGAGTTCAAATATATTGCAGGATAATGACATTTACTCAAAAAAGGTTCAAATTCATTAACCCTACAACTCAAATGATATTAACCTATGTCAGGTGAAAATAGCAGGCAGGTGTCACAGATAATTTCCTTAGGAAGCTATATAGAAATCAGAGAACAACCCACGCTGAGAGCTCTCTTTCCTATTCTCAGTTACTTTAAAATATTTTACCTATTTTCAAAGAACCCCGGTAAACACAGTAAGCACATACACATCAATTTAACCAATATTTAATATTCTATTTTTCATATATCTCAATTCGAAGTGCTGCTTTTGTGTTGACTATTAAGTAATTATATATAGAAACTGATTCATTCCTTTGCAGAAGCTATGCCATTGCTAACTTCACACTGTGATATTAGGCTATATGACAAAAAGGATGAATCATCATTCTGGAGATCAAAGAACTAATTAATAGGAGAAATATAGGGGATAAAACAGGATTCAGTGGATTAACGCCATAATAGAAGAATGGCCAATTTAATTTGGGTATGTCTCATAAGAATTATTGAACTCTGCCTAATAATGACTAAAGAAAGACGAAGGTGGAGAGGTAAAGGAGTCAGACTGTATAATCCTCATAGTTTAATAGCAAATGCAAGAGGTTAAGGAAGGTCCTTAACTCAGATTTGGGGAGCATAAATTAAATTCCCCCACATTTGGGGTAATATTTCTTTAAAACAAATAGCAATTCAGCCACATGAAATATTCGTGGAGGTATTCCATATGCAATAAAACATAACAACCCCAAGTGAGTTACGGTTTTGACATAAAAACAGGGTGTCAGTCTGAGATTTTTCTGCTGCTAGTCCAGACCGTGTACCCACCTTAGAAATTCTCTGCTACCCACTACATTTTTTCAATAATTTTTTCTTTGTATTTCTTCAACATGTATTGTTTAATTGCTTTGATACTCTTCACAAATATATTCATCTGGCTAAAAATACATATTGTTATGTAATTATTTAATAGTGGGTAAATGTTTGATTAACACTATTGTGGGAGGCAGAATAATAATCTCAAGAAAGATGGTCATGTCTTAATCCCTGGAAACTGTGACTACGCTAAGTTACATGACAAAGGAGAGTTAATGTAGCAAATGAAAATAAGGCAGCTACTAAAATAACCTTAAATCAAGGAGATTATCCTGAATTATTCAGGTAGGACCAGTGTAAACACTAAGGCCCTTAGTGAGAAAGTGTGAGACAGAAAAAGTCAGAGTAAGACAAGAAGATACGATGATGGGAAACAAGGTCAGAAGGAAAACAATTTCTGGGTTTGAAGATGTACATGAGGGCCATGAGCCTCAGCTTATAGACTTTGTAAAAGACAGTGGAATGGATTATCCCCCAAGAGCATCCAGAAAGAAACACAGCACTGCAGATACCTTGATTTTAGCCTAGTGAGACCCATCTTCGATGCTAAAATACAGAACTGTAAGATAATAAATTTGTGGTGTTTTAAGCTATTAGGTTTTTGGTAATTAGATTTCAAGCACAAAACTGATACAAACAATTTTAAAAATGAATACAGCTGCTCAACATATTTAAGAAATAAAATAACATAATCTCATTTTAAAACAGACTTTCCTGGTGGGATACCATAACATGGAAATGTTCGTTGAGTATGGAAGTATCTCGTAAGAATAGAAGTCAACAAAAGCCACATAACTGAGAGACAAAATAGTTGACTACATGATAGACAAAACTGTCTGATTCCCAGGATCTTTGGCAGTATTTAATTAATCATGGGATCCTTGGGACAAAAATAAACAAAAACTCTATAATGTCATGCTTAATTTCCATAGTATGAACACCCCAATTCCGATATGTTGACTTGATCTCTAAAGAATAGAGCTTCATTTGATCCCTGTAGAAAAAATAATTTAATACCCGTACTTGGCTCATTTTATATCCCCAGAGTCCTTTGAATGAAGTGAAGCCTGGAGGATCTTAAATAAATGTAATTCAATACTTATTATGCATTTGTCAATTTAGCATTCCCCATACAGACTAGTTACTAATTACCAGAGTAATTGTGGACTAAAAAAAGAAAGCTATCCATACCTTGCAGGAATTGCTCAACAATAGCCCTGAGCTATGACTTTTTCATGAAGATAGTATTTCACATTGACTACCATACAGAGTATCAGTTTTAAGGATCAGGTGGTACAGTTTTTAATCCAGACATGCTTGTATATGGATTCTAACATCTGTCTACGATTTTTCCTGTTTTTCAGTGTATAGTGGAAATATATATCCTTTGCATTGAAAGAAATTCCACATTTTACCCTTGAAAATATTATAAGAACCATCAAACGGTAGTCACTAGAGCTTGGCTAACAAAATAATAAATGAAATGAATGCTATATTCCTCAGGATACTTCCAATAGTAACCTCATCCCAAAAGCCTTGAAAGATGCATGAGTGAAACCACTGTCATTCTCTTGTTGGACACTGCCATGGATAGGTGGGTCCAGTAGAACAGCAAAGGATTACTATGCACAACACCAAATGTAATTTTCTTGTTAGAATAAATAAATACAGACCCTAGGCCCTGTTGTGCACATATTATTCTACCAGATGCTGTTTATATGCATATATGTAAAAAGAAACACACATACACATCTCCATCACTTAGGCCTACAGTTTCTTTGTACTCAATATTCGTGGAATATCAATAGCATATTTGTATAATGTCTTAATCTTGTCCCATTTCTCAGTGCGAGTCATAGTAGTGGCTCCTAGGATATTGTGAACATTGCAATTCCTTCTTCAGGAAGTAAAATTTTCTTTTGAGAAGAAACTACAGTTATGCTCTTTGTATTGATAAAAACTAACTGCCTGACTGTTAGACACAATAAAACCTACGTTACCCTTTATTAACTTATCTCTATCCATATATTTAGGCATGCTCATCAAAATTTCACCATCTAAAATAAGTGATATTTCTCGGGCTAGATTTATGCATGTCCTGAAAACCTACATAAGTCGCATAAGCATGCCATCCTCCTTCCTAGTACATCTCCTGCTGCTCCATTACAAGCCCTCTCTTAAACTAGATGTATAGCCCCATGGATTTTTTTTTATTAGTAGTAGCCTGAGAAAAATGTATGTGAATATTAGATGATGGTGAGCATTTTGCTATTGCCGACCAAAATCAAAATACTTGAGCCTAATAGTCCCAGTAAGGGGAGACATGGAAAGAAAATAATCATCTAAGATTTTTTCCCAAATGACCACATTGACATCTACTTTTAGTAATAGAGATGTAGGAAATTATGGGTTGTGAATATAGAGAGCAAGGAGAATTGGTTTTCTAAGTCAATTGAAAAGTAATTTTCTTAGATGAAGGAGTTATAGCATCCTGAGATAAGCCAGCATGCTGTTTCTAAGTTCAAGAAATGCTCAGTGAGACTTGCTGTTTTGCATGGAATTAGTTTTTTATATTTATTAATTTGTTACAGGTCTTTGAATCTCTGTTTCCTATACAATTCCCAAACTTTTACACATAAGGTCTGTAGAAAATATGAATTTATGATATTTTAATTCAGTGATCAGAATGAAAAACTTTGAGTTTTACTGTCAGCTATTTCATTCCTGTAGCTCTAGAGGTAAATAGTATTTTTCTATATGTTTAGAAATTTTTATACTTGAGTCCATGCTTTCAACCAGTAAATTGGCATTTGAGCTTGTGACACTTTTAAAAGCCAGTTCAGAAATCTTAGAAGGAGCCACCTTATCATGCATCAAAATATACAATTGGCCATAGATGAAAAATAAGCAAAAAATACATACTTTACGAAACATAAACAACATATGTAAATGCTGAGAGGTGGAGCAAGGTGGCAGAATAGAAACTCCACTGATTGTCCCCCATCCCCTACAAGGACAACAAGTTAACAAATATCTATACAGATAAAACACTTTCATAAGAACTAAAAATCAGGTACCTGCACAGCCATGGGAGATAGTTGGGAGTGGGGAAAAGAATCAAGTGGGCTCTTCTGGTTCTAGATTCTAGGACTTGACCCTTGGACAGCATTCCTAGACCTGCCCTGGGCCAGAGGGGAGCCCACTGCCCTGAAGGATGAGTCCCAGGCCAGGCAGCATTCATCACAGCTGACTTAAGAGCCCTTGGGCCTTAAGACAACATTGGTGCATAGTCTGGCAGTGCTCTTCATGGCCTGGGGTGGCAATGGCTAAAGGATGAGGCTCCTCTGCTTTTGAAAATGGGAAGGAAGAGTGAAAAGGACTACATCTTGTGGCTTGAATGTCAGCTCAGTCGCAATACAATAGAACACCAGATAGACTTCTAAGGTTTTTGACTCTAGACCTGACTCCCAGACAGCAACTCTGTAGTCACCTGGGGCCCGGGGGAACTCATTGCCCTGAAGGTATGTTCCCAGGCCTAGCTGACTTTGACACCTGCTGATTGTAGAGCACCAGCACCTTGAGAAAACATAGGCGTTAGCCGGGTAGTGGTTACAGCAAGCCTTGGGCAAGACCCAACACTGTGCTTGCTTCAGGTATGAACCCAGAGCAGTCACAGTGGAGGTGGCTACAGGGGTTTTTGTGTAATTCCACCCTCAGCTTTAGGTGGCTCAGAACAGAGCAAGAGAGACTCTGTATGTTTGGGAGAAAGAAAGGGAAGAGAACAAGAGTATCTGCCTGGTAATCCAGATAATTCTTCTGAATCTTATCCATGGCCATCAAACTGGTACGAACACACGTCCACAAGAACCACAGTATTACTAGGCGTGGGGTGCCCCCTAAAGTGGATATAGCTTAGATCACAATACCTGAGTCTATTTATATATATGCAAAGTCTTCACAAGAAGGACAGCTACACATAAGACCAGACAGCAAAGTCTACAATAGATACCTAACTCTTCAATGTCTCAAACCTGAAAAACATATACTAGCATCAACATCCTCCTGGAAAATACAACCTCACCAAATGAACTAAATAAGCCACTAAGGATTAATCCTAGAGAAACAGAGGTATATGACCTTGCAGACAGACAATTCAAAATGGCTTTGTTGAAGAAATTCAAAATAACACAAAGAAGAAATTCAGAATTCTATCAGATAAATTTAACAAAGAGATTGAAATAATTAAAAAGTATGAAGCATAAATTTTGGAGCTGAAATATAAGAATGCATTGGAGTCCTTTAATAGCAGAATTTATCAAGCAGAAGAAAGATGTAGTGAGCTGGAAGGCAGGCTATTTTAAAATACACAGTCAGAGGAAACAAAAGAAAAAACAGTAAAGCAAACCTACAGAATCTAGAAAATAGCCTCAAAAGGGAAAATCTAAGAGTTATTGGCCTTAAAGAGGACACAAAGAGTTAGAAGTACAAAATTTATACAAAGAGATAATAGATGAGAACATCTCAAACCTGGAGAAAGATATCAATATCCATGTATGAAAAGGTTATAGAACACCAAGAAGATTTAACTGAAAGAAGACTACCTCATGACATTTAATAATCAAACTCCCAAAGGTCAAAGATAAAGAAAGTATCCTAAAAGCAGCAACAAAAAAGAAAAAAATAACATATAATGGAACTCCAGTACATTTGGCAAGACACTCTTCAGTGGAAACTGTGTAGGCCAGGGAGAGAGTGGAATTACATATTTAAAGTGCTGAAGGAAAAAAATACCCTCAGATATCCAGGGAAAGTATCCTTTAAAAATGAGAAAGAAGTAAAGTTTTTTCCAGACAAACAAAAACTGATAAATTTTATCAACACCAGGCCTGTCCTACAAAAAATGCTAAAGGTTGCACTTCAAATAGAAAGAAAAGGACATTGATGTATAATAAATAATTATCTGAAGGTACAAAACTCACTGGTAATACTAACTACACAGAAAAACACAAAATATTATATAAAACTGTAACTCTTGTGTGTAAACTACTTTTATCCTAAGTAGAAAGACTAAACAATGAACCAATCAAAATAATAAAAACAACATTTCAAGACATAGTCAGTACAATAAGATATAAAAAGAAACAACAAAAATTAAAAAGCAGGGAGACAAATTTAAGGCATAGAGTTTTTATTAGTTTTCTTTTTGCCTGTTTGTCTATTTGTTTATGTAAATAAAGTTATATTGTTATCAGGTAAAAATAATGGTTTATAAGATAGTATTTACAATCCTCATGGTAACCTCAAACATAAAACATACAATGGACACACAGAAAATAAAAAGCAAAAAACTAAATCATATTACCAGAAAAAAAAGAAAAAAAAAATCTGCGCTAGAGGAAGATAGGAAGGGAAGAAAGAGGGAAGAGAAAATCACAAAACAATCTGAAAACAAATAACAGAATGACAGAAGTAAGTTATTGCTCATCAATAACAACAGTGAACATAAATGGACTAAACTCTCCAATCAAAAGACATACATTGGCTAAATTGATGAAAATACAGACCTATTGATTTGTTTTCTACAAGTAACACACTTCGTTTGTGAAGACACATGTAGGCTGAAAATAAAGGGATGAAAAAAGATATTTCATGTACATAGAAACCAAAAATGATCAGAAGTTTCTATGCTCATATCAGTCAAAACATTTTTCAAGACAAAAATCACAAAAAATGGCAAAGAAGGTCACTATATAATGATAAAGGGGTCAACTCAGCAGGAGGATATAACGTTTTGAATATATATGCATCTAACACTGGAGCACCCAGATTTATAAAGGAAATATTATTACAGCTAAAGAGAGAGAGAGGCTGTAATACAAAAATAGCTGGAGACTGCACCCCACTTTCAGCATTGGACAGATATTCCAGACAACAAAATCACCAAAGAAATAGTGGATTTAATCTGCACTCTAGACCAAATGAATCTAATAGATATTTATAGAACACTTCATCCAATGGCAGCAGAATGCAATCATTTTCCTCAGCACGTTGATTATTCTTAAAGATAGACCACATGCTAGGTCACAAAACAAGTCTCAAACCATTAAGAAAAATGGAAATAATATCAAACATCTTCTCTGACAACAACGGAATAAAACTAGAAATTAATAACAAGAGGAATTTTGAAAACTACACAGATACATGGAAATTAAACAGTATATTCCTGAATGACCAGTGGGTCAACGAAGAAATTAAGAAGAAAATTGAAAAATATCTTGAAACAAATGATAATGGAAGAATAACATACCAAAACTTATGAGATACAGAAAAAGCAGTACTAAGAGGCAATTGTATAGCTATACTTGCTGCATCAAAAAAGAGGAAAACCTTTAAATGAACAATCTGAAGATGTATTATAAAGAACTGGAAAACCAAGAGCAAACCAAACCCATCATTAATATTAAATAGAAGAAAAAACTAAGATCAGAAGACATAAAAAAGAAGATCAGAATAGAAATAAGTAAATTTGAGATAAAAAAATATAAAGATCAATTAAACAAAAAGTTGGTTTCTGAAAAAGTTAAATAAAATTCACAAGTCTTTAATCAGACTAAGAAAAAACATAAGATCCAAATAAATGAAATCGAAAATGAAAAGGGGGACATTACAACTGATATTGCAGAAATTCAAAGGATCATTAGTGGCTACTACATGCAACTATATGCTAATAAATTGGAAAATCTAGAAAACAAATGGACAAATTCCTAGACACATAAAACTTACACAGATTGAACCAGGAAGAAATCCAACAACTCAACAGACCAATAACAAGTGATGGGATTGAAGCCATAATAAAAAGTCTCCCAGTAAAGAAAAGCTCAGTACTTCATAGCTTCCCTGCTGAATTCTACCAAATGTTTAAAGAATTGATACTACTTCTATTTAAACTATTCCAAAAAAATAGAGGAAGAAGGAATACTTCCAAACTAATTCTACATGGCCAGCATTACCGTGATACCAAACTAGGCAAACATGCATCAAAACAAGAAAACTATAGGCAAATATTTCTGATACACACTTATGCAAAAATTCTCAATAAAATACTAGCAAACCAAATTCTACAATACATTAGAAAGATTATTCATTATGACTAAGTAGGATTTATCCCTGAGGTGCAAGAATGGTTCAACATATGTTAAACAATTAATTTGATACATCATATTAACAACATGTAAAATAAGAACCACATAATCATTTCAATTGATGCTGAAGAAGCGTTTGATAAAAGTCAACATTCTTTCATGATTAAAAAAATTCCAAAATTCATGACAGAAAGAATATATCTCAATATATTAAAACCCATAGAAGACAGAGCTACAGTTACTATCATACTGTATGGGGAAAAACTGAAAGCCTTTCCTCTGAGATCTGGAACATGACAAGGATGCCCACTGTCACCAGTGTTATTCAACACAGTACTGGAAGTTGTAGCTAGAGCAATGAAAAGATAGAAAGATAATGGGCATCTGAATTGGAAAGGAAGAAGTCAAATTATTTTTGTTTGCAGATAATATGATTCTGTATTTGGAAAAATGTAAAGAGTCCATCACAAGAAAACTATTAGAACTGATAAATTCAGTAAAGTTGCAGGAGACAAAATCAGCATACAAAAATCAGCAGCATTTCTATATGCCGACAGTGAGCAATTTGAAAAACAAATTTCAAAAGTAGTCCCATTTACAATAGCCACACATAAAATCAACTTCCTGGGAAATAATCCAAATAAGTCAAAGATTTCTGTAATAAAAACTGTAAGACATCAATGAAAGAAATCATCAAAAAATGAAAAATTATTTCACGTTCATGGATGGGAAGAATCAATATTCTTAAAATGTCCATACTACCCCAAACACTTAACACATTTAATGCCATCCCTATCAAAATGCTCATGATGTTCTTCACAAAAATATTTTTGAAATCCTAAAATTTATATGGAACCACAAAAGACTCAGAATACCCAAAACTATCCTAAACAAAATGAACAAAACTGGAGGAATCATTTTACCTGACTGCAAATTATACTACAGAGCTATAGTAACCCAAATATCATGGTACTGGCATGAAAACAGACCCATAGACTAATGGAACAGAATAGAGTACCCAGAAATAAATCTACACACCTACAGTAATATTGGTTTTGACAAAGCTAACAAGAACATACAGTGGGGAAAAAAGACAGTCTCTTTAATAAATAGTGCTGGGAAAACTGGATATCCATATGCAGAAGAACGAAACTAGACCCATGTCACTCGCTATATACAAAAATCAAATCAAAATGAATTAAATAATTGAAGACCTCAAGCTATGAAACTACTGCAAGAAACCATTTGGAAAAGTCTCCAGAATATTTGTTTGGGCAAAATTTTCTTTAGCAATTGTGCCACAAGCACAAGCAACCAAAGCAAAAATGGACATATGGGATCACATCAAGTAAACAACTTCTGCATATCACAGGACACAATCAACAACATGAAGAGACAACCAAGAGAATGGGTTCAAAATGTTTGCAAACTATCTATCTGACAAGTAATTAATAACCAGAATATTCAAGAGCTCAAACAACTTTATAGAAAAAAATCTAATAATCTGATAAAAACAGTGAAATATTTGAATAGACATTCCTCAAAAGAAGATCTACAAATGGCAAACATGCATATGAAAAGGTGCTCAACATCACTGAGATCAGAGAAATGCAAATCAAAACTGCAATGAGAGATCAACTCACCCAATTAAAATGGCTTATACCCAAAAGACAGGAAGTAACAAGTGCTGGCGAGGCTGTGAAGACAAGGGAATTGTTCTATACCGTTGGTGAGAATGTAAATTAGTACAACCACTATGGAGAACAGTTTAGGCATTCCAAAAAAAAAAAAAAAAGAAAAGAAAGAAAAAAGAAAACTAAAATTTGAGCTACCATAGGATCCAGCAATCTCACTGCTGGTTATAGACCCAAAGGAAAGGAAATCAGTGTATGGAAGAGATATCTGCACTCCTATGTTTGCTGCAGCTGTGTTTACAATAGCTAAGATTTGGAACATACCTAAGTGTCTATCAGGAGATGAATGAAGAAAGAAAATGTGGTACATATACACAATGGAGAACTATTCAGTGATAAAAAAGAATGAGATTCAGTCATTTGCAACAACATGGATGCAACTGAAGATTATTATGTTAAATAAAATAAGCCAGGCACAGAAAGACAAAAATTCCATGTTCTCACTTATTTGTGGGATCTAAAAATCAAAACAATTTAGCTTATGGACATGGAAAATAGAAGTATGGTCACCAGAATCTGGGAAGAGTAGTGTGAGGGTTAGGGCATGTGGTGTTGGTTAATGGGTACAAAATAATAGAAAGAATGAATAAGACTTACTATTTCATAGCACAACAGGGTGACTATAGTCAATGATAACTTAATTGTATATTTTAAAATAAATTAAATGGTATAATTGAATTGTTTGTAATTCAAAGGAGAAATGCTTGAGGTGATGGGATACCTCATTCTCCACTGTGTGCTTATGACACATTGTATGCTTGTATCAGAACATCTCATGTACCCCATAAATATATATACCTACTAAGTACCCACAAAAATAAAAAATAAAATAAAAAAAACTTCCCAAAAATATGTAAATGCCAATAAACATGTGAAAATGCTTAATTTAATTAGTAATAATAAACATCCAAATTAAAACTTATACAATATTTTAAAAGTCTCACATTATGAGAAGTTAGAAGTATGTTATATCCAGCCTCCAAGACGGTTCTTGGTGAGCCTTGCTTCCTGGAATTAATACTTTAGTTTAATGCCCTCTGAATTGCATCATGCTAGCCTGTATATCAATATAATATAGCAGAAGTAATTTAAGCCCTTTGAGACTAGGTTTTAAGTGACATTTCAGTTTCTGCTTTGCTTTCTGGTATTGTTCAGTCTGGGGAAAGCCAGCTGCCTGTCGTGCCATTCATGAGGACATTGAAGAGGCCCATGTGGACAGGAACTTGGCCACCGAGTTACCACCACCAATTGGCCTGCCATTGGCAAATGCACTGCTTGCCATTTTTCACTTTTCATCTTCCATGTGAATTAATCAGCTTTGAAGCAGATCTTCTAACCCCTGTGAGGCTTCCATATAACTATAGTGCCAGGTGATGTTTGCTTGTGACTTAATGAGCAACTCTGAGCCAGAACTGTCCAGCTGAGAAGCTCCTTAATTCCTGACCCACAGAAAATGTGAGGGATGATAAATCACTATGGTTGTTTTAAGTCACCAAGTTTTAGAGAAATTTTTCTGTAGTAATATGTGAAACAATAACCACTTTTACATATCTGCTTTGAAAGTATAAATTGGCAAAGATACTTTAGAAAAACCTGCTATTATCTAGTAAAGTTGGAAATATGCATACCATATTGCTTAGCAAATTCACTTATTCTCATATACTACAGTTTCATGTGAAAAAAAAATCTGCACCAGCCTTGGTTATAACAGCAAAACTAGTTATAATTCAAATGTCTAATAACAATAGAAAAATTGAAAAAACAAAATGAAGTATAATCTTATAATAGATACTACATATCAATATGACCCTATCTATCATTGAAAATAAGCAATGTACAACTGAAATAAAATTTCCAGACCTCGGGAAGATATAATATGGTTTTATTTTATGTATCTCTCAGAAAGAGTGACAATGGACTATATTGTTTAGGATTGCACACACAAGTTGCAAAAATGTAAAGGAAAGTGAGAAAATGATTCTGTAAGAGTACATGATGATGATAATAATAATAATAATAGCTACATTTCTATGTCAGGAAATACTCAAGGAGGAAAAAGGAATTTATCATTGAGAAGATGTGTGGTAGGGGTGGGGTTGTATCTGTTGTCGTGGCAATTATCTATCTGTTGAATTTGTTTGTGGTTACACAGATACATGGATGTTTATTTTATACTTGTTTACTGGATTATATGTGTATATTCTATGCAAGTTTTTATAAGTATTATGTTTTACAATATAAATTTACTTAAACGCCATATAGCACTTACGATGAACTTAAAAATATTCTAAAAAGTTTTACGATTATTAAGCTTTAATTTTCATAGCATTAATTTGTACTATAAAAAAGTACTTTTATTAGCTTAGTTTACAGATTATGAAACTGAGACACAATTTATCAAAAGTCATAAAATCTTTCAGTGGCAGTTTGGCTCCAGAGCCTGTGTACTTAGGAACTAGACTATTATGTTTGTTTTATTCTTTGTTATTGTTTAGTTAGTTGATAGGTTTTTGGTGTTTGGTATGGTTTAAACAGAGAAGAGAGGAGAGGGACATTCTTTTGTGTGTGTGAGAACTGAACTGTGTCATTGAATCTCCTATACTTCAGTGGCAAAATGAAAGGTTTGGACAAAATAAGTAGTTTCAAAATTCCACTAGGTCGAGGGTCACGGAAGGCTGCAAGGAAGACAGAAAAAGATGAAAATGTATGGTAGTACACAAGTTTAATAGAAGTACACCTTTATCTGTTTCATAGATGATACTGTTTTATAAAATAATGAATGAACAAAGTCCATTAAGCTTTGAAATATTAGAAAATGCAGGCATTTCTAAACGACACACAGTGACAAATTCACCGTTTCACTGCTGCCTGGATAGCTTCCCTAAAAGGTCTATCCACATGCATTTTAACACCAGTCATCTTTAGGTCCTATTAACTTCTGATACAATTCTTATTTTTATCTTAATAAGATACATCTAGATACTGACCTTGTCTCTACAATTTGAGGGCAAATATCTTTAAAGGGGCAAGATCACCATAACACAGAGTAATTTTTATGCCAAAATGTAACAAGGAGTAGAATTATAGTATGTCTCCAAGTAAGCTGCAGAACTTTTGAAAAACCCAAGAAATAACAGCACATATTAAAAATATAAACACAAATAGAATTTTATTTGTTTAGGAGAAACAAAGCCTTTTTGTTTATAAGCAATATTTTAATGCATGGACAGTTCAGGGGAAAGTAAAATTATGACTTGATAAAATAACTCACAGTCTTAATACAAGCCAACTGCACTGAGGGCTTTATGTTTTACATAGATTTAATTATAAAATAAATAAAAAATATTCAACCCCTATCACCACTTAACCAAGAGCAAATAAATGAAAGGAGATTCAAGTAAAAATCTCTGACAGTATAGAAAAACGTATTTTCTAGTAAAAATGGAACAATAGATACATGAATAAAATCATTTTTGTGTTTTTAAGATGTAGAGAGATATGGAATCCAGAGACTTTCCAAGAATTGACAATTAAATATATATAAACATATACATATATAAAATATATATAAAAATATATGTAAATATCTATACATATACATACATATATATGCTTATTTAAACCCTTATTATTGCCATATTTACACAGTTCTTTGTACAGCTGAATTTTGGCTTTTTTTTTTTTTTTTTGAGACGGAGTCTCACTCTGTCGCCCAGGCCAGAGTGCAATGGCACAATCTCGGCTCACTGCAAGCTCCACCTCCCGGGTTCAAGCAATTCTCCTGCCTCAGCCTCCTGAGTTGCTGGGATTACAGGCTCCCTCCACCATGCCTGGCTAATTTTTTGTATTTTTAGTTGACATCGGGTTTCACTATGTTGGCCAGGCTGCAGCTGAACATTTTTTAATCCAACTAGAGACAAGACTGGGAGACTGAAAGCAAAGAAAGTAGTAAATAAAAATTTTTATATATAATAATTAAAGAGAGATATGATATACTCCCTTTGGCATTATATCCACTTTCTGCATAAAGGAAACTATTTGTAGTTTAAAAGAGGCTACTCTTACAGAAAAAATTGTCAGGAGTTCATATAGCAGAAATGTGCCTCGAAATGTCTTTTTATTGTGAACAGACCTAGTGATTAGTTGGTTTTAGGTAGCCAGCCCCTACGTATCTACCTGACCCAGAAATGTGTCAGGAGAACAAAAGTGGGCTTCCAGTTGGCTTCAACAAAACTATGGGAAAACTTCATCATGGTACACTTTTCTTAAAATATCTTGAACATATGATTCTAGAAGAAAGGGATTATTGACAGTCATCTGCCCCAGAATACATACAGATATGGGCATACATACATTGTCTTTCGTTTAAATGTTTTGAGATTATTTATTTTTATAAATCTGTAAGTTGTAGATAGAAAAGATGAATTAGATATGGACTAGAGTATATATTATTTGAAATCAAAAATAGTTTTCTCAATGAATATAGAAATTTTCATTAACGTTATTGACCTGCAGTGTTCATAAATATTTTTCCAAGAAAGGGATGACCGATGATGTCACTGTGTGTATATATGTTATTATAAATTTATAAAACTGATGAGTCTGTAAATCACTGTGGAGTGGGGTCACTCAGGTAAAGTAATTCTACAAAACACTAAAAAAATACTTTAACATCAGAATTCTTACCAATGATATATAGTGATTTCTGAGTTTTCCAAATAAAAATAAGGAAAAGGTTTCTGTAGCAGACTTAATCAGCTGTTGTCAGCATTTTAAAGTGTCCTTTAAAAAAATCATTTATTTTTAAATTTTGAATCAAGCAGCTTTTACTTTAACAAAATGAAAAAAATATTGTTGGTCTTATGCAAGAAAAATAGATGCATGCATAATCACATTTTTATTAAGGTTAATAAATTCAAAGAATAGATTACAGAATTCATTACTTGATTGAAAATGTTTTATGATTTTAGAGATTTCTGTAGACCTGTATAGTTCAGGAACTTGACATTAAATGGTAAATAGAGTATTTGGAAATGCTATTTATTGCTCATGCTGATATTTGAATATTAATTCCTCATTCCTCTGATATTTAAGAGTCTTAGGTGTCTCTTTATGGGCCACAGACCAGGAAAATGAAGGAAGATAGATCTGTTATGTACAACCTTCTTAGTATAAACTCTGGTGAATTTCCCCTTGAATGACTCATTTCAGTTGCCTAATTCAGTCACTTATTAATGTGGGCAACTCAATTTACTGAGTTTGTATGTGCATCAAATTCAGAAGACACAATGTGATGATTTCCATTCTTGAGGTAAACACTATAGGGTAGTAAGATATTCATGTAAAATATTTTAACAGCATATGATAAGACTAAAAGAGACATATGTTAAAAGCTTTAAGGTATCACAGAGGAGAGAAATAAAAATTTTATGTAAAACATTTAGGGGAAATCCTCAAAAGTAGTCTCTTTAAAATTTTAATGGAAGAGTTAGATTTTACTAAGAGGCAAAATAAGATAAAGGACATTCCAGTTGGGTGGGATAAAAGTAAACAAATGCAAAAACACAAGTGGGAAGAAATAGGCCTGGTAAAGAAATTCATAGAAATTTGGTGTATCTGTGCGTCAGCTGTAAGAATTAGGTCTGAAAAGATCAGTTAGAGTCAGATAATAAAGGGCCCTTTATATCAAAAATTAATAATTTTAACTTAGGCTATTTTTAAATAGACATTATTGCAATATTGCATTTGTTGCAATAACATGAACAGATTTACACTTTAAGAAGCTAAATCTGGCTACATAAAGGCTTTGGGTTAACAGAGTCAAGAAACAAAGCCTGGAAGACCAAGTCTTTAGATAGAATATTATGAGAGTTTATGTCAGAGGTTGTAAGGGTGAAAAAAGAATTAGAAAAAAAATATTTTGCAGATATTGTTAAATGATTAGGTGATGGTATAAGAATGGGGAAAGAAAGCTAGAGTGTCTAATTTTGATTCTGGGTGACCAGGGATAAGGTAGTTGCATAGTAGTTCTGACAAATGAGGACTGAGGACATCAGGATAGCTAAAAGAAGATGAATTCTGGCTTAAGTAGATTAATTTTGTTATGCTTGTGTGACTTCTTTGTGGAAAACATATTAAGAATACAAAACTTGATAAAAGGTAAACATATTACTTTATCAAGGGACAGTAAATAATTGAGAAGAGATGCAATGAATCTGTAGTCCTGAGGAGCATCAAAATATAGTGATTAAAAAAGAGGGGCAAATATTATTTTTATTCATAAATACTAAAACTTGGAAGCAAGCAAGATGCCCTTCAATAAGTAAATGGATAAAGTGTGGTACAGCCACACAATGAATTATAATTCAGAAACAAAAATAAATGAGCTATTAAGCTATGAAAAATACCTGGAAGAGGCCAGGCACAGTGGCTCAAGCTTTTGTGAAGCTGAGGTGGGAGGATCATTTGAGGTCAGGAGCTCAAGACCAGCCTGACCAACATGGTGAAACCCCACCTCCACTAAAAATACAAAAATTACCAGGCATGGTGGCGGGTCCCTGTAATCCCAGCTAGTCGGGAGGCTGAGGCAGGAGAATCACTTGAACCCAGGAGGCAGAAGTTGCAGTGAGCTGAGATTGCACACTGGACTCCAGCCTGGGTGACAGAGTGAGAGACTCTGTCTCAAAAAAAAAAAAAAAAAAAAAAAAATACCTGAGGGAAACTTAGATGCATATGTACTAAGTAAAAGGAGCCAATCTGAACAGGCTTCATACTGTAAGATTCCAACTACATGACATTATAGAAATGCAAAACTACAGAGATAATAAAAAAAATCAATGGTTTCCAGGGCTTTAGGGGCAGGGAGAGATAAGTAGGTGGAGCACGGGAGATTTTTAGGGCAGTGAAATATTCTGTAGGGACTACAGTGATGGGTACACGTCATTACACATTTCTTCAAACTCATGGAATATATGAAGCAGAGTGGCCCTTAATGTAATCTATCAATTTCATTTAATGATAGTGTATCAATTTTGGTTCATGACCTGTAATAAATATACCACATTATTTCAAGATTTTGATAATAGTAGATACTGGGGGAAGGGATGTCATATGGAAACTGTAAATTTAAAACTTCTCTAAAATATAAAGTCAAATTAAAAAAATTAAGGGTACAAAATGATGGCAAATATTTAAACAACTGTGAGAGAAAGGGGAAAATAAAAAGACACGGCAAATGAAACAAAATACATCATCAAATGAATACTGGGAGAGGGAAAAATCACATGGAAAGTGAACACTATACTTGCATCAAATGGGATGAAAACTGAAGAAAATACATTTTATTTTGCCGTTATGAACTCACTGATAATCTTAACAACCATTCATTCTGTAAAGAGAGGATTAGAAACTGGAATTCTGTTGGCTAGGGACTGAATTGAAGATGAAGACTTAAGACCAGTATCTAGAGATTAATTTCTCTTCTGCAGTTTCTACTTTTAATTCAACTCTGGCAATGAAAACTGTGTAATCTTTGTATTCTAGCCATTCCACTGCTCATGGACCATCAGGGACTATTCCTTACCTACACAATGAAGTCCAACATGTTTAAATATACACTTTGTCCACCTTAAATGTGTGTAACTCTGCGACCTTTCCAGGTCTTTCCTAATATTGAAATAATATTTGTTTTTTAATAAATGGGTGAAAGGAGAGATATATTTTAAGTTCTTCTTTCATATATAGGTACGAAATAGTTCAATTAAAAAATCTGGACCAATTCAAATGCCTTGAGAAATAAAGGAATGCGAATAAAAATTTAAGTAGTAAGCAAAGGCAATAATGTGTTTTGTTAACCCTATTAAGAAAGGCATGTCCTTGATATAAGTGTCGTGAGAGAATAAATGAAAAATCTTTTGAAGATCTGAATAATTATTTACGAGTGAGCATTTGAGGGTAGTTATTTCTGCAGTGCCTAGCTAGATACTGAAACCCAAGCCTGTCACATGCAGAAGAAATATCAAAGCGAGATCAAGTAGTTCCCTGGGTTCTGAAGCTTAAACTGAAGAAAAGTTAACAAGATCTATGGTTATAAGGCCAGGCTGGAGCTCAGCATTCTTACATGCTTTGACTGCAGGATAACTGTGTTTAGAGGGAGCACCAGGTCTTGGTAAGGCCAGATTTGCTTCTCTCACACCAGGGGCTATGGAGCTATCACTATCCTGCATCTCCCAGGTCATTATTTACTACCAGTCACAAATTGACTCTTTGAGCCAGATGACACTGTCCCTTTCAGGGGGACTTACATATTTGCATTCTGAATCATTTTGTGATGAACTTACAATTTACCTCTCCAGGAAAAATCTAAGTGAGATTAATTTCAAATCTTTTTAAGCAGCTCTAATTCTGCCCATACTCCCTTCACAACACATAAAAAGAGATCTGGTGAGCAGGGGTCTTTTCTCTTGCTTTCAATTTAAATGAACACTCTATCAATTTTAAAATAATTTAAATGAGTATCATGCCTACCGTCGAATATCAGTGCTTTTTAGATTTAATTTTTTAAATAAATTCTTTTTATGATGATTGTTTTAGCTGTATCTGGGAATATGATTTACACTGTGAGAGTATGTATAAAACTTGATAGTTACACATTATTTTAAATACATGCTTTATTTTAAATGTTGGCTATTCATTTTAAATGCACAACAATACAAAGAAATCGAGCAAAAGATAAACAATTGTATTCATAGTAGTCTACATTTTGTTTCAACTTTTTAATCCATCTAGTTTAGAGCTCTCAATTCTGGAATATAAAGCTTCATCCTTAACTGGATACTGTCCCAGAACATCTGGGAACATATTCTTGATATAAAGAAGCTGACACTATCCAGAAGAGTTTCTTGTACCCAACGATTACAGAACTATGCAACTTTTATATTCTTCATTCATTAAATTGGCTAATATTCACAATACTATTTACAAAAGCAAATATAACACACTGACATTCCAGCTTACCTCAAAGAAATAAAGATATCCACAAATATATTTATTTATGTGGTCTTCACACTAGATTTTAAAACAACTAAAGAGGGATTATTAAAGACATAGATTTTATAGAACTTACAATGAGCGGCTGAATTCAGTATCAATTTTCTTAATCTCCTCATTTGATTTAATGTTCTTATAAACAGATGATTGCACAAAACAGTTTCCCTTTGTTCTCCTGCCCTAACCTCTACTCTGTCAATAATGAGGCCAGAAAAAAGTGACTATTAAAAATTCTAAGCACAAGCTCCCTAGATATAAGGTAAGTTCTACAATGCAAAAAAATCAATCTTTATCAACTAAATAATAGCTCCTACAATTTGAATCTCTGTGAAAAGTATTATTAATGAATGGTCACTATCTATTAAATACTACAGGGAAAAAATAAAACAGCATTTATTTACTGAGCACTGTCATTGTTTTTTTGCTTCAAACTTTCTCCCAGTTGTTCACTAGTGCAAACTTTCCCGTCATATTCGGTTTTCATCAAAAATACATTGTTTGAAACTAAATATGCTACAACAGTTTTATCCTATGAAATGAAAGGACTTAAAATTGGCAACAAAATAAAGAGTTTGCAAATACTTCGTAATTAAAGTGATACTGTTGACTTTTTCCTTTTCATAGCCTGCATACTATCCCTGCTAGGATGTTCCAATTATTTACCAACTACCATGGACCCTTCTAAGTAAATTGCAGACATTAATGTTATTCTCACAACAACTCTAAGATTAACTGCCATTATTTTCTCTAGTTTTATGCGTATAGAAACTGATGCAGAGAGACTGGATAATGGGATACGGTCACAGAATTAGTCAGCAATACAGAGAGATATCAAAACAGGTAAATTTGGATACAAAGTTTGCATGCTTAGCCAATATGATATTCTAAAATTTAGCATTGATATTCATTAGATCAATTTCATACCTATAGAATAAACCAGTAACCAGGGTACAAATGTATGCTTTGATGTTATGGCAAAAGAAAACAACAACAGCTGCAATAAAGTTTTATTAAAACGTGTTACCAATCTACATTGCTTTGGTAAATAAAGATAAGTATCCCTTTAGTTAACCAGTAGAAATCAAGTAGCTGCAGACACTAATTACCCAAACGTCCAGAAGAGGCCTGAAGAAGCCTGAAGTAAGCGTCCAATATGGGTCTGAGTGCTTAGGTGATATGAAAACCCGGATGGATTTGTAGAATGCAGTGTTCATTTATACAATGTAATGTAAGCACTCCTCTAGCACCCTGAGACTTAGTTGGAGAACTACAGGGCTCTGTGGCCTGCTGTATGAGCATTCAGATATTATTTTCAACTCATATGCAAATATTCAGATTTCAAATAGAAAGATACTCTCCCAAGGTCTGAAAAATCCAGGAAAACCTAAACAAAGGAAAAATTAAAAAGTAACAATTAAGTGTAAACGCCAAAATATTTGTGCTTAACAGTTAAAAAAAGTGAGCAACTATTAAACATTAAAGAAAATTGAAAATTGAAAATAGAAAAAATTGATAAATAATTCATAATTTTATATATATATGAATTATTTTTTGTTTGTGAACATGTGCTTAATAAACCAATGTCAGGTAAACAGAGAAACAATCAAAGAAGAGGAGAGCTCAGGAAGGGGAGGTGGTTTGGGAGTGGGGAGCAGGGAAACACAGCGGTGCCACTGGGAATCTTCAGATGAAGGAGAGGGACACATAGCAGCACAGGACTGTGAAAATTCACAGATCAGGCTAAGACCATTCTTTTTTTTTTTTTAACTTTTATTTTAAGTTTAGGTGTACAAGTTCAGGTTTGTTACATAGGTAAACTTTTGTCATTGGGGTTTGTTATACAGATTATTTCATCACCCAGGTATTAAGCCTAGTACTCATTAGTTGTTTTTCCAGATCCCCACCCTCTGAGAGTCCCCAGTGTGTGTTGTTCCCTTCTATGTGTCCATAAGTTCTCATAATTTAGCTGCCGCTTATAAGTGAGAAGATATAGCATCTGGTTTTCTGTTCCTGTGTTAGTTTATTAAGGGTAATTGCTTCCAGCTGTATCCATATCCCTGCAAAGGACACGGTCTTGTTCTTTTTATGGCTTTTATGGTATTCCGTGGTGTATATGTACCACATTTCTTTATCCAATCTATCACTGATGGACATTTAGGTTGATTCCACGTATTTCCTATTGTGAGAAACTCTGCAATGAACATACACAGGCATGTGTCTTTATTTATTTTTGTTTGTTTGTTTGTTTTATTTATTTATTTATTTATTTATTTATTTATTTATTTATTATTATTATACTTTAGGTTTTAGGGTACATGTGCGCAATGTGCAGGTTAGTTACATATGTATACATGTGCCATGCTGTAGCACTGCACCCACTAACTCGTCATCTAGCATTAGGTATATCTCCCAATGCTATCCCTCCCCACTCCCCCCACCCCACAACAGTCCCCAGAGTGTGATGTTCCACTTCCTGTGTCAATGTGCTCTCATTGTTCAATTCCCACCTATGAGTGAGACTATGCGGTGTTTGGTTTTTTGTTCTTGCGATACTTTACTGAGAATGATGATTTCCAATTTCATCCACGTCCCTACAAACGACATGAACTCATCATTTCTTATGGCTGCATAGTATTCCATGGTGTATATGTGCCACATTTTCTTAATCCAGTCTATCATTGTTGGACATTTGGGTTGGTTCCAAGTCTTTGCTATTGTGAATAATGCCACAATAAACATATGTGTGCATGTGTCTTTATAGCAGCATGATTTATAGTCCTTTGGGTATATACCCAGTAATGGGATGGCTGGGTCTAATGGTATTTCTAGTTCTAGATCCCTGAGGAATCGCCACACTGACTTCCACAAGGGTTGAACTAGTTTACAGTCCCACCAACAGTGTAAAAGTGTTCCTATTTCTCCACATCCTCTCCAGCACCTGTTGTTTCCTGACTTTTTAATGATTGCCATTCTAACTGGTGTGAGATGGTATCTCATTGTGGTTTTGATTTGCGTTTCTCTGATGGCCAGTGATGGTGAGCATTTTTTCATGTGTTTTTTGGCTGCATAAATGTCTTCTTTTGAGAAGTGTCTGTTCATGTCCTTCGCCCACTTTTTGATGGGGTTGTTTGTTTTTTTCTTGTAAATTTGTTGGAGTTCATTGTAGATTCTGGATATTAGCCCTTTGTCAGATGAGTAGGTTGCAAAAATTTTCTCCCATTTTGTAGGTTGCCTGTTCACTCTGATGGTAGTTTCTTTTGCTTTGCAGAAGCTCTTGAGTTTAATTAGATCCCATTTGTCAATTTTGGCTTTTGTTGCCATTGCTTTTGGTGTTTTAGACATGAAGTCCTTGCCCATGCCTATGTCCTGAATGGTAACGCCTAGGTTTTCTTCTAGGGTTTTTATGGTTTTAGGTCTAACATTTAAGTCTTTAATCCATCTTGAATTGATTTTTCTATCAGGTGTAAGGAAGGGATCCAGTTTCAGTTTTCTATATATGGCTAGCCAGTTTTCCCAGCACCATTTATTAAATAGGGAATCCTTTCCCCATTGCTTGCTTTTCTCAGGTTTGTCAAAGATCAGATAGTTGTAGATATGTGGTATTATTTCTGAGGGCTCTGTTCTGTTCCATTGATCTATATCTCTGTTTTGGTACCAGTACCATGCTGTTTTGGTTACTTTAGCCTTGTAGTATAGTTTGAAGTCAGGTAGTGTGATGCCTCCAGCTTTGTTCTTTTGGCTTAGGATTGACTTGGCGATGCGGGCTCTTTTTTGGTTCCATATGAACTTTAAAGTAGTTTTTTCCAATTCTGTGAAGAAAGGCATTGGTAGCTTGATGGGGATGGCACTGAATCTGTAAATTACCTTGGGCAGTATGGCCATTTTCACGATATTGATTCTTCCTATCCATGAGCATGGAATGTTCTTCCATTTGTTTGTATCCTCTTTTATTTCCTTGAGCAGCGGTTTGTAGTTCTCCTTGAAGAGGTCCTTCACATCCCTTGTAAGTTGGATTCCTAGGTATTTTATTCTCTTTGTAGCAATTGTGAATGGGAGTTCACTCATGATTTGGCTCTCTGTTTGTCTGTTGTTGTTGTATAAGAATGCTTGTGATTTGCGTACATTGATTTTGTATCCTGAGACTTTGCTGAAGTTGCTTATCAGCTTAAGGAGATTTTGGGCTGAGACAATGGGGTTTTCTAGATATACAATCATGTCGTCTGCAAACAGGGACAATTTGACTTCCTCTTTTCCTAATTGAATACCCATTATTTCCTTCTGCTGCCTAATTGCCCTGGCCAGAACTTCCAACACTCTGTTGAATAGGAGTGGTGAGAGAGGGCATGCCTGTCTTGTGCCAGTTTTCAAAGGGAATGCTTCCAGTTTTTGCCCATTCAGTATGATATTGGCTGTGGGTTTGTCATAGATAGCTCTTATTATTTTGAGATATGGCCCATCAATACCTAATTTATTGAGAGTTTTTAGCATGAAGGGTTGTTGAATTTTGTCAAAGGCCTTTTCTGCATCTATTGAGATAATCATGTGGTTTTTGTCTTTGGTTCTGTTTATATGCTGGATTACATTTATTGATTTGCGTATGTTGAACCAGCCTTGCGTCCCAGGGATGAAGCCCACTTGATCATGGTGGATAAGCTTTTTGATGTGCTGCTGGATTCTGTTTGCCAGTATTTTATTGAGGATTTTTGCATCAATGTTCATCAAGGATATTGGTCTAAAATTCTCTTTTTTGGTTGTGTCTCTGCCCGGCTTTGGTATCAGGATGATGCTGGCCTCATAAAATGATTTAGGGAGGATTCCCTCTTTTTCTATTGATTGGAATAGTTTCAGAAGGAATGGTACCAGTTCCTCCTTGTACCTCTGGTAGAATTCGGCTGTGAATCCATCTGGTCCTGAACTCTTTTTGGTTGGTAAGCTATTGATTATTGCCACAATTTCAGCTCCTGTTATTGGTCTATTCAGAGATTCAACTTCTTCCTGGTTTAGTCTTGGGAGAGTGTATGTGTCGAGGAATTTATCCATTTCTTCTAGATTTTCTAGTTTATTTGTTTAGAGGTGTTTGTAGTATTCTCTGATGGTAGTTTGTATTTCTGTGGGATTGGTGGTGATATCCCCTTTATCATTTTTTATTGCATCTATTTGATTCTTCTCTCTTTTTTTCTTCATTATCTTGCTAGCGGTCTATCAATTTTGTTGATCCTTTCAAAAAACCAGCTCCTGGATTCATTAATTTTTTGAAGGGTTTTTTGTGTCTCTATTTCCTTCAGTTCTGCTCTGATTTTAGTTATTTCTTGCCTTCTGCTAGCTTTTGCATGTGTTTGCTCTTGCTTTTCTAGTTCTTTTAATTGTGATGTTAGGGTGTCAATTTTGGATCTTTCCTGCTTTCTCTTGTGGGCATTTAGTGCTATAAATTTCCCTCTACACACTGCTTTGAATGCATCCCAGAGATTCTGGTATGTTGTGTCTTGGTTCTCGTTGGTTTCAAAGAACATCTTTATTTCTGCCTTCATTTCGTTATGTACCCAGTAGTCATTCAGAAGCAGGTTGTTCAGTTTCCATGTAGTTGAGCGATTTTGAGTGAGATTCTTAATCCTGAGTTCTAGCTTGATTGCACTGTGATCTGAGAGATAGTTTGTTATAATTTCTGTTCTTTTACATTTGCTGAGGAGAGCTTTACTTCCAACTATGTGGTCAATTTTGGAATAGGTGTGGTGTGGTGCTGAAAAAAATGTATATTCTGTTGATTTAGGATGGAGAGTTCTGTAGATGTCTATTAGGTCCTCTTGGTGCAGAGCTGAGTTCAATTCCTGGGTATCCTTGTTAACCTTCTGTCTCGTTGATCTGTCTAATGTTGACAGTGGGGTGTTAAAGTCTCCCATTATTAATGTGTGGGAGTCTAAGTCTCTTTGTAGGTCACTCAGGACTTGCTTTATGAATCTGGGTGCTCCTGTATTGGGTGCATATATATTTAGGATAGTTAGCTCTTCTTGTTGAATTGATCCCTTTACCATTAGGGAATGGCCTTCTTTGTCTCTTTTGATCTTTGTTGGTTTAAAGTCTGTTTTATCAGAGACTAGGATTGCAAGCCCTGCCTTTTTTTGCTTTCCATTTGCTTGGTAGATCTTCCTCCATCCTTTTATTTTGAGCCTATGTGTGTCTCTGCACATGAGATGGGTTTCCTGAATACCCCACACTGATGGGTCTTGGGTCTTTATCCAATTTGCCAGTCTGTGTCTTTTAACTGGAGCATTTAGTCCACTTACATTTAAAGTTAATATTGTTATGTGTTAATTTGATCCTGTCATTATGATGTTAGCTGGTTATTTTGCTTGTTAGTTGATGCAGTCTCTTCCTAGTCTCGATGGTCTTTACATTTTGGCATGATTTTGCAGCAGCTGGTACCGGTTGTTCCTTTCCATGTTTAGCACTTCCTTCAGGAGCTCTTTTAGGGCAGGCCTGGTGGTGACAAAATCTCTCAGCATTTGCTTGTCTGTAAAGTATTTTATTTCTCCTTTACTTATGAAGCTTAGTTTGGCTGGATATGAAATTCTGAGTTGAAAATTCTTTTCTTTAAGAATGTTGAATATTGGCCCCCACTCTCTTCTGGCTTGTAGAGTTTCTGCGGAGAGATCCGCTGTTAGTCTGATGGGCTTCCCTTTGAGGGTAACCCGACCTTTCTCTCTGGCTGCCCTTAACATTTTTTCCTTCATTTCAACTTTGGTGAATCTGACAATTATGTGTCTTGGAGTTTCTCTTCTCGAGGAGTATCTTTGTGGCGTTTCTGTATTTCCTGAATCTGAATGTTGGCCTGCCTTGCTAGATTGGGGAAGTTCTCCTGGATAATATCCTGCAGAGTGTTTTCCAACTTGGTTCCATCCTCCCCATCACTTTCAGGTACACCAATCAGACGTAGATTTGGTCTTTTCGCATAGTCCCACATTTCTTGGAGGCTTTGCTCATTTCTCTTTATTCTTTTTTCTCTAAACTTCCCTTCTTGCTTCATTTCATTCATTTCATCTTCCAGGGCTGATACCCTTTCTTCCATTTGATCGCATCGGCTCCTGAGGCTTCTGCATTCTTCACGTAGTTCTCGAGCCTTGGTTTTCAGCTCCATCAGCTCCTTTAAGCACTTCTCTGTATTGGTTATTCTAGTTATACATTCTTCTAAATTTTTTTCAAAGTTTTCAACTTCTTTGTCTTTGGTTTGAATATCCTCCCGTAGCTCGGAGTAATTTGACCATCTGAAGCCTTCTTCTCTCAGCTCGTCAAAGTCATTCTCCATCCAGCTTTGTTCCGTTGCTGGTGAGGAATAGTGTTCCTTTGGAGGAGGAGGGGTGCTCTGCTTTTTAGAGTTTCCAGTTTTTCTGCTCTGTTTTTTCCCCATCTTTGTGGTTTTATCTACTTTTGGTCTTTGATGATGGTGATGTACAGATGGGTTTTTGGTGTGGGTGTCCTTTCTGTTTGTTAGTTTTCCTTCTAACAGACAGGACCCTCAGCTGCAGGTCTGTTGGAGTACCTGGCTGGCCGTGTGAGGTGTCAGTCTGCCCCTGCTGGGGGGTGCCTTCCAGTTAGGCTGCTCGGGGGTCAGGGGTCAGGGACCCACTTGAGGAGGCAGTCTGCCCATTCTCAGATCTCCAGCTGCGTGCTGGGAGAACCACTGCTCTCTTCAAAGCTCAGATGGAAATGCAGAAATCACCCGTCTTCTGTGTCACTCATGCTGGGAGCTGTAGACAGGAGCTGTTCTTATTCGGCCATCTTGGCTCCTCCACATGTGTCTTTATAATACAATCATTTATATTCCTTTGGGTGTATACACAGTAATGGGATTTCTGGGTCAAATGGCATTTCTGCCCTTAGGTCTTTAAGGAATTGCCACAGTCTTCCACAATGGCTGAGCTAATTTACACTCCCACCAAGAGTGTACAGGCATTCCCTTTTCTCCACACTCCCACCAGCATTCACAATTTTTTGATTTTTAATAGTAGGTAAGACCATTCTTAACAAGTCGTCATTGGATCCAAATCTGCAAATGAGGCATTATGTAAAACCTGTCGGGGATGACAAAACCTCAGGTGAGAGCGTAATACAGACCAGTTTAAAATGTCATTATATATGCTACACATTATAAGTACTTTTTAAACCCTGAAAAACGTATTCCAAATTATTGAAAATAAGAGAATGAGATTATGTTGATACATGAGTTTTATGTATTATACTTTTTGTATTTGACTTTATTTTGGTACGATGTGGTTGTTTTACTTGTGTAATTAAAAGTAAATGTTTTTCTTACTGAAAAACTAATTATTGGAATTATTTTTTCAAATCATATAATAAAAATTATTTAATAATAAGATGAAAATTAGTAAAATAAAATATTAGTAACAAAATGAAACTTTTTTAAAAGAAAATTATTTATAAGTAATTAGAACATTATAAATTATACAAATGTGTAAAAGTAAATACAAAAATAAAACATGAAATAAAGAATCAAAGATGAAGTAAAAATAAGATAAAATGAGGAAATTGGATATTTAAAATTAAATTAAAAGCAGCACAAATATTACTTACATTCAATCATTATTATGTATAGATGTAACATAAAATTGTTTCAAAGTTTTATATTTTATATATAACCAAAAGAAACATGAAAGTTTGCTAAAATCTGGCTCATGCATTAGAACACAGCTGATCTTGAAATACATTCCGTAGCTTCAAGGCTGCAGTACAAGTGGCCTTCTCAAGATGAAACTACAAAGGAGGAGCATTGGAAACAATTTCCAATTAAACCTATATTTCACCTTCAGTTATAATTTGATGGGACATATTTCAGAGTACAGGCTACCATGCATTCTCACAAGTTCCAAAGTATTGCCTTTTCAGAACATGAATTTTATGGCAGATTTTCCACAACAGATGGAGGAGACATGAGGGATCAGGGCTGTGAACGTAAGGCTCTCAGGGCTCCTGATAGGCAGGATAGAAGTAGAGACAAAAGGAGTCTTGCCCATTCAATGACTGATTAATGACTCATGGATTTTTAAAAAATTAGAAGATTTGAAGGGTATGTGGCAAGGTCACCAAGGACATGGACCTGACCTGCCCATCCTAGTTTGTACCATAATGGCTTTAGCATCTACAATGATGGCTTGGAAAACTTTCTTATTGAATTTTTAGATGACATCAAGGCTATAGAAGAGATAGTTATTACATTAGAAAATTAGACTAACCTTATTTTTAAAGACCTTGATAATCCTGTGATATGAGGAGGAACATAGACAAAATTTAATAGAGGTAAACACAAATTCTTGTGTTTTTAAAATAGTTGTGAAATGGAGACCAAAAAAGGTATATTAAGAAGAGGTAATGAAACAAAATTTGCCTTTATTTGAATAAGTATTAACCAAATTCTTGTTTTAACTTCAAAAATTATCAAATAAAAAGTGAACTTAAGATAAAGACCAAAGAGACATTGTTAAAAATTCATTCATTAATATATTCTTTCAAATAATAATTTAATGCTTTATATAAACAAAATAGTATGCAATTGTGTAAAGAAGTAATACCTGTCATCGACAAACATGCAACCAATTTGGGTAGAACCCCAGAAAAAGGGCTAATTACAACATACAATTAAAAGTGCATTGGAAGGTATAATTACATATTATCAGGAATGTTTGAAGTAGAAGAACATGTTAATGAAGATGCAGAAAAATTATTTTAACTGAAATTTCATTTAAACTTACCTTTGAGGAAAGAATTTTGATGTGGAGAGGAAAATACAGGAAAAAAAATAAAATTGCAAAATTAGCTTACTAAAAAAATTGGCAGTATAGTCAGTGATTAAATAAAGATGGAATATTAAATAGAGGCAAGATATTAAAAGATCTTGTAATATAGGTTTAAAATTTAGATCAAACTATTTAAAAATCTATAAAATTACGAGTTTTGCATATGCATATAGAAGATTTTATAGGTAATTTTGTTTGCAGGTCAGTAACCCAGTACTCTTGTCCCCACCTATGTTCTCTCTTGCTTTGCAGGAACTGAACTTTGAATACCTCTTCCCAAATCCTTTGTGTGCAAAAGTCATTTTTTGCTAAATTTGGAAGATGGAAGAACATATGAAGTCACATTACAGCTCATCCAGCAGTAGGGAGCAGAACTGGGGGCTTTGAGGAAAGTTGTCTTTTGTAACATCTCTGGGGCATTTAACTGCACTCACTCAGTTTCATGTCCCCAGAAAGATATGATCATTGTGTGTAGTTTCTTGTGGCTCCTAAAACTTCTCTGAATTAGGGAAGTTATATAAAACCCTATATCTAGCAAAATATTTTCCCAATATTTTTCCTCCAGCCATTGCAAACATTTTGTTAAGCACTACATTAAACACTAAATTTGATTAAGCAACTTTCTATTGAAATGCCTACAGTAATTTGTAGTTTCTATTTTCCTGAACAAAAACCCTGACCAATATGATATATGGCATGAACAAATTGAATTTAAGCAAGATATTTCAAAAGGTGGGGTGAGAAGACATTAGAATGTGTTAAGATGGGAATCAATGAGATACAAAATTTAATTAAGATATAATTGTGAACTGAGAAAAAATACAGTTTTTATTTTGTTTTTAAGAGACATAAAGCAGTGTCAAAGCTTACTCATGTATCTAACTGAGATAACTGAATGAATAGATATTACATTTGCTGAAACTGTAAAACCCAGAAGAAACTAGTGTTTTGGTGGGAAGAAAGTAAGGGGACAGAAGGAAGTTAATGTTATCCTTGGGACAACCAAATGCAATGGTGGGGTTGGGGGCAATTGGAATCTAAAGCTCAAGATAAAATACTGGGCAACAGGTAAGAAAAAAAATCATACATATTTAGGGTTAAGCAAGACCATAAGCATGAATGAAATAACAAAAGTATGCAGAGCAAGTATAAAAGTGAAATCAGAATTTGGGAGAATGCCAACAAAAGAAAGAAGAGTTTACCAAATAATCTCAAATAAAATTGAAAAGTAAAAATAAAATCAGGCAAATATGCTTTCATAGAAAATAAGGGAATAAACAATTTAAAAGAAGAGGCAATTCACAAAGTATAGAATCATATTAAGAGATCAGGTAAATGATGGAATACTATGCAGCCATAAAAAATGATGGGTTCATGTCCTTTGTAGGGACATGGATGAAACTGGAAACCATCATTCTTAGCAAACTATCGCAAGGACAAAAAACCAAACACTGCATGTTCTCACTCATAGGTGGGAATTGAACAATGAGAACACATGGACACAAGAAGGGGAATATCACACACCAGGGACTGTTGTGGGGTTGGGGGAGAGGGGAGGGATAGCATTAGGAGATATACCTAACACTAAATGACGAGTTAATGGGTGTAGCACACCAACATGGCACATGTATACATATATAACAAACCTGCACATTGTGCACACGTACCCTAAAACTTAAAGTATAATAATAATAAAATTAAAAAAAAAGAGATCAGGTAAATGAAGCATTCTCCGTTGAATGCTTAATGTCAAGAGGTTAGTGGTATACATGTTTAGAAAAATTTCAGAGACTTCATGTAAATACAGGACAGATTTCTGTGGGGTTGAGAGTGCCTAAAAGGTATAGTAGAAGCAGTGAGTATGAAAAATACTTTAAAGCAGTTTAACAATGAACCCGAAGGGAAAGAGGCAAGAAATGAAGGGGAATACTGGATTGATGAACTAGTTGTTGTTTATATTTCATATTTTTAATTACAAAATTAATAATATTCATAGAAATGTTAGAAAATATTTATGTAAAACGATTGATAAATCACACTTGATATATATGAAGACATACAAAAATGCTTTTTAATATTAATCAATGTTTATGTATAAAATGTTTTTAATTGTGGTATAGTAAGCCTTTATATGAGAATGGAATCATTTAGTTACTCAAAGTTCTGTTTATAGAGACTTAGAAGTTTTTGACATTTTTTCATTTGATATGTATCACTGGTTGTTCGCTTTGCTTTGAAGGAGAAATGGCCAAACAGGTGATGAGATACTAATTCACTGTCTGTGGCCAGTGGTTAGCTGGATGGCTAGTGATTTGGAAGGAACATTATTAAAAAACTGGTAACAAGGAAATATGGGGAAGAGGTGCAGATAAACCTCTATGAATATACAAAAGTAAAAAAATGAAGTTATTTATGTCTCTTGTGAATGCTTTTCAAAAGTTGACCTCTGCAGGAGAGGATTTTAATAATAAACTGAATAGCATCATTCTTTCAGTGTATATCATTTAGCTTTCTTCCTCAACCAACACTGTCATCCATAAATGGGTTCATGAAAAATGTAGCCCTGTTGGCAGATAGGAAGGTTACACAGGGGTCC
Source organism: Pongo pygmaeus (assembly GCF_028885625.2). Classification (NCBI taxonomy): domain Eukaryota; kingdom Metazoa; phylum Chordata; class Mammalia; order Primates; family Hominidae; genus Pongo; species Pongo pygmaeus. The sequence goes on along the minus strand of NC_072373.2, from coordinate 124,106,800 downwards.
AGCAACATGGACTTCCATACCCACAGGCTGATCTGGAAATAACCACAGCTGAGTGCATCATCTGCCAGCAGCAAAAGCCAAATTCAAGTCTCTGATGGCACACCATTCCTTCGGGTGATTACCGTGATAGGATGATTGCTTCTGCCATGGAAAGGACAGCGTTTTGCTCTTACTGGAATAAACACTTTGCATATGGATTTGCTTTCTCTGCACACAATGCTTCTGCCAAAAACTACCATCTGTGGACTTACAGAATGCCGCATCTACCATCATTGTATTCCACAGAGCAAGGAACTCACTACACAGCAAATGAAGTGTGGCAAAGGGCCCATGCTCATGGAATTCACTGGCCTTACCATGTAGTCCACTGTTCTGAAACAACTGGCTCAACAGAACAGTGCAAAGGCTGGCCTTTTGAATATTTAGTTACAATGCCAATCAGGTTGCAATAACATGCAGGGCGAGGGCAAGAGTCCTCACAAGGTTGTATATGCTCAGAATCAGCATCCGATACATGGTTTTGTTTCTCCTGTAGCCAGGACTCACAGGTTCAAGAATCAAAGTGTGCAAACGGAATTGGCACCACTCACTCTTATCCCTGGCGACTCACTAGAGAAATGTTTGATTTCTGTTCCTGCACCTTTATGGTCTACTGACCAAGAGATCTTAGTTCCAAAGTAAAGAATGCTTCCATCAGGAGACACAACAGTGATTCCATTGAACTGAAGGTTAATAGTACTGCCCGTCTACTCAGGGCTCCTTATGCCTCTGAATCACCAGGCAAAAAAGGAAGTTACTGTGCTGGTTGAGGTCAGTGATCCTGAATAACAAGGAGAAACTGAACAACGACTCCACAGTACAGGTGAGGAAGATTATATTTGGAATACAGAGAATTTCTTAGAGGGTATCTTAGTTTTACTATGCTCTATTATTAAGTACCACGTGCCTAGAATTGCATTCATTCATGATAACACCATATTTGATTCTTTTTCACCAACTTGCAATTGGATGTCTTCGGTCTTAACACTTTTCTTTTCTCCTTTTATATTATATAATCGACATTTGCATCTATATTCCATATGTTTTCACCATCACTGATGCATCCAGTCTATTGGAACAACATACAGATGCTCCTTGATTTACAATGGGGTTACATTCTAATAAGCCAATTGGAAACAGTATCTATCATAGTCAAAAATGCATTTACTATGTCTGACCTACTGAGGCAACATGGCTTAGCCTTGCCTAACTTAAACATTCTGAGAACATTTTCATTAGAATACAGTTGTACACAGTCATCTCACACAGGGACTATTTTATAACAAAGTGTTGGATATCTAATGGAATTTACTGAATACTGTACTAAAAATGAGAAACAGATTGGGTATATGAGCACCATCGTAAAGTCAAAAAAGAAATGTAACTTGGACCGTCGTAAGTTAGGAATTGTCTGTACTTCATCTTGTTTACAAACTGTTAGATCCAATTGACTGTTTAGTCCAATTGTTAGATCCAGTTGATGGTTTAGTCCTCTTTTCCTTAGCATTTTAGACCACTTACACATACTTTGTGTCCTCAGAAATTCTTTATCACTTTTATTACATAATTTTTCCTGGTTCTAATCCTACCTTAACCTACAGCTTTTAATAATCTGGATAAATTTATTATTTACATACATATTACCTGAATGGCATTGATTTTATCTGCTAAGTGCTTACTTGGAGTCTCAATCTACAAAATCAAAGTTTCTTAAAGAATCTACTTCTCAAACAATTTTTAGAAATAACTTTATAATATGTCTTACCTGCCCCAATAAATATTCAGTGGATATGGGAGCAAGTAAAACTACAATTTTGAGGCTACTGTATCTGATAGTTACACCGAAAAATAATAATGAACACTCATTTGCTATAGCCAGAATTATCAACAAACCTATCGAAGACTACTCAGACTTCTGTCATTGCCTAAATAAAATACTGGTTATTTTAGCTATCTCTTTTAATATTGGAACGAGAACAATCTTTATTCTTGCTTACCATACCAAGTAGTTTGATTTTTGGTTCTAATCCTACCCTAAACTACAGGTCTGAGGCTTTCGGTTTATTCATCCTTATATAATTTTTTTAACCTGGGTACATACATTTGCCAAGGTAAGGTGAGAGAAGATGGGTGAATATGGTTGCTCTCACACTATAAGTTGGAATCACCAATCTTTTTGGATCTTGAATCCTGTTGCCATGTCTAAATAACATTGATGGGTTCTTTTTTTATGTGATAACATTTGTCGTAAGAGTTTTATTAACCTTCCCTGCCAGCTGGCTAATGCAGTTGTGGTGTGCTCCCCTTCCTGAAAAGTATCTGACATTTCTGTAAATACCTTCATTTATACAGAAAACGGGATTATGCTAGCAGCAACAGTGATCACGGTTTACACAGCGGTATTTTGAAAACACATAAATGGACTTACTAGTGACTTATTTAATATAACTGTGACTTCTACTGGAAATAAACTTCCTAAAAGTCAAGCATGAAGGAGAAAAGACAATACATTTATTTACATAAAAGTAGAAATATTGTTTAGAATTTTTTTTTCAGAACTCGAAGGCAAACAGTGAATTGGGAATGAACGTCTGGAAATCAGAAAGAACATAGTAAATATATTTAAGTACTTCAGATAAATTTAAAATACAAATAAAAATAATTTTGTGATAATTAATTAATAATGAAGAAATAGTTTATATCACCAGCATCCAAAGCTATGCAAATTAAAAGAGCGATTTTACTGAAAGATAACATTTCAATAATATAGCAATATTTGTTTCTTTGTGTGTGTATGTATGTCTTTTATAATTTCTAATTTCTGGAAAGAAATTAGCAATATTGCACAGTGCTGCTGGGTGTACAAAAAGAACTTACAGTTTGAGAGGGTAATTTAGTATAATATGATAAACACTTTTCAGTACAGTTTCTAGGAAAATAATTGACAACCTGTCCTCAAATTTATTTAAGAATATATCCTATAATTCCCAGGTTTATAATTCTGAAGAATCTAAAAATGATAAAAATTTCTCATAAAAAGTGTTTGATTAAATAAATTATAGGTATAATTATAGAATATGTTTGAAAATAAGTTCTAAAGAATGGTTAAAATTATAAAATGGGGAGATTTTTTAAAAAGCTCCTAAAGAGCTCTAAGACACTTTTTCATGTTTGAAAGACAGAAACATTTTAAATACAAAAAATTTAAACATAAAAATTTTAACAAAAGCTATCAGAAACTAGAATTTCATGATGTTCTCTATGTGTATAGATAGATGATAGATATATATTTGTACCTGCATTCATAGTTACAGAGATAGATACAATGTGTGCATGCTCATTAAAATAAAAACTAATTTGAAAAATTGATTAACTAGATAAGTTAACTAAAATATAGGGTGCTTTTCTAGAAAACTCAGGTCAAAATTTTAGCCAGTGTCTTACACACACTTGTGTAACTGCCCCTATAAATGCATACATACATACATACATACATACATATATACATATACAAAGGAATCCATAAAGCTTTTAAAACCTTGAATAGTTCAGAGAAAGGATAAAAATCTTCTCTCTGTGATTGCGAATTGATATAGATCTTAGAAATTATTCACAGACGTTCTCACAAGTATTTCCTTATGCTTATTTAAAGGAAAGGTCACGTAAAATACAATCATTTTATTTTTCTCTTTCAGATTCCTTCTAGAGTCACTCTGATTGCATTAATATGCTAATATTAATGACTGGCCAATATTCTCTATAGTTTGTTGAGCTTTATTCCCCAACAATAATATGGACTATGAATTGCAGTAATTTCAGCACCTGTGAACATCCCACAGAGAATATGAACTGGAACATTTTTAAGATCAGCATAAAGGGTGGAAAATAAACACCACTCAGGACTTCCTCTCAGGTATTCATCATCTGGTTCCAAGCATGAGTCAGTTCAGTTTTCCCTCCATGCTCAGGAGGTCACCACTGCGGAAGGAAGCTCTACCCTGCTTCCCATCCCATTACTCCTTTCAGTCTCATCTGTAGTTTAAGGGACTGATAGAATGCAGTAGCATATTATTTGAGCTTAAAGCACAATGATCTATCTGCCTTCAGAAAATTCACTACTCACCTGCTCTAACTTTCCATTCAAGAAAGAAGAGAATTAAACATTGCATTGAATTTGTGATTATGCTATGTTAAAATGCGGACCTGGCTTAGGGAAATGACCAGAGAAAATTAGCGGACATCTTTTAAATACTAGCCTTCAGAAACTATGAGGGTTGAAGAAAAGTGCCTTCTTGAATAGCCACTTAATTTTGTTTATGTTCCTTCTCTCCAAAGTCAATTTTGTATGTATGCACAAAAGACTGCTGACTGCGATGTGAAGCAAGAAAGGACAGGAAAAAAAAATCTACTTTTAATATTTTTAGTTTGTAGACTTTCAGAAAAATTTACATCCACCTTATCATTGCGACAAATACTGTTAATTATTAAAATTCCAACATAATGTAAAGAATTATTAGCTCATTAAACTATAAATTATAAGTATCAGAATTCAAGTAAGCTAGCCAGATATCCTAGAATAACCTAAAGAAATATAAATCCAAGAAAATGATTTAGACTGTGGGGAAAGAATAAGGATATTTCAGCTAACCTAAGAGTTTTCTATACCATAATGTCTGTGTGTGTGTATGTGTGTGTGTGTGTGTGTGTGCATGTGTGTGTGTATCTGAAAATAGAAAAATGAAGCAGAGAACTCATAGAACACAGTATTCTTAATACTGTACAGTTGCTCCTATTCACTATTTCTTCTCCTCTGAGCCATTATTCCATTTTCTTTTCTCCTGATTTTCTTTACTCTACTCTTAATATTTCTGCTTCATTCTTTGGAATTCCCTACGGTCTTTAATAACTTTATCTCTAAATGTTTTCTCCAAATGTTTACAACATCTCCACCTTTTGTTTAAGGTACAATTTCTTTTCAAACATTCTTAGTGGAAGCTAATTCATTCTCCAATACTCTCTGAAAATGTGATCAGCATGCTGTTTAGATTCATACCCACTTTCTTCTCTCTTTCATTAGAAAAGAAACATATATTAGGATTCAGCAACTGTAGTAGCTATAGGGATTTACTGGAAAAAAGGCAGTATGATTTTTACCTCCAAAGCATTTATAGTTTGCAAAAATATGCATTATAAAAGTCATAACAATAAAGTATAATTAAAGCTATTAGAGAGAAAACATAGACATCATTAAAAACAGAGCAAAACCTTTATTTTAATAATCAAGGAAAAAATGCCCTTTGGAAGTAATTTTTAACTTACATGCACAAAAGAGGAGCAGTAGCTACCAGTAGGCACTTTCGTTCTAGAAGAGAAAAAGGAAGAGTGTGTCATAACGGAAATAAGATGCATTGTATTTGGGAAGCACTGGAAATATTTATTATAGCTAATGCATAGTAAGCATATGGTAAAGGAGAAGAAGCTAAGGCTAGATAAGTCTACAAAAGAGATCTTGTAGAACATTGCTTATGGTGTTTAAGGGTTGAATTCCATTTTAAGGAAAACAAGAAGTGAATGAACCATTAAAAGCAGACATGCTAATATATTTGCATTACTGGAAGTCCACTCTGGTTGCTTTGATTTTAGTCATGTACCACAAAAAGACATATTGGTGATAAAAGACTGCATGTAACACAGTGGTCCCATAAAACCACAATGAAGATGAAAATTTTCTATTGCTTAGTTATGTTGTAGACATCATAATGGTGCAATTTTTATTTTTATAATAAATTTAGTATATCACAAGTGTACAGCATTTATAAGGTCTAGAGTAATGTACAGAATTTTCTAGGTCCCTACATTCGCTCACTACTCACACACTGAGTCAGTCAGAGCAACCTCTAGTGCTGAAACCTCCATTCATGGTAAGTGCCCTATAGAGGTGTACGATTTTTATCCTTTATACCATGTTTGTACTGTATTTTTTCTATGTTTAGATAAGTTTAGATATACAATGGTAAATAACTGCCATATTGCCTGTGCTATTCAGTACATAGTATACATGTTTATAGCCCAAGTGTAGTAGGCTATACATAAAACCTAGGAATGTAGTAGGCTATATCATCTAGGTTTGTGTAAGTATACTCTATGAGGCTTGAAGCATAATTACATTTCCTAATGATGTGTTTTACTTACACAAACCTCAATTGTATAGCATGTATCCCCATTCTTAGGTGATATGGCTGTAGTTTGAAAGTGAGTTAGCTTACAGATTCAACTAAGGTAATTTTCTTAAAAAAATGTTGTAGCCCAGATGAATATATTTTCAGTGAAAATGGCAAAATTAGATTGAAGTTAGAAGTATTTATGACATAGCATTAAAATTGCTTAGTGGTTTATTGGATTAAGAGAGATAGTAGATTTAATAAAAGCTAAAAGTTTAGACAACTGTTTAAGAAACTTTTACTCTAGGCATGGAGATAGAGTGGCTCCTGGCAGGAGTAATAAAAGAGAGGATTATGCATTTAAAGATGAATTGATTATTGAAGTATTTTAATACTGATTCAATATAGTTATTAAAATTAGAGGATGAGATGAAGATACAAACGAGAAAGATACATTTGGATTCAGGTTCCTTGAGGAGTTAAAAAGGCATGAACTCCAGGGTGTAGGTTAAAAAAGAGACCCTAATCAAAGAAACAACTCTTCTATTGGTATAAAGAATACAGGAGGAAAGCATGTTGTACATGTTGGTAACTTAGTTGCAAAGAAGTTAAAGGTGTTCTCTCCTGGTGGCTGTCATTATTTTCTGTGAAATAGGAGGCAGGACCATCTTCTAAGATGTGGGAATTAAGGGTCTTAAGTTTAAAAAGGATAGTGAATATGTAGTCATTGTGGTAAATGAAAAAAATAATTGACTTTTGACGTATTTATAAATAGATTATGCAATTTTAAGGACTTTTTTTGGTGACTGTGAGTGTGACACAGCAAGAGTATGTCCAGTAGCTAATATTTCTGGTGGCTTTACATTGAATGAAATGACTCCTAGACTGGCAGTCATCTTCTATGGAAGGTGAAAGGGGAATGCAGGCGAGCAGGAAAAATCTCTAATATTTTCCTAATTACTCTTAATACGGAAATAAGAAGATTGAGTGAGAGAGTGAGTAGCCAACATGGGAAAAATATAATGTAAAACTCCTGAGGATAAACAATTCTATTTATTATCCCCCTCCATTACAGGATTTAGCAGAGGAAGGAAAAACAAAATTTGTCAATGTCAAAAACAAATTATCTGAAACCTGGTGTCCCCAGAATAGAATACACCACTCACTCTCAGGATGTATGCTGATGCAGGTGATTAAAAAAAAAGTTTTTGAAGAAATAACAGAGTTCAGATTTCAAGAAAAATATTGGACATAGATGTATCAGAAGTCTCTTTGTACCCCTGACTAGTTATCCTAGGCTGCTAAAATGAGAGGGAATTCAAACCAAAGATTTCAAAATCTCACTCAAAAAAGAACAAGTATAATGGTCAGATACAGTGCGACGGGAGACAAGAATGTACTCACATTTGATTAAAGCCAAGAGAAGGTTTAAACAGAGCCACTCAAATTGAATGTAAACAGCAACAGCAATATTAACAATAGCAAATAATGTAAAATAGGCAAATATATTACAATAAAAAATAAAAGTAGAAATTAGAGTTTAAGAATCTGATAAGATATTAAAGGAAAAATTAAGGGGAAGACATCCATTTAATGCTTTAAAGAACATAATAAACATAATGATTCTGTAAAGTAAGAGCACCAAGACAAGGCAATAATATAACGAAATGAGATTTTAAATAGTGAGTTTACAAAGACAGAAAACAAAATAAGAATCAAAATAATACAGTCACAACTAATGTAAAAGAAAACGATTTCAAAATTAGAGAAATTAAAGAAAATGTTAATTGATAAGGAGGATAGAAAAAAGCTATTACTCTTTCTAATGAAGAAAATGTAAGTAAAAATAAATACTCAGATATATTCCAGACTTCTGGGAAATATGGCTATCTGAGGAAATTTAGGTAATGACTTAGATTGTTCCTAAAATTACGTAAATTTAGTTATATCTGTGTATAAGAGAGATGCTAGAAAATTTAATGACACTACAATGCCAGAGGGGTAAAATGCACATTTTTAGGTGTTATTTATGTATTTTTATTCTACATAGGTATGTATTGGAATCATTCAGAAATGTTAAAAAACAGAATTCATCAGAGTAGCTAGTCATGATAACCAAGAGTGAAGTACAGCATCAGTTAAATAAGTGTTATTGTTTCTTCCCAACATTTTCTCTCCAATACGGTGGTGAAGAAGGGAAGACAGTATAGAGCAGCAGGAAAGAAAATACATCACTTACTTTGGGTTTAGGGAACATCATGAAAGGTAGCCCATTTAAATAAGAATTTCCTCATTCTTAAGGAAAATATACTACCTTAAAAAACTAGCACAAGTAGATTTAAAATCAAATTTTCCAAAATTTTAGCTTTCTGTCAAAATTATTTCCCTTGTTCAGATTTGATGGGTCAAATAAGGTAAGAGTCAAAATCCCTTTATCTTGTCTCCTCACTCCAGGAAGGCATTTTAAATATAAAATAGTGAACAGAAATACTATATTCTGGAATGAAGTGTCATACCTTTAGTTAAACTATTATGTCACCACTTCTTACAATCCTATGAACTCTACCCCATGTTTGTTTCCTTGTATCTAATTGTAACCCTTAAATTGGGCTTGATATTACCCAATTCTTCAACACTCTTTTTGAACATTTTGCTAAATTCTAATTCTAGTTATTATATTTTGAGTTTTCTTATCACCTCTTCCACCCCTGTCTCAGTTTCACAAATGGTCACAAATATCTCCAGCCCGCTTAACACTAACTTATATTTCCTCCACTTTTCCAATGTGTAGTTCCCAACTTTGACTTACTATCAAAATGCTGAACCTGCCTCATGCCTTTTAATATATATTGAACACCCAAGGTACCATATTTGGCCCTTGGTTCACAATTTGTCATTCTATCAACCCAAATATCCTTTCTATTCAATGAAAAAGACACTTATCTTATTTCTTCACAGCAGATTCTTACTTCAGTCATATTCTTGCAGTGAGTTTCTCTCTTTATCTGAGACGATGTCGGCACATCGTCCTTATGTTCATAAGGACATCCATTTTGTCCCGCTCAACTATTGTTTTAATATAGGCATACATACACATAATGAATACATTTCTTCAACACTTTTGATTAATCTGTGCTATATTTTATTATTGAAATATGGTTTTATTATGAAATATGGTTTCTACATTAGAAGCCTTACAGGGATGCTATTCTCAATAGCCTTTCTTTGGTAGTTTGCAATCATCAATAACTCAGCAATGTAAACACTGATTTAATATAATACTGAGTGTTATTAATGCTGATTTGACTTAATTGGATTTATTTTTTAAAAGATGCAATATCCATCTACAGCAAAATTAATAAATACATTGTGATAATTCATACAATGGAATACTACACAGCAATGAGAATGAAAAACCTGCAATTACAGCAAAAAATTATGATGACCCTCACAAACAATGTAGAGCAAGAACAGTAAGACACAGAGTAATACATATGATACAATATGATTTCTTTCTTCCTTTTTAAAATTTAGTCTTAATTGAAAAATGGCAATACATATTTATGATATATAACATTATGTTTTTTATAATTTCAATATTTATTCCAGATTCAAGGATACATTCACAGGTTTGTTACATGGATATATTGTGCGATGCTGAGGTTTAGGATATGGTTGATCTCATCACCCAAGCAGTGAGCATAGTGCCCAATGGGTAGTTTTTCAGCCCATTCCTCCTTGATTCCCTTCCCCCTCTAGCAGTCTATTGCTCTCATTTTTATGTCCATGCGTGCTTGTGCATGTAAGGAAGAACAGGTAGTAGTTGGTTTTCTGTTCCTGCATTAATTTGCTTAGTACAATGGCCTCCAGCTGCATCCATGTTGCCACAAAGGACATGATTTCATTCTTTGTATGGCTGTGTATTATTCTATGGCCTACAGGAATCACATTTTTTCAATCCAATTCACCATTGATGGGCACCTAAGTTGCCTTTCCTATTGTGAATAGCACTGTAATGAACATACAGGTACATGTGTCTTTTTAGGAGAAATATTAATTTTCATCTGGGCATATGCCCAAGAATGGGATTTCCAAGTTGAAAGGTAGCTCTGTTTTAAGTTCACTAAGAGATCTCCAAACTGCTTTCCATTGTGGTTGAACTGATTTACATTCTAACCAACAGTGTATAAGCATTCTCTTTTCTCCATACTCTTGCCAGCATCTGTTATTTTTTGACTTTTTAATAACAGACATTCTTGCCGATGTGAGATGATATCTCATTGTGATTTGGATTTGTTTGATGGTTAATGACTATAAATTTTGTTTCTTGTTTGTTGCACTTGTATTTTTTTTTTTTTTTTGAGATGGAGTCTCACTCTGTTGACAGGCTGCAGTGTAGTGGCAGGATCTCAGCTCACTGCAATCTCCACCTCCCAGGTTCAAGAGATTCTCCTGCCTCTGCCTCCTGAGTAGCTGGGACTACAGGTGTGCACCACCACGCCCAACTGAGACGGGGTTTCACCACTTTGGCCAGGATGGTCTCGATCTCTTGACCTCGTGATCTGCCCACCTTGGCCTCCCAAAGTGTTGGGATTACAGGTGTGAGCCACCGCGCCTGGCCATATGTCTTCTTTTGAAAAGTGTCTGTTCATGTCCTTTGCTGATTTTCATTGGAATTGTATTTTGCTTATTGAATTGTTTAATTCATTAATTATTAAATAATAATGAAATGGATTGTTAAATAATTCTGGACATCAGACCTTTGTTAGATGCTGTATTAGTTCTGTCTCACATTGCTAAAAGGAAATACCCAAGACTGGGAAATTTATACAAGATAGAGGTTTAATTGACTCACGGTTATAAACAGCTAGGAAAGCCTTAGGGAACTTATGATCATGGCAGAAGGCAAACGGGAAAAAGGCACCTTATTTACAGGTCAGCAAGAAGGAGAAGGGCAAACAGGGGAAATGCCAGGTGCTTAGAAAACCATCAGATCTCCTGTGACTCACTCACTATCATGAGAACGGCACTGGGGAATGATCCTCATGATCGACTTACCTTCATCTGTGGTCCCACCCACGACACGTGAGAATTGTGGGGATTATAATTCAAAATGAGATTTTGGATAGGGAAACAGCCAAACTATATAAGATGCATGACTTACAAATATTTTCTCTCATTCTGTAGATTGTTTACTCTGTTGGTAGTTTCTTTTGCTGTGCAGGAGCTCTTTAGTCTAATCAGTCAATTTGTCAATTTTTGTTTTTGTTGCAATTACTTTTGAGGACGTAGCCAAAAACTCTTCTCCAGAGCTGATATCAAGAAGGATATTTCCTAGGTTTTCTTCTAGTATTTTTGTAATGTGAGGTCGTACATTTAAATCCATTCTGAGTTACTTTTTGTTTATGGTGAAAGGAAGGGGTCCAGTTTTATTCTTCTGCATGTGGCTAACTGGTTATCCCAGCTCCATTTGTTGAATAGGGAGTCCTTTACCCATTGCTTGTTACCATCAGCTTTATCAAAGATCAACTGGTTGCAGGCGTATCACTTTATCGGTTCTCTATTCTGTTTGATTTATCTATGTATGTGTTTTTTATCAGTGTCATACTGTTTTGGTTACTATGGCCTTATAGTATAGTTTAAAATCAGCTAGTATTATGCCTTTGGCTTTGTTCTTTTTGCTTAGGATTGCTTTGGCTATGTGGGCTCTTTTTTTATTCTGGGTTGAAAGTTATGGGGTGTCATTGATTTGGACGCTGTTTAGATGGGCTTATTTACTTTTTTAAAAATATATATTTAGCTATGCATTTTAAGGATTTTGTCATTTTCGTTATGTATATTATAATTAAATAAGCTTTACAATATGGAAAATAATTATATTTCTGGAATAAAATGACATTCCAGTCATTATCTGCTAGGAGAATATAGAGAAGGATAGTAGATAGATAGATTGATAGTAGATGGAGAGAGATTCTGTTGCTACTAACCAATAAATAACTTGTTTGTAATTAATAAGTTTTCCCTGGAATTTACATTCATCCTATTTTGGTCTGTGACCCAATATTTATCATAGCAAATATAGATTATATTCATAGAAAAGTGTCCTTTGTAAAGCTATCATCAGTGAGGTCAACCTATGAACCACAGTTCTGAACTTAATAAGTTTCACCAGCTACTCATAATCTTGTCCTAAAATGCTGACATACAATTCAACAGAAATATTTAAATGTGCAATTGAAAGCAGTATTTTTACAATAAAGTTGTAAAATTGAAATAATAATGTATAAGTTTAAATAAATTACATACACAGTAAATATTACTCTAAATATTTTGTTTCTGAAATAGCTTCTTTATTGACTTTGAAATAATTTTTCTAAAGATTTCCTCTTATAAATAGGAACATAGAACACATGGAATGGATTAGTTGGTTGGCATTTCAGCTTTGTTCTTCCATTTAAAGGTCAACTTGAAGTATTTTAAATATTACTTGTCTGTGAAGCCCAGTTAAAGCAACAACAGTTATTCTTTAATCTTTTGAAGAAAACTACTGCATACCTATTGTAATCCTGTACTCACTGCCAACCTTTTCAATAGTTATGAGAATTAAATAAAGTTGGCTTTTCTAGCAGTGCTGTTGAGAGTTGCTTAGTGTTACTGACCTTTTCTTCATAATTGCTTCGACTTTTCCCATCAGTCTTCTGGAGAGGATGATTCCAGCTTTCTGTATCCATGTTACCAGGACTGTAATTATGGAAATTTATTTTTATTCCCATACCCTCCATTAAGAAAATATTGAGATTGTCTCTTCCAGCATGTAGATCCTCCCAATAACTTGGGCAAGCACTTGCGTGATTTGCTCTTATAAAAAAAGGAATATCCTAGAATTCTTACCACGTTTACTCTAATTTAACCATTTCATATAATATTGTCCTGGATGAACGTTTTAATAATAGAAGTAAATATACTATTTTTTTAAAAAAAGCAAAAATTCAAGGAAAAAACCACTAAATGATGATGCAGTGATACCACCTTTCCCATTTTCTAATTTAATTAATCCATAACAGTGTCATAGTATTCTTTTTAAGGCACCCCAAGTGATTTAATATAAAGTCAAGACCAAGGACCACTATACAAAGGCAGGGGCTTTCAAACCATGTTTGTAGGCAGGGCTGTAAGGTGAAATTAGAATGCCAAATTTAGAAGGTAAATTCTAGAGTGGTGCCCAGATTATTTTACCACAAATTAAAACTCGGGCACTCTGTATTTTTGACATTGAGAAGTTATGCTTGCAGGAAATGTGAAGTTTCTAAAAATTGTTGAGGTTTATCTAATTAAGTAATTGCTTCTGATTTTCTAGAACTGTGGTTAGAATGGTAGTATCACATTTAATTTAAAGGTTCACATATACATACACATGCACAAATAAATGCATTCATAATAGTAGAGCAGATCAGCAAATAACTGTTTTGCTGTGTTTCCTATGATTCACATAAATACTCATTGTAAACTGGTCCTTCCCTCCTCCCAATACATTTTTCAAAGCATCCATTTGGAACACTGAAATATTTTTTGTTTCATGTATTAAATGCACATAGTGAGAGATTTGAGTAAAATTGCTACTTGAAATCAGGCACCAAAGGTTATATAAGTATAAGCATAGGAATGCAAAAATAAACAAAAAAATGGTATTTTGGAGATATTTTTGATGAGTCACACTCTGCTATTTGAGAAAGAAAGAAACGCCATGTATATTAGATTAGACCTGCTCTGCTGGGCTTTTTGAAGATTAAATTGAACGGTGCAATATTTTCTTTCATACTCTAAAAAAATAGAAACTATGTACAAAATTTGGGTAAAGAAACTCTGACAATAAAGAGCAAATGGAAAGAGAAATAATTACCCTATCTAAAATCAAATCTTACAATAAGATATCCATCAAGAGTGTTTTATACATGATGCAAAGTGGTTGTTCTCAATGTAGGCTGAAAATCACCTGAGGAGATATAGAACATATTTTCTGGAACCAATTTCACTGAGTTTCTGACTTAATTGACCTGTGATGTAGTCTGGCAATCTGTGGATTATTTCATTTGTTTTGCTTGTTTGGTTATTATTTTTTTGATTCATTACAGCTACCTAGGCAATTCTAACTTGCAGATAGTGATAGTGCTATGAATCACTAGAGGATTTTAGAATGCAATGATAGTCCTCCCAGGAAATGGCCTGTAATGGCTAAATAGATGCAGATATTTAAAGGCAAGAAATAAAGGACTACTCAAGAAATAAGACACAACAGTGAACTCGAGAGGAAGGTGACTATGACTATTGGGAGAAGGTAACTGGGAGCATAAATAATACTTTCTATTAATGGGCTGTGGAGGAGTGCTAAAGCTGAGCGTTATTGTTAGATCACCTCTTGGTAGTTGATGAGGTGGCTCCCTTTGGCATAGGGGATAAGATACAAATACCATTTAATGTTTTATTTTATACACTTTTAGGATTTCAGTAAGTCTAGTTTCTGATTACTAAGATTTAATCTGTATTGTCAGTTTGAAATTATATACACCTATACTTGCGTAAACTTATGCAAAAACTTATATGGTTTAACATTTTAACATACCTTCAACAATTTCTTGATGCCGAATTATTATTGGTATTTACAATCCACTTCTCACTCTCCAGGGCTCATTTTTTAGAATAGCTTGATCCACTATAAAAATAACAATCCTTTGTTGACAATTTACTATGTGCTAAGATCCATGTTACATACATGAAGTGCATTATCTTACTCCTAACAATCTCTAAGTTAAAAAGTGAAAAATTATTCTATTTTACATGTGAGAATCCAAGGCTTAGAAAATTAAATCTATTGCTTGAAGACTTAAAATTCTGAATTTTTACTCAATCTTATTGACCCTAATGCCAAAGCTATTTGATTTAAATAATTTCATTTTTACTTTGACTTATTTAATTGTAATTGTTTTTAAGTCTTTATTTTTACTAAAATTAACTATTTTAGTGTTCTTTATTTGTATGCACTTTTAAACTATTAGTACATAGTCTCTTATTTGTTAATATTTAGCTTCTATTTTCAGATTTTAAGTTTATCTTTTATATAATCATGTGTTTATTTTTCATTCCATTAGTTACATTCTTTTATATATTTTGTATTGAATATTAAAGTTATCATATACAAGTATTAACTTTTATTGCAGTATAAAATATGAACTTTCTACACATTATATTTATTTTATTATCTCACAATACTAATTATTTGATTCTGTTTTTTCTGATAATTCTCTATTACTGTTGATTGCCTCTCTTTTTGTTATTCTTTTTAATTTTTCTGTAGAAAAATCACATTATATAACTTCAAATTACACCGCAGAGTTATAGTAACCAAAACTGCATATCACTGGAATAAATACAGACACATAGACCAGTGGAACAGAATAGAGAACCCAGAAACAAATCCACACACCTACAGGGAATTCATTTTCAACAAAGGTGTCAGGAACATACACTGGGGAAAGGATTGTCTTTTCTTCAATAAATGGTGTTAGAAAAACTGTAAACCCATATGCAGAAAAATGAAATTAGACCCCTATCTCTTGCCATATATAAAAGTCAAATAAAAATAGATTAAAGACTTAAATCTAAGACTTCAAACTATGAAACTACTATAAGAAAACATCTGGGAAAATCTCCAAGACATTGATCTGGGTGACAATTGCTTGAGCAATACCCCACAGCACAGGCATCCAAAGCAAAAATGGGTAAATGAGATCACATCAAGTTAAAAAAACTTCTGCATAGCACAAGATACAATCAACAAAGTGAAGAGACAACTCAGAAAACGGGAGAAAATATTTGCAAACTACCCATGTGACAAAGAATTAATAAACAGAATATATAAGGAGCTCAAATCACTATAGAAAAATATTTAATAATGTGGGTTTTATATTTAAGTCTTTAATTCATCTTGAGTTTATTTTTATATAAGGTGTAAGGAAGAGGTCCGATTTCAGTCTTCTGATTAAAAAACAGGCAAAATATTTGATTAGACATTTCTCAAAGGAAGACATACAAATGGCAGACAGGCATATGGAAAGGTGTTCAACGTCTTTGAACATAAGAGAAATGCAAATCAAAACTACAAGGTGATTACATCTCACCCCAGTTAAAATGGCCTATATACAAAAGTCAGGCAAAAACAAATGCTGATGAGGATACAGAGAAAAAGGAAAACCTTATACACTGTTGATGGAAATGTGAATTAGTACAACCCCTATGGAGAACACTTTAGAGATTTCTCCAGAAACTAAAAATTGAGTTATCCTAGGATCTGGCAATCCCACTACTGAGTATATACCCCAAAGAAAGGAAATCAGTATATCAAAGAGATATCTGCACTCTTATATTTGTTGCAGCACTGTTTACAATAGCTAAGAATTGAAACCAACCTAAGTGTCTATCAACAGATAAATGGATAAAGAAAATATAGTACATATACGTAATGGAGTACTATTCAGCCACAGAAAAGAATGAGATCCAGTCATCTGCAACAACATGGATGGAAGCAGAGATCATTATGTTGAGTGAAATAAGCCAGCGCAGAAAGATAAACATTGACTTTTCTTGCTTATTTGTGGGATCTAAAAAATCAAAACAACTGAAACTCATGGATATAGAGCATAGAAGGATGGTTACCAGAGGCTGAGAAGGGTAGTAAGGGGCTAGGGAGGAGGTGTTGATAGTTAATAGTTACAGAAAAAAGAATAGAAAGAATAAATAAGACCTACTATAGTCTGTAATAACTTCATTGTACATTTTAAAATTACTAAAGAGTGTAATTAGATTATTTGTAATTCAAAAGATAAATGCTTGAGGGGATAGATATCTCATTCTCTATGATGTGCTTATTTCACATTACATGCCTGTATCAAAACATCTCATGTTCCCTATAAATATATACCATGTAACCACAAAAATTAAAATTAAAATTAAAGTAAAAAATAAAAAATATCAGTGAACAAAACAAAAATCCTCTTCTTGGTAAAGATATTTATAAATTACATAGTATGATAGAAAGCTACATATTTTATAGAAAATCAAAGTGTAAAAATAATTTTAAATAGGCTAGCAGGTAGTCTATTGAAAAGAAAACATTTGGATAAGAATTATATTAGTGATACTGGGGATCTATATTTTAGACAGAGGAAATACTGGAGTCAGGTATTCTAGGAGGAGGTATTCTATGAGAACTGTGAAATATAATGTCAAAGAGATAATGGAAAATTAGATCCATGGCCTGCCTAATAGGCCAGTGTAAAAATACTGGATTTTACACTAAATAAATTGGATGTTGGTAAGAAAATTGTAATATTTGGCTTAGAATTTTTAAATGATTTGTGTAGCTGCTATGCTTAGAAGAGACTAACTGAAGCAAGAGCAGAAGCAGAGAGATAATGTATGGAGTTAGTGTATTTCCTAATAAAAGTTAATGGGTGACTTGGCTCAGAATGGTAGCCCTAGAGGTGTTAAGTGGTTGGAATCTGGTTATATTTAAGCCATGATCAAAATAATTTCTGGATAAATTGAATCAGGTGTGTGAAAAAACAAAAGAGTTAAGTATATCATAAAATATTTCACACATTTTCATCCTCCTATCCAGATTGCACTTCAGGTTTTCCTCTTAAAAATTGCTTCCCATCAATCCTAGAATTCTTTCTGAGTGCCTTGAGTTAATTATGGTTTTGACATACATTTTTAAATGGTTTCTATTGTTAACAAAATATTTCAAATTTGGCATAACCAAAGCTAGTTTATTTTTCTAATTTATTACAGTGTACACTTCAAGACTACATTCAACCACCTTCTTTCTTCAAGTCAATCAGGAAATATAGTCTTTAACTACTCCGTGGTACACTTCTCGCCAAACCCACCAAATTCTTAGTTAAGACTTGGTAATATCCTAAAATGTCTAGTTTTTATAGAAAGAACAGCACATCTTTAAAATAATATAACTCTAAATATTACAAATTGGATAATAACTATAAACTCAAGACTTCTAGAAATTCAAACTTCAAGCACAAGAGAAATATCAAGAAAACTAAACAAATATACATCATAATAAATCATTCGAAATCTATAATCAGGTGATAGTAAAAACATCCAAAGAAAAAAATATAGAGAAACAAAGATGGGGTGATGACAAAATTTTTACTGAAGGCATGCGAGTAAAAAGAGAATAGAACAACCTCTTTAAAGTATGAAAATAACTTCTTTAAAGTATTGCAAGAAAAAACTTTATGTGAACATAGAGTTTTATACTGAGAAAATATCTTTCAAAAATTAAGGCAGCATAAGGACTTTCAGACATTCAAAAGTTGAAATAATCTGTGATGAGCAGACCCAACTTTAAGATGTTAAAGGAATTCCTTTAAGAAAATGCAAAATGATTCAAGATGGGAATATGGATCTGCTCCAAGGACAGAATAAGAAATGACAGCTTCCTTGGTGAATATATGAGATCCAGATAAAATGAATACATTATCTTGCTATATAAATATTTTTCAAATATAATCAACTATTTAAACAATAAAAACAATATATTGTGTAGAGTGCGCATCAATATTACCACAAAAGTCTAGTGGAGAGAAAGGAAACTTTTTTACTTATGGTATTAAACTATAGGCTAAGTTTTATAATATTACTTAAAGGTAGATAATAATAAGATAAGAAATCTATACTATAAATAGAAAAGCAACCACTAAAATAAAACAAAAGGTTATAGTTGCTAAACCAGCAAAGAAGATAAAATAGAAGCATACAATTTATTGAATTAATCACTGAAATACAAAAATAAAAGGGAAAAAAAGGAAGAAGTAAGATAAATGTAAAGCAAATGGCAAGATGATAAATTTCTACCTAATCAAATCAATAATCACATTAAATGTAAATTGTCTAAATACACCAATTAAAAGGCAGAGAATTTTCCATTGGAAATGCATATGTAAAAATTAAAATTAAACAAACTCAGACATATTTCACTCTATAAACAAATTAACTCAAACTGGAACACATACCTTAATAAGAGCTAAAGTTCTAAACTTTTGAAAGAACATATGAGAAACCTTTGTGACCTTGGATTAGACTAGAAAATTAACACATTATGAAAATGAACCTCATTAAAATAAGATAAAAAAATGTTTAAACTGTTTTAATAAAATGTGAATCAAGTATCTAATAATATACGTAAGTGGAAGTGGAGTATATAAAAAACAGTCACTCAATAAAAAGAAAATAATTCAATTAAAAAATCAAATTGTTCAATGATAAAAACATGTATTTTACCAAAGATTATATTCAGATGCCAAGTAAGCACCTGAAAAAAGGCTCAATATTATTAGTCATTAGGTAAATGCATATTAAAACTGCAATGTGATATTACTGTACAACTACTTGAATGGCTAAAAATTAAAAGACAGTTTATATTAATTTTTGGAACGGAGGAACTCAAACACTGCTGTTGCTTACGTGAAATCTAATTATGCTGAATGATACAACCCAAAGAAAGGTACATACCCTGTGATCTCATTTGTATAAAATTCTAGGAAATGCAAACTGTTGCACAGCCAAAGAAAGATCTGTGGTTTCCTGGACACTTGATGACAGGGATAGCTGTGGCAGAGAAGCAATAATTACATAGGACATGAGGAAACACATGTAGTAATACACACATTGAGTATCTGTATTTTGGTAATAGTTACATGGTGTATATGTATGCCATAAAGTCAAATTGTACAGTTTAAACATATGCAGTTCATTAAATGTCAGTTATACCACAATAATGCTGACTAAAAAAGTTTTAAGGAATACATGAGATTCAAATAATTTTACTTATTTATCTATGTAAACATCTTATTCTACTTCCCATTTCAATGAGGCAAAATGATGTGTTTTAAAATATATACGTTTGAAGGGAATTTTTCTGATTTTCATTGAGGACATGTTTCTAATTGAATTTTTATATTCCATGGCATAAAATTTCATAAATATTTATATTTTCTGTACATTGTAATTATATATCTAGCACTTTTTTCTTTTTAAATGTAGACAGTGCTAAAACTTGCATATTGATTTAGATATTCTCAAGAAGGTGACATTTGTTACCATCAGCTGTTAAAATATTATTTTATGATATTGCATTGTTTTTGTTAATTCTGAATAAACCATTATGTCCTAATATATACAGATGTGGTGATATTAACAAAATATTGAAACATTAAGAATAAAAATATGGAAGGGTTAAGAATCCCAAATGTCTTTATGATAAATCTCCATCAATTATAAGGTCCTCAGGGCAGCCACTAATACTCCTTTTCATTTTAAAACCTGGTGTTATAATTTTCTGGTAGATTTTAAAATGTAATCTTGCAATCTAAAGCAGCATGTGCTGGCATCTACCTAAGGAACTCATTTACAGAGCCCTGCCATTTGAACAGCAGGGAGCTAAGTTCCCTGAAGTGTCTCTAGGCATTTCAGGCTCAATGAGTCAAGACTAAATAAAACTCAGCTTCTGTGAAAACAAACACCTGCCAGATAAAACTACTAATAGTGGTTAACCATTAGCAATCCTGTCCCATATCCCTGATACTTCCAGATTGTTACATTTAAATATCAGCTGATGCAAGCTGGAGTGGGGTACTACACCTCAAAGAGTAGGACATCCCATGATTGTTTCATGTCATTGTGTAAGAAGACAGGATAAGGGAATCCAATCAGAGTACCAATGAGGGGAAAGATAGGAAGTCACAGTAATAGGAAATCATATTCTGATAAATCTACAATTCTCAGCAATATTCAGGGGAACTCATGCTGTCATTTTACCTCACTAATAGATTATAGATTATTACTCAAAGTCAGAAGTTACTTTCACTAAAGTATTAATTGAACCAGGCAACATTATTATCCCTTTTTTGGAACACATTAGTATGAAATGTAAAGTGGGAATTCACGACACATAAAAGTTTCATTATTTAGCCAAGATAGAGTGCTGGATAGGGAATGAGAGGATTTCCTACTAAATGATTTTATATCTAAGGAAAAAGAAGGATCTGCTACTTTTCCTTTCCTGAGTAGAAATCAGTGATAGGCAGTCTCTTTGAATGAAGGAGAAATACTCTATAAGATGAAGGGAAAGAGGAGACACAATAACGGGAGAGAAATGGTAGAGGTTGTGGCCATGCGGAAGAGGAAGGATTGCAGTCACCACTTTTCCCCTAATTTTCTTATGTATGTCCTCAAATAATGTGAAACAGGATAGTAACAGTTTCTCTGGACAATGAAAGCACAGAAGTTACATGAAAGTGGGTCTGTCTGCTTGCCAGGGAATATCTTAACATGAGACAAAAAAACACAGCCATCAAAGGAATGAGAGCATGATTCTGCCTGATAGTCTCAAAAAGAAGGGGTAGCTGAGTCTCCCAGGGGTATCCTCAACACAGAGGGATTTCTGCCAAACATAATCTATATCAGACTATGTGTAGCTTTTTTAAGGAAATGTTTGGAGGTCTTTCACAAAACAGAATGCAACAAGATAAGCCAATGATGGCAATCAGCAGAGAGAAAATAGGGACCAAAACACATTGACCATTACCTTATGTTGTAATGTCACAGGATCCTTAGAGTGTTGATTTGCCTGAGAGAAGCCTCTGTGGCCGGCAGCACCTTCTGCTCGAGTCCAGGTGCAGAGTGGCAAAGGGTGTGTGGGTGAGTGAGTGAGGTGTTCAGCCACTGTCACAGCCAGGCATGCTGGCTGCTGAGTTGGGACAGGCAGTTCCAGGCACTGTGACAGGTTCCAGCTCCATGCGAGGCTGCAGCTACACCAGGCATATAGCACATGGGCTGTGGGCATGCACCTGCACCTGGACAAGGGGAAGGGGTGACACCAGAAGCCTGGAGATGCCAGGAACGGCAGAACCTCAAAGAGGGTGTCACAGGCCTGGCTTGGGGAGCCCCTAGATCTGAGATCCCCAAAGAGCCACAGTTCTTCTCTCCTTGTTCCCCACAATGTGGCAAGTGTGTATGGGGGGGTGTGTTTCAGCCCTGTTTGTGTTATAGCTCTTTTAGTCCTGTTATTCACTGGGTCTTGAGCTCTTCTCCCATGTCCAGGAAGAATGAGGTAAGCAGACAACTGGAGGGCAAACAAGGGGAAGAAGAGCTTCACTGAGAGGTAGAACAGTCCTCAGGAGACGCAAAGTGGGTAGCTCCTATTCAAAGAGTTCTCAAGAGACCCAAGGTGGATAGCTACTATCTGCAGGCAGGTTATCCCCACATCTGTGCAGCCCTCAGCAGAAAGGAGACCTGGAGTTCATAGCTCCTATTCTCAGACAGGTTAACCCATCATCTATGCAGCCCGCAGGGAAGAGGAGACCTGAAGTGGGAAGCTTGTATCCACAGACAGGTCGTACAACTGTCTACCCAAGTCTAGTGGAAATTGGGGCTATTATCAGCTTCAGAGAGGAAAAAGTACATGCTGATTGGTCCATGGGCGGCCATGGTGGGACCAGACAAAACACCCTAAGTTCTCACTCTAGTCCCTGGAACTGGCAGCATGGTCCCCAGGATTCAGGTCATCCCTGGCTTGAAGGTGGAGCTTCACCTGGACCCGCCCCTTTCCACCCAGGAGCCTATCTGCGTCTTGCCACCATCAAACTGCCGTCCACAATGCCCACAGCTCCCTGGCTATTGGTGCCAAGGGGCACCTGCAGGCCCACGTGGAGCTGCCCTCAGTGCCCCCATGGCCCTCCCATGCTCTTCGACAACGAATCAATGTCTGGGGAGGGCCAGTGAGGCAGGGGGATGGTGTGTTAGCACTTTCCCAAGTGCACACACAGCCGGCTGGGTTGTGACAGCACCTGGGTTTGACCTCAACTTTGTTCCGAAATCGGAGGGGTGTTGAGAGCTGGGAGAGGCCAGGTAGTGGAATCAGGCACTTCTGATCCTACAGTGAGAGGTGAGCTTCACAGGTCCCTGTGAGGCGGAGTTATCCGGATCTGCAGCCGCCAATAGGCAGCTGCAGTTGTACCCAAGAGGGTGGGAATCCTGCCCCTCAAACTCAGAAGCAGGTGGGGCTCCCGCCTGTTTCCAGAACCGGGCTCCAGCCCCAGCCACGCCTCCGCCACTGCACCTGGCCTCATGGCAGTGGCCTGTCCAGACGGGCCGCCTCTGCCATCAGTAATGTCTCAATTTTGCTCAGACTTGGATGTCAATCCAAGGTAAAGGAGGGAGAGGGAAGAACCTTCAAGAAACAAGACAATCCTCATGTGAAGATTAAATTTACATTGACTAAGTTGTGAACTGGATATAGATTTTTTTAACACCCTAAATTTTAACAAACAAAAATAGCAAAAAGTCACAAAATTTGACTGAAATATCAGCAGTGGGATGGGACAAATTGCTCTAAATAGATTGGGGGTGAAGAGCAAACTATTTTATTTCTTTTATTCTAGGGAAAACATGGTTTTCTGAAATATTGCACCCTAAATATTCCTCTTATCGGTCCATTGTGTGCATCTTAAGAGCAGTTGCTTTCGTTCAGGCCTCCAAAACCTCATGTCATCCACCAGTTTGCACCATTTAACCTCAGTTCTCTCCAACCCATTGTTTACACAGAGTTTACAATTTGTTTTATGGGTAATGAAGAATATAAATAAAATATGTTTTTTTTTGTTTATTAGCCTTTTAAAACGGCTCATGATTTGTTATTCATTATTTTTTATTTATTTATTTATTTTGAGACGGAGTCTCGCTCTGTCGCCCAGGCTGGAGTGCAGTGGCGCGATCTCGGCTCACTGCAAGCTCCGCCTCCCGGGTTCACGCCATTCTCCTGCCTCAGCCTCCCAAGTAGCTGGGACTACAGGCGCCCACCACCGTGCCCGGGTAATTTTTTGTATTTTTAGTAGAGACGGGGTTTCACCGTGTTAGCCAGGATGGTCTCGATCTCCTGACCTCGTGATCCGCCCGCCTCGACCTCCCAAAGTGCTGGGATTACAGGCGTGAGCCACTGCGCCCGGCCTGTTATTCATTATTTTATGTCATTAAGAAAACTGTTGAAAATAAAAGTATAAATTTAAAATCTTTATTTATCTCAGTTTCGTGTTGAATATACTTTAAACTGTCTGTGTACAGAACACTCATTACATGCATCTACTTGTTTTGGAATTCTGTGAATAGTTGAGACAACAAGAATAAGGTTTATATCAATACACAGAGTGTTTATGTTAAGTAAAGTCTAATTCCAGATATATTTAACCCAGTTAGAAAAAACTGTCTATAGAGGTGCATGATTTCAATTATACTTATTCTGCTTGTTCATTTATTTAATTTATAAAATTTGACTTATTTAACTTAATTTTTAAACAGTTTTAATTTTAATTTTCAATTATAAAATGTTGCAAAATCAGGA
Source organism: Pongo pygmaeus (assembly GCF_028885625.2). Lineage (NCBI taxonomy): Eukaryota > Metazoa > Chordata > Mammalia > Primates > Hominidae > Pongo > Pongo pygmaeus. The sequence goes on along the minus strand of NC_072373.2, from coordinate 124,082,128 downwards.
CAAAGAATTCTCACATGCCATATGCTCAGCTCCCCCGTATGTTAACATCTTACATAGCAAGAGCACAATTTTCAAAACTGGGAAGTTAGAACTGATGTGAAGCTGTAAAGTGATTAATCCACACGTGGTATGCTCATTTTGTCATTTTCTCTTTCTAATATCTTTTCTTCTGTGTCTGAATTCATTTAATTGTTATATCTTCTTAGCTTCATTTATTCTGGAATATTCCGCAGTCCTTTTATTCTTTCATGATGTTGCCACTTCTGAACAGCACTGGCCAGTTATTTTGTACAACGTCCCTCTGTTTTTATTTAATTATTCCTCATGATAAAATTCAGGTTATACATTTTTGTGCCTTTTATTTTTAGATATTTTATGATGTGTTATTTCATTATTTCATATTTAACTACCTTGAAGCTCACTTACAAGAGTAATAAGTTATTGCATTTTGCCTTTTCATTTAAATTTGCTTGAGTGAAAAAAATAGTATAAAGGAAAAGTTCTTTTATCCAAATTGTGAACAATTGTTTCACTTTTTTCTTTTTCTATATTCACTGTGTACATGTGCTGGTTTGTTACATAGGTATATTGTGTGATGCTGAGGTTGGGGATGTGATTGATCCAATTCCTGTGCTCAAGCAATCCTCCCACCTCAGCCTCCTGAGTTGCTACGACTGCAGGTGTGTACCACAACAGCCACAAAATGATTTTATTTTGCATATTTTTGGAGATGGGGCCTCCCTTTGTTGTCCAGGCTGGTTTCAAACTCCCGGACTCAAGCAATTTTCCTGCCTAAGCATCCTAATTAACTGAGTTGATAGGTGCGAGCCACTGCACTCAGTTAAGAATAAACTTCTTAATAACTGGGATTTTAAGGGAATTCTATTTGTTCATTATTAAGTTTTCCACCCTGTGGAATATAATAGCTGTATTTCTATTTTACTATATTTTCATTGTTTCTGAATTGCATGTTACTTCTTGCTTTTGTAGGTTTGAGACAGAACCTCAATGTTACCATAAAAAACACATAGGAATGTTCAGCTAATGTGATCTTTCCATTGATCTATTCATATATTAATAGATAATTTATAAAATAAATCTATGCATTGTAATTGAATCAGTAAAGAATTTTAAATCCATTTTAGACTTCTAAAATGTGTTTTCAGAAAAGAAAAATAGTTCAGTTTTTCAAAATATGTTTTTGTTTGTTTGGTCCAAGAAAAGAGGGACATCAGGAAGGATGGGAAAAGAAGAAGCCACAAAGCCCTATTTCCTTCCTATAAAGCCTTGGTAGGAAAAAAAGGGTCCACTACCACTTGTAGCTAGGAGCAGGAAACCAGACTGAATTGGGAGCCAGTGACAACCAGAAGCACGGACCACACTGCAATCATTTTCAAGGAAGACAGAGTAGCAATGAGGCTATATTATGTCCTCAGAGAGGCAGTGGCAGCACCGACAAGCAAACTTGACAATTGTGATCCAAAGCCAATGCCTGTGGTTACAGCATTGCAATCTCTATGGCCAACAGTGTTGTGGCCCTACTGGAAAGGCCTGGAGTATGTTTGCTGTGACTGTTGATGTTTTGCCACCTCTTATTCCTGTTTTATCGTCCATGCCCATTTCTGCAGATTTCTTTGCATTTCTGCATAGGTAAATGCTTTTTTTAATGCTTAAGTAAGTCAGATTTCTCATGTGCTCAACCATAAATGCTGGTTAATACCCCTAGTAAGTGACATGACTAGAAATTTGATGTTTCTCTTCTCAGTTGGTTTTAAATATGTTTTATGCACTGCTTAATTTGCATGGTGCTGTATATTGTCTTGATATCCATCTATACAGTTGTGAGTTTTTAATATTAGCAGATTACATTTAACATATTATCACTGTATAGTATATCTGCACACACACACATTCCAAAACAAAAGTTTTAAACATACACATTAAAACTTACCATGTAATTAAGTTTTATAATTTAAAGCAGGAGTCCCCATTCCCTGGGCTGCAGACCAGTATTGGTTGGTAACCTGTTAAGAACCGGGCTACGCAGCAGGAGGTGAGTGGTAGGTGAGCTCTGCCTCCTGTCAGATCTGAGGCAGCATTAAATTCTCATAGGAGCCCAAACCCTATTGTCAACTGTGCATGTGAGAGATTGGATAGCCTGCTCCTTATGAGAATCTAATGCCTGATGATTTGAGGTGGAAGAGTTTCATTCTGAAACACCTCCCTCCCCTATCCCATGAAAAATTTTCTTTCATGAAACCGGTCCCTGGTGCCCAAAATGTTGGGTACTGGTGACTTAAAATACTTTGGGAGATTACACACTAATCTCAAAAAGCCAGTCAATTGCTAGAATATTTTGTATATATTAATTTAGAATAAAGTAGAAATCAGTCTCTTTATTTTATCATTCTGCTATTCTGCCAACCTCTTTCCCTTGTTTTTTAAATGGGTATTCCTTGCATTGGTCACTTTTTATATTTATCAAACCAAGTCTCAGGACATTTATATTTATAAAATTAAATCATTTTTAAAGATGACCACTGGCTGTCATTGTCTATATACAAAATTCTATATGAAGACCTTTGGTGACCATGCATCTCTGCATCCTGGCCCTTGGCAAGTTTTCTTTCTGAAATGGGACTTTTACTTGGCCTGGTAGTTATCACTATCTTACTCTTGAAATGGTCCCTCCTTGAAGGTTGTTTTTTGGAACCCAGCCCTTATGCTCCTCAGGACTCTCCAGCAACAAGAAGAAGAGGCCACTGAAAGAGAATCCAGCCTCTCTGGTCAACAGCAGTAGCTTAACCCTCAGTCAAGCCTAAAGTTGGATACAATTGCCCTAAAGTCCCATCTAAGTCCACATGGAACAGAACAGTCCAGTAAACCCACATGAGGCTGACAAACAGTAAGTCATCACTCTAAATCATCAAGAAAGGGGATGGTTGTTACACAACTGAAACAAGTCCTAAGCAAACGCTTGTTGTTTAGAAATCAATAGGAAAAAGATAACCATATAAATTGTGTTTTTATTTGCAGCTTTCCTCTTTACTTTCATGGTTACCCCCAGGTATTATAGCATCTTTTTCAATATATTTTTCCTATTTACATATGTTTTCTCCAGTGACACTTTAATTTTTTCTAAAAGGTCTACTATACTACACTTTTTAAACTAATGTCAATTACCAAAGACTTTCCTTGCCTCTTTCTTCAAGATTTTAAAATTTGAAACTTTATATTTTTTAAAGCAGCACAAACTAACAAGCCAACGACTTGAGAAAATATATTATGTATATTTTAATTTTTATAATATAATCATTATATTACATGATGACAAAGTAAATCAATTTTTCTCACCCTTGTCTTTATATTCCTCTTCTTTCTATCTAATCACAAAGACAGTCAAATATCAATTCAGTGTTTAATGCAGAGGAGAAAATTTATGTAAGAGTTTATAACTGACAAAATGAAACTACACAATCTTTTGAAACATATCATAAAGTTTTAAATATTAGATTCATTAATATGAAAATTGATTCTGGCTTTTTATTATATTGACCTTTTAGGCTTAATAAGACCAACCACCACCCCCAAAATTAAAATAAAACCTGGCTCTACTTCCAGTATAAGTACCAATACCTGAAGTTCGTAGCATTACTAAGTAATTGTACTTACGGCTATATGATCTATTATGCTTCTCATTGTGTGAAACTCTGACTACTTAAAGCTATATTTTATTTTTCTTCCATTGTGAAGATCAGATCTAGAGATGATCCAGATAACAGTTTTAGTTAACAAGAAGGACTCTTATTTTTTCCACCCATGACCAGGCAATTTTTTATACTTGTTCTTTCTGTACTCTGTGTAACCTCACATCAAAGCATGTTTCCAACTCTGCTAAGTGACACTTTATTGTATCTAAATCTGAATAGGACTTACTCTCTGCCCTTATTTGTAACCCTTACCTGACCTTTTCCATGTTAGCTTGCAGCTGCACTATCACCACCATGCCGACAGCTCCAATTTGTTTTTTTTAGCTGTCATTTTCCCAACATTCCATTAGTTCTTCAGATTGCCTTGTGCTTCCAACGAATCATTACAACATATTTATTGATTAGACTTCTCTCCAGATACAAGGTGTTTGAACATGAGTTATCAAAATAAAACAATACATATTTTATGTTTATTTTGATACAAAAAAATCTATTCACCAAATTAAGTAATACTCTCACATGAATTTACTATTACCTATTTAGCCAAATATTCCAGCAAGTAAACTTATAGGTTACAGAAACTTTTGAAAGAAGTTCATTTAGTAATTTAAAGGTATTTGCTAACTGAAGTTTTCTATTTTTATTACCTAAGAATAGGGTCTGTCTGTACAATTATAAATAAATCATGCATCTTTAAGCTTATTGAATTTTTTTTTTTTTTTTTTTTTTTCAGTTTCAAGGTAGAAGGAGGTGCAATCTTTATTTTGTTCTTTAAGTGTGAACAGGAGAACACATTTTTCCACATTGTACTGAGTCCAGCAGACTCCAGGTATTGGGGCTGTTGCTCTTTTTTTTTTTTTTTTTTTTTTCTTTTATTATTATTATTATTATTATTATTATTATACTTTAGGTTTTATGGTACATGTGCGCAATGTGCAGGTTAGTTACATATGTATACATGTGCCATGCTGGTGCGCTGCACCCACCAACTCGTCATCTAGCATTAGGTATATCTCCCAATGCTATCCCTCCCCCCTCCCCCCACCCCACAACAGTCCCCAGAGTGTGATGTTCCCCTTCCTGTGTCCATGTGTTCTCATTGTTCAATTCCCACCTATGAGTGAGAATATGCGGTGTTTGGTTTTTTGTTCTTGCGATAGTTTACTGAGAATGATGATTTCCAATTTCATCCATGTCCCTACAAAGGACGTGAACTCATCATTTTTTATGGCTGCATAGTATTCCATGGTGTATATGTGCCACATTTTCTTAATCCAGTCTATCATTGTTGGACATTTGGGTTGGTTCCAAGTCTTTGCTACTGTGAATAATGCAGCAATAAACATACGTGTGCATGTGTCTTTAGAGCAGCATGATTTATAGTCCTTTGGGTATATACCCAGTAATGGGATGGCTGGGTCGAATGGAATTTCTAGTTCTAGATCCCTGAGGAATCGCCACACTGACTTCCACAAGGGTTGAACTAGTTTACAGTCCCACCAACAGTGTAAAAGTGTTCCTATTTCTCCACATCCTCTCCAGCACCTGTTGTTTCCTGACTTTTTAATGATTGCCATTCTAACTGGTGTGAGATGGTATCTCATTGTGGTTTTGATTTGCATTTCTCTGATGGCCAGTGACGGTGAGCATTTTTTCATGTGTTTTTTGGCTGCATAAATGTCTTCTTTTGAGAAGTGTCTGTTCATGTCCTTCGCCCACTTTTTGATGGGATTGTTTGTTTTTTTCTTGTAAATTTGTTGGAGTTCATTGTAGATTCTGGATATTAGCCCTTTGTCAGATGAGTAGGTTGCGAAAATTTTCTCCCATTTTGTAGGTTGCCTGTTCACTCTGATGGTAGTTTCTTTTGCTGTGCAGAAGCTCTTGAGTTTAATTAGATCCCATTTGTCAATTTTGGCTTTTGTTGCCATTGCTTTTGGTGTTTTAGACATGAAGTCCTTGCCCATGCCTATGTCCTGAATGGTAATGCCTAGGTTTTCTTCTAGGGTTTTTATGGTTTTAGGTCTAACATTTAAGTCTTTAATCCATCTTGAATTGATTTTTGTATAAGGTGTAAGGAAGGGATCCAGTTTCAGCTTTCTACATATGGCTAGCCAGTTTTCCCAGCACCATTTATTAAATAGGGAATCCTTTCCCCATTTCTTGTTTTTGTCAGGTTTGTCAAAGATGAGATACTTGTAGATATGTGGCATTATTTCTGACGGCTCTGTTCTGTTCCATTGATCTATATCTCTGTTTTGGTACCAGTACCATGCTGTTTTGGTTACTGTAGCCTTGTAGTATAGTTTGAAGTCAGGTAGTGTGATGCCTCCAGCTTTGTTCTTTTGGCTTAGGACTGACTTGGCGATGCGGGCTCTTTTTTGGTTCCATATGAACTTTAAAGTAGTTTTTTCCAATTCTGTGAAGAAAGTCATTGGTAGCTTGATGGGGATGGCATTGAATCTGTAAATTACCTTGGGAAGGATGGCCATTTTCATGATATTGATTCTTCCTACCCATGAGCATGGAATGTTCTTCCATTTGTTTGTATCCTCTTTTATTTCCTTGAGCAGTGGTTTGTAGTTCTCCTTGAAGAGGTCTTTCACATCCCTTGTAAGTTGGATTCCTAGGTATTTTATTCTCTTTGAAGCAATTGTGAATGGGAGTTCACTCATGATTTGGCTCTCTGTTTGTCTGTTATTGATGTATAAGAATGCTTGTGATTTTTGCACATTGATTTTGTATCCTGAGACTTTGCTGAAGTTGCTTATCAGCTTAAGGAGATTTTGGGCTGAGACAATGGGGTTTTCTAGATATACTATCATGTCATCTGCAAACAGGGACAATTTGACTTCCTCTTTTCCTAACTGAATACCCTTTATTTCCTTCTCCTGCCTAATTGCCCTGGCCAGAACTTCCAACACTATGTTGAATAGAAGTGGTGAGAGAGGGCATCCCTGTCTTGTGCCAGTTTTCAAAGGGAATGCTTCCAGTTTTTGCCCATTCAGTATGATATTGGCTGTGGGTTTGTCATAAATAGCTCTTATTATTTTGAGATACGTCCCATCAATTCCTAATTTATTGAGAGTTTTTAGCATGAAGGGTTGTTGAATTTTGTCAAAGGCCTTTTCTGCATCTATTGAGATAATCATGTGGTTTTTGTCTTTGGTTCTGTTTATATGCTGGATTACATTTATTGATTTGCGTATATTGAACCAGCCTTGCATCCCAGGGATGAAGCCCACTTGATCATGGCGGATAAGCTTTTTGATGTGCTGCTGGATTCTGTTTGCCAGTATTTTATTGAGGATTTTTGCATCAATGTTCATCAAGGATATTGGTCTAAAATTCTCTTTTTTGGTTGTGTCTCTGCCAGGCTTTGGTATCAGGATGATGCTGGCCTCATAAAATGAGTTAGGGAGGATTCCCTCTTTTTCTATTGATTGGAATAGTTTCAGAAGGAATGGTACCAGCTCCTCCTTGTACCTCTGGTAGAATTCGGCTGTGAATCCATCTGGACCTGGACTTTTTTTGGTTGGTAAGCTATTGATTATTGCCACAATTTCAGCTCCTGTTATTGGTCTATTCAGAGATTCAACTTCTTCCTGGTTTAGTCTTGGGAGGGTGTATGTGTCGAGGAATTTATCCATTTCTTCTAGATTTTCTAGTTTATTTGCATAGAGGTGTTTGTAATATTCTCTGATGGTAGTTTGTATTTCTGTGGGATCGGTGGTGATATCCCCTTTATCATTTTTTATTGCATCTATTTGATTCTTCTCTCTTTTTTTCTTTATTAATCTTGCTAGCGGTCTATCAATTTTGTTGATCCTTTCAAAAAACCAGCTCCTGGATTCATTTATTTTTTGAAGGGTTTTTTGTGTCTCTATTTCCTTCAGTTCTGCTCTGATTTTAGTTATTTCTTGCCTTCTGCTAGCTTTTGAATGTGTTTGCTCTTGCTTTTCCAGTTCTTTTAATTGTGATGTTAGGGTGTCAATTTTGGATCTTTCCTGCTTTCTCTTGTGGGCATTTAGTGCTATAAATTTCCCTCTACACACTGCTTTGAATGCATCCCAGAGATTCTGGTATGTTGTGTCTTGGTTCTCGTTGGTTTCAAAGAACATCTTTATTTCTGCCTTCATTTCGTTATGTAACCAGTAGTCATTCAGGAGCAGGTTGTTCAGTTTCCACGTAGTTGAGCGGTTTTGAGTGAGATTCTTAATCCTGAGTTCTAGCTTGATTGCACTGTGATCTGAGAGACAGTTTGTTACAATTTCTGTTCTTTTACATTTATTGAGGAGAGCTTTACTTCCAAGTATATGGTCAATTTTGGAATAGGTGTGGTGTGGTGCTGAAAAAAATGTATATTCTGTTGATTTGGGGTGGAGAGTTCTGTAGATGTCTATTAGGTCCGCTTGGTGCAGAGCTGAGTTCAATTCCTGGGTATCCTTGTTGACTTTCTGTCTCGTTGATCTGTCTAATGTTGACAGTGGGGTGTTAAAGTCTCCCATTATTAATGTGTGGGAGTCTAAGTCTCTTTGTAGGTCACTCAGGACTTGCTTTATGAATCTGGTGCTCCTGTATTGGGTGCATATATATTTAGGATAGTTAGCTCTTCTTGTTGAATTAATCCCTTTACCATTATGTAATGGCCTTCTTTGTCTCTTTTGATCTTTGTTGGTTTAAAGTCTGTTTTATCAGAGACTAGGATTGCAACCCCTGCCTTTTTTTGTTTTCCATTTGCTTGGTAGATCTTCCTCCATCCTTTTATTTTGAGCCTATGTGTGTCTCTGCACGTGAGATGGGTTTCCTGAATACAGCACACTGATGGGTCTTGAGTCTTTATCCAGTTTGCCAGTCTGTGTCTTTGAAATGGAGCATTTAGTCCATTTACATTTAAAGTTAATATTGTTATGTGTGAATTTGATCCTGTCATTATGATGTTAGCTGGATATTTTGCTCGTTAGTTGATGCAGTCTCTTCCTAGTCTCGATGTTCTTTACATTTCGGTATGATTTTGCAGTGGCTGGTACCGGTTGTGCCTTTCCATGTTTAGCGCTTCCTTCAGGAGCTCTTTTAGGGCAGGCCTGGTGGTGACAAAATCTCTCAGCATTTGCTTGTCTGTAAAGTGTTTTATTTCTCCTTCACTTATGAAGCTTAGTTTGGCAGGGTATGAAATTCTGGGTTGAAAATTCTTTTCTTTAAGAATGTTGAATATTGGCCCCCACTCTCTTCTGGCTTGTAGGGTTTCTGCCGAGAGATCCGCTGTTAGTCTGATGGGCTTCCCTTTGATGGTAACCCGACCTTTCTCTCTGGCTGCCCTTAACATTTTTTCCTTCATTTCAACTTTGGTGAATCTGACAATTATGTGTCTTGGAGTTGCTCTTCTCGAGGAGTATCTTTGTGGCGTTCTCTGTATTTCCTGAATCTGAATGTTGGCCTGCCTTGCTAGATTGGGGAAGTTCTCCTGGATAATATCCTGCAGAGTGTTTTCCAACTTGTTTCCATTCTCCCCGTCACTTTCAGGTACACCAATCAGACGTAGATTTGGTCTTTTCACATAGTCCCACATTTCTTGGAGGCTTTGCTTGTTTCTTTTTATTCTTTTTTCTCTAAACTTCCCTTCTCGCTTCATTTCATTCATTTCATCTTCCAGGGCTGATACCCTTTCTTCCATTTGATCGCATCGGCTCCTGAGGCTTCTGCATTCTTCACGTAGTTCTCGAGCCTTGGTTTTCAGCTCCATCAGCTCCTTTAAGCACTTCTCTGTATTGGTTATTCTAGTTATACATTCTTCTAAATTTTTTCAAAGTTTTCAACTTCTTTGCCTTTGGTTTGAATATCCTCCCGTAGCTCAGAGTAATTTGATCGTCTGAAGCCTTCTTCTCTCAGCTCGTCAAAGTCATTCTCCGTCCAGCTTTGTTCCGTTGCTGGTGAGGAACTGCGTTCCTTTGGAGGAGGAGAGGTACTCTGGTTTTTAGAGTTTCCAGTTTTTCTGCTCTGTTTTTTCCCCATCTTTGTGGTTTTATCTACTTTTGGTCTTTGATGATGGTGATGCACAGATGGGTTTTTGGTGTGGATGTCCTTTCTGTTAGTTTTCCTTCTAACAGACAGAACCCTCAGCTGCAGGTCTGTTGGAGTACCTGGCCAGCCGTGTGAGGTGTCAGTCTGCCCCTGCTGGGGGGTGCCTCCCAGTTAGGCTGCTCGGGGGTCAGGGGTCAGGGACCCACTTGAGGAGGCAGTCAGCCCGTTCTCAGATCTCCAGCTGCGTGCTGGGAGAACCACTGCTCTCCTCACAGCTGTCAGACAGGGACATTTAAGTCTGCAGAGGTTACTGCTGTCTTTTTGTTTGTCTGTGTCCTGCCCCCAGAGGTGGAGCCTACAGAGGCAGGCAGGCCTCCTTGAGCTGTGGTGGGCTCCACCCAGTTCAAGCTTCCAGGCTGCTTTGTTTACCTAAGCGAGCCTGGGCAATGGCGGGCGCCCCTCCCCCAGCCTCGCTGCCGACTTGCTGTTTGATCTCAGACTGCTGTGCTAGCAATCAGCGAGACTCCGTGGGCGTAGGACCCTCTGAGCCAGGTGCGGGCTATACTCTCCTGGGGCACCGTTTCCTAAGCCCGTCGGAAAAGCACAGTATTCGGGTGGGAGTGGCCTGATTTTCCAGGTGCCGTCTGTCACCCCTGGAAGGGGAACTCCCTGACCCCTTGCGCTTCCCGAGTGAGGCAATGCCTCGCCCCTGCTTCGGCTGGCGCACGGTGCGCTCACCGACTGACCTGCGCCCACTGTCTGGCACTCCCTAGTGAGATGAACACGGTACCTCAGATGGAAATGCAGAAATCACCCGTCTTCTGCGTCGCTCGTGCTGGGAGCTGTAGACCGGAGCTGTTCCTATTCGGCCATCTTGGCTCCTCCAGCTTATTGAATTTTTAAAAACTTTTCATAATTTAAAAGTTATATGATACATTATATGTTTATTTTGTCATTATTTATGCTACATAATATCTGTGGACAAATCACAAAATTATATTGAACCCAACAGAACTTATGTAAGATAGGAAGGGGATATATTGCCAGGTAATTTTGGAACTCCAGAAATTGTCTTTGAGTGTTGAAACAGGAGTCCTAAAGCCACCCACATACCACCACGTTAGTTTCTTTTAATTTCTCTGCATCATGTTTAGTACCTTGTAAATAATATTTTGTATGAACAATGCACCAAGTTAGAAATAGATGAATTGAGCTGCAGAGAGCCTGATTAAACCAAGAGGCAAGGATTCTCAAAGGAGAGTATCTCAGAGAAGAGTGGTGAAAAAAGGTAGAAATCTGGAGATCTGCATAAGGTCTCCTTCAGGTACTCAACTGACTATTGATTCTTGCATGAATGTACAGACACTATCTAACATGGAAAAAAAAGATTTTTTATAGTAGAAAAGAAAGATTTTAAAGTAGGATTTTGTATAATTTAAACTTTCAATCATTGACATTTATGACAGATTTTAATATATTTGCAGAAAAAGTCACTCTTCAACATCTCTTTCATTTTTGCTATCAATTTGCCTTAATGTTTTGACTGCAGGTACCACAATATTTCAACATTATATCTGGAAATTTTTTTGATGCTCACTTCTTTCTAAATCTAGCTATCATTATAATTATTTGAATAGTAGGAATCATAATCACCATAATTTATTGAGTTACAAAATTCAAGAATGACTGATTTTAACAGGTTTAAATTTTACCATAGTTTACATCACATGTACCAGTAGAATATACATATATATTCTATACATTATGTATAGAATATATATATGCACACATTACATATAATGCTTATATATGACATAATACCTACATGTATGAATAGATGACTAGAAGTGATAAGAATATACATCCTTGTCTGATCTTAGATTAATAACATTCACTTTTTTTTCTTAACATTTCATAACTTATAATGTGTGGTTAGCAAATACAGTTGGTCCATGGTCATGTTCCCCATAGCCCAGAATCCTGGACAGAGTCAGCTTAGCTGGATCATTGTAGCTGCTGGCTTAAAGCCTTACCCTGTAGTTTCAAAAGAACAGGGTCTTTTTTATCCACTTAGCTCAGTTGCTATAAACACTTGCTGTATGTTAAATGACTTCTCAGGTCCATCCAATCTTATTTGCACATCATTAGTCTGTGAAGGATGAAATGAATGCCTTAGGATAGCTAAGTTTGCTAAATACTGAGACCTTTGTAAATGAAAAGCCCTTCATATAAAATATTACATCAGGGTTGGCTAACATTCCTGTTTCATGAGTCATTGGGACCTCCAAGCCATCCTTGAAATTTCAGATTCACTGAAGACGCTCCCAGAGACGTGCAGCCCTTCATTTTTCTTTACATTTCTTTTTTTTTATTTTTTAAAATTTATTATTATACTTTAGGTTTTAGGGTACATGTACGCAATGTACAGGTTAGTTACATATGTATACATGTGCCATGCTGGTGCACTGCACCCACTAACTCATCATCTAGCATTAGGTATATCTCCCAATGCTATCCCTCCCCCCTCCCCCCATCCCACAACAGTCCCCAGAGTGTGATGATCCCCTTCCTGTGTCCATGTGTTCTCATTGTTCAGTTCCCACCTATGAGTGAGAATATGCGGTGTTTGGTTTTTTGTTCTTGCGATAGTTTACTGAGAATGATGATTTCCAATTTCATCCATGTCCCTACAAAGGACATGAACTCATCATTTTTTAGGGATGCATAGTATTCCATGGTGTATATGTGCCACATTTTCTTAATCTAGTGTATCATTGTTGGACATCTGGGTTGGTTCCAAGTCTTTGCTATTGTGAATAATGCCGCAATAAACATACGTGTGCATGTGTCTTCAGAGCAGCATGATTTATAGTCCTTTGGGTATACACCCAGTAATGGGATGGCTGGGTCAAATGGAATTTCTAGTTCTAGATCCCTGAGAAATTGCCACACTGACTTCCACAAGGGTTGAACTAGTTAACAGTCCCACCAACAGTGTAAAAGTGTTCCTATTTCTCCACATTCTCTCCAGCACCTGTTGTTTCCTGACTTTTTAATGATTGCCATTCTAACTGGTATGAGATGGTATCTCATTGTGGTTTTGATTTGCATTTCTCTGATGGCCAGTGATGGTGAGCATTTTTTCATGTGTTTTTTGGCTGCATAAATGTCTTCTTTTGAGAAGTGTCTGTTCATGTCCTTCACTCACTTTTTGATGGGGTTGTTTGTTTTTTTCTTGTAAATTTGTTTGAGTTCATTGTAGATTCTGGATATTAGCCCTTTGTCAGATGAGTAGGTTGCAAAAATTTTCTCCCATTTTGTAGGTTGCCTGTTCTAGAAGAAAACCTAGGCATTACCATTCAGGACATAGGCATGGGCAAGGACTTCATGTCTAAAACACCAAAAGCAATGGCAACAAAAGCCAAAATTGACAAATGGGATCTAATTAAACTAAAGAGCTTCTGCACAGCAAAAGAAACTACCATCAGAGTGAACATTCACTTTTTCATCACATAGATGGCCTCTATCTTATTTAGGACATTCCCTTGCACTCCTACCTTATAGAAAATTTTGAACAGGCATAGGTGTTGGATTTAGTCAAATGATTTGTCCAAGTATATTGAGATGATATACCAGATTTATCCTTAAGTATTTCGTATTTTGAGATATTTTGATACATTTTTAAATTCACTAATTCTTACTCAATATTTAATCAGTTGTTTATCTTATCCAATGGAGTACTCTCATCACACATTGAAGTTTTCATCTTTATAAGATTAATTTGGAAGATATATACATATGTGTGTATTTATATGTATGTGTATACATATATCCCAATTATAATTTATGATTATACTTATATAATTATAAATAGCATTACATTTATAACTGAAATCAAAATGGTTGTTATAAATATTCCATGTGTTTAAAAAGTTATGAAATATTTATAATAGCTATTTTGATTTCCTTATCTGATTTTAAGATATCTATTTCAGTTCTGGTTTGATTTTGATTTATTTCTTCATGACACGTTGGTGTTTTCAACTTTTTGCATTCCTAATAAATTCTGACTGGGTGTTAGATACTATGGGTTTTACTTTGTTTGGTGTTGGACAATTTTATATTCCTTAAACGTGAAGTTTTGTTCAGGGATGCAATTAATTCACATGAAAATAGTTGGATCCTTTGTGCGTTGACTTTAAGATATTTTTTTCTTCAGGTTTGGAGCAGAGCTTAGACTAGTTCTAATTATCTGCCACTACTAAGGTAAGAGTCTTTGTGTACTTCACCCCATACCCCATGAATCTTGAGACTTTCCCTTCTGGCTAGTGGAAACGTACACTATTTCTGACCTGTATGAACACTAAGCATTTTTAGTTCTAATCCTTTTGACTATTTCTTTCCATATGTTAGATAGTGTCTGTACATTCATGCAAGAATCAATAGTCAGTTGAGTAGCTGAAGGAGATCTTATGCAGATCTCCAGATTTCTAGCTTTGTCCACCACTCTTCTCTGAGATACTATCCCTTGAGAATCCTTGCCTCTTTGTTTTATCAGTCTGTCTGCAGCTCAGTTCAGGCGATCTGCCAGGCTCAGCCTTGACTCTTTTTCCTTGTATCCAAGTCAAGAAACTCTTCCACCAGTAGACACTGTTGTCTGTTACCTGACATATAGCATCTTGTAACTCATTTTTTCTATATATTTTGTGCAATTTTAGTTGTTTCACATAGTAAGATAAATCCAGTACAAGTCCATCTTGTCCAGAAGTGGAATTCTCTGCATTTATATAAAATAAAAGATGAGTATGATATACTATCTAAGAATATCAACTGGCACATTTTCTTTCTGAAAACATTTCTTTAAAAATATCTGTTTCTAGATAAAATTAGTTAATAACATTGGACCTCTTTCTTACTTCCTTATTTAACAAATTGCATCTGCTCATAGTAGACTTCTGTCATGTTTGGGAGTGAGGGTGTCAGAGGCTGAGCTACAGCTTCACGCAGATGAGAGCCAAACTACTCCAAGAGGGGAAAGGAAATATGAATTGGCATTTAAAAAAAGCAGAATAAAACAACCTTGTAAAATATTTAAAAGGCTTTTGGGTTTATAAAGTTTGGAGTAGAGATGAGAATCTCTGTAAAAATGAGACACATAAAAGACAGTAGCTTTTGGAGAAGTAAAGAAAATTAAAATAGTATTTAATATTCACGCTAAAAACAAGTACAGGATTCCATATAAGTACTGAGCTACTAAATAGTAGAATGTTTAATTTTCACAGGATTATTCCATATTGTAACAGTATAAAAATTATTCCACTCATCTTTTCCTAGAAAAATAGGGATTTGAAGAAAAATATATTTTATTATAGTTAAGCAAGACATTGGAAAGCATGATAGATATTTTGACAATTTTTTAAACTTTTATTTCAGGTTTGTGGATACATGTGAAAATTTGTTCCATAGGTAAACTCATGTCATGCGTGTTTGTCGTACAGATTACTTCATTGCCCAGGAATACCTGGGCTATTTCATCACCCGAAATTAAGACCAGTACTCAATAGTTATCTTTTCTGATTCTCTCCCTCCTGTCACCCTCAAGCAGACCTCAGTGTCTGATGTATCCTCCTTTGTGTTCATAAGTTCTCATCATTTAGCTCCCACTTATAAGTGAGAACATGCAACATTTGATTTTCTGTTCCTGCATTAGTTTGCCCGCTAATGGCCTCCAGCTCCATCCGTGTTCCCACAAAAGACATAATCTCATTCCTTTTATGGCTGCATAATATTCCATGGTGTATATATACCACATTTTCTTTATCCATTCTGTCACTGATGGGCATTTTGGTTGATTCCATGTCTTTGCTATTGTGAATAGTGCTTCAGTAAACATTTGCATGCATGTGTCTTTATGGTGGAATGATTTATACTCCTCTGGGTATATACCCAGTAATGAGATTGCTCTTTAATTTTTTTTAATATCTAAACAATAGTGCTTTATTGATAAAAGTTTAGTTTAAATGGATACAAAATTGCTGTGTAAAATAAGTGTTTTCAAAATACATTTCTATAGGTAGAGACTATCTCTTAGTAAAAGAGCAGTTATCTATTACCAAAAGTAGCTATTTAGATTTGGGTAGTAAAACCAAAGGGGATCAGAAGTGTAGCAGTGTGGGTCCTCCCTCCCTGGATAGCTGTTACCAGGAGGCAGCGTGCCTGAAGTACTTTCACTCAGGCATGTGGGGCTTAGTCACTAGCAAATTTGTTTTTCTTTTTTGCAGATTTTCCAGCAAAGTTATTAAATGTCAAACTCAAATAATGGACTCCGCATGGATGTACTCTGAAGTCATGGAACACTTTCTTAGTTACCTTCACACAATAAGCCATAACGTATAGCTTTTGGCTATTCACAATTAAGCAACAATGAAGTGCAAAGTTAGCAAGAACACCAGATTATTTTCTGTAGCACACCTTCATAACTATTATTATTTAACTGCCTCATTTTATGTTTTTTCTAGCCCCCACAAAAAAAAAAAACCCTGTCTCATCCTCAGATTAAGCATTTTCTCCATCTCCCTACACAACCATTGTCTCCTTTCATCTGTCACTTTCTGGGGTGAATTTCCCAACTTCTGTAGAAATGATAAAAAAGGCAACCACTGGAGTGTACCACAGGGAGACACAAGAGGAAAGGTGACACTAAGGCTACAATGCACAGAAAACAGACCAGGTGTGGCTTTGACTGTGCGCACCTGCCCACTAGCCTATGCTACAGATTTGAAATGTCTTTCACTTTGATATGACACACAGTTTATATTACACAAAATGAATGAAACGACTATGGCTAAAAATAAATGAGACAGCCTGCACACAAAAAATGATTACTGCTACTTTCCTCCCATCAGAAAATCACTCAAAAAGAGAGTATTTAAAGGAAGCCCAAATCAGGAGAACCTGGTAGGCATCAGAGGTTCAGGGCACCAAGGCCTTAGGGCAGGAACACTTTTCAATGCAAGCCAGGCTTCAAGGGCACGCCCACCAACAGACCCCAATTTCCACAGGGGAGGCAGATCTTCAATACCTACAGTTACAGAAAATACACTAAAGTGCAGTATAAAATATAAAAAGTTGGATTCTGAATAGACCAACTGCTAATTTTCCTTAAAAAAATTCTTAATTTGGTTGAGTAAAAATAGTTTACTGAATCTCATTTTGTAGGTAAGAGTCTTATTTGCAATATGAAAACTGGAGCTCATGACTATTGTACCTGTCATTGCAAAAGCTGACACTCTCACTCTGAAGAAACGGGAGTGGCTGAAGAAAAGGATTCTGGATGAATAAAAGGATTCTGGATGAAATTGAAGAACATAACATCAAAATCTATCACTTACCTGATGCAGAATCAGATGAAGATGAAGATTTTAAAGAGCAGACTAGACTTCTCAAGGCTAGCATCCCCTTCTCTGTGGTTGGATCCAATCAGTTGATTGAAGCCAAAGAAAAGAAGGTCAGAGGCCTCCTCTACCCCTGGGTGTTGTGGAGGTGGAGAACCCAGAGCACAATGACTTTCTGAAGCTGAGAACCATGCTCGTCACCCACATGCAGGATCTCCATGAGGTGACCCAGGACCTTCATTATGAAAACTTCCGTTCTGAGAGACTCAAGAGAGGAGGCAGGAAAGTGGAGAATGAGGACATGAATAAAGACCAGATCTTGCTGGAAAAAGAAGCTGAGCTCCGCCGCATGCAAGAGATGATCGCAAGGATGCAGGCGCAGATGCAGATGCAGACGCAGGGTGGATATGGCAATGGTGGGGCTCTCGAGCGCCACGTGTAAGGTGATGTGCACATATCAAAAAGTCAGAGAAAACACTTTCCTGGATAAAAAAGAAAACATTCCAGATGCATGATCCAGCTGTGTGTTTTCAATCCTTGGGAGGGTGCCATCCATATTTTAACAGTACCTGTGCCTGAGAATTTAATTTTTAAAAGACTTTTGATGTGTTTTTTGTATGAAGTACTTTTAACATATGCATTTCACTGCTGTGTTATACTCTGTATTTTGTGAGGTGAATGTTTTCCTTTTCTTTCTCCCTAACCACTAATGTTAGAATCGATTTCCAAGAATCAGCATGTATACTTAATACTGAATTTCTTTGATTTAACTGACTTAACAACTGACTAAGCATTGATGAGCACTCCTGATTTATATCTAGAACATTCAGATTTAGCCATAATGTTCCTGAGTGGTAGAGGCGTGTGCCTAGTGATGTAGAAAGATGCACTGACTTGGTGCAAGGCCATCTGCTTAGCACATCACACCACTTGGAGACTCTGCTTCCTCGCTTTTATGTTTGTACACAACACCTAAAACCAGTTTTGCTGCTATAATTCTATACTGTTGATTCGCCTGCGATTTTATCTGTTAACCAAATAAAACATAATAGAATTTCCTAATGAGATATATCTTTATACTCAAACAGCTTTTTCAGAGGTGAGTTTTAAAGAAGTCTCTTAATTCTGATGCTAGGTTGTTTTTAAAACCACTATGCAAAGAACTCACCGCAAGCCACTTTTTGTAGTGTTCTCCACTAATACTGGTTATCCTGTGCTACAGAGAAAATCAAAGTAGTCATAAGCTCCAGTTTTTGTATTGCAAATAAGAGATTTCTCTTTCAAATGGTAGTTCTGCTCTTAGCTCTTCAAGGAATTGCCATACTGCTTTCCACAGTGGTTGAACTAATTTACACTTCCACAAACAGTGTATTAATGTTCCTTTTCTCAGCAACCTCACCAGCATCTGTTGTTTTTTGAGTTTTTAATAATAACCAAGAGCCAAATCAGGAATGAACTCCTATTCACAATTGCCATAAATATAATGAAATACCTAGGTATACAGTTAACTAGGGAGGTGAAAGATCTCTACATTGAGAATTACAGAACCCTGTTTAAAGAAATCAGAGAAGGCACACACAAATGTAAAAACATCCCATGCTCATGGATAGGAAGAATCAATATCACTAAATGGCAATAGTGCCCCCAAACAATTCACAGATTCAATGCTATTCCCGTCAAGCTACCAACAAGCTACCAAGCAGCTATTCCCATCAAGGGGCCAGCTCTTCACAGAGCTGGCAAAAACTGAAAATTCATATGGAACCAAAAAGCAGCTTGCATTGCCTTCATCATGTTACCTGACTTCAAACTATATTGCTACGGTAACCAAAACAGCATGGTACTGGTACAAAAACAGACATAGATAGACCAATGGAATGGAATAGAGAACTCAGAAATAAGACCACACACCTACAGCCCATCTGATCTTCAAAAAACCTAAAACAAGCAATAGGAAAAGGATTCGCTATTCAATGAATGGTGCTGGGAGAACTGGCTAGCCATATGCAGAAAAATGATTTGTAGGATATTTATTGCTGACTTAATTTCAGAGCTCATTTTTGCTCTGTTCAGGAAATTAACTTTTTCTGGTTCAGACTTGACAGAATGTATGTGTAGATAATTTATTCATCTCTTCTAGGTTTTCTAGTTTGTGTGCATAGAGGTGTTCCTAGTAGTTTCTCATCGTTATTTGTATTTCTGTGGGGTTAGGAGTAACATTTCCTTTATCATTTCTGATTGTGTTTATTTGGATTTTTTTTTACTTTTTTTCTTCATTAATTTAGTTAGAGCCCTATCTATCTTATTAATGTTTTCAAAACAAACAAACAAAGAACTGCTGGATTTATTTACCTTTTAAATTGTTTATTGCATCTTCATTTTCTTCATTTAAGCTCTGATTTTTGTTATTTCTTGTCTTCTGCTAGCTTTGGGATTGATTTGTTCTTACTTCTGTTTTTTTTTTTTTTTTTTTTTTTCCAGTTGTGATGTTAGATCATTAATTTGAGATTTTTTCTAACTTTTTGATGTGGGCATTTAGTGCTATTTCTTTCTTTCTTAATGCTCTCTTAGCTGTGTCCCAGAGATTCTGGTATGTTATATCTTTTTTCTCATTGGTTTTAAAGAACTTCTTGATTTCTGTCTTAATTTCATTACTTATCCAAAGGTCATTCAGGAGCATGATGTTTAATTTCCATGAAATTGCATGGTTTTGGCTATTTTCATCATCTTGAGTTCTATTTATATTGCACTATGGTCTGACAGTGTGTTTGGTATTATTTCAGTTGTTTGTATTTGCTGAGGATTGCTTTATGTCCAGTTATGTGTTCCATTTTAGAGTGTGTGCCTTGAGGCAATGAGAAGAATGTATATTCTGTTGTTTTGGGGGGGAGACTTCTCTAAAGGCCTATCAGATACATTTAGTCAAATGTTGAGTTCAATTCCTGAATATCTTTGTTAACTTTCTTCCTTGATAATCTGTCTAATGCTGTCAGGGGAGTGTTGACATCTCCCACTCTTATTGTGTGGGAGTCTATATCTCTTTGTGGCTAAGAACTTACTTCATGAATCTGGGTGCTTTTGCATTGGGTGCATATATATTTAAGATAGTTAGGTCTTCTTATTGACTTGAACCCTTTACCATTATGAAACGCCCTTCTTTGTCTTTTTTTTATCTTTGTTGGTTTATTATAGTCTGTTTTGTCTGAAATTAGGATTGCAATCCCTGCTTTATTCTGTTTTCCATTTGCTTGTTAAATTTGCTTCCATCCCTTTATTTTGAGTGAATGGGCACCATTTCATGTGACACAGATCTCTTGAAGACAGCATCCCTTTGGTTATTGCTTTTTTATCTAGATTGCCACTCGTGTCTTTTAGGTGGGGCATTAAACCCTTTTACATTCAATGTTACTATTGTCATGTGTGGATTTGATTCTCCCATTGTGTTATTATCTGGTTATTATGTCAGCTTGTTTGTGTGGTTGATTTATAGTGGCACTGGTCTGTGTGTTTAAGTGTGTTTTGTATTAGCTGTTAGCATTATTTTCTTTCTATATTTAGTACTCCTTTCAAGAACTCCTGTAAGGCAGGTCTGGTGGTAAAAAACTCCCTCAACATTTGCCTATCTGAAAAAGGATCTTACTTCTCCTTTGCTTAGGAAGCTTAGTTTGGCTGGATATGAAATTCTTGGGTTAATATTTTTCTTCTTTAAGAATGTTTAATATAGGACCCCAATCTCTGACTTACAGGGTTTCAGCTGAGTGGTCTGCCGTTAGCCTGATGGTGTTACCTTTGTAAGTGACCGGCCCTTTCTCTCTAGCTGCCTTTAACATTCTTTCTTTCATTTTGACCTTGTAAAAATCTGACAATTATGCATCTTAGGGATAATTTTCTTGTGTAGAATCTTGTAGTTCTCTATATTTCATGAATTTGACTGGTAGCCTCTCTAGCAATGTTGGGGAAGCTTTCATTGACGATATCCTTAAATATGTTTTCAAAGTTGCTTTCTTTCTTCCTCTTCCTTTCATGGATGACAATAATTTATAGATTTGGCCTCTTTATATAATATCATACATCTTGGAGGTTTTGTTCATTTATTTTTATTCTTCTTTCTTTATTTTTGCCTGACTGTCTTATTTCGGATAACTCATCTTCAGGTTCTGAGATTCTTTCCTCAGCTTGATTTACTCTGCTGTTTATACTTGTGATTGCATAGCAAAATTCTTGTATTGTGTTATTCAGCTCTGTCAGACCCATTAGGTTCTTTTTAGATATGGGTTATTTCATCCTCCAACTCCTGTATCACTTTAGGGTAATCCTTATTTTTCTTGGATTGGGCTTTGCCATCCTCCTGAATCTTGATGATATTTGTTCTTATTCATTTTCTGAATTCTATTTCTGTCATTCCTTCTAGTTCATCCTTGCTAAGGACTCTTGTTGGAGAATTGCTGCAGTTGCAACTGTGCTGTTCTGGAGTTCTACTTCAGCCCTGGATCACCTTAGACTCTCCAAAGACTGAAGGCTGGAATAGCTGCCACCCAAACAGCAAAAAATGCTGCCTTCCCCTCTCTCTGGGAGCTCCATCCCAGGGATGTTTCAAATCTCAGTTGCACAGAGAACACTGGCAGGGGTGGCTGGAGACCCCAGTTAGGAAGCTCCACCTAGTAATGAGGAACCGGGTCAGGGACCTGCTTTTAAAAGCAGGTTGGCACATTTTCACAGAACAGCTGTGCTTTGTTGGGGTACTCCATCTGCTCCAGGTCAGCCTTACATAGACTCTACAAAGCCTGAAGGCTAGAAAGTGTAAGTCACCAAACAGCAAAGACAGTGGTCCAGCCTTCCCTCTGTGAGCTCCACCCCAAGATTCCAGAGAGGCTTCAAATCCGTGTCAGGTGGAGAACACTGATGGGGGTGGCTTGTAGGGACGTCCCACTCAGCGGGAGGAGCAAGACTGGGGACCTGCTTAAAAATGCAGTCTGGCCACGTTTTCATAGAGCAGCTGTGTGGTGATAGGAATTCTTTCCATTCTCAGTTGGTTCAGATACTCCAAAGCCTGAAGGCTGGAATGGCTCAGTTGCCCAAACAGCAAAGATGGTGACTCACCCCTGTCTCCAAGATCTTCATCCCAGGGAGGTGCAATACTGCTACTGGTGGCTGGCTGGAATTTCATATTGAGAGTTGACAGCATGCTGGCAGCCTTCGCTCACTCTCGGCACCTCCTCGGCCTGGGCGCCCACTCTGGCCTTCCTTGAGGAGCCCTTCAGCCCGCCACTGCTGTGGGAGCCCCTCTCTGAGCTGGCGGAGGTCAGAGCCAGCTCCCTCTGCTTGCAGGGAGGTGTGGAGGGATATGAGTGGGTGGGAACCGGGGCTGCTTGCAGCGCTCACAGGCCAGGGTGAGTTCCAGGTGGGCATGGGCTCAGCAGCCCTGCACTCAGAGCCACCGGCCCGTGCCGCCTACCCCAGGCAGTGAGGGGCTTAGCACCCAGGCCAGCAGCTTGTTCCGGGTGCCCCAGCAGTTCTGGCCCACAGGCGCTGCGCTGGAAATCTCCTCGGGCCTCAGCTGCCTCCCCACAGAGCAGGGCTCAGGACCTGCAGCCTGCCATGCCCGTGCCTCCCCCACACCATGGGCTCCTGCACAGCCGGAGCCTCCCCCCAACATGTGCCACCCTCTGCTCTGCAGCGCCCAGTCTCATTGACCACCCAAGGGCTGAGGAGTGTGAGTGCACAACCAGGGACTGGCAGGCAGCTCCGCCTGTCACAAGGTGTGCGATCCACTAGGTGAAGCCAGGTGGGCTCCCCAATCTAGTGGGGACTTGGAGAACCCTTATGTCTAGCTAAAGGATTATAAATACCCCAATCAGCACTGTGTCTAGCTCAAGGTTTGTAAATGTACCAATCAGTACTCTCTGTCTAGCTAATCTAGTGGGGACTTGGAAAACTTTTGTGTCTAGCTCAGGGATTGTAAACGCACCAATCAGCACCCTGTCAAAACGGACCAATCAGTTCTCTGTAAAACAGACCAATCAGCAGGAGGTGGGTGGGGCCAGATAAAGGCATAAAAGCAGGCTGCTGGAGCCAGTGGTGGCAACCTGCTGGGGTCCCCTTCCACACTGTAGAGGGTTTGTTCTTTTGCTCTTTGCACTAAATCTTGCTGCTGCTCACTCTTTGTGTCTGCACTGCCTTTATGAACTATAACACTCACCACAAAGGTCTGCAGCTTCACTCCTGAGGCCAGCAAGACCACGAACCCACCGGGAGGAATGAACAACTCTGGACAGGAGGAACGAACAACTCTGGACAGGAGGAACGAACACTCCAGACGCGCCGCCTTAAGAGCTGTAACACTCACTGCGAAAGTCTGTAGCTTCACTCCTGAAGCCAGCGAGACCACGAGCCCACCAGAAGGAATAAACTCTGAACACGTCTGAACATCAGAAGGAAAAAACTCCGGACATACCACCTTTAAGAACTGTAACACTCACTGCGAGGGTCCGTGGCTTCATTCTTGAAGTCAGTGAGATGAAGAACCCACCAATTCCGGACACGATATCAGTGGGTCTTTTCCTGTTAGATGCCATGGAAGTGGGGCCAGTCGACTGTCGCTGCTCAGTCCCCTGGATTCAGCCTCTTTTTTAGGGGTAGGTACAGAGGTATAACCTCCCACATGGCCAGAGTTGAAGCTACTTTTGCTGGGAAGCCTAGAGAGCCCGAGTATCTAAAGCTCTGAGGTCTCTGTGCATGCCTGAGCTGCTGCTGTGCAAGATTCCATGTAACTCTATATGTCAGACTGAAAGGCCTGGTGGAGTGGGTTCACAAGAGGATCTCCTGACCTGAGGGTTGCGAAGATCCGTGAGAGAAGAGTGGGTTCCAGGGGTCGCACATTCACTTACCACTTCCCGGGTGGGGGAGGTTTCCTTGGTTCTGTGTTGCTCCCAGGTAGGCCATTGTCCTGCCTCGCTTTACTCCATTCTTCGTGGGTCAAAGTATTTCCTTGATTAGTCCTAATGCAAGTACCTGGATATTACAGATGAAGGTGCTGTATTTACTGGCCCCTTCTATTCCTCTCTGTGAGCGCCACTCACACTAGCTGCTTCTAGTGAACTGTCCTGGTCACTTCCACCTGAAAATATTTTAATCGAATTATTCATTATATGTTTTTAATATAATTGGTGAAAATGCAAAAGTAAAGATATATACTAGAAAAATAGTTAAATAATTCAAAAAGTAATAGAAAGCATGAATGGTTCTGAATTAATGGTTTTAAATCTTGGCACCATGAATAAATCAGGCTTATCTAAGTTAATAGTGAGTTTTTCCAATCTAACTTGTATGCAATTTTCCAGAGAATAAAAATAAAAAATATATTAAAAATTACCTTTGTAAGGCTAGAACAACATTCTATCAAAAACAGGCAAGAGGAATATAAAAAAGAAAATTACAAGTTAGTCTTGCATATTAATATTAGTGTAAAATTCACCCAATATCATATAAAATATAATAAATTCTTATCACATTTTGCTTACTTCAGAAATGCTAGCGTGACTCAACATTAGAAAGTTTATAAATATTATAAAGTATAAAATTGATCTAGGAAGAATAATATGATATTCTCATTATCTGCAAAAATGATTTGATCAAATTCAACAGCCATTCATAATTTAATTTAACTTTTTTTAAGAAGCCTAAGAACTGCAGAATCAAATCAAGTCAAGCATTTCTACCAATTTTTTTTTGTAAGACTATTCAACTTAGAAACGTTCAATACTTATATTCAACAATTCTATTCAGTAACATACTGGAAGTTTTGTAAGTGCAACAAGTAATATAAGTAGATTATATGTGAATGTGAAAAAAAACTGATTCAATCTTGAGTAGACAATGATTGTTTACATAGAAAATTAAAAATAATATATGATTTTAAAAATTAATAACTTACTAAGATATACAGATAAGATTCCAAATTAATTTTATTGTATTTTACACCAACAAAAAAAAGATGAAACTGTGATTTTCAAAATGTTGAACATATTTAAAATATGTTATGATTAATATATAATTCTTTTTTGAAAAATATTGGAAAACTAAATGCACTGAGAATGTTAACTAATAAAAAATCTAATATTGTAAAGAAGTCATTTCTCCCCTAATTAATTTGTATATTCAGTGGTAGTCCAATAAATACCTGAAAGAGTTTCAAATAAACTAATTCTAAAACATGCATGAAGTGGCAATGTATATGAATACCAACTACAATCCTAAAGAAAAACAATAAAGCATGAGGCTTCCCTTACCAAATGTAAGAATTAATAGTAAAGTTATGTTAATGAATACAATGCAATGACCAGTAGAATAGAACGCAGAGCTCAGAGATGGCATCCACACATACAGAAACATCTTGGCATATTACATGTGTCAAATTAATGGAAAAAAATTGAACTACATATTAAATGGTACTGTGAAGCTAGAATCAATATGCAGAAGATAACTTTTGACCATATTAAAACCAATTTCAGGCAGATTAAAACTTTCTGAAGAAAATATAGATGGATTTTTTTAAAGTCTCTGATTATGTAATGATTTCTTAAACAAAAATAACAAGCCCTCTTGTAAGGAGGAAGATGAATGAGTTTGGGTTTGGTCTTGCTTTAGCTCCTCTCCCCTTATCCATTTCCTTCAGTCAGTTAGGAGGAAAGCTTTCAGTATTGGATTATTAATGTCAGAACACATACACACACACATGCACGCACACACACACATATATACACATTTAAAATTGGCTTTTAAAAGTTCCAAAATTGTGTTCTTCAAAATCACAATAAACTGTTATGAACTGACAATGATTAAAATCCAGAATATACAAAAAATTCTTGTAAAACATAATATTTAAATAGACAATAACAAGAAACAAAATCAGCAAAATATATGAGCAGTCATTTTGCAAAATAGAAAATATGAATGATGATTAAACATAAAAATGATCAGTCTCATTAGTAATCAGGGAAATATAATTTAAAACTCAAATGAGATATAATTTAATTCATTTAGTTGGCAAAGTTTAAGTCATTTGTGATGTCAAATATTAAAGAAACTATGGATAACTATAAAGTTTGGACATCATTGGTGGAAGTGTAAAATGGTGCACAGAGTTAAGAAAAATTTGGCCTTACAAAATCGAAACTGAGTATAATGTATAAAATGGATGTTAGTCAATGGAGACACATTTTGCTTGACATCTATAAAAATTATTTAAAAGTTTATATTATGTTGCTTGTTTTAGCACCCCCAACCACATACACACAAAGATTTGCATAATAATAAAAACTGACCATAAGTATAATATGCCTAGATAATAATATTTAATTCCTAAAAACTTCTAAAAGAAATTAGTAATAATGATTCTTTTCAGATGGAATTAACAATATATTTTTATTTCTCATGAAATTAGCTTAAATAGACCATCCTGGCTAACACGGTGAAACCCCATCTCTACTAAAAATACAAAAACATAAGCCAGGCATGGTGGCGGGTGCCTGTAGTCCCAGCTACTCGGGAGGCTGAGGCAGGAGAATGGTGTGAACCCGGGAGGTGGAGCTTGCAGTGAGCTTAAATATCCACACCATATTTTATTTTATTTTTCCTAAATGTTTTCTTTTAGTTTGTTTCTTTTCAATAAACATTTAATTGTGGACTTAGTCTATGTCAGGAACTATGAAAATAGAAAGGTTGTATATTATAAGTTACAATTTGTATTATTTAGTTCTTTTATAATTTTTATTATTACACTTATTTAAATCAATGAAATAGCAGGATATTCCTTATCTCTGTTTCAGACATATTCTATAAAATGATGCATTCTAATTAAAATTACATTTATTAAAGCACTAATGAGAAAATGACTCTGTCTTGTAAGGAGTAAGATGAATGAGTTTGGATTTTGTCTTGCTTCAGCTCCTCTCCCCTTATCCATCTCCTTCAGTTAGTCAAGAAGAAAGCTTTCAGCTCTGGATTGTCAATGTCAGATGCAATAGAAGAATAGTACCTAAGAAATTTGAAAGTAGAAAAATATATTAATGTGTAAAGGAAATAATGAAATTAGGATATATAAACCAGTAATTGTGGTAGAAATAAAAGTGCATCATCAGAGGAAAAGAAAATGTGAGAAACTGTATTTCCAGCTACACTGATATTCAGGTTGAGGGGTAGCAACCTCCTTTTACAACATAATGCACACTCTAACAAATACCATGATAAAAATGAAAATAACTTCTGAATTTTTATTTTTTAATCTCAGGCTATTTAATGTATCATACTCAAGATGATCACAGTTGGATATTAAAATATATTTGCTGTGTCTTTTTAAAAATATTAAATTGTTATTGTAAACTTCACGTTAAAAATTTATCTACAGTAATAACTAAACTTTTAAAGTGTCAATTAATGATCATTAAAACTGAAATAAAGCTTACATTGAAATAATAAAAACAAGTAACTGAAAACATTGTGTGATAGAATTCTTAAATTCTCTAAAGTGTGGATTATATGAAATTATGGGTTCTATAATGAAATTTCTTATGCAATAAATCAGCAAGGTGATGGTGTTTATGTCCTCTATATTTTTCCGAATATTGTATTCTAAGTTTTCACTTCAAAGGCAATTCACATAAATAAGAAGCAATAGAATGCAGTTTTACCCTACCTTTCAGTGACAGATAGATGTACTTCATGCTATTAATAGACTCTGTAATTAGAAAAATACATAAATAATCCTTTTAGTCTAAAGTCTCTCATAGAAATACAGTAATCAACTGGCTAGCCATATGTAGAAAGCTGAAACTGGATCCCTTCCTTACACCTTATACAAAAATCAATTCAAGATGGATTAAAGACTTAAACGTTAGACCTAAAACCATAAAAGCCCTAGAAGAAAACCTAGGCATTACCATTCAGGACATCGGCATGGGCAAGGACTTCATGTCTAAAACACCAAAAGCAATGGCAACAAAAGCCAAAATTGACAAATGGGATCTAATTAAACTAAAGAGCTTCTGCACAGCAAAGGAAACTACCATCAGAGTGAACAGGCAACCTACAAAATGGGAGAAAATTTTCGCAACCTACTCATCTGACAAAGGGCTAATATCCAGAATCTACAATGAACTCAAACAAATTTACAAGAAAAAAGCAAACAACCCCATCAAAAAGTGGACGAACGACATGAACAGACACTTCTCAAAAGAAGACATTTATGCAGCCAAAAAACACATGAAAAAATGCTCACCATCACTGGCCATCAGAGAAATGCAAATCAAAACCACAATGAGATACCATCTCACACCAGTTAGAATGGCAATCATTAAAAAGTCAGGAAACAACAGGTGCTGGAGAAGATGTGGAGAAATAGGAACACTTTTACACTGTTGATGGGACTGTAAACTAGTTCAACCCTTGTGGAAGTCAGTGTGGCGATTCCTCAGGGATCTAGAACTAGAAATACCATTTGACCCAGCCATCCCATTACTGGGTATATACCCAAAGGACTATAAATCATGCTGCTATAAAGACACATGCACACGTATGTTTATTGCGGCACTGTTCACAATAGCAAAGACTTGGAACCAACCCAAATGTCCAACAATGATACACTGGATTAAGAAAATGTGGCACATACACACCATGGAATACTATGCAGCCATAAAAAATGATGAGTTCATGTCCTTTGTAGGGACATGGATGAAATTGGAAATCATCATTCTCAGTAAACTATAGCAAGAACAAAAAACCAAACACCGCATATTCTCACTCATAGGTGGGAATTGAGCAATGAGAACACATGGACACAGGAAGGGGAACATCACACTCTGGGGACTGTTGTGGGGTGGGGGGAGGGGGGAGGGATAGCATTGGGAGATATACCTAATGCTAGATGATGAGTTAATGGGTGCAGCACACCAGCATGGCACATGTATACATATGTAACTAACCTGGACATTGTGCATATGTACCCTAAAACTTAAAGTATAATAATAATAAATTTTAAAAAATTAGAAAATAATTAAAATTAAACTCAAAATAAATAAATAATAATTTAAAAAAAAAGAAATACAGTAATCAAAGACATTTCCAGAAAATCATTTTGGTGAACACAGTGGAAGCTTTCACATGCAATATATTTTCAATACATTAAACACATCATGTATTGAAGTGTTCACTAAATATAAAGTTATCCTCCTGATCATTTTGTGTTTTAAAACTGCATGAATACCTTCTATTTATTGTAAACTAAAGCATTAGTATTTGATATAGCAGTAGTAATTAAGGACTTACTAAGGGAAGATCCTGAGAAAATGATGGGTAGAACATAACCCCATTAGTATTAAACAACTTATAATCTAATAGAATAAATTTACTAACAAATAACTATATTTTAAAAGATTGAATTCAGATGTACTTGTTGTTCCTGTGTGTGCAGATTAAAGAAAACATTTATTCTGTCTGGGTGGTTTCACTGGGGAGGTGTTTCATTTTGGTCTTGAAAGACAACAAGGATAGCATTATGTTGTTAATGTAGAAAAGGGCAGAGAGAAAAACAAGTAAATGGAGTAGTAAAATACTGCCTGACTGCAGTATCTGTCTCACATAGAAAAGACTGAATACGCGTCATCACGTTATAGATGGCGTGAGAGTTTAAAGAAAATTTGGAACAACTTGGTAGTTTTTTAGGTGAGCTAAGGGAAGAAGGACTGGGCAAACACTTCTAACATTTATAAAAACATCTTTACAAATGTTGTAAACAAGTTAAAAACAAAACTACTGAAATGTGTTTGTCTGTTGTTTCAATACTAGTAAAGAAAAATGATTGAATCTAGCAGTATTTTAAGTGCATATTATTTAGTAGAAAAGAACGAGGAAATATTGTTTTATTTATTTTATTCTATTTAGTACATAAATAAAATAACATTTCACTGAATATTACCAAGCAATGGGCATAGAATGATAGGCATTGAATAAAACTCATCAAGTAAAATAAACATAACAAAAGCAATTACTTGAATAAAATTAATAATAATCTCTTTTGTTTCTTGATATATTTACACGGGACTTATTTTTTTAGTTTGAATTTTAATTCACTTCTTAACCTATAAGAATCCTTTAGGCTGATTCAGTTTTCTGCAGTACCAGATACATGCTTCGTTACTCCACTTTTGTTAATTATCATGTATTTTATCCAAAAGCAATGTCTTCTATTTTTGAATAACAGGATGAGAGTAGATTGATTCTTTTTTTCTTTATCTTTTTGTTTTCAAATATTTTTGTACATATAATATGTCCAGGAAGCATCCTAGAAGATTCTGGGGATATAACTTTCATATACAAACACACATATATACTCATCAAAACAAGAACAAAATATTAATATACAAATAAATAATCATATACATAAATACATATTCAGATTAGTAGTAAGTGGCAAGAAGGGAAAATAATAGGGTTTGGAAGCTAATGGTTAGAGTGGACGGTGATAATAACTACAGCAACCAGATATCTCAGTCGAAAATGATGACAATGAGTCAGTATGAAAAATTCCAGCCAAACATTCTAGGCCGACAGCAACCATTGGGACTTCCAGCAATGATGAACATGTTCAATATATGTGATATCCAATATGCCAGTCATTAGGAACATGTGCCACCTGGCACTAGAATTATGGCTGTTTAACTGAGAAATTAGAGTTTAATTGTCTTTGATTAATTTAAATTCAAAATACCCGAAGTAGCTAGTGTCTACTCTGTTGGAACAGCACAGCTCTAGGCCCAGGAACAACAGCTCCTCGTGTGGGAATTGTTTGGCCACATTTGAGAAAGAGAAGAGAGATCAGTGTTAGTAGTTTACAGGAAGTATGGTTGAAATCGTACCAACATGGGAGTTTGGAAAGGAACAGGAAACATGCAGAGTGATCTAAGCCATGTTGAGAAGTAAGGTTTCAATCTAATTAAGGTAGCCATTGATGTTTTTAAAATTAATTTTATTAAGGTGAAGGGTCCATAAAATAATGTTAATTTCTGTCTCGTGATAGGGTTTATTTTCAAGAAGCAGAAACCACTCTGACTAGTTTAAGCAGAAATGGTAGAAATATATGGAGAGGCCGACTTGCCATGAGGCTAATGAAGCTTGTTTTAGAGGTTTTCATTTGTACTGGTTTTAAGCCTTAAGAGAGGACGTTGCATTATATTCTCTTGGTTAAAAATTTCCAAATAAAGATATTTTATCTGCATATTAATACTCTTTCCCCTTTCCACTCTTCCTTCTCCTCCATCATATTTGGAGATTTACTTATGGAAAAACTGAATTTAACATACATTTATTTAGCCTTGGTGGGATACATTTATATGGATCATTTCCAAGTAAAGTTAAACTCTCGCTAACTCTTTCAGTTTAGAAACGGCATTGAGGAATAGTCCTAATCACCAACATTTGAAAATCCTAACTCACCCTATGAAAGTTCAAGGCCAGCATTTACATCAAGATATAAACAAGTACTATGGCTCCTGTCACTAAGAGAATGTCTGCAACAGAGGATTAAATAATAGTTGAAGTATGTAGACACAAAAGTATTTCAATCATCGTGTGCAAAAGTCTAAGTGACAATGTGTCCTTCATCAACGTCTAAATAGAACAGAAGCTCTTCATGTCAGAAATATACTTATAAAACATCAAATAAAATTAGATATGTTATGTGTGTACATGTGTGTACACACACATATGTAAATTTGTGTGTGTGTGAGATGAATATATTGTCATATATATACACACATATGGTATATATGTAATATAAATCCATTGTAGATAAAAATTGTGCCAAATAGAGTTTATCAGAATTTCAGAATTCTTGTTTTGAAAGGCAGAAAATGATAACAGTGTTACAAACAATGGATGTGGCTTTATGTAAAATCATGTTTTATGCATATAACTCTCAAAATTAAAAAGAATATTCAAGCAATCATGCTAGAGGCAGAAATAAATTATTTCTATCATCTCTGCATAAAATGATATTACAAAGTTATTGTCATATGAAGAAGTGATCAAAGTTAGTGTTTCCAAAAAAGAAAATGTTTAGAAGGATATAAACACATACTTTTAAGTTATATTAATTTTTCTATACCTTGTGATATTGTTTTATAGTTTTGTTTTTTGTTGTTTTTTAGACGAAGTTTCACTCTTGTTGTCCAGGCTGGAGTGCAGTGGAGCAATCTTGGCTCACCGCAACCTTCACCTCCAGGTTGAAGAAATTCTCCTGCCTCAGCTTCCCGAGTAGCTGGGATTACAGGCGCCCACCACCATGCCCAGCTAATTTTTTGTATATTTAGTAGAGATGGGTTTTCACCATGTTGACCAGGCTGGTCTTGAACTTCTGACCTCAGGTGATCCATCCGCCTCGACCTCCCTTGTTTTATAGTTTTTAAAATTTATATTTTGTCACTTTTTCTCATTCTAATATTTACCTTCATTTCTAATTCTATATACAAAATTCTGTATTTTATCCTTTGTAATCGACTTTCAAACATTCTCATGAAACCTATATCCACTCATGAATAAATATAAGTTACTTTAATATATTTGAGACTGAGAGAACAGTCTGTATTGTCTTGGCTTTAAGGAATGACTCCCAGAAAAAAATGACACAAGAATAACCAAAGGAAAGGTGATTACTACAGGTGCTACAATGGGGGAATAGATAATCAAGAAGTTTCTGTTGTAACTGTCATGTTGCAGCACACACCATCATGGATGCAATCTAGGGATCAAAAAGCTACTGCTCTCAGCCCTGAAACTGCTTCTCTAGACCCATGATACTCATCACCTGACCCTGGAACTCTACCACAGAAAAATCCATGTCTCCGTGATCCGTCTGGGTAGTAAAAAATAGCTGAAACAGAATGACAATGTCCTCTGCCTGAACTCTGCTTTTCAAATAGCACATCTCATTGTCAGAATCCAATTCTCATGCAGAATAGTCTATAAGACAGAGTTGGAAATGTTGTTTTTAGCTTTTCAGCTTCCGTGGTACAAAAGGACACTAAAAATTCACACTGCTGGCCAGTCTCATGTTCTCCTATTTCTGGAGCATCTCCTTCAATACAATGCTTCAACATCTTTTAAAATAACAACAGCCATCCTTTGACATCATGCCTTCCTCCAATTATAAACTTATTGTTCTGGTGTATTTTATAGAAAAGCGCTTTGAAAAAGTTTTCTGGACTGTTCCACTTCCACATGCCCCAGATATTCCTCGTGTTCCTCCAATTTGGCTTTGATATTTCTCACTTTATTTAAAATGATTTTGCCAAAAATGAGTCAAGTTTTGTGTTACAAATTTAGTGTCAAATTATTGCTCTGATTTTCTCAAATTCTCTGTAAGATTTCATACAGTTGATTACTCCTTTCTCTCAATTCATCTGTTTTTCTATGATATCACATGTCCTTAGTTTTTCTCCTACTGCACTATTGTCTCTAGTTTTTGTCCTATCTGTTTCAGTCCCATTTTTTGGCTTTTTAAATGCACATACACAAACACACACACACATACACACACACACCCATATTCTCTCATACATACTTTCTGCTTTTTTTGTAGTAAATCCATTTCATTGGATATACTTTGTCTTATATCTTAGATTACATTTTTCTATTGAATATTTTATTTAATAATTTGAATATTCTTCATTTCTAAGAGAGGCTTTTTGTACTAGTCTATTTAGGCTGGGTGGCTTAAGAAATAGTAATGTATTTTCTCACAGATTTCTTTTTGTTTTCTATAGCAAAGTTTCATTAGCTGTGAAAATTGAGGAGATGAAGTCAGGCAGTTTTATTCCTATGGCAAACTATTTTTTTTTTGTTTCTTTTGTGATTAGTAAGTCATTACACCCTACTCACTTCTCTACCTAGCAAGGAGTACCTTGAATCAAAGAACAACATGATAGAAGATATTTTCTCCCTCTTTAAGATTCTCATACCATATTTACCTTGAAGTGTGTTAGCATTCCACATTCCTAAATCCAGATGTAGTGTTGATTCATATGCCTATCAACTTCCCCTGAATTTATTCTGTACTCTTTGTCATCTCAGATGAGTCTATGTTTGACATGTGATTCAACTGACTTGTTGCAAATGAGAACTGATATAATGCCAGGGAAAATGGGCATCATATACTCACCACCATCTTAGATATTTCATTCTTCATACTTGTGACAATTAGTGGTTAGATAGGTTATGACTCCTAGTTCTGTAAGTGGGATGACTATCTGTCCTTGGAGCTTTCAGAAAAAGAACCTGCTTTTTTACTATTCTATTCATGTCAAATTAAGCTGTACCATTTTGAGTACATCTTAGACCCTGAAATATACATGTTAGAACTTGGTGTTCTTCCAAATTTTTCATATAATTGAGTTTGACTTATTTCCACAATTGTTCTAAAGTTTCCCTCTGCCTTTCAGATGGTTTGGTTATTTTTGATTCTGCTAGGGATTCTATCTACTCACTTTAAGTTATTTTCTTAACATACATAAATACTGACAATTTTGATCCTTATCTGAAGCGCTATTTATCTTAAGAAGAAAAAGAAAAGAGAAAAACTCAATTTATCAAAGACTCTAACCAGTAAGTCTTATCGTATACTATTTATACTTTTGTTTAAAAATGAAAATTAAAATATTCCCCTCTCATTTATTCCTTTGTCCATTTCAATGAGAATTTTAAAAGGGGGAAGAAATCACATATGTGGTTGAAATGCCATCTTCACCAAAAATCAGAAACTTCATGTGCAATGATAAGATATATTTTGAGGGTTGATTTATGGAATTAATATGTACAATAAATATGATAAATTTTCACCGATCTGGGTGAGTTAAGCAAGACTATGCATGAAAAATCAAAAGGTGTTACTCAACTAATTACAAGTTGAAAGTAGAAATCAGACATAACCACAGCAAAATGGGCTATATAAATCAATTACAGGGCTCAATTGAGGGGAAAAATCTCCATAGGAAGTGGAGATATTCCTGAATTATGTATAAGGTTGACTATTGTTGGCTTTATTTTGCATTCTGGGTTCCTAATAGTGCACTAATTATAGGTATATTATGATAGAATTGAAGAATCTTAGATAGAATCTCCTGAATTCATGCACCTTTTTGATGCCATGGCATGGCAATTTTGACAGTGGAACTAGGAAAGATTTAGCTTGTCACCAAGAAAAAAAAAGGAATGTGATATATGCATTGAAATAAATGTCCTGAACATGCTGAGCATTTTATATTTTCCTACTCCAATTAGCCTTCTTGTAGATGTGGGCCTTGCCATAAATAAGGTGGTGGTCTAATATACTTTTGCAGGCCTTCTGACAATCCCATGGAGACCCTATAGAAAAATGATTCTGTGACAAGAGAGTTTTTTCCTCCTTACTTGAATTAGAATCATCAGCAATATTTAACTTCATAAAGTCTGTTATACTCCCTAAAAATAGTTTTCACTTCATTGAGGAATGTATTTTTCATATTGCAAAAATATAAGATAATTTTTCATCCCTCAACAAATGGAAGACTGTGATGTTTAATCACCTGAAATCATATAGATTACTTAAAGGGTGCTTCTATACATATCAAAATATGGAAGCAATGTGGACTCCCTCCAAGATAAGGAATATTTAGAAAGAAACTTTATATCTTTGCCATATGTACATGTGTGTGTACATACATACTATATATATATAATTCAGGAGATTGTAAATTTGCTATCAAAATTATAGATATGTTATTATTTTTAAAAGTAGTTATGTATTTATCAGATGAAATAACCAAATTTTTATTTTTATTGGTACCACCAGAGGGCTTATGATTCTTTCTTTTTCCAAAAAAAAAAAATCTAATTAGTGACTGAGTCTTATCCATTATAATTATAATCATTTCCTAATTCTCTACTTTGTACTTTACTGTTATCTCTTCGTGCTTGAATGTTTATTTATCAGTTTTAAAAATGAATTATGTCATTCCTGTACAGCCTAAACTCTCTTCTAGGATAACTTCTCAATTCTTCCTCAAGAGCCATTCTCTTTCCATATTGCAATTCATTTTTCATACTGTGATAAATCAATACTCCTAAAACGAACCTTCTATCATGCCACGTCTCGGCTCAGAAATGTTTGGTTATTTCCTATTGCCTACAGGATAAATTGCACTCTGAGCTTGACACTCAAAGCTTTCAAAAATGAAGACTAAATGATCTTCTCAGAGTCCCTAAACTCTAAAATGCAATTCACTCAGGCTAAAAGTTTCAATCACTTACTCAGAACATACTTTTTAGTCTTCACACTTTCACTTTCACATATCAACAGTTGCCACCACTTTTCTCTTAGCCAGTATAAATCTGAACCATGTTTCAGGAACCAACTCAGATTTCTTTTCCCCACAGTACATGGTAAGGTGTTCTCTCTATTCTCCAACAGTCTATAGTAATTAATTCTCATAAATTTTGAACCAAGCAATAGTTTGCTGAATTGAGCTGTTTCATTGCCATTTTAAATAACATTCAGGATATCTAATTTACTTTAAACATTTTACATAAGTTAAGTCTCATCTTTCTAATACCTTCAGTGAACTTCACAGGCACTTAGGTATTCTAAAATACCTATTTGTATGTAATACATTCAAAAGCAATGCGGCTAACAAACTATTTTACTACAGAGAAGTAAATTCATATGGCCATACTATAAAACATAAAATGAGGCACCTACAGTATTATAGACATTGTGGTAATCATAGAATGCATATTTATCCAGCTTATGCAATATATTCAATAGTGCTCTATCACCTTGCCAAATAATCAGAATTAAGCTTACCACTGTTAAAATTCAACCTCTTATTGTCAAAAGATGAGTTTATTTTTCTATTTTCATGCTCATCATATATTTTGATGAAGCTAGATTGTTCCCTGGACAATAAAGAAGCAGAAATCTTTATTGCTCTTAGGTCCTATACCTCTGCCTCAAATACTTGGAATCCTAAGCCAAACTCTGTGATATTTGGTTTTCCTACTTTCTCATTTTTATAAAAGGCAAGCCATAGCTCAGGGGATGAGAGTAAGACTGTGGATATAGCTGGAACTCATTATTAATCAGACATCTACATTAATCACAGCCATTAAGCTACCTTCCTAGAACTTAAATAAATAGAAGAAAAGCTCCTGCAAATGTACAGTGTTATTATTGATTTTCTTGATATTTTAAGATTTTTGTTATAAAACATAAGCCTTGGTGAGAATCATATGAAGAATTTATTTTCTTGAACCAGAAGCAGCTTATCCTTTCCCCAGGATATACCTAAAAAAGAACAAACCAGAATTTACTCCTTAAACCCTTGGAGCTGAGTTCATTTAAAATAGCCCACCCAAGGATTTGAACTTTTTATCTTGGCTTCTTCCACCTTATCAGTCTTCAGCCTTGTGAGAGTAAGACAACAATTGGAGAAAAAGAGCTCAAGGGAAGATAGCAACTACCTAACCAGGGGGGTTTAGGTGCCATCCTAGATATGTTGAAAACTCTGATCTCAGGCACCAAGGCCCATTTAATGTCCTTAATTTTGTCATGTTACCATAGTTCCAACCTTACTTATCATATAATTATAATAGTTATATTATCTATTTATGAGAGTTTTCTAGTTACTTAGAGTCCTGAGTCTGTTTCATGCATTTTAATAAAATTAATCAGAGATTACTGAATATCACCATATACTATAAATTGATAGATTTTGAGAACACAAAGTAAAAAAAAATTCTGAAGTGCATATATTTCTTATTCTAAATAAAGGGAAAAATATACAACATATATTATATAATTTTTATTTTATATTCTACTGCTATGAATAAACTACCACAATAATAAGAAATATGAAAGTCCAGATAAATGAATGAGCTAATATTCTTGTGGCAGAGTAATATTTGCCATAATCATTATGTAATAATAATAAGAAGAAAAATAAGAATAAGAAAAGGAAGAAGAAGAGGAGGAAGAAGGAGGGGAGGAAAAAGAAAAGGAAGAAATAATAATAACAAAATTCTACCAATAAAAAGTAATTATAAAAAATCAAATTGAGGCCGGGTGCGATGGCTCATGCCTGTAATCCCAGCACTTTGGGAGGCCGAGGTGGGTGGATCACGAGGTCAGAAGTTTGAGACCAGCCTGACCAACATGGTGAAACCCCGTCTCTACTAAAAATACAAAAATTAGCCAGGCGAAGTGGCACGCGCCTGTAATCTCAGCTACTCAGGAGGGTGAGGCAGGAGAATCGCTTGAACCTTGGAGGCGGAGGTTGCCGTAAGCTGAGATCGTGCCACTGCACTCCAGACTGGGCGACAGAGGGAGACACCATCTCAAAAAAATAACTAAATAAATAAATAAATAAAAATGAAAAATAAAATCAGATTGAGGTATTCTTTCAGTAGTTAGCACTGAGAGAAAATAAAAAATAAAATAATGAAAGAGAAAATGGGGCAGATTAATATATAAAGAAATCATAGAAACAAATTATCCCAATGGAAGAAAGACTTAAATGGTTTAAGGTCAAGATCACAACAACAAACAGACAAAAATGAACGTCATCCACATCTTGACACATAATAGTTAAATTTTAAAGTGCCAAAAGTAGGGAATATATACTGCAAAACTTTCTATAAAAAGGAAAATAAAAATATTTTAAAAGATTAGAATTCAATTGATAGCACATTTAACAATTGTCTTTTAATTCTGAAAAACAAAATCTTTTATTCCAGGGTTTGCTGTTCAGCCAAAACTATCATTCATATTTGCAACTGTCACAAATTGATGCTAAAAATATTGGCTTTGTAATGGAGGGATTAGGTTCACAAATTAAAATCACAAAT
The DNA here is from genome assembly GCF_028885625.2 of Pongo pygmaeus. Classification (NCBI taxonomy): domain Eukaryota; kingdom Metazoa; phylum Chordata; class Mammalia; order Primates; family Hominidae; genus Pongo; species Pongo pygmaeus. The sequence continues at coordinate 124,043,079 of NC_072373.2, read as the reverse complement.
TGATCTTAGTTTCACCGTATGGATGCTACCAAATATCATTATGATTTTGTGTATGTGATGCAACAGAAAGTGCACAAATCACCTATCGGTTTGAAGGAAATGAAAGAGAACTATGTTAAACAATGCCAAAAAGAATGCAAAACTTTCCGACAAATTATCCATTTCCATCAGTAAAAAACAGGACAGAAAGGGAAGATAAAAAGACTGCTAGATAATAGAAAAGGATTATGCAATGGAAAACCAAAGAGAATGTTGGATCTTGTTGGAATTTTCATTCCTTTTTTGGGACACATAGTTTTGTTCTGTTGTCCAGGCTGGAGTGCAGTGGTGCAGTCATAACTCACTGCAGCACTGAGATCCTTTCTCCTCAGCCTCTCAAGTAGCTGGGACTAGAGGTGCACACTACCACACGCAGCTAAATTTATTTTATTTTTTTAGTAGAGATTAGGTCTCACTGTGTTGCCCTGTTGCCCATGCTGTTCTCAAATTTTTGAGCTCAAGCAGTCTTCCCTTCTTGGCCTTACAAAGTGCTGAGATTACAGGCATGAACCACTACACCTGGCCTGGATTTTAATTTCAAAAATAGGATTTCAAGGGACCTTTCAAAGCCAATTTAGGAAATTTGAATATGAACTGCATAATACATAATATTAAGTAGTTATTTCTAAAATTATTAGATGTGATAATAGCCAGGTGACCATATAATTTTCAATATTACTATCAATTAAACTGACATAATAATAGCAGAAATTACGTGACGTCCATGATTTATATTAAAGTACTGTAGATAATTAAGAACTTTCGATTTCTGTAAATGGGATGGTGGGATGGGTAAGAAATGTATAAATAAAGCAAGATTACTAAACTTTTGATAATTGTTGAAGCTGGGAAATAAGTAGCTTGGCTTTATCGTATTACATCTCTATGTTTCTGTTTTTTTGTTTTTTTTTTTTTTGAGACAGAGTCTTGCTCTGTTGCCCAGGCTGGAGTGCAGTGGCATGATTTCAGCTCACTACATTCTCCGCCTCCCAGGTTCAAGTGATTCTTCTGCCTCAGCCTCCTGAATAGCTGGGACTACAAGCGTGTGCCACCATACCAGGCTAATTTTTGTATTTTTAGTAGAAAGGGGGTTTTGCCATGTTGGCCAGGCTGCTCTTGAACTCCTGACCTCGTGATCCACCCACCTTGGCACTGTTTTAAAGGTGATTCTCAGCAACTACAACTTTTTTACATGTTAAGAAATTGTTAAAATCCATCACCTTTGAAACCCCTGAAAGTAAACACTATTGTAGGATACACTGCTGAGAAAAGTTGAGTAAACTCAGGGGCAAGAAATAAGATACAAGAAATGATGAGAAAATAATTTAGTAAATTCATAATTGAAGAAAAATTGGTTTTCTGGATAAAAATGAAACAAGGTGAGTTGTGTACAATTTAAAAATTCTCACCTACAATTGTTATAATTTTGTGGAGGTGAAAATTAAGATTAGAGAAACACTGACTTGAAAGTGAATGTAATGATCAAAGGAAAAGACGTATAATGCACAACTTTCATAAATAGAAGTGTTCATCAAATGGAATAAAAATTAAATAATTGCATAACAGAAAAAAAGAAAAACTTAATGGTTCAGAATGTGTACAGAGACGAAGAACATAAAACTTAAAGCATGACGTGGAAAAGAAAAAATAAGAAAACACAATGAATAGAAACATTTCACAAACTACAATGAAGATCAACAGGATGAATTCACCAATTAAATATAGAGTCATCATTAAAATCAATGCCAGTTTACAGTATATGTACCTAAAATGAAACCACACAAATAATGTGTAAGTAGTGACACAAGACATGTACAAATAGCTTCTAGTTCTGCTTACCTTAGGCAATGAACATAAGAAAAAATAATCTATTTGTTATGATTTGAGAGATAGTAATTCATCTGCATTTTTTAAGTCTCTGATTCACTAAGAATTTAATTCCATGCCGGTTTCCTAGGATGGAGAGGCCACTGTGTTTGTTTAATTGACCATCTTGAACTGACAGCGCTTAAATCCTTTATGAAGAACATCTTATTTCATTCAAATAGCATTTTGAGGTTTACTACTTTCCAGATTTCCTCTCTCTTTCTCACCTCTCCTCTCATTCTCACTAACCATACTCTTCTCTTTTCTCCACCCCACTCCTTCTCTCTCTCTGACCTCTTTCATTTCTTAACATCATCAAAAATCTACAAGATACCAATCAACACAGTAGTCCAATAATTTGATCAAAATCACATAGATCTTTTTTATTTTAAAGTACAGCTTGATTCACGCCTTTCTCTTCTCCCTCTTACAGTATTCAGGGAGGATGTCCTGCAATAATAATATAAAGACAATTGTTTTTCAAGTTGGACATATCATTGCTCTTCATTTGTCATTGTAAATCCAAATTGGCAAATTGTAGTGTATAATATAGGCTACCCAGATTCTTGGAAATCTTGAAGAACTTTCGTGTATTCAAGGTAGGTCAAGGGCTTCCTCTCTTCTGTGTAGTACTAAAAAACATCTATTTAAATATACTATCCAATCATATTCTAGAATACATAATAACATGGCACATTTCCTTCAAGCCTACTTATTATTCAAGGTAAAAATTGTCTTAGGAAATCATGAGACTGGGCATGTATCTTAAGCATATTTGTTTCAAGTTCTATGTCTGATTTTTTAATTATTTAAACAATATTTTCTCCTTCTGTTCTTGATTTCTTCTTTAATCTTTTAGTTTAAATATCATTTGTTTTTACATCATTCTAATATACATAAAGCCTGTTTTTTTCTTTAACAAAGAAGAAATTAGCAATGCAATAAACCAAATTCTAAGAAAGACCCTTAGTTTATAATTCTTCTACAGTTAACATCACCCCAAGGATCTATAACTAACGTTAATTAATATTAAGCTATATCTAGGTCTAATTGTTTTAATAATAATAGTTAATATTTTATTGGGAGCACATTTTATGCCAGGCGCTTTGCTAGGCACTTTACATGTATTAATCTAATTTAATCATCATATTACTTTTAGGTATTATTAGTATCCTTCTTTTCAAGATGTGAAAATAGAGCAGAGAGATTAACTAATTTACTTCAGGTCACCTAAGAAGATTTATGTTGTCTTAGTAATATAAATCAGCATACTATTTAGTATATCCAAGTGTAACAAATATAATATACACTAATGTTAGGATGACAACTCTAACCCTTATCATATATAATTTTGGAAGATATTTTTACCATAAAAAGAAATAGATTCATGAATGTGCATTTAAAGATCAAATTAAAAGACATTTCTCAGACTAATGCTCTTTGAAGAAGTTTTGTTATTCTTTAGTTAAAAATTCTAATTATAAAACTAAGACATCTAATATTAAATTGAACAAGCTAGAAAATAAAAAACCAATTACATCAAAAATGAATATATACAATGCCTTTTTCAAAAGCAGAATAAATATATAGCATAGAAATTATTTTTGTACCAAGGAAAGAATAAAATAAATTTCATGGTATGCCACAGAATCAAACAAATTGTTTCAGTCTGCTGAGGATTATATTGCTTAAGGTGAAATATTATATTTTTTGAGAGTCTACATTAGAATTTTGTCACAAAGTGCAAGAAAACAGAATTCAGTCAAAGTGTAACTTACTAAGCTTCTATTTCCCCTAAAATTTAATGATTATTTGTTTACATCAAAATTCTAAGCAGCTACAAAAGTGAGTATTATAATATGAAATCAAGGAGAGTTTTATCCTTTGTTAATCTAAAACTAAACTCTTACCTTAGAAAAACCGATCTGTAGCTGTTAATTCTGTGTTTTAAAAAAATGTGTTAAGAAAGGAAGTAACTGAGAATTATGGAATTAAAATCTTCTTTTAATGTTTGAAATGTAAACACCAATCTGGCATGTTGAAATGAGCTTACAATTCCAAAATAAAAAGAATGGAAATGTGTTGGTAGGTCAGAAAACAGCAGCTACCATTTGGACTAAATTGAAAAACGAATATTGATCGTTTACTAGGAAGACAATGAAAGCATAATATAATTTTAGTGTTCTCCTTGCTTTTATGAATAATCAACGGATGATTAAGTTTGTGCAGTTTCAAAATTTAGGACGGATATTAAGTTTCATAACACTTAAAATCAGAAAATTATGTAAGCTGTATTTTTATCACTGAAGAGTCATTTTTAATATTGGAGGTTAATTAAATTTGCTGTTTCAAACCATTAAGTGTAATATCAATAACAATTTCTGTTCTCAGAAGTATAACGTTGAAAGTCTAGAGAATGAAAGAAAAAAAAAGATAGTAACCTTTTTCAAAATCAGAAAAAATATATATTTGTCACCAATGTCTTTACATTTGTACTTCAAAACTTTGCCAAAAGAGGGCAAACCAAGTCTATAGACCATTTAAAATAATTTTCAATGAATTATTGTCAGGTTACCAAAGAAAAACTTTTCATTCAGAGATGGTGCTTGATGCCCTAGATTGCCTTAGTATAATGAGGAAGAAAATAAATTATGAATGTTTGTTGACTTTGTATGCTAAAGCTGGATGTAATATCTCTATAAATATATAAATTGTGATTAATCGTTCAAATTATTTGCCTTCATAATTACTGGGCAAAATAATGTTTGAAAATATTCATAAACTTGGAAGATTGAGAGAATGACATATTTTACTAACAAGCTGAAATTCAGTCTCTATCAGTGTGAGGAAAAAATTGGTAAAGTATTTGTTTTAGACTTTTTGAATCAAGAATGGTCATATTGCTTGATTGCTCCTTGTTTATGCTTGTTGTTATGGAAATATATTAAAATACTTCAGGAAGAGAAATATATTTATTGAATATGGATAATTCATTTCATTTAGTATTCCATTTTGCAGTATGACTCAGTATGACAAGAATAAATTAACCCTAATAAATTAATCAATATCAATGTTTTCATCCAGGTATACAAGTAAAGTTTTTAAATAAATACAAATTTGGGGAATGAGAATCAAAGTAATAACTTGAACAACCAGAAATCTGAGATTATGAATGATATCTTTGTATAAACCAGTATTTTCTTTACCAAACCATGAAGAATTCTTATAACTCAGACTTATCTATTCACTGAGAACATTCTGAATTCAAAGGAGTATATTTTAAGAATAGTTTTATTATGTAAAATTCACATATTATATTATGCCCCCTTTAAAAGTGTACAATTCAATGCTTTGTAGTATGTCCACAGATATGTGCAGCTATCACCACAGTCGATTTTAAAACATTTTCATCAACACAATAAAAGCCTGTTATCCTTTAACTATCATTCCTCTAAACCAGGGGTCCCCAACCCCCAGACCACAGACTGGTACTGGTCCATGGCCTGTTAGGAACTAGGCCACACAGCAGGAGCTGATGAACTAGCATCACCACCTGAGTTCCAGCTCCTGTCAAATCAGCAGCGGCATTAGATGCTCAACAGGAGCACAAACCCTACTGTAGACTGTGTAAGCAGGGAGCTAGGCTGTGTGCTACTTATGGGAATCTAGCTAATGCTGCATGATCTGAGGTGGAAGTTTCAAACAGAAACCATTCCCTCCCTCTTCACCCCGCTGTCCATAGAAAAATTGCCTTCCACGAAACCGGTCCACTGTTCCCCAAAAAGGTTGGGGACTGCTGCTGTAAACCCTCAATACTCTTAAGGAACACAGTACGCAACCACTTATCTACTTTCTGTCTCTATGGATATCCTTCTTCTGAACTTTATTTCCAAGATGGCATATAGTATGCCTTATTTTGTGACTGGCTTTTTTCATTAGCATAATATTTTTAAGATTTATTGATGTGGCATGTTTCAGTACTTCATTCCTTTTTGTGGTTGAGTAATATTCCATTTATGGATTTTTTTTTTTTTGCCTCTTGATGCCCAGGCTGGAGTGCAATGCATGATCTCGGTTCACTGAAACCTCCGCCTCCTGAGTTCAAGTGATTCTCCTGCCTCAGTCTCCTGAGTAACTGGGATTACAAGGGCCTGCCACCACACCCGGCTACTTTTTTTTTTTGTATTTTTAGTAGAGATGGGGTTTCATCATGTTGGCCAGGCTGGTCTTGAACTCCTGACCTCAGGTGATCCACTCACCTCAGTCTCCCAAGGTGTTGGGAATACAGGAATGAACTACAGCACCCAGCCCCATTTATGGATTTACCATGTGTTTGTTTATCTTTTTCTCTGTTGATGAACATTTGAGTTGTTTCCAAATATTGTCTATTATGTATAATTCTTGTATAAATACTCGGGTGCAAATTTTTGTGTGCATATAAATATTCATTTTTTTCAGTATATACCTTAAAGTGGAATTGCTGGGTTATATGGTAACTCTAGATGTACTCATTTAGGAGCTGCCAGACTATTTTCCAAATTGACATCACCATTTTACTGTCCACTGACAATGTGTGAGGTTTCTGATATCTCCATGTCCATACCAGAATTTTCATCTCACTTGTTAATTTCAGCCATTCTAGTGTTTGGTAAGTGGTGACACATGTTTTTGATTTGTATTTCCCTGATGACTAACAACTTGAGCATATTTTCATGAGATTATTATATTTGCATATTTTCCTTAGAGAAATGTCTATTCAGAATCTTTGCCCATTTTTTAGTTAGGCAATTTGTCTTTTTATTACAGAGTTCTAAGTGTTTTTCATACATTTTAAATACAATTTGTCTGTCAGATATATGATTAGCAAATATTTTCCACCATTTTGGGTTTGGTTTTTCACTTTCTTGATGGTGTCCTTTGAATTACAAAAATTTTTAATTTTGATGAAATCCAATTTACCTATATTGTTTTTTCTTTTGAAGCTCATGTTTTTGGTGCCATATTTAAGAATTCTTGCCAGGTCCATGGTCATGAAAATACCATATCTTTTCTTCTATGACTTTTAGACTTTTAGTTATTAGGTTTACATTGTTGATTTATTTTGAGTTAATTTTTTTTATATGGAGTGACTTAGGATCCAACTTTATTTTGCATTTGACTACCCAGTTTCCAGTTGTCCCAACTGGAGCAACCCAACCATTTGTTCAAAGCCTATTCTTTTTCCAATTGAATTGTCTTGGCACTCTTGTCAAAATTCACTTAACCATAGACGTATTGGTTTATTTCTGCACTTTTGTTTCTATTTCATTGATCTACATGACTATCCTTGATTATAAGCTCCAGTAGACACTGCCAGTGTCAACAAGAAAACATGATAGCAATCCTTCTACTCTACTGATAATTCATTTATGATAGCCAAAGATATCCCTTTATTGTACCTGTTAGTACTTCCTCCAAAAGCACCTGAAAACTGTAACTCATGGAAAATAGTATCAATCAATAAGACCAATATATGCCTAGTCAAGATTGTGAAGAGGTAGTTCAAATAAGTAAACTGCTGGCATCATGGATGAAAAATAGAAGACTTCTAGTTATAATGCATGGTTTCTTGTTTCTTAATTGGTTCAGTTTGCATAGAAAGAGGAAGTACGTTATACCATATTAAGTCTGAAAACTGCGAGAGATACAGTAGATAAGTATCTGTTAGACAATAGAAGTTTGTGTGTGAAAAAAAAACAAAAACAAAAACAAAAATGGTTACCCAGCTATAGTATTCAAGTATTCAGCTGAAAATAGTTTAGGGTCATATTTTCAAAATTGAAAAAAAAAGTTCCTACTAGACAAAATGTTTTTCCAAAATAAAAATATAAAAAAGGACCACAAAAAAAAGAATAGCAGAATCAGAAATACAAATGGGTAATATAATTAACTTTAAAAGTTAAAATCAAATTTGATCATTTAAAATATAAAACAATATTGCAATTTATCAAGATAAGTACAAGAAAAGTAAATGGAACTACCTAAATGCAACAAAATGGAAAATACATAAAACAGTATAATTCTGATTTTCATTGATCATACTGTGAACCATGTACAGAGAAACATGCACTCTATTGCTAGAGAATTTATCTTTTTTGGAAAGCAATTAAAAAACAAGTTTTAAAAGGCTTTAAAATGTTCAGATATTTATTTCAGTAGTATGTAAAAGAAATAGAAAAATGAATTAAATATTAGATGAAAAACAGATGATAACAATGATTATATCTGGGTGGGGGCATCATGGGTAATTTGATGCTGTTCTTGAAACTTTGTTGTACAATAATACTTTTTTTTTAAATGAGAGGATTATGTTATATCGTGGGGAAAAAAAACCAGTAAAAGGCAATTCTTATTTAGACAAATCCTTGCAAGGTTTCGGAATAACATTGCAAATTACTTTTCCTACGATAAGCTGCCAAGAAAAGGTATACATTAGTTTGACATTGTATTTCTCTGTCTCACTAAATGTGAAAGAAATGTCAATAGAACTCTGAATATACATAGCAAATTTAAGAATTTTATCCAAATGAAGTTACTCTTTGTGTGTATATTAGACAGTATTGCCTAGAAGTTAAGCTTATGGTTAAAGGAGATTAGAATAAATCACCCAAAAATGCACTTATTTGGCATAAGGATTATTTTAAGCTGAAGGCAGTTGATAAACAGGACACTTTGTTTTCTAACCCTTTCAAAAGCCTCAAGGCAGAGTATAACCTTTTCTTTGTGAAGCTGTTCCTCCTTCCCTTTTCCATATCAGGAGGAGGCAAACAACCATTATCACTGGAGAAAGAAATTTGGTACTGCCTTGGGTCTACACCAGAAAACCCTACTAAGATAATACTTATCTTCTATTAGTGTCTCCCATATATTTACCTTCCCCAATTTGGCTGCCACTAGAAGTCCAAAACCCTTTTCCTTTGTCTTGTCATTTTCTAAAAATATATTGTCCTTTGTTAAGATCGTATATAAGTTCTCAATTTTAACCACCCCTTTGGGTTATCTGTCACTGAGTTGTCCCAAGTGTATGAACCATCTATGCATAAGTAAACTCTGTATTTTGTTTTTCTCCTTTTAATCTGTTATTTTTTTGTTTGCTTGTGGGCCACAGCCACTGAAACTCAGAGGGTAGTGGAAGAGTTATTTTATCCCATATATAGGTTTTCTGTCAGACTAGATCTGGATTGAAATTACAGACTTAACCACTTATTACCACTATGAAAAAGCTGCATAGCCTCTTTATACTCAGTTGTCTTCTCAGAAAATTGATGTTATAGTAATACCACATAAGGTTATTGTGAAAATAAATAAAGATAATGTTTTGAGCATATTACTTATTACACTTTGGGCATTTAATTAATTTTAAAGTTTATCATTTTATTTGAAAAAATAGAAAAAAATTATTCCATATCAATAACCTGAAAAATATACTATTATTTAAAAAAAGCTATTATTTAACATATTGAAAAGTTAATTAATGTTAGATCTTAAGAATGAGAAAAATGCATTATAACATATCAGTAATACTCCTTGAAACCAATTTTTAGGTGTTTAATAAATATAAAATACATAAAATGTTTAAATGAATAATAAATTACTTATTAAAAGCACAGTTATAATCTACCAAGTGGAAAACGTTCTTGTAAGATCCTTCAAATATTTAAAAATAATTTTGTAGAAATCATTTGGCTGCCTGGAAAACGCCCATTTTCTTTTTTCTCTCTTAAATGACTTAGTACATATACCCACATCTAAAGAAGGATGATTATTAGTTAGTCAACCCATATATCTTGTACTTATTTATTAACCTTTTTTTGGGATTAGAATTAGGCAGGTGACATAATGTGGCTCAATCAGAGTGCAATATTTTTTAATTCCATGTTTGGGGAAGTGGTTTCGCCTCTCTTCCTAGATGTAAACAAGGAAGCATCCAAGCCCAGCAGCTAACTACTGCTAGCTGTCAATACTGACGATTCAGTGCAAATAGATAAAATAATTCCTTTCCTTGATGATATCATTGAGCTACTATTGTATCTGGAGTCTAAAATACCTCTGAACTTCCTGGTATATAAGATGTTTCCACTTTAAGCCAGATTAAGAAGAAGTTTTCTCTGGAAAAACATTCATAATTATAAATATTTTATGATGATAATATTTTTTACAACTTTAGGTAATCAAATATTATTAAAAATTCTGCAGAAAAATGTCATTTAATAGAAATTATTACTTGTATGTGATTGATGAAACAGAAAATTTTAAATGTTGCTATTCTTTTTTTATTATTATAATTTAAGTTTTAGGGTACACGTGCACAATGTGCAGGTTTGTTACATATGTATACATGTGCCATGTTGGTGTACTGCACCCATTAACTCGTCATTTAGCATTAGGTATATCTCCTAATGCTATCCCTCCCCACTCCCCAACCCACAAAAGTCCCTGGTGTGTGATGTTCCCCTTCCTGTGCCCATGTGTTCTCATTGTTCAATTCCCACCTATGAGTGAGAACATGTGGTGTTTGGTTTTTTGTCCTTGTGTGAGTTTGCTGAGAATGATGGTTTCCAGCTTCATCAATGTCCCTACAAAGGACAAGAACTCATCATTTTTTATGGCTGCATAGTATTCCATGGTGTATATGTGCCACATTTTCTTAATCCAGTCTATCATTGTTGGACATTTGGGTTGGTTCCAAGTCTTTACTATTGTGAATAGTGATGCAATAAACATATGTGTGCATGTGTCTTTATAGCAGCATGATTTATAATCCTTTGGATATATACCCAGTAATGGGATGGCTGGAAACTATTCCAATCAATAGAAAAAGAGGGAATCATCTCTAACTCATTTTATGAGGTCAGCATCATCCTGATACCAAAGCCGGGCAGAAACACAACAAAAAAAGAGAATTTTAGACCAATATCCTTGATGAACATTGATGCAAAAATCCTCAATAAAATACTGGCAAACTGAATCCAGCAACATGTCAAAAAGCTTATCCACCATGATCAAGTGGGCTTCATCCCTGGGATGCAAGGCTGGTTCAACATATGCAAATCAATAAATGTAATCCAGCATATAAACAGAAGCAAAGACAAAAACCACATGATTATCTCAATAGATGCAGAAAAGGCCTTTGACAAAATTCAACAACCCTTCATGCTAAAAACTCTCAATAAATTAGGTATTGATGGGACGTATCTCAAAATAATAAGACCTATCTATGACAAACCCACAGCCAATATCATACTGAATGGACAAAAACTGGAAGCATTCCCTTTGAAAACTGGCACAAGACAGGGATGCCCTCTCTCAACACTTAAGCTGCTTATCAGCTTAAGGAGATTTTGGGCTGAGACGATGGGGTTTTCTAAATATACAGTCATGAAGTCTGCAAACAGGGACAATTTGACTTCCTCTTTTCCTAATTGAATACCCATTATTTCCTTCTCCTGCCTAATTGCCCTGGACAGAACTTCCAACACTATGTTGAATAGGAGTGGTGAGAGAGGGCATCCCTGTCTTGTGCCAGTTTTCAAAGGGAATGCTTTCAGTTTTTGTCCATTCAGTATGATATTGGCTGTGGGTTTGTCATAGATAGCTCTTGTTATGTTGAGATACGTCCATCAATACCTAATTAATTGAGAGTTTTTAGCATGAAGTGTTGTTGAATTTTGTAAAAGGCCTTCTCTGCATCTATTGAGATAATCATGTGGTTTTTGTCTTTGGTTCTGTTTATATGCTGGATTACATTTATTGATTTGCATATATTGAACCAGCCTTGCATCCCAGGGATGAAGCCCACTTGATCATGGTGGATAAGCTTTTTGATGTGCTGCTGGATTCGGTTTGCCAGTATTTTATTGAGGATTTTTGCATCAATGTTCATCAAGGATATTGGTCTAAAATTCTCTTTTTTGGTTGTGTCTCTGCAAGGCTTTGGTATCAGGATGATGCTGGCCTCATAAAATGAGTTAGAGAGGATTCCCTCTTTTTCTATTGATTGGAATAGTTTCAGAAGGAATGGTACCAGTTCTTCCTTGTACCTCTGGTAGAATTCAGCTGTGAATCCATCTGGTCCTGGACTCTTTTTTGTTGGTAAGCTATTGATTATTGCCACAATTTCAGATCCTGTTATTGGTCTATTCAGAGATTCAACTTCTCCCTGGTTTAGTCTTGGGAGAGTGTATGTATCCAGGAATTTATCCATTTCCTCTAGATTTTCTAGTTTATTTGCATAGAAGTGTTTGTAGTATTCTCTGATGGTAGTTTGTATTTCTGTGGGATCGGTGGTGATATCCCCTTTATCATTTTTTATTGCGTCTATTTGACATCATGCTACCTGACTTCAAACTATACTACAAGGCTACAGTAACCAAACCAGCATGGTACTGGTACCAAAACAGAGACATAGATCAATGGAACCGAACAGAGCCCTCAGAAATAATGCCGCATATCTACAACTATCTGATCTTTGACAAACCTGAGAAAAACAAGCAATGGGGAAAGGATTCCCTATTTAATAAATGGTGCTGGGAAAACTGGCTAGCCATATGTAGAAAGCTGAAACTGGATCCCTTCCTTACACCTTATACAAAAATTAATTCAAGATGGATTAAAGACTTAAACGTTAGACCTAAAACCATAAAAACCCTAGAAGAAAACCTAGGCATTACCATTCAGCACATAGGCATGGGCAACGACTTCATGTCTAATACACCAAAAGCAATGGCAACAAAAGACAAAATTGACAAATGGGATCTAATTAAACTAAAGAGCTTCTGCACAGCAAAAGAAACTACCATCAGAGTGAACAGGCAACCTACAAAATGGGAGAAAATTTTCGCAACCTACTCATCTGACAAAGGCCTAATATCCAGAATCTACAATGAACTCCAACAAATTTACAAGAAAAAAACAAACAACCCCATCAAAAAATGGGCAAAGGATATGAACAGACACTTCTCAAAAGAAGACATTTATGCAGCCAAAAGACACATGAAAAATGCTCACCATCACTAGCCATCAGAGAAATGCAAATCAAAACCACAATGAGATACCATCTCACACCAGTTAGAATGGCAATCATTAAAAAGTCAGGAAACAACAGGTGCTGGAGAGGATGTGGAGAAATAGGAACACTTTTACACTGTTGGTGGGACTGTAAACTAGTTCAACCATTGTGGAAGTCAGTGTGGCGATTCCTCAGGGATCTAGAACTAGAAATATCATTTGACCCAGCCATCCCATTACTGGGTATATACCCAAAGGACTATAAATCATGCTGCTCTAAAGACACATGCAAACATATGTTTATTGTGGCATTATTCACAGTAGCAAAGACTTGGAACCAACTGAAATGTCCAACAGTGATAGACTGGATTAAGAAAATGTGGCACATATACACCATGGAATACTATGCAGCCATCAAAAATGATGAGTTCATGTCTTTTGTAGGGACATGGATGAAATTGGAAATCATCATTCTCAGCAAACTCACACAAGGACAAAAAACCAAACACCACATGTTCTCACTCATAGATGGGAATTGAACAATGAGAACACATGGACACAGGAAGGGGAACATCACACTCTGGGGACTTTTGTGGGGTGGGGGAAGGGGGGAGGGATAGCATTAGGGGATATACCTAATGCTAAATGACGAGTTAATGGGTGCAGCACACCAGCATGGCACATGTGTACATATGTAACTAACCTGGACATTGTGCACATGTACCGTAAAACTTAAAGTATAATAATAATAAAAAATAAAAATAATGTCCATACTCTGACTCAAAAAATCAAGAGTTCTTAATAGCTCAGGGAACACTGTGATCAGTAGGACAGAGGACCTCACGCCCGGCTAATTTTTCTTTTGTATTTTTAGGAGACACAGGGTTTCGTCATGTTGGCCAGGCTGGTCTTGAACTCCCGACCTCAGGTGATCCACCTGCCTCAGTCTCCCAAAGTGTTGGGATTACAGGAGTGAGCCACCATGCCCAGACTTTCCATTTATTTTTGTTATCAGTTTACCCTAGTAGAAGACAAAATCTGTGCAGCCAAATAATAATTAATAATATTATTATTATTAATATTGCAGTAATCTAAGCACTTCAGACAATACTTATTACATACTCTTAAAATGAATGAATAAGCATTGTGATTAGCAGTCAAACAAAGCTTTCTATCTGTTACCACAATATAAATGTATATCTCAAAAATTTACTGTTATATAAAGGAGAAATAAATAAAAAGTATTTTAATAAGACATTATATAATTCCATAGTGTAAGTAATCTTGTATAATTACGTTAGAAGGCCTAATGTAATATCAGATGTTTGTTCTTAAATTTAGAATCACTATGAATATGAAAGATACAGATGAAAACTAGTTTAGCGTGTTTTATTGACAAATATGTTAACACTGTTGATATGATATTTAGGAAGAGTAAAATAATTTTGGAAAAGTTCCAAAGCAAGCTCTGTCAATTAAGGCAGTAGTACTCCTGGAAAATTCTGTCTCTATTAAAACTGTGCAAAAATAGATAGCATTTATCTATTTTAAACAGTTAAACTCTAGGCACAAATAATTTTAAACATGGTTCATATATGAAAAAGTGTTTTGGTAAATGACACACTTAATGCAGAAGTTAATCATTTTAAATTCATTTTACTAAGTTATACTTTATATGAATAAATGAAAATGCATCTATTTTAAGTATCCATTTCATTAAATGTTGACAAATCTAGTCACCTGTATAACTGCCACAGCAATCAAAATAGAACACATTTCCATCTCTCTCAATATTTTCTCTTGCTCTTCTTGAAACCATTCCTCCATCCTGGGGCCCCAGGTAATAATGGTTTTGCTTTTTGTCACTATTTATTAAGTTTGTATTTTCTAGCTATTCATATGTCAAATAAAAATACATATTTAAAATATAATGAAGGGTCAGGTGCAGTGGCACATGCCTATAATACCAGCTACTTGGGAGGCTGAGGCAGGACAATCACTTGAACCTAGGAGGTAGAGGGTGCAATGAGCTCAGATCATGTCATGGCACTCTGGCCTGGGCAACAAGAGCAAAACTCCATCTCAAAAATAAATTAATAAATAAACAAAATAAAATAAAATGAGGGTCTTGGAGAATACCCAAAAATCTCACGTAATAAAGAGGAATCCTTTATTCTGTGAACCACGAATCACAATGAGCATTCCTGTTCATAATATGAATGAAATAAGAATTTACTACTGGAAGCATAAACTATTAAATGTATTATAAATGGCAATGGATCTAATATAGAAAACTAGGAGTTTACAAAAGCACAGGAATGACGGAAGAAACAAGTTCTAGCCTGGTCCTGTTGAAATGTATTTCCCCCAAACATACCAAATTCCATAATTTCCTACTACAAAGTTTCTATTTCTAAGACTAGTTGTGCTGGTCTAGATCTGGGAATGATAGCACTGACAGCAGTCTCTAGGCAAAGAATACTGCAGTGTGGACACCTAAAGCTGGTGTCAGTGAGTCATATAAAGAAGCCAGAGCTATGTTTCTTATTTTTTTTAATTTTTTGACAAATGTAAAGCCACTTAACAGACAATGAAATCTAGTATAGGAAAACAACAACTTTCTTAAACAACAGTGAATGACAGTAGTCACAGGAAGATGGCATTCACATTATGGCCACCTTCCAAATATGTGGCAACAGAATCTCATTGGATTAACCTCAATAAAAATATCCAAACTTATCTTCAAGGAAATCCTGAGATTTAATCTTTCAATTCGGCTATATTGGGGAAGGGAGAGCAGTGGGAAGAGTTACGTGATTGGTAATGGCAATGGATGTTGACAGATAACAGGCGTCATGCAGCAAATCTAACGTCTACGATCCCTCATCATTAAATGTGTATTACAGCAGCTTCATGTTATTGAGGAAACCAAGAAAATCCCTGCAAATGTATAAAATGACCTTTAGTTAGTAGTACCACCATTGCTGACTGTCACTGGTTTATAATACAACTTGCTATGGTAATCACATTTGTGTATAAATTCTGCTTGAGCTTTCTTAGTATTATGTACATGAGGCCAATGTTATAATTTGTCTTTGTGATGCTCTGAAATGGCAAAAATGGGGCAAATGCAAGACTTGGATTTGGGAGAATTGGAACTCCAATGCAATAAATAGAGTAAATCATATTATCAGTCTTGTTGCAGTTGTTGAAAAATAAATCAGGACTCCAGCTAGGAATCTAAGTGGTCTCTGACCCAAAATGAACAAAACAAGGATAACCTTGGAGAAAATAAATATCTGTACCTATTTTAGGATCTGTACATTCTTCTAAGAAAAAGAAAAGGGAGTATTCAGTGAGCTGAGATTTAATTGGTAAGATAAAGGCAAATCCTTGATTGTTTAAAAAGGTTCATATGGCTTTATCAAAAAAAGTATTGTCTTCTGTTAGTTATTGGACATTAATTAAAATTTGAACATTTTAGTTGTACATTAAAGAAATAAGCTAGCTTACTGCACATTGGGCACATGTACCATAAAACCTAAAGTATAAAAAAAAAAAAAAATAAAATAAAAAATAAAAAAAATAAAAAAAAATAAAATTCTCAAAAAAAAAAAAAAAAAAAAAAAAGAAATAAGCTTTCTTTCCTTTCCTTCTTATGATAATATTTACATCAACTGATGTTGGTTGGGTTGCCAGAAACCTATAGAGAGAAACTGTCACATGAGAAACTGGCGCAGATGGGAAAAGTGAAATTGAGTAAAGACACAATCTACCTCACTAATATTGCCAAAAACAGTTTCCAGGACACATGCCAATTTAGACATTTTTTTTTTGGTATTTTTAAAGATGGATTAACTGTTTTCTAGCAATGAATGTACACGGAAACAGTTTTTAAAGTAATTGGCTTTCAATTTTGGAAGTTTTAATAAAGTCCTACATGTTCTTACAGCATTAAGATAAGGTATCGTTCCTCCATATTTAATGGCCACTCTCCAAAACTGCTCTTTGGCTAGTTCTGTAATTTCAGATTAACTTGTAAATATTTACTTTAAAAACTTACTTTAACATTCCAAATGTGCTAAACCCATAATATTTACTTAACTTCTTTTAGGAATTTGTATTACAAAGCCTAAAATTTAGAGGAAGAGATATTATGAGGGCCCCATGTAACTCAATACATTTACAGGGAAATAAATTGGACTAAAAATGATTAAATGGCTTGCAAAAGGGCATAGAGCTTAGTAGTGACAGAATTAAGCCCTAAATCTAAGTCTATTATTATCTCTCGATGTTGTGAAGTACACTTAATCTTTATTACTATTTGTCCAAATATTAAAACTAAGTATCTTCCTGCTGGTGATACTAGCTTATTAATTCTGAATGATTTTTCCTAATGGGGACCTATTTATCACATTTTGGTTGGTATGTACAAAGGATAACTTTGTATAGGTGTAGACACACATTATATTAAATTTTGTTTATATAAATGTGTACACATAAGCAATAAAAATGAAAGTCTTCTGCATTCCTATCTCTTTACATAAAAAGCGGTAATATAACAATGTTTGAATTTTTGAAAAATCATATCATATATTTTATTGAATCAAAAAATTGAAATAGCAGGAAGTAACTCTGGCTAATTTAAGAAATTAGCTTTACTAAAATATATTGGTTAGCACAAGAATCTTACCAAAGGGGTAAAGAACCAGAATTGGAGGCTTCATAGCTATGAAAAATTATCAAAAGTAACATGACAGAACTGTTCATATGAAGATATTGTTGATGTTCTACAGAAGATTGACATTACCACTTTTGTTGCTTGCACAATGAATACTAAACTTAGAACTCTATTACTGGAAATGCAGCCTCTAAAATCTGGGTATTCAAACTTCTGTTGCTGCAAAAAATTGCTCAAATATACTACGTGGAATTCTTTCATCTAACTCCCAATACCAGCCCAGATATAATGTAACTGATAGGAGTGCTTTAGATGATAAACCTGCACCCTCACTGCAAAACAAGCAGAGAACATGAGCATATGTCTTATATATTAAAATATGGACTCTTGCAGAGGAGAATCCTGAAACACTGAAAGTATGTTTGGCTTTCCCATGTATATGGTAGTTTGAAATGGAGATAGTGGTTTATCCTTTGCCTGCAAGGTGATGGAGAAGCCTAAAACATGATAGTGGACTGGCAAAAGTCCACTTGTGTAGGATGTTCTAGAGAGGGAACAAAATGAGTACACTATGGGCAACTGTGAGGGGCGGGTGAAAACATGTCACTCAAAATTCATGGAAAAAAAAGTGAAGGCTTATGAAGAAGAACACAGTGACTTGGGGATTATAAACAAAACAAAATAAAAACTGAATGTTTTCTTAGTATATCTAAGTTGCAATGTTAGTAAATGTAAGAAGTGAGACTAATAAAAAAGCAGACTGTAAATCTGTTACAGCTTTTAAAATCTGTTGATGTAATTTAAATAATAGTAACAGGCCAGGCACAGTGGCTCATGCCTATAATGCCAGCACTTTGGTGTCTGACTAACGTCAGAAAATCAAGACCAGCCTGGCCAACATGGTGCAACCCTGTCCGTACTAAAAGTACAAAAATTAGCCGGAGGTGGTGGTGCACAACTGTAGTCCCAGCTAGCGGGAAACCAAGACATGAGAATCCCTTGAACCCGGGAGGTAGAAGTTGCAGTGAGCAGAGATCGCCGCGCTGCACTCCAGCCTGGGTGACAGAGTGAGACTCCCTCTGAAAACAAACAAACAAACAAAAACAGAAAGAAAAAGAAATGAAATGGGACATTCAACAAATAAGCATATAATTTTCCATTATTAGAGAGATATTTAAAAGAGATAGAAAAGAAAAAGCCAAAGTGTGGAAGATCCAGATACTCGCAACCTGTTAATATGAAAATAAATTATCCTCCCAAAGTCACAGAGGATCGTTTCTCCCAACAGACAACCACATATACCACTCATGTGACTATTGACTCCTCAGAAAATGGAGCACACATTCGAAATTGACTTGAAATTGAACTTTGGGGAGGACTGGAGTGAATTAAAATGGAGAGAGATATACGTTTCTCCTAATACTCCTTAACTAAAACATGTATATTTAAGATGTGCAAAAACTAAGGTAATGTAATGGGAATATCTCAGGAAGAGTGAAAGTTGCATTACCTTCCTTCAAAGTAATTATTCAATGCACATTTGAGATAATTATGGTCTTAGAAGTATGTTACATGTATTTTATATTTTTAAGAGGCCTGAAAATGACTATCAACTAATTTATACTTTTGTGAATAATAAAATTACAATATTTGACAAAAAATACCTATAAAAATATGACTACAAATTTGGTTACTAAATTTATGAGCTCAAAATTAAAAATATCCTTACTCATTCCAGAACAAATATTTTTAATACAACTGAAACTGCTTGGCTAAAGAATAAAGAAGATATGAATTTAAATCAATAAAAGTACACCTCTGGAGACTGTGAGAGAAAGCTGAATGTAGAATATAAAAACATCTCTTGGAGAATAAAAACATAGTTTGCCTTGAAAAATAAACAAAATTAGTCAAGAAAAAGTGTTTTAAAATCACTTTAGACTTTATAATTGAGCTAGATTTTTTTTAAGTGACTAAATGCAAAGTTAGAAGCTTTTCTCTAATTTTCACAGATAGTCTTATACAGCTGGTCAGCAAGTAGATGTGAATACTGCACAGATTTGTCTTTATTCAAAAGACAAAAAGTAAATTCAATAATTTAATCAAAGTGTCTTCTCAAAATCTATAATAAAAGGGTTGAGTGTTTAGATTCTATTATGGCAAAAATTATGTTGGATGGAAAAACAAGGAGGTCACATAATTGTAGAAGAGACCATGACATCATTAACAAAGAAAAAAATGGGAGGTCAAAAGTATACCAAGGAAATGGGTTATAATGGGCTTAAACATTTCAGGTAAGAAAAGATTGTTTATATTTAGTGAAAACACTACCAAAGAGCAGGAATAATAAACAATACAGATAAGGCCTTTTATTTTCTTATTTGTAAAACTTGATAAAAATGAAATCAACACTGAGAAAAACAAAAGAAGATTCTGAATAGGAGACAATCTGAAACAAATCTTTGATTGAGCATGAAAGAATTGGAACATATTTCAGTGAATAACCAAAGAGCAAGCATCTATCAAAGTGAGTCCATCAACATGAATTGCACAGAAGAGAAAATAATTTACTATGCTGTTAATTAAAACACATTTATTTACATTGAAACAAATAAAATTACTGTGCTTAACAATTAGTGTAAGATTTATGATAATGCAAAAATATATTATTCATTACAGGTAGCATTATAAATGGCTTCTTTTTTTTTTCTTTGAATACTTGCTGCTCAGGTTTAGAGAATTCTCTCATTCTGAGGAAGGAAAGTTAAAAAATCAGTTACTGAACCTCAAATTCTACTCTAATAATCATGATGATGGACATAACAGAATGGAGATTATATTTTGTATGACTTGCCCTTATTTTCTAAAATCTAGAGTTTGTAACTTTCTTCAGACATATTCACAGACATCTTAGCCTTTGACATGTTTAAGTAGTTAAAGAGTGCAAAATTTGGGGGTACGATATCCTGTAGCTCCAGTATATTCTATGTCTTCCACAAACTATATGTTTCTGTTTCCTGTCTATATTTAACTATATAAAACACAGAACAAACTATTTCAAAGCATTTGCCAATTTCTCTTCTCTAAATGGCAAGAATTTGCTCTCTTCTTGCCATATTGGTAAGTTAGTTTTATGATATTCTGGGCAGTTTAGTACTGTCCTGGAAAAGAACATTATGAAGGCAAATTCTTGAAGGTAACTACATTGGTACAAGGAAATAAAATATAGATATAGATAATACAAAAATTCTGATTGATTAAAATATCTAAATGTCAAATGATCTTTTTAGTCTAAATAAACTTTTAATTGTATTTAAATTCACAATCACTAGTTTATAAGAAACATGAAGACAACATAGAAATTCAATTGAATATAATAGGTCATTTTGCCCCACTGAAATATCATCAGAATTGAGTTGTAGTTTAATATTATAAATACAGCATATAATTCCATTTGGAACACATAAACCAAGAGCCTGACTGAAAATTAAACTGAGAATGGTTAACGCTGAAAAAAAATAATAACTTTCCCTAAAAGCCATAATGTTTCTATTTACCTGTCCTAAACAAAGATCCCAATATTTCTTTCTTAACAGATAGTAATAATACTAATGTGTTTCTCTCTGCACTTCAAGAATGAATGTTGAGAACAATAGAGAAAAGATAAAATTCCTACAGCTTATTCTCATAATGTTTCAAGATGTACTTCCAAAAAATTGTTTTCCAAATAAAAATCCCAGAGAAAAGGAATTTATAATTTCATGCCTTGCACTGAAATAAAATTAAGACTAGGAAAAATCATATGATGTTATAAAATTAAAGTTTCCACAACTATAGTATCAATGGGACTTGGTAAATGAACACTTCTCATAAAAATCATAAATAGTATCTCCTGTTTAAACCAATGTAACAGTGAAGAAAAACTGAGTTCAGACAAATCCACAGATAATTCTGAGATATAAGTATCAGTTTCTTAAGGGGGTAGGAATGAAGATTGATGTCATGGCCCATTGATGATATTTTATATGTGATTACACATTCGTGGGTAGAATAAACTTTACAGGATATATAAATACAAATTCAACTGAATTCATGTATGGTGATGGTGATGATCTTCCACAGCAAAATGGAAACCAGAAAACATAAAGACTGACTGGAAGAAAATAACTACAAAAGATATAAAACAAAAAACTTAATATTAATTGGAAAAGAATCAATTTATTGAAAACATGAATAAATAATATTAGCTGATTTTTAGAAGTTCAATATGGGCTGCCAGTAAAAAATGAAAATATTTACCAATTCAAAATTTATCAAGACCATGCAAATTGAGCCAACATTAAATTATAACTATTTGCACATTAGAAAGACAGAGATACCTAGTGGAGGAAGTTTAACTCAAAAGAACCTTTTGGGGGGGTATTTTATCTGCATTTATCAGAATACGAAAGCGCATATTCTGAAGTACAGAAATTTCAGTAAGCAGTAACCCCTTTTTTACTTATTATGGTAATTTAATATTTATGGCCATCCTACCCAGATAGCATTATTTCTTTAAGATTTATACACGCAGGGATGAAAACTGAGTGAGCTTTGCATGTGGAAATTCTAAAAAAAAAAATTCACTATTTAAATACCACCTTTTATTAGAAGTTGATATACTATCAGATGTTCTCACTTTAGTATGGTTTTGTTGTCTATGAGTTACTTGCCATAGTATCATATTTATATAGTTTTACCCAAGAGCATTTTCAAATGACTAAATTGAAGATAAGTTGAGTGCCATACAGATGTTTGATGGACTTGAACTTTACATACAAAACCAAAATAAATAGGTTTTCAAATTTAAAATAATAGATGATTGACAAATAAAAATTATAAACCGACATGTTACCTGCCTTGATTAATTAGAACCCTACACTTAATCAAATTAACACGTGACCTTGCAACAACATGTTAAAGTATATCAAATAATGTTAAAAAATTTAAAGATTTTCTGAATTTAGGCTCGCATACAAAATTTACCAGGATTAACTTTTATGTTATGGAAAATTGGTGAAACTAAAATAGTAGGTTCACATTATTCAGCAGAAACATTTTTTAAATACATGCTTTTGCGTGCTTTCCTCAGATTTAGAAAAACAGTTGCATGCATTGTCAACTAAGTTAAGCTGAGGTGAGTTTATTGACTGTGTGTCAAAGATGTAAAATTAAAAAATCATTTTTGAATGTCAAATGGTCTTTCATTTCTCCACCTTGAGATTCATGTCTCTATTCTTTTTCTATATTTCATGTCTGCTTGTTCTTTCAACTCCCTTGGAGTGTAGCCAGACACTGCAGCCTACAGAGTGAATATGCCGGCTATATTCCTGTTTGATCCTCTTCCCTTTATGTGTCAGTTCCTTTGTGGGCTGCCTACTTGTCAAACCATTTTTATTCTTCAAAACTTTATACATAATTTTTAAATAAGCTGTGAAGATCTCGGTACAATTGATGAATTTTTTACAAGTTAATCACACATAAATAGCATAAACACCACCGCTTACGTATTTAATGTTGTAAGGACAAGTATATATTTACTCAACTACGACCAATTAGATGCAAAATACTCAAGTTATAGGTTAAAGAAAGCTGTTTGTGCGTCCCTTTGAATTAGTAAAATAAGCAGATTCAAGAAGCTAGCTCAGAAATGCATCTGCCATTAATAAGCATAGAAATTTAGGGCATATTTTGAATATTGAGCTAAAACAGCAAAAAGCAAATTTAAAACACATTATTTAATGGATTATGATACTAAGATGTACAAATCTTAATTCTCATGGTAGCTAACAGTTAAGTTGTAATTCTTTTTGACCTAGGAGAAAATGCATGACTTTCTCTTATCTAAGTCTTCATTTTTTTTAGTTATTTAAAAGAAGATACTTTGTAATCAGAGATGTTTTACAAAACCTAACATTTGTCATGTGGGGAAAAAATGTTCTTTAGCTCTATGCCTCGTACAACCTGAGGCATGAAATAATTGTCAAGAAATGCAATACCTGTTGTGTCTTGGAGCTTAAATAACTAACCTCAAAGTCTCTGTAAGTCATAGTGAAAATACACTAATCAATGAGAAGAAATCTATTTTTAAAAGTGTGCTCAGCAGATTATTAATAATGTTACTTTTGATAAATTATTTAGAGAATTACAATGCCACTGTAGGATCAGAAAAAGAATTCTACAGAATAAACCAGAAAAATCCATCTTACCTAAGTTTCGTAAAGGTCAGATAAAAGCTAATTTAAGTATACTATACACTTTTATAAGTTGTTGTTAAGGTTAACTCAAGTTAATATTTGTTAGTCCTATAGTAGTAATACAAAGAAAGGGCAGATATGTCCAGAAAATATAAAGAAAATAAATATTTTTATCATAAACCAGGAAACTTTTTATTCTCAGAAAAAATCACCACTGAGAGTTCAAGCTCATATTAGCAGAAACTTTAAGGTATTAAAATTATATCAAAACAGCAGAAGTAATGCGTAATAGAGTTGCAAACTGACTTCTCTAAAACCGTGAATGATCTGTAACCCAAAACCAGTACACATGAGGAAGGGCTGTCAAAGTCATTAAAGATTAAACTGAGGTATGTGAAGATGCTGAAAAAAGGTCCATGCAATCGCAGTTTTCAGAAATAATTCTGTCAGAATAGTTGTCTAAAGTAACAACACTTCGTGAGGGGCAAAACCAAAAATCAGCAGTGCGTTGTTTCTAACAGTGGGAATGGCATCTGAGGGCTGGTTGCAGAAGATACTCTGAACTCCGTAGAAGAAAACAAGAGCTGAACTTTAACAAGAAAGCATGCAGAAACATCTTTCATGGAGGTGGTCAAAGAGAATGCATGAAGGTGATACTTAAGTATAGGAAGAACTGAAACTGCTGTCTCTGTTATTTGGATAAAACTAAACACTACAACTACCTCTCCACACAGTCGATATCCCTTCAACTACACAAACTCAGGCACACACACATGCACACACACACACACACAAACACACACATGTACGATATGAAACTTCATAACCAATTGGTATTTTTTTTTACTCTGGAGATTGTTATGTCCATTCTTGAAAATAACTAGTCTATTTTGTTACCTATACTTCCTCTTTACATGATTTCATCCAGTCACATGTTTTTAAACACTATTTCTATTGTATTCTAGATACAATTGATTCCCAATTTGTATCTAGCTCTTATCTCTCTCTGAAACTAGAATTTTTTATCCATGTGTTCGATTCACACTGGAAGTCTAAAAGGCATCTCACATTTAACCTGTTCAAAAACAGTATCAGCTTAGAAAACTAATCTTTAATGTTCTGTTCCTCTACAACCACTTCTCATAACAAAATCCTGATGAGTCAGGGATTTCTATATAGTGATTAAAGCAAGTTTGTGTTCAACTGAGCAAAAGGATGTAGCAGCTGTAAGGAAGAGAAAAAATACAAAGCAGTTAAGAAATAGAAATGTTTATTATCTTTATTTTTGTGATGGCTTCATGTATGAACATGTGCCAAAACTTTTTTGAACAATTTTAATGTATTTTATATAAATTATACCTCAATAAAGCAATTTTTAAAATCTTGGGTTGCAATTTTAATATCAAAGGAAATATGTTTAAAATGGAAGGGCATTTATAATCCCCAAAATAACATCAAATCATAAATATGTACGCACAAATATGAAATCACACCATGTCATAAATTACAGAAAATTAACTGAGAAATATAAATCAAAAGAATAATTTAATTAGCATTTTTCATTCAATGGTAAAGTAAACCAAAACATGTAACGTTATAGAACAATTAGCTCACATTTTAATCTTACCTTTAGGATACAGCCAAGATAAATGTTGAAATAAACTATGCACTTTTTAACAGTAATAATACAAAAGAGATAGTTACAATAACAGATAAGACATTCAACTTAGAAAGTAGTAATTCAGGTAGAAAATAGATCTAATTGGAAAAATGTAATTATTGAAATAAAATAGAATATGATGTAACATATAAATAAATCTAAGAGCTATTACGTTGGAAAAAAAGAGCAAAATGTATTAAGACAAACTTAACCTAGTGAGGAGAAACATACACAAAATAGAAATATCAATATAAAATATCCACAAGAGAATTTAAATGTAATCACGAGATTACATTTCACATTGTAAATATATAAATTTAAATAGGAGTTAAAAATTGTTGATTATTAGGAACATACACATTTTAACATAAACAGTAGAAGAAATGGAATTATTATTAAAAATTAAGTAAAATTGTTGGACAACTACCATACCTATCCCCCAAGGCAACAATATATTACTTCCCAACATTCATACAGGAGAAACTTCCAAATTTATAAAGAATTAATAATGCAAATAAAAATTAAACCCCCACCGCATCAAAACTGAAGGAAAGATTATAAATAATTATTATAAAGAATTATGATTTTGGCATAAAAACTTGAAATATTTAGCATTTTTTAAACACATATATACATAAAGCTAACAAAAAACATTGAGTATATAAAAACTGTAAGTGACATATTAGTAAAACCTATGTAAGTATGCAATTAAAAACAAAAAGATTAGCAGTGTTTTCCAATGTGTTTTAAACTAGGTTGATGGAATTGTTCAATGGTTTCGGGTAAATATAAAAATAATCCTTTGATGCCCTGCTTATTTCCTGAAAGAAAATATTGATATGGATTATTAAAGAAAATATTACAGAGGAATATTGACATATACATATTTTTCTGTATATATTTATTTTGTGTGTGTATATATATGTTTCTCTATGTCTGTGTATGTATGTTTTAGAAATACAGACATGCACTGCATAGTGAAACATCAGTCAGCAAAAGACTGCATATATGACTGGTCCCATAAGATTATAATACTGTATAATACCATATAATTACTGGAAATAAATTTACAATAAATGCCATATTGCAAATCAGTGGAGGTAGAGATACATTATTTAATAAATGCAGTTAAGAAAGTATGATGGTAGTTGAAAAAACATAAACATAAAAATCACATTTTTTCACCTCCATCAAAAGAAGATTCATAATACAGGTTTTAAAACAAAATAAATGCCTAATAATTTAAAAAATTTAAACAAGAATAATATAACCACAATAGTGTTATGAGAAAACATGAAATAATTATTTCAGAGTCACAGTTTGTTAAAAGACCAATAATTGTGTAAAAATAAATGTTAAATTTGGGGGTTTCATCATCAGAAACAAAGGAGAAATGATAAACTACAAATGTACACAAAATGATAATTATTTGATAAGTTAATTTCCTTAATATATAAATATAACCTATTAATCAATAAGAAAAGTATAAGAACCCAGAAAAATTAACCAAGACATGAAAAAACAGTTTTCAAAAAGTGAATTTTAATAGTTTTAAATATTAACAGTCAATCATGTTTATTATAAGAGAAATGCAACTTGAAATCAAAATTGCCCATTTTTATTGATAAAATTTATGAAAATCAACAAGTTTGATAAGTTTTTGGTATTAAAAAGGATGTGTTGAGGGTCAACAGTAAATTGGTATAACTTCAATTGACAAAATATGTCAAAATAATTAAAATTTAAAATGTATAGTTTCCTGATACAGTAATTTCATCTTTAGAGCCAGATAATATGATTTATTCATGAAATGACAAATATATGTGTGTATATGTGCATATGTCTGTAAGCATTCACATACATGCATATTTATAAATATTTTTAATATTTTATTTGCACATGGTATATGGGAAATATAAATGAGAAATTGCAATTCTTTTTTCTATGAGAAGAACTGATGACTAGAAGACCAAAAGTCTTTGTTTTCACTGTACATATATCATTGTCTACCTTTTAAATTCTGTGCCATATACAATCAGTTAAAAACTGACTATAATGATTATTTGAAATTGAAGATAATAAAGACTTTAATATGCATATATAATATCTAAAATATGTGTGGGTTTTTTTGTGTGTATATGTATATCCATGGTTGTGTTTATTCTATATCAGACCATATAATCTACATTGTACCACAAACTTATAAAATGTTTAAGCCAAAAGTAATTTTAAATATCTTATGATCATTTCACTGAATTGGCTTAAAAATGTATTGGGATTTAAGGATTATTTCAATATTGCTCTAGAGATATAAAAATGATATTTACCCTGTGATTTAATATACTGCTTAAAATAATAATATTTTTATTTCAAATAGTTATTTTATTCCTTCAAATAGTTATTTTGTTTCAACCTTAGATTGATTCTACATTTATTAATATAGCTTCCTACATTTTCTGTTCTGTTCAAAATATTACCAAGTGAAAATTTAATCATTATATATGATTCAATCAAAGTAATTTATTTTATCTACATTTAAAGTTTAGTCATTGGTTTCTCCATGAATATCCACAATTTTCTATCCTATAATTTATCTCTTCTAATGTTTAAATTTGAACTGTTATTTCTAGGAATATTTCCTGTTTTTTGTTTTTTTTTTCCGTTGAGATGTCCCATCTTATGCAGTAGAATTTTGGTTAAGTTTGCAGAGACAAATAAAGGCATAACAGAAGGTGAGGGAGAGAAAGAGAGAGGAGAGAGACAGAGAAAGAGAAGAGAGAGAAAGAGGAAGAAGAAGGAGGAGGAGGAGGAAAGGAAGGAAGGAAGGAAGGAAGGGACGGAGGGAGGGAGGGAGGGATGGAGGGAGGAAGGCAAACAGCAAATGGAACAAATTTTAGAAGACATTCCAGAGCCAGATCAAGATTTGCGTTACCATAAAACATTCCACAAGATTTCTAGTGTTTAGATGTTTATACCTAGGTCAATAAATAATCCCCAAGACATAAGGTGTTAACCTTAACCATCTGACTGAGGCAGTATTTTTCAGGTTTTTGTGTTATAAGACTCTGCTCCCCGTCCTATTCCATATTATATTATTTGAAAAGTAGTCACTAAATGCAGCCCAAACTTAAGAAGTAGGAGCTATGCTTCCTCTTCTTAAGGAAGGATTTCTTCATAAATTATTTGGAATTATTTTAAATTGCAGATTTATTGTTTCTTCCCATTTATTCATTCATTCATTTATAAATTTTATCTTGGGAATCAATATACGCACATGGATATTTATTTTACTCTTTTGATTCAAATCTAATTCTACTCTAATTATGTTCTTTCTCAAATTGCTCCTGCTTTAAGACTATTGGGAGCTCTTTGAGAGCATTTCACCATTGGGGATATTTTCTGTTTTCTCTTGCAACTCTCTGACATAGCCCCATCAGTGTGAGATTTTCTTTCTTGTTTGTTTGCTTATTTAAACATTTCTTTAATTTCTGATATTAAGAGAGCCCCAGGATGATTTTACATATTTCCAGTCTTAGTGTTTCTAAGGAACACTGGTTTCTTTCATTATAGAATTGCTTTAGAAACAAATATCTGGCAATATGTGTGCTCCTTGCTTCTGGGCATCTTTGCTATTAGACCTTCTCAGCTGATAAAACAAGGAGTTTATATATACATGCTGTGTGTATTCCAACTAAATATTTCCGTATGTAACCATTTGTATTTATGTTAATATAAACATGAATTCATAAATATGTCTCTGAGTTTAAACCATTACCATGTGGCTCATTTAAGACTTCTGCACTTGAATATCTGTAAATTCTCACTTCAACAGTAAGAAACTCATCTCCCACCATTAGCCATCCATTTACATAATTACACAGTGCTAACATACATTTATAAGAGTATCAGAATTGCTAACCCATGAATCTATTGAAAATAAGTTTATCAGTTAAAGTACAGTACTTATGCACAGTTAAATTTGCCTTGAGTCATAGATTCCACTCATTTTGAATGTTAATTAGGTCAATATTCTTCCACCATCTTTCAGTGAGGTTGTTTCATATTTGTAATATAGTTAGATTTTCTTGTCACATTTTACATTTTTTTCCTGGGATATCCCGACCTCCAAAATTACTTCTTAAAACTTGCATACTCAAAGAATTGATTTTTGTTCTATAAATTTGTACGGGTTCTGGCAAATGTATATCAGGTTTTTACCATTACAGTGTCATACAGGACAGTTTCATAATCCTAAAAATTCCTCAGTGCATTACCTCTTTTATACTCTGAGCTCCAACTATAGTTTTCCCTGTTCTGGAATGTCACATAATTGGGAACATACATTATAAATATTTATATACTTATCTCTTTCACTTAGCAATTTTCATTGAGGGTCCATCAGTATGTTTTCTTCCCTTGATAGATTATTTTTATTGCTGAATAATATTCCTTTGTATGGATATACCATAGTCTTTTTATACATTCACCTATTCAAGGACCACTTGGATCGTACCACTTCTTGGTGATTATAAAGCTTTTATAAACATCATGTACAGCCTTTTGTGTAGACACAAGTTTTCAAATCAGTTGGCTATTTCCTACAAGTGCAATTAATATGTAGCATGCAATGTCTCTGTTTATCTTTGTAAAAAACTAACAATTGTTTTTCACAGTGGCTCTATTCTTTTGCATTCCCACCAGAAATTAATTAAAGTTACTGTCATTCTGGGTACTTACTATGACTTGATGTACATTTGTTGTTGTTTTGTTTTAGCAATTCAAATAAGTATGCAATGTTATCTTACTGTCATTTTAATTTTAATTCTGTAATAAAAAGCAATGTCTAATATCTTTTAATATGCTTATTCTTCTTCTGTATGTTTTCTTTGGTGAGGTGTCTGTTCAGATCTTTGGTAATTTATAAATTAGGTTGTTTGTTTGTTTTATTACTGAGTTTTAAATGATCTTTGTATATTTTGGATAGAAGTTCTTTATCAGATATACATATAATTTTTTTCCTCATCTGTGGCTTTCCTCATTTTCTAAATGGTAGTTTCTTTGGTAGAAAAACAATTAATTATAATATGTACAATTTCTCAATGCTCATTTTCATAAATTTTGCTCTTAGTTTTGTAGTTAAAAAGTGAACGCCAAACCAAACTTCACCTAAATTTTCCTTTGCGTTTTCTTTTGGAAGCGGTATAATTTTGAATTTTATGGTTAGATCTATGATACATGTTGAGGTAACTTTTTGAAAGTTGTGAAGTCTCTGTCTAGATTGATCTATCTATCTATCTATCATCTATCTATCTATCTATCTATCTATCTATCTACCTATCTATCTGTCTATCTATCTATCATCTACCTATTGCATATAGATGTCTAATTGCCCCCTCTATTTGTTGAAAAGACAGTACTCTCTACATTGAATTGCCTTTGTCCCTTTTGCGAATATCAGTTGACAAGTCAGGTAATGCTCCAACTCTGTTCTTCAACTTTGGTACTGTAATGAGTATTCTAGGTCTTTTGCCTTTCAACTAAACTTATCATCAGTTCACGAACAGTTTTCTTGTAGTTTTCCTCACATTAATGTCATTATAGTTATGGTATTAGGATAACCTCATAGGATGAATTATGGGGTGTTTCTGCTGCTTTTTGTTTCATGAGAGAGATTATGGAAGAATAATATCATTAATTCATTAAATATTTGGTAGAGTTCACCAGTGAAATCATCTGGGCCTAGTGCTTTCTTGTTTGGAGGAGAGTTTTAAGTTATTAATTTAATTATATTTTATTGGTAGTTATGGGTCTGCTGAAATTATTTCAATAGATGATTATGTCCTTCAAGTAATTGGTATATTTTATCTAAGCTATCAAATTTGTTGAATACAGTTTTTCATAGTATACCTTTATCATGCTCCTGTTTATAAAGTTAGTAGTGATGAATCCTCTTTCACTTGCATTACTGACAATTTCTGTTTATTTCTTAGTGAGTCTGGCTAGAGGTTTGTCAATATTATTGAATCTATAATTAATGAAGGACTTTTTGTTTATTATCATTTTCTCTATCCTTTTTTCATTTTTAGGTTAGCTGATTTCTGCTCTACTTTTTATAACTTATTTTACCATTTTTACTTTGATATTAAATCACTGTTGTTTCTCTAGTTTCTTCAGGTGGAAACTTAGATTACTTAATTTAGATACTTTTCTTTTCTAAAAGACACTTTCCATGTCATAAATTTCCCTCTGCTTGCTTATTTAACTGCATATCATAAATTTAGAGAAGTTTTATTTTCATTTTTACTTATTTTAAAAATTGTTTTAGCTTATCTTGAAATCTTGGACCTTTGTATCATTTCAAACTGTTCGGTTTAATCTCCAAATATTTTCGGATTTTCTAGCTATTTTTCTTCTCCTAATATCTATTTTAATTACATTATGATCTCATAATATGCATTGTATAATTTGTATTTTATTATGACTCTGTGTGTGATGTATTTCAATGAATATTTTATGGTAACTTAAGAATGTTTATTCTGCTTTTGTTGAGTGAATTATTCTACAAATGTAAATTTGTTTGGTTGATTAAAAGTCTTTTCACAATATTTACATTATTACGGATTTTCTGCCTGCTTTATTGATCAATTACAAAAAGAAGAGTTATGACATCTCTAACTATAACAGTAGGCATGTCTACTTCTCTTTTAAGTTTTATCAGTTTTTGCCTCACTTCCTCTGACCATCTGTTGTCTTGTGTTTCCAAGAAAGCATTATATGATTTCTTGGAGAACAGACTTCTATATCACTAGATGCCAAATATGCCAGTATCTGATCTTGGACTTCTCAGCATCCATAATTGTAGAAATGAATTTCTATTGTTTACAAGTTGTCAATTCTTAGGTATTTTGTTAGAGCAGCCCAAATGGACCAAGAAGAAAATTGGTACTTGAGTGGGGTGTTGCTATGAAAAAATACCTAAAATTTTGAAGACCGTTTAGGAACTTCCTAATAGTTTCAGACTGAAAGAATTTTAAGTACATGCCAGAAACAGCATGAATGAACCATAAAAGATGATTCTATTGAAGGCTTAGAATAAGAGAAGAACTGTAGAAAAAGCCTCAAACTTCTAAGAGATTACCTACTTGGTCATGAGCAAAATGTTGGTAAAAATGTGGACAGTAAAGGCAATTCCAATGAGGTCTTAGATGGCAATTAGGAACATGTTTTTGGAAACTGAAAGAAAGTTAATATTTGTTATAAAGTGTCAAAGAACTTGGATGAACTTTTTTCATGTCCTAGTGTTTCATAGAATGTAAAACTTGAGAACGATGGGATTGGATATTTGGAAGAGAAAATATTTAAGCAGAGCATTGAAGAAACTGCTTGGCTTCTCTTGAAAGCTTATACTAAAATGCAAGAAATGAGAAACAATGTAAAGACAAAATTTACAATAAAAAGGAAAGAGAACTTAAAGATTTGGGAAATTTTCAGCTGATGAAAGAAATCACAGATGATACAAATAAATGGAAAAACATCCCATGTGCATGGATTTCAAGAATTAATATTCTTAATGTGACCGCACTTCCCAAAGCAATCTACAGATTCAACAATATTCCTATCAAACTACCAATGTTATTTTTCACAACATTAGAAGAAAAACTATTCTAAAATTCATATGCAACCAAAAAAGAGCCAAAATAGCCAATGCAATCCCAA
The DNA here is from genome assembly GCF_028885625.2 of Pongo pygmaeus. Lineage (NCBI taxonomy): Eukaryota > Metazoa > Chordata > Mammalia > Primates > Hominidae > Pongo > Pongo pygmaeus. The sequence continues at coordinate 124,009,835 of NC_072373.2, read as the reverse complement.
GCAAAAATAACAAAACTAGAGGCAATATACTATCCACCTTTAGATTGTACTATACAGCTACAGTCAGCAAAACAGTATGGCACTGGTACAAAACAGACACATAGATCAATCGAACATGATAGAAACCCAGAAATAAAGTGACACACCTACAACCAACTGATCTTTGATAAATTTGATAATAACAAGGAACAAAGAAAAGACTCCCTAGTCAATATAGTGAGCTGGGATAACTGGTTACCCATATGCAAAAGAATCAAACTGGATCCCTATCTCTCACTATATACAACAATTAAGTGAAGATGGATTAAAGACTTAATTGTAAGCCAGGCATGGTGACCCACACTTGTAATCCCAGCACTCTAGGAGGCTGAGGCGGTCAGATTGCTTGAGTCCAGGAGTTCACGACCAGCCTGGACAACACAGTCAAACCCCGTCTCTACTAAAAATGCCAAAAAATTAGCCAGGCACTGTGGTGTGTGCCTGTAATTCTAGCTACTTGGGAGGCTGAGGTGGGAGAATAACCTGAGTTGGGAGGTTGAGGCTGCAGTAAGCTGAGGTCACACTACGGTACTCCAGCCTGGGCAACTGGAGAGAGACCCTGACTCAACAACAACAACAACAAAATGACTTAAACGTAAAACCTAAAACTACAAAAATCCTAGAAGAAAGCCTATAGAATACCATTCTGGACATGGACTTTGGCAAATAAATTATGACTAAGTCACAAAAGCATTTGCAACAAAACCAGTAACAGACAAGTGTGACCTAATTAAACAAAAGAGCATCTGCACAGCAAAAGGAACTATCAATGGACTAAACAGACAGCCTACAAAATGAAAGAAAATATTTGCAAACCATGCATCCAACAGAGGCCTAATATCCAGAATCTATAAGGAACTAAACAATTCAAGCATCAGAACTAGATTGAGATATAGCTGAGATTTTAGAATAATATTCAAGAAAATATAAAATGACTGTAATAAATACATTGCATTCTAATGGAAAATGGTGACAACAAACACAACCAGATGGCTAATGTAGACAGAGATATAAACTTTTAAATAAATAACCAAACTGATAACCAATAAAAAATTAAAACAATGTAACAGAATCGAAGAATGTTTTTGATGGGGTCATCAGTAGACTAGACATGACTAAAGAAGGAATCAATTACTGAGCTTGAAGTCATGTTAATAGACTTCTAAATTAAAACGAAAGAAAAAACAGAATTTTTAAAAAAGAATATCTAAGAACTGTGGAGCATGATGTGTAACATATGTGTAACTGGATTATCAGCAGGACAAGAATAAACAAATCATAAATATTTGAATAGTGACCTAAAATTATCCAAATTGAAAGGCATCAAACCACAGACACAGAAAGCTCAAAGAACACTAAGCAGCATAAACACCCAACAATCTACACCTACACATATCATGTTCAAACTGCAGAAAACCAGAACCAAATTCTTGAATTAATCCAGAGAGAGAGGGAAACACCTTACCTATGGAGAAACAAGGGTAAGAATTACCAGAGCCTTCTTCAGAGACCATGCAAACAAGAAGAGCATGGAGTATGCAGTAAACATATCCTTCAAAAGTCAAGGTAAAATAAAACTTCCCTCAAACAAACAAAAACTGAGAAAATTCATAACCAGCAGACCTGTCCTGCAAGAAATGTAAAAAGAAGTTCTTCAAGAAGAAGAATAATACAGATCAGAAACTCAATTTTGCTTTGAGGAGGAAAGTGTCAGACAAGAAATAAATAAATGTAAAGTAATAGATTTAATTTTCAATTTTTACTTGACTTTTGTAGTTCATTTAAACTACCATAACAAAATATCTCAGTCTGAGTCGTTGATAAACAGTGGAAATTTAATTCTCACAGTTATAATGTCAGGTAGGTCCACCGTCTAGCTGCAGGCGGATTCAGTGTCTGGTGAGGGCCCATTCTTACAGACAGTGCCTTCTTGCTGTGTCTTCACATGGTGAAAGACACTGGCTCGCTCTCTGGGGTTTCCTTAAAAGGGAACTAGTCCCATTTATGAGGATGGAGACCTCATGAACTCCCAAGGTCCCCACCTTCTAATATCATCACCTTGACAATTAGGATTTTAATATGCACATTTTGGAGGACACAAACATTCGGACAAGCTGAACTGTTTTCCTAGGCTGTGACCCTCACAAATATTTCATAAACATTTTCCTCACCTTTATGTAAGATAGGAAGTCTAACAGAGTTGCAGTTGACTAAACGCCTTATCCCTTGGTGGGATAAAGCTCTGAAAAAATATTTTCTCTGAAAAGTAGGCCTTTATTATGCAGAATGAAATCATATTTCAAAAATGTTACCCTCCCCTTGCCCAGACCATGAGTGAAACAAAAACTGGCTTGGGTCTTCACTGTGAGAATCTCCTAGGGTTCCAGGAGGTAAAACCCAGAAAGATGTGAGACTCACTAAGACTGGCTTTGGGAAGTTTCTCACTCTCATTCTAATTCAAACGCAGCCTTAGTAATTTGTGAAAATTATTTATAAATTGTTTCTACCAGTTGACAGTTCCATTGACTTCCACTCCCGGTAATCAACTCTCAGCTGTAATTCTTTGTATTTTTCCTGTCTCTGCAGATTTCAGGGTGGTGGTTTTCCCTGCAAGGTCAATTCTCTAATGAGTACAAAGAAAGACTTTTTTTTAAAAAAAATAAAGCTTTTTCCTTGTGATAAAGATAGGATTGATGACTTCAAAAGTCTCTTTTTCTCAGAGCTGAAATGAGAAGTCATTTTTAATAAATAAATTATATCAAATAACAAAAATTTTGACTGTTTTTCTATACTTTCATCATTTGCATACATTTCAAGTGTTTTCCTATAGTTATTCCACCATTTGTGTAATTGGTTTTTCATAACAAAATTGTAAGACAGATAGCCTTATAGTATATTTTTTCCCTTTCATCCTAAGCTTATATTTATTTTTTGCCATCCCAGATTTTAAGCTTATTCTTACTCTCACCAAATAAACAAGGAGCTTTCTATTCTTTTTATTTCCTGGAGAAACAGTCTTTTAAAACGTTATTTCATCCTAGTTTTATTGAACTGTGAAAAAAAGTTACTGTATTTTTTCTGCTTCATAGTATTTATTGATGATTTCTTATGAGCTGTTATATGATTTACTTTGTGAATGTTTCACATGTTCTTGGGAACAAAAGGTATATTCTCTAATGTCAAAATATGTAATGAATATGTTTTCCAGCATTGACCTTATTGATTATGTTATCTAGACCTTCTAAATCTTCCTTAATGTTTGTCCACTTGTCTTATAATGGCCTAAAACATAGGGCACCAAATCTCCTATTATGAGTGTGTTTCTGTCTATTTCATCTTGCATTTCTTTAATATATATTATATGGAAGTGAATTGTGGCTTTTACCATTATAGCATGCTCTTCATTGATTATTTACTGTTTTTGGCTGAGTTCTAGTTTGTCTAATAGAAGGTTTCTAACTCCTACTTTTTTTTTCTTTTTTTGGTTTACCTGTTTTACCTTTGTCAATCTTTTAAGTTTAGCTTTTAAAGCCATTGTTTTAGATATATCTAAAGTTATATAAGTTTAGATGTTGCTTTGTGAAATGTACTGGAAATCTTTTGAAAAAACTATTTTCAAACTATGCATTCGCCAAATGCTAATATTCAGACTCTACAAAGAACTCAAACAATTCAAAAAGAAACAAATAACTTTATTAAAAAGTGGACAAATAATATTAACAGATATTTTTCAAAGAACATATACAAGTAGTCAACGCACATATGAAAAAATGTTCAACATCACTAATCATCATACAAATGCAAATTAAAACCACAATGAAACACTATATTACACCAGTCAGAGTGGCTATTACTAAAAATCAAAAACAACAGATGTTGGCCTGGATGCAGAAGGAAGCGAATTTTTATGCACTGTTGGTGGGAACGTAAATGAGTATAATCTCTGTAAAAAACAGTACAGAAATTTTACAAAGAACTAAAAACAGAGCTAACATTCAGTCCAGCAATCTCACTACTGGGTGTCCACTCCCCCCAAAAAAAGAAATTGTTATATCAAAAAGACAAAAGCATTCATATGTTTGTCACAGCACTATTCACACTAACAATGTCATGAAATCAACAAAGTCATGGAATCGACCTAAGTGTCCATCAGTGGATGATTAGATATGGAAAATGTGACACACACACACATGCATGCACATACACATCATGAAATTCTATGCAGCCAAAACAAAAAATAAAATCATGTCTTTGCAGCAAGGCAGATGGATCTGCAGACCATTAACCTAAGTGAAATGTCTCAGAAACAGAAAGCCAAAAACAGTTTTCTCACTTATAAGTGAGAGATAATCAATGGATACACAGTGCCATAGAGAGTGGAATAATAGACATTGAAGACTCAAAAAGATGGAAAGGTGGGAGGGGGGTAAGGGGTGAAATATTACCTATTGGGTACAAAGTACACTATTTGGGTAATAAACACACTAAAAGCCCAGGCTTTACCACTGTGCAACATATCTGTGTAACACAACTGCACTTGCACTCCCTTTATAAATCTATTTTAAAAAGTAAAACAAAAACAACTAGAAACTTAATAAAATGGGTGAGTTAAGCATGTTTACATTTATTATTATGCCTGATATATTTGGTTTCAACTCTCATATTTAAAAGAGTATTGGTAGGCTAGGTTCTCCACAGAAAGAAAAAATGTACACACACACACACACACACACACACACACACACACACGAGGAGATTTAATGTAGGAATTGGCTAAGGTAATTATGAGAGCCAAGGATCCCCACAGTACACTGTCTGCAATCTGGAAAACCAGGAAAGCTAGGTGGTGTATTTCAGTCTGAGATTAAAGGCCTAAGAACCAGGTGATTGATGGAGTAATCCCATTCTGAGTCTAAAGGCCCAAGAATCAGCAGTGCTGAAGTCTGAGGGCAAGAATACATGAATACCTCAATCAAAGAGAAAGAGCAAGTTCACCCTTTCTCTACCATTCTGTTCTATTTAGGCACTCAGCAGACTGAATGATGCCCACCTACATTGGTGAAGGTGGTCTTCTTTACCCAGCCTACCAATTGAAATGCAAATCTCTTTCAGAGACACTTTCACAGACATATCCAACAATAATGATTTTACCAGAAGTCTGGGCAACATTTAGTCTAGTCAAGTTGACACATAAAATTAACTACAGTTTAATATTATAACTACAATGAATATTATATTTTATTTATATGCACACACATATCTGTATCAATGTATACATCTCTATTGGTCTGTTTTCTTATTTTCTTTTCAAAAAATTTTACTTTAAGTTCTTGCATACATGTGCAGAATGTGCAGGTTTTTTACATAGGTATACATGTGCCAGGGTGGTTCACTGGACCTATCAACCTGTCATCTGGGTTTTAAGCCCCACATACATTAGGTATTTGTCCTAATCTTCTCCCTCCTTGGGGCCCCGCTCTCTGACAGGCCCCAGTGTGTGTTTTTCCCCTCCCTGTGTCCATGTGTTCTCATTGTTCAACTCCTACTCATGAGCGAGAACATTCAGTGTTTGGTTTTCTGTTCCTGTGTCAGTTTGCTGAGAATGCTGGCTTCCAGCTTCTTCCATGTCCCTGCAAAGGACAAGGTCTCATTCTTTTTTATGGCTGTATACTATTCCATGGCATATGTGTGCCACATTTTCTTTATCCAGTCTATCATTGATGGGCATTTGGGTTGGTTCCAAGTCTTTGCTTTTGTAAATAGTTCTGCAATAAAAATTGGTGTGCATGTGTCTTTATAGTAGAATGATTTATATTCTTTTGGGTATGTACCCAGTAATGGGATGGCTAGGTCAAATGGTATTTCTGGTTCTAGATTCTTAAGAAATCACCACACTGTCTTCCACAATGTTTGAATTAATTTAAACTCTCACTAACAGTGTAAAAGCATTCTTATTTCTCCACAGCCTTGTCAGCATCTATTGTTCCCTGATATTTTAATCATCACCATTGTGACTGGTATGAGATGGTATCTCATTGTGGTTTTGATTAGCAATTCTGTAATGTTCAGTGATGATGAGCTTTTTTTCATATGTTTGTTGGTCACATAACTTTCTTCTTTTGAGAAGTATCGGTTCATATCCTTTGCCCACATTTTGATGGGGTTGTTTTTTTCTTGTAAATTTGTTTAGGATCCTTGTAGATTCTGGATATTAGACCTTTGTCAGATTAGTAGATTGCAAAGATTTTCTCCCATTCTGTAGGTTGCCTGTTGACTCTGATGATAGTTTCTTTTGCTGTGCAGAAGCTCTTTAGTTTCATTAGATCCCATTTGTCAACTTTGGCTTTTGTTGCCATTGCTTTTCACATTTTAGTTATGTTGTCCATGCCTATAGGTATCCCTGAGGTTTTTTCCTAGGGTTTTTATGGTTTTGAGTTTTACATTTAAGACTTTAATCCATCTTGAGTTAATTTTTGTTTAAGGTGTAAGGAAGGGTTTCAGTTTCCGTTTTCTGCATATAGCTAGCCAGTTTTCCCAGCACCATTTATTAAATAGGGAATCCTTTTCTCATTGCTTGTTTTTGTCAGGTTTGTTGAAGATCAGATGGTTGTAGATGTGTGGAGTTATTTCTGAGGTCTCTCTTCAGTTCCATTGGTCTATATATTTGTTCTGGTACTTAAAAACTCTCAATAAACTATGTATTGGTGGAACATATCCCAAAATAATAAGAGCTACTTATGACAAACCCATAGCCAATATCATACTGAATGGGCAAAAGCTGGAAGCATTCCCTTTGACAACCAGCACAAGACAGGGTTGCCCTCTCTCACTACTCCTATTCAACACAGTATTGAAAGTTCTGGCCAGGACAATCAGGCAAGAGAAAGAAATAAATGGTATTCAAATAAGAAGAGAGGAAGTCAAATGGTCTCTGTTTGCAGATGACATGATTGTGCATTTAGAAAATCATCTCAGCCCAAAAACTCCTTAAGCTGATAAGCAACTTCAGCAAAGTCTCAGGATACAAAATCAATGTGCAAAAATCACAAGCATCCCTATAACCCAACAATAGACAAGCAGAGAGCCAAATCATGAATGAACTCCCATTCACAGTTGCTACAAAGAGAATAAAATACCTAGGAATACAACTTACATGGGACGTGAAGGGCCTCCTCGAGGAGAACTGCAAACTACTGCTCAAAGAAATAAGAGAGGACACAAACAAATGGAAAAACATTCCATGTTCACAAACAGGAAGAATCAATATCGTGAAAATTGCCATACTGTGCAAAGTAATTTATAAATTCAATGCTATTCCCATCAAGCTACCATTGACTTTCTTTGTAGAATTAGAAAAAAACTACTTTAAATTTCATATAGAACCAAAAAAGAGCCTCTATATCCTAGACAGTCATAAGCAAAAAGAACAAACCTGGAGGCATCAGACTACCTGATTTTTTTTAACTACCCTACAAGACTATACTAACCTTTTTTTAACCTTAAAAAATTTGTACTTTTTCCATAAAAACTGATGAGTTCACGTCATTTGTAGGACATGGATGAAGCTGGAAACCATCATTCTCAGCAAACTATCGCAAGGACAAAAAACCAAACACCGCATGTTCTCACTCATAGGTGGGAATTGAACAATGAGAACACATGGACACAGGAAGGGGAACATCACACACCGGGGACTATTGTGGGGTCAGGGGAGTGGGGAGGGATAGCATTAGGAGATATACCTAATGCTAAATGACGAGTTAATGGGTGCAGCACACCAACATGGCACATGTATACATATGTAACTAACCTGCACATTGTGCACATGTACGCTAAAACTTAAAGTATAATAATAATAAAATTAAAAGAAATTGTAATTTTAAGTGATTTCTTTTATAATATATTTAAAATACATATATTTAAAATAGATTTATATTTTATTTTTATTTAATCATCTTATTGTTCGAGTTGTCAGATGAGTATATTAGTTGAATACATATGTTACCAATGTGACAAATCATATTTTGTTCTAATCTTTAGTGATGTTTCCAACTTGATTAATTGTTGGATCTACAATTTAATATGTTTAATGTAGCCATGAGCGTTTTTTAAAGAAATTGCTAGTTATCAATTTGTGGAATAAAGCTCACACTCCAGTTGATTTCTCAGAGTTCATAATTACAATATTCCATGATGTCTTGCATATATAAAAATATTGTTGATATTTAAAGGCAGCTCTCTATCTCTCTCTATATGTATATATAGATATATACACATATATATACACATATACGTACATATGTATGTACATGTATGTACATATGTATGTGTATATATATATAATTTAACTCACAATTACTTTCTTTAAGCCTGTTGGAAATGGTATTCTACTATACTTTGGCTTTGTATTTTTTTCTTGCAGTGTCTGATTTTTTTTTCATTTGTATCTTATTATGAATTCCTGGATCCCCAATAATTTCTTTTTAATTCTACTGCTTTTGTAAATTTTTAAAGCACAGTAGTTTTACCACAACATATCTTGACTTGAATGTTCTTGGTCAATTATGTAATGATACATCATCAAACTTTTCACCATGTAGAATCGGGTCTTGTTTATTTCCTGGAGAATGATCTTGAATTCTTGTTTTTAATATTAATTTTATTATGTGTGTTTATCTCGGTGTGTGCTTACACCTGGGCTTCAATTACATTCTTTTACATATACATTGGCTCTTGTTTTGCTTTTTCTCTATATAGGTTACTTATTTTCTGAATTTTCTTTCTTATTTATTTTTATTTTCATCTTGAAGTTAGTTTTTATGCAGTTCTGCAATCACACATTAAATTTTAAATTTATCCTCCCTTTGGTTAATAAATCTTTATTTCTCAGATGATTTTATATTTTCTATCCATATTTTTTCTGAATCTTTTCAATTCTCATTTTATATATTCTTTTGTAATCTGCTTTCATTCTAGATATTGAAATTCTGATATCAGGTTTGTATTATTGTTGTTTATGCCTTAACATCTATAAATGCTCATTTCTATATTTAATATTTTTAATCATTAATATTCATTCAGATTGAAGTTTATGTTATAGTTGAGTCAGCTTCATTTTATTTGGAAGAGGAAGACTTATTATTTTGAATATTACACTTTTTTTTTCTATGTTTTTCCTATGTTAGCATTGTGAAAATATAGCCTGTAGTATGTTTGTTATTTTGTAAATGTTATTCTTTTAAATAAACAGTAATCATTATATGAAGAGAAAGATGAGTATTGTGGAATGCTAATTAGGTTTACTGGTTCAAGACATCCTCTCATTTTGATACAATAGACTATTACTTCTTCAATAGTAATGCTCATTTTTTTTTAAGCAGGGAAAAATTGGCAATCTTCTTATTTTTTTAAAAAAAATTCTGATGTACTCTTATTTTTTCTTTTCTTTTCTTTTTTTTTTTTTGTTTTGTTCTTTTCACCATAGAATCTCTATGGGGGAGTATACTTCAGTTTTCATGTTACTTGCTTCTTCCTTAGAATCGGTTCCATCCTGATATTGATACCTTAAGCCCTGCACACTTTTTACTATCTTCCTTTTTAAAATTTTTCAGCTATATATGATCTGATTTACCAACTATCAATATTTTCTCACTGAGAATGGGAATTTCTCTTTCTGAAAGCAACATTATCGGTATTCCCTCACCATTAGAATTTTGGCACCCCTTTTGCATCTGTGCACTATCTGCCTGATTCCCTTCATTTCAGGAGCTCCAGAGCCAGCTGTCCTTGATTTTTAAAATGTACTTTCTGATGTAGTTTATTTCATATTTTTAGACTCTCTGCTATTATTTTTATACAGCAACCTGAATGTTTTGAGATGTATATTAAGTACTTTACATATTTTATATATTCAGTCTTAATAAGTTCTGTATTTGAATTAAACATTTTGTTTAATATTTATAAAAATAAATAATTATTTTCAAAAAATTACATTTTTGAAAATGTAAATGTTCAAAATTTACATTTTGAAAAAATGTAACTATTTTCAAAAATTTGCATTTATTGAATTAGTTTATATGTTTTAATATGATTAAACAAATAATGGGTATGCATTCATTGATATTTATATGTAACTTTTATTATTGTAAAATGACAATATTTGTTCCATTTGATAATTTTTTCCACTGAATCCTATTTTGTCTCATGTTAATACTAGCAGTCCTGATTTTATATTTGTCTTTACCTGTACCTTCAGTACATTCAGCACATAATGCAGTCACCATGAGTTCAAGCTGATGCTAACTCAAAGTATCAAATAATGGCTTTAACTGGAAAAAAGTTTTACCTGCATGAAACTTATGCTAAATGGAACACTTTCCCTCTTTGCTTTTAATGTACACTTTTATTTGTTTAAATATTTTCTCCTAAATAATATATAAATAAGATCAGTTGAGATGATTTAGCACAATGTAGAAGTATTTGCCTCAAATAAATCTATCCCAGTTTAATGGTTTTTAAATATTTTATGAAATATTTAATATCATGAATGTATTTAGGTTTCTCAGTGTTGTTCCTGGTTCACCACTTTCTCCTGAATTTGTGTTCTTTGTTGTGAAATGTTTTCTGAATGGATCGGTCAGAAGTATAAGGAGCAAACAACACATAACTTTTGGATCTTATAAGTAAGGGAGGTTCCTGATTCTCTTTCAGACACAAAATGAGGAACTCCCACAAAACAGGAAGATAATTTGGATTGTGATTACACAAATATTGATGAATGTCTCTTATATTGAAAACAAATGAACATGATTTTAACTTTTTTTATTTAAATACATTTAATTTATTAACAGCAATAGAGACCTTTTTGCTCTAAAATATCAGTAATAATTATTATTAATAATAACATGTTGAGTGAGAGTAAGGTGAAAAAATACTGTTTTTGGAATTGAGGCTTTTGAGCTCTGAAAATAGTTTTCAATAAACACAATTCCTTTTTTTTTTTTTTTTTAAAACTTTGAATAGGCCCAGACTAGTACTGGAACATGTTTAGCTTGGCCTTGGCCAGACTTCACCTTGAAGCCATAATCAATAATTTCTAAAACTCATGCTGAGGATAGTGGGAAAAAGCAGAATATTCATAAACTGGGCAAAAGAAGTCTAATTTCAAGTTTGTGATTTTATTTGGCTTGCCTGTACCTTTACTATGCCATTTTCTCATTGCCCAAAGTTACTTATTTCATGAGGTAAAGGAGTCTCCTGTGAGACTTTTCAGGTAAAATATGTTCCTTTCCATTTTCCCACCCTTTTATTGAGGTTATAATTACAAAGTTCAGGGAAAGATGAAAAGGATAAGAGAATCTTTATGATCCTTCTCTTCATCCCCTCACCCTTTTTTTTGGTTTGTTTGTTTTTTTAAAAGAAGGCAGTATCAAGCCATTGATAGAATGGGATTAAGAAGGTTGGTGACTACCATTTTTCTCTTTTAGATCATTAATCATGCTGGAGTAGGGCAATGTGGGAAGGTCCCATGCTGTGAAACTGATCTCTACCTATATCCTGTCTCCATCTATAGTTAATAGATGAGCCATTGAGGAATGACTATGAGTAAAGGACTTTTAAATTAAATTTTATTTTATTTTATTTTATTTTTTACGCATTTCTTCATTATGAATTTTATTTTTTTATTTTTTTTAAATTTTTTTAATTTTTTTATTATCATTATTATTATACTTTAGGTTTTATGGTACATGTGCGCAATGTGCAGGTAAGTTACATATGTATACATGTGCCATGCTGGTGCGCTGCACCCACTAACTCGTCATCTAGCATTAGGTATATCTCCCAATGCTATCCCTCCCCCCTCCTGCCACCCCACAACAGTCCCCGAAGTGTGATGTTCCCCTTCCTGTGTCCATGTGTTCTCATTGTTCAATTCCCATATATGAGTGAGAATACGCGGCGTTTGGTTTTTTGTTCTTGCGATACTTTACTGAGAATGATGATTTCCAATTTCATCCATGTCCCTACAAAGGACATGAACTCATCATTTGTGATGGCTGCATAGTATTCTATGGTGTATATGTGCCACATTTTCTTAATCCAGTCTATCATTGTTGGACATTTGGGTTGGTTCCAAGTCTTTGCTACTGTGAATAATGCCGCAATAAACATACGTGTGCATGTGTCTTTAGAGCAGCATGGTTTATAATCCTTTGAGTATATACCCAGTAACAGGATGGCTGGGTCGAATGGAATTTCTAGTTCTAGATCCCTGAGGAATCGCCACACTGACTTCCACAAGGGTTGAACTAGTTTACATTCCCACCAACAGTGTAAAAGTGTTCCTATTTCTCCACATCCGCTCCAGCACCTGTTGTTTCTTGACTTTTTAATGATTGCCATTCTAACTGGTGTGAGATGGTATCTCATTGTGGTTTTGATTTGCATTTCTCTGATGGCCAGTGATGGTGAGCATTTTTTCATGTGTTTTTTGGCTGCATAAATGTCTTCTTTTGAGAAGTGTCTGTTCATGTCCTTCGCCCACTTTTTGATGGGGTTGTTTGTTTTTTTCTTGTAAATTTGTTGGAGTTCATTGTAGATTCTGGATATTAGCCCTTTGTCAGATGAGTAGATTGTGAAAATTTTCTCCCATTTTGTAGGTTGCCTGTTCACTCTGATGGTAGTTTCCTTTGCTGTGCAGAAGCTCTTTAGTATAATTAGATCCCATTTGTCAATTTTGGCTTTTGTTGCCATTGCTTTTGGTGTTTTAGACATGAAGTCCTTGCCCATGCCTATGTGCTGAATGGTAACGCCTAGGTTTTCTTCTAGGGCTTTTATGGTTTTAGGTCTAACATTTAAGTCTTTAATCCATCTTGAATTAATTTTTGTATAAAGTGTAAGGAAGGGATCCAGTTTCAGCTTTCTACATATGACTAGCCAGTTTTCCCAGCACCATTTATTAAATAGGGAATCCTTTCCCCATTTCTTGTTTTTCTCAGGTTTGTCAAAGATCAAATAGTTGTAGATATGTGGCATTAGTTCTGACGGCTCTGTTCTGTTCCATTGATCTATGTCTCTGTTTTGGTACCAGTACCATGCTGTTTTGGTTACTGTAGCCTTGTAGTATAGTTTGAAGTCAGGTAGGGTGATGCTTCCAGCTTTGTTCTTTTGGCTTACGATTGACTTGGTGATGCGGGCTCTTTTTTGGTTCCATATGAACTTTAAAGTAGTTTTTTCCAATTCTGTGAAGAAAGTCATTGGTAGCTTGATGGGGATGGCAATGAACCTGTAAATTACCTTGGGAAGGATGGCCATTTTCATGATATTGATTCTTCCTACCCATGAGCATGGAACGTTCTTCAATTTTTTGTATCCTCTTTTATTTCCTTGAGCAGTGGTTTGTAGTTCTCCTTGAAGAGGTCCTTCACATCCCTTGTAAGTTGGATTCCTAGGTATTTTATTCTCTTTGAAGCAATTGTGAATGGGAGTTCACTCATGATTTGGCTCTCTCTTTGTCTGTTATTGATGTGTAAGAATGCTTGTGATTTTTGTACATTGATTTTGTATCCTGAGACTTTGCTGAAGTTGCTTATCAGCTTAAGGAGATTTTGGGCTGAGACAATGGGGTTTTCTAGATATACAATCATGTCGTCTGAAAACAGGGACAATTTGACTTCCTCTTTTCCTAATTGAATACCCATTATTTCCTTCACCTGCCTGATTGCCCTGGCCAGAACTTCCAACACTATGTTGAATAGAAGTGGGGAGAGAGGGCATCCCTGTCTTGTGCCAGTTTTCAAAGGGAATGCTTCCAGTTTTTTCCCATTCAGTATGATATTGGCTGTGGGTTTGTCATAGATAGCTCTTAATATTTTGAGATACATCCCATCAATACCTAATTTATTGAGAGTTTTTAGCATGAAGAGTTGTTGAATATTGTCAAAGGCCTTTTCTGCATCTATTGAGATAATCATGTGGTTTTTGTCTTTGGTTCTGTTTATATGCTGGATTACATTTATTGATTTGCGTATATTGAACAAGCCTTGCATCCCAGGGATGAAGCCCACTTGATCATGGTGGATAAGCTTTTTGATGTGCTGCTGGATTCCATTTGCCAGTATTTTATTGAGGATTTTTGCGTCAATGTTCATCAAGGATATTGGTCTAAAATTCTCTTTTTTGGTTGTGTCTCTGCCAGGCTTTGGTATCAGGATGATGCTGGCCTCATAAAATGAGTTAGGGAGGATTCCCTCTTTTTCTATTGATTGGAATAGTTTCAGAAGGAATGGTACCAGTTCCTCCTTGTACCTCTGGTAGAATTTGGCTGTGAACCCATCTGGTCCTGAACTTTTTTTGGTTGGTAAGCTATTGATTATTGCCACAATTTCAGCTCCTGTTATTGGTCTATTCAGAGATTCAACTTCTTCCTGGTTTAGTCTTGGGAGGGTGTATGTGTTGAGGAATTTATCCATTTCTTCTAGATTTTCTAGTTTATTTGCGTAGAGGTGTTTGTAATATTCTCTGATGGTAGTTTGTATTTCTGTGGGATCGGTGGTGATATCCCCTTTATCATTTCTTATTGCATCTATTTGATTCTTCTCTCTTTTTTTCTTTATTAATCTTGCTAGTGGTCTATCAATTTTGTTGATCCTTTCAAAAAACCAGCTCCTGAATTCATTAATTTTTTGAAGGGTTTTTTGTGTCTCTATTTCCTTCAGTTCTGCTCTGATTTTAGTTATTTCTTGCCTTCTGCTAGCTTTTGAATGTGTTTGCTCTTGCTTTTCTAGTTCTTTTAATTGTGATGTTAGGGTGTCAGTTTTGGATCTTTCCTGCTTTCTCTTGTGGGCATTTAGTGCTATAAATTTCCCTCTACACACTGCTTTGAATGCATCCCAGAGATTCTGGTATGTTGTGTCTTGGTTCTCGTTGGTTTCAAAGAACATCTTTATTTCTGCCTTCATTTCGTTATGTACCCAGTGGTCATTCAGAAGCAGGTTGTTCAGTTTCCATGTAGTTGAGTGGTTTTGAGTGAGATTCTTAATCCTGAGTTCTAGCTTGATTGCACTGTGATCTGAGAGATAGTTTGTTATAATTTCTGTTCTTTTACATTTATTGAGGAGAGCTTTACTTCCAAATATGTGGTCAATTTTGGAATAGGTGTGTTGTGGTGCTGAAAAAGATGTATATTCTGTTGATTTGGGGTGGAGAGTTCTGTAGATGTCTATTAGGTCCGCTTGGTGCAGAGCTGAGTTCAATTCCTGAGTATCCTTATTGACTTTCTGTCTCGTTGATCTGTCTAATGTTGACAGTGGGGTGTTAAAGTCTCCCATTATTAATGTATGGGAGTCTAAGTCTCTTTGTAGGTCACTCAGGACTTGCTTTATGAATCTGGGTGCTCCTGTATTGGGTGCATATATACTTAGGATAGTTAGCTCTTCTTGTTGAATTAATCCCTTTACCATTATGTAATGGCCTTCTTTGTCTCTTTTGATCTTTGTTGGTTTAAAGTCTGTTTTATCAGAGACTAGGATTGCAACCCCTGCCTTTTTTTGTTTTCCATTTGCTTGGTAGATCTTCCTCCATCCTTTTATTTTGAGCCTATGTGTGTCTCTGCACATGAGATGGGTTTCCTGAATACAGCACACTGATGGGTCTTGAGTCTTTATCCAATTTGCCAGTCTGTGTCTTTTAATTGGAGCATTTAGTCCATTTACATTTAAAGTTAACATTGTTATGTGTGAATTTGATCCTGTCATTATGATGTTAGCTGGTTGTTTTGCTCATTAGTTGATCCAGTCTCTTCCTAGTCTCGATGGTCTTTACATTTTGGCATGATTTTGCAGTGGCTGGTACTGGTTGTGCCTTTCCATGTTTAGCACTTCCTTCAGGAGCTCTTTTAGGGCAGGCCTGTTGGTGACAAAATCTCTCAGCATTTGCTTGTCTATAAAGTATTTTATTTTTCCTTCACTTATGAAACTTAGTTTGTCTGGATACGAAATTCTGGGTTGAAAATTATTTTCTTTAAGAATGTTGAATATTGGCCCCCACTCTCTTCTGGCTTGTAGGGTTTCTGCCGAGAGATCCGCTGTTAGTCTGATGGGCTTCCCTTTGATGGTAACCCGACCTTTCTCTCTGGCTGCCCTTAACATTTTTTCCTTCATTTCAACTTTGGTGAATCTGACAATTATGTGTCTTGGAGTTGCTCTTCTCGAGGAGTATCTTTGTGGCGTTCTCTGTATTTCCTGAATCTGAATGTTGGCCTGCCTTTCTAGATTGGGGAAGTTCTCCTGGATAATATCCTGCAGAGTGTTTTCCAACTTGTTTCCATTCTCCTCATCACTTTCAGGTACACCAATCAGACGTAGATTTGGTCTTTTCATAGTCCCACATTTCTTGGAGGCTTTGCTCATTTCTTTTTATTCTTTTTTCTCTAAACTTCCCTTCTCGCTTCATTTCATTCATTTCATCTTCCAGGGCTGACACCCTTTCTTCCATTTGATTGCATCGGCTCCTGAGGCTTCTGCATTCTTCACATAGTTCTCGAGCCTTGGTTTTCAGCTCCATCAGCTCCTTTAAGCACTTCTCTGTATTGGTTATTCTAGTTATACATTCTTCTAAATTTTTTTTCAAAGTTTTCAACTTCTTTGCCTTTGGTTTAAATATCCTCCCGTAGCTCAGAGTAATTTGATCGTCTGAAGCCTTCTTCTCTCAGCTCGTCAAAGTCATTCTCCATCCAGCTTTGTTCCGTTGCTGGTGAGGAATTGTGTTCCTTTGGAGGAAGAGGGGTGCTCTGCTTTTTAGAGTTTGCAGTTTTTCTGCTCTGTTTTTTCCCCATCTTTGTGGTTTTATCTACTTTTGGTCTTTGATGATGGTGATGTACAGATGGGTTTTTGGTGTGGATGTCCTTTCTGTTAGTTTTCCTTCTAACAGACAGGACCTTCAGCTGTAGGTCTGTTGGAGTACCTGGCTGGCCGGCCGTGTGAGGTGTCAGTCTGCCCCTGCTGGGGGGTGCCTCCCAGTGAGGCTGCTTGGGGGTCAGGGGTCAGGGACCCACTTGAGGAGGCAGTCTGCCTGTTCTCAGATCTCCAGCTGCGTGCTGGGAGAACCACTGCTCTCCTCAAAGCTGTCATACAGGGACATTTAAGTCTGCAGAGGTTACTGCTGTCTTTTTGTTGGTTTGTGCCCTGCCCCCAGAGGTGGAGCCTACAGAGGCAGGCAGGCCTCCTTGTGCTGTGGTGGGCTCCACCCAGTTCAAGCTTCCAGGCTGCTTTGTTTACCTAAGCGAGCCTGGGCAATGGTGGGCGCCCCTCCCCCAGCCTCGCTGCTGACTTGCTGTTTGATCTCAGACTGCTGTGCTAGCAATCAGCGAGACTCCATGTGCGTAGGACCCTCTGAGCCAGGTGTGGGCTATAATCTCCTGGGGCACCGTTTCCTAAGCCCATCGGAAAGGCACGGTATTCGGGTGGGAGAGGCCCAATTTTCCAGGTGCCCTCTGTCACCCCTGGAAAGGGAACTCCCTGACCCCTTGTGCTTCCTGAGTGAGGCAATGCCTCGCGCCTGCTTCTGCTGGTGCACGGTGCACTCACCCACTGACCTGCGCCCACTGTCTGGCACTCCCTAGTGAGATGAACAAGGTACCTCAGATGGAAATGCAGAAATCACCTGTCTTCTGCGTTGCTCATGCTGGGAGCTGTAGAACGGAGCTGTTCCTAATCTGATTTTAACTTTTAATAATTTTTAAACTTTATATGGCATAAGGAAATAAGATTTGAGGTTGCTCAAAATTACAGTATGAAAAATCTTTTTTTCTAGTATAATAAAAATGTTATTCAGAATAATACATCTATAGATAACAGAGAGGAAAATGCAACATTAATGATGACATATAATTTTAGACCTTGATAGTATGATTAGGAATAATTTGCTCTCTCTTTTGAATCATTCACAATTCAGTTGTTAACAAATACTATTATAGCTATCGTAAGTATCAATGTAATATAGGGAATTCAATTATTAATAAATTGTTGGATGATTGAATGCATACACTCTATGCCAGTTCCCCAGAATGTTAATCTCAGGACAAAATTACTGCAGTTAGGAAACTGGAGAATCGGGAAGCTAGCATTCCAAATATGAGTTCCATTATTATACCTCATTGGCAATGATTTATCCAGTAAGTAGCTGTTGCCACTGTTGACTCCATGTGATGGTTAATACTGGTGTCAACTTGATTGGATTGAAGGATACAAAATATTGATCTTGGGTGTGTCTGCCAGGATCTTGCCAAAAGAGATTGACATTTGAGTCAGTAGGCTAGGGAAGGTAGATTCAGGTTAATCTGGTGGACACAGCTGCCAGCAAATGTAAAGCAGACAGGAAAACCAGAAAAAGGTGAGACGGGCCTAGCCTCTGAGCTTACATCTTTCTCTCATGCTGGATGCTTCCCTCAAACATCAGACTCCAAGTTCTTCAGTTCTGGGACTCTGCAGGGCTCTGCTTGCTCCTCAACTTGTGTACAGCCTATGGTATGACCTTCTGATCCTGTAAGTTAATACTTAATACACTCATATTATATATGTATATATATATATGATACATAAATATATGATATCCTATTAGTTGTGTCCCTCTAAGAGAACCCTGACTAATACAGATTTTGGTACCAGGAGTGGTTCTAGAGAAACAGAATATTAAGAATGGAGTTCTTTCATTGGTTTTGAAGTTTCTGGAGTAGGGTGCTTAATAGGATTAGAACAAAAATTGCTTAGGAATCCACTTCTGATAATATGAGGAACACTGAGAGTCTTCGGCTTGAACTGTTTAGAGAATTATGCAAAATAAATGCATTTGACACTCCTGATTTACAGCTTGTGAAAGGCAAGGAGTTTAGAAACTATACATAATACCTTTGGCCACATGCAGAGAACCAAGTAACATAATGAAGCTGGTTGGTTGCTCCTAAGTTCACTGGACAATGTGATGAAAGGAAATGATGAACGAGGGATTCTGTCTCCCGGTTTCAGAAGCAGACACTGAGCCTCAAATCTGCTAAGATTGCCCTGTGTGAGAGTCTTATCTCATGTAGAGAAAGAGCTGAAATTGTGGAAAAACAGACGCAAGCTCTTATCATGCGAGTGGCTGACCTGAAACAAAAGGTGCATGCACAGCCTTGCCAGGTGTCTACTGTTAAAGTGAGGGCATTGACTGGAAAATAATGGGATCCTGCAACTTGGAATGGGGACGTGTGGGAAGACCTTGATGAAGCTGGGGATGCTGAGTTTGTAGACCCTGATGAACTTTTTTTTGCCAGAAGGAACAGCATCCCCATTTCCAGTAGTGGCAATATCCTTCCCATGTCCATGCTTCCATCAGCCTTTCCACCATTGTCTGAGGAGATAAACCCTGTGCTGCCTGAGACACCATTGATGGCCTCCCCAGAAGCAGTTTCCAGACAAGATAGTGTTGATTCTCCTCAGAAGCCATTACCAACACCTCTGTTTTCTTCTAGACCTGTAACTAGAGTCCAAGCAGTCCCTTAGAGGTGAGGTTGAGAGTGTGACCCGTGAGGAGCTGCACTACACTCCAGAAGAAGTGTTTCAGTTCTCTAATTTATATAAACACCAATTTGGAGAACAGGTACGGGAAAGGATATTAGAGGTAAGGGATTATGGTGAAAGGAACATAGAGTTGGATCAGGCTGAGTTTACTGATTTGGGCCACGTAGGAAGGGAATCTGTTTTTAATGTTGCGGCTCAGGGAGTTAAAAAAGGCTCTAATAGTTTATTTGCTTGGTTAGGTGAAATATGGATTAAAAGAGAGCCACTGTGAGTGAGCTAGAAATGCCTTGGTTTCATGTAGAGGAATCATTCATAATTCAGTTGTTAACAAATACTGCTATAGCTATTATAATTATCAATTTAATATAGGGAATTCAATTATTAATAAATTGTTGGAGGGTTGAAGGTGTAGACTCTATGCCAGGTCACCAGAATGGTAAACTCAGGACAAAATTTACTGCAATTAGGAAGCTGGAGAATCGAGAAGCTAGCATTACAAATATAAGTTTTATTATTATACCTCATTGGCAATGATTTGCAGAGTAAGAGACTGTTGCACCTGTTGACTCCATGTGATGGTTAATACTGAGTGTCAACTTGATTGGATTGTATATAATTTAGATAAAACAAACTCACTTTCATTCAATAAACTCTTGAATGTAGAGGAAGGGATCCAAAGGCTTAGGGAGATTGAGATAGTGGAGTGGATTAGTCACTTTAGAACTTTTCATCCTAGCTGTGAGGGTCCAGAAGATATACCCTTGACCAATGCCTTGTAAAATAGATTCATGAAGGCAGCACCTGCATCTTTGTGGAGCCCTGTAATTGCACTTATCCGTATGTCAGATCTGACAGTCACTCAACTACAAAATTTAAATACAATGGGAATAATTGGACTCCAAGGTGGCAGGGGTCAAGTGGCAGCACTCAATCATAAAGGTGAGCAAGATGGGCATAGCTACTGTAATGGACAGCAGAGGCAAAGTAGCAATCAAAATAGTCTGACTCATGTAGAGCTTTGGCATTGGCTAATTAATCACAGTGTTCCTAGAAGTAAAATTTGATAGGAAGCTTACTGCATTCCTACTTAAATTATATAAATGGAAAACTTCTAGGTTGAATAGACAAAAGAGCAACTTGAATTACACAAACAGAGAATCATGGCCCCTCAATCAATTTCCAGACTTGAGTCAGTTTACAGACCCAGAACCCTTTGAATGAAGGGGAGGCCGGGTCACCCCCTTGAAGGAAGGACCCCACTATATTGCAACAATTTAAGCAGTGAATCTTTCTGACATCCTTCCCAAAGGAGACCTCCAGCCATTTACCAGGGTAACTGGGAATTGGAGAAAGGGAAATAATTAGACATTTAGGGGACTACTGGCAACTGGATCTGAGTTGACGTTGATTCCAGGAAACCCAAAATTTCATTGTGGTCCTGCAGTTAAAGTAGGGGCTGATGGAGGTCAGGTAATTAATGGAATTTTAGCTCAGGCCTGACTTACAGTTGGTCTAGTGGGTCCCCAGACTCATCCTGTGGTCATTTTCCCAATGCAAGGAAGCGTAATTGGCATAGATATACTTAGCAGCTGACAGAACCATCACACTGGCTCCCTGACTGGTAAGGTGAGGGCTGTTATGGTGTTAAAGGCCAAGTGGAAGCCAGCCGAGCCGCCTCTACCTAGAAAAATACTAAATCAAAATCTATATTACATCCCCGGGGGGACAGCTGAGATTAGTGTCACCAACAAGGACTTGAAAGATGCAGGAGTGGTGATACCCAACACATCCCCATTCAACTCTTTCATTTGGCCTGCGCAGAAGACAGATGGATCTTGGAGAATAACAGTGAACTATCATAAGCTTAAGCAAGTGGTGACTCCAATTGCAGCTGCTTAACCAGATGTGGTCTCACTGCTTGAGCAAATTAACACATATCCTGGTACCTGGTATGCAGCCATTGACTTGGCAAATGCCTTTTTCTCCATTCTGGTCCATAAGGCCCACCAGAAGCAATATGCCTTCAGCTCACAAGGCCAGCAATATACCTTTACTATCTTACCTCAGGGGTATATCAACTCTCCAGCTTCATGTCATAATCTTATTCAGAGAGAACTTTATCACTTTTCGCTTCTGCAAGATATCACACTGATCTGTTAAATTGAGGACATTATGCTGATTGGATCCAGTGAACAAGAACTAGTAAATACACTGGACTTATCGGTGAGACATTTGCATGCTACAGGATAGGAAATAAATCTGACTAATATTCATGGACCTTCTACCTCAGTAAAATTTCTCAGGGTTCTGTGGTGTGGGGCCTGTTGAGATATTCCTTCTAAGGTAAAGGATAAGTTGCTGCATTTGGACCCTCGTACAACCAAGAAAGAGGCACAATACCTAGTGGGGCTATTTGGATTTTGGAGGCAACACATTTATTTCTCATTTGGATGTTTTACTCTGGTCCATTTGTTGACTGACCCAAAAGGCTGCCAGTTTTAAGTGGGGTCCAGAACAAGAGAAAGCTCTGCAACAGGTCAAGGCTGCTGTGCAAGCTGCTCTGCCACTTGGGCCATATGACCCAGCAGATCCAATGGTGCTTGACGTGTCAGTGGCAGATAGGGATGCTGTTTGGAGCCTTTGGCAGGCTTCCATAGGTGAATCACAGTGGATGTCTCCAGGAATTTGGAGCAAGGCCCTGCCATCTTCTGCAGATAACTACTCTTCTTTTGAGAGACAGCTCTTGGCCCGTTACTGGGCTTTGGTGGAAACTGAATGTTTGACTATGGGTCATCAAGTCACCATGCTGCCTGAACTGCTTATCATGAACTGGATGCTTTCTGACCCATCTAGCCATAAAGTGGGTCTTGCACTGCAACATTCCATCATCAAATGGAAGTGGTATATATGTGACTGGGCTTGAGCAGGTCCTGAAGGCACAAGTAAATTACGTGAGGAAGTGGTTCAAATGCCCATGGTCTCCATTCTTGCCACCCTGCCTTCTCTCCCCCAGCCTGCACCGATGGCCTCATTGGGAATTCCCTATGAACAGTTGACAGAGGAAGAGAAGACAAGAGTCTGCTTGACAGATGGTTCTGTATAATATGCAAGCACCACCCGAAATGGGACAGCTGAAGCGCCATATCCCCTTTCTAGGATATCCCTAAAGTATAACAGCGAAGGGAAATCTTTTCAGTGGGCAGAACTTCGAGCAGTGCACCTAGTTGTGTACTTTGCATGGAAGGATAAATGGCCATATTTGCGATTATATACTGATATGTGGGCTGTAACCAATGGTTTGGCTTAATGGTCAGGAATTTGGAAGAAGCATGATTGGAAAATTGGTGACAAAGAAATTTGGGGAAGAAGTATGTGGTTGAACCTCTCTGGGTGGTCAAAAACTGAAGATATTTATATCCCTTGTGAATGCTCATCAATGGGTAACCTTAGCAGAGGAGGATTTTAATAATCAAGCGGATAAGATGACTCATTCTGTGGGCACCCCTCAGCCTCTTTCCCCAGCCACCCCTGTAATCCCCAATGGGCCCATGAGCAAAGTGGCCATGGTGGCAGGAATGGAGGTTATGCATAGGCTCAGCAACATTGACTTCCACTCAGCAAGGCTGACTTGGCTATGGCAGCTGCTGAGTGCCCAGTTTCCCATCAGCTGAGACCAACACTGAGCCCTCAATATGGCACCATTCATCAGGGTAATCAGCCAGCTACCTGGTGGCAGGTTGATTATATTGGGACTCTTCCATCACGGAAAGGCCAGAGATTTGTCCTCCCTGGAATAGATGCTTACTTCAGATATGAGTTTTCCTATCCTGTACATAATACTTCTGCCGAGCCTACCATCTGTGGACTCACAGAATGCCTTATCTACCATCATGGTATTTCACATGGTATTGCCTCTAACCAAGGCACTCACTTTACAGCTAAAGAAGTGTGGCAGTGGACTCATGCTCATGGGATTCACTGGTCTTACCATGTTCCCCATCATCCTGAAGCAGCTGGATTGATAGAATGGTGAAATGGGCTTTTGAAGTCACAATTATACCACCAACTAAGCGACAATACTTTGCAGGGCTGGGGCAAAGTTCTCCAGAAGGTAGTGTATGCATTCAAACATTATCCAATATATGATACTGTTTCTCCTATAACCAGGATTCACAGGTCCAGGAATGAAAGAGTGGAAGTGGAACTAGCATCACTCACCATGACCCCAAGTAACCCACTAGCAAAATTTTTGCTTCTTGTTCCCACAACATTACATTCTTCTGGCCTAGAGGTCTTAGTTCCAGAGTTAGGAATGCTGCCACCAGGAGACACAACAATTATTCCATTAAACTGGAAGTTAAGATTGCCACCTGGACACTTTGGGCTCCCCTTACCTTTAAGCCAACAGGGTAAGAAGGGAGTTACAGTGTTGGTTGCAGTGACTGAGCTGGACTATCAAGATGAAATCAGTCTACTGCTCCACAATGGAGATAAGGAAGAGTATGTATGGAATACAGGAGATCCATTAGGGCATCTCTTGGTTTTAAGGCCAATGGGAAAATACAACAGCCCAATCCACTGCAATGACCCAGACCCTTCATGAATAAAGGTTTGGGTTACTCTACCAGGAAAAAATACCAAGACCTGCTGAGGTGCTTGCTGCAGGCAAAGGGAATACAGAATGGGTAGTAGAAGAAGGTAGTCATCAATACCAGCTATGACCACGTGACTAACTTCAGAAACAAGGACTGTAATTGTCATGAGTATTTCCTTCTTCTTTTGTTAAAACCATGTTTGTGCATGTATACACTTGTAGTAAAAAAATCTTCATTTTATTTCCTTTTTCCTTTATCATGTGATATAAGATTTATTGACTTCATATTAGCATTTAAGTATTGTTAACTTTATGTAATAGTATTTGGGTTAGGGATTTGTTTGTTTCCAGTTGTATGAAGGAAAGTTGTATTACATTATGTGTAATTATGACCTTACTGTTGTCTTTATTTGAGGATCATGTATGATCTCATTAGATGTGTATATCTTCAAGTTGACAAGGGGTGGACTTGTGATGGTTACTACTCAGAGACAACTTGACTGGATGAACGATACAGGGTATTGATCCTGGGTGTGTCTGCAAAGGATATTGCCAAAGGAGATTAACATCTGAGTCAGTGGGCTGGGGAAGGCAGATCTACCCTTAATCTGGTGGGCACAATCTAATTAGCAGCCACCAAATACAAAGCAGGCAGAAAAACCTGAAAAAGACGAGACAGGCCTAGCCTATGAGCCTACATCTTTCTCTCATGCTGGATGCTTCCTGTCCTGGAACATCAGACTCCAACTTCTTCAGTTTTGGGACTCAAACCAGCTCTCCTTGCTCCTCAGCTTGCAGACAGCCTATTGTGGGACCTTGTGATCGTGTAAGTTAATACTTAATAAACTCCCGTATATATATATTGTTAAATACATGGTTGTTTTATGTCAAATTTTGCTGAGAAATACTTCCAATTGATTAATTCATATTTAGAATATAATTTATTTGCATTAGGATTGATGTATGTGTGCTTATCTTTATTTTTGAGAACTGTAAGAAATAAGTTTGTAAACGACAAATATTTCCCAGAAAAAAATGCATATCCACTTTCTAATATTTTGCACTCCAACCGTATCCATAAACTCTTAGGAGCATTGGTTCTTCATTACAGTCAACAATTCTATCCTGGGGTGTAGAATGTTATACTGTTTTTGGAGTAATTCTGGCAATAAGATTCCAATTAAATGAATAGTTTATTAAGGAGAGTGCCACAGCTTGGCAGT
Source organism: Pongo pygmaeus (assembly GCF_028885625.2). Classification (NCBI taxonomy): domain Eukaryota; kingdom Metazoa; phylum Chordata; class Mammalia; order Primates; family Hominidae; genus Pongo; species Pongo pygmaeus. Next base: position 123,984,423 of record NC_072373.2, on the reverse strand, counting down.
GCTTTTTTTGTATGATTTCTATCAGCTATGATCTAGTAAGATGCCTAATGGCTCAGGATAAATATGACAGCAAAACTCTCAGGGGGTTACAGAAATAGAAAAACATTCAAAGCAAGCTTTCAGCTGGTGTTACTTCTCATCAAGAATCAACCGATAAACGAAGAGGCTGAGAAAAGTACAAATCCTGTAATCTCTGTGAACTTACATTGAGGTTATAACACTGACAGTGGAGGGAAGAAGGTCAAGTGGGACAGAAATATAAAATTTGTCTTAACCTTCAGGGAAGAAAGAGCTATAGCACTGGTTTTACATGACCTAGAATTGTTCTGAAGCCTGAAAAGGAGACCTTTCTGTGCAAAGATATAGTCAAGTTATATTTTATTTTCATACTGCAACAACTTCCTGTGGGTTGTTATGTGGGTTACATTCCTTGAAGGAGAGCATACAGCTGAAAGATTGTAACTACTGACTCTGCACAAATTTGGCATCATCAGTCATTGTTCATTTTTCTTAACATTTAAACTGCTGGCAAGGTTTATGAACCAGTCACCACAGGATAGCTCCTAGGTGGCAATTTTAGAGTGATTCAAGTCACTCTAGAGGAAAATCTGAAGGAAATTTCCCTCACTGGGAGACATTGAAATTTATACTACCGTAGCATGATAACACAACATGAAAAACAGTCACCAGACAAGATTTTAGAAACTCTTTATAAGTGTAAGGAACATAAAAAGAAGGAGCATTTGTAAAAGTCAAATTCTACAGGTCAAACATCTATTGTTTATTTCCATTAACCTGAATTTAATGTTCAAAAGACAAATCTTACAAATTATAACAATAAGGACTATAAATCATGCTGCTATAAAGACACATGCACACGTATGTTTATTGCGGCATTATTCATAATAGCAAAGACTTGGAACCAACCCAAATGTCCAACAATGATAGACTGTATTAAGAAAATGTGGCATATATACACCATGGAATACTATGCAGCCATAAAAAATGATGAGTTCACGTTCTTTGTAGGGACATGGATGAAACTGGAAATCATCATTCTCAGTAAACTATCGCAAGAACAAAAAACCAAACACCGCATATTCTCACTCATAGGTGGGAATTGAACAATGAGAACACATGGACACAGGAAGGGGAACATCACACTTCGGGGACTGTTGTGGGGTGGGGGGAGAGGGGAGGGATAGCATTGGGAGATATACCTAATGCTAGATGATGAGTTAGTGGGTGCAGCGCACCAGCATGGCACATGTATACATATGTAACTTACCTGCACATTGCGCACATGTACCATAAAACCTAAAGTATAATAATAATAATAAAAATAATAATGAAAAAACCCAATAAGAATTAGTACTTTTTTTATAACCACATTTTCTGGCCAAATATTATACAGTTTCTTTCTTTCTCTCTCTCTCCCCCTCTCAATCTCTCCCCCTCTCAATCTCTCTCCCTCTCTTTCTCTCTCTCTCTCACACACACACACAAAATTGTGTTATTATTCCTGAAATTATTGGATGTGTTAGACCATTCTGATGGCCATTATAATAAAATTGACTCTAAAGATGTATACAGGAAGCAGAAATAGTGATAAGAGACTTTCTTTCTCTTTCTTTCTGCCTGAATCATTTACTAGGAGGAAGGACCAATGCTGTGGATTACAGGGGCCTATGGATTAGCACTGCATGTGGAGACACTTTAGAACGTATTAAAAATAACATGGAAATTTCCCCTAGGAAGTCTTTTGTTTAAAAATTTAAAAAATATATCATTAATGATTTAACTATGTTTCTGTTTATTGAACTAATAAGAAGAATATGAACTCTAGAGTCAGAAATCTACCCAATTCATGCTCACTAAATGTTCATTTTAAATCTTTGAGTCTAAATTTCCTACCCATATAAAATTTCTTTAAAGATTCTATGAGTTAACACCTATGCATTATTTCACTTACTGCTCAATAAATGTGGTTTTCTTTATTTGAAGAAGCAAATCTAATCATTGTCGTTAGTTCATATCATATAATTTACACAAAAGAGTGTCATGAATGCTGAATAAAGGCAATAGTATTATACTTTTCTACTGTATTAAATAAAGAATATCTATGTCTAAAGAATTCATCCTATGATTGACATTTTGAAAATAAACACGTAACAAACCTACTCCTTGAATAAATACTATACTTAATCTTTGCTTCCAGTTATTGGCACAGAGCTTCATAAATCCTGACTTTCCTGAATGATAGGGCTGACTTGATTATCTTAATGAGATGATGCCTCTCAGGGCCCTAAGATCACTTCAGAATGGAGACTAGTAACCGGAAAAAAACAACCACTTAATAAGGAGGCTTAAACTTTCAGCACCACCCCTGCCTCAGACCTCTACGGAGGAGAGGATATACGGAGATCAAGTTCACAGCATGGCCAATGATTTATCAATCATGTCTACCCAGTGAAACTTTTGTAAAAACTCTCAACAATGAGGCTTTGAAAGCTTCCTAGCTAGGAACACCAGCTGTCCCTAACTCCAGGCAGACAAGAGGTACTGTGCCCCGTCCGCTCAGAATTTAACCTATTTGTCTCTTCCATTTGGTTATTGTGAAATATATCTTTGATAATAAGACTGTAACTGGAAGTGTAGTGCTTTCAGTGAGTCCTGGGAATTATTCTGATGAATATCAAACCTGAAAGACGGTCATGGGAAGCCCTGAATTTGCAGCTAAGCCAGGCAGGGGTGTGAGTATCCTGAAGACCCCTCTCCTAGCTGGTATCTCAAGTAAGGGCAATCTTGCTGGGAACTGTGAGATCACCAACTTGTGGGTTCTGACATTTTTTTCTGAATACTTAATGTCGGAACTTAAGGACTTTTTCTTTATTTTGTGAGATCTGACACTAACTTTGGGTAATTTGTGTCAGAATTGAATTGAACTGTAGGGCATTAAGCTAATGTCAGAAAATTGGTTTTGAAACATAATACTCATATATCTCTTCTGTATTTTGAGGGTCATACACTGACTTCTTCCAAGCTTACATTATTCATTGATGGCCTCACCATCTCTACTTGCTAACCACCTTTGTCATAACATCAATGCTCTGCTATCACCTTTCAATGACTTTTATATATAAGTAGACATTCTTAAGTTTTTAATGTGCTCATTTATATATCTACCACAGCTACCTCGGCTATCTCAGCTATCCACTTTTTGATAACCCTAATACTATTGTCATTAAAAACTGCACTACAATCCAAACCAGATATTTTCGTGTTCAGTGATCTCACCAAAACCACACAAATATTTACTTGTACTTGGCTATGTCCCTAACATGTAAGTATTGTTCAATTCATGAAAAGCTTTGAACCATTGATAGTCTCACCTTCTCTGAATCAATTTGCCTTCACACTTATCCTAGTTAATTTCGTTAGAACACTGAACCAACATTAAAATCATTTTTCTTGTAATTATACTTACCCAATTCAGCTCCAGTTTTATTCTAACATGTTCTCATAACAAATCCCCGCCTTGGATGAATAAATATATAGCTATATTTTTCCACTCTGCAGCTGAATATTGACGGAGAAAAGTCATACAACTGGGTATGCCAGTTGTATAGTTGTAAATTCATGATTACAAATAATAAATGTATGGTTGCCATTCTTTTTTGAGCGCTAATACTATTCAGTAATATGATTATATGTAACTACTTAAGCCCCACTCTTCACTCTCTCAACTGACTATTCGCTGTCTTTTACATTATCCTCTAATAGTCCTTGCCAAGCACAACCAAGAAAAAAATAGCTAATGGATTTTCTTCATAATTTGCTGAGTTAATAGACACTTTGCTATCCACAAACCTACAAATCTACTTTATATTTCTATCCACTTCCTCTTCTTTCTGTCACAAAAAAGAAAGTTTTCTCCTTCCAGAAAAAGCTAAACTCTCCACCTGTATTATGAACCACGTCCTCTTCATCTTCTTTTGGACATTTCTTCTTTGTTTATACCCACACCCTCCTGGGTGTACAGTCACTAAATCTGTTTTTAAAATCATCATTGTAATTAACCAACAGTTGATCTTGTAACAACTTTTTTAAAAGTGAATTTTAAAAAGCCCTTAAAACAGCAAGAACAACAAAAGCAACATTTATCTGAATGTTATAGAGCTGTTTGATATGATCTCAAAATACTCATTACCTCAGTGATTCACTTTTCCTTTAATTGACAAACTTATCAAAAACTTTCTACAACACATTGGCTTTATGTCTCACTTCCAGTTAACTTTCCAAGCTATAGCATTCCCACCACTGCTCTCAATCCACTCTTTCAGACCTCTAGCTCTGTTAAGAAAAGGTATATTTTTAGCTTTAATCTTATTAAAATTTTAATAGTGTTCAGACCAGTTAAAAAGATATTGTTTTGAAACATTTTTTATCTTGGCTTTCATGGCATGGCCTTCACTTAATTTTCTTTTGATCTCACTAACAATTTTTTCAATTTGTTTTTCTGTATCCTTTTGTTCTACTCTAATACAGATTTCTTTTCCAAACTTCATCCTAGGCCATTTTCTCTTTTTAGCAAATATCTCCTTTATGGGTGGGCTCAGTCTTTCTTTTATATATATATATATATATAAAAAATATATTTCTAATACGTATGTATTTCTAATATATTTCTTATATATATATGTGCTAATAGCACTCAAGTATATATCACATAGAGCTTACTTTTGAGAAATGTCTACCTTGCATCTCACCCGAGTACTTTGAAGCATCTACACTTCATATGTGCCACATAGAAATTATAATTTTCCTACGTTATTGAAGCTCTACCTGATCCAGTTTTTTCCCAAATTGGTGACATATTTTATCTACTTAGGTCCAAGCCGTAAAACTGAAAATCATTTTGGTAGTTTCCTCTCTCAACTTTTACACCAAATCCACTGATACTTTCTGTCTGTTCTATTTCCTAAGTCTATAGGAAGTCTGACCATTTCTTAGGATCTCTGCAAAGTGGCTGCATTGTCTTTCCTATTCAAATGCTAGTCATATTGGGGTTCTTTAATTTTCATGCACTTGTCAAGCACTATGACAACTATGAGGATGCTAGAGGGAGAATTAATTCAAATTTATTCACTCAAAAGTTTGACAGCTTGAGGTAAAATCAGTTGAATTTATTTCTCTTATAGGAAGAAATATGTGTGGAAAAATGCAAAATATTATTCAAAAATTTATACCACTAATTTATAGCTGGTTCAGAGAGAGAATATCTAGAGAACAGGCTGATTTAAGTATTTTTCGAGAATATGATGTTAAAAATTCCAAACAATGTATGTGAACTATATCTTATAAATCTAGTGCAAAAATAATCAGCTTGGGCATCTCTTTAAGACTATATAGTGTATTTAGAAGATAAGAAGACTAAGATTTGTTTACAATCCCATTCAAATTTATTAGAATCATCTATACAGCATTTTTATTATGCTAAGTGCCCACAGTGGTTTTCTTGTATATTGTTAGGAATCATAACTTATTAAGGTATTTTTGCCTTCTCAAAAACAAAACAGAAAAACAAAAAGATCAGCATGTTGGCACACCTGTTGTCCCAGTTGCTTGCAGTGAGGCTAAGGTAGGAGGACACCTTGAGCCCAGGTGTGGAAGTACAGCCTATGCAACACAGTGAAGCCATGTCTCTGAAAAAAAAAAAAGACAAAAGCAAAACTTCTCTATTATTAGATTTTAATTGATGTAAGCATATATTTTGACTATTCCTATATCTGACTAAGGGTGCTAAATATAAAGATGTTCAAATTACAGAGGGTCTAAAATAGCCCCCCAAAAATGAATTCACATTTCTCTGGACTTACCTAGTATTCAGTTGCATCAAGGATCAGAGGATTCTTCCCTCAGCCGCTTTCTCACTCTATTCCCTATGGCTGAGATCTTTCCAATTTACTACCATCTGCTCTCATTGATAACTTCCTGATAACAACCTAACAACTCTTGCTGATAACTTCAAAAAGGATATCCGGAGTCAATTTTTCTTTTCTTATTTTGAGACCTTCACTTCTGTTTATTTTGCCTTTGCCATGAAAATCTCAGTAAAGGGTCTGGTCTAGTCAGTCTCATTCCTGCTTCTGCCCTGGCCAAAACCTGGTGCTTTACTAAGTGGCCTGCATGATGTGACATGCCCCATCCTCTCAGGAAATGCAAATAGGAAAAATCTCTTTTCTATGGCATTAGATTCTCCATATTGTCAATTATAAATAAAAATGCCATGGGCACAATTGAGGCACAATTGAGGCACAATCTACTAAATTATCCAATATAAACACTTGAGAATTCTCTATTTTTTCTTGATTTCTTGGCTTCCACTTTCTGCATACCCACTACAACTGCCTTAGGTCAGGCCAGAATCATCTCTTGAATGAATTATAAGAACCAAATTGTTAACTTTTATACTTTTATCGCTTTCTAATTCTTTCTTCAAACTGAAGGCAGAATGATGGCTTTAAAATTGGAAAAGCCACAATATGTTAAGATACTCACATTTTCTCTCATATCCTAAAAGAAAAAGTCCAAATCCCTAAACATAGCCAAGAAGAACGTCTATCATCTGGGTTCTTCTTTTTCTCCAGCCTCACCATGGGCCAGGCCTCTACATTGACTCTCATGAACATGCTAGAAATCATGAACTGTTCTAGAAGCGTTGAGCTATCTTTCACTTTCATGCCTTTTTTACACGCTTAAACTGCCTAGAACAATTTACCTCCACTCACCTAGTCGATTTCTGGATATCTCTGAGACCTCATAATATTTTGTGAAGGTTTTCTTACTCCTTATAATGTTGTTAGGTCTTATAATTCCTTAAAAGTATTGCTATCTTAAAACTTACCTTTTTCTAATTGAAATTACTTGCTAACTTCTCTGAATTTCCTACTAGGCAGTAAGTGACTTGTGGTCAGATATTGTGTCTTAGGAACATTATACACTAGTTGCTACATAAAACATTGCTTGACACAAACTTGATGTTCCAAAATGTTCCAGAGAATTACAAATTTTAATGTTTACTCCTTGAAATTGATTAAAAGATGTCTTCAAAAAGTTAATAAAAAATGCATATGATAAATATTTCATAGATTTCAAAAATGTGTTGGACCAAAATAAATCCATACTAACTTGTTATAGCATGTCTAGACAAGGTTTAGTTGGAAGCACTAAGAAGAATAAGTTCTGCTAAAATTAAACTAAGAATAAACATCAAATTTATGGTGAAGCTTGAGTGGATAAAGGGTGAAATCATCAATACTTTATAAAAAGTGTATTGGGACAATTGCCCAAAGAAATAAGCAGATTATAAAAGGGTAACTCATTTTAAGAAAGGATAAGCTAATTTTGAAAATGAAGCCTGTAGTGACAGATCATTTGTATAAATTTGTGAGGAAAAAAATTCATCTCCTTTGTGCTCTAATGGAAGAGGACTGATGATTAACAGTACAAACCATAGCCAACAATGTAGACCTATCAGTTGATTCAGCTTACACAATTCTGGCTGAAAAATTAAAGTTAAGCAAACGTTCCACTAGGTAGGTGCCAAAATGGTTGTACCTGCAGACAAGAGCAGATCTGCAGACAAAAGCAGAGATTTCAATGAAAAATTTTAAACAATGGGCTCAAGATCTTAAAGCATTTATTAAAAAAAAAAAAAGTGTAACAGGAAATAAAACATGCTTTACTAGCACAATCCAGAAGACAAAGCACAAGCAAAGCAATGGCTACCAGGAAGCAGAAGTAGTCCAGTAAAGCAAAAGCAGACTGATGACGATCAACGGTCACAGCAAAAGTTTTCTGAGGAGCTAAAGGCATTTTTCTTGTTGACTTTTTGGTGAGCAAAAGAACAACAACATCTGATTACTATGAGAGTGTTTAGAGAAAGTTAGCCAAAGCTTCACCAGAAAAATGTCCAGGAAAGCTTCACCAGAGAGTCCTTCCCCACCATGACACTGCACCTGCATATTACTTTCATCACACAAGGCCACTTTTGTGAGAGTTAAAATGGAAAATTATTATTCATTCACCTTACAGTCCTGATTTTGCCCCTTCTGACTTTTTGTTCCCTAATCTTAAAAAAAAATCTGTAAAGGACACCCATTATTTTCAGACAATAAAAATAAAAACTATTTTGGCACAGTTAAATTTCCAGAATTCTCAGTTCTTTAAAGATGTGCTAAATGGCTGGTATCATATATACTTATAAAGGTATCTTGACTTTTATGGAGCTTATATTGAAAATAAACTTTATATTTTTTATTTTTCTATTTTAATTTCATTTTCTATGAACTCTTAGATGTCTCCCTTATTATATCTAAATGACACTTTCAAAAAAAGTATTTTGTTCTTTGTTAATAAAAATGCTGTCATCTATTGTAGGACATAACAGTCCATTTTTGTATGTTTTATTATATGTGAGTGGAATTGGGGTGGTTCAGGAAAGTAATGATAATAATTTTTTCTTTTGGTATTTACTGTTAGCCAGTCTGATTCCAGTACAAATTGCATTACCTAAAAATTTCTTATTTTTTCTTCATGAGGGCCGTATTACCATTCAACATTGTTAAGAATCTTATATATATATATAAAATCATATATGATTATATATATGATATTATATATTATATAGTCATATATGATTATACATATTATATATGTATTATATCATATATATGATATATATCATGTATAATCATATGATTCTTAACAATGCATATATAATATGCATCTATATATAACATGATTTAATTAGTAACTCAGTTCTGATTAAACATAACAAATGTTACATTTATTTACATATTAATAGTTACCATTTAACTGATTGGTAATGCTTCTTTATCCTTGATTTTTACCTATTCTTCTTGTTTTCAAATTTTTGAAAGAGAAGTCTCAGCTTGTGTTCAATTAATTCAAAAGGCACAATTGCATTTTATTTGTAGATAGTTTATTCTCTTAAGCGTGGGTTAACTTTCACCAAATAATTCATTTCTCAAACAAAGAATCAATAAATATTTTAGATGGGATATTTTCAAGTTTAAATTTCAATAAACATGGAGGTTTGTTATCACTTGCAGTAATAGATTGTTTATTATGAGAATCTATATGAAAATTGGGATTTTTCTAAGTTTCCATGACTTGAAATAAATAAATGCCTGCACTCATTTCAAAAGTATTTTATGTGTCTAAAACTTTGAGGCACAGGCACCAGGAATGATATTTTTTGCTCTGCAAATGTTTACAATCTTTTTGGAAAACAGATGTGTAAAAGAACAATTTAAAATGAAGCATAGTGTTATATTGAAACAATAAGTACAGTGATTTCTGGAACACAAGAGAGAAGGTCTGCTTAACTCTGCCAATGGCGGCTTTTTTGATCTATTAAACAGTATTCATTATCCCTATTTATGAATTTTTTTTCAACCTGTTGCAGAGTCTGAGATAGGGAAATACCGTAATCAGTAGTGTGTGTCTCTTTTTTACTGAACAGTCTTCTCAGGTTTTTGTTCTATATTCTAGCTTGAAAAATCATGTCAGTTGTTTCTAAGGTGAATTGACTATACTGGGATGAGTAAAACCAAATTTTTAAACTCCAATATTATCTTAAATATAAGAGATATCAAAGACACAAGGTAAAATATTTTCATTTTATAAGGTATTTGTAAGCAGTCTTTTATAAGGTATTTGTAAGCAGTCTTTCATTTTTTAAGAATATGACAGCCTGACTAGCAAAAATAAAGTATCTTATTTATATTAAAATGCTATGTGAGTAGTTTTATTTAAAACATGTATTTCCAAAACTAAATTTTACTCCATTGATGGCATTTTCTAAAGTCTTTTTATGTCAGACTACTTTAAATAGTAGTAAGTTTTGGAAGCAGTATTTTTTAAAGAGCTCATCATTTTGAATTTTCCAAGATGATAGAATTTGATTTAGTTCTACTTACTATATAAAGCCATAGGAAGATGGCCATAGAAATCAGTAAAATCCAAATACTTAATGGAAAGAAGATAACTATTTATTCTTATGAGTTAAGACAAGAATGCCCTTAAAATATTTTCAATAATAACTTAAGTAATTATTTTACTTCTGTTATGTGTTGAATTGTAACTCCTTACCCCTTGATTTATATTTTGAAGTCCTAGCTCTCAGTACCTCAGAGTGTAACCATTTTTGGAAATATGGTCCTTACAGAGGTAATTATGGAAAATAATGTTAGTTGGGTGTACCTTAATCCAATGACTGGGTGTCTTATGAACAAGAGAGATTTTTGACACACACATTTATATACACATGGGGGTTAACCATGTTAATGGACACAGGGAGAAAATAGGCATTTACAAACCAAGGAGAGAGGGCTAAAAATGATTCTTCCCTTAATATTTGAAGGAACCAACCCTGTCAAACACCTTAATTTTAAATTTCTAGGCTTCAGAACAGTGACACAACAAATTTCTGTGTTTAAGCCACCCAATTGGAGATACGTTTTAATAGTAGGTCTAGAAAATTAATAAAACCCTTAAATATGTATGGGTGGATAAACCCCTTAAAATATGTATCTGTTTAATAGAAAATGAGGGTTGCCATTGCTTTGGGGGAATGGTAATGTGCAGAAATGAACTTTATGTCCTTCCAGGACTTTTAAACCAAAATATCACCAGAAATAAAATTTACTTGAGAAGAATTTGAAGTAACACTATTTTGTTTTACTTAGAAAATATAAATCAAGACCATAATTTTCAAAGTTTAATTTTAAAAGTAATTATCATGGTTTTTTAAAGAGTGGAATTACATGTCTGCTTTCTCTAGATTATCAAAAAGATCATTTCAGAAGGCATCTGGTGAGACAGGCTTAACTACGGATTTCAGCTATTTAGTTTCACAATTTATGGAGAAAACAAGAGTTATTTTAGTAGCAGAAAGCACTGGAAAGCTGCTAACATAACCTTTTAATAAGCATTATGCATCCTGGAATGAATTTTAAAATTTCATTTTTATAAGATATTAGACACAAATAAAATGAAACATATATATAATATTTAATAATGTTATAATAAAATAAAATATAAACTTACAGTTTTGCCTTGTATTGGGAACACTTACACAAATTTTATTTTTATCAAATGGTTTTTCTAAGTCAATGCAAAACCTTATCTTATTTTTTCTGGTCTGATAAACAGTAAACTTATTTTGCATTTGCTACTACTTGGAAAATGCCAGTAGAATAAAGACAATAGGAAATATTTAGTTGAATATTTAATAGTTTGAGATTATTTGTAGTCAAACATTATACATTGTATCTATGCTGTTATTTTCTTCAAGCCACCTCTTTGGGCTGACTGCGAGAGAGGGGACTCACCAGTGGTTGAGAATTACCTGCTCCCATGTACTTGATCCTTATCTATGGCATGCGATAAATCCATCTGTAATTTTCCAATTAAAGAGAGAAGCGGTGACTCAGACTAAATTGGGATTATATTCATAGTGTAGGGTTAGGCAAAACTAATACCTTTGTATATCTTTATGAAACATTATAAGAATCATGCTTAGAATTATTTATAATTTAAACACTAATTCAACTATATTAAACTTTTTTATTGTATTACTTATAATCTACTGGACTTTTACAATTAAACATTCATCTTCTAAATACTAAAGTTAACTAATTTAGGAACATAGGAGAAATTACATCACAGACAAATATAACATAAATACAAACACAAACAAAAACATACTTCTTTGTGTTTAAATTTATGAGGTCCAAGTGTAATTTTTCACATGCACTGACTGTGTAATGGTGAAGTCAGGGCTTTTATGGTATCCATCACCTGATTAATCTACATTGTACCCATTAAGTAATTTTGTATTATCTACTCCCTCCTACTTTCCCATTCTTCTGAGTCTCCATGTCTATTATTTCACACTCCATGTCCATGTGTACACAATATTTAGTTCCAACTTATAGATGAGAACATGCAGCATTTGTCTTTTCATGTATGAGTTGTTTCACTTATGATAATAGCCTCCAGTTCCATCCATATTACTAAAAAATACATATTTTAATCTTTGCTATGGCTGAATAGTATTTCATTTTCTATATATACCACATTTTCTCTGTCCACTTACCCACTGATGGACACCTAGGTGGATTCCATATCTTTGCTATTGTGAACAGTGCTGTGATAAACATACAACTACAGCAATCTTTTTAATGTAGTAATTTCTTTTCCTTTGGGTAGATATCCAGCAGTGGAATTACTGGATTGAATGGTTGTTCAATTGTTTTTAGTTACTTGAAGAATTCCTGTATTTAGGTCACCGTCTTTCTCAGAGGCATGGGTTTGAATCCCACTTCTGACAAAAATGTGTGCTCTTTCCAGTCTGAATAAGTATTATTAAAAAGATTAAAAAATGACAGATGTTGATGAGCATGCAGAGAAAAGTGAACTCTTATGCGCTGTTGGTGATAATGTAAATTAGTGCAAACTCTGTAGAAAAACACTTCTTATATTTAATATTTAAAATGTTCATATAATGTGTGGCATCAGTTCTTGTAAAAGCTGTTGTTACTAAAATGCTTTAAGCATGATGTGCTTGGGTTATTCTGACTGTTAAATTCATAGGATTCTACCTTATACTATGTGTAATCAATCCTTCAAATATATGTAAACCTGAGATTTAATTTTAATCAATCAAAATAAAGTATTCATGTTTTTAATGTATTTTTTTGCTATTAACTTTCTTTTTCTAATTTTAGGCAGTATGCTGTATCTATATCATATCAAATAGGTCTTTCAAATAATTATTTAAAACAACTTTTTGAGTAAGAGAATTCTAAGTGCCAGAAATATGTTTCTTTACCTGGATAAAAATTGCACTGGAAAAATCTGTCTGATGTAACAATGTTTTATATCTGGAGTCTATGGAAAGTTTTAAATATGTAGAAGAAAGTTTTGGCAGTAAATTGCACTGAATTTTCATTAATTTTACCTTAGTACAGAATTGGCTACCCATTCTCTACCCACAGCTTTATTGCAAGTAGCCGTGCATGTGTTCCTGGAGAAACTTGCATGCAATTTGTAGAAATCTGAGTGAAAAACAAAATCCTGTTCTCCATATATGAGGATTTGTATTTTCATCACTGAGTTCTGCTTATGATCATGGAGCTTGAAACACAGAGGCAGGCAGCCATTATTTCACACATACATACTACCTTCCCCTCATTGCAGGCCCCTTCCTCTGAAGCTAAAACAATATCCAGAGGAGTTAAAGTGCAGTATTCTACCCCTTTCCTTAGTGTTATGCCTTTTCTTATTTGGGGATCCAAGCATTAAAGACTAAGACAGTCAAAGGTAACTAACTACATTTGAATTCTAATTAGAAGGTCATTATGCACACACAGGAAATGTACAGGAAAAGAAAAGACCTGAGAAGAGCTTAAGTTCACACATTGGCACAGAGGCAGCCTATACCTATCAAAAGTAAACCAAAACCAAACAAACCGAAAAAAAAATTATCTTTCAAAAGTCAGAGAAAAAAATGGCACATTTCCAGATAACCGGAAGATGAGGGAGTTTGTTACTACCAGACCTGCTCTGAAAGAAATCCTAAAGGGAGTCCTGCAGGCTGAAATGAAAAGACACTGGATAGTAACTCAAATCACATGAATAAAGATCTCAGATAAGATAAATATATGAGCAATTATAAAACCTAGTGTTACTGTAACAATAAATTGCATTACTACTTTTTGCTTACATAATTTAAGAAACTCATGAATAAACAACTGTTAATTTATGTTTTTCAACACACAATGCACAAAGATGTAATTTTGTGACATCAACAACTGAAAATGTTGGGCAGAGGTGTAAACGAGTGGAATTTTTATGTGTTATTGAAGTTGACACTAATTCAAATTAAAATTGTTTATCTTTAGGATGTTAACTATAATTTCTATAGTAACATAAAATAAAGAACATACAAAAAAGAAAATGAAAAATGAATTAAAATATTGTACTGTAAAACGTTAAAAACAAGAGATAGTAAAACAGGAAATGAGAGATAAAATACTCTAAGGCATAAAAAATAAATAACAAAATGACAGAAGTAATTCTATCCTTATTGATAATTACTTTAAAGTTAAATGGATTAAACCCTCCAAGTGAAAGACAGAGATTGGTATAATGAATTTAAAAAAAAAAACATGTTATAAAGACACAAATGAGCTAAAAGTGAAAGGATAAAAAATGGTATTCCACACAGAAGGTAACCAAAATAATGCAGGTGTGGCTGTACAAATAACAGACAAAATAAAATTTAAATTAAAAAGTTACAAAGTAGATAGTAAAAACAACTTGCTTCAGTGTATCTAAGCATTAGTTTCCCATAAGAAAAATAGAGATAGAATTTCTACCTACTTCACAGAATAGTTGTGAGTTTAAATAAACTAATGTATGTATAAAATTCTATCACAGTAGTTAGAGGAAGGAAAGAGCCCATAATTCTTAGCTTTTATTTTTTTATTAATCATTGAAGGTACTAGCCAAGTACTGAGTGGGAAACAACTCTCATACAGCATATTGTCCACTTAGTAATAAAAAAAGTGATAACAATAGAAATTTGTGTTTTTTGACTTAATATTTTCTTTGTGTGAGATTCACAACATATTTTTCACAGTATTTTTTATTTTAGTTTAATCAGTAAGAGAGAAGAAAAGCTCCATAAAAACAAGTCCTTCTGTCAGTTTTGTTTTGTTCACCTTAAGACTGTATAGCAATGCGTGATTTTTCTTGGGCACTTAGTAAATTTTTGTTAGCTAATTGTTGATTTTCCTGCTTACTAACTGGTTTAAACTCTGTGCTAGAAAAGCTTCCTTTTCTGTCTTTTTGTTTTCTTTGGTCTTCAGGAGGTATAAACTTTGTAAAAATAAAGTTCAAAATAATTGCTTTTGAAATAAGCTGAGATAGGCCGAGGAAAGTTTGCCTTTGTAATTCCCACATTAAGAAAGAAACAGCCTTTGGAATGATCACTGTTAGAATAATTAAGCTAACAATGCTAGTTCTACATGTCATAAAAAATACCCATGAATGGAACAGAAACTTATTTATTTATAGCTACACTAAGGAGACTGGGAAAGACATAAGTAAATACTATAATGTAAACCCATAACTTCTCTACATTAATTGTTATTTCCATCCTTATTAGGCTGCCCTGACTAGTCTTTGACACCTTGGCTCAAAATGTAATCTAAGGAAACCATATCCAAAGGTATCTGTTAGGTTGTATACCATGCCATTTGTATTAAGAAGTTGTGCCTTCTTTAATTTTAGCTTTTATTTTTATCGAAGTACTTTATGCACATTATTTAAACATCAAATTATTCACTGAGGCCTAGTGAATTATTTTTTTTTGTTTTGTAATGTCACCACAATTTTGATGACTCAAAATAAAGCACATTTATTATCTTACAGTTTCTGTGGGGCAGGAGTCTCGCTCTCCCAGACTGAAGTGCAGTGGCACAATCTCGGCTCACTGCAAGCTCTGCCTCCTGGGTTCATGCCATTCTCCTGCCTCAGCCTCCCGTGTAGCTGAGACTACAAGTGCCTGCCACCACGCCAGACTAATTTTTTGTATTTTTATTAGAGACGGGGTTTCACCGTGTTAGCCAGGATGATCTCGATCTCCTGACCTTGTGATCCGCCCACCTTGGCTTCCCAAAGTGCTGGGATTACAGGCATGGGCCACCATGCCTGGCCCAACACAGGTTTAATCTTATGAAACATCATAAAAGTGGCATTCCCATAACTTTCATTGTACTGGTTTTAAGCAAGTCACACACCTTGCCCATACTCAGGGGAGGAGATTACTCAAGATCATGAATGCAAGGAGATGGGTCATCTTAGAGCATGTTCTCCACACATAGTATAAAACACCTTCTGTGCCCCACATAGGTCCATTTTGATGTCTCAGAGCCAGCTACTCTCCACTCTTTTATCTGTTGTTGGTTTCCTTTTGCTTTACCTCTTGAACTTAAACAATATGATCATATAACAGCTTATTAAAACTATCAGCTTTACAAATGTTTTAATGTCCTGCCATGGAGGACAAGTGTTTATTTGTGTAATATATTGCACTGTATCACCACATCCATCAGACACATTCATGGTCACACATCCACACTCACACACACTTATATAGTATTAACAGCCCATAAATTAAAAGTAGTTACTTTATGTTTTTATTTGTGTATTATCTTATATTCATTCATATTTTATTATTTTATATTGAATATTATTTATTGTTTGCATTAAGACTACATACATGTCATTTTCAACCCAGCCCCATAGTATTCAGCTATCTAAACATTTCTTGCTCAACCCATTTTCCCCTAAAATTAATAGGTGCCTTATTTTGCATTTGCTTAGTCTTTAATGTAATTATTATAAATTCAATCACAAATACTTTTTCCATGGAATTATTAAAATCTACATTCAACATGTTGAAATGCAAAAGGCATTTGTCCATATCATTTTCTTGGACCAGGTACCATCTGAAATATACTAAAAAGATATACTTTCTGTTTCATAGCTGTCATCTAACTTTTTTCTTAATCTTTATCCCAGGGAACATTTTAATACCTCTCTTATATTCTGAATCCTACGTCATCCTCTTTTCATTTACCCTCTAATTTTTGAGAGTATCTCCATGACATGGTATGGCTATGTACCCAACCAAATCTCATCTTGAATTGTAGTTCCCATAATTTCCACATGTCATGGGAGGTACCTGGTGGGAGGTAATTGAATCCTGGTGGCAGGGACCTCCATGCTGTTCTTGTGATAGTGAATGAGTTCTCTTGAGATCTGATGGTTTTATAAGGGTTTTTTTCCACCTTTCACTCATTCTCCTTCCTGCCACCACACGAAGAAGTATGTGTTTGTTTCCCCTTCTGCCATGATTGTAAGTTTCCTGAGGCCTCTCCAGGTACGCTGAACTTTGAGTCAATTAAACCTCTTTTCTTTATAAATTACCCAGCATTGGGTATGTCTTTATTAGCAGCATGGGAATAAACTAGTGCAGTAAACTGGTAGTAGGTAGTAGGGAGCTGCTGTAAAGATACCTGAATATGTGGAAGCAACTTTCAGAACTGGGTAAC
Organism: Pongo pygmaeus; assembly: GCF_028885625.2. Lineage (NCBI taxonomy): Eukaryota > Metazoa > Chordata > Mammalia > Primates > Hominidae > Pongo > Pongo pygmaeus. The sequence continues at coordinate 123,967,210 of NC_072373.2, read as the reverse complement.
AGACAGAAGTTGTAACAGTTTGGAGGGCTCAGAAGAAGGCAGGAAAATATAGGAAAGTTTGGAACTTTCTAGTTACTTGCAGGGCTCAGGAGACAGGAAGATGTGAGAAAGTTTGGAACTTCCTAGTGACTGGTAAATGGCTTTGACCACAATGCTGATAGTGATATGGACAATATAGTCCAGGCTGAGATGGCTTCAGATGGAGATGAGGAATGTTTTGGGAACTGGAGTAAGGTCACTCTTGCTATGCAAAGAGACTGGTGGCATTTTGCCCCTGCCCTAGAGATCTGTTGAACTTTGAACTTGAGAGAGATGATTTAGGGTATCTGGTGAAGAAAATTTCTAAGTGGCAAAGCATTCATGAGAAAGCAGAGCATAAAAGTTTAGATAATTTGCAGCCTAATGATGTGATAGAAAATAAAACCCCATTTTCTGAGGACAAATTCAAGCCTGCTTCAGAAATTTGCCTAAGTAACAAGGAGCAGAATGTTAATCTCCAAGACTATGGGAAAAATATGTCCAGGTCATGTCAGAAAGCTTCACGGCAGCCTTCCTATCAAAGGACTGGAGGCCTAAAAGGGAAAAATAGTTACCTGGGCTAAGCCCAGGGCCCTTCTTCTCTATGCAGCCTCAGCACATGGTGCCCTGCATCCAGATGTTTCACCTCCAGCCATGGCTAAAAGGGGCCAACTTACAGCTCAGGCCACTGATTCAGAGGCTATAAGCCCCAAGCCTTGGTGGCTTACACATGGTGTTGCACCTTTGCATGCACAAAAGTCAAGAATTGAGGTTTGGGAACCTCTGCCTAGATTTCAGAGGATGTAAAGAAATGCATGGATGTCAGACAGAAGTTTGCTGCAGGGGCAGAGTCCTCATGGAGAACCTCTACTAGGGGACTGTAGAAGGCATATGCGGGGTTGGGTCCCCCACAGAGAGTCCCTCACTGGGGCACTGCCTGGTGGAGTAGTGAAAAGAGGGCCACCATCTTCCATACCCTGGAATGGTTGATCCACTGACATCTTTCACCATGTACGTGGAAAAGCCACAGGCACTCAATGCCAGTCTGTGAGAGCAGACAGGAGGGTGACTGTACCTTGCAAAGCCACAGGGGTGGCGCTGCCCTAGGCCATGAGAGCCCACCCCTTGCATCAGTGTGACCTGGATGTAAGACACTGAGTCAAAGGAGATTAGTTTGGAGCTTTAAGATTTAAGTACTGCCTTGTTGGATTTCGGACTTGCATGGGGCCTATAGCACCTTTGTTTTGGCAGATTTCTCTCATTTGGAACAGGTGTATTTACCCAACACCTGTACCCTCATTATATTTAGAAATGAACTAACTTACTTTTGGTTTTACAAGCTCATAGGTAGAAGGCACTTGCCTCATCTCAGATAAAATTTTGTACTTGGACTTTTGGGTTAATGCAGAAATGAATTAAGACTTTGTGGACTTTTGGAAAGGTATGATTGTGTTTTGAAATTTTAGGACATGAGATTTGGGAGGAGCCAGGAGTAGAATGATATTGTTTGGCTCTGTCCTCACCCAAATACCATCTTGAACTGTAGTTCCAATAACCCTCACATGTCATGGGAAGGACCCAGTGGGTGGTAATTGAATCATGTGGGTGGTCATGCTGTTCTCATGATAGTGAGTGAGTTCTCATGAAATCTGATGGTTTCATATGGGGATTTCCCCTCTTCTGCTCATTCTTCTCCTTCCTGCAACCATGTGAAGAAGGACGTGTTTGTTGCCCCTTCCGCCCTAATTGTAAGTTTCCTGAGGCCTCCCCAGCCATCCTATAAGTCAAATAAACCTCTTTCCTTTATAAATTACCTAGTCTCGGTATGTCTTTGTTAGCAGCATGACAGCAGACTAACCCACTCCAAAATCAATGCTCTTGAAAAGAATTCATGCTGGCAAAGCTTTTGAGACGTCATATGTAAGATAGTACTTGTATTCTACTTGAATGGAAATGATAATGCAGCTGGAAATAGAATTCCAGGTTAGAAATAACATTCTAATGTTCAAGTCTTTGTTCCATTATCTCCTTGCTTTCAGTATTATCTCTGAAAAATTCAGTGACTTGTTGATTATTGATTATTTCACATGGTCTTCTTCAATTTAATATTTTAGCATTTTTTATTCCCCAAATTCTGAAAATTGTTGATAATATGAGTTGGTATTAGCCTACTTTTAATCATTGTGCTGGGCAATCCATTGAATGCTTTAAATATGCAAATCTACATTTCACAACTCTATGGGATATATTGAATTATTTAATCAATGATTTTCTTTTCTCTCTTTTTCTGTTCTTTCTTCCTGGATCTCCAGTATTTGTGGGTTAGATGTCAGACCCAAATCACTAATGTTTCTACTTTTAAATATTTTTTTCATTTTTCTTTCTCTCTGTATGTGTGTGTTTATGAACATGTGTGTGATTTAAGGGAATTCATTCTCAAATTTATTTTTCAACTCTATAGAGATTCTCATTTTTGTTAAGAAAGTTTTAATTACCAAAATTGCTTTCTTGTTCTATGTTCATTTTAAAAATTAATTTTATAATATTTTGAATACTTTAATATATTTTTATTTTTCTTTGGATATAAGTGTTACTAGGATATATAGTGTCATTCTCCCTGTATGGTTTTGTTTCACCACAAATTGCTCATTTTTAAATAATGCTTTGATTTTTGTCTTTCACACTAGAAGTGTTCCTCAGTATGTCATTATTTTTAGCTGTCTTCTCATATTAAAGAAGGGAACACTAGAAACTGAGTAAAGCACCTGTGTATGGAGAGGATTGGTTTATTGACTATGGGTTTCACTGTGGAATATACCAGTTGGGCTATTCTGATGGAGAATCACTGATGCCAGTATTTTTAGATCTTTATTCTTTATTTGGCCCAATCCCCAGAGTTGAATTTTCCAGACTCTTCTTAGAGAATACTATTCAGCTTGCCGAGAACAAAGATCAGCAGTCACAATATTTAGTCAATAAATTTTTCCACAAATTCTCTAATTTACTGTAGAAACTCCTCCTCCTATAAGGCTTAGATATCTCTAGTAAAGACAATTTCTGTTTTTCTTCCTCCAGAGAATAAATCTCTTGTCTTCTGCTAGTGTGCATGCATGAATTTGAATGCAGGGGCAGTTGCCATACTCTCCAGAGTAGGGAAAATGATCTCAGGGATTGAGGAGGGGAATTCGATCATGTTTCTAAACAATTATACCAATCTTCTGTATTTGTGGTTCATTTTCCCTTAAGATTCAGGTTGCTTTTCAATGTCCTCACTGTTGAACTAGGATTCAATTTTCTCTTGTCTACTAATTCAATGATGCTTATTTTTATTGTGCTTTACAATTTCCAAAGTGTGTTTTCTTTTAAGTAAAATGTTATGGGTACATAGTAGGCATATATATTTATGAGGAACATGATGTATTTTGATACAGGCATATAAGGCATAATAATCATATCAGTGTAAATGGGGTATTCATCACCTCAAGCATTTGCCATTTATTTGTATTACAAACATTCCAATTATATTCTTTTAGTTATTATAAATGTATAATGTTTTAAAATGCATAGTAAATTACTGTAGACTGTAGTCACCCTACTCTACAATCAACCACCAGATCTTATTCGTTCTATTGAACTACCCCTTTGTACCCATTAACCATTCTCACTTCCACCTCACCCCATCCCACCCCACCACCACTACCCATCCGGTCCTCTGGTAACCATTCTACTCCTTTTATCTATGAATTCGATTGTTTTAATTATTAGCTCCCAAAAATAAGTGAGAACATGCAAAGTTTGGTTTTCTGAGCCTGGGTTATTTCACTTAACATAATGTCCTTCAGTTCCATCCATGTTGTTGCAAATGGTAGGTTTTGTCTCCCATTCTCTTGATCCTTGTGGGTAGAAATATATAAAACACTTTATTTTCATTATAGTGGGAGGTCCAAGGGACTGGAATAAAGGGTATATATTAAATCTTCCACATTTCCTCTAAATTTAAGACAATCTTTATATACAATTTTTAGTTAGTAAAATGAAACCAAATATTAGTTTTAGCAAATTGATTTTAAAAACTATGAAGTGAACAATAGTACTTAAGAATTAAAAATAATTGGCAAATGATAGCTGTATCATTATTTTCTGTGGCTGCTGTAATAAATCATCACAAACTAAATGAATTAAAACAATAGAAAATTATTTTCTTACTCTTTTGGAGATCAGGATTCCAAAATTAAATTGTTGGCAGGAATATGTTCCCTCTAGAAGCTCTGGAGAAGAATCTGCTCAAGGCATCTCTCATAGATTCTGGTGGCTGGTGGCAATACTTGGTATTTTTTAGCTTGAACATGCATAATGCAATGTATGCTTCTATTTTCACAGAATCTTCTCTGTTTCTTGGTGTTTTTGTTGTTGTTGTTTTGTTTTTGTTTTTAATTGCTTTTCATTTTCTGTATGTTCTCAATTTTTTTTTCCAAATAAGGCGATATTCACAGATTCCAAGTATTTGGTTGTATACACATCTTTAGTTTGGGGGTTGGGACATCATTCAATCCGCTATAGCAGCATTAAAAAATAATTGAGGCACAATTTTGATATCATTTTTTAAAGAGTAAAGAACACAAAATCGGGCATATTCTTAAGAATGTGCTTAATGTGTTACATGATATTAATACAGCATCTAATACTTACGCATTTCATTTGTAACAGAGATAAATAAGAATGGGTGAACAAACTAAGCCACAAACTGACTTACCTATTCACTAATGCATAACAAAATAAGATGCTACTAGACCAACATTATCAGGACAGATGATATTAATTGTGTGTGCAATGTAGCAAAACCTAATATGAGGAATAGAACTGACAGAGTACTGTACTTATCAGAAATGGTTCACAGAGCACATACTACTAGGAATTGACTTCATATCTAAAGTAAGCAAAAATGCATTTCTCTAAAACTGTGAAAAATAAGCTCAAACAATATGTGATTTGTTGATTTAATAATCTTAATTCCTCCATTAGTATTAGAAAATAATTTGGTTTAACCAATGACTATGTAACTTTGCTTCTTTTTAAAATATGAAACAATCCGCCGTGAAACATAAATGTAAAACTTTAGATTGTTGTAATCCGAATCACGCAGAAAGAACAATGTAAAGATAGCTGATGCTTTGATTAACCTAAAAGGAATATTTTTAGCTTTGATTTTAAACTCTCAAAGATCTTTTACTTCCTTTGGTATTATCAATGTTGTCTCATATTAGGCAATTTATTGGATATTCTACATGAAAATATAATATTTTTAAAGTGAGATATAAAATTGAATGTATATGTGACAAATTTAAAATGCTAATATTTCTTTATGGCATTTAAGATTTGCTGTTTCAAAAAGCAATTACAATTCTAATTAAATGTATTACCATACTGTCCTAGCAGCAAAATCTATTTTCTTATAATACTGACATTTATATTGATGTCTAAATGTTGGCTTAATTACACTTAAGCTATTAATAGAACATCAACTCTGCATTGTAGTTCTAGATAACTCGTCCATATCTGTACAGTTTGTCAATTCAACTGGTAAAGTCTTTGTGCTACCGAGGAACAAGATTACTGAATGGATAATCTAATTCAGTCATTAAAATAAAACCCATTTTGCAATCTACATAGGTCTTTCTCTTTTATAATGACCAACTCAGCTTCATTCTGATAAAGCATATTGGTTAGAAATTTTTTCAAAAAGCTATTAAGACAAGTCTAATAAAATAATAATTTAAATAAATTGAGTTATTTTTCTTTTATATAAAAAGGTTCAGATGTAGACAACTTGGAGAATGAATAGTAACTTCTAGCTTTCTCTTTTGCAGCATTTATTTACCTCTTCTCAGAGGCTTAGCTTCTTTGGTAATGTTTCAGAAAGCAAGATGGTGCAGAATCCAGCAGAAAGGGCATATAAAACCTTACAGTCTATTTTTCCTGTTAAAGAACTTTCCTAGAAGTGTTAAACTGTAACTCCTTTTTATATGCTGTTGACAAAAGACATACCACAAAGCTAACCTATTATCAAGAAAGGATATGTGGTACACAGACTAAGGGCTCTCCAAAGATATACATGTTTTGATCCCAAGAACCTATGAATTTGTTACTTCTCTGGCTAAAAAATTCCTTGCAGATGTGATTAAATTAAAGACTTTGACATGGGAAGATTAATCTGTACTACTGGGGTGAGCCCAATCTAATCACAAGTTCGTAATAGCTGAGAACCCTTCCCAGCTGGGTCAGAGAGAGAGATGAGTCCATGTAAGAGACATGATGTGAAAAAGAACAGTTTGTATTTCTTGGCATTAAAGATGAAGGAAGATGGCCATGAGCCAAGGAATGTGAGAGGTATCTAGAAGTCAAGGAAATGTATTTTTCCCTAGAGCCTCCAGAAAGGAACGCATTGTGTTGGCACTTTGAGTTTAAATTATTAAGACCTATACCAGATTTCTGACCTACAGGATGTTGGTTGTAAAGTACATGACACTATATCTATTAGCAAACTAACATTTATCACACTTCTTTTCAAATAGCATGTGTATGTAGTCATCACTTCTAAAAGTCTTCTCTTGTCTCCTAAAAAAGAGTTTTCTCCTTTCCTCCTCTCCAAGGTAAGAACAATCATATGCTCATAATTAATCAATTATTCACTTTGACCTCCCTTACCTTTCCTGAAATTTCTATTCATTCAGTTTTCTTCTATTTCTTTACTGTCAACCTAAAATGTGATCAATTTCTTATCCAAAACACATACGTAGATACACACACACAATTTACTTCCACTTTGTTTCTTCCGTTCCCACTCAACCTGGCATAAGAAGCATGCTGCTCATAACACTTCATTAAAATTGCTACTTCAGGAGGCCCTGATGACTTCCTCATTGCAAAATCAGTAGATCTGCAAACAAAAATTCTGTTTGACCTTTATTCAATTAAATATTTATCATCATTCACTATTACACAATCAACCCAATTTTTATCTTGGTTTTCATAACTTAAAATTATTGACAGTGCTCAATCTATTTTGGTGGATCTTCCATGTCTACTTAAATCTTAAAAGTTGGGAATGTTTATCTTTCTGCCATTAGAACTTATTTTTTTCTGAATACTTCCCTTGCTCATTTTATCTCCTAAAATGGCATCAGCTCTTCTCCAAATGCTGGTTTCTCCCTAATCTGGACCCCTGGTCTCAACTCTGTTTTAGCAGCAAACCTTAATTTCTAGACATTTTCACTTGGATTTTGGTTTAGTGATATATTACTAAATAACAAACCAATCCAAAACTGAGGCCCTTGATTGAGTCAGGAAACATTTTATTTGCTCATACACCTGCAGTCAAGACTGAGCTCTGTTGGGTAACTCTGCTGATCCTCCCAGCATCCACTCTTTTTCATTTAAAAAATTAGTTACCTAAAGATTGAAATCAGTTTTTATTCTAAACATTAAAATGTTAAATGGGGCCTTTCCCTTTCTTTGTAGTCTTAGATATCTTTTTCAAAATGACTAACTGTAGTGTTTGTTCTCAGAGAAAAATTCAACAATAACATCAAAATTATATATTTCTTATCCATTGAATTAGCCATCAATACCATCCAATGTAACTGAGAAATGTTTCTAAATTCCTCCTTTAATGTTCAATGACTTTGTTATTTCAGTCTTTAATAATTCTGACTTGAAATATTTGTATATCCAATACTTCTTCCATTTTTGTGGCTAAACTGATATTATCAGCCATGTTAGGTTCACACACTATTTAATTTTGTTTTTTCTAAATAAAATCAGTGTTTACTACTTATTCTTTTTCAAAATTATGTTAGAAAAACAGATCTCTAATATGGTTACTTCTACCAACAAATATATTGGTAGAAGTAAGGAAGATATCCCACTATGAATTGAGAAAGCCAAAGATATGTATTTCCTTTTTTTTTTTTTTTTTTGGAGATAGAGTCTCACTCTGTTGCCCAGGCTGGAGTGAAATGGTGCTATCTCAGCTCACGCAACCCCCGCCTCCCGGGTTCAAGCGATTCTCCTGCCTCAACCTCCCAAGTAGCTGGGATTACAGGTGCACTCCACCACACCCAGCTAAGTTTGTATTTTTAGTAGAGATGGGTTTTCACCATGTTAGCCAGCCTGATTTCAAACTCCCGACATCAAGTGATCTGCCCACCTCGGCCTCCTAAAGTGCTGGGATTTTATAGGCGTGAGCCACCGCGCCTGGCCCAAAGATATGTATTTCTTGTAATGCAGTCATACTAATTTACATTTATTAAGTAGAGTAATTTCAAAATAATACATCATGTTTTTAATTTTAATTCAATAAAACAGCAGAATTATGCTAAAGGGAGAAAATGTAAGACATTCATTACTCCCCTGGAAATCACATAAATACTATATTTGTTGTGAAAAAGCAGATAGCAAAAAATTATTTTAAGGTAAACTAAAATCTGGGCCAATAGAAAAATCACCAAATACTGAAGCAACATATAAAACCTTATAGGACAATTTAAATAAAGTTGAAGATGTACACATTCTGTAACACAGTTTTTTCACTCCCAACTTGATAACCCTGAGAAATGTTTATGCATATGCATAAAGCAATATGCCCATGAATGTTCACTACAGTATTGATCTCAAAAATTTTAAAAGCCTAGGTTAAGTGTCAATAAACAGAAAAATAAAAAATAAACTGTGGTAGAATCAGCTAAAATGAATATTTAAAAAAAACTTCACTACGTGGAACAACATGGATACACCTCAAAACGAGTCTAACTGGAAACAATTGCAAAAGGATATATGAATTATGACATCATTGATACAAAGCTTAAAACATTAAGAAATGTTGTAAAATATGTATGTATATGGGATAGTAAAAATGTAGAAAAACGCTAATTTTATGAAATTGAAACACTTGGCAGATGTAGAAGCAGTTGGAATAAAGGAGAAAAGAAGAGAATTTAATTAAGTGAGGAGAAAATAGTGCAAATTAATATTATTTGGGATATGTGCCTTACATTGTATATATATATATAGGAATATGTGATTCTATGAAGCAAATAGAGGAAATTATTGAGGCTTGAGACACATGGTTGCTAAATGGGTATCTTATTTTTTCTATATATAATTATTGCATTTAGACTAAAAATTAAAAGTAATAATAATAAAATAATAGTAGTAATACCAATAAACAATATAGAATAAGGTCACTGCAGACCTAGATACTTCTTGCATATGTAAAAACTTGAGACTTAAACAATAAATATATATTCCTGGGATAGAATTTTTTCTTAAATAGTTCTATACATGAAAGTGTTTTGTCAGCTTTTATATTGAATATGTATTTGGTAGTACGTAGTAAATTGTTCCACTACAGCATTTTATATATACTCAGCCCTTAGTCTAACACTAGCATAAAGAAAAATATCCTGATGTGTTACAGCCTATAAAATATTTAGTTTAATGTCATAATATTCTTAGCAAATTTTGATACTTCAAAAAGAAAAGTGAAGGTAAAATCTCAATGAAATCTGAAGGATTGATTTTGGGAGAACAGTGAATTAAAACTCTCAGCACTTCATTCAGAAGATGTAACACTCTGGTGTGTCACAAACAATATCATATCCCCAAAGGAACCAGCTTCAAAAATTATTAGTGTCTATTTTGTGTCAACCACTCTCCTGAGAAGTCATGTTACAAAGAAAATTCACAGCCCTTACCTTTAAAGAGTTAACAGTATAGTAGAAAATAATCCTGAAAACAAATTATAATAATGTAACAGACAAGACGATAGAAAGTATGTACAAGGTGGAATAAATAACAGATACAAATGTACCTATCTTGGAAGAAGCCCTGTGTTAACTAATGCACAAAGATGTTGATTTTCAACATTGTACCATTGGGGACATTAATTGTGTAAAGAAATGGTTTTGTCACATTAGTCAATTAAAATATTAGCTTATTGTAAAATTTTTTGGAAAGACAGATTATCTCAAGCTGACTCAATAAAGCACCTCTGTGAGAACAGTTCAGGAAATTATAAATACATGTAAGTATAAATTAGTAATAAAACATGTTGAGAAAATTACAAATCACAGAATGTGGTGATTAATTTCAATGGTCAAATATACCTTCTAAAATCAATTTTTCAATGAAATTGACATCATTTGTTTTAAAATATCAATTTTATTGTACTAATAATATAATACTAATTTAATCTTGATATTTAATAAATAAAACAATATTCGTCTGAACATATGTCTCTTCATTTTCAGTTAACGGTTCTTGGAGAAGTCTTCCTGATTTCATAGTGTATTAGTCAGGATTCTCCTGAGAAACAGAGTTAATAGGAAATATATACCTATGTTTATTTATTTTTAATTTTTGTGGGTACATAGTAGGTGTATATATTTATAGGGTATGTGAGATATTTTGATACAGGCATGCAATGTGTATATTTTTATATATTAAGAAGAGATTTATTATGGGAATTGCATTACATTATTATCTAGTTCAAGAAATCCCCTTCTATGCTGTCTGCAAGCTGGAGAACCAGGGAAACTGATGATATGATTCAGCCTAAGTCTGAAGGCCTAAGAAACTAGGAAACCGCTGGTGTAAGTCTCAGAGTCTGAAGATCCAGGAACCAGGATCTCTTATGTCCAAGGGCAGAAGATGTCCCAGCTCAAAGAGAGAGAGAAATTTCACCTTTTCTCCACGTTTTATTCTATTCAGGCCCTACAAAGATTGGATAAGGCTCACCCACATTGTTGAAGGGTATCTTTTTTTACTCAGTCTACTGATTCAAATGCTAATCTCTTTTGGAAACATACTGAGAGACAGACCCAGAAATAATAATTTACCAACTATTCGGGCATCCTTTAGCTCAGTCAAGGTGACACATAAAATTAGCCATCACAGATAGCTCAGAATAATGACTCTAATTTGAAAATCAGACACATTGAAGATGTTAATATAATCTCACCATCCTAAGGCCATTTCCCCTCCAACCTTGATAGAGATGGTCTTTTCTAGATCATAAGACACAGTAAAAAGATAACTCAACAGAGGAAAAAAATGTAACTTATTTGTATAAATATAAAATGTGAACACAGGCCAAATACTTTATTTAACTAATTCAAGAATGAAGGAACTAGAAAGGCATCAAAAATAATCTGATTATATTAATATACAGGCAATGAAGAATGCTGAAAAGAATTTAATACACACAAAACTGGCATCATTCACAGAAGAGGGTAAGAATAAATTATACTTCCTTTCGACAACATTAATTTTACTTTCTCTGAAAGTGAATTATTTACATTACTATCAAAATTCCAGAATATATCAAGTTGTAAAATAGTTTGATGACCATGAAGGATGCAGACCTTCATAGAATCAAATAACCTGATAATGTTTTGCCCTGTCTAACTCTTTCACAATTTTTGTTTTTGTCAAAAGATAGAAACAACAGAAAAAAATAGATATAGAAGTAACTTAGAAAGGTTTACTAATTTCCTGAAAAAAAGAACAATGAAAAAAATTAAAGTTTGCTGTAACAAATTACAATATGATTCAAGACTGTAGTGTTCCTAGAAACTCTTTTCCTCATACACACCTAGAACAGAGGGCTAAAGGAGGGTTTGTGATGTCTTCTTGGATCATGTATTCTCCCAACTCCCACTTAGCCATTTATAGTACCCACCATGTTTAGTGCCAAATTGATTCAAAGTTGCCCTTATTTTAGATTTTTCAGTCAAGCTTTTATTGTACCATTGATATCTGACCCACTATAAGATATCAGTGAGCAGAAAAATGGAAGAGAAGTGGAATTATTACCCCTACACCAAAAATGCTGTAACAAAAGAAGAAAAAAAAATAAAAAATAAAATTATTTCAGGCATTTTTTTGGCAATTTTTCTTAATGTTTGCAAATCATTCTGCCTTACAAAAATGTAACATGTTGACAAAGAATGAAATATACAGAATTCTAAATTCTTCCAATTTTGTCTGAAAAGCATACTCAATGCTCTTTTAATAGTAAGCCTCTAAATATGTACTATCTGTTAACACCTGTTCTTTTAACAGTGCGAGAATTATGAATTAAAATTTTATTTATGTATGTATATTTATCTATATATACTTTACACATATAAAATTTTACTTATAGGGTATATACATAATGAAATATATATATGTAGTGAGATAGCTCTTTCTGTATATCTATCTCCCCAGTCTGAAAAAGTTATTTTTATAGATAAAAGTGTAATGCTGACATTTCTTTTGCTTTGTATTTCGGTATTAGTGATGCAAATCCTGCAGAAGCAAAAACATTTTAATTAATAAAGGATACATACAAGGAAGTTAAAAATAAAACATGCTTGTTAATATTTTAATATATTATTTCCCCATATGCTTCTCTTTACTTATGCTGTATCTAAGCACTGCTTAGAAAACCATGTATTCTCTCTTGCCTTTTGGTGAAAATTTCTCCTTCCTTTTTCACCTCCTCCTACTTCTCCTGTGCTGCCACTGCCATTAGCTTCTTCTTTTCCTCCTTTTTCTTTTTCATTTTATCCTCTTCTTTCTCCTCCTTCTCTTCCTCTTTTTCTCCTGCTCCTTTTCAGCCTCCTCCTACTTCTTCTGCCTCTTCTTTTTATATATTTCCCCTCTTCTCCTTCCTTTCTCTCCTCTTCCTCCCCCATTTCTTTCCTCTTCTCTTTTCTCACTCCTGTCTTCTTTTCTACTCCCCACTTCTACATTTGCCTCTTTATAATTATCAGTTTTGTGGTTGCTATCACCTTGTCATACAAAATTTTTAATACTTAACTAGGTCTAGATGGGTCAGAACTTGTGTTACATAATGTTGGAGTACTGCAATTTCAGTCACTGATCTGCAATTCAAATCACTGGTGACTTGGGTCAGATGCTTGTGCAGGTACAACTACATTGAGTAGTAGCTTCGTACAAATTCTAATTCCAATTAGCACACTTTAAAAAATGCCTCATCAAAGCTAAGGGAAGGCCTAGACTTTGTAAATCTTTAATATACATACATATGTGAATATATGTAATTTAAAACTTTTTTGAAAACAATGTATTCAGAAGTTGCGGAAGTTTAAATTACGTAACAGTGCCGTTTTTACCTACAGTCATTGACTTTGTAAAAATAAACAGCATATGCATATTTATATATTTGTTTATACTTATGCAAATATGTATTTTCTATATATCTACATAAGTATATAAAATGATACTTGCATATCTATATAATGAGAAATTGACATATAGACTCCAGTAGTAATAAGGTATACTTGCTATCTGAAATTTTTGTTCCTAAATTTTGAATAACAAATAGAAACAAGGACATCAATGAATATATCCCTATATTAAACATTTTACACCAAGCTGCTACATATCTGAAATAAAGAAACAAGAGTTCACATCACCAGAGAGAAGCCTAATCTTGAATGGGTCATAGTTGTACATTTTGTTTAGCTAATTGATGGGCTTAGGCAACTCTGCCCCCTTGTGGTGTTCAGTGGGCTCATAGGAAACCAATATCCTGCAGGTCATAAATTTGGAAACAATTCTCACATGCCATTGACTGTGCCTAAGCATTAAAATCAAATGGCTAGACAATATTGTGATTCTTATGGGCCCCAGGAGTACTGGGAGGAAAAATATGAACCACTTTTGGTAAGAGTAGAAGAACTGAGACAAACAAGCAATATCTGTGGCTTTACATATTACATTTCTCAGTGTCGGTGTTTTGCAGGCAGCCGTCCATAAGTGATATAGCAGCTCATGCTTCTCTGTATTGTGACTCTAACTTCTTCTAGGTTCCTCCAGTCCTCTGTTATATGCCAAATCTTTCCAGCAAACAGGACATTTAAAAAACAGAGAATTATGCTTGAGGCTTTTTGTGCCCCAAACGTACAAATGTCATGTGTCATTTTCATCCACATTCGACAGTCTAGAACTCAGTCACATAGTCATACCTAAATACGATGATGACTAAAAATGTAGTCTAATTTAGTCAAAGGACAGAAATAAATTTGGTAGACAAATAACCAGCTGTGGCCCTTTTGTTACAATTAGGTCTCAGATCCCACTGCAGATTTGCAGATCCCACTGATTGATTCATAACCCTCAAAGAAACAACTGGAATTTTTTAATTTTAATTTTATCTATTTTAACACTTAGAGAAAATCACCATAAGTGATATAAAAAGTTAGAAAAATAGGCCAGACTAAACAGTACTATACATGTATCAGAAATAACAGTAACAGTCTTTTATTGAACACAGCCGCTTTCTTATGTTAGACATTCCTTCTCTGTCCTTCAAAGCTCACTGTTCCAGAAAGGCTAATGAGTCACTAGACTCCCAAAAGGTATCAGAAGAGATGGTCAAATAACTAAGAAGTTCTAGAAAGTACAGTGTTGATGTGTTATATTTTTCATGAAATATAACAATAAATTCAAATGCAACTGGTATAAAAAGAAAACAACAAGATGTATCTTCTAAAAAAAACCAGTCTTGCTCTAAAAACAAAAGCAAAAGGGTAAGGGTGGATAGGTCTGTTTAATACTCAGTGTAGTGTCTTCACAAATAGTTTATTACTGAGTAAAACCCTGTTCCATATATTTTGAAATGAGAAACTCCAATTGAAGCCTAAACTCCCCTACATGACAATAATATTAGACATATAGTTGCAATTGCAGCTCCAGTAGGCTGAAGGAAGATGCTGGGGATCCTGTGGTGTTTAGCCTATAAGCATCTTCCCAAGCATTAGGGCACAGGTGACAGCAAGAGAAAATACCCCCTTTTTTTCTAGTATTAACCATAGTGATTAGCTTTCTGCTCTTCACTTTGTTTATCTTAAGTTCTTGTTGTGAACAACGTCATATACTTGTCGTGTTTGTTCTTGTTGTCCTATTGCAAAAAAAAAAAAAAAAAAAAAAAAGTTTTACCATTACCAAGATGAAGGCAAGGTAGAAGGGATGGAAAATCCTTCTGAGAGGTGACAAGGCTCGCTCTCGGCGCATCCTCGGCCTCGGCGTCTGCTCTGGCCGCGCTGGAGGAGCCCTTCAGCCCGCCACTGCGCTGTGGGGGCCCCTCTCTGGGGCTCGCGGAAGCCGGAGCCGGCTCCCTTTGCTCACAGGGAAGTGTGGAGGGAGAGGCCCCAGCGGGAGCTGGGGCTGCGCGGGGCGCTCCCCAACCAGAACGGGTTCTGGGTGGGCGCCGACTCTGCGCGGCCGGCCTGCGCCTCCTGGGCTTGATCTGGGGATGAGCTCCCTCTGGGCTGCCGGAGTGCCTGGGCAGGTGCCTGGGCAGGTGCCGCAAAGTCCTGCAGCAAGTGCCACTGAGAGGTGAAGCCGGCTGGGCTTCTAGGTTGGGTGGGGACTTGGAGAACTTTTCTGTCTAGCTAAAGGTTTGTAAACGCACCAATCAGCACTCTGTGTCTAGCTAAAGGTCTGTAAACGCACCAATCAGCACTCTGTCAAAACGGACCAATTATCTCTCTGTAAAACAGACCAGTCAGCTCTTTGTAAAATGGGCCAATCAGCAGGATGTGGGTGGGGCCAGAGAAGGGAATAAAAGTAGGACACCAGAGCCAGTAGGCGACCCACTTAGGTTTCCTGGCTTTGTTTCTTTGCTCTTTGCAATAAATCTTGCTACTGCTGCTCACTCTTTGGGTCCTGGCTGCGTTTATGAGCGGTATCACCGTGAAAGTCTGCAGCTTCACTCCTGAGGCCAGCAAGACCGTGAGCCCACCAGAAGGAGCGAACAACTGGAGAGGCACCACCTTTAAGAGCTGTAACACTCACCTTCCCCAAAGGTCTGCAGCTTCACTCCTGAAGTCAGTGGGACCACGAACTTACCAGAAGGAAGAAACTCTCTACACATCTGAACATCTGAAGGAACAAACTCCGGACACACCATCTTTAAGAACTGTAACACTCACTGCAAGGGTCCACGGCTTCATTTTTGAAGTCAGCCAGACCAAGAACCCACCAATTCCGGACACACTTCTGCTGTTTCATTCTATCCTCAAGCAAAAACTGTGATGGGTCCATTTTTAATCACATGCAAATTCATGGGCAAATCTTTGCTATGGATATGTATTTTGATTTAATGGACTTGTATCACATGTTCACTCATGTGCCCACAGTAGCAGGGTATACCAATAGGCTGCTTCAAAACAATCATGAAAAGTAGGAGGTGGTGTTTCCAAAGGTAGTGGTCTTGCCAGAAGAAATGGAAATACTGTGAAGATAAAAATATACATCTATTAACACAAAAATAGAAAAATAATATATGTGTACACATACACATATTTTTCCACATATTTTTAGCAGTCATGTCATAATACAGAGGAACAAAAGTGTAAATGAAATAAGACTCAAGTTAGACTCATTTTGTGTATTTTCCTAGCCTTACTGTAAATTTATTTGGTGACTTTAGGAAAACCTCTATTTCCTTATCTGACTATTTTTTATTTCCAAAGTAGTAGTTTTGCCTAGATCAGAAGTCAAAAATCAGTTGCCAATGGGTG
The DNA here is from genome assembly GCF_028885625.2 of Pongo pygmaeus. Classification (NCBI taxonomy): domain Eukaryota; kingdom Metazoa; phylum Chordata; class Mammalia; order Primates; family Hominidae; genus Pongo; species Pongo pygmaeus. The sequence continues at coordinate 123,950,600 of NC_072373.2, read as the reverse complement.
ACAAGAGTATAGTATAAATGAATGACATAGGGAACACAGAAGCTTTCCAACTAAAACTTGTTTATTTGCATTGAACCAAAGGTAAAAGAGAGACAAAATATATTTTCTTGAATTATGCAGTCTTCTAGGTATATGTCTCATTTTTTAAACTTTCACAGTTTGGAAAACACAAGTTATCTGCCTAGCAAACATTCTTGTTCTCTTTTCCATCCCGTAGAGTTAAAGGAGCATCCCAGGCCAGGACCTCGTTTCCCAGGCTGCTTGCATCTAGGTGCAACATGAGATTTATTATTACCCAAGGAATGTGAGGAAAAATGGTGTGCCTCACTTCCAGCATATGGAATGACATGGTTACAAAATTATGAGAGAACTGTACCACTTACACCCTTTCTTTTCCATTCCACTAACTGATCACAGATGATCTCTGAGTCCCAGGGGATCTAAATGTCACAAGATAAGAGGAAGATGAATTCCCAAATCGCAATTTGGAAGAACACACACATTGAAGTATAACATAAAAGAGAAATCAAAATATTGTGGGTTAAGAGCTGAATATTTTGTTGTTTCTTTATTGTAGAAATTACCTCTGCTTTAACTAATATGAAAATAAAAATGGAAGTTTCACACTTTGTAGAAATATAGACATGCAAGTATATTGATCAATGACAGCAACACATTGACCAATGTGCTGAAGTTTATGGTGACTATTGGGGACAATGTGAAAAACGAAACATACTTACATGCTGTTTTTCCCACTAGAATTTGAGTTCTAGTACTTCAGATAATTTTATCTACTTTGCTTACTTTAATTTTCTAAGCAACTAGAATAATATAATGTGGAATAAGCCATCAATAACTATTAGTTTGAATAAATGAATGAATGAATAAATATCTTATATGAAGGAGGAAGTTACCAACAATTCTAGTATATTACCGTAACATAATAATGCAAATTCTCTGTTGTTAGGTTTATTTTCACAGGAAGCTATAAATGTGAATATTCATATATAAATTGAAATCACGAGATAACCCTCTGTAGGCCAAAAAAATCATGTTTATTTGTTCAAATCAGGCCACTGACAGCCACTTTATGATCTCTGAAAAATATTATTGGTTCTCAAAACTGGATAGCAGAGTTTTCTAAACCCCTTTGAGAGCTTTATGATCATTTTTTAAAGTCTTGACTTTTCTTCAGACCTGTTAATTAGAACATCTAGGAGTGGAACATGCTAATATATATTTTCATTAAGTTCCTCAGGTGATTTTCATATCACCAGTCTAGACTTCACCAATGGAATAACACTGGAAATTACTCTATTAGATAACTCCAACTTTTATGTTAGAATTCATGTTTTTGGATATAAAACATAATAAAAATCAGACTAAATTACAATAGATTTTTAGAACACCAACTGTTTAGACAAAGCATTTATTTATTCACCTAATATTTTATCTTTTCTCACTTCATTTTTTATCATACTAAATTTAGTCAGTCCATATGTTACTAATTTATATTTCTCATTTCAATAATCTGCCATTTACTTACGTATTTGAACACTTGTTCATACAAACAGTTGATCATTAAAGTTAACAAACGTCATCTAGTCAGGTGTTTCACTAGCATTCCCCTCATGATTGCATTGTCTATAATAGTTAAGTGTGGTGACTGAATTTATTAAATGTTAATAATTTCTTTTTTTATGTCCTTATTTTATCTACATAATTTTAGGCACACCTACATGTGTGTTTTATTAGGTAGGTAAGAATGCCTACTTATTTTCCTCATTTAATTGGAAATAGTTACACTTTGATTAAATATTATCCACATTTCATGTTTTAACAAGTGTTATATTTTGGACTTTTTCTGCTGCTGCCATGTTCTTATACTGTAAACCAATCAATTCAGCCCTAATTAACTAGATCTAAAGACTGCTTTACATTCATTTATTTCTGCATTCACTGGTAAATTTTATTTTGTACATACAATGTGTCAGGCACTGCTCTAGGTGCTGAATATATAGCAGTTAAGAAAAAAATTCTGCTCATTTGATAATTAAAATTATGTTGGCAGAGACTAGCAAGCAAATGTGTGCCTTTGTATGTATGTGTGTGTGATGTTAGGGTTTAATTGATGCAGAGGAAAATAATGAAAGCAGGATTTCTTTCTCCTTGATTCTCAGATGGGGGAAAATGTAATTTTGTATGGGATGACATGACCAGGAAGGTAATGTTTAAGCAGAGACCTACAGGAGAAGCACAGTTTGTACGGATTATATGGGTTGGGGGAGGGAAGTACTCCAGAAAAAGGGAACAGCAAAAATACTAAGTCAGAGCATGTTAAGGGGAATCAAAGAAAAACAATGAATGAAATGCGTGAGCAAAGAATGACAGATAGTAGAAACTTAGACTAGAAAAAAATAAAAGTATAGGTCTTGGAGGACTTCAGCTGATTTTAAAGATTGTTTTTTGCTCTAGTTAATATTAGACACTAGCTTGCAGGAAGTAAAGGTTCGAATTTTGAGATCAATAAAGAGGCTATTGTAATAACTCACAAGAGAAATCATACATGCTTGGCCTAAAATGATAGTTTGGGATGTAGTTAGTCATGTTCAGATTCTGGCTATATCTTGAAGAAAGTTCATTTGTTAACTGTATTAGTCTGTTGTCACATTGCTATAAAGATACTACTTAAGATTGGTAATTCATAAACAAAAAAAGGTTTAATTGACTCACAGTTCTGCATGGCTGAAGAGGTCTTAGGGAACTTACAATCATGGCAGAAGGCAAAGGGGATGCAAGAACTTTCTTCACATAGTGGCAGGAAAGAGAGTGTGTGCAGGGGAAACTGCCTCTTTTAAGCCATCAGATCTCATGACAACACCCTCACTATCATGAGCATAGCATGGGGGAACAACCTTCATGATCCCAACATGTCCCACCAAGTCTTTTCCTTGACACATGGGGATTACAATTCCAGATGAGATTTTGGTGAGGACACAGAGCCATACCATATCATTCTGCTCCTGGCCCCTCCAATATCTCATGTCCTTTTCACATTTTAAAATCAATCATGCCTTCCCAACAGTCCACCAAAGTCTTAACTTATTCTAGAATTAACTCAAAAGTCCAAGTACAAAGCCTCATCTGAGACAAGGCAAGTCCATTCTGACTATGAACCTGTAAAAACAAATCAAGTTACTTACTTTCAACATAAAATGGGGATACAGGCATTGGGTAAATGTTTCCATTCCAAATGGGAAAAATTGGCCTAAACAAAGGGGCCACAGACTCCATAAAAGTCAAAAACCAGGCTGGGCAGTCATTAAATCTTAAGGCTCCAAAGTATCCCTTGACTCTGTGTCTCACATCCAAGACATGATGATGCAAGGGGTGGGCTCCTACAGCCTGGGCAGCTTCAGCCCTGTAGCTCTGCACAGTACAGGTCCTGTGGCTGTATTCATGGGCAGGCATTAAGGGTCTGCAGCTTCTTCAGGTGCATGGTGCAAGCTGTCAGTGGATATAACTTTCTGGGTCTGGAGGATGGTGTCCTCTTCTCAGAGCTCCACTAGGCAGTGCCCTAGTAAAAACTCCGCGTGGGTGCTCCAATCTCACATTTTCTCTCTGGATTCCCCTAGTCAAGGTTCTCCATGAGGGCTCCACTCCTGCAGCTGACTTCTGCCTGGACTTTCAGGTATTTTCATACATTCTCTGAAATCTAGTCAGAGGCTCCCAAAGCTCAACTCTTGTATTCTGCACACCCACAGGCCCAACACCATGTGAAAGCCACCAAGGCTTCAGGCTTTCACCCTACGAAATCAATGGCCCAAGCTGTACCTTTTCCTTTTTTAGCAACAGCTGGATCTGGAGTGGCTGGGGTGAAGGGCACAATGTCACAAGACTGAACAGTACAATGGGACCCTGGGCCCAGCCCCCAAACCATTTTTCTCTCCTAGGCCTCTAGGCCTGTGATGGTGGGGTTGGGTGCTGCTGTAAAGGTGTCTGACATGCCCTGGAGACATTTTTCCCATTGTCTTGGCTATTAACATTTGGTTACTCATAACTTTTGCAAATTTCTACAGCCAGCTTGAATTCCTCTCCAGAAAATTGGTTTTTCTTTTCTACCACATGGTCAGGCTGCAAATTTCCATTAAAGTTTTATGTTTACTTTCTTTTTATACATAATATCCAATTTCAGACCATCTCTTTGTTCACAGTAATATGAGCATACATTTTTAGAAACAGCCAGGCTACATCTTTAATGTTTTGCTGCTTAGAAATGTCTTCCTCCAGATACCCTAAATCATCTCTCTCAAGTAAAAAGTTACATAGATCTTTAGAGCATTGGCAAAATCCCACCAGTCACTTTACTAAAGCATAGCCAGAGTGGCTTTTTATCAGTTTGCAATTAGTTTCTTGTCTCCATCTGAGACCACCTCAGTCTAGACTTCATTTTCCATATCACTATCAGTATTATGGTCAAAACCATTCAACAAGTGTCTAGGAAGTTTCAAATACTTTCACATCTTCCTGTCTTCTTCTGACCCTCCAAAATGTTCCAACCTCTACCTGTTACCCAACTGCAAAATCACTTCCACATTTTCAGGTTACTTTTATAGCAGTGCCCCACTCTTGGTACCAATTTTTCCTGTTACCCTGTTTTCACACTGCTATAAAGATGTTACACAATGCTGAGTAATTTATACACAGAAGAAGTTTAATTGACTCACAGTTTCCCACGACTGGAGAGGCCTCAGAAAACTTACAATAATGGCAGAAGACAAAGGGGAAGCAAGGACATTCTTCACATAGTGGCAGGAGAGAGAGAGAACACAGTGGAAACTTCCATTTTTAAACCATCAGATTTTGTGAGAACTCCCTCACTATCAGTAGAACAAATGGGAAATACCACCCACATGACCCCGTCATCCTCCACCAGGTCCCTCCCTCGACACATGGGAATTACAATTCCAGATGAGATTTTAGTGGGGACACAGAACCAAACCATATTAACTGACCGATAGTGATAATTATATTTTTGGAAAGAAATCTGCTAAATTTCTAAATAAATTAGATTTCTATTTTGGGAAATAAAAACAAAATTTAATTTATAGTTTTCTGTAGTTATCTCTGGGTTACATATTCATATACAGATAAAAATTGAGGTAAATAGACCAGAATTGTGGTGTTATTAAATTCTTAGAATCAATATAAAAATATGTCAATTAAAACAACATATATTAGTTGCTACAGCATGTATTAAGGCATTAATAGTTTCAAAAATGAAGTATGATGACAAAATATTTAAATTTTAATTTAAAAACACAGTTAAATCTTATTTTAAAGGTTAACTTTCATGATCATCTTCCTGTAAGGTATTTGGATACTTTGTTTATTATGAGTATATTCCTAATCCACAAAATTTGAACAGATTAACATTTACTTAAATACATTTACTTAAATACATTTTTCTCACTATGGATAAAAAAAATTTAAGGATACAGCTAAGTAGACTATAACCATTGTTATGCAGAAGACTTATTGTAGAGGCAAAACAATACGTAGACAAAACTGTTGCTTCTAAAATATCTTTCATGTCATCAATAGCAAGTTCACATCTACCCTTAAGAATGTCACTATTTATACAAGAGATAAGTTGTAAAAATAATGAATACATTTGTAATATTTACCAAATTCCATGAAGGGCCCACCTTTTTGACTATGAAATAATATTTATACCAACACAATTAGAGCAAATAAGTAACCAGTATATTAAATACTTGAAATGTTAGAGTGAAAATAACACCCAGTATCAAGTATTTAAATCAAATATTGATTTGAAATCTTAGTCAGTAATTTTTACAAAATTCAATTAGACTTGGTAAAAGAATAATCAATTCACACTTTGTGTAATATCTGGAATTTTCCAGTAACAAATTATGTAATATCAAATTAATACCCTTGTGTTTATTTAAATACTGAAATTGATCATTGTGTTGATCAATATGTTGACTACATTGTGATCAATTTGTGCATATTTTATCACTGCACTGAATCTGATTCAATTATAGATGGCTGTAAATGTGAAATAATTATTGTCTTAATTATTACTTATAGAACTCCTTTTTCATATAATCAGGACACAATTCCAAGCATAGAAATATAAATAATGAAAAGACAATTTAATTTTTGTTCTATTTGTATTTAACATGTATCAGAAATTATAGATACTTAGCCAATAATTACAAAAACAATAACCGAATTGCAATTTTGATGGGTGCAAGAACGTAAAAATCCAGTGGCCTGAATACCTTATTTTGAGCATGGATGTTAAATAGCTTATAAGTTGTGAGGTTAGAGAAGATTTACATCAGAAAGTGTCAGATATAAAATCAGATATAAAAGCTGATTTATCCAGGTAAAAGAGAGAAGAGTGTAGCAGGAATATGGCAAAGCACCGTAAAAAAGTTAGTAATGGGTCTTGAGATAAGGATATGAACAATCTTGATTTTCATTATGAGGGTAAAGAAATCTCCCTATTAGATTTCAAGTCAGGTGATGAAAGAATCTCCTATTCAGTAAATGGTGGTGGGAAAACTGGCTAGCCATATGCAGAAAACTGAAATTGGATGCCTTCATTACACCTTATACAAAAATTAACTCAAGATGGACTAAAGACTTAAATGTAAAACCCAGAACCATAAAAATGCTAGAAGAAAACATAGGCAATACCATTCAGGACATAGGCATGGGCAAATATTTCATGACTAAAATGCCAAAAGCAATTGCAATAAAAGCCAAAATTGACAAATGGCATCTAATTAAACTAGAGGGCTTCTGCACAGCAAAAGAAATTATCATTAGTGTGAACAGGTACCCAATAGAATCAGAGAAAATTTTATAATATACCCATCTGACAAAGGTCTAATATCCAGAATCTACAAGGAACTTACACAAATTTACAATTAAAAAAAAATCTCATCAAAAAGTGAGTGAAGTATATGAACAGACACTTCTCAAGAGAAGACATTTATGTGGCCAACAAACCTACAAACACAAGCTCATTATTAATGGTCAATAGAGCAATGCAAATCAAAACCACAGTGAGATACCATCTCACACCTGTCAGAATGGCGATTATTAAAAAGTCAGGAAACAACAAATGATGGAGAGGATGTAGAGAAACAGGAAGACTTTTACACTGTTGATGGGAGTGTAAATTAGTTCAACCATTGTGGAAGATAGTGTGGTGATTCTTCAAGGATCTAGAACCAGAAATACCATTTGACCCAGGAATCCCATTACTGGGTATACACCCAAAGGATTATAAATCATTCTATTATAAAGACACATGCACACATATGTTTATTGCAGCACTATTTACAATAGCAAAGACTTGGAACCAACCCAAATGCCCATCAATGGTAGACTGGATAAAGAAAATTTTGCACATATACACCATGGAATACTATGCAGCCATAAAAAAGAATGAGGACACGGATGAATCTGGAAATCATAATTCTCAGCAAACTAACACAGGAACAGAAAACCAAACACTGAATGTTCTCACTCATAAGTGGGATTTGAACAATGAGAACACGTGGACACAGGGAGAGGAACATCACACACTGAGGCCTGTTTGTGGGGGGTGGCAAGGGGAGGGAGAGCATTTGAACAAACGCCTAATGCATGTGGGGCTTAAAACCTAGATGACAGGTTGATAGGTGCAGCAAACCACCATGGCACATGTATACCTATGTAACAAACCTGCACGTTCTGCACATGTATCTCAGAACTTAAAGTAAAATTAAAAAAAAAATACTCAGAAGGCAAAAGTGACTGTGATTCAGACACCTGTGAAGAAATTAACTATTGATACAAACGTGATTCTTCTCATTAAAACAGAAGTATAAAAATGGGAAGAGGATGTTTGTATGCACTTCTTCTAGCCATTTTGGTACATTTTCAGTTAGTGATATTACTTTTTTGTTTTGGATGCTCCTTTTTTCCCTGTGTTTTTGAAAAAGCTCAAAATAACTCTATCATAAGAATATTTCAAGTTGATAATTTCAGTTGAGTAGGTTAATGGACAATCTTTCTTATGTCATATTGTAGATAGTTTCATACACTCCTGATACTAAATTTATGCAAAACTGTCTAATTAAAAAATATATATATCTTCATTTTCCTATATGTTGGTGTCAAAATGTTGGAGTATATTAAGGAGTTAAAGACAGACAATCTTTTCTCAATAAATTTGAAAATTCTACCAACAATTTTCACTGCTTCTCAAAAACCTTAAAAGTAAGTTTTCTAAGCTGAATTTCTGAGCTAAGAAATACAAGTCTCATAATTTTTACAGGTATACTTATTTGTAATTTCTGATGACTTTCTCATGCCTTAACATCCTCAAAAGATCATTTTGTGAGAGATAGTCAACCTGATAAGCAGCAACAATGTCCTAAATCTCCACTACAGAATAAGCCATTCAAAAATTAAAAAATAACATTTACATTTTAAAATTTCCTTTGTTGGGGGGCAGAGCCAGATGGCAGAATAGAAAGTTCCACACAATGTTTCTCATGCAAGGACACAAAGTGAACAACTATGTACAGAGAAAATAAAACAGCTTCATAAGAATCAAAAATTAGGTGAGCACTCGTAATAGGTGATTTTAACTGAAAGAGGCACTGAAAAAATTGTTAATAAACAGTCTTGAATCACTGATGCATCCCCCTCCCATCCCCCAGCAGCAACAGCAGCAAAGTGCAGAGAGTCCATCTGGACTCTAGGGGAGGGAGAGCACAGCAACTGTGAGGCATCAAACTAACTGCTGTCCTATTAGAGCCCATACGGGGAGCATTAAAAGCCATCCTTAGCCAGAGGGGAATCACCAGTGCCAGCGGTCCAAACTTGAGTGCCTCCAAACCTTGGCACGAAGGGCTGCAACAGTTTGAGTCTCCAAGTAAACTGGAAAGGCAGTCTAGGCCATAAAACCTGCAACTCTTAGACAAGTTCTAGAGACAGTGCACTGGGGGTGGAGACGTGAAATATTGAGACACCACCTGGGCAGCCAAGGGGGTGCTGGCACCACCCTCCTCTAACCTCAGGCTGCACCACTCGTGGCTTTCAAAGAGACCCCTATCTTCCACTTGAGAAAAGGACAGGGAAGAGCGGGAAGGAATTTTTCTTGCATCTAGGATACCAGCTCAGCCACAGCAGGATAGGGCACCGATCAGAGACATGAGGCCCCTGTTCCAGGGTCTATCTCTCAGATGAAATTTGTAGGCACACCCTGGGCCAGAAGGAAACCCACTGCCTTAAAGGAAAGGACCCAGTCCTGGCAGCATCTATCATTTGGTAACTGAAGAGCCCCTGGACCCTGAATAATGACAGCAACAGCCAGGTGCTACATTGAGGGTATTGGGTGAGCCTCTGAGACTTTCTAGCTTCGGGTTAGACTCGGCACATTACCAGCTTCAATGGCTATGGGGCAAAACTCCTTCTGCTTGGGAGAAGTAGAGAAAAATGTAACGGAATCTTTGTCTTGCACCTTAGGTACCATCACAGCCACAGGGTGTAGAGTACCAAGCAGGCTCTTGGGATCTGCAATTCTAGGACATGACTCTTAGACAGCATTTCTTGGCATGCCCTGGTCATAGGGCAGCCCACTGCCCTGAAGCTTGGGTCCTGGGGCAAGCAGCATTCAGGACAAGCTAACTTAAGAGACTTTGAGCCTTAAGCAAACATTGGTGGTAGTCTGGAAGTACTTGCTATTACCTGTGGTGGTGATGGCTATTGGGTGAGTCTCCTCTGCCTTTGGAAAGGGGAGGAAAGAGTGGAAAAGACAGAATCTTGTGGTTTGACCGCTAGCACAGCCCCAATACACAAAACATCAGGTAGACTTCTAAGGTTTTTGACTCTAGTCCCTGACTTCCAGAGGGCACTTCTGAGCCCACCGAGGGCATTTGGGACCTTGCTGTTCTGAAAGCAAGGTCACGGGCCTGGCTGGCTCTGACGCCTGCTGATTGTAGAGTCCCACAGCCTTCAGCAAACATAGACAGTAGCCAGAGAGTAGTTATAGAAGGCCTTGTGGAAGTCCCAGTGCAGTGCTTGCTTCAAGTCTGACCTAGCTCAGTCACAACAGTGGTAGCCACAGGGGTGCTAGTGTCACTCCACTACCAGATTTAAGTGAGGAGAAAGAGAGAGACTCTGTATGTTTGGGAGGATGTAAGAGAGGAGAACAAGAATCTTTACCCAGTAATCCAGATAATTATCTGAGAAAACAAGAATCTCTACCCAGTAATCCAGATAATTACCTGAGATCTGGTCCAAGACCATCAAGGTGGTACTTCTACAAGTCTACAAAAATCACAGCATTACTGCACTTGAGGTGCTCATTAAAGCAGATGCAGCTTAGATTACAACACCTAAGTCCTTTCAAATAGTTGAAAAGCCTTCCCAATAAGAATGGGTAGAAATAAGCTCAGACAGTGAAGACTACAATAAATAGCAAACTCATTAATGTCCAGACATCAAAGAATATCTACCAGCATCAACATCATCCAGCAAAACATGACCTCACCAAATGAACTAAATAAGTCACCAGGAAGCAATCCTAGAGAAACAGAGATATTCAAAATAGCTATTCAAACAGAGAAGAGAATTCAAAATAGCTATGTTGAGGGAATCCACCCAAAATCAAAATAACACAGACAAGAACTTCAGGATTGCATCATAAATTTAACATAGAGATTAAAATAATGAAAAAGAATCAAGAACAAATTCTAGAGCTCAAAAATGCATCAGAGTTCTTTAATGGCAGAATTGATCAAGCAGAACAAAGAATTAGTGAGCTTAAGGACAGGCTATTTGAAAATACAGCCAGAAGAGGGGGGCGGAGAAAAAAAACAAAGAATAAGAAACAAGCATGTGTACAAGATCTAGAAAATAGCCTCAATGGGGCAAATCTAAGAGTTATTGGCTTTAAAGAAGGAGTAGAGAAAGAGGTAGAGGTAGAAAGTGTATTCAAAGGGATAACAACAGAGAACTTCCAAACCTAAAAAAAGATATTATCCATGTATAAAAAGGTTATGGAATAAGAAGCAGATTTAACACAAAGAAGACTAGACATTTAATAATCAAACTCCTAACAGGTAAGGATTTTTTTAAAATGATGCTAAAAGCAGTAAGAGAAAAGAAACAAATACTATACAATGGAGCTCCAATATGTCTGGCAGTAGAGTGTTCAGTGAAACTCTTACAGGTCAGGTCAGAGTGGCATGACATGTTTAAAAAAAAAGAAAAGAAAAAAGTAGCCTAGAATATTATATCTGGAAAAAAATGCTTCAAATATGAAGAAGAAACAAAGATATTCCCAAACAAAAAACTGAGGGATTTTATCAGTATCAGACCTGTCCTACAGGAAATGCTAAAGGTAGTACTTTGATGAGAAAGAAAAGGATATTAATGAGCAATAAATAATCACCAAAAGGGTACAAAATTCACTGGTAATAGTATGTACACAAAAAACACAGAATATTATAACACTGCAACTGTGTTGTGCAAATTATTCTTAAGTAGAAAGATAAAGGATAAACCAATCAAAATAACTACAACAACTTTCCAAGACATAGTTGCTACGAAAAGATATAAAGAGAAAAAACAAAAGGTTAAAAAGTGGAGTGGCAAAGTTAAGGCATAGAGTTTTCATTAGTTTTCTTTTTGCTTGTTTGCCAGTCTATTTATGTAAATAATCTTGTGTTTATTATTAGGTAAAAATAATGGGTTATAAAATAGTATTTGCAATCCTCATGGTAACCTCAAACCAAAAACATACAATAGATACACACAAAATAAGCAATAACTTAATCATATCATCCAGTGAAAATCACCTTCACTAGAGGAAGACTAGAAAGAGAGAAAAGATTACAAAACAACCAGAAATTCCATAATAAAATGGCAAAAGTAACCCTTTACTTACTGATAATAACATTGATTGTAAATGAATTAAATTCTCCAATCAAAAGACATTGGCTTGCTGAATTATTAAAAAAAGTCCTTTGGATCTGTTGCCCACAAGAAACACTCTTAACCTATAAAGCCATACATAGACTATAAACAAAGAGATGGAAACAGATATTCCATGCCAACAAAAACCAAAAAAGAAAAGGAGTCACTGTCTATATCTGACAAGATAGATTTCAAGACAAAAACTGTAAGACACAAAGAAAGTCATTACATAATGATAGAGGGAGTCTATTCCGCAAGAGGACAAAACAGTTTTAAATATTTATGCAGCCAGCATTGGAACACTCAGATATATAAAGCAAATATTATTAGAGCAGAGAGAAAGATAGGCCCCAATACAATAATAGCTGCAGACTTCAACATCCCACTTTCAGCACTGGACAGATCTTCCAGACAAAAAATCCACAAAGAAACATCAAACTTCACCTCTAGGGGTCTGCCGGGCTTTAGTCTAGTTATGGGTCTAGAAGCAAAAAGGAGCCTTGGGGCTCTTGATGAGAATCAACATTATCTTGCCTGGCAACTACCTTAGGGGAGGCCATCACTCTTGCCTCAGGCAGTACAGGGTTTTTCTCCTCAGACAAAGGTAGAAAGCCTAACGGCAGCTTGGGTCAGGGAGAGGATGTTGCCAGTACTGGGGATGGGGAAGCAGTTTCTTCTGGCAAAAAAGTTTCATCAGAGTTCACAAGCTCCCTGTCTCCAGCTTCATCAAGGTCCTCTCACACATCTCTATTCCAAGTTGCAGGGTCTCATTCTTTTCCAATCAGTGCCCTCACATTAACAGTAGACACCTGGCAAGACTGTGCATGCACCTTTTGTTGAAGTTCAGCCACTCACATAAGAGCTTGTGCCAGTTTTTCCACAATTTTAGCTCTTTCTCTACAGGAGGTAAGACTGTCACTCAGGGCAATCTTAGCAGATTTGAGGCCCACTATGTGCTCTTGAAGCCAAGAGTTAGAATCTCTGAGTTCATCATTTTCTTTCATCACTTTGTCCAGTGAACTTAGAAGCAAATACCCAACTTCACTGTGTTCCTTGGTCTCCACATATGGTCAAAGGTATTATGTGTAGACTCACTAAACTCCTTGCCTCTCATGAGCAGTAAATAAGGAATGTCAAATGCATTTATTTTACATAACTCTGAAAACAATTCACACCAAGAACTATCAATGTTCTTCATACTATTAGAAGTAGAGTCCTTAGCATTTTGGGGTCTAATCATATTAAGAAGCCAACTTCAGAAACCCCAAGACCAATGAAAGAACTCCATCTTTAATATTCTGTTTCTCTAGAACCAATCCTGGTAATGGTACCAAAAATCTGTATTAGTCAGGATTATCTAGAGGGACAGAATTAATTTTATATATATTATATATATATAAAATATATATTACATATATATAAAAATATATTATATATTATATATATATATAGAGAGAGAGGTTTATTAAGTAGTATTAACTTAAAGATAACAAGATTCAATAACAGGCTGTCTGCAATCTGAGGAGCAAGAAAGCCAAAGCCAATCTGAGGCCCAAAGCTGAAAAACTTAGAGTCCTATGTTCAAGGGCAGGAAGCATCCAGCACAGGAAAAATATGTAGGCTGGTGGGGGGCTAAACCAGTCTAGCCTTCTCAGATTTTTCTACCTGCTTTATATTCTGGTCATGCTGGCAGCTGATTAGATGGTGCCTACCGAGATTAAGGGTGGGTTTCTCTTTCCCAGACCAATGACTCAAATGTTAATCTCCTTTGGCAACACCGTCACAGACACACCCAGGATCAACAGTTTGCATTCTTCAATCCAATCAGGTTGACACTCAGTATACAATCACAATATCAATCCTATTTAAACTATTAAAAATATATGCAGGAGTATGAAATACTTTCAAACTCATTTTACGAGGACAGCATTACCCAGATACCAAAACTGGACAAAGACACTTCAAACAAAAAGACTACACGTGAATATATCTGATCAATATTGACGCAAAAATACTCAACAAAATAGCTAGCAAACCAAATTCAAGAATACATTAGAAAGATCATTCATCATGACCAAGTGGAATTTATGCTGGTGATATGGTTAGGTTTTTTGTCCCCTTCCAAATTTCACCTTAAATTGTAATCCCCAGATGTTGAAGGAGAGACCTGATAGGAAGTGATAGGATTAGGGAGGCTGTTTCCCCCATGCTGTTATTTTGATAATGAGTTCTCTTGAGTTTTGATGGTTTTATAAATATTAGTTTTCCTGCACTTTTCTCTGTCTTTCCTGTCACCTTGTGAAGAATGTGCCTGCTTCTCCTTCTTCCATTATTGCAAGTTTCCTGAGGCCTCTCAAGCCATGTGTAATTGTGAGTCAATTAAACCTCCTTTTTCTTATAAGTTACCCTGTCTCGGATAGTATTTTTATAGCATTGTGAAAATGGACTAATACACCCTGGGTTTCAAGGAGGGCCCAGCATATGTTAATCAATTATTGTGATGTATCATATTAATATAATGAAGAATAAAAGCTGTACAATCATTTCAAGTGATGCTGAAAAAACATTTGTTAAAATTCAACACCACTTTCATGATAAAAGCCCTCAAAAAACTGGAGATGGAAGGAACATACCTCAGCATAATAAAAGTCATATATGACAGACCCACAGCTAGTATCATACTGAATGGGGAAAAACTGAAAGCCTTTTCTTTAAGATCTGGAAAACAACATAGATGCCCACTGTCACCTCTGTTATTCCACATACCACTGGAAGTCCTAGCTAGAGGAATCTGACAAAGAAAGGTATAAAAGACATTCAAATTGGAAAATAATAAGTCAAATTATACTTGTTTACAGATGATATGATCTTATATTTGGAAATATCTAAGGATTCCATAAGAAAACTATTAGAACTGATAAACAAATTCAGTAAAGTTGCATGATACAAAATCAATATAAAAAATCAGTAGCATTTCTATGTGCTAACAGTAAACAACGTGAAAAAGAAATGTAAAAATAATCACATTTACAATAGCCACACATAAAATTAAAGTCCTATGGATTAACCAAAGAAGTGAAAAATCTCTATAATAAAAACTAAAAAATACCGATGAGATAAATTGAAGAGGACATCAAACATGGAAAATATTCCATGTTCACTGATTAAAAGAATCAATAATTTAAAACATCCTTATTACATAAAGCAATCTATGATTCAATGCAAACCTTATCAAAATACCAAGGACATTCTTCACAGAAATAGAAAAAACAATCCTACAATTTATATGGAACCACAAAAGACCCAGATTGTGCAAAGCTATTTTAACCAAAGCAAGAACATCAGAAAGAATAGCGAATGGACACTGGGCTTAATACTTAGATGAAGGGATGATCTGTGCAGCAAACCACCATTGCACACATTTGCTTATGTAACAAACCTGCACATCCTGCACGTGTAACCCTGAACTTAAAATAAAAGTTAAAAAAGAAAAAAAAAAGAACAAAACTACAGAAATCACAATACCTGACTTCAAATTATACTACACATCTGTAGTAACCAAAACAGCAAGGTACTGGCATAAAAACAGACACACAGACCAAGCAATGGAATAGGGGAACCCACAAACAAATCCACAGATATACAGTGAACTTATTTTTGACAAAGATACTAAGAACATACAGTGGGGAAAAGACAGGCTCCTCAATAAATGGGCTCATTAACTAGATATCCATATGCAGAAGAATGAAACTAGACCACTATCTCTTGCCATACACAAAAATCAAATTAAAATAAATTAAAGACTTAAATCTAAGACCTCAAACTACGAAACTACTACAAGAAAATTTTGGGGAGATGCTCCTGGACATTGGTCTGGGCAAAGAGTTCTTGAGCAATACCCCACCTGCACAGGCAATCAAAGCAAAACTTGACAAATGGAATCAAATTGGGTTAAAAAGCTTCTGCACAGCAAAGGATACAATCAATAAAGTGTAGAGACAACCCACAGAATGATAGAAAATGTTTGCAAACTACTCATCTGACAAGGGATTAATATACAGAATATATAAGGAGCTCAAACAACTCTATAAGAAAAAATCTAATAATCTGGTCAAAGAAATGGGCAAAAGATTTGAACAGACATTCCTCAAAGGAGGACATAACAAATGGAAAACAGACATAAAAAAAGTGCTTAATATCATAGATCATCAGAGAAATGCATATCAAAACAATGAGATATCATCTCACATTTCACCCCAGTTAAAATGGCTTATATCCAAAAGACAGGCAATAACAAATGCTGATGAGGATGTGGAGCAAAGGAACCCTTGTACACTGTTGGTGGTAATGCAAATTAGTACAGTCACTATGGAGAGCAGTTTGAGACTTCCTCAATATACTAAGAACTGAACTACCATACGATCCAGCAATCCCACTGCCGGGTATATATACAAAAGAAAGAAAATCAGTGTATCAAAGAGATTTCTGCACTCCTATGTTTGTTGCACTGTTTACAATGTTTAAGATTTGAAAGCAACCTAAGTGTTCATTAGGAGATTACTGGATAAAGAAAATATGGTATATATATACAAAATGGAGCACTATTCAGCCAAAAAAATAATGAAATCCAGTCATTTGCAACAGCATGGATGGAACTGGAAATCATGATCTCAAGTGAAATAAGCCAGGTGCAGAAAGGCAAACATCACATTTTCACCTTTTGTTTGATCTCATGGACAGTGAGAGTAGAAGGATGGTTACCAGCATCTTTGAGGGGTAATGGGAGGCTGGGGAAAAGGTGAGGATGATTATGGGTACAAAATAAAAAGTGGAAAGAATGAATAAGACCTACTATTTGATAGCACATCAGGGTGACTATAGTCAATAATAATTGTATATTTTAAAATAAAAAATAGGAGAAAATGGGAAAAATTTTCTTTGTGCATTTAGATAACTTGACGTTACATAGCTCCTTTTGCCTTAAGGAGATCAGCAGATTCACTGTGATTGTCACTATTTGTATGCCTTGCTGATGACCTGAAAACAGTAGATACACTCAGAAATCAGAAATAGCTTTTCGTTGGTAAATACTACATGTTTTTTGTAGATCATGACTGAAGAACACGTACAAATTTTTTTTAAAAAATGGATATAATAGATATACTGCAAATGGTTTACTTTTACTGGGATTGTGTTCCTATCTTTGTGGCCATATGCCCTTTCTTAGTGAAGACTCACAAAATGGCAAATACCAATATCATGGTGGAGAAAAATTCACCCAAGAATAGAGCTGACTTTAATGCACTGACAAATAACTCATGTAGATATATGAACAGACTCCCTTCCTAATTAAAAAGCCATGACTTTTGACTCCCAGGAACAAATACAACGTTTGGTTGGATGATACTTTCCTCCACCTTACATTCTTATTCACTTTTTCTAGGTTCACCATGGAATAGAAAGTCTGAGTGGCAACTTGCTTATTCGGTTTATGATCATAGCTGCATGTATGGAAACTTTAGAATTCTGATACAGGTTAATAATTTGGCACCTTTTCTTAGTAATATTTTTAATATTTGTCCAACATTTGCTTAGCAAAGACTAGGAAAAACTCATTTTATATAAATAATTGTATATTGCTTTATATTAAAATAAGGATTTACTACATGCACTGAATGGAACACATAATTAAGTAAAATTGTTATATTTCCTGTCAGCTTTGTATCATTCCTAGGTGGCATTCCTAAGTAGCATTACTCTCTTGTCTAGAAAAGACATAATCTAGATAGATCTGTTTAGAGTCTGATGTTTAAAAAGTGGTTAACATTTTATTTTCTGACTTTCATGTTACTGAAATAGCACCTTTCTAAATTTATTGTTTCTGCTGACCACAACTATCAATTTTAGTTGAATGTGAACTGATGCTTTTAGGATTATTGCCATTTCCTTTATTTCAAACCAATGCAAACTTGAAGAAGTATCAACTCTCCTTCTTAGAGTATTCTGGGCCAATTGACTTCTCCCCTTAGCTCTGTTCTTATAAATACATTTACTTATTAATATCCACAATTGATGTCTCCCAGATATCTCAAATTTAACATGCACAAAGTAGATACTTGATTTCAAAATTTTGCCAAACCTCACTTTTACTAATTTCCATCTCTGTCATTTTTACATTTTCGATCAAACAATAAATCTAGAAGACAACTGTAATTCATCTGCTTTACTATTATTTAATGCATCAAATTCATCGGTAAGCCCTGGAATTCTACATAAACTATGCTTCTTTACTGCATTTTTTTGGTATTATGCTTAAATTCTAGGGTACATGTGCACAATGTGCAGGTTTCTTACATATGTATACATGTGCCATGTTGGTGTGCTGCACCCATTAACTCTTCATTTACATTGGGTATATCTCCTAATGCTTTCCCTCCCTCCTGTCCCCACCTGACAACAGACCCCAGAGTGTGATGTTCCCCTTCCTGTGTCCAAGTGTTCTCTTTGTTCAATTCCCACCTATGAGTGAGAACATGTGGTCTTTGGTTTTTTGTTCTTGCTATAGTCTGCTGAGAATGATGGTTTCCAGCATCATCCATGTCCCTACAAAGGACATGGACTCATCCTTTCTTACGGCTGCATAGTATTCCATGGTGTATATATGCCATATTTTCTTAATCCAGTCTATCATTGATGGACATTTGGGTTGGTTCCAAGTCTTTGCTATTGTGAATAGTGCCGCAATAAACATACGTGTGCATGCGTCTTTATAGCAGCATGATTTATAGTCCTTTGGGAATATACTCAGTAATGGGATGGCTGGGTCAAATGATATTTCTAGTTCTAGATCCCTGAGGAATCGCCACACTGTCTTCCACAATGGTTGAACTAGTTTACAGTCCCATCAACAGTGTAAAAGTGTTCCTATTTCTCCACATCCTCTCCAGCACCTGTTGTTTCCTGACTTTTTAATGATTGCCATTCTAACTGGTGTGAGATGGTATCTCATTGTGGTTTTGATTTGCATTTCTCTGATGGCCAGTGATGGTGAGCATTTTTTCATGTGTCTTTTGGCTGCACAAATGTCTTCTTTTGAGAAGTGTCTGTTCATGTCCTTCGCCCACTTTTTGATGGGGTTGTTTGTTTTTTTCTTGTAAATTTGTTTGAGTTCTTTGTAGATTCTGGATATTAGCCCTTTGTCAGATGCCTGGGTTGCAAAAATTTTCTCCCATTCTGTATGTTGCCTGTTCACTCTGATGGTAGTTTCTTTTGCTGTGCAGAAGCTCTTTAGTTTAATTAGATCCCATTTATCAATTTTGGCTTTTGTTGCCATTGCTTTTGGTGTTTTGGACATGAAGTCCTTGCCCATGCCTATGTCCTGAATGGTATTGCCTAGGTTTTCTTCTAGGGTTTTTATGGTTTTAGGTCTAACATTTAAGTCTTTAATCCATCTTGAATTAATTTTTGTTTAAGGTGTAAAGAAGGGATCCAGTTTCAGCTTTCTCCATATGGCTAGCCAGTTTTCCCAGCAACATTTATTAAATAGGGAATCCTTTCCTCATTTCCTGTTTTTCTCAGGTTTGTCAAAGATCAGATGGTTGTAGATGTGTGGTATTATTTCTGAGGTTTCTGTTCTGTGTCATTGTTCTATATCTCTGTTTTGGTACCAGTACAATGCTGTTTTGGTTACTGTAGCCTTGTAGTATAGTTTTAAGTCAGGTAGCGTGATGCCTCCAGCTTTGTTCTTTTGGCTTAGGATTCACTTGGCAATGGAAGCTCTTTTTTGGTTCCATATGAACTTTAAAGTAGTTATTATTATTATTATTATTATTATACTTTAAGTTTTAGGGTACATGTGCACAATGTGCAGGTTAGTTACATATATATACATGTGCCATGCTGGTGCGCTGCACCCACTAACTTGTCATCTAGCATTAGGTATATCTCCCAATGCTATCCCTCCCCCCTCCCCTCACCCCACAATGTCCCCAGAGTGTGATGTTCCCCTTCCTGTGTCCATGTGTTCTCATTGTTCAATTCCCATCTATGAGTGAGAACATGCAGTGTTTGGTTTTTTGTCCTTGCGATAGTTTACTGAGAACGATGATTTCCAGTTTCATCCATTTACCTACAAAGGACATGAACTCATCATTTTTTGTGGCTGCATAGTATTTCATGGTGTATATATGCCACATTTTCTTAATTCAGTCTATCATTGTTGGACATTTGGGTTGGTTCCAAGTCTTTGCTATTGTGAATAGTGCCGCAATAAACATACGTGTGCATGGGTCTTTATAGCAGCATGATTTATAGTCCTTTGGGAATATACTCAGTAATGGGATGGCTGTGTCAAATGATATTTCTAGTTCTAGATCCCTGAGGAATCGCCACATTGTCTTCCACAATGGTTGAACTAGTTTACAGTCCCACCAACAGTGTAAAAGTGTTCCTATTTCTCCACATCCTCTCCAGCACCTGTTATTTCCTGACTTTTTAATGATTGCCATTCTAACTGGTGTGAGATGGTATCTCATTGTGGTTTTGATTTGCATTTCTCTTATGGCCAGTGATGATGAGCATTTTTTCATGTGTCTTTTGGATGCATAAATGTCTTCTTTTGAGAAGTTTCTGTTCATATCCTTTGCCCAGTTTTTGATGGGGTTGTTTGTTTTTTTCTTGTAAATTTTTTGGAGTTCATTGTAGATTCTGGATATTAGGCCTTTTTGTTACCATAAAGTAGTTTTTTCAATTCTGTGAAGGAAGTCATTGGTAGCTTGATGGGGATGGCATTGAATCCATAAATTACCTTGGGCAGTATGGCCATTTTCACGATATTGATTCTTCCTATCCATGAGCATGGAATGTTCTTCCATTTTTTTGTATCCTCTTTTATTTCATTGAGCAGTGGTTTGTAGTTCTCCTTGAAGAGGTCCTTCACATCCCTTGTAAGTTGGATTTTTTTTTCACATCCACTGCTATCCTATTTCACTCTATTATCATCTCTGAACCAGATAAAATGATGTCTTTGTACCTTTCTTAAAATGAATATCATATTATAGAAATACTTGCTTATACCTAATCAATAGTCTTTTAGGCCTTGTATTATCATACCCTACTTATTTCCTCTACCTGGTTCCAAGGTATTTTCTCCCTTGTACATTCCACTCAAGCCATACTTTATCTAAACAAATTAAGTTCTTTCTTCCTTTAGAAAATCCAAGAAGGAGGAATGATGTTTATTGTGTTCATTGCTTTGCATATGCCTTAGCAAAGTTAAGTCAATTTCAAGAATATTAAGCAGAAACAATTACAGCTACTACTAGTTGTTCTAGTGTGCAATCTTGCTTTTGTTCCCCCGCAAAAGAAAAGCATGCAACCAGAAATTGTTTGTAGGTTGTTTATTTAGGAGGTCATCCCAAGAAGTAGTAGTGAGAGAGTTAGATGTGTTGGAGAAGTGAATAAAAAAGCCATAAAATAGATATATTAAATAACTGGTTCTTTTTGTGGGCAACTGCTCAGGGCTTCTGAGTAACTATAAAATGTGCTGAGAACTTTTACTATAAATGAAGACTGGCCCATTTATGTGCTAACTCTTATCCTTCTTTATATGAAGATAGGTCCAGAGGGCTTTATTTTCATGCGTTTATAGGCCACACATGCGGGTAGGCTTAGCAAGCTTCTCTGGTTTCAGGAAGAGCACCGGGCCAAAAAAAACAAAAAAAAAACAAAAAAAAAAAAAAAGAAAGAAAGAAAGAAAAACCAACCATCCAAACAAACAAAAGCAAAGAGCATTGAAAGGCACTTGAAATGAAATGTGCCCACTTGCTCAAATACTGCCCACCGGAGCTTTGACTTAAATCAGAATAGCCCTGAGGGAATGTCACATGTGGCGCCAAAAGAACGTTTTATAATATACCGTTTGCACCAACAAAATCTGTCCACTCTTTCTTCAAGTTTACTCTGGCTCCCACTCTCCAAATTGGTGTTCACCTGTTGTCTTTAAAAATGAATAATATGGAGGCTAGTGAAACAAACTACAGTGTTCACTGATTTAGCTTGTCTCAAGGTGATAATTCATCATCTCTCTCTTTTATCCATCTTTCTAAAATTTTATCAGTCCTTGTAAACATGTCAGCTGGGCCACGTGACTTGCTTGGTGGTATGGCACAGATTTTTATTACAGAGTATCCCAAGTCCTTGCTCTTTGTTCTTTTTTTGCTTGTCAGGTTGTGACTGCTGCAGTCTTCTGTTTATTGTTTTCATCAGGCATGATAACACCAAAACACATTCATGTGGATTTTAGTCCTATTATACCTTGATCACATTATGTAGCAACACCCCTAACTCCTTGACATGATCAGAGTCAATTACACCTGCCAGCATAGTAACTCATTTCTGTGTCTATAGTCTACTGTCACGAAGACCCCAAAATGCCCTCACCACAGTGGTATTTTCGGATTTAATGCAATCCTTACCCTACTCACTGGTGGCAGTGCCCACCTGCTGGGATCTAACACCAATAATCCAGGATTCCTATAGTAATAAATACAGATAGGACAAATTCCATAGGAGAGTCACTGGGAGTGATGGTGGAACAGTTCATCTCTAACTTCTTGTTTCCTAGACCCATCTAGGCTAGCTATTGAAGGCACAGCAATATATGTGGCCCTTTGGCTCAATAAATATATAACAACACGCTAAAGGAAAGCATTTTTAATTAAGATTTGTACATTGTTCTTTTAGACATAATGCTATTGCGCACTTAATCAATTATGTCATAGTGTAAACATCATTTTTATATGCACTGGAAAAAAAATTTGTGTGACTCACTTTGTTGTTCTATTCACTTTAATGTGGTAGTTTGTAACTGAACCCACAATATCTCAGAGGTATGCCTGCATTATATTTTTCATATGATTTCTTATATGATCTCTAAATACCCTCTAAAATTAGTATTAATATCACAATTTTACAGTAAACATAATTTAGGCCCATAAATATTTACCAGCAAACACATTAATGAGAAGTTTGTATAGGGAAAAAGGAGTAATATTTTTTCTTCCTGTTACAAAGTTCATGACTAATGTTCCTATGGCATAGACAGATTAACAAGAGAATATTACACTAATTTATTTAATAATACATGTGACACAGGAGCCTTAAGAAATGAAGAACCAAATATAGGGAAAACTGTATTTTTATGGACAATCATTGAGAAGTGTAATAAAAGTTAAACAGTATGTTGTGATGGCAATAAACCAAGGGAAACTTAGCAACACCTGTTTGTTCAGATTCTACTTGGTCTCAGGGTATAAGAGTATAAGGTAGGCGCTCTCTGGAGTGAAGGTCTTATTATCTACTTTCTCAGGAGGAAAGGTAGAGAAGGTCAGAGAGTTAACTTCCTGCTTTGTGTTTTTCTCAATTCCTTCAGTTTTAAAAACTCAGTATGGCAAGTTGTCATATGTTGGGGTATTGTGTTCTGAACTCTGAAACTTGGCTATTGTTCAAACTTATGAGCATTTTACTCCAGTGCACATGTTCTTGCTGAGTGTAAGACACCACATACAAAGGACTTAAAACTGTATGTTTCTCTTTATATATAGATAAATATATATTTTAATAAAATGAAAACTAATATATAAAAAAAGAAAGCAGACAGGGAGGCAGGGACAGAAAGAGTGATTGACTGCGAGGGGGACCAAAAGCCTTCTGGGGTTGTTGGAAACGTTTTGTACTGATTACGCTGATGGCTTCAAGGGTGTTTATATCTGACAATACTCAAGAAGCTATACCCTTTAAACATAATTATTTACATAGTGGTATATAAATTATGCCTCAACAAAACAAATACATTTCACTAGTTATAAAAATAAGACACTCCTTGCACATATATTGAAAATACAAAATAGTATATATATAACAATAAATATTTTCCTTCAATAGTTTTCATTTAATGCTGGTTTTCTTTTATATTTTTCTGCTACACACAGATATGGGTGCATATTTGTATAAATGGAAATTTTTACTGCATATATATTCAATGTAATAACAGTTTTTATGTTCCAGCAAATTTTGCTTATGTATATACTCTTCTTTGTAAAGCTTCAAGTATTGTAAAATTATTGGAAATAAAAATACATGAAGAAAAACAAATCCACAAACACATATCGCAAATACAAAGATATTCTCTTAACAGAGATGTATATTTTAAGCAATAGGGTAATATTGTCCTATCAAAATTTGAAATGGTTTTATTGATGAAGTTATACTAAGATAGACCATGCATATGCATAAAGTATGAACTACTAAAAAGAAAGCAAGAAAATATGGGTAGAAGGAGCTTTTTAATAGCAATTTATCTATACTTACAAAAAGCCATAGCAAAATTCATACTTTCTACATAGTTGTTTGACTAGGAATTATTCATGAAGAAAGTAATCAGTAATTCAGTAAAAATCTAGGTACAAGGATGTTGAAGTAATACTTTTAAAAATGGTAAAATTTTTACATAACTTAATTGTCTAACAGTAGAAGAATAATTATAAAGAAGAAAACAGCCTCAATAATAAACAGAACTTCATGTCATGTTAAAATCTCAACTAATACTAAAAAATTTGTGATATTTACCTCTCTATGTTAACATCAGTCATAGATCTGAAATACATACTGGACAAATCATGCAACCTGTTATGCGTGTTACATTTATGCAGCTTTAAAAAAATTAATTAATGAAGATAAATTTTTCTCTCCCTTTTTTAGTTGAGGATACAATCTTACCTCCCTGACCTTTGGTCACAAAAATCTTTCTCACCTCTTGACTCAAACCATTATAAGGGAAGGTAATTTATTATATTTGTCTATGAAGAAACGTAATATATTCAGTGTGGAAAGATAGTAATGCGTGGCTCACTTATTACCTTCTCAGAATTAAGTTTTTATAGAAGGTAAGGATCTATTTTTAGTGTTAATTGGTGGTATTTTTTACAACTTTTATATAAATTATTTACAAAAACATAATATGATATGAAGGCAGTTTAATCATAATTTCAAATAACAAAATAATTACAAATATTTTGATATATAATATATATCATAAAACATTACACATTATAATATAAAATTCTGAGTTCAAAAGACAGCACACAATTCTGGATCCAATCTGAAAGGGGAAAATAAAGAATACCTCAAGATTGAATTAAGAATATGCAGTGTAAAAAATCTAATTGTCAAATATAAGCACAGGTGACAAAAGCAAAAATCGACAAATGAGATTACATAAAAATTTTTAAAAAGATATGCACAGCAATAAAAAATAATTAACAGAGTCTAAAGGTAACTTATGGATTGTGAGAAAATATTTGCAAGACATACAGACAATGTGTTAATCTCCAGAATACATAAGGAATTCAAAAAGCTCTATAGATGAAAAACAGAATGGGAGAAAATATTTGCAAACTCTGCATCTAATGGTTAATATCGTGAATCTACAAGAAACTCAATCAAAACAACAAAAAATCAAATACCATCAATAAGTGTTGAAAGCACATGAACATTTTTCAAAAGAGGATATACAAGAGGCAACAAGCATATGAAAAAATGCTCAACATCACTAATCATCCTAGAAATGCAAGTTAAAACCGCAATAAAATACCATCAGAATGGCCATTACAAAAAAGTGAAAAAACAACATCAGTTGGTGAGGATGTGGAGAAAAGGGCACACTTGTACTCTGTGGCAATGTAAATTAGTACAACTTTTATGCCAAACAGTATACAAATTTCTGAAAGAACTGAAAATACAACTATCATTGATCCAGCAGTCCCACTGCTGGGCATCTACCCAAAGGAAAAGAAAATATATCAAAAAGTTACCTACACTCATATGATTATAGCAGCTCTATTCACAATAGCAAAACTACAGAATCAACCAAAGCATCAATGAATTATTGAATAAAAAAATGTGGAATATATACACCATGGAATACTACTTAGCAGTAAAAAAGTAAAAACATGTCTTATGCAACATCATAGATGGAGCTGGGACTCATTGTTCTAAGTGAAATAACTGAGAACCAGAAAGTTAAAAACCACATGTTCTCACTTATAAGTGGGAAGTAAACAGTGAGTACATATGGACATTCAGAGTAGAAAAAATAGATACTAGAGACTCCAAAAGGTAGGAGGGTGGGAGGGGGGTGAGGGATGAAAAACTACCTATTGGGTACAATGTACACTATTTGGGTGATGGGTACCATAAAGGCTCCTACTCCACCCTTATTCCATATATCTATGTAACACAATCTGCACTTGTATCCCATAAATTCATAAAAAATAAACATCTTAAAAATCAATTGGAAAGAAACAATCTAATTTAAAAAATGGGCAAGTCACCTGAACAGACACTTCTCAAAAGCAAACATGCAAATGGCCAATAGATATATTAAATGATGCCCAACTTCACCAACTGTTAGAAAAAATGCAAATTAAAACCATACTCTTTTCGAAATGACTATCATGAAACAGATAAAGATAACAAGAGTGACAAGAATGTGGAGAAAATGAAACACTTATATGCTATTGGTGAGGATGTAAATTCATACAGACATTATGGAAAACAGTATGGAGGGCCCTCAAAAGAACTAAAAACACAACTATCTTATTATCCAGCAATTCCACTTCCACATATTTACCCAAAAGATTTGAAAGCAGTATATCAAGAGATATCTATACTCCCATTTTCATTGCCATACTATTCCCAATAGTCAAGTTATGAAATCAACCTAAAAGTGTGCATCAAAAGATGAATGTCAAGATACTGTGGTATATACAGCTGTCCCTTGCTATCTTTAGGAGACTGATTCCAGGAACACTACCCCACATCTGCAGATACCAAAATCCACGGATGCTTAAGCCCTTTAGGTAAAATGGTGTTGTATTTGCATATAACCTAAGTGCATCCTTCAATATACATTAAATTAACTCTAAATTACTTATAATAACTAATGCCACATAAATTCTTTTAAAATAGTTTTTATACTATATTGTTTAGAAAAGAGTCTGTACATGTACATGTATACACATGTACAGGTGTAACCATCACTTTAAAAATTATTCCAAATATATTCAATTCACATTTTCTTGAATCCAGGGAAGCAGAAACTATGGATATGGAAAGCCTGCTTATACACAATGGAATACTATTCAGCCTTTATAAAGAAATAAATTTTGTCACATTGTGACAACGTGGATGGAATTGGAGAACATTACACTAAGTGAAATAAGCCATGCACAGAAAGACAATAACATCTTCTCAGTTGTGTGTGGAATCTAAAATAATCAACCACAGAAGCAGAGAGCAGTCTCTGGTTTACCAGAGACTGATGAGAGTTAGGGGGTTGGGAGTGGGTGATGGAGGAAATAGGGAAATTATGGTCAAAGTGTAGAAAGCTTTAATTAGACAGGAGCAATCAGTTTATTTATTTATTTTTTGGAGCAATATTGCACAGCGTGGTGAATATGGTGAGTAATAATGTATTGTATATTTCAAAATAACCAAGTAAATTTCAAATGTTGTCACCACAAAAAAATGATAAGTATTTGAAGTGACAAATGTGTTAATTAAATTAATTATTTCACATTGTATTCATATCACTTTGTACTCCAGAAATACATACAACCATAATTTTTCAATTTACAATTAAAAAATAAGAAAAAAGAAGAAAAGCAAATATAATAATAAGTAGGCAAGTAGTATATGGTTGTAACTGTACTTTTGAATTTCTATGGTTTTTATAAATTCCATAAAACCATATGGAATTTATATGGTTGGGTAGTGTATAATACCTTCGTGTCTTCTTGAAGTACTCTTCTTAAACCCCTACCCCAGAGTCTAAATTCTGTTCTTCCTTAAGGTTAATGTGTACCTTCCAGTTTAAAAAGTAAAAAGCCTTTACCAATGGCTTTGGCTCATACTCTACATGTATAAAGTTATAAGAGAGTACATATTTAAAGTAATTGCATTATGTATTATTAAAACAAAAATTTATCAATGACTTTTTATGTGGTAAATTCTGAAAAATTAAGATAAAATACAGAATAATTGTGAGATAGCTCATAAATTAGTTGAGAAACAAAGACACCACTTCAACCAAATGTAAAAATGCTTTAAACAAGTAAAAACACTTTTATGTTGGGGGTCCAGAATACATAAAACATAGATGGGGATAGGGAGGGTTAGAACATTTTATGAACCATTGATTTTTGAAGGATGAATTGAATTTTACTGTTAAAGAATGCAGTATAAAAGGCAGAATAAGTGTAATGTAAAAATGCATTCTCTTAGAAAAAAAATAGAGTATTGAATGAGATACGAATTATTCCATAGAACTAAAACTTAAAGTTCAAGATGGCAAGTAGAAATAGATGAGGCTAAAGTGACAGGAAGCTGCCAACTCACAGAGGGATGGAAATGTAAAAATAATTGTAACTTCCTTTTAAGGAAGATGGAGAACATTGAATAACTTTAATCTGTGGATATAACTAGCTCAAAAGTTTGATATATGATATAATGGTATAACCAGCTTAGCATTTTAGCAAGGTTAAGCTGGCAACTGTGTATGAACTTGAAGTAGATGAAGAATAGAGAAAAATGCTAGGTAGGAGGCTGTTGGAATAACTTAAAAGGAAGATGATAAAGGTTTGACTAAGATGATAATGGAGTGGATAAAATAGAGTAAATTATAAGGACTGTAGTAATGATAGCTAATCCTGTGTGTATAATAAAGTGCTGACTATGTGCCAGAGTTTATTCTAAGTGTGTGTGTGTTTACTTATTTAATGTTCACAAAATACATGCACTAGGTACTGTTATTCTTCACAATTTATAGATGAGAATATTAAAGCAAGGAGACAAATCACTCAGGATCAAATAGCTAGACAGAAAGATCTGGAACCAAGATTTGAAGTCCAACATTTTTGCTCTAGAGTCCTAGGAACTACTATGCCATATTGACTTGCTTAATAGAGGAGACATCGGACAAAGGACAAATAGAAAGAGTTTATTCACTAATAAGAATGGATTGCAAAGAAAAGAGACGATTTATCACATACATTTAGCTTGTGGAAGAAATTACGTCATTACTTTATGTTAATTACATATGTGAAGGAAAAGCCTGTTTATTTAAGTGTCATAAGGCCATAACCAGGAGCTGAACCTTTCTGGTGGTGACTTATTCCAATTCCTGGAAGGGTATATGTGGAAAAAAAAAGAAATAAGTACTCAAAGAATTGCTTAGAATTACTTTACAAATGAAAGACTACAAATGACTGTAATTATAATTGCTACCCACCAGTACACGCAAAAAAAAAATTCTTTTTCATTAATACTATGAAAATAACTGACTCCCTTAAATCATATTTCCCTTGATTCCTAGAAAAATGACTCAAAAATGCAAACACAATGTCATTCTTGCCACCTTGTCCGTTTACTTAGTAACCAGCAAATAACTGAAGAAGGGCATGTAGTTAACCGTTTCTCTAAATTAATTCATGTGTACAAACAGGGTACAGATACACTTTAAACTGGTGTTCTGATAGTCAGTGTTCTCACAGATTTTTTATTAGAGCCTGAGGTGCTAATGTTAAACATCCCTAACACCTACAGTTGGGAAAGAGACCAGCAAATACTGTGAAATTCACAGAAATACAAAATTTCTTGTAGTAAAATAACTCTGCAAGAGAGATTTAAAAAGAATGTTCACGACCTTAAAATAATTTGAGCACAAACTTGGCTATATCTGTGTAACTGTCATCTATGCTAGAAACAATGATATCATAACCTGTTTCCAGCGGCCCTCTGATTCTAAATTCTACGTATGAGCCGACCTAGATTTCCTGAGAACGCCCTCTGTGTGCTGGTTTGCCTGGCTGCTCCTTCCTCCAGTTTCAGAGCTCCTTGTTCATCAGACTTACCTACCTGCTTACTCTGAATTTTCTCCCCCGAATTCAGTACTTTTCGGAGAACCAGGTTACAGGTGCATGTCTTATCAACACTCTATGCAGAGAGCTATAGTGAGCACTACTTTTGTACTGGTTGTAACTGTTTCCCATTTAATTTTAAATCTACCTTCTGGCCTTTAGGACCTGTCTAAATCTGTCTGCCAGGAAGGACAAGGAGTATTATCACCTCTTCACAGCCTTCATCACAGTGAAGAGCTTGAGGCTATGTGGATATCGTGTTCTTTCAGCTTGTCTCCTAAAAACCCAGTCTGCCTTTGTTGTTTTCATTTCTTTCTATTTATTTATCTATCAGAGCAGTTGTTGTACAGGATGTGGTTTGTGAGAGACCCAAGCCTGGAGCTCCAATTAGAAAGAATTGAATGAAACTATAAGCCAGGATAACTGCAATCTGTCTACCATTAACATCTTAGACTCCCGGTGTGGTCAGTGTTGAATAGGTGAGGCATATAGGGAAAAGTAAAAAGGAGACTTGTTTAGTCACTCTTGGTATGTAAGTTAGGCAAATTCAACTGCTTCCCCTTCCTGCTTCACAAATAAGCTTTGGCATAGATCCTCCCACATAACTATCATACTACAAATATGGCATATTTTACAACACTGCTCTCTTATTACTATTTTAAAAAATTAAAACAGTTTAAATTTTTTAACTGTAATTAAGTAACACAAATGAGGTTACATTGGATAATAACCACCTTTAAAACAACAGGAAAATTATATTTTATGTCTATGAATCCAAATGAAACCTATTTAGATGCTTTTCAGTTGTAATCCACAAACTACACAGTAAGAAACACGGACTAGGGTATTTATTTTTATTTAATTTCTCATTATCCTTCATTTGCATGACTTTGATTTTTTGTTTAGATAATACTTTAATATGATATTTTTTTACTACCATTACAGCCACCCATTCCTATTTGCTAAGATTCAATGAAAAAATATTAGCACTGTTTTAGTCAGGATATTCCCAAGAAACAGGAGCAACGGTGTGTGTGTGTGTGTGTGTGTGAGAGAGAGAGAGTGTGTGTGTGTATGTGTGCATAGAAAGAGAGAAAGATTAAGATTTCTTTTAAGGAATTGGCTCCCATGATTGTGAAAGTTTGAAAGTAAAAACTGTGGAGTAGGACAGTAGGCTGGAGACCCAGGATGAGCTGCAGTCGGGGTTCAAAGGCAGTTTTCTGGCAGAATTCTTTCTTGTTCCGAGGGAGGGGTGGGGTCTTTGTTCTATTAAGGATTTCAACTGTTCAGATGAGGTCCACCCACATTATGAAAGCAATCTGCTATACTCAAAATTCACCAATTAAGATATTAATCTCTTCCACAAAACACCTTCACAGGCACATCCAGAGTAACATTTAACGAAATATCTTGTCACCGTGATCCAGCCACACTGACATACAATTAACATTATAGTCACCATGTAGATTTCAAAAATGAATAAATAAATAAATAATAGTGTATATTCATCTGTCAGAATTCTTAATTATACTGTTTATTAAAATGTATGGTACAGTTAGTTTCCCCTTACCTTCTAGAATTTTTTTTCCCTTATGGAAACATTTTTGGTTACTTTATATTCTATGGCTGTTCCAGTTCAATTCAACTAAATTAAACATATACCCACAAGCAATATAGGGTAAAGTCAGAACTAATATTTTTCTTTATTAAGAAGGGAGACGATGTCTCTCTCTCTTTTCTTATAATTTTTAACAATTTGCCAAATTGCAATATGCATTAAAACATTCTTAGATATTGCCAAAAATTCCTAATTTACCTAGACCTACCAACTCTGGTTGAATGATGATAAATTTAATAAGCTGTGGAACACATCGGTTTCTCTCGTGAGATGATTTTTGAACATCCTATCCTTGTTAATTTTCTTGAGAAATAATCTACATTGTCTATAGATTTTTAACATATTTTAGTAAATGTATAAAAAAAGAACACAATTTCCTAAATATACTGTATTTATTTTAAATCTTAGTTTATTTTCTGACAAAATGGAGAGGTTCAAATGATCATCTCTAAAGTCCCTTATGTTCTCACTGTTCTATCCTTCCCTATCTTCAGCATCATCAGACCACATATGAGGCCAGAGGGTGACCTGTGTTAAGTCTGAGGTGTATGGTAATAACAGCTGCCGTTCACTGAGGACATTAGTAAGTGTTTTCCATACACATCTCTCATAATCTATTCAGCAAATCTATGGAGCAGATATTATTATGAAGCAATATAAATTATTGTTGTCATACAGCTACCATTTTAAAGGGTAAAGGGAAAACAGGCATCTTAACCAAGAAAAGTAAATTCTATCTCTAAGGTTATTAAAACTGCTGAAGACTTAGTTACTCTAACTGTGAGAAATTACTTTTTTATATAAGCACTTCTTAATTTTTTTATCATTACTTGACTATCTTAGATATTGCCAATCAAAGTAATTGCCCATTTCTGGTTGCTAAATTGATCAATCACATTGTGTAAAAATTATTATTCTCAACTTTTCTCAAAGACATTAACCTCTGCTTGATATTCAGGTCTTTTTACAAAATATAACACTTCAGTTTGTCATTTTTTCATATGCCTGCTCTGGTCAGTAAGCTGATTTATTGCTGAGGAATACTAGGATCACTATTTGTAAAACAATTGATAGTTATGAATCTCATAATAATTAACTTTTACTTGAAAGTTCAAGCCACTCAGAAGTGTGAGAAAGAATTGCTTTAAAATAATGATTAAGTCATTTAGTTTTTAACAATAAAAAATAGTTCTGCAACAAGTTGAATGTTCACTTATAATTAGGTCAACATGAAACAGTCTATCTCCTCTAGGGATGACTGATTCCTCTTCAACCTTCTTAACTAGTAGTTTCCTAATTTTTCTGCTTCCAGGCTAACATACATTGGGGAAAGGGCACCCTTTTCAATAATTGGTTCTGGAAAAAATGGATAATCAGATGTGGAAGACTAAAACTGGACCTCTATTTCTCACCATATACAAAAAGAAACTCAACATGGATTAAAGACATATACATATGACTCAAAACCATAAAACTTCTAGAGGAAAACATATGGAAAGCACTTCAGGACATTGGTCTAGATAAAGATTTTATAGTTCAGACCTCAGAAGCACAGGCAACAAAAACAAAAAAATAGACAAATGGGACTGTATTGAACTAAAAATCTTCTGCACAGCCAAGAACACCATCAATACAGTTAAGAGACAACTTGTTGAATGGAAGAACACATTTGCAAACTATTCATCTGACAAGAGACTAACATCCAGAATATATAAGTATTTCAAACAACTCAATAGAAAAAAACACAGATATCCAATAAAAAGTGGCCAAAGGACATGAACAAACATTTATCAAAAGAAGATCTACAAATGACCAACAGGTATAAGAAAAAATGTGCAGCATCACTAATCATCTGAAAAATGCTGAGTCAAAACCACAATGTGATATCATCTCATCTCAGTTAGTATGGCAATTAAAAAGACACAATTAACAGATGCTGGTGAGGATCCAGATAAGAGGGAACTCTCATACTTTATTGATGGTAATGTAAATCAGTATAACTACTATGGAAAAAATATAGAGATTTCTCAAAAAAATTAGCGGTAACATATGATCCAACAATGCCACCACTAGATATTTATCCAAAAAATAAAAATAAAACATTCCATAAAGGGATACCTGTACTCTCATGTTTATTGCAGCATTAGTCACAATATGAAAGATATGGAATCAACAAATATCAGTTTATGTGCCTATCAGTTGATGAATGAATAAAGAAAATCTGGCGTATATACACAATGGAATACTCTTTGACCTTAAATAAAAGAGAAATCATCTTATTTGCTACAGTATGGATGGTACTGGAGCTCATCATATTAAGTAAAATAATACAGGCACAGAAAGACAACTATAGCTTGCTATCACTCCTAAGTGGCAGCTAAAAATGTTGATCTCATAGAAATAGAGAGTACAATGGTAGATAATAGAAGCTGGCATGGTTGTGTGGATGGGGATGGAGGGGATAAAGAGAAGGGGGTTAAGAGGTACAAACATACAGCTGGATAGAAGGAATAATTTCCAACATTTGATAGCAGAGTAGAGTGACTATAGTTAACAATAATGTATATGTATTTCAAAACTAGAAGAGAGGACTGAAATGTTCCCAACACACAGAAATGATAAATACTTGCGGTGATGGGTACCCCCAAATACCCTGACTTGATCCTTACATGATGAATGCATGTAACAAACAAAATATCACATATGGATATCATATATCGCATAGATATATATGTAGAAATATGTATTGAAAGAAAGAAAGAGAAAAAAAGAGAAAAAAGAAAGGAAGGAAAAAGATGGAAGAAATGAAAACATGAAAACATTCTGAATACAAAAGGAAGTGATGGCATTATAAAATAAATTTGAAAATTAATTACTTAAAATAAGGAAAGAGTTCTAATGCACTGTGAAAATTATATTCTAACTTTGTACAGCAGTCAAGTAGATATATAATGTGAGACAAAAAAGAGTTTTAAAATGAGATATGAAACTTGGAAGAGATGACAGATGAGAAAAAATTATCACCAACATAAGTACCATTTATGTTTTTATGGGCCATTTGAATAAAATAATTACTGGAGTTAAATTGTAAATAAATAAGCAGACCAACAAATCTAGGAGACAAAGAAAGCAAAAATTTAAATTACAAAATAATACAAATTATCTAATTAATAGGCAAATGGGAATATCACAGAAATTATAGAAGTTATAATGTTTTAGAAATAATTCAGTATTCATTTTTGTTTAAAATGAAATCTTCAAAAATTAATGTAAATCCCATAAATGATTTAAAGCTCTCTTTTAAGTCGGTAGAGAACATTTTATTTAATGAAGAAACATTAAGGAATCTCAGTAATATCTGAATTACATGAAAAATAATCATTCTTACAATTATCACTTTTTCTGGAAATTATAGCTGAATGCAATACAAGACAAAATTGTATATATAATGTATATATAAACAAAATCATACACATATATTTATACACATGATAAAAGAAATGTGTGTGTCTATGTGTGTGTGTGTACAGAAAATAAAAATCATCATAATTTGCAAATGATTTTAGAGTTATTCTAGAGAAAATAAAATACGAAAAAAAATTGAAAAATCCAAGGTGGTCGCTAGTATGTAACCAAGTATTCCCAAATCAGTTATTCCAATATTACAGTAAATATCTGTTTAAATATGATATTTTTTAAAAGTATGAAACAATGAAAAAATGTAAAATAAATAGAAATAAAATTAGTAGGAAAGGCTCTGGATCAGGATAAAGAAAACTAAAATTTTACTGAAGTACATAAATAACAACTTGATAAGCAAAGAAATACACAAATATCCCGATTTGAAAAATAAATGTATTAAAAATGTTCATTATTTTTAAATAAATTTTTAAATTACAGTGCATGATTAACAAAATCTATAACAGATTACATAATTGTGAAATATTCCTAGAGCTTATATATAAAAAGGTAGCCAAGATATTGTTGAAAAAAAAGAATGATTCACATTATCAACTAAAAAAAGTACTATAAAACTTCCATAAGGAAAAGATTTTAGTACTATCAAAATAATTGTCTTAAGATAATTTTAAAAATAGATAAGAACATGTAAATCTATCTTTTTATATTACTAAAGTAGGAAATGTTATAATTGAGGATAAAATGAATTATTGTATAAATGATTAGACAACTGTTTAAATATTTAGAATACAAAGTTCCATTTCTTATCCTCCCGTGCCTCCTCCCCCATATGTAAATCACAGAACTAAAGTGCCAAAACTTAAAAAAAGTATGAAATGATCATAATTGAATATATATCTCATATCAGTCTTACATCCATAGTATATTTGCTGAAATATCTTATCTATTATCTTTCTGTTTCAGAAAAATATTTAGTTACATAGAAAGTTATTTGCAACATGTTAAAGAATAGTTTATATCAATATATCAATAACAATTATTTATCAGGGATCGAATTTTTAGACATTTTTACATTCTTTAATTTTTTCTGTATTTTGTAAAATTTTTACAATGTATATATGAAATTTTAAAAAATTGTAAATGAATATAATTGCTTCTTTAAATAGATAAAATTAAAATATTTTTCTTTTGCATTATACTTTGTCATAAAATGTACATATACTACAGGTATAGTGATCTATAACTAGCCTTCTATTTAATATCTGATCCACATGATAGATGAGTAAATAAAAGCAAAAAATGAAACAACACACTGATGAACTGAGTTTTTATTACATTATCTCTAAAGCAATCATCTCTTCTCTAGTATTTAATCGTTTAGCCCCACTTGTAAGGTCAAGTCTTTTTTGCTTAGTCTCATTTATTGTTTGATATCTGTCAAATTCTGAGAATGTGAGTAGGTTGCAAGGTGAAGCAAGATTTTTGCAGGAGAAGCAAGATTTTTGCAGGAGAAGCAAGATTTAATGATGTTGGTGTTGCACTCTAACTGTTAATGACCAAATGATACCCTGGCTAAGTTAGACACATTCTGAAACCTAGAAGGAGATGATGTAGTCAACAATTCAGAACATATTTAAATATAAAGAAATAAATTTGAGAATAGCAATAATGTTTAATGCAACAACGAATTTTTACTGATTACTTTCAGCTCTGAAGTTATTTTTATGACTTTGCAAAATTTTTTGAAAAACTACAGCAAGACTAACATTCATTTTTTTCTGTAATACAAATGTTTTTAATTATGTTTTTCTATATTATCTTATGAATCTAAAATATTTTCAACATTTTTATTTACATTTATTTCAGAATTTAATACAATTACAACATTTTCATACAATATAGTATAAAAATTATTTTTCCTATAAGGTCCTTTAATGACCCTCTTCCTATATCAGAAGTATTTAGGTAAATACATATTAGGTAACTGGAACTTTTCAAATTTAAAATTCCATGAAGTATTCATTACATGAACTTTCTATGTAAGATACAGGATAAAATATTCTCTTGTATATACCTGATCACTTCTATATACCCTTTGTCCCACAATGGAATGTAAGCTTGTTGAGTTTGCCTATTTTGTTTTTGTATTCTACAACAATGCCATTATAGACATTTAAATATTTATTGAGTAAAATAGCTAGTTAGTAGCATAATTTAAACAGCACAAAAAGGAATTTCATGTGCAATCGATTTTTTTTGAGGGAATACCTGCAAAGGATAAAAGAAAGAAGAGTATGCAAGGAGAAACAACAGCTTATGATACTGTTCTGTTACTAGTGAAAGGGACAGAAAGAGAAGCATTGGGTAAGAATATTAGACTACAACACATTTCTAAGAAAGTTTCAGCTAGGCAAACAAACACTCCCTGAGTTAACATTGCTCAGTTGAGAAGTTCTGAATCCCATCCTAATGAGCTGGCACTAGTATCCCCATTGGGCTTAGTTATTGGTTGAGAGCAAGCCAGGTTATACATGGCCTTGAAACAAAATTATGATTACTCCAAAAGAAAAGCGGCTGGGGCTATGAATCAATTATGCTCCCTGTAGCAGTTTCCCGTGAAGGAGAACTTAAATGCTAATTCTGACAGCAATAAAACAATATTTAAAAAATGCCTATTAACAGGTGAACATTTGGTCAATGAAGAAATAAACAAAAGTCAACTTTCTATGATATATACATATATCAAAACATCACATTTACTTACCCAGTGAATATACACAACAATTGTCAATTAAAAAAAATACATGTATTTTTTAAAAGTTGATTTTCTGATGGCACCAAAATTCCATACACTACGGTTAGGCTTTGTGTCTCCACTCAAATCTCATCTTGAATTTTAATCCCCGTAATTACCCAAATCCCTATATGTTAAGGAAAAGACCAGGTGAAAGTAATTAGATCATGGCGGCAGTTTCCCCCATGCTGTTCTCATGATAGTGAGTTCTCATGAGATCTGATGGTTTTATAAGTGTTTGGTACTTCCTCCTGTGGTCATTCTCCTTCCTGATGCCTTGTGAAGGTTGTTTGCTTCCCCTTTGCCTTCCACCATGATTGGAAATTTCCTGATACCCCCACCCCCAGATATTCTAAACTGTGGGTCAAATAAACCTCTTTCCTTTACATACCCAGTCTCAGGTCGTTCTTTATAGCAGTGTGTAAACAGGCTAATAGAGTAAATTGATACCACAGAAAGTGGGGTACTGCTATTAAGATACCCATAAATATGGAAGGGATATTGGAACTGTAACAGACAGAGGTTGGAACAGTTTGGAGGGCTCAGAAGAAGACAAAAAAAATGCGGGAAAGTTTGAACCTTTGTAGAAACTTGGAGGGCTCAGAAGACAGGAAGATATGAAAACATTTGGAACTTCCTTGAGACTTGTTGAATGGCTTTGACCAAAATGCTGATAGTGATATGGACAATGAACGGCTGAGGTGGCCTCAGATGGGGATGAGGAACTTGTTGGGAACTGGAATAAAGGTGACTCTTGCTATGCTTTTGCAAAGACACTAGTGGCATTTTGACCCTGCCCTAGAGATCTGTGGAACTTTGACTTTGAGAGAGATAATTTAGGGTATCAGGCAGAGGAAATTTCTAAGCAGCAAAGCAATCAAGAGGTAACCTGGTGCTCTTAAAAGCATTCAGTTTTATGTATTCACAAAGAGATGGTTTGAAATTGGAATTTATGTTTAAAAGGGAAGCAGAGAAAAAAAGTTTGAAAAATTTGCAGCCTGAAGATGTGGTAGAAAAGAAAAAACAATTTTCTGGGGAGAAATTCAAGCCAGCTGCAGGAATTTGCATAAATAATAAGGAACAGAATGTTAATCACCAAGACAATGGGGAAAACATCAGGGCATGTCAGAGACCTTCTCAGCAGCCCCTTCTCTCACAGGCCTGAGGCCTAGGAGGTAAAAATGGTTTCATGGGCCTGGGCCCTGCTGCTCTGTGCAGCCTAGGGACTTGGTTTTCTGTGTCCTAGCTACTCCAGCTACAGCCATGGCTAAAAAGGCCAAGGTACAGCTTGGGCCATTGCTTCAGTGGGGTGCAAGCCCCAAGCCTTGGTAGCTTCCATGGTGTTGGTCCTGCCAGTACATGGAAGACAAGAATTGAGATTTGGAAATCTACACCTAGATATTCAGAAGTTGTATGGGAATTTCTGGATATCTAGGCAGAAACTATCAGGGGTGGAGATCTCATGGAGAATTTCTGCTAGAACAGTGCAAAAGGGAAATGTGGGACTGGAGCCCCCACACATAGTACTCACTGGAGCACTGCCTATTGGAGCTGTGGGAAGTGGGCCACTGTCCTCCAGAACCCAGAATAGTAGATCTACTGACAGCTTTCCACCTGGAAAAGCCACAGACACTTAACACCAGCAGTGAAAGCAGCTGGGAGGGGCATTGTACCCTGCAAAGACACAGGGGTGGAGCTGCCCAAAGTCCTAAGGTGCTCATCTCTTACATCAGCATGATCTGGATGTGAGACACGGAGTCAAAGGAGATCATTTTGGATCTTTACAATTTTATGACTCCCCAGATGGATTTCAGAATTGCATGGGACCTGTAGCCACTTTGTTTTGGCTAATTTCTCCCATTTGGAACAAGAACATTTACCCAATGTTTGTACCTGCATTGTGTCTTGGAAGTAACTAATTTGCTTTGGATTTTATAGGCTCCTAGGTGGAAGGGTCTTGTCTTGTCTCAGATGGCACTTTGGACTTGAACTTTGGGGTTAATGCTGGAATGAATTAAGACTTTGGGGGACAGTTGGGAAGGCAAGATTGTTTTTGAAATGTGAAAGAGACATGAGATTTGAGAGGGGCCGGGGCAGAATGGTATGAGGAGGTTTTGTGTCCCCATGAAAGTCAAATCTTGAATTATAATCCCCATAATCCCCAAGTACGAAGGAAGAGAATAAGTCGAGGTAATTGGATCATGGGGACATTTTCCCCCATTCTATTCTCATGATAGTGAGTGAATTCTCATGAGATCTGATGGTTTTATGTGTTTTTTAGTTTCTCTTGCAGTCATTCTCCTTTCTGCCTTGTGAAGAAGGTGCCTTGCTTCCCTTTTGCCTTCTGCCATAATGGTAAATTTCCTGAGGCCTCCCCAGCCAGGCTAAAATATGAGTCAATTAATCTTTCCTTTATAAATTACCCAGACTCACACAGCCCTTTATAGCAGTGTGAAAATGGACTAATGCGCCATATTTGATAGTCTTTTTAAAGATTACTGTTATGTAAAACACATGTTAAGTGTTATGTGTCATCTTAACTAGACTGAGCTAAACTTTTGAGAAGTTCCTATCTTGTATGTTTCTAATTTGGACACATTGGAAGATTGTTGAGAGAAGGTTCTTGGGAGATTTGAAGGGTAAATGGAAGGTAGCAACCATTTTCTCTCTCTCTCTCTCTCTCACTCACTCTCCTCTCTCTCGTGTGTGTGTGTTATCTGTGTAAGTCACACACATACACAGGCACACACACGCATGTTTGTTGATCTGATGATTCATTTCAATGCCATGAAGCAGTAGCTGTGTGTAAGTCACACACACACACAGACAAACACACGCATGTTTGTTAATCTGATGACTCATTTCAATGCCATGAAGCAGTAGCTGGATGTGCAGCTGCTCTACCTATTCTTGTGTTTTCGTTCAGCATTTTTGACTCCTTGGAAAGGTTCAGTTTTCTAACACAAGGCCCCTGCTTCTGCAAGATACTCTTAATACCAAAGTCAAAGGCAAGAAGAATAGCTGGTTTCAGTTTAAGGCTCCAGTTTATTCTGTCATTGCTGCCTGCCTTTGGTATTCCTCC
The DNA here is from genome assembly GCF_028885625.2 of Pongo pygmaeus. NCBI lineage: Eukaryota > Metazoa > Chordata > Mammalia > Primates > Hominidae > Pongo > Pongo pygmaeus. The sequence goes on along the minus strand of NC_072373.2, from coordinate 123,909,702 downwards.
TTCACATCTATCATCTGCTTACCCTGCAACTTCAAGATTACACATCAGATGTGGATACAAAAAGCACTATAAAGGGTTTTTAACAACCTCCTGTGATTGTATGAGGCTGATTTCCTGCAACAAAAACATGTAATATATAACCAAGTGGTTTTGCTCTTCTGGTTCAACAATGGCTGCTGGCTGATACAATAGGGATGTTGTTTGGGCCACAATGCTTTATTATATAACAAAATATAACTTGAAACCTGGGACAAAATAGAAGACAGATGATTACTTATTATGTGTTTTTCAGGAAGAAAAAGCTGATATGCCTTTAATAATTTCCTGTTATATTTTAAGAATATTCTTTGCCATGTTTCATCCTTGTCTTTTGGTACCCAGGCCTAGGCCACATTTAGTAATAAACAATAACCCAGAACATTCACATTGCACTGGAACATCAAAATACCAAAGTGCATGACAAGATGAAGGCCACACTTTGTATAACACCCGTTATACTACTATTTTGTCATTCTTCACCTTTCTTTCAAAAATAAACTTGGTGGCCCTCTCCTAAAGACACACATATTCCCCCAGCTGTCTATTCTTTTGTGCCTTCTAAAACATATCGGCAAAATATTTAAATCTGTTGAATTTAGGCAGAGAGGATATTTTTAAATTCACATCTTAAGGTCATTTTATAATACAAAGTAAGAATAAAGAAAACACATCTAATTTTATTTCATACATCAAATACTTCAAGAATTGTGATGTTTTTCTATGAAGTGTCTTCTCAATAAAAATGATTCAACAAGTGACAAGTTACTTTTATTTTTAGAGATTCTTACAATTTATAACACATAATAAATTTATAAATGTATTAACTTTCATCTTCAAATCAGCTGGTTTGACTGTTCAAGGATAATGGAGGTACGTTTCATAGATATGTTTCCTTTGCTAGCTGACACTGTGTTAAGCCATGTTAGTACAGGGTGCTCAAGAAACACAAGAGGAGGAGGGGGATTTTTCTTCCTGAAGCCATTGTGTCTTACTTGCCATATTTCTAAGGAGTGTTCTTTTTCCAGCACTTGGCTCCTTAACCTACACAGTTTTCTCTACCTCTAGGCGCCTGCAATGCACACTTCCTACAAAACTTGGCTTATGCAAAGTGCATAGCTTCTTTTCTACTAGTTTCCTGAAGAGCACAGCTTTCTCTAGCATCTGACTTCAGCACAGTGTATTTTCTCAAGCATCCAGCCCCTGCAGATATGCCCCCACTGTCTGGTTTCTTCTGATAGCAGCAGAAAGAAACACTCATCAGCCTGCAAATTCTCCCTGTCATCTCTCTTGGAAGCTTTGCCGTGGAATGCCACAGATGAGCCACCTTCACACGAACAGACTCCCCAGCATCCATACAAGGGACAGTAAAGTGAGGTTTTTTGTTTGTTTGTTTGTTTTGTTTTGTTTTGTTTTTTATACTTTAAGTTCTAGGGTACATGTGCACAACGTGCAGGTTTGTTACATATGTATACATGTGCCATGTTGGTGTGCTGCACCCATTAACTCATCATTTACATTAGGTATATCCCCCAGTGCTATCCCTCTCTCCTCCCCCCACCCCCCAACAGGCCCCAGTGTGCGATGTTCCACACCCTCTCTCCAAGTGTTCTCATTGCTCAATTCCCACCTATGAGTGAGAACATGTGGTGTTTGGTTTTCTGTCCTTGCGATAGTTTACTCAGAATGATGGTTTCCAACTTCATCCATGTTCTAGTAAAGTGAGTTTTAAGGCACATCCCCTCTCCATGGATGAGTTTCTCTTACAACCTAGAAAAAAAATGTAGCAAGTTATACCACTGAGTCACCTCCGTATCTTATGTGGCATCTTGTGATTTGAGGATATGACTCCTCCAAAAAGATCTGAATTCCAGTCTTGACATAGTGAGGAAGTCTCTTTCTTAGGTCCTTTTATTCTAGCCTCATGAGCAGTAGCTAATTCCTACACCTGCTTTTTCTGTGTTTTTTAATGCTCCTTTTAACTCTTATTAGCCAATTCACCATTCTCCAATCTCCTGTCAATTATTCTTTATATTAAAGATTCTATATTCAAATTACCTCATAGATTCTCCCCACTACTTAACCTTAACAGATACAGAATTGATACCTAGATTAGTTTCAGTACATAGACTCACAAAGATGGAAATTCGTGATTGGCTTGTTTGCACCCGTAAGTGCAATGTTGGCCTTCATATCCATGGAAAATGGGATGTTAGTGATCATGTCATGTAATAACATCACAGTTCATGAAGTTATCATTTGTGGTTATATGCAATAAAATACAAACTGAAGCACACGCTTTGGATGCGCAATTGGATGCTTGCACTTGTTGTTTATGGTGGTAGTATGGCTACAAACCATGTGATAATGGATGAGTTTTTTTGCATAAATTTGAGTAATTATGCAAATAGAATGACAAGAACGGGTCCATTAACTCTCAACTCTATTCACAGTCTGAGGACCAAAGAGTTTTCATGACCACCCGAAAACAATCTCTTATTTTTTGTTGGCCATAGAGCTAATACTGCTGAAAATTGAAAAGAAAAATTAATGTGCATGCTACTGATATATAAATACACAGCCTTGCCAAATTTTCACATTAAAGTTAGGCATTCCTTTCTTAATAATGTGATCCTGAAACTTGAAAGGAAGGTATATATTTTAAAATACACATATACATGTTTGTATACCGAATCATAGATTTTAGTAATTTTCTTAGTGCAAATAGTTCTTTCAGAGCTGATTTCAAGCCACTAACGTGAAGTCACTAAAAACAGAGTTGGAATGAGTTGTGCAAAATCAGCACTCTCTGGCTGGTATGAACATCTCCTGCACATCAAGGATTCCACTCCAACAATGCGTGTTAAGAGACTCCCAGGGTTGATCTCAATGGTACGGTTATCAAATATTTGCGTAAGTACTTGCTAAGCTCTAAGATTAAATATGTATAGCCACAAGATATTTTGTAAAATAGAAGAAAATGAAGAGAAATTCTCAATATAAAGAAAGAAAAATAGTATATATATATATATCTCTCTCTCTTTGATAAAATACAAAAATTATAAACAAATTGCTTGATAACTGACCAGAATTCTTAGATGTTTGGACCTGCTTTAATTTACATGTTGACCACAATGCTTGATATCATTTCAAACCACAGATCAGACAGACATATAAATGAACACTGGCATATGTACAGACTGTTGGTATTGATATGAAATGTAGGATAATATAATTTGATGTAGAGATATAAAGATTTAGAGAGCTGAAATCACTCAACCCCCTAAAAGTATATCATATGTACTGAGATTTCTATTTTTAGTTCATACTCTGTGATTTGATTTAAGCAATCCATTTCTATTTTAATTACCACCAATTTTAATAACTTACAATTCAATCTAATTTCAATCTACATAGAACTATCATATATTTTACCTTAAATTAAAAATATATTATACCCCAAACCAAATCAATCTAAAATTCCCTTTGAAAATAGAAAGAAGTGTGCATTATTAAGAAAAAGCCAGGAAGCTTACGGTAAGCAAATAAGTAAATATATCATTAAATAAAATATAATGTTCAACAGGCAATATAGGGGATATTCCAAAGATGACAGCCATGCCACATCTTTGTGCAACTCCTGCTGTGAATAAATACAAATTATCCAACAGTCAGAAAATCAAACTTGTACTTTAATCATCCTTTACAAGAATATTTGTGCATTTCCAAGAAAGAAAGATTTTCTGGAAACATACAAACTAATGCCTGCAAATTAATGTTGTATGGAGTCCTGATCTCTCTCTCTGTCACAAGATTATAAAAGCTTGATTAAATAACAAATAAGGGGTTTTGCCGGGGATGAATTTAATCTGAGAACTACAAGAGAGACCACTGTCTCTTTTGAGTATATCTTTACCTCAAATAATTTCAAATTTCCTCAAAGAATTATGTTGTGTTGGCATATTTTGATGTACTAGAAGAGCTCCAAATTGAGTGTGCTTGGGAGTTTTAGGAAAAAGAAAAAAAAATCAGAAACACATGCAACAAAGGGAATTGTGAATGGAAAGCAAAGCATGACCTTTCACTGTGGCTGGTATGTCCCCTAATGCTGCACTTTGGATGGCATTCTTCAGGGCCGTTTCAAGTGCTCCAGTTAAAGTAGAACAGGTCTAAATCACTGGCACATAAAGTTTCTTCTAAAAGTGAATTTTCTGGTCACTAAGCAGGCAACCTTTAAGACCAGAATAAGCAGGTTGTTTTCTTCAATATGCAGCGCACATTGAAAATGTGAAATACGAGGAAAGCAAAGCTAGAGTTTATTTATTCACGTGAAAAAGGAAAGAAGAATTCACAATAGAATTCTTATTATTTTATTTTCTTTTTATTATCTATGTTTCAAATACAGAAACCATCATTTTATTCCTAAAATCACCTTCTCTGATCTTTTTTCTCTATTCTATTATAGGGCTTTCTAATTTTTTTTGCTCTTAAACAATCATCATGGACACATACCCTAGTTCTGTCTGTTTTTTTATCTGATCTTTGGGTTTTACTGAATGCATTTTCAGATATATTTAAGAAAAGAAAAAATTAATTTGTCAACTAATTGATTTGATTAACTGTAAGCAAGATTGATGCCTGTGACCTGTTTAAATAATGAAAAACAGGCATAACCTGGAAGTCACCTTAGAGTTTAGAGTCTGGTGAAAAAGATTAATATTGCTCATATAGCTATTCAAGTTAATGTAACATTGAAAATTAGCAAGTGCCATGAATAAGAGATAATTGGCATCATACAAGCATCTGTTAGGGTATTGATGCACTCAGGGAGGACAACAAAGTTATCCCTTTGGAAATGGGTTACTGGCCTTGGGTGTGGATATGAATATGTTAACTTGAAGAAGAAGGAAGGTAAGAAATGCAGAAGTAACCACAAGTACAAAATTTTCATAGTGAGAGGGAGCAGGAGTGAAAAGAGAAAGGAGGCTTGAGAACTTAGTGCACTCTTTTGCATAAATTTTTAAATTGTGTTTAAAGAAATATTTTTTTCTTAAAAGAAAATGGGATACCATGGAGATCCTTTAATAAGTAAATACCAAATGATCATATGTTCGTTTCAAAATTATTTATCTAGCTGCAATGAGGATGAAAAATTTAAAGAAGGGAAGAACTGATACCATTTCATCACTTAGAAATTGTCAGGTAGTCTCAAAAAAGAGTATGTTTGCATGGAGCCCATTAGATTATGGAGATGGAGGGACATGTGTGGATTTGAATAATTCCTTTCTTGTGAAACCACAAGTATTAACATTTTGTTGATGTGCAGTTAAAATGTATCTACTTATTTATTATCTGCCTACTTTAATATGTGGATATGTGTGTTCTTTTTATCTATATTATCTACACCCTCAATTAGACAACACATGACTTAATGAAAATTAAATATATATATATTTCATTTCATTCTGTTGTAAGTAAAGAAGGAGCTACAGAGCTCTGTGTGTCAGGAAGCAAGTCCATTTCCATAATATCCTCACCAATACCAACCCAATCTGCCTAAAATATCATCAGGAATATCCCCCCAGGATTACCAAATAAACTGCCTTCCCTAGACTTCCACGTATGCTAATATGTCTCCAATCCTAACATCTTTCCAGACTCCCAAAGATTTCCACTATGCCCTCTGAAATTCACAGCCTGTTGTCTCCTATATCCTCAACCTCTTCTATGAACTTCTTAAAACATGTCTAATTAAAACCTGGCTTTCCACTAAGCAACTCGTCCTTCAGCCATAAAGTCTTCTTTTTTTTTTTTGAATTTGTAAATTGTTTTAATAACACAATTAATACAAGAATACATTCTCCTTGTCAGAAATTTAAAATAAAGTCTTCTAACTATTGGCCCTGACTTTGGAAAAGGTGTCCTCTTTGTTCCTCCAAATCATTGTTTTTCCCTTCTCTCTACAGTCCATAAGGTTTAAAGATCATGGATTCAAGTTCAATATTCAGTATTCAAACTATAAATCTTGTTATTTTAAGTATAAGTAAAATAACTTTTGAATAATCTGTCATTTTGGAAATCTGACCTCTTCTCTATTTTGGTCTTGCCCTTTATCGTACCTGTCTTTGCTTGTAACTTATGATTCCTCTTACAAATAAGAGCATTTTCTTTAATTATGATCTCTGACAAGTCCATTGAAAACTCTGTCCTTTTTCTCCCCTTTGCCCACTTGCAATTTTCAACTATTGACTTAGTTTCCAGCATTGTACAGCCCCCTTATATCCTCACTTATTTCTTCATCCAGCCTACATGAATTACCATTATATTCATCCTTATTTTCTGTTATTCTGGCCTGGAAAAACAGCAGCCTTTCTAAATCCCATTTTCTGTCTACTCTCAAACTCCTCTAGGACAGCTAAACACAGTTGGAAAAAAATGACAACCTTGATGACTGTTCTCACTTTATATTCATGACCACCAACATCAAATAGACACCAATTCTGTTTGATCCATCAATTCTAAGATATTTACAGAATATATATTTACTCTTATACAAACTCCTCTCTCTCTTTAAACTTTGATTATCTACCCTCCTTTCTTAAATCACAAGAAATAAAGGTGTTATCTATTTTCAAGGAGAAAATATATTTAATCAAGAGGCATTCCACCATCTCTCTCCAAAAATATATTACTATGTTTGCATCTGTAAACATGCCCTCTGATACCCATTTTCTTAGAAAAGATGGCAGCTGGGTTTGACTTTTTCATAAACCCCAACCCCATCTTCCTATTTTCTCCTTAAGGGTATCCCAAGAGCAATCCTTTCTTCTCTTTGTTTTATCATTAATGTTAATCTATCTACTGGATTATTTCTATCAGCATACACACAGTACATAATACCTTCCTTCTTTAGTTACAGTCTCTTTTATCTCAATATCCTTCTGTAGCTATTGCTTCAATCTATACTCCGTTATAGTTAATTGCTTTATAATTATGTTTTAAACCTATTACAACCAACTTTACTTGTCTCATTTCCTCTTGACCTCAGTTGAATCAAGGTTTTCTCATCATTCTATCAAATTGTTCTCATCAAGCTCAGCATAACTTGCCACAATAGCAAATTATTGCATAATAATGAAGAATTCCTTCACTGATTATTTTTTCTTAAATTCCCACCCACCTTAATAAAAATCAGCTTAGATATTTGATATTTGATATACATTCACAAAGAAAATCTACTGATCTCCCAAATTTTTACATCTAATTATATGGTTTCCTAATTCTTCCAGTTATATATGCAAAACCTTACAGTCATTGATATTTCCATCAGTCTCTTGTGTTTATTTTTACAACAAAATCCTTAGGATTTTCTCTATGCATGTTGAGGTATACAGTGAGTAACTATTTCTTCATCATGGGGCTTATAATACTCTAATCCAGGCATATAAATTTCTATGATTTAAAGGGGAATTGCCAACTAGATTGGTCATACCTAAATATCTACCTGTTTTTCTAATTTTAAGACATATTTATTCATTAATATCTCTATATATCCTAAGTGCATAAAAGTGTTAACTGTAAATAAACCCATGAAGAACACAGGTTTATGGAAGTGCTATAAATATAAAGTACACAAATTAGAATGCACAGACAAATACATTATTAAGAATAAAAATATTAGGAGCAATTTTTTTTTTTTTTTTTTTTTTTTAGACAGAGTCTCACTCTGTCACCCAGGCTGGAGTGCAGTGGCACAATCTCAACTCACTGCAACACCCCCTCCTGGGTTCAAGTGATTCTCATCCCTTAGCCTCCTAAGTAGCTGGGATTACAGGTGTGTGCTGCCATGCCTGGCTACTTTTTAATTTTTAGTAGAAACGGAGTTTTGCCATGTTGCCCAGGTTGATCTTGAACTCCTGGCCTCAAGAGATCTGCCCTCCTCAACCTCCCAGAGTGCTGGGATTACAGGCATGAGCAACTTATTAATAGTTGTGTGACCGTGAGAAATTAGCTTTTAGAAAACTGAAGTATCCCATATTGAACATATAAATACTTATATTTGGTAGTCACTATCAGAATCACAAATGGTAATATTTTAAATAGTGAGCCATAGCTTTTATGCCTGCTAATATAGTTTGGATATTTGTCCCCACCCAAATCTCATGTTGAGATGTAATCCTCAATGTTGGAGGTGGGGCCTGATGGAAGGTGTTTGGGTCATGGGGGCATATCCCTCATGGCTTTGTTCTGTCCTTGGAAAAGTCTTTGTGAGATCTGATTAAGAGTGTGTGGCACCTCCCCATCCCCCTCTCTTCCTGCTGTTTTCACCATGTGAAGTGCCTGCTCCTGCTTTACCTTCAACCATGAGTAAAATCTTCCTGAGGCCTTCCTGGAAGATGCCAGCAATATGCTTCCTGTACAGCCTGCCACTCAGACCTCTTTTCTTATAAATTACTGAGTATCAGGTATTTATAGCAACTGCAAGAACTATCTAATATAGAAGATTAGTACCGAACCCAGTGGGGCATTGCTATAAAGATACTTGAAAATACGGAATTAACTTTGGAACTAAGTAATGGACAGAGGTTGGAAGACTTTGGACGGCTCTGATGAAGAAAGAAAGTTGAGGGAAAGTTTGGAACTTTTAGAGACTGGTTAAATGGCTGTAACCAAAATAGTGACAGTGATATGGACAGTGAAGTCTAGGCTTCTGAGGTCTCAGATAAAAATGAGAAATTTATTAAGAATGGAGAAAAGGTCACATATATGATGCCTTAGCAAGGAGCTTGGCTCCATTCCATTCGTGCCTTAGGGTTCTGTAAAAGTTTTTACTTGAGAGACATATTTTACAGTATCTGGTGGAATAAATTTCTAAGCAGCAAAGCATTCAAATGTGTCTCACTGCTTCTAACAGCCTATGCTGAGATACAGGAGCAAATAAATGACTTAAAGTTGAAATATCTATTTAAAGAAAAGCAGAGAGTAAAAGTTTGGAAATTTCACAGACTGGGCATATGACAGAGGAGGAAAAAGCTGTTTAGGGAGAGGAATTCAATCAGGTTGTGGAACAAACACTTGATAGAAAAATTTGCATAACTAAAAGAGAAAGTGTTAATACTCAGACAATGGGAAAAAGGCCTTGAAGGAATTTCAGTGCCCTTCACAGCAGTTCCTCCCATCACAGGTCCAGAGGCTTAAGAAGGAAGAAAGATTTCATGGGCCAGGCCCAGGGCCCTACTGCACTGTGCAACCTTGGGACACTGCTTTCCACACCCTGGCCACTCTGGCTCCAGCTTCAGCTCAAAGGGATCTAGGTACAGCTTGAGATGCTGCTCCAGCTCCAGAAAGTACAAAATGTAACCCTTGGCAGCTTCCACATTATGGTGTTAAGCCTTCAGGCACACATAATGCAAAAGTGAAGGAGGCTTGGAAGCCTTCACAAAGATTTCAGAGCATGTAAGGAAAAGCCTTTATGTTCAGGCCAAAACCTGCTGCAGAGGTGGAGCCCACACAGGGAACTTCTAACAGGACAGTGCAGAAGATAAATGTGGGGTTGGAGGTTCCATAGAGTCCCCAGTGGGTCACTACCTAGTGGAACTATGGAAAGGGGGCTGCTGTCTTCCATACCCCAGAATGGTAGATCCACTGGTATCTTGCACTCTGCACTTAGAAAAGCTGCAGGCATTCAATAACCTGTGAGACCAACCACCGGGTCTGAACGCTGAAAATCTTCAGGGGTGAAGCTGCCCAAGACCTTGGAAGTCCAGCCCTTGCACCAGTTTCCCTAAGATGTAGGACATGGAATCAAAGGAGATTATTTTGTAACTTTAAGATTTAATGATTGGCTTGATGTATTTCAAACTTGCATGGGGCCTACAGCACCTCTTGTTTGCCTTATTTCTCCCTTTTGGAATAAGAATTTTTTTTCCAATGCCTGTACTCCTGTGAAAGGAAAATAAATCTCAGGACCCCCAAATCACTGAGTCAAGAGAAAAGTCGAGCTGGGAACTATGTCAGCCAAACCTGCCTCCCATTTTATTCCTAAATAAGATAGCTATGAAGATAAGAAGCTACATACCTCTCTCACATTTTGCCCACAGGAAATTCCTTGTGGACAAATGACAGACAGAACTCAAAAGTCATCCCTCTAAAGTTCACCTGAGACAAATACATATCTGATTGCTTCCTCTGCCCGCCCTATTGTTTATGTAAAGATGCACATTTACTGAACCAGACTAAATTTTGAATTCAGTCAAAGACTGAACAAGAACTCAAAATACTGCAACCTATTGTCTCTTACCTACTTCTAACCTGAAAGATCCCACTTCGAGTTGTCCCACTCTACTGGATCAAACTAAGGTACATCCTACACATATTGATGGATGTGTCATATCTCCCTAAAATGTATAAAAGCACACTGTACCCATGACCACCTTGGGCACATGTTGCCAGGACTTCCTGATGCTGTGCCAGGGTACATCTTTAGCCATGGCAAAATAAACTTTCCAAATGGACTGAGACCTGTTGTAGATATTTTGGGTTAACAGTTTCATTGTATCTTGGAAGTAGATAACTTGTTTTTGATTTTACAAGCTCATTGGTAGAAATCTTGCATTGTTTTAGATGAAACTTTGGACCTTGGACTTTTGAGTTAATGCTGAAACAAGTTAAAAATTTGGGGAACTTTTGAAAAAGCATGATTGTATTTTGCAACCTAAGAAGGACATGAGATTTTGGGAAGGCCAGGGGCAGAATGATATAGTTTGGATATTTGTCCCTGCCTAAATCTTATGTTGCAATGTATCCTCAATGTTGGGGGTGTGGTCTGGTGGGAGGTGTTTGGGTCATGGGCAAAGATTGCTCATGGCTTGATGCGGTCCTTGTAATAGTGAGATCTAGTTAAGTGTGTAACACACTCCCACCCTCACCCCACTCTCTCTTAGTCCTGTTTTAGCCATGTGAAGTGCCTGCCCATGCTTTGCCTTGCACCGTGAATAAAAGTTTTTTGAGTCCTCCCCAGAAGCAGATGCTGACAGCAAGCTTTCTGTACAGCTGCAGAACCATGAGCCAATTAAACTTCTTCTCTTATAAATTACCCTGTCTCAGGTATTTCTTCGCAGCAATGCAAGAATGGCCTAATACACCCACCATGTAACAAAGACTAAATAAAAGTTAGTAATCATTATTATTGGTGAATTTTTTAGATAATTTGCCAGATTCTTTTCTGAACTGTGTATTATATGCATTTTCAAACTTTTATGTGTTTTTTGAAGTGTATGATATATATGCAGTATGGCCTTTGACTGAGATTGGGACTATTGCAGCTACACGCAAGAACTTAACTACAAACTCATAAGAAAACTTGGACTATAAACAATAGGTTAAGCCATTCCTGTGTAAGGAAATAAGTGTATATTGCTTTAAATTACTAACTTTTGTGTTAATTTCTCCTGCAGCAATAAATAACTAAAATATCAGATTTAAAAGGAAAAACGGAAGTTTGGTTTTGTACACTGTGGCAGAAGCCTGTAGTCCAACTCCACTTGGCCCAATTTATTTTAGCAAAGGTATGGTGAACAGTTCCATAGTTTACTGGTTTCCAACCAAGAATGTATCATAGTATTGCTTTGTGGTTTTTGTTTGTTTGTTTGTTTTGTTTTGTTTTGTTTTTACCAGATGTAGGCACAACTCTGAAGTGCAAGGGAGACAAAGGATTTTGCTTCAGATCGTGTTTCTAAGGTATACAAATTAAAAATATTGTGTTTGAAATGCTGACTGGCTGTCTAAGTTGTAATGTTGAGTAGGCAATTTAATATAATGTCTGTAATTCAATATAGAGCTCTGGGCTAAAGACAAATTTGACAGTTGTCAGAAAATATATAATATTTAAAGCTAAAAGTCTGGATGATCTTCCAAAGGAGTAAAGGCAGAAAAACATATCAAGTACAAGAAGTATGTTATAAAGCACTTCAATAATTTTTGCTTCTAAGTAAAACAGAAACTGTGATACTCTTATCTATTCTGCATTGTCAGATATTTTTCTTATGCTAGTATATAATATATACATACATGTATATTAGAGATCTCCAGAATATTAGGCCAATAGGATGTGCAGGTAAATACATAGGTAGGTAAGTAGATAGGTAGATAGATAGATAGGAAGATTACATAGATAGGTAGACATATATACAGATAGGTGATAGATATAGACAGATAAATAGATAGATAATCATTATTGTAAAAAAAAAAAAGTTCACATAATTTTTTGGAGTCTGACAACTCTCAATATCTGCAGTATGTAAGCTCAAGGCTAAGGAGAGTTGACAGCATAATTCCAGTTTAAGTCCAAAAGCCCGAGAACAAGGAGAACCAATGATGTAGTTCCATTCCAAAAGCTGTCAGTCTCAAGACCCAGGAAGGGGTAATGTTTGAATTTGAGCCCAAAAACAAATGCCTGTCCCAACTGAAAAGCAGTCAAGCAGGAGGAATTCCCTCTTATTCTGGGGATGGTCAGCATTTTGTTCCACTGATGCCTTCCACAGTGTGAATGAGACGTACTCATATTAGGTGGAGAAATCTGCTTTATCCAGGCTATCAATGCAAAGGTTAAATTCATCCAAAAGCATCCTCACAAAAACAAAAAACATAATGTTTGACCAAATATCTAAGTACTCCATGGCCCAGTCAAATTCTCATACAAAATTAACCATCACAACCTACATGTATATGCCTTTACAAAGAGTTTACTTATGTATTTCTTCCATATTTCTTCAACCCCCCAAATTCTTAATCTTGAATGCTTAAAAAGTTTTTCATTTCAAAACTAAGTTGAACATTTGTAAATTTTACTTAAAAATAACTTCAAACATAAAAAGTTGTACAAATACAAATATTTTAAGAAATATCATTATATCTTTTATTCACACTCACCCATTGTTAATATTTTGCCCCATTTTCTCTATCACTTATTTGCTTGTACACACTCTCTCACACTCACTGTAAATAGACTTATATCTGCATATGTTTGAAATATCTGATGGTTAGTTGCATATATCATGGTGCTTTACCTATAAATATTTCTATGTGCATTTCCTAACAATCTGGATATTCTCTCATATAACTACAGTCCATTTAGAAAAGTTATAACAATATTTATATAATTACTCTTATATAAGTTGCTACTCATATTCCAAATTTGTTGACTGATTTCATGTTTTTTTATAGCATTTCTATCCCTTTAGTACAGGATCTAATTTAGGGTCAGGTGTTGCAATTCTTTCTCATGTCTTTTAGTCTTTTTAATTTGGAACACTTTCATGCCAATTTTTGTCATTTTGACATTGACATTTTTATGAAAACAGCATGCTAACATTTATTTCTCAAATAGAGTATTTCTCAATTTCTGCTTTTCAGATGTTTCCTCATGATTAGGTTGAGGCTATGCATTACTGATCAAAATACTACAAAGATGATTGTGTCTTCTCAGGATATAACATCTAGAAGAAAATCATGTCCATCTGCCACTCACAGTTGATGCCAGTCAGACTATTGAATTATTTTTCAATTTTTAATTATGATTTTGTTTTGATAGTTCTTTTTCCTTCCAACTAAAAAGCAGTCTGTTGGGACACTGGAATATCCTCCTCCTTATTCAAACCTGCCTCTAAATTTATCATCCAGTCTTTACTGTGTTTGTTATAAAATGATACATTTCTTGGCCGGGCATGGTAGCTCATACCTGTTATCCCAGCACTTTGAAAGGCCGAGGCAGGTGGATCATCTGAGGTCAGGAGTTCGAGACCAGCTTGGCCAACATGGTGAAAAACCAACTCCACTAAAGTAAATATAAAAATTAGTCTGATTTGGTGGTGCACTCCTGTAATCCCAGCTACTCGGGAAGCTGAGGCAGGAGAATCGCTTGAACCCAGGAGGTGGAGGTTGCAGTGAGCTGAGATCACACCATTGCACTCCAGTCTGGGTGACAAGAGCGAAACTGCATCTCGAAAAAAAAAAAAGGAAAAAGAAAAAAAAGATACATTTTTCAATTTCAGCATTCCCTCCACGTTTACAACTCTGGTATTTTACTGTGCAAAAGAGCCCTCAGTTCTGATATGTGTTTGTGTGGGTATGTGTGTGTAATATAAAAATTGGCGATATATTTACATATATTTTAATATATATAACATTAAAAAGTATGTAAATAATTAAATTGAGGTAGATACATGAATTCCTATTTTCAATGTTTTATAATTAATTTAATTATCTGGGTCCTCAAGTGGCCCCTATTTGCATAGTGAATCCCCTTCAAGCAAGGTAGCTCCTGTTTCCTTGTGACTTGCCTCCATGCTTACTTTCTTGCATAAATGATGCTCTAGATTTATCTCATACCTAACCTGCCACAGACCTGTAATCATCCATGTGTTCAAGAATCTCTTTTGATAGAGATCAAGATCTGAGTACTAAGTGTTCTCATGTCCAGTGGGGTATGTTTGCTTTGTTGCCCTTTCTTTGAAAAGGATTAGGAAATTAATGCACTCATATTCACATATACATATCCACACTTGCAAATATAAACAGACATGTACATATACAGGCATACTGTGAAAGAAAAATAAATCTGGGGGTCCCCAAATCACTAAGCTAAAAGAAAAAGCCAAGCTAGAAACTGCTTAGGGACAACCTGCCTTCCATTCTATTCAGCCACCCCTCTGCTCACTGAAATAAATGCATATCTGATTTCCTTCTTTGGACAAGCTAATAAGTAATTCAAAAGAATGCAAACATTTGTCTCTTATCAACCTATGAGCTGGAAGCCCCCGCCCCACTTTGAGTCTTCCCGCCTTTGCTTCGAGTTGTCCTGTCTTTCCAGACTGAACCAATGTTCATCTTGCATATGTTGATTAATGTCTCATGTCTCCCTAGAACATACAAAAGCAAACTATGCTCTGACCACCTTGGACACATGTCGTCAGAACCCCTTGATACTGTGTCATGGGCACGCATCCTCAACGCTGGCAAAATCAACTCTAAATAAACAGACATGTCTCAGATTTTTGGGGTTCACAATACACTCACATATAATATACGCATATGCTTATAAACATATGTATATGTACATTTACGTATTTTAATAATCATAAGTTCGCAAAGGTACTTGCAGTTCTAATCCATTCTCATGTGCTCTTTTATTATTTTCCCCATTCATTTATTTTCTAAACTGAGAATGGAGAATCCCACCAAGAATCATCAGCATGTTTGATTCAATTAATTCTATATTTTATGGAAATTAATTTCAGAACTTAAACTTCACTTACTACTACATATCTACTAAAAATACATCAGAGTGTTTTGCACTTTATTCCTTAATCCTCACAGACCATCCTGCTCCAGACTCAGGGTACACAATCAGCTAGTATCTATGTGTTAATAAGTCAACTGGAGAAGTTTTATTTTTCATTATTTCTTTCTCTTCTTTCTTATTTCTTTCTTTTCTTCTTTGTCTTTCTTTCTTCCTTCCTTTCTTCCTACCTTCATTTTTTTCCTTTCTATTCCTTTCTTTTTTTTCCCTTTTTTCTCCCTCTCTCCTCCTTCCTTCTTTTCTTCCTTTATCTTTCCTTCCCTCCTTTTTCTTCTTTCATTTTTCCCTTTCTTTCTCTTCCTGCAGTGCGGTTAGTGTACTCACTTGAAATATAATTAAATTTATTTGTTGTCTTTTAAAGTGGGTTTCTTCCTCCTTTCCTATTCTTACTAATTTCTTTTTATAACAATGATATTAATATGTTTTTAAAAGTCAAAGTGGTTTAAAAAGATAAACTTCAGGAAGTGCCTTGTCACTCACTCCCTTCAACCCATCCTTTGTGCTAGCTTTATTTATTTGTACTTCTAGTGCTTCTTTTTGTAATGAGAAAAAGACACGTCAATTTTCATTTCTTTCTTACAAGCAAGGTAGCATACTATGTATATTCCTTTACATTTTTCTCACTAAATAGTATATACTGAAAATCACTCCAACCAGTTTCGTGTAGCTCTTTCTCAATTTTTGTAAAGCTGCATTAAAAGCCACTGCAATCACCAATACACTTCCTTTTCATGTCATTTTCATTGGATATTCAGTAGTTACTTCAAACTCAGTATTGAAAACGGAGATCACCATTTTGTTCCACAAAATGACCTCCAAGGACAAATTCAGTTTTTGTTTGTGGTGTCTTTGTAACTTTTTAGGCTACTAAATAATTACTCTTTTTTTAATTCATTTACCTATCATTGTTATCATAGTTATACAATTATCATCCTTAAAATCGTTTTATTCTTACAGTACTTTCTTCCTCATCATTGCTGCTACTTCAGTTCACAACATTTCCATCTTGTAGATATTTCATTGCCTTTGAGATTCTCCTTCTATTTTAATCTTATTTACATTTACTTGTCAATCTAAGGTTTCTATAATATTATTTCCTGACATTCATCTGGGTTCAAAACCTACAACAGCCCCTCATTATTTACTTCTAGATGCTAAGAACCTTTCTATCAGTGCTTTTCTGCTTTATGCCAACTATTATTTATAATATCTCATATCTTGATCATATATTATGTGTTTACTTTGGCTTGTCTGCATTTGATTAAGCTGTTCATTTAAACTGGGATAAACTCCTCATTCAGCCATCTAAATTTGTCACATTTCATGATTCTCCTGCGACAACTCTGGACCACATTCCTTTGAAACTCAACCACCTTCCTCATAATTCCTGAGATATTTTATAATTACGTGAAAATCATTTATGTATCTATGTTCATCTTTATAACTTTATGAGATGTATAATGTAAAACAAAGCATAAATGTTAATATTTATTAAATATTTTCTGAATGTTTACAATAAAACATATTTTAAAATATTCTGTTATATTTTATCATAATATTTTATAATTTATTTTACTTGTATATTTTCTTGACTAATTTTAATTTTAATTAGTATTTTTATTAATAGTAAAGTCATTTTAGCTTACTCCAAGCCAAGAATCTTAGTATTTAAGGTATTATTTTACAGATTTACACTGAGCTAGTGTTGTTAATATGAAAATATTTTACAAGATTGATGGGCTTTTCATTTTAATTTAGTCAATGGTATGTTAAATATTATTATGACAGAAATAAATTAAGAGCAACATATCTATACATTAGCCTATTCTATTTCAGCTTCTTAAAATAGCTGATAGTCCTCCTGCACATTGTATAGTGTGTATTTACATGAATTATTGAAGTAACAGGGACTGAAGTCTTTACTGGGGATATCAATTTAATATTCATGTGTAACTATCCATACACTCTTATTTAGTAAACACTGATGATTGTGTTTGAATTAAGACCTTCTAGCTTCAATAACCGTTGTCATTATGGACGGTGTTCTTGCGATAAAAATGAAAAATACATCAGTTTAAACTGGGATATTCTCCTCATTGGATCATCTAAATTTGTTATATTTCATGATTCTCCTGCAACAACTCTGGAACACATTCCATTGAAACTCGACTATCTTCTTCATAATTCCTAAGATATTTTGTAATTGCATGAAAATTTCTTATGTATATTATGTTATAATGTTATATAAAATTTCTTATATTTTATATATGTATATGTAATATTATTTATGTAGATTATATTATATTTTGTTAATCTTTATAAGCGCTTCTTTGCCTAATGGAGCCCCTTCAAGCAAGATGGATCCTCTTCCTTTGTGACTTTTAAAGAGTTGTAAGCACTAGCTAGACTATTGCACAGTGCATTTTTAAGGTCTTGGTTTATTTTCCCCATTGCTACCATTAACAACAGGTTTGGATTACTGACAAGTCGATGTAGTTTCTGTTGTAGCCTAAGAATGTAAGGATGTAAACAACGTATGCCAAATGTTTGATCAGGATAGTAAATACAACTGGAGTTCAGGAAAAGATATGGCATTTCCAGTGAACCAAGTGACAGGAGAGGTCACTTTCGGGAGACCAGAGGATAAAAGTTTAGAGAAGTCTCAAGAACAGATTTTCATCCATGAATTCCAGGCTCAGGAGTATGGGTTCCAATGTAAGCTTTCAAATCTGATCTTTCAGATGTAAAATATAATACTAACTTCAAATAATTAATATGTTTATGTGACTTACAATTCGTTTTAGTGGCAATAAACACGTTAAGAATCAGTTGAAACAGGCAGAAAATGTGAACTGCCTGGACGTAGGGTATGTATTAAATTCTCAACACAGTTGCAAATTCAGACTCCATCTTTGGTTTTTCATTTACAGTAAAAGCACACTTTTGCTGCATTTATAAAAGAGTATTAATCTGAAGTCTTTTTCTTTTCAGTGCAGTTATTTGTATCAGATGAACACTAAGACCTTACTTCTATTACTTTAAAAAGGTCTTGACCACCAGATAAAATCCATTAAGGAAAATTCCACTTACATTGATACCATGTTGCCTCTTCAAGACTGGTAAAGTGCAAAAAATCTAAAATTCTCAGTACGGTAATTACAACTTCAGAGAAATTCTCAGAATGGATAATGTAACAAAGTAACTTCTTATCATTTCTGGACTTCGAATAAAGGACAAAAAGTTAATTGACTAAAATGATAACATTTAGCTTTGGAATGAAAGCATATTAACCTGTAAAGTCAATTTATTTCATTGAAAATAAATGATTTTACCTCTCTACATTTTCGCTGTAGAAAGCAATTGTGGGAAAGAAACATCATTAAACCATAAGTTGTGAAGATTAACAAAAGTTATTAGTAATGGTTAAATAAATTCACTTTTATAGCATTCATATAAACATGGCAGGCACACAAATGTGTGATTATTTTAGAACAGTTGAGACACCATTCGAAGCATGCACTTATATATTCTCTAGAATCTGCTTTAATCAGAGGAGCACATAAATATGAGATGATGCATGATAAGCAATAAAGAGACATGGGTTGAGAAACTATAAGTTAACAATGTTTGCAATATATTGAGAACTATATAAATAAATAGATATTTCAAACTGCATAATTAAGAATGTCTCTTTAAACAATGAGTGGTTTTATTTAAAAGTGTATTTTCATCCACAAAAAGCATATGGCAAGTGGAATAATTGCTCTATTATAAACCCCATGTAACTTTAACTTAAACAAAAAAAGGAATCATTAGCCACAGTACTGAGCTTTGCTACTCAAAGAATAGCCTTCATTCTAAGGCTGTAGTTGGCCAAAGGTTTGATGTAAATATCTTGTTTTAATGATCTGAAAATGATTGTTAATTCAAAGTAGTAGAATAAGAAAAATTTGTTTACTATAAACTTTGGATCAGTCCATTATTTCTATCATTGTTGAACTGTTGAGCAGAATAAGTACTGTATGAGTATCTGAGGCTCATACAAGTCATTTAACCTGTATGAGCCTCAGATAGTAGTATGATAATAGCAATAATCTACATTTTTATGGTTACTAGGATGGCTAGTAGGATGATTAAGTGTAATAATCTGGGTGTGAACATTTATACGTAATGAAACACAGAATTGATATTAACTAATTTGATCCATGTGTTAGGTCACCCTTTTTTCATTTCTATAAAGTAATACCTGAGGCTAGGTAATTTGTAAAGAAAAATGGTTTAATTGGCTCACAGTTCTGCAGGCTGTATAGGAAGGGTGGGGCTGACATCTGCTTTGGGTGAGGTTTCAGGTAGCTCAGAATCATGGTGGAAGTCAAATGGGAGGCAGACTTGCAACATGGTAAGAGTGGGAGCAAGAGAGAAAGAGGTGGGAGGTGCCAAAACAACCAGATCTCACATGAGCTCAGAGCAAGAATTCACTTATCACCAAGAAGATGGTGCTAAGACATTTATGAGGATATGCCTCAATCACCTCCCACCAGGCCACATTTTCAACATAGGGAATCACATTTCAACACAAGATTTTGAGGGCACAAAGATCCAAAGCATAATGATCAATCACAGTCTCTGAACATTTTACTAAGGTCCTTAAGGCAGGATCAAGGAAAAGCAAAACAGCTCTTTGATTTGAATTAAAGGATTTTGTGCATTTTCCTTCATGAAACTTGATTTTAGGTTAAGGTATTGGAAACTTTTTTTTCAAAATAATGCATAAATAAGGAGAAGTCATTAACCCTTCAGTTTAAGTATATATTTTTAGATTTCTAAGAGCAAATGACAGTCTGAGATAAATAGGAAATAGATGGATTTTTCTGTGAAACAAGTAAAACGAATCTTGACAGTTCATTGCAGCATTTGCACAGTACCCTGGTGATGTCCCTGAGGTAGCTGGGAGCAGGGGTGCAGAGAAACACATGGGGCTTGAATTTCTTGTTAAATATTTTTGACAAAAGATTTACTCAGGTAAAAATCATATGAAAAATAATAAATGTAGAGGACGAGCTATGAACAAATCATGAGTCATCAGGAAGTCAGTGGATCCACACAGAAACCGCAAGAGAGAAGGGGTTAGATACAAGTTTACTTATATCAAAATGTCCCTGGACCTAGGCTGATAGGACACCCATCTTCCATTCAGAGGAGGGACATAAATGCAGCTAAGAGGCTTATAAAAACTGAGAGTATGGAGTAACAGTTCTACCACCAGTTTACTCTTTTCTGTCATGTTTTCTTCACTACCTCCATCTATAGTTTGCATATTTTGTCTGCTAATTTGCCAGTCACCAAGTGGCAACCATCTTTAACATCATGACTCAAAAAAACTTGGTTACAATCCCTAACCTAGGACCACAAATCTCTGTTGTGCTTTTAATATGTTCTACGAAAGACCTTAACCAAGGAGAAAAATGGGAGATGAAATCCAGTTGGCATTAAACTCACTAATCCTTACTCCCTTGCTCTGGAATGTGTCCACTGAGGAAGAGATACCCTTTCTTAACTTATAAAAGGGCAAGCTACATTTACTTCTTTCATAGTATAACTTCCTATTCATTCGGGGTGTTATCTTTAGCCAAGTAATTAATAACATAAGCACAACGGGTTGTAATATCTCCTGTGTCTTAGTACTATCCCCTTCACATAGTACACATTCCCTAATCACTTTTAGGATTATTATTGAATAATAAATCCCATGTGATAAAATTGATCCACATAATTGTTTACAAAGAACTTTAAGAAGCTGCTTGTGCCTATAGACTTTATGACTTTTTAAAAAATGTTAACCGCAAGATATTTTTCCACTATATAAATTTCATGAATCATATTTAAAAATATTTAAGTCATTCTAAATTCCAACCTCAAATTAGGTTGTTTTCTACTTTGATTTGCCTGTCTGGATTCTTTAATTGCTGTGATAGTCTCCACTGGCATAGATAATAAAAGGTAAAAGCCACAGGAAGATGAGTCAATCAATGTTTCTAACTAACAAAACTAAAGGTTCCCTACTTTGGAAGGGAAGAGGGAGTTTATGTCATATGGCAGATTCCATGTCTACTTGCAATCATTCTATTCCACCTACAAGTGAGCTGAGTATGAGAGAACTTAAATGACTTGGTAAAAGTAACTCATCTTGTAAGTGCCAGAAATGAAAGTCCAGTATTCAGACGAACAACTAATTTGTCTGGATGGTATTTTAGTTACACTGACTGTGCTTTCACAATGATGAAGTATTTTGTTTACCTGGGAATTTCAGCTAATTATCTCAGTACTTTTTCAACATAATGAAAAATGACCAATTTGAGTGATTGTATTCTCCCCCAATTAGGTGATATTTTTCTCATTTAACTGAATGTGTTAACACCATTATTGCAAAGACCAAAATTCCCAATTTCCTACTGAATACAGGTACATGAAGTAAAATACTAAGAAACATTCATATAGGCTAGGGAAAATTTACCACCAAGTACTTATATATGGCCTTTAATGAAAATAAGTGTTTGTTTGTTTTAAACTCTTTTTTAACTATTGCTATGTTTTGAGAACTTAAAAAAATCCCACGCCAGGCACGGTGGCTCACGCCTGTAATCCCAGCACTTTGGGAGGCCGAGGTGAGTGGATCACAAGGTCAGGAGATTGAGGCCATCCTGGCTAATATGGTGAAACCCCGTCTCTACTAAAAATACAAAAAAAAAATTAGCCAGGCGTGGTGGTGGGCACCTGTAGTCCCAGCTACTCAGGAGGCTGAGGCAGAAGAATGTCAGGAACCCGGGAGGCGGAGCTTGCAGTGAGCCGAGATCTCGCCACTGCACTCCAGCCTGGACAACAGAGCGAGACTCCGTCTCAATAATAATAATAATAATAATAATAATAATAATTCCACTGGTAATTCCTGGCAATCTTACATAATATTCATTTTCTCAAAGAAAATAAACTATTCAGTATTAAATTATGCCTGGAATATACATTTCTTTAAAAATCAAAGATATTTAAGCATGCCAGATAATAAAATTTTGGAAATAAGTTACATATAGGTCTTTTATATATCTGTTAAAATATATGCAAAGAAAGAAAACAGTGAGAATTCAGCTCTCTGTCCAGAAATGTTTATGGAAAAATATTTATATATTTATGTGTGTGTGTGTGTGTGTGTGTGTGTGTGTGTGTGTTGGTTTAGATTTTGCTTCAATAAAGGCAGAGTCAAATCACAACCTTGCTTTAGAAATGAGACTTTTCTTCAAAAACTGTAAACAGGATTTTAGATACATATCTAGGCAATATGCAAATGTAGGCTTCTTTAAATCAAAGGTGGTTCTGGGCAGGTATTTTAACAATGAGTTATATAGCTTGGCTCTGTGTCCCCACCCAAATCTATTCTCAAATTATAATCCCTATGTGTTGAGCGAGGAACCTGTAATCCCCACCTGTAGAGAGTAGAGGAAGGGAGGTGACTGGATCATCAGGGCGGTTTCTTCCATGCTTTTCTTGTGATAACTAGTGAGTACTCAAAGTATCTGATGGTTTTATAAGTGTTTGACAGTTCCTCCTACAAGCTTGCTCTCTTTTGCCTGCCACCATGTAAGATGTGCCTGCTTCCCCTTCCCCTGTGATTGTTTCTTGAGGCCTCTGTAGCCATGTGGAACTGTGAGTCAATTAAACCTCTTTCCTTTATAAATCACCTAGTCTCAGGTCTTTATAGCAGTGTGAAAATGGACTAATACAGTAAGCAAATGCTTATTTCATGTAGAACTGGTAAAATAGGTTTAACTAATAATTAAATTAAATATCAAACCACCTCACTCATTTGTGCCATGTTCTTTGAACAAAAATTAGTTCTCCAATTACATAAGTAATTTTTAGTTATGCATTTCAATGTTTTTTGACATATTTCTGGTAAAAGAGTGCTATGTGCTGCTATTCTTTTTTAAAAGATGACAATTTGTAGATACATATTTAAATATAGGTATAAGTATACATATAGATAACAGGTATAGATGATATAGATAGTGATCACATGAGTATTTCAATTAACTGGAATCATTCATTATGACTTTATGATCTGAAGATGTTTTGATATATATATATATATTTTCCATTTTAAAGAGCAATAGGAAAGATAAATGAATTGTATTCTTTGCAGTCGAGATTATAATCTTTTAGAAGAAAACTATAAATACAGAAATACCATAATTCAAGGAATAAATGTGTAACTACAATAACATAGGTGGGAAGCACTATGATGCAGCAAAATAAAATAAATCAGCACTTGAATATGTCTCCCTGTGATGAGGTAGGCTATCTGTTGTAGCTCCAGGTAAACGGTGACCTTGCCAAATCTTTGAAACATGTGGTACTCAGTTTTCGTTTTCAAAAAAATCAGTGAGTTGGTCCTAGGTTCCTTTAAGCTTCTATTTTTGATAACAAAATTGCCATGGCAACTGGATGGAACTTTCATTAAAAGAAAAAAAAAAAACTGCCTTTTGATGAAAAAGAAAAGAAATTCCAGAGAAAGCAAAGTGTATAACACACACACACACACACAGAATTTCTTGAGATAAACAAAGCCGAAACCAAACTAAATAAAACTAAGCAACAACAAGCAACATGGGACAAAAGAAAAATGTTCTTTAGGAAAAGCATAGTTTCAATTCAGTTGGAGTACAGTTTTATGTCATTTTATGATAAGCAATAGGGTGAGGGTTGGAGATAGTTGCAGAAATCCTGAATGTCAGAATGTTATTACGTTTATAGTTAATTTGGTAGGGGAGAGAGATGGTCATTGAATTCATTTGAATATGACTGGATCTGTTCTGGCAGATTAGTGAGAATAAGGAAGACCCTCGAAAGGCGTATAATTAGAAATCTATGCAACGAATTCAGAATCAAATTAATGAGGATCTAAATTGACATGACAAATATGAGAATAGAATGAAGGAGAAAGGAAAGGACATTAAAAAGAATGAATGCATAGGGATTTTTGTATAAGACTGTGGATGGAGAAAATTGGAAAATTTAAATGTGAATACCTGAATAAATCATGGTGTTATTTAAAGAAGAAAATCATGAGGAGCATGTCTTTGGGCAGAACAGACTAAAACCAAAATAAAACTACATATAACCTAAAAGCTAGGAAAAAGATTGAAAATCAGTTAAGATAATTTATTTATTCCATATATTAGAAACCCAAGGGTCAAAGAAGTGATTTGTCTAAGCCAGATGACTAATACAGAAAAAATGTTGAAACATGCTTAGTCAGAAGGGCTAGTACAGAAGCAGGTGAAAATATCCAATAAGGCAGTAGGTTACAACTGAAGCCAGCAGTAAAATTACAGTTTATTGTAAGAGTTAAATGATTATCTCACTAAAGTAATAATTTGGAAGAACCCTACAAAAGACTGTCTTCTTTCTATGTCAGGGATCACATAACTATTGGATTAAAATTTTAGGACAACTGATATTCTTACAACATCTTCAGATTAACTACTGTAAAAATATTGGAAAAATAAAACATTATGAAAATATTTTCATACAGAATAAATTTTCTGCAACTGATACTGCTGGAAACAAAAAATTAAGTATTCTATCTTAAAAATATTCAGAAAAATATATATTTCCTATTTAATGACTCAGTTTTTATAAATTTCAACACAGTGATGGGGTTCAGTACATTCTACACCAAAATATGGCATCTTGTCATTTGAGAAAATAGCAGAAACAAGATCAGTCTTTCACTTTTCCCTGCCCTTCTTTCCTGAAGCAGGTCATAAAAACTACAAAGGATTATCTGACATTTTCCTGAAGTAGGTTATAAGACTTTCATTTAAGAGGTGCCCTCCCTATACCTAGAGGCAAAGAATATCCTTATCTCTGAACACACAGGGATACAAAGAAGAATCTGAACAAACGGGCCTTGCTAAGTTAGCCCTACTTCATTATCATTATATCATACCTTTTGTCGTCCAATCATATTCCCCCATAACTGTCCATTATTAATTAAATCTAAACATAAAAATACACATTTTTCTATTTCTTGAGGTCTTCATTTCTCAAAACCCCCATGTCATTTAAAAGTTATAATCAAGTAATTTGTATACTTTTCTCTTGTTAATTGGTCTTTTGGTATAGGAACATCATTCATAATCCTAGCAATTGATAAGAAAACGTATCCCCCCCCTTACAATTTCAAGTAGATGATCAAACATAGAGGGATCTAGATATAAATATGTTCTGTGGAGACAACCACTCGGCCATCCAGACATCTTTGAGTACTGAAGACCATTTCAAAAAGTCAAATAAAGTAAATAAACAAAAGGAGAGAGTGAGACAAGTGAAGAAGATGAAGAAGCAGGAGAATAAGGAGAAAGGAATAGGAGAAATGAAGGAAACAAGGAAACAAACTAGAAAAGAAGAGAGGAAGAGAGGGAATCAAGAAGAAGGAAGGAAGAAGTCACAATATCTGATCTCTTTCCTCACATAGCAGATCAAGTGAGGATGTTCAACTAATCTATATTCTCAAGTATATGAGAGACTGGAAGGGGTTTCTTCACCTCTGCCTACATTCTGTGCCTAGATTTAGAAACATGGCTCTTCTAAAAATAAGGGACTCTGGAGAAGGAAAGCAGAGTTGGGAAATGAATGCTTGTATTGCCTCTGCCACGTAATTTTGATTCTTCAGGTTAATGCCTCCTTTGCACAAGGTATTGCCTTCGTCTTCCAAGTAACTAACCTATAGCAATCTCATTTGGGCTTCATCATGGCTAGCTCTGCAATAACATTATTTGCTAAGTGGATCATCTTTGAGAATATTTGCTTTTTATTAGACAAGAAAACATTTCTGATTTAAATAATAAATAATAAATTTATATGGAATGAGAGATGGTGAAATCTAGTAACCTCCTCCATATTATCATTAAATTAATAGCCACTCACTTTTTCTTCTGACAACACCAATTATGATAACAGAGAATGTATTAGACAATTGTTTCAATGTACTTTGAAAAGAATACAATATGCACACACATATAATCATAATACAAAATTAATAGAAATAATTTATTATATTTAGTGTTTTTATTTAGAAAAACTATCATGAACAGGGTATAACATTTCTTTTTCTCCACATCCTTGCCACAATAAGTTGTTTTTGAATTTTTAATAATAGACATTTTGACTGGTGTGAGATGTCATCTCATCTTGGTTTTAATTTGTGTATCTCTGATGATTAGTGATGAGCATTTTTACGTTTGTTGGATGCTTGTATGTTTTCTTTTGAAAAATGTCTGTTCATGGCATTTGCCCACTCTTTAATGGGGTTATTTATTTTTTTCTTGTTGAATCGAGTTTCTTATAGATTCTGGATATTAGTGCTTTGTCAAATACATAGTTTGCAAATATTTTCTCTCCCATTCTGTAGGCTGTTTACTCTGTTGATTATTTTTTTCACTGTGAAAATGCTCTTTAGTTTAATTAAACATTATTTGTCTATTTTTATTTTTGTTTCATTTGCTTTTGATCTCTTTCTCATATATTATTTGGAAAGGCCTACGTCAAGAAGAGTTTTTCCCAGATTTTATTATGGGATTCTTACAGTTTGAGGTCTTACAGTTAAGCCTTTAATCAATAGTAAGTTAATTTTTGTGTATGGTGAGAGATAAAGTCCAGTTTCATCCTTCAGCATATGACTATCCAATTTTTCTAGCACTATTTATTTAATAGAGTGTCCTTTCCCCATTGTCTGGAGTCAACCTAAGTGTCCATCAACAGATGATTAGGTAAAGAAAATGTGTATATACACACAGGCACACACACACACACACATACACACACACACCAAGGAATACTATGCAGCCATACAAATAGTATTGTGTCTTTTGCAGAAACAAGGATGGAGCTGGAGGCCATTATTATCAGTGAAATTATTCAGAAACCAAAAATCAAGTATTGCATGTTCTCACTTACAAGTGGACCTAAATAATGGGTACGCAAGAAAATACAGAGGAAAATAATAGACACTGAGACTGAGGCTTCCAATAGAGGGCCTGGTAGGAGGGCGTGAGAGTTGAAAAATTACATAGTGAGTACAATAGTCACTATTCAGATGATGGGTAAATGCAAAGCCTAAACATCACCATTATACAATATATTCATGTAACAAACATGCACATGCATGCACATGTTTGTTACATGAATATATATACATATATATTTTAATCTGTATATATATTTTTTAATTTAAAAAAGGAAAAAGCATCATGGGTGAACATCTCTGATTTTTCCCTTTAATTCTTTAGAATTGATGACAGCTCTGTATGCTTCATGTTAATTAGTTTGCTTAAATTAAAACTCATTTTTCCTAAAATTATTATTATTATTTTTTTTTTTTCTGAGACGGAGTCTTGCTCTGTCACTCAGACTGGAGTGCAGGAGCGCGATCTCGGATCACTGCAGCCTCCGCCTCCTGGGTTCAAGTGATTCCCATGCCTCAGGCTCCCAAGTAGCTGGGACTACAGGTGTAAGCCACCATGGCTGGCTAATTTTTGTATTTTTAGCAGAGACGGGGTTTCGCTATGCTGGTCAGGTCAGTCTCGAACATCTGACCTCAAATGATCTGCACATCTCGGCATCCCAAAGTGCTAGGATTACAGGCCTGAGACACCGCGCCCTGCCTAAAATTATGGTTTTTAACAGCTTTAATGAGATATGGTCAATAAACAAAATGCTGCACATATGAAATGTACAAAATTTGATGAGTTTGGATATACGCTTAAACCTGTCAAAGATCACCATCATTAAAATAATAAACATATTCATTACCTCCAAAAATTTTCTTGTGCTCCATTGTTAAAATTGCCTTTAATTGTTGATAGCTCTTTTCTGTTCCTTATAACTTTTATTTAGCTAAATATAATTATAAAACTGGCTACTACCATTAGTACAACAGATTCATAAACAATTGTTATTAGAATAGATTAATCCTGAAGACAATTCTTCTAGGAAAATATTTTAAATCAAAATACTTTTGGGAAATTTAAAGTGAACTGTAACTGTCAAGTATGACCAGAGATACTTCTATTTATTATACATAAGTAACGCTAATTAATTTCGCATTGTGATTGTTTACATATTTTATAATATTATATTCCAAATAGGGCAAACTGTTTAGAATAAAATGTTTATTACTTAATAAATATTTATAATCTCATAAACAACTAGAAAAATTTCAAGTGAAATTAATAAGAAACAAATTGCTATGATCCTTTGTGCTCTGTTTGCATCATTCTAAATTTAAAAGAATAATAATAACAAATGTCTCATTTCATAAAGCTAAGGCACAACTTTTAATTATTTATATTTTTAGGCATCTGAAATATAATATTAACAAATGGGTACTAAACAATATGAAAGTGCTTATAATCTAAAGAAAATAAAGGTATTTTCTTCAATCTTTATATGAAATTTAAGTTTGTTTAGACATTAAGACCATTCTGTCCACATTTTCCTGTCATATAGACAAGTTTATTATTAATCAAAAAAACTACTGGTTTCTGTATAACCAGTTGCTTATTGATTATATTATGTATACAGGGGTAATATTAAACAGCATTTAATGTCAACCACTCAAGAAAATTTAAGAGCATCTCTAATATCACATTAACAAATACTATAAGTTTTTGGAAGTCTATAGTTTAAATATTGACTTCTGGTTTGAAATCTTTTCCAGTTGCTAATGCCACTTCTACGACCCTGTAAACTGTCATATAAACATCTACAAAATACACTTATTACATACATTTGTTTGGCAATATGTGCCATAATGTGCTAAGAAGCACATAAGTCAAACAGAAAAGTTTTAGCTAATTGATTCAATGATATCTTTTCCCTTTTACTTTCAACTCTTATTTTAGATTCAGGTGATACATGTGCAGGTTCGTTATATGGCATATTGCATGATGCTGAAGTTTGGGTATGATTGATCTTGTCACTGAGGGAATGAGCATAATACCCAAGCGTTAGTTTTCAGTTCATGTTCCCCTTCCATCCTACAGCCTCCAGGACTCCCCAGCATGTATTGTTGCCATCTTTTTTTTTTTTTCCATATTTACTCAAAGATTAGCTTCCACTTATATGTGAGAATGTGTGGTATTTAGTTTTCTGTTTCTGTGTCAACTAAATTAGGGCAATGGCCTCCAGCTGCATCCAAATTGCTGCAAAACACACGACTTTGTTTTTATGATTTATGCATGGTATTCTGTCGTGTATATGCACCATATTTTTAAAATCTGGTCCACTGTTGATGGGAACCTAGGTTGCTTCCATGTCTTTGCAATTGTAAATAGTACTGTAGAAAACATACAATTGCATGTGTCTTTTTGGTAGAACAATTTATTTTCTCCTGGCTACATACTTAAAAATGGGGTTGCTGAGTCAAATGGTCTCCCGTTTTAAGTTCTTTGAGAAATCTCCAAACTGCTTTCCACAGTGGCCGAACTAATTTACATTCCTACCAACAGTGTATAAGCATTCCTTTTTATCCACAGTCTCACCAGCATATTGTTGCTTTTGACTCTAATAATAGCCATTCTGACTGGTGTGAGATGGTATCTCTTTGCAGTCTTGATTTGCATTTCTCTGATGAGTGATGTTGATAATTCTTTCACATGTTTGTTAGCCACTTGTTTGTCTTCTTTTGAAATGTGTTTATTCATGTATTTTGCCCACCTCTTAATGGGGTTAATTGTTTCTTGGTTGTTGTGTTGTGTACGTTCTTGTTGATTCTGATGTTAGACCTTTGTGATATGCGTAGTTTGCAAATATTTTCTCCTATTCTGTAGGTTGTCTATTTACTCTGATGATAATTTCTTTTGCTGCACAGGAGCTCTTTAATTAGGTCCCACTTCTCAATTTGTTGTTGTTGTTTTGGCAATTGCTTTTGAGGACTTAGTCATAAATTATTTCCCAAGCCCAACATCCACAATGGTATTTCTAGATTTTCCTCTAGATTCTTAGAGTTTTAGGTCTTAAATTTAAATATCTACTCCATCTTGAGTTAATTTTTGTGTATGGTAAAAAGTAGGGATCCAGTTTCATTTTTCTGCATATTGCTAGCCAGCTATCCTAGCACCATTTATTGAATAGGGAGTCCTTACCCCATTGCATATTTTTGTCAACTTTGTCAAAGATCAGATGGGCATAGGTGTTCTGGTTTATCTTCTGATTATTTATTTTGTTACATTGGTTTATGTGTCTGTTTTTGTATCAGTACCATGCTGTTTTGGTTACTGTAGCCATACAGCAAGTTTGAATTTGGGTAATGTGATGCCTCCAGTTTTGTTATTTTTACTTAAAATTGGTTAACTATCTGGACTCTTTTTTAGTTCCCTTTGAATTTTAGAGTTTTTTTAAATTATATACAAATGGCATTGGTATTTTGATAGGCATAGCATTGAATCTATAGATTGTTTCGTGAAGTATGGCCATTTGAAAGATATTGATTCTCCCAATACATGACCATGGAATATTTTTTCATTTGTTTGTGTGATCAATGAGTTTTTCAGCAGTGTTTCTAGTTATATTTCCAGGGATCTTTCACTTTTTTTATTAGATGTATTTCTAGTTTGTGTGTGTGGAGGGGGGGAGTGGCGGGTGTGTGTGTGTGACAGAGAGAGAGAGAGAGAGAGAGACTATTGTAAATGGGATGTGTTCTTGATTTGGCTCTCAGCTTGAATTTAATTGATATATAGAAATGATATTAATTTTTATACATTGATTTTGTTTCCTGAAAGTTACTAAAATCATTTATCAGGTGCAGTAGCCTTTTGGGAGAGTCTTTAGGGTTTTCTAGATATAAAATCATATTGTCTGTGAAGAGAGATAGTTTAACTTCTTTTCCTCTTTTGATGCTTTTCAATTTTTTCTTTTGCTTGGTCCATTCTATTCATAAATCTAATAATTGTATTTTCAAATTTCTAAAGTGAGTTTTCAATTCCAGTAGCTCAGATTAATTTCTGTTTAATATGTTTATACTCTTTGTTTGTTTCCTGGATTGTTTTGGAAGTTTCTTTGTGTTGATTTTCAATGTTGTCTTGGATCTTGTTGAGCTTGTTTGCAATACACATTTGGAATTCTTTACTTGTCAATTCCGAGTTTTCATTTTTGTTAGGGAACATTACTGGAGAGCTGCTATAATCCTTTCATGGTGTTACTACATTCAGATTTTCTGTGGTGCTATGATTTTTATGTTGGTTTCTCCTCATCTTGATATAATGGCACTTCTAATTTTTGTACTTATTTTCATGTGGGTAGGATTTTTTCTATCTCTTTCTTTCCCTATACTATTATTGTGTTTTTCTTTCCCTTTCCCTTTCTCCCCTTCCCTAGTGGGTATGACTGTAAATAATATTGATTAGAATTTTTGGCTTCGTTTCTGTGGTCCAATGCACTTCTGTCAGCAGGTTTTATATTTGATTTTGTGGTCTGACTTACAAGCCAGTAGATGGCACTTATGGATAAGAGCCAGCTGAGGCCAATGTGACTGGGTATATACTTGATCCTTGTTTCCTGAAAGAAGCTCTCCGTTGCCTCTATAAATAGGCTAATCTGTGGAGTGCACAGTTGTCTGAACTCCTTGGTCAGCCCAATGTCTGCACAGGATGGATGGGGTGGCTCAGGCTGTTAATCCAGGCAAATGGCAGCTCTGACTGCCTGGATATCTGCCTGTGTGTGGAGCAAAGAAGGTCTGGCTGCACCACAGTGTCTGCGAAATAAGGATGAGACAGCTCATGCTGCCTATCTGGATGAGGAAATGCTCTGAAGACCTGGAGATCTGCCTTAGTGTGAAACAGACAGGGCCCCCTGCACCTAGGTCTCTGAACAGGAAGGGTTGGTGGGTCTGACTGCCAATCTGGGTGAGTGGGTGCTTTGAATGCCTGCCTAGGTGTGGAGCAGACAGTGGGCCTCTACACCACAATCACTGTCAAGAAAAGGTGGGGCCGCTCAGGCTGCCAAACAAGGCACGTCAGTGCTTCCAGAGCACATGTTTCAGTCTCTGGCCCAAGACTAAAATGCTTGCATTGCCACATTGTCAGGTCACCAAAGAATGATTGACTTCGTGTGCACCTAGATTAAGAATGGCATCCTTCTCTTGGCCTTGGGTCTGGGAAAATGCCAGAAGCTTTTCCGAGTGTCTCTCCCTCCCAGAGTCTCCAAGCCTCTCCCCAAGTTATCTCCAGGGCTTGGGAAAATCAAAGTGCTCTCCTTTAGCCTGAGTTGCTTGGATCCCCAGTGGAAAGCTGAGTTACAGAAAGAGGCATTCTCCTCCCTCTCCTGATGTGTCTTGTTTGGCCGCCTGAGCGGCCTCACGTTTTCTTGACAGTGATTGTGGTGTAGAAGCCCACTCTCTGCTCCACACCGAGGCAGGCATTCAAAGCTCTCTCACATACTCAGACTTCACTCAGTTTTATTGGCTATACACTATCACAGGGGCTGTTTGCCCACGTTCTCCTCCTTGGGATCTGGTGTGACCATCATGATTTTGGTGGATTCCCATTTTCCTTTTGGAATTAAAGCTCAAAGAGTTGATTCTTGCGCACTATTTTGCTCTTTTGTGGCACTTGGAAATAGCAAAAGAGTCACAAAGATTTGATGAGAGGCTACAAACACCTAATCCACCATATTGAGGACAAAAAAAAAGAAACTCAGTTTACTTTTTAATTTTTCATTCCTAGCATATTCTTGATGTTATCTGAATACAGATGATTCTTTGAATGCAGATTTCATAATTAAAATTGTTAATCAAATAATAATTAAAAGTGTTTTAATAATAAAAGTCCACAATTAAAATTATTTTTATGCCATGTTTACTTATTATTTATTAAACATGCATTGAATAATTGCAATATATCAAAGAGTTTTCTATTAGTGTGAGATATAAAACTATAATGTTCCAGTCCTCAAAAGGGGAAGAAGGGAATAATCCCATAATGTGTGTATAGTAATGCTAACATCATCATAATTATATATTATGTTAATACATTAATATATTACTGTTACATGAATTAAGTGTATACATATATGTGTATGTATATATATATATATATATCTTCATATCATAGGTGAAATACAGATTGATTAACTTCATCGGGGATACTTCAAGACAGGTTCCATAACAGTAATAAAAATTACAGCTTGGTCTTTTAGTTTAGACATGGATTATCCAGTCTTAAAGGTGGCAGGATACTTTAAAAAGGAAAGAAAAACATTTCAGTGGTTCAAAGCATCTCTCAAATGGGAATAGAACATGGAAATGACTCTGATAAGTAGAGTGAAACCAAATCATGATGCACCATTTATGTTATGCTAATATTTTGGGCACTGAGGAGGGGGTTTTAAACAAATGATTAGCATAGTCAAGTTTAATTTTAGAAAGTTCTCTTAATATTTGAATGCAGAGGTTGAATAACAGGGAAGTGATGCTATTATGCTTCTTCCCCTTTTGAGAACTGGAACATTATAGTTTTATATCTCACACTAACACAACTCTTTGATATACTGCAATTATTCAATGCATGTTTAACCCCCATTTATCTGAAGCCAATTCTAAATTTTCTTTTCTGCTTGGGCATGGTGCCTCATGCCTATAATGCCCGCACTTTGGGAGGCTGAGATAGGTGGATTGTTTGAGCTCAGGAGTTTTGAGACCAGCCTGGGAAACATAACAAAACCCCATCTCTACAAAAAAATATCGCAAGAAAGAAAAACCAAACACCGCATATTCTCACTCATAGGTGGGAATTGAACAATGAGAACACATGGACACAGGAAGGAGAACATCACCCTCTGGGGACTGTTGTGGGGTGGGGGGGAGGGGGGAGGGATAGCACTGGGAGATATACCTAATGCTAGGTGATGAATTAGTGGGTGCAGCGCACCAGCATGGCACATGTATACATATGTAACTAACCTGCACATTGCGCACATGTACCCTAAAACCTAAAGTATAATAATAATAAATAAAAAAAAGAAGAATGAAGAAAAAGAAAAAAAATACAAAAATTAGCTTGGTGTGGTGGCACACATCTGTGGTCCCAGCTATTTGGGAGGCTGAGTCGTGGAAGGATTGCTCAAGCCTGGGAGTTCAAGGCTGCAGTGAGCTGTGATCACGCCGCTTCACTAGAGCCTGGGCTACAGAGTGAGACCCCTTCTCAATAATAATAAATAAATATTTTTTTCCCTGTGGCATGTGTCATTTTCTCAAATATGTTGTAATTTATCTGTTTATTATTTCTTTTGACTCTCTCCTCTCAAATGCTAAATTACAAGGGGGCTGGGATCTTCACTGATATTTTGGAAGTACCTAGAAAAGTACCTGGTTTAGTGTGGGCAATCTCTTAATATTTGCTCTAAAAATATGCATTGTGTTACTTTGGAATATTAGCTATTGATTTTTTAAGATTTATTTTATACCCAGTCCCTTGACAAATTCTCTTAATAATAATATACTTCTTTTTGGTCTGTTGTAAGATTTTCCAGATGTGCAAGTGTATGATCACTAAATGGACTTTTTTTTGGTATGTGCCAATATCTGTACAAATTTCTTGTTTTTGACTTATTGCATTTAGTTGTACATCCTAAACAGAGATACACAAAATAACAATAGTCAATATTCTTGTAATTTTCCTGGTTTGAAATAAAAAAAAGTAGATAGCACAGAAAAGTTTTAAATTATGTTGAGGGACCTGGTGATTTTCAAGAAAAACAAAATATTAGTGTGTCAGAAGCAGAAAAACTATGAATATGGTTAGATATTTTTCAATGTGTCATAATTGTCTCTCACATACTTTTCTGTATTTTCTCTATATTCTTTAGTTTGAATATCTTCTATTAATTGTTTATTTGTATCTGCATCTCGTTGGATCTCTAAATTTATCTCTTCATTTTCACATTACATCCTAAATCTCTGCTTGTATTTCTGTTTTCCAGAAATGATCCTCATCTTAAACATTTTGCTCATGCCCAGGACACAAAAATATTTCCTTCAAATAACTGGATGTAGCTTTTTGACAGAATTTCCCCTCTCTGGAATTTTAGATTTGGTAGCCTTCCTTACTTCCAGAGATTTTGATGCTCCTAAATAATGTTTGTGGTTTTTTTTCTTTTGTATATTCCCTGCCTTTTTTCTAGTTGTTTATACAGGTGCATTGGTTTTCCCAAGGAGATAATTTTTAAAGCTATGAGCTTAGATGAAATCATTCAAGGAGTGAGTACAGGTAGAAAAAGATAGCATTACCTGGAACTAAAAAGAAAAGTACTTTACAGTGAGAATCATGTACTGTAATGGGAAAACAGAGAAGTACGTATTGTATAGTTACACATAATTGAAAGGTTGCTGGCAAAGGATGAGAAAGTTTTCTGCTAATATATTTTCTCCATGAAATACATAGCAAGGTTATTGATATTTGAAATGAGGGGAACTCTTGAAAGTTTTTGAAGACAGTACAAACTAAAAAATAGTTATATATGAGAGTAGAGAGTAAATGGTTTAGTAAAATATAGTAAGATATCTTCTGACACTAAGGGTTCATATGAGGTGCTCAGTCATGAATTCAACATCAAATTAGTCAATATGATATGTTGTTTTTACTAGTTACACTTTGAGTGTGTAATTAAACATTTAAATAAAATTTGAACCACCTTTGCATTCCTAGAATAAAATCCACTCAGTTTTTGTGACAAAAAATAATTTTCATTGTTATCTAGTCTCCATTTCTTTCTTTTTGGTAATAGAACCCATAGAGTTAAAACTGTGAAATTGGCCATCTGGCCAAACACTACATTTATTTAATCCTTCCTTCAGCTAACTGTGTTTTTAGGACAGAATACAGGCTAATGGACAATGAGTAGAATGGTATGTTCAATTTTTAGTTGATTTCATTAAAAAACAAGCTTCTTGTCCTAGTTTTCTCTTTTCTTGTCCCACTGGCTACAAATAATATCTGGTAAGCTCCACAAGCTATGTGTTATAGAGGGCATAGCTGTCCTGCTTGTCTGTTTCACTAAAGGACCTACTTGAGCTGCACAATTTTATATAAGAAAAGTACACATTTATTGTTGTTGAGCTGCTATATTTGGGGTGTCCTATTAAGAAGCGCATCTTCTTAGTAAAACAATAGAATATTATGATTATAAATTACTTGCTAATATTTAACTAAAATATTTGTATTTATAGGCATAAGCAAAATATAGCCATTTTTCTCATTTAGCATTATTATCAGTCATTCTACTAGCTATATATATTGGTTTTTCAAAATTGAAAATATTGAATGGAGAGTTATGCATATTTTGCTGTTCTGGATTATTGAAGTAATGTTGAATTATCTATTCTTTACCAGATCATATGAACTCAGCTATGTAAGTATTTATTCAAAATGCCTATTTTAAAATATTGACTTTGGCTATATACATTTCCAAATCTAATTACGAATTTAAGGATACTGGTTTGTCTTGGGTCAAATTTGGTTACTTATATTTTACTAAGGCATGAATTTCCTATAGTTTTTCAAATTTATTACCACAATATTTGATGACTTTCTTATTATAATTAATTGTCTTTATATTTCTCATTATATTTTTGGTCCTCTGTCTCTTTAAGCTTGTTGATCCAATCATTCAAAAGATCAAATTTTGAATATTTTCCCCGTTTTGATTTTATTCATACCAGATATTTACCTCTTGTTTCCTTTTAAAATTTATCTCATTTTCTTTTCTGGTTTCTAAATAATTCTATCTTATATTTTTCTAAATTTTGAGCAAGATAAACTTTCTTACACATTTATCATGTGCCACTACTTCTTCTGTGTCTTGGGCTAATTTTTGTCTCTCTTTTACCTGGTAATCTTTATATGTTCTGTTATCAATATTACATATACTGGTAACAACTAAGTTATCAATTTAAAGACCAAATTTAATCTAGATCTAGGACCATAATAACCAATGCCTTTGAAATTGGTAAATCTAGACTTATTTTTGTAAGTGGATTTAGATATAAACTTGGTAGATTATAATCAAATATTTTTATTATTCAGTTAGATATTGTTTCCATTTGTAAGCAAGAAAACTAAAATTCAATAATATTTACATAGTTATATTGACGATACATGCAGATGTCTATTGATGTAATTTTACAGAAGAGAAGCATGTAAATATCCATTGAAGAAAACAAAAGGTTTATAGTGTATTAACACACAACCTAATTTGAATGTTTGCTTGTATCAAAGTAGCTCGCATGCCACATAAATATTTACATCTACTATGTACCCATAAAAATTAAAAATAACAGTTTTTTAAAGTATGGAAATACATTTTAAAAATTAGTCAGAGCAGGCTGGGCGTGGTGGCTCACGCCTGTAATCCCAGCACTTTGGGAGGCCGAGGCGGGCAGATCACGAGGTTAAGAGATCTAGACCATTCTGGCTAGCACGGTGAAAACCCATCTCTACTAAAAATACAAAAAAATTAGCCAGGCGTGGTGGAGGGCGCCTGTAGTCCCAGCTACTCCAGAGGCTGAGGCAGGAGAATGGTGTGAATCCGTCAGGCAGAGCTTACAGTGAACCCAGATTGCGCCACTGCACTCCAGCCTAGGCGACAGAGCAAGACTCCGTTTCAAAAAAAAAAAAAAAGTATACAGCATACAACCATTGGGTACATTAATATTATTATTATTATTATTATTTATACTTTAAGTTCTGGGGTACATGTGCAGAATGTGCAGGTTTGTTACGTAGGTATACACATGCCATGGTGGTTTGTTGCAACCATCAGCCCTTCATCTACATTAGGTATTCCTCCTAATACCATCCCTCTCTGAGCTCCCCACCTCTCAACAGGCCCCAGTGTGAGATGTTCCTCTCCCTGTGATCATGTGTTCTCATTTTTCAATTCCCACTTATGAGTAAGAACATGTGGTGTTTGGTCTTCTGTTCTTGTGTTAGTTTGCTGAGAATGATGGTTTCCAGCTTCATCCATGTCCCTGCAAAGGACATGAACTCATCCTTTTTCATGGCTACATAGTATTCCATGGTGTATATGGGCAACACTTTCTTTACTCAGTCTATCATTGATGGGCATTTGAGTTGATTCCAAGTCTTTGCTATTGTGAACAGTGCCACAACAAACATACGTTTGCATGTGTCTTTATAGTAGAATGATTTATAATCCTTCAGATATATACCCAGTAATGGGATTGCTGGGTCAAATGGTATTTTTAGTTTTAGATCCTTGAAGAATCACCACATTATCTTCCACAATAGTTGAACTAATTTACACTCCCAATAGTGTAAAAGCATCTATTTCTCCACATCCTCTCCATCATCTGTTGTTTCCTGACTTTTTAATGATCATCATTCTAACTGGCATGAGTTGGTATCTCATTGTGGTTTTGATTTGCATTTATCTAATGATCTATGATGATGGGCTTTTTTTTCATATGTTTGTTGACTGCGTAGATGTCTTCTTTTGAGAAGTGTCTGTTCGTATCCTTTGCCTACTTTTTTGATGGGGTCATTTGATTTTGTCTTGTAAATTTAAGTTCTCTGTAGAGTCTGAATATTAACCCTTTGTCAGCTGGATAGATTGAAAAATTTTTCTTCCATTCTGTAGGTTGCCTGTTCACTCTGATAAGAGTTCCTTTTGCCGTGCAGAAGCTCCTTAGTTTAATTAGATCCCATTTGTCAATTTTGGCTTTTGTTGCCATTGCTTTGGTGTTTTAGTCATGAAGTCTTTGCCCACGACTATGTCCTGAATGGTATTGCCTAGGATTTCTTATAGAGTTTTTATGGTTTTAGGTCTTACTGGTCTTGTGTTAGTCATTAATCCATCTTGAGTAAATTTTTTGTGTAAGGTGTAAGGGAGGGGTCCAGTTTCAGCCTTTTGCATATGGCTAGCCAGTTTTCCCAACACCATTATTAAATAGGGAATCCTTTCCTCATTGCTTGTTTTTGTCAGGTTTGTCAAAGATCAG
Organism: Pongo pygmaeus; assembly: GCF_028885625.2. Lineage (NCBI taxonomy): Eukaryota > Metazoa > Chordata > Mammalia > Primates > Hominidae > Pongo > Pongo pygmaeus. Next base: position 123,870,241 of record NC_072373.2, on the reverse strand, counting down.
ATGGTTATAGATGTGTGGTGTTATTTCTGAGGCCTCTGTTCTGTTCCATTGGTCTATATATCTGTTATGGTACCCGTAACATGCTGTTTTTGTTACTGTAGCCTTGTATTATAGTTTGAAGTTAGGTGGCATGATGCCTCCAGCTTTGTTCTTTGTGCTTAGGATTGTCTTGGCTATGCTGACTCTTTTTTGGTTCCATATGAAATTTAGAGTAGATTTTTTTCCAATTCTGTGAAGAAAGTCAATGGTAGCTTGATGGGGATAGCAATGAATCTATACATTACTTTGGGAAGTATGGTCATTTTCACGATATTGATTTTTCCTATCCATGAGCATGCAATGTTCTTCAATTTGTTTGTGTCCACTCTTATTTCCTTGAGCAGTGGTTTGTAGTTCTCTTTTGAGAAGTCCTTCACATCTCTTATAAATTGTATTCCTAGGTATTTTATTGTCTTTGCTGCAGTTGCAAATGGGAGTTCACTTCTGATTTGACTCTCTGTTTGTCTGTTATTGGTATATAGGAATGCTTGTGATTTTGTCACATTGATGTTGTATTCTGAGATGGCTGAAGTTGCTTATCAGCTTAAGGAGATTCGGGGCTGAGACGATGGGGTTTCTAAATATGCAGTCATGTCATCTGCAAACAGAGACAATTTGACTTCCTCTTTTCCTAGTTTAATACCCTTTATTCCCTTCTCCTGCCTGATTGCCCTGGCCAGAACTTCCAACACTATGTTGAATAAGAGTGGTGAGAGAGGGCATCCTTGTCTTGTGCTGGTTTTCCAAGTGAATGCTTCCAGTTTTTGCCCTTTCACTGTGATATTGGCTGTGGGTTTGTCATAAATAACTTATTATTTTGAGATATGTTCCATCAATACCTAATTTATTGAGAGTTTTTAGCATGATGGGCTGTTGTATTTTGTCAAAGGCCTTTTCTGCATCTATTGAGATTATCATGTGGTTTTTGTCTTTGTTTCTGTTTATATGATGGATTACATTTATTGATTTGCGTATGTTGAACCAGCCTTGCATGCCTGGGATGAAGCCAACTTGATCATGGTGAACAAGATTTTTGATGTGCTGCTGGATTCAGTTTGTCAGTATTTTATTGAGGATTTTAACATCGGTGTTCATCAGAGATATTGACCTGAAATTTTCTTTTTTGTTGTTGTGTTTCTGCCAGGTTTTGGTATTAGGATGATGCTGGCCTCATAAAATGAGTTAGGGAGGATTCCCTCTTTTTCTATTGTTTGGAATAGTTTCAGAAGGAATGGTACCAGCTCCTCTTTGTATCTCTGGTAGAATTTGGCTGTGAATCCATCTGGTTCTGGACTTTTTTTGGTCAGTAGGCTATTAATTGCTGCCTCAGTTTCAGAGCTTGTTATTGGTCTATTAAGGGATTCAGCTTCTTCCTGGTTTAGTCTTGGGAGGGTGTATGTGTTGAGGAATTTATCCATTTCTTCTAGATTTTCTAGTTTATTTGCATAGAGGTGTTTATAGTATTCTCTGATGGTAGTTTGTATTTCTGTGGGATCAGTGGTGATATCCTCTTTATCATTTTTTATTGCATCTATTTGATTCTTCTCAATTTCCTGTTTTATTTGTCTGGATAGTGGTCTATTTTGTTGATCTTTTCAAAAAACCAGCTCCGGGATTCATTGATTTTTTTGAAGAGTTTTTCGTGTCTCTATCTCCTTCAGTTCTCCTCTGATCTTAGTTATTTCTTGCCTCGGCTAGCTTTTGAATTTGTTTGCTCCTGCTTCCCTAGTTCTTTTAAATGTCATGTTAGCGTGTTGATTTTAGATCTTTCCTGTTTTCTATTCTGGGCATTTAGTGCTATACATTTCCATCTACACACTGCTTTAAACGTGTTCCAGAGATTCTGCTTTGTTGTGTCTTTGTTCTCATTGGTTTCAAAGAACATCTTTATTTCTATCTTAATTTTGTTATCTACCCAGTAGTCATGCAGGATCAGGTTGCTCAGTTTCCATATAGTTGTGTGGTTTTGGGTGAGTTTCTTAATCCTGAGTTCTAATTTGATTGTGCTGTGGGCTGAGAGATGGTTTGTCATGATTTCCATTATTTTACATTTGCTGAGGAGTGTTTTACTTCCAATTATGTGGTCAATTTTAGAGTAAGTGTGATGTGGTGCTGAGAAGAATGTATATTCTCTCAATTTGGGGTGTAGAGTTCTGTAGATGTCTATTAGGTCCACTTGGTCGAGAGCTAAGTTCAAGTCCTGGATATCCTTGTTAATTTTCTGTCTCATTGATCTGTCTAATAGAACTTGCTTTATGAATCTTGGATTCATAAGTATTTCTCTATCCCTTTATTGGTAAATATTTCTCCATCCCTTTATTTTGAGGCTATGTGTGTCTTTGCATTTGAGATGGGTTTTGTGACTACAGCACACCCATGGGTCTTGACTCTTTATCAAATTTGCCAGTCTGTGTCTTTCAACTGGGGCATTTAGCCAGTTTACATTTAAGGTTAATATTGTTATGTGTGAATTTGATCCTATCATTATGATGCTAGCTGGTTATTTTGCCCATTAGTTGATGCAGTTTTTTCATAGTGTCGATGGTCTTTACAATTTGGTATGTTTTTGCAGTGGCTGGTACCAGTTGTTCCTTTCCATGTTTAGTGCTCCCTTCAGGAGCTCTTATAAGGCAGGCTTGGTGGAGACAAGTCTCTCAGCATTTGCTTTTCTATAAAGGATTTTATTTCTCCTTCGCTTATGAAGCTTAGTTTGGTTAGATATGAAATTCTGGTTTCAAAATTCTTTTCTTTAAGAATGTTAAATATTGGCCCCCACTCTCTTCTGGCTTTTAGAGTTTCTGCCGAGAGATCCACTGTTAGTCTGATGGGCTTCCCTTTGTGGGTAACCCGACCTTTCTCTCTGGCTGCCCTTAAGATTTTTTCCTTCATTTCAACCTTGGTGAATCTGATGATTATCTGTCTTGTGGTTGCTCTTCTCAAGGAGTATCTTTGTGGTGTTCTCTGTATTTCCTGAATTTGGCTGTTGGCCTGCCTTGCTAGGTTTGGGAAGTTCTCCTGGATAATATTGTGAAGAGTGTTTTCCAACTTGGTTCCATTCTCTGCATCACTCTCAGGTACACCAATCAAACATATATTTGGTCTTTTCACATAGTCCCATATTTCTTGGGAGGCTTTGTTCATTTCTTTTCACTCTTTTTTCTCTAATCTTGTTTTCTCACTTTATTTCATTGAGTGATCTTCAATCTCTGATATCCTTTCTTCTGCTTGATCAATTTGGCTATTGATACTTGTGTATGCTTCACGAAGTTCTCATGCTGTGTTTTTCAGCTCAGTCAGGTCATTTATGTTCTTCTCTAAATTGGTTATTCTAGTTAGCAATTCAGCTAACCTATTCTCAAGGCTTTTAGCTTCTTTGCATTGGGTTAGAACATGCTCCTTTAGCTCAGAGAAGTTTGTTATTACCCACTTTCTGAAGCCTACTTCTGTCAATTCGTCAAACTCATTCTCCGTTCAGTTTTGTCCCCTTGCTGGTGAGGAGTTGTGATCCTTTGGAGGAGAAAAGGCATTCTGGCTTTTAGAATTTTCAGCCTTTTTGCACTGGTTTCACCCCATCTTTGTGGATTTATCTACCTTTGTCTTCGATGTTGGTGGCCTTTGGATGGGGTCTCTGAGTGGACATCCTTTTTGTTTATGTTGATATTCCTTTCTGTTTGTTAGTTTTCTTTCTAATAGTCAGGGCCCTCTGCTGCAGGTCTGCTGGATTTTGCTGGAGGTCCACTCCAGACCCTGTTTGCCTGGGTATCACCAGCAGAAGCTGCAGAACAGCAAAGAATGTTGCCTGTTTCTTCCAATGGAAGCTTCGTTCCAGAGGGCCACCCGCCAGATGCCAATCAGAGCTCTCCTGTATGAGATGTCTGTCGGCCCTTACTGGGAGATGTCTCTTAATCGGAATACAAGGGGGGCATTGACCCATTTGAGGAGGCAGTCTGTCCCTTATCAGAGCTGTGCTAAGAGATCTGCTGCTCTCTTCAGAGCTGTCAGGCAGGGATGTTTAAGTCTGCTGAAGCTGGGCTGCAGCCACCCCTTCCCCCAAGTGCTCTGTCCCAGGGAGATGGGGTTTGATCTATACTTAATGTGACTGAGGCTGCTTCCTTTTTTTTTCAGAGATGCACTGCCCGGAGAGGAGGAATCTAGAGAGGCTGTCTGGCCACAGCGTCCTTGCTGAGCTGCAGTGGGCTCCAGCCAGTTCGAACTTCCTGACAGCTTTATTTGTACTGTGAAGGTAAAATCACCTACTCAAGCCTCAACAATGGGGAATCCCCCATCTCCCTACCAAGCTTTAGCATCCCAGGTTGACCTCAGACTGATGTGCTGGCAGCGAGAATTTCAAACCATTGGATCTTAGCTTGCTGGGCTCCATAGGGGTGGGACCTGCTGAGTCAGACCACTTGGCTCCCTGGCTTCAGTCCCCTTTCCAGGGAGTGAATGGTTCTGTCTTGCTGGCATTCCAGGTGCCACTGGGGTATGAAAACAAACAAACAAACAAACTCCTGCAGCTAGCTCAGTGTCTGACCAAACGTCTGCTCAGTTTTGTGCTTGAAACCCAGGGCCCTGGTAGTGTAGGCACTGGAGGGAATCTCCTGGACTGCTGGTTGTGAAGACCATGGGAAAAGTGCAGTATCTGTGTCGGAGTGCACCGTTCCTCCCAATACAGTCTCTCACGGCTTCCCTTGTCTGGGGGAGGGAAATCTCCTGACCCCTTGTGATTCCTGGGTGAGGCAACACCCCACCCTGCTTTGACTCCCCCTCCATAGGCTGCATCCGTTATCCAGCCAGTCCCAATGAGATGATTTGGGTACCTCAGCTGTAAATGCAGAAATCACCTGCTTTCTGCATCAGTCTCGCTGGGAGCTGCAGACCTGAGCTATTCCTATTAGGCCAGCCCATTGGGTACATTGTTGAAGTATAACTTTTCTGATCAAACACAATCATTTGTAAATACAAGTCCTATATCATAAAACTGAATAAATAGGAGATTTAAAAATTGTGGATTTCAAAAAATAATAATGAGTCTTTTAGATAGATCAAATCAAAGAGAGGAAAACAATTTGGGAAAAATCATGATAGAAGTATAGTAATTGAAATAATTTCAAAAAATCAATTCATGATAAAAATTTTAAACTATTAATTGGATATGAATATAAATACATATAATTAAATTAATATTTTAATAAGTATGAAGATTAACTTCTATAAGTTGAGTTAAAAGCTGGCTTGCCCCTTCTTCAAAGTGAGGACCTAGTGAGAAGATACTCATGTGGGAACCAGGAAGCACACCCTCACCAAACACCAAACCTGCTGAAACCTTGTTCTTGGACTCCCTAGCCTCAAGAACTATGAGATATAAGTTTCTGTTTATAAGCCACCCAGTCTATGGTATTTTTGCTACAGCAGTCCACATGGACAAAGACACTCTACCCAGATACAGGGTACCAAGAATGCCTAGGAAATAGGTACGAAATTTTATTATCACAGGGGTTTATGCTAATCAGCTTCAAAACGACTCCCAGTAATACTTGCTTGCTTTTTGGTATCCAATATAGTCACACATTCCACTCTGCTCATGTGTGGGCCAGACCTAGTGACTTGCTTTTAAAAATAAAATATGACAAAATGTCACTTCACTTCTGAAACATGTCTATAAAAATCTGTACCTCTGTTTGCTCACACTTTCTATATCACGCTGTTTGTATGGTGAGATCCACATCACAAGGAACTTAGGGTGGCCTCTGGCCAACAGCCAGTGAGGAATTGTGTCCTTAATTACAATAACCCTTGAGGAATAACAACCATATGAGCAAGCTTACTGTGCCTTTTAATGAGATCATAGCCCAGCCAACGTTATATTTGTATCCTTGTCAGAAACCTTAAAACAGAGTACCCAGCTAAATCATGTCTGGATTCCCAACCATTGAAATTGGGAGATAATAAATGGATTTTTTAAGCCTCTATGTTTTGGGTACATTTGTTATGCCAAAGTAGATAACAAAAACAATGCTCCTTTAACTTTGGTTTCTCCATTAAACCCAGTAAAATCTATAACAAAAGCATAGATCTGAAGTTGAGACTGAGTTTAAAATCTGGAGGAACATATTTCAGTAGATCCCATTCTTTTCTTTTGCTATAATTCAGTATATATTTTTTCTTAGCCTGAAGCTTTGTACAAAATTAAGTTATGTTATTTACCAGTGTCTAGTGGTCTTAGATACAGAACTAGTGAATGTCAAAGAGACTCATTCAGTACATGCTTTCTCTAAATTCTAAAGAGGCTATTAGCTTTTGTCATACCATGATGATTCATTTGCTCTCTGGTTAAAACAAACAGGTTATTTCTAAAGAACCATTAACTCTTTACTATATATGGAATACAGACAGCTCTAATTGTTTCTATTTTTAAAATAATAATTTGATGGAATAAATTATGTGTTTGAATTTCTAATATTGAGAGGCTATCCCTTCTAGAAAATCTCAGTTTGCCCATGAAATACTCATCTACTTAACTCAATTAAACTCAAAAATATACAATTGTTTATAAGGAGATCTGTTCTCACTATGATGAAAAGCATTTGACATGCAAAAATAGTCCAAACAACTTCAGTAAAGTAAAATATTTTTAAATTAAGTACTTGTATATCTTATACTAACCATAATCCTTAAATTGTTAAGAACTTTTAAGTAAAGTGGGAGTGGTGACTTACACCTTAATCCCAGCACTTTGGGAGGCCAAGGCCAGTGGATTGCTTGAGCCCAGGAGTCTCAATCTGGCTGAGATCAGATCTAGCTCAATCTCAGTCTGAGATCAGTCTGAGCTATATGGCCAAACCACATCTCCACCAAAAATCCACAAATTTAGGTGGGCTTGTTATCATGTGCTTGGGAGTTGGAGGCTGCAGTGAGCCCTGATCTTGCTACCCCACTCCAGCCTGAGTTACAGAGCAAGAACCCGACTTAAAAGAAGTAAATAAAATAAAGAAGATATAAGTGGATTTGAGACTTACATTTTTATTGAGATTTTTGTGAACTTTTTAATACCTATTAGACTATTTATGTAGTTGAAAGTAATTCAGCAGCTGGAGGATCTGCTGAAGATTTCGCCAATGAGTAAGGAAAGATACGAAACTGTATTTTTGAAGGTAGTCATAGGAGAAAAATACAGCATTATTGAAAGTACTCTATTGGGTTCAATATAGTGATATAGATGGAAAGGTGGATGGATGAGTGGATAGATGGCTAGAGACAGATAAATGAAAAGATATAAAAAACAGAGGGGCGTATTTTACATAATCTCATGTATCATTTATTCTTCCTTCCCACAGGATTTCTCTTCTGACTGAATTTTCATTTCATGCATGTACATCTTTAATGATTTTTCTTAGAGAAAGTATGTAAATAGTTATATTCTGGGTCCTGGTATGTTCAAATTGTTTTCCTTTTATTTGGATGTTTTCATTTTTATATATCTTGATTGAGGTATAATTTACATACCATAAAATTCAATCATTGAAAATCAATGACTTTTAGCAAATTTATAGATTTACAAAATAATCTCCATAATCCAGTTTTAGAAGATTTCCATCACACAAAAAAGTTCATTTCTGTGCCTTTGTAGTCAGCTCCTGTTTCTATCCTCAACCAGATGCAACTCCTAATCTGCTTTTTGTTTATATAAATCTGCCTTTCTGGACATTTTATAGAAATGTATCATATGAGAGTCCTTTGCAGCTGGCCTCTTTCACTTAATGTTTCTGAGATTCATTCACAGAACACAATGTATGCATAATTTATTCTTTTTATTGCCTAATAGTACACCATCATTAAGTTACGCCATGTTTTGTTCATCCACTTACCAGTTAATGAAAATTTGGATAATGTCCTGTTTGGAACTGTAAGAAACAGTACTATTTTGGTTACTGTGATGATTAATACTGAGTGTCAAGTTGATTGGACCGAAAGATGCAAAGTACTGTTCCTAGGTGTGTCTGTGAGATATTTCCAAAGAGATTAACATTTGAGTCAGTGGACTGAGAGAGGCAGACTCACCCTGAATTTGGATGGGCACCATCTAATCAGCTGTCAGCATGGCTAGAATAAAGCAAGCAGGAGAAGATGGAATAGCAGACTTGCTGAGTCTTCTGGCTTTCATATTTCTACCATCAAATGCCTCCTGCCCTCGAACATCAGACCCCAAGTTCTCCAGCTTTTGGGCTCTTGTACTTACACCAACAGGGGCTCTCGGTCCTTTGGCCACAGACTGAAGGCTGCACTGTTGGCTTCAGTACTTATGAGGTTTTGGGATTCAGTCTGAGCCACCACAGCCTTCCTTGCTCCTCAACTTAGAAGCAGCCTATCATGGGACTTTACCTTGTGGTCGTGTGAGTCAATCCTCCTTAATAAACTCCCTTTCATATACATATACATCTTATTAGTTCTGTCCCTCTAGAGAACCCTAACTAATACAAACACTGACATGCAAGAATGTTCTATAGACATATATTTTTATTTCTCTTGTGGAAATGTCAAAAATGGAATAAAGGGGCACTTACTAAGGGTTATATGGTAAATTTATGTTCAATTTTTTTGGACCAATGTGAAACTCTTTTTAAGATGATTGAATCACTGAACATTCCCAAAAGCAGAGTGAAGGTTGTAGTTTCTCCACATTATTCACACTTATTATATTTGTCTTTTGTATTAAACATACAAGAACAGATATCTTGTGTCTCATTCTCATGGGTATATAATGCGAGCTCATTATAGTTGTAATTTGCATTTTCTTAATGATTAATTATTTTGAGCATCTTCTCATGTACTTATTAAAACGTAGATGTCTTCTCTAGTGAACCGTTCATATCCTTTGCCTTTTTATTTATTTATTTCTTCATTCATTCATTCATTTTTTTTGAGACGGAGTCTTGCTCTTTTGCCCAGGCTGGAGTGCAGTGGCGTGATCTCGGCTCACTGCAAGCTCCACCTTGCCAGTTCATGCCATTCTCCTGCCTCAGCCTCCCGAGTAGCTGGGACTACAGGCACCCGCCACCGCATCCAGCTAATTTTTTGTATTTTTAGTAGAGACGGGGTTTCACCGTGTTAGCCAGGATGGCCTCGATCTCCTGACCTCATGATCCACCCGCCTGGGCCTCCCAAAGTGCTGGGATTACAGGCGTGAGCCACCGCTCCCGGCCATCCTTTGCCCCTTTTTAAAATTGGATTCTTTGTCTCACAGGTTTCTGAAATACTGTCAATTTTTCTTAATATATATTATCTTCTTCTTCTTTTTTTTTGGTTAACATTCCAAATATGTATAACCAATGAAGATGGCCTAAGGTTTTCTTTTGACTGGTATTCACTTCAGTAACTTGAATCCACATATGTAAGCAGTATATAACCAGAAATTTACAAGCAAACACAAATTATACATGCAAATTTCTGTTCACAAAGGTCACATGTGCAGGTACATGAATTAGAAGTGTGCATCTAGGATTATGGCCAAACTGTTTTTAAAATACAGAAATGTAAAATTACATCTTGAAAATATGAAGAGATGGTCTACACACTTCAAAAATCAAATGTTGCTTATACCAGAGATGTGTGACAATTACGGGATTCAAGTAACAAGCAATAAGATCTAAAAATTAATACTGGTCGAAGAGAATGGGAATATTTTTACATTTCACTGAAAATACATTGACTACTAGAATACCAAATCTAGCAGGAACTCAGGGGAAAGATTACAAATTCTGAAGCCAAATACTTAATATTTCTTATTACCTAAACAACAGAATAACATTAACAGAAAACTGCACCTGCATTTGAATTGCCAATCTCACATTAATGAAGTTCCTCAAAAATGAAATGCAACCAAAACAGGTTCAAACTCCAAATGAAAGTCTGCAAGGCTTAGATTAAAACATGGAATGTTTCAGATGAAAGTAATGAAAATACTATTGGTTTTGTTATTTATTGAATGGAATAAAATGTTGACATTTCTTTGAAACTTGGAACTACTATATTTCATTTTTCCAAATGGTTCTACATTTTTTTCTTAATGGTGCAAGTTGTCTTAAGTAGCTTAGGAAGTCAATCTCTACGAAGAACTTATGTCTGTTGCCATTCTGATAAAACAAAAACTATTCATTAACCATATGTGTATTTTCTTTTTGCTATAACACTTAACACATGAACAGACATCTATTATTTCTCCACTAAAACAAAAGAGTACAATAGTTTTCTTCTATCAGTATTGTATTTAAGAAAGGTTAACATTAAAAACAAAGAAACATTATTTTCTTTGAAATCGTTAAATCTTCTTGCACATCTGAAGTTTCCTTCTGTCTGCGTTTGTCTGCCAATATATTCAGAAATTTCTTTAATTTCTGATAATGAGGAAGGCTGATACAAGGAGTATTCTTTGCAACTTCTTCATTTGTATAAAAGAGTGATCACAGCTTACAGTAAAACCCTGTTTTAGGTATCATGTAGTCTATACCAACAGGAACATTGGGCTGATATGGTCCAGTTCTATACTCATCTGGGATTGTATAGTCCTCCTTGTTCTCATCACTTTGACCATCTGCGTTTTCAGTTGTATCTTTGTTGGGATCATCAGCATTCTCAGATTCAGCACCTGGTTCTGTGTTTTCCTCATTTTTAATTCCATTTTCCAATGCTGCTTCGTTTTCTTGATCAAGTTCCTCGATTTTGTCCACTTTAATTTCAACCAAACCATCATCATTTCTGTCACCAGATTTAAATGCCATGCCCGATTTACGAAGTTCCTGAAGTTCCAAATCTTTCTCATCACCAACCTCATCTAGAGTGACAAAACCTTCCATACTCCCTGGGAAACGATGCTTTTTAAGCTTTTTCTTTGCTGCTGCTGAAGCACTTGCATCGTTTTTCACAGTATCTGAAGGTTCCTTTTCTCCATCAGAAGTCACATCACCTAAATTAGCAAGACCCGTCTCGTCTCCCACTGAACTGCCACTTTCTAGCAGTGCTGCTGCTGCTGCTGCTTCATCTACAAGTAGCTCATCTTCAGATTCAAGAAGCATATTCGGTTCCTGCTCTGTCTGGTCATCCTTTGTGTCTTTCTCACCATCTTCACCGGACTTCTCTTCTTGTTCTTTATCTTCGGTTGAACTTTCAGGCTTCTGGGAACCATCTTGGATTTCTTGTCACTTGGAGATTCTTTGCTGTCTGGAGTGTTCTTGGGCTGCAGCCGCTGCTGCCACCTCTCACCAGCGCCGTTGCTAGGGGGGATTGTGGGAGCTTCCGCGATCTGCTCGCTGGGAGAGAGAGTTGTCTGCTGGTTCTCAGCTTGAAGAAGATTCTGCAGTCCTTATTGATGCTTTCTCTTGGCGTTAACATTTTTTGAAGCAAAGTTTACCTAGCTTTCTAGTTTGAACTTTCTTTTTGGCCGTCTTTAAAAAACTTTTTTTTTTTAAATCTATAAAATAGACAAGAGCTAGTTCTACAATGTCCAAGTCATTCCAGCAGTCATCTCTCAGTAGGGACTCACAGGGTCATGGGTGTGACCTGTTTGCGGCAGGCATAGGCCTTCCTGCTGCTGTTACCCAGTCTTTAAGTATGCCAGCATCTCTTGGAAGGATGAACCAGAGTACTGCACGCCTTGCTAGTTTAATGAATCTTGGAACGAGTTCTTCATTGAATCAACAAGGAGCTCATAGTGCACGGTCTTCTGCTAGTACTTCTTCCCATAATTTACAGTCTATATTTAACATTGGAAGTAGAGGTCCATGCCCTTTATCTTCTCAACACCGTAGCGATGCAGACCAGGCCAGTAACATTTTGGCCAGCTTTGGTCTGTCTGCTGGAGACTTAGATGAACTGAGTCGTTATCCAGAGGACAAGATGACTCCTGAGAATTTGCCCCAAATCCTTCTACAGCTTAAAAGGAGGAGAACTGAAGAAGGCCCTACCTTGAGTTATGGTAGAGATGACAGATCTGCTGCATGGGAGCCACCATACAGAGTACCTAGGGATGATTGGGAAGAAAAAAAGGCACTTTAGAAGAGATAGTTTTGATGATCGTGGTCCTAGTCTCAACCTGGTGCTTGATTATGATCATGGAAGTCATTCTCAAGAATCTGGATATTATGACAGAATGGATTATGAAGATGACAGATTACGAGATGGAGAAAGGTGTAGGGATGAGTCTTTTTTTGGTGAGACCTCGCATAACTACCATAAATTTGACAGTGAGTATGAGAGAATGGGACGTGTTCATGGTCCTGACCCCTTACAAGAGAGATCTCTCTTTGAGAAAAAGAAGGGCGCTCCTCCAAGTAGCAATATTGAAGACTTTCATGGACTCTTACTGAAAGGTTATACCCATCTGTGCTCTATATGTGATTTGCCAGTTCATTCTAATGAGGTGTTGAGTCAACATATCAATGGAGCAAGCCACAATCGTCGATGCCAGCCTCTTCTTGAAATCTACCCAGAATGGAATCCTGACAATGATACAGAACACACAGTGGGCGATCCATTCATGTTGCAGCATTCTACAAACCCAGCACCAGGAATTCTGGGATCTCCACCTCCCTCGTTTCATCTTGGAGGACCAGCAATTGGACCAAGAGGAAATCTGGGTGCTGGAAATGGAAATCTGCAAAGAACTAGACACATAAAAAATGGCAGAGTGGAAACTAGCAGAGTTGTTCACATCATGGATTTTCAGCGAGGGAAAAACTTGAGATACCAGCTATTACAGCTGGTAGAACCATTTGGAGTCATTTCAAGTCATCTGATTCTAAATAAAATTAATGAGGCATTTATTGAAAGGGCAACCACAGAGGATGCTCAGGCTGCAGTGGATTATTATACAACCACAACAGTGTTAGTATTAGGCAAGCCAGTGAGAGTTCATTTAGCCCAGAAGTATAAAAGAATAAAGAAACCTGAAGGAAAGCCAGATCAGAAGTTTGATCAAAGGCAAGAGCTTGGATGTATGATACATCTCAGCAATTTGCCCCATTCTGCCTATTCTGATAGTGCTGTTCTCAAGCTTGCTGAGCCTTATGGGAAAATAAAGAATTACATATTGATGAGTATGAAAAGTCAGGCTTTTATTGAGATGGAGACAAGAGAAGATGCAACGGCAATGGTTGACCATTGTTTGAAAAAAGCCCTTTAGTTTCAGGAGAGATGTGTGAAGGCAGACCTGTCTGAGAAATATAAAAAACTGGTACTGAGGATTCCAAACAGATGCATTGATTTACTGAAAAAAGATAATATATATTATATTCTCTATGTCCTTCATAGTTCTCTGTATCTTAAAGTATATGGATGCCTTCTTCTGCCATTTCAAATATTCTATTGAAAACCTCTAGAAAATCTTTGTTTTAGTCTCTTTACTTTTCAACTCCAGAATTTCCATTTGTTTCTCTTAGTGTTTATTTTCTTTATGGGCATTCTGTCTATGTTGAATCATTGTGATCATTTTTTTTTAGTTCTTTGAAGATAGTTTTCATTATTTTTTGATATTTACAATAGCTGCTTTAAAAGCTTTGTCTGCTAGTTTTAATATCAAACACTTTCTATCGGCTGCATTTTACTGGTGTGTGTGTCATATATTCTGTTGTCTCTTAACTTTTCATTGAAAAATTGTCATTTTAGATACTATATTTTTAGTGAATTCTAAGTTTTCTTCCAAAGGTTGTTTTGTTGTTCTTTTGTGTAGTTGTTATTGTTTAGCACCTTGCCTGGATTAAATCTGAGCAATCTCATGACATTTGTTCACAGATATTTCTAAGCAATTTTTGGAATTTAAATCTAAATTTTTAAGTCTGAGTCCCTAGGGATTGCTTCTGTGTTTATATAGCTTAATGTTCATGTCATCATTAGGCAAAAGTTGTGCTTATACATCTTGAGTCTAAAGGCTACCACCCTTGATGGTGGTCATGTGTGTGTGTGTGTGTTGAAATAATACATTCAAGGTGTTTCACAAGTATATCTCACTCTCACTTTAGGGGGCCATCTTGTATCTTTTCTGAAGTTGGGCACATTCCCAGTTAGCCAGGAATGTATGGATAGATGAGGCCCACTGTAGTTTCTCCCACAAACGCACAGCCTTCCAGCCAAAAATAGGAATGTGTGTTGTGTTTATTATAACCTCTTACTGTTATTCATTTCCTGATCTTTCTTTTAAATTTTTGGCTAATCTGTCAAAATTTAAATCTGGTCCATTGTTTCTCATACATAATCACAAGCTCTGGCTAATGGATCTGCTGGCCTTTGTCATTCACTCTCTCTAAACTCGCTTATGTTACTGTCAATCTCACAAAATATATTCCTCTCTGAATCTGGAGATCCCGGGTCACAATGGGCTCTCTTTAGTGATGGGGTGTTTTGTTCTTCATGACTGGTCTCTGGTAGAATAACTGAGTCACTGAGGCTGAGTTAAGGGAATGAAGGAAGACTCAGATAAGAATGCCATAGTCTCACATTATTTTGGACAAAGGTTTAGTAGTTTTCATGTATAAACCTTTTTAAATTTGTTGTATGTCTTTGTATATCTTTACCGGAGCTCTGATATATATATTTATATATATATTATATATAAAAAAACATATATATAAAGTATATACATATATTATAAGCTGATATATATATATATATATTTAATGTATCTAGTTTGATCATTGCTTTTAGGGAAGGTTTGATGATATCCTCATCCCATCCTGCCATAAAACCCATTGAAATGTCTTTCTTTGCTCCTTTCAACAGACGCATGTTATTTCTGATGAGTGCAAGATTCCGACATTACAGTTTTGTTTTCTTCCCCTCAAGTATCTACCGATTGTATTTTACAGTTTTTTACATTGTGCCATTAGTGATAGATTCAATTATTGTATGATTCTTCTTTTTTCTTTTAAAAATCTCTAAATTTCCCCTCTGAAACTTTGTAGTATATATTCATTGTCCCTGGAGTTTAGCAGCTTCACTAAAGTTCAACTCATGGAATCTTTTTTATATATATTTGAAACTCAAGAGAATTTGCCTCTCCCTCTAATGATTACATTCAGCAAATGTTCTATTTGGGTTTCTTTTGAAGAGATCCAATGATATCTGCCTGGATTCCGTTTCAAGAAAAGAAAGACAGGTTATATATTTTGTATGGCCATTTATTTTAGCCTGCTGCTAAGAGATACAAGGGCACCCACTCTCTGACAAAAATATCTTAGAAAACTTGCTGTTTCAGAATTGCAATTGTGATTCCCTCAATATGCTGAAATTTACTTTCTCCAAGGAGAAAGTTGGAAAAAAAGAGGAGTTTAAATTATATACCGAGGCCATATTTTTTGTTCATCCATAAAATGTAAAGAATCTGATCATTTTTAATATTTGATATAGTATTGTCAAAAGTACAAATAATTTGAGACATTAGAGTTGAAAGACAGTGATAGCGTATCATACTGCAAACTATACACCGTATAGGAAATACATTTAAAATATTAACTTTTGAGCCCAGAATTTTCTTTGAACCTCTCTCTTTTGTGTATCATAACATTTGCAAGTTATTCTATATGCTGACTTTTTTCAAAAACCTTTTATCAGAAGCAACCATATTCTGACCTAGGTGATTTATTCGTTGTTTCTTATGTCCCTCTCCCACCTCCAATTAGATTTGCTATCAAATTGTTGCCCACATATTTACAGAATCCTATACACACATATATCTACTAAGAATTCAAGATTATATGCCAAACACAGTGTTTTAAAGTTATTGATCAAAATATTGAATTATTTGCTTTCTGTTCCTGAAAAAGAAATTATGGCGGGCTTGTTAGTGTCTCTACTTGCAGGAGGATTTTATTTCCCTATGCTCTTGGACCTAGGAGTGGTCAGATAACTTTTTGGCCACTTCAGAGCTGATATTTTAAGAACTCATTGGTTTTCTGTGTTTCTTTTTCCTCAACACCAACAATATTCTAGATATGAGCTTCTCTGCCTATTACAGATATGGAATTAAGGCAATGTGGTATAGAGCAAAAGCTGACCCACAATGAACATTTAACTTAAATGACACACATTAGTTTTTATAAGCAGATGAGAATTGGGAGCAATTTATGATCAAAGCAAAATTTAGCTTATTCTGATCAACGTAACTTTAATAAATACGGTTTTCTCATACTTCTTTTGAAAGGTCAAATAAAAATTCACATAAAATGTTTTCATTTTTTATTTTATTCTCTGCAAAACTAATGATAAGAGAAGGCAACTATGGTAAAGAAAACAATCTGCCTTTCTTATGTATATTGCCATTACTATTGAAATATTTCACCTCTGTGTTATTGAATTTTCTTCAGTTCTCATGAACTGCATTCCCAGACAAACTACAAATCACACACCAAGGATTTTATCTGTGTCTGCTTATTTAGTAGACTTACCATTACTCAGCTTTAATGAGACCTAGTCAGGCCCATAACCCTGCTGATTTTCACAGATATAAGTAAATCCAAAGTCCCAGACACTGGGCTACCCAATTACAAACTATGAAACCCAGATATTAGAGGCACAGTGAGAATTGGTTGAGCAAATGAAAGAAAATGAAATCAATATTAACAACTTGGGAGCTGCCAAGTAAATTATTTGGCCAAGCATTGCTCTAGGCCAGAACCAAAGAAAAATTTCTGTAAAGAGCCAAACAGAAAATATTTTAAGCTTTGCAAGCAATATGATAACTGCTGTTGTAGTGTGAAATCAGCTGTAGACCTACAATTGACATGAGTGAGACTGTGTTCAAATAAAATTTTATTTACAAAATTAATTTAATATTTCTTAAATTGAATATTAACATTTTACTATATGAGGTATATTCCAAACTATACCATTTTTGAAACCTGTATATTTGTTGATATGAAGAAGCTTACATTTTGACTTAAGTTTAATTTGGCTAAAATAATTTATTTTATGATTATCCACAAAAATACTATAATAAATATTTTATTTATTCAGAATTAAATTAGCAATTTTCTGATAGGCAATTTGAGTTCAACAGTGAAAATTAAAGTCAACCTCAAATATATCTGTCACTACTAAAGGTAAACTATTAATCCGAGAAGTTGTTTTTATTTTAACAATATAAATATGCATAGACATGGAAATCTGAATAATACCCAAAAATGTTTCCATTATAGAATAAGTTATTAGCCATGAGAAGTAATATTTGTTGGGTGTAATAGCATACTTTCATTACAATTATAATCTAAGTAAAGTTGTATTATAATGAAAAGTATAGCAATATAAAATAAATACAATGTTAATTATTGATTACATTTAAATAGTTAATCTCTTCAGTTACATATTTTATGCTTATTATTAACTACAAACTACTTTAAATTGCATGTAATTAATATGCATTGAAGGTCTACTTAATTACTCTTCATTTTTCTTATATACCACAATTGTATATTTTAGGCCCTTATTTATCTTCTGATGTTTTATTTTCAATTTTTAAAAGCCAATAATAATTTATAATAATAATTATAGTAAGAAATTATGTGCCTGTAATTCCAGCACTTTGGGAGGCCAAGGCTGGTGGATTGTTTGAGGTCAGGGATTCAAGACCCACCTGACCAACATGGTGAAAACACATTTCTACTAAAAATACAACAAAATTAGCCAGGCATGGTGGCAGGTGCCTGTAATCCCAGCTACCTGGGAGGCTGAGGCAGAAGAATCAACCCAGGAGGCGGAGGCTGCAGTGAGCCGAGATCATACCACTGCACTTCAGCCTGGGTGACAGAGGGAGATCTTAGTCTCAAAAAAAAATAAAATAAAATGAAATAAAGAAAGAAAAAAATTATATATTAACTTGAAAGCAATATTAAATGTTCCTTTATCTTTTTTGTCTAAGTTTTGTTTTAACTTCCAGGGTACATGTGCAGGATGTGCAGGTTTGTTACGTAGGTAAACATGTGCCATGGTGGTTTTCTGCACAGATCAACTCATTTCCTATGTATTAAGCCCAGCATCCATTAGCTATTCTTCCTGATGGTCTCCCTCCCTCCTCCAGCTTCCTCTAACAGGCCCCAGTGTATGCTGCTCCCCACCATGTATCCATATGTTTTAATCGTTCAGCTCACATTTATAAGTGAGAACATGCAGTGCTTGGTTCTCTGTTCCTGCATTAGTTTGCTGAGGATAAGGACTTCCAGCTCCATTCATGTCCCTGCAAAATATATGAAGGCATTCTTTTTTATGGCTGTCTAGCATTCCATGGTGTATATATACCACATTTTCTTTTTCCACTCTTCTGGGTTGTTACAGAAACACCAGAGATCAATTTCTATGTTTATGCAAAAACAACTGTTTATGGGACTCTTGGGCTGGTTTCAGTCCCCCCCTTTCTATTTTTCAATTCTTCAATCATGAGGAATCCAGTTGTCAATCCTTCTGGCTACTTCATGTTGAGGAGGAGTGTTGTCAGAAGCTCCATACCATGGTTGACCATGTAGCCACCCAGGAATCAAAGGTTAATCTAATATAGAGTTTTCTTCTGACATACAATATTTCTCTCTTCAGTCCACCACTTCCACCAAAGACAAATCAAAGAAGGACCAATCTACTTGAAAAATTAGCTTTAGTGCCGTATACTTGGCTTGATTACCCACAAAATATGTGACAAGAATCATTGTCCATATAGATCCTCCCTAATTGGCTTTACTGAAACATCTCAAAGGTCATTTTGGTCAGAGCCCCGAGATAATAATCAGTTCTTTCAAATGTGTCCCATTACAAAAGAAATCTTGTGGTTATTAACTGTATCCAAACAAACACAATACCATGAATTAAGAAGTTTCACAAATAGTTTACAAATTCTGGAGAAATTAGGCAAAGAAAGAGAAACATGACTCAAATTATGTTTACGAAACTATACACAATACACTTAAAGTATGTTCCAAGGCTATAAATAGCCTAAACGAAAAAGATTCTCCAGATTTTGAAAAACAAAACAAAAAGAATCAGCAATGTTTCAAATAAAAAAAGCCATAAAAAATTATTTCTGTCCTCCATTAGCTTAGCCCATGCAATCAACTCTTGTTCTGCTTCATATTGGGTTAGCAATCTTCACAAATACATCAGCCTTTCGATTAGTGACCTGAAAGTGTTCTCTCTAATCCAATGGAAAAGTCTCCAAAGTTATCAGAAACCTGCATTCAAGAATAATTTTCATGAACTCTTCCAAGGAAGCAGGCCTTGGACTGTAGCTGATTATAAGTCACTTTTTTTGAGAAAGATCAAAGCAAATCATCAATTGTGGATGACAAAAGTCTTAGGACAGCCATAGTTAAAGACACAGTTGATAAGAAAATGTGTTTTTATGCTGCATACAACAATTTAATATAATCATAATTATTACTGACAACATAAATATCAAAACATATCAAAATTTTGGTAATCTCATACAATCCTGGAACACATATTAACAACACATCTATAAGGAAGCTAAGCACCACCTCAGGTTTGACAATGCATCCTGCCCAATATTAACATAACAAATAAGTCTAATAAGACTAATATGTCTCTCTCTGGCTTCAGAGAAACTAATATCCAAAAAAGTTATTTAAAGGACAAAAAGACTGAAATTAGGCTTTAAAATTTTGCTGTTGGAAAGTGTCAAGTTTTAAGATACTTGATGACACAAAGTAGGATCACAAGTCATTATAAAATAGTCATTCATTAGCCAAAATGATAAAACAAAAATGTTTACTCCTTAATAGAGAGCAAACACAGTTTCACAAACCATATGACCTAATACTTAAGCAGCTTGAGGCCAACTAAATCTCTCTTCCCCCTCCATTTTCTCCCTGCAGTTTACTCAAAGGTAAACACATAATTTTATCTGTTAATATTATACTTTGTTAAAAAGAGAAAACTAAAGCTTACCTTTGTATGATATATTGCTAGTATTAAAGCAATTTCAATATAACCTTATAAACAAATCTAATTTTAATCGGTTTGACCACAAAGTAAGATTTCCATAAATTTTTAGAAACTTTTCCAATTTTTTATTAAAAAGTGGATTAATGCTCCAACAAAGCCTTGTTATCCCAACATCTGGGCCCAGAGGTTGGCCTTGCATCAGTGTGTTTTTTATTTTAATGCTTAATTTATGGAAAAACTCTGAACTAATCTTAACTCTCAAAATCAACCCTTAAAATATCAGTCACCCACCTCTTTGCCAACAGTCCCTGGTCCTAGAGGAATTGAGTAGTTTTAATTTATGGCCCTGTGTCTCACAAAAGCAGTTCATTTTGATTGTTTCTTTCTCTCAGATCCAATGATGATGCTTCAACTGATGTCAATGCTCAAAATTTAGCAGGAATCAGTGACTTTTTCAGATCCAGAAGTCAAAGCTCTGTAACTTAACAGCACAAAATTAGTTAATAAGATATTTTAACTACTGAAAGTCCTATCATTTCCTCTGACATGTTACAAATCAAAACACTGCTATTTGGTGTTTAGGAGTTCGCACCTGCAGAACTTCAAACTACTGTATAAAAGTAGTTAGGTTATTCACTGCATACATCTAATTACTAGCATTCTAGTAACAGAACTGTGACCAAAAGCATAAAAAATGTCATAGATCCCATGCCAAGCATATCAAAGTAAGAAAACTCACTTTTCTCTCCATCATTAAAACCTGATCAGTGAAATAAGAATAAATTATCTCCTTTCACTTAAATACTATATAACAAAACAATAAAAAGGTAAGAAAAAAACAAAGTAATTTCTTTTCAGCTATTTAAAAAGAGCATTATTGCATATTTCCAAGATTGGTTTATAGATACAGTACTGACAATGGATTTGCTAACTTTTACCACCAAAATCTTCAAACCAGTGTAATACTTGCACATTTTTTGTTTTTGAGTACACACATGAAGGCTCATAAGTAATAAAATGATTGGGATCAAAATTCACTGGAAAGTCTCACATTTTTATTACTACTTAATTCAAGTGAATGTTACTTAATTTTAATAATGGTCAACACAACTAAATAAGTTTGAGAGAAACTCCAATCAATATAATTTTTAAATGACAAGGCCAGTCTCCTGAACAATAAAACTTTGCACCCATATCACAGATTTTCTTCATTATCTACAGGAAAATATCTGAAATTTACTCAAGCTATTAATTGAATTGAATTGCCTAGGAAATAAACATCATTTAAACATTTTTGTTCTCATCTACTTTTTCAAATAATAAATAATGTACTATTTCTGTTCAGAACTTATTTTAAAAGTCTTTTATGTATTTGTAGTTGTTGCTATTGTTGTTGCTGGCCAGTAAGCTTAAAGCTCTCATAGCTCTCTAGATAATCAGAAGCAAACAAAACCAGCCAAATTCCAAATGGCTGGTGTGCTCCATCAATTCCTGCAGGCCCAACAAACGTAGCCTAGGAATTTTAGATGAATAGAATAAATGGGCTGGGCTTGGCGGCTCATGCCTGTAATCCCAGTACTTTGGTAGGCTGAGGCAGGTAGATCACCTGAGGTCAGGAGTTTGAGACCAGCCTGGCCAACATGGTGAAAACCCATCTGTACTAAAAATACAAAAATTAGCTGGATGTTGTGGCAGGCACCTGTAACCCCAGCTACTCAGGAAGCTCTGGCAGGCGAATCACTTCAACCCAGGAGACAGAGGTTGCAGTCACCCAAGATCGGGCTATTGTATTCCAGCCTTGGTGACACAGTGAGATTCTGTGTCAAAAAATAAATGAATAAATAAATAAAGCAAATGATGACTTGCTAGAAATCCACAGGAAACAAAATAACTCTTCAGAGAACCAAATAAAATTCTTCCACTAGAAAATAAAAATCATCAATAGTTTTATATTTATTCACACACAAGCCATAAACCCAAAGAAGAAAAAACAGCAACCAAATGAAAATCAGAAGCAAAAACAAATAAACAGGAAACTAACCCTAAATGTTTCCAACTCAGTCTACCTTGGAGGCTGAAGTGTTTCTTAGAGCCTAAAAGTCACATGATTAATATTTTATTCCTGATACACAATTCAGTGTCCTTAAGTCCACCAATATTACCACACATCCTATGCAATCAAGAAATTCACTTTAGGCACATGACCGGTAATTACTCCAGGGCTAGAAATATCCATGAAAAACAGCAAACATAATATGTAGTAATGCAAGCATGTATGTGAGATTTGGCTCCACACTAAATCTGGCTTCATGCTTAGTTATATTAAAGAATAATTGCTAAACTGCCAGTACATTTCCTTACAATATTTCTTACTTTAACTTAATCAAGACTAAGAGCTTTAACTATGAAAAGTTTAATTAAACAAATTTCTCCAATTGTCTATCAGATTTTAAACAATATTTTGTTATCTAAACTTTTTCAACTTTCTATTTTCTCCATATGTGCATAAAGATAGGTACACAGAGAAACAGGAAAAACTACATATGACTTACACAGACTATCCACAACATGTCTGGGCTCTCCGTTCAGTCCCAGATTTTTTCCTTCTTCTTTAAATAACTAGTCATTTTATCCTAGGTCAAAAAATTAACCATACAACTTCTTTTATCATACAAAATTATCTTTTTTTATAAATTTTCTCACCAAAAATGCATTTTCATATACATTACTTTCTTCACATCTCTCTCCCTTACTTACCAGTTCCTTACTACTGTTTCATAAATAACCTTTTAAAGTCTATAATTTAAATTAACTTTAATATAACTTCTGAATTAGATAACATTATTCTTTGTCCCACTAATAACACATCTTTAGGTATATTTTATATATATAATTATATATTAACTATAATTCTTATCCTTGGTAACCTTAAATTTTAGTGAAAACCAAGGAAGTAAGTTTTAGTGAAAACCAAGAAAGCAAGAAATCCTAAGCTGCCTATCAGGTATTAGCATTTTATGAATGAGAAGAATTCCACATTTTTTAGAACATGTTTCTAACCTTTTCTGAATTAGAAATGACCTAACCATTTAATAAGAATATTTTAATTTACACAAAAACTTCACCTACAGCACTTATACATTCATATTTTAAGAGTTTATCTAGAATATTTACGTGCTTTCTTGTTATCCAGTTTATATTCTGTGAAAATTAAGGTTTACTACCTGGACATTTTCACCAATGAAATTCTTTCACCAGAATATTCAGCTGTTTTCATTATACCAACAATATTAAATCAGTCTTACTTATCAAAAAATTCACACAAAAAATTGTTTTGTTGTGGCTAGATTTATGATTCCATAACTTTCTGTGACAAACCCTGATATCTCAAAATATCTAGCAAAGACAAATAGAAAACCCAGACAAAAATGTATGCTGACAATTCTGAGGGTATTTCATTTTTATTTTATCAATAATTTTAAAGCCAGGTTGCTTACTAAAGGTTTACTTAAGTCATGTGAACATGAAAAATGCTTGGAGTTTTTTACTTAATTTATGAGTGCTCTTTTATTTGTAAGCCAATTTGGTAGACATAACATGTGTGTTAACTAACATTGATTGGTTAAAAACACCAACCGATATCCAAAATATATATAGATGCGAAAATATGTAACATAAATTTAGAAAATTGAATACCATAATAAAGAAATGCAAAATGCATTATAACCAAGTGAGGTTAACACCAGATATTAAGATCAGTTTAATATTAAAGAATCAATGTAATTTATCATATGTATAAATATATGACCAATCCAGAGATAGTAACCATGCAGTATTTGAGCAGTTTACTGTAAGAAAAAAAGTGTTAACTACAACAGGAGTCGAAATTATAATAAGTTGGTTAGTAAGAAGTAAGCATATCTCCAAAAATTATTGAAGTAACAGACATCATAGTAATTTCCCATAGGATTGAGCTATAGGAGAGCCTTTGCCTGCAGTTCAAAGATATAAGACTGAAGATATATCTTGGAGATGGCAAGACTATTGCTTACTGAATGACAGAGCAGTCACTGTGGAGATGCACTGCTGAAATTTCCTGAAAATCATTCCTCTAGAATTTGCCATATGTTGTTGAGAAAAGCCCTTCATGTGGAGGTTTCTAATGCAGACACTCTGCTGCAGTCTAAAAAATGAAAATGTAAAGAATAAAGAAAATAATGATTAATATATACAAATAAATACATATACATAATGAGAAACATAGAAAACATCCAAAGTTACCAGTCTTGATTTCTGTAATTGTTCTCAAGGCCTTAATTGATATCTACAGCTTCATTCAAACTACCATTTCAGTATTTCCCTGCCCTTGAGTTCACCTCCTTTCGTCAAGATTCTTTTCTGTATTGACCTAAATCTTCATATCTTCATTCTCAGAAAGTCTGAAACCCTCAGTATGTTTTTTTTTTTTATTTTTTTATTTTTTTTATTTTTTTCTGATTTCTGAGATTTTCTATCAATGTTTACAATTGGGCATGGATATACTTGGAAAGTGCCCCAGAGAATCTGCTGGGATGTACATATAGTCTACTTTGACTTCATTATGTAGAAGCAATACTTTTTCACTTAAAAGTTAAGGTGAATCACTCCATCCAGTAGATTAATCCTCCTTTTTTTCCATTAGTTTAATGGCATAGGTAGTCCCAAAAGTCCAGGAGGTAGTCTCCTCTTTCAATTTAGTGAAACCATTAATTGAGTTTTCTTTCTAGATTCATATCACTTTTAGAATTAATGTCTCCAAAGAAACTGAGCTCAAACATACCATGTAGGAAACAATTATTCTGCAATTGGGTAGGTTTTTAGGTATATTATGATTCCTATCATAGAGCCACTCCCATTTCCACATTTATTTTTTTCAGACTCAAAGCTTCTGGCTGTGTGGAAAAGCATCCTATATAAAGAATTTTGATTTAAAACATATTGTATCCTGAAGTACATTTTATCCTTTTAGGCATCTCTCTCTCAACTGGTGTCAAAATGAGTCTTCAGTATGCCAGTGTATCTTTCAATTAGGCCAGCTTCTTCAGGTGATGAAATGTGTGGTAAAACAAATGCATTACATGAGTATAAGTTTATTTCTGTACTTTGCTTTCTCTGAAATGAATTCCTGATCATGCCTAATGTGAGAAATGACACAAAGCTAAGGTATGTTGATCATCTAAGGTTCCATGGTTGGGCTTTCATTCTCTACCAAGACCCAGTAGCAAGTCAGAGTCTGTTTCTCAGAAGGAGAATAGTATCATCTGCTAAACATGGCACAGATTTTATTCAAAATCCTGGAGATTTTCTCTGCATTTTTTTCTGTTTCTGCTCACCAGAGACTCATATAGCATTCCTATATGCTGCAAACATTATAAATATTAATAAATCTGTTGAATTACAAAGCCCAGGTATTAGAATGCCTTATACTACAGACTGAATCTGAATTTGCTGTGGAGTCGTCTTCTTTTGCTCTCGTACCCACTTATAAATGGCTATCTTGTGTACAATTCTGTAGATGAGCCAAAGTAGCACACTAAAAGGTAGTATACAATACTTGAAAAATCCAAAATAGACTACTAAGTATTGTGCACTTTGCTCATAATAGATAATGAGAGGTATGACAACTTGCCTTTTTCTTTGGAGAAGCTATCTTGACATGCTCCAGAGCATTGAAATAAGAAAATCTACACTGGGAAGGCAGGTTTATGAAATTGTGTTGGGTACATTTTCCACCTACTTTTTCATAAAATGTACTTGTGGCTTCCTCCTTATCAGGTTTAATCAGTAGAATGTCATTAGCTTAGTAGACCACTTAGATGTCTTTTGAATTGTCAAGATGATCAGTCTCCCTATTGACTATATTATGACATGGAAAAGAACTGGCAAAGCCCTGAAACAACATTCTAGAACTACACTGTTGGACCTGCCAGGTAAAAGCAAACCACTTGCAGATTAGTATGGAGAATAAGGAATTAGTCAGATCTATAGCTTCATACCAAGTGACAGAGGTTGTGATAAACTAAATACAGTCTCCCTAAGATGACCATGTCTTAATGTCAGAACCTATGAATATGTTACCTTACATGGCAAAAGAGACATTGTACATTCATTAAATTAAGGATCTTCACAATGGAAGATTACCCTGAATTATCCAGAGACTCCCAATATAAACACAAAGATATTTGTATGAGGGAGGAAGAAGGGTCAGAATCATAAAGAAAAGATGTGCTGTCAGATGTAGAGTTCAATTAGGAGAGAAGCTTCAACACTGCTGGCTTTGAAGATGGAAAGAGACCACAAACCAAGAAGTATAGGTGACCACTAAAAGCTGAAAAACTAATGAAACAAATTCTCCACTAATATTTACAGAAAAGACCTGAGCAGTTCAAATACCTTGATTTTAGCTTATTAAGGCTTATTTTGGATTTCTGATTGCCAGAACTATAAGATGATACATGAGGTTTTCAGTCACTAAATTTTTGGTAATTTTAAAGCACAAGAAACTTAAACAGTGGTTATGGTGATTTGTCCCAATAAAAATATCAAAACTACAAATGAAAATTGAGTAATAAATTCAGTTCAATTGCCCTACCTACCTAAGCGTTTATATCTCCTACTCTAAATTATGCTACAGATGATCTGGCAATTCAGTCTCATTAACTATAGTCTACTGCTGAGTCCAAGTTTCAGTCAACCAAACAATTCATGAATGGAGATACATCTACCTGCATAAGCTAACATACCTCAGAATCTCTAGTAAATTCACTGACTATAGAAAAAAAAGATCAAAATAAGAATTATTACTCCATGGCTGAGATAGAACATCCAAGAAATAGCACCCCCTTCCCCAAAGACACGTATGGGCCTTACAAAATATCCTTGGAGAGTACACAGCTGTGACTCGCTGAAGGGCAGAGAAATGGCTATGGTGGACTTGCCAGAAAAAATGTTCTCCAAGGTGTGGTGAAAGTAATTCATGAGGGTGTGTCTCACCAGGGGCAGTTTTCTACAAAACCAGCCAAATGTGGTACCAGAAGAGAGCAGCTGGTTGCTAAATGCTGGTGGCCTCCCTGCATAGCAGAAGGCAGGCCGTGGTGAAGCTGTGGGCACTACAGGAGCCTAGTGCCAGGAAAAGCCAGGTACAGTGCAGGAACATACCAAATGAACGCAAAAACAGCAGAAAACAAAGCTTTATATTCTGCAGTGTTTCTTCACCACTCCTTATTGACAAAGCTTCAGTGTAAAATGTTAACAGAAAAATATTTAGAAGGGTTGATTTATTTTCACAGAGCAGATAAAAAGGGGAAATTTATACATCAGAGATAATAAATCAATAAGTGGCACAGCATTGAAAACATCTAAAAATGAAAGACCATGGGACCATCTCAATATGTGCAGTTTATCCAAATTCAGTTTTAAAATGTTTTTTAAATGTGAACTATTGTGTGCTGAGTGAAAAGCCTTTAAAATGATATATTCTAGATTTATGTCAGTTTCATTTATTAAACACGTTCTGTCCACTCCTACTATGATCTTAAAATAAAAATATTGCCAAAGGATTGTCATTCATTTTCTTAGCCATGCTATTGAACTCACGCATTTAAAAATTCATAATGATATTTCTTTCATTGGTTCTGCTATTTCTAGCTGTAAACTCAATTTTAAATTGGAAAATATGCTTACAATAAGTGTTACAAAATTGCACTTGCAGATATTCTGGCACATTTTTCATAAATACAAATAAGCATATTTCAAGCAGAATTCCAAAATATAGAAAGATGATTGAATTTGATCATGAGGGAAATCTCCTTTGACTAGAAAGAAACTAATCACGTATTCAGAGAAAAAATTTACATATTTTAGATACTTATGTATAAAACAGGATGGTACATCCTAAAGTAACTCAGAAGACAACAGCTGTAGAAGACATAGCATATATGTTGGCCCACAAAATATACATAGATTTTTTTGCCATATTTTATTTATTTGGGAAATAACCACACTTTGAAAAATGCAGAGTTAAGTTTTTCCTAGTGGTAGGTGGAATTTTTACAATAAATAATTTAATCAGTGTAATTTGATTATGTTAAATTTCAACAAAAAGACTTTCTGAGAAATGTATTCATGGCCCAGAGTATCATTTAAGTATCATTCTATTATTTCATATACAAGTAATAAATATGAACAACTACTGAAATGGCTACAAAAAAGGACTTTCAGAAGACTAGTTTAAGGGATGGTCTGATGTTTAAACAGACACTATGGGATTATAGTGTAAAAAACACTGAATTATTACTTTGTAAAACTATATGGTCTTTGTAACCAATTTACCAAAAAAAAAACATGGGTGACTCAGATTATTAACATTATTTTATTAGGCCTTTCTTGCATTGCTATAAAGAAATACCTGACAATGAGTAATTTATTTTAAAAGAGAGATTTAATTGGCTGATGGTTCTGGCATCAGGTTGTAGGGAGGCCTCAGGAAGCTTACAATCAAGTTGGAAGACAAAGCAGGAGCAGGCACTTCATATAGAGGAAGCATGGGCAAGCAAAAGAGAGAAAAAGAGAGAGAGTGGGTGGGGAGGTGCCACACATTTTTAAACCACCAAATCTTGTGTGAGCTCGGAGTAAGAACTCTCTTATCACCAAGGGGATGGCCCAAGCCATTCCTGAGAGATTCACCCCCATGATCCAACCACCTCGAAGTGATAAGGTCGGGGGCAAAGAAATTCTGGGCAGAAGAGAATGGGTCCCTGACAAAACCCTACCCTCAAGACAAAAGACCTGATACCATGGTCCAAAGTGAAAAACTCTGTCCTTGTTTTTATGTATGAATGTTGCCTTTTCCTAAACTACCCATGGCCCACCCCATCCCCCAGCCTGTGCCTATAAAGACCCTACCCTCAGCCAGAAGAAAGGAGAGAATCAGCAGGATGTCAGAGACTACGGCTGGATGTTGAAGAGAAGCAGCTTGACTTTAGAGGGACAGTTTGACAGTGTAACTTTGGAGAAGAGTCTGGCTGGAGATGGCTGAACTCCAAAGGAAAATTACCTACCCACCCAAGCGCTTTTTTTGATCCTCTTCCTGCTGAGAGCCACTTTCATCGGCAATAACATCCTCTGCATTTACCATCCTTCAATTTGTTCATGTGACCTCATTATTCCTGGATGCTTGAGAACCACAAGTGTGGATACAAGTTGCTGTCACACTGGCCCTTTGCTTTCACTGGCCAAGGGCAGCTGCCTCATGTGAAAGGGTGAAGGGCCCACTGAGCTGTTAACACTTAAGCCCTCCGCAGACGGCGGAGCTAAAAGAGCACTGTAACATGTGCCCTGGGGCTTCAGAAGTCTCCGGCACCCTGCCTGGATGCTACCATGCGGCCTGCAGGGAGTTCATTCCTGCCAGTGCCAGAAAGCACTCGCTCCAGCTACTGCACCCACTCACCTGTGTGCTCCCTCCTGTGAGGAGTGTAATGCAGCAGGTCTGAGTGAGTGGAGTTTGATCCCACCAGCACTGAAGTGTCTGGGTGATTCCGGAGCTCATGCACTCCAGTTTCCAGCTCATTCACTCATGTACTCACTCCCATGAGGCGTTGAGAGCACAGCAGGCTGAGTAACTGAGGCACCCTTGTTGCAAGTCCCATGAAGGGGTCAGGGAAATATCCTGCTTCATAAGGGAGCTCATCTGGAATTTGTAAGAAGGGTGAGTAAATGTGGATCTGCTGGATCAGTCTCTTCACTTTTTTTTCAAGACTTCTTGTCCTCAGCTTTCCCCTGAGCTGTGCCATTTGCAAAGGACAGGTTGCAACCCTGCCACCTATCTCTTTCTTCGGGTAGAAGGAATTTTGGCTCTGTTTCCCTACATAGAGGTCTAGCCATTGTGTGGGACCAGAATAAAGTCTTGGAGCAACTAAAAGCATCTGGATGTGACCAGTCCTTGGTGTTGATAGAAGGTCCCTAGACTGGCCCGGCCCCTAGACTGGCCCAGTCCCTGACTGCCCATTAGAGTGTCAGCCACTATCCCCAGACTTTTCTATGATATCTTTCTCTTTCTTCTTTCACAGTTTGAAATGGCTTCTGTTTCTTCTCTTATAATGATAAGGGGTTTGCTACAAACTGAAGAAATGTTACTAATTAGAATGGGTGTTTGGCGCAGCCACCAGATACGCAATTCAGAACAATAAGATTTCCATTTGTCCTTAGAGGTAGGACCACCACTCCAACCCCAACAGCTGCAAGTATGTGTGGTGCACAGCAGCTTTCCTCCTCACCCCCTCCCATCCCAGCTGGGGTGCTTGGAATAGTCTGCGGCATGCAAGTGCCACACCCAACAGCTACATGGGGCAGGAGAGAACTGCAGCTGCCACCAGGGTCCCAGGGAAATACTCGGGGCCAGGGGCTTCATGCAGTTAGCCAGTGTTTCTTGCTCACTGTCCCCTCCTGCTATGGGCCCATATAGTCTTTTCTCCCCTGACCAAGGGATCCAGCTTGGTTAGAGCCAGAGGAACAATACGGTAATTAAAGGAACTCATTTTCATAGAGCAAGAGGTTTTTCCCCCCCACTTAAGCTGTTTTTTTTAAATTTATTTATTTTTTATTCTACATTTTTTATGCAAAGGGGCTTTTCTTCCCTACTTATAACAGGGAAGCAGTGGAGGAATGACTCCACTGGCTAATAGCTGCAAATTTGGCAAGGCCCCTCTGGGACTTAATCTAAATGAATCTACGCACTTCCTGAGAAATCTTTTTTGGCCCAAACTCAATTCTAAACTTTGGGTTGAAGCCCTAAAGAGGAAAACCAGATCTGAGGGATCCAAAGCCAGGCAACAGGCACGATGTAAATGGGCAGGACTAATTCCTGGCAATGAAGGTCCCATTTCATGGAAGGAGGCCATGCTCCATGGCATAGATAAGGGCCAGGGAACCCAAACATTGTCAACAGTAGGGAACATGGAGGCACAGGTGAGTGTGCATAATTCCTATTCTCTAGGCCCTCCCTGCTTCATAGGTGCAGGCCACAATGGCAACCATAGGTGGCATCCATCTAAGAGTACCAGGACTCAGGGAAAAAAAGACAAAAAAGATAAATGGGAATGCCCATTTTCTTTCTCCTCACACCCCAAGTTTTTGCTGAAAGAGGGAAGGGACATGAGGGATGTCTATTTCCCTTTCTTTGGGAATAAGCAACCAACTATCTTCATCATCTTCAGTTTATACTCCTCTGGAGTGTATCCTGGATCACTGGGACTGCTTTGGCCCTCAGGCTCTAAAGAAAAAATGCCTTTAGCCCTTTGCACAAAGATTTGGCCAAATAATGATCTGCAGGAAGGAGTGTCTTGGCCTCAGGAAGGAACCATTCAGTTTGATACCATCCTGCAGTTGATGTTTTCTGTAAACCTGAGGGCAAATGGTCTGAGGCCCCATATGTGCAGGATTTCTTTACCTTGAAGGGTAGTCCAGACCTTTGCTGACAGTGTAGGATTGATCCAGCCCTCCTGTTTGCCATCTCAGGAGAGGCTACAAGGGGCAATTCCAAGAAACTAAAGAAATGAACCTGAGTGGCACCTCCACCTCCAGCAGAGGAGCCAGCTCCCTCTGGCTCTGCCCCTCCGGGACCACCCTGTCTTCCCTACCCAGTTTCTCTCTCACTTGCCCAATCTGAGAAATCCTCACCCAAGACAAGCCCCAGTCTTACTCTTACCCCTCCAACAGGTGCCTGGTGAGCTTGGCTCCAGTAAGGTCCAGGTCCCCTTCTCTCTACAGGACTTAAGGCAAATTAATGGGGATCTTGAGAAGTTTTCAGATCCTGACAGATATATAGAGGCTTTCCAGAATTTAATGCAAGTATTAAAATCTCCTGGAAAGATGTTATCTTACTTTTGAATCAAATCCTGACTAACAATGAGAAGCAGGCCTTCCTGCAAATGGCAGAGAGATTTGGGGATGAGCTTTGTATTACATATAGTGTTAAGAAAGGGCCCTAAATTTTATCCAACTGGAAGAGAAACAGTACTACTGGATGACCTTAAATGGGATCCTAATGATGAGATGGGACAATGGAAGAAGAGACACTTTCAGGTGTGCATAATGGAGGGATTATGTAGGACTAGAACTAACCCTCTCAATTATACCAAGCTATCCATAATAGACCAGGGATTCGATGAGAACCCCATTGCCTTCCTGGAGAGGCTAAGAAGGGCCTTGGTAAAACACACCGTTCTATCTCCTGATTCAGTAGAGGGACAACTTATCCTAAAGGATAAATTTTTACGCAGATAGCCCCTGATATCAGGAGGAATCTGCAGAAATAAGCCCTGGGACCAGACAGTATTTTAGAGTACCTCCTGAAATTGGCCACCTTGGTCTTTTATAATAGAAATAGGGAGGCCCAGGAGAGAAAAAGGCAATACAGGAAAGAGACAGAGGCTTTAATGGCCATCATGCAAGCCCACAAACTCCAGAATTCCCAAGGTGCACCTATTAACTGCTACAGATGTGGTAAGCCAGAGCATTTTAGGATGGATTGCCCAGGCATCATCAGGAACCCACCTGAACCACACATAATGTGGCAGGACTGCTGTCTTCTTAAGGGGGTCTCTGGCTAATGGACAACTACCTCTTCAGGTATCAAGCTCTGCTATTAGAGGGATCTTCAGTCCAATCAAGAAACTGTATCTCCTTAAATCCAGCCACAATCCTCAGGAAAGGTAGAAAAGACAGATGATATTATCAAAAAGCACAACAGAAAACTGTTTCAGGAGACTCATCTCCCCTGGACAACCCTTCTCCCCATAGCCCGACTACATATTAGAAATAACCCTTAAAGATAGGTTTGAGTCCCTTTCAAATAATGTATGGAAGGCCTCTTCTCAAAAATGATTTATTGCTGGATCAGGAAAGTTCGATTTGATTAAACATATAACTTATTTGGCCCATTTCCAACAGGAACTGAAACAACTGCCAAAGGCCCAATCCCTTGAATTAGGGCCACCTCTATTCAACCCAGGAGACCTAGTAATGGTAAAGGTACTTTCTTCTCTTTCTCCCTCTATAAGTCCAGATTGGGAAGGACCTTATACTCTACTTCCTTCTACTTTTATGGCAGTGAAATTCACTGTAATAGATTCTTGGATTTATTGTAACTGAATAAAGGCCTGGGAAGCTGACAGAGTTACCTCCGTCAACCCAGAAGAACTCCCAAAGTACCAAAGTGAAGAGATCAGGGACCTCAAGCTAAAAATCATAAAAGGTAAGTATTAATAATTAACCTCCCATGAGTTTCCTCTTTATAGTCTTATCTATGCTTGCTGTTCTTACCTTTGTTCTGTTCTATGTGATTTTCAGAATGATTATCCTATTTCATTTTGTCTTTCTATAATCTTTGGTACTAGATGCTCTCTTTTTAACCCCTTATTGTGCAATACACATATTTAATCCATGCATACTCAACCTTATAAAGCTTGTTTCTTCTTGCCCAGAGGCTATCAAACTCCAAACAGTCAGATAACTGGAGCCTCAGATGATGGCTGTCTTTTGCCAGGGACCCTTAGGTAGACCTCTGGAAAAAATCTGAATGTCATTCTCCCCAAAACAATGCCCCCTGTCAGCAGAAAGTAGCTAAGATCAGTCATTATCCATATTCTAATAGCAGTTAGATGTGCCTCTTCAGAGTGGGGAAATGATAGGGACAGAAGGCAGAGAAATTTTAGGCAGAAAAGGGTGAGTCCCTGACATAACCCCACCGTCAAGCAGAAAGGCCCAAAACCATGGCCCAAAGTGAGAAATTCTATCCCTGTTTTCCAGCTAGTGTTGTCCTTTTCTAAACTACTCATGGCCCATCCCATCCCCACTCTGTGCCTATAAAGACCCCAGAGTCAGCTGACAGAGAGGAGAGAAGCAGCTGGATGTCAGAGACTACGGCTGGATGTCACAGAGAAGCAGCTTGACTTCAGAGGAGCAGCTTGACTTCAGAGGAGCAGCTTGACTTCAGAGGAACAGCTTGATGGCATAACTTCAGAGATGAATCTGGCCTGAGATGACCAGACTCCAGGCAAAGATTATTTACCTATCTCATCCCTGTTTTAGCTCTTCTACCCACTGAGAGCCACTTTCAGAGGCAATAAAATATCCTGCATTTATCATTCTTTAATTCATTCTTGTGACCTCATTTTTCCAGGACACCGGACGAGAGCTCAGGAGCCATGAGTGCGAATACAAAAGGCTGTCATACTGGCTCTTTGCCCTTGATGGTGAAGGACAGCTGCCTCATGTGAAAGGGTGGCGGGCCCACTGAGCTGTAAACACTTAAGCCATCTATGGGCAGCAGAGCTAAGAGAGCACTGTAACATGCACCCTGGGGCCTTGTGAGTCTCAGGCACCCCACCTGGACACTGCCACAGGGCCTGCATGGAGTTCACTCCTGCCAGCACCCAAAAGCACTCACTCTGGCTCCTGCATTCACTTACCTGTGTGGTCACTCCTGTGAGGGGTGGAATGCAGCAGATCTGAGTGAGTGGAGTTTGATCCCGCCGGCACCGAAGCAGCCAGCTGATTCTAGCACTCTGTACTCCAATTTTGCCTGGCTCACATGCTGCCTCCCACAAAAAGTTGAGAGCGGTGGGCTGAGCAACAAAGGCACCCTGTTGGAGTTCCACGCAGGGGTCAGGGAAAAATCCTGCTTCACAACCAGGCCCCACCTCCAGCATTGGGGATTACAATTCAACAAGAGATGTGAGCAGGGACAAATATCCAGACTCTATCAATTATTAACTCAAAAATTATAATCCATTAAGATTTTGGGCAAAATAGTTTTTGACAAGGGCAAAGAGTGTAATAAGTTAAAAATTTTAAATTTGAAGAATATTAAGAACATTATACATAAGAGATTCTTATATGCTACATTAAATACATTCTAAGCATTACAAATTGTAATTTGCAAGTTTTCTTTTAAATACCTTTCAGGTTTGAAAAGAAAAAAAAAAACAATAAAACATATCACTCTAAGAGAACATTGTCTGTTTCATCTACAAAAGAAAACAACCAGAATTGAGGCAGCTAATGAATAAAACAGTCATAAAAAATTGCTTTTTACATAGGTAACAGGTCTTTCAAATCTCCCAACTTGTTTGCAAATCACTAAAGGAACAGAGGTAAGAATATTTTTTTTTTCTATTTGAATTATCTGCCATTGCAAACTTTTCCTAAATCAACCTCTTTCTGAATTCACCTGTCTACATTTCTATTATTGTCTTTGTAAATAATATGGAGGCCTGATATTTCATACTAGTAAGGAACAAAGCAAATACTATGAAGGCTTGTGAAATTAGAGATGATGGGAACTGTGAGTACAACTGCCTTTATTCACTCTTACAAAAAAGAAATTGTGAGTCAGAGCACCACATAGCATGCAATGCGATGTAGAAAAGTCTCTGAGCTGAAAGCCTATTTCACATTCACAAGTCAAGGGTGAGTCACTACCACCACTCAGGCAAAATCTCAGTTCTACTTGATATTTGCTGTTCCAAAATTAGAGCAAGAGAAAGAAGACATGGGCATCTGTGAAACTGCAGAACTTCCGCTAACTTTTTACCTAAAACTATTAGTTTCCATTTTCTGTCTTCAAGGTAAAATATAATTCAACATCTATATCACTTTCATGTAAATAGCAACAATGTTAGTAAAATGTTAAATTACATCTTGTTTCTAAATTTGGAAATTAATTTTCCCCTGAGACAAATGCCATCACTTTCTTAATGATCACTACATAGGAAAAGTAAGTTTGCAACTATGATGAAACAAAGTTTCTGTTTAAAAAAATTTCGATTATATATAATTTACCATCTCCCCTTTATTTTAAAACAAGGTAAGCCCTTAAAAAAGAGGTTTATAAAAACATGTTTTATTTCTAGAGCAGTCTTGAACTGACAGATTCCTAAATTTTAATTTTTTTTTTTTAAGATGGAGTATTGCTCTGTCACCCAGGCTGGGGTGCAGTGGCACAATCTCGGCTCACTGCAAGCTCCACCTCCTGTGTTCAAGTGATTCTCCTGCCTCAGCCTCCTGAGTAGCTGGGACTACAGGTGCCTGCCACTAAGCCCAGCTAATTTTTGTATTTTTATTAGAGACAGGGATTCAACATGTTGGCCAGGCTGGTCTCAAACTCCTGACCTCAGGTGATCCGCCTGCCTTGGCCCCACAAAGTGCTGAGATTACAGGCATGAGCCACCGTGCCTGGCCAATTTTAAAAGTATTTAAGTCTCAGAACACGTTCTCTGGGTATTACATATTTTGTGATAGAATTTATATGCAGAATCAAAGTTCATAGTAATTGAAAGTATACGTATTTTTAAAACATCTAGGAAGTTAAGTCAAAATATGTACTTCTGTAAATAACGAAATGCAGAATTATTATTGTATTTTATCCTATTTCTTTTTGTTTATTTTCTGCATGTCAAAACAAACAAGCTGTAAACCCTAAAATAGGAAAGTTGAGACCATAAAGCAAGGTTTTCTCTTTAATGTTCTCATATAACTTTAGGATGTTATAAGAAACATTTAGCCAAAGAAAAATAATGGACATAATTTAATGCCATTGAAGAAGTTGTTCCACCTCCGCTCCAGTGTAAATTTTAGCTACCAATAAAGTTTCAAAGAAACAAAAATGGCTGAAATTTCACCTCAAAATTAGGGGTTAGTCAAATGTCCAACAACAATAGACTGGATTAAGAAAATGTGGCACATATACACCATGGAATCCTATGCAGCCATAAAAAATGATGAGTTCATGTCCTTTGTAGGGACATGGATGAAACTGGAAATCATCATTCTCAGCAAACTATTGCAAGGACGAAAAACCAAACACCGCATGTTCTCACTCATAGGTGGGAATTGAACAATGAGAACACATGGACACAGGAAGGGGAACATCACACTCTGGGGACTGTTGTGGGGTGGGGGGGAGGGTGGAGGGATAGCATTAGGAGGTATACCTAATGCTAAATGGTGAGTTAATGGGTGCAGCACACCAGCATGGCCCATGTATACATATGTAACAAACCTGCACATTGTGCACATGTACCCTAAAACTTAAAGTATAATAATAATAAGATAAAAAAAAATTCGGGGTGAGTTAGTATTAGGAAAAAGTCATTAGGATATAAGTAAAATGTGTTTTATAAAATTCTTTTCAATCTGTCAATACCTTGTAGTCTATACACACCTTCATTTACATTAATCGTTTTTAAATTTGCTGTAGGAGAAGGATGTGCTTTATATTTATGTTTCAATTAAAGTATTTTTATAAAACTATATTTTATAATTTAATTACATTGTAATAAACAAATAAACATTTGAGAATCACTATTGAGATCCTTTGGCCACATCATACTATCTTAGTATTGACATGTATACACACACACATATACATACATATAATTTTATATAGGGTGATTCGGGATGAGCTATCTGAGAAGGTGATATTTCGGCAGAGACACATATGAATTTAGAATATGTGCCTCTGAATATGTGGAATGCGAGAACACATGGACACAGGAAGGGGAACATCACACTCTGGGGACTGTTGTGGGGTGGGGGGAGGGGGGAGGGATAGCATTAGGAGATATACCTAATGCTAAATGGCGAATTAATGGGTGCAGCACACCAGCATGGCACATGTATACGTATGTAACTAACCTGCACATTGTGCACATGTACCTCAAAACTTAAAGTATAATAATAATAATAAAAAGAATTCCAGATAGAGGATTGGCAAGGGCCCTGTGGCAGGAACTTGCTTGGTAGTGGTCAAGGAAATTGAAGCAGGTCACGGTAACTAAAGTAGAATGCCTGAGACAAAAAGATATAGAAAATATGGACATAAAGATATTTAATTTTATAGATTTTAGAGCCTTATCAGCCATAATATGGACTTTGGATTTTATTTTGAATATGATGGGAAGTCTTCTTAAGGTTGGGAATGATGAAATGGCCTATTTTTATAGGATCACAGTAATTATAAAATATTCTACAAGTGTTTAAGATTGAAAGCAGAAAGAATATCAAGAAGGTTATTTCAGCGGTCATTTTGACTAGAGTAGTCGCAGCAAAGAAAGTACGAAGTAGTCAGAGTCAGCCCGCATTCCTGCATTCAGATGGTAGATGGTAGATTCAGTATATTTTACTGATAGAATATATGATAGAGCTTGAAGAGTCAAAGATGAAACTGAGTTTGCTTGTCTGAACACATGATTCAATGAGGATGTTTTGGCTGATTTAGGGAGAACCCAGGAGGAGCAGATTTTAGGCTTGAGCATGCTAAGCTTGAAAAACCCGTTACATACCAGAGCAGAGATATTAAGGAGAAAAAGGTCATCATATGTATTATTTGTGAGATATCACCCATTTGCCCCTCCAGATTGGCTTTCCACTCTTTTCCAATCTGTTTTGTGCCCAATTTTCCTGTTTTTCTATTTTCCATTGTTTATTTGTACAAATGTATGGTACATGTGGAATCTTGCTACATGTATATAAGGGATAGTGATCAAGTCAGAGTACTTAAGGTGTCCATCACTCAAGTACAATACAATTTTGTCAACTATAGTCACTCTACTCTGCTATCAAGCATTGGATTTATTCCTTCTATTGGACTGTATGTTTGTACTCATTAAGAAGCTTCTCTTCATCTTCCCACTTCTCCTTACTCACTCTTTCCAGTCTCTGTTCTCTATTTTTCCACTCTACATCCATATGAACAAATTTTTTAGCTTCCAAATATGAGTGAGAACATACAATGCTTGTCTTCCTGTTCCTGGCCTATTTAATTTAAAATAATGACCTCCAATTCCATCCACGTTGCTGTAAATGGCATGATTTCATTCTTTTCTGTGGCCAAATGGATTTTTTTAAATGTGGTAAATATATACAATGGAATTCTATTTTTCTTTTAGTTTAGCCGGTTGGAAGACCCAGACGGAAAAGAGAGGGAAGAAGTAGAGTAATTGTGGGTGCTTATTATTTCTATTCCCTCTAGGGCCATATCCAGCTTTAGGTACTCATTAAATGAAGGTCACTCCTGCTCTCAGGATAACCATTTTTTCTTTTTCTTTTCTTTTTTTCTCTTTTCTTTACTTTTTTTATTTTTATTTTTATTTTTATTTTTTTGAGGTGGAGCCTCACTCTGCCTCTCATGCTGGAGTGAACTGGTGTGATCTTAGCTCACCGTAACCTCTGCCTCCTGGGACAACACTTTTATATGACTTTTTTTTCCAAGTTTTGGACAGTGCTTCTTTTCCTAAACATTTTGGGTCTTGAGTGTTTTAATTCTATAGTTTTTCATCTCAGTATGCTGCCTAATTTTCTGTAGTTTCTCTATTTTCTGCTCTTACTTCATTAAACCCTCAAATTACCCTAATTTGACAGAATGCATCTGATTTGTGATTTAACTCATTTAATACAGTAATTGGTACTGAAATTGTCTCTAGGAAGAAAACCCTTCCAATAAAATTCTTTGATTGGGCTGTTCACCTATTAAGGGAGCTCAGAGATAACCATCAAGCTTGGGGGAAGTGGAACACAAGATATCTATGGTAAGCAATATAATTATGACTAATCAAATAACCAACTGGTTGTATGGAATATGGTACAGGTTCAGATCAATATACTGCGAGTACAAGTGACTATGCCACTGTTATGATAGAAATAGTATTTATTACATTTATAGAGTCATCTGGCTTCTCAGAAAGGTGTTGAAGTGTGTATATGAAGAAAAAAGAAATTAAAAGTGATGGACATATAATTAAGCACTTCCGTGGAAATTTTAAAATGTCCCTTGTCTCCTGTAATAATTGGGAGTTTCAGACTGAATCCAAGATTAAGAGATACAGAGTTAGATTGTCAAATGTTTCACACTTTACAACTCTTGTGTTAAAGTAAGCACACTGTTAAGGAATAAATAGGACCTTAGAATATGAGGACATTTTGGCAGGTATAGATAAGGCCAAGAATTTCAAATTTCCAAGCTTCTGTAAACCTCACTTGCTACTGAAGACAGACCTCCTTCCTCTTTTTGAAGAAGCCGGTTCCTCCTCTGCATGGAAGTCCTTCTGTAACTTCTTCTGGAGAAATTGCCTCAAAAGTTGAAGCTTAGTTACCCCAGAACTACCATTGACATTCTTATTGCTGCAAGTCATTAAAGAGGTTCACCCCAGCACCATCTCTCATAAGATGTAAAAGCCTATATGAGGAGACAACCATTGAGGAAAGATAAAGTCTCACAAATCTATTTCTGCAGGACCGTGTGCTGTATATGTGGAGAACAGAAGAATGATTGAGCAAGTTGGACAAAATAGAAGGCTCAATGGGACACATTTCTTGCCACAGTGTTTAAAATTTAGTGA
Organism: Pongo pygmaeus; assembly: GCF_028885625.2. NCBI lineage: Eukaryota > Metazoa > Chordata > Mammalia > Primates > Hominidae > Pongo > Pongo pygmaeus. Next base: position 123,829,835 of record NC_072373.2, on the reverse strand, counting down.
GTTGGGTTGAACACCTTGGAGAGGAGTAATTCATGTGCTATGTTAGTTAATTAAGGCCTAGACCCAATACGGCCTATGGTTGGATGAGGTAAAATTTGGAACTTTCCTGGCACACTGTAGAAGAGTGTCCAAAGGCTCAGGAAATGGGATGTCCCTCTTCCTAAACTTTATGTGGTCTCCCTACCAGACTGCAGAGGGGCTATTTATAAAACTATTTTTAGGGTGCAGGAAAACTATTGAAATATCCTTTGAAATACCAAAGGATATTACTATCCTGCTGGTAGTAACAAAGAGGCTGTTACCACCACTAGGGCCACGGGGAAATATGGTTACAGGAAATAAGATTAAATAATGACATGAAAAACAACAAATGAACACCGATTTTTTAAAAAGAACTGACTTAAGCAAGCTAGACAAGCTAATAATGAGAGGTTTTGAAAGGGATTTGATGGCAGAAATTACAACTCTATTGGCATGCATCACCTCTGCACATGCTTGCCTCCTAAAACCATGGTTTCTTTTTCTCTCCAGGACTCCTCCCAACCCTGACTTTCACAAGGTACTTGGTTTATGAGCATTAATGTTTTGTTTTCAATTTTGGTGTGAGTTTTATTTTTTAAAACTATATCTAAAATTATATCTAAAATGGGGATAGCAATAGTCCCTACCTCATAAAGTGCTTATAAGGATTAAAAGACAAAGCACCTGCAAAGCACTTAGAACTGTACTCTCAGTACATTTTAACTTGTATTAAAACTAATAGGATTATGCCTATTATGAAAACCACAGTATCAGCTAGATAAGTCCTTTAACGTTCACCTGAATATATCATTTCTGTTTTATCTCCACATTTGTATTGATGTTGCACTCTCTGTGTCCTGAAAAACAATTCTTTTCTCAACTGCTATAATTTCATATTTAGCTTTTTGTATCTAAATAAATTAGCTCTAATTCACCAAATTAGCACTTATTTTTATATTACTCACTTGGCATTTTAATTATCTTTTTTATTGCTGAAAGGATTTCTGTATTTATGGTTGCTAACTGTTAAAGGAAACCACAGTTGGACAGTTAAAAAACAAACAAAGACACAAACAAAGAAACAAGCAAATGAAAAAAAAAAAGATTTTATTCAGGAACTATTGCAGTGGAGGGAAAGAGACCTCAGTATAGAGCTGGGCTCAATTCCCAATATAGGATGGACAAGTGAGGATTTATAGCCAAGAATCAGGGGTGTGGATCAGTGGATGGAAAATTACTGAGAAGAAATATCAGGCATTGGGGGAGATTCTGGTTATAAAGACCTATCAGGATTCTTGCCGAACTGAAATCAGGGTGATCAGATATCACGTGGGGAAATGTGGGGTTGTGGAACTTGATCAGATATTTAGGGGATCATATATCAAGGATGAGAGATTCTCCCTAAACTAACTTAGCAAATTCCTTACCAAAATTAAGAAATGTAGGCATTACAATGACTGACACAAAGGTCCAGGTTTAGAGGGCTTAGAGGAACCTGACTAGAGTTAGAACAAGAAAGGTGTATTGTCTTATCTCTAACTCACCGATAACTATTTTTAAAAATTGTACTCAGAAATATTTTTTTAATTGTATTATTATTATACTTTAAGTTTTAGGGTACATGTGCACAATGTGCAGGTTTGTTACATATGTATACATGTGCTATGTTGGTGTGCTGCACCGAGAACACATGGACACGGAAATAATTATTTTGAAAAAGGAAGATTAAATGACATATTGCTGAATCATGTATATTCTTTTTAAATGTTTTTCTAAATTGTCTAACTCCATTGAATAATTTCTTAATTTTAACAAAAGGAATCTGCCAATACCATCAAAGAAGTTTAGAATGTTCAGTTTTTAAGACCTGAACATTGTAGCCACATAGTATATATTAAATAGTCACAAAATACCCAAATTTAGATAAACTGATTTACATTGATATAAATGTCATTTCAAGAAAGCATGACAATTTAGAATCCCTTCATTTGGTAATAATTACATTCAGAGAATTGCATTTTTAGATGTGTAGATTCCAAGTTATAATGGCTACTGTGCAATTATAAATACCATTTCACTGCAACTTTCCAGTTACTTCTAGCAGCAAAGGTGTAACTGAAGTATATTTATTAACATTTCATTCATTATCCAGGTCTTGTGTATTTTATTTCTGAAAGTTAAAAGATCTGTTGGTCTAAGGATAATTTCTAGCTATAAAAACTTCGAGGTGGATTATTACCTGAAATCTTTTTTGTAGTAGCTAATTTTTAAAATATTTTATAATTTATACTTGAATCTTTTATCCCTACTTAAATATGATTAGGGTCAATGTTTGTGTCATAGCATCTCCTCTGATAATATAACACTCTGGCTTAGACAGTGAGAGCTCACCATCACATATGCAGTGTGCTCCTTCATATTTCACTTGCAGGTAGGTTGTTCCCTTGTCACCAGTTTTGGCCAAGAGACTGTGACTGGAAGGGATGGAAATGTATTACATTGCTTGCTAATTAATTTGTCCACTTATATGTGGCTCTATTAGGCAGGCATTACATAGGTTTCAGAAAATAATAACATATTTTCAAAAAGTATAATCTGTTTATATTATCATGCAGCTTTATTAGACAGACATAACAAATTTTAGAAAATAATTGCATAGTTTCCAAAACTATAATTTGCTCATGTTATTAGGATAAGCTAGACTATGCTGTGTTTTTGTGATAAATTAACTTAGAAATTATAGACACAAACGTACTTTAGGCTTATTTTTTTTTTTCCTACTATAAACTCAGATGTAGCTTTATAGCTGTCCTCCCTCTGGAAGCTATTCCATCTGAAACACATGACTTTGTAGGCCCTCATAGGAAAATAGGGAGCTATGACGGGAAACCCCTCCTGGTAATGCCCTCAGTGTGGCGATATGTATCACCTCCACCCAAAGACATGCTTGATATTTAAGACTCTTTCCTTACTACACGAATGCCAAGTATAAAAGCAACTAATTATAGGAAATCTTGACTATAAATATTTACACACAAAAAAAGGAATATCAGGGTCTTCTAGATTATTAGCTGAAAAACCAGATGGATTATGTTAAAATATCATCAGTCCAGTTTATTTGACTATGTTCTACTAGACAATAATTTAGCTCTTTGTCTCGGTTTGTTCAGACATCTATAACTAAGTACTATAGGCTGGATGTCTTACAAACAACAAAATTTCGTATGTCTCACAGTTCTGAAAGCTTGGAAATTTAAGATTAAGTCACTGGCAGATGTGTTGTCTGCTAATTTGAATATTTTCAAATTAAGAGCATGGATTGGGAAGTATGAAAAGTTGTATAGAAACCTAAAGTTTTAAAAATAGATTTGAAGTTACTTTATGTAACCATTTATTCATTCAGCAGCTATTTACCAAGAGTACTTTTGGCCATAGTGCTTTTATAGCTGCAGGGACTCTGTGTTGTAAAATAAACAAGGTCTCTCTGCCTTCGATAAGCTTAAAGCTCAAAAGTGGGGGACACAGACAAGGATCTTAGAAACAAAATTGAAATGGAAAACACTTATTTTGTTAAGAGCATAAAGAATTTTGTGTAGGAAAGTAAAATAGAAAAATAGTAAAATAGAAAGTGACAAATACTTAGAATATGTGAGCTGTGTCTCTCTGGTAATTTGATATTTTATTAAGATCTTGGTTATGAAAAGAAGAAGGTATAGGACGATTTGTGGGCGCAGCATTGCAAGCAGAGGAAAGAGTAAGTACAAAACCTAAGAGGGGAATGAGATTGGTTAACTGTATGCAGGAACCAAAAGAAGGCCTACGTGGCTGGGGTACAGTGATAGAGAGAATTGTAGAAGAAAATAACAGACAGAAAGTTAGACAGGGCCAGATTATGTAATATTTTATAGACCTCAATCAGAAATTCTGATCTTTCTTTAGGTAGTTTGGGAATCTATTGGAGAGTTTAGAGCAGGGAGGTGTGTGCTCTGAGTGGCTTGCTCCTGTATGGAATAAAGGACTGTAGAAGAATAAGTGTACAAGAAACTCATTTGTAAAGTTGGATAAAGATAGTACCTACTTCAGAAAATTGTTATAAGTATTTAATGAGTGGACATATGTTATATTCTTAAGTAGTACCTGGTATATACTTAGCACTCCAAAAATATATGTTAAATAAATAATATTGGTTTATACTGAGGTGTTTTCAGAATTACAAATATAAAAATGCTAGTGATTATTTAAAAACTATTTCAAACAGAGCACAAAAATGATAGGTTATCTCTAGAGTGCAGGTTATCAGTATATCTTATCTCTGATTATTGAACTCTTATTCTTTCTTCTGGTCTAGTTCAGTTATTATCTGCTATAGAAAAAATTCTAAACTCACACCTTGAGTATAACAGTTACTATACTCAAATTTGCATTAAAATAACCAATTACAAATTCCTTCAGAGTAAGGATTCTCTATCACTTTTTATAGCTCCATAATAGCTAGTAAGTTTCCTTATATGCAGACGACCATCTAAAATTGTCTGGCATTAGAAGGAGGGCATTGAAATTAAACAGAATTAGAAAAAGTAAGCATTTGAGGATGGTGATCACTAAGTGGAAGATTAGAAAAATAATTTCACTGGAACAGAATTCATGTATGCATAAGTCAGCCATTTAGCAATTAGTCTTACAGATACGATTTTGAAGATACTCTATTTTATATTAAAATATTAAGAGTTTTGTGGTCAGGTCAATTTTTAAGTACTCTTATTAACCAATTAAGCAAAAAAGTCAATAGACATATGGAAAAAATTGAGCTATACACATATTCTGATAAATCTTCTAAAAGCTCCTAAAAACTATTTCTTCACAGAGCCTGTGTATGAATTCCATTAATTCAAATGGAAATTCCACATATATTGTACATCAATGGAGATGAAGTTCCTTTTATATTCAACTCTATAATTCAGTACTGTACATTAATTGTTTTGATGTATGATTCAAAGTATGGGTTGTGCTTAATGCACAAAGCCTTAAAAGATGAAAAAAGGATAACTGAGGCTTAACACTTACATTTCCTTAAACAAAAAAGGTGAACACAATGGAGAGAAAGAAATATCTGTGTTTTACACATAGATAAGGAGAGTATGTGTGAAGTTTTGTATAGTGAATGAGTTAGGGCAACGATGAAAGGGGCAGCCTGGAGCTTTCTTCCAGGGAAATTTTTTCAGCTACTTAATACTCATTGAAAGCCTTCGGAGATATTAACTGTTTTTTTATATATATATATATGAATGGGAAGCTTTTTATATTTTCATTTCTCAACTCTTACAGATTGATAATGGCTTAAGAATACTTTGCAATTTAAATCTTCTAATGGTCTCCTTGCTTTTGCCCTTGCCTCCCTATTGGCAGCTAGAGTGATCCAAAGAAGCAAAAGTAAAGGCATGATACCTCCTGCTCAAAATATACAGGTCCCTTTCATCACATTCAGGGCAAAATCCAAAGGTGTCACACTGGCCTGCAAAGCCCTAAATTATTCAACTCGTATTTCCTCTCTGACCAAGGTACCTGCTTCTCTACCCACCCTGCTCTTTCGTAGTAGGCACATAACTGCCTTATGTTCATTGTTCTTTCTGTTCCTACTGCTTGGCCAGCTTTTTCCCAAGGACAAAATGTGATTCACTGATTACTTTCTTCAGGTCTTTAAACAAAAATTACTTCAAAGGAGGCTTTCTCTAGCCATTCTACTTTACTATTTAAAATTACAGCTGCTCACTCCCCAGTGCGCTATGCTTTTCTACTCTCTTCACTGCTTTATTTTCCTGCATAGATGTATCACCACTAGACCTCATATTTTATTGTTTTGTCTCTGTGGGTATATACACACGTGTGTGTGTGTGTGTGTGTGTGTGTGTCTATATATTCTCCAGTTAGAGCTTAGAATTCATGAAAACAAGATCTTTTGTTTTGTTCTCTGAAGCATACAAACCCTATATAGTGCCTGGCACATTCTAAGTGTTCAATATAAATATGTTGCATGAATATTTGATGAATCAATCAATGAATGATTCCAAAAATAAACTAATTGAATCATTAGGTAATAAAGTTTTACTTTAAACAAATTATATCCTTATGATCTATATTTTGAGAGTTTGGCAAAAAAATACTATGTATCTTCTATTTCTATAAGTCATTTCTTTTTCTGTTCTTTGCATTGTAATAAAATGTCTATGATAGTCATCTACTGAGAAAAAAATCTGAATATGAACTGACATCATAGGTTTGTAATATTCATGATTTTCTTTTTTATTTATTTATTTATTTATTTATTTATTTGAGGTGGAGTCTCACTCCGTCCCCTACTGGAGTGCAATGGCACGATCTTGGCTCATGGCAACCTCCACCTCCTGAGTTCAAGCGATTATCCTGCCTCAGCCTCCCAAGTAGCTGGGATTACAGGTGCACGCCACCACACCTGGCTAATTTTTGTATTTTTAGTAGAGATGGGGTTTCACCATGGTGACCAGGCTGGTCTCAAACTTCTGACCTCAAGTGATCCGCCCGCCTTAGACTCCCAAAGTGCTGGGATTACAAGCATAAGCCACCTCACCTGGACCATTTTCTTTCTATCTTTGCAAAATATATCCATGTAAATGTGCAAGAATAGAATATACTGGGTTTTTTTATTTTTATTTATTTATTTATTTTTTTTTTTGAGATGGAGTCTCGTTTGTCACCCTGGCCGGAGTGCAGTGGCGCAATCTCGGCTCACTGCAAACTCTGCCTCCCGGGTTCACACCATTCTCCTGCCTCAGCCTCCCGAGTAGATGGGACTACAGGTGCCCACCACCACACCCGGCTATATTTTTGTATTTTTAGTAGAGATGGGGTTTCACCGTGTTAGCCAGGATGATCTGGATCTCCTGACCTCGTGATCTGCCCGCCTGGGCCTCCCAAAGTGCTGGGATTACAGGCGTGAACCACCGTGCCCGGCTATACTGTTAATTTTTCTGTTTATGATCTGGGGTGTGATTTCTTTTTTCTATAATTTTGTTAAATTGATTTGATTGAGCGAACACATGAAGAGTGGGGAATGTGACTTAAAAAAAAATAAACAGTAGATTCAGCTTGATTGAATGGTAATGCTCTTTTTTCAAGTAGTATTTAAGGGTGAAGAGACTAGCTGATTATGAACACTGACTACCTTATAAAATGGGAAAACATTTGGATTATCTGGTGTTTAGCTTAAAAATATTTTTTCAATTATTTCTTAAAACTGCATGTGAATCCACAACTGTCTCAAAATAAAATATTTTAAGGATTAATTTTACTTTATTTTTATTCATTCATTTAAAAATCATCATTTTTTTCCTAGCAACTACTATGTTGCCCACATATGGCTCAAGTATCTAATGAGAATATGGTGTTCGAACTGTGGTTAAAATTGTGGGAAAAAAGCAAATTGTCATTTTTCAAGTATCTTACATATTAAGAGACAGAAAACAAATCAGTAAAGAGGTTTTGATAACAGCTCTAGAAGAAAATAAAGTGAGATAAAGGGTCACATATTGCCAGATGGTGCCATTTTTGATAAGAAGATGATGATGCTGGAAATTATCTCTGAGGAGAAATATTTTAGGTAAAGGGAGTGACCATTTCAAATATTCAAGGGAGAGTATTTCAAGAAGAGAAACTGGCAAAAGCAATCCCTGGAAGCTTCATATAGGTGTCTGAAGTCTGGGGCTGAAGATAAAGTTTTCATTGACAAAATGTACAAATTTGTTCCATTCTTCTATTGCATCTGTGGTTTTGGGACATCCAAATGATGGGTCAATCTAAAAAATTACAAAAATATGCACAGAAAAAGAAGAAATATTTGCTATTTCATAATATGGAATTCATTATACACAATCACAGGGTGATGGGTGCTGACCAATAAAATAGCAAATGGGTGATTTATATATATTATCACAAATTCCTCACAGTTGCCTTCTTCCTTCTTTGTAACATGTAAGTATATTTTTGTCTTCATAATTATTAGGATAAATTTTAACAAATGGTTTACGGCATAATCATTTGCCAAAAGTATTTTAGTAGTTGCACAAGAAGAATAGAGATTATCAGTGCAAATCCAAAGAAACCTGGGTACCTCAACTTCACTCTCCACCCACTCTTCTCCCTTTCACTGCCCAGTTCATCATTTTGCTTTGCTTCGCTTTCATATTCTATTTATTCATTCTTCCTTTTTATTGACATTTATAATTAACATGTACACACACACTTATATAAATACTATTCAATAAATTTCATAATGCATTTCAACTTAGTTTGAATATTTCAAGAGCAAGAATTACATATTTTCATTTTTGTATGCTTAACAATATACAATACTCAATACACACAATCATATTAAATGTTCCTTACATGAAATATGCTGCTAGGTAGAGCATAATAAAGGCATAGAGTCAGGAATATACAAAGTAACTCCCCAAAATTGAGTTGTTGTTCTGTGTAGGCTAATGGTTAAAACATGTGAAAGGAAAAATAAGACTTGTCATTTTTTACTCTCTTGTCTTTGGGCCAGTTATGGATTGAAGGGCATATTATTCCCTTTAGTTCTTATACCAACCATGGGATGTTGATAGTATCATTATTCACATTTTACATAGAAGAAAACTTTGGCATAGCAAGTTTATACCACTTACTTCATTTGTTTAATAATAGAGGTTAGATCATAAATTATCAGTATTTTCTAACCTGCTACAAAATAGTGTGGAAGATTTCACCTGAAGTGACAAAAATCCCTATTCTAACCCATTTAAAACATCTGAAAAACAAAATTGGTTTCACATAGAGTTGGATTCAGTTAGTCAAAAAAAAATTGCACGGCAATATCTCTCTCTGTCTTGATGCTAATTTCCTTCGTGCTCCATTCTCACGCAGGTTCTTTCTTTATATTGTATATTTAGCTTCCAGCAGCTTCAGCCTACATTCTAATCCCTTAGCAGATGCAGTTATAAAAGGGGCATGATATTTTCCAAGGATTGCCATGCCTTTTCAGAAGTCTTTTTAGTCTTTTTAGCTCTGGATGGTGTAATTACAGCCAATTGTGCATGTCTGAACTGTAGCCCCTTATATAAAAGGCTCAGGTTGGTCAACTTTCAGTACTTTTAAGTACTTTTGAGACTGTCTTCAAAATACATTCTGAATTTGATTACTTCCATTTATTTATTTTTTGCCACCTACCCACACCATCGATTGGTAGCACTACCATAATATTTAACTGATTTTCTTGCTTCCAGTTTGATACCTTTAAGCTCTATTTTCCACAAAGCAGTGCAGATTGATTTTTTTTTAAAGTTTAATCACAGTAGTCCTAGTTCTAAATGCATTTATAACTTCCCACTGATTTTAGTATAAAATTAAACCTCTTATCATGGCCTAAAAAGTTTTACATAATCTATCACTGCATAACTGTGGGACTCTTACATTCTTCCTTTTATTCATTGGTGTTTTTTTGCTTTTTTTCTCTTTCACACGATTGTACATCAGTGGATATTCCAGCATTCACTGAAAATTCCCTTACCATGCTTATTTATTTTTTAAAAGTTTTATCAGTGTCTCATTTTCTCATCTGTGCATTGAACACATTGCACCTATGATAAAATGGTGATTAAATGTACTAATAACCAAAATGTGCTTATGAACTTTCTCACTACATGAAAATTTGCATTATCATTGTCATCACCAACATCACTCCTACTGTTACCAGAAAGTGTTTCCAATCCAGACCTCAAGAGAGGGTTCTTTGATCTCATGCAAGAAAGAATTCATGATGTGTCCGCAGTGCAAAGAAAAAGCAAGTTTATTAAGAAAGTAAAGTGGTAAAAGAACAGCTACCCATAGACAGAGTAGGAGGTTCCTGAAAGTAAGAGGAGGAACACATTCACCCTAGGTACAATGTTTGTATATATGGGAGATGTGTTCTGCTTCAAGGTTCTGTGATAAAGAATTAATTTTCTTAATTACTATGTTTTGCAAGAATCAATATTATTATCTTTAAAGCAAAATTAGGAATGACTTTGTTCTCTAGATATCAGGGTATCTGAACACTCTCAGTCTGGGTCTTAGTAAACACTATCGATTTGTTCCCTTAACCATGAACATCTAGAAACTAGGAATGCCTAATTTTCTGGAAATTCAGCCCAGCAAGTTTCAGCCTCATTTTCCTAGTCTTCACTCAAAATGGAGTCGCTCTGGTTAGAATGCCTCTGACACTACCAGAAGAGTATTTTACTTATTTATATGTATTCCTGCATATTGTCTTCCTCCTTAGTTGCATTAACTTCTGTGGATGCAAAGGCTTTGTAATTTACCCTTTATCACCAGAGACAAATATAACACCAGGCATGTAGTAAGAAGTCAATACATATTCATTGAATGAATAATTTGTGGAATAAATGTAATCATAATTCATATTGTCCCTCTGTATTTGTGCTTTTAGTTTCAAGGGGCACAGATATTCTCATGTCCCTTCACTCAGATGGTAGTGTTTACTTTTAGAGAACACAGAGAAGTCAGGGAAAGAGAAAATCAACACTCTATAAAAAGGGCAAGATATTAAAGAGCACTGGATAATCATTTATCACCATTCAGAACATAAAAGTAGCTCCAGTGACCCATAAGCAACTCTAATGACCCAGACAATAGATATGGCATACTAGTAATTTTGCTGTTGCCTTTGAATCAGATGTCTATTACATTTTGATCTAGTAAACCCCACTAATGACTCTTTCTTCCCTTGTGTGTGGCTGTTTCTACTTTTAACGCTTCTTATCTACTCCTTCCAATGCATTATCTATTTATTTACACATATATTTAAATTTACCAAAAAAGATGGATCAGTCAATTGCATAATGATCATCTGTGGCAAATGATGCCATTTTTGCTTTTCTACTTGATAGCTAATATGGTTTGGCTGTGTTCCCACACAAATCTCATCTTGAATTTCCATGTGTTGTAGGAGGGACCCAGTGGGAGGTAACTGAATCATGATGGCAGGTCTTTCCCATGCTGTTCTTGTGATAGTAAATAAGTCTCATGAGATCTGATGGTTTTAAAAACAAGTTTCCCTGCACAAGCCCTCGTTTTGCCTGCTGCTATCTATAAAAGATGTGACTTGCTCCTCTTTGCCTTCTGCCATGATTTTGAGGCCTCCCCAGCCAGATGGAACTATAAGTCCATTAAACCTCTCTTTCTTTTGTAAATTGCCCAGTCTCCCGGTCTTGGGTATGTCGTTATCAGCAGCATGGAAATAGACTAATACAGTAAATTGTTACCAGTAGAGTAGGGTGCTGCTATAGATACCTGAAAATGTGGTAGTGACTTTGGAACTGGGTAACAGGCAAAGGTTGGAACAGTTTAGAGGGGCTCAGAAGAAGACAGGAAAATGGGAAAGTTTGAAACTTCCCAGAGACTTGTTGAATGGCTTTGCCCAAAATGCTAATAGCAATATAGACAATGAAATCTAAGCTAATGTGGTCTCAGATAGAGATGAGGAACTTGTTGGGAACTTCAGCAAATGTGATCGTGTTATGTTTTAGCAGAGAGACTGGTAGCATTTTGCCCCTGCCCTAGAGATTTGTGAAACTTTAAACTTGAGAGAGATGATTTAGTGTATCTGGTCAAAGAAATTTCTAAGCAGCAAAGCATTCAAAAGGTGACTTGAGTGCTGTTTCAGTTTTAAAAGGGAAACAGAGCATAAAAGTTTGAAAAATTTGTAGCCTGACAATGCAATAGAAAAGAGAATCCCACTTTCTGAGGAGAAATTCAAGCTGGCTGCAGAAATTTGAATAAGTTATGAAGGGCCAAAGGTTAATCCCCAAGACAATGGGGAAAATGTCTCCAGTGCGTGTCAGAGGACTTCACAATAGCCCCTCTCATCACAAGCCTGGAGGCCTAGGAGAAAAAAAATGCTTTCCTGGACCAGGCCAAGGGTCCTGGTGATGTGTGCAGCCTAGGAACTTGGTGCTCTGCATCCCAGCCACTCCAGCCATGGCTAAAAAGGGCAAAGATAGAGCTCAGGCCATGCCTTTAAGGGTGCAAGCCCCAAGCCTTGGCAACTTCCATGTGGTGTTGAGCCTGCAGGTGCACAGAAGTCAAGAACTGGGGTTTGGGAACCTCCACCTAGATTTCAGAGGATGTATGGAAACACCTGGATGCCCAGTCAGAAGTTTGCTGCAGGGGTGGGACCTTCATGGAGAACCTCTGCTAAGGCTGTGCAGAAGGGAAATGTGGGCTTGGAGCCCCCACACAGAGTCCCTACTGGGATACTGTCTAGTGGAGCTGTGAGAAGACAGTCACCATTCTCCAGACTCCAAAATGGTAGATCCACTGACAGCTTTCATTGTGCACCTGGAAAAGCCTCAGACACTCAACACCAGCCCACAAAGGCAGCCAGGAGGGAGGTTGTACCCTGCAAAGCCGCAGGAGCAGAGCTGCCCAAGAAAATGGGAACCCACCTCTTGCATCAGTGTGACCTGGATGTGAGACATGGAGTCAAAGGAGATCCTTTTGGGGCTTTAAGATTTGACCACTCTGCTGGATTTCAGACTTGCATGGGGCCTGTAGCCCCTTTGTTTTGGCCAATGTCTCCCATTTGGAATGGCTGTATTTACCGAATACCTGTACCCCCATTGTATCTAGGAAGTAATTAACATGCTCTTGATTTTATAGGCTCATAGGCAAAAGGGACTTACCTTTTCTCGGATGTGACTTTGGACTGTAGACTTTTGATTTAATGCAGAAAAGAGTGAAGACTTAGGGGGACTGTTGGGAAGGCATGATTTGTTTTGAAATGTAAGGACATGAGATTTGGGAGGGGCCAAGGGCAGAATGATATGGTTTGGCTGTTTCTCCACCCAAATCTCCTCTTGAATTCCCAAGTGTTGTGGGAGGGACCTGGTGGGAGGTAATTGAATAATGGGAGCAAGTCTTTCCCTTGCTATTCTTGTGATAGTAAATAAGTCTCATGTGATCTTATGGTTTTAAAAACAGTAGTTTCCCTGTACATGCTCTGTTTTTGCCTGCTGCTATCCATGTAAGAGGTGACTTGCTCCTCCTTCCCTTCTGCCATGATTGTGATGCTTCCCAGCCCCATGGAACTGTAAGTCCATTGAACCTCTCTTTCTTTTGTAAACTGCCCAGTCTCAGGTATGTCTTCATCAGTAGCATGAAAACAGACTAGTACAATTGCCATAGCTATTTTTCTTGCTAACAGATGCTCTTTTTTTTTTTAGGGGGCAATGATCAGCTTTGGTGAATCCTCACCATTGCTGTAGATCAGTCATGCACATACAAATACCTTTGAAATTGATTGTCAATGAGAAATAAAGGGTTGCCTATTAGGAAGCTTCTGGGAAAGTTGTTTTTTTTCTTTTTTTCTAATAAATGGGAGAACACCTGGAGGATAAAACACTTTTTCTCTTATTTCTATTTTGCATTGCAGGATGTCTTGGGAGCTCATAATGCTTAACACTCTGATAGTCATGTTAGAACTGAGGTTGGAGCCTAGTGTCTAAAGCCAATATGCTGAAGAAGGTGGTATGTAATGGTAGATAGAGATGCATCCTCAATACCACTCTTGAATAGAATCATCCATATCTACCAATCTGATTAAGAAAACAGTATATCCCCTCCATGTTTAAATCACTTTTAGCCAGGTTTATATTACTTCCATATGACCAAATTCTAACTGACATACCACCCAGTATATAATACTAAGAGACTGAGTTCTCTAGACAAGACAACAAAGATATAATAGGATGCTTTTAATTTTTCGGGGAATTTTTTCAACCTGCGTGTTTTGACCATGACAGCACTCACAAGATTCAAAACATGGCCAATAATGTATAACTGACTGTCTATATAATCTGTTCTCAGAAGGCAGATGTGGGACAAACAGGCACTTAGAGATATTCCAATGCATTTGCAAGGCATTCTGACACGTTATATTTAAAAGTTGAAGACAATTTTTATGTAAGACCCAAAATTGAGACAGCCAGGTGGGGAGGGCTCCCTGGCAAAACTCCAACAAGCCTGTACACTGGGAGGAATGCATACTGGAGTGGAGCCACAGAAGTTCACCCACTTGCAACGGGGAAGGGCCTGGGCCCTGGAAACGGAGTCAAACTGCCAGGTGGGAAGTTCACCAGCAGGGACTATGGCTTTGTGGCGGGTCACTGTTTCACTTTTTTTCCCCTTTTCACCCAATAAAACCCTGCCTTACTCACCCTTCAAACGGTCTGTGAGCCTAAATTTTTGTGTCCATGTGACTAGGACCCCACCTTTAGCTGAACTAAGGAAAAGTTCCACAACAAAATCAATCACAAAACAAGCACAGAGTCTTAGTTACCCCCTAACTAGATATTTGTCCTGTGTTTCCTGACCTTACTCGGCTTTCAGATAAGCTTCCAGTGTGAAAAGGTGACTCAGAACATTCATCTTATAGAAGAAAGATAGATTGTTAAAAAAGTGGGAATTAAAGAGATACAGACTATTGGGTGCAAAATAAAGCCGTGCTCCCACCTCAAAGACTGCAGTGCAAATATTACAACTTAACATAGAAAGATTAATTGGCAGTATGTCTAGTGTATACATTTGTAAACATACATTTCTTAAAAAACATAAATCACCAATATATGTCCAATTATCTACTCTGTATCTAAATACAAAAGTAGTTTGTTAAAAGGATTATAGAACAAATACCATGTAAAAAAATTGTCTATTCTACAATTTTAGAATTTTAGAATTCTAAAATATTCTTGAATATTTTAAATTTACTTATTTTTGTGTTATCTTATGTACTGAGTTAATGAAATATTTTACCTCTCCTCCTTATAAGTAATACATGAAGCAGTCATTTAAAGAAAATTTGATTATCCTACCAGATAACTCCTTCAGGATGTACATTTTCTTGTGCCTGAGTAAAGCCTTTGTAGTACTTCATTGAAAAGCAACACTCTCAGTTGAACTGAATTATTAGCATTTCCAACAACTGTTCTTTTAAAGTATGTCAGAAAGTGACATAAAAGTACCAGTCACAGTCAGTCACGAAGCCATGTTCTAAAGTGGCCTATCACATTTCAAAACCTTCATTTTGTCATTCTCAGAAGCCGTCTTCCTCCCTGAATATCAGATAGTGCTGACAGACTGAACCTGTCACCTAATTCCCTGTAGAGCTGCAGGCTGAGAGGGTATGCTGAAAGATCCAGAGTGACAGTGAAAAATGTTTATGTACTAACATTTTTCTATATATTTTAAATGAATGATTCACAGTGTTGTTACAAAGCAGCTGTTAAATACTTGGAAGGAAGTAACATAGAGTATATACTACATGTAATAATTTATTAAAATACAACTATAAAGCCTTAGAAAAAAAGACTATATGTCTGAGTCAATTCTGATTAATAATAACTTCTGAAACCATGCAGGCAAAGTAAATTCATCTTCCTTTAATCAATAATATTCTGTTTTTTGCCTCCACATCATTGCATCTACAATAGTTAAACAAATTATTATATTATTGTATTTGATTCCATCATGTATCTTTCCCACATTAGATTTTAAATCTATTAATGGATTTACCCGAGTACAATTATTACACTAGAGATACTCAAGGGTTTCTTGATTGAATCAATCTTATCTACCAATACTGGTATTACAAATAAATACAATTTACTCAAAATATATCTTGGGCTGGGCGCAGTGGGAGACCGAGGCAGTGGATCACCTGAGGTCAGGAGTTTGAGACCACCTTGGCCAACATGATGAATGCCCCTCTCTACTAAAAATAGAAAAATTAGACAGGCTGGTGGCACATGCCTATAATCCCAGCTATTCGGGAGGCTGAGGCAGGAGAATCGCTTGAACCTGGGAGCTGGAGGCTAAACTGAGCCAAGATCGTGTCTCTGCACTCCAGCCTAAGTGACAGAGTGAGACTGTCTCAAAAAAATTTTTTGAGCACTTTATACAATTGTAATATATATAATGAAAAGTAAACATAGAAGTGTAAAAACAATGAATGTTCACAACTAAACACACCTATAACATACATAAAGTACAAAATATTTACATGTATTACTCATTAATCTTACATATGTTTACAAACACATGGAATAACCACCAAGACTGAAATATAGAACATTTCCAACACAACACGAGGCCCCTTTTGTCAATCTCATCAGTATGCCTCCAGGGCTAAGCATTATTCCATCTTCTTTCTCCACAGATTAGAATTGGTTGTTCTTTTTACCCCATTTTTTTCCTCTCAGTCCTTCTGTTTAATATTTTTGTGTTGAATTGCCTTCATGTTTAGTAATCCTGCAGTTAAATTCATCCAGTAAGTACTTAATTAAATTTTATAATTCTAAAATATCCATTTGGTTACTTTCATCCATTTGAATTACCTCTTGAATTTCTCTAAATTCATCAGTTTTTTCTTCTATCTCATCCTCTGTTTTATTTAGCTTATCAATCACAGATATTTTTAAAAATCCCTTTCCACTAACTCCAATTTTTGGATTATGTATAAATTTTCTTTCTTTTAAACCTTTCTTTGATTTTTGGTCATATTTTTCTAACGCTTCACATATATCACAATTTTTTTTTTAATTGCATGACCAGACAAAGAACTATAGGACTGCAAATGTTATCCTCTGCCAGGGAGACTTCTTCTCTGTCTTGTTTGGCAAATAGGCTAAGGATCTGCTTCTTTCAAGTTAATCACAGTAAGATCTAGTTCACCTTGCTCCTCAGGGTGGCTCTCCTGAAATATTCAGCTGAGGCCCCAGTAGGTACCTTATACTTCTGATCTGAGAAAGAGCAGGAATGTAAGTTCTGCACGTAGAGATTGCATGCTTAACTTTTTACCCTCCTTCTCCATACAGTTTCAAAATGTGATAGAAGTTACTAAGGAGAAATTTACTTTTATGGCTTTTTATTTTTTATTGTGATAAGAGCACAATATGAGACTTACCCTCATAACATATTTTTATGTGCACAATACATTATTGCTAACTATAGGCACAATGTTATGCAGAAGATCTCTGGAACTTATTCATCTTTCATGCTGAAACTTTACACACATTGAGCAACTCCCCAGTTTTCCCTCTTCTAGCCCCTGGCAGCCACCATTTTACTCTTTGCTTCTGTAAGTTTGATTGATTTAGATTATACTGATAAGTGAGATAATACATTGTCTTTCTGTGACTGGTTTATTTCACTTAGAATAACATTTTCCAGGCTCACTCATGTTGTGGAATCTGCCTGGATTTTCTTTTTCTTTTTAAGACTGAATAATCTATGGTCATTTAGGTTGTTTGCATGCATCAGCTATTGTAAACAATGCTATAAGTTAAGATGGGAGGGTAAATATCTCCTCAAGATCCTGATTTCAGTTATTTTGGACAAATATCCAGAAGTAAAATTGCTAGTTCATATAGTAATTCTATTTTTAATCTTTTGAAAAATTTCATAGCTTTTTTCATAGCAGTGTCACCATTTTACCTTGCCAGAAACAGTGTATCAGGGTTCTAATTTCTTCACATCCTCACTAACACTAGTTATCTGTTTTTTCTAACATACAGCCATCCTAACATATGCATGATAGTTATAAATGTGGTCTTGATTTGTATTTCCCTGATAACTAGTGATATCGAATATATTTTTAAATACCTTTTGGCCATTTGCTTTTCTTTCTTAAAGACATAGCTATTTAAGACATATGTCTCTTTTTAAATTTAGTTATTTGGTTTTTTATTGCTGTTGGCTTGTACGAGGTTTTTTTACGTGTTTTAGATATTAATTCTTTATAAGAGATATGGTTTTCAAATATGTTCTCTCATTCCATATGTAGCCTTTTGTTTATTGTTTCCTTTGCTGTGCAGAGACTTTACAGTTTGATGTAGTTTTGCTGCCTATTTTTGTTTTTGTTGCCTGTGCTCTTGATGTCATAGTCATGAAATTACTGCAACAACAATGTAAAGTATTTTCCTTTATTTTCTTGAAGAAATTTTACAGTTTTGGGTGTTATATTTAATGTTTTAAACCATTTTGAGTTTTTTTATGTGTATGGAATAAGGATCCAATTTCTGTGTGTGTGTGTGTGTGTGTGTGTGTGTGTGTGTGTGTGATAGCCAGTTTTCCCAACACCACTTATTAAAAAAAAACTATCATTTACCCACTGTGTATTCCTGACACACCTATTAAATATTGGTTTACTACATTTATGTATAGATTTATCTCAATGTTCTCTAATGTGTTCCATTGGTCTATAGGTTTGCCTCTATGCCAGTACCAAACAGTTTTAATTAATGTGGCTTTATAATATATTTTGAATTCAGGAAATGTGATGCCTCCAGCTTTATTCTTCTGACTCAATTTTTTTTTGCCGGTTTGGGGATTTTTTTGCAGTTTTCTATAAATTGGGGGATTTTTATTTTCAATTTCTGTAAAAACTGTAATTGGGACTTTGATAAAAATTGCATTGAATCTTTAGATAATTTTGGATAGTATGATGATATTTGATAGTATTTAGTCTTCTAATCCATGAATACAGGATGCAGGATGCCTTTCCATTTATTTGTGTCTTCTTTAATTTCATTCAACAATGTGCTTCAAATTTCAGTGTATAAGTCTTTCACTTAACTCGGTTAAGTTTGTTGCTAAATATTCCATTTCTTCTAATGGAATGAAAGACTATTTTTGATACTACTATAAATGCAGTTTTTCTCAATTTCCCTCTTGGATAGTTTGTTGTTAATGTATAGAAATGATTTAAATTTTTTATTTTATATCTTGCAAATTTGCAAAATTATTTATTAATTCTTACAGTTTTTTTTAATTGGGTGCTTAGTTTTCTACATATAATACTATGGCATCTACAAACGTCATTTAACTTCTACTTTTCTGATTTAGATACCATTTATTTATTTATTTATTTTTAATTGCTTTGGCTAGGACTTGTATTATGCTACATAGAAGTTAAAGTGGACATTCTTGCCTGTTCCTGACCTTAGGGGAAGCTTTCAGTTTTTTACTGTTAAGTATGATGTTAGCTTTAGACTTTTCATGTATGGCTGTTATTATGTGGAAGTAATTTCCTTCTGTTTTTAGTTATTTTGTTTGTTTATTATTTATTTTTTTCCATAGGTTTTTGGGGAACAGGTGGAGTTTGGTTACACGAGTAATTTCTTTAGTAGTAATATGTGAGATTTGTGTGCACCTATCCCCAGAGCAGTATACACTGTACCCAATTCATAGACTTTTATCCCTCATCCAACTCACACCGTTTCCTCCAAATCTTCAAAGTCCATTGTATCATTCATATGCCTTTGCATCCTCATAGCTTGCCTCTCATTTACGAGTGAGAGTATACAATGTTTGGCTTTTCATTCCTGAGTTACTTCACTTAGAATAATGGTCTCCAATTCCATCCAGGTTGCTGATATGCCATTATTCCATTCCTTTTTATGGCTGAATAGTAGTCCATGGTGTGTGTGTGTGTGTGTCTGCGCGTGCATGTGTGTGTGTGTGTATATATATACACATATGTATATATGTATACATATATGTATACATATATATATGTATACATATATGTATACATATATGTATACATATGTATGTATGTATACATATATCTATACATATGCATGTATAGATATATGTATACATATGTATGTATATATGTATGTATACATTTGTATATGCATATACATATGTGTACGTATACATATGTATATGCATATACATATGTGTACGTACACATATGTATATGCATATATACATATGTGTACGTATACATATGTGTGTATACATATGTGTGTATACATATGTGTATACATATGTGTGTATACATATGTGTATGTATACATATGTGTGTATACATATGTGTATGTATACATATGTGTGTATACATATGTGTGTATACATGTGTGTATGTATACATGTGTGTATACATGTGTGTATGTATACATGTGTGTATACATGTGTGTATACATATGTGTATGTATACATGTGTGTATACATATGTGTATGTATACATGTGTGTATACATATGTGTATGTATACATGTGTGTATACATATGTGTATGTATACATGTGTGTATACATACGTGTATGTATACATATGTGTGTATACATACGTGTATGTATACATATGTGTGTATACATACGTGTATGTATACATGTGTGTATACATACGTGTATGTATACATGTATAGATTATATATGTATGTATATATGTGTCTATATATATGTAGTATGTTGGCTGTGGGTTTGCTATAAATGGCTTTTATTACATAATGTCCCTTCTATGCTGATTTTGCTGAGAGTTTTAATCATAAAGGATTCTGGATTTTGTTGAGTGCTTTTTCTGCATCTATTTAAATGATTATGTCATTTTTGCTTTTAATTCTGTTTGTGTGGTGTATCACATTTATTAACTTGTGAATGTTAAACCATCCCTGCATCCATGGTATGAAACCCACTTGATCATGTTGGATTATCTTTTGTGATATGCTGTTGGATTATCTTTTGTGATATGCTGTTGGAGTCAGTTAGCTAGTTTTTTTTTGAGTATTTTTACATCTATGCTCATCAGAGATAATGGTCTGGAGTTTTCTTTTTTTGTTATATCCTTCCCTGGTTTTGATATTAGGGTGATGCTGACCTCATAGAATGATTTAAGTAGGATACTCTCTTTCTCTGTCTTGTAGAATAGTGTGAATAAGATTTGTACCAATTCTTTTTTGAATGTCTGATAGAATTCAGCTGTGATTCTTTCTGGTCCTGAACTGTTTTGTGGTGACAATTTTTTTTATTACAATTTAAATCTTGCCACTTTTATTGGTCTGTTCAGGATTTCTAATTCTTCCTGGTTTAATTTAGGAGAGTTGCATATTTCCAGGAACCTATGCATCTCCCCGAGGTTTTCTAGTTTATGTGTGTAAAGGTGTTCACAGTAGCCTTGAATGATCTTTTGTATTTCTGTGGTGTCAGTTAAAATATCTCCCATTTAATTTCTAATCATGCTTATTTGGATCTTCTCTCTTCTTTTCTTGGTTAATCTTGCTAATGATCTGTCAATTTTATTTACCTTTTCAGAGAACCAGCTTTTTGTTTCATTTATCTTTTGTACTTTTTTTATTTGTTTTGTTTAGTCTTGTTTCGTTCTGATTTAATCTTGGTTATTTATTTTCTTCTGCTGGGTTTGGGTTTGGTTTGTTCTTGTTTTTCTAGGTTCTTTGAGGTGTGACCTTCGATTGTCTATTTGTGCTCTTTCAAACTTTCTGATGTATGCATTTAAGGCTATGAACTTTCCCCTTGGCACTGCTTTTGGTGTGCCCAAGAGGTTTTGATAGATTGTGTCACTATTACCATTCAATTCAAATAATTTTTTAACTTCCATCTTGATTTTAGTATTAACCCAATGATCGTTAGGAGCAGGTTATTTAATTTCCATGTATTTGCATGGTTTTGAAGGTTCTTTTTGGAGTTGATATCCAGTTTTATTCCACTGTGGTCAGCAAGAGTACTTGATATAATTTCAGTTTTCTTAAATGTCTTGAGACTTGTTTTGAGGCCTGTCGTATGGTCTGTGTTAGATAATGTTCCACGCTCTGCTGAAGAGAATGTATGTTCTGTGGTTATTGGATAGAAAGTTCTGTAAATATCTGTTATGTTCATTTGTTCTAGGGTATAGTTTAAATCCACTGTTTCTTTGTTGATTTTCTGACTTGATGACCTGTCTAGGGCTGTCACTGGAGCATTAAAGTCCCCCACTATTACTGTGTTGCTGTCTATCTCATTTCTTAGATCTAGCAGTAATTGTTTTATGAATTTGGAAGCTCTAGTATTAGTGCATATATATTTAGGATTGTGATAATTTCCTGTTGGACAGGGTCCTGTTATCATTATATAATGTCCCTCTTTGTCTTTTTTAATGACTGTTTTTTTTCCTTTTATTATTACTATTTTTTATTATACTTTAAGTTCTAGGGTAAATGTACACAACGTGCAGGTTTGTTACATATGTATACATGTGCCATGTTGGTGTGCTGCACCTGTTAACTCGTCATTTACTTTAGGTATATCTCCTAATGTTATCCCTCCCCGACCTTGTCCCACCCCACACAAGACAGGTCCCAGTATGTGATGTTCCCCACCCTGTGTCCAAGTGTTCTCATTGTTCAATTCCCACCTATGAGTGAGAACATGCGGTGTTTGGTTTTCTGTCCTTGCGATAGTTTGCTGAGAATGATGGTTTCCAGCTTCATACATGTCCCTACAAAGGACATGAACTCAGCCTTTTTTATGGCTGCATAGAATTCCATGGTATATATCTGCCACATTTTCTTAATCCAGTCTATCACTGATGGACATTTGGGTTGGTTCCAAGTCTTTGCTACTGTAATAGTGCCTCAATAAACATACGTGTGCATGTGTCTTTCTAGCAGCATGATTTATAATCCTTTGGGTATATACCCAATAATGGGATGGCTGGGTCAAACGGTATTTCTAGTTCTAGATCCTTGAGGAATTGCCACACTGTCTTCCACAATGGTTGAACTAGTCTACAGTCCCACCAACAGTGTAAAAGTGTTCCTGTTTCTCCACATCCTCTCCAGGACCTGTTGTTTCCTGACTTTTTAATGATCACTATTCTAACTGGTGTGAGATGGTATCTCATTGTGGTTTTGATTTGCATTTCTCTGATGGCCAGTGATGATGCGCCTTGTTTCATGTGTCTGTTGGCTGCATAAATGTCTTCTTTTGAAAAGTGTCTGTTCATATCCTTTGCCCACTTTTTGATTGGGTTGTTTTATTTTTTCTTGTAAATTTGTTTAAGTTCTTTGTAGATTCTGGATATTAGCCATTTGTCAGATGGGTAGATTGTAAAAATTTTCTCCTACTCTGTAGGTTGCCTGTTCACTCTGATGGTAGTTTCTTTTGCTGTGCAGAAGCTCTTTAGTTTAATTAGATCCCGTTTGTCTATTTTGGCTTTTGTTGCCATTGATTTTGGTGTTTTAGACATGAAGTCCTTGCCCATGGCTATGTCCTGAATGGTATTGCCTACGTTTTCTTCTAGGGTTTTTATGGTTTTAGGTCTAACATTTAAGTCTTTTATCCATCTTGAATTAATTTTTGTATAAAGTGTAAGAAAGGGATCCAGTTTCAGCTTTCTACATATGGCTAGCCAGTTTTCCCAGCACCATTTATTAAATAGGGAATTATTTCCTCATTTCTTGTTTTTGTCAGGTTTGTCAAAGATCAGATGGTTGTAGATGTGTGGTGTTATTTCTGAGGGCTCTGTTCTGTCCCATTGGTCTATATCTCTGTTTTGGTACCAGTACCATGCTGTTTTGGTTACTGCAGCCTTGTGGTATAGTTTGAAGTCAGGTAGCATGATGCCTCCAGCTTTGTTCTTTTTGCTTAGGATTGTCTTGGCAATGCAGACTCTTTTTTGTTTAAAGAGTTTAAAGTTTAAAGTAGTTTTTTAAAATGAAGTTTAAAGTAGTTTTTTCCAATTCTGTGAAGAAAGACATTGGTAGGTTGATAGAGATGGCATTGAATCTATAATTTACCTTGGGTAGTATGGCCATTTTCACAATATTGATTCTTCCTATCCATGAGCATGGAATGTTCTTCCATTTGTATGTGTCCTCCTTTATTTCTTTGAGCAGTGGTTTGTAGTTCTCCTTGAAGAGGTCCTTCACATCCGTTGTAAGTTGGATTCCTAGGTATTTTATTCTCTTTGAAGCAATTGTGAATGAGAGTTCACTCATGATTTGGCTCTCTGTCTGTTATTGATGTATAGGAATGCTTGTGATTTTTGCAAATTGATTTTGTATCCTGAGATTTTGCTGAAGTTGCTTATCAGCTAAAGGACATTTTGGGCTGAGATGATGGTGTTTTCTAGATATACAATCATGTCATCTGCAAACAGGGACAATTTGACTTCTTCTTTTCCTAATTGAATACCCTTTATTTCTTTCTCCTGCCTGATTGCCCTGGCCAGAATTTCCAACCCTATGTTGAATAGGAGTGGTAAGAGAGGGCATCCCTGTCTTGTGCCAGTTTTCAAAAAGAATGCTTCCAGTTTTTGCCCATTGAGTATGATATTGGCTGTGAGTTTGTCTTAAATAGCTATTATTATTTTGAGATAAGTCCCATCAATCCCTAGTATATTGAGAGTTTTTAGCATGAAGGGCTGTTGAATTTTGTCAAAGGCCTTTTCTGCATCCATTGAGATTATCATGTGTTTTTTGTCTTTGGTTCTGTTTATATGATGGATTATATTTATTGATTTGCGTATGTTGAACCAACCTTGCATCCCAGGGATGAAGCCCACTTGATCATGGTGGATAAGCTTTTTGATGTGCTGCTGTATTTGGTTAGCCAGTATTTAATTGAGGATTTTTGTATCAATGTTTATCAGGGATATTGGTCTAAAATTCTCTTTTTTTGTTGTGTCTCTGCCAGGCTTTGGTATCAGGATGATACTGGCCTTATAAAATGAGTTAGGGAGGATTCCCTCTTTTTCTGTTGACTGGAATAGTTTCAGAAGGAATGGTACCAGCTCCTCTTGGTACCTCTTGTAGAATTCGGCTGTGAATCCATCTGGTCCTGGACTTTTTTTGGTTGGTAGGCTATTAATTATTGCCTTAATTTCAGAGCCTGTTATTGGTCTATTCAGGGATTCGACTTCTTCCTGGTTTAGTCTTGGGAAGGTGTATGTGTTGAGGAATTTATCCATTTCTTCTAGATTTTCTAGTTTATTTGCATAGAGGTGTTTATAGTATTTTCTGATGGTAGTGGGATCAGTGGTGATATCCCTTTTATCATTTTTTATTTTATCTATTTGATTCTTCCCTCTTTTCTTCTTTATTAGTCTTGCTAGCAGTCTATTTATTTTGTTGATCTTTTCAAAAAACCAGCTCCTGGATTTATTGATTTTTTTGAAGGATTTTTGTGTCTCTATCTCCTTCAGTTCTTCTCTGATCTTAGTTATTTCTTGCCTTCTGCTAGCTTTTGAATGTGTTTGCTCTTGCTTCTCTAGTTCTTTTAATTGTGATGTTAGGGTGTCAATTTTAGATCTTTCCTGCTTTCTCTTGTGGGCATTTCGTGCTATAAATTTCCCTCTACACACTGCTTTGAATGTGTCCCAGAGATTCTGGTATGTTGTGTCTTTGTCCTCATTGGTTTCAAAGAACATCTTTATTTCTGCCTTCATTTTGTTATGTACCCAGTAGTCATTCAGGAGCAGGTTGTTCAGTTTCCATGCAGTTGGGTGATTTTGCGTGTGTTTCTTAATCCTGAGTTCTAATTTGATTGCACTGTGGTCTGAGAGAGTTTGTTATAATTTCTGTTCTTTTACATTTGCTGAGGAGTACTTTACTTCCAACTATGTGGTCAATTTTTGAATAAGTGTGATGTGGTGCTGAGAAGAATGTATATTCTGTTGATTTGGGGTGGAGAGTTCTGTAGATGTCTATTAGGTCTGCTTGATGCAGATCTGAGTTCAATTCCTGGATATCTTTGTTAACTTTCTGTCTTGTTGATCTGTCTAATGTTGCAATTGGGGGGTTAAAGTCTCCCATTATTATTGTGTGGGAGTCTAAGTCTCTTTGTAGGTCTCTGAGGACTTGCTTTATGAATCTGGGTGCTCCTGTATTGGGTGCATATATATTTAGGATAGTTAGCTCTTCTTGTTGAATTGTTCCCTTTGCCATTATGTAATGGCCTTCTTTGTCTCTTTTGATCTTTGTTGGTTTAAAGTCTGTTTTATCAGAGACTAGGATTGCAACCCTTGTCTTTTTTTGTTTTCCACTTTCTTGGTAGATCTTCCTCCATCCCTTTATTTTGAGCCTATATGTCTCTGCAAGTGAGATGGGTTTCCTGAATACAGCACACTGTTGGGTCTTTACTCTTTATCCAATTTGCCAGTCTGTGTCTTTTAATTGGAGCATTTAGCCCATTTACATTTAAGGTTAATATTGTTAAGTGTGAATTTCATCCTGTCATTATGATGTTAGCTGGTTATTTCACTCGTTAGTTGATGTGGTTTCTTCCTAGCATCTATGGCCAATTCAATCAAGTGGAAGAAAGGATATCAGTGATTGAAGATCAAATGAATGAAATGAAGCAAGAAGAGAAGTTTAGGGAAAAAAGAGTAAAAAGAAATGAACAAAGCCTCCAAGAAATATGTGACTCCATGAAACAACCAAATCTACATCGGATTGGTGTACCTGAAAATGATGGGGAGAGTGGAACCAAGTTGGAAAACACTCTTCAGGATATTATCCAGGAGAACTTCCCCAACCTAGCAAGGCAGGCCAACATTCCAATTCAGGAAATACAGAGAACACCACAAAGATACTCCTCGAGAAGAGCAACTCAAAGCCACATAATTGTCGGATTCACCAACGTTGAAATGAAGGAAAAAATATTAAGGGCAGCTGGAGAGAAAGGTCAGGTTACCCACAAATGGAAGCCCATCAGACTAACAGTCGATCTCTTGGCAGAAACTCTACAAGCCAGAAGAGAGTGGGGCTAATATTCAACATTCTTAAAGAAAAGAATTTTCAACCCAGAATTTCATATCCAGCCAAACTAAGCTTCAAAAGTGGAGGAGAAATAAAATCCTTTACAGACAAGCAAATGCTTAGAGATTTTTGTCACCACCCAGCCTGCCTTACAAGAGCTCCTGAAGGAAGCACTAAATGTGGAAAAGAACAACCAGTAGCAGCCACTGCAAAAACTAACCACTGTTGTTTTAAAGTTTGTTTTGTATGATAGAAGAATAGCTACTCCTGCTCACTTTTGGTGTCCATCTGTATGGAATGTCTTTTTCCACCCCTTTACCTTAAGTTTATGTGAATCTTTGTTTGTTAGGTGAGTCTTTTGAAGGCAGTAAATACTTGGTTGTTGAATTATTATCCAGTCTGCCATTCTGTATCTTTAAGTAGAGCATTTAGGCTCTTTACATTCGATGTTAGTATTGAGATGTGTGGTACTATTCTATTAAATGTGCTATTGTTGCCTGAATACCTTGTGTTTTTTTTTTCTTTTTTTTATTGTATTGTTACATAGATCCTATGAGATTTATGCTTTAAGAGATTCTGTTCTGATATATTTTTGAGGATTTTTTTCAAGATTTAGAGCTTCTTTTAGCAGCTCTTGTAGTGCTGGCTTGGTAATGGCAAATTCAGCATTTGTTTTTCCTGAAAAAATGCTGTATCATTTCTTCATTTATGAAGCCAGTCTCACTGGATACAAAATTCTTGGCTGATAATTGTTTTGTTCAGGGAGGCTGAAGATAGGGCTTCAATTCCTTCTAGCTTGTAGGGTTTCTGCTGAGAAATCTGCTGTTAATCTAATAGGTTTTCCTTTATAGGTTACCTTGTGCTTTTTCCTCACAGCTGTTAATATCCTTTTCATCTTGACTTTAGATAACTTGATGACTATGTGCCTAGGTAATGATCTGTTTGCAATGAATTTCCCAGGTGCCCTTTGAGCTTCTTGTATTTGAATGTCTATGTCTTCTTGTATTTGAAGTTTTGCAAGGCTGCAAAACTTTTCCTTGATTATTTCCCCCAAATATGTTTTCTAAATTTTAGATTTCTCTTCTTCCTCAGGAACACCAATTATTATCAGTTTTGGTCATTTAACATAATCCCAAACTTCTTAGAGGCTTTTTAAATTTTTTTAAAATTCTTTTTCTTTGTCTTTGTTGTATTGGGTTATTACAAAAACCCTGTCTTTGTGCTCTGAAGTTCTTTCTTCTGCGTGTTTGATTCTATTGCTGAGACTTTTCAGTGCACTTTGCATTTCTCTAAGTGCGTCTTTGATTCCCAGAAGTTGTGATTTTTTTTTTTCATTTTTGCTACCTATTTCACTGAAGATTTCTCCCCTCATAACTTGTACCATTTTTTGGATTTATTTAAATTGGACTTCACCTTTCTCTGGTTCCTCCTTGATTAGCTTAATCTTTGACCTTCTGAATTATTTTTCTAGCAAATCGGGAATTTCTTCTTGGTTTGGATCCATTGCTAGTAAATTAGTAAGATTTTTTGAGAGTGATAAAGAATGTTGTTTTGTCATATTACTAGAATTTTCTGGTTCTTTCTCTTTTGGGTAGGCTTTGTCAGAGGGAAGCTCTCGGGCTCAAGGGATGATGTTCAGATCCTTTTGTCCTATTGGGTATTTCCTTGATATAGTACTCTCCCCCTTTTCCTAGGGACATGGCTTCCTGAGAGCCAAACTGTAGTGATCATTATTTCTCTTCTGGATCTAGCCACCCAGCAGGGCTACCAGGTTCCAGGCTGATACTGGTGTGTGTCTGTACAGAGTCCTGTAACGTAAACCATCTTCTGGTCTCTCAGCCATGGATAGAAGCACCTGCTCCAGTAGAGGTGGCAGGGGAGTAAAATGGACTCTGTGGGTGTGCTTAGTTGTATTACTGTTATTTATTGCACTAGTTTTGTGCTTGTTGGCCTCCTGCCAGGAGGTGATGCTTTCAAGATAGTATCAGCTGTGGTAGTACAGAGAGGACCAGGCAGTGGGCAAGACCCTAGAACTCCCAAAGAATATGGCCTTTGTCTTCAGCTACCAGGTTGGGTAAAGAAATGCTAGCAGGGTGGGTAGAGAAAGACCATCAGGTGGGAAAAATGTTAGGTGTGTCTGAGCTCAGATTCTCCTTGGGCAGGCCTTACTGCATCTGCTGTGGAAGATGGGGTTTGTGGTCTCTGGTCAATGAAGTTATGTTCCCAAAAGGATTATGGCTGCCTCTGCTGTGTCATGCAGGTCACCAAAAAAGTGTGGTAAAGCCAGCAGTTACAAGCCTCACCCAGCTCCCATGCAACCAAAAAGGCTGTTCTCACTCCCACCGTACCCCACCCCTAACTGCACTGTGTTTGTTACCAGGGAGTGGTCAAGCACAGCTTTGAGCTTCTGTGTCTCCCTGCCTGCCCATGTCTGCACACAAGATTCAGTCCTTCCCCATAGTTCTGTCCAAGAAACTTCATGTTCAGTTTGAATTGTTACCAAGTTCAGCTGGAGCCTTCCTTCTCCCTGTGGCCTTTTTCCAGCTCCTCTGGCACCTCTCCCTAAGGACCCCTGTGAAACAAAGTCAGAAATGCCTTCCTTGTGGACCAAGAGAGCCCACAGGCCTCTTCCCACCACTTTCTCTAATCCTATATTTTGTTTTGCTCTCTAAATTATCTCAGCTCTAGGTAAGGTCAGATTCTTCTCCCATGATCTGGGCCTTCAGGTTCCCAGTGAGGATGTGTATTTGGGGGTGGAACATCCCCTTTTCCCACTTTCACACTTAAGGCACTCACAGTGTTTGGGCTGTCTCCTAGGCCCTGCAGGAGCAATCTGCTTCCTTCAAAGGGTCTGTGGATTCTCTCATCTTTCCTCATATGTTCCTGCAGTAGTTCTGGGAGCAAAAGTTCACAGTGTGAGTCTCCACAAGCTACTCTCTGTCTGAGTGGGAGTTGCAATTTAGTCTTGCTTCCTATCCACCATTTGCCTATTACTAGTTTGTTGAGAGCCATCTTCTTCTTTTTAATGGAACTTTGTTTTTCAAGTAATATGAGACTGTGGGAGACTTCCCTTCACTTTGCCAGCTATGCCTATTAGAATTCCTATCTGTCCCCAGAAATCAGCAAATGTTTAATGGTGGGAACCAACTGTGAATTTGGAGTTCTGCATAGTTCCAATCTTTCATACCAGCCCTGCCCACCGATCAGATTATTATTGTTTTGTTGTATTTTTCTAACCATAAAGGCTCTTTGCCTGGGTAAAACCTGGCTTCTGCCAATACTAAAAAGTGGCAAATGCTGCAAGATTTTAAGTTCATCTTTCCCAAATTTATCTAATAGTTCTTCAAACTTTTTAAAATATATAGTTATACAGTTTGTTTATTTGTCTTTTGTAGCAGTTGCATTAAGAGTGCTGGCTTGCCATGAAATTCTACATCTTACACCATAATATGAATACTTGTCATGTAAAGTTTAGTACTGTAATAGATCATCTCCTTTTAGTTTTGATTTCTCCCACTTAAGCCCTAGTCTGATCAGAGCAGTACTTAAGAAATATAAATTTTTAAAGATTACAAATGTGATGAGCTTTAAATGAACTTGTATTTGTGTGTATGTGTGTGTTGTGTATGTGTAGATGCTTGGAAAATAAAGATTCAACAACTTACTGTACATCACCATCTGAAGATTTTCAAAAAGCATGTCAAATTCAATGTATCAAAACTAAAATCTTTTCTATCCCTGCCATCTACCCATGTAACTGTTGCCTCTGTTCCTACTGTAATAAATGGAGCTCCTTATGGCTGCTAAAGCAGAAATGAAATTTACAGAACAATTCTGAGATTGTATTTGGTAAACTCATCTCTCCTTTCCTTCATTATGATTTTTCTTCTTGCCTTCAAGGTCATTTTTCTTCTTGCCTTCATTACAACAACCTTCCAATGGATTATACTATTCCAGTATGATTCTCTTCCTATCATTCTTCTCCACTGTTGCCATCATTACAACAACATTCCAATGGATTATACTATTCCAGTACAATTCTCTTCCTATCATTCTTCTCCTCTGTTGCCAGAAATATATTTCTAAAATCAGAAAACAGTATTTCAATTTTTGACTTAAATCTTTTAAAAATAAATTTTACTTTAGTAAGTACAAATACACTGGCTTTGCGCATAAGGCATTTAATCATCTCAATCCTGCCTGTCTCTCTAGTGTATCTCTCACTCTTGCTTTATATACCCTTCACTGGAGCACATAATAGCCCTTGAATTTTTCCAAATGCATAATAACACTACACCTCTACATTATTTTCTTCAATGTTTATCTTAAGTTCTGGGGCACATGTGCAGGATGTACTGGTTTTTTACATAGGTAAGCATGCGCTATGGTGGCTTGCTGAACAGATCAACCCATCACCTAGGTATTAAGCCCAGTGTTCATCAGCTATTCTTCCTGATGGTCTCCCTACTCCCGCCACCCAGCAGGCCCCAGTGTGTGTTGTTCCTGACCTTGTGTCCATGTTCTCATCGTTCAGCTCCTACTTATAAGTGAGAACATGCTGTGTTTAGTTTCCTGTCCCTGTGTTAGTTTGCTAAGGATAATGGCTTCCAACTCGACCTATGTCCCTGGAAAGGACATGATCTCATTCCTTTTTATGGCTGCATTGTTTTATGATGCACTTCTTGCTACCTGGGCTCATTTTTTCCTTTCTCATGAAACATCTACTGTTCATTGAAATCACCTCCACATGCATGTCTTGATTGCTGTTTTATCATAGCAAAAATAGTTTCCTCTGCTAAGTGTCCAAAATACCCTCATGCATGCCTCTACCAGGGCTTTTTTTAGTCTTCTTTAATTGCGTATTGTATTGCTCACCCCAACTAGAAGGTAAATTCCTTGAGAGCATTTATTTGACTCCTTTGTTTCTCAAAACCAGTCCCAGAATCTGTTACAGAGCATGTGTTTAAATGTGTGTTGAAAAGAGTGAGATTTTGTTGATTAATAATCTGTAAATTAGTTTCTTGTGCCTTCATATATCCTCTATAGTCTTCTTCTACAACAGCTTATGCATATTACTCTAAAAAACAACACATGGAAAAATATATTTTTATCTTTGAATTTTTCATTTTGCTTATGTTCATTCTCTTTTTTCAATGAAATTTTAGAATGTTTTTGGTGTGCTATGCTTGTTCTTGTCAAAAACTTTTAAAAATCAGTATTTATTTAGTGAAACAATTATTGAATAAAATCTTTGTTTAAGTATCAAATTGTTTTCCTGACTTCTGTTTATACCTGTGCTATTTATTTTTAAATAATTTTCATTTTTTGCATAGAATCATAACAAGAGTATCTTATTTCTGCAACAGTCTCTTGCAGATCAGCACATACTTTCCAAGATGTAATCTGACTCTGGAATTGGGCAAACAGGTTTTGATTTTGGTCACAGAAATTTATGACAATAGTGTAAAATCTTCACAATTTAAATAATTTGTTAGATTTTCTTATAATTATACTTTTCATGTTTTATTAAAGTAAATTAAGCTTATACTTTTCACTGAATTAAATATTAGAAGCAGGTGACACTAAACTGATGCCATCTGCTGTGATGCCAGAATTTTAACACTGTGACAACAATGTCATATCAAAATACAAAGACCGATAGGTTTGGGAAAAATGAAGTCATGTGAAAATAAATGTTTAAACAATTAGTAAATGTGTTAATGGATATTTTTTAAAATGTGAAAGGTAAAGAGATCTTGGCTGTAAGTATGATACAGATTTCATTTCCTGAATATCTCTTTAATGGAAACATTTAAAAATGTGTTTATCATCTCCCCTTTATTTGCAGTAGTATTCTAAGCAACATAAAATCTTTCCAATATGATAATCTATTATTCCTGTATACCTGCTCTGCAAAATGATATATTTTCAGCACCTAAATATTGATGAAGTCAATTGATACACACATGGGAACAGACCTAGATTATAGAAGAAAAATGACAGCATAAGCTCAGTGGAACTTTGGGAGAAAATTAGTTTTACTAGTTATTACTGCTAAATACTTTCATGTTGCACAAATCAAGGACTGTAGTATCAAGAGATAGTTGGCAAGTATGGTCACTCATGGTTTTCTGGGTGTTAATTTCAGAGTTATGCTAATATCCAAGCTTAACATGAATAAAAGATTGATTATGTTTAATGCAAAAACACATCTAAATTCCCACAGTGAAAAATTAACTTCAAAATTAGAAAACGATTATACCACAAACAAAATTCAGGGAGTAAATTTTTTAGGTGGATTATCTGTTACCTCTAAATGATATGGGATATCTGACAAGATTTGGAAAAAAAAATTTAAAGAAACTTATGAAAGTGTAAGTTTTAAAATTTATGTAGATCACTTTTAAAAATTAATTGTATTAGTCACTTAATATTTTAATAAATCTTATAAATTAAAATGACAATAATTTAAATGTAGCTCTTAATGTAATGCTATACAATATATGAAGTATTATATTCTTCCCAAAGTTATGCTGATAACATAAAA
Source organism: Pongo pygmaeus (assembly GCF_028885625.2). NCBI lineage: Eukaryota > Metazoa > Chordata > Mammalia > Primates > Hominidae > Pongo > Pongo pygmaeus. The sequence continues at coordinate 123,796,667 of NC_072373.2, read as the reverse complement.
ATAAATAAAATATTGTGTTAAAATTTATGGCATAGATAGGGGTTTATAGAAGGGAAAGAGACCAGTGCAGGCCAAATATTTGGAGAATATTTTGAAGAACAACTGGATTTTGAGCTGGACCTAAAATAATGTTTTTGTAAAGTTGGCCATGACTTTGATAAAAATATACTAGAATATGCAATACATATAAAATAACTTATAATTAATAAATGTGCAATAAATGGTATGTATTTATTTTACAATAAAAAGCATATACCTTGAATGTTTATATCAATGTTCTGACAGTCATATATACCTGCAGGACAGGTCTCTAGATTAACTTAGCTAACCCAGTTCTCCCTCGTCTTTCTTGCTTGTAGATCTCAGAATAATTGTAGAATGTGCTGCGAATGAAGCATCCTGAGACAAAAAGGAACTGTCCACAGCAGGCTGTACTCTGCTCTGCTTCCTTCTGGAACAGGATGCCCTGCCAAACTTTAGTCCAGCAATGCCAATTATCCCCAGGGTATATAACTCAGAGGGGAGTGCTTTCTGGGGTCCTTCAGCAGTAGTGCAATGAGGAGCATGCACACGAGAGATTCTATTTTCCTTGGATGGCTTTCTTGAGCCTTGGAAATCTGGCTTACCAGGAATTCTAGGCTTCTGTTGTCCCTTGCTTCCTATCTGTGAGTAAAAAATTTGCTTCACTTAATTTGCCATGTGATGTTTTGTTTCCTACAAATGGATCGATACTTAGTGCATGGTGAATCTGTTTCAAAATACCTGTATTTTCAAGCATCGAAACAAGATATATTACATTTCTATCACCCTAAAACGCTCCTATGTGCCCTTTTCCATTTCTTCTTTCTTAGCTACATACCTTCCCCCAATTTCTGGCAAACAATTTCTGATGTATGTTGCAGTACATTAATTTATTTTTATTCCTATTTTTAATTAACACATAAACATAGTTATGGGGTAGAGTGTAATGTGTTGATACATGTATGCATTGTGCAAGGATAAAATCAGTGTAACTATCATATTTTTCACCTCAAACATTTATCATTTCTTTGTGGTGGAAACATTCAAAATTCTCACACATATATACATAGTGACATGATATCTCACTGTGATTTTGATTTTCATTTCCCAGATAATTATTAATGAACATTTTTTCATGTAAGTATTGGAAATTTTTATGTCTTCTTTTGATAAATATCTGTTAAGGACATTTGCCCATTTTTAAAATAATTATGTGCTTTTGTTATTGAGCTGTTTGGGTTTCTTATATATTCTGATATTTACCCCTTCTCAAATGTATAGTTTGCAAATACTGTCCCATTCTGCAGGTCGCTTCATTTTGGTGGTTGTTTCCATTGCTGTGCAGAAGCTTTTTAGTTGGGTAAAAATCATTCGTCTACTTTTGCTTTTGTTGCTTATGCTTTTGAGATCTCATACCAAAAATTCTTGTGTAGTCCAAAGTCGTGAAACATTTCCCCTGCGTTTTCTTTTAGTAGTTTCATATTTGCAAGTAATATTTAAGTTTGTAATTCACTTTGAGCTGATTTTTGTACGTGGTGAAAGATAGGGGTCCAGTTTTATTTTTCTGCATGTGCATATCCAATTTTTTGGGTACCAGTTATTGAGGAGACTGTTCATATCACAATACGGCACCTTTTTGAAAAGGCACCTTTGCGAATAATCACTAGACTGTAGATGTGTAGATTTATTTTTGAACTCTCTATTCTATTTCATAGGTCCTTGTGTTTAGTTTCATGCCAATTTCATGTTGTTTTGGTTACTATAGTGTGTCCGGAATTTATTCCTTCCCATGGGTTCTTGGTCTCTCTGGCTTCAACAATGAAGCCGCGGACCTTCACGGTGAGTGTTACAGCTCTTAAAGACGGTGTGTCCAGAGTTTGTTCCTTCAGATGTGTCTGGAGTGTCTTCCTTCTGGTGGGTTCGTGGTCTCGCTGACTTCAGGAATAAAGCTGCAGACCCTCGTAGTGAGTGTTACAGCTTATAAAGGTAGTGTGGACCCAAAGAGTGAGCAGCAGCAAATTTATTGTGAAGAGTGAAAGAACAAAGCTTCCACAGAGTGGAATGGGACCTGAGTAGGTTGCTGCTACTGGCGAGGCTGGCCAGCTTTTATTCCCTTATGTGGCCCCACCCACGTCCTGAGATTGGTCCATTTTAGAATGCTGATTGGTCAATTTTACAGAGTGCTGATTGGTCGATTTTACAGAGTGCTGATTGGTGTATTTACTATCCTTTAGCCAGACACTGAGTGCTGATTGGTGCATTTACAATCCTCTAGCAAGACAGAAAAGTTCTCCAAGTCCCCCCTCAACCCAGGGAGTCCAGCTGGCTTCACCTCTCAATAGCGTTTCAGGATATTTTAAAATCAGGCAGTGTGATACCTCCAGGTTTGGTCTTTTTGCTTTGGCTGTTTATAGACTTTTGTAGTCCCATAAAAACTTTATTTTTTGTTTGTTTGTTTGTTTGTTTGAGACAGAGTCTCACTCTGTTGCCCAGGCTGGAGTGCAGTGGCCTGATCTCAGCTCACTGCAAATTCTGCCTCCCTGGCTCAAGCAATTCTCCTGCCTCAACCCCCTGAAGTAGCTGGGATTACAGGCATGCACCACCTTGCCCATCTAGTTTTTATATTTTTAGTAGAGACATGGTTTCTCCATATTGGCCAGGCTCCTCTAGATCTCCTGACCTCAGGTAATCCACCTGCATCAGCCTCCCAAAGAGTTAGGATTACAGGCATGAGCCACTGCACCTGGTCTTTAATTTTTTACTTCAGTGTAGAATGTCATTGGTATTGTGACAGGGATTGCACTAATCCGTAGATAGCTTTGGGGTGTATGGCCATTTTAACAATATTAATTTTTCCAGTTCATAAATATGGGATATCTTTTCATTTATTTTTATCCTCTTCAATCTCTTTCGTCAGTGTTTTATAGTTTTCAGAGTAGAGCTCTTTCATCTCCTTGGTTAAATTTGTTCCTTTTTTTGTATTTATTTAAAACTGATTTTTTTGTGACTTCTATTTTCAGATAGTTTACTACCTGTGTATATAAAAGATACCAATTTTTGAATGTTAATTTTGTAACCTGCAAAATTACTGATTGTGTTTATCAGTTACAAGAGACATTTGATGTCATATTTGGAATTTGCTGTATATAAGCTCATGTCATCTGCAAACAGGGACAATTTGACTTCCTCTTTTCCAATTTGGATGTTTTTCATTTCTTTCTCTTGCTGAATTGCTCTGGCAAGGTTTTCCAGTACAACGTTGAATATAAGTGGTGAGAGTGGGTATTTCTGTCTTGCTCTAGATCTTAGAGGAAAAGCTTTCAACTTTTTTCTTTCCCTATGTCAGCTGTGTGTTTTTTATATGACTTTTATTGTGAGTTACCTATCTATTAAGTCTAATTTATTGCAGTTTTAACATGAAGTGTGGTTGAATTTTGTCAAATGTTTCTTCTGCATCTTTTGAAATAATCATATAGTATTATTCTTCTTTCTATTAATGTCCTGTATTACATTTATCGATTTGTGTATACTAAACCATCCTTACATTCCTGGGATAAATTCCACTTGATCCTAATGAATGACTTTTATAGTGGATTGTTAAACTTGGTTTGCTGGTATTTTGTTCAAGATTTTTGCATCTATATTCATCAGTCATATTGACCTGCAGTTTTCCTTTTTGTTATTTCCTTGTGTGGTTTTAGTATCAGGATCATACTGACCCCATAAAATGAGTTTGGAAGTATCCCCCCTTCTTCAATTTTCTGAAACAATTTAAGAATAATTAGATTTTCTTCTTAAATGTTTGGCAGTTAAGCCATCAGGTTTTTCTTTCATGGGAGACTTTTTTTACTGATTAAATATTTTCACTCATTATTGGTCTTTTCAGATTTTCTGTTTCTCTACAGTTCATTTTTGGTAGGTTGTATATGTCAAGAATTTTATCACTTTTTTCTAAGTTATCCAAATTGTGTTCATAGAGTTGTCCATAAGAATTCAGTCATGATCCTTTGTATTTTTGTGGAATCAATTGTAATGACTCCTCTATCTCTGATTTCACTTCTTTAATCCTTTCTTCTTACTTTTGCTAGTGGTTTGCCAATTTTGTCTATTTTTAAGAAAAAAGATCTCTATGACTTTTTGTGTTATTTTTAGTCCCCATTTTAATTATTTTTGCTCTGTTCATTATTATTTTCTTTCTTCTACTAATTCAGGGTTTTGTTTGTTCTCCTTTTTCTAGTTTCTTGAGATGCAATTTCAGGTTGTTTATTTAAAATTGTTTTTCTTTCTTGATGTAGGCGTTTATTGCTATAAACTTTCCTACTACAACTGCATTTGCCATAACCAATAGGTTTTAGTATGCTTTGCTTATTATTTTTATTTGTTTCCATTTTTTAACTTTCCTTTTAACTTTTTATTGAGCTATTTGTTATTCAGGAGCATGTTTTTTAATATTCATGTATGTGTGTATTTTCTGTAGTTCCTCCTGTTACTGATTTCTGAACATTGTGACCAGAAAGGATACTTGATATGACCTCTATTTTCTTAAATTTGTTAATATTTGTTTTGTGTCATAACATATGATCTATTCTGGAGAATGTCCCATGCATAGTTGAGAAGACTGTGTATTCTGGAGCTATTGGATAAAGACTTCTATTAATGTTTGTTAAGCTTTTTTGGTCTAGAGTATAGTTTAAATCCAATTTTTCTGGTTGATTTTCTATCTGGATGATCTGGTAATCGCTAAAAGTGTGATGATAAAATCCCCAACTATTACTGTACTGCAGTCTATTTCTTTATATCTAATAACATTTTCTTTATATGTATATAATATGAGTCCTTCAGAGTTGAGTACAGTACATATATATTTACTATTGTTATATCATCTTGCTGAATAGATCCCTTATCTTTTCTTATAGGTTGTCACTTAATGTCCATTTTATTTTATGTAAGTATAGCTAGTTCTGTTCAGGCTGAAAGTGAAGGACAGAAAAATATACTAATTAAACATGAATCTTAAGACAGTTTATATAAACTTTTTGTATCAGATCAAAATTTTAGGCAGTAAAAATAAAATAAGGGAGATTATATATATATATACATAGAGAGAGAGAGAGAGAGAGAGTAGCTTTTCAACCAGGTAAAATTTTATTCCACAGGAAATATTTGGCAACATTTTCAGACATCTTTGATCATCACAGTGGGGAGTAAAGGTATGTTTCTGACCTCTGGTAGGTTGAGGAAAGGGATTCTGTTAAATCTTTTAAATTTCCTGCAATGTTCAGACTAGCTTGCAAAGCAAAGACTTATTTCAGTCAAAATGTCAATTGTGCTGAGGTTCAGACACTATATTAGAGTATTATATGTCACATTGTGTTCCCCAAAATTATTTATTGAAATCCTCGTTCCCAGAATCTCAGAATGTAACCTTACTTGGAAATAGAGTCTTTGATGATGAAATCCAGTTAATATGAGGTTAGTAGGACATATCCTAATCCAATATGACAGATGTTTTTATAAGAAGATGATGTAAAGACAAAGACACACAGGGAGAATACCATTGGAAAACAGAAACAAAGATTTGCGTGATACAACTTTAAGCCAAAGAATACCAAGGATTGATGAGACACCACCAGGAGCCAGAAAGAAAGAAAGGGGGAATTTTACTTAGACTCTTAGAGGAAGCATTGTCCTGCCAGAACTATGATTTTGGACATCTAGGATCTAGAAGGGTGAAACAATACATTTCTGTTGTTTTAAGTCACCTAATTTATGATACTTTGTTGTTGTTGTAGTCCTAATCAGCTAATACATAAGGGTAATGGAGAAGCAGATAAAGATATAATGTTCATCATCATGCATTAACGTTATAATATGTAAAGTGATAATTGACAAGACTGTGATGTCAAATATGTATATATCTATATCTTCCCTACCCTGCATCTTTTCTTTTTGCCGTATCGATTTACTCAAAAGAAAAAGTATTTCCAAATATTTATTTTGAAGTTTTGATCAATTCTTTATGGAAACTGTTGGAACAAACAAAAAAACACATAGTAATATAATAACAGATAATAGTATATTGTGCATAAAAAGTTTTGTTATTCTTTGCTTCCTCCACTAGTTCTCATAACTTCTTACACACTGTAATGGTTAATATTAAGAGTCAACTTGATTGGATTGAAGGATGCAAAATATTGTTCCTGGGTGTGTCTGTGAGTGTGTTGCTAAAGGAGATTAACATTCAAATCAGTGGCTGGGAGAGGCAGACTCACCCTCAATCTGGATGGGTGCCATCTAATTAGCTGCCAGCACAGTTAGAAAAAGCAGCTGGAAGAAGGTGGAAGGAGCTGATTTGCTGAGTCTTCTGGCCTTCATCTTTCTCTCATGCTTGAAGCTTCCGACCCTTGAACATCAGAATCCAGGTTCTTTGGTTTTTGGTTTCTTGGACTTGCACCAGTGGTTTGCCAAAGTCTCTTGGGCCTTCTGCCACAGACTGAAGGCTGCACTGTTAGATTCCCTGCTTTTGAGGTTTTGAGACTCAGACTGAGCCACTTCTGGCTTCCTTGCTCCTCAGCTTACAGACGGCCTATCATGGGACTTCACCTTGTGATCCTGTGAGTCAATTATCCTTAATAAAATCCCTTTAACATATACATATATCTTACTAGTTCTGTCCCTCTAGTGAACCCTGACTAATACACAAACCTAATATAAAACTATGTGGCATATAACATATATATTTAATACATACACAACATTTGATGTGTAATACTACGTGTTACAGATTATATATAATACATATCAATACAAATTGTATATGAAATATATGTTGAATTATAAGTTCTAATATACATAGAGATATAGATATTTACTATATATCTATTTATACCTATATTTTATACTTATATGTATTCTATCTCTCTCTCACATATATAAAAGGTATATTATATATAAATAATATATATATAGTATCGCAGGCAGCCTATTGTGCATATATATGTGTGTGTATATATATATACGTATATATGTATATATATACGCATATATATGCGTATATATGCGTATATATACGTATATATATGCGTATATATATACGTATATATATGCGTATATATATACGTATATATGCGTATATATATAGTATATATGCGTATATATATAGTATATATGTGTATATATATAGTATATATGTGTATATATAGTATATATGTGTATATATGTGTATATATATACTATATATGTGTATATATATAGTATATATATGTGTATATATATAGTATATATATGTGTATATATATAGTATATATATATGTGTATATATATAGTATATATATATGTGTATATATATAGTATATATATGTGTGTATATATAGTATATATATGTGTGTATATATAGTATATATATGTGTGTATATATAGTATATATATGTGTGTATATATACTATATATATGTGTATATATATACTATATATATGTGTATATATAGTATATATATATGTGTATATATATAGTATATATATATGTGTATATATATAGTATATATGTATGTGTATATATATATATATTTCCTAGGATTTTAAGAGCTATTAGTTATTTATTAATGAAAATACTAAAAATGTATAAAACTATTCACTCCTAATCAAGAAAAAAATGAAAATTTGATAGACCGTATTGAAAATGCCTACACTAATGCCTTCCCTCTATTGATCTTCTTGATTAGTGCCCTTCCTCACTGATTCTGGTCTTGATAAGACTTGCTTTGGCCAATCGGGTGATAGCAAACATAGCACAAATATAAACTTTAAAAATGCTTGCACATTGGTTGCATAACAATGTGAATATACTTAATGCCACTGAACATTACACTTAAGATGGTTAATACAGTAAGTTTTATGTATTTTAACACATTTAAAAATAATAATACACAAAAAAGAAAAGTGCTTGTACAGTATAATATTCCTCTTTTCTGCTCTTTGACTAAGCTAGTGGAGAATCAGGGGCTATGTGGAGGCTGACCAAGTTACTTAGATGACAGCCACTAAACTCCAAAGATATGAATGAGATTATTTCAGATTATCCAACCTCAATTAACCTACCAACTGATGTGACGTGTGAACTATCGAAAGAGACATGTCTCTAGCTAAAAGATACATTAGAACTGAGAGCTGGCCAACTAATTTGTGAAAAAATAAACGGTGCTTGTTTTAAGTCACCAAATTTTGGGAGAGTGTTATATACAGTAAAAGTTAATTTGTGTAACTCAGATTGAAAACTGGAAAATTCCAAGAATTATGCAAAGACTAATCAAATAATTATAAAATACTTTTACAACAATTATGTATCAATAAATTTGAAGGCACAGATATAAGGGAAACATTCCTGAAAAATATAAACAGCAAAATAGCATAAAAGGAAAGAGAAAACTTTAAAAATGCCTAAAAAGAGTAAATATATACAATCAACCTAGTCTAATATGATTGTATAGGTGAGCTCTATCAAATTTTCAAGTAAATTTGTCCCAATAAAATTTTAAAAAATCAGTCAAGTCAACTATTCGTTGTATATAGTAATTATAGCTTTGGCACTACAACCAGGCAAAGATAGTACCAAGAGGAAAAGTTAAAAACTGATTTTATTTATCAGTATAAATTTTAAAATATTTATATATGCATTTTAAATTTTTGTATTGTGATCAGGCAAGGTTTGCCCTAGATATTGCAAAATGGTTATGTAAATGAGGCATGTTGTTATTGTCGCTGCTGTGTGTGTGTAATATTAACCTGAGCATATCAAAGGACTAAAGAAGGAAGAAAACAAATATAAATTTCAATATTTATAGTAAAAAATTTGAACATTTTCAAAATTTAATTCAGATTAAATTTTCTTAAAATAGAAGGATAGATCCTTACATTATAACAAAATTCAATTAATGGGAGTAAAACCGGCACATCCAATTTCATTTAAGATCAGAAATAAAACAGGATTTCTGCTATCATTTTTGTTCTTCTTTACAATAATGTACATCTTGTTTAACAATTTAAAGAGACATATAAATGATTGTGTTAGTTTGCTTGGGATGCCTTTACAAGGTGCCACAGACTGGATGGCTTAAACAGCAGAAATGTATTGTCTCACAGTTCTAGAGGCCGGATGTCTGAGATTGACGTGTCTGTAGGGTTAACTCCTTTTGAGAGCTGTGATGGAGAATCTGTTCCATGCCTCTGGCGTAACTTGTGATGTTTTGCATCTCTGGGAAAACAGTTATTTTATATAATAGTAATATGTAATATCCCTTATTTAAGCTATCAGATTATAATTAGATTCATGTATTGACATGAGTGAATAATCCAGTAGTAAGGTTTCTCATATTCACTGTATAAACGTTATTTAAATTTATGACTATTCTTTTCATTCATTGTATGCTATTTCACATAGTAATATTCTAAGATAGCAATAAGATTATTCAATCATGATAAAGATTTATTTTGAATCTTACGTTTGTGAAAAACATACTGAGTAGTTTTTAATCATGAAAAATTTAATGTATAAATTCCATTAAATAATAATACTGTGATATGGTACAGAATGAGAACATTTTTGGTTTTTGTTGTTTTATATTTCACTGACAAAACCCAAAAAGAAAAAAAAACTAAAAATAATTATTTTTAAAAGATTAAACTTTAAATTAATTATTTTTACCAAGAAATACACTTAGATGTATAATTTAATTAAAACAAAAACAATTGAGTCTTTCTGTATATCCCATAGCCAGCTGCAATTATAAAGATGCACACACACACTCACAAAAGAGAAAGAGGAGCAGAAAGAGTGAAGAAAACATGTCCATTTATTAGAAAATAAATATACAAGTACAATAGAAGAAAAGGGGGTAGAAAACATTTTGAAGATTTAGAAAAGTAAGTTCATTATCACATAAAATGTCTCTCTAAAGCTCTGTTCTTTCAAGTGATTTTTTTCTTAAAATTTCCCTTTGTGTTCTGAATTTGCCTTTAAACTATTGCTGAAACTGTCTCAGACAGTATATTTTTAATTATTTAATTCTTAGAAAATCTCCTTTAGGTGAATGCTAGGGACAGGGATTGCTCTATAGATGGCAATGGTAATAGGCAAAGAGGTAATAATTTGAGTGTTAGATAAAAATCCAGGTCAAAGCTGCTTTACTACTATATTTCAAATCATTTTTAAAAGCTATCATTAGATATTGTCTTTACCTATTAATATTAAAAGACTATTAGCAGTATTAAATTATGCAACAATTAGTACTTTCTGTAAGCAATATTACCAATATGAATAGGGAAAACTAGTATTTAGTTTACATAGAGAGTTTGGAGTATATCACTATGTTTCTCAGAAAACATCCTATTGTTTTGTGTATGTTCTGTATAGCTCTTTTGTTTTTTAAAAATGTCATACCAAGAGATAGAAATTTTTAATGCCTGCCAGTGTGTAGCATTTACTTTTCTAAAAACTAAAACTTGTATGTGTTTATGGTATAAAACATATTTTGACATATGTATACATTGCAGAATGGCTAAATCAAGCTAATTACCCTTCCATTACCTCACAGACTTTTTTTTGTTTGTGTGTGGTAAGAACTCTTAAAATCTACTTTCTTAGCAACTTTTAAATACACAATACATTGTTCTTAACTGTAGTCATCTTGCTGGGTCTCTTGAATTTATTCTTTCTGTCAAACTTTTGTATCCTCTGACCAACAGAGAAATAGAAATGTTGAAAGGATGAATTTATGTATCACACGTCATTCATCAGGTATTTTTAGAAATGGTATTATTTGAAAAATGTCTAACCATTGCTGTTAATCTTGAATCTGCTGCATTCCTAATATCACATATTTTGTCATCTTTCAATAATTGCCTGAAATAAACACTAAAATGAACTGATGTGCATGCTTTGAGTCTAATCTGTCTGTTGCTAAAAGCAGTGGCCCAAGGGGATCAGTTTCTTTAGTTCTTTGTTTGCCAGAAAACATAAAGATACAAGATAAAGCTGTGTTTCAATTAAATATCAAAGAAACTCAAAGGCACTAGATTAGCGGAGACCACACAGAGTTCTTATGCAGAAACTTTTGAAGAGGGTGTCATGATAAATCCGCTAAAATATATTGACTTTGCCAGCCTTAGTCCACATGGAAGATCTTCCATTCCGCAACCAGACCGTTTCATGTAGAGATTAACCCAGTGATCCTGCACTTGAAAGAGAATGCTGTGGGACCTAATTTATATTCAAGCCTCACTGTTCTTTGGGGAAAGGCAGGGTAATCCATACAAATTGCCAAGTGATGAAACCACAAGCAGACATGGAAATGACAAAAACTGTCCTTGATTCAACTACTTTTGGAAACAAAACCAAATGGAAATTGGTTAAAGTAAATATACTGCTGTGAACTCATTAATGATTTTGACTGAAAAGAATATAACATTCTCATGATAATATGAAAAGCTTTGGCTGTTAAATTAATATATTTTGGCCATAGCCTCTAACCGTAAGGCTGCCCAATATTGGGTGTTTATAATTATGTTTATAGATTTACAAAAAATTATACATAGCAATATTTTTAAAATACTGAAATGAAGAAAAATTTCCCTCAATTAAAGAATATGATACCAATACATACTGTATCAACATAATATTATTGGGATGACATAGCGATACTCTTCTTCTAATGGTATGTAATGTAAGTATATAGTATATATTTAATGTATACAATATGTGTTTATGAAGTGGAATTCTGGTTGACTGAGCATTAAAATAATTAATTGAAGGTATGGTCTTTCTTGTAAGCCAGTTTCTGTAAAAGGATGCCAAGTTGCCATCCTCACTATATATATTTGTTTATTTTGTCTTAGAGATCTTTTTAGAGATAAATAATGTAGGAATATTTTTTCCTTCTGGAACTTATATTCTATTAAGGGAAGAAATTGGTTTGCCTCATTTTCTTTCTACACAATTTTGGTGCTTGTGGGGCATACAATTATATGTGTATATAAATAGATAGATAATGTTCAATTTCTATATGTTATTTCATCCAACAATATTTCAACAACACACCTTTGGACTGTGTACATAAATCGCACGGACTATTTTAAACTATTATTTGTTATCTTTTTTTTGTTGCATTTGCCTTTCTCAACCTGTATCATGGGGTTATTTCATCGTGCCTCAGCTACAGTGCTCTACTGCTCTTTGATAACTGCTATCTATGTCTTTGAGTCCATAAGTATCTCTCACATTGAAGGTCAATTCAGCTGTCCTTGAAAAGCCACCATTTTCCTCTTATTCTCCAACATTATTCATATTCACCTGTACTCAAAATGCCAGTCTTTTTCAATTAGCCTTTAAGTTGTAATTCCTCTCAGACTGATGCTTAGACACCATGACAATTATCTGTCTTTTTAGCTCTCAGTAGTGTGGAACTAAGACATTAATGTAGACAGACTCAGACAGTAGTGTGGAACTAAGACATCTTCAGATTCGAATCTTGTCCAATATAATTTGTTTATTCCAATATCTTTATTCTCTAAAACCAAAATTAAAATCAATAACTTTGCAAGATTAAGGTGATATTCTCAACCATAAAATTATAGAAACATTTTAAACTGTAAATTTCTGAAATCATCTCAGGTTTCATGTGAATAATGCGCAATCCTACTATGCCTAAAATAAAAACGGTATAGAAACACCTTAAATTCCTCAAAATGAATATTAAGTATTTTAAGCAGAATCATCGAAAGTGTGAATGAAATTCCCAACTTCTCATAAGGTTGAAAACAGAGAAAAATGCAGACAGTTTCATTTAGTTTGATTCACATGTAGTCCTGTATATGTATATGTATTACATCACACTAATTAAAACAAAATAATGAATAAAATATATAGACATAATACAGTGATACATATTGACTTAAATGAAGCCTAATTGTTAAGTCTAAGTTCTGTTGTTTATAAAAAAAATGTGAGTAGCCTAAATCCTCATTATTCCCTGATGTTATCTCTAAATGGAAGGGAAAGACTAACTAAATGACTTACTTATATTTTATGTATTTCTGCCTTCCCCATCACATTTAAAATTCTGCCAAGAAAACATGATAGATTTAGTTAAAGTTCTGTGCACTGAACTTAGTATGATGTCTGAGTTCATACAAGGAGCTCAATAGCCATTCAGTGAATGAATGATAAAAGGAATAAATTTGCTTATGCTAGTATAAATGACAAGTATTTATATGAAACATGAAAATAAAAAAAATAAGAATTCATGCTGTTATAGTAAAAGTTTTATTGACAAGTCACTGTGCAGTTGTTTTCTGTAAAAACTCAGGATTTGAGATGTTTAGGATAGAAGTAGTCATTCCAAAATCTCACAGAGATATCTTACCTAAAGTCATGACACATAAAAAGGAAATACCTCCTGATGTTGTTTGTGTGTAAAGTAACTAAGCTGGCACTTTGACACAGATGCAGGGCATTGACATAAAAGAGGGTTTTTGGGTAGATGTGTCAATCAGTTTGTGGGGGGTTTCAGGAAGACAAAAAAAAGATAATACGTTAGCCCATTTACTCAATCCTTGATATGATATAATTAATCAAGCTTGACTTTTATTACTTTATTACAGGAGTTTATTCTTTGGCCAAAAAATAAAGGAGTGGCTAATAAAACTCTAGAATCTAGATATTTAGATACGTATACCTAATCGTTTGGCAAATGGGTGAGGGATATGAACAGACACTTCTCAAAAGAAGACATTTATGCAGCCAAAAGACACATGAAAAAATGCTCATCATCACTGGCCATCAGAGAAATGCAAATCAAAACCACAATGAGATACCATCTCACACCAGTTAGAATGGCAATCATTAAAAAGTCAGGAAACAACAGGTGCTGGAGAGGATGTGGAGAAATAGGAACACTTTTACACTGTTGGTGGGACTGTAAACTAGTTCAACCCTTGTGGAAGTCAGTGTGGCGATTCCTCAGGGATCTAGAACTAGAAATTCCATTCGACCCAGCCATCCCATTACTGGGTATATACCCAAAGGATTATAAATCATGCTGCTATAAAGACACATGCACACGTATGTTTATTGTGGCACTATTCACAATACCAAAGACTTGGAACCAACCGAAATGTCCAACAATGATAGACTGAATTAAGAAAATGTGGCACATATACACCATGGAATACTATGCAGCCATAAAAAATGATGAGTTCATGTCCTTTGTAGGGACACAGATGAAGCTGGAAACCATCATTCTCAGCAAACTATCACAAGGATAGAAAACCAGACACCACATGTTCTCACTCATAGATGGGAATTGAACAATGAGAACACATGGACACAGGAAGGGGAACATCACACACTGGGGCCTGTTGTGGGGTGGGGGGAGGGGGCAGAGATAGCATTTGGAGATATACGTAATGTTAAATGATGAGTTGCTGGGTGTAGCACACCAACATGGCACATGTATACATATGTAACTAACCTGCACATTGTGCACATGTACCCTAAAACTTAAAGTATAATAAAAAAATAAAATAAAATAATAATACAACCACAAAAAAGGCAAGGATTTTCATGAATTGTGTATGTATTTGAAAAAACAAATAATTATAATAATTTACTTTCTAAGTCATCAGGAAACTAACAGTGACTAAAGCCACTTTTCCTTTTTTTGTATTAGCTATGGATTAAGTCCCATAGATTGAAAGTGAGACAAATAATAGTATCAATAAAATGATTGAATAAATGTATATTTTCATAAGCTGGATTCAATTTAATATTGAACTATGACTAAAGAAGACTTTCAAGTTTTCCAGATAATGATTCTTACCTCATCATTACAAAAAACGAAACCACATTTGTGTAGGAAATCATTATCTGACACTAATTTGTTAAATATTTTTGAGTTATTCATTTGTGCACAAAAGTGCTAGAAGATATCCTAGAAAAAGCAAATCTTTATTGAGAATTTAACCCAATTTTGAAATTTCTGACTAGGGCAACAAGAGCAAGCATATACCTAGGAATTTCAATGCACAATAATGTGCCATTTGACATTCAGGAATTTACTGAACTCATAAAGCCGGAGGTCATTTTCATGACTGGTTTAGTAATTTTATTTGAACTACATGACTATGACTATTTTTTAAAGCACTTACAAAACCCAAGGAGCAAAATAAGAGAAAATTACCTGAAAATTGGAAAAGACTTTATTGCCAAGTAAGTTATAAACGAAATAGTATAATTTTTTTGAACTCTAGTTCTTTGAAATAAGACTTCTACAACCCATTCCAGATGTCTATATTTTCGTTAGACTGGCACATAGCATTAACTCTACTTCAAGAGGTAAAACCTTGATAAATGCATGGAATGATAGCATATATTTGTTGTGCAAATAGTGTACCACTAATTCATGTAATGATCATATACGCATATATTCCTAGTGGTCAGAGATAATACTAGAAAAAAAAACATACATTTTAAAAGCATTTTATGAATAGTGTAGAGATAATTTATTATTTTTTCTAGCAATGTTTTTGAAAACTATGACAGATAAGAAGTAAACTTGAGTGGGTTTGGTGACAATTATGTAGCATAAATACAAAATATATAGTTTAAATACATAAATCTGATGTTAAAGTCAAAGCTGTAATGAATCAATAACATTATGCTGCTAACTCTTGCTGAAACTTAGAATAGATTTTAAAATACTGACTTAAGGCTTTCATTGGAATTTCCCAACTGAATGATGACAAATAACATACTTCTTCCATTTAATGAAATTTTACTGAATTATAAAATCCATTCTTCTAGAAAGCAATGATTATGGAGTAATAAGTCAATATATATTGAGTAAAAATTAAATGTGCCTTGCATATGTATTGGTTTATATGCCATTTCATTCATGACTTTTGATATACGATTATATTTTATAGAGAATATTAAACGCTTGTCTAAATTATTTTTATATTACCTGATTATTTCAAATAAAACAATTATTTTAAATGAAAATCACTGGATGTTTAGTTTAATAATTGCTAAGAAAAAAATATTTAATATATTTGAATATAACCTTTCATTTTGTCAAAACAATTGCATTTGTTCTCATTATGCAATGCACAAATCACATTAATGTCTTTATTAATCTATGTAACAAGAATACTTCAATACGTTTGTTGTTTCTATAAATGCATGTTAATATGCATCATAAACCTCACATATGTTTATAATTGTTATTCATTTTATGTAAATTGAGTATTGTTTTGAGAAGGAATTGTGATTTACCAAGTATACACATGAATATTGTCAGTCATTTAATGTGACCAAATAAGTTCATCTTGGCCATTCTGTGTTGAGGTGCTAAGATTTCTGCCCTTGGCTTCTCCTCCTCTACCCCTACATATCCTACTTGGGAAATACTCTTACTCACATATAAAGATTCCCAATTCTTTATTTTCAACCAAGTCTTTCTCTACATACTTCAGTTACATGTATCCTAACAGTATTGAAAATAACGAAAATATCCTTAATATTTTACACTATAAATTTCTCAAACAGCTTATAATTAATTCACTTTTCCACATTTCCACCAGCATCTTAGGGTCATTTTGAGAAGTACCCTCTACAGATGATTGTGGTTATTTGCCAAATATTGCCAATTCTTTGCTCTTTTAGCCAAATGTTAGACTTACATCTTCTGGAACTCTTATGGATTATTGTATCTATGTGATTATTTATGAGGCTGTTACTAATGTGAAAGTTCCTTCCAGATTTAGCATTTAATTTGTTAAGTTGTTTTAGAATTTACTTTGTTTACATTTTTCCATCCCAACTGTCAGTATTTAAGACTGTGCTTATTCCATCACCCTGAAAAATTTTTCTCTTTATCTTTGATTAGTTGAGAGTAACCAAGAAATACATGTTTGCGGGCTGGGAGCGGTGGCTCACGCCTGTAATCCCAGAACTTTGGGAGGTCAATGGGGGCGGATCACGAGGTCAGGAGATCAAGGCCATCCTGTCTAACACGGTGAAACCCCGTCTCTACTAAAAACATAAAAAATTAGCCGGGTGTGGTGGCAGGCGCCTATAGTCCGAGCTACTTTGGAGGCTGACATAGGAGAATGGTGTGAACCCGGGAGGCGGAGGTTGCAGTGAGCTGAGACTGCACCATTGCACTTCAGCCTGGGCCACAGAGCAAGACTCCATCTCAAAAAAAAAAAAGAAATATATTTTTGCTGCTACAAGTCACTAAGATTTTGAATTTTTTATTACTACAGCATAACTCAGCTTATCCTTGAGGATGTAGAAATTGGTATACAGATAGGCAATGCTTCTATAAAATAATCAATTGCTTATTATTTGGCAAGCAGAGCAAAAGCTATAATTGAATGATTGAAGAATGAAATTTGTATGATGTAGTGACAAAACATTTGGTAAACTGTGAGCTACAATAGTGTTGTAAGCAAATAATATAGCAATGGAGTAATAGACAAGAGAAGAAGTTAAAAAATAGAATGTTACCAGCCTTTGCTTATCATGACTGGCTACACTTCACAAGATACTACAAGGAAGAAATGAACATATGAAATAATTGGCTGTCATTATAAAAAGGAATAAAAAGAAAGAAGCCAAAATTTGACAAACAGGTGTGTTGGAGAACACAACTACTTCTTGTCTCCAATGTGTAAAATATACAACTAAGAAGGTTTTAAGCAAAAATGTCTGCTTAGAACTTACTCTTCTGCATAAATAAAATAAAAAATGTAGTAGTTGCACTCATATACTCATTGCAGAAATGTCTCAATTGTCTGAGGTGATGTCCAGTAATTCTTTCAGATGAAAGATTTATAGCTTTCCTTCTTAAGACTGATAGGCCTAATACACCATAATTTTTTCCAAGATATGAAGAAGCATGTCTCCAAACAATAAGCCGAAATCACAACAAAATATCCAAAAGTCTATTTGAAATTATTGGCACATAAATCTCATTAAAGTTTAAAAGTAGGAAGCTAAGTATGTGTAAGTGCCAAAGAATCCATCAATATGGATTAAAACAGTTTGTGACTTTTTAGAATGTAAAACAGCCGTTGGATCAACCTTTTGGGTATGAAGTTATCTGTAGAATTAATTTAGAGAATAGGATTATCACCCTGACACCTGAGAATATGGCTTAATGGTGAAGGAACTGGATGAGACTTCTGTTTGTTTCTCATAAAGAGTGGGAAAATGGGTTTTGAGTGTGGGAAGGAGTGAAAATGAGGTTTTTGATAGCCAGAAAGGAAAGCTCTAGTAGTCATGTGTGCTGTTTACAAACATTTGTATTTCCTTCCCATTTTGAAGAAAATAATATAATTTTATTTCTGGTCCTGCTTGTGATTATGTGGGAACATTTGAGTAGTTGTGGCCAAAGAGATAAAATCACAAGTGATGCATAATACTTCCACGTCAGACATTTGCTTGACAGGTCAAATCCTAGGAATAACATCCTCAGTAATAGCACTAATAATATTTGATTGAGGCTTCTCCATCAGTTTCCTTGTTGGGGCCTTATTAGGACACTGCCCCTTCCCACTCACTACTGACTTTCAATGGACATGCAACATAAGAAAAAAATACAATATTGTTGCTTTATGTCATTAGGACTTGAGAGTGTCTACAACTAAGGCATGACCAAGCTTTTGCTGAATGATGCATGGAAGTGTGCTACTTTGGTAAATTTTCCATTCCAAGGGGGATCGACTCCTGAAAGTCCCAAGAAGACTATGAAAATTAAAGCCTCATGTGGCATTACATGTCATAAAGAAAATGAACTAGGATAACAGGATTCCTCGTGTTTTGTTCACAGATATGGTCTGGTGGCCTATTATGTCCAACGTGACAAATGACTTTTCTGGTATTACTAGGAAAGACAGTTTTAGGAAAGTCTAAGACTTATAGACTGGGGTAATCCAGATTGTGATAGAATAATCAGTCACATCCTAGAATAGTCACTGTGATTTGGGCTCTGTGTCCCCACCCAAATCTCACCTTAAGTTGTAATAATCCCCTTGTGTCTAGGGTGGGACTAGGTGGAGATAATTGAATCATAGCGACAGTTTCCCACATGCTGTTCTCATGGTAGTGAGTGAGTTCTCACAAGATCTGATGATTTTATAAGGGAACTTCTCCATCACTTGGCACTTCTCTCTCCTGCCTCCATGTGAAGAAGGAAGTGTTTGCTTTCCCTTCCATCATTATTGTAAGTTTCATGAAGCCTCCCCAGCAATGTGGAACTGTGAGTCAATTAAAATTCTTTCCCTTTAAATTACCCAGTCTCGGGTATTTCTTCACAGCAGCATGAGAACAGACTAATACAGTAAATTGGAACTAAAAGGGTGAGGTGCTTCTATAAAGATACCTGAAAATGTGGCAGTGACTTGGGAACTGGGTAACAGGTAAAGGATGGAACAGGTTGGGGGCTCAGAAGAAAACACGAAGATGTGGGAAAGTATGGAACTTCCTAGAGACTTGTTGAATGGCTTTGACCAAAATGCTGATAGTGATATGGACAATGAAGTCCAGGCTGATGTGGTCTCAGATACAGATGAAAAACTTATTGAGAACTAGAGCAAAGGTGACTCTTGCTATGCATTAGCAGGGAGAATGTCAGCCTTTCACCCCTGCCATGGAGGTCTGTAGGACTTTGAACTTGAGAGAGATGATTTAGGGTATCTGGCAGAAGACATTTCCAAGTACTAAAGCATTAAAGAGAAAGCAGAACATAAAAGTTTGGAAATTTTGCACCTGAGGATGCAATGGAAAAGAAAACCTCAGTTTCTGGGAATAAATTCAAGCCTGATGAAGAAATTTGCATAACTGAAGAGGAGCTAAATGTTAATCACCAAATCAATGGGGAAAATGACTCCAGGGCATATCACAGACCTTCATAGCAGCCCCTTCCAACACAAGCCCAGAAGCCTTGGAGGGAAAAATGATTTCCTGGGCCGGGACCAGGGACTCCCTGCTCTGTGTAGCTGCTGGATATAGTGCCTTGCATCCCAGTTGCTTCAGCTCTAGCTGTGGCTAAAAGGGGCCAAGATACGGCTTGGGCCATTGCCTCAGAGAGTGCAAGCCCGAAGCCTCAGTGACCGGCAACTTCCACATGGTGTTGAGCCTGTGGGCACACAGAAGACAAGAATTGAGGTTTGGGAACCTCTGCCTAAATTTCAGAAGATGTATGTAAACACCTGGATGTACGGGCAGAATTTTGCTGCAGTCATGGAGACTTTGTGGAGAACCTCTGCTAGTGCAGTGCAGAAGGAAAATGTGGGGATGGAGCCCCTACAGATTCCCCACACTGGGGCACTGCTTGGTGGAGTTGTGAGAAGAGGGTGACCATCCTCCAGACCCTGGCATCGTAGATCCACCTACAGCTTGAACTGTGTGCCTGGAAAAGTCACACTCAATGCCAGCCTGTGAAAGCAGAGAGAATGGGAGCTGTACACTGCAAAGTCACAGGTGTGGAGCTGCCCGAGGCCATGGAAGCCCACCTCTTGCATGAACAATGGAGTCAAAGGAGATCATTTTGGAACTTCAAGGTTTAATGACTGTGTATTGGATATTGAACTTGCATGGGGCCTGTATCCCTTTTGTTTTGACCAATTTCTCCCATTTGGAATGGGTGTATTTACCAATTGCCTGTAACCCAATTGTATCTAGGAAGTGACTAACTTGCTTTTGATTTTACAGGTTGGCAGATGAAAAGGACTTGCCTTCTCTCAGATGAGACTTTGAACTTGAACTTTTAAGTTAATGCTGGAATGATTTAAGAATTCAAGGGACTGTGGGAAGGGCATGATTGTGTTTTGAAATGTGAGAACATGAGACTTGAAAGGGGCCGGGGTGAAATGATATGGTTTGTCTGTGTGCCCACCCAAATCTCACTTTGAATTGTAATAATCCCCACATGTCAAGGGTGGAACCAGGTGGGGATAATTGAATCATGCAGACAGTTTCCCCCATGATGTTCTCATGATAGTGAATGAGTTCTCACAAGATCGGATCATTTTATAAAGGACGTCCCCCTTTGCTTGGCACTTCCCTCTACTAAAGCCATGTGAAGAAGGATGTGTTTGCTTCCCCTTCCACCATGATTGTAAGTTTCCTGAGACCGCCTCAGCCATGTGGAACTGTGAGTCAATTAAACCTCTTTCCTTTATAAGTTACTCAGTCTCAGGTATTTCTTCATAGCAGTATGAGAACAGACTAATACAGCAGCCTAAGGCCTGAGGCCTTCCGTATCATAGGAGGAGGAATTATTTTTTTCTTCCTAAATATAATGTAAATTACAAATATAATTATAGAACTGGCACGAGCCTGAGATAAGATTAACCATTTATCTAAAATTTATCAGTAAGACTAAGTAGCCAAATTTTTAATATATTTTTGTAAGAAAATAAATTTAAATGGCTATAAAAGTGTTCCAAAACTACAGGCATATATATCTACTAGAAAAGTGTTCTACTTCCCTGGTATAAACTTACAGAATTCTAGATTTAAAAAAAAAAGTCTTTGAGAGTAGACTAGGAGGAAATCATAGAAGTTTGACCAAATTAAATAGCATTCTCACTCTCGGCAGCATGGTTTTTTGTTGTAGCAAAATAAGATAGAGTCTGATGGATAAGGTAGCATTTTGCAGTTTCATCCTTTACTCTGGTTAAGGAATAAAATGACAAGAAAGTTTCAATAGCGTTGTAACAGGAAAGATAGAATCCTAGATTATTTTGAAAACTTTGAGAGAGCAAAAAGTCAGACAGCCTTTTCTCACATTTTTGCTTGAGGAAACATCATATCTTATTAGGCCACTGTCCATAATGTGGAACCAGTTTTGGCTAATGATCCTCACTACCATCTTGGCCATTATTACTTTACCAATGCTGATAAAGCAAATGAACAGCATGTTCTCTTCACCTGAATATATTTCAGCCTCTTTTCAGCAGAAGTTTTTATAAGCTCCTACATGATTTAAATAGCATCAACAGTATGATTCTGTGCATTCATTTGCCATGAATTTGACATGTTTTAAAAAATATTGTAGATTTGAGATCAATTTGCAGGACACTAGAATAAAACTCTTAGCTAACCGGATATTCTTCTACACAAACAGATCATATCTTTCCAAGCTGGGGAACTATGGAAGGGTTGAGACGTTTTTCTGTGCATTGTATGGTGGATGGCTTAGATGATGGCAGTTAATGAAGAGGTGTTTCCTGCAAGAAAGGTACTAACGTCTCTACAGTGCCAAGTTTCAGTGTGCTGTGTTTTCTTAAATAAATAAATGAATAGAAACATCTTTCCAATTTATAGAATGGTAAAATTCAAAACAGAAATTATAAAGGCACAATCTTTGTGGGTATTCAGAATTGATGGTCATTCAGGTGGTGGACACAGAGTCCTGGCAACAGAAAATAATTTAAAACTCTAAAGACCAAATGGTGCACATGTGAAACAAGCTTAAACAACAAAATGAAAAGCAAAAACACTGGCTAGCAAAACAGTCTCAAGATTCAAGATTCCTTTTTAGAGAAACAGAATGTTTGGTTTAGCCTTGAAATTATTTGTCTTTTAACAAGAAGATGAAATATAACCTTTGATTTCCAAATCTCCCAACTACCTAGACTGAAAGTTAATTTGTTGCACTATCTGAGCAAATTTCTCTGAAATGTATTCCACTTCATAAAATAACATTGTTAGAATTCTTAAAATTAAAAATAGACATGCACAGTGTTTACAGATTATATATCATGTGTACTTGTTATACAGCTGTATACATCAGAGACACTAATAAAATGCTAACTGATAATCATTTGAGATACCCAATTTTTATACCTAATTTCTACAGGAAATTAATTCTTTACAAATATGTGATGAATTTAATTTACAGGATAAAAATATCTCGCTTTTTATAGGCAAAGATTATGTTCCTGTATAATGAAATATACTGAATATACTGAAATTATACATACATATATTGGGCTGATAGAGTTTGAAGCATGTTGAATTTAAATATACTGAATATTCTGAATAAATATTGATATGTATTTACATGTATATTTCAGTATACTAACTATATTTATATGTTTATATTGTAAATATTCAGTTATATATACATATACATAAATCAGGTTAATATAAAGTATATTGAAGTGAAATATGCTGACTGAAATATACTGAATATACTGAAACATATAAATTAATATGTTTGTGTGTGTGTGTGTGCGTGTGTGGCTAATGAAGTTCGTATGTGTTCAGGGCAGAAGCCTGTCAAATATAGATACTAGGATCTTTCCATCTGAATCTAAATTTGCTAGCATGTTCATTCAATAATTCAATAACACTCTCATCTTTATAAATCAACTCTATTTTAATTTCATTTTGAGATATTCTCAGAATAAATAGTATAATGTATTTTTAAATAAACTATTTATATATTAAGGAGATCAGAAACAAAATTAAGATACCTCAGTCAATTTATTCACTTAAAAACTGCTTAACAAGAGGCTAAGCACTGTGCTAGATTCTAGGAAATTCATTTTCTATAAGAAAGACATAAAATCTGTCCTCCTGGAACTCACAGTCTACTGGAAGAGACAGGGAAAAATATGTAAGTTAATAAAAGATTACACAAATGTATTTATTTGTGATTAGTTAAGAGATATATCACCAGAAACTTTCATGATCTAGAAGTTTATTTAAAGATTTTTTAAGGAAGATTATATTTATTTTGCGAAGTCTGAGAATGGACTTTCTGACAAAGTAATGTGGAGTGTACCAGAAAAAGCCTATCATACATCAAGCACATATGGTGAAAGGGACATTGAAAGATACACCCGAAGAATAGTTAGTGAATGGAGAGCAGCCCAAGATGAGTCTACAGATAGAGAGGCCACAGGTCATATAGAATATTGACAAAAACAAAACAAATGCACACACATAATTACTTATATGAATAAATATAATGCAAATAAGCATATGCATGCATGTATATTAATTATAGGTAAAACCCTACACTTCTTCCAATGTTGACATTAGCTACAAAAAAAAAAAGCTCTGTTTTTAGAAATAAAATAAATCATGACCATTGATATGGTTTGGCTGTGTCCTCACTCAAATCTCATCTTGAATTGTATGTAGTTCCTGTAAACCCCACGTGTAGGCGGAGGGACCAGGTGGGAGGTAATTTAATCATGGGGGTGGTTACCCTCATACTATTCTCATAATAGTGAATGAGTTCTCACAATATCCGATGATTTTATAAGGGGCTTTCTCTACTTTTACTTGGCACTTCTTCCTGAAGTGAAGAAGGACATGTTTGCTTCCCCTTTTGCCATAATTTTAAGTTTCCTGAGGCCTCCCCAGCCATGCTGAACTGTGAGTCAATTAAACCTCTTTCCTTTATAAATCACCCATTCTTGGGTATGTCTTTACTAGCAGGATGAGAACAGACTAATACAGTAAATTTTTACCACAGGCCATAAAGATACCTGAAAATATGGACGTCAGGTTGGAACTGGGTAACAGGCAGAGGTTGGAACCATTTAGAAAACTCAGAAGAAGACAGGAAAATGTGGGAACATTTGGAACTTCCTAGAGACTTGGAGTACTCAGAAGACAAGAAGATGTGGGAAAGTTTGGAACTTCCTACAGACTTGGAGGGCTCAGAACACAGGAAGATGGGGAAATTTGGAACTTCCTAGAGACTTGGAGGGCTCAAAGGACAGGAACATGGGGAAATTTGGAACTTCCTAGGGACTTGGAGGGCTCAGAAGAGAGGAACATGGGGAAATTTTGAACTTTAGTCTAGAGATTTGGAGGGCTTAGAAGACAGGAACATGGGGAAATTTGGAACTTCCTAGGGGCTTGGAGGGTTCAGAAGATAGGAAGATGTGGGAAAGTTTGGAATTTCCTAGAGCCTTGGTAAATGACTTTGAGCACAATGCTGATAGTGATATGGATGGCAAAGTCCAGGCTGAGGTGGCCTCAGATGGAGATGAGGAACTTCATGGGAATTAGAGTAAAGGTCGTTCTTGCTATTCAAAGAGACTGACAACGTTTTTTCACTGCCCTAGAGACATGTGAAACTTTGAACTTCAGAGAGATGATTTAGGGTATCTGGTGGAAGAAACTTCAAAGTGGCAAAGTGATCAAGAGAAAGCAGAGCATAATAGTTTGGAAAATTTGCAGCCTGATAATGTGATAGAAAATAAAACCCCATTTTCTGGGGATAAATTCAAGCCTGATTAAGAAATTTAGTAATGAGCCAAATGTTAATCAATAAGGCAATGCAGAAAATGTCTCCAGGGCATGTCAGAGACCTTCACAGAAGCTCCACCTCTCACACGTCTGGAGACCTAGAAGAAAAAAGAGATTCCCTGAGCAGACTCAGTGTTCCCTTGCTCTGTGCATCCCTGGGACATGGTGCCCTGAGTCCCAGCTGGTCCAGCCCTGGCCATGGCTAAAGAAGGCCAATGTACAGCTCAGGCCATTGCTTCAGATGGGGGCAAGCCCCAAGTCTTGGTGGCATACACGTGGTGTTGAGCCTGTTGGTGAGAAGAAGTCAAAAATTGAGGTTTAGAAATCTCTGCCTAAATTTCAGAGGATGTATGGAAATGCCTGGATATCCAGGCAGAAGTTTGCTGCAGGGGCAGGGCCCTCAGGGACAACCTCTGCTAGGGCAGTGTGGAAGGGAAATATGGAGACAGAGCCACCAAACAGAGCCTCCCATGAGGCCCTGCCTGGGGGAGCTGTGAGAAGATGGTCACTGTCCTCCAGACTCCAGAATGGTAGATCCATGAACAGCTTGCTCCGTGCTCCTGGAAAAGCCACAGACCCTCGACATCAGTCCATGAAAGCAGCCAGGAGGGGAGCTGTATGCTGCAAAGCCACAGTGGAAGAGCTGCCCAGGGCCATGCAAACCACCTCTTGCATCTGTGCACCCTGCAAGAGATACATGAAAAGACATAATTTTGGAACATTAAGCTTTAATGACTGTGGATTTTGGACTTGCATAGAGCCTGTAGCTCCTTTGTTTTGGCCAATTTATCTCCTCCGGAATGAGTGTTTTTGCCCAATGCCTGCACCCCCATTGTATCTAGGAAGTAACTAATATGCTTTTGACTTTACAGGGTCATAGACAAAAGGGACTTGCCCTTGCTCAGATGAGATTTTCGATTTGGACTTTTGAGTTAATGCTAGAATGAAATAATATTTTAGAGGACTATTAAAAGGGCATGATTGCTGTTTTGAATTATGAGAACATGAGATTTTGTAGCCTTAGGGTTTTCTAAGTGTAGAATCATATTGTCAGAAAACAGAGGTAGTTTGAGTTCATCTTTTCTTATTTGGATGCCTTTTATTTTTTCTCTCGTATGATTATTCTAGCTAGGATTTCCAGTACTATGTTAAAATAGGAGTTTTTACTCCTTACCTGATTCAGTTCTCAGGGAAAATTGTTTCAACTTTTGTCCATTCAGTATGATGTTGGCTATAAGTTTGTCATAGATGGCTGTAATTATTCTGAAGTAATTTCCTATGATGCTTGGTCTGTTGATGGTGTTTATCATGAAGAGATGTCAGATTTTTATCAAAAGTTTTTCTGCATCCATTAAGATGATGGTTATATTTTTGGTTTCTAACTTTGTTTTGGGGTAAATTTTGTTTTTGGGGTTTTGGTTATTCACCTCGTAACTATGTTGAGTCAACCTTATATTTTAGGAATAAAGTCTACTTGATCATGTGGAAGTAACTTTTTGATGTGCTGCTGGATTCTAATTTCATATTTTTTGTTGGGGATTTTTGGGTCATGTTTATTCAAGATATTGACCTGATGTTTTCTTTCTTCATTGTATCTTTGCCAGATCTTGGCATTAGGCTCATGTTGGCTTCAAAGAATGATATGGGAAGAAGATCCTATTCCATAATTTTTTTGGAATATTTTTAGTAGTATTCACACCAGTTATTCTTTGTATGTATGGTAGAATTTAGCCATGTATCTGTCTGGCCCAGGGTTTTTTTTTTCCTTTTGTGGGGGAGGGTTGGTAGGGTTTTTGTTTTGTTTCTATTACTGATTCAATTTCAGAGTTCAATATTGATCTTTTCAGGGTTTCAGCATCTTCTTGATTCAATCTTGAGGAACTGTGTGTTTCCAGAAATGTATCCCTTTCCTCTAGATTTTCTAATTTGTGTGCATAGAGTTGTTCATAGTATTCTCTGGGGATTTTTTATATTTCTATAGCATCAGTTGTAGTGTCTTCTTTGTTGTTTCTGATTGCACTTATTTCAATATATTCTTTTTGCCTTCATTAACCTAGCTAGTTGTCTATCAATGTGATTTATTTTTTCAAAGAACAAATTCTGAATTTTATCAAACTTTTGTACAGATTTTTATGTCTTAATTTAATCAAATTCTTCTCTGATTTATTTCTTTTCTTCTGCTAGTTAGGGTGTTGGTTTGTTCATTTTTTTTCTAGTTCTTTTAGATGCAAAGTTAGATTATCAATTTAGATCTTTCTAACTTTTTGATGAAGGTCTTTTAAGGCTATAAACTTTCCTCTTAACACTGCTTTGTTTGCATCACAAAGATTTTGGTAATTTCTGTCCCTGTTTTTATTAGTTTAAAATTTTTTATTAATCCTTTATTTCAATGTTCACTCAGGAGTTATTCAAGAGAAAGTTGTTTAATTTCCATGTATGTGTGTACTTTTGAGAGATGTTCTTGATATTGGCTTCCATTTTTATTGCACTGTGGTCCAAGAGTCTACTTGGTATAACTTCATTTTTAAAAAATCTATTGAGATTTTTATTAGGACCTAGAATGTGGTAAACCTTAAAATGTGTTCTATGTGCAGATGAAAAGTAGGCCCAATTGGTCAAGTGTCAAAATTAAGTCCAGAGAGCCCTTGTTAGTTTAGTGCGTTGATGATATAATTACCAATGTCATTTTTCACAGAATTGGAAAAACCTATTATAAAATACATATGAAATCAAAATACAGCCTGAATATCCAAAGTGATCCTAACCAAAAAGAAAGCTGAAGGCCTCACATTACCTAATTTAAAACTATACTACAAGGCTACAATAAGTAAAACAGCAAGGTATTAAACACACACACACACACACACACACACAACACCCCAGAAAACCACACACATTGACCAGTGAAACAGAATAGAAAACTCAGAAATAAAGCTTCACACCTACAACCACCTGATTTTTGTCAATTTTGACAAAGACAAGCAATAGAAAAAGAACTCTCTGTTCAATAAATGATGCTGGAATAACTACATAGCTACATGCAGAAGAATGAAACCAGACCCTTACATTTTACCATATACAAAAACTAACTCAAAATGGAGTAAAGCTTTAAATGTAAAACCTCAAACTATAAAAATTGTAGAAGAAAACTTAGGAAATACCCTTAACAACATCAACCTTGGCAAATAATTTATGGCCAAATTTTCAAAAGCAATTGTAACAAAAACAAAAATTGGCAAGCGGGACCTAATTAAATTAAAGAACTTCTGCATAGAAAATGAAACTATCAACAGGGTAAATAGACAACCTTCAGAAATGAAGAAAATATTCACAATCTATGCAACTGACGAAAGCCTAATACTCAGAATCCATAAGGTATTTAAACTAATCAGTTAGCAAAAACCACATAGCCCCATAAAGAATGGTAAAAGACATCAACAGACACTCCTTATAAAAGGATATAAAAGCAGCCAACAAACATGAAAAAATGCTCATCATCGGAGAAATGCAAATCAAAACCACAATGAGAAACCATCTCACACCAAATAGAATGGCTATTATTAAAAATCAAAAACAACGGACACTTCTGAGGCTGTGAACAAAAGGACGTACCTATACACTATTGGCAGGAATGTAAATTATTTTAGCCACTGTAGAAAGCAGTTTGGGGTTTTCTCAAAAAAAAAAAAAAAAAAAAAAAAACTTAAAACAGACCTATCATTTGACCGAGTAATGTCACTACTGGGTATATACTCAAAGAACTATAAATTATATAAATCATTATACCAAAAACACACATGAACTTGTATGTTGATTGCCACACTATTCACAATAGTAAAGATATGGAACCAACCTAGGTGCCCATAAATAGTGGGTTGGATAAATAAAATGTAGTTCATACGAAACGTGAAATACTATGCAGCCAAAAAGAATGAAATCATGTTCTTTGCAGCATCATAGGTGGAGCCAGAAATAATGATCCCAAGTGAATCAATGCAGAAACAAAAAGCCAAGTGCTACATGTTCTCAGTTATGAGTGGGAGCTATACGTTGAAAACATATACCTGGGAACAATAGACACTGAAGACTACTGGTGGGGAAGGAAGGAGAGTATATGTTGAAATATTACCTATTGGGTACTCTAGGCTCACTACTTGGGTCCAATACCCTCATGTAATAATCCTACACGTGTACTCCCTCTATTTAAAATAACAGCTGAAATTAAAAAAAAAAATAAAGTTCTAGTTTCCCTTCAGTGCATCTACCTGTGTTTCCAATGAGACTGGGGAGCTGTGGACTTGTTTCTCTTCAGAAATGCTGGTCTGTGAAGATGTAGTTATCTTAAACTAGTGGTGGAAACAAAAGCCATATTGAAGTTCCTACTTAGATGTCTCTATTCCTCTAGGTTAAGTAGGGCTATGTGTGTGCACACACATTAGTGTCCACACGGACATGAATTTGAGGATAAAGTCCTCTGCCTCTACTTATTTGATGTAGATCTCACTTCTTTCCACTTTATGAAGTATCACAGACAGAAAAAAGTGAAGGTGGAGATAACCTCTATGCAAGAGTTCAATTTCTCATCTTGACATTAAAAAAAAAAACCCTATGTTTTTCAAATACAAATGTGAAGTACCTTATGTTATATTAAGCCAATTTCTTTTCTACAATGGAATACAATAGCCCCATGTTCAGTTTTCTGGTTTAAAATATGCTAAAGCAAAAATTTACATTAAGCATCAATCTGATATGAGATTTAAAAGAAGTCCCTCTAACCAGCCTTCTCAAATACACTTATAGTCAGTGGAGACATCTGTGTCTCATTTCTCTGAAGTGCAAATTTAAAAGTATATGGTAGTTAAGTCTATATTCATTTGAAATCAGCATTTTCTCAATCACTCTTATTGTTTATTTTCTATTTTTGGTGGTATTATTGTTTATTCATCCCATGAATAATATTGATATCTAACATGCACTACAAATGCTTAATGATGTCTCCATATTGAGTTATTTTTATTCATATCTTCTGCATAGTCCATCTGGGTTGAAAATCTTCTCGTTAGCTGAGATATTTTGATCTTGATTTTATGTCTCTTTTTTTATCATTTATTTTAAGTTCAGGGGTACATGTGCAGGTTTGTTATATAGGTAAATGTTTGTCTTGGGCGTTTGTTGTACAGATTATTTCATCACTCAGGTATTAAGCCCAGTATCCATTAGTTATTTTTTCTGATCTTCTCCCTCCTCTCACCCTGCACCCTCCAAGAGGCCCTAGTGTGTGTTATCTCCCTCTATGTGTCCCTGTGTTCTCCTCATTTAGCTCCCATTTATTTTCTCAAGACTATTTGAATCTCCACAATAAATTATAAGCTATTATTTGTTTACTTTGTTTTGCTTTTTCCATATACCAGATGTCTGATGGATATTTTCTAAATATTTCCAGATGTACTCATTTATACAATGTTTCATATATAGTTTATTCATGTTCTTAGCTAGTTTTCATTCTGAGGGTTATTCTTTATGTGTATTTTGGGGAATATTGTGTGCTATATAGGCCTCACAGCATTATTTTAGATCTATGTAAAATAATAAATCAAAATAAATAATATATTATGTCTTAGTCACAATTTCTCTTCTCTCTTGAATAAATAGTTCTTTTGACAGAAATAAAAAGACATGAAAAGATACAGAAGTAGTGAAGGGAAGTGAAATAATCAGTGGGTTCTATATGTAGAAGTTGTCTTGATAAGGTTTTAAAGACTGAAAATCAGGTATACCAAAATGATAAAGAATTATACTATGCATGGCTTCACCAAATTCTTCACATGACATAAAGAGTATTATATTTTTATAACCAGAAATGTGTCAGAAAGTGCATCTAATGCTAGAGAAAAAGTCAACTGGCATTTCATCAGGCCAATTGATAAATACAGTTGCTTCTATAAGTGAATTATGGCTGTAAGAGGTATAAAATTTTCTAAAAAATTATCTTTCCAGTGAATTAGAAAGCTCTTCAAAGTGTCCATTATTTGACCTGGGTCTCAAAACACAAAGAACCATTCATTAAGACATCAGCAAAGGAATTGACCTGTCTAGAGTAATATTAGCCAACCTTCATTGAGCACTTACCATGTGCTACACACCATTCCAAGAACTTTATTTATAAAAACTTACTTGCTTCTCAAGACCCTATGAAGTATGGAATTCTATTTTCTGAATATTTCCTGAATAACAAAATGTTGAATTAACTTGCCTTAACTAGAATGTGGTCAAGCACAAAATCAGAAAGCGCATTATTGTCATTGTGGAACGGCAAGCACCTTGGAATGGTTAAGGTACACAGAAATACAGATTATAACATTTTTGATGCTTGAACTGTATATTATATTTTACACAGAGCCTATTACTGCACACTGAACATAGCAGATGTTTAATAAACTTAAATTAAGCTGAAATTAATAATTATATTTATTCCTATTTATTAAGAATTATATTTTAATAGTACTTTTAACAGGAAGGTAAAAAGAACAGAAAAGTATTTTAAATGGCAGTAGATACAATATCAGTAAATTCTTAAGATAGGCAGAATTACTCATAAAAATTTTAAGGTATAAGCTCAGCAGTCTACATGGCTGCCATAATAATTATAAATCCAGCTCTGTGACTTACTACATGTGTGGCTTTGTAGAAGTTTCTTTATTTTTACTCTTCTTCAGCTTTCTTATCTCTAAAATAGAACAGTAATTATACTTAACTCAGGGTTTTGGTGAGGATTAATTAATTAGTATGCATACAGTGTTTGTAGCAATGCATAGAACATTCAAAATGCTCAATAAATGTTGGTTATGAAGACAATGATGGATATGATGGTTCTGAAGATATGATAAAAACATTAAACCATAAACATTGTTTTTTACCTTTATACACTACAGCTAAATAACTTTCTGTGACACATTTCAGTCTAAAATCAGAAATTCTAGTTTCATAGTTGCACTTTCCTTTTACTATTCACCAGTATTAATCTCATTTCATTTCAGATATATTGCTTTGTCTATCATTGTTTTTGTAATAATCACACACTACGTGTGTCTAGTCTCCACTTAAAATTCAAGCTCATAAAAGCTGGGGGCTATGCCTTATGTTCCTTTTGCAACCACAACCGCAAACATGTCTAATAGGTCCTTAATAATAAACAATCAAGAAATAGGAATAACCCCAGCATTTGTCTGACTGCTTAATCATTTCAGATCATCTCAGGTGATGAAATAGGATGCAAATAAATGAACTTAGTGATTTAAACAGTATGACTTTACATAAGCATCCAGAGAATAACTTGTTTGAATTTTATACATCCTGAAAAATCAGGCCAACTGATACTTATTTCGAAATAGCACAAAATTTAAGCCCTCAGTGAACAGCATTACAGAAATGTTCATTTTGATTTTGCACAGGAAAGAAAGGGCATAACTTAAAAACAAAATCTGGAGTTGAGGTTAATCGTGACTTGTGAGGAGATAGCTGTTTCATAAGTAAATGCCTATTTCCTTCTAATTCATTTTATCTATTCTGGATGTCGATGCAGAAGCTGTGAGTTTTAAGTCAGGTCAAAAAAAGAAGAAGAAGAAAGAAAAAAAGATATTTCTTAAAAGAAAGAATCTAGGCCACATTTGGCTTCAAAAGCTTCTTTGCTCATCTATTTGATTGTTGTCCTAAATTTAAAAAGTCAAATTTCAAATAAAATAGTTTTTCTCTGTGTCAGTTTTGGGACTACAAATAAGAACACAAAATAATAATGTTTTTAGACTTATGTTTTTAAGTTTCTAGCACATCTATAGTGTTTATTCCACACAAACAAAGTTTAAAACCATATATCCAACTGTGGTTCAACATTTTTGGCTTAGAAACACTGAATTTATAATTTATTTATTCAACCAACATTTATTGAATCTTTATTAAAATTTTCCACTCTACATAAAACTTGAGAGTGGAGTTAAAATCTATTTCAACTTATTAAATCTATAATACCTTAGTGTAGCAGAAAGGGATTCTAATCATATATGTGCTGAATAAATCAATAAATTAATTAAATATGCCATATAGTATTTTCATTGCTGTTAGGAAAGAACTGAACTCTTTACACATAAAATACGTTGTAGAAGATAACTTAAGTGAAAAATTCTTACATCTACTTAGCGCTATTTACTTGAGCAAAACTTCTACTAATTATGTACAAAAAGTCAGAGATATTTTAGAGTAAAAAACAGAAAATAAAACTGACGCTGCCCTCTAAGTGTGTACAATTTTCTCAAAGAGATAAAAGAGATTAAAATTGTATTTTATGTAATAATATAAGAAAGATGATAAAAATTCATGCAATAATAAATACACAACAAATAAAATATTTATGAATAAAAGATTTTTTACAGGCTTCAGAACCATATGAAAGCATCATGTCAACAGAAAGCTCTTGTTTTGACATTTCTGTATAATATAACAAAATCTCAATGAAACTGGAGCAAGAAGTTAACGTGCCTGATTAATATTAAGGAAAAGCCAAGAGTTAATCAGGATTTAGGCACAAATGAATCTAAAGACTTAAATTTCATTGTCAATCCCTGTCTCTGGATTGATTAGACAGCTTTTGCTACAAGTTAGGAAGTTGGCTGTAATGTAAACACACACACACACACACACACAGCCCCACACACCCTCCTTTCTTTCCAAGCATACATAAACAAGAACATACATATCTAATTTATATTTAGCATATTAGGTAATAGTGGAATTGCTTGGCTTCATATTCCATGTGTATTATTTTCCTAGCTTTGAGACCCTGGCCAGGTTTGTGGGTTTTTTTTTTGTTTTTGTTTTTGTTTTTTGTTGTTGTTGTTGTTGTTTTGAGATGGGGTCTCACTCTGCTGCTCAGACTAGAGTGCAATGGTATGATCACAGCTCACTGCAACCTCCTCCTCCCGGGTTCCAGCAATTCTCCTGCCTCAGCCTCCCAAGTAGCTGAGATTACAGGCATCTGCCACCACACCCAGCTTATTTTTGTATTTTTAGTAGAGATGGGGATTCACCATGTTAGCCAGGCTGGTCTCGAACTCATGACCTCAGGTGATCCACCCGCCTCAGTCTCCCAAAGTGCTGGGATTACAGGTGTGAGCCACCATGCCCGGCCTTATTTTTATTTTATTTATTTTTTTTATTTATTTTTTTTTTTATGTTTAACTTTTTTTTTTCTTTTATTATTATTATTATTATTATCATCATTATTATACTTTAGGTTTTATGGTACATGTGTGCAATGTGCAGGTAAGTTACATATGTATACATGTGCCATGCTGGTGCGCTGCACCCACCAACTTGTCATCTAGCATTAGGTATATTAAATCCTATCTGAGGCTTTGATTTCTACCTCAGAATCGTCTGAAGGATTAAATAAAATGATTCAACTTGAAAGGCTGGTATCAGGCCTGACAAATAGTAGGTATTCAGTATAGTTGTTGCTATTAATATAATTATTATTATGATAATTTTACATACAATAAAAATGCCCTCTCCAATGCCCAAATATAGGCAACTGTTTCATCTTCTGCGGAATCCTAAGTTGATGTCATGGGGCAGTCGTTCTCTGAATCTAGGATGCTCAATATGATTTCTCCAACTCAGGTATGTTTGTAATTTATCATGGTCCAGAAATTCTGAGCTAAACAATAAATTTAACCACATATAACACCTCCAACATACGATCATAGCGAAAGGCCAGCAAAAACAGCAACAAACAAAAGGGCAGGATAATTATAGTATCAAATGTAACTTGATAGTGAATAAAGAGACCCAGAACACAATGTATGGGGTTCTGAAGTACATCCCATGTCTACCTGATGTGGGGAATTGACTACTCCCAGACTTGGCAATGGTGTGCACTCTGGATTCCATATATGGTGGCCTCTTTTTCTATTCTCTGAAACAACCTATTTTGCACAATTTATCAATAACCATATCTGGAGAGGAGAAATGGGACCTATAACTCATTAGCAGGGCTTGTCTTTTTAAGAACCGGGGATTTCTGTAGGAGCAAGCTATATATTAGGCATATGTTGTCAGGCTGAAAAAAAATCTGGAAGTATAACTCCCTTAAAACTCAGAAACATACCTTTAATTTTAATTACTAGATACTGTGGAAACAACAAATACAAATTTCGCCACTTCATAATAGGCCATGTTCTAAAATCTACTTTTTCTGATAGTAATATAGCCACTTCAGCCTTTTAAAAATTAAATGTTTTTAAGTTATATTTTTACATATTTTAACTTTAACCTATTTTTTTATAATTAATGTGAACTTATTTTAGACAGCACATAGTTGTGTCTTCATTTTTATAATTCATCCTCCAAAATTTGTCATATCCCTCTCTACTGCCTCTCTCCACCCATTCTGATCACTGGCGAGCATTGATAAGCTTTCAGTTGCTTTAAATTAGTTTGTGTTTTCTGTAATTTCATATAAATAGAATCATACAATATGTACTCTATTTATCTGACATCTTCAACTCAGCATAATTATTTTGAGATTTATCCACTTTGTTGCATACTTGAATAGTTCATGCCTTTTTAGCCTTTTTATTGCTGGGTATCCCATTGTATGCATATGCCACAATTTATGTATCCATTTGCTTCTTAACATACATTTGGGTTGCTTTCAGGTTTTGGCTATTACAAATAAAGTTGCTATGATCATTCGCATACAAGTCTTTGTATGGACATCTGCTTTATCTTCTCTCTGGAAAACATTAAGTAGTGGAAAAATTGAATAATAGAATTGGAATGTGTTTAACTTTTTAAAAACTGTAAACATGTTTACTATTCCACCACAGCAGTGTAATGAGACTTTCAGTTGGTCCACATTCTCAACAGTGCTTGCCATTTTTAGTGTTTCTAGTTTTAGAGTTTCTTATACGTTTGCAGTAATATTTTGTTTTGGTGTTATAGTTTGCATATCCCTCATGGCTAATAACGTGGAGCATATTTTAATGTTCTTATGTGCCATCCATTTATCTTCTTTAAACTTGTTCCCCATTTAATTTTGTTTTCCATTTGCATATCTTCTTGTTAATTTTGTACTATTTATTACTAAGATAGTGGCTGTAATTAACAAGTAAAGCCAACTGGCATTGGAGTTTTCTCTGTTGGAACATTTTGAACAATGAATTTAATTTTTGAATACATGTATAAGCATAAGGCTATCCAAGTAATTTCTTTTTCGGTGAACTTTGCAGTTGGTATCTTTCCAGGAATTTTACTTATTGTATCTAAGGTGGTGAGTATATTTACATAAAGTACTTTTTGTTTACATAGCATTCTACATATTTTTAAGATATCGTAAGGGTATATATCATTAATAATGTTACCTTTCTCATTACTGATATCAATAATTTATGTTTTTACTCTTTATTCATGATGACTCTGGCTAAAGACATCAATTTTACTAATCTCAACGATATAGCTTTTATTTTTACTAATTTTCTCTATTTTTATAAATTTTAATTCATTAATTTTAACTCTAATCTTTGTTTTATTTCTTTCTTTGGATTAATTTGTTAAATTTTTTTAATATTTAAAGGTCAAAGCTGAGATTATTTGCTTCTTCTCTTCTTTCTATTTATTTTTACTGTAAAATGACAAATTATAGTTGTATATAGTTATGGGAAAAAGTGATGTTATGATTTATGAATACAATAAAGAATAATTATGCTAAGTTAATATATCATCACCTCAAATACTTATAACTGTTTATAGTAAGAACATTTGAAATTTACTCTCAACAATTTTGAAATAGACAATTACAACTCTGTGCAAGATCTCAAAAATAAATTTATTCTTCCTATTGAACTGAAGCTTTGTAACCTGTGACCATTATCTTCTCATTTCCTCCAGCCTCCAGCCTCTGCTTCCTGCTTCTATGAGTGATTGTTTTAGATTCCACACACAAGTGAGACTACGTAATATCTGTCTTTCTGAGCATGGCTTATTTCACTTAGCATAGTGTTCTCCAATTCTAAACATGTTCCAAAAGACAATTTTTTTTTCTTTTTCATGGCTAAATAATATCTCATTGTGTATAAGCACCACATTTTATTTATCCATTTATCTGTTGATAGACACTTAAATCATTTACTTAAAGGAATACTCAACATTTGCATCAAATGTATAAAAGTGCTGCAAAAAAACATGGGAGTACAGACATTTCTAATACATGTGTTTGTGCTATTTATTTAACTTTAAACACTGCTTAAGCTGCACCTCTCAAATTGGTAAGTTGTATATTTTTACTCAATTAAAATACTTTTGATTTTTAAGATTTTCTTTGACCCACAGTTATTCAGAATTGTGTTGTTTTGTTTGTAAATACATGAGAGATATTTCAGGAATACTCCAAGTATTTATTTGAAATTTAATTTCTGTTTTGTCAGAGTATATATTTTATGATTTGCAATTTTAAAATTAATTGAGACTTTTTGCTTTACCTTATATATTGGGATGTATGTGTGTATATATGTGTGTATTTAAATTTTTACACATTAAAATTTGCCATGTTGACTTTTTTAAAGGTCCAATTCAGTAGGATTAAGAACATTCACACTGATGTGCAACCAACGATGTTTCTCAGTTTGCAGAACTGAAGCTCTAAACCAATTAAACAATTAAACAATTCCTCATTCACACCCATCTCCCAACTAGTATTCTACTTTCTGTCTCTATGAGTTTGACTACTCCGGATATCTCATATAAGTTAAGTCATATAATAGTTGTCATTTTATGACTGGCTTATTTCAGTTAGTATAATGTCCTCAAGTTTTATCCATGTTGTAGCTGTAGCACGGGTCAGCATTTCCTTTCTTTTGAAGTATAAATAATATTCCATTGTATGTATATACCATAATTTGTGTATCTATTCATTAATCAGTGGATACTTGCATTACTTCCAACTTTTGGCTACTACGAATCATGCTGCTATCAATTGTGAGATGTGTCTACATCTACATCTATCTGTCTTTGTGTGTGTGTGTGTGTGTGTGTGTGTGTTTTACTATGCAATATTAGAGACAAAAAAAAATGACTTTCTCTTCTAATCTTGCTTGCTCAACCTAACATTTACTTTATTATAATATATAATTTTAACTTTGACTTTTTCTAAGACTACCTTAGCCTAACCTACCAGTTTGTTCTTTTACTAAACAATGTTCTTCTCGTCTTTGGATCACCTTTATCAATGAGATGACAAACTTCAAGGAAATTAAACTCAGATATTGCTTTTTACCTGCTTTTCTTGGAAGGCAATTAGCAAGGATTTTGATTGAGGGGCTTGATTACTCTCTCAAAAGAATAATACCACTAGGTTACTTACTAAGTGCTTTAGAAGATATCTCAAAGAAGCATGCTTCTTTCCATATTTTTTGCCTCTCTACTCTTCAATTGATTAAAAAAATTGAGTTTAGCTATATAAACACCATGATAATTACATTCATTTATGCAAGCTGCTTAGCATAGTGCCTAATTATTATGAGGCACAATAAGGATTACATTATTAAATATGCTAGATAATTTTGCTATATATTGTATTTGATTAAAATCCTAGATCCTACTTGTGTGTGTTCAGATACCCTATTACTTTTTTCAGGAAACACTATCAAATCATAACTCAGAAAAAAGAAAGTTCATAGTTTCCCTCTGTTTGTCGTTTTCTGGTTTCCTGTCACTCTGAAGTTAATGGATACCATGACCTTTTATTTACACAGATGGCCCTAGCATGCTGAGGGTATGCGTGGGTGAAAGGTCCTCCATAATGATACTCTTTGGACTTTTCTTATCCACTCTTTTTCTAGGCTGTGGAGTTTCTCAGGACCACAGTATAGGCCATCTTCCCTTCATTCAGGGAGAGTTTAGAGTGCTTTCTTCTTTATACATGATTTTATGTTCCATCTATACAATAAAGATTACAAATTTATATCTCCTGTCCAGACTGCTTGCATTAGTCAGAGCTCACTAGAGGAACAGAACCAATAGAGTATTTATAGATATATAAGAGGGGATTTATTATAGGAATTGGCTCAGGCAATCGGACAAGCTGAGAAGTCCCATGAAATTTTATCTTCCAGTTGGAGAACAGGGAAGGCTGGTGATGTAATTCAGTTCAAGGCCCAGGGGATGCAGTGGTGTAACTCTCAGTCTGAGGCCAAAGTTTGGAGAACCAGGGAGCCTGCTGATGTAATTTCTGGAGTCTGAATGCCTAAAAACCTGAAACTGATTTCTAAGGGCAGTAGATGAACGGTCCAGCTCCCAGAGAGTGAATTCACATTTCCCCCACTTTTTTGTTCTATCATGGCCATTAGTGGATTAAATGATACCTGCCCACTCTGATAAGGAATGATCTTCTTTACTCAGTTTATAAATACAAATGTTCATTTCTTTCAGAAACTCCCTTACAGAAACACTTAGATACAATGTTTTACAAGCTATCCGGGTATGCCTTAACACAGTTAAGTTCACACATAAAATTAACCATCAAACTACTTCTCTTTCCTTCTATTTCTTGACTGTGATTAATCAATATCTCTATTTTGAAGACAAGCAGTCATTTACAAATTAATGTGTTCAAATCTGAACTTGTAATATTCCACATGTATCCCTCAACCCATAGTTGTCATTATCTCATTAAGGGGTACTTCATATTTCACTCACTATACAGGTATTAATTTAGTGCCTTTTATGTGAAAGACATTGTGTTATGCACTAAATGATAGCTGTAAGCAAAACAAAACTCTGCCTTTATGGGACTTACATCCCCATATACCTGATGCACAATTCATACAATTGGGACACCTCTTTCCCATTAGCCCTCTACATCTTACCTCCAATATAAATAGCAAGTCAGTCTACTTATCTTGCTTTTCACTACTACTATATAGTGGTTCTTCACTACTACTATATATAGTTATTGATGATGCCACCTCAAATTTATTAAAGTCTCTCACTTTACTTGTAACACATTCCCTACCCTAGCCTTTATGGTTCTGTAAATTTTATCACTATTAGAAAAAGAAAATAGAGAAGAAGAAAGAAAGGATGCAATGAAAGATCTTATCTTTTTTCCTCTTTCTATGATAACCTAGATAATTTTCTAATCATGTTTTTTTTTCCTAATATTTTCTTGCTATCATGACATGTTAATTTGTGGATTCCTCCTACTCTTTATTGAGTATTATTTTTTTAAAAAGGAAGTATTATATTTAGGGTCTAGACTAAACTCCCCTAACAAGTATACTCCAAATAACTGAGTTTAACAAGATAGAAATTTGTCTCACATGGGAAAGACCAGAGATAAGCCTTCTATGGCTGTGGAGGCAACCCTGTGACATGAGACTTTAATACCTGGAGTAATGGTGGCTGTTCCACTTCTGCCTTTCTAGTAGGAAGACAGAAATAGAAAGTGCAGAGAAGAAATTTTAATTTTTAAATGAGATCAACTTGAAGTTGCACAAACATCCCATTGGGAACTTAGCCACATAGCTCTATCTATCTACAAAAATATATTGGAAAATGCAGCTTTCCTTGTGCAGCCATCTTGTCCTAAAACATGTTGGAGAAATGGGTTGATAGCTTTTCACCAAAAAAAGAAAGACACAATGAATACTGAAAATGAATCAGAAGTCTCTGTCCCAATTAGATCTTTTTCAAATTTTGGTTGATAAAAACTATAAATTGACTCTGTCTTTTTATGTATGTATTTATTTGTGTGTTTATTTATTTATGTATGTATTTATTTATTTATTTTTTGAGATGGAGTTTCACTCTTGTTGCCCAGGCTAGAGTGCAGTGGTGTGATCTCGCCTCACTGCAACCTCTGCCTCTCTGGTTCAAGGGATTCTCCTGCTTCAGCCTCCTGAGTAGCTGGGATTACAGGCATCCATCACCAGGCCCTGCTACTTTTTTGTATTTTTAGTAGAGACGGGGTTTCACCATGTTGGCCAGGCTGGTCTCGAACTCCTAACCTCAGGTGATCCACCTGCCTCGGCTTCCCAAAGTGCTGTGATTACAGGGGTGAGCCACCATGCCTGGCCTTTGTCTTTTCTTTCTAATTTTCCTTTTGTCTTTTAAAATGAAGCAGAATGTATTAATCCGTCAATGTGTATGACTCAGTGAATATTTCAGAAAGAACTCTTCTGACATAAAATTTTAATCCAGTGATTCATAATTTTATAAGTGAAATATGACACATTTTAAATTCTAAAAATAGTAGGTTATATATTAAATGTAAGATTTATATCAACCATTACTAGGAAGCTGACAAACATAGTATCTGTCAATAAGAAAATAATGACCAGTATTTTTCCATATTTAATCTAATTTAACATTAAAAAAGTTTTATTAAGATTTAGCCATATTGATTTCCAAGTAAAAATGATAGTGGGAAGCATAGTTCTAGATTCGCTACACAGCGTGTATACTTAAATAACTCAAGCATGAAAAATAAGTAAATGAAAGGAAGTATCTCTACTTCCACTAATCAAACAAATAAAAAATACTTCAAACTCATGCCATGAACTTTAAGTAGCAAAAGTCCAAGGAAAAGATAAGAAAGCTTCTTTATAACTTTGTTCTCACACTGCTACAAATAAATATCTGAGACTGGGTAATTTATAAGGAAAAGAGGTTTAATTGCCACACAATTCTGCAGGCTGTACAAGAAGCATGGTGGCATCAGCTTCTGCGGCGGCCTCAGGAAACTTACAATCATGGTGGAAGGTGAAGGAGAAGCAAGCATGTCTTACGCGGCTGGAACAAGAGGAAGACAGAGAAAGGGAAGGTGCTACACACTTTTAAACAACCAGATTTGTGATAACTCACTCTCATCACGACACCACCAAAAGGGATGGTGTTAAACCATGAGAAACAACCCCCATGATCCAATCACCTTCCAGCAGGCTCACCTCCAACATTCAGGATTACAATTAGTCATGAGATTTGGGCAAGGACACACATCCAAACCATAACAGCCTCTAACATAGAGTAGTGAAAATTTTAATTCACTACCCACTTATCCAAACTGTGATTATATAAAGTAGAATAAAGCCAGGAAGGATGTTTAACAAAATCTCAAGAGAGAAGACAAAGATTGTCTGCAATTAGCTTTAGCCAAGCTGTTTTCCTTTCTATTAATAGTTTTCATTTAGAGGACAACGTAAATCTTAAAACTGTGCCTAAGAACTGAAGACAATCAGGTCTCAAACAAAGCAGAAAGTGCAAGAAGAAAAAGACATCCATAGACCAAAACCAACAGATGATCTGAATAGAAGTCTCCATAGACATAACAAAAACGTATGACCTGAAAGAGGCAAAAGCATAAGACAACAATAAATATTTTAAAGAAAATGGGCAAAACCCTGGCTCTAAAAAAAAATATGAAAATTAGCCAGGCGTGGTGGCACACACCTGTAGTCCCAGCTACTTGGGAGGTTGAGGCAGGAGGAGAATTGCTTGAACCCAAGAGGCAGAAGTTGTGGTGAGCTGAGATCACGCCACTGCACTCCAGCCTGGGTGACAGAGTGAGACTCTGTCTAAAAAAAAAAAATCAAAAACAAAAAAAAAAAGGAATTAAAAAAAAGAAAAAAGAAAATGAAAAGGATATTTAGAACTTAGAAAAGTCTGGCATAGAAGAATATATAATTTAAGAAATAGGAGAACATTCTGTAGTGTTAATTTCATAACATAGAAGAACTTAATATGATTGTAAATTTAATAAGAAAGGGATAGGTGAGAGACCATACATTCAAACAACGGAATGAGATTAAAATAGAAATAGCAAAACTGAAGGAACAAGTTAATGACAAGAATATCAATGTTCCGAGACGGGCGGATCATGAGGTCAGGAGTTCGAGACCATCCTGGCTAACATGGTGAAACCCCGTCTCTACTAAAAATACAAAAAATTAGCCGGCGTGTTGGTGGCTGCCTGTAGTCCCAGCTACTCCGGAGGCTGAGGCAGGAGAATGGCGTGAACACGGGAGGTGGAGCTTGCAGTGAGCCGAGATCCTGCCACTGCCGTCCAGCCTGGGCGACAAAGCGAGACTCCATCTCAAAAAAAAAAAAAAAAAAAAGGAATCTCGATGTCAACTAAAAAATAAATAATAAGCTAAAACAAAGGCAAAAGACACAAGTGACATTTTACGTTTTACTTGATACAGGAAAAGTCTTGAATTAATAACTGTAAGTCAAAGGGAAAAAGCACAAAATGATCATATCAATTCAAAAACTGCTATATCTTCTAGAAGACAAGCAGCATCCGATGAAATAATAATTGGAATCCCCAATATATAGCACATAAATGCATTTAACTAAATTACCAGTGGATGTTGTCTTGTAGTGAAGAAAAATATGTGTAAAGTAAAAATACACAGAAAACTTCAGAAAAAAATAGAACATGATTGACATTAATAAATCTTGTAAATTATTAGCTTAATTTTTTTAAAAAAAAGATATACTCAAGTGTCCACATGAGAGGAGACAGGGCTAAAAATCAGCCTAGTCTTAAAGTTAACTACATAATATTCAAAGCCTAAAATGTTTAGATACAAAAAATTCTAAATTAAGAATTTTCACTTTTAATAAGAGAAATTGAAGTCTTTACTTATATGCTCACCATTTTTTTTACAAAGTGTTTTTAATCTAATAGTCAAGAAGAGCAATAAAATAGTTTAAATTGTTAAACAACTAAATTATAACATCCTACATAATAAAATATGTTTCTCTGGCTATAGTATTTAATTTTACTTTAAAAATGCTTTATTTGTATATTGTCTGTGTGGTTACAATTAATATAAACTATTCATTCTTTTAAATCTAAAACAAACAAACAAAAACTTTGGGAATTTTGAAAAGTAGAATGAATAATCATGGTGATTATTCTCTTTATACCTTTCAGATTTGTAAGAAACTCCAATGTTTAATAAGCTAATTTATTACATATTAGTGTAATGAGCATTTTGTTTAATTGAATTGTGACTCCGCCATGCATTATGGTATTAAGAGCCTGGCTCCAGGTCTACATGGAACCTGGTGTCTTCCCCATATTCATTCCCTTTAAAAATGTTCAACACTCCTCCCTTAAGGTGATGTTTGATAATGAGAAATTTAGCTTTAGCTCAGAAACTCTCATAG
This sequence comes from Pongo pygmaeus, assembly GCF_028885625.2. Lineage (NCBI taxonomy): Eukaryota > Metazoa > Chordata > Mammalia > Primates > Hominidae > Pongo > Pongo pygmaeus. The sequence continues at coordinate 123,752,096 of NC_072373.2, read as the reverse complement.
GCTTTTTTTTAAATGAAATATTTGTGTTTTGCATGTTCTTTCTTTATATTTTAGATTTTTTTCTAGATTTGGCAGAATACTACATATCTTGAATCACAAACTCTCAACCCCATACTGAGAATGTGCCTTCTTTACTCCTTAGCTATCCTCCTCTCTAAATGTGGAAAGGAGATGCTCTTCATCCTGCACTAAGACATATGGAGATTGCTTCTCCTGTTCACCTATTAAATTTAAAAAGTGTATCAGAAAACTTAAAAATAACACTTAAGTAGAAGTTCAGCAATATGAATTAGACCACCCCAAATAGAGGTTAGAAGCCAACAACAGCACTCACTTCAGCCACAACAGGTACTAAATTAATGGCCACAAGATGAGCTGAACATCAGAACAGCTATTGGGACTGAATCTCCTGATAAAATATCTTAATTGAAAGGAATTTATCTGGTGGTAGGGTAGAACTGAGGCTTCAGATTATTATCAGTAACTATATTTTATAGTAGCTGCTATTGTTTGAATGTGTCTCCTTAGAGTTATGTGTTGGAAACTCAATTAAAATTATGCTAATATTAAAATGTGAGACCTTTTTGCTTGCCCTTGTGAATAGATTAATGTTGTTATCATGGGGTTGGCTTTCTCATCAAGGGAGTGGGTTCCTTGTAAAAAGGGAGAGTTCCCTTCCTCCTAGTCTTGCCCTCTCTTGGCCCTTTCATCATAAGATGATGCAGCAAGAAGACTCTTGACAGATGCCAGCCCCTTGGTCACGAATGTCCCAGCCCCCTTAACTGTAAGCCAATGCATTTCCGTTCATTATAAACTACCGAATGTGTAGTATTCTGTTACAGCAGCACAATACAGACTAAGACAGAAGCCAAGGAAAAATTAATACAGTACATTTTGTCAAAAATACTTAGGTGAAAACATTTTGAGTGCCATAGTGTAAAAACAGTCAGGAAAGACATTAATGGCAGATATCCCATGAAAACATTATGCTTCTATTTTGAAATTATTGTCCATATTCACTAGCCATAACTACTCAAATAAAATACTGGAACCAACATTACTGTTAGAAAATCTTTGCCAGTGGAAAAAAAAATGGTTTTCTTTGAAGCCTGCATTTGGGCTGTTGGGAACAGTACCAAATAAAACATGTGTATTATTTGGAAGATGTGTTTTAGTGTAAATACTATTCAAGATTTATTTTTTATTTGTTTGCTACTTGTTTTAAAGAGATTATCATTGACAGCATGGTCAAAAAGCTTTTCTCAAATATATCTGGGTTTGTGTACTGGATCTACTCCATATGATATTTAATATTAAACGAATCATCTAACCACTGTTTCTCTCTTCTCTACAAAGAAATGCATTTAACAGCTACTTTACTTTTGTGATCATAAGAAGTTATTATAGGTTATAGCTACTGTGAACTAAGCCACAGTTTACAATACTAAATTTATTCCAACAATGGATATTTTTGAGCAACTTCCAATCTAGGCACTTAACTCATTTAATACAATAACTGTTATTACTAAAAAAGTTCTATAAAATCTACAGTCTCTCTCTCTCTGTCACACACACACACACATACACACACACACACATTTCTATGTAACACTACCTCAGGAAAGGTCATGGACAGTTGTTAACCAACTTTGATAGACTTTTTTGATCCAGAAACAGGAAGTTAACTTTGCTAGTTAAATCCTTACATATTTTGTTGTCCATAATAATTAGTACCACCACACTTTCTGATGAAGTTACTCTGAGTTAAAAATCTCAAAGAGAATATATAACATGGTTGTTATTTTGTTTTATTTTCTTATATTTATAAACAGAATAGCATCATGATTATCCATAATGGGCATGGAAATACACACATGTGCCTGCACACACACACACACACACACACACACACAGAGAGACACACAGATACACACACCCTATTCCTACCCAGAGAAATAATCGCTATAAGGTCAATATTACAACTGTTAGAGATCTTCCATAGTAAAAAGAGCTCTATTGCGAAATATTAAGTTAAATGAGATTCCAATGCTCATTTATTTTCTAAAATATTACTCATGTTAGAGTATTTTTAGTTAAAATATTCAACTAACCATCCTAAACAAATTATCATTTAATTTTCCAAATACCAAAACCACCTTATGGCAATCAAAACTGGTGATCCTAATGCTTTTCCACAACATGGCAAGTTTTTACTAATTCCAAAAATATATGGTTTTGTGATATTAATCACATCTATTCCATTGACACAACTATTTGGTTTCTTCTTTTATTTTTATTTTTTAGTTAATGAGTACAATGTTAAGATTTTAACCAATAAAGGGGCATCAGTGAACTACATTAGTAAATGAAAATATGATGAAAATATAAAAACATTACAGAAGTGTGATTATTTAATACTGTATAGAAATGCCTTACATAATTGCACTGTGCCTTTGCAGAATTTCTTTTTCATGCTATATTCATAAGCCATTTTTAGCTGGTTTGATACATGTTCAGTTTAATAATATTTCATAAATATTTCCAGAGCTGACAATAAGAGAAAGTGAATTACTTATACGCTTTAAAGACAAGCAAGCATCTTAAAACTCTAAAAATTAATTCAATGTGAAAAACTACTGTTTGGAGAAAATACCTATCTTTTTTTTAATATGTTGCTCAGGGGAGACAAAAGAGCTAGAATTTACATAACAGAATACTGGAGATGAGAAAGCTGTAGGAAGACAGGTCTTCAGAGATCTGCAGAGAAACGCCTCCAGTTCTGAGTATTGATCGGCACCTCCACATGCTTTTGGCAAAAGTGTTTGTGACACAGCATAGACACACAAGTAAAGATACGATATGATAGCACCTGACTCTTACAGAGATCCAAACCTAGTACTGGTCTTACAAACCATACTGAAGAAATTCACGTTGCTCAAGACATCGAGTAGAATATACAAAAGGGTCCTGCCTTAGGTTTGTGGAATAACTAGCCTTAAGTCAGAGCTTCCCAAATTCAACTTTTTTGAAAAATCCAAATATTTGAGTTTAAATTCAAAAATTTTAATATTTTAGGCTATGATTATTTGTTGTTGGGGGCCTGCCCTAAGCATTATGAAATGTTCAGCAGCATCCATGGTATCTAACCCCTAAATGTCAGTTGCATTCATCCCTAACTTTTGACAATCAATTTTGATTACAAAATTGATTACAGGCTGGGCGCGGTGGCTCACGCCTGTAATCCCAGCACTTTGGGAGGCCGAGGTGGGCGGATCATGAGGTCAGGAGATCGAGTCCATCCTGGCTAACATGGTGAAACCCCGTCTCTACTAAAAATACAAAAAATTAGCTGTGCATGGTGGCGGGTGCCTGTAGTCCCAGCTACTCAGGAGGCTGAGGCAGGAGAATGGCGTGAACCTGTGAGGTGGAACTTGCAGTGAGCTGAGATCGCACCACTGCACTCCAGCCTGGGTGACATAGCAAGACTCCATCTAAAAAAATAATAATAATAATTGATTACAAAATCCAGACATTGCCACATGTCTTCCAGGGGTAAAAAGTTGCCTTTATTAAAAACTACTATTATAGAATGAACACTTCTATCACACTGCCTAAAAAATTGTTAAAGCAACAGCCAACAGAATTAAAACATTTTCAGTTAACAACTGTAGACTAGAACAAATTCTGTGAATATTTATAAAGACACAAAATTACCCAGCCCATACCAAGGTAAAATTCACAATATTTCTTATTTAATTTTAGCTGTTTTTTTAAAGAATTCCAGATATGCTCAGAATCAAGAAAATGTAATTCAAAATAATGAGATAAATCAATCAAAAATTACTCAGAACTGAAATGGAGGGAGGCTAGAAATAGCAGTCAAGAAAATTAAAACAATTTTTGTTTCTATATTATTTATACCTAATGTAAAGTAGAGGCAGGGGAAATGGAAAATGAAAATTTTAAATTGATTTTCTATAGCTGAGAACTACAGTGTCTGAGATATACTAGATGAGATTAAGAACTTAATAAATATTGCAGTAAAACAATATTACATTCAGAATACAGGAATACAAAGTAGTTAAATAAGGCACTGAGAGAACAGAGAAAAAAAAGAACAGAGCATCAATAACTGGTAGAAAGATGTCAAGGAGCCAACTGCATATATATATTGGAATTCTGAAGAAAAGGAAAGAGGAAAAGAAGAAAAAAATATATTTGAAGAAATAATTGGTGAATTATTTTTAATATTTTATGAAAACTGTAAAGCCACAGACCTGAGAAGCTCAACAAACCCCAAACACAAGAAACATGAAAATAACTATAAGAACTACATCATAATCAATTTTCTCAATATCAGTGATAGGAGAACATCGTAAATGTAGCCAGATATGAAGTACAATGTTATATAAAGAGGGGAAGAAAATGTGACAGTAGCAGAAGATTTATCACTGGAAACAATGAAATGAGAAAGAGAGTAGATATCTTGAAAGTTGTTCTATTTTTATTTTTATTTTATTTTATTTTATTTTTGAGATGGAGTCTCGCTCTGTCACCCAGACTGGAGTGCAGTGGTGCAATCTCAGCTTACTGCAACCTCCACCTCCCAGGTTCAAGTGATTCTCCTGCTTCAGCCTCCCGAGTAGCTGGCCCACCGCCGGGCCCAGCTAATTTTTGTATTTTTAGTAGAGACAGGGTTTCACCATCTTGGTCAGGCTGGTCTCAAACTCCTGACCTTGTGATCCACCTGCCTCAGCTTCCCAAATGGTTGGGATTACAGGCGTGAGCCACTGAGCCTGGCCAAAACTTGTTTTATAAAGACTTTCATTGTAGAATTCCACATCAGCAAAATAATCTTATGAAAATTAAGGTAAAGTACCCTTTCAGACATACAAAAGCTGAGAAAAATTATTATAGATGGTAATTCAATATAAGAAATGCTTTTTAAAATGTCCTTTACACATAGAAAAATGAGACCTGTAGGAAATTTAGATCTGTAAAAATTAATGAACATTATTTGAAATAATTGCATAAGTAAGTGTATAACATTATTTTGTTATTTAAAATATAAATAATGTAGAAATTAATTAAAAACAATCTTTAAAGGTTGATAATTTAACCAAAAATACTCACAATGTAATATTATTATTATACTAGCCCCACAACTAATGGCTGTTATAATAATAATGATGGAATAATTGAATTGGACACTAGAATAGACAAAGATTGGCAGTGACCACACAGCAAGTCAACAGAACAGATCTTAGTCAATAGTTCAACCAGGAGCACACTGACCAGCTGAGAGCATTTTTTTGCAAATATCAATCTTAAAGACTATGCTTTTTCTTATTTACTCTTCTCTATTCACTCCCAGACTCCCAACACAATTTCTTTTTCTTTTGCACCACAAACTCAAGGCTCAGATTGCTTCACTAGTGAATTATATTAGATATCTAAGGAAGAAGCAATATTGATTTTACACAGAATACTCTAGAGTTTGAAAGGGAAGAAATACTCTACAACTCATTCTATAAAGTCAAACTTACCAGATCTCAAAACCAAAGGCATTACAAAAGAAAGAAAGAAAAGAAATAAAGAAAGCAAGAAGGAAGATATTGATGCAGAAACAGTATGGGATGACATCTAACATGATTTGTAACAAAAATTCTCAGCAATTTAAGAACAAAAGGAAACTCTTTTAATCTGATGAATGAAATCCATAAAAATCTTACAACTGATACTATTCTGAAAGGAAAGTATGTACTGCCTTTCTCATAAGATCAGAAATAAGATAAATAACATCCACAACCACTTTTACCACTTCCCATTTCTATCCAATCATTCACCAAAGATTCTATCCAGTCCAATAAGGCAAAACCAAGACAGTGGGCTTGGTGGAGACAGTGATGATGACAGAGACAGAGAGATGGAGAAGGACACAAAGAGAGATGGAGAGAAAGCAGAGAGACACAGAGAGAAAGTGGGGGAGGACAAAGCCCAGATTGAAGTGAAGAAGGCAAAAATCATTTATTTAATGACAAAATTATTGTCTATGTACAAAATCTGATGGAATCTACAAAATGTATTTTAAAATAATTAAAAAAATGAATCAGACCCAGACTTTATATGCTTCACAAAAATTAACTCAAAATAAATTGTAGACCAAAATGTAAAGCTTAAAACTAAAAAATCTCCTATAATATAACATATGAAAAAAATCTAGAGGACCTTCATTTTGGTGATGATTTTTAGAGATATTAGTAACACCAAAGGTATGAAATAAATAATTGATAAGCTGAAGTACTTTACAATTAAAATTATCTGCTCTATCAAAGATACTGTCAAAAGAATGAGACAGCAAGCTACAGGCTAAGAGAAAATATTTTTCAAAGGGCATATCTGACAAAGAACTGTAATCCAAAATGTGTAAAGAATATTTAAAACTGAAAAATAATAAAATGGACAACTTGATTAAAAACTGAGCCAAAAATCTTAACAGATATCTCAGCAAAAAGATATAAAAACAGCAAATAAGGATATAAAAAGATGCTTCACATCATTTTATGTCATTAGAAATGTATAAATTAACACAGCAGAGATAGCATTACAAACAAGATAACCACTATTAGAATGGCCAAATCCAGAACACCGGCATCACCAAATGTTGCTGAAGATGTGGAGCGACAAGAACTCATATTTACTGCTTATGGGAATGCAGAATGATACAGTCACTTTTAGAAGACAGTTTAGCAGTTTCTTACAAAACTAAACATACTCATAACACATAATCCAGGAATTATGTTTCTTGGCATTTTCTCAAAAGTGTTAAAAAGTTTATGTCCATGTAAAAATCTGCACATAGATGTTTGTAGTAGCTTTATTCATAATTACCAAAACTTGGAAACAACCAAGATGTCCTTCCGTGAGTGAATGTGTAAATAAATTATTACATCCTCATAATGGGGTATCATCCAACACTAAAAAAAAAAAGCTACCCAGCCACAAAAAGACATGGAGAAATCATAAATGTGTATTATTAAATGAAAGAAACCAATCAAAAAAGGATTGCAATTATATGACATCTTAGAAAAGACAAGTATGGAGATAGTATTAATAAGAAAATAAAATCTGTGACTGCTAGGATTTGAGAAGGAAAGGGATACATAGGCATAGTACAGAGGATTTTTAGGGCAGTGAAGCTACTTGTATGAAACTTTAGTGGTGGATATGCATCATAAAAATTTGTGCAAACAAACAGAATGTACAATGTCAAGAGTGAACCCTAACTCTGGGTGGCATGATTTTTTAACATATGTTCATCAATCATAACAAAAGTACTACTGTGGTAAATAATGTTGATAATGGGAGAGGCTATGCATGCATGGAAACAGGGTATATGGTAAATCTCTGTACCGTCCACTGAGGTTTCCTGTGAATCTAAAACTTCTCTGAAAAATTAAGCCTATTAAAAATAAAAATGAATATCTATTAAGAGAATCCCAGTATATTTTTTAAAATTAAATTTTGCTATTTTTAAATTTTTATAGTTACATATTAGATGTACATATTTATGAAGTAAATAAAATATTTTGATAAAGGCACCAACATGCTATTTTTCCATTGGTGGAAATTGACAAACTGATTCTCAAATGTGCATGTAAATTATAAGAACTTAGAATAGTCAAAAATTAATTTGAAAAAGGAGCACTAACCCTATCTGATTTCAAGATTTATGTTAATCTTAACTAAGGTTGTGTTACTGGCATAAGATGGACAATTTGAATAGTGAGACAGAATAAAGAGTATATAAGTAGCCTTAATTATATATGGACAACTAGTTTTCAACAAATGTGCGAAGGCAATCTAGTAATTAAAAAAAATAAGCAGTCCTTTCAACAAATGTGGATGGAATGACTGAATATTCATGTTTAAAAATGAACTAGACCAATCTTGAATCATATACAATAATTAACTCAGAATAGATCATACACATAAATGTAATGTCTAAAAGTATATTCCATGTAGGAACAAAATATTGGAGAAAATATTTGTAACTTTGAGTTAGGTGAAGAATATTTTAAACACAACACCAAAAGCAGGTTCCATAGAAGAATATACTGATAAGTGATCTTTTAAAAATATTATATATCCAGTTTTCAATACATATTGTTAAGAGAACGAATAGACAAATCACAGACTACAAAAGTTAAATAAATTGTTTATTTTCAATTTTCAAGCACTTCATCATCATCATCATAATCTAAAATTATTTATTTATTCATCACCATGTGTCTGGTACTGTACTGTTTTACATGCATTATTTCATTAAGTCCTTTCAGCAATCCTATAAGGAAGATATAAATTTTCTCATTTCACACATGAGTAAAGAGAAGATTTAAAGAATTATGTAAATTGCTTTGGGTCAAAAGATGTAGCATCTGAATATAATTGCCTATCTAATTTTTACTTTCTCTAACACTTGATACAATAAAGCCCCATCATTAATGGCTGATATAACCATAATTATTGAATGAATTAGACACCAAGAAGGACAAAGATTGGCATCATTCAACAAGTCCTCAGAAACAGAGCTTAGTCAGGGATTGAACTGGTCACAAACTTCCCAGCCTAGAGTATATTGTGTTATATGTGTCAATCCTATGTAATTAGCTTATTCCTTATTTGCTGCTTTCTCCTTCACTACCAAAATTCCAGTTAAATGTCTTCCTTTCCCTGTTTTTCTTTCCAGAAAATTGTGCTGAATTGCCACTTAGAATAAATCTTAATTCCCCAATCATCACAGTACTTGACAGGTTCTCATTAGCTCTTAAGCATGAATATGGAAAAATACTGAAAAATGGACCGAATTAACTTTTGTGGCTTTTTCCTATTTTCTTTACTTGGGGATAAATGTTTATTCACATCTATACTCTTTTTTGTACAGAGAAATAGAAGAACTCATAAAATTGAATCTATTCCGACCAAATTATTCACAGAGAATTTTTGAAGACATCATTAAGATAAAGACAAATACAATTACTTAGTGACTACTATTACGGATAAAATTATTTAGAAAATGTCGGCTGGACGCGGTGGCTCACGCCTGTAATCCCAGTACTTTTGGAGGTCCAGGCGGGCGGATCACGAGGTCAGGAGATCCATACCATCCTGGCTAACACGGTGAAACTCAGTCTCTACTAAAAATGCAAAAAATTAGCCGGGCGTGGTGCCGCGCGCCTGTAGTCCCAGCTACTCAGGAGGCTGAGGCAGGAGAAGGGCGTGAACCCGGGAGGCGGAGCTTGCAATGAGCTGAGATCGCGCCACTGCACTCCAGCCTGGGCGACAGAGCAAGACTCCTTCTCAAAAAAAAAAAAAAAAAAAAAAAAAATTATTTAGAAAATGTCTATGCTCAGATGGTTTGTATCTGTTTTTCACTCTCCTTAGCAGTTCCCACCATTTTGAACATGTTAATTCAAGGTGAATTTCACTTTCCCAATAAAATTGTATCTTAAAAAATAAGAAATAATATCTCCTAACTGTTCCAAAAGACTTTCCTGAATTATCCTCTCTTCCAAATAGCATCTATTTCATTTCATATTTAAGTTCTAAGCAGTCTTCAATCATATTTATTGAAGTGTGAATTGCATTACTTGTCTATATTCTGTAAAATATCAGCTGACTTTCTCAAGTGGAGCTCTTTTTCTTTGTTTCACAGAATCCAAGTAATTAAAATACATAATTTGTTTTTTTTTTTTTTCTGATGTTTATTTTATCTTTCTGAAGGGATTTTATCTGACTAAAAAAGAATGCTGTTGGGTTTTTTTAATTCTATATTTTTTATATCTATATTCTAGTAGAAATCCTGATATTTGCTAAATAGGTTTTACATTGCCAGTTTTATATTTATTGCCTTGAGCATTAGACTAATTGACAAATAAAAGAGTCAATTACTTGCCCAATTTTTGGAATCTGGGAGAGGGAAGCCTTACTTATCCATCCAGTTTCCAGGTATTCCTCGTCCTTAACTCAGCCTTGTTAAGCTTCTTCCAAGTCCGTGTGCCAGGCAGAAAGTAACAGTGATTACTGAAAACACTTTAAAAGAGATAGGTCTTATACTCTATTAAGGGACAGCTTACTGCCCAGAAAATATAAGTAGCCAATTTGCTTGTTACATACAAGAATCAATTAAATTAAAACATAAAAATAAAGTAAAATCTCAATAGATATAAATGCATATGAACAATTTAAGATGAAGAATTTAACAAAAAAAACATAAACAGAAGAAAATGTGTTTATCCTCACCAGTAACCAAATAATAACAAGAGTTAGGTTAATCTCCCACTTGATAAATTAACTAATTAACTTAAATTATTACTGAGTATTATTATTGATAATACTTGATGGCCAGGTGCTGTGGCTCACACCTGTAATCCCGTCAATGAGAGGCTGAGGCGGGCAGATCTCTTGAGGTCAAGAGTTTGAGACAAGCCTGGCCAATATGATAAAACCCTGACTCTACTAAAAATAAAAAAATTAGACTGGTGTGTTGGCACGCACCTGTAGTCCCAGCTACTGGAGAGGCTGAGGTCAGAGAATCGTTTGAACATGGGAGGTGGAGGCTGTAGTGAGCTGAACTGAATTCACACCACTGCACTCCAGCCTGGGTGGCAGAGTGAGGCTCCGTCTGCTTAAATAAATAAAATAATAATGCTTGATGGCAAGAATGTGGTAAGAGTGTTGTATATCTGTTACTATTGGGAGCATTCAGCCCTTCACTTATTTAAGTCATTTACTGAGCACATACAAAGTGCAATAAGCCATGATGACACATCAGTGAACAAGAAGAAAAGCTTTCTGCTTTCATGGAAAATATGGTTAATCAAGGAAAATATTAAACAAATACTTAAATGAAAATAATTATCAAAATTCTTGCAATCTTAAAATAAATATCTTGCCTATTTGAATTCAAAAAGTTTAGAATTTGAAAATTTATTGCTGAAATTGAATTGCCTCACAATCACACACGGAATATGTTTATAACTCATAAGTTTTCCTCTTTCTTCAGATGTAACTGATATTGATTAATTAATTGATTAATGAAGGTATTTGAGGTATTTTGATTGCTCCAAAATAATTTAAGGAATAATCAAAGTTACATACAGAGCAATACTTACTGTCTAAATATTTTAAATACTCTAATATTCTTTTCTGTTGTCCCTTTAGATTCAAAGATAATTCAAGTAAATCATCAGGCATAGAAAGGAACAGAACGGGATACAGAGTTTCTTTGAGACTTAGTTTAATTCATGATTTTTTACCCTTATTTATTTCAATGTTTTATAGCATTCTCTAGGAAACGTATTTTTAAAACTAGAAAGCCCCACTCACTATTAATTTTCAGTGTTGGGGACCTAACAAATCTATGACTTGGTAGCCTATTGTGAGAGGCATATGTTGCTGTGTGTATGATAACAGCACTCACTCTGAGGTCAAGGAACTTTGTATTAAAATTTCAGCTCTCACATTTTTTTGTGACATTAACCAAAATAACTTTTAAACTCAGTTGATTTTTCATTCATATGGTAACAATAATAGTAATGTAGATTACATCAGGGCAGGTATTATTGTTTTGTTTATTGCTGTATAATTAGTGCCTAAAACAGTTTATGGCAGCTAGTACCATGCCAATTAAATATTTTGGAATAAAATAATCAACCAATTAATGAACAACATACTCTAACTCAAAATATTCATGTGAAGGTTAAACTGTAATGTCACTAAATCATTAAGAGTTATTCTGATCCAACATTCCACTTCCTTTATGGACTTTGAATTTACAGAATATATTTCATGTTCCTGGGTGTTTCACTCTGCATTAGTAAAGGGTATGTAGAGAAGTTAATTAGGTTTGTTGATGTGATTGTGTAAATACCAATTCTAAATTTTTATCAAAAATATGAAATGACAAGACAATTCTAATTACAGTAATTCACTTACATGTTATACCGGATTGAGAGCTAAAGATGAAGAGTACAATGCAGTTTCTTATAGTGATTTCAAAGCACAAAAATGAAAGCATTTATAACTCGTATTATCCGGGGAAATCTATTATACTTAACCAAACAATGAGCAAAGTCATCTTCAAAATTAATATGTGACTAATAGTCTCTTAAAATAACACATTAATACTCTTAAATTACATATGTATAGTATGAATCACAATAATTCCAATTAATTTTTCTTTAATGCTGTTATTTTTTATACACTGATACATGCCAGACATATTTAGGACCTATATTAAGCTGTTTTCACATTATGCTGCTGCAAGGAACTATCTGAGACAGGGTAATTTCAAAAGAAAAGCAGTTTAATTGGTTCACGATTCTGTAGGTGGTACAGGAAGCATGGTGGTGTCTGCTTCTAGGGAGACCTCAGGAAGCTTCCACTCATGGTAGAAGGCAAACGGGGACCAGGTGAGTCAAATGGTGGGAGCAGGAGCAGGAGACGAAGTGGGGAGGTGCCACAAACTTAAAACTATGAGATCTTGAAAGAACCCACTCACTATCACGAGAATAACACAAAGTGGATGGTGCTAAACCATTCATGAGAAATGAGCCCCTATGATTCAATCATCTCTCACCAGACCCATTTCCATCCCTGCGTATTACAATTCAACATATTTCGTTGGGAACACAGATCCAAATCATATCATTACAACCCTGACAATTCTTATGTCTCATATTCTCACATTGAAAAATGCAATTATGCCTTCCTACTAGTTTCCCAAAGTCCTAATTCATTCCAGTATTAACTTAAATGTCTGAAGTTCAAAGTCTCTTCTGAAACTAGGCAACTCCCTTTTACCTATGAGCCAGTAAAATAAAGAAAAAAAGTTATTTAATTTCAAGATACAATGAAGGTACAAGAATTGGGCAAATATTCCCATTTCAAAAGGCATAAATCAGCCAAAAGAAAGGCACTACAGTCCCATGCAAGTCTGAAACCTAGCAGAATATTCATTAAAACTTAAAGCTCTGAAATAATCTATTTTGACTCCACTTGCTGCAACCAGTGCGCACTGGTTCAAAGGGTGGGCTCCCAAGGACTTGGGAAGATTTGCCCTTGTGGCTTTGCAGTGTTCAGCCCCTGCAGGTGCTGCCACAGGTGGTAGCTAAATGCCTTTGGTTTTTCTACACACAGTGTGCAAGCCACCAGTGGATACAATGAATATATACAATATACAATTCTGAGTTCTGGAGGGTGGTGGCTTTCTTCTTGTAGCTCCACTAGACAGTGCCTCAGGGAAGACTCTGTGTGGGGTCTCCAATGCCACATTTTCTATCTTCACTATACTAGTAGAGCATCTTTGTGAGGGCTCCACCCTCGTAACAGGCTTCTGCCTGGCACCCAGGCTTTCCTATACATCCTCTGAAATCTAGGTGGAAGTTCCCAAGCCTTAACTCTTGCACTCTGTGCACCCTCCAGCTTAATACCAAAAGGAAATCACCAAGGCTTACGGCCTACATCCTCTGAAGCAGCTGGTCCAGTTGCACCTGTGCTCCTTTGAGCCACAACTAGAGCTGGAGTGGCTGGGATGCAAGGAACAGTGTCTCAAGGCTGTGCAGGGCAGTGGGGCCCTGGGCCTGGTCCATGAAATCATTCTTCCCTTCTAAGCATCTGGGCCTGTGGTGGGAAGGGATGCCATAGATTTCTCTGAAATGGCTTTGAGGCCTTTTCCTTATTGCTTTGGCTATCACCACTTGGACTACTCTTAGTTATGCAAATATCTCTAACAAGTAGTTGCTCCACAGCCTGATTGAGCTCTTCTAAAAATAGGCTTTCCTTTTTACTATATGGCTAGACTGCAAATTTTCCAAACTTTTATGCTCTCCTTTCCCTTTAAATGTAAGTTTCAGACACAGATCAATTTTTGCTTATGCATCTGAGCATAGGTTGCTAGAAGCAGCTACACCACACACTTAACACTTTGCTGCTTAGGAATTTTTTCACCAGGTACCCTAAATCATCAGTCTCTAGTTCAAACTCCACAGATCCCTAGGTCATAGAAACAATTCAGCCAACTTATTTACTAAGAAATAACACATGTGCCTTTTGTTCCAGTTCCTCATTTTCATCTGAGCCCTCCTCAGGCTGTACTTCCCTGTCCATATTACTATCAGCATTTTGGTTACAACCATTTAGTCACTCTCTAAGAAGTTCCAAACTTTCCTTCATCTTCCTATCTTTTTCTGAACCTTCCAAACTCTTCCAATCTCCATCTGTTGCCCAGTTTCAAAGTCATTTCCACATCTGCAGATATCATTGTAGCAATGCCCTACTCCTTGGAACCAATTTTCTGTATTAGGTCATTCTTGTATTTCTATAAAGAAATACTTGAGACTGAATAATTTACAAAGAAAAAAGGTTGAACTAGCTCACAGTTCTGCAGCTATACAGGAATCATGATGCCAGCTCTGCTTGGCTTCTGCAGAGGCCTCAGGAAGATTCCAATTATGGTGGAAGGTGAAGAGGAAGCAGGCACGTCACATGGCCAGAGCAGGAGCAAGAGAGGGATAGGGGAGGTGCCACACAATTTTACACAGTGAGATCTCTGAGAACTCACTCACTGTCACGAGGATAGCACTAAGTGGATGGTGCTAAATCATTCATGAGAAATCCACCTCCATCATCCAGTTACCTCTCACCAGGCCCACCTCCAACATTGGAGATTACAATTCAAAATGGAATTTGGGTGGGGACACAGATTCAAATCATATCAGGACCGTAGAAGGTTTCAAAGGTAAAGTTGTTCATCATCTTAATAAATGTATTTTTTACTTTAAAATCTAAAAAAAATACTATTTTACAAAATATTCAAGCTTTTAAAAATATTTTTAAAATAGACATAATTATTGTCACATGATTTAAAAATAAAAAATCTATACATTTTAATTTTCTTTAGATCCACATTTACTACCTTAGCCTAAATTTTAAAATAATGATTTATTTTTATATACAAATTAATGGCATGGCCTTTTAATTATCAACTTAAATAAATTAGAATTTTATAAATATATTATAACATTACAGATGAAGTTATTCATAATATAGCTAGGTAATGATCATAGAAAGCATTTCTACATAGAAATTTTACAATAAAAATGCCACATACCAACATAATTGTTTAATATTACTGTTGATATTTTTAAAGAATTCTTAATTCATTGAACTTGAAAAAAATCTATGACTTTTTATCTATATTCTTATTTTTAAACTTGTAATTTACATAAAGTTCTCTTCATTCTCTCTTCCATAAGGTAAAATTGTCATTTTGTTTTCATGAAAGGGGAGAACGTGCATATTTTTTAAAAATCTGCCATCAATATCTTTAAAATAAAGTTCTAATAAAGTAGGTATATGAGAACCCTGTGATAATTATGTAAACAAAGTGCTTACATATGTAATAGAATTGTATATGTAATTATATGTAAAATATAATTATGTATCTCAAAGTGTTGGTATTATATCTATGAGCAATCATACCTTGCCCAAAATCGTTTTAATAAATTTCAGTGAGTGACAACAGATATACAACTTAATGAAATCAGAAAAACAATTCATAAAAAAACAAGAGAAATTTTAGAAAGCAATAGAAACCATAAAAAGAAGCAAACCGTAATTCTGGAGCTAAATAATACGATGAGTAAAATTTCAAAAGCAATAGACAACATCAACAGCAATCTGAAATATTCTGTGAATTCAAACACAGGCATTTGAAAACAATCACCAGAGGAGAAAAAAGAAAAAAATAGAATGCAAGGGAATAAAGAAAGCCTGTGGAATTTATGGGACACCAATCAGAGAGTTAACATTTGTGTTATAGGAGTGAGATAGGGTAAGAGAGAGAAAAAGAGACAAAGAGCTTTTAACAACGGCTGAAAAATTCCCAAAGCTGAGGAGAGATACATACATCCTGGTACATGAATCTCAATGGTCCAAACAGGTTCAACCCCAAGAAAACTTTACCAAGACATAGCATAATCACACTTTCAAAAACTAAAGATAAACAGAGACTCTTGAAAGCAACAAATGATTTTTTTCTCACATACAATTTTTTTGTCTGTTTTTACAGTTTTTTATTTAAAGTATATTTTATCTGATATAAGTATAGCTCTCTTTGGTTTCTGTTTGCATGGAATTTTTTTTCTATCCATTTACTTTCTGCCTCCGTGTGCTCCTAAAGTAATTCTCTTGTAGCGAGCATAGAGTTGGGTCTGACATTTTAAAATTGAGCTACTGGGTTTCTTTTGACTTACATTTAAACTAATCATTGATAGGTAAAGACCTACTGTTTCAATTTTATTAATTTTTTTCTGGCTGTTTTGTACATCCATTGTTCCTCTTGGTAGATTATTTTGTGATTTGATAATTTTCTATGGTGGTATGCTTTAATTCCTTTCTACAACTTTTATATATATATGTTTATGTTCCCCATAAGGCTGTCAGTGGAATTTTCAGCAAGAAACTTTGTAGGCCAGGAGAAAGAAGAATGCTACATTCAAAATTCTGGGGGAAAAAAAAAGCATGCAACTAATAATACTATCTTTACTGGGCAGAGCTGTGCATGAAAAATAAATAAAACTAAAGACCTGCCCAGAGAAAGATAAAGCTGAGAGAATTCATCATCACTAGACCTGTCTTGCAAGAAATACTAAAGGCAGTTCTTCAAGCTGAATTAAAAGGATGTTATTAGTAACATGAATATATATAAAACATAAAACTCACTGGTACACAGGTAAAATTAAGTACGTATTCAAATGTTAAAGACTCTAATACTATAATAGTGGTGTGAAAATAACTTATATCTTCAGTACAAAGGTTAAAAACAAAAATATTAAAATAACTATAATTCCAATAATTTGTTAGTGAATAAACAATATGAGAATGTAAATAATATCAAAAATATAAAATATGTGTGGGGAAGCAAGTTGTAAAGTTATTGTATGTGATCAAAGTTAGGTTGTTACCAGCTTAAAATATAAGATGTTTCGGTAAGCCTCATAGTAAGTACGGAGAAAAAAACTATAATATATACATAAAAGTTATACAAAGGAATTAAAGCATATCACCATAGAAAATGATCAAATCACAAAATAATCTAGTGAGAGGAACAAAGGATGTACAAAACAGTCAGAAAACAATTAATAAAATTGAAATAGTAAGTCTTTACCTGTCAATGATTAGTTTAAATGTAAACCAAAGAAACCCAGTAGTTCAATTTTAAAATGTCAGACCCAACTCTATGCTCGCTACAAGAGAGTTACTTTAAGAGCACACAGAAGCAGAAAGTAAATGGATAGAAAAAAAATGCCATGGAAATAGAAACCAAAGAGAGCTATACTTATATCGGATAAAATGTACTTTAAATAAAAAAGCTGTAAAACAAGACAAAAAGTCTTATTATATAATAATAGAAGTCAACTCTTTAAGAAGATATAACTATTGTAAAAGTACACACTCCCAACATTTAAACAGTTAAGCATATAAAGCAAATACTAATGGATGTGAAGGGAGAAATAGCAGTAAAACAATAGTAGAGTACTTCAATATCTGACTTTAAACTATAGATAAGTCATCTGGAAAGAAATTGAAGAAGAAAACATTGGACTTAAAGTATACCTTGACCAAATTGACCAACAGACATATACAGGAAATTTCATCTAGCAACAGCAGTATGTACATTCTCCTCAAGTGCATATGGAACATTCTCAAGGATAGACCACGTATTAGGATACAAAATATGTCCTAACAAATTTAAGAAGATTGGAGTCAAATTAAATATCTTATCATTATGACTCTGGTATGAAATGAGAAATCAATAACAAGAAGAACCTGAAAAATTTACAAATATGTGTAAGTTAAACAGCATTTCCTGATAAAATGACATCTCAAAAAATAAATAAATACTTAAAAATTATTTTGAGACAAATATAAATGGAAACAAACTATATTAGAGTTTATGAGAGCAATTCTAAGATGTAAATTTATAACAATAAATACCTATATAAAAATAACAAATACACAATCTAACACTACTTTTTCTCAAGGAATTAGAGAAGAAGAAACAACTAAGCCCTAAGTTAGTAGTCAAAATGAAATAATGAATATCAAAGCAGAAAAAAAATAAAATTGAGACTATGGGAAAATGGAAAATATCAATGAAATTAGAAGATGGATTTTTAAAAATACATAAACAAGATCAACAAACCTTTAGCCAGACTAATACAAAAAGAGTAAAGACTGAATAAATAAAATCACAAATAAAAAGGAGATATTACAACTGATACCATAGAAATACAAAGGATCATAAGAGGCTACAATGGAAAATTGTATACCTGCAATTAAGATAGCCTGTAAGAATGGTTAAATTCCTAAAATCATATCTCTACTGAGACTGAATCACAAAGAAATAGAAAATCTGCTCTGACCCTTAAGTAAGGAAACTGAATAAGTAATATCAAATATGTATCAAAGAAAATCCTAGGACCTGATGGCTAGCTGTTAAGTTTGAACACACATTTACAAAAGAATTAACCAATCCTTCTCATACTCTTTCAAAAAATTAAAGACAGAGTACTTCCAAACTCATCAGTCCAACATCACTCTGACTCCAAAGCCAGACAAAAACATTACAAGAAAAGAAAATTCCAGGCTGACATTTCTGATGAACATCGATGGAAACATCTCCAACAAAATACTAGCAAACCAAATTCAACAGCACATTAACAGAATCATTTGCCAAGATCAAATGAAATTTATCCCTGGTATGCAAAGATGATTTAATATATGCAAATCAATAAATATGATAAACCACAATGACAGAATGAAGAACAAAAGTTACATAATCATTTAAATATATGCAGAAAATATTTGGATAAATTCAACATGCTTTTATGGTAAAAACTCTCAACAACTTAGGTTTAGAAAGAGTGTACCTCAACACAATAAAGGCCATATATGACAACCCCACAGCTAACGTTATATTCAGAAGTGAAAAGTAGAAAGCTATTCCTCTAAGATCAGGAACCAGACAAGGATGCCCACTCCTGCTACTTCTACTTAACTTTGTACTGGAAGTTCTAGCCAGAGAAATTAGGGGAGAAATAAATAAATAAAAGGCATCTACATCAGAAAGGAAGAAATGAAATTATCCCTGTTTGTAGATGACATAATTTTATATGTAGAAACCCAAAAAGACTCTACAAAAACACCTGTTAGAACTTGTAAGCAAATCCAGTAAATTTGCAGGATAGCCAATATATAAAATATAGTTGCATTTTATTAGCTAATAATGAACTATTCAAGAATTAAGAAAACAATCCCATTTATAATATTAAAAGAATAAAATACTTAGGAATAAATGTAGTCAATACAATCAACTAAAAATTATAAAATATTGATGAAAGAACAAAAAGTTTGTGTACAGCAAACCATCAGCAAAATGGAAAGTCAACTTATGGAATGGGAAAAATATTTGCCAACCTTACACCTGATAAGGAGTTAATATCGAAAATATTTAAGGAGCTCATACACCTCCATAGCAAAAAGCCAGACAACCCCATCATAAAATGAGCAATGGATCCAAATAGACATTTTTCCATTTTCCAAAGAAGACATAGAAATGGCCAACAGGTAAATTCAAAGCACTCAATAAAACCAATTATAAAGAAAATGCAAATCAAAACCACAATGAGAAATAACCTCCTGCAGTAATCTTCCCTGCAATAGGTGAGGAAAACACTTTATGTAAGTCAATATCACCCAGGCTTAGCATTCATTACTTAGAGGGCTTCTTAAACTGCAGATTTCTGAATCCCTCCCCTTGTTTCTATGAATTAGTCTGTCTGGGTTGGTACCAGGGAATTTGAATTTTTAACAAGTTCCTAAGTTATTATTTGATTTTTAAAACACAAATTTATTATTTTACAGTTCTGCATGTCAGAAGTCTAAAATGGGTTGGCAGGACTGTGTTCCTTTTGGAGGCTCTTGAGGAGACTCTGTTGCCTTACTTTTTTTTCAGTAGAAGGCATAGTGGCTGCTTGCATTCTTTGGTTCATTAGTTACCCCATTTTCAAAGCACAGTGTCTCCTAATATCTCTCTCTCTCTCTCTCACACACACACACACACAGACACACACACACAGACACACACACACACACACCCTCTCTCATACTCTCTCGTTTTCACTCTCACCCCTGCTTCTGTCATCACATCTCCTTCTCTGATTCTGACCCTCCTGCCCTTCTCTTGTAAGGATCATTGTGATTACACTGAGCCCACCAGGACAATCTTTCAAAGTCCTTAACTTTTGATATGTACTGTAATGAATTCAGAGATTCTCATAGTGAGGACATGGATATAACACAGTTTTGAAATATTATATGATATTTGTAGGTACGGAGGTAAATTGGAAGCAAAACTAAAAAATGTTTTCCATTTAGCGCTGACTTTTAGTGAAACAAGCAACTACAAAACCTTGGCTAAGTCAGTAGACACATTTGAACATTTACTTCGTTGTAATAGAGGGATTGATCTAGTTATTTCTAAAATATCTAACAATTCTTCATGTTGCGATTATATAACTAGAGGCTACCTCTGATTTTTTATGACAGTCATAGGTAAAAATAGATGTTGAGTTTTAAAATACAGATAGTACAAAATTCAGAATTTAAAAAAATATCAGTACATAAATATAGTTTGTTTCATGAATAAATTGTATAATTAATTATGCTACGTTTGTCTAAAAGTATTATCCTTCTTTTAGGAAAAAACATGGGATAAAATATAGTTTAGATGATATCTAGCACATAATCAGGCATGTAGAGACCTCAGGATTCAAAAACAAATATCAAATGAAGTGCAATAAATTGCATTTTTTATATAGATCCTTTGAGTCCTATGTCAGAAAAGAGAGAAATGGCTTATCCAGTATTTAAGCAGAGACAAATGGTATATGAAGAGGGCTTATCAGGGCAGTGGAGAGAATTGATGATGAAAATTGGTAGGGGGTGAGTAAAACAAGTTTGAGACTTTGTAAATTTTTCCCTAGATTGTGGATTTCTAATCAAAATTCAAATAGAAAAAGGATTCCATCAAAGAATCTAATTCAACATTGATAATACCATTCACAAGGAGAAACAGAGTAACACTTTTCATTTACTAAAATTTGTTTTACTAAATTTCTTAGGGGGATGAATCTACTAAACGACATTCAAGGCTGTTAGTTTAATCATGTCTGTTTATTAATGCAGAACAGATGGTTTCAGTGTTTCTATTCAAATATATGTCAATGTGAACTTTGCTGTAACAGCAAACTGGTGTTTTCAGTGTATTTTAAAATTTATTAATCACCACTAGAGGGCAGGGTTATTTCTCAATATTAGTTCCCTTATTGATGAAATTAACAAAATAATTACATCATACTTATATTTCTGTTAACTTTTTTGAAAGACAATTTCTATATGATGATATTTTTGGGTTACTCTTATTCTAATGATTTCTTAAGATGTCCTTTTAAAAAAATATCAAATTCCATCCTACTTCACAAATTGTCTTAAATATATTAAACATTTAAAAATTCATAGTCAATGGACAGATACCATTTTGAACTTAACTGTGAAACCTTGTCCCTACTAAAAATACAAAAAATAAGTATACAGGAAAATGATACAAGAGTGAAATTACAATATATTAAATATTAAATGTATATTAAATTATATGTAACATATTAATATAAGTAATATTGTTAAAATATTATTTTGGATTCAACATGGCATTTTTTAAAAATTACCGGCCATTTTGTTAGACCCCAAGAATAAAAATGATAAGACAGTCTATTTTAGATATTATTCTGTTTTAGAAATCTTTTACTTCCCTTTGCAGAACTGAATTATGTGCTTCTGTACTTCCAACTCAGATTGTAAAATATTATGTAAGAATCACTCACATACTCTATCCCCTTTCTGGACTTATGAACTCCCTAGGCACTGATTCAAGATTGTGTCAACCCTTTATCCCAGAATGCAGACTTGACCTGCCATATAGTAGATAAATACTCAGTAGAAATTTGTGGCTATACAATAACGATGGTAGAAAAAAAAAAAAAACAATGAAAATTTAATTATTTACTATGATAATACCTTACTGTTTTATTTTATCTCACTCAATTTCATATCAATATAATATTGATTTTAAAACGATATATGAGCTGGGTGGGGTGGCTCACGCCTGTAATCCCAGCACTTTGGGAGGCTGATGTGGGCAGATCACTTGAGGCCAGGAGTTTGAGAACAGACTAGCCAGCATGGTAAAACCTCATAACTACAAAAATACAAAAATTAGCTGGGCATGTGGCACATGCCTGTAATCCCAGCCATTTGGGAGGCTGAGGCAGGAGAATCGCTTGAACCCAGGAGGCGAAGGTTGCAGTGAGCCGAGATCACACCACTGCACTCCAGCCTGGATGAGAGAGGGAGACTCCATCTCAAAAAAAAAAAAAAAAAAAGTATGGAGAAGAGTGAACCAACAATAACGTGATTATCAATTAAGGTTGATTCAGTAAGCATTTCTTGAGGGCCTAATATGTTCCTTGTATTATGCTCGGTGCTGGGCATAACAAATTGAATAAAAAGTTTATGCCTTTAAAGGACCAGTGAATGGAAAAGCAGATACAACTGATAATTCTAATCTTTGTAATTAAACATCTTGGCCAACTTATAATTGGTCTTCAGGTTGACTAAGGTAGAAATGTCAAGAAATGTCAAGTTTGGGGCAGAATATGGAGAAAAGGGACCCCTATTACATTATTGGTGGAAATGTAAATTAGTACAGCTATAATGGAAAACAGTAAAGAGGGCCTCAGATAACTAAAAATATAACTACCATATAATCTAATAATGCCACTACTGAGTATATATCAAAAAGAAATATCAGTTTATATTTTAAAATGCAGAGTCTTCAGAAACTAAACTTTTCTCCCACATATTTATGTTAATGTTCAGCTTTATACTAATTTATCAAAATTATAGACAATTAATATGAAGATGCATTTGAAGTAATAGTCCATAATGATTACTCTAAACAGGAAAGGAAGTAAAAATTAATGGGACTAAGCAGATTGGGAAAAAATATATCAGTGGATTAAGAATGGAAAACTTTCTTATTAAAGGAGTAGTAATGTATACGGAAAATAACAAAAGGACCAGGAAAAGTAAAATATTATAATTAGAGAGAGAATGAGACTTTGTGTTTCAATGTTAATCAGCTATCTGATTAAAAGAAGAAGAAAAAACTATTTATCATTGCTACCAGGATATTCCATGGAGTAAGAGCTACCTTCTGAGAGTGACTTAGATCTGTCTGCTCTCATTTATATAAGGACTTTATTCTCACTTTCCATTTTACCACATTGTTTACCACCAGCAAGAATTAAAACTAATGTATATCCTCAGGGACTTGCTATTTTAAAGTGTGGGTATCTATCTATCTATCTATCTAACTATCTATCTATCTATCATCTATGTTTTATACTTATATAAGATATGTTTACTAATATATAATTAATTATATGTATATGAGACAATCTTGATAAGACACTCAGTTTCTTTACTTCTTTACTTCTTTACTTCTTTACTTCTCTGAATTTTGCAACCCTTCTTATTGTTTGCAAACACTGAGAATGATTGACCATGTCCTTGAGTAACTTTACTAATACAGGAGGGTGAATATTTAGAGCAATATATAGGGATTTAGTCCGTGATCCCCATTCTTATAAAGTAATATAAATATTTACAGTGCATTTATCCCACAGTGTCTGTCCTAGGAGTGAATATAATGAAACAACAAAAACTACTTTTTAAAAAATAGTTATCTGCAGCCTCCACTCTACTTACATTTAAATTTGTGACTTAAATAACACAATGTAGAAGATATTATGGCTTCCTAACATCTCAGAATTCAGTAAAACATAATCAGTCTAAATATGGCCAACACTCCTGAATGAGACATAAATGTGAAATTAGGGCTATGAGTAATTTATAAATAGTTTGAAGAAAAAATGTACATTTTTTAAAAGCCCGAGTGGAAAAATAGAAAAGTGATTAATTATAATTCTTCACCTTATTCCCATAAGTGTAGAGAGTCAGCATGATAAATTTAACATTTTTTATTAATACAATATGTCATATACTCTGCTAATGTAAAAATGCAAGTAAATTGACCTTAAATCATCCTGAAGATTTAAGGTCTATCTGAAGATTTAAAGTAAGAAGATTTAAGGTAAATCAATCTGAAGTATCAGATTAGTAGAAGAGTAAGATATTGTAGCATAACCTCTGTTTCAAGGCTAACAAAATTATATCATTTTTGCTTTGTCTCTGTTTTATTCACAGTACTGATTTGAAAAAAAGTTAAAAAACTCTGATTTTGAATATAAGGAAACAACATCTTCTCAGAAACTAGCTAAGACACTGATATTACTCTTCTTGCTATGAACTTATCTGCTCTTGAAAATATTTATGGTTCCCCAACTTGGCTGTGTTGATATCAGTTCCATTAGGTTAAAAACAAAGCAAAACAAAACAACAACAACAATAAAAAAAAACTCTCATCAAAGTTGCTTGCAGTAGTATGTTCTGTACAGTATTTCACCTTGCTTTGTCTGGTTCAAGAGCAAAATAGGAATCCTATCCTACCAAATGCCTTTCCAACTCACTCATAGAGAAGCCTCTTCTGTGCATTAATCCACTATGTGCTCATCACTACTGTTGAACTTGAAGAGGTTAAAATATGCTATTCTAGCATATTGGCTATTTAAGTTTAAAGTGGTTTAAAAAACAATACATACAAAAGATCACTTTGACCTCTGTGCTGTCTCTCAAAATCAGAAGATAAAATTCCCATGTGAAAGACGCCCTCCCTTTACCAGAAAGATGCAAAATCTTTATATTCAAGGATGTGAAGTCAAAACTAAAAACTATGTAAAGATCTTGTTAAAATACCTCTTGTCTTTTAAGCCTCCCACATGATTTAGTTGCTTCTTCGCAACTAACTATTCTTTGTCCAATTCAGTGTTTAGGTAACTGACCCTAACTACTTATTTGGGTCTTTATTTCCTTATGAGAGCTTCCACGCCCTGTAAAACTTGTATTACACTTTTATCTTGTTAATCTATATAATGTCAATTTAATTCTCAGATCCAGCTGAAACCCCACGGGAATGAAGGTGGAATTTTTTTGCCCCTAGACCTACTCTTTGCACCATATTATGTTTGCTTATATAGCTACTTTCCCCACTAGACAGTAAATTCCTTGATACAGGGAGTATGTCTTAAATATATGTATCCCTAATACCTTACACTATTTTTGACACCAAATTCTCCTCAAAATAAATCTTTCACTATTTAAATAATTTTCACCAAGGTTTATATGTATTCATAACCCTATCCTGAATGTGTTAGAAAACATGGCTTAGTTAAGAACTTGCATTTATATGAAAATTAACATTCCATTGAATAAATCGAATTATCTCTTGTTTGACACTGAAGACTATCTAAATAAAATTCCAAGCCATTCTATACTGTTGTAATTCAGGTTTTACATAGTCAATTATCACATAAAACAGTTTTGCACAATTAACTCTCATGGGATTTCAATTTTCAAAATGTTAACCAAAGATACCACTTTAGTTTTCCAGGGAAATGATCCATGGCATAAAATGTGTGTGTGCATTTACATGTGTGTGTGCATGTTTGGCCCAGACAGAATTATACATAATCTTTAAATTAATAAAAAAACAGCATATTTCTCTTCCAATAACAGAATAGGGAGAAAATGTTATAAAAGTTAACTTATTACAAAACTATTTATTTACTAGGAGAGAAAAAAGTAAATGCATCAGATAGACACACCTATTTTTTTAGCTTTAGAGAAATGAGTTAGGGGCGAGGTATAGGGCACTGAAACTGCCTAAGCCAGGAGACTATCATGTGATTTAGCATAATACACAAATACACCTACTGACCAGACATTGCTTTGTAAACAGTACTTACCTCTAAAAGAAACTAGGACTCCCTGAAGAAATGGTTGATTCCAAGGCGACGGCAGGAAAATTTCAGATGAGCCTAAACATCTTATTATATTAAGCCAGAAAGTAGAAATTCCTTTATTTTTCAGATATAAAGAATACTGTTTTAAAGAATCTTAGGTAGGTATCGAAAGGGCACAGGACCTAGCTTAAAGGGGATTACATTCCATTAAATCTGGGACAGTGTGGACATCAAAATAAATACAGAGTAATGAATTATGGCATAGAATAAAGCAAGAATCCATGAGTCTATACTTATGTGAAAAGGTAACAAATAAATCTTTTGTAAGAAATGGGACATTGACCTAGTCTCAAAATATCTCCCCACTAACACTTATTAATTACAAGATTTAAAAAATGAGTAGAGAAGCCTATCAAACACCACTTTAATTAAGCATTAAAGTGAATATTACCAAGTAATAGAACAAGTAGAATTTGTGCCTCCAGCAGATAGGAATGTTTGGGAACCAGCATCACTCCTGTAGTATTCCTTACAAAGATGCCTAGTCTGAATGTAATAAAAAAAAATTTAGGGAAATCTAAATATAATGACATTTTGTATAATAACTGACCTGTAGTCTCCCAAAGCATTAAAGTCATGAAAGACAGTGTGAGGAGCTATTCCAGATCAAAAGAGGTTAACAAATAAATGCAACACTTATTTTTGAACTGGATCTTTTTGGTATAAGGAATATTTGATAGGATGGAGGGTAGTTGGCAAAACTTGAATGGGGTTTGAGGATTAGATGTTTGCAATATATTTTTCTATTAATAGTTTTCTATTTCTGTATATGTGGTCACTCTCAGCCTAGTGGCAGAAAGCAATAATGACTTCATAATGCTCATAAATCCTGTGGGTTAAGAACTTGAAAAGGACTCGGTGGAAATAATCTGATTCTGTTCCATGATACTGGGGGCTTCAGCTGAAAAAGCTTGCTGGCTGAAAGCAGGAATCCTCTGAAGGCTTGCGAAGTACAGGTCTAGTGGTTGAACTTGGACCTAAATAATGGACCTAAAGTATTTAGGCTGTTGGCTTAGAACCCAGAACTCATTTCAGAATCTCCACATTGTTACATGGGCTTCCTCACAGCATGGTGACTGCATCTCAATAGCGAGTGTATTAGGAGAATCAGCTAAAATTCTATAACTATTTATGCGTTAGCCTCATAAGTCTTAGAGCCTTCCTAGATTCAAGAACAGGAAATAAAGACCTTCTCCCCTTTCCTTTTCCAGGTCAAAACCACACATTTGATAGCAGGAGGATGAAACTCACTTTGTAATAAGAGCGTGCAAGACAGAAGAGAGATTGAGTTGCAGTTGTTT
Source organism: Pongo pygmaeus (assembly GCF_028885625.2). Classification (NCBI taxonomy): domain Eukaryota; kingdom Metazoa; phylum Chordata; class Mammalia; order Primates; family Hominidae; genus Pongo; species Pongo pygmaeus. The sequence continues at coordinate 123,724,630 of NC_072373.2, read as the reverse complement.
TTAGAAAATAAAATCTGTAAATCAAATACTGCCTGTTCTCACTTATTAAGTAGGAATTAAAAAATGGGTGTACATGCACATAGAGATGAAACAATAGATAATGGGGACTCCAAAAGGGAGGAAGGAGGGAGGGGGAGGGGAAGGGTTAAAAAACTACTTATTGGGCACAATGATTACTATTTGAGTGATGGGTTCAATAGAAGCCCACACTCCAAAATTAGGCAATATACCTATGTAACAAACTTGCATATGCACTCCCTGAATCTAAAATAATTTTTAAAAACAAAATAAAATAAAATTTCTGTCATTTGTAGTTATAATTATTTTGAGAGTGGTGCTGTGGCTTTGTAAGATAGTGACCTCATATGTAGGAAGTCCATACTTAAATATTCATGGTCAGTGAGGCATTATGTTGACCACTTACCCACAAATAGTTCAGAAAAAAAAATGGAAATGTATTTTTCTTACATAGTTTTGTAAGTTTTTAATTGTTTTAAAACAAAAAAGTACAACAAATAAATAGCTAAAAATATAAATGGAGGTTATCAGGAGGACCTGATTTACATTACTTTGCAAAATAGAAATCGAGAAAGTCAGCTAAGAATACACCTGCATGTGTGTTAAGCTACTACCTGAGGCTGTGAATATAAGGCTTTAGTTAAATATGAACATTTGAATCAAATGCTCAAAGGTAATTAGCTATAGACATATCCTGTTTCTTACTTCACCTTCACCAGGGTATTTAGAAATTCATGGAAGAATTTTTTGTTTTCACAGTAAATGGGAGGCACTGTTGGAATTTAGTGGGAACTGTAATGGCAAATATCCCATTCTTGGTACATCAAGAATTGTGTATCCAACATGATGCTAACACTTCCTTCAAAATAAACTGCTGGTATGCATAAGTGAATTAAGCAGGAGAGTTATATAAATATATTGTAAACAAGTAGAATAATATTCTATAGAACAGTAACATTGTTTTATATGATGTGAGATAATGCATTAATAATGGAAACAGAATTACAATTGATAATTGGATTATTTAGTCTCAAAAGGTAGAGTTTGGTATCACAGATACTTTTGTTGCCACAGTGATATTAGTTGTTTAAGACACTAAAGACACAGGTTTTATGGACAGATCTTGTCCATATTACCTACTGGTTAGTAACCTTGGACAAATTACTTACATTCTTCAAGCTGTCTTTTTATTTTTCTATAAAACAAGACTAATAGTCTATAGTATTCTTGGGAGATAATGGACCTAAAGTATTTAGCACAATAAATTCTTCATATTTAATAGAAGCCAGGCCTTGTGGCTAACGCCTAAAATCCCACCACTTTGAGAGGCTGAGGCGGATAGATTGCTTGAGCCCAGGAGTTCAAAATCAGCCTAGGCAACATGATGAAATCCTGTCACTACAAAAAATACAAAAATTAACCAGATGTGGAAGCACACCCCTGTAGTACCAGCTACTTGGGAGGCTGAAGCAGGAGAATCACATGAGCCAGAGAGGTTGAGGCTGCAATAAGCCATGATCACACCACTGCATTCCAGCCTGGGCAACCCAGTGAGACCCCATCTCAAAAACAACAACAGAAAACTATTTTGTACATAGCAAACGTTAATAATGATAGTATTGCTAGTGTTGGTGGTAACAATGATTGTAGGAATAGTAAATAGAAGACTTTCTAAGTTTCATCTACCAAGGGGAATGTCACTATTGTCTAAACATTTCAGAGTATTCCTAATGGGGGAAATTAGGAGTAGGATTTCAGCTTCTACTTCCAGTAGAAACCTTGAAAGAACTCATGTAAAGAAAGAAAATCCTTTTTATCTATTTCACAGAGAACATACTGAAGTTTTAAATTTAACGTTAATGCAGGAAAGGTTGAAGAAAATATTTTTCAGGTTAGAAAGACAGAATTGAAGAATCACACATCAAATCTATCTTCTTAGGTATACTGCTTATATTCCTTTAAATTCCCAAGTGAGGCCGGACGCGGTGGCTCACGCCTGTAATCCCAGCACTTTGGGAGGCCGAGGTGGGTGGATCACGAGGTCAGGAGATCGAGACCATCTTGGCCAACACGGTGAAACCCCATCTCTACTAAAAAAAAAAAAAAAAAAAAAAAATTAGCCGGGCGTGGTGGTGGGCGCCTGTAGTCCCAGCTACTCAGGAGGCTGAGGCAGGAGAATGGCGTGAACGTGGGAGGCGGAGCTTGCAGTGAGCTGAGATCGCGCCACTGAACTCCAGCCTGAGCAACAGAGTGAGACTCCGTCAAAAAAAAAAAAAAAAAAAAAAAAAAAAATTCCCAAGTGAAAAGGAAATTATAATTGGTATCAGAATATACTTTGTATCCTCCAGAGCTGGGCTGTCCAGTGGAAATATAATGAGAGCCATATATTTAATTTTAACTTTAGTAGTATTTACATAAAAAGTAAAGTTAAAAAGATGAAGCTAATTTTAACATTTTGTTTAACCCAACATAATCAAAATTATTTCAACGTGTAACAGATATTTAAAATTATTGAGTTTTTAAAATATTCTTTCTTTTGGAATGTCTTTAAAATCGAATGTGTATTTTACACTTAGCTATGTCTCAGTTGGACTAACTGCATTTCAAAAGTGCTCAATAGCCACGTAATATGTGTGGCTGCTATTTATAACATATATATAACATATTATATATGTATATATATATATATAACATATTATAAATTTTTTTTTAGTCATTTCTGTTATCCACATATTTGGGGAATATATTGTATCAAATAAACTTTTTTAAGCCAGTCATTTAATTTGACTACATATGAATAAAACAAATTTATTTTCAATCTTAGAACACTTGGAATTGTATATCTCTACAAATTTGAAAAAAATATATATTATTTTATCAGTGCCTAATTGTTTTCATCTCCATTAGCCTTGGTAGTCTCCCAAGTATTGTGTGTCTGTCTGTGTGTGTGTGTGTGTGTGTGTGTGTGTGACCACTCTGGATTCTATATCATCTTCCTCTCCGAATGACTAACACCTTATTTTTACTTCCAACTTTAAAACCAAATGAAATTTAGTACTTCAATTTTTCTCTGTGGCTTCTAACAGATTTCTTCTGTTCTGAACCAGTGGAGAATAACGACAGGCAGTAGAATTTCTCTATGTCCTAAACCATCCTCACTTATTCTGCTTACTGCATCAGAGATTCTCTAACTGAAGTCTCACATGTTCCCTAGAAATTTAACAGTAAACAGAGCAATACTCAATGTACTCCACACATCAACTCATATACACACAGCTAGTTACTCAACCAGGGCTCATGGTGGGGGTAATGAAGTGTTTCCTTTGCATCCCAGAAATAGACACAAATTTATTCCAGAGCAATGAAACAGACACTTTTGCCAAAAGAGCAGTTTGTTTTCAAGACTTTTCTTGACTAGTGTCAATGTTGTTACTGCTTTTCCCCTCTCTTAGCTTGTGACTATCCCCAATTTTGAAATTATGTGGCCCCTCTAAATGCTATATTTGAAAAAACAAGAAGCCCTTATTATGTGACTCAAAATAATAGAAATCCACATTTGTACTTAACATTATGTGCCCTAGAAATTTCCTGATTATCCTTTTTCTAGTTAGATTTAGCTAGGACTAGATAGCACCTTTGATTATTAATTGGAAAATAAGGCAACGTCTACTTTTCTTGATGCATTTAGACCAAGAGAACATACAAAATTCAGACATGAAACACAGAATTTTGGTATAAAAATTAGTGTTGGGAGGTTGATTTCTATAGTTGATAGAACAGGTGAAGCAAATCAATAGTCTATCTGAATGTTCTATTTTTCATGAGAAATCTATTGCTCATTGGGATAAGTAATCTTAAATAAACAATTGCATTCTGCTCTTTAGAAAGCTCCCTTTCTCCTTGTAGTCCACTTATTAATAGGAATAAAAACAGTAAAATATTATTTTTTTCAACTATATATTATTCTCGATGCCTGCCTCAGTTTTCATCTTGTATTGTTTCTATTTGTAAAGTTTGTACTGGTACTCCTGGCAAGCAGAATGACATAGTCACCTAAAATTATTTCTTTAGCTACTTGTATTCAAGCACCTAGAAAGGGGAAAACTACATGGCAAGTGGTTGCTACCATGAAACATTTTTGTAAAAATAAGCAGTAAAATTGAGTTTGTTCATTGCTTATAAAGTGCAGTGAAAAAATCATTGGGAAAAATGATATGCTGAAATGATAAATCCATACCTACTCAAGTTCAAGGGATTAGAAAACCTCTATGAATTTTCTATAAGAAACTCTCATTTCTTATGGCTTCATGGTTGAGATTTCAGAAAACTAAACCCAAAGTCTATTCCTACAAATAGCTGAATTATAATACAAATTGGATTATCCTGTTCATAGGATTCCTTATGTTAGATATAGGGCATTGTTAGGGAAGGACTTAATTTCTGAGAATTGGAATGAGAACATAGAGGCGTATTTCCATGAAGCTGGAGACCTTAAATTGGTACATTCTATTGAACCATATTTGACAGTGGGTGTAGCCTTTTTCCCTCTTCCAGGAAGTTAGGCTTCCCTTGCTTGAAGAACTTGAAATGCCTATTTGTAAGGGACTGTTTATCCTCCTCAGGAGGAACATAGCCTCTAAACCTATAGCTAGACTTATGTACCAATTGGCCCCAGAGGATGAATTACGAAGTATGAACAATTGATACTTTAATACACACCAAAGTAATCGCATTATTTTTTCAATTTCTATAGACAGAAGCCTGGGGAACAATATGTGGAAATGGGTCCTAAGGCTATTGGGTTCAGTTGGAAAGAAAATAATATTTGATGAGGTTGAATTTTTTGATGTGAGAATCTCATTTGCATCTATTAGCTCAAATGGCAAGGAGAGGTTCCAAAGTTTACTGTTGACTGGCGTATGGATCCAAATGAAGTCTGCATAGGAAAACTGAAATGCCAGAACTTTCTGGGTGTACAATAGAGGAAGTTGTCCAAAGATTTAGGGAAATTTAAATGAAAGACTGGATTTATTATGTAAAAGTTGCCTGCTGTCCTCTCAATATATTTTCTTGAAGAGTCTATTAGAGAAGATACTCCTCCTTCATAAAGGTCATCAGAACATTCATGAGGGGAGGTTTGAAGATTTGTGATAAGCCTCTTTATTCTTGAAGAATATTGTTGTATTTGTTCCCTGAGATCCACAAATGAAAATGAGAAATGCCACCATCGTGGGAAAGGTCCCTTTATGCAATAGAGAAGATGAGATATCAAGGTGGCTACAGCCAAGTGAGGGCTTCAAATTGTCAAAGACACATAGGTGCTGTTAATGGACACATAGTTGCAGTAATCCAAAAAGTCTTAACTGAAGACATATTTGGCCTTGACTATTGGGTCATGTTGCCCTATATGGATGGCCTATTAAAGATATTTCTGATTTGTGTTAGTTGAATAGCTCTATGTCTGGTGAGCAGAAGTCTGACTTGAATTATCATGATTGGTTTGGTTCCTCAATCAATTCCCTGATTATGCCATTTCATTGGCCCAGAGCACTTTGAGGGAAAGGGTGGTTTGTGGTAGTTTGTTCCCTTAGAGGATGGATAATGCTACAAAGCCAAAATGTTTTATCTTTCCTCCTGACTTTCCCTCATGTGACCTCTGAAGACATTTCCCAGAGTCTTTGCATTGGAGTAGAGAAATTGTCAGAATTTAGAATAATTACCAAACACAGGATCTGCACTGATGTTAATTCCTAAAGATTAAAAATTTCACTGTGGTTTACCAGTCATAGTAGGAGCTTATGGAGGTCAATCATCAGGGGAGTTTTGGCTTAAATCTATATGAAATGAGTCTACAGCACTGCTACATTGCCTTCTACATTTCAGCCTGCACTATGGGTTCTCAGGTAGTTTCCTATTCTCAGTTGACTAAGGAAAAAAAATGTTCAAGCCCAGTTTATAGATAAAAATGTGTGCTATGCAAAAATAGATGTTGGCAGCCTTGCAGTACAACTACATGATAGCCCTGAAGGGTAATGATGATGGCAAATCCCTCCCATAGGCAGAACTCCAAGAAATGTGCTCCTTTGGTTATTTTGTCTTGAATATATCTTTGTGAGAGTTATGGATCCCCAGATATACTTGCAAGCAATGGCTAAGAACTTTTCTAAATGTTCAAAGATTGAATGAAGGGTAATTGACAATTGATGACAAGGATGACTAGAGAATATATATGTATGTAAATAGAGCTCTCTGAATGGTTACAAAGTATGAAGATGTTTGTACCCCAAGTGAATGCTCACCAAACAGTAATCTCTTATCAGAAGATAATTTTAATAAGTATGTGAACAAGGAAACAACCCAGTGTGTGGATGCCATGCTAGCTTCTTACTCCAGCCAACCCAGTCATTTCCCAATGAACTCATGAATAAAGTGCTCATGCCAGTTGAGACGGAGCTTAAATATGGCTCAACACTATGGTCTTCTACTTTCTAAAGGTTATCTCACTATAACTGTTGCCAAGTGGCCAACTTGCCAAAAGTAGAAACTGACATTGAGATCTCATTATAGCTCCATTCCCTAAAGGAGAATAGTAAGGTGCCATATGTCATGTTGATTGCATTGGACCATTTCTATCATGGAAGGAGCAACACCTTTTTTTCTCACTGAGACAGACACTTGATATCTGTATCTGTCTTTCTTGTCCATGATGCTTTTGCCAAAATCTATGAACTTACAGAATTCCTCACTCATGGTAATCAAACAGTGTTTCAAAGCAAGTGAAAGGAAGAAATTTGCGTATATTCATGGAATTCACTTACCTTACCATTTTGCTCATCACCTTGAAATAGCTTTCCTGACAGAACAGTAAAATGTCCTACTGAAGTCTATGCTGGGACACTGTGGTAATGTTGCTCAGGATAAAGTGTAAACTTTAAATCAGTGATTACTCTATGGTTATGTTTTTACCATAGCCAGAATTTGCAAGTCCAGAAATGAAAAGGTGAACAATGAAGTGTCCTTTCTTACCCACCCTTGTGATCCAGAAAGGTTTGTTTCCCATCCCTGCAACTGTGGACTCTGATGGTCTTCTTATTCCTGTTTCTAAAGGAAAAGGATTCTTCCCAAAGATAAACCAATAGTTTTGTTAAGCTTAGGGTTGAAATTTCACATAGATGTTTTGTACCCTAATGCTAGTGAACCACCAGGGAAAAAAGAACCTTAGGGACAGGTAATTTATTGTGACTCTCAGGAGGTATTGGGGTGCTGCTGCACAACATGGGTGAGAATGGTTAAGTCTGAAATGAAGGAGATCTCATGAAATGCCTCTTAGAGCTCTTATCCTTGCTGATTAGAGTCAACAGACAGCTAATCTGATCGGACAGAACTGCTAATGACCCAGACCATTTAGAAATGAAGTTTCGGGACAACACACCCTACAGGAAATCATGACTATCCAGAGGAATATGGAATGGCTAGTGGAAGAACTTTGGCCATGACCAGTTAGAGAAATATGCACTGCAATAATTATAAACATTTATTTTTCACTTTCATATTGTCTGTGTATACATGTATCGACGTATTTTCCTCTCCTATTCCCCTACCATATAAAACACTGTATGTGCTAGTAGTAGGTTTTTTTTATAATTTCAGTGTTTAAGTTTTAATCTACAAAACAATATGACTAATTTAAAAGAATAACTTATTTTTGGAAAGCAGCAACCTCTTTTGGGGAGCATAGTTGGCATGTTTTCAGTTGTACGAGGAGTCATTTCGCATATTAGGCAAAAGCATGGTTTATTCTTGTCTTTATTCAGAAGTTGTTTGCTTAAAGAAAACTGCGTGGGTTAAATTTTGCCAAAGAGTAGATTTTAGTGAATTTGTTTTTTATCAGGTTAGCTAAGCTAGGACTACGCTTTCCCTAGTTGTCTTTACTGTGTAATTTTCTGTTAGTATTGTTACAAGACACATTTGAATGCTTTTCAAAAGGCATAAGAGAATCACCACTGTACACTGTTTTACTCTGAAACCTGTGCATGGTACAATAGCTTTAGAATGTTGTCACTGATCTAGAGCTCACCTTGCTGCTCGTAACATCTGGAACTTTAGCTCCTGCAAATCTTCTTCAAAGTCTCTGAGTCCTAAGCCAAGTGCACATGTAGCTCTGTGGTGAAAGGCAGCAGCTTTCTTAACAAGTCTCCAATAGCTTCAAAGTAAGAGGTGGGAGAAGACAGATATTTCATCCTTTTGGGTTCCAATTTGCTACTAATCTTTTTCATATCCAGATTTTATTTTTAATTACTGTCTGGCCAAGCTATAATGACTTTAGATTCAACACTAGACACAGGGGCATTAGCCAGCCAAAAATGTTCCATCAACTCCCACGGTTGCTTAAAGTCTAACCTTTATAAATCATTTATTCTATACCCTTCATCTTGATTCTTCTTTTCTTTGTACCATGACTGTTCCAAATGCTACACAGCAAGACAGTGAAAATTGCAGCCTTGAACTTCAGAAATTTGATTTGTGAAACATTCATTTAAACATGCTGAAAGTTTAAAAATGGCCAGGTTAACTATAGACCTGCTTGGAAGGTAGTCCTGCCCCTTGAGAAAAAGTAAGAGGAAAAAATGAAATCAGAGTTAGCTGATCATAACCTATATTTAAAACTAATAATGAAAAAACGAGAAAAAGTTAAAGAGAAAAACCAAATTTTCACAGTGGAACTGGTTACATTTTGACTGTAACTACTTTCTGAATGATAGTATATTTCCATCTTCATTTTTTTCTTTGACAGTCTATTATGATTCACTTTTTTTTAGACCATAGGAAACAAAATTTTAAATCATAATCCACATATAAAATGTATTTGGAGGCTAACACTTCCAAGTGTCTATTCTACTTTGCAAAGTGACACTCATGTAACAGAGACTGTGAATAGCTTGGCCAGGCTTGTTCAGATCAACTTATTGAAAAAAAAAAATCCCACAATGCGTTCCCGGTGCTGTAACCACATTGTTGATATAGATCTCACTGATTTTGTTCTGGTAGCTCCTCTAAATGTTTAGAGACACTGAAATTACCTTTATCTTTCCCAATTGATATTGACATGTCAGATCTCATTTCAGGAGTAAGCTTGACAACTATGTGGCTATATCTGTGGATTTTTTTTAATTTAATTCTTTCTTTATCTCTCTACTTTTCTTTCTCCTTTGTTGGGTCTTTTACTGTAGACTTTTAATAATGCTAAGGAAGAGTTCATTTGCTTCTTTCCATTTCTTTTTTAATTACTTGAAATTTTACACCCTGACACAAAAATTTGTACCATCATTTGAACTCAATGTCTTCATGCATAATCTGAGAAAATTTAAGCAAACAGAAAACAAAACAAAAAAAAAACACTAGAAATAATTCAATTTTTAAAATCTCTGCACAGATTTCTTTCTACAAAGAATATTACATTTAAAGATTAGAAATCAGAATACATCAATGTGACCTTGGCCTCATTAAGTTTGCAGTAAGATGTCTGTTTTGTGATACAAGAAGTTTTACATCATTTTCAAATTAGATATGTTTTTCTCTTTGCAAATAGGGCTTGTCTTTCCTTAAAATGTAACCCCAGTGATCTATACTAAATGTTTTGACAGTAAGTTCTGACATCATTTCATCTTCCTTTCTTTTAGACCAAAAGCACAGTGATGCCTTTCTTTTTACTCACATTTGATGACATCCATAGTGAGAAACAGCAGTTCCACTGTCCAACACCAGGAAATGCTCTGACTGCTTTACCACTCCAGCTAATACTTACAGAGGTGTAGCCTATTCCCACTTGTACTGGGGCTTTAGAATCCGACTCCTTACATTCCTAAGATTAAAAGACATCTTGTGCTATTTTATGTTCTGAGAAGGATTGATTACCACAAAGATAGATCTATAGGTATGTATGGGTAAATGAAAGGCTGACAAACAGCATGAGGTATAATCACTTTTATGGTTAGGAATCTAATATGCTGCCAGCAGAGACTTTTCAATTCATACTTCCATTTCCTTTTAACCTTGATGCTTGGGTATGGTGTAGGTAAAATGAGGGTTAGACTGTAAATGAAAGTCTTTTATAAGAAAAGGAAAGCTTATTGATGGTGGTTGGATCACCTGAGGTCAGGAGTTTGAGACCAATCTGGCCAACATGGTGAAACCCCCTCTCTACTAAAAGCACAAAAATTAGCCAGACATGGTGGTGTGTGCCTGTGGTCCCAGCTACTGGAGAGGCTGAGAGGGGAGAATCCTTTGAATCCAAGAGGCAGAGGCAACAGTGAGCTGAGATCATATCTTTTTCTAGATAAGAAAACTGAGGCTAATGGAAGTGAAGTGATGGATAAAATCTTAGAAGAAATAAATGACGGCTAAAAATCTCAAATGGATAGGAAAAGCTACAAGGAGTCTGGATATTCTCAGGACTGTTATCTGAAAGACTGCATGAAGCAGAACTCATGTGAAGTGTGCCTAGTTACAGACGTACAAAGACTCACTCCCTTTCCCTTCAAAGACAGTGGTGATCCTGAAAAAGCTTCCACTCACACAGGACCATAGCTTCGTTTCCCCCTTTGACCTGACACTGGGACATGAAGAGGAAGGATTGGTTTCTTCACTGGTATTCTGAGAACAACCTTATGGATACTGAGGGTAGCATAATCTGGGAGTCCTAGGAACCCAGGTACTATCTAGGATGGCAGACTGCTGTCATTTCAAGCTTTGATCCATGTAACCAAGTCCCTAATTAGCTTCACACAATTGCTCTTTCATTTATCCTCAGTTCTCTTTAACATGTCATATGATTTCCTAAAAATCACAGTGTTATACAAAGTCACACACACAATAAAAACAATAGGGTATATGAGGAAAAATGGAATCAAGAGCATGCCTTAGTCACTTTGGGTCAACATAAGGAATTATCATAGACCGAGTGGCTTAAACAACAAATATTTCTTTCTTACAGTTCTGGAGGTTAAAAGTCTGAGATCAGGGTGCCAGAAGTGTTGGCTTCTTGATGAGGGGTCTTTTCCTGGTTTACAGATAGTTTTCTTCTTGCTGTGTCCACACAGGGTAGAAAGAGAGTAAGTTAACTCTCTGACCTCCTCTTCCAAGGACTCTAATTCTATTCAGGAAAGCTCACAACATAATTACCTCTCAGAGGCCCAACCTCCAAATAACATCAGGGCGGGTACTAGATTTCAACATACAAATGGGGGGAGGGGCACAAACATTCAGTTTATAATAGAACACAATAGTCAAAATAATGTAATAAATAAATAGAAGATACTAACCTAATAGAAATGGTAGCAATAATTGGGGCATGGTGGCTAATGCCTGTAATTCCAGTACTTTGGGAGGCCGAGGTGGTTGGATCACCTGAGGTCAGGAGTTTGAGACCAATCTGGCCAACATGGTGAAACCCCCTCTCTACTAAAAGCGCAAAAATTAGCCAGACATAGTGGTGTGTGCCTGTGGTCCCAGCTACTGGAGAGGCTGAGAGGGGAGAATCCTTTGAATCCAGGAGGCAGAGGCAACAGTGAGCTGAGATCATGCCACTGCACTTCAGCTTAGGTAACAAGAGGGAGGAGACTGTCTCAAAAAAAAAAAAGCAGGAAAGAGAAAGAGAGAAAGAGAAAGGAAGGAAGGAAGGGAGGGAGGGAGGGAGGGAGGGAGGGAAAATAAAGAGAGAGAAAAAAAGAAAGAAAGAAAGAAAAGAAAAAGGAAGGAAGAAAGAAAGGAAGGAAGGAAGAAAGAGAAAGGGAGATGGAAAGGGAAAAGAAGAAGGAAGGAAGGACAAAAGAAACAGTAGCAACATTTTACAAATGTTAAATGGTTAACAATGCTCTTTCATTTATCCTCAGTTCTCTTTAATATGTCATATGATTTCCTATGTGTTACAATACTACAATAATATTCCATGTTTCTTTAAAACCACCTGAAATTTGCTTGTGGAAATAGGTGTCAGTTTGGGGTTTATTGTAAAGGTGTAGCAAGAGGATTATTAGAAATTTGACAGAAAATTTTAATCACAGATGTGATTGACTGTGGCTCATACCAAACGCAGTACACCAAGGTATCTGGGAGATGCTTGAGATACGTATATGTGTGCATTTTTTGTGGTCCTCCACAGCTCAGTTCAGTTGAGTACTATTTTGTTCATTTATCCAGTATTTCTAAGGGACAAAGTCAAATATAGGCAAATGCAGTATTTCTACTATGCTTTTTTTTTCTAAAATATCAATTATGTTAGACCCAATTTTCATTTTTAAAACTAGCATTATAACAAAACTGACTATAATTAAAAATGAGTCTTTAGTGTGCAAGAGTTACAAATTTTGCCTAAAAGGTCAAAAATTTGTTGAGGAAACAGACATTAAATAAATCATCAATTTAAGTATGATGAGATTTTATGAAACAGAACTACAAAACACTACAGGAATAAATGCAGGAGTGCCTTATTTGGTCTGGGACAGAGATGGGCACTCTTGGCCTATGGAATTTACACTGAGACTTTAAGTGTATGCAGGAGTTGGGGAAGTGAATGAACAAAGATAGTGTTACTGGCAGAGAGAAGATCAAGTTTCAGAGCTTAAAGGCAAAATAATGCAGCATGTTCTAGACAACAGATGGAAGTTTAGTAATTTTGCAATATAATCTTAAGAGAAAACTAGCAACAAATGGGGTTGTAAATTTAGAAGGGGCTGAGATAAATATTACACATAAGCATCTATGAAAAGAAGTGAACTTCATTCTAAAATCAGTGCATACCTTTAAGTCTTTAAACAAAGAAATATTAAATAAACTGTTTTAATTATCATGTGTATAGTTTGGAGAACAATTTGGATTACAGCAAGATTAGAAACAAATGTGGCAGAGTTTATCAGCTGATAACACACAACAAAAAAGCCTTCTTCTAAGAACAGTGCTATGTTATTTTCCAGGCTTCCTTCACTTGATTCAGGGAAGGGACCATTTTTTTTTTTATTCAAATAGAATGTAAGTGGAAACTACATGAGCTGCTAATGAGACAAGGCATTTAAGAATCATCCAAGTTCTTTCTCTTCTTGCTGGCTGGAGGTAAATACCATTGTGGAGCCACAATATGAAAGGAGGCTGGGTCCCCAAATTGCTGCATGAAAAATAGCTGCCTGCAAACCAAGAACACTCAACTTGGATTTTTATCGATATAATATAATGCTTTCATTGTGCTTGAGCCATTGTACTTTGAGGTATAAGTGGAGGATCGTTCTTTTCTTTTACAGCTAAGAATTGAAGAACAAATACCATCAAAGAGATTCAATACAAATGTCCAATTTTGAGATAAGGGATGGATAACCATAGTGTAAGTTGAGCCACAGAAATGCGGATGAATTCAAGAAATATTTGGATAATTGTTTAACATAACTTCATAATTGATAGGAATAGAAAAGTATAACAAAGAGAAGAAATCAAGGCTGCAGCATGACAAAAGGTTTCTATTTTAACTTCAGGAGATCACACATACTCTGTTTTTTCCTCTACTGAAAGATTAGACTAATAATCCAATTTACCTGGACAAAATAAGCTTCTGGGAGATTCTGAAAGTTTGTTATCTTCCTTATCCTTGCCTTTTTGTATTTGAGAATTATATCACCATTCTCACCATTATAGGATGTTTTCATTAATAATTTTTGAGATTTAATTTATAAATATCAAGCTTCCTGGTTCTTGAAACCTACCCCTAGTTAACAACTGATTCCTAGTTCTAGGGTTAACAACTGATTCCTAGTTTCAGGGTTTTCCTGAATATTGTCTTTATGCCAGCTTTACAGCATTTTGGAAGGCTCATTTATCCCACATTATGATATTCTCCTGCTTTCAATTTCTCTGTGTCTTCTCGTTTCTCTTAAAGCTAAGCTGGACATTGCAAACGGATAGTCTCTTCTACCTTGTCCAGCCTTTTCTCCTTTCCCATTTTTGCATTCTCTCTATTCTCTGATCACAGAATTGTTTCCATTTCTCAAGGTACAACTAGTGTCACATCTTAAGCACATGTGGTTCCCTTTACCAGGATTATACTTTCCCTTAAATTATCTACCCTTTACTTGCTTTATTCTGACTTAACTTCAGATTATGGCTCAAATGTATTTCCTCATAGAAATCTTCCTTGACACCTCATAATAAATAAAGTTCACCATATTAAATGCTTTCTTCTCTCCCTGCACATGTTTCTTTTTAAAGATATTGTTGCTTATTAACTACCTGTGTGATTATTTAATAATACCTTACTCAACATTTCCTCAGCTCCCTGAGGTCAGAGATTGTGTATTTTGCTCTCCATGGCCTTCCTAATATCAAGCACAGTGACTAGTAAACAACTGGTTGTTACAGATACCAACAGTCACCTGTCTGGCACCCATTTCTCACATATTCTGATTGACAGAGCTCCTGTTTGATTCAGGTGTGCATGATACCCATGTACGACTCCGGGACTATGTTTCTCATTTCAACTCCTGAAGTAATTTTTTATTGATTTAAGCTGATTGTTATGAGCCAATTCCTTTTGTAAATGATTGGCTTAGGCCGGGTATGCAAAACGTTCTGTCTGATGAGACTTGGAAATCTACTTGGAAATTTCTACGAAAGCTTTCCTTGCTCTTAAAATGTGATGCATAAAAAGAAGCAGTACTGCTTCTGAATCATTCCTGAGTTCATTAGGGGAGCTAAGTAGAGATGACACGGCCGGAAGATGTAAAACATTCAGATGTCGATTAATATTATTAAGCTACCAAATTAGTCCATTTTAAAGGTACATTACCTTAAAAACTTTATGTGACGGCCGGGCGCGGTGGCCTGTAATCCCAGCACTTTTGGAGGCCTAGGCAGGCGGATCACGAGGTTAGGAGATCCAGTCCATCCTGGCTAACACAGTGAAATCCCGTCTCTACTAAAAATACAAAAAAGTAGCCGAGCGCGGTGGCGGGCGCCTGTAGTCCCAGCTACTGGGGAGGCTGAGGCAGGAGAATGGCGTGAACCCGGAGGCAGAGCTTGCAATGAGCCGAGATCGCGCCACTGTACTCCATCCTGGGTGACAGAGTGAGGCTGCGTCTCAAAAAAAAAAAAAAAAACTTTGTGTGACAAAAAAAATCTTCAAGTTCACCGAGAACTCCTTGTTTCTCATATCTAGAAGTTTTCTAACAGTATTTATAAGTACTCAACAAATATTTCTTGAATAAATGAAGTGTCTATGTTTAGTGCCTAATAAACAATATGCACAGTACATGGTTGTACTTCCAAGCCTTGGCAATGATGTTCACTGAAAACCTTTCTTATCTATACATGACAAACTCCCAGTCTTTCAAGAGTCAAAGTAGGTCCCTATCTCCAGGATACTCCTTCTCTCACATTGTTAGGTTAGCAGCTCCTCCATTATACTCTAAAACTAAAACTAGTTTAGATTTCTACCATTGGCTGTATCCCTATAATATATTTAATTGCACTTCCCACATTCAGCCAAATATATCCTGAAGGAAGGGGCTGCCAAGACTAAGGCAGAACTTGGCCTTTAGTGCATGATGAATATATAGTCTCTCCAGAGGAAAAAGAGTTGCATGAATGAAATAACCAAGGAAGCCTCTGGAAAGCAAGTGGAAACTGGGCTTATTGTAATAATGTGTAAAAGGGCAAAGAACAATGCTATAGCAGATCACAAAGGGGAAGAAAACAGAGTTGTTTCCCCAGGATATTGGTGGTTTAAAAATTAGCATACACATTGGTAAAGAATACCATGCAAGAAATATTGACAAACCAAGTCACATGAGAGCAACAACTGAATGTCAGTGCAAGGAAATTGAAATTTACTTTACAAGTGTAGGAATGCTATGTTAAGAATACTCATATAATAGTGTTCTATAAAAAGAGTCAGTGATGTTGGTGAATGATACATAAAATGTTAAATGTAATAGCCACACAAGGAATATAATGTTGAAAATAGATGGTGATATTACAAATAGAAAGGGACAGATACAAGGAAAATGTCTGGTACATAAATAATGAAAAACTACATTACTACTACATACCTATCAGAATGGCCCAAATCCAGAACATTGAAAACACAAATGTTGGTAAAGATGTGGAGAGAAAAAGGAATTCTCATTCATTGCTATGGAAATGGAAAATGGTACAGCCTCTTTGGAAGACAGTTTGGCAGTTTCTCACAAAACGAAACATACTCATACTATACAGTCCAGCAATCACACTTCTTAGTATTTACCCAGAGGGGTTGCAGCATGTTCATGAAAAAAAAAAAAAAACTGCACACAAATATTTATAGTAGCTTTATTAGTAATTGCCAAAACCTGGAAGCAAACAAGATGTCCTTCAGTAGCTGAATGGATAAATAAACTGTGGTACATCCAGAAAGTAAAATATTATTAAATATTTAATGGAAGTGAGCTAATAAGCCATGAAAAACATAGAAGAATCTTATTAATAAATTCATATTACTAATGATGGAAGTCAATTTGAAAGGCTGCGTATTCACTGTGATTCCAATTATATGACATTCTGGGAAAAGCAAAACTATGGAGATAGTAAAATGAACAGAGGTTGGAGGAAAGGGTGGGTTAAATAAATAGAGCATAGAGAATTTTTAGGGCAGTGAAACTCCTCTGTGTGATATTATAATGGTGGATAAGTGTTACTATATATTTGTCAAAATCCATACAATGTTTAACACCAAGAGTGAGCCCTGGCCGGGCGTTGTGGCTCATAATTGTAATCCCAGCACCATGGGAGACCGAGGCGGGCAGATCACTTGAGGTCAGGAGTTTGAGACCAGCCTGGCCAACATGGTGAATCCACATCTCTACTAAAAATACAAAAATTAGCCAGGTGTGGTAGGGCATGCCTGTAATCCCAGCTACTTGGGAGGCTGAGGCAAGAGAGTCACTTGAACCCAGGAGACAGAGGTTGCAGTGAGCTGAGATGGCACCACTGCACTCCAGCCTGGGTGACAGAGTGAGACTCCATCTCAAAAACAGAAACAGAAACAAAAACAAAAACAAAAAAACAAACAAACAAAAAAAGAGTGAGCCCTAATGCAAATGATGCACCTTGAGTGATAGTGATTTGTCATTGTACTTTCACCATATGTAACAAATGTGCCAGTCTGGTGAAGGATGTTGGTAATAGGAGAGTCTATGTGTGTGTGGGAGCAAGGGGTATAATAAGAAATTTTTTTACCTTCCCCTCAATTTTACTGTGAACACAAAGCTGCTATAAAAAATAGTCTTTAAGAATATAGTATCTAATCAATAAGTTTTTGTAACTGAGTTTATCCACATGTTTAAATTACAATGAGGTAAAGAACACAGTTTTGTGATTGAATAATCATTTGTTGCATGTTCTTCTGAAAAAATAAAATTGAAAAAATTATCACTTACCATTTTGAATGTTCATATGATGCAAATCATTTATTTTCCTATCAAATATATTTATTGAATTTCCGCCAACTGTATAGCTTAACAACAATCTGTGTGGTGGTAGTATTCTGCTCATTTTTAATTAAAAATTACACTGACATAATATATAAAGCAGTGAAAAACAATTGTGCGATATTATATGCTTATGTATGTCTTAATTTTGAAATGTTACGAGCAAGAGGAGATGGATTCCCCCAAATATGAAATTGAAATTCAGTATCATCTCTTTTCAGTTTAACTCAGTGTTCTGATATAAATAATTTAATTGCCAGACCACCTAGATAATAAAACAGAAAATACTGTGTATGTGTGAGCATCCTTCAAGGGAATTTAAAAATAAATTTTATTTAGAAATGAACATGACTGATTAGAACATAAAGTGTTCATAAGTTTGTATGTTTACAAATAGAAATACGGAGGAAATTTTAAACTCATAGAAATCTTATTCAAATCATGTCCCTCTACTCCCTGCAGGCATGCCCTCAGACCTTTTAATCTTTATGAAACATTTGAAGACCTCGGGAAAGGACAATACCCCTGGTTCTATACAGATGCTGTCATGAATTCATCTTATATCAGTTTCATGTAAGTCATTTTACTTTCCTGTCCCCACTTTTATCATTTGTCAATTCAGAGACATCAATTATGTCATCACTAAGATGTCTCACATGATTTCTGAAGACAGGAAATCCTCAGAAGTTGACATGTAATGAGAGAAATAATAAATATCAGTAAAATATTCCCAGGTTTTTATGAGATTATTTTAGAGAAAACATTTAATTGATAAGTGAATAACTGAAAACTTCAGGTTCTAAAATCAAACTAAATGAGTATTTTATCACTTCTCTTCTTAACTTTTGCTATAGCAAAATGATATTATCTGTGTACTTTCTTGGATTTGAAAGGTCAGCATCCCTTTCATGCACAAAATTTTGTCATGCCTCATATTAAACACAGAGTCAATGTTGATACTTTGCTGTTTTTAATGAATAATGGGGCTACCGACAATATAATGAGCTCTTACTCCTTAAATACCAACTTTTATTTTAAATCAG
Organism: Pongo pygmaeus; assembly: GCF_028885625.2. NCBI lineage: Eukaryota > Metazoa > Chordata > Mammalia > Primates > Hominidae > Pongo > Pongo pygmaeus. The sequence goes on along the minus strand of NC_072373.2, from coordinate 123,706,065 downwards.
TTGCTTGTCTTCTTGTAACACTCAGAATTCTTCTTATTTGCAAAGTTAGCCCCTTTACTAGTTGCTCCCCACCATTTCCAATATACAACCAGATAGATTTGAGAAACTCCAATCATTTTCAAGGCTTACATATGGACAATGTGTATCAAAAAGTATTTCAAAATTATTTCAAATATTATCTCAGTAATAAGTTTTGGCCTAATATTTTCCATTTGTTCCTTTATTGTTTTTATCTGTCATGCACAGCCATGTGTGATAAGCAATTACAGAAGATCTTTTATGAAATTGCATTATTTTGTGCTGTGTTCTGTGTTGTGCGTAACCCAAGGCATTTATCTTTACAACACTGAGTCAATTAAAAGAATATGGAATAGTTAGAGGATAATAAGAGCAAGTAATTCAACAATTCGACATTTAACTCTTAGGATTGATTCTCAAGGTTATAGCAAATACAAAGTGTTTTCTGTCCTTTTTTGTCTTTGTGTTTAGAAATCCGAGAAAACAAACTGGAGAGAAGGCAACACATATTTCATTTTAGCTGTGAGCAACTTCCATTGTGAATCAAGAATTCATTCAAAATACATCTGGTAGGAAGTTTTGCTTTTAACAGAATGGCAACATCTAACCTCATCACACAGGTGAGGACAAAGCAATTGTATCTTTTAGAGAGGTACACATTTTAAAACTTCAGATGTGGGTTTTCAGATATAGGAAAAAAAACTTTGTAATTTCTCCAATAAAAAAGCCACCACTCACTTATATCTGGGGTGTGCTACATGAAGCACACCAAGGAATATGAAGTTCAGCTCTGTGATTATGATTTTCAAATGTTAAATAAATAAACAAATATGGTGAGCTCTCCTCATTTGTTTCCCTTTGGTAGAGAATAACAGGGCAAAAATGAAGTACATCCTGGTATAGAATTTATAGTGTGACATACAAAATGTGAGATTATGTATTCTTCACATTGCTTGTTTTAACTAAATTTCACATAGATATATGGGCAAGACCCCATTCATCTTATGACTACAGTATGTTGCACTTGAAAAAAAAATAGTGTTCTTAAGCTTCACCTATTTACAGAATCCATGTAGTCAAATACCATTGAGGATAGTTGAGTGGTCACTATGTTGTAATATCAGACAAAGATGACAGTGAATCTGCAAAAGAAGAAAGCATTCTGAGAACCACTGATTCCACAGCAGGTGAAGGTAAGAGTATATTTCAAAACAGAACACAAAAGAATCTATGCTCAAAAGCTATATTTTAAAGGATAGATTTTTCAAAAATTTTTCCAATAATTAATAATCATGGGATTTAGAGTTCTAAAACTATATTTCTACCCATTATATGCATAGAGTAAAACTATTAAACAATGGCTAGATGTCTAATTTGTGCTGTGAGTAATCAGAATGTTGAGAAAATAACTTTCATTGGATATAATCATAAAGCAACATTATTTCCTAAACTGCATTGGGGGAGTTCTTTCTTGGGTACTAGATAAAAACAGGCAGTTCCATGCCTTTGCAGATAATTCTTAGATTAAATACAAATGATATTAATCCAAAGGTCACTATAAGTTTCAAACATAATGTCAAGGTATTTTGTTCACTCCTATATAATAGTCAAAACTCTTACCATTTGATCTAAAATGAAATATTCTCTCTATCAGCCAGGTTTGTAGTCTGTGGAAGGGATGAATCCTTGTCTTTCCACTTCTTATTCAGCTCATATTTGATATTTCTGAACACTCTGAAAGTGAAGTGAATATTGAAGGAGTAAAGAGATAAGAGAAGGGGCAGCAAAGTTCTTACTTAACTGCTACAGTCAGCAACTGACTCTAAGCTTTGTAGACCTAGTTTTAAAGCTTCCTTTCTCTTATAGGGGACTTTTATGGTGTAGCAGTAATATTTTCTGTGTAGCAAACCATCTCAACACTTACTACCTTAAAACAGCAGCTCTTTATTATATCCCATGAGTCAACAGGTCAGCTGTGTAATTCTGCTGATTGGACCAGACTTCTCCTATCTTTGCTGGGTTCTGTCAAAAGTCAGATGGTGGCTCCATTGGGGCTGAATAGCCTCAGAAAGCCGTATGTGTGTTTGCAGGTGGGTTGACTGTCATCAGAGACAACAGGTTTGATTGGGTCACATGTCTCACCTTTCAATAGTGTAGCTTCTTCCCATGACAAAGTACAAAAAGCAGTAAAAGAGATGGTAAGCCCCAATGCAAAAGTGCTTTTTAAATTGCTGCTTATGATGTTTGCTTTTATCCCATTGGCAAAAACAGATCACATGACCAAATATGAGTCAGCATGAGAAGGGGTTACCAGGGTGTGGATGCAGGAATGTGGAAGAAATTCCAAGATTTCACTGCAACATTGTACCACCTATGATCTCTTCAGAGACACTGTCCCTTATCTGTCATGTTTGCTTTTCTTGATGCAGATGGCGTATTTCCTCTGTCTTAAAGGATCCACTGCTATCCTTGGTTTCTCTTTGATGAGGTTTCCAGACTATGGGAAGCCCTCTTGGACATGATCTAAGATACATTAAGGTGACCTGTCTTAGTCACATGACTGATAGCTGGTCTCTATAAAACGTCTGTATCCTTTGTCCAGTCAAACTCTGGGAAATACAGCCTCAGCCTAATGAAATCACCCATTTACTTCCAGATGTGGAAGAACTAGCTACCTCACCTCTCCCCATTTGAATTTACCAGCAGGACAAAGACAGGTCCATTATATTACCCCAACTTCATAGCATATCAAACTCTCTACACAGTCCTAATGAAGCCAGTCCTACAAAGCTTGAGATAAGGGTCAGGAACCCATATCTCTTTGCACTCGGGAAGGTTTGGACTCATAGTTCACCAAAAGTTCTCTCTAAAATATATCTTTAAATCTCTCTTAATTACCAACAACATAATTTATTAACAACCTGGATCTAGGTGAGAATTAATAATTTTGTAATCAAATTTTTTCTTTTAAAAATATTCATCTTAGCTTGCGAAAATTTTCTCCCATTTTGTAGGTTGCCTGTTCACTCTGATGGTAGTTTCCTTTGCTGTGCAGAAGCTCTTTAGTTTAATTAGATCCCATTTGTCAATTTTGGCTTTTGTTGCCATTGCTTTTGGTGTTTTAGACATGAAGTCCTTGCCCATGCCTATGTCCTGAATGGTATTGCCTAGGTTTTCTTCTAGGGTTTTTATGGTTTTAGGTCTAACATTTAAGTATTTAATCCATCTTGAATTGATTTTTGTATAAGGTGTAAGGAAGAAAATGTGGCACATCTACACCATGGAATACTATGCAGCCATAAGAAATGATGAGTTCATGTCCTTTGTAGGGACATGGATGAAATTGGAAATCATCATTCTCAGTAAACTATCGCAAGAACAAAAAACCAAACACCACATATTCTCACTCATAGGTGGGAATTGAACAATGAGAACACATGGACACAGGAAGGGGAACATCACACTCTGGGGACTGTTGTGGGGTGGGGGGAGGGGGGAGGGATAGCATTGGGAGATATACCTAATGCTAGATGACGAGTTGGTGGGTGCAGTGCACCAGCATGGCACATGTATACATATGTAACTTACCTGCACATTGGGCACATGTACCATAAAACCTAAAGTATAATAATAATAATAATAATAATAATTACAATAAAAGAAAAAAAAAATATTCATCTTAGCACGACACTTCAGTTTGGAGTTTCATAAATACATTTCTATGGTCTCTTGGTTCCTCAGCTACAAATGCCAAATTAACATCTTTAATGTGGAAAGTGACAAAATTGGGGAAACAATTGGGCATTGTAACTCCAAGTAAAAAATAATGATAAAATAAATTATAATAAAATTGTATTTAATTTTGTACTTATCAATTTAAATTCACCATTATAGACTGGGCAGAGTATCTTAAAGCTCACTCTTAAATCACTGTATTACCTCTTTCACCCAGATCTACATCAATTAAAAATATGGTGGTTGTGTTCCTTATGCCTTTATCTAGGTAAACAGTAGAACTATTAAAGAGTAGAGAATCAAAATCAAAGTTCCCAGTCTTGCCATGAACGAATGTCTTCATTGTTGAAATAAAGCCATTCATAATTTATTAAGCAAACATTCTAGATCATTAGTATAGAAATTGCTAAAAGGAAAAAAAATCACATGAAGTTATTAAACTGCAGGATTTGACACATGGTAAACAAGCAACAAATATTAGCATTCATACAATTATGATATCAAATACCCAATAATGTTTCCAAGGATCCTTAAATTAGCAATTGCTGAAGTTAGGTTTAAACCTCTCATGTGTTCTTTCATCTATATATCCAAGCCCTCCATCCCACAGAACACTCAACCAACATCTAACCACACAGATTCTTACAGTTCATTTTTCTTGAAATAATTATTTAAAAAATTACTTCTCCATGACATATTTATTATACTGGGGACAGAGTAAGTGTTCAGGAGAATAGCAAACTAACGGTTCCTAGCTTTTCACATGACACAAAGTTGCCGCTACTCTGAGCAATATTTCTTAGACGCTCCCAAATCCCACACCAGATTTCACATACACTTTACTGTCTAAAAATTACTTCTTTCTCTCCCATTTTTCTACTCTTCTTACATTTTGAGAAGACAGACCTTAACTGTCTTGCTTAGGACCACCTCTTTCATCCTAGACAGACTTTCTAGATTTCTTCCTTCCCTTTACCCAGCGGGAAGCTCTTCACAGGGAGCTGAAGACTGTAAGTAGACACTCATGTGGCTTAACCAGAGAAGCCCTGTGACTCTTTTGTATTTGTTTCTGTCTTACCACTGAACCAAAAAGTGATTTATTACCATCTCCTTACTTTCATCTTCCCACAGAAGACAATGATTCCCACATCTCTTCAAACACCCGAGTATCTTCTTCACTAACTCTTCTTTCAAGAAAGTGTTCTGGGATTTTTTTTTCCCCAATTCCTCCTACCTTCTCCACTTAGAATACAGTTAATTAGTTTCACTTATTTTGATGTTCTTTTTTTTTTTCTTTCTGAGATATCTAGAAACCATGTAGTATTTCTTCCAGGTGAGTCACTATTATTTTAATACATCTTTCAATTGGCACCTTAGCACTCATATATAGTTTGTTTTGTTAGAATTCACACTATTGTCTCCAACTGGAATGAAAGTAAGGCTTGCTCTTGCTTACCATGGTAGCTGAAACCTAAAAAGTGTTGGGTGCATAGTAAGCTAAAAAGTGAGGGAGACATAATAAAAGTGATGGGTACATAGTAAGCTCTTTATGAATAATTGAATCAGTGGGTAAATTAATGAATATTATTTTTCTACTTGAGTGTCCATGTACCACAATATTACAAATCATTTTAATCAAAATAGTTAACCCACTAATCATCCTAAAGAGTGATTTTATATATAACACTTCTATTATCAAAAGATAAATTTTATTCATCACTTTAAACAGAATCCAAATATTCTGGCCTGTGTCAGGTCATTTGTATCATTTATTGAATTCCTGCAATATAAAAGCATTGTGGAGTCCAGATACATCCTACCGCTCTTCCAGTCAAATGAGAAACACTATGAAAGCACATAGTAGTGTAAGTCACAGTAGGAAAATTATACCAAATGAGAAATATAAAAATAAACTTTGGTAGTGTTTAGGTAGTTACCATAAATAACTTCTACGTGGGGTAGGATTCAGGGAAAGTAAAATGAAAAAGAATTCCTTCTCTCTCTTTTCTTCCTTTCCTTTTTCTTTCTTTTCTTTCTTTCTCTCTTGTTTATTCTTTCTTTCTCTCTCTTTCTCTTTCTCTTTCTTTCTCTCATTCATTATCTCTTTCTCTTTCTTTCTTTCTTTCTCTAGCTTCCTTTCTATTTTCCTGTATTTACTTTCTTCTTTCTTTCTTGCAATGTCTGATGGAAAGGAGAAGAGAATTTAGGGAGAACTAAATAGTAGACATAGGACACAGAAATAAGAATAACAAGTTTTCCAGTTGCACATTGGAAGATAATCTGGGCACACTTCAAATTCTATTCAATTTTTCCTTGTTTTCTTTATATTTTTGCATCTACATCACAGTTGACATCCTTCCTTGAATTTGAGTCACTGTAGTCTTAATCTTCCCTAAATTATATTTCAAAATCCTTATGTCACATGCAAAAAAGACATTCAGTAAATTCTGTTGCTAATGATATATTATAAAGTAATTAAAAACGAACAAACAAACACTGGTGAAGCTTCCTGAATCCTGAAACCAAATATTAAGGGCAGTTCAACAATGATTTGGACTCTGTTGAGATTAGAAAGATAGGTGGAGGAAAATAAGCACAGGTCAATAGCTTGAGGTCTCTTCTGAACCTTGGTTTCTTGCTGAGCACCTAGAAAATGACCAGGTCAATACTCATGCTGTTGTCTGAAAATGTGTGTCTCTCCAAATTTTATACGTCGAAATCTAATCCCCAACGTGCTGATCATAAGAAGTGTTGCTTTTGGTAGGGAGTAGGTCATGAAGGTAGAAGCCTCATGTATGGGAATATTGCCCTTTTAAAAGAGGCTTGTGGGAGCTTGTTTGCAACTTCTACCAAGTAAGATCACAGAAGGCAGTATCTAAGATGAAAAGGCTCACTAGACATCAAGTCTGCTGGTGTCTTGATCTTGAACTTCTCTGCCTCCAGAAATGTGAGCAATACATTTCTGTTGTCTGTAGATTACCAGCTCTAAAATGTTTGTTACAGCAGTTCAAATAGGTTAAGACATCCCATACGACAATCAGCCTTTTTATAATTTATAATTTGCAATTCATAGTCATGAGTTTATTCCGTAAGATTTCAGTTTTAATTACTTTCTGAGATCGTCTTTTTCTATGGGCATTCACCATAACACATGTGTTTATTAGATGTTAATTGTGCTAGGTGCTCTGGTTATAAGGACTTACAAAGCACAACACTCAGGGAATTTACAGAATAGTCTAAAAATAGGTGAATGTCTAATTTGAATAAACTGATATAAGTATAGTGAAAGAAAAAAGGACAGATGAGAACATTTGGTATGTACTAGTTTGAAGTATGGCCAAGAAAAAAAAAATCACAGAAGAAGTCTTAGAAAAAATAAAGCTTGAAACTTGAAATGAGACTACAATGTTAGATAAGAGTCAGTCAATTGAAGATGACAAATACAGGCATCACAGGCAAAGTACTCAAATTAGGTACTTTTATCTTTTATTCACATGATATTCCAAGTAATGGAATCAGTAGTGCCTGCTACACAGTAGGTAAGCCACGAATACATATTGAATGAAAATAAATATATGAATGAATGAATAAAATATCATCCTATAACCAAAAATGAGCAGGGTGGAGAGCTGTGGGAATCATAACTGCTTTAGTACCAGAATGTTAGAAATCAGATGAAGAGTAGTTGGAGCTGATGCTGGAAAGGGAGGCAGGACCAAATTATGGAGGGCTCCAGGTACTACTGACAAGGAGATGGAGAAAGATTGCCAGAAGAATTGTTTGGTTAGACTTCGTTATGATAGATCACTCCAGGATGGGTTAAAGGATGGATTGAAGGAGCAAGACGCAAGGTAGCAGCACCAACTGCGAGGCCACAGCAAGGGCACAAGTCAGAGGTGATGAGTATCTCAAATGGAACACTGGGAAGAGGGAGAGGAGTAGACAGGTGAATCTTTATCATGCTGAAAGCTGGAATTCTCATGCTGACACGTAGTCTTAGGATCACGTGCATATTTTTAGGAGGTAGAAACAAGTCAGTATGTGGCTGGCTAAAATGTAGAAACATAATTTAATCTGAAAATTAAAACAGTGACTGTGCCCACAGAAAAGGGGAGGGATAATTTTGAGTCGGTAATGAAAAGAAAAACAGGCCAGGCACAGTGGCTCACACCTGTAATCCCAGCACTTTGGGAGGCCAAGGTGGGCTGATCATGAGGTAAGGAGTCTGAGACCAGCCTGTCCAACATAGTGAAACCCCATCTCTACTAAAAATACAAAAATTAGCCAGCCCTGATTGGGTGCACCTGTAATCCCAACTACTTGGGGCATGAGAATTGCTGGAACCCAGGAGGCAGACGTTGCAGTGAGCTGAGATCACACCACTGCCTTCCAGCCTGGCAACTAGAATTCTCTAATATTGGGGTTTTGTGTGGAAAGCAGTACAACCACTTTGGAAAAACACTTAGACAATTTTTAATGAAGTCTTTGTAATGAATTCGAACATATACTTACCCCATGACCCAGCAATTCTACCTTTCGGCATTTATCTAAGAGTTGTGAAAACATACCTCCACAAAACATCTTGTATAAGAATATGTAAAGTAGCTTCACTCATGATAGCTCAAACTGAAAATAACAAGTGCCTATCAATAAGAAAATGGATAAGCAGGCAGGGCGCGGTGGCTCACGCCTTTAATTTCAGCACGTTGGAAGGCCGAGGTGGGCGGATCACCTGAGGTCAAGAGTTCAAGAACAGCCAGGCCAACATGGTGAAAACCCGTCTCTACTAAAACTAAAAAAATTAGCCAAGCGTGGTGGTGGGTGCCTGTAATCCCAGCTACTTGGGAGGCTGAGGCAGGAAAACTGCTTGAACCAGGGAGGTGGAGGTTGTAGTCAGCAGAGCCTGGGTGACAAAGCAAGACTCTGTCTCAAAAAAAAAAAAAAAAAAAAGAAAGAAAGAAAGAAAAAAGAAAATGGATAAGCAAAACTGAGATATATTCATACGTTGGAATACTACTCAGCAACACAAAGCAAAGGAACAAGATCCTGACACATGTAAAAACATGGATGTGAACGGTCTGACTTCAGGCCAAAATTTATGTGTGATCTTTCAGGCCAGATCATAGGCAAGTACAAGCCTTTGTTTAGCAAGCCTCACCCAGGGAAACTATCCTCTGTACAGCAGGCTTGGTGCACAGCCAGGGTATTGCAATTTTCTGGAGAGAGTTGCAGTCAAGAACTCAGGTACCTTTGGGCAAGCCAGGTTTATACACATGTCTGCCTTCCTAGTCTAGGTGTCTCCATGGGAAGTATCGTTAATGGAGGACTTAACTGAGGCACTCTTTTCCATTTGGACTCTGCCTTTCTATTTCTAGCCATTTTCCTTCTCCCTCCCACTGCCTTTTCCCTGGACCAAAGTCCAGAAGGAGGCAAAGGCTTTTTGTTATGCAGTGAGGCAATTCCTCCCATCTGTGCTGATTCACCTGACTGATTCTTTTCCATTGCCAATCCATGCTGGGGGGAATGGAATATTAGGGAGGCAGCTTAGCATTTTGCCTATTTCTGGCACTGTCATAGTAAGTGAATTAGAGCTTGATTGTTACTTTCAATTTGGTCTATTGTCTTAATTGACCACCTTGACAGTTGATTGCTCGACCAGATGGAGCTCACAGTTTATGCATGATTTCATTTATCTAAAGTTCAGAAACAGGAAAAGCTAACCCATGATGAGCCCAATTAGAAAAAAAGTGGTTCTCTTGGCAGTTGGGAAATGAAAAATAATGGTGAATGTACTGAGAAAAGGAATGAGGGAACTCTTTAGAGGGCTGGAAATGTTCCAAATTTTGGTGATATTTGAGATTGATCAGTAAATAGTGTGTGTCAAGATTCATTGAATTGCAGATGTAAGATTTGTGCATGTTATTATATTAATTTTTATGTCAAAATTATAAACAACAAAAAACCACTCACAAGTTTTGAGGCCATTATTATCAATTAATGTGACATCACTAATACATAAAAATCTGTAAAACTAAACCTGCAAGTCAAATTTATTGACAGTAAATGAATTAAATCTTAACACATGTGTCTCTAAGTTTCTGCAAATGAGAAATAAGCAGAGTTCTCTCCTAGCTTTAGTTGTAATTATAATTACCTTTGTTTATGCAAAATTTATTATTTCCAAATTACTCCCCAAAGGCCTGATTAAAAATGGTGTGCATGCTCCTTATTCTTTAGTTCAGTAATGTGTTTCTCAAAGAAAGAAAAAAATGCTTATTATACACCCAAATTAATTAAATTTGAAAGGTTTGCTGTTCATGAAATTTATTCTGATAGTGCAACTGTATCCCTTTCAATTGCACTACTGGGAGGTGAGAAATCTAAGGAAAGGGTAGTGGGAAGGAAAATAAAATTACAATAAATTGACACTGCCCAAATGCCATACATACATGGCCACTGGAGCAGAAGTCATGTACATATAGCTGAGGGAAGAAAAAAAATATCCCTGTTGGGGAACTGACTATTCTCCACTAAGGAGCATGCGGCCCTCTATTCACATCTGTTCCCAGGCTTCCACAAACATTCCATTTGCTGAGCATCTAAGTATCCTTTAATTTATCAAGATATTGGTAACAGCTCACCAATTCATCCAATTTTATTTTGAGTTTTAAATGCAACTCATATAAAAATAATAATGAACTTTGCACATCGAAATTTGAATAAGAATAAATTTATCTTACTAAAATTACTACCAGAAATATAAAGTTTATTTTCTATTGCATATCTTTTGGTCAACCTGTGGAACAATATTATGTTGTTCTACTAAATGCCAATTGTTATTACCACACTAGTTCTTACTTTGAAGTCAAAATATAGCCAAACCACTAAGATCATTTTAAACTCAAAACAGACAGCTATAAAGGTACAGGCAGAGGTGTAGATACAGAACTAGGAATAGAAATAGGACAAGAGTAGGTACAGGAATAGATATGGTATAGACAGAACAGTGCTTAGGTATGAAAAGAAAAGTGAGTATGTCTGTAGGTTTAGGTGTCAAGATTTGGCTTGCATTGTTACATACAAAAGAAAAAGTGTCAAGTAATAAGAATCATAAAGGGTAAGGTAATAGATAGTTTCCCATAAACCTGAGGTAAGCATTAAATTTATCGCCAACCTTTCTAAATACCTAATGATAACAAGCAAAAGGAAAAAAAAAGAAAACCAAAAACAAAACATTATTTAAAAAATGTCTTTTATTCAAGAGAAGCTTCTTCTTCTTCTAATTATTATTATTTTTTACTACTTTTTAGGAGAGTTCTGTCATGTGGTACTTTAAACAAAAAACAGCTACATAACAGACAGCTGATAAACAGGACTTTCTTTCTAGATCTGACCAACTAAAGTTCCAAGAACTTTAGGAATAATCCCCATATATTCATGTATTTAAAAGGCTTAAGCATTATTTCTAAATATGTTTTAATATATTATGATTCACCATATAGTGGAATTACAAATATAAAGCTCAAATTTAAGAATGCAAAGAAAAAAATGCTGTTGTATTTTTGATGACTAAACTAATCTCACTCCTTAGGTAGTGATCATTTTTCCTGGATTCTTAAGCACCTGGAGATTTTTTCTCTGTTAATTCTGAGTCGCTGTAGCTTATTCTGGTTCTAGGGATTTCTCTGAAAGTTGCCTGTAATCCCTAGTTGATCTCTGCTTCACTGTCAACCTTATAGCCATAAACTACAGAATTGCTTTGTGCCTTCTTTCTTTAACATCTCTGATCCCATATATACACTTACACACAACAATCAAAGATAATGCTTCTGAAGAAATCATTATCCAGTATCAAAAGCTCTATTTCTGGCTCTGAATGGAGCTGATAGTGAACTCTGGATCTGCGGTGTTCAAACTCAAACTAAGGGAAACTTAAGAAGAGAAATTCTGATCTTCTATCTGCCTCCTCACCATACCACCACTTTTACCCTGATGAGCAAATCTTCTTTACATGTTGCCACAGGACATCCCTGAGAAGCCCTAATCATCTACTTCCACAAAAATCCATATAGTGTGTGGGACACAAGATTCTATACTTTTGATTTCCATAATCTAATCTTTCATTCCATTCTTGTTGGAATTTTGGCTCTGGAAAAGAAAGTATTGTGACTATGTTACAGAACTCTTGGATATCTTCTCTTTCTTTCAGTTTCTCAGCCAGTAGTCTTTCCTTCACCTTTGCTGTTAAACAAGATATTGTTCTTTGTCATAATCTTTTTCTTGCTCAAGTGACATTCATCCTTTCCATTTTAATGGGGCCATAATGTCAGTATGACTTTCAAAGCTGATTCATGTGGGAGAGGCCTAAAAAGTGTAGTTGTTCATTAAATACTTTTAAAATATTATCTTCATTACACTTGATGGATTTTCCAGCTTATTTTCCATCTGTAGTGCTGCCTCTGACATCACAATTAAAATACGTTAATGCTTAGATGTCACACATACAACAACTAATTTTTCTGGCTTTGGGGAGAAAACACACAAGTGCATTTTCCAGCTAAGGAATCATACATATTGAGCCCAATGCTTTAAGTTATTTAGCCATAAAAGATGCAAATATATTTTATCTTTTCATTTTAAATATATTACTAAATAATCTACACAGTTTTCAAGAAGATTATCATATGTAAGAAATTATTGTTCAATTCCCACCTATAAGTGAGAATATGCGGTTTTTGGTTTTTTGTTCTTGCGATAGTTTACTGAGAATGATGATTTCCAATTTCATCCATGTCCCTACAAAGGACATGAACTCATCATTTTTTATGGCTGCATAGTATTCCATGTTGTATATATTGCCACATTTTCTTAATCCAGTCTATCATTGTTGGACATTTGGGTTGGTTCCAAGTCTTTGCTATTGTGAATAGTGCTGCAATAAACATACGTGTGCATGTGTCTTTATAGCAGCATGATTTATAGTCCTTTGGGTATATACCCAGTAATGGGATGGCTGGGTCAAATGGAATTTCTAGTTCTAGATCCCTGAGGAATCGCCACACTGACTTCCACAAGGGTTGAACTAGTTTACAGTCCCACCAACAGTGTAAAAGTGTTCCTATATCTCCACATCCTCTCCAGCACCTGTTGTTTCCTGACTTTTTAATGATCGCCATTCTAACTGGTGTGAGATGGTATCTCATTGTGGTTTTGATTTGCATTTCTCTGATGGCCAGTGATGGTGAGCATTTTTTCATGTGTTTTTTGGCTGCATAAATGTCTTCTTTTGAGAAGTGTCTGTTCATGTCCTTCGCCCACTTTTTGATGGGGTTGTTTGTTTTTTTCTTGTAAATTTGTTGGAGTTCATTGTAGATTCTGGATATTAGCCCTTTGTCAGATGAGTAAGTTGCGAAAATTTTCTCCCAATTTGTAGGTTGCCTGTTCACTCTGATGGTAGTTTCTTTTGCTGTGCAGAAACTCTTTAGTTTAATTAGATCCCATTTGTCAATTTTGGCTTTTGTTGCCATTACTTTTGGTGTTTTAGCATGGCACATGTATACATATGTAACTAACCTGCACATTGCGCACATGTACCCTAAAACCTAAAGTATAATAACAATAAATAAATTAATTAATTAATTTAAAAAAAAGAAATTACTGCCTAACCCCAAGTCAGAAGATTTACTCCTACATTTCGTTCTGAGTGTTTTTAACTTTGGCTCTTAGGTTAAGGTCTATGATTCAATTTGGGTTAATTTTTGTTTATGGTCTTGGGGTAAAGGTCTTAATTTCTTTTTTTTTTTTTTCAGTAGATTCCAGTAGTTCCAGCATCATTTGTTGAAAAACTATGATTTCCAGTTGAATTATCCTGGAACACTTACCAAAAAATTAACTTATCATAAATGTGAGGATTTATTTTTGGACTTTCAATTCTATTTATTTCATCTATATGTCCATTCTTATGCCAGTTCCACATTGTCTTGATTACCATTGCTTTGTAGTTAAGTTTGGAAACTGAGAAATGTGAGTCCTCCAACTTTATTCTTTTTCAAATTTGTTTTCACTTGTCTGGGTCTCATGCCTTACCATATAAAATTTGGGAACAAATTACTAATTTTTGAAAAATAAAAGCCAGCTTGGATTTTGATAACATCTGTGCTGAATGCACAGCCTTGTTATTAGGTGGATGTATATTTATAATTGCTATTTATTTCTGAAGAATTGTCCCTCTTACTATTATAAAACAGCCATTTTTTCTAGTGATAATTTGTCTATACATATATATATATAAAATATGTGTGTGGGTGTGCATGTAAAGAAACTATACGTACATATGTATATTTGATATCGGTATGGACACTCCAGTTCTGACTACTTGCCTGGCATATCATTTATATTTTAAACCTATTTACTTTAAACCTATTTTTGTCTTCAAATCTAAAGTGCATATTTGTAGACGGTACAGAATTTGATTGTTTTTTAAAAAATCAATTCTACCAAACCTCACATTTTGATTAAACTGCTCATTCTATTTAATTTTAATGTAAGTGCTGATAAGACTCAAGACTACTAGTTTTCTACTTGTTTTTTATATATCTATGTCTCTCTTGTTCCTTTTCGTTCTTAATAATTAACTTTTCTGTGTTATGTATTTTTTTCTGTTTAATATTTTCTGGTATACTCTTTTAAATTCTTTCTAATTTATTTTACTCCTTAAATACTTTTCAAATATTTAATTTGAAATATTTACTTAAGGGATTACAATCAATATGTGTTACTGATCAAAAGTTTGTATACTCCCAATATTCATATTTTGAAGCCCAAATCCGCAATGTGATTGTATTTGGAAGTTGGGTCTATGAGAGATAATTAGGTTTGAAAGAAGTACTAAGCATAAAGCCTCCATGATGAAAATGGTGTTTAGAAAATTAAAAAAAAAAAAAAAAAAGGAAGAAAGACCAGTGCTGACTCTCTCCCTGTGTGCACAATAAAGAGGTCATGAAGGGGCTCAGCAAGATAGCAGCAGCCTACAAGCCAAGAGAAGAAGCCTCAGAATAAAGATTTATTTTTTTGGCACCTGGAACTTGGATTTCTGAGTCTTAGAAGAGTGAGGCATAAATTTCTATTGTTTAAGCCACACAGCCTATGGTATTTTATAATGGCAGTCCAAGAAGACTAAGACAACCTAGTCTTAACCTAGAACAATATGATTTGGATTAATACAACTTAATTTTAATACCAAGTGAAAACTTTGTTTCAATGTTTTTGTGTTCTTTCTACCCTTTTTATAATAGCATTGTCATAAACATTTCATCTTTATACATTACAAACCCATTACAAACCTTTTGTTTACCTGGGAATGTATTAATTTATCTTTTATTTCTGAAAATAGTTTTGTGGTGTATAGAATTTGTGTTTTACATTATTTCTTTTGGAGTACTTTGTATATGTTGTCCTACTGCCTTCTACTGTCATTGTGTCTGGTGATAAGTCTGTTGTTAATGATACTGATGTTCCCAGTCACCTTTCCTTTGCTGCTTTCAAGATTGTGTCTTTGTAATTTGGTTTTTCAAAGTTTGACTGTAATGTGTTTAGTTGTAGACCTTCCAGTTTATCTTACTTGGGGTCTTTTGAGTTTTCAGATGTGTAGATTAATTTTTTTTCTACAATGTGGGGGTGTTTTAGCTATTATTTATTCAAATATTTTTCTACCCCTTTGTCAAACTCTTCTGTTATTCTTCTATGACTCCTATCATATATATGCTAGTAGCTTGATAGTGTTCCATACTTCTCTGAGGCTGTATTCATTTCTATTCATTCTTTATTCTTTCTGTTTTTCAGAATAATCTTGATTAACCTATCTCCAGTTGGTTGATTATTTTTTATACTCACTTAAATATGCCTTTGAATCCTTCTAATGTTTCTTTTTTTATTTCAATACTGTAATTTTCAACTGAAGAATATTAAGTGATTTGTATAATTTCCATTTTTATTGATATTTTCTATTGGAAAGACATTGTTCTCATAATTTTCATTATAATTTGTTAGACATGGTCTCATTTAGTTTTTTGAAAATATTTATAATAGCTGATTTATAGTCTTTGCCTGGTACAAAGTAAAACATCTGGGCTTCCTCAGAGACAGTTTCTATTAAATACTTTATTCCACTGCTTTATTCAGTCATGCTTTACTTTTTGTTTGTAAATCTCCTCGGTTGTTATTGAAAATTGGACATTTTAAATAATAAAAGTAGGTATTATGAAAATAAAATTTCCCTTTCCCCTCCCCAGGGTTTGCTTTTGTTGATGCTACTTCTTTTTGTTGATCTTATTGCTTATTTAAACTAAATCTGTAAACTGTGAACTATTTGCTGTGTATGGCCACTGAAGTCCTGCTTAGTTAGAGTAGTGGTCAGCTAATGATTGGACAGAGATTTTATTAAACATCTTGAACCAGTGAGGCTCCCACTCTTTGCTAAGGGCTTTGTGTGTATGTTGAGACACATGTTAAACACTCCAGCAGTTTGTAACTGTATTAATTCTCACTTGCTGCTTGCAGCAGCCCTCAAGTTCAGCCAAGGGGGAGGAATAGAGCCTTCTCAGTCCTTTCCTGGGTTTTCACACACTCCTGCACATGAGCATATCCTTCTAGACCGCAGGAATATGTCGAGTTCTTCCAAGCCACCATGGATGTCTCATTTGACAGATTTTCTTTTAAGTTTTTGCCAAGCTTCTTGTTTGTCCAACTAGTGTTGCCTCCTTAGGCAGCTGCAGTGTTAAGGCAATGCTGCTGATTTTTCTTTCTTTCTATTTTTTTTATTTTTTTATTTTTTTGGACAAAACCCTGGGGATAGGGCTTTTATCACTAAGTGGACTCTGAGGCGGATCAAATAAAGACAAGCCCTGGGAATGGAACTTTTTCAAGCACCTGATAAACAGGTCAAATAGTAACAATTCTCTTGGGATGGAGCTTTTTGAGAAGTTTCAAACCTATTCTGTATCCTCTAGTCATTGCTAAACTGTTTATTTTCAAAGCTTGCTGGTTGCATGACTGATTGCTTTAAAGTCTACCGCCCTAGAGCTGAAGAGAAAGGAGGGGAATAGAATAAGACAAAATGCTCAAACTTGCAGTTCTTCCCCCAATTTAATCATTTTCCTTGAGTAAATACTCCTCATATTATAGCAACCATTTAGTTAATTTCCAGGACTCAAAAATAGTTGATATTGACTATTTGTGACAGTGCTCTCTTTCTTTTTAGAGATTTTTAGGTGTCCTTACATTGCCATTTCAAAAAGTAAAATAGAGCTTAACAGAAAAGATGAATCAATCTGAAATGTATAATTAACATGCAAATTTTATTTTAAAAACCCATTAAATTTATGCTGAGAGATGATAAATTTAAAAACAAAAATAAGTCACAAAGTAGCTTTTTTCCGAGATATAAATAGCAATTTGAAGTGAGAAGGAATAAAATAAAGCTGTCTTAGATGGGAGTGTATTGGTAATTTGTGTACTCTAATAATGTCGCAATTTTTCCATTTTAATTGTTCTTCTAAAAACTAAAAATATACATCCGTGTAGCTGTGTTTGTACTAAAACAATCATATAGATGAAAATGAAGTTACTTTTATTCGTAGAAAAATAATACATGCCTATGGTTAATCTTTTAGCCTTAATACAACTTCTCGCAGAAAGTGAATAAATATACCCCAGAAGGCCATAATGGTTTTGTGTTGGTGGTATTGAATAATCAAGTAATCATTTTTTCAAGGTTGTTAATCAATTGTCTGACCTACAACCCTGATTAAATATTTTAAAAATTTGTATAGAAAATTTTACCTAATAAGTCCCTGGATACCTCTGAACAGCTATGAATGAATATTTTTCTAAAGGATTATTTGAGATTGTACTCATATATAAAAGCTCTTTAGTAAATGAAGTACTGTCTTTAACCATCATATACACTAGTCATCTTGCATGACCCTGACTGCTTGCCTTGCCTCTATTCAATTAACCTGTCACCCAATGCTCCAACAAAGGACACAGAGCATTACACATCATAAATGGCTTTCAAGTGAGCTCACTCAGCTGTGATAAATACATTATGTGGGCCTCATGCAGAAGAACTCATAAAGATACAATATTCCTGCCCCTTTATGTTGCTTACATTCCTCTCAATAATCCAATTCACCATGCTTTCTCAACACCCAGCAATTCCTCTCAGTCAAAACAAGTGATCATAGCAAAAAAAAAAAAAAAAAAAAAATTAGAGTTTGTTATGCTACATTCCAGTCACATTTATTCTCTTATTTCAGGGAAGCCTACAAATGACTATTAAGTTAAGAAACTACACTAAATAAGTATGTAAATTTTCTTTAGAATGTTTTTTTCTGGAACCATGTATTCATTACCACTAGCAGGTATTTTACATATAGCTTTCTAAATATAAAACATGCATGGTTTCCTATTCTGCATTAGTATGTTTGAATAGATAAATTTTTTAATGCTCATAAGATGTTGTCAGCATTTTGTTTCTTTTTAATTTGAGAATTACTTTCCAGCTTTATACAGTGAGGGCAATGGGTACAAAGGTTAAGAGTGATAGTGACACATTAAAGCAAATTCTTTAACTTGCTGACTTTGGGGTATTCAAGATCATCATCTCATTGGTGATCATGCTTGGGTAATGCATTTGAAAAGCTATCTTTTATTTTTTTTTTAACTTTAAAGAGTTACTTTCTGCTTCATTGTTTTGCTTATGTAAATATAATTAATTCATTAACTGTTGCCAGAAAGCAATGCAACTGATATTAAGTGATTTTTCTACATGGAATTTCAGAAATTATTTTTTTAATTTCCAAATTAAGGGCCAATTTACTGCTAATCATAGAGCCATCTGTGTGAAACTTAGTGTCCTTCAGTCTGAAAAATGAGGAGCTTGTATTCTATATGAGGAGGAAAAATGCAGCCCGTCTTTCCCCTGAGGAGAAAGCTTTGAAATTCAAGGATTCTGGAATTTCAATCCCAGAATAACACTTACTACCTGTCTGATCTTTATTGAGTTTTTTTTTTTACCTATCCCAGCTTCAATTTCTTTAACTGAAACCCAAAGTTGATAGTATTGTTTATCTTATAGGTCACTTGTGAAGATAAAATGAGATAATGAGCATAAAATTCCTAAAGTCTTGAAAAGTATGATACATTTTATCTATCATCTATCTATCTATCCCCCTTTTTTAAGTCACTCTTCTGTATTTCTCTCTCTCTCTCTCTCTCTCTCACACACACACACGCAGTGTAAAACAAATAAATAGAACACACTGTATTGGGACAAGTCATTACATCTTCTTTGCCTGAAAAAAAGATTCCAGTTATTTCATTACTATCAGTGTTTATAGAAATCCTATTGTCAAATGATTGTAAAAAACAAAATGAAATGACTAATAACTCAGCTGTGTTTTGAAAAGGCATTAAATTCTCAGTGATTTGAGGTTTTTTCTTTATCCATTACATGTTTTATTTTTTCACAAACTGTCTAATTTCAAGATCACTATGGAATATTAATGTATGAACCGAAAGCAGCTATATTTAGTTAACCCTTCAGCAAACCATAAAGAAAATCTACTAAATCAGGACAAGGACTGGTAGTTTACTAAGTTTTTTTTTTTCTTAAATCACTGTTGTTATTGTCATATTATTATAAATGCCCTGCTCAATATACACCTTTACATTAGTGTTTACATTAACACTTAGGAATTTAGCTGTCTGAGCCATAAAAGATACTGAATAGCCAAAGCAATCATGAGGAAAAAAAATGAAGCTAAAGACATCACACTACCTGACTTCAAAGCATACCACAAATCTATAGTAACCAAAACAGCATGGTACTGGCATAAAAACAGACATATAAACCAATGTAACATAATAGAGAGCCCAGGAATAAATCCATGCATTTACAGTCAATTCATTTTCAACAAAGTTGTCAAAAGCACACAATGAGGAAGGGAGAGTACCTTCAATAAATGGTACTGGGAGCTGGCCAGGCACGGTGACTCATGCCTGTAATCCCAAGACTTTGGGAGGCCAAGGCAGGCAGATCACAATATCAAGAGATCGAGACCAACCTGGCCAACATGGTGAAACCCCATCTCCACTAAAAATACAAAAAATTAGCTGGGTGTAGTGGCTCGTGCCTGTAGTCCCAGCTACTCAGGATGCTGAAGCAGGATAATTGCTTGAACCCAGGAGGCAGAGGTTGCAGTGAGCGGAGATCATGCCACTGCACTCCAGCCTGGTGACAGAGTGAGACTCCATCTCAAAAAATAAATAAAAATAAATAAATTAATTAAATGATAAATGATACTGGGAAAACTGAATAACTATGTGGAGAAGAATGAAATTAGATTTCTACTGTATGCAATATAGAGAAATCAACTTAAAATGGATTAAAGACTTAAATGTACTACCTGAAACTGTGAACCACTAGAAGAAAACAGGGAAAAAGCTTCATGACTTTGGTTTGGACAATTGTCTTTTGGATATGATCCCTCAAAACACAGATAACAGAAGCAAAAAAAAAAAATACATAAATAAGATTACATTAAACTGAAAAGCTTCTGTATAATAATAAAAACAATTGACAGCGTGAAAAGACAATCTAGAGAATGAGAGAAAATATTTGCAAATTATATGTCTCGTAAGGGGTAAAGATCCAAAATATCTGAAGAACTCAAACAACTCAACACAAGAAAACAAATGGCCCAATTAAAAATGGGCAAAGGACCTGAAGAAAAATTTCTGAAAAGCCATAAAAATTGCCAATAAGTACATGAAAAATGCACAACATTGCTAAACATGAGGGATATATAAATTAAAACCATGAGCTATTACCTGACACATGTTATTGTCAAAAAGACAACAGCTAACAAGTGTTGGTAAGGATGTGAAGAAAGAGGAACTCTTATACACTGCTGGTGGGATATTAAGTTACATAGTCACAGACGAGAGCAAGGAGGTTTCTCAAAAAAAAAAAAAAATTAAAAATAGAGCTACCAAATGATCCAGCAATCCTATTACTGGGTATATATCCAAAGGAAATGAAATCAGTGTGTCATAGAGATATCTGCACTCCCATGTTTATTGCAACACTATTCACAATAGTTAAGCTGTGAAATCAACCTAAGTGTCCATCAAGTGATGAACAGATACAGAAACTGATATATCTCTTATCATTCAAGATTATTCAAGGCTTTCTCTTTTCTTAGGCGTCTCTGTTAGTCACAAGTTACTTCATGTATTGAAAATACATTGTTGTCTAATTAAAAGTTTTAAAATCAACCGATCAACATAGGATGATTTTGTTTGCCTAATGGAAAAACTATTAGAATTTTAAAAATCAAAACAACATAGGTAACTGCTTCTGAAATATGTGTATCCAAAAATTATGTGAGGATCCTGTTAATATGTAGATGATTATGATTCATGAGTCCTTGGATGGGTCCAGAAATTTTGTATTTGAATAACAGACAACAACTCAGTGCCCATTCGGAAATTTTAGTTTAACTGAGGAAGAGGGTCAAGCAAGCCCAGAATTAAGCAGGAAGGGGCCAGAGTTTTATCTGTATAAAGGCATATTGAACAAGGTGCGATCCAGAATATCATTGGCATGATGAGGATGAATGTTCTAAGTGAAGTTGACTAAAGCAAGAACAACTGCAGCTCTGACAAACTAGTAACAAGCCAGGGACCTGGCAAAACCAAGAAGCAGAAAAACCTATACTAGACAGATAAAAAGTGAGCAGTTGATCCCAGGAGAGACTGTGCTTTTGAAAATCAATAAAAAAATATAAGTATTGTTATTCACTATGATGATGATTATTATTATTATTAATTTTTTCTAATCTGGAGACTATCAAGTAAATGGATGCATCTCCAAGATGTTTTATTTTTCAGGTTTAAAGAACTGTGTTTAACATTGAAGAGCTTTATTGCCTCATTGTCAGAATCTCTTTCCACATATTCCTAAGCTTATACATTGTCTCTTTTTATTTCTTCATTCATTGAATATTTAATCAAAATTGCTACTAAATCTTTTTTGTCACTGACATTTTAGCTAGACTGCAATCATCTGTCAAGAATTACAATTTTAATTCATTTCTTTGTTTCATGCATGTATAGCTTAGCACCTGGCATACAATTTAAAAATTTATTTCTTTATAAAATGTTCTATCTTTAAATGTGCTTAAGAACATTATCAGAAAACTGCATTTTTTTTTCTCTAGCTCAGCCCTTAGGAATCCCTAGAATTAAAAACTAATCATCTAAAGTCATCAAGACCACTTGTACTTATTGAAGGCCATATGAATTATGTACCTGACTATGAGCCTACCGTATTTTGATTATTTGGAGTAAATATATTACTGGTTCTTTCTCTCACTGTGAAAATTGTCCTAAAATACAAAGCTAAAGCTATTCTTTGTAAAATAGTTATTTTCATATATTCATGCATATGGAAACATTCTTTTCATAGAGTTGTTCAACACTGTATGAAAATGTCTTTCTAATAATATCATCAAAGGCAACAATAACTTGTTCTGAATATGAAAAGTTTAAGCTCATATTAATGGTTAATAAATAATATATTTCCTTACAAAGTTTTACATTTATTATCATCTATACTTATCATTTTTGGCAATTCAAAAATGTCTAAAATGACTATAAAAAGAGTATAACAACTACAATAAATCATAGCTGTAAAAATGATTAACACTGAGAAAATGCAATGTGTATGTTGATCCCAGGGAAGAATATTTAAACATCTTAAATTTAATGTATGTATTAGTTATAGAAAATCATTTGAGAAAAGATACGTCACCAAAACACAGTGTTTGAGGTATTCACATCAGAGTTTACTAACTAGGTGATTTTACTGTTTTTAAAATGGGAAAGTAAGATAGTACTTAATGTTATATATTTTTAAAAACAAAGAAGTAGAATATAGCTTCTGTAAAATAAGGAAGTAATATAGTGATATCATAAAAATTAGCATCAAGGTTTTACATTATTATTTTTCTTTCTATTTGCTGGTTCCTGCTGATATAGTAAGTGTGTTAATTTTAGGTAGAGTAAAACTAAGATATACTAAATATATTGAATTACTGAATATATTGAAATAACCACATGTATCTTGCCATGATAATGAATTCCTAAGCCAAATAATAAAAATCTATATTTTGGAGTTTAAATGAATCTGTGAATCAGAAATTGATTTTATTCTTTCTGAAAAATTTGTTTCAAGTAGTTTTAATTTAATAGTTTAATAGTCTTTACCACATAACTACAAAATATGGATTATTAATTTCCACAGAACTAAGCTTAAGATAATTGATGCAAATTAGCTAATCAAATTTTTGAAAACTAACGTCAATAAATACATTTCAAAATCAGTAAATTGCAAGATAAGTCAGTTATCAAATATTTTATATGCTTATCTTTTCCAGGAATTCATTATTTCTTTTCACTTGTTGCAAGATCAGGAGAATCTTAGCAATAGGTTGAGATTTCATACTCAAAGAGTAAAGAGAAGACTTCGAAAAACAAAAGATAGAGTTTCAAAGAAAATGGTGGCAAGTCAATCAAGTCAAAAGCTCTAGACCGGATGTGAAATTATTGCAAATGCTATGTCAGCAGAGTGATAGGGACTGAAGTCAAACTGCATAGATTGAAAAGGAAAAAAGTAACTAGAAGGTAGCACTCAAATATCAGAAATATAAGAGGTGCTTTGGAAATTTTCATAAAAATTTAATAATAAAGGGAAAGGTATAAAGAGAGAGCTTGAGAGAGAGGAGACGGTACTTAGAGAAACTGCTGGGAAAGACAAGACAAAATATTTCAATAAGCTACTGACAAAGAAGAAAGAAGAGAAGAAAGATAAAAAGAAAAGAATATTTATTTATTTATTTATTTATTTTTAGTATTTCAGATAGTCCTCTTTATTTTTTTAGGAGAATGAAATCCCCTAAGAAGATCCCCTACCACAGATTTTTAATAACGATCCCCAAAGACTCATGAGAAAGCATGCTTCTTCCATAAACTTTCATAAAAGAGCAGGCACACAATAAATATCCGTTGCATAGAAACATGAAGTTAGGTAGTGCTTTCTCTTCACGTGGCCCTTTCCTTTAAGTTTATGAACCTCACCTCAGGTATTTAATAATTTAAAATATCAGGAGTGAGAAAGGTTTGAACAAAGAGAAAAGGTAAAGAAAGTTGGAGACAAGCTGGAGAGAAAATGAAGTATTTATACTTTATTTGTCTATTTATGTCTCCCACTGAGGGGGACTGACTGCAAAAATGGCTTTAATCCTTCACGAACTCTATATCCATACCCTTTAAATATGATTTTACAATGCTTTTCATCAAGAGTCAGTCGACCTCCCATTCTGTAAATGTAAGATGGCCTTATGGCTTTGCCTGAAAGTGTGACAGTTCTAAGCCTTGTCCAAAAGACTTTAGAAACTTTCTTCCCACATCCCCGCCTCCTGTCTTCACCAAGAGGACATACACAGGATAGCTTTCTCCTGGATGTCTGCTTAGGCTGTTACAATAAGCCCAACTAGTCTGCTGGAGTACTAGAAATAGCATAATGCAAATATAAGTTGTCCTACCTAAGATCATTTTAGATCAGCAAAACCACACTGTTGATCCACAGACTAATAAAAAAAATAAACATTTATCACAGTATGCCACCCAGCATTTTGTGGTTAGATGTTAGGTAGTATTGTTGTTGCTATTTATAACATACATCTAATCAAAACCAATATATCTTTGAAAGAGAAGCAGTATTTTGTTTAAAGTTGTAGCCCCAGAATCTATCATAGCCCCTAAGACAATAGATTAATTTCAAATTGTATTTGTTTTATGAATGAATTATGACAGATGGATGGATGAATTTATAAATAAATGAGATATTTTAGAAAATGTAAATACCAGAAGTTTCCTACTGGCTATTAAGAAAAGACAGAGTCCAATTTTAGAATGTTGTATAAACTGATGTTATTTTAGGATAGATATAGAGGTTTTAAAAGAGTTTTCTTTTTAATTAATTTTATTCTTATTTGCTTTCCACAGTAAATCTGTGTGTCAGTTAAGTATTTATATGCACACTTCATAGACATAAAAATATATTTTAGGGAGATTATACTAATCTCCTATGTCCAAGACTCAAACCAAAGTATTCTAATATAAAATATACCTATCTTTCCATTATTATCATAAAGACCAACTGCTCTAAAAAAAGAAACTTAGAAGAATGACAGATATTGAAGGACTTCAGTGAGATACATTGATTACTATTTAAGAACGAAAATGCTAAAGCAACATCCTGCCATATGAAATAATATAAAAGATAAAAGTGATTACATGGTACATAATAACACATAAATCATCTTTTTTACTAATTTAAATATACTTAATATTAATATAAATACTATTCTTTTCTTGGCCTTAGATACTACAAATTACTAAAAACAAAGAAAAAACATGAAATCAAACCCAGTATTTACGGCATTGGAGCTAATTAAATTTTTTTGTCATTTAAAAAAGTATTTCCTTGAAACCTTTTGGCCACTGGTGTATTCTACATTCCTTTTTCCAAAATTTTTAGATATTATTAGAATATTACCGATTTGATGTTATTTTCCTTTCAATTTTCTTTCTTAAAAATCAATACAATAAAAACTAAAAAGTCAATACATGTAAGTAGTAAATATATGTAATAATACAAATAAAACTTGACAGCATGAATGTGGCTATGCCTAAATAAAAGTAAAATCTTTTTAAAATTATCTTCACACAGCAATGGTTTATTGAAAATTGTTACATATACTTGACTCATGTAAAGACCTACAAAGAAACAGATCACCTCCTGATATCACCTCTATCTTCCATGCCTAGCAAAAGGTACCCAGAATCTATGGATCAGCAATTACAAATCTATGAAGATAATCTGATAATGTCATTGAAAGTCTCTTTAGAGATTTCTTGCTCTAATTATATATTTCTCAGCAGATGTCCCAGAAGTCTGTAATAAATACAAACTGCAAAATGAGTTGTACTCTATTAACATTCCCCTTTTCTCACCCACCTGACCACCAGCACTGAAATTCATTTTTTCCAAGACCAATTTTTAAAATTTATAACACATTTGGTTTCCCCCATCTCCCCACTCCAGATTTTCTAAGCTGTCTCTTACTGACAACTCCCTAGTTCTTTCTGTTCCATAAAAGCAGATTAGACCAACCTGTTTTGGGGGAAAATTATCTTAGAGAAAGGATCCTGGATCCTCTAGTTTTATTTGAAACATAAGAGTACAATTTTGGTGAGAGAGTAGCACTCAATAGAATAGGTAATATAATTGCATGACAACAATTTTAAGACATGAAAAAGCAAGAGCACACTCATTACAAGGTATTTATTTTACATATTTACTCATCGATGTTAAAAAAAATTAAATAGCCATTAGTAGGAGACAGATTGTTACAAGATGAGGATGCAACAATAGTAACTAAAATGCTACCTTGACTAATGGTGCATAGAATTCAGTGGAGGTGATCAATAAGCATAGAAGAACTAAAAGGATGATATAAGCCTTTAAGGGTGGGCAGTCTCATGTAATTATCACATATTTTAATAAGATGGAATTAATTAAGCCAGGAAGGGAGGAAAGAATAAAGGAGTAGAAAAATAATGCTTATTCTTACTTTACATACACTATGAAGAACCCAGACCACAAAACCCTCCAAGGTTCCTTATACAGAACGATCAGAAAAATGATCCTACATGGTAGAGAAATGGTTATTAAATGTTCAGGATATATACCTCCAATTCACACGTTTAAAATTCTCTTCAGATGCCAAATCACTTAGAACTCATGGTTTCTTATCTTTCAGCATCTGTCTCAGCTATCAAAGTGGTACATGACCCCAACTTCAAGGAGTTAAGGTCCAAATACAATTAGAGGCAACAGTCCCTGAAAAGCCACCCTCACTTCTGACACACCAACTGCAAATTTTCAGGTTTCCCAAAACCACCCTCAGGTTCAATAAGTCACTAGAAAGACTTACAGAACTCATTGAAAGCTATTGTACTCACAGTTATGCTTATTACAGAGAAAATACAGAAAATCAACAAAGGAAGGAATGTATAGGGCAGCCTGAGAAGGTACCAAATGTGAATCTTTTGTTTTCCTCATGATGCATTATTCTCTTAGAATAATGTAAAACCATGTACCTGGAGTGTTGGCAACCCATGATGCTCACCAGAACTTTGTTGTCCATAGTTTTTATGAAGACTTCATTGCATAGGTATGATTGATTAATATGTTGCCATGTGGTTGAACTCAGTCTGTAAGTCAACTGATACCACGGGGCCCAAGCTCCTACCCTGAATCCTGTGCTTTGTCGTTTTTACATGGCCGGTTTCACTCTGACTACTGGGTATGGCCAGCTCATAGAGTCATCATATTACCATAAAATATCAGATGAGGTTCTAGGGGCTCACATAAATGACAAAGCCATTCCCACTAAGTTCTAAGTTCTAAGCATTATGACCTCCTATCATAGTGACTTTAATAATGACTAGAGAAATTATATAAAAAGTAATAGAAAAACTATTTAATGTTATAAAATTACCTTTAATATGATGAGAGACATATCTCCTTTATGTCATTAGAGGGAAAGAAGTACAACCATACAGTAAAAACAGAAGTGAAAATGAGTAATAGGAAACATAAATACAGACATACTGAAAATGACTTCTCTGGGAGGATGCTTATACCAATATTGGTGGGAGATTTTTACTGAGTGGTGGACTTTTAGGGGATTTTGAACCTTTTCATAATCTCATTTTGTATTGGCTGAAAATAAAGCCTGGCAATATATCTATTCTATAATATGTCATATATATGGCATATATAGTAGATGTATCTATTTAAAGAAAGTTAATAAAAAGAAGGTTTTGATATATTAAATTTTTCTCTTTAGATAAGTGGTTGAAATGTAAACATTCTTAAAATTAAGGCATATTTGTACTGTAAATACGTAGAACTGTAGATATTTTCTAGGAAAACTATTCTTTTACTTTACCAGAAAATTAACAATATTACCAATGCTACTTGTATTGTGAATACATAGAACTGTAGATATTTTCTAGGAAAACTATTCTTGTAATTTACCACAAAATTAACCATATTACCAATGCTTTCATACATACCAAATGTTTTACTCTTAAAAATTAAGCATGTAGTTGCTTTAATATAAAGTACAATAAGTGCACCTATTGTAGACATATTGAAATCCCAAATGTACATATATTATTAAAATAATTCATAGGTAATAAATATTTCAGAAAAAATTGACATTTAAAAGTAAAAGAATGATAGAGAATGTTCAGCATGTATTGAACTAGAGAAGTTCTTTCTAATCTAGGAACTTCTTATAACTCTTGATGGGCTTTGCAGATTGTGACTGAGACTCCTGTTTCCTCTCCCATAAATAGGGGAGTTTTCTAAAGTTTCTATCTACTTCTGGTAGATTAAAGTCAATAGAATTTATAGATAGATAGATAGATAGATAGATAGATAGATAGATAGATAGATAGATAGATAAAAAAATTGTAATACAAAATATTTTCTATTAACAAATTCTATGTCATCTTTAGCAAAATCTTTTTGGTTTTCTTTCTTCAGGTTCTATGGCAAAATACTCACATTTATTTAACTTGGTACTAGATATTTTTCTGTAGTTGAAGTCAATTGCTTAATAAGTTCATCTTTAATCTTTCTAAAGCTAATTTAGGTTTTTAAAAAATATATCGTATCTGACAACTTTTATCTTTTACTTTAATGCACATGCAGTCAGTCTGCTAGACATCAGTGCCTTATTTCTGGCCATTTTTCTGGCCTTATCACCTATGAATGTCCTTCTGTCTATGCTTTATCATGCAATTATACAGTTGCTAGTGGTTTCTTTCTCTTCTCAGAGTAGTACTGACTCTACCATATCAATGTGACAGGTTACACATTTCTAATAGAAATATGCAATGGTGACTATGGTGTTGACCAATAGCATGAGAAAGTTATTCATTTAAGATTGATTCAACAAATCAAATGCTTTTCAAACTATAATGTTTATTTCAACAATAAAGAATGTTAAATCACCAAAACACGTATAATTGTATCAATATACAATTGTAAGGGTACAGATTTTTTTAAAAGCAATGATAGCATATGATTTGAGCATCTCCTTTTCTCTCACTGGAAATAAGCTAGCCTGACACAGTTACTTGAATAATTCATGAGAGAAGAATAAAAGATTTATCAATAAAAAACAGGGTCAACTTCTATTGAGGAGCTTTGGAATATAAGTATATGCTAGAGCGGCTTCAGAAGAGAGTTATATATTTGAATGCTCAATTTAAATTTCCATCCACTGCAGGTCTTTATTAATAACTTAATATAAGCAATTCCCACCCCACCACAAAGCCTGTGATTTCAGAATCACTGATTTTTAAATGTTGCTCTTGGGAAAAATCTTCTCATGACTATAAAATTATTTTTAACTATGTCAGTTTTTAAGAACCACTCCAGTATTCTTAACAAAATAAGAGAAGTGTTTCCTCCCTACAGAGGTACTTGCATAGCTTTACGTAGCATGACATTTCAGGAGAGACTATCAGATAGATTTCTTGTCATCTACATATGATGTGATGCTTGGCTCATATATATGAATGAATATATTTATGCTACATATACTCATACCTGGTGAAGCTATAGGTGAACAAGACCACATGTGTGATTGCACTGCAGGTATACATTTACCAGGAGAACTGTCAATGAATGCTCCCACATACAGCAATCCTAACAACAATGACAGGTTGCTGCCAAGCAAACAGGGGCATTCCAGAAATAGCACAACTGCCAAAATGCAAGACAAATGTTTTTAGAATTAGTAATAAATCACATTAGCTGTCTCAAATTTCTCCTTAGTGTATTGATTAAAATTAAGTAATTAGTTAGAATTATAATATCAACGCATATAAATGTTAAGCTTATAGATAAAAGGAAATTGGCACTATGGATTCTCAGGGTGATGTTTAACAGTGATAGGGATGAACCGAATTTAGAAAACTCACCTGCTAAGCATCTAGAGAAATTACCACAAGCATTTTACACAAGCATTTTGACCATCACAGTTTCCTTTGTAAAGGCTTTTATTCTTGTTGTTTCTTTCAAATCCTTTCCTCCCAGGAAATCTTCTGGCAGAAGGAATGGTATAATGTTAAGTTGTTGGCCACTTTTAATCATGTTGTCCTAAGAGTGCCATAGTGTCAGAGTACAGATTATTTAAAAATTATCATTAACTCTTATTAATAATAGTGAACACACATAAAAGAATTCACAAGACATATATGTGATAATACACAAAAGAAGGATTGTATTGGTCCTTAAAATCATAAATGATTTTTATCACCATAATTGTCTGCATACATTTGACAGTTTATTGTTCATAAATGAAAATGATGAAAGGCAGACTTTTGAGACTGGGAAGGCTAATGTCCCTAAAAAGAGTTGCTCATCATCTTATCCGTGGTTTCAATATCCTAACAATGCTACAGAACTCTTTACAAGTTTTGTGCAGTTTAACAAATGTGAATTCATAGTATAGAGAACAAAATATAATCCTTAATATTCATTCAATCTTGTATTTCAATGAATAATTAAAAAATATAATATCACTATACATGACTAACCTTCAAAACCAGATCGTTTTTAATCCTTGGGAATTTTTGCTCATCAACTTAGAATTGACTAGGAATAACATATATACAAAAGAAATATTAAATTAAAAACAACTGGCCGGGCGCAGTGACTCACGCTTGTAATCCCAGCACTTTGGGAGGCTGAGGCGGGCGGATCACGAGGTCAGGAGATCAAGACCACGGTGAAACCCAGTCTCTACTAAAAATACAAAAAAAATTAGCCGGGCTTGGGGACAGGCGCCTGTAGTCCAAGCTACTCGGAGAGGCTGAGGCAGGAGAATGGCGAGAACCCGAGAGTAGGAGGTTGCAGTGAGCGGAGATCGTGCCTCTGCACCCCAGCCTGGGTGACAGAGCGAGACTCTGTCTCAAAAAAAAAAAAAAAAAAAAAAAAATTAAAATTAAAAAAAAACTTAAAAAAAGAAACAATTTCACCATCTCCCTTGCTGAGAACATTTTTATAAGGAAGAGTGGATTGAGACAGAATGAGTCAGGTCCTCACTGTAAATATTATTTTGTGAATTATAACTACAAATGTTGAAAGTTGTGTTCTTATGATTTTAATATATTGCAGGTATACTGTCAGAAATGGCAAAATAGCAATTTTTTAAATTCCCTACCGTGTAGTGAGAGATGATTTCTTAATTTAGTAGGACCTGATAACAGCTATGAAAAATTCATAATTTCAGATGAGCAATGAACTTTTTTAATTGTACCTAGGTGTGTATATCAGCTTTGAATTAAACTATGCATTTCATAAGCATTCATACATTACTGTTATTTCCATCCATTTTCTTGAAATAATATCTGATGATAATAATAGTTAATATTTATTTTATAAATATTATGTTCTAAGGACTCTATATGGGCTGTATTTGCATATATCCCTTTTATTCCTTAGAGTAACCCTGTTTATAACATAGATTTTATCCCTGATACACTTGGAGATGTTGTGTCTTTCCCAAAATAATAGAGTGGCAGTGGCTGACCCAGTATGTGAATACAGGACAAAACATGTTTTGAAGACAGAGGTTTCGGTCATAAGCATAAAAACAATAATTATAATAGATTAAGGCTTATAGAATGATATAGCCTATTATGCCATTAATCCCCAGATGTAATCAAGAACAAAGCTACAGTCTTTGAATGATGAAAGCTAAGATTCACAGATGGTTTGGGGTGAAAATAGTCTTTATTAAATACATCAGCAATTGACCTAAGGGCTTCCTTATAATTAAACACCTGCTCACCTTACTACTTTTATGTACATGAATCCTTGAGAAGAAAAGTGGTAACATGTCTAGACTTCCTTGAAATATGTTACTTTGAAAAAATAAATTCTCAGAAATGTTTAAGTAAACATAAATTTGTAACGGGACTCATTCAGTTCAACCTGCATATATTCAATGTCTTTAATGCATAATGCACAGCACTGGTTTATTGCAATAAAAAGTTGTATAAATGAAATCCTTCCCTCACATTACCCTCAATGCAGTGGGATAGACAAACAAGGATTTATGACTATTCGATAAATGTTAAGATAGGGGTATATCCATGGTACCATTGAAGCAGAAAATATGGCTCAAGTATGAATCTGCCTGTTTCAGTCCGGTTTGATCCAAGAAGCATAACCACTAGAAGATAAGGTAAAATCACACGAAAAGGTGTTCTGGAGGAAAGGTGGACACAAAGTGTGGGAAGTGAGGAAACATTAGAACATGAAAGTGTGAGCCAAAATCCACTAGGATGGACAATGGTGCCAGTGTCTCCTCACCCGTAAACTCCCCACCTCTAAACTGATGATAGTGGTGGTCTGTATGAAAGGTCGTGCCTTTCAATTCTGAGCTAAATATGCACCTAGTCATGGAGTCAGTGAGATGGAAGACAGAGGTCCTGCCAGAGAAGGAAGAACTGCAGTCCTGGCTGCTGCCCTGCATCAACACAATAAGCCTGCAAATAAGTGACCACAATGTGTCTACAGTCTCTGCACCAATGATCTTCTGTGTAAAAGTGGGATACCCACCTGTTCTGCCATCTGTTTCTCCTACGAAAAAAAAAATGTTTGTGGCTCACTATAACTGGAAATATAAAAGAGGGGAATTATGGGAAATGTAGTTCCGATTTAACTAAATTGACAATGCAAATCCACCTCACTGCCTGAATATTTAAGGGAGGTTAGATAGAAGAGATGGGTAATCTGAATGAATAATACATTCGCAAGTTGATAAGAATACAATTATATTTGAACAATGCTTGTTATTATAGAAGAAATGTGTCAGGTACCCATACAGAGATACAAAATACTCCCAATTTTTCTGACTGCTAACAATTTTCACTTTTATTTTATACTTTATGGTTGCTTTAAAATGTGAACTATTGCAAAGTGTCCTATGCTAGTAATGTTTACTTTCTAAATATCAAATGAGGATTTTAAATATAAATTTTAAATAGGTGAATGAATTATCATAGCTTAAGATGAGGGTGGTAAGATGTCACACACATAATAATGTGCATTCAATATTTTTGAATTGCAATGTGAATGCCATTACAATGAATGCTATATTTATGATGCAATAGAAAATAAGGTCTTTAAAAACACATTTAAAAAAAAAAACACTAACCATGTCAAAATGAGTTTTTATAATGAAAATGTAATAAAAGAGTACTGTTTTGTGTTTATGTGTTCTTTTTACATAGGCAAATCAGAAAATTTTATGTTCACAAACCAATCTTTTCTAGTTATAATAAATAAAAAATAAATAATTCTTGATAGAAGGAGGTTGAAACACCAGCTCCCCAGCTTAGATGAGAAGGCATTACAGCAGAGTAGAAGCTCATGTCAAGAATTTGAACCAGCATCCCTGCATTCACATCCTGACTCTGCACTGTGTATCCTGATACAGTTTACTGAATGTCACTGAGTCTCAGTTTTTCATCTGTTAATAGGGGCAATGATATTGCTTAGGCCACATAGCTTAATTTTAAATAGAAACTAAATAAAATATTTTCTATAAACTCAATCTGTTGAGTACTTATTAAGCACTAAGCACCATGGAACTCTTTTGAAAAGTGTAAGATTTTAAGCCCTGGAGCCATGGGAAGGTGAGTTTGGCTTAAATCACTGTGTTTCTGTCAGCCCTCTCCCCTGCCCGGAGTCATATAAGTTCTACATGATGTTCTTATAATTGTATTTTTGTGATGTGCAAACTAGAAGTATCTAAAGAACATTATGCTAAGTAAAATAAGTAGGACACAGAAAAATAAATGTTGCATGATCTCACTTACATGTGAAATCTAAAAGAATTTAAATTCATAGAAACAGAGAGTAGGTCCTGAATATAACACACCTTGTTTCACCTTGTTCCTTCCCTGGATGTGATAATTACATTAATAGTTTTGACACCAGTTGCAATGGTCACATTATTATATTCCACCTTACAGTCATCAAAGCTTTAACCAGATCTTCTATTTTGTTAATTTATTTTCTTCTACAAATGCCCTAGAAGTAACCATGTGAAGATATATGTGTGTGTATGTGTTCTGTTTCTGATGCTGATTCCTCATGACTTTTTGCCCTACAGATTATCATCATTCATCACTTTTGTGCTAAACAATTCATATGTGTTAACTACCAAATCTATATATTTTGATTTACATAGATAAATATATAGACAGGCAATATATAAATATACAAATGATGTGTGTATATATCAATATCTATACTTCTCTATAGCTCTCTATATAACACTATATGTATCTAAATCTATACCCCTTTCTCTTGAACCACAAATCTGCTTTTCCAAATAACTGTTCATTCTTAACGTTTCCATGTTCCAAACTAAATTATATATAACAGCTTATCCACCACATAAAATCTCATATGTTTTCTGTTGCTATAATCCTAGATTTTACAAACCTTGCTACCCTGAATTACTCACTAAAATGATTGATTTTATCATATGAATGAAAATTACTTAATCTTTTATTTATTTATTTTTTGGCTGTGAAAATACTCTGTTTATTAAAGACCAGGCGGAGGGAGGTGAGGTTGTGGGTTCTGTGAGGGAAACTGAGTCCCAGCCCCAAGGAGGGAGAAGGAGTACGGACCAACTGGCAGCCTGGGAGAGGTCACAGGTCAGTGGCCGGACCCCAGTCGTAGCCATCTTCATCGGAGGACTCCGCATCGCGGACTCGTGTAAACTTTTTCTTCAGGGCTTCCCGTTCATAGGTTCGCATGCTGTCCTGTCGCCACTGACTCTGGGGGTGGCGGCTGTCCACCTGGGCCCCCTGATGAGCTGAGATTCTCCCACGATCCCTAGGGCTCTGGGGCTCATCTGCTTGCACGGACTCTGAGGACCAGGCCAGGGCTGGAGCCCGGAGCTCATCATCCACATCCGTGTAGGGCACCGCCCCTAGCCGTCTGTGTAGCCCTCGTCCTCCGTGTACGCGCCGCCCTCGCCGTCAGTGTCCTCGTAGTCGCTGTTAACACGGGTGTCGCAGCTGAGGTCAGCAGAGCTGTCCGCCAGGCCGCGGTGAGGGAGGTCTAGGTTGTCCTCCAAGGAGCCGTCCAGCTGATCTTCCGCCGTCCAGATGGGCCGCGTCTGCTGCTCTCGAATGACAGCCTTGAGCTCCTGGTACCAGGGGTCACTCGTGCCATTCAGAGGGATGGTGGCTGTGAAGAGGTGGCTGCTGTGCTTCGGCAGCTTCTGGGTTTGTGCGTAGAGGCGGCGGGTGCTGCGGCGGGAGGAAGGCGCCAGCCAACTTAGCTCCTTCTAAATTGTCCTCATACATCCAGTGATTTTCAGGTAGCATTTTTAGTGTTCAGGTTTATTGAGGTTTGATTGAAAAATTAAAATTGTATATATTCAGACTATATAACACAATGTTCTGATTACATTGTGAAATAATTAACATAATCAAGCTAATTACCATATCCACCACCTCACATCGTTACTGTATGCGTGTGTATTGTGGGAATACTTAAGATCTACTCTCTCAACAAATGTCAAATATACATTCTAGTTAACTATAGTTACCATGCTGTATATTAGGCCTTCATCACTTATTCGTTTTATAATTTTAAGTTTATACCCTTTGATCAACATCACTACATTTCCCCTACCCTCTCTCCCCACCCTGATCCCTGGTAACCTTCCTTCTACTTTGTTTCTATGAGTTTAATTTTTTTTAGATTCCACATATAAGTGAGTTCATGCAATATTTGTATTTCTGTGTCTGACTTATTTCACTTAGTGTAATGTCCTCCAGGTAAATATCTGTTGATGCAAATGGCAGAATTTTCATGTTTTTAAGACTGAATAATATTCCATTGTGTGTGTGTGTGTTACACACACTCACAGAGGCGCACACACATACTACTTTTTTATCCATTTATCCGTCGATGAACACTTAAGTTGTTTCCACATCTTGACTACTGTAAATGATGCTGCACTGAACATCAGAGTGGAGGTATCTCTTTGAGATAGTGATTTTATAAGAGATTAATATCCAATATATAAGGAACTCAAACAACTCAATAGCAAAAATAACAACAACAAAAAAGAAACAAGTAATTTATAGATAGCAAAGGAGTAGACACTTAAATGCACAGTTTTTTCAAAGAAGACATACAAATGGCCAACAGATATATGAAAAGGTGCTCAACATTGCTAATCATCAGGGAAAAGCAAATCAAAACCCCAATGAGATATTGCCTTATATTTGTTAGGATAGCTGTTGTCAAAAAGTCAAAAGATAACAAGCATTGATGAGGATGTGGTGAAAAGAAAACCCATATACATTGTTCATGTAAAAGTACATTGGCACAGTCGTTATGGAAAACAGTATGGAAGCTCGTCAAAAAACTACAAATAGAATAACCATATGACCCAGCAATCCCACTTCTGAATATATATTTAAAAGAAATAAAATCAGTAGTATCTTATTCATGCTCAAGTTTTGTCTTCTCATATTCTTCTACTCTAACACCTTGGTCTTTAATATCTTCTGTCCAATAATCCACTTTTGGGGATTTAGAGTCTTCCTTCACCAATATTGCTTCAGAAATGTTAATTTTCACAACAAGGGTGCCATCAAATTTGTATCTTGGCTATTCCACCCTTACAGTAAGGTCATTTTGGAATGGAAACAATTTTTCTCCATAATACTAAATGTCTCTTAAAAAAATAAGTTCCCACAGCAGTAGTGTTGGTGTGGTTTCAAGAAAAACTACTGCAGATTTTATTTGCAATACCTCTTTCTATAAGTTTTAGATGGAAGCTATCTGCAAACCAGATCTCAAGTATATACAACAAATTTTCATTATTCACAGTATTTATATTCTTTTTGTTTTGTTTTGAGATGGAGTTTCGCTCTTTTTGCCCAGGCTGGAGTACAATGGGGTGATCTCAGCTCACTTTGGCCTGCACTCCAGTTTCAAGCTATTCTCCTGCCTGAGCCTCTGAGTAGCTGGAATTACAGGTGCGCCACGATGCCTGGGTAATCTTTTGTAGTTTTAGTAGAGACGGGGTTTCGCCACGTTGGCCAGAGTGGTCTCGAACTCCTGACCTCAGGTGATACGCCCACCTCTGCCTCCCAAAGTGCTGGGATTACAGGTGTGAGCCACCGAGTCTGGCCGTTTTTAGATTCTTTAAGGTCGCCACGAACATTGAATCAGCAAATACTGAACTACTGTTCCTAAGGGAAATGCAGGGTTAGGATCTTTAGAGTCTCTAGTCATATATTGCTGAAGTGAAACACCATTTGTCGTGTATACATTCCTTTGCCAAGCGTCCATGTAAAACAAACCACTGTCATCAGCAATGAAAATCTGCTCTTTTATAAAACCCTTTCTTTGTATACATCTCACAGGTATTTAAAAAATTCTTCCACATCCTCTTGATCTGCAGAACCTCCCTCACCTGCAAGTTAACATTTTTCATGTGATATTACCTTTTGAAACATGGAAGGCAGCCAGTACTAGCCAGAGTGTTTAACATGACAATAAATTTCTTTGCCTTTCAGCCTCCTGACAATTCTGTCCACTATACTTTTTTGAAATCTGTTGTTGTCTCTTGAATCCACAAACGTAGCTGCTTTTCCATCTTTCATGTACCGTGGTGTTACTTTGACACATTCTGGAGCAGCCTTATATGCAGATCCATGAATTTCCTTTTCCTTTTCTGAATGTAAGGCATTGTTGATTCATTAACATTGAACTCGTGGCCAACAGCACTGTAATTCATGCCTGAGCAATGCTTATCTAACACAAGTATTTTCTCCATAAGGCACATCACATCTTTCTTGCACTTGGAAACACCAGACACCACATTAGCTTTACTTGAAGGGTCATTTAAAGTGGCAAAGTTGCGAAGAAAAAGCACAAAAAATGCAAATATGTGATAGCAAATAGATTGTGAAAAGTTTGCTTTTCACAATCTTACACTTCAAAAGTTGAAGAAGAAGACGGAGCACTGTCTCATTCGACTTGAACTGGGAACATGTGAGTTGGGTGATTTAATTTTTTTGTCAGTTCTGCAGATGTATGGAAATGACTGCAAAAGCATCAAGAATGTCACTTTTAGAAGTTCAAATACATTTTAGCGAGTAGGCAAATTTGCATATACAGAATCTGCAAATTATAAGGATCAACTTTATTTTGCTGTTCTTTTACAATTTGGGGATATTTTATAAAATTTTATAAAGTTGTATTTTACCAGGAGAAAAAAAAAACAGTATTAATTATATTGAACACTTGTCTGTCTATATCCATTATCGAAACTATCATTGAATATATATTGTTTTTGATTTTGTGATTTTTCTTGTAGATCATTTTCATTCAAAGACTTACTGAGAAAATCTCAGAAGATTAAACAGAAAAAAGTATCTGACTTGAAATATTTGTGGTTTTGTTTTATTATGGTTTGGTTATTTTATAAATATAAAATGAAATATTTGAAAGTTCACATAATAGAAGTACGAATTATGTCTATTTTCTCCCTTTATAATATAGAAAATATTTTCCAAACACTGAATGTGTTTGAATTTCAGAGCTACTAAGAAATAGTAAACAATGTTCACCACAATGGAGATGTCCTAAGCAAACCTTGGGAAAGAATGTTCTTAGTGTAAAAATACCCAAGTCTTCCCAAACCACTAACTATAGTTCCTACCTTGAAACCAGTTTTCCCTTATTAAACACAACTTTAATGAACTGGTAAGATTTCTTGCATTAAGATGTGCTAAAGAAGGATAATGTAAAAAATAGGAATTAAGATACGAGAAAGCAAATCTCATAGACAGTATTGTTTTCATCTTTATTGATTTTTAAATTACTTAAGAAATAGTTAGCTATGCAGATCTTCCTGTACTCAGTCCTGTAACAATTTCTTAAGTAATTTAAAATAATTTGAGTAATTTGAGTCTGTTAAGACTCAAGAGTTAGAGTTTTCCAAAAGTGGTTTGCAGAACTTAAGCACCTTTGACAGGTTAAGAATTTCTTGTAGCAGGGATTTAGTGGTTAAAATAAGTGCTAGCAACTCCGCATGTGATGTTCCTCTTGGATATTCAAAACAAATATTAAATATTCTGAAGTATCTTGTGTTCAATTGAGTTTACTCTGTCAAAGCCAGTGTTTCACAAGTTTATTTAGAAATACACATTTAAGAAAGTGTGAATAATGATTACATTCCCAGGTTATGGAATCAGACTGCCAGACTTTGAAGCCTCGTTTGATTTCTCAATATCTCTGTGAACCAAGACAAATTTTAACCTCCTTTCAAATCAGTTTATTCATTTATAAAATGAAATAATAACAATATTTACCTAGAGTTTTGTGATAATTCCATAAGAATAATGCCTACATGTATTAAATTACCACAAAGCATTAGTTAATGCAAAAAGAAAATGGTCTTCTGTAGAAGACAGTTTGGGAAACATCATCAAAGGATATTCAGTGAATTTAATCCTTTGTTTTTTATTTAAATTCATTTCAAAATTGAGTTACATAAATCTAATCCTGAAATTTAGATACAATTTACTTTTGTGGATAAAGACAGTGAATCTTAGAAAGACAAATGACTTGTCCAAGGTCATACAACTCATTTGTGGCACAATTAGATTAAGAAATTAGACCTTCTACTTGCTAATTGAATGATATTTTCTCTGCACTTGGCTGCCTGTAATATACCAGATATTCATATATTGATTCCCTTTCAATCTAAGAGAAAAGACACTGTGCAAAGGGAAAGAAGTTAGGAAATCAATTTTCTATTACATTAGTCATTAATTCTATCAAATATCATGCTCTTTTATCACCAGTCCCTCCTTATCATTGAAACACTGCGAAGTTATGGCCCACTATGTCACAAAGATTATTTCCTACCCAAAATACCAGGCCACGAAACTTTGCATTTTGCCAGTTTCTGCTTCTGCTCATAGTATAGTATTTATTAATTATAATTTAAATTTTATTTTACTAGTATGTTATGATTTCACATTCTACATACAATCAGTTTTAATTTTAAAGTTATTTAACAAAGGCCCAAAAATCTACTATTTCCAGCATTTATATTTTATAATTTATTTTGTTATTTTGGTAAGTAATAAGCTATATGATACAGATAATCATTTACCTATTTCTGGTTAATATTAACACATCTATAACAACAGTTTTCATGTATCATTTAAGTCTGTCAATTATATGACTGATATTAAATAATATAAATCTCATTACTTCAATATTATTTCACATAGCTCAGAATGGAAATTCTGTAGAAGTCAATATTGACTAAAACATATATAAGACACCTACAAATTTGTTAGATAATGATGACTATGCCAATAGAAACACACATAAATAACTTGAGCAAGAAATTTATCTTTCAGAAGTCCAATAAGCATATGTAAATTATCCGGATTTTAACATCAACAAAGCAAATTGAAACAAAATCTTGCTCAGTAGAATTATTAACTTGAATAAGGGAGTAACTACTTGCACAAACTGATTTAACTGTGTGGCACATATTTCCTGTAAGGCCAATTGGACAGTCTCCCAAATGCTTTACAAAGGGTTACAGAAAAGATGTTGCTAAAACAGTGCATCTCACAAAGTTGATGATAAAAATCTAGATTTAGAAACTACCAAAGTTGCCAAAAGTAATAATATCGGTGAAATACGTGATGGAAAATAGAATATAATTACCATTTAAAAAAGCAGTGAAAAAAAGATTATTACTATAAAAATTTGCTATATGATTCCATTTTCAAACTAGATATGTAAAGCTTAGATTAGGTTCCATAGGGTAATATGTTAACAATACCAATTTCTAGGTGATGAGATTGTGAATGTATTTTTATTTTCTGGCTATTAAATAGGTATTACTTTAGTGAGAGAGTTGTGTCTTTTTAAAAATCACAATACCTTAATTTATATTGTACTATTTCCCCATGTGGAGAGATAAGAGGTATAAAAATCTAGTTATTGCTCATTTTTAATTACTGTGAAAGTATTATTATAAAATTAGAATTTAAAACTGATTTTACTTTAAAGATACCAGAGAAACACATAAGTATGTGGACAGAATTTGCTTCTCATAATTTGTTAAATACATAACCATAAAATTAGAATTAAGAATAACTTTTACCTAAATTAGTATCTTCATTATTAATTTCAATCTTATCTTAAATGATTAATAATATATATTACACCTTAATGGATAACTTAGCATAACCTTTTAAAATTCTTAAAAATTCTACTTGGAGTAAGTTAAGAATGACATATTCTCTTCTCCATTCCATTTTATGAATTGTATGCACAACATCATCATGTGTGTTCTGTAAAATACATCTTTCTCCTCACATTCTTCTGTTATCTATCTGTATCCCACAATAAATGCTCCCTCCATTCTAAGTCTGCACATAGAAATGAAATAAGGTTGTACCAGGTCTCCTTTGCCAACTAACTAAATTTTTTGTAATGATTTTATTTAAAGCAAATCTTTGCATGTGGGAAAATCATCATCACTTTAGCTTTCATTCATTAAACAGACCATTCTTGCAAGTGTTATATTGTCATGTATTCCATAAGTAAAGGACCTTACACAACTGGAGAAAGTAATGGTAAGGCCAGCAGTCATGACAATGCCCACACAGTAGGTGAGCACGTAGGGAAATAAAACATCAATGATATAGTGCCTTATTTTATTCAAAAGGGACTGATTATTTTGAGGCAATTTATACAAGTATGATTATAAAATATTAATATAGCTATTGTACCTGTACTTCTCAACTGGAAAATAACAAAGATCACACCAAACAATGCTCTTTATCCTCCAATGCTATTTTCATCTTCACAATGGCATTTATCTAACTAATACTTCTTATAAAATATGTTCACCTATTACCCAATAGTAGGAAAGAAAATATTCTTTGCACACAAGGTATGACAAACCCTTTTAAAAAATAAGATCTCCCAAACTCTTTGGAAATGGAGGAAAAGGGCAGAGATGATCTTATTCGTGTTAGCAGAAATTTGAATGTAAAAGTTGCCAGGTTGTTCTACCTATATCTAATCCATC
Organism: Pongo pygmaeus; assembly: GCF_028885625.2. Classification (NCBI taxonomy): domain Eukaryota; kingdom Metazoa; phylum Chordata; class Mammalia; order Primates; family Hominidae; genus Pongo; species Pongo pygmaeus. Next base: position 123,663,922 of record NC_072373.2, on the reverse strand, counting down.
TTCCTGGGAGTTGCTGACCTTTGTAAAGCGCACTTTCCTCAGAGCTGCCTAACCTCACAGAGAGAAAATTATCTCTTAATACCCTTGTGTTACAAATAATTGAGATTGCCAACATATTTTTACTTCTATCATCTTATATAGGCATCATAACTTGTCATTTATTTACCCTTCAAATTTTCTAATTTTATTTATATTAAAATATATATTTGATCTTCGTTTTCTACCATATACACAAAAAAGATCATTATCCTTTAAATCATCATTCTGATATGTGAATATATATAGCTTCCTAAGTAGATCCTCAAGAATAAAGTAATCTATTTCTAGTTCACGTTTCTTTTGCTTGAACACATTTCAAACAGAATATTTTCTCAATAATTGAAACAGGAAATAAATATCTGTGTTATATAAAATATTTAACCTCTGATTACTTTCAAGAGTATTTTTTCCATTACATTATAATCTTTCATAAAATATTATTTTCCTTCAAAATAATATGGTCATGTTTTTATTGCTTAAATTCAATCTCAGTGGCACAGCACTAGTACATTTCTATAAACAACACTTAAGAAATATTTTTATTTCAAAATAAATTACTAACAGACTTCCAATAGAAGTAAGAAAGGAAATGGATCTGGAATTGAACTATCACCACCTGCACTTATCCTTTGTACTCTCACTTCACCTCCATTCTAACAAACATGTGCTTTTATAAAGGCTGTCCTTTTGTTTTAGCCATCTACAATACCCCCTTGAAAGTACTGATTTTCTTTTTTTTCATTGTTATTATACTTTAAGTTCTGGGATGCATGTGCAGAACGTGCAGGTTTGTCACATAGGTAGATACATGGCATGGTGCTTTGCTGCATCCATCAACCCGTCATCTACATTAGGTATTTCTCCTAATGCTATCCCTCTCCTAGTCCTCCACCCCCCGACAGGCCCCGGTGTGTGATGTTCCCCTCCCTGTGTCCATGTGTTCTCATTGTTCAACTCCCACTTATGAGTGAGAACATGCGGTGTTTGGTTTTCTCTTTTTGCGTTAGTTTGCTGAGAATTATGATCTCCAGCTTCATCCATGTTTCTGCAAAGGACATGATTTTCTAATCGCTGAAGATTTTTTACATTGATGACAAATTTCCTCACTATTAAATTGTCCAGCAGTTTTTCAATTGTACATTGTAGTATTCTCATTGTAACTCTTATTTTCGGCTTCTAATCGCTGTATAACTTTTACCGTCAGAAGGGAGTAGTAAATACGCTTCCATTTTCAGACTAACTGATGAACAGGTGACAACTGCCTACTAGGAAGAATTTGAAGCTGCGTCTATAAATCTTAATTTCTTAAAGTATCACCTCCCAGAAGTTCTCTAACAGAAATAGTCACTTTTTCCCATTTGCACAGCAAAGCTACTTGCATAATCCTTTATCATAACAAATATCACATCCTACTCTAAGTTTAATCTGCATGACAATCTAGCTCATTAGAGAAGCTTTGAGCCGGAGTCTGCACTGTCACCTCTCTGTTCCCTGTTCCCTAGGCCATTGCCTAGCCCACAGAAGCCACTCAACAAGTGCTTTTGAATAACTGAATAAACTAAAAAATGGATGAATATATACCAAATTATCTACAGCTTTGATGTTTAGGCTTAAATTTTTCGACAGTTTGATAAAGGAATTTGATCAGGAAAAAAGGCTGTTTTAACAGTATATCATTATATTGATCATTGATAAATATATTGATTTGACTTAAAATTTAAATAAAGATTCCTCCATATTTGTGATATTTCTGTTGAGAAGAATGAAAAAAACTTAATTTCCAGAAATACCAGCTTCTTCCAGCACAACCTTCTGAGAGGAATGAGCAAAATGATGCAAATGGACACAGTAAATGCTATTTTATCAATTATTACATTTTATACCATTTCAAAATCACAATATTTGGACACCAGAAATAGTATTTCACTTTTTTTGTACATACTTTATAGGAACTAATAAAAGATTCCAGAAAATGTGACAAACTCAGAAAATGCTTGTTAACTTGCCTCAATACACTGGCCATTCTCCTTGATTTATTGCCCCATTTTGCTTTAAAAAAATAAAAGTATAGTGTGAGGGTTTGATAATTATTGGGTGATAATCATGGTAAAAACAAATAGATAAAGGATATCTTCTCTGATCTGCTTTGTTTCTGATAAAATAATTATATTACTTATAATTGTTAATATAATTATAAATTATCAGTGCTTGATCATTTGTAGTATCAACAAAGCTACTAGCAAAGTCACTACCACACACACACACACACAACGGAGATAGCAGTCATTTGGCTATATGTCAGACTCATTTGGTTGGAGGTACTTTGGTTTTATCTGCAGACAGATTTATGAGAAGTATTTTGGAGCATTACCTATAATTAAAAGCTAGCATCTCTTTGTTTCATTGTCTTAAATGTGCAGCTATCTATATCAGAAACAGATAACACAGTTTACTTCAAATAATTATCATGAAATCTAAAAATAAAAAAGGAGAACAATTGATTGACCCCATTGCATAACTTGCTATAACATTTTCAGGTTTTGATTGTGTGTGTTCGTGTATGTGTGTGTTGAGTTTTCATATGCTATGTCCTGAATGTTTATGTTCTCTCAAAATTCATATGTTGACATTTTAATCCCCAGGATGATAGTGTTATGGAATGGGGACTTTGGGAAGGTAATTAGGTTATGAGAGTTAAGTAATGGCCATATAAAAGAGGCCCAAAAATGACCCCTCATCTCGTTTGTCATGTGAGAACACAGTGAGAAAGCACCATCTATGAACCAGAAAGCAAACCCTCATCAGACACTGAATCTGCTAGCACCTTGATCTTGGACTTCCCAGCCTCCAAAACTTTGGGAAATAAATTTGTTTTTATAAGCTACCCAGTCTATGATATGATATAGCAGCCCAAATGAACTAGGACACAGCATATATGCCATTTTCATGAGAAATTTCAAATTCATTTATTTAAATTTCACATTGCATTATACTGGTTTTTTCTAATAATTTTATAACAAGAAAATATTAAAACTACTAGTCGCTTTTGACTTTACACATTGCTATATAAGTGTATGTGTGTATATATAGGTATACATATATATATTTAAATCAGAAGTATAGTTGAATTGTTCTTTCATGATAGAGTGTATTTTGAATTTCTTCAAAGTAGTTCTAAATTATTCAAGTATATTTGTTACTTGTGATTATATACTTGAAGGCCACTAAATATAATATCTCCTATACATCTTTCAAGTAAGGTTAAGTAGAGCAAATTTTGAAGCAAATTTCCAGTGACAATTCTGATTTTGCACATCATCTGTAGCTCAAACTTAGCAAAGTAAATATAATTTGATTTTAAAGGAAGAACAAATTTCATGACTACTTATTTTATTTTACTTAAATTTCTTTAAAAATTACAAAAAAGGGAAGTGCAACATTGTTTTCCATTGGGTGTCACTTGATCATATGAGTGCAACCTTCAAAACAGCCTGTGGTGACAGCAGGCATTCTATCAGCGATCTCAGAAGTCACATTCTCGAAGCTACATTTCTTTTCCTATTTTTTTTTGTTTTTAAAATATTATTTTCAACACACCCTCTGTGGCAAATATATCTGCCCTTTTCACAAAGGTTCAATAATCAACTTTGGCACCTCTCTAAAATATAAAATAAAATAGAAATTTACACCTTTATGTCAGATGATGAATTTACCCTGAAAATATCTATTTTTTCTATCAAAACCCAATTCAAAATGTAAATCATTAATGCAAAAAAAGTTAGTTGACTCATTTTTTGCAGTATATATTATAATTTATAATTTTTTTTCTGTTAGGTTTTATATTACACATTGTAATAATTTAAGAAGCTTTAGATATTTAGTGATTTAATTTTGTTATTCTGTGTGCCTTACTTAAAATACTGAGATAAATTTCAATGGAAGTTTTTCCTTTAAAAGATTTGAAATCTTAATTTTTGACCTTTTTAATCCCATTTTCTTCTCTTTTATTTTTTAAATTGACATTGGCACTTTGTCATAATCATTTTTTAAATAATCTTAATAACCTCAATGTACAATTGTAGGAAAATCATGACATTTACCTACTGTCTTTTCAGGACATGATAGTGCCTTTAATATTTGTTGCACAGTTATTTTTCAGCTATTACATTTGTCACCAATCCCCTACCTTTCTAAAATTCTTTTTTATTCTGTATGTAAGGTAGGATTTAATGTCCCTGGCTTTGTAAACTTGTCAGACTATAGTAAACACTCTCTTTGAACACCCTAATTCTTATACTGCATTCCACCAGGAGTTCAAAGCATGAATGTAACAATTACAACTACTCACCGAAAAACTTTTTTTTTCTTTGAGACAAGGTCTTCCTCTGTGACCCGAGGTGCAGTGCAGTGGCTCTATCACAGCTCACTGCAGCCTCAACATCCCTGGCTCAAGCAATCTTCTCACATCAAACCCCTGAGTACCCGGGACCCAGGCATAAACCACTACATCTGACCTGAAAAGTAAATATGTCTTCCTATATGGTCTTTATTTCTGTATGTATATCACTATTTGTATTTATTATTTTTAATAAGAAAAATGTAAAAGTTCACAATACAATAGTTGCATACATGATTCCAAGGTGAGTAGAACATATAGATTCTACTTAGAATAAACACACCTCTTACCCATGTGATTGCCATGACATCCTAGAAAAATAATTGGATTTTACTTTGATTCATGTTTGTGTTCTGACTTGTCTAATTACCAGCAAGATAATCTATTCTTACAACACATCTGTGGGTGCTATTTTGTTAATGTTTGTGGTCCCCTAATTTTTTATGTTGAAACTTAATCACCAACGTGATGGTGTTGGGAGGTGGAGCCTTTGGGAAGGTTATTAGATCATGGCAGTGGGTCTCTAATAAATGGTATTAGTACGCTTATATGCCCTTATAGAATAAACTCAAAGGAGCTGATTCACTCCTTTTACCATAGAAGGACACACTAAGGAGGCTCCATCTATGAACCAGGAAATGGGCTCACACCAGACGCTGAATCTGCTCCCTGCTAGATCTTGAATTTCCCCAGCCTTCACATCTGTGAGAAATAGAATTCTGTTGTTTATAAGCTGCCAGTTTACGATATTTGTTAGAGCATCCATAATAGATTATGACAAGGGCTCAGACTTACTTGATTTCACAATACAGAAACTCTGAGAAGTTGTTTATCCTATTGGTAATTAGACAAATGAGAACACCAACACAAATCAAAGTAAAGTGCAATAATTTTTCTAGGATGCCATAGGAATCACATAAGTAAGAGAAGGTGTGTCCATACTAAGTGGTATCTATATGTTTTACTCACCTTGGACTGTGCTAATAAAAGTGTCTAGTGTATAGGAAGACCTCATAAATACTAAAAATTATAGCTGATACTAAATTAGGTAATTAATATACTAATAAATTGTTAGATAAATAATAAGAAGCCCTTAAAACATGTAACCTAAATCATTTTACAAAAGGGCCTTGTCATTATTTACTGAATATGCATGTAATTGATCCAAACACAGAAATGCACACTGCATATCTGAGAGCTTATGTCACACTTTTACTCTTCACTTATATTGCCCTTAATTTACTGCCTTATGCTACTACTTCTTCAACCTAAGGTAATAATTTATATAAATCTGTAATACTAAATGGACCCTTTTATTGGTGCTGGTTATAACTAATATATGAAATATTAATATTGTTATTAGTCAAATAATTAACTTTCTTTTAGCCCCAGGAAATTACTGTACTTTTTTCAGGATGGAGACTATTTTTAATTTATTGCAATCTCTCCACTAAGGTATCAATATAGTACACTCTTTCTCCCTAATATTTTCCATATTCAATGGAATGAATAAATTCATTTTTTCTGTTGTCTAAGTAATTAAAATAAGCTTTAATTTGAATAAAAATCTTAGACATTTAGAAAGCACTAAACAAAGAGTTATTTACTTATTTTCTCAATTTAATACTGGTTAAAAAATTACTTTCCATTTTATTTGTAAGACCCTAAATATTAAGAAGAAAATGGACCAATTTCATTTTTCAGTTTGGAAGCTAAACTATGTTTATTAATCCTCAACTTTAATATACTTATTTCAACAGTATCATCCTTTGTTTTTATAATATAATTCATTGCAAGTGCATAAAACTACCTTTTCATATCCTTATCTGAAATTAACGTTTCCCTGAGGATCATCCAATCTATTTGTCCATTTTGAGGTCTTTTATAACAGAAATTTATTTACTAATGTTGACTTAATGATTACTAGTGTTGGACATAGTAGAAGCTACCCAAGCAATGTCAACATTTAGGAGCAAATATTTGGAAATAATATTTATATATATTATAGTATAATATGATTTTATATGTATAATTTTAAATATAGACAATATATAATTAGTTCCTACATGTCCATAATTTAAATGTCTCAATTACATATACAATTACATGAGCAGCCATTTTAAAAATAAGTAGTACTAATGGTAAATATATTTTTAAACATATTCAATCCTCTAAAAATGAACAAAGTGTTTATAATTTTTTTCTTGCACACTTAATGCACACACGCATACACAATCCCTCATCTTCCACATACACACGCTCTTTATATATATATGTACACATATATATATATGTACACATATATATATATATATGTACACATATATATATATATATATGTGTACACATATATATATATACTTTTTTTTTTTTTGAGACGGAGTCTTGCACTGTCCCCCAGGCTGGAGTGTGGGGTGCAGTGACGCGATCTCGGCTTACTACAACCTCCGCCTCCCTGGTTCAAGCAATTCTCCTGCCTCAGCCTCTTGAGTAGCTGGGACTACAGGCTCACATCGCCACGCCCGGCTAATTTTTTTGTATTTTTAGTAGAGACGGGGTTTCACCTTGTTGCCCAAGCTGGTTTTGAACTCCTGAGCTCAGTCAGTCTGCCTGCCTCAGCCTCCCAAAGTGCTAAGATTACAGGCGTGAGCCTCCGCGCCCGGCCCACACATTCTTAAAAAAGATGTTGAGATATATACTTTAACAAAGTTGAAGACCAACATGACAATATGTACAAAGAGTTTTAGAAATATTACTAATTTTAATTCTAGTAAAGCTACAAACTCATCCAATAAAAATAGTCTTAGCATAAATGCCTTCAAAGTATTAAAAATCTAATATGTTCAGTGCTGTGTTATTTGTGATCACATAAGTAGCAAATAAGCTTAATGTTCAAGATAGAAGATAAATAAAACATTGTTTCTCTATGTATAGAGCTTCAGATATCACATTTTCAAAAATGCCTAAAAAATAAGATATTGTACATAATCATAATATAATTGTAAGTAAAAAAGGCAAGTAAAACTCTGTGAAGTAGAACATTAATTTTTCTAAATATGCATGTATATTTATGTCTAAATACGTAGACAATAAAAATACTACATTTTTTAGAGTAGATGCTACTAGGTGATATTCACATTTTTTAATTCACTAAATTGTATTTCTCTGTATGTATTACATTTGTAATTAGAAAGAAATGCATATTGCCAAAAAGACTAAAAAGGTATGTATTTTATATTCTAAAAGATAGTGACATGTAAAGTATAAATAAATTAAATAAAACAGTAATAATTTTTGTTAAGCTGAATTTAAATCAGTTTTTAAAAGTAAACCTCTGCGTAAAAGTGTATATAAAATGAAAAGATAAAGTGGGCAGCAAAAAAGAATAGGCAGTCCACCAAAGTTATACTTTAAATAACTATAGTATAAATAACTAGTAAAAATGAGGAAATTGTTCATAATTGTAAAAACTCAGAAAAAATGTTAAATTTTTACCTCCAAATTTGACAAAGATTATGTAAAACATGCATACTACACAATGTTAAAGGGGTAAAATGAAATGGGAAGTCTAATGCACTACAGTTGAGAGCTAAAATAAGATGTTACTTCTATAGAAACAAATTTCAAAATGAAGAGTTTGCCTTTAAAAATACAGATATGTATATATGTATGTATATTTTCTATACATGGAGAGCTAGTTCATCATAGTGGTGAAGAGCATGATCTATGAAACCTGACATCTTTATCTCAAATCACAGCTCTTCATTGATGAGTTTTGGGTCCATGGGCAATCAATACTTTATTTGTTTCAGTTATCAAAGCTCTAAAATGAGAGTAAAGGTCATTCTTACCTAATAGTATTGCTGGGAAAATTAGCTGGATTTACATATGTAAAATTTTTAGAACAATCCAGCAAATGTTGAGCCCTCTATACACGTTAACTATTATTACTATTTTTCAGTAGTATTATTGGTATTATTAGAATTCTTTGTTTTTTCCTTTTTACAGATAGAGTCTCACTCTGTTGCCCAGGTTGGAGTGCAGTGGTGCAATCTCAGCTCACTGCAGCCTCCACCTGCTGGGTTCAAGCGATTCTCCTGCCTCAGCCTCCCGAGTAGCTGGGCCTACAGGTGTGTACCACCATGCTCTGCTGATTGTTTTGTATTTTTAGTAAAGATGGGGTTTCATCATGGTGGCCAGGCTGGTCTGGAACTCCTGACTTCAAATAATCTTCTCACCTTGGCCTCCCAAAGTGCTGGGATTTCAGGAGTGAGCCACCACATCTGGCCTTAGAATCCATTTTAAATGTAGAGGAAACAGAGCTGTTTAAAGAAGGATCAAAATGCCCATGTAAAGAAGAACAGTTGGAAATGTAGACTGGCTTCATATCTCCAGAGTTTTTTATTTATTATTTATTTATTTATTATTATTATAGTTTAGGCATATCTCCCAATGCTATCCCTCCCCCCTCCCCCCACCCCACAACAGCCCCCAGAGTGTGATGTTCCCCTTCCTGTGTCCATGTGTTCTCATTGTTCACTTCCCACCTATGAGTGAGAATATGTGGTGTTTGGTTTTTTGTTCTTGCGATGGAGTTTTAATATCTTACTAAAATCCACAATCAATCCCACTCTAGTCTTTGCTGAGCACTGTTTATCTTTTATTTGTTTAAAACCTATTTGCATGATCATTCATTGATTTTCCCATGACTGCACAAAAACTGTCCAGGTATATTTTGCATACTAGAGAGCAACAAAAACAAAATAAATGACTTCCCTCCGGGAATTAGAATCTTCCTTTCCCTCAAGCACAACTACATTTTTTGAAGCAGAGGTTCAAAAGAATATTGCTTGGCAAATGTGTTCTCCTTCCAGTCTGTCCAGATTGTCCTCCTTCCTAAATAAGTTTCATGTTGGGGATTCCATTTATTCAGGAGTAGTCCACTTCTTATCTATAGAAATGTGAGTTTACTCTGTGACAACTTCATGGCAATTTATGAAAATATTGGACAAGAAGTCGAATATCTTAAGATAAAAGGAATACACCAAAACCAGGTGTATTTTTATAGCCATGATCAAATATATTTATACAGTATTATTTACTGTGGTAAATAATTGGAAACCAGCTAAATATCCAACAACAACAACAAAAAACTATGTGCAGCCATAAGATGAAATATCAATATATTAAAAATAAGTTTTTGAAGTTGTAGTGCCAGAAGTTTTTTTAACAAGTATACTGTAAATGTGTCTCTGAGTTATGAAATCTACTATACCATATAGGGTTATTTGTGAGTATACAAAGGGAGAAATTGAATATGTCTTTGCATGTATAGGACCAAAACAGCTTTCAGAAAACATACTATATTTTTATGGGGGTTATATTTGGTGTCTGGAAATTATGGATTTTTTTCTTTATTATGTTTTTGCATTTTCTACATTATTTTTAATAAGGAAATATTCATTAGCTTAAATTAGCTACTTTTATATTTCTGATATAAGGTTGAAAATTTTAAAATAGGCTTTGTGAAACTTAGGTGTGAATAAAGTTAAAAATCTGTTGACAAAAAAATGGTTGTCAGTATCATTCATAATGAGGCAATTGTAAAAAGCATAAATATTATTATATATTCAATCTATCACACTGAAAAGATTAAGAATATTTGTATTACCCTACATACATGAAGATGTGGGGCAAAAAAGCACACTCATGTAAGTGCTGGGGACAGTTAATGGATGCAGCATTTTAGAAGGCAGGATGGTGAAAGTAATACACTTCTGAATGTATATAATCTTTTGCCTAGAAATCCCACTTTAAGGAATTTATAATTTTTCTAATTAAAAATTATGTATAAAGTGATTTACTAACTTTAAAGCTGTCACTAATCATAAAAATGTATAAAGATAAATATATATGTATCATCCCTGTGACATGTTTTCCCACTAGCAAAAATCTTACATAAAAACAATGCAATGCTTCGTGCTTATAAAAATATATGTGAAGTAGTAGTTAAGTAAAGAGGTAGAATATCGACCAACATGTTTGTTAAGAAAAACATCTGATTTCAGAATAAAAGGTAAAATTTAATTTCAATCTTTTATAAAAACAATTATGTAAACTTTTTATCTGCATAGAAAATTAAGAATACACTAAAAATCTTTTGACAGCAGCTATCTGAGTAGTATTGATTGAGGTCCAGAAATTTTTACTTTCCGCTGTTTTGTTTCATGATATATATACTACCTTTAAAATAGTATTATTATAGTTAATAATAATAGGAAAACAAACATGGCAGCAGGGCACGGTGGCTCACGCCTGTAATCCCAGCACTTTGGGAGGCCGAGGCGGTCGGATAACGAGGTCAGGAGATTGAGACTATCCTGGCTAACACGGTGAAACCCCGTCTCTAATAAAAATACAAAAAAATTAGCCAGCCGTGGTGACAGGTGGCACCTGTAGTCCCAGCTACTCGGGAGGCTGAGGCAGGAGAATCGCTTGAACCCAGCAGGTGGAAGCTGCAGTGAGCCGAGATCGCACCACTGCACTCCAGCCTGGGAGACAGAGCAAGACTCTGTTTTTTTGTTTTTTTTTTTTTATGAAAGAAAGAAAGAAAGAGAGACAGAGAGAGAGAGAAGGAAAGAAAGAGAAAAAGAAAGAAAGAAAGAAAGAAAGAAAGAAAGAAAGAAAGAAAGAAAGAAAGAAAGAAAGAAAGAAAGAAAGAAAGAAAAAGAAAGAAAGAAAGAAAGAAAGAGAAAGAAAGAAAGAAAGAAAGAAAAAGAAAAAGAAAGAAAGAAAGAGGGAAGGAAGGAGAAAGAGAGAAAGAGAAAGAAAGAAATCAAATATGGAGTATTCACTGCCATTAAATTTAGAGCTGATTCATTTTTCTTAATTAGTATGCTGAGTATGTTATTGTCTTTTGAGACTGAAAAATTATAAATGCCATCTCTTTTTACCAAGGGAATAAACATCTACACATTCGTAATAATGACCTGTTTTGTTCAGTCATACTGTTTTACTGTTAGGCTGAGTTTCACTAAATCCTCCTGTGTAATCAGGATTATACAGAATAATAAACATTTTATTGCATTTAATTATTTTGGCAATTGAAAGCTCACTCATGCTTTTCATTTTTACTTTTTTGCTTTTAAAAATCATGATTTTTATCAATCAGAGGGAATTCCTAACAAGACTTAAGAAACACACCTGAAACACTCATATTCTGGAGGCAATCAGAATACTCAGAAGAAATTAATACTCTAACTATGGAAAACAAAGGGTCAGCGATGTTGGATAATAGTTAACGTATTGGAGGTCAGCTTCAGATATCAGTCACAATAATATCCAAAAACTAAATATAAAAATCCTCAGATTTCAATTGAGGGTCATAGGGTAATTATTATAATATCTTTGTTACATCAATTATTGCATAAAAAGAAAGCTATACCAAATCCAGAGTAACATTAAAATTGCAATTATTGGCTACTCTTTGCCACCACCACTAATTTCAAAATAGAAAATGTGTGTGGCAAAATAGTATTTCACTGTATGTAAATATACTCTACAATTACTTCATTTTCTAAAGAAACTTTCATGAACAGTATGATCCATTACTAAAAATAGGCAAATTAATGGTACAACTTTATACTCTAGAAAATCCTAAACACACACACACACACACAAACACACACAAATAAACTCATCAATTCTTCACTTATGTCTCAAGGAAAAAAGGGCATCAATAAACCAGTGATTGTTTCTCCAAACTGAGATTTCTTTATTCAGTATCTTTGAATATTAACAGGAAACATTAGCTAAATTTGTTTTCACATGAGCTATAGGCACTGCACATAAAGGATAAAATAGGATGACTAAATTCAGTTCTTGAATTAAAGCTTTCCAATCTATCTAATTGTTCTTACTACAATCATTTCTAGAGTTCCTTTCACTCTGTCCCCTTATTGTAAAATGTAATTTGACTTCTATAATTTGATAACCCACTGCTCACCCTGCCCCTGCCCCTCCAAGACATAGGCTCACAAAATAACTCTATGTTAAACATGATTTATTTTAACATAAGCATATTATTTTGATGTTCAATTAACAGGACAAGAGGAGATCTAAAATAAGAAATAGTTGTGATGTAAAGAGTTGCTTTTTATTTCTCACTGCTCTCTTGGGGAAACCCTGACTATTAAAAATAAGTGGCAAAAGAAGTAGCAATTATTTATTTACTATTTTTGCAGCAATTATTAAGACACAAAAGTACATCTTGTTGACATGAGAATCTCATCTTCTAACCAGGGCTCTAACCTACAGATTCACAAATGAGTAACTACATCAAAGACTCTGGAAACACAGGCAAATTGGAGTGTGTTTGCATGTGTATTTCCACGGGGGTCCTAAATATTCATTGACTGCAAAAAAAGTGGGGAAACTCCTTCCACAAAAGAGATAGTAACTGAATAAGGATCACAAATCATTCTTTATTATTATTTTTTCCTCTGCTGAAAGCAGAAAAAATGGTTGCTAGGCTCCTTCTGTAAGGAAAACAAATTGTTTTCATAGTAATCATCTACATCAGGTATTGATTTCAGAATAAGATTCAATTCTGAAATTAATTGTATTGCTTAGAGATTTTTTAAATTATTGAGCAAAAGTCATTATACATGCCAGCCTTTTATGCCTTTAAAAGAGAGTTAGGAAAAAATGAAAGCCTTTTATTTTGATGTTCAATTAACAGGATGAGAAGGGATCTAAAATGAGAAATAGTTGCAACCTGAGAGTTGCTTTTTGTTCCTCAATTCTATTTTACTAGCTGAATATATTGTTTACAAAATAATAAAGTTAGACCCTAGTGCCTCATCTATTGTCTGGTGTTAAGATAGCAGCCCTAGAAGAGGAGCTCCTATTAAATATAGGTGTGATTTTTGTTTTCTATTCCATACAATTTCCTGAAGGGTGTGAAAATAAACATACTTAAGAGATTTCACAAGAACTGTACTACTTTAAGGTGATATGCTGTAATTTGATCCCTCCTGCTATCATTTTTCCTCCAAAAGATATCAGAACTTTTCTTATTGTGTCACTGAGACTTATATTTATATATTGAGCTTTTAATCTATAATTGTGACTGTGTCCAGAGCATACATACAATACAAATATATACATCTATTTATATATATATAAATGTATTTAAATGGAACACTAATCAATTTTTGTTAATTATAACATTTGAACTTCATTGAAGCTTTATACCACATATTACAGAAATAAAACTAGAAGTCCAATTAAACAGCAGTAAAGAACCCCTGCCACAAACAATAGTAAAGTACAGTTTGTGTCTTATGAGACATGCAGAATGTTTGTCTTAGATAGAACTTTAATATTATTTTATTGTTGGTTAATAATTTTATTGAGTTATAATCAGGGAGTAAAATGTACATTAAATGATTCAATTTGAGAATGTTGTTTGAAAAGCCTTTATGACTTATTATACGGACATGAAGAAAATAGGTATCCTTTACTTCTCATGAACAAGATCTATCTATCTATCTATCTATCTATCTATCTATCTATCTATCTATCTATCTATCATCTCCCTCTCTATCTACATACCTACCTATCTTTTGGACACTCAAAAAGACAGGATCTTTTGACTGTGCTGTGGATGCAGTCACAATTATGGATTAAAAGCTCAATATATGGCTGGGTGCAGTGGCTCATGCCTGTAATCCCAGCACTTTGGGAGGCCAAGGCAGGTGGATCACAAGGTCAGGAGTTCGAGACCAGCCTTTTCAACATGGTGAAACCCCGTCTCTACTAAAAATACAAAAATTAGCCAGTTGTGGTGGTAGACACCTGTAATCCAAGCTACTCTGGAGGCTGAGGCAGGAGAATCGCTTGAACCTGGGAGGCAGAGGTTGCAGTGAGCCAAAATCATGCCACTGCACTCCAGCCTGGGTGACAGAGACAGACTCTGTCTCAAAAAAAAAAAAAAAAAAGCTCAATATATAAATACAATTCATCATACATTTAATATGTTTTATTTATTAATATAAATAAAACAAAGTGTTTACTTTTTCTGTTCAATTCTTATACTTCTACTACTTTAAAGCATTACCTAATCATCTCATTTTATTTATTTTTTGTTCAACTCTCCTATTACTTTAATAATTAATTAACTGCTTTATCAGTCTCTGAGAAAGTTGTGAGAAAATGTCTCACTGTCATTGTGGACTTTCTAGTTTCTCGTTTTAATTATTAGCATTATTTTAGGTATTTTTAGTAGTGATTTTAGTAGACTTTCAGTGGACTTTTTTGCTATTAAACATTACTTTTTACTTCTATAATCATGCAAAGGCGGGATTACTAAAATCAAAAAGGGAATACTTCCGTAAAATTTACATTTTACTGAAGTAGACAGAAAATAAATAATTAAAACTGATTATTTTGTAATATTGGGGTTGATATTATATACAAGAAAAAACAAATCTAGATAAAACGATAGTATGTAATGGCAAGGCTCTTAGAGGAGGTGACTTTAGAACAGAGTCCTGAGGGTGCCCAATCAATCAAATAAATCATGTCACAGAGTTCCAGGAAGTAACTGCAAAGGTCTAGAGAGGGAACCATACAAGCAATGTTCAAGGATTAGAAACAAGGCTATAATCCTAGCACTTTGGGAAGCCAAGGCAGGTGGATCACATGAGCCCAGGAGTTTGAGACAGCCTGGACCACATAGTAAGACCTCATCTATAAAAAAAGACCAAAAGTAGCCAGGTGTCATGACATGCACCTGTAGCCTTAGCTACTCAGGGGACCAAGATGGGAGGATCACTTGAGCCCAGTAGGTAGAGGTTGCAGTGCACCGAGATCCTGCCACTGTCTTGACTAATGTAAACAATGGGGACAGTGGGATAAACCTGTGAGAGGGAAGAGGCAAGACATGCAGTGATTAAATTTTTGTTTTATTCAATTTAGTACTGAAAGCTACCAGTCCGGCTTTAAATCTGCTCTAGTAGATTTATGTGTGTGACTAGGTGTGCTTTTTCCATTCTTTATGTTGGCAAAGCCTAAATCATTTTGCTTTACATGTCTCTTCTAAAGAGCCCCTTGCTGTATATTGTTGTTGTTGTTTTTATCTAACCTGTGATGGCCCATTTTTTTTAAATAAGGAAACAGAATGGTGATCGACAAGGTATTCCCTGGATTCAGTTGTGTGAGCTTCAGCAAATTTATTTAAATTATCTAGGCTGTAGTTTCCTCTTGTATTAAATAAGAATCAGTATAGTACTTATATGATGGGTTTGCTAGGAGAAGTAAAATATTTACTACATGTAAAGCCTTTAGAATAGTGACTAGTTTGTGGAAACTGCTAAGTAACTGTTAGCATGTATGATTAAGTGGATTTATTTCATTCACACTTATTGTAATTACAAAATTCTTGCCCAATCCCACACTCTCACACACACAATTATTTGTAATGTCTTATTTCCAGTTTTATTTTGCTTTGCTAATTTTATTTTAGCTTTATCTTAGATTAGTAGATGTAACTATTTTATTTCCCTTTACTCACTCAGAAGCTATATATTGTATTTCTGTTCCATTTGTGGTTACCTAATAAAAAATTTCTTAAAATTCTACTGTTAGAAATAAGAAAAGAGTGTGAAGTGTTTATGAACTACAAGTGTAATGAAAATGTATAAGCAAATTATCAGTGTCACAGCACTCTTATCTCTACACTAGTATCTATTAGTAGTTAGTATACTCAATTGCTGTCTCACTCATCCTGATATAATAACCTCTTGTGACAGGGACTACTAAAATTAATTCTTAAAACAAGAATTGGGAGAAGTCACAATAAGGTATTCTTTTAATCACTGGCTTGAGATGTTTAAGTCAGTGGCTTAATGATTTGAAAGATGCTTTAAGAGTAAATTAATCCGCTTTGCTTCCTGTGTTAAAAAATTGAAGTTGTAGACTCTGTATATTCTAACTTTGCCCAGAAGGACAGATGTCCACAGTACTCTTTAAGGGAGGACACCTGGTCCAAGGAAGTGTCCTATTTTGAGACCATGGATAAAACTGATTATTTGTTTTGTTCTCCATAGGATTTACCAGTTGCAACTTTTTTTAAGGTTCTAGTGTTGTCTGCTTTAGTTCATTGTCCTAAATGAATGGGGTAAATACATTGGAATACCCTGTTTCCTCTAGTGATGAGGATCCTCCATGTAACTCTAGTTCCAAAAAGAAGAATGTCCAAAATCACTATTGTTAATTTTAGCCCAAAGCTTCATTTATTAAGGATAATAGTTTGCAAGTAAGAGAAACCCACTGAAACTATCTTAAATAAGAGAAAATAGTGTTTTTGTTGGGATACAGGGAGAGTATATGAAACCGAGGGAGAGACAACTTACCATTATTTATTTTTGCTTCTCTCTCACCATCTGCTTCATTCTTCTCTGACTCCGTGGACTGACTTTCTCTGTTTTTAAAATTATGTGATGACATTTCCAGGCATTTACAGATTCTTTCTTCAAAAGGTAAGCACATACTGAAACTGAAATCTTTTAGTAATAATTCTAAATTCTCAGGGAATGACTATAGGTGCTATCTCATTGTGATTTTGACTTACATTTATGTGATGATTAATGTTGTCAAGCATGTTTTCATATACCTATTGGTCATTTGTATGTATTCTTTTCAGAAAAGCCTGCTCAGGTCCTTTGCCTATTTTAAAAACAGGTAATTTATTATCTTGCTATTGAGTTGTTTGAGTCCCTTATATAGTTACGATATTAACCCCTTATTCAGATGTATAGTTAGCAAGTATTTTTTCCCATTCTGTAGGTTGTTCCTTTACTCTGTTGATTGGTTCCTTTGTGGTGCAAAAGATTTTTGGTTTGATTTAATTTATCTTTTTTTTTATTTTTGCCTGTCATATTGTGGTCCAAGTGTTCATCAATGGATGAATGAGTTTAAAAAATGTATTATATATACAAAATTGAATACTATTCAGCCTTTAAAAAAGAAGAGAATCTTGTGGTAACATGGATGAACTTGGAGCACATTGTTAAGTGATGTAATCCAGGCACAGAAAGGCAAATACCTAATGATTTGAGTTGTATGTGGAATCTAAAAAGGTCAAACTCATAGAAGCCAACAGTAAAACAGTAATTACATGAGTCTAGGGGCTGGGGTGCAGGTATTGGGAAGATGTTGGTCAAAGTATTCAAAATATCAGTTTGACTGGAGAAATAAGTTCAAGAGATTTCTACAACATAGTAACTTACAGCTAATAGCAATGTATTGTATACTTAAACATTGCTTACACAGTAGATTCCAAGCATTCTCACTACAAAAAACAATGGTAAGCATGTGAGGTAATGCATATGTTAATTAACTTGATTTAGCCACTTTACAATGTATACATATATCAAAATATTATGTTGTACACCATAAATATATACAAATTTAATTTTCCAATTAAAAAAGAGAGAACACTTACCTGAGAGGCTGGCTGAGACAGAAGAATCTCTTGAACCTGGGAGGTGGAGGTTGCAGTGAGCTGAGATCACGTCACTGCACTCATCACCTCTCAGGAAAATAAGAGTTAAAACTTATTTTCTCATTAGTTTATCTTACTAACCAACCTAAAATTTCTCTGTTTCATTTTCTGGATTATTCATAGACTTTAACAAAACACCACAATTATAATTCAGAACTATAATTGATTCTGAGACCTATGCTGATAAATAAACTGTTGCCAGGATTTGAATGTGCCCACCCTCTTAAATTTATGTATTGAAACTTAATTGCCAATATAATAATTTTAGGAGGTGAGATTTTTAGGAGGTAATTAAGTCATGAAGGGGAGGTCCTCCTGCCTAGAATTAGGGCTGTTATAAAAGAGCTTGAAGACATGTGTTCTCTCTTCTGGCTTTTTCATCATGTGAAGACAGTATGTTTTTTCTTTTGCCCTTTTTGCCCCTTCTGCCATGTAAAGGATGCAGTAGGAAGGCTCTCATGGGAAACGTAATGGTAGCACCTTGATTTTGGACTTTTCAGCCTCCAGAACAGTGAGAAATAAATTTTGATTGCTTACAACTCATCAGTATCTGGTACTTTTTTTGTAGCACCACACGGATTAAGTGAGTAATTGGTACTAGGAGTGGAGTGTTACAATAACAAATTTCTTGAAAATGTGGAAGCAACTTTGGAACTGGGTAACAGCAGGGCAGGAACAGTTTTGAAGTGCATGCTGCAAATAGTCTAGATTGCCAGGAACGGAAAGTTAAAAGCAATTCTGGTCAAGGCTCAGAAGAGAAAACTTTAGAGAGATCTTGGTCTTCTTAGAGATTATCTAAGTAGCCATGATCAGCAGTCTAGTGAGGTCTTAGATGGAAATAAGGCAATTCTGGTGAGGTCTTAGATGGAAATAAGAAATATCTTATTGGAAACAGGAGGAAAGGTCATCCTTGTTACAAAGTGGTAAAGAACTTGGCTGAATTGTGTCTGTTTGCTCGTGTGTTGTGAAAGGCAGACTTTCAGAGCAATCAATGAAGTGTATATTTGGTGGAAGAAATATCTAAGCAAAACGCTGAAGGTACTGCATGGCTTTTCTTAATTACTTACAATAAAATTAAAAAGAGAGAGAGAAACAAATTAAAGGAAGAATTTATTATCAAAAAGGAAGCAGACTTTAAGATTTGGAAATTCTCAGCCTGGCTGTGTAAAGAATAATAAAGCGTATTTGGTAGAGAATACCAAAGCTGTGGCCAAGCAAACGTTTGATAAGGACAATGGTATAGATAGAAGGAAGCCAGATTCTATCCAACAGGATAATGAAAGAATGACCCTGAAAGCATTTTGAAGATCATTGAGGCTGTTCCTCCTATCACTGGCCCAGAGTACCAGAAGCTTGAAGGAAGAACAATTTCAAGTGAGGGGCAAAGGATGTCCATGGGACGCCAGGGTTCTCTGCCCAGGACTGCCTGAAGTTTCTGCTCCACACATTCTAACACAGCTCTCCTTAACTGTGCTACGTGGGGTTTGGGCCATCACTCCCATAGGGCACAAGTGGAAACCTGGGTGGCATCCATATGGTGTTAACTCTGCAGATGCACACAGTACATGAGCTGTGGCAACATGGTTACTTCCACCTAGATTTCAAAGAATGTTTCAGAGAGTCTTGGGAACCAGGAGGAGGAGTGTTATGGGACAGAGCTGCTGCAGAGATTCCGTAATAGCTATGGAAATGCCAAGTGGAGCTGTGAAAGTGGGACCACTGCAAAGAGTCCATACCAAGACAATCCCCTACAGAGCTGTGAGACTGGAGCCATGAGAGAGCCCTCCCTGGGCAATGTTTAATGGGGACATGAGGGCAGAATCACTCTTGAGACCTTAGATATGTAGAGCCACTAGCATGCAATGCCAGCCTCAGAGAGCTTTAGGTGCCTGACAGCAATTGCTGATAGCTCTTGTATGAATCACATCCCAGAAAGCCATAGGGTGGGGCTTTCCAGGGCCTTGGAGGTTCAACCTCCACAACAATATGTTTCAAAGTCAGAACAAGGAGTAGAAGATTACTTTTAACACTTAATATTTAATATTGTTTGCCCTATTGAGTTTAGGGCTTACTTTGGAACTGTTACTACTTTTTTTCTTTCCTCCTACTTTCTTTTGAAATATGAACATCTATTTTCTGCCTTTTCACCATTGTATTTTGGAAGTACAGAATTTGTTTTATCTTACATGTTCACAGCTAGAGAGCAATTTTCTTCAGATAAATTTTAACTTGAGTCTCATCCATATCTGATTTAGTTGAGACTCTAGACTTCAGACTCTTGAGTTGGTGCTGGAATGAGTTAAGACTGTTTGGGCTGTTGGGATAGAATAAATATATTTTGCATGTTAAAAGGATATGAATTTGTTGCAGACAGGGTGAAATACTATGAGTAGATATAGTTTAAATGTGTCCCCTCAAATTTATGGTGAGCCTCAATCACTACTATAATGGTATTAAGAGGTGAGGCCTTTAGCGGGTGATAAAGTGATGAGGGGAGAGCCCTCATGGTTAGAATTACAGCCCCTTATAGAAAGGTTTGAGGGAGTGAAATTTCTCTCTTCTGCTTCTCTGCCATGTGAGGACACAGTGTTTGTTCCCTTTTGACTATTTTACCCCTTCAGCCATGTAAGAAAGGCCCTCACCAGACAATAAATGCTAGTACCTTGATCTTAAACTTCCCAGCCTTCAGAACTGCAAATAATACATTTCTATTGTTTAGAAATTACCCAGTCTCAAGTATTTTATTATAGCAGCATGAATTGACTAAGATACCCATAGATAAGAGTGGGAGATTACTAAACATTATAGTTTCCCAGTAAAATATTTGAAAATGATTTTGAAAATAATTTAATAAAGAAAGAACTAACTCTCCTTTTAACATTTATCTTATGTATACAACTGAAAGTTTAGAGGGTAAAGAAGATATATTGCTCACAAAACTATAAATTTTTACATATATTTAAAGAAGTTAAAGTGAAATAAAGAAGCTAAAAACCTTCCCAAGACTTAACATCTATCATTAAGGACAATATTTTAAGTTATGTATAATGGACTCTTGTCTATAGTTAGAAAATTGAATATTTGTGGCCAGGTGCAGTGGCTCACGCCTATATTCCCAGCACTTTGGGAGACTGAGGTGGGCAGATCACCTGAGGTCAGGAGTTGAAGACCAGCCGGATCAACGTACAGAAAACCCGTCTCTACAAAAATACAAAATTAGCCGGGCATGGTGGTGCATGCCTGTAATCAGAGCTACTCGGGAGGCTGAAGCAGGATAATCGCTTGAACCCGGGAGGTGGAGGTTGTGGTGAACCAAGATCGTGCCATTGCACTCTAGCCTGAGCAACAAGAGTAAAACTCCAGAAAAAAAAAAAGAAAAGAAAGAAAGAAAATTGAAATAATTACTGTTTCAAGACTACAACAGCAATAATGGCAAAATTTAATTTTACCATGCAAGCCTGATCTCCACTGGTACTTTGTCATTTTCACACACACTCATCATGTAGCTTTCCTGCTACTCTTTTATAGGTGGATTCAAAGTGTTTTGTTTGTTCTCATATCTCAATATAGTATATTTATTGGTGGCAACATACATTGTTTCTACTAACTAACTTGGCATTGGATGAGATGGCAGCACTGTTAATGTTTATAGTGACAGAGCTCTGGATATTTTTGGTTTAGAGCAATTTGGTTGAAATCAAGTTGACCAACAACAACAACAAAAAAATATATTTGAAATGACAATTAGAACATTCCCCCCAAAACTGTCTACTTTTAGATATTTAGTTTTGTTCAAATTCTACTAAATGTTGAACGTCTAACTTTTTAATAGTATCCATAGCCATCTCTGCAATTAGAAATAATTAATTATAAATTTACAGTTTTAAAGTAAATAAAAAGGCTGAAACATTCATAAATACTTGGAACTCCACATCCGGTTTGTTTACAAATGATGACTTAAGCCCAAGTTTTCTATAAATTAAAATACTCTCAACAAAATGGCATATAGCTCTATCATTCAGATTATTTCACTTAGCTACTAAGAATGTTGTACTATAATTTACTTTGAGATAAAAACATCTATTTTCCCTACTTATGAAGTAAATTTATATTCATAAAGATGTTGTGGTTCCTTATTAATAAACTAGGCATGAATTCAATGAGTTTGTTGCTGAGAAATAAAAACACACACATAATTATTTCCATCACAATAATACTTTTATACTGTTCATGTAGTCTATGTTTAAAATTGAGGATGCTCAATGCTTTTTAAGAGGAATGATAGGGGGGTATTTTGTAACTAAAAGCAGACAAATTTCTTCTTCCAAACATGAGGAAGTATTTTCTTAGAAAGAAATTCCTCTTATAGAAGCCACAGGAATATTTTCATGTTTTCACCTGAAATACTTTTCCCATTTCTTTTGTGGAAATTCCATAGTTCTTGGAAAGTAAAGAACTGTCTTTAAACCATTGCTTATCTGAGCTTTTATATAATTCCTTTCCATTTTATTGGAAAACGAGTTTAACCTTCAGACATTCCAATAATTTATCTATATTTTATGACCATCTGCTTCAAGAAATGCGTAACGTTTATTCCAAGAGCTATGGTCAGTCACCAAGGCAGCACATATTTATTGAGTATCAAGTGCATAGACATAGCTATTTTAGGCATCAGCTTCATAGTAGAGAACTTATATTTTAGGATCAAGTAAAAATATTCTCTCTGACTTTATGTTCCTGTTTTTAATTTCTTAGGAAAATAACAATGTTTTCAAATTGCGTATGATTATATATTTAGTGAGATTGGTGGTAATTATGATGTGACTAAAAACATCTTTCTTGAAACACTGGCTGTTTAATGTTGACAGCATTCCTGGTGGATTTTACAATTAAGTCATTGTTTAGTAAACTTATTTAAGAGGCTCAGCTAAATAGGAATAAACTAGCTGCTCATGAATATATATTAACAATTTTTAATTCTTCTTCCAAATTACTTTTAGCCTTCCAATGAAAAATTACAAGAATTTAAAAGTTAGTAAATTTTTTTTTGTAAAAATACATAAGTCTTGTATTTTTCAACCTTTATTGGAAATCCAAGCTCTTGTTTTGAAGAAAGAAGCTTCAGCCCGGGCTGTGACCCCATTCGTGCATTAAGATGGCAATAGCAGGGCTCAGAAGCACATACTCACTGATTCCTTCTGGTCTCATTAGTGGGTAAGGAATATGTATGTCATAAACTCGGTTGGGGTACATCAGCAACACTACATTAAGCAGCATATACAATTTGCACATTTATGGACTGATATGCTTAGCATTTATGAAGACTCATTTTTCTATTGCCTGAAAAGAAACAATACTAATAGTGTGTGCAATTAAAAGCTCACAAGAATAATGGAAAAATTAGTGACCTGTAACCACTTTTAGTACAATGTGCTGCCATTAAAGTATAATGAATTCCTCTCTATTCCTTTTGCTAAGCATCGATACACATAAATAATCTACAATACTTCATGAATAACCCAAGAGATGATGAAAGGATATTGGCCAAGTTACTCACTAAATATGCAGATTTACTTCCCTGTACATCTGTCTGTTACCTACTTACTCCTCTTGATAAGTCAATTCAATTCTAAAAACATTTATTAACAATTTTCTTCTCCGATGAGTGATGTACAAATAAAAAGGAATTCTTTCTCTACAGTAATAATAAAGCATACTAAATAAAAGGGACACATAAATGAAAAAAATTAATAGTTCTATAGGGAAGTATAGTGTTAAGAAGCAAAATGAGTGACGAAAATAACTTTTAAAGAATTCAAAGAAATATGCAATCAGAAAGTGACATAGAAAATGGAGAATCTTTACAATGGCATAATAGCTTGTATTACACCAGTATATGGATAGGAAAGTGATATGTGTGTGTGAGAGAGAGATAGAGAGAATAGATGGCAAATAACCAAATGTGAGGAAGGTCAGGTTTCCTGGTCTCACTCTGAGGTTGCTTTATGTCCTAGTTTAGATGAATGAAATTTTTTCAGAAACAAAAAATAAGTAGATCTCATTACTCAAAGCAAAGGAGAAGAAAAAAACAGAAAGAATAGGTATTTTTGGGTTAGAGTAATACCTGGGTCAATCTTCAAATCATAGGGAACAGTACAGACATCAATGTTCTCTTTTACAGTTTACGGAAAACATTCACCAAGAAAGTGTCAGCCTGGTCACAGTACAAGTTTTCTTGTCTCTACAAATACCATTACCCACATAACTTCTTAGATCAAATACCTCTTTATTCTCCGAAGAAGATGCAGTTCTAAAGTAACCATAAAATTGTAAGGGCATATGTTTTCAACTCCTAATTATTAGAACAAGTTCCATGGCCACAACTGGGCATTGTTTTATGTAGTGATTGCTTATGTTAATCAGTTAATGCTCTCCCATCGCTACCATTTCCCGTCCTGGATGCTCTGTGCACTTCCCTTGTTTTCACTTTAACCACTCCCTGATCTGGTCCTAACCGTCAGTCTTTTTTTTCTGAGACGGAGTCTTGCTCTATCGCCCAGGCTGGAGTGCAGTGGCGTGATCTCAGCTCACTGCAAACTCCACCTCCCAGGTTCACGTCTTTCTCCAGCCTCAGCCTCCCAAGTAGCTGGGACCACAGGCGCCCACCACCATGCCTAATTTTTTGTATTTTTAGTAGAGACGAGGTTTCACCGTGTCAGCCAGGATGGTCTCGATCTCCTGACCTGTGATACTGCTGCCTGGGCCTCCCAAAGTGCTGGGATTACAGGCGTGAGCCTCCGCGCCCAGCCGGTCAGTCTCATGATGAATGTATTTCCTTTGGATTTATGAGTTCCCTCCTAGTTTTATATTCTTCTTTAATTAAGCAAAAATTGCTGTACTATTTTATTTATTAGTCTTGTGAGCTTTCTCAAGTTCTTTCGTCTTTTGATTTTTCATATCTATAATCCTGGATCAATCTATTCAGTATCTCCATATCTACACAGTTGGAAGTATGGCTGCTACAACTGCAAATACATGTGAGATTCAATTTCAAATGGACCCTCAATATCTGTATTTTTACTCTATTTTCTGCTACCTCAGTTTTTTTAACAAAGCTTACTTGATTTTAAGTACCTTGCTATACCGTTAGATCATTTATTTCCAACAACTAACATTATCTCCTACAGCATACAGAACAGTGAAATCATCAGGTAGGAGAATCCTCAGCTTAATGACCTGAGACCTATAGTTATCTATTAAATGCCTATTTTTACTTCTGTCCTTATTTATCAGGAATTGTACTGCCTTCAATTATCTTTTATTCTAATTCCTTCTTCCTATCTTTTTGCTTATCTTGATCTATCAATTGTTTTCTATATTTTTAGAAGACTGTACTCTGAAAGCACCTTTTCTTCAACCTATTTATCTATTTATTTCTTTTCTATTTATTTTAGATACTACATTTACTATACAAGAGATTGAACTTTTTTCTGAAATGTCTACATAAACTTTTGAAAGCTACATAATTCCCATGTGATTTATTAGCCAAAAGGGACCATAATTGAGACAGTAAAATGGTGATATTAACAAAGAAAACCAGAATTGTTCAGAGAAAATGAGATACAAGTGACGGCAGTGGTGGCCCATCTGTAGCCACGGCTGCAAAGATGCAGGCTGCAGCAGGGGAGGTGTGTCCAAGGCTGCATGGCCCATGGAGCCCATGGGCGTCCTGCCCCCTAACAAGTCAGAGAGGCAGGAGCCCCAGGTTCCCAGGCACAGCTGCAGCTGCCCAGTTGTGGCACTGCACCCAAGCTTCCCTGCACTATCGGGAGCCCAGGAAGCGTGCCCTGCCCCCACAGGCTCGGAAGTGCCCCCTCCTGCTCCCTGGACTCTCCCGGCTCCAGGAGCCTGCTCCAGTGAGGAGCAAAGCTATAGCCAAGCCCAAGTGCCATCATGACCTGATCAAGTATGCACATGCTCAGGGTGGCACTGACATGCCAGACCCCTGCTGTCTCGGCCCCTTCCAGACTTTGGGCACCAATGAGCAAGGGAAGAAGGATGGGGAAGAGGCTGAGGTCAGCTCGACAAGGGTCTGCAGGCACCCCTTGGCAAGAAAAGCCTGGGTGCCATGGGCGGCATGTTGATGGTGGGAGGCAAACAAGTTCCTGGGCCATTGAGGAATTCATAGCCTACCAACCAAAAAAAAAAAAAAAAAAAAAAAGCCCGGGACCAGAAGGATTCACAGTGGAAATCTACCATAGGTACAAAGAGGAGCTGTACCATTCCTTCCAAAAGTGTTCCAAACAATAGAAAAAGAGGGACTCCTCCCTAACTCATTTTATGAGGCCAGCATCATCCTGATACCAAAATCTGACATAGACACAAGAAATAAAGAAAATTTCAGGCCAATATCCCTGAAGAACATCAATGAGAAAATCCTCAATAAAATACTGGCAAACCAAATCCAGCAGCACATCCAAAAGCTTATCCACCGTGATCAAGTGGGCTTCATCCCTGAGATGCAAGGCTGGTTCAACATACATGAATCAATAAACATAATCCATCACATAAACAGAACTAATCACAAAAACCACATGATTATCTCAATAGATGCAGTAAAGTCCTTTGACAAAATTCAACAGCCGTGCATGCTAAAAACTCTCAGTAAATTAGGTATTGATGGGACATATCTCAAAATAATAAGAACTATCTATGACAAACCCACAGCCAATATCATACTGAATGGGCAAAAACTGGAAGCATTCCCTTTGAAAACTGGCACAAGACAGGGATGCCCTCTCTCACCACTCCTATTCAACATAGTGTTGGAAGTTCTGGCCAGGGAAATCAGGCAGGAGAAGGAGATAAAGGGTATTCAATTAGGAAAAGAGGAAGTCAAATTGTCCCTGTTTGCAGATGACATGATTTTATATCTAGAAAACCCCATTGTCTCAGCCCAAAAATCTCCTTAAGCTGATAAGCAACTTCAGTAAAGTCTCAGGATACAAAATCAATGTGCAAAAATCACAAGCATTCCTATACACTAATAATAGAGAGCCAAATCATGAGTGAACTCCCATTCACAATTGCCACAAAGAGAATAAAATATCTAGGAATTCAACTTACAAGAGATGTAAAGGACCTCTTCAAGGAGAACTACAAACCACTGCTCAAGGAAATAAAAGATAAGACACAAAGAAATGGAAAAACATTTCATACTCATGTATAGGAAGAATCAATATTGTGAAAATGGCCATACTGCCCAAAGTAATTTATAGATTCAATGTTATTTGTTTCTTGTAAACAAATTTACAAGAAAAAAAAACAACCTCATCAAAAAGTGGGCGAAACATATGAACTTACACTTCTCAAAAGAAGACATTTAGGCAGCCCACAAACATATGAAAAAAAGCTCATCATCCCCGGTCATTAGAGAAATGCTAATTTTTGTATTTTTAGTACAACAAACCACAATGAGATACCATCTCAGGCCAGTTAGAATGGTGATCATTAAAAAGTCAGGAAACAACATATGCTGGAGAGGAAGTGGAGAAATAGGAATGCTTTTACACTGTTGGTAGGAGTGTAGATTAGTTCAACCATTGTGCAAGACAGTGTGACAATTCCTCAAGGATCTAGAATTAGAAATACCATTTGACCCAGTAATCTCATTACTGGGTATATACCCAAAGGATTATAAATCATTCTACTGTAAAGACACATGCACATGCATGGTTGTTGCAGCACTATTCACGATAGCAAAGACTTGGAACCAACCCCAATGCCCATCAATGATCAACTGGATAAAGAAAATGTGGCACATATACACCATGGAACACTATCCAGCCATAAAAAAAAAGATGATTTCACGTTCTTTTCAGGGACATGGATGAAGCTGGAAACCATCATTCTCAGCAAACTAACACAGAAACAGAAAACCAAACACCACATGTTCTCACTCGTATGTAGGAGTTGAACAATGAGAACACATGGACCCAGGAAGGGGAACATCACACACTGGGGCCTGTCAGGGGATGGGGGGCTTGGGGAGGGATACCATTAGGAGAAATACCTAATGTAGATGACGGGTTTATGGGTGCAGCAAACCACCATGGCACATGTATACTTATATAACAAACCTGCACGTTCTGTATATGTATCCCAGAACTGAAAGTATAATAATAAAAATAAAGTGAATATCCAAGGTATAGGTATATTTAAAATGCCTTTAGGTATTTTTCCCTTCATGGATCTTGTTGTTCTGGAAGAAGGGTTTTGTTTTATTCTCAGTCAACTGAATTACTTTTCTCTATTTTATGTCGCCACTCTTAATGCACACATGAGGGGCCCTAAGGTAACTTCTGATGGCCTGGTACTACTTGGAAAAACAGAGGAGGCATCAGTGACCTTGTTTTGGGAGAAAACTCCTGTTTTCCTCATGGAACATCAGGAATTAGAGGCAGATTGCTCCCTCTCAAAATCTGTTTTTGTCTTTCAGCTATGCCTGTTGATTAGGCTCTAGAAACTGCATGTTTTCCTAGCTCTGTTTCTTGAAGGGCTCCACTCTGAGGCCAGTAATCCAATTTGGAGATTGGCAAATGAAAAATCTTACAACTAGTGGATCTTCTTCTATGTTACGTGTTTGATGTTTATATGAAATATATCTCTAATTGATTAGCTTAAAGAAAAATAAGCACTTAGATAAAATATTTTAAAAAAATAAAGCTATAATGCCCCTTAGTTGATGTGACTTTAATCTTTGAGAAATAAAAACAGTTTTAAAAATTATTGGTAAAATAATAATGTCTTCAAAATATAGACATGGGGTCTAAATTATGCAGTTCACAAACTAGGTTCTAAATGCTTTAAGGTCATAAACTGCTTCTTTGGCTTTTTTGTTTTTTTTTTAAATTAAGACAAAGTGTTGCTCTGTCACCCAGGCTGTAGTACAGTGGCACAATCTAGACTCACTGCAACCTCCCCTGCCTGGGTTCAAGAGATTCTCGTTTCTCAGCCTCCTGAGTAGATGGGATGACAGGTGTGCATAACCATGCCCAGCTAATTTTTGTGTTTTTAGTAGAGATGGGGTTTTACCATGTTGGCCAGGCTGGTTTTGAACTCCTGACCTCAGGTGATCCACCTACCTCGGTCTCCCAAAGTTCTGGGATTACAGGCATGAGCCATAATTCTGGCCTTCTTTGGCTTTTGAAAATTGTTTAACTAACCTTCTTAACAATTTGTCAAGGCCTGGGGATATACGAAGGTAACCACCCCCTAACTATGCTGGAAAGAGTCAGACCTTATCTGTACCTAGTACCTAATTAAAATATCTTACCAGGTTTTACACCAAATTCAAATGTGCTAAGAGTTACCATTATAATATGTAACTGAGACCAATGAAAATAGATTTACATGCATGGTGTGTAAAAAAAGTAAAAATTTTTTAGTAAAAGTTTATAAGGCAGCATGGGGATGTATATTTTTGCCTAGTTTAGGGGGTTAAATGATTGTTTTAAATTACTTATGATAAAGTTAAAAGTTTTAACAAGTTGTGGAAGGTTTATAAAAGTTAATCCTGTAAAAGCAATTCTTGTGTGAACATATTGAGTAAATTCAAAAGGAAATTATTTGGTTTTTCTGTAAATTACACATTGGGAAAAAGCACAAGAAGAATTTCTTCAGGCACTGACCTGCTTTGTAACAAATATTTTTAAAGGGTTGTGTAAGTTTTATGAAAATCTCACCTCATGGTCAAACTGATTAAGATTGGATAGATTTGTCTATAAGGTTTTATTAAAATAAATTTGGCTTGACATCAATAATAGACTAATGTAAAGGAAATTTGGCTCTCTCAAGATTTTCACGTAATGTTAAAAGATAATGAAAGATTTTTGTTAACCTTGTGAATAAACTGTTGAAACCCCATCTCTACTAAAAAGATAATGAAAGATTTTTGTTAGCCTTGTGAATAAACTGCTGAAAAAAGAAGGAAAAGACAAGAGACAGATAATTTGGAAAGCTAAGTCTTCCTACTTAAAGAGTAAAGTTTTTTGCTTTTTTAAAATTTCTTGAGTCATTATTTTGGTTAATAAATGACTTATCATAACCTGTAATTCTATTATATAATATCAAGTGTTTTAAACATTTAACATATTTGATAGTCTTTCCAAAATCAAATTTCAGCTTTAAAATTGTCTTTTAAAACCCCTAGCTTTTGGAAACTACAGAGGACCCTTGGAGTATCCAAAAGAGAAGTAAACAGGATTATTTTACATGTTTAGTCACATGGGTTTGCCAAAATAAGAATAATGGTTAGTCTTTTTCAGGTTATATTTTAGTAAATAATATTAATATATGTTCCAAATTTGTATGGGATTTTTAAAATTCTAGTGTCTGAGTATATGCTATCAATTATATTAACTTATTGTAAGCCACAGGCATAACCAAATTTCTTTGTCAATTGTGTTTTTGAAGTGACTACTCAAAGATATTTTGTCATTCACAAGTGTCTTCTTTTGATCCTCTTGAAAAGATGGTATATATTCAGCTGCAGAACTTTGACAAGTGCTCTTAAATGCAGGTTTCTGATATCTTGGGAAATTTTGACATTCAAATAAAGGAAAAATGTTCAGGACTCATGAAGAACTGAAATGTTCATGAATACCAAGCAGAATAAGAGTTAACTGAATGGACTGAACTAATAGAAAACTGAAGTAATCTTTTCTAACATTTTGCTGAAAACATGGCTGATCTTTTTTGTTAAAGTCAGGAAAACTTTTATTTTGAGCTATTTATAGCTTTTGACAATTGAGTAAGGTATACCTTTGTGAACAAAATTTGGAGCATATTTGTTTCTCTGCCTGGTTTCTTCAGAATTTGGAAACTATATGTGAATATTCTTAACTATGGCAACATAGTTATTTGCATAAGTGTAATAAGAATCCATTTTCTGGGCAGGGTGCAGTGGCTCATGCCTGTAATCCCAGCACTTTGGGAGGCCAAGATGGGCAGATCACAAGGTCAGGAGATCGAGACCATCCTGGCTAACACTGTGAAACCTCATCTCTACTAAAAATACAAAAAATTAGCCAGGTGTGGTGGCAGGTGCCTGTAGTCCCAGCTACTCGGGAGGCTGAGGCAGGAGAATGATGTGAACCCAGGAGGTGGAGCTTGCAGTGAGCCGAGATCATGCCACTGCACTCCAGCCTGGGTGACAGAACGAGACTCCATCTCAAAAAAGAAAAAAAAAAAAAAAAGAATCCATTTTCTTTTGCAACAGGATGCAATTGGAGAAACTGGTTGTTTTACCAAAGTTTTGCCTCAAAGAGTGTGCTTCCTTTTAAGGTATCAAGCTTAACTTGCAGAACCAATATAAGGTCCTTGGGGAAACTGGCCCCATAGCCTGTGTACACCATTCCCACACCCCACCTGGTTCCTAACCTTTGGTGTGTAAAGAATGTCACTTTCTAACAGGCCCTGGAACCCCAAGTTATCCTGGGACTTTGAGAAGAGAGGAATTTATTCAACTCATAGGTATTTGAGGGGAAAAACTCATTGCAGGGCTAGGCTTTAAAAGGTCTTACCTGAGGTTCCTTTCAGAACAGAGTTCCATCAGAGCCAATTTAAAAAGCCTATATAAAATAATTATTCTTGTTTCACTTTATGCAAATAATCAGGCTAAATATAAGACTAAAATTTAATATTCTGCAAACAAGTCAGTCCTATCATGATTTGTTTTTAACAAACACGAGGACTGGAGAGAGAAAAATTATACTTCAAAACTTATTATGCACTTGCCATTAAATTCTAGTCTCAAAGTATTTCTCTGCATTTTAGGCTAACCCTGCTCATTTCTATGAACCAACCAGTGATCTCTGGTTGCAGCTCAGAAAAAACAAAATGGATGGGTAATGTAAAACTCTGGGCCGGGCACAGTGGCTCACACTTGTAATCCCAGCACTTTGGGAGGCTGAGGTGGGTGGATCACGAAGTCAGGAGATTGAGACCATCCTGGCTAACATGGTGAAACCCCGTCTCTCCTAAAAATACAAAAAAAATTAGCCGCGAATGGTGGCAGGTGCCTGTAGTCTCAGCTATTTGGGAGGCTGTGGCAGGACAATGGCATGAACCCAGGAGGCAGAGCTTGCAGTGAACCGAGATTGCGCCACTGCACTCCAGCCTGGGCGACAGAGTGAGACTCTGTTTCAAAAGAAATAAACGAACAAACAAACAAAAAACAACTCTTGGTCAATACTGTAGTTCTGGGCAATTATCCTGCAAATCCTGCCAGGTGATGGGGTAAATAGGGTGCCTATACGCGAAGATTTCTTTTTTGAGAAAATAAGAACAAGAGAGCTTACCAAAACCAACCCCCTTGCACCAAGTCTTAGCAGGCATAACCATAGCCACCAGTTATCTGGACATGTCAGCAGCCTCAAGATTTTTGAGCTGTCCTTACCCCCTTGTTTCATTTTGATATATGTGTTCTAATAACCCAGTTTGTCTCTTCTTGCCTTCGGGCCATCAAACTCCAAATCATCATGCAAATGGAGCTTCAGACAATAGCTCCCTTTCACTGGGAACCCTCAGGTAGGCCTCTGAGAGAAGATCTGACTGCTGCTTTCACCAAAACAATGTCCCCTGTCAGCATGAAGCAATTAAGACGGTCATCATTCCTATTCTAACGGCAGTTAGATGTACCTCTTCATAGTGGAGATCGATGGAATCAACAACTTATTTAGAGTGGCTGCTGTGAAGACACCAGCTGCAGAATGGGAGTGGGGCAGGAACCACTGGGGCAGGAGCTGCATGCTCCCAGGCACAGCTGCAGCCACTCAGCCACAGCTCTGGATCCTGGAATCCCTGTGATCTCATGGGCTCAGCATGCTCCCCCTCCTCCTGCATGCTCAGTAGTGCCTGCTTTCACTCCTTGGCCTCTCTGTGCTCCTGGCACTCTCTCCAGTGCAGAACAAAGTAGTAGCCAAGCCCAGGTTCTGTCATGACCTGGCTGGGTGTGCACATGCTTGGGGTAGTGCTGACCACTACAGCCCCCTGCTGCCTTGACCCCCTCTGGGCTTTGGGGACTGATGAGCATGGGAGGTTGGCCAGAGAGGGGGCTGAGGGCCACTCAGCATGGGTCTCCAGGCACCCCTCAGTATGAACAGCCTGGACACTGCGGATGGCATGTTGATTACAGGAGGAAGACAGGTTCCCGGGCAGAAAGGGGCAGGTCCCTGATAAAACCCCACCTTCAAGCCAGGAACAGCCAGAAGCCTGTGGGCCAGGCTTCTCGTTCTGGGTAGAGTCCATGGCCTGAAGTGAAAAGTTATGGTGCTTTTTCCAGGCCTGCCCATGGACCGATCAGCATGTACTTCCTCCCTTCTGAGCCCATAAAAACCCTGTTACTCAGCCAGACTCACACAAACCTCAGGACAACCAGCTGTGGGAAGGTGCTACCCACTTCAGGTTTCTTCAACTTGTTGGAATGACTTGCCTGTGGGGAAGGAGCTACCCACTACAGGTTCATCACTGCTGAGAGCTGGACATTCATCAAGATGACCTGCCTGTGGGAAGGAGTTACCCACTTTGGGTCTCCTGAGAGCTAGTCTATCACTCAGTGAAGCTGCTGTCTACCTTTCTCACCCTCTCGTGGTCTACATACCTCATTCATCCTGGACATGGGACAAGAACTTGGGACCCACTGAATGGCAGGACTGAAAGAGATGTAACACAAACAGGGCTGAAACAAGATCCCAACTTGCCACACTGTGGGTGATGAGAAGGAGAGAAGGGCTGTGACCCTTTGGGGACCCCAGTCCTAGGGGATCCCAGAGCCAAGGCTGTGACATCCTCTTTAGGGCTCTATAGTTTCTGGCATCTCCAGGCTTTCAGGCATGACTGTGTTCCCTGGTGCCCACAGCAGAAGCTGCTTGTGTTACCCATGATCCAGCCACAGCCTCACATGGAGTCAGTGCCTGTACTAGTGCTTGGAGCTGCCCACACCACCTGAAACACATGGCTGTGCACAGTGGCTGGACCCCACACCCACTCACATACCCCTCACCGCTCTGTGCCTGGCTCATCCTTGGCAGGTGTTGGATCCAGGCCAGTAGTGTGAGCTGAGCACCGTGGGCTGGGTCAAGTAGGTGGAATGAGCCCAGAGAGCCTGAGCAAAACTCAGGCAAAGATGCCACTGCTACATAGGTTTCCAGGTGAAAAATTGATGCTCTAAGCATCCCATGACACAAGACCATCAAAATAATTAACTAGCTAAATTTACCTTTGTATTACAAATGATTGAAGTATGAATGAATGCCTGGTCTATCATGGAGAATGCAGAGGGGGATGACAGAATACCCTGAGTCGAATTGCTGCAATGATTACTGAAATAAATTCATGTTACCACATTTTCAGGTAGTTGTTGATTAAATTGAATAATATGTGTAGGGTGACTCATGTATGAATTGGCACCTAGAAATTCTGTGTATAGTAGAAAAGTGTTTTTTTATAAGAAATATAAAAGCCATTCATTTCTGAAATGGTACAAATATTTTGTTTTATGAAATCTGAGAAAGTGATCTCGATATTCTATTTGCATAATGAAACATAAAAGAGATTCCAACTCTGAAGAGCTGATAATTAATTTGGTTCTTGTCTTTCTGGAAGTGTAGAAAGCAAGGAGTTTATAATACAATATTTAATTAACTTGCATTTTATTTCTGCTTTTTCTCAAGTTTAAGTCATATCTGTAAATTTTCTTGAAACTGTATAAAAAGTATTATTTTGCAACTTATAGAAAACTTTGTGTAGTTCTCTTTGTGTAGGAAATCTAATTTCTCAAGGAAAAACAAATAGCCCTTGTACTACATTTTTTAAATATCATATACTTTAAACACTGATACACAAAATGATTACATACATTGAAAAAATATTTTTTTCTATGTCTCCAGATGATGAGTAGGGAGTTAAATGCAATAATGCTTTTTGACATCATATATTTACTTTATGACAAAAATTTATACTTTTACATAAATATGTATGCATGTGTCTTGTAGTTAATGCCAAAAGAAATTCACAATATTACCACTTTTTCAAATTGGTGTTGATTAACTGATTAGCTTGAAGAATATATTTAGGGTGATAAATATATGTGTAAATTAGTGTATTTAAAATGACCCCTAAATAAAGAATTCATTTTAAGTAACCTGAAATCTAAAGCAGAAGTTAGATGAATATTATATTTTAAAATATATTTTCTCCAATAAATAAATAAAAAGAGGCTTTGATTCAAGATAAACAAAAAGCATATATGATGTACATTCTCAAGTGCCATGGTCTACATTCTCAACTTTATCTTTCCAGTAATAGTATTAAGATATACACTTTTTAATATTTTACATTGACATTGCTTATCAATTGGCAGCAGATTATGAATTCAGAGTCATTTATATTAATGCTATTGGCAGTTTAGTACATATTAATAGGAATAGTTTAGATAAATTGTGGTTATGGAATAATTACTAACTTTACGTTTTTTCCTTCAATCCTGAATTTTTTGCAAATTTGGCATAATTTAAAAATCACACATATGACACCCACACTTGCACTGTAATAGTTAAGAGAAGTGATTACGTAGCATAGTATATTCCAAATTATGTTCCTCAGAAAACACGTTAACAGATGCTACAGGTTAAATTGTGCCCTCACAAAAATATACATCTTAAAGCCCTATACTTTGGAAACCCAGAATATGACTTTGTTTGGAAATAAGTTATTTATAAATATAATCAGGCAAAAATGAGGGCATTAGAGTGAGCCATTTTCCAACACGACTGATGTCACTTTTTTAAAAAAAGGAAATTTGAAAATATATGAAGAAAGAGACAAACATTGGAGTTATGCTGCCACCAACCAAGGAACATCTGGGGCTACAAAAAGCTGGAAGAGGGAAGGATGGACCTTTCTCTACAAGTTTCAGAAGGAGCACGGCCCAGTTCACACCTTGATTTCAGATTTCTAGCCTTCAGAACTGTGAGACAATATATTTCTGTTGTTGAAAGCCACTCCATTTGTGGTATTTTGTTATGGCCCTGGAAAATTAATACAATAGATATTAAGGTGAGAAAAATAGTTTCATTGTCAAAATAATTTCTCCACCGCAAGTTCACACTTTTAAATGCAGCTAAATAAAAATGAAGAACATCTCAGCGACTTTACTATATTAATGGCTATTTTGATGCTCCTAGAGGAGAACTGTAACATAAAATATTTTCATTTCTTAATTAGTTTTTGTTTGTTAGTTTTTGTTTTTTTAGATACAGGGCATTGTCTTGTTGCCCCAGATGGAAGGTAATGGTGCAGTCATGTGCAATCACACCTCACTGCAGCCTCAACTTTCTGGGATCCAGTGATCCTCCTGCCTCAGCCTCCCATGTAGCTGGGTACACAGATTTGCACCACAGCACCAGGCTAATACAAAAATATTGTTAGTGGAACAAAACATCTTCCATACTGGTCATGTCACATAACTACTACTCAGTGGAAGCTAATTTGGGAAATGCAGAATGTCAAAATTAAAATAATTACCATAATACCTAGAAAATTTAAAGCAGCTTCTTATTTTCCTCCAGGCAAAGAGTCAATATACCTTTTGATTCTGTTTTATTTTTTGACCTTAAAATAAATTTTTACTAAAAGCTCTTTAAATGCCAGTTGTGCTCTTGAGGATGAATCTCAGCTTGTGAATTTTTTGTAACAAGCAGTTCACAAAACCAGATGTTCAGATTGTTAAGAACAGCTGTAAAAACATAATACTACATTCGTTTCAAGAATTCTCCTGCTAGGTAAACATAAAACAATAACAAATGCAACAATGCAGATAGCTGGTCAGACAAGTTTCATAATAAACATGAATTTCTCCTTGAATTTTTTCTGGAATGAGCAAGACAGCCATGATTATGTATTTGAAACACTGAAACTTAGTTAAAAATTGTAATTGCTTAAAAAATTTGTACTTATGCCTTCATAATTCATTGAACACTAATGTGCATCACTAGATATTCAAATTTAAGCAGCATTCTAGGTTTATTTTGTCGTTTACATTGTTGGCTCTGTCAGATGTGTTACTTCTTTATCAAATCCATTTCCTCTTCTAACTAGACAGGTGGCTAATGTAGCCATCTGATTGAGTGCTAGCTCATGGAATATGACTGGAAAATTTGAAAACCAATTCAAGGATAAGCCCTTAAAAGGGTTCCCAGAATGCTCTTATAATGAACACAACTCCCAAGATGATTTTGAAAACTGTATATGAAAATGGTTGATTCGTGCTGTAGGAGTCAGAATCTTTGAATCATCATTTAAGGAAGAACTGTTGACACAAAACACATGTATCAAACTACTACTTACGCAAAGTTAATCTGCTAACAACTTAGGTATATCTAGTGTAGCAGCTGATGTTACCTTATCTAAAACGTTTGTCATTTTTTTCTTGACAAATTGAGGCCTACTTAAAATTTTGAGTTTTGTTTGTGAATTCACTTTTCAAAAATTCGTTTAATAAAACTTATTGAACACTTACCATGAGCCAGATAAATGCCTGTACATAAAGCAATAAACAAAAGACAAAAAAGTAATCCTAAAGTTTTCACTGATTCACAGGTGTTTGTCAGATATGTTCCAGTGATAGAACAAGGAAAATAAGTATAAAAACATACGGTGATTAACGGCTATAAAATATACTAGAAAAAATAAAATAATTCGCAATAGAGACAATATATTGGGAGGAAATATAGTTTCAAATAGATTGACCATGGAAAGTCTCCTTGAAAACATGGAGTTGGGGGGAAACCATTTGAATATCTTGAGCACAAATTTTTGTAAAAAATTAATACCAGGGGCAAAGTTCCCAAGGAGAGTGAATGTCTGATACGTTCAATGATTAACACAGGTGTATGGAGAGGAGAAACAGTAAGTTATCGTGACAGCAGTTAAGAAATGAGAGGAAGAAAATGAAGTGGAAACATTCCAGGAACCCATAGGCCATTGTAGGTTTAGGGCCATGGCTTGTACTCTGAAGAAAATAGAGAACAATAAGAATATTTGAAAAGAAAAATTCATATATATACTATCTGACAATATTAAATATATTGACTGCTTTGCTGACGTTAATGCCAATAGGGTAAGCATATAAGAGGGGAAGCCACTTGTATATTATATATGAATCTAGTGAAATGTTCAAGCAGGAGATGTTGGTGACTTAGGCCATAATCTTAACAGTGGTTTAATAGTCAAATTCTGGTTATATTTTTAAGGTGAAAAGAATAAGATTTTCTTATATTTCAGATATGGTATAGGCAAAAAAGGGAGTCCTATATAACTACAAAAATTTGCCTGAGTAATTGAATGATGGACTTGCCATTTTCTAAATAAATCAAACTTACGGAAAGTCAAATTTGATGGAAGATTGTGAGTTTTCTGTCATTTATAAGACATCCCAATGGTAGAGTTAGAAGTCATTTGGAAACAGGAATTGCTGTTCAGAGGAAAAGTTGGAGCTGGAGATATAAATGTGCAAGATTTTAGTGCATAGAGATATTTAAAAACATGTGATTGAGGCATGGGCAGCAAGTTTTAAGTGCAAAATTAGGAGGCTAAGGTGTAGTCAATATACCTGGAATATTTGACACCTAGAGTGGATAATTTTTTTAGCACTCATTTCTTTACAGGACAAAATTATTTTTAGTATGAATTATGAAATGAAGAAAAAAATAATTATGGCCAGACATTGAAAGTACAGACAGATAATTTTTTATTTTGTTAAATGTAAAATATATGTTACGGGTTGAATTGTATTCCTCATCTCCATCTGACACACAATATATATTGAGTCCTAACCCCCAGTTCCTCAGAATGTGACATTTTTCAGAGATACAGTCTCTACAGAGTTAATCAAGTTAGAATGAGTTCATTATAGTGGGCCATAATTCAATGTAACTGGTGTTGTTATAAAATGAGGAGATTTGATAAAAGAGATGTATACATATTGAGGGTAGATAATGTGAAAAGCCCAGAGAGAGGACAGCCACCAAAAGCCAAAAAAAAAAAAAAAAAAAAAAATTCTGGAATAGATCCTTCCCTCATAATCCTCAGAAGGATCCCACTTTGTTGACACCTTAATTTCGGACTTTCAGCTTCCAGAACTGTCAGACAATACATATCTGTTTTTTAAGCCAGCCAATTTCAACAAAAAATAAAATATATAAATAATTTCATAGTGCAAATAAAGAAATTAGTATGTTGTCACACTAATCTGTAATAAAATTGCAGTTTTTAATCTCCTCATTATTTTTAAAACAAACAACAGCTAAAACAATACTAAATTGCCACTTAAAAATATAATTCCAATTCAATAGAATATTTCGTGTATGCCCTACAGCATACAGCAAACAAAAACATTACACATTGCAGTTCACTCTGTATTTATTTGTGTATTCCATAAATAAAAAATCCAAGTTTAACACAGAATGACAGAATTGAACTAAGTCGTAATCTGTCCATCTTTATAGTCCCTGGTGCATCACTCTTATTTGAACCAATTGTTCAAGTGCGGGATCCACAGGGATTGGAGACACAAACCACTTTGGAAAGGAGCTTAAACAATTGCAAATTGTCACAAACATACTCTGAGAAGGAGAGCTTCCAGCTGATTCTGTGTGGATCAAAGGCTAAAAAAGTGCTACCATGAAGATTAAATATAAATTGTTAAAATTTTACAGCAACTACAATTCCTGAAAAAAAAACATAACAAAAAGGCATATTTTCCCCTAAGAAATAGTATTGTCAGCTAATGGTGACAATAAAACAAAGCATTTTAGTAAGTCATGTTATCATTTTCCACTTCTCTATAGACAATGAATAAACTTTCTGACCGCACTTGGGGCAAACACCCTACTCTTGGAAACAATAGGTGATGTGTTATGAAAGTCAAATGTAGGTTATTTTAAAGAGGAGATAGCAGTCAACTATTCTCATGAGTCCTGCTGATGGTTACTTAAAATGAGCTCCAAGGTGAGCTCCGAGAATTAACAACTGTAGCTGACAACGATGATGTTATTGATGGCCTTGATTCGGGCAGGTTAAGCTGATGGGGTGTCGAGGAAAGTTTGACCAAAGACGTTCAAGAGAGTGCAAAGAAAAGGAATTGCCTCTGTAAGCATCAGCAACTTCTGAGGAGTACTTATAGAGGGAAGAAAATAAATTAATAGAAAGAGAAAATGTAGAGTGGGGAAATCATTTTTTAAAATAAGAGAAAGAGCATGTTTCCATGTCTGTGAGAAGTCATTCATTAGGGAAACATAAAGAAAGAGGAATAAATACAACAGGAGAAAAAGAATGAGCAAAATGATAGATTAATTGGTTGGTCTCTTGGACAATGGAGTGGATTGAGTTAGCAGGGCTGGATTTAACAAAAGTGGGCTTTTACCAATAGAGGTAATTAGATAAAAGATGTAGGGTTTTCAGGCTGTGTTCTTGAAAAGTGGACGTAAGGGGAGTAGAGACAAGGAAAAAGTAGTAGAATCTACAAATAAGTGAATGGTGTACACATTTAGACTTGTTTAAAATATTTTTATAAACTTCAAGTTTAAAATAGTGATGGAGGTAAATCTCTTATAAATTAGAGAACACATAGAAATAAAAGTATGTAGTTTATTTCCTGTAGCAACCGTTTTATGTGGGAAAAAGTTACTATTAAAATTATGAAATGAAGTCAATTTTAAATTATGGAGGAAAAGCTTATTCTCTTTTTAAGAAGCATTCAAAAGCAAATTCCATTAATGTATTTATTTATTTATATATTAATTAATTAATTAATTAATATAAGCCTGCTGCATTTTAGCAAGTATGCTATACATTGGAGACAAAAAGACAATTGAGACACTGTTATGACATGTATGACTAAATAATTAGTCTTACATTTCAAGTAAAAGGTGCTAGGATAACAGACTACACTAGGTGGTATGAGAGCACAAAGAAGAGACATCTGAATTTATCAGATTATAGCGTTTAAAGAAGGACTTCTGGAAAAACTGAAGTGTGGTCCAGTTGAGAAGGCAAAGAAGGATGAGAATGTCCCAGGAAGAGGAACAGCATGGGTAAATCCATGATGGTGTGAAAGCATATGGTAAACATGGAGAACAACTTCAGGGTGAATGGTGGGAGGGACCCCACAGGTGAACAATAGGTCAAGAAGCTAGCCAGCAGAGAGATGTCTCAGACACCATTATGCACAAATTAGAGAAATCACTTTGCACCTTGAAATTATGGATAATGTTTATGCATTTCTTATCTACTGTTACATGGGCCAATACATACGAGAAAGATAAGAAATTATTTCTTCTGAAGGAAGTATCATAATCTTCATTTAGTAGATCAAAAATAAAACCTAATGAATGCCAAAACATACATATTTTTTCTGAAATTGCAACCAACAAATAGATTATTACTTTAAAAATACAATGAGGCTACATACTTTTTTTCA
This sequence comes from Pongo pygmaeus, assembly GCF_028885625.2. Taxonomy (NCBI): domain Eukaryota; kingdom Metazoa; phylum Chordata; class Mammalia; order Primates; family Hominidae; genus Pongo; species Pongo pygmaeus. The sequence goes on along the minus strand of NC_072373.2, from coordinate 123,622,381 downwards.
TGGAGATTGTAAAGCTTATGAATTTATTGCTAAGGGGATGTAAAATAACCTTCACATTCCTTGATTTCACTGATGAAAGGTCAGGATCTGTCAGCGTAATTCTCCATCCAGCTGAGAAAGGCAGAATTAAACATTCCTAATATGTAGGAAATAAAGGCAATGTCCTGATTTTACCTGCTAGCAGCCAAAGTCCTTCAGTAGATTGGTGTTTGTCTTCTCTTGGGAAATCACCGAATGCAACTGCCCTCATCAATGTTCCTTTCCTGCTCCTCTTTCCTACTGCCATGGCTTAGTGACAGGCCTCCTGAAAGATGGTAATGTAACCGGACTGCTACAGAATTAGAGTCCAGGCTGTTTCAGGAAAGCAATGTATTTAGTTAGATGTCCTGCCTGCTGCAGTAAAATAACTTAGAAACAAAACACTGATGTTATAGGAAACACTCAAAATTGATAGGCCAAAAAGCCAAGATGTTATAACTTTGCTAACATAGTATTCTTTCATTAAAAAGAAAAGAATATGAAAATATTGTTAATATTTCTTTAAAATGAAATATACGATGACTCTAATAATTTATCTTATATAAGTTGTTGCAATGTATATTTTGGTCTTTTAAAATTGATATTATTTTTACTGTAATAATCAGTACAATACTAGGTAAAATGCACAAGGTATAATGGAACAAAAAAAGCACCCTGAAAACAACCCTGACTTTTAAGAACATGAACTTATTAAAAGGTTATGAGTTCAACGAATGAGAATCTGAAATGCTAAATTGCTCCTGATGACTAATTTTATTCATATGCATGCTTCAACCATAAATCATGCTCATTGGATATTAAAAATAAAGAAAGAAAGAAAGAAAGAAAGACACTTTAGAATGAATTCCACTTTGTTCTCTTTGGTTTTGTTTCAAATCTGTATGGAAGTCCTGGAAAACAGTGTCTGATCATTTGTCTGTCCACATTCATGCATCTGAAACTCAAACCCTGGGAATGACTAAAAAGTCTCTCCCTCTGAAAATATTTCATAGGTAAATGATGTATATGAGAAAGTAAAGACAATAGACTGGGTCACCTTATACCTTTAAATACTTCTCAATTCTCATACATTCACTCTGTAGACTCAGTGCTTGCATTTCCTATGTGTATCTTTTTTTTTTTTTCCTTTTGTCAGTACTTGGAGAATTACCCTGAGGATCTCTCAGGAAGTTAGAAATGTAAATATAAGTTGAAAATATATGCATCCTCTAAAGTTATACTGTAAAAAGAATACGTTAATATCTAAGAAAAGTTTTCCTTAAGAAGCTATCTCTCAGGCTTATGAAAATTGACCATATACTTGTTGGATTTACATAACTCATGTAAAAAACAGTAGGGAAAATGGGAGAGTTTGGGCAAGTTGATCAACTTTGGACCTACAGAAGGAGAGTAAATAAAGTAAAAGTTGAAAGTGCTCAACCAAGGCCTGTGGGGGTGTGGGGCAGGGGGCGGGCAGGAGCCAAAGCTGACGGAAAGAACAGACTAGAGGCTCCATTGCTGATGGTATGGCTCTGAGTGGTGTCGTAACATGGGAGGCTGCGAGCATTTTGAGTATTTCCAGTATGGTTGATTAGGTCAATCCAAAGTTAAATAGTTTACAGGGCTGCCTGATTTAATTTAATTTGTTCTGATAATATTCTGACCAAGAAATCTTCTGATTATGCTATATTTCTACATTGATTTAATTCAGTATTTTCATCTATGTGACACATTTATTTAAGACATCTATATAACACATTTATTTAAGATATAAATGCATACAACTTCTGGTTTTATCTATTATTCTCTTGGAAACACCTGAAATGAGTCTATTTCAGCAAGACAATTGTCACTGAATTTCCAAAGTTGAAAGGTAGACCGTGCGTAAGATAAATAACTTCTGTGATAGGATACCTAACATAAAGTAAAATATGGGCTAAAATAAGTAATCAAGGTAAATAATCTGAATTATAAGTACTCTTTGTAACGTTATCCCAGGTTTCTCAGCAACAACTTCACTGTGTAGGAATCCAGGTATTAAATTTGTATTTAAATGGATTGCCTTCAAATCTCATTCAAAAAATGAGGTTTTATGATTATATGGACAGAGAGTAAAAATAAGTTATTTTAGTTATGAAAATTTCATTAGAAAATTATCAATAAAAGAAAAATATATTTCACAAGAAGTAAAAGATTTTCAACTATCACCAACCAATTGCCCATATAAGATCTTTCTAATAATATTGATGATCAATTAATTCAAAATTTTAACATTTGCATATTTTTGGTTTAGATGAATTGTGCAACAGACCACACCGATCAATTAATACTTTGGGCATGTCCTTTTTTCAAAGGATTTTCAAATTCATAAATAAATGCCAATTCCATTTGTAGCCTAAGAAATTGAATTTATATCATAGAAAATTTTTAAATTACTTAACATCTCTCAAAGAAAAGATTCCTGCTAGATTATATTATGTTCCAAATTTCTTGGAATTCTGAAACAGACAATGTTTCTCTTTCTGCTTTATTGGATTATATCATATATATTTAAAATATTTGTCTTCAATTTTCTGAAGTAAAGAGTATAAAGGGTATCAGGAATAAATTTCTTAAAAGTTTTTGGAATATACATGCAAATGCTATGAACATTAACAGTTTTTGGAACCACTGAAAGAAAAAAAAATTAATGATCTTTTGTCTGTTGCAAATGTTTACTGGCTGAATTGTGACGAGTCTTACAAAGACTCTACTGTTATTTCAAAGTCAAGATTATTCATGAAACAAAATAAATGCTTACCAATTATTCAATAATCAAAAACAAAAAGTGACAGTATGGTTGATGTTTTCTCACTGACATCACACTGCTTATCAATGAAAAAATTTGAAGCACCAATGAAAATGAAAGGAAAAATTTATTGTGACCAAGTTAAATAGGTTAAGTTGTGTAAAATAAGAGAAAGTGTTGAAACTGAAGCGGTACATATACAGAAGTGAGTCTGCATTTTTCTATCATGAGCCAACATTCAAAAGTTGTTTTTTTTTTTTTTTTTTTTTAATAATCCACAGAGTCATAGTCTTTGCCTAAAAAAGAGAAGAAAAATCTGAAAGGAGCTTTTTAGATATTAATAAAGTTATAATTACTCTTCAATTCAGGCAATGTTCGTTTCAATTTGATGAAACTAACACTAAGCAAACAAAATAACTAAAGAAGTTGTGCAATTTAAACATCTGTAGATTTTAATGAATATGCTTTTATTTGAAAACCAAATTATAAAGAAACATTGTTTTCTATCAAATGCAGATTTGAAAAACATTATTTTGGTACTTGATACACTTTTTTTTCTTTTTTTTTTTGAGACAGAGTATTGCTCTGTCGCCCAGGCTGGAGTGCAGTGGCCAGATCATTGCTCACTGCAAGCTCCGTCTCCCGGGTTCACGACATTCTCCTGCCTGGCGCCCGCCACCACGCCCGGCTAATTATTTTTTATTTTTATATATACATTTTTTTAGTAGAGATGGGGTTTCACCGTGTTTTGATCTCCTGACCTCGTGATCCGCCCGCCTTGGCCTGGCAAAGTGCTGGGATTACAGGCGTGAGCCACCGCGCCCGGCCACACATTTTTAAAGAAAGATAATTTTGAAAAACCACGGTTAGATGAAGCTACTTGAACTCTACATTTTATGATATCTATAGCTAGATGTCATATTTGCAATGAAAATTCAGAGCCTAAATTGAGATATGCTGTAAGCACAAAATAAACATTAAATTTTGAAAACTTTATAATGAAAAACACAAGGTAATATGCTCAATAATTTTTATGATGTTGAAATAATAATCATTTGTATATATTGTAATAAATAATGTTAATAAAGTTAATTTTACTTATTTTTGTTTTTACTTTTTACATGTGGCTACTAGAAAAAAATTAAATTGTATGAATGATTTACATTAAAATTCTATTAGACAGAACTGATATACTATTGTTTTAAACCAATTGTGTAAATTGTATATAATGCAGCCAAATTTTTGGCATTTTTGCAGTTTTTATCTCCAAATAGATTATGAACTCATGAAAGTCAGGGATTCACTTCTCCATAAAACTGTACATAATTTGCATATTCAAAAAATCTTTGTTGAACTGATTCGGATAATGGATGTGGCTATCAGCAGTAGGAAGAGGGTCAAATTTAATTTTTGATGGAAAACTTTTACCTCTACCAAATATAGACAATGTCGGGGTGCCAAACATTTAATGGTTCCATTGCCTTTGTACATCAAACAAATATTTATCACAGGTTACTATTTTCCAAATGTTGAATATATTTAAATATTTTTCATTCATAATATCATCCCTCAATAAATGTTTCTGTAGTAGAGGAAAGCGACAAATTATCAGGTAGATATAATACTGTTTGATAAATAATTTTAAGAGTATGAAAAAGGCACTGTTGACTCACTCACACACACATGCACAAATGAAATCTAATTATTCTGAGCATAATTAATTGAGAACCCTGGGAACGCCTGATTTAAAGGGAAACAGAGGAAAATAAATCTATCGAGAAGACAAATAAGTAATGGTGTATGAGGATTGAAGAAAACCAGATGGTGTAAAGAAAGCCGAGTGAAGAAAGTGTTTAAGTGAGAACTGACAAGTTATACATGGATGAAGCTAGGACAAGTATAAGAATTACAATATTCTCAATAAAATTAATAGCAATGAGAATCATGTATGTTACTGGAAACGTTTGCATAAAAAGATAGGGACAGAGCTAGATGGCAGTAGACTGAGGATAAAGAAAGAAGAAGTATAAACATGTGGACAATTTGTAAGGATAACTTAGTCAACAAACAATACAAAATAACATGAAGGAGAGAAAGAGTACTAGTTAGGATGCAGCAAAAGGTTGAGAAAGGACTTTCTTGAATTAGAAGCATTTAACCTGTGAAGCAATGTCAGCAAAACAGCAAAAAAACAGAAATGAAGAGAAAAAAAAATGTGGGACAGAATTCCTGAAATTTTTGAATATTTTGATATATAGGCATTCAGGCCAGAGGAGGAAATGGCGGGGGGAGACATAAATAAGAGAGTTCACAAGTAGATGATATTTGGATTTATAAGACTTCTGTAGTGAATGAAGAAGGAATAAGATTACAGAGGGACCAAGACCAAGAAGGGAGTAACTCTAAAGCATTGCAGCATAGGATAAATCAACAAAGAGTGGATAAAAACATCTAATGAAATACGAAAATAATCAGAATACATGGACTAACGGAAGTCAACAAATAGTTTTAACAGGAGAGTAAACACAGCTGAAAAGATAATTATTGCATTGGAATATATATTAAAAGACAAGAAGACAAAAGTAAATACAGACGTGAGGGAAAGATACGTAAATACTACCATGAGGAAGTCTAACATACATGTTATTAGAAGCCTAGATACCAATGTATATCTGTGATTATATTAGATATAAATAGACAAAATACAAATATGTCTGCCTTGATTTCTTAAAAACTCAACTATATGACACAACATACAAGAAGAAAGAAATATCAAAAGTAAAATCATGGAAAAAAGATACCTCACTAAATAACTGATCAAAATAAAGCTACTGTGGTTATATTAAAATTTGATTTTAAAGCAAAACGTATTTTGAGAAATAAAGAATATTTCATAGTAATACAAGGTTAATATCATCAAGAAGATTTGAGATTTATAAATTTACCTTCAAGTAAGCACAGCCTCAAAATAAATAAAAAATTGACCCAAATAAAAGAGAAAATGGATAAATCTACATTCATAATGGGAAGTTTAAAGCATCTCATGAAAAGCTGCACAAAACAACTACATAAAATTAGTAAGGATATAGAAGTTTAGAGAAGCATGATTAACAAAAGAGATTAGTTGAGAAATACAGTGCACTCCTTCCCAGAAGTCAGAATGCATGTTCTTTTCAAATATACTTGAAACATTTTCAAAAATTAAGCATATCTTGGACCATTAATCAAGCCTTTAAAAATTTCAAAGGATTAAATTATACGAAGTATGCTTTTGAACCACTGTAGAAATAAGTTAGAAGCAGTAACAAAAAGATAACTATAAAATTACCCTTAATACTTTCAATTAAGAAATACATAAAGAAGAAATTAAACAATGAGTATTGGGACATATTTTGAATTGAGTAACAATATAAATAATATGTGTTAAAATGTGTCTAATTTGTAAAGGATAATTTTATAAGGAAATATAATCTTATATGTTAGGAAATAAGAGATTTTTAAAATAACCAATAAATATCAGTTCTAATAAATTGGAAATATAGCAGCAGGAATTAAGGTTATTGAATCAGCATTCTATTCATTTAGAAGTTAGATACTTTAATGTACTTAATTTGGGCAGTGCCTATTTGATCTCAGCTAGTCTTTCCAAAGTTCACCAAAACACTAGTCTATTTGGGATTTGGAAAAAATAATCAAAATCTTTAGAATTTTCAAGAATACATTCTTCATTGAGGTGGTGTTGATAGATAATCTGTCTATTGGAGAAAATGTGTTACTATCTTTTCTAAATACTCTCCCTTGACATACTGGAAAATTGTGCATAATTCTCATGAGCATTTGGAAGTGTCTCAAAGTATATTGTCAGAATTTTTGTCCTATATGTGCTGTGAGTGTGTTCAAGATGCCTATGAAATGCACTAGTCAATGATGCTTTATACTGCAGTGATTTAAAACATATCTTGACAACAAGGTAATGGATTTCTTCTTTCTTATAAAACATTTATAACATTCTTTATATTTTTTTACTAATCATTACAGATACCTAAAATTGTTTAATGAAAGAATTATTAATTTGAGCAGCTTTTACAAAGAACCATAACATATTGTGAAAAACCTGACACTAGAAAATACCAGTGAACATTATTGGGTATTAGAATAACAATTAAGGTCTCCTAGCAAAGTTCATAGCATTACACAGAATCACATGTCAAAATTGTAAATTTAAAGCTTTATTTTGTTTCCAAAACTTTTTATGTTATTTTATGGAACATCATACATAAGATTTCTGTAGAATATATATGCTCATTAACATTGATTTTATTTGCAAGAATGACACAGCCTTATGAGTACATAGAGTCACACATATACTAATATTTCATAGCAAGGACTTTAAGAAACACTGACTGATTTGATGATGATAGGTTTTCATACTATGCTCCCAAAAATGACAACCTCAACTTTTTACAGAAAACAAGAATAAGAAATGGAAACATTTTCAGCTTGTCTTCAGTGAATTCCTTTAATCAGTAAAGCCCTTTTGTTGACAGTTAAGCTTTAATTCGTTCAAGAATATTCAACTTTCTTGGCATTTTTTCAAATTTTGTGACTGATTTTTTAATGAGTTAGATTACGGAAAGGTAAATACATTAGTGAGAAAGGCAATACTGTCAATTCAAATGATTTTGGGTAGTGGTGGGCAGAAAGCTTCAGTGTGGTACCTGTGGCATGGGTCTCTCGCTCTGGATTAAGAGGTTATCAAGTTTGATGGGTTCACAGTCTTGAGGCCTTGTCAGCCTAGTACCACACATTGAGGAAAGCCAACATCAAGAAAAAGTAGGAGAAAGAGGGATTTTCCCTAGAACACAAATCAGAGCTAGTCTCATCTGCCCATCACCATCTTTCTTAAGTGAGAGGCTCTCTGTATTACCTCAGCCCAAAGGATTAGGGATCACAAGTTCCAAGTGACTAATTCAAAGAATGATGCCTTCCCCACAGAAATTAGAGTGTCTAAATACTCCATTGCCATACTAAAAGCTGCTGTCCATATCTCTGAAGCCTAATCAATGTTCTTGCCTGTATTTTGTGGGGCCACTTTTCTGTTTCTTGACATTGCTTTGGACATGTGAACTTCATGAATTACCTTGCATCCATGAGCTTTATAAATTATCTTTTAGATATTGCCCCCAGATCCAGTCAGTGAGAGCATGTTTTCATTTGAGTTTGCCAGTGACCATGTTATATAGTAAACTAAATAACATTCTATTTGGTTATCTTTGACATTATGCTTGAGGATGTTATCCATTCAAGCTCACTTAGCAAAGTAACAAAACTGACACCTTGCTCTGTCTCCATTATAAAAACACACAGATAACATTTCAAAAATGAGGAAAAAAGAAAGCAGTTTGCAATGTGAATTGAAACAAAAATAAATGAAAAATAAAAATAAAAAGATCCTGGTGTCCTTGACTGTTTCTCATCCCACCCCCAAAAAATAAAATAAAATAAAATAAAATAAAAATAAATTTTTTCCCTGTAAGTTACACATTTCCTACAAAACAAAATTTTATCTGTGAATTTTGGTACAGTGGTATCTGGAGATATGCAACAACATTTGCAGAGATAATAATTCAATGAAAAACATGCTGCTTTTCTTTCTGGAACAGCTGTTAAGAATATTTCATAATCTTTCAGAGTTTCTGATTTTGCTACAAATACCTGTTTCATTTATATTTATCTGTTAGTCAAAGCCGAACAGTCTTGCTTTTTTAAAAAAACTAAAGAAGACTTCTGAAAATGCTTATATCTCTCAGTCTTTTTTTATACTACAAAAGCTATTATAATATGCATAATATAGCAGGGTAGCTCCAAAATACAAAACTAGAAGCAGGAAATTTCTTCCTTCTCATGAAAATAGACTGTACACCCATTATCATTACAAATATAGTGAAGTCTGTGGAATCAGATTGGCTCGGTTTAAATCTTAACTCTGCTAATTCCTAGCTCTGTGTTCTTTAGCAAATTACTTCAGTCAACCTCATTATCTTCATCAGTAACATTGAGTTAATAATAGTACCTTGTTTATGAGGCCTTTGAAAGTATTGAAGAAAATAGTATATGTAAAGAACTTAGCTTAGAGGCTGGTATATTAAGCAGCCAATACATTTTAGCTATAATTACAATTAACCACGAGTTCAGATTCTCATGTGAAAAAAAATAATTCTCTCACGTATACTTTTTCATAATTCTCACCCCTCAGGAATATTTTAAGAAAACTGAAATTTACCAGTGGAAAGCCATATAGAAACTCATTTAGGGCCAGGCACAGTGGCTCATGCCCGTAATCCCAGCCCTTTGGGAGCCCAAGGAGACAGATCATCAGAGGTCAGGAGTTTGAGACCAGCCTGGCCAACATGGTGAAACCCCATCTCTAAAATTAGCCAGGCAAGGTGGTGCATGCCTGTAATTCCAACTACTTGGGAGGCAGATGCAGGAGAATGGCTTGAATCTGGGAGGCAGAAGTTGCAGTGAACTGAGATCGCACCACTGTACTCCAGCCTGGGCTGCAGAGTGAGACTCTGTCTCAAAATAATAATAAAAATAATTAAGAAATTTAAAGAAATCTTTATTTATTCAATAAAAATGTATTGCCTGGAAGAAGTGCAGCTACTTCAATGAGATATTCAATGAGCTTATAGCTTACTAATTAATGTATCCCACATTATCACTACCAAAATCTAAACTGAATATATATGGCATAGAAATGATGATTATCAAATATGTTCATAAAATTATACCACAGATGAGTATATCACTATTAAATAAGAATAAATTTTAAAATAGACTAGGTTTCCACCTGAGATATGTTCTACATTTCTAATAAAACACATTATGTAAGATACAGGTAGAAAAATAAATTTAACATTTTAACACAGACAACAAATATACATTTATTAAATTCTAGTTTTAATAAAGACAATTAAATCTTCAGAAAAGGGGAGTTATTTTTTTAAGTAAGAATGCAATGCTATGCAATCAGAACTTTAAAAGTAACATAGATGTTTGCTGTCTCTAAATGATTTAAAATTGGACAATAAGGGAAAGATTTAAACTTTAAAAACTCTTACCTTGAATGGTGAGTTTACCAAAGAGAGTCCATTACACTCCAACAACCTCTAGATATTTCCCTGGAGTACATATTTGTTGTCTTACTTAACATTTTCTGAATATTTAAATATTAAAGAAAAATATAGGGATACTAATCTTTGTAATATCCCTGTAGATAATATAGATTTCATAAAATGAAAAAGTGTCATTGAAAGCAAGTTTATTTTCCCCTCTCACTAAATAAAATTATCTAACGTTGAAATTATTGAGCATATTTGGTAGAAATCCTATGAACGCCATACAAGTATAAGAAACAGTTTCAGCAAATATCAGAATTCAGAAAGCCTTTTAAAAAGTTTTTATTATAAGAATGCTTGTGATTTTTCTACATTGATTTTGTATCCTGAGACTTTGCTGAAGTTGCTTATCAGCTTAAGGAGATTTTGGGCTGAGACAATGGGGTTTTCTAGATATACAATCATGTCATCTGCAAACAGGGACAATTTGACTTTCTCTTTTCCTAATTGAATACCCATTATTTCCTTCTCCTGCCTAATTGCCCTGGCCAGAACGTCCAACACTATGTTGAATAGAAGTGGTGAGAGAGGGTATCCCTGTCTTGTGCCAGTTTTCAAAGAGAATGCTTCCAGTTTTTGCCCATTCAGTATGATATTGGCTGTGGGTTTGTCATAGATAGCTCTTATTATTTTGAGATACGTCCCATCAATACCTAATTTATTGAGAGTTTTTAGCATGAAGGGTTGTTGAATTTTGTCAAAGGCCTTTTCTGCATCTATTGAGATAATCATATGGTTTTTGTCTTTGGTTTTGTTTATATGCTGGATTACATTTATTGATTTGCATGTATTGAATCAGCCTTGCATCCCAGGGATGAAGCCCACTTGATCATGGTGGATAAGCTTTTTGATGTGCTGCTGGATTCTGTTTGCCAGTATTTTATTGAGGATTTTTGCTCAATGTTCATCAAGGATATTGGTCTAAAATTCTCTTTTTTTGTTGTGTCTCTGCCAGGCTTTGGTATCAGGATGATGCTGGCCTCATAAAATGAGTTAAGGAGGATTCCCGCTTTTTCTATTGATTGGAATAGTTTCAGAAGGAATGGTACCAGCTCCTCCTTGTACCTCTGGTAGAATTCGGCTGTGAACCCATCTGGTCCTGGACTTTTTTTGGTTGGTAAGCTATTGATTATTGCCACAATTTCAGCTCCTGTTATTGGTCTATTCAGAGATTCAACTTCTTCCTGGTTTAGTCTTGGGAGGGTGTATGTGTTGAGGAATTTATCCATTTCTTCTAGATTTTCTAGTTTATTTGCATAGAGGTGTTTGTAATATTCTCTGATGGTAGCTTGTATTTCTGTGGGATCGGTGCTGATGTCCCCTTTATCATTTTTTATTGCATCTATTTGATTCTTCTCTCTTTTCTTCTTTATTAATCTTGCTAGCAGTCTATCAATTTTGTTGATCCTTTCAAAAAACCAGCTCCTGGATTCATTAATTTTTTGAAGGGTTTTTTGTATCTCTATTTCCTTCAGTTCTGCTCTGATTTTAGTTATTTCTTGCCTTCTGCTAGCTTTTGAATGTGTTTGCTCTTGCTTTTCTAGTTCTTTTAATTGTGATGTTAGGGTGTCAATTTTGGATCTTTCCTGCTTTCTCTTGTGGGCATTTAGTGCTATAAATTTCCCTCTACACACTGCTTTGAATGCATCCCACAGATTCGGGTATGTTGTGTCTTGGTTCTCGTTGGTTTCAAAGAACATCTTTATTTCTGCCTTCATTTCGTTATGTACCCAGTAGTCATTCAGGAGCAGGTTGTTCAGTTCCCATGTAGTCGAGCGGTTTTGAGTGAGATTCTTAATCCTGAGTTCTAGCTTGATTGCACTGGGATCTGAGAGATATCAATAACAGACAAACAGAGAGCCAAATCCTGAGTGAACTCCCATTCACAATTGCTTCAATGAGAATAAAATACCTAGGAATCCAACTTACAAGGGATGTGAAGGACCTCTTCAAGGAGAACTACAAACCACTGCTCAATGAAATAAAAGAGGATACAAACAAATGGAAGAACATTCCATGCTCAGGGATAGGAAGAATCAATATCGTGAAAATGGCCATCCTTCCCAAGGTAATTTACAGATTCAATGCCATCCCCACCAAGCTACCAATGACTTTCTTCACAGAATTGGAAAAAACTACTTTAAAGTTCATATGGAATCAAAAAAGAGCCCGCATCGCCAAGTCAATCCTAAGCCAAAAGAACAAAGCTGGAGGCATCACACTACCTGACTTCAAACTATACTACAAGGCTACAGTAACCAAAACAGCATGGTACTGGTACCAAAACAGAGATATAGATCAATGGAAGAGAACAGAGCCGTGAGAAATAATGCCACATATCTACAACTATCTGATCTTTGACAAACCTGAGAAAAACAAGAAATGGGGAAAGGATTCCCTGTTTAATAAAGGGTGCTGGGAAAACTGGCTAGCCATATGGAGAAAGCTGAAACTGGATCCCTTCCTTACACCTTATACAAAAATCAATTCAAGATGGATTAAAGACTTACATGTTAGACCTAAAACCATAAAAACCCTAGAAGAAAACCTAGGCATTACCATTCAGGACATAGGCATGGGCAAGGACTTCATGTCTAAAACACCAAAAGCAATGGCAACAAAAGCCAAAATTGACAAATGGGATCTAATTAAACTAAAGAGCTTCTGCACAGCAAAGGAAACTACCATCAGAGTGAACAGGCAACCTACAAAATGGGAGAAAATTTTCGCAACCTACTCATCTGACAAAGGCCTAATATCCAGAATCTACAATGAACTCCAACAAATTCACAAGAAAAAAACAAATAACCCCATCAAAAAGTGGGCGAAGGACATGAACAGACACTTCTCAAAAGAAGACATTTATGCAGCCAAAAAACACATGAAAAAATGCTCACCACCACTGGCCATCAGAGAAATGCAAATCAAAACCACAATGAGATACCATCTCACACCAGTTAGAATGGCAATCATTAAAAAGTCAGGAAACAACAGGTGCTGGAGAGGATGTGGAGAAATAGGAACACTTTTACACTGTTGGTGGGACTGTAAACTAGTTCAACCCTTGTGGAAGTCAGTGTGGCGATTCCTCAGGGATCTAGAACTAGAAATTCCATTCGACCCAGCCATCCCATTACTGGGTATATACCCAAAGGACTATAAATCATGCTGCTATAAAGACACATGCACACGTATGTTTATTGCGGCATTATTCACAATAGCAAAGACTTGGAACCAACCCAAATGTGCAACAATGATACACCGGATTAAGAAAATGTGGCACATATACACCATGGAATACTATGCCGCCATAAAAACTGATGAGTTCACGTCCTTTGTAGGGACATGGATGAAATTGGAAATCATCATTCTCAGTAAACTATCGCAAGAACAAAAAACCAAACACCGCATATTCTCACTCATAGGTGGGAATTGAACAATGAGAACACATGGACACAGGAAGGGGAACATCACACTTCGGGGACTGTTGTGGGGTGGGAGGAGGGGGGAGGGATAGCATTGGGAGATATACCTAATGCTAGATGATGAGTCAGTGGGTGCAGCGCACCAGCATGGCACATGTATACATATGTAACTAACCTGCACATTGCGCACATGTACCATAAAACCTAAAGTATAATAATAATAATAATAAAATAAATAAATAAAGTTTTTATTAAAAATTTAATTATCTCTGTGTTTCAATGAAGTTTTCATAACAGCAAAGAGTAAAAAATGATTAAAACTACTTTTATGGTCAAGATGGAGTAGCACAGACTAGGATTGTTGCTAATATGAATGTAAAATAGTGCAACTTTAGAAGACATAACAGTTTCTTAAAAGATTAAACATATATCTACCTACCATATGATCCAGCCATTCCACTGTAAAGTATTTCCTTCAGATAAATAAAAGCATATGCCCACAAAAAGACATCTAGAGAGATGTTCATAGCAGCTTTATTTATTATAGCCCAGATATAGTTCGACGGCGTCCGCATCCAAATCTCATCTTGAATTCCTTGTGTCGTGGGAGAGACAATGTGGAAAGTAATTGAATCATGGAGGCAGGTCCTCCCTGTGCTGTTCTTATAATAGTGAATAAGTCTTATGAGATCTGGAGGTTTTATAAGGGGGTGTTTCCCTGAACAAGCTTTCTCTTCTCTTGTCTGCCACCATGTGAGACATGCCTATTACCTTCTGCCGTGGTTTTTAGGCCTTGCCAGTCACATGGAACTGTAAGTCCATTAAACCTCTTTCTTTTGTAAATTGCCCAGTCTCAGATATGTCTTTTCCAGCAGTGTGAAAACAGATTAATACAAGCCCCAAACTGGAAACAACATAGTACCCCCTTACTAGGTGAATGGATAAAAAACATTGTGATATTTATATAGAGTGGAATACACTTCAGTAATAAAAAGTCTGAAGTAACTAATACTCAGTGACATTACTATATCTCAAAATAGTTACGCTTAATGAAAAAAGCCAGATACAACAGTACATACCATACCACATATATCCATATTTATAATGCAAAGTAATCTGTAGTGACAGAAAGCATGTCAGTGATGTTATGGGGATGATGTGGTGGAATGAACTGGAGAGATAGATATTAGAAGGAAAGAGATTTTAAAGTCAGATAGTTGTCTCTTGGAGAAATATTTGTGTTTTTGAATGAGATGCCAGTTTCATAGTTTCACAGAATATTATTTTTATTTGAAAGAAGGTAAATTGTGATTATTCAGATTTCAGTTTTAAGTGGATATAATCTGGAGAATAAAGAAAACCTGTCACTTTAAGAAAATGAATTGATAGTATTTTTGTCAATGATACAATTTACTCTCAAGTGAAAAATTATAATTTAGGAAAACTTTTATTAGCCACTGTGAGCTTAACTTCTTCCAAATACTTAAGGTTTCTTATGATGAGATTAATGAGATTAATGATACTAACAAATGTGATCTTCTGATATTGTAAATGAAATATATCTATACTTTTGAAAAATCTAAATAAATCATTGAATCAATATTTTCCAAATGATCAATGCATCATATTATAAAATCAGTCATACATGGGGTAAAATACTCTTGCAAAGTGCAAGAACAACCATTCAGTACTAAATGATAAAATTTCACTGAACTGCTTAGGTATCATGGACTGCGCTATTGACCATACACGTAAGGTGTATTTCCTTTGGTAGTAGATACCATCTAATTCCAAATTTTATCTTTAGGTTACACATGCAAAAAGAAGTGAATACAATGATTGAAAAGCATCAATTTTAAAAATGATTAAACTTGTCTAACCACAATATTTACCACAGCCAACTGGATTCATGTTCAAATCTACCACTGTAATGAAATTATCATGAAGGCCAGGGGTGTCAGTAAGCAATTTATTAACATACAAAGAAGCCACAGATGCTCATAAAATCTCTATTACTTGAAAATTACCTGCGCATGTGCTTTTAAGCAAGTCCAAAATGGCTAATGAGAACAAATATTCTAACCTATTCAATGACAACCTTATGGGTATCTGTCAAATATCATGACTGTTTTTTCAAGTCGAATATTGCCATACCCAATAAAAGCTCTTCTATTTTAAGCAAATTCCTAGGCAAACTTGGAAGGAGGCAGGGAAGAAAAAGTTCATGTGATTTGTTGGGGTTGTAATGTTTCTAAATCCTAATACAGCAGGCCCTAGAATAACATTGTTTTGTTCAATGTTGTCTCATTTAATGCTGATGAGAAAAAAAATAGATTGCTGACTGAGGTCACTGTCTCTGTAGAGTTTGCATGTTCTCCCTATGTTTACATGGATTTTTTACACCAGTTTTCTTCCACATCCTAAATATGTACATGTTAGGTTAATTGGCAGGTCTGAATTGTTCCAGTCTGAGTGAGTGTGAGTGCCTGTGTGAGTGTGTCCTGTGATGGGATGGCATCCTTTCCACAGTGGGTCCCACCTGGTGTCCTGAGCTGCCAGGAGAGGTTCTGACTACTTGCAACCCTGAACCAGAATACTTGGGTAAATAATCACTTTACTTGTTTTTATTACTCATTCTTAAATGTATGTATACATCACATTTATTTCAATGTTTAATATTAGAAATGTTTTGGTCTTCACATAGAAGTTTAAAAATATTTTTGTGACCAAAATATGCCATAAGAACCTAACTATTGTTTTTATAAAATAGCCTATGATCTAATTGGTCATTTTACACAAAGTCACAGTTTCTAAGAACCTATCAGTGACATTAAATGAGGACTTACTGTTCTCTGTCTCTCTTTCTCTCTCTTAATTTACTTTGATTTCAGCAGATGGTAGACAGGTTCTAATTGCTTGAATTGATAACAGTTAGAAGAACACAAATTTTGGTGTTCTTTAGCCTTCAGGACAATACATAATGGCCATGATCTCCAGAGAAATAATTCTCTATTCTTGCCAAGAGTAATGGCAAGCTTTTCTCAGACATAGTTCTTCTGAGATTGGAGGATGTTGTAGTAGTTCTTATGCCCATGCAATTGAATCTTTCTACTTTGCAGCCACACTCACCTGAGACTGGGGTCATTTTCATGGCTAATGTTGGTTTCCTGAAAAGCTTAATGCTCAAAGGAAAGAACAAACAGGCTCATACTGAAGAGAATACTAGAGCAAAGATTATCTTAAAATTCTCCCATTTAAGAAAAATATTGATGGCCAGAACAAACCTCCTGCCTATTTTTCTGTTTATAATTTTGCCTATCAAAATTGCTATGAGGCCAGTTATATGTGGTTAATGCATTAGATAAAATCAAGTGCATAGATTTCATTATACTAGGAATAGTTTCATCATCGTGGACTCCATCAAACATTTTAAAAATAAATAGTTTGTTTTATAAGGCTAAATTACTATGATTCTCTTAGCCTAAATCCATTGATCTTTCTGGAAAAAATAAACTGTAGTTATAAAATAAAGAAATCTAAATACACAGACGCTGAACATTACTCAGCCCTATTGAAATTTATCCCCTAAGTAGTATAAATAAATGCCTAAGTGCGTTGTATTCAGAAAAGTCCAGGTTTAATTCCTGACTCTGTCAGTAAGTTTTCTGTTTTGGGAAGTTGTTTTTCTTTTCTTTAATCCATGCTGAGTTTTAATTTTCTCATCTAAAGAATGGGAATGATCATATTGTCTGGAAAAGTTGTAAATATCACAGTACCTATCATGTGAGAAATATTCAACAGATATGAGTCACATTTCCAACTATTCTTTTAATAAAAGTTGTTCTAATTCTCTGAGCAGTCTTATAGGTATCTTTTAATTTGATTGTATTTATTAAAATAAAACTGCTCCCATTAAGACTATTGATCTAAGTCCACCAATCTGCATTATTCATTCATTGTTACATGACTTTGTAACAGAGATAGATCCATTGTATAGTGAGTAAACGCTATCAGTAATTGGTCATCGTTCTTTCACTCATACATCCAGATTTAAATCTGTCATGCTTTACTCCTCAAAAAAGTTGTGAATAATGAAAATTTCAGTAACAATGTGTGCTGCTTTGTTCATAGGTACAACTCATTTGTAGCCGGAATGATAAGAAACTGTAATTCCACTGCCATTACAATTGGAGTTCTGCCAGGATACATCCTTTCCCAAATATTTTTTTTCCCTTTATTCTTGAAGTGATATGAAAAGGCGTTCTGAGATGTGTTGCATAGCTAACAATCAACCACATGAAGAAGAAAATAACTAGAAAGCTGTTTCGCAAAGGAGTCTGTGGTTCATTTATACCAGTATTGTTTTAATTGTTTTTAAAATACAGATTCCAAGGCTTTATTCCAGAACAATTGAATCAGAACTGGGGGGAGTGGGTATTCCCAGAAATATACATTTTAAAGACATATTTCCAGTTCTAAAGAACAATGACAAAACATGAAGAATAATTTTCTATCATGCATATCCTAAAATAATTGTGGTGCCACTTCAGGGGGAAACCCAAGCTGTTAAAAATCTTAAGGAAGTGCCTAAGCTACAAACACTACTTGAATGCTTGGGTATGTGAACTTCATGATTTCATTCAGCCTCATATGCTGTGATACTATGCTCATCTCTAGATTCAATTACAATTGGGGATTTCATTTAGTCAGTTTTGGATGTGCTCAAGTATATTAATTGAGTAGCTACCAAAGAAATAAACTGAATGGTGGACATTACAAGGAAAAATAAAACACATATCTAAAAACTTATGATAAAGAAGAAAAGAAAAACTGCAAATAATAATAATGTAAATTAAAATAAAATAGTGTCTTAGCCCTCTTGGGCTGTTATAACAAAATATCATAGACTGTGTGGCTTCAACAACATAAATTTATTTTCTTACAGTTTGCTGGGGGCAAGAGGTCTGAGATCAGGATGCCAGCATAGCTGGGCTCTGGGGAGGACTCTTCCTGACTCATAGATGGGTGCCTTCTCTCTGTGTCCTTACCTGACCTTTACTTGATATTTGAATATCAAGAGAAATCTCTCTCTCCCCTACTCCCTTTCTCTTTCTCTCTCTTCCTGTTCTTACAAGACCACAATCCTATTAGATTAGGACTTCACTCCTATTTGCCTCATTTAACCTTAAGTGCCTCCTAAAAGCTCTAGCTCCAATTACATTGGGTGTTAGGGCTTCAACATGAATTTGGGAAAGGGGAGAAACACAATTCATTCCACAGCATATAGATTCCAGAAAAATGGTAAAACTAGCATGTAATTATACAGAGAAGAAAGGTTCAAATTCAATAGGATAAAGGGCCATCAAGAACATCTCTTATGGTGAATGTAATATTAGATTTACACCTTGAGTTTCCAGACCATGAGATGATAATAATAGGTGTTTGGAGAACAGAAAAAGGATTAAATTACTCTCAATATGAATTCTTGAAGTAACCTGTCTTCAGGTCATTTTTTCCTTCTTTATATTATATCCTTAGCTGGGGTTTTTGGATGTCACTTATATTTTCTAACTGTAATGTTGGTATCCAAAAATGCCTAGGGATGAGTTGTTGGTCTAAAGATTGCAGGCATTTTCTTGCTTAAGTAAAACTATCACATATCCAACTCAGAAAAAGAGAAATCTTTATAGATCTTAAGTTTAAAACTTTAAAGTATTAGCAAATTCTTTATCTAAGGATCAAAAATCTTTTGAAGAACTGTGAGTAAAGCACAACTGAAACTTTGTATGCTTTGGGGAGCAGAACCCTGTCAGTGGCTGATCATTATTGTTTCACCCGTATATCCAGATTTAAATCTGTCACACTTTTCTTTATAAATAGCAGCTATAACTTATATTTTATATATAAACACTAAATACCTCATTTTAAAAAAATTCTATATTCCACCTACAATAATTTGAGGAGCATCTGTATGTTCCTAAAAGTGCATTTCTAGAAATAACAATTAACTGGTGTTGTTGAAACCACTTGAACAAGCAATTTACATTCTCCAGTCCATTTGCGTAAACTGTATTCTAAGAAAAAATACACAAATATGAATAGGACTAAAGTACGGTAATTAATTTTATTGATGTTCAAGTGGAGAGATGATTTAAATGCTGAGAAAGATGGAAAAATATGTAAAAACAAAACAATCTCACGTATACAATAACAGTAAATTTATAATACGGGAATTGCACTCACCAACTAGTAAAGCTGTAAACTAATAAAGCCTTCAGTTTCTTAAATAAATAAGTTTATAATCTTTTGTAGAAGAATTACAGAGGTAGCCAGTCTAAGGTTAATATGGTGGTTTCAGAAACCCTTGAAGGACTTGGAGTCCTTCCGTCTTTCTGAGCACCATAATTTCTATCTATCTTCAAAGACAGGAAATGGTTATTGGAACTCTTATCATTAGGTTCTAGTTGCAGGAAGCACAGAGGTGTTTTTTCAGATGAGAAAATCCTTTTCAAATGATTTTTCAGGCATTTCAGTTACATCTCATTGTCCAATCAATGTGAAACAATGGCATGGAGAAAGAATTTTTGTTTGTTTGCTCTTATTGATATAATTTTGTTTCTCCATCCAAATAAGATCAAGAAGGGAAACAGGATAAATACATACTAGATACTCCATCATAAGAAAGTTAAAAGTTTGTTATTTTTAATCTACAAGATAGTTATCCTACTGTTATTGAACTAGTTGGAAAAGACGTCAAAGACTTGTCTTTTTGTAAAAAAGAATAAAAAGCACTGCTCAGACATTCACCATGCCAAATCAGGACTAGTTCCAGCTGTGACATGTCTAAAAATGTGTTCTCTGGTTATGCTTTAAATTTAGTTGAAAATGGCTTTGTTCTTGATATTTTACCAACATATTTTTGTTACTTTACTTGTTCCAGGACACGTGGATCACATCTAAAACGTAAAACATCACTTGAAATGTTCACAGTATGTATCTCTCGATTTCTAGCCAAGAAATGACTATATAGGTTATATATCTCACTAAAAATACAAAAAATAAGATTATATTGAAGACGAACACTCACAGAATTGCTTTAAGCCAAAATGTGTCACAATAAAAACAAAACTTCTTGCTACTAAACGTAATTTAGAATAACGTGATTATAATGAATTAAGGCAAAAATTAACTCTTAGAGAGACTGGTATAAAGCAGGGTGGAAAAGGAGGCAGTTAATTTTTCTATAGTTACCTTATAATCACATTTTTTCTTGTGGCCATGATCACAGGCTAGTCACAAAGAAATATTGTAAAGTACACAGTTTGTAAATAACTTGCCTCAAATCACATGTCCACTCATCAGATATATTAAGTTATTTAACTCGTTTCTTAGTAGTGCCTGTTTCTATAAATGACCCATGAGAAAAAAAATTTAAGAAATTAATATACATACAGTTTTTGTAACACAGGCAGATCCTTCCACATCTTATCACTGAGAATGAATTGAGCCGTGAAATATCAGTAGTGATAGCATGGGGTTAGCACCAGATATCTACATTGTTGCTTAAAAAACACTGGAGGTTTTACAATATAAAACATGTGGTTTAATATTCAATCTCAACTTCTTAGTAGAAATATTTTGTCTGCCTGTCAATCATGATTTTAGGAAAGAGTTGTCCTCCAATTTATTTCTTAAGATTTAAGTTGTACTTAGTATGACTGACTTCTAGTTTAAAGTTTACAGCAGAGATCAAAACCTGGTCAATCATAATTGCTACTCCATGGGTCACAGAGTTTAATCCAGGCATTCATGTCACAAAGTAAACTGATCTACGTCCTTTTGTGGGGACCATTATGCATTCTGAATAGAGTTTTTCCTCTTTATAAGATAATAGCAAATAAAACCCACAATGTTATTAGCTATACATAAAAAATGTAAAAGCCCTCAGCCTGACAAATAATAGGCAGATAAATTGGTTGACAGACAAATAAAAATCCTTAAACTTGTAAGATTGACAATAGATTGATATTTTTATTTTATACCTGAAAAGAACATAGATCCTTATAAGAAAGTTCAGGTAATACAGGGTAATAGAAAAAATACAAAATATTAATTTTGAAACTCTACCCATTGCTAAGTATATACATTTATGCAAATTCCTTAACATCTAGGTCATGTTATCATCTGAAAAATAAGTTTAATACTTTTTAAAACTTATTTGGTTAATGCATGTAGTCAGAAATGGCTATAGAATTTGTGGTGCCTTGTATAAAAAGAAAATGTGGGTTCCTTGTTTCAAAAGTATTAAAAATGTAAACACAGTGATGCAGAGAATTAGTCCAAGTGCAGGGCCCTGTGTAACTAGACAGATCATATGTCCATGAAGCAGGCCCTGTTTGTGGTGGATTAAATATGATCATCATTCTTTACAAATTCTCCCATATAGCTTTAATTTTCCCTTCTCTTGAAATGGAATTGGCCCTGTAACTGGCACTGACCATTCTAATATGGGGAGAATGATGCTGATGGATTGTACATTCACCATTCTCAAAACTATGGGTGAAGTTTGAAAATTCTGAGACCACCATACCATGAGAAAGCCAAGGCTAGCCATCTAGACAGAGAGAAAGGCCATGTAAATGAGCATCAAGGTGAGAAACATGTGAGTGAAGTTTTAGTTCCCCCTCACCAGACAAGGCACCCACTGAATGCAGCCAAGTTAATGAATCCAACAAACCCCACCGCCCAAATTCTTGAACTACAGAATCATGAGGACATAAAACGATATGGTTTTAAACCATTAAGTCACAGGGAAGTTTGTAATAGAGCAATAAATAGCCAAACAAATAGTACTGAATATTTTTATAAACTTTCAGTAATATTAATAAAGTAACATTACTTTACTATTGTTCTCTCTGGGTTGAAGCAAAAAATCTGGATTTGTTATGAGCTATTTTTGACCTATAGTAGGCCCCTGAAATTAGAAGTATTTTGCATGATAGTATCAGCACAGTTGTAGATTACATAATATGACAGGCTAAATAATGACCTTCAAAGGTCTGCAAATCGTAATTTACAGAACCTGTGGATATGTTACTTTATATAGTACCTTAGTTCCTAGAACTGTCATATAAAAAATGACCACACAGTTAATATCTTTAAATAACTGAAACTTTTTGTCTCATAGTTCTGGAGGCCAGAAGTCCGAAATCAAAGTGTTGGTAGGGCAACTTCTGCTGAAGTTTCTAGGGGAGATTCTTCCTTGCCTCTTCCAGCTTCTGTGGCTTCATGCATTCTAATGTGGTTGGTCTGTGTCCCCACCCAAATCTCATCTTGAATTGTAGTTCACATAATCCCCACGTGTTGTGGGAGGGACTCGGTGGGAGGTAATTGAATCATAGGGGTAAGTTTTCTCCTGCTGTTCTCTTGATAGAGAGTAAATCTCATGCAATCTGATGGTTTTATAAAGGGCAGTTCCCCTGCACACGCTCTTGTCTGCCAGCATGTAGACATACCTTTACTATTCCTTCACCCTCCACCATGATTGTGAGGCCTCCTCAGCCAAGTGCAACTGTGAGTTCATTAAAGTTCTTTATCTTTAAAAACTACCCAGTCTCAGGTAGGCCTTTATTAGTAGCGTGAAAACGGACTAATACAGTAAATTGGAACCGAGAATGCGGTGCTACTGTAAAGATACCCAGAAATGTGGAAGTAACTTTGGAACAGGCAGGGGTTAGAACAGTTTGGAGGGCTTATAAGGAAATACAAAAATGTGGGTATATTTGGAACTTCCTAGAAATTTAGAGGGCTAAGAAGACAGGAAGATGTGGGAATGTTTGGAACTTTTTAGAGACTTGTTGAACAGTTTTGACTAAAATGCTAATAGTGATAAGGACAATAAAGTCCAGCCTGAGGTGGTCTCAGATAGAGATGAGGAGCTTATTGGGAACTGAAGCAAAGGTGATTCTTGCTATGCTTTAGCAAAGAAACTGGTGGCATTTAGCCCCTGCCCTAGAGATCTTTGGAACTTTGTACTTGAGAGAGATGATTTATGGTATCTGGCAGAAGAAATTTCTAAGCAGCAAAGCCTTTAAGATGTGACTTGTGTGCCCTTAAAAGCACTGTTTTATTCATTTATAAACATATAATTTGGATAGGAACTTATGTTTAAAGGGGAAGCAGAGCACAAAAGTTTGAAAAATTTGCAGCCTGATGATGCAACCGAAAAGAAAAATCCATTTTCTGAGGAGAATTTCAAGCTGGCTGCAGAAACTGGTATGAGTAAGGAGGAGCCAAATGTTAATTACCAAGACAATGGGGAAAATGTCTCCAGGGTGTGTCAGAGATCTTCACAGCAGCCCCTCCCATCACAGGTTAGAGGAGGGAAAAATGGTTTTCTGGGCTGGGCCCAGGGCCTGGCTGCTTTATGCAGTCTTGGGACTTGATGCTTTCCATCCCACCCAAGACTAAAAGGAGCCAACGTACAGCACAGCCTGTTGCTTCAGAGGGTGCAAGCCCCAAGCCTTGGTGGCTTACATGTGGTGTTGGACCTGTGGGTGCATGGAAGTCAAGAATTTAGGTTTGCGAAGCACTAGCTAGATTTCAGAGGATGTATGGAAACACCTGGATATCCAGGCAGAGGTGTGCTGCAGCGAAGGAACACCCACTGTGGCACTGCCTAGTGGAGCACCATCCTGCAGACCCCAGAATGGTAGATCTACCAACAGCTTGAAACATGCACCTGGAAAAGCTGCGGACACTCAATGACAGCCTGTGAACATAGCCAGAAGGGAGGCTGTATTCTGAAAAGCCAAAAGGATGGAGCTGTCCAAGGCTGTGGGAGCCCACCTTTTGCATCAACATAATCTAGGTATGAGACATGGAGTCAAAGGAGATCATTTTGCATCTTTAAGGTTTAATGACTGCCCTATTGAATTTTGGACTTGCACGGGGCCTGTAGCCCCTTTGTTTTGGCGAATTTCTCATATTTTAAATGGATGTATTTATCCAATGCCTATATCCCCATTGTATCTAGGAAGTAGCAGGTCTACAAGTCAAGGAATGCAGACAGCCTCTAGTTGCTTTAGATTTTACAGGCTTGTAGGCAGAAGGGACTTGCCTTCTCTCAAATGAGACTTTGGACTGTGGACTTTTGAGATAATGCTGAAATGAATTAAGACTTTGGGGGACTGTTGGGAAGACATGATTGGTTTCAAAATGTGAAGACATGAGATCTGGGAGCGGCCCAGGGAAAAATAATATGGTTTGGCTGCGTTCCTATCCAAATCTCATCTTGAATTGTAGCTTCTGTAATCCCCATGTGTCATGGGAGGGGCCCAGTGGGAGGTAATTAAATCATGGGGGTGGGTTTTCTTTTGCTGCTCACCTGATAATGAATAAGTCTCATGAGATCTGATGGTTTTATAAAGGGCAGTTCTTCTGCACATGCTCTCTTGCCTGCCACCATGTAAGAGATACCTTTGTTCCTCCTTTACCTTCCACCATGATTGTGAGGCCTCCCCAGCCATGTGGAACTATGAGTCAACTAAACCTCTTTTTTTTTTTAAATAAATTATCCAGTCTCAGGTATGTCTTTATTAGCAGCGTGAGAATAAACTAATACACATTCCTTGGATTGATGAACCCATATAAGTCCAAACTGTGTCTCTGTCTTCACACAGGATATTCTTCCTTCTATTGTATTATAAAGACATTTGTCACAAATCTAGGGCACACTGTAATCCAGAAAGTCTTATCTCAAGAGACTTAACAACATTTGCAAAGACCATTTCCCAAACAAAGTCACATTTGTGGGTAGAGGCTGGACAGATCATTTGGAGCTACCTACCATTCACCCTGCTACATATAACAAAAGGAAATTAAGGTTGTAGTTGAAATTACAGTTGTTAATCAGCTGACATTAAAATGGGGAGAATATCCTGGATTATCTGGACAGGCCCACTGTAATCACAAGGTTTCTTAAAAATAAAATAAACAGCAGAAGAGTAGGTCAGCGAATATTAAGTACAATGTGTAAAGAAATTAACCGAATATTTCTGTCTTTGAACATGGAAGAATGGGTCTACAAGTCAAGAAATGCAGACAGCCTCTAGTTGCTGGAAAAGATAAGGAAACTTCTCCTGTTGAGACTCCTGAAAGAATATAGCCCTTTGACCTATAGAATTGCGAGATAATATATTTTTGTTGTCTTAAGTCATTAAGTTTGTGGTAATTTGTTTCAGCAGCAGTAGTAAATTAGTATATATAATTATTTGATTTTACCTAGAAGTTGACAAGCATACATCAATGGTAAGGGGAAGCATCATCCATTCACAGTAAACCATAGCAATGGGAAAAATAAATGTAGCATTTTGTATGTGACCGTTGTAAGAATTAAGAAAATCTGTTAATAAATTTATATATAATATAAAGCTTAGTGAATAAAAACACATTCATTAAAAACTAATAGAACAATACATCAGTGCTAAAATTAAATAACTGTAACACAATCTTAAATTGCAAACTTGAAGATTACAAAAGACCTCAGAATACCAAATTCAACATACAGTTCTCAAGTCCATTTTCTCTCACTTTATACCATCAGCTCTGTCCTCACAATATTTTACTCTCTTCATTTCTCTAACAATTGATGGTGTTTTACCGTTTTGATTTTTTTTAATTCACTAAATCTTTGTCCACTAACTCTAGAATTTTTTAAATTTTGTTGCGACTGATATTGAGTGTCTTTCTTAGAGTGAATACAATAGAAAACCCAGAAAAAAAAGTAAGATATGTTTAACCACATGTGTTATTAAAACTGTGTCTAAATTTGAATATCAGGGAAAAATAATAGTAGTTTAAACATACTAGAAGCTTATTCTGGAATTGAGAAGTCCACAGTTTGTATGGTGGTTTTGCTCCATGAAACTCACCGCTCATCCATTCTTTAAAATATTACTCTTAATTTCTAAATATGCATATGCATTTTAGCAATTGAATGAAGAAATTAATAATGAAAACAGGGAATGAGCATGCAAAATTGTCTTTGAGGGAAGTTTCTGTAAGCTACACATGCTATCCAAGTTACATTCTATTGTCCAAATCTTAGATGCATGACCACCATTAACTACAAGAGGAGCTGAGAAGTGTACTGTTTTTCCTTGTCTTTGTGCATAGCTGAAAAATTTGTTACTATGGGAGAAGTAAAAAAGTGTTGTTGGGGCCATACAACCTCTCCAACACTAATTAAAATTTAAACAATAATTTAAAACGTCATAAACCATATTAAAATTGGGAAATACTGCAATTTATAGACAGCGAGTAGAAAGCACAATACAAATTCATACTAGTTAATAAAAATATGGAAAACTCTAATAACAAATACAAATAAAGGACAAAAAGATGCAATATGAAAAATCAGAGGAAAACAATCTATGAAAGAAATTTCACCACTTAATGAATTAAAAGGATTTAAATAAAAATAAGAAGAGTTTTTTTTCTATACATTTTGCTCTAATATTCCAACTAGGAATGCCAGAAACACAACTTTCATAACATTGGAATAAAGGACAAAAGCCTCTAAAGGAGAGTTAACTGTGGGAAAATAGATTTTTGTCAATACTAGGACACTACCCTCTTTCATTAATAGAAGGGAACTCTCAACCTTAGGTTAATCACACAGAGGTATGAATGCGAATCCAAAGGGTAATTGGCCCCTTGACAGGTAAAGTTTCTGGACTTGAATTCCTTTTGGTCGGATCAGAATAGAAGGAATCATGCCCAAACAGATTCTGCATTTGCCAGTGACATTTTATTCATGTATTAAACAGCCTCAGATTGTTTGGGTATTACTGTAATTCCCAAATGAAGAATGATAATTTGGGAACTACTTTTGTTCCAAGTGAATAGTTATCCTTTTGTCTTGCGGGACAAGACAGTGAAGACAGTGAAGAATAAAATTATATTTATATGAAGGTGAAAGGGAATACAGCTTGTATTGAAGAAGTTAACATTTTTCACATGCAAAATTATAACTTTTTCCCTATAGTATTTCAAATGTATTATCTATAATGTACATCATGCATAATTATGATTTATTGGGTATTTAGATAAGGTTTCTGCTTATCTTGCCAGCTTCAGCACACTCCATGCCAAACACCATTCTACAGCCATACTGAATGTTTTCCCCAACAAGGCATCAAGTCTCCTGCCTCTGAGCCTTTGCACTTGCTGTTCTTTCTACCTTCATTGTTCTCTAGTCACCTTCCCCTATGTTACTGTCAGGGCTGCACAGATAAGTAGGCAGTGTGGAAGTGGGGGAAGATTAAACAAGCAAAAAACTCTGTTTTTCATTCTGCGCTATTTCATGGTACCAACTCAATGTCACAGATCCCAGACTTGGAAGGCAATGCACACAGCATGCTCTCACTAGCTAGTAATAGCTGTCACCATGCATCAGGGCCTCAATGTTTCTTTTTAACTGTTTTATTCCTGCTTGTTTTCCCCATCTTAGACTTTTTGTCCTTTTCTTCAATGTATACTTTTTGCCAGTATACATCATTAGATCATAAGCTACTGGAGGGAAAAGACTTCTAGAAGCATGTCCAGTACCTGACCCATAGTAGATGTTCAATAAATATTCGTTAAAGTAGCACATGCATGTGAGAACACAATTATGAAATAATTTGTGAAATAAAAAAATTATTAGTTGATAAGCAGTAAGTCAGTTCTAGGGTCACAGTATTTATGACCTAAGAACATGAATCATATGCAAGTGAATCTCAAGAGAAAAAAAAGGAGTGCATATTATATGATAAAACTCATAGAATTTTTTATAAGTATTTATGGAACACTCACTTTGTGCCAGCTACTCTTGTAATGCTTGGGACATTTGTCAAGACAATACTTAATGCTCACTTCTATCCAAACAACACAGTAATATAGTCTTCATAAACTGTAAGATGCAGCACCAGACTCAATATTTTAAGCAAGTGTTTAAAGTGACATATGCATTATTTAAATTTTACATTACCATATTTATTCCTGTTATTTAGAGACATTTAAGGAATATGGTTTAAATTGAGCCTAAATTTCTTTTAATAAATGCACTATTTTAAGTTAATCAGTTGATAAATTTTCAGAGAACACATTTAAATCCTGAAGTCTTGCTAATAAAATCTAGAAATGACTTAGATGGTAAATTACTAAGAACTTTAAGGCTATTAAGAGGTGCTTAAAATTGCTAGTCTGCCATTTGGCACAGCTATCTAATACCAATGCCCATACTCTTTCTGTTTTAGGCATAATATTACCTCTCCCACCAATCAGTGTTTCTTAAACTGCCATATTACAATGAAATCAGAACAGTTATTAAGTATTGCTGCTCATAGGACCCAAATTGTGGCAAAAATAAATAGTGGCAGTTTTATGTCATTGCCTCTGATCCACAATGGATAAATTAAACTTTCAAAAATCTAAAGAATATGATGAGAAAGTGGAAAAAGAATGAATTCATCAATATAGAAATATCAGATACATATGTATATGTATAACTGTGTAGTTATATCCCTAAGGAATATAGACCTTTAGAAAAAAAGGGGGTTATTAACTCTATTGGGAAGATGCTTTTGAATATATTAGGCAATTATAGTATGAAGGGCTGAGATGAGGAAACATTGCTGCTAGAAATCCCCAGAAAATTCATCATTAGGTATATAAAGAAACAGAGCAGTAAAATGTCTACTTGAAAACATCTTGTGACTAATTTCAAGGGCAAGGACCCTGACAGAGTAAGCAGCTTATAAGGAATGAAAATTAAAGTGTATCTGAGAAACCAAAGACTTAAGTTTGAAACTACAGCTTGGCGTTTATTGCTGATATCCAGAGTGTTACTCACAGAGTCACATAATGATATTCAGAAGCAAAAATATGATTTAGCCCATGAACAAACAACAATAACCTTCAAAGAAATAAAGCAATCAAATTAATAGAAATCTAATATATATATCCAGTCTATATTTTCATACAAATATATGTGTAAACATAAATATAAATGCATACAATATGTTAATGATATATAATATTAATATTTATATATGTTTTATTTATTGACTTATTTATCACACATCTACTCCATTGGAGCATATAATCTGAGAAAATTGAATATGCATAATATGCATATTGGAGGTTAGGCCATACATAAGACAGCCTATAATGAAGTAACAGGTTAAAATATCACAAAGAAAGAAGCTACTTCTTAGGAAAATTCTCAATCTCCTGTGTTACACATAGCAGGAGTACCTGGGTCATCTATTTCAGAGATGTCATCATTACAACGAAAGAAATGAACGGTTTTGAGCACTCTACATGTATTTATTCATTTTATTTCCATAAAACCTTATGAAATAAATACTATAATTGTGCACATTTTACTGATTAGGAAACAGAGTCCAGTGTAGTTGAGTAGTACACCAAGGTTACATAGCCAACAGGTTGTAAAATCAAAATTTGAAAATACGCAGACTTACATGGAAGACTGGAGCTCTTCTAAACCATTATAGCCCACAGCCTCAGAGAATGTAGTGAGTTAAATCTGATTAAAATAAATGTACAAACTATGTAAATTTAAAAAAACAGAGGAGGAGAGAAGATTCAGTCTCACTTTAGATTAAGCATAATGCAGGCGTTAATACTTCAATGCAAGTTCAAATTTGAAGTGCCACAGGATAAAAAATTGTAATCTCTGGAACCATTTTTCTTCAGAAATCATTAAGTCTAATATCTCACTTTGACCCCAAATTCTTACCCTTTTACTACTTTAATTTCTTTATTCAATTTTTATTTTTATTCAAGCTTATTGACCATACTAACTTCATTTTCTCAGTCTTTGGATGTATGTTATGTGTTTATGAAAAATGAGTGAATGGAATATATGAATGAGGGAACAGCATAATAAACGCTGCAGAAGTAGGAATGAGCTCTGGTAAAAATTTTGAATTAACCCTTTGTTTCACTCAAAGTCAAAACTGAAGCACTTAAAATCCTCTGTAAGGCTCACGATGAGCTTCCTCCTCACCTCTATGTCTATGACCTTTCTCCTCCAATGCTCCCTTGCTCCAACCACATTGACATCCTTTTTTCTTCAACTACTATAAATAAGCTGCTGCCTCAAGGCTTTGTTCAATCCTGCTCACTGCTTGCAACACTATCTTATTTCTTCAAGACTCTGTTCTTATCCTACCTTGTCAATAAGGCTGGCTCCATAGTTTAATGTTATCATCTGTCTCCATGACCTATCCAGAACATCGAACCACCCTTACTTTAAAATGCTTTTGTTTTTCTTCAATGTATCATGCTCTAACATGATATATTAAATGTTTTATGTATTATGTTTATTGTTTGTGTCTCCTTGTTATAACGTAAGCTCCACAAGATTGGAAATCTTCTATCCACTAATATATCTGCTCAATAAATATATGTTGTATAAATGCCTACCAGCAATGTACAGTGTAAATATATCTCTTTACAGGGCAACACGTGATTCATCATGGGAGGTAGCAGCACTAAAATTTGGCTTGGAGGGCATTATCCCCTAAGGTCCACTAAACCCTTTAAACCAACCTGAAATATGTAAGGGCAATTTGCTATACAAATGCAGCTTGAAAATTGATAATCTGGCTTACCTTTACAAGCAAGAGTTCCACTCTAAGTGTCCTCTAGTTTGAAATTTAGGAAGATCTTCCATTGCTGAGTTAGGATAGAAGACTGTTGCAATTTGTAGATTTTTAGAATATTTCACATTTATTCAGCCATCAAATCAAAATTGCTTACACAGGGGAGCTCAAGATGAAAGTGTGTGATTCCTTGCTAAACGGGTCTGGGTACTGCATAAATGTTTGATGAATGCTAAATGAATGCATATACAGAGGGCACTGAATGCTCTGGTGTAAAAATCACTTAATCTCCCTGGGGTTTATTTCTTCATGTGCAAAATGGGAATGAAGGATAAAATTTAAGGTGTATCTTCTATAAATCCATGATTTGAAGATTATAAGCTTTCTATAAGTCCATGATTTGATTCAATGAAGAACAACAAACTACCAAAAATTATTAGGTATAGACATGTCAGAAAGTGATATTTGATAAGGATTACTTTTGACAAGGATTTGCAACGTGAATCAAAGAGAGAGAGGCAGAGACAGAGAAAAGACAAGCAGAGAAAAACCAAAATAGATACATATGTACAGAAACTGAAAGCTGAGAAAACAGAAAGAGCTTAAAGAGTCATTAAGACCAAGCCTCTGGTATTGAAGTTTAGAGAGAAAAATACCAATGTAACAGTGTTTTAAGGGAGAGATCAACAGCAGTTGGTGTCAAT
This sequence comes from Pongo pygmaeus, assembly GCF_028885625.2. Lineage (NCBI taxonomy): Eukaryota > Metazoa > Chordata > Mammalia > Primates > Hominidae > Pongo > Pongo pygmaeus. The sequence goes on along the minus strand of NC_072373.2, from coordinate 123,590,593 downwards.
ATTGGTAAGGGAGAATTCTGAGATGTGTATGCAAACTTCTTAATCATCTGTAACTCTGCTCAGGAACTGAGTTTGAACAAATATATATATATATTTTTTAGACAGAGTCTTGTGCTGTTGCCCAGGCTAGAGTGCAGAGGAATGAAGTGACCTTAGCTCACTGCAACCTTCATCTTCCACATTCAATCCTTCATCTTCCTGCCTCAGCCTCCTGAGTAGCTGGGATTACAGGCATGCACCACCACACTCAGCTAATTTTTGTATTTTCAGTAGAGACTGGGTTTCAACATATTGGCCAGACTGGTCTTGAACCCCTGATCTCAAGTGATCAGCCCACCTCAACCTCCCAAAGTGCTAGGAATACAGGCATGAGCCACTGCACCTGGCACAACATTTTAAAGATTAAGAAAAATATCTTAAAACAAAAATGAGGCTAAAGAGGTACAGTCTGAAAAGCATGAGTGGAGAAAATGAAATGGAGGGAAAAATTATAATTAATACATAGTTTTATATATTATATAAAGTACCATTAACTTTCAAAATTTTCATTACATTCCAAATTTTGTGGTGATAGAATGAACTATTATGCACTTTGTATATCTGAAGACATCATAAATATATTAGTCAAATGAATGTTTGTTGTCTGAATTCATCCTGAATTATTCTCTTGCTATTTGGCATGGATTTAGAAAGAGAAAAAGACATGGAAACAATCAAAAGAAGAGTGTGATCTTGATAAATGAAAATGTTTCTGTGCATAAACTGACTCTGACTGAGATTGTATGAACCAAATGAATTGAATACAAGACAATTTGAAATTTCTCCATTAGGTAACCTGGAAAAGAATTCAAGTGACTTGCAGATTTTCCTAAGGAAAATAGCACCTTCAATGACTGCTAATTTCCAATCCCAATGAACAACTAATTTCTAAACTCTATGACTTTCACATTTTGTGGAAGACACAGTTAATTAATTGCAAATAGGTTGACTTTACAAGGTATGTAATCTATCTCAACATTCCAGCTCAAAACTCTTTCATCTATATGAACACTCTTAAAGGGATGAAAATATTAAGAATGGCATATATTATTGCAGGAAGTCAGGGACTCTGAATGGAGGGACTTGGACCTGCTGAAGCCGTGACAGAAGTTTTATCTGGGCTACTTGCCAAACAAGGGAAGACACGGCCCATGTTAAAGAACATCTGTATTCTTGCTTTGCAGTTATGGGGCTTCCATATCAAATAAAGACAGACAACACCCCCGTATATGTTAGTAAGGCTTTTGATTTATTTATGCAACAGTGGTGAATTTCCCATATTACTAGAATCCCTTACAATCCTCAAGGAGAGGCTGTGGTGAAATGGGCCAATCGCACTTTAAAAACACAATTGTCCAAACAGTCTAAACAACAAAAACATAATGTAACTACCCCCCCACTCCTAATTACATTTGGCATTGTTTACTTTAAATTTTTTAAATGTTCTGAAAGATAATAATCTAACTGCAGAAGAATGCCATTATACAGGCAAAAAATTCTCCCTAAACAAAGGCAAGCCAGTGTTATGGAAAAACTCCCAAAACAATACCTAGGAACCTGGCACAGTTATAATGTGGGGAAGAAGATATGCTTGTGTTTCACCAGGAGATCATCAACCCCCTGTCTGGGTACCCACCAGGAGACTCAAGCTTCGGGTGAATACTGACAACGAAAACCACATGGAAAAGACGTCCGTGTCAGAGACCACCCTCAGACGTGGTGAGATCTGTGCCAACTCCTTAGATTTTGGTGGCACACCAAATCACAATGGGTCTGATTCAATCCTCCCTGATGGCAATGGAGATCCATCTAACTAATCCCACTTCTCCTGATTACCTTTCTTTTTCTCCTTACAAACCTAAAAATCTCACCATTTCTATTAGCCCGAAAATAACACCCCTTTGCTCTTCTCTTCCTCCTTCAGCACTGAATCTCGCTTACACTAGGTTTTATTTAATGATTCTCTTCCTTATACTTTCTGTCTCACAGAACAACAGACAGAATAGTTTCCCATTCCCATACTCGCAGTCCAGACATGGCAATAGCCAATTTCCAAAGTTCTGGGTGTTCTGTTGTCCCCGATACCGTCCCTCTCCCTCAGTATCAACGTAGATCCAGACATTCTGTTTTACTTACTTCCAACCTGACTGTTCCTTCCCATGCAGAATTGTGTTAAGCCTCCTTATATGCTGTTAGTGGGAAATATCAAAATTTGGATGAACAATCAAACTGTCTGGTGCATTAATTGTCACTTATGCACTTGTATTAACTCCCATTTTGACTCCAGGAAAAGTGTAATGTTGGTTCGAGCTCAAGAAGGAATCTGGATTCTGGTAACTTTTCCCAGACCTTGGAAATCCTCCCCGTCAATACATTTAATTAATGAAGTGTTACAGCGAATTCTAAAAAGATCTAAGAGATTTGTTTTCACTTTAATTGCTGTGATCATGGGCCTAATTACAGTCACTGCACTGGCCACCACTGCTGCAATGGCGTTATATCAATCTATTCAAACGGCTCATTTTGTTAATGATTGGCAAGCCATTTCCAACCAAATGTGGAATTCTCAACAAGGCATTGATCAAAAATTGGCTGTTATTTGGCTTGGAGATCGGGTGGTGAGTCTTGAACATCGCATGCAAGTGTGACTGGAACACTTCGGATTTCTGTATCACCGGGTATTCCTATGACGAGACTGATCATTCATGGGAAACGGTCAAAGGACACCTTCTGGTTAGGGAAGATAATTTGTCATTGGACATAACTAAATTAAAGAAACAAATTTTTGAAGCCTCTCAAGCTCATTTATCCATTGTGCCTGGAGCTGAGGCGTTAGATCAGGTGGCAGAAAAAGTTTCTGGACTAAACCCCACAACTTGGATTAAGTCTATTGGGGGCTCCACTGTAGTACATTTTGGAATTATGTTTCTCTGTTTAATCAGCTTGTCTTTAGTGTGCTGGACCGGTCAAAGAATCCTGTGTCAAAATCAAGAGAATGAACAAGCCTTCATTGCCATGGCACATTTATATAAAAAGAAAGGGAGAGATGTTGCAGAAAGTCAAGGACCCCAAGTGGAGGGACCTGCTGAAGCCGTGATAGAAGATCATAAATTGTGAAGATTTCATGGACATTTATCACTTCCCCAATCAATATTCTTATAATCTCCTATGCATGTCTTTAGTTTAATCTCTTAATCCAGTCATCTTCATAAGCTGAGGCTGTATATCACCTCAGGACCCTGTGATGATTGTGTTAACTGCACAAATTGTTCGTAAAGCATGTGTGTTTGAACAATATGAAATCTGGGCACCTTGAAAAAAGAACAGGATAACAGCAATGTTCAGGGAACAACAGAGATAACCATTAGGTCTGACTGCCTGGGAGCCAGGAAGGACAGAGCCATATTTCTCTATTACTGAAAACAGGTAAGAGAAATATCAGTGAATTCTTTCCCCAGTAAGGAATATTAATAATTAACAGCCCTGGGAAAAGAATGCATTCCCAGGGGGGGCCTCTAAAATGGCCGCTCTGGGGGTGTCTGCCTTATGCAGTTGTAGATAAGGGATGAAACACACCCTGGCCTCCTGCAGCGCCCCCAGGCTTGCTAGGATTAGGAAATTCCAGCCTGGCAAATTCTCGTCAGATCAGTTCTCTGCTCTTGAGCGCTGTTAAGATATTTATCAATGACAATGTGTGCACAGCAGGACATGGAACTTCATTAGTAATTCTAGTTTCACCCTGACCTTGTTATCTTGCCCTGACCTGCCTTGTGATCTTTTGTTGTCCTTGAAGCGTGTGATCCCTGTGATGAACACACTATTCGTACACTCTCTCCCCTTTGAAAATTGCTAATAAAAACTTGCTGGTTTTACAGCTCGCGGGCGTCACCGAACCTGCCAACATGTGATGTCTCCCCTGGACACCCAGCTTTAAAATTTCTTTCTTTTGTACTCTTTCCCTTCATTTCTCAGACTGGCCGACACTTAGGGAAAATAGAAAAGAACCTACATTGAAATACTGGGGGCTGGTTCCCCCAATAATATATACATATAAAAGACAAACAAGAAAAAGCAAGTATGTGGTGGATATGTTGAGTTGCCATAATGTCCTTTGATTGTGACTTCCTTGATGGTACAGCTTTGTGAGCTGCATTATTCCTCCAATTTGGTGTACTCATATGAGATTTGAAAGGCATAAAAGGGGGATATAAGGCTTTGAAATTTGTTGATGATATATACAAACATTGAAATATTTGATATTCTTCAGCTCTGTTCCAGTCATTAGTCTTGTGGAAGATTGAGGATATAGATGTGGTTTAGTTTCCAGACATGGGACTGTGGGATGGTCTTTGAGTCAAAGTTTTCAGTGGAGGTCCCATGAAGCCTGGCTTTCTAGTAGCAGTTCTCTTAGTGCACCTTGTGGAGCACTGGAGTAATTTCTGGAAAGCCAACCTAGCATGCTTCTTCATGTCCTCCAAAGATTTTGTAAGAAATAAACTCCTTGTACTTAACCCCTCTCCATTAAGATGGATAGAATGGTTTCAGTTTCCTGCAGCTGAATTTGGCTGGGTCTATCAGTGACTTGATAACCAATACGAAGAATATAAAACTGTGAAAATTTTAATATTTATTTTAAAAAATCATGTTGTGCTTTTCTTTTTGCTCTGTTTATGTACTTCCAAACTCAAAATTATCTGTTTATGGACTTCCAAACTCAAAATCATCATATATCTCTATAGTCTAGGGAGAACACAAGTACTTTTGAAAATAGATGCTAACTCATATGAGGTTCTCATATGCCTCAGAGTCTGCTGATACACCTTACTAAATGTCCACTGAAATAATGTTACATAAGTCATATCAATGGTAGATATCTAGATATGCTCTGCATTTTCTCAACTTTGTATATTTTTCACAGTGAGCAAACAACCTAAGTCCTTTTGTTTTATTTGACTACCAACATCCTATTCCACTTTAAAAATCTATTTTAAATGCAGCATCCTCTAGGGAGACTTCCATTATATAGTCAACCAGACTATACATTCTTTTTTTCTTATCATGAAGTAATGTTATCCTTTAAATTGCACCACATAGTGTACTTTGACACCAGCCCTTGTCTCCCTCAGCTCTTATGAACTGCTGATCATCCATATTACCAGTTAGATTTATTTCCTTTAAATGTTGGTGCAATTCTTCATCAATTATTTAAGTAAAATTTGAAGAAGAAGAAGGAGGATAAGAAAAAAGGGGGAAAAATAAGAATAAAACAGTAGAACCAAATCTGTATAAATAAAATGGAATTTCTACTGTGGATGAACTAATACTGAAACTTGAAAGAAGCATTATTTTGATAGTCAGTCAAATGTGGCCCAGCATTTTCTTTTTAAATTAGCTTTTTACTTTTCTTAACTTCCCCTACTTCTGGTAACTTTACAGAATTTTATTAATTAGAACCAAGAAAAAAGAACTGGAAAATCTATGCCTAGTGAAGAATAAGCCTTATAATAACTGTAATACTTTTGAACTTGTTGATGAGCTCAAGTAGATTATAGAATTCTTTGCAGAAATGTATATATAATATTTCAACATACTAGTCATATTTTCATTTAGACACCTTCATAAAGAATAATTAGTTGACCCACTCAGTGAATACCTATATTTAAAACTAAAACAAAAAAATTATATTACAATATATCACTAACCATGTCTATAGATTTTGGGACTTGTTCAAATGAGAAAGAATAAATACACTCCTAAATCCTTTCCAGTCAGAAAAAAATAAAAACTAAACTAGCAATACTAGACTAAATAACAACGTTATTTGCAACAAATAAATTAAATTAAATATATATCTTCAGGAAATGGTACAACTACCTAACATTCTTTGATTTACAATTAAAGAAATCACGGCCAGATACTCCTCTGAGACAAAACTTCCAGAGGAACAATCAGGCAGCAACATTTTCTGCTTACCAATATCTGCTGTTCTGCAGCCTCTGCTGCTGATACCCAGGTAAACAGGGTCTGCAGTGGACCTCCAGCAAACTCCAGCAGACCTGCAGCTGAGGGTCCTGACTGTTAGAAGGAAAACTAACAAACAGAAAGGACAGCCACACTAAAAGCCCATCTGTACGTTACCATCATCAAACACCAAAGGTAGATAAAACCACAAAGATGGGGAAAAAACAGAGCAGAAAAACTGAAAATTCTGAAAATCAGAGCACCTCTCCTCCTGCAAAGGAACGCAGCTCCTCACCAGCAACAGAACAAAGCTGGACGGAGCACGACTTTGATGAGTTGCGAGAAGAAGGCTTCAGATGGTCAAACTACTCCGAACTAAAGGAGGAAGTTCAAACCCATGGCAAAGAAGTTAAAAACCTTGAAAAAAGATTAGACGAATGGCTAACTAGAATAAACAATGCAGATAAGTCCTTAAAGGGCCTGATGGAGCTGAAAACCACGGCACAAGAACTACATGATGAATGCACAAACCTCAGTAGCTGATTCAATCAACTGGAAGAAAGGGTATCAGTGATGGAAGATCAAATGAATGAAATGAAGTGAGAAGAGGAGTTTAAAGAAAAAAGAATAAAAAGGAACAAACAAAACCTCCAAGAAATATGGGACTATGTGAAAAGACCAAATCTACATCTGATTGGTGGACCTGAAAGGGACAGGGAGAATGGAACCAAGTTGGAAAACACTCTGCAGGATATAATCGAGGAGAACTTCCCCAATCTAGCAAGGCAGGGCAACATTCAGATTCAGGAAATACAGAGAATACCACAAAGATACTCCTCAAGAAGAGCAACTCCAAGACACATAATTGTCAGATTCACCAAAGTTGAAATGAAGGAAAAAATGTTAAGGGCAGCCGGAGAGAAAGGTCGGGTTACCATCAAAGGGAAGCCCATCAGACTAACAGCTGATCTCTCCAAAGAAACTCTACAAGCCAGAAGAGAGTGGGGGCCAATATTCAACATTCTTAAAGAAAAGAATTTTCAACCCAGAATTTCATATCCAGCCAAACTAAGCTTCATAAGTGAAGGAGAAATAAAATCCTTTACAGACAAGCAAATGCTGAGAGATTTTGTCACCACCAGGCCTGCCCTAAAAGAGCTCCTGAAGGAAGCACTAAACATGGAAAGGAACAACTGGTACCAGCCACTGCAAAAACATGCCAAATTGTAAAGACCAATGAGGCTAGGAAGAAACTGCATCAACGAATGAGCAAAATAACCTGCTAACATCATAATGACAGGATCAAATTCACACATAACAATATTAACCTTAAATGTAAATGGGCTAAATGCCCAATTAAAAGACACAGACTGGCAAATTGCATAAAGAGTTAAGACCCATTAGTGTGCTGTATTCAGGAAACCCATCTCACGTGCAGAGACACACATAGGCTCAAAATAAAGGGATGGAGGAAGATCTACCAAGAAAATGGAAAACAAAAAAAGGCAGGGGTTGCAATCCTAGTCTCTGATAAAACAGACTTTAAACCAACAAAGATCAAAAGAGACAAAGAAGGCCATTACGTAATGGTAAAGGGATCAATTCAACAAGAAGAGCTAACAATCCTAAATATATATGCACCCAATATAGGAGCACCCAGATTCATATAGCAAGTCCTTAGAAACCTACAAAGAGACTTAGACTCTCACACAATAATAATGGGAGACTTTAACACCCCACTGTCAACATTAGACAGATCCATAAGACAGAAAGTTAACAAGGATATCCAGGAATTGAACTCAGCTCTGCACCAAGCGGACCTAATAGACATCTACAGAACTCTCCACCCCAAATCAACAGAATATACATTCTTTTCAGTACCACACCACACCTATTCCAAAATTGACCACATAGTTGGAAGTAAAGCACTCCTCAGCAAATGTAAAAGAACAGAAATTATAACAAACTGTCTCTCAGACCCCAGTGCAATCAAACTAGAACTCAGGATTAAGAAACTCACTCAAAACTGCTCAACTACATGGAAACTGAACAACCTGTTCCTGAATGACTACTGGGTACATAATGAAATGAAGGCAGAAATAAAGATGTTCTTTGAAACCAATGAGAACAAAGACACAACATACCAGAATCTCTGGGATGCATTCAAAGCAGTGTGTAGAGGGAAATTTATAGCACTAAATGCCCACAAGAGAAAGCAGGAAAGATCTGAAGTTGACACCTTAACATCACAATTAAAAGAACTAGAGAAGCAAGAGCAAACACATTCAAAAGCTAGCAGAAGGCAAGAAATAACTAAGATCAGAGCAGAACTGAAGGAAATAGAGACACAAAAGACCCTTCAAAAAATTAATGAATCCAGGAGCTGGTTTATTGAAAAGATCAACAATATTCACAGACCACTAGCAAGACTAATAAAGAAGAAAATAGATGCAATAAAAAATGATAAAGGGGATATCACCACCAATCCCACAGAAATACAAACTACCATCAGAGAATACTATAAACACCTCTACGCAAATAAACTAGAAAATCTAGAAGAAAAGGATAAATTCCTTGACACATACACCCTCCCAAGACTAAACCAGGAAGAAGCTGAATCTCTGAATAGACCAATAACAGGCTCTGAAATTTAGGCAATAATTAATAGCTTACCAACCAGAAAAAGTCCAGGACCAGATGGATTCACAGCCGAATTCTACCAGAGGTACAAGGAGGAGCTGCTACCAATCCTTCTGAAACTATTCCAATCATTAGAAAAAGAGGGAATCCTCCCTAACTCATTTTCTGAGGCCAGCATCATCCTGATACCAAAGCCGGGCAGAGACGCAACAAAAAAACAGAATTTTAGACCAATATCCCTGATGAACATTGATGCAAAAATCCTCAATAAAATATTGACAAACTGAATCCAGTAGCACATCAAAAAGCTTATCCACCATGATCAAGTGGGCTTCATCCCTGGGATGCAAGGCTGGTTCAACATACGCAAATCAGTAAACATAATCCAGCATATAAACAGAACCAAAGACAAAAACCACATGATTATCTCAATAGATGCAGAAAAGGCCTTTGACAAAATTCAATAACACTTCATGCTAAAAACTCTCAATAAATTAGATATTGATGGGACACATCTCAAAATAATAAGAGCTATCTATGACAAACCCGCAGCCAATATCATACCGAATGGGCAAAAACTGGAAGCATTAAATTAGGTATTTAATAAATTAGGTATTGATGGGATGTATCTCAAAATAATAAGAGCTATCTGTGACAAACCCACAGACAATATCATACTGAATGGTCAGAAACTGGAACCATTCCCTTTGAAAACTGGCACAAGAAAGGGATGCCCTCTCTCACCACTCCTATTCAACATAGTGTTGGAAGTTCTGGCCAGGGCAATCAGGCAGGAGAAGAAAATAAAGGGTATACAATTAGGAAAAGAGGAAGTCAAATTGTCCCTGTTTGCAGATGACATGATTGTATATCTAGGAAACCCCATTGTCTCAGCCCAAAATCTCCTTAAGCTGATAAGCAACTTCAGCAAAGTCTCAGGATACAAAATCTATGTGCAAAAAACACGAGCATTCTTATACACCAATAACAGAGAGAGAGCCAAATCATGAGTGAACTCCCATTCACAATTGCTTCAAAGAGAATAAAAACCTAGGAATCCAGCTTACAAGGGATGAGAAGGACCTTTTCAAGGAGAACTGCAAACCACTGCTCAATGAAATAAAAGAGGATAGAAACAAATGGAAGAACATTCCATGCTCATGGGTAGGAAGAATCAATGTTGTGAAAACGGCCATATTGCCCAAGGTAATTTATAGATTCAATGCCATCCCCATCAAGCTACCAGTGACTTTCTTCACAGAATTGGAAAAAACTACTTTAAAGTTCATATGGAACCAAAAAAGAGCCCACATTGCCAAGTCAATGCTAAGCCAAAAGAACAAAGCGGGAGGCATCATGCTACCTGACTTCAAACTATACTACAAGGCTACAGCAACCAAAACAGCATGGTACTGGTACCAAAACAGAGATATAGATCAATGGAACAGAACAGAGCCCTCAGAAATAATGCCGCATATCTACAACCATCTGATCTTTGACAAACCTGACAAAAACAAGAAATGGGGAAAGGATTCCCTATTTAATAAATGGTGCTGGGAAAACTGGCTAGCCATATGCAGAAAGCTGAAACTGAATCCTTCCTTATACCTTATACAAAAGTTAGTTCAAAATGGATTAAAGATTCAAATGTTAGACCTAAAACCATAAAAATCCTAGAAGAAAACCTAGACATTACCATTCAGGACATAGGCATGGGCAAGGACTTCATGTCTAAAATACCAAAAGCAATGGCAACAAAAGCCAAAGTTGACAAATGGGATCTAATTAAACTAAAGAGCTTCTGCACAGCAAAAGAAACTACCATCAGAATGAACAGGCAACCTACAGAATGGGAGAAAATTTTTGCAACCTACTCATCTGACAAAGGGCTAATATCCAGAATCTACAAAGAACTCAAACAAATTTACAAGAAAAAAAACAAACAACCCCATCAACAAGTGGGCAAAGGATATGAACAGACACTTCTCAAAAGAAGACATTTATGCAGCCAAAAAACACATGGAAAAATGCTCATCATCACTGGCCATCAAAGAAATGCAAATCAAAACCACAATGAGATACCATCTCACACCAGTTAGAATGGCGATCATTAAAAAGTCAGGAAATAACAGGTGCTGGAGAGGATGTGGAGAAATAGGAACACTTTTACACTGTTGGTGGGACTTTGAACTAGTTCAATCATTGTGGAAGTCAGTGTGGCAATTCCTCAAGGATCTAGAACTAGAAATACCATTTGACCCAGCCATCCTATTACTGGGTGTATACCCAAAGGATTATAAATCATGCTGCTATGAAGACACATGCACACATATGTGTATTGCAGCACTATTCACAATAGCAAAGACTTGGAACCAGCCCAAATGTGCATCAATGATAGACTGGATTAAGAAAATGTGGCACATATACACCATGGAATACTATGCAGCCATAAAAAATGATGAGTTCATGTCCTTTGTAGGGATATGGATGAAGCTGGAAACCATCATTCTCAGCAAACTATCGCAAGGGCAAAAAACCAAACACCGCATGTTCTCACTCATAGGTGGGAATTGAACAATGAGAACACATGGACACGGGAAGGGGAACATCACACACCAGGGCCTGTTGTCAGGTGTGGGGAGAGGGGAGGGATAGCATTAGGAGATATACCCAATGTTAAATGACGAGTTAATGGGTGCAGCATACCAACATGGCACATGTATACATATGTAACAAACCTGCAGGTTGTGCACATGTAACCCTAAAACTTAAAGTATAATAAAAAAATTAAATAAATAAATAAAAAGAAATCAACATGTTACTATAATGACGGAACAAAATCAATAATACAAACTAAAATTGCAATTCTGTATCAGCAACTTGAACAAGATTTTCATAAATATTTATTTATTTATATATATATATTTATTTATTTACTGAAACAGGGTTTCATTCTGTTGCCCAGGCTGAAGTGCATTGGTGTGATCATGGCTCACTGCAGCCTTGACCTCCCTGTGCTCAAGCCATCCTCCCACCTCAGCCTCCAGAGTAGCTGGGACTACAGGCACACTCCAAAAACCTGGGAGATTTATTTATTTTTTTATTTTTGGTAGAGACAGGATTTTACCATGTTGCATAGGCTGGTCTGGACCTCCTGGGCTCAAGTGATGTGCCGACCTAGACCTTCCAAAGTGCTAGGATTATAGTCATGAGCCACTGTGCCCAGCCCATTTGATATTTTAATGATGACTCTTTCATCGGAACTACACAGATTGGAAATGATATTACAGTTCACCTGTTGATTAAGGGACTTCCTTGAACATTCTTTAACTGTGTCCATAGGGACCCTTTCTTGCTGTTCCATAGACAGTTTAAAGTAGCAGTGATTACATAATCTAAATTCCATTCTTTACTCCTTTAACATAACTTTTATCAAACTGAATAGTTAATTGACCCATTTTTGCAACAAAAAACTCTCTTTTCTATATGTTTCTGAATAAAGAATAATAAAATTGCCATTAATGATTGAAATACAAGTTAATGTAGCCAAAATTTTAAAAATGAAATCAGACAGAGTGAGAATCAAAGAGAGATCATATTTTCTTTCTCAATATAGTTATCATAAGTAAGAAGATAATTTGGAATCCTGAAAATATCTTTACAGTCTAAAGTACCAGAGAATACTGAAGGAACAACTGTGAAGCAACACCATTCTTCAAGGATAATCAATCATGATTTAGTAAATCTCTTTTTTATGATAATGAGGATTTATTTCTTTCTTTGTTTATTTAATGTTCTGGGCTATAAGCACAGATTTATTACATAGGTAAACTTGTGTGTAAATCTCAATACTTTGAAAGAAATTTCAGTAATGATCTTCAATAATACATTTTCTGTAGCTAGGAATAATTTATTTAGAATTTTAGCTAAATAGAATTTGCATCACAGGGAGAAGGAAGGTACAATACGCATCATCAGGGAAATACTACATAGGTATGCTTTCCTCAGAAAGTATTGTAAATATCTGGTGAGACCTTCATATTCCATCAATAATCAGTTCTCAGGTGTAACTGAGAACCTGAACAACTGCAAGCAGGCTTCTTGTAAGATTTAGTAAATCATCTTAAGGATTTTTGCAGCTCTTGTGTGATATTTATTCATACGTATTTCCAAATGTTGTATCCATGAAAACCAACATGCCTTTTATGTATAATCATTTTAGCAATGCATTTATTAACTTGCAAGTTCCTTGAAACAGAGACCAAATCTTATTTACCTTCTGTATTTTCCCTGGCCTTAGGCTCATATTTAAATCCCATAAGGAATTATTGATTTCTTGATTAAAAACAACTCATTCAGGGGTTATAAAAGAAAAGCAGTTTTTAGTTAGTTTAATCTATAGTTTTGTCCTCCATTCTCATGTAGTTGTTACTACAATAATAAATGCAACCATTCCTTCTGATCTCAGTAAAAAGTCACTTTTCAGGGGAAATAAAAACTCTGATATTCAGTCACACTGTCTACTCCCTACAGTCCCCTATCCCTGGGCCCAAAAATGTCAGGTTCTCTTATCTAACTTCATAAATGTCAACCAAGCTTACCAGTTGCACTTAATTGTGCGGTCATATTATTTATGTCTATTTCTTTTACTACAATATAAATTCACATGAAAAGTGAAACTTTATTTAGTTCCCATTGCTTTGAAACACAAGAGAGCTTGGCAAAGAGTATATTTTTTGTAGATACTATAGACATATAGAAGAAAGGCCTTCAAGGTTTATTATTTTTTAGTAACGAGAAGTTTTCACTAATTGAATCCATCACCTACGGCCCACTCTTTCTTTTCCCAACTCACCACCATTGGCACAGTGACAAAAAAGCATGCAGTTAAAAAATGATTGGCTGATATTAAGGGTGTAGTTTTCAGAGAGGTTATACTAATAATCTGTGTGCCAAAAGAGCAGGTCCATAAGGTAAAGCAAATTATGTTGAGGACATGACTATGGTACAGAAAGTGTCTGATTGCTGATCCTATCCAAGGGTCTCTGGAGAGCAGATTTAATCCCTTCTTTATATTTTTTATGACAGGATTACATGAACTGTGCTATATAAAATACCAAATCATGAGTGAACTCCCATTCAAAATTGCTACAAAGAGAATAAAATCATAGGAATACAACATACAAGGGATGTGAAGGACCTCTTCAAGTAGAACTATAAACCACTGCTTAAGGAAATAAGAGAGGACATGAACAAATAGAAAAACATTCCATGCTCATAGATAGGAAGAATAAATATCATGAAAATGGCCATATTGCCCAATCAAGCTACCACTGACTTTCTTCACAGAATTGGAAAATCTACTTTAAATTTCATATGGAGCCAAAAAAGAGCCCACATAGCCAAGACAATCCTAAGCAAAAAGAACAAAACTGGAGGCATCAGGTTACCTGACTTCAAACTGTACTGCAAGGCTACATTTAAAAAAAACAAAACACAAAACAAAACAAAAACAGCATGCTATTGGTACTAAAACAGATATATAGACCAATGGAACAGAATAGAGCCCTCAGAAATAATGCCATGCATCTACAAACATCTGATGTTTGACAAGCTTGACAATCCCTATTTAATAAGTGGTATTGGGAAAACTGGCCAGCCACATGCCGAAAGCTGAAACTGCATCCCTTCCTTACACATGATACAAAAATTAACTCAAGATGGATTAAAGACTTAAACAGAAGATCTAAAACCATAAAAACCCTAGAAGAAAATCTAGGGAATACCATTCAGGACATAGGCATGGGCAAGGACTTCATGACTAAAACACAAAAAGCAATGGCAGCAAAAGCCAAAATTGACAAATGGAATCTCATTAAACTAAAGAGCTTCTGCACAGCAAAAGAAACTATCATCAGAGTGAACAGGCAACCTACAGAATGGGAGAAAATATTTGCAATCTATCCATCTGACAAGGGCTAATATCCAGAATCTGCAAAGAACTTAAACAAACTTACAAGAAAAAAACAACCCCATCAAAAAGTGGGCCAAGGATATGAACAGACACTTCTCAAAGGAAGACATTTATGCAGCCAACAAACATAAGAAAAAAAATCACATCATCACTGGTCATTAGAGAAATGCAAATCAAAACCACAATGAGATACCATCTCACGTCAGTTAGAATGGATATCATTAAAAAGTCAGGAAACAACAGATGCTGGAGAGGATGTGGAGAAATCGGAATGCTTTTACAGTTTGTGGCAGTCTAAATTAGTTCAACCACTGTGGAATACAGTATGGCGATTCCGCAGGGATCTAGAACTAGAAATACCACTTGATCCAGCAATCCCATTACTGGGATTATAAATCATTCTACTGTAAACACACATATGTTTATTGCAGCACTATTCACAATAGCGAAGACTTGGAACCAACCCAAATACCATCAATGATAGACTGGAAAATTAAATGTGGCACATATACACCATAGAATACTAGGCAGCCATAAAAAGGATGAGTTTATGTCCTTTGCAGGGACATGAATGATACTGGAAACCATCATTCTCATCAAACTAACACAAGAACAGAAAAACAAACACCGCATGTTCTCACTCATAGTTGATCAATGAGAACACATGGACACAGGAAGGGGAACATCACACACTGGAGCCTTTTGGCGGGTGCAGGACTAGGAGAGTGATAGTATTAGGAGAAACACCTAATGTAGATGATGGGTTGATGGGTGCAGCAAACCACCACGGCACGTGTATACCTATGTGACAAACCTGCACGTTCTGCACATGTACTCTATAATTTAAGGTACAACAAAAAAAAGGGACAGGGATTTGACTGATACAAAGTTGTAAAGAAAAGAAATACCAGATCCTTTGAGAAGTGTCTTTTCATGTCTTTTGCCTACTTTTTAATGGGATTGTTTCTTTTTACTCATAAATTTTTTAAGTTCCTTGTGGATTCTGGATATTAGACCTTTGTCTGATGTAAAGATTGCAAAAATTTTCTTTCATTCTCTAGGTTGTCTGTTCATTCTGATGATAGTTTCTTTTGCTGTGCAGAAGCTCTTTAGTTTAATTAGATTCTATTTGTAAATTTTTGCTTTTGTTGCAGCTGCTTTTGACATTTTCATCATGAATTTTTTGCCCCTGTCTATGCCTATGTCTTAAATGGTATTGGGTAGATTTTCTTCTAGGGTTTTTATAGTTTTGGGTTTTACATTTAAGTCTTTAATTTTTCTTGAGTTAATATTTGTATAAGATATAAAGAAGGGTTCCAATTTCAATGTTTTGCACATGGCTAGCCAGTTCTGCCACCATCATTTATTAAATAAGGGAATCCTTTCCCCATTGCTTGTTTTTGTCAGGTATGTTGATGATCAGATAGTTGTAGATATGTAGTCTTATTTCTGAAATGTCTATTCTGTTCCATTGGTCTATGTGTCTGTTTTTGTACCAATAACATGCTGTTTTGGTTACTACAGCCTTGTAGTAGTGTTTGAAGTCATGTAGCATGATGCCTCCAGTTTTGTTCTTTTTGCTCAGGATTTTCTTCACTATACGGGCTTTTGTTTGGTTCATATGAAATTTAAAATAGTTTTTTTCTTTAATTTTGTGAAGAATGTCAATGGTAGTTTTATGGGAACAGCATTGAATCTATAAAATACTTTGGGCAGTATGGCCATTTTCACAGTATTGATTCTTCCCATCCATCAGCGTGGAATGTTTTACCATTTGTTTGTGTCTGCACTGAAATTTATGTGGCTAACAAACATATGAAAAGAACTCAACATCACTGATCATTAAAGAAATGCAAATCAAAACCACAATGAGATATCATGTCACACCCCTCAGAATGGCGATTATTAAAAAGTAAAGAAACAATAGATGCTGGTGAGGCTGAGGAGATATAGAAATGCTTTTACACTGTTGATGGGAATGTAAATTAGTTCAACCATTGTGGAACACAGTATGGCAATTCCTCAAAGACATAGAACCAGGAATACCATTTTGCCTAGAAATCCCATTACTGGACAAAATGGTATTTCATCGTTCTATTATAAAAATACACGTAAGCATAAGTTCATAGCAGCACTATCACAATAGCAGACATAGAATCAAACCGAAAGCCTATGAATGATCAACTGGATAAGGAAAATGTGATATATATACACAATGGAATACTATACAGACATAAAAGGGAAGAAGATCATGCACTTTGCAGGGACATGGATGGAGCTGGAAGCCATTATCCTCATCCAACTAACACAGGAACAGAACACCAAACATCACATCTTCTCACTTATCAGTGGGAGCTGAACAATGAGAACACATAGATGCAGGGAGGGAAAAATCACACATTGGGTCCTATTGTGGGGATGGGGAGGGAGACCATCAGAATAAATAGCTAATGCATGCTGGGCTAATACCTATGTGATTGGTTGATAGATGCGACAAATCACCGTTGCACACATTTACCTATGTAACAAACCTACACATCCTTCACAAGTACCCTGGAACTTAAAATAAAACAAATAAAATACCACTTCCTCAAGCTTTTAACATACTCCTTGTACAAAGTTCCTGTGGTTATGTTTGTTTGGGAGATTCTCAGGTTTCTTTACACGGGGACTACTGAAAGCCTGTAAAATACTGAATCATTGTGCTTCCCCAGGAAGGAAAATCGCTATGCAGCACTTGTCAAAACTATTTGAACACTGGACATTTTTAATTTTATTTTACTTTATTTCTGAAGCAGTTGACCATATCCTTAAGAACTAGCACTTTACTGAATGCTAGACTATTAACTCAAGGTTTGTGTTAACACAGCCAAAAACCAGATCATTCCCAAAATATCCTTCAACTTATGCTAATAGAGGATATAGAAGGAAACTGATGCAGTAGACATAGTCTCTGATTCCACACTCTGGTTATTATTTTCATTGTTCTATCACAAATTACATCAAGATAGATACTGCATGTTTTAGAGGCCTTTTCCCCACTCTTTAGGGAGCAATATTTAGCATGAAGAATGCACAGGTTCCTAACAGCCTGGAATAAATGTAAATGAGAGTACCAAATCTCACTCCTTCTCCAGAAATAACTAAATTAGAAGTGACTCTGAATTTGAATTCTTAGATTATACCAAACTTTAGAAAGGGAAGCTAAAAAATTGATGTACTAAAGTTAAAGCTTCAGTATATATTGAGCTCCTGAACCATATGTTTTATTTAGTTATTTGGATGTAGGTTCTATTTTGCAATGCTTTATTCAGTTTCCAAAGGAAGATACGATATTCTGTTCAACCACCTCAAAGATTATCATTAACCACTGAGTTTAATTTTATCTCTTAGCTACTATTCAGATAAGAAGCACATGTTTTAAGGATTTTTGTTGTTGTTATTGTTGTTATTTTTAATAGCATTTCATTGATTTATTTACTCTAAAATAAGTGTCCATATTTAAAACATCTTAATGAAGCCTGGGCTTTGATTTCTGAAATCTCAGACTTATTTATGTAAGTTAGTTGCAGGTAAACAGATGGTTTCTTTAAGTTTTAATAGCTGAAATGCAAGTAGGGCAAGTATTTCAAGCAATATATATAAGCAGAAAAAAATTCTACTGATCTATTTGGTCTTACGATTTGTATAAAAATACCAGAATCAGACGTGTGTGTGTGTGTGTGTGTAAAAATAAATGGCAGTATATGAATGACTTTGCAATATTTTTATCTTAATTGTAATGAAATTATGTAATTCAACTATTGAACAAACATTTAATTATTATTGGAAATGAATTTATAATACTTTGATTAAAGATTCAAACCTTCTAATAAAAGCAATATGGAATTGATAGATCAAGCGTTATGTTATGATAATTAGCTTAAATACAGTTTAATGTCAAATTTAGAAACTATAAATTCAGTATATGTCATTTTATTCTTTGCAAAACTGCCTAATTTATCTAAAATGATTTTCAATAACCACTTAGAAGTGTGAATCCTTGAAACTAGAATAAGCACTGGTAATGAATTTTGTTTCTCGGTTGTGTGAGCACACATTCAGGGCAAGTTTTTGTAAAGGGTTCTTACTTCACGGCTCTTTAAACTTTGTTTTGTTTTGGTTTTGATTGGTTTCCTTCCCTGTGAATAATTTGATTTTGCCTTTATTTGTAAATAAAACTTCATGGATATTTTTGTAAAATGGGGATAAGTATTTTCCAATCTTGTAGAATACACATCTAAGCCAAGATTTATTAACCTTGACACATTCAGTAAAAATGAGGTTATGATGTTAAGACATTGTGATTGCTGGAAAAAAATAATTTTGCCACCATATGATTTACTTGAATGTACTGAACTTACTTCTTTTAAAGACAGATACAATATTGCCATTTTTTTCAGTCTTGTCTCATTTAACTTTTCCTATTTTTGATAAGCTGAAAGGTTTCAGGGTAATCATTTAAAGATGTAATCTGAAACAAATATTTAAGCAACTTTTAATATAATAGTGCTTGGTATGTGGTTTTAATAAGTATTTATTTATAGTGTTGCTTGCTTTATAACATACTTATCAACTTCTAGAAGGAATAGCTAAAACAATTTCATGAAGTTTGTAGTCAGTTATAAATGATTCATGTTTCCCTAAGTAACTCAAATCCAAAAGATAGTCTGTATAGAGATTATCATTTTACCCTATCATCTGACAGTTAAATGAACCAGTAAAAAGTAATGTAGGTTATCCTACATACCTTAAATACGAGTAGTCACTTTTTTTTTTAAGAAAGGGAAGGATAAAATGGCAAAAACATGATATAAGTGGTATTCAATAAGTAGGCAAATAAATATAAGAATTTACTGTAAAAGTAAAGTGATTTAAAAATTTGTCATTAATAGCTGCTTTTCACCTTGACAAAAGTTTGGATTCAGCAGACACACACACACACACACACAAATGTGATATGGTACAGTATTAGTTTCAGCTACCAGAAGTCCTAGAAGAAGCTATTTATGAGTTCCGTGACTTAAATCTTGAAGAAAAATTCTTCTACAGTAGAGCTTCAGTGTTGCTTCAACTTCTTGTTTAATTGGATTTTAAAACTGACTACTAAAAATATGGTATATTGACAAAATATTACCTTTCAGAAAAAGAGTTAATAATAACAAAAAAGACTAAAAAGTAGATAGTAGTTGAACAGCAAAGATAAAGACACATTTGTAATTAGAGGAAATTTTACTCCACTTGTTAGGTTATAAGCAAATATAACATTAACCCAGGCTAGCATGTTTCTAGTGGTGGCTTTGCTGAACGTTTTTGGGGAAGTTACACATACAGCCTCTATACTAGTTTTTTTTAAAGTCCTGTCGATATAAAAAGGTTATTTTTACTATCTTTCACATATCTAAGAGCTCTGATATAACTTCCAACCTGAAACTATATAGAAAATGAGAAAATAGGATGTAATTGTGCAAACAGTTCTGTTTATGCAATTGTCTAGATTATATTTATTGGGATCTATTTTTCTGTGTGCACTCCAAAAACATACTTTTTAGAGTTTTTATGTACAAAACATATTTATTAAAAATAGGGTTTATTATAGCTTCAAAGTTATCTTAATGTGTGTATTTTAAAGAGAACGGCTGGCAAAGTTCTAATTAGGAGAAAACACCAATTAACTCATCAGCATTACCTTCGTTTAGAGCTCTAAATAGGTTTAATTATTCAATAATTCAGATTCATAGAACAGCTTTAACTTTAAGCAATTAGATAAAGAATAAGTGATTGTGTGTTTTTATGCAGCCTAGATCTCAATGAAAAATAAAAATAAAGGAAACAAATAGAACCTTATGTCTTAGTAATCCTTGACAAATATGCAAAAATAATACACTTTTAAAAAGGAAATTTCTTTTGAAAATTTATTTTTGGCTTAGATTTTTAAGGGCAATAAATCACACGTGTCTGATTCAATGATTCTTTTAGTAACACAGATCTTATTATATCCTTTAATATAATGATTCTGTTTTTGGGTGACTTTGATAAGCAAATCTCTCCATGTATAGTAGGCCTGCAAAAAATACAAACCAACTCAAACTTCCACCATAATTAATGTTGTTACAGTTTGTTAGATTTCATGATTTTTTAAATAACTGTCATAATATCAGGCATGGTAGAAGGGAAATGCCTAATGATATGTTGCTTTCAGCCCAAATGCTGGCTTTTTCTCAGCTGTCATTGCAACATGAGACTGCTTTTTTATTCTTGGGTGAAGGCCAAAGGAACATCATGCCAGTCTCAATGCAGATGGAAAGGGGCAATGGTGAGCTAATGCTCCTGCTCAAAAGTGGCATTTGCCTCTTCCCCTCAAATTATTTTGGCCAAATCAAGTCCATAACAAAGCTTGGTGACAATGTTGGAGGAAGATAATCTTATTATAGGGACTACAAAAAGTATTTGGGTCCAACTATATGAACTTGGTTGCATATAATGTATTCCTTTTGTTACAAATAGATATTTTCCTTCTTCCCTCAGATGAGATAAACTCCTAGAAGTCCCATCTATTCGTGACAGAGGCTAAAAGTCCAGGATCTCATTGCAGTGTATATGTTGGTTTCTATGTAACTCCTCCTAATCTGAATATCTATAAACTAAAAAACTAAATTATCTGCATGCAGTTCAGGCACTCAGCATACCATGGTGAAATGGTGACAGGAAATCTCCCATAAACACTGGTTCATAAAAGGAAAGAATGAGAGGTGCCACACATTGGCAGTCATTGGCCCACTGAAAGTTCAAACACTTGCTTGGGCAAAATTAATTATAAGGTGGGAAATATTTCTTTATCAGTATAAAGAAATTCTTCCTTGAGATAGCTGAATTATTTCTTGTGACAGCTTTAAAGTTTATTGATCTGCAAGGTTCTTAGTTTACTCTTGGAGTAGCCCTGACTTTTCCATTATAATTATTGGCTACATATGAAGAAAGTACTAGAAAATATGCCAAGGTGGGGTGCTGAGCAATTTTCTTATCCTGCTTCCTGTCCATAAAAGTTTAGAGGCCCAGAATGTATTGTAAGTCAGAAGCTATCAGTGTTTTATTCAGGTGGATAGCTCTTCGGGAAATATAACCCTCTCAAATTTTTTCTTAATCTCCTTGCTTTCAATCAGTAACATAAGTCAAAACCATATCCATAATTATTTTCTCTCTCCAGATATCTTATAAATACCATGATTTTATTAGATATCAGCGGGAGAGTCACATATACCCTTGTAGATTTTTTTCTCCAGCTATTTTGTCAATATTGTGTGTTACTAGGCACTATCTTAAAATATTCAGAGGTGTTAACACCAGGAAAATAACTGATCCAAACCTATTTAAAATTTTATTTTTTATTTAAAGTAATTCTCATCTTTATCTTTTACTAGTTAGATATGAGACACTGTTATCTCTTTCACCCTGTTAATCTCAGAATTTCTGGACCCTATTTCATAGTTGCCATTGAGCCAATCATCTTCTGGGGTCACCTCTTTTATCGTTTTATGTCAAGCACAGCCAATAGGTACACACATATGTTAGTACCATTCTCTTTTACAACAATCTTGCCAAAGCCACTGTCTTATTCAGTACACTATCTTTCTTTCAAGCATAACTGGCTTTCCTTATCCACAGGGGATACATTCTGAGACTCCCAGTGGATGCCTGAAAATGCAGATAGTGCTGAACCCCATAATATGTTATTTTTTTTCTATACATACATACATATGATTTATTATTTATTTAGTTTAATTTATAAATAAGGCACAGTAAGATATTAACAGTAGCTAATAATAAAATAGAACAATTATAACAATATGCTACAATAAAATGCTAAATAACAATTATAACAATATGCTAAAATAAAATTATTTAAATGTAGTCTCTAGCTTTCTTTAAAACTTTTTTATTGTATTGTACTCATCTATTTTTGGACCATGGTTGACCACAGGTAACTAAAACTTCAGAAAGTAAAACTGAAGATAAGTGTGGACTACTATCACAATTGAAATGACAACAATACAAACAGCTATTGATAATGGCAGGAGGCAGAGAGGGGTGGGTCTTTGGTGAAACCTTACCTCCAGGCCAAAGACAGTTTAAAGCCTTAAAGCAGAGCTAAAAGTCAAATCCTCGGACCAGAATGAGAACTTGTCTTCCTGTTTCATGCACTTTCCTCTGATTGATCCCCACTGTTCACCTATTTTATATATACCTACTCTTTCCTAATTGGTTTTCTACACTGTCTTGCCCACCTTTAAGTGCTATCCCCAGTTTAACCTTCTTTGCATACTTACAAACCAATCAACAGGCACTCTCTGTTCTGAGTCCATAAATAGCCCCAGACTCAACCACACTTGAAGAGATACCACCAGACTGTGGGCATGGGTGAACAACCCTCACATCTCCTCTCCACTGAGAGCTGTTCTGTGGCTTAATAAAATTCTTCTTCATCCATCCTCACTCTTCAACTGTCAGTATATCCTCATTCTTCTTGAATGTGGGACAAGAGCTCAGGAATTGCTGAACATGGGTACAAACTATAACACAGGTGGGCCAAGTGGGTAGGGTGCCTCCACTGGCAGACCTGAGACCAAGAAGGGCCTGGGTGTTGGGGAGTCACTGGCTGGAATTCTGGGCTGGCAAAGTGACCAAGAAAAATTCTGCATCATATGACCAAGTTTGAACATGCATAGGCAACAGCTGTGTCACAACTGCAACCAAGACATCAGTGGTAGTAAGACATCATCCTAACTTTCAACATGTTCAATGTGAAAAAAAAGTGCCTTAAAATCATTCATTTATTACATATTTATTTAGCAACTACCATGTGCCTGGCATAGTGGCAAGAATGGTTTTATCAAATCATTCCCAAATACACAACATAGATCATCATTTTTCCAGCCTATGATAACAGTTTCCTTGCTACCTACTCCAGGGTTCTAACGTCAATCTTACAAGTTTTAGGATTTTTATTTTTCTATCAACCAATTTCTGTAAGAAATGTTTATATCACCTTTCAATTTGTTATATTATGGCAACAAGCATCCTGCAAATTTTAGTAAGTTACAACAACTAAAGTTTATTTTTTCCTCTCATTACATGCTAGGCTGTAGGTCAGCAGTGACTTTGCTTCAAATGTTTTCTTTTTGAAATCTAAGCTAGAGGAGCATATTCTACCTGAGAGATAAGATTCTCATAACAGAAGGAAAAAAATAATGGCAGAATCACCTAACAACTCTTAAATTATATGTTCAGAAGTGACATATGGCACTTATATTCATGTGTCATGTCAAAGCAAGCCTCATGTCTAATGTGTTAGAAAAGTATAATATTCTTCCATAGTGTCATACCATCTATCACAGATTGGAAATAAGGTATTCATATTGCATGCTTCAGGGATAGAATAAAATTGATACTCCCTAAATTTCTTAAAGGCCACTAAAAAGTATTAACCTCAAAAATATTTTCTCACAAAGCTCAGTGCCATAATCTAAGACCAATGAGTATTTAACCTCTGTAATAATTATTCTCATTCTTTATTCTGTTTATTATAGGATTTTTGAACCAATTATATTAAAGGTCAACTTAAATATTAACATGGAGAAATAATTTCTATTGAGGCCCAGTACTTTCATCTGAAACCAATGCTTTAGAACACTTATTTTGAAATGAGGAGAGGAAAAGCTGTATAAAATTTTTTAAGCTCATAAATATATCTAATACTTTGATTTTAATATGAGAGTATTTTTCTATTAATCCATGCCCATATAGATACCTTGAATCTTAACTTCAGCTATAGCAAGGGTCAGCAAATTATAGCCTACAGGACAATTATAGTTCACCACTTGTTTTACTGTATAAAGCTTATTGAGACTCATTATGCTCATTAGTGTATATATTGTCTATAGCTGTTTTTGCACTCAGTGAAAGAGTTTAGTTATTGCAATTGTTACAATATGGCCCATTGTAGGTAATTTTTTACTGTCTGGTTCTTCACAGAAAAACTTAGCTAACCTCTGCTCTATAGCAATAAACCTGAATTAATTAGTAAAATTTAATGAAAAATAATTTGACACTGAGAGATTAAGATGTGTTATGTTACACTGAAGATCGCATATCATATTGAAAAGCAATCAATTTTCTATATCAGAATAGCTTCAATTTCCTACTTAGTCTATGTCCTTGTGTTGAAATTGAACAATTTAACATACAAAACCTAAGTAAAATTATTGATTTGATGTTTCTATTACATGGCCATAAGTAAATTCAAGCGGTGCTTTTCTAAAAATTTAGTATCAGATAGATAGTAATAAGTGCTTGTATTAGTCATGATTCTCCAAAGAAATAGAACCAATAGGAAATATAGAAATATGTACATATAAATTATTAAAATTGGCTCATTTAATTCTGAAGGCTGAGAAGTCCTAAGATCTCCCATGTGCAAGCTAGAGAACCATGCACACCTGAGGTGTAATTCAGTCTGTGTGCAAAGGTGTCTGATGTCTGAGGGCAGGAGAAGATGGATGTCCCAACTCAAGAATAGAGAACAAGTTCACTTTTCCTATGCCTTTTTGTTCTATCAGGGCATCATCTGATTAGATAATGTATGCTCACATTAGTGAGGGCCATCTTTTTACTCAGTCTTCCAGTTCAAATATAGGCAGATATCTTTTGCTACGGCCTTATTGCTGTTACAGAAATAGACTATTTAATACAAAATGCATTTGTGGCAAAAGCTACTTACGGCAAAGCCATTAAGATGTGTTTCATTGAACAATTCTTATATCACATTTGGCAAAGGCCTTCCTAATCAGTACTCCAAATGACAGGGAACATTTCTACTCTGTTATCATTAAAGTCTGGTGAAACGTTTCAAGAATATGAAAGAATAATATCACATCACAAATGGTCATAAATGACATGATTAATACATTATTGTAATTCAATGTTGTGGAATATTATGTGGCTGATATGGTTTGACTGTGTCCCCACCAAATCTCAACTTGAATTGTATCTCCCAGAATTTCCATGTGTTGTGGGAGGGACCCAGGGGAAGATAATTGAACCATGGGGGCAGGTCTTTCCCATGCTATTCTCATGATAGTGAATAAGTCTCATGAGATCTGATGGGTTTATCAGGGGTTTCCACATTTGCTTCTTCCTCATTTTCTCTTGCCGCTTCCACGTAAGATGTGCCTTTTGCCTCTTGCTGTGACTCTGAGGCCTCCCCAGCCATGTGGAACTGTAAGTCCAATTAAATCTCTTTTTCTTCTTAGTCTCAGGTATGTCTTTATCAGCAAAGTGAGAACAGACTAATACAGTAAATTGGTATCAAGTGAGTGGGGCATTGCTGAAAAAATACACAAAAATGTGGAAGCCACTTTGGAACTGGGTAACAGGCAGAGGTTGGGACAGTTTGGAGGGCTCAGAAGACAGGAAAATGTGGGACAGTTTGGAACTTCCTAGAGACTTGTTGAATGGCTTTGCCCAAAATGCTGACAGTGATATGGACAATAAGGTCCAAGCTGAGGTGGTCTCAGATGGAGATGAGGAACTTGTTGGGAACTGGAGTAAAGGTGACTCTTGTTAATGTTTTAGCAAAGAGACTGGTGGTATTTTGCCCTCTTCCTGAGATTTGTGAAACTTTGAACTTGAGAGGGATGTTTAGGGTATCTGGTGGAATAAATTTCTAAGCAGCAAAGCATTCAAGAAGTGACTTTGGGGCTGTTAAAGGCATTCAGTTTTATAAAAATGCAGAGCATAAAAGTTTGGAAAATTCGCAGCCTGACTATGCAATAGGAAAAAAAAAATCTGGGGAGAAATTCAAGCCAGCTGCAGAAACTTGAATAAGTATCAAGGAGCCTAATGTTAATCTCAAAGATCATGGGGAAAATGTCTCCAGGCCATGTCAGAGACCTTCATGGCAGCCCCTCCCATTGCAGACCTGGAAGCCTAAGAGGAAAAAGTGGTTTTGTGGGATGGGTCCAGGATCCCTGTGCTGTGTACAGGCTAGGGATTTAGTGCCCTGTTCCCAGCCACTCCAGCCATGGCTGAAAAGGGTCAATGTACAGTTCAGGTTGTGGCTTCAGAGGGTGGAAGCTGCCAAGCCTTGGCAGCTTCCAGATGGTGTTGAGCCTGCAGATTCACAGAAGACCAGAATTGGAAGTTCAGGAACCTCCACCTAAATTTCTGAAGATGTATGGAAACACACGGATACCCAGGCAAAAGTTAGCTGCAGGGGTGGGGCCCTATGGAGAACTTCTGCTAGGGCAATGCAGAAGGGAAATGTCGGGTCAGAGCCCCCACAAAGAGTCCCTACTGGGGCACTGCCTAGTGGAGCTGTGAGAGGACAGCCACTGTCCTCTAGACTCCTGAATGGTAGATCCACCGACAGCTTGTACCGTGAGCCTGGAGAAGCCACACTCAACGGCAGCTTGCAAAAGCAGCTGAGAGGGAGGTTGTACCCTGAAAAGCCACAGGGGCAGAGCTGCCCAGGACCGTGGAACCCAACTCTTACATTAGTGTGACCTGGATGTGAGACCCGGAGTCAAATGGAGTCACAGGAGATCATTTTGGAGCTTTGAAGTTTGACTGCTCTACTGGATTTCAGACTTTCATGGGCCCTGTAACCCCTTTGTTTTGGCCAATTTTTCCCATTTAGAATGGTTGTATTTACCCAATGTACCCCCATTGTATCTAGCAAGTAACTAGCTTGTTTTTGATTTTATAGGCTCATACGCAGAAGGGACTTGCTTTGTCTCATGTGAGACTTTGGACTGTGGACTTTTGAGTTAATGCTGAAATGAGTTAAGACTTTGGGGGAGTATTGGGAAGGCATGGTTGGTTTTGAGGTTTTGAAACATGAGGTTATGAGATTTGGAAGGGCCGGGGCAAAATGGTATGATTTGGCTGTGTTCCCACTAAATCTCAACTTGAATTTTACCTCCCAAAATCCCCCCATGTTGTAGGAAGGATGCAAGGGGAGGAAACTGAATCATGGGGGCCAGTCTTTTCCATACTATTCTCATGATAGTGAGTAAGTCTCACGAGATCTGATGGGTTTATCAGGGGTTTCTGCTTTTGCTTCTTCCTCATTTTCTCTTGCTGCTGCCATGTAAAAAGTACCTTTCACCTCACGCCATGATTCTGAGGCCTCCTCAGCCATGTGGAACTTAAGTCCAATTAAACCTCTTTTTCTTCCCAGTCTCAGGCATGTCTTTTCAGCAGCATGAAAATAGACTAATACAGTGTCCAAAAGAGTAGTATCAATCTATGCACAATACTATTAGAAGACATACTGTGAAGTAAAATAATATAATTATTTATTTTGGTATAATGCAGTCTGTGGGAAAATTCTTATCTATGAAATATATTTGTATCCTTGAGGGTAGAGAACACTGGGAGTCTGAAATGATATACCAAATCTTAACTATAGTTTAGTCTGGGAAGAAAAATGTGAAGAATAGAGACAGGCATCTTGAAGTGCACAGTGTGATTCATATTTGTATAATTTTCAAAAATTATATGGTAAATGTATAAAATATTTAATAGCAAAAATATTACCTTATCATTAAGGATTATGAAGCATTTAAGCTACCCTTGCTGAAGTACAGTGAAACACATTTGTAGAATTGTAAGGCATTGAAAGCCATACTCTAACAATGAGAAGGAACAATGCAGCCTGGTTATTAGGCTCTTAAATGATGAGCTGAAGTCTGTTCCAAGAAAAACTCGTGGTAAGATAGATATAATATTAATTGACATTTTGGGTGAGCTATTCTGAAAAAGCTGTTCTTTGTGAAAGAAGTACTTGACAATCACTTAAATGTACGGATTTCCAAATATCCTAAAAGCAACATGAAAGGCTGTCAAAATAAGAAAACAGTTTGTAAGTATATGTGACATTGTGCAGCAATTCCGTATTCGTAGACAACAAAGTTTGGGCCTTTTCAAAACTCCACTTTTTCACCCAAGAATAGAGAGAACAATGTGAGGAAATCATGCCAGACACCAGACTGAAAACCAATCAACAACTTAACTTGCTATGGGGGGAGCATTTTGTAGTTTGTTGGTAATTGAAGAAAGATCAAGCCTTATCTGTAACCAGCCTAAGTCAGGTGCTACAGAGAAGCCTGAACACTTTTGCTATGATCAGAACTGATTTTGAATTTCAGTTAAGAAGACAAATAACTGATTATTTCAATTACAGTAAATTATTCAAATCTATATACATTTTGCTATGACTGCCAGCAATTAACTAACAGCATCTCAGTTGTAATGGGCTGTAAAATTGTCAGAAATGTATTTTACGAGGGTTAATACTTTACAGATTTTTAAATTAAGACTTGATAATGATTAGCTATGGGCTGGATTAATGGTACAAGACATTTCTAAATGTAAAGAAAATAGTATTACATACCACATAAAATCCTTGCTTTATGGTATTCCTTAATATTTTCACTTCAAAAATTACGTTAAGATTATCTGTAACTGTAGTATTTTAATGAACTACTGAAAACAATTAGTGACTTCAAAAAATATCTAAAGAGATAGCCAACACAACCAAAACTGCTACATATTTAGTAAACATTTATTAAAAGCATACTATGTGTCAGATACAATATTGAGAAAAGCAAAATAAACAAAGATAATTTTTGTTATATAAAGAACTCATACAAAGTTAAAGCACCTAAGGAACTACATCATTAATATTTGTTTTGAATTTCTTATAAAGAATGTAAAATGGAACAACTCAAAAGATAGTCATTAAACATAAATAATAAACTACAGAGAAAATAAAATCACGATTCTTTTTTATGTTTTACTTCAGCATGTATAACACCATTGAGGAGTCTCTACTGTCCAATGTTTTCAAATATTCTATTTACAAAATCTCATCTTAAAAATGGAAATAGACAGCATTTAATTTTCAAGCTTCCAAAAGTACAAGAAATATAACAAAAAGTGGTAAATCTTGTATACTGAACTGATATCTATTCAGTAAGGGCTTAAAAAGGTCAAAGCATTTACCCCCATTTAATGCTGTCAAAGTACCTAAACAATTCTTTAAAAAATTCATTATGATTAAATAAATAGGTGATAGCTTATTACGTTTTTCCCTTTTACACTATATGCTCTTTGAGGGCTGGGCTGTATTCCTCATGTATTTTATTTAGCAGATTCCTAATACGTATCGGTGATACAAGTAAATAAATTAATTGCTTTTGGAGAATATATAGTAATTAAAATCATTCATGAAATACTTCATATTTTGGGGAACATATAAGAATGTCAATAACAATTATAAGACAGAATAAAAAAAGAACAACATAGGGAATGTAGAATCACTGTTTTTTAATCTAACTACCTAAAATGCTGTCTTAAGATCAAAAAATCAGTCTTGAGAGATGCAGGGCAAGATGTCAGAATACAAGGCTGCACTGACGCTCCTTCCTGTAAGGATCAATTTAACAACTATCTACACAGGAAAAACATCTTTATAAAAACCAAAAATCAGATAAGCCATCAGAGTACCTGTTTTTTTTTCTTTATTTCTTCTAAAAAAAAAAAAAAGGATACATGTACAGAACATGCAGGTTTTTTACATAGGTATACGTGTGTCGTGGTGATTTGCTGCACCTGTTGACCTGTCTGCTAAGTTCCCTTTTCTCACCCCTACCCCACAACAGGCCCTGGTGTGTGTTGTTCCCCTCTCTGTATCCATGTGTTCTTGATGTTCAGTTTCCACTTATGAGTGAGAACATGTTGTGTTTGGTTTTCTGTTTCTGTGTTAGTTTGTTGAGGATGATGGCTTCCAGCTTGATCCATGTTCCTGCAAAGGGCATGATCTCATTCATTTTTATGGCTGTATAGTATTCCATGGTGTATATGTACCACATTTTCTTTATGCAGTCTATCATTGATGGGCATTTGGGTTGGTTCCCAAAGCCATAAAAACCCTAGAAGAAAACCCAGACAACACCGTTCAGGACATCGTCATGGACAAACACTTCATGACAAAAACATCAAAAGCAATGGCAACAAAAGCAAAAATTGACAAATGGGATCTCATTAAACTACAGATCTTCTGCACAGCAAAAGAAACTATCCTCAGGATACGTAGGCAACCTACAAAATGGGAAGAACTTTTTGCAATCTACCCATATGATAAAGGCCTAATATCTAGAATTTACAAATAACTTAAACATATTTACAAGAAAAAGACAAACAACTCCATCAAAAAGTGGGTGAACGATATGAACAGGTACTTCTCAAAAAAAGACATTTATGGAGCCAACAAATATATGAAAAAACTCAATATCACTGATCATCACAGAAGTACAAATCAAAACCACAATGAGATACCATCTCACATCAGTCAGAATGGCGATCATTAATAGTCAGGAAACAATAGATATTGGTGAGGCTGTGGAGAAATATGAATGCTTTTACACTGTTGGTGGGAATGTAAATTAGTTCAATCATTGTGGAAAACAGTATGGCAATTCCTTAAGGATCTAGAACCAGAAATACCATTTGACCCAGCAATCCCATTACTGGGTATATACGCAAAGGAATACAAATAATTCTACTATAAAGACACATACGGCTGGGCACGGTGGCTCACGCCTGTAATCCCAGCACTTTGGGAGGCTGAGGTGGGTGGATCGTGAGGTCAGGAGATCGAGACCATCCTGGCTAACAGGGTGAAACCCCGTCTCTACTAAAAATACAAAAAATTAGCCAGGCATGGTGGTGGGCACCTGTAGTCCCAGCTACTGGGGAGGCTGAGGCAGGAGAATGGCTTGAACCCGGGAGATGGAGCTTGCCATGAGCTGAGATCATGCCACTGCCCTCCAGCCTGGGCGACAGAGCAAGACTCTGTCTCAAAAAAAAAAAAAAAAAAAAAAAAAAAAAAACACATGCACACGTACGTTTATTGCAGCACTATTTACAATAGCAAAGTACCTGGTTTTATCTCTGTTTTGCTAAAAGAGACACTAAAGAGATAGAAAAATAATAATATTGAATTGCCGATGCCAGCTCTCCTCCACCTACTGGCAACATGGTGCATATAGCATCTCTCCGCACTTGGGGAGGGAGAACACAGCAATTGTGAGGCATTGAACTTAATGCTGTCCTGTAAGAGCAGAATGGGAAACTGGACCAAACACAGCTGATGCCCACCCACAGAGGGAGCATTTAAACCAGTCCTAGCTAGAGGGGAATCACCCATCCCAGAGGTCGGAATCTGAGTTTCCACAAACTTTGCCAACATGGGCTACAGTGCTCTGTGTCTCTAAATGAACCTGAATATCAGTTTAGGCCATAAAGACTGCAACTTTTAGGCAAGTCCTAGTGCTGAACTAGGCCCAGAGACACACAATCTACTGTGTGGGGAGACGACACACAATCTACTGAGATACCACCAGGGCTAGCTATGGGAGTGCTGGCATCACCTCTTCTCTAACCCTAGGCTGTACTGCTCAGGGTTCCAAAAAAGACACTTTCCTTACTTTTAAGAAGAGGAGAGGGATGAATGGGAAGGACTTTGTCTTGCATCTTGGATACTAGCTCAGCCACTGCAGAATAGGGCATCCATCAGAGTCCTGAGGCCCTAGCTCCCAGACAACATTTCCAGACGCTCTCTGAGCCAGAAAGGAACCCATTGACTTAAAGGAAAGGGCCCAGTTCTGACAGAACTCATCACCTGGTAACTTGACTTTTGGATAGCATTTTTGGACCTGTTCTGAGCCAGAGGGCAGCCACTGCCCTGAAGCATGAGTCCCAGCTCAAGCAGCATTCAGAAGAAGCTGACTTAGAGACAATGGGTATTAAGAAAATATCCACAATAGTCTGGTACTACTCCTCATGGCCTGGGGTGGTAGTGGCTATGGAGTAAGGCTTCTCTGCCATTGGAAAGCAGAGGGAAGAGTGGGAAATGCTGCATCCTGTAGTTTGTTTGCCAGATCAGCTGAAGTACAATAGAATACCAGGTAGACTTCTAAGGTTTTTGACTCTAGTCCCTGACTCCCAGACAACACCTCTGGACCCACCTGGGCCCTAGGGGACCTCACTGCACTGAAGGGAGGGACACAGGCCTTGTTGGCTTTGACACTGGCCAATTGTAGAGGCTCAAGGCCTTGAGTGAATGGCAATAGCCAGGTTGTGGTTATTAGCAGGCCTTAGGCAAGACCCAGGCCTTGGGCAAGATCCAGCACTGTGCTGGATTCAGGTTTGACCCAGCACAGTCATAGTGGTTGTGGCCACAGGGGTACTTGTCATTATATCCCAGCTTTAGGTGGCTCAGAACAGAGAGAGAGAGACTCTGTTTGTTTTGGAGAAACTGAGAGAGGAGAACCTGGTAATTCAGATAAATCTCTCAGATCTTGTCTAAGGACATCAAGGTGGTACCTATCTGCATTTGCAGGAACCACAGCATTACTGTGCTGGGGGTGTCCCCATAAGCAGATACAGCTTAGATCACAACATACAAGTCCTTTAAAATATTTAGAAAGCCTTTCCAAAAAGGACAGCTACCAATAACCCCAGACAATGAAGAGTAAAATAAATACCTAACTCTTTACTGGCCAGATGCCGAAGAATATCTACTGGCATCAACACTAGACAAGAAAACATGACCTCACCAAATAAACTAAATAAGGTATCAGGGGCCAATCCTGTAGAACAGAGATATGTGACCTCTCAGACAGAGAATTTAAAATAGCTGTGTTGAGACAACTCAAAGAAATTCAAGATAACTCAGAGAAGGAATTCAAAATTCTATTAGATAAATTTAACGAAGAGATTGAAATAATTTTTAAAAATCAAGCAGAAATTCTGGAGCTGAAAAGTGCAATTAGCATACTGAAAAATGCATCAGAGTCCATTAATAGCAGAATATGTCAAGCAGAAAAAAAGAACTAGTGATCTTGAAGATAGGCTATTTGAAAATACAGAAAGGAGACAAAAGAAAGAACAGTATAAAATATAAAGCATGCCTACAGGATCTAGAAAAACAGCCTCAATGCAGTGAATCTAAGAGTTATTGGCCTTATAAAGGAAGTAGAGAAAGAGAAGTAGAAAGTTTATTCAAAGGGATAACAGAATAAACAGAGTTTAATAATCAAACTCTCAAAGGCCAAGGATAAAGAAAGTATCCTAATTCCAGACAGCCACCCGTAGCAGCATTGCACCTCCCAGGAACAGAGCTCCAGTGGGGAGGGGCGGGCTGACATCTTTGCTGTTTGGGCGACTTAGCCATTCTAGCCTTTTGGCTTTGAAGAGTCCAAGTGTACCAGGGGTAGGAAGGATACCCCAGCACAGCACAGCTGCTTTACAAAAATGTAGCCAGACTGCTTTTTTAAGTGAGTTCCCAATCCTTTACCTCCTCACTGTGTGGGACCTCCCAACCAGACCTCAAACTAACCCACCCAGCATTATCCACCCAAAAGAGATAGGAAGCCTCCCTGGGACAGAGCTTCCAGAAGGAGGGGTAGGAAGCTATCTTTGCTGTTTTGACAACTTAGCCTTTGGAGAGTCCAAGACAACCAGGGGTAGAAGTGGTAACCCAGAACGACATGGCTGTTCTAAAAATACACAGTAAGGCTGCTTTTTTGAGCTACTCTCCAAACCCATTCCTCTTCACTGGGAGGGACCTCCCAACGGGGGCCTACATTCACCCCCACCAGTGTTCTGCACCAGACAGAGATATGAAGACTCCCTGGGAAGGAGTTTCCAGAGGGAGGGTTGGGACACCATCTTTGCTGTTTAGGTAACTTAGCTATTCTGGTCTTCAGACTTTGGAGAGTCCAAGAGGACCAGGAGATGAAATGGACACCCAGCACAGCACAGTTGCCCTGTGAAAACATGGTCAGGCTGCTCTTTTAAGTGGATCCCCTTTTCCATTCCTCATCACTTGATGGGGCCTCCCTACTGGGTTTTCCAACTACCCTCACTTGTGTTCTGTGACTAATGGAGGTTTCAAATCTCCCTGGGATGGAGCTTTCAGAGGGCGGGGCAGGCAGCCATCTTTGATGTTTGGGTGACTTAGTTATTCCAGTCTTTGGGCTTTGGAGTGTATGAGGTGCCCAGGGGCTGAAGTGTACCCCCAGCACAACACAGCTGCTTGACAAAAACATGGCCAGACTGATTTTTCAAGCAGGTACTTGATTCTGTTCCTCCTCACTGGGCGAGACCTCTGCACCGGAATCTCCAGGCAAATTCTACTGGTGCATTTGGGCCAGCAATAGGTCCGAACCTTCCTGGGACAGAGCTTCAAAAGGGAGGGGCAGGTTGCCTTCTTTGCTGTTTCTCAGCCTTCACTAGTCAGACCTCCAGGTACTGGAAAATCCAAGGTGACAAGATACTGGAGCAGGCCCCAAGCATACCACAGCAGCCCTATGGAAAAAGTAGCCTGACTACTGTGTGGGTACCTGTTTCCATATCTACTCACTGGATGGGTTATAATTACTGTGTCCCAGCAACACCCTGCCAGAGCTATCAAGCCAGGAGCACCTCAGCAACTCCCAGTACAGAGCCACCAGGGGCAATTGAAAGCCTCTCTGCCACTGCCTCTACAAGGGAACTTCCCTTCCTACCCTCAGACTAATGAAAAAGCAAAGATTCTAAGTGTTTTATCCACACCTCCAACAAACTGCAGTTGACCCAAGAAGATGAGGCCAGTCTGTCCCTCACAGATTCCAAACACCCTTCACAGCTCATCACTAGACAGTGAACCCTGGCTTGGGTCCACAGTACAGACCCTCCATCCAGCGATGATCACATGAGTGATTACTGACCTGCATCTCTCTGGTGTGCAGCCCCCAGGAGACAAGCAAAAGATCCTTGGCCGCAACCACTGCTAAGGTCCTTTCCTCTGCTGCCTCCAAGAAGGAACAGAAACACTGAGATTGTCCCAGAGCTGCAGTTGGCAGCCTAGGAGTTCTAAGCCACAATCTACAGGCATTATTCAAGGGAGAGAGAAACCCACACTTTCAGAGCATTGTGAAGGAACACAGCTGCAACTGTGAGGAAGCATAGGAGAGCCACAAAACTGAGAGTCTACCAACTGACCAGTCACCCAAGTGCCACCTACTGAATGTGCCATCCCAAAGGTGTAACACCCAAAATACCCCCCTCTGAAACCAGACAAGAACTCAGCTTAAAGACCAGTGAAAATATCCAGAAAAAAAGTCTATTGACTGTACTCAATCTACACTGCAGTTAAAGGAACAACCACACACAGAAATGAGAAAGAGTCAACACAAGAACTACAATAAATCAAATGGCTACAGTGACCTATGTCCTTCAAATGACCACACCAGTTCTCCAACAAGAGTTCTCAACCAGAATGAGCTGGCTAGAATGTCAGAAATAGAATTCAGAATATGGATAGAAATGAAAACTGTCAAGATTCAGGAGGATGGCAAAACCCAGTCCAAGGAAAATAAGAATCACAATACAGTGATACAGGAGCTGAGGGACGAAATTGCCAGTGACAAAAAGAACGTATTGGATCTGACAGAGCTGAATAACAAAATACAAGAATTTCACAATGCAATCACAAGTATTAACAGAAAAATAAACCAAGCTGAGGGAAAAAATCTCTGGACTTGAATACTAGGTCACTGAAATAAGATAGCCAGACAAAAATGAAAAGAAATCCACAAAAGCTCTGAGAAGTATGGAATTATGTAAAGAGGCCAAATCTGTAAATCATATGCATCCCTGAAAGGGAGGAGAAGAAAGTAAAAAACTTGGAAATCATGTTTTTGGATATTATCAATAAAAACTTCCCAAACTTGCCAGAGAGGGCACCAGTCAAATTCAGGAAATGCAGAGAACTCCTGCAAGATCCTACAGAAGGAGAGCACCCATAAGACACTTAATTGTCAGATTTTCCATGGCCAAAATGAAAGAAAGAATGTTAAAGTCATCTAGAGAGAAAGGCAGGTCACCTAAAAAGGGAACCCCATCTGTCTATCAGTGGACTTCTCAGATGAAACCCTACAAGCCAGAAGGGATTGGGGGCCTACATTCTAAAAGAAAAAATCTTCAACCAAGAATTTCATATCCAGCCAAGCTAAGTTTTGTAAGCAAAGAATAAATAAGATCTTTTTCAGATAAACAAATGTTGAGGGAGTTTGTTACCATTAGACCTGCCTTACAAGATATCTTGAAAGGAGCTCTAAATGTAGAAAGCAAAGACTGCTGTCAGCTAATTAAAAAAAAAAAACACTATAACACACAGACCTATGTCATTATAAGGCAACCAAACAAGGAAGACAACATAATAACCAGCTAACAGCACAATGATAGGATCAGATTCCTACATATTAATACTAACTTTGAATGCAAATGAGCTAAATGCCCCACTTATAAAGCACAGAGTGGCAAACTAGAAAAACAAAGCAAGACCCAATGGTGTGCTGTCTTCAAGAAACCCATGTCACATAAAATGACACCCATAGGCTCAAAATTAAGAGATGAAGTAAAATCTACCAAGCAAATGAAAAACAGAAAAAAAGCAGGGGTTGCAATCCTAATTTCAGACAAAAACAGATTGCAAACCAACAAAGGTTAAAAAACAAAAGAAGGGCATTACATAATAATAAAGGGTTCAATTCAAGCATAAGACTATTTTTGCTTGAAAAGACTAGTTTTCAAAAATAACTATTCAAAATATATATGCATACAACACACAAGCAATCAGATTCATAAAGCAAGTTCTCAGATACCTACAAAAAGACAAGGACCCCCATACGATAATAGGGGAGACTTCAACACTCCACTGACAGTATTACATAGCTCATTGAGGCAAAAATTAACAAAGATATTCAGGACTTGAACTCAACATTGAATGGAATGGATCTGATAGACCTCTATAGAACTCTCCACCCAAAAACAATAAAATATGCATTCTTCTCATTGCCACATGGCACATACTCTAAAATTGACCACATAATTCACTACAAACAATCTTCAGCAAATGCAAAAGAATGAAAATCATACCAAACACTCTTGGACCATAGTGCAACAAAAATAGAAGTCATTGTTGTTCAGTTCCAAGAATTCTTTAATTTCCATCTTGATTTCATTTTTGACCCAGTGCTCATTCAGGAGCAGGTTATTTAATTTCCATATATTTGCATGGTTTTGAAGGTTCCTTTTAGAGTTATTTCCAATTTTATTCCACTGTGGTCTGAGAGACGGCTTGATATAATTTCAATTTTTTTAAATTTATTGAGGCTCATTTTATGGCCTATCACATGGTCTATCTTGGAGAATGTTTCATGCACTGTGGAATAGAATGTGTATTCTGTGGTTGTTGGATGAAATGTTCTGCATATATCTGTTAAGTTTGTTTGTTCCAAGTTGTAGTTTAAATCAGTTGTTTCTTTGTTGACTTTCTGTCTTGATGACCTGTCTAGTGCTGTCAGTGGAGTATTGAATTTCCACACTATTATTATGTTTCTGTCTATCTCATTTCTTAGGTCTATTAGTAATTGTTTTATAAATTTGGGAGCTCCTGGGTTAGTTGCATATATGTTCAGGCTTGTGATATTTTCCTGTTGAACAAGGCCTTTTACCATTATATAATGTTCCTGTCTTTTGGATGTAAGGCAATAGCAAATGCTGGCAAGGATTTAGAGAAGAAGTAATGCTTGCACATTGTTGGTGGGGGTGTAAATTAATACAACCACCATAGAGAACACTTTGGAGTTTCCTCAAAAAACTAAAAATTGAGCTACCATACGATCCAGAAATCCTACTGCTGGCTATATACCCAAAAGAAGGGAAATCAGTATGTCGCCTATCTGCATGCCTATGTTTTTTGCATCACTGTTTACAATAGCTAAAATTTGGAAGCAACTTAAGTGTCCATCAATGGATGAATGGATGAAGAAAATGTGGTATACACACACAATAAAGTATTACTCAGCCATAAAAAAATAAGATCCAGCCATTTGCAACAACATGGATGGAACCACAGGCTGTTATATTAAGTGAAATAAACCAGACACAGAAAGATAAACATCCCATGTTCTCACTTATTTGTAGAATCTAAAAATCAAAACAATTGAACTCATATTCATAGAGAGTAAAAGGATGGTTACCAAAGGGTGGGAAGAACAGTAGGGAGTCATAGTGGGGAGGTGGAGACAGTTAATGCGTACAAAAAAAAAAAAAAGATTGAATAAGACCTGTTATTTGATAGCACAACAGGTGACTGTAGTCAATAATAACTTAATTGCACAGTTTCAAATTACTCAAATAGTGTAATTGGATTGTTTGTAACTCAAAGGATAAATGCTTGAGGAGATGGAGACTTCATTCTCCATAATGTGATTATTTTAGATTACATGCCTACGCCAAAACATCTCGTATACCCCATAAATATATACAACTACTAAGTACCCATGAAATTAAAAAGAAAAAAAAAAACAAGAAAACCATTCTTGACTGGAACACAACTGCCCTGCCTGTTCATTCAACAAATATTTATTGAGCACCTACTATGTGCCAGCCATTCAAAGGTGAATCAGCAAGCATCATTTATTTTATGTTTATAGAAATCATCTGAACCTGCAATCCCATTGCTAGGTATCTACCCAAAGAATAAGAAATTATTATATCAAAATGATACCTGCACTTGTATGTTTATTGTAGCATGATTCACAATAACAAAGATAGGGAATCAATTCTAAGCATCTATCAACTAATGATTGAGTAAAGAAAATATATGTGCAATGGGATACAATTCAGCAATAAAAAGACTGAAATTCTATCTTTGCAACAACATGGATGAAATTGGAGGCCAATATCTTAAGTGAAACAACTCAAAAAGTCAAATACATGTCCTCACTTACAAGAGAAAGCTAAATAATATGTACAAATGGAAATAAAGTGTTGAATGATAGACATTGGAGACTTGGAAGGGATGGAAATGGAAGAAGGGTGAGAAATGAGAAATGACTCAAACAGTGCAAAGTACATTATTCTGGTAATAGATACACTAAAGCCCAGACGTCATCACTCCACAATATAGACATGTAACAAAATTACAGTTGCACCTCTTGAATTTATACAAATGTATAAAAAAAGTTTATCCCTAATTTTTTCTGCTTCTTATTTAAAAAGTCACAAGATAAGGACACACTTAAAATAGGCACAGTGAAGGTTCTAGTAAGAATGAGCCAGTTGCTGCAAAATCTTTGTATACGAAGAACATTTACCTCTGCAAAAGATGTTGAGGCTTTTGTGTCACTATTATTTATAGAGTATCCTCAGAGGTTTGGAACCAGACAAGGCAACCAAGGATGATACAGATCTAAATATAAAGCAGTACTATTATAAAAATTCTCTTTCAGAGAGGTGCTAAATATGAAAATGTGTGTGCTTAAATTCTAGGCTCCATTATGTAATTTGCAGTACTGCCCTTAATTTTCCTTCCCAGTCTCCTAAAATCACTTTGGTCAGCCACCCTGGTCTGGAAGGGTCTTGATTTTGACATTTTGTGAGTCTGTAGTTGTGAATAATCCAAACTGGCTTCTACCTTTCTGGTAGAGAAAGAAAAGCAGGGTACCAATGTTCTGAATTGCTGCCTTCTAACTAGATAAGGGAAGCCAAATATGAAGAAGATAGATTGAACAAGATGCTTAATTCTTTTGATGAGAATAAAAAGATTAGGTAATAATTGACAAAATTGAAACTATTTTTTGAAGAACTTTGTTTCTTATTCAAACAAATTTTTAAGCTCTCTGTACGTCATTTCAAAGATTGAAAAGTTATTAATCTATAGTAGAAAAAAATTATATGTCTAGTTTGAACGTAATTAATTTTGGAAGAGAGACATGTACATTACTCATCTTTTTCTACTACCACTTAGAGGAAAATGTTTAAATTGCTTTCAAATATTACTCAGACTACTAGGTGGGCAAACCAAGATATGTAAATATTTGCATTTATTTTCATTTACAAAAACTGGGAAAAGCTTTAAAATGAAAGTCCTGCTTACTCTATAAATACAATGATAATTGTTTTCAATGCAATATATTACTTTTTTTTTTTCTTGCTGGCACTCAGATGTTAAGCTGTAAGTACAATTAACAGTTCAGGCTAAAAGTGCTAGAACATGAAGGTGGAAAAGTGAGAATTTTGTTATATCTCCTGAGTTTCTATTATTACCAAGTTTCTTTTCCTCTCACTTCATTTTATCACCTCTAGCATTTTACTTCAGGGAATATAGAAAGATAAAACAGGAAAAAAAAAACCATGTTTATACGACACTTTGATAATCCAGACAGTTTTATATACCCTGTCTATCTATATTTCCCAAAAGTAAGACATATGAATAAAAGTAAGTTTTAAAAAGGGGTTTTAAATAATATCCCATTTAAATATCGTACAAGGAGAATTCTTTTAGTTATAATATTTCAGTAACTATACTCATGGCATACATTAATAAAGAATTTCTGTTAAGAAAAACTATGATAAAAAATCAACCAGTAAGATTAGGTACTGTGCCATAAAAGATGCACATATGTGCTAAAATCTATGCATCAAAGGTATATTGTTAAATATTTTTAAAATACTATTAATTCATTTAAAGTCAATTTTCTTTGAATAGCTGTAATGTACATCAGTTCTCTTTCTCGTAGATTATATTTTAGTTTATCATCTATGATAACCAACTTAATTTGATGTTTTATACAAGAGGCTAAGTATGTATCACAAATAATAAGAGACTATGGAATGATTAATCTTAGGAATAGAAGACACAAAAGACATCTAAAGGTACTAAAGATTTTGACTTTTAGGGCAAAGCTAGGCCAGCTTCAGGCATCTCGCATTTTTCTCAGTAAAGTTAGAAGCAAAATTATTTTTTTCTACAGTCAGAATTAAGATAACTAGGTGAAGGAAATTAGTATATTTAACAAAAACTTATTGACCATTATAATAAAGGCATATGTAGTGAGTGACTGGAGGTCATGTAGGAAACAGCCAACCCAGACTTTTGGCTGATGTAACTAGCATGTGAATGTCATGGGAGATTTCAGTTGGGCTAATAAATGAGGTGATTCTTAAAAAATGACATGCAGTTATCCAAGCAAAATGAGACATGAAAGCTTTGAAATGCAAGCGGGAAAAATTGGGGAA
Organism: Pongo pygmaeus; assembly: GCF_028885625.2. Classification (NCBI taxonomy): domain Eukaryota; kingdom Metazoa; phylum Chordata; class Mammalia; order Primates; family Hominidae; genus Pongo; species Pongo pygmaeus. The sequence goes on along the minus strand of NC_072373.2, from coordinate 123,548,745 downwards.
AAAAACTGAGAATGACATAAGGAATCATTTACAAATAAGCAGAAGTATTGCCAACAATTAATGAAAATGCAGATGAGATTAGATAGCATTAATTTGTAGTAAAGCTAGTAAGCACATTTTCTTGTTTGTCTCCAACAAACAGGAGCAGTTTCGTAAAATGAAAAGGAGAATTATGTGTTGTGAATAATGGAGTCTTCTGGAGTATTTGTGGCAGTAGAGAAACTTTATTAAAAACTCAGGTCAAATTCCAGTTTCTAAAATCATCCCTAGAGTTCCAGCCACACTGACTACTCTCTTTCAGAAATAACCCTACTTTCCTGATCCTATATGTGTAACCAATGATGGCTCATATGCTGTCCACTCGATGTTGATTGTTGAGTAGAGGGCCATCATCACATCTGGTATACCCCATATAATAGTGACGAGCTCAGGATCTTAAACAGAATGGGGATAACGGTGAAAGCATTGTTCTCATGGTTGACATTAGGAGCCTGGCTGTTAACTGAAGAAGGTATTTGTTAGAAATATTGTTGACAAATAAATTTATGACTACTGTGATGTCATTAGACAGACTAAAGGCACCAGGAATAATATCAGATATTTGAAAAAAGAAATAATAAATTAGGTGACCACATACACTTAAGCAACAGAAGAATACCCTTTTTAAGTTGGTAGATAATAATTGGTGGACTAGGAACGTCGTATTAGAAGGAAAGTCTATGTATTAATACCTGGAAAGAGGAAAATGATATAATAGTGATGTAGAAGCAGGTAATGTAAACAAAAATAGCATGTCTATCTTTCTTTGAAAGTAATTGGGAAGTGGGAAATATAAAAGCTTCAACAGGCCTGGCACAGTGGTTCATGCCTGTAATCCGAAAACTTTGGCAGGCCTGGAGGGACAGATCACTTTAGCCAAGTGTTTGAGGCCAGCCTGGGTAACAGGTTGAAACCCTGTCTGCCAGGGTTTATATATATATATACACATAAGTGAGCTGAACACGGTGGTGCATGCTTGTGGTTCCAACTACTTTGGAGGCTGAGGCGTGAGGATTGCCTGAGTCCGGGAGACAAAGGTTGCAGTGAGCTGAGATTGCACTCTTGCACTCCTGCCTTGATGACAGACTGAGATTCTGTCTCAAAAATAAATAAATAAATAAATAAATAAATAAATAAATAAATAATAAAAGCTTCAACAGAAGAGTTTTGCAAGGACAAATGTGATCAATGTGATAACTGAGAAGCTAGATATAGAATTTGTAGAGAGAATGAGGTCAAGCACTTTTGCTCCGCCATGCTGGCTTCAGAAATACAGGACTAATGCAGCTTACTGAAGGTCCTCTTGCTCAGAAGGGTCTGATCTGGCACTTGACATTTAATACTTTTTGGCCTCCATCTTGAAATTATTAATGATTTAATATTTGAATGTGTGTTTGTGAGTAGAGTCCAATGGGACAATAGAAAATGTGCCAAAACCTTGGTGCATCAAATGATGTGAACCCTTTCCTGCTGCCACCTCCACCCCTCACCAGGAATGTTTGCAGCCACTTACCTTATCCAGGTTCCTCCTTGCCTCCTCCTCCCCACTGTCCTCCCGGTGACACTTCCTATCCCTTTCCACCTGATGTTCCTGGCCCTGCTGGGCATCCCCCTCCCTGTGTTCATTCATCCATTGGTGCTGCTCTCCACCCCTGGCAGGGGACTGGGCACCGGTTTGGGAATCGTGGTTGGGTGCACACACCACTTGCCATTTCTGAGCAAAGTATGTTGTCAGCCATCCCTTCCCAGGGCCTGTAGCACCAAGGCATTCTATAGATAACTTGGTGGGGGTGAGCCTTTAGCCCACCCCAAATCAGGTATCCAGTGTGGACTGGTACCACGGTTATAATCCATTGGAAATTATGCATCCACTGTGGGTTGGGACAGCCAGCCCATGGGAAAGAGAGACAGATTCTCCATACCTGGGGCACAGTGCAGCAATGGATGATAAGAACAGGAATCCAGCAGCCAGTGGGCTGTAACCTAGGGTGTGCAAAGTGGTAGGACAGGGGTCTTGGGCACCATTAAGGTCTGCATTCTGCTATATTAAATTGCAAGAAACAAACAAACAAACAAAACATATTGACAGGTTGTGAGAGAGATGGCTAGAAGAAATGAAAAAGTTTTATATTTTAGTATCTTCAGGGACACTTTTTTCTTGCTTTTTAAACAAGGGCCTCTGCACATTCATTTTGCACTGGGCCTCACAAATTATGTAGCCAGCCTTGGTACTTGGAGTGAAAATTTGAATGTTAGAAATAAACTGTGGAGTAACAATTATGAGAAAATGCAAGTAATGAGATAGGATGTAATTACTGGAAGTATTTTCATTAAATTGTGATCAGAATGTTGGTATGTGTCTCAGTTTGGGTCTTCCTAGAAGCAGACTCTGATACAAGGATCTGAGAGGAAATTGCTGATTTGGGAGGGAATTTCAAGGAACACAAGAAGGGAGAGTTGGAAAGAGAGAAGAAGGGTAAAAAGAAGAAGAAGAAGAAAAGCATGATATTGAATACAATAGTGTTCTGGAAAACTATGGCTAGTCCTGTGGGAACTTAGGCAGAGTAGAACATGCCTGAACATTGTCTCAATTCCCATCTGAAAGGGCAAGGGACCTGGGGCATTTGAGCTCCAATTTCCATTTGCATGTGGACTACTTCTGAGAGTGTTAACCCTTCAAAATTCTCAGGCTGGCCTGTACACAAATGCTGAGAGAAAGTTTTCCGCCCTAGAGTCCCAGAGGCCAACTGGAGGCCCTGTGGGCCTTTCCTGGATAGCAGCATTAATTAAGAGGATCTGGCTAGCCACCAACAAGGTCTGCCACAGTGGATGTGTCTTCGATATATACAAGTACAATAAAGTTGACTCTGAGGATGATGCCATTGAACTAGGCCACACTAAATTAGGTATGTTATATTGGTTCTTCTTCTCAATGGTTATTTAAATGTGAAACTAATAATAATAAACTCTAGAGCCCTCAAAGCTGTATATGCCATTTAAAATAATAAGAATTCCCAAAAGAATAAATATATGGAATACATTCTATATAAAGTAGCTGATTTCCTAATTTCCTTGATATACTACTCGGCATGAACAACAGTCTCTTTCAGCTCACGACATTCTAAATGCAATCAGCTTTCTGCATTCAACTAAGTGCAACTAGTTTTGCACAAAGTGAAGTGTTCATTTCCAGTTTAACCACAACCCAAATCCACATACCTATAAACATTAACTACACTGTCTTGCTCTTTATAAAATGCTTATTCTTTTCTATTAATAATTCTTAATCTTTGGAAAATAATAATATCTCAACTGATATTTATCATAAATCCAAAAAAAGTGACTCTGGTTGGTACTAAAGCAAGGTATTAAAGTAAGGATTAGGGAAATCCTTACTGTTTGGAAAGCTAAAGCAAGGAGGGTGAACACACATTATGTTAAGTAAGAACAGGGATTCTATATATATACCTGGGTTGGAATCTTGTCTCTGCCACTTACCTGTGTGACCTTGGGGAAATAACTCTGTACCTCAGTTTCTCACATCTGTCCTCAGAAAACTTTGTCAGATTTAATAGAATAATATTCATAAAATGCTTAACTTACACCTGATATGTGAAATAAATGAATCCGTAAAATTGGCATGTATTCTTGGAGTATGTTCTCAGTAATGTTTCATGTTGCTACCAGTTACTTGAACTTGGAATGAATGTGAGATGTGAATACACTCAAATTAATATCTTTACAATTAAATTAAAGTGGAAAGTCACGCTAATGACGAAAAGAAAATAGATGCAACTAAAATTAACAGTAGACAATATCTAGAACATATGAAAAACTGCTACAAGTCAATAACAAAAAGACGATACATTCAATAGCACAATATGCTAAGAACAAAGAGGAGAGGTCACTAATGGTTTATACAATATGGATACCTTTCCATACCCTTTAGAATGTAGAAACACTAACAAATCTTTAGTATCAATATTGATAAGTGTATAAAACTACAGGGACTCTCATATAGTGTTGAGGTGGAATAAATATCTTCAATATCTTTGAAGAGCAATTTATCAATATTTAGAAGATTTTAAGAGGTATACATTCTATGGATCAGCAATTCATTACCAGATGCATATCTTAGAGAACCTCTGCTATTTGGATGCAAGAATACCCATACAAGTATGTTAATTTCTTAATAGATTATAATTGCTGAATATTAGAAACAATTTAAGTTATCCATAAATAGAAGGGATAAATAAATAGAAGCAGAATGGGATAATCTTAGGTGGGTAAAGTGAATGATGTGTATAAATAAGATTTATCAAGACATCCTGAAACATAACATTGAGAAAAAAATGACAGAATATGTTCAGGATTATGTTATCTATATTCACTTTTAAAAAATGACAAGTAGTCATATATGACATATGTACATAAAAATAGGTAGTAAATAAATAAAAATATACATAAGAATGATAAATGCCAAATCAAGACAGTGGTTATCTCTAGAGAGGAGAGGAATTTTCAGGGAGTCAACATGGAGTTTAACTCTGTCTGTAATACTTAATATTTTAAAATATAGAAATTATGCCCAAATACTAAGACTGATGAAAATGTCTGGTAACTATATAGGTGAGTTTTTAATCTTTATATATTTTTAGATGTTGAAAGTATTTATAATAAAGGATTTACTGATAGTGAAAGGAAGTCAGAGGCCAGGGAGGCAGAAATTGATTACAAAGGAACAAGAAGAAGCATTTTGGGTTGGGTTAGTGCATAAATTCTTTATGTTGACAGTGATGGTGGTTATATGATTTTATGTATGTCAAATATTATAGAATTACATACTCATGCTAGTGATTTATTATATATAAAGTATATCCCAATAAAGCTACTTTAAATAATATTCTTAGGCTTTTCAACCCTAAAAATTAGCAGGATGGACACTCATTACTCTGTAAGTGTCCCCAAAGTTGTCTCTTTCTGTCTCTCCTAGTTTCTATCAAATTTTTCTACTACTTTTCCCAAGCCCCAACCCTTATCTTTCTCTGTTTTTGCTGGTCACTGTCAGTGGCTCCCTGTCTTGCTTTCTATTTTGTCTTCCACTGTTACTATAGCCAGAATCATATTTACTTTTCTGATAATGGGGGGTCCTGCTTAAATTTAACCTTACAAAAGCTCAAATTATTGCAAGGACCTCTACCCCTTTTTTCTTTCCAATCCCCACACACATAATGTGCTGCATACCCTAACTTGGACAAGATGCAGGGAAGAGGAGGGACAGATGTTAACTTCTTTAGTCAGATAAATTCAATGGGAAAGGCAAAGGTGGTATGCTGGGTTATGGGATCAACTATGATGATGAAATTGACTAGGCTGTTTCATGGGGCTGTGCGGTCAAGAAAACATAGAGAATTCATATCCTTCTCAGTAATCAGACCATAAACAAAAGGAAAAGTAGAAGCTCTTCACAGATGGTGCCACCTAAATTTCCTGTTGAGAATTCAATGCATTCACACCTTACCCCAATGCCAGTTCCTTCATATAATTCCTGCTTCTTGTTTTTATTACACTGTGACCTATGTGCTCCTTCAGTCTTTGCTCTACTACCTTATCTCTCAACCCATAGTTTAAAGTCAGTGTGACAAACGTTAGCCCTGGCACATTCTGCGTTCCGTGATAGAAGCCAGAAGACTCAAAGGGATTGAAACACAGTTGCCGTCCTCAAAGATTTCATAATCTAGGAGGAGAAATGGACTGTCTCCTTACTCCTGACCTTGAAATGTTTAGACTAGCAGCACACTGTTTGCAATCTCTGTATTGACCTCAGAAATATCTCTTAAGAAATGCTCCCCAGGAAACTCAACTTAGCATTCTCAGGAGACACTCGGGTTACAGAACGAAATTTTAAAGAACATAACCATGATCCCTACTAATCTGATTTATTTTAGATTTCTGATATAGCATGATATAGGTATATATTAGTAAATTTGATGAAGAATTAAGGACAGGACTTAGATATGACCAGCACAAAAAGAAATTATCTCTACATTGCCTTTTTCTTCCAAAGCATATAATCACCATTTATTCCCCTATTACTTCTTCCACTTCATATAATTCTTTTGATAACACTCTAGAGCTGTTAGCTGGTAAATAAACATGAAGAATGTATGAAAAACTTACTGAATTTTGGCAAGCCTTTTTTACTCTACAGCAGAAAGGCAATACTTGAATATTTTTATATACTTTATAAAATATTAAATTTGTCACTGGTTACCTAATAGAGAATTTTTCCTATATGAACTATAATTTTACATGGTTTTAATAAAAAGTAGAAATGCTAAAAATAAGCAAGTGAAAGAACACAAAATATTTCCTTTTCTTCAAACATAATGTCTATAAGTGTTCCACAAATAAATAAATTTATATGAATGCAGCAGCAGTATTAAGCTTTTAATTTTTCAAATTTTAAAACTGTCATTTCACACTCAGTCAGAAACATCGTATTAATTTTTGTTAACTTGGATTTCTTTAAAAATAAGTGCACCATGATTTTTTTAATTAATAGCACTGTAGTTAAAAAAAACAGAATTTTGTGGAAAAAGAATAATAAATTCCAGCTTTTTATTTTCCTCTTTGGCAATGTCTAACATGAATTAGAGACATTGGTTAGTGTTCAGTGTTAAGTTAACATCAAGAAAATCTCATAAACATAATTCTCCATAGATAAAAGCTAGCCATAGAATACTGCTTAACTTTATGTGATATATTTTCATGTGAAATCACAATTTTTTACGATCTCTTAACTTAGTTGGGTCTAGATTTATGTTTACTTCAATTATTAAATAAGACAATACAGGAGACAAAGAGTTATGAATTTATAAAGAAAGAAAGGCTTTACGATGTGACTCTGAGAAAAAAATAGCATTATTGAAACTTGGTCTCCTATTACGTAAAGGCTAACTGTAAATGACACAGTATAATATCTCACTGTAATAGAAACATTCATTAGTTGCCAAGATTAATCATCAATACATTACAGTATATGTTAGAATATGTGAAATTTAAATTATGTTCAGGACACAAATAAGAGGTTATAAAAATAACAAAAAACTAAAGCAAGTGTTTCTATAAAATTATTTTACTTATTTAGACAGTTTCTAGTCTTTGGCTATATTTGATTCAGTGCATAAGCTTTATAGTTCAATATTCTAGATAAGACTACCCTTGAATTTTATGGCACATAAATACAGAGCCTTGTATTGGAAATCACATAACGGTTGTTTGTTCAGTTTGGTGTATGACCACAATTCTTAGTATTAATAAAATAAAATATTTATTATAGATGAGTTCCTAAGAGACCTAAGGCCTAAACTATGGAGCCACAAAGTCTGATTAAATGCATGAAAGTACATAGCATTACAGTGGACTCTCAGATAGCTACAAATCCAGCTCATCTTCCTTAACAGTTTAGCTCTTAGCTCCTGTAATATGTCCCCTATTTGATCACAGCACTGAAACAGAGAAGCATTTCTGAAATTTCAACTACAAATCAATTCAATTTACTGTATTTTAGCTACGAGATAAAGCTCCAGTGTATATAAAACACATACACGTATGTTAACAGTGTACTTTTACGTTGCCTTCAAATCAAATTACATGGACATTTAACTAAATAATAATTCTATTACAGTAAATTTTAAATACAAGATACTTTTGATGAAAACAAATTGCTGTTATTGGCATTTATTATTGGCTATTCTGAGTGACATTAATATAATATACAACCTGAAGTTTCAATCCTATACAGCTTTAGCATACATAAAACTATTCAGGTGAAAATATGTATTTCTATAAAAATATATATTTGATGCATACTTTTAAAGAAATAAAATCTTCTTACATTTGAATCTATCGTGATGACTTGGGAAGAATATAATGCTCATTTATTTAAGATTAATTCATTATTTAATATTCAAACATATTATGATAACAATTAATGCCCAGGAGAAAATGCTCTGAATGTGGGGCTACAATAGTCAAAGCTGAGGAGCTTCAAAAGAGAAAGCAGCCAGAATTAATACAGTTTAGGTAAGATGGCTGAGTTAGAGAGTTAGGAAAGCCTGTTCAAGCCACTTTGCAATCCTTGGGAAATGCTTGCACCAGAATGCTTCTTAGAGTGCATGGGATTATCTTTTTTATTTGAATGGACTATGAGATAGAACCGGCAATACCTTTTTTTGGGATATGAAATGTAAGTTCTAAGAAGTGGGAACAAATATGTGGTGGGAAAGACTGGACCAGTAAAGAAAGAAAATTTCAGGGAGGGCAATATCTTGCTCCTATGCTGGACTGCAACCAGGATACAATTACATAGAAAAGTTAATCAGTTCAAAAGTTGTTGCACTGAAAATATCGCAGGCTCCAAATTACCTTACCCCTCAGTAAATGTATGTGATACATTTCCTTCACCATTTTGCATTTTAAATTAAAGATAAAATCACCAGAAAGCATAAATAATTAAAATGTCCCAATTCAGTCCAGTCACTTTAGCTTTAGAAGAATTATTTCCCTCAAGGTTAAAATATAACCAATACTTTACTTTGAAGAGCTAACACAAGAATCAGTAATAATGTATATAAAGTATCCTGCAGTATACTCAATGGAGGTTCTCAATAAATTGTAAAAAGTTTGTTTCTATAAAAATCCCCACACAGCAATTAAAATGAGTATGAACACCTTTAGCCTTGTTTATTTAGTTTCACATACTATTTATTACATGATTTATCTTCTATGGTTTATGACAGCAGCAGTGTAGAAATATCAGTTCTGTCATTATCTCTCCAGTATGAATGCTAAAATTCTTTACATTCATCCATTAAATGAATGGATGCCTACTATGTGCCAGATCTTATACTAAGCAAAACAGTTACAAAGGTAAATGATTATGTTCTTATCATGGTAGTTTACTCTGTAACCAATGGAGCCAGGAATATAATTGCATAGCTAAATGTCATAATACCTATAAAATAGTTTTGTATCTAAGGCATTTTTAAAGTAAGTGTTTAATAGGTCAATTTCATAAAAGATAAAAGCAGATTATGTTCATTTAAATGTGACTAAAAGAAGTTTGTAGATTTAATCAGAAAAATAAATCACATTTCAGTTAGCTCCATAGATAAAATGTTGGGGTGAATTTTTCTGCTCTAATGATTGGTAGTAGCTTAGAAACCTAGAATGCCCAATCTTAACAATTGTCCTCTGCCAAACCATTTTAGAATTTCCGACTGAAAGACTCTATACAGAGTAAAGTAGCAAAGTGGGAAGCTGAAGTACAATCTTATTTTCTTATTTTTATTTTCTAAATGTTAAAACACAATCTTATTAATGGCACCCCATAATCATCAGTGCAAATTCTAGAGACCTGGCCACAGGGTGCAGGCAAAGAAGTCTACACTGGAATTTCCCATTTTCTTCCTTATGATTGAAGAAGTACCTGGCTTAATGTTCCTCCTTATTTCATCTGCAGCTATGATAAAACACAGAAATATTTGGCCAGACTCATGTCAAAGGGACATGCCTTATCAGAATCCTTAGCAGGACTTAGAGAGAGGTGTGTTTAAGAGGTGTGTTTCAGCCTGACCCAGTGTGCTTATCATCTACAAGCACAAGATAAGTAGTTTTGCTAGGGCTTTGATATTTAAGAATCAGTAGTCACACCTGGGTGTAAAAAGAACTACAAGGACATCATGAAATGTGACAATTCAGATTTAGAAATCTCTCTGCCTTTATATCGCTGTTTGTGTGTACATAGGAAGAGCCGGCCAGGAGGGGAGGGTGGAAACACTGAGAATCAAACGCATAGGAAAAGGAAACCGTGTATCATCCCATTAAACAAATAAATGCAAATAATTAAGAAGGGTATAATAATCATAATTAACTCACTAAATTGGAGGTTGAGTTTGCCACATCTGACTCTTCATGTTTATAATTAATTTATGATATTCTCACTCTATTTACATATAATTAAAAGCTTAAAAGCTTACTTTGGGGTGTTGTTAATATTTATTAAAATATAACATTTAAGTCCTACATTCCCTTTTTTTGTTTATTTTAGCTTTAGCAGATCTATTATGGTATAATTGAAACGCAATAATCTAATACTTTTAAAATGTACAAATTTACATTTAGATATACATACACATCCTTGAAATTGTTATCACAACCAAGACAGTGCAGATTTTAGAGACCTGGCCACATGGTATAGGCCAAGAGCTCTACAGTGGAATCTCTCATTCTCTTCCTTGTGATTAAAATAGTAGCTGGCTTAATGACCCTCCTCATTTCATCTGCAGTTATGATAAAACAATGATATTCAGCCAGATCTATATCAAAGGGGCATGCCCTATCAGAATCCCTAGCAGGACTTAAAGAGAAGTGTGTTTAAGCCTGCCTCTGTGTGCTTATCACCTTTAATGAACATATCCATTACTCATTGTGAAAGTTTCTTGTCTTCCCTGGGTAATCTTTCTCTCAAGCCCCTCCTCCCAACCCCCATGCCATCACTCATTTGTTTTCTGTTACTATAGATTAATTTACACTTTCTATAACTTAAATTAACATAGTCATAAAAATTCTCATTTTCCTCTCCTCTTTCATTCAGTATTGTTATTTTAAGATTTATCAATGCTATTTTTTAATAGTTCATTACTTTTGTTGTGCGTAGTTGTGAAACTTGGTTTTCTGGGTCAACATAACTTGGTCATAGGATAGTCAGATATCTGGTTAAAAATTGTTTCTGAGTGTGGTTGTGAGAATGTTTCCAAAAGATATTAGCAATTAAATGGGTGGGCTGAGTAAAGCAGATGGTTCTCACTCATGAGGGTGGGCTTCATTCAATTTGTTGAGAGCCAAACTAGAACCAAAAGGTGGAAGAAAGTTGAATGAGCTGTGCCTGACCATTGAGCTGGGGCATTGATCTTCCACTGTACTTGGTGCTTATGAATCTCAGACCTGCAAATTGAGACTAGAATTTACACCATCAGGTTTCTAATTGTCAGGCCTTTGAACTGTATTACCAGTTTTCCTGAATCTCCAGCATGAGAAAGGCAAATCATGGGACTTCTCAGTCTCTTTAATCTCATAGCAATACCTAATAGATCTCTTTATATGTATGTCTTCTTGGTTCCATTACACTAGACAACGCTGTGTAATGTAGTAGTATTCGATTATATGGATATACAAAATTTGTTTCTCCATTCAACTGTTGATGGACATATGAATTGTTATGAGTTTTTAGCTATTTCGATAGGCTGTGGAAACTCATGTTTAAGTTTCAGTATGAACATATGCATTTATTACTTTTGGGTATATAGCTAGAAGTAAAAAAAAGAAAAAACCTGCATCATTTGGAAGTTTTATGATTAACTCTTTAAAAACCTGCCAAAGTAAGTTCCAAAATAATTGCAGCATTTACATTCCCACTGTGTATGAAAACTACAGTTGCTTCACATGCTTGCCAAAACTTCAGCCTTTTTAACTCTATCCACTATAATGGGTGTGTTACAGCATCTCATTATGTTTTATTTTGCATTTCCCAAAGACTAATTATATTGAGAATCTCTTCATGTGGTTGTCATCTCTGTATCTTCTTAGTGAAATGTATATGCAAATCTTCTGACAATCTTTTTTATTGTGTTGTTTTATATTCTTAAGTTTTAAGAGATCTTCATATATTCTAGATATGGGTCCCTTATCAGATATTTGATTTAAAATTATTTTCTTCCCACACGTGGCTTGTCTTTTCATTCTTTTAACAAAATGTTTTGAAAGCCAGAAGTCCATAAATTTGGTGAAGTATAATTTAGATTATTTTTTTCTTTTATAGATCCTCATTTTGTTGTTACATCAAATAAATCTTGATCTAACCTGAGGTCACCAATATTTCCATCTATGTTTCCAACTAAAGATTTATAAAAAATTTGGAGCAATTTATTTTTACCTATGGTGCAAGAAATAGATTTATTTTTATTTCTGTTGGTTTTGGCATATGGATATTCAATTGCTTTAGCACCATTTATTGAAAAGACTATCTTTTCAACTGAATTGGTTTTGCATCTTTGTCAAAAATCTATTGATCTAATATGTGTGTGCCTATTTTTCGATTCTGTATTATGTTTCATGGATGTATGTGTCCCTTTTCAAACAAATACTAAAATACTATATTGCCTTGATGATGCCTATTGAAATTAGTCCTCCAAGTTGTTCTTTTTCAAAGTTGCTTTGGGTATTCTAGCTTTTTAAGCTTCTATAAAAGTTTTAGAATCAGTGTCATTTTTTGAAAAAAGGTTAATGTGATTTTAGTTTTAATTGCACTCAATCTACAGATCAACTTCGAAATAATCAGAATTTTAAGATATTGAGACTTTTAATTCATGGTCATGTATATTTCTCCATTTACTTAAATCTTTACTTTTGCTCAGAAGGGTTTTACTATTTTGGGATACAGTTGCTGCTTGCCTTAGATCTGTTTTAAAATATTTCATAGTATTGGTGTTATTGTGATATTTTAAAATTTTAATTAAATTGATCATTGCTGAAATAAAGAAGTACAGTTTATTTTTATTTACTGATTGTGTATCTTGCTGTTTAACTCACTTATAAGTTCAATGAATGTTTTTGTAGATTCCAAAAGATTTTGTATATAGATGATCATGCTGTCTCTAAAAAAAGAACAGTTTAACTTGTTTTGTTTTTGTTAAATCTGTATGTATAAATAAAATGTATGTGAACTAAATAGCCTTAAAGTTAAGAGAGGAGAAATGGAGTTATACTATAATAAATTTTTATACTACCATCAAAACAGTGTAATAACTTTAAAGTGTGGGAATTTAAAGATATACACTATCTTTGAAGCAATTGTGAATGGGAGTTCACTCATGATTTGGCCCTCTGTTTGTCTGTTATTGGTGTATAAGAATGCTTGTGATTTTTGCACATTGATTTTGTATCCTGAGACTTTGCTGAAGTTGCCAGTCAGCTTAAGGAGATTTTGGGCTGAGAAGATGGGGTTTTCTAGATACATAATCATGTTGTCTGCAAACAGGGACAATTTGACTTCCTCTTTTCCTAATTGAATACGCTTTATTTCTTTCTCCTGCCTGATTGCACTGGCCAGAACTTCCAACACTATGTTGAACAGGAGTAGTGAGAGAGGGCATCCCTCTCTTGTGCCAGTTTTCAAAGGGAATGCTTCCAGTTTTTGGCCATTCAGTATGATATTGGCTGTGGGTTTGTCATAGATAGCCCTTGTTATTTTGAGATACGTCCCATCAATACCTAATTTAATGAGAGTTTTTAGCATGAAGCATTGTTGAATTTTGTCAAAGGCCTTTTCTGGATCTATTGAGATAATAGTGGTTTTTGTCGTTGGTGGGACTGTAAACTAGTTCAACCATTGTGGAAGTCAGTGTGGCGATTCCTCAGGGATCTAGAACTAGAAATACCATTTGACCCAGCAATCCCATTACTGGGTATCTACCCAAAGGATTATAAATCATGCTGCTATAAAGACACATGCACAAGTATGTTTATTGTGGCACTATTCACAATAGGAAAGACTTGGAACAACCCAGATGTCCAACAATGATAGACTGGATTAAGAAAATGTGGCACATATACACCATGGAATACTATGCAGCCTTAAAAAATGATGAGTTCATGTCCTTTGTAGGGACATGGATGAAGCTGGAAACCATCATTCTCAGTAAACTATCACAAGGACAAAAAACCAAACACCGCATGTTCTCACTCATAGGCGGGAACTGAACAATGAGAACACATGGACACAGGAAGGGGAACATCACACACCAGGGCCTGTTGTGGGGTGGGGGGGAGGGGGAGGGATAGCATTTGGAGATATGCCTAATGTTAAATGACGAGTTAATGGGTGAAGCACACCAACATGGCACATGTATACATATGTAACTAATCTGCATGTTGTGCACATGTACCCTAAAACTTAAAGTATAATTTAAAAAAATAAAGATATACACTATCAATTTTACAACAACCCTAAAATAAAAAAAAATCGAGTTAACAAGCCAAAAAAGACTGAATTGGAATTATTAAAAAAGATACAGTCGATCTAAAATAAGGCAGAAAATGTGGATAAAGAGAGTAAAGAACTGAAGAGGCAACAGAAAACAAGTAGAAAGACTACACACTTAAGCATATCAATGAAAATATGAAACATAAATCATCTAACCAGAGGTTCACTAACATTTTCTGAAAAGAGCCAAATAGTAAATATTTTTAGCTCTTTAAGCCATATGGATTCTGTTGCAACTATTCAACTCTGCCATTATAGCATAAAAGCAGCCATACAATATGTAAATGAATGGGCATGGCTTTGTTCCAATAAAATATTATTTATGAAAACAAGGCAAGAAATATTTGGCCCATGAATTATATTTTCCCAAGGGTTGTTCTAAACACTTTAATTAAAAGGCAGTGTATTAAAAAATAAAAACAAGTATGACCTATATGCTGTCCAGAAGATGCAAGCTTTAAATACAAACATACAAATAGGTTAAAAGGAAAGTGTTAAAAAATAGAAATATCAGAAAATGTTTATTTCAGAGCAAATAATATTACCCAAGGCAGAAAAAAAGTCACTTCATAAGATAAAGTCATCAAAGAGACCCCAAAATTATAAATATTAATGGAATAATAACATAATTTCAGAATATACGGGGAAAAAACCTCATCAAATAAAAGGAAAAATTAACAAATATTCAAATATACTTGGTGTTTTGAATAAATTGTTCTCAATAACTAATAGAATGATAGAAAGAAAAATCATGAAAGATGTAGAATACTTGAACATTATCAACCAAATTTACCTGTTTAACGTTCATGGGACACATCATCCCAAAACAGCAGAGTACATAAAAAGTACAGGGAAAGATATACCAAAATTTGAAACTTAAATTGAATTTCAATACATTTTAAAATACTCAACTCAGACAATGTTCTCTGAATTAGAAATCAGTAACAGAAAGATTTCTAAAGGTCCTTCAAAATATTTGGAAACTAAAAATGACAATACTAAAAAACTCATGGATCAAAGAAGATATCAGAAGGAAATTTGAAAGTATTTTGATCTGAATGACTATGAAAATACAACCTATCACTCTGAGAGAAATTTATAGCACTAAGTGCTATTATACCAAATGCTTAGAAAGGAAGTGAGGTCACAAGTTAGTGACCTCAGTGTCTGCCTTAAAGTAACAGAAAAATAAAAGGAAACTTATTCTAAAGTGAGCAATACCAAGAAAATTATGATAACAGAGCAAACATTGTATAAAGAGAAAATAGAAAAACAATGCTAAAATTAATAAAACCATAAACTGACGCTTTGAGATTAATAAAATTGATAAAAACCTTAGCCAAACGTATAAGGAGAAAGAAAAGAAGACACACATTAGCAGATGTGTAAACACAACAGAGCCTACAGATATTTAAAAGATAAGAAAGAAATATTATAAATACATTTGTAACAATATATTCAACAACTCAGATATTGTGGACAAATTGCTTGAAAAGCACTAATTGCAAAAGCTCGTTCAGGAATAAACAGATAAAAAGAATATCCCAATATTCATTATATAACTGAGTTAAAAATCTTCCTATAAAGAAAATTCAAGATCCACATGGATTCACTGATGGCTGCTAGCAAATGTTTAAGAAGTAATACCAATTCTAAACAAATCTTTCTGCAAAATTCAAGAACCGTAATACTTCCCAAGTCATTCTGAGACCACCATTACTCTGATACCAAAATCATGTAAAGTACTGTGAGAAAACTATAAACAATAACCCCAATAAACATAGATGCAAAAAAAATTTGAGAACACATGGACACAGGAAGGGGAACATCACACTCTGGGGACTGTTGTGGGGTGGGGGGACGGGGGAGGGATAGCATTGGGAGATATACCTAATGCTAGATGACGAGTTAGTGGGTGCAGCGCACCAGCATGGCACATGTATACATATGTAACTAACCTGCACATTGTGCACATGTACCCTAAAACTTAAAGTATAATAATAAGAAATAAATAAATAAATAAAATAAATAAATAAATAAAAATTCTATCAACTGTAGTCAAACAATAATAAAAGGATAAAATATATGACCAGGTGGTACTTAAGAATATAAGGTTGATTTAACATTCAAAAATAAAAATTCTAATCGGCCATATTAACAAGGACACACACACACACACACAGCCCTATGATTGTCTCAATAGATGCAGAAAAAAATCATTTGACAGGATCTAATATTCTTTCTTGATTTAAAACAAACAAAAAATAAAATAAAAAGCTCTTAGAAAACTAAGAATAAAAGATAACTTAATAATGGGGACCTACCAATAACCTAAAACTGGCATCATACTTTCTGTTATGAGACAAGGATGTCTGTTCTCAGTACTCCTATATAGCATTGTACTGAAGTTTCTAACCAATAAAATAAGGCATGAATAACTCCATGATATTTAAAAATAAGTAAAATTTTATTTGCAGGAGGCATTACTATATATGTACAAAAAAAAATGTAGGAGGATAGGTCCTCAGATGACCTTGGCTGACCCAGTTTTTCCTCTATTGCTTGCAATTCCAGGGAGAAGGTACCAAAAATGCAACATCCTGAAATAAGGAGGAGGTGTTCAAACAATCCAGGTGGTGTCTTCATTTTTTGGGGACCAGATGTGCTGTGACAGTTGTGCTCAGTGATTGAAGTGACACCCAGGGCATATATACCCAGGGTGGAGGGCTTCTGGGGTCCTTCATTTGAAGTGTGACATGGGGCAAGAGCAGAGGAGACTCCATCCACCCTAGCCAGCTTTCCTGAGACTTGAGGACCAACTTGACATGAATCCTAGGCTTCTGCTTATCTTTGATGCCTCACTGTGAGTAGTAGATCTGCTTTATGTAATTTGTGTGATTGTTTTGTCTCATCAGATTTATGCAGTTGGGAGAGATACTGGGGTTCCTCTTTGGCTCCTCTCTACTGTCTTCATTTTGTTAGAATGACTGCAGCAGCTAGGTCTACTCTAAGCGCCCACTAAACTTACAAACCGTTGCAAGAAGCTACTGGGATAAGCGACTTTTGCGAAATTTCAAGATACGACATCAATATACAAATATCAATTATACTATATCTTTAGCAGTAAATAGCAAAAAAAATTAATTTAAAAGTAACATTATCATAGAATAAAAATAGAATTTGCTTTGAGACAGATATAACAGAATATGTGCAAGATCTGCACATTTAAAACTATGAAAAATTGCTGACAGTATTTAAAGATCTAAATAAATAGTGAGATTTTACCATGGCACAGCTTGCGAGCACCCAATAATAAGATACTAATTTTCCCCAAATTTATCAATAGATTCAGAACAATTCCAATCAAAACCTCATCAGAATTTTTTATAGAAATTAATGCTTCCATTCTAAAATTCATATGGAAATGTTAAGTATCTTGAATAATTGAAATATCTTGTGGAAAAGTAACCAAATTGTAGGCTAGCAGTACCAATTTCAGGACCCAGAAAGCAATACTCAGCAAGAGGATATAGTTTTGACTTAAACATAGATGAGTAGGTCAAAGGAATAGAATAGAGAATCCATAAATAGGCCCGTATATATGTGGACAACTTATTTTTGAAAATGTTGTAAAGGCAATTCAGTAGGAAAAGGTAATTATTCTCCACAAATGGTGCTGGAACAACTAAAAGTCTGTATATATAAAAAGAACTGAAATTTGTACCTTCCACTATATATAAAAATTAACTCTAAATGCATCATAGTTGTAAATGCCAAAGCTAAAACTATAAAACTTGTGAGATAAAATTGTAAAAGGAGCATATTTTACCTTGATTTATGCAAAAATTCCTTACATATAGCACCAAAAGCATAATTCATTATAGAAAACATTGACGAAATGAACTTTCTCAACATACAAACTTCTTCTTTTAGAAAGTAAACAAAAAGACGAGCCAGAGACTGGAAGGAAATACTTGCTAAGCATATTTTCTGTATCCAGAATATATGGGCAAACTCTCAAAACTCACCAAAAAAAGTTTTGAAAATGGCCATTGAATTTGAAAAGACACTTTAAAAAAGATTAATAATAGCAAAAAACACATGAAAAGATATTCAGTATCATTAGTCATTAGGAAAATGCAAATTAAAACCACAATGAGATACAAATTCACACAATTGGAATGGATACAATTAAAAACACTGATCATTCCAAATATTGGCAGTGCTGCAGAGAAGCTGAAACTCTCATATCCTACTGGTGAGAATGTAAAATGCAACAACTAGGTTGGAAAACAGTTTGGCAGTTTCCTAAAAGTTAAACCTACACATGTTATATTATTTGGCCATTCTGCTCTTAAATGTTTACCTCTAAGGAAAGAAAGCTTATGTGAATTGTGCACATATATTCATGCTAGCATTATTTTTAATAACTGAAATCCAGAAAAACAATACAAATATTAATCAACAGGTAAATGGATAAACAAATGGTGATGCAGTCAATTTTTGTTATTTTTGTATTCCATATCTATGAATCTGGCTATGGGCTAATTATTTGTAACCCCAAAGTCAATACTTGCAGAGCTTTTGTGGGCATTTGAGTGTACGTGCATGCACAGAACTGTGAAAAATTTGAGTCACCCACGACACACTTTCTCAATTGAAGATGAACAAGGCAGATGATGCTCTTTCTTCTTCTTTCAACTTTCATGTTGTCTCCTTTTAGCAGTATATTTAATGCCATGTTTTTGCATTTTTGTGCTTTTTGTTGGTAATTATGCTGTTTAAAATGACACCCAAGCACAGTGCTGAAGTGCTGTTTAGTGATGTGCCTCATAAAGTTAATATGCTTATTAAACAAGCATCATTCAGGCATGAGTGATAGTGCTATTGGCCAGGAGTTCAGTGTTAGTAAATCAACAATATGTATTTGATAAGGTGTCCATAAACATAAATCCACGTAAAACAGGGTTATGTATTGATTTGGTTGTGGAAAATATTGAAACCAAAAGCTGGCAGAAAATGATTCAGTATTTAATTATTCCTTGTTTATGGGAACTTTACAGAAAGTAACTAACTTCAAAAATGGGAATCCACTGTATACTTATACGATGGAATACAACTTAGCAATAAACCAGAATGAATTCTACACATAATATAAACCTCCTAATAATTACACTGAGAGAACGAAGTCAGGGGAAAATAAGTATATTTTGTGATTCTATTTATATAAAACTCCAGAAAATGCAAAGAAATTGTGACAAAGCAGGTATGTAGTTGCCTGGGGAAAAAGTGGGGGTGGGAAAAGAAGAAAGAGCTATATAAAGAGGTGATGAAAATATTGCTGTCTTGATTTGGGTGATGGTTTTATAGATATAAACATGCATAAAAGTGGCAAATTTTATGTTTTAAATATGTAAATATATATATACTTCAATTTTTCTTCCAAAAACTTTTCTAAATATAGATTGTTAACAATGGTATTATGTAGAAACAAGAAAGAGAATTGTGTAACTATATAAAGCCTATAAGATATAAAGTTGAGGATGTCTGTATAATATGTGAATGTAATACACTAAGAATAAAATTTTTAACTCTTGTTGGAGTACATTCTTTTGTGCTTAAATATTACCAGTTTTTAATTTTGTTTCCCTCTTTTTAGTGTCCTGTCATATTATCAATGCTTCTTTGTTTCTTAGATGTCCCCACTGAAGCATGGAATGTTCTTAAGCTTAAAATAATTTCTTCATGATAATTCATCATTATGATGCTTATACTAATTTATTAATTTTCATGAAAAATTGCAATGTTAGCCACTATGATTATAGCATATAGAGTTAAATTCCATTGTTAGACAAAAAAATTAACAAAATCTTTATGCATGCTTTTTCTCTTATATTTCTGATTGTAATAAATAGCAATAATGACTTTTGTTTTCTTAAAAACACCACAGAGATGGTATTTAATAGTATATTTCACCCCTCTTAAATGTTATTGGGTTGGTAGTTAAATATTACATGTTGTTTAAATGTCAATAAAAAGGTTATTTGATTGATTACCAATTATAACAAAGTAATTTTATAATGCTTCTTTAATAAAAATATATTTAGACACTAATGTGTCATTTTATTATTATATATTAATCATTATTGTATGACTCATGTTTATTTGACTGTATATTTTTATATGAAGAAAAATGTAACCAAATTATAAATTAGGAAGTATAACATATTTAGTGTACTTTCTGTCAGCAAATGAACTACAACTACATAAAAATGATTTTTACATTATCATAAATACAACTTTATTGTTTTTCTTGGTGAAAAGTCAAAAAATATGTAATGGTGGTTTCTCAAAGAAGTGATCACATTTGCCATTAAAATCAATGTGGTTTATGCCATTAATAATTAAAATAAAATAACTAAGTTACTCAAAAAGGTATAAACTACTGATTCAGAATTTTGATTCAGTTTTTTGCATGCATATTCTTTTTAATTTCATTTACTGAGGAAATTTTTCTAATATAAACCCTTAGCCTTCCTTATGATGTTTTACCTTTTTGAACTATTTTTTGCTAAATCCAGTTTACAATTTAAAGTATTTATATTCTGATTGGAATGGTTGCAAAGTTTTTCTACTAGTAGAAACATACAACACTCTTGACTAATTCATGAATAATGAGGAGATTGATGCACCATTTTAAACAACAAATTATGATAATTCAATTTGGACATATATTGATTCTAGAGAGGCCTATATATATAATTTCTGGATTTGATCTATGGTATATAAATTATATACGATATATATAATTGTTGAATATATATATATTGTTGAATAAAAAGTGTTGATTAACTTAAGCGTAAGGGTAATAATCATTTGGCTATTGTCTATTGGGTCATTTAATTTTTACTCAGCTTAAGAAAGTAACCTCATTTTCATCTAATCTTTTGAAAATACTTTAAAGCAATTTAAGATTCAATGCAATTCTTATTAGAATACCAAAACATTCTTAACAGAAATTTTTTTAAATCCAAAATTTAAATGAAACCACAATGACCCTTAATAACCAAAACAATCCTGAGCAAAAGAACAAAGCTGGAGCTATCATAATACTTTCTGACTTCAAAATTTAATACAAAGTAATAGTAATCAAATTAGCATGATACTGGCATAAAAACAGATACATACACCAATGCAACAAAAAAGAAAGCCCAGATTTAAACTCACGCATTTATAGCCAACTCGACTTCAACAAAGGTGCCAAGAACTTACAATGGGGAAAGGACAGTTTCTTCAATAAATGATGCTGGGAAAACTGAATAACTATGCAGAAGAATGAAACTAGAACCCTATCTCTCACCATACACAAAAATCAAATGGAAAATAGATTAAAGGTCTAAATATGAGACCTGAAAATATAAAACTACTGGAAGGAAACATTGTGGAAATGCCTCAGGACATTGGGCAAATAAATTTTGTGTAAGGACTCAAAAGCACAGGTAAATAAAACAAAAGTAGACTAAGAGAATTATATCAAGCTAAAAAGCTTCTACATAGAAAAAAAAAATCAACTAAGTAAAGAGAGAACCCAAAGAATGGAATAAAATAGTTGCAAACTACCCATCTGACAAGGGATTTGTAACCAGAATCCATAAGGAGATTAAACAACGCAATAGCAAAAACACCAAATAATCTGATTAAAATGTAGGCAAAATACCTGAATAGACATTTCTCAAAAGAAGACATACCAATGGTCAGCAAGCATATGAAAATAAAATGTTCAACATCTCTAACCATTAGAAAATGCAAATCAAAACTATACTGAGATATATATTATCTAACCCTAGTCAAAATGATTTTTATTAAAAAGATAGGAAATAACAGCTCTGGCAAGGATGTGGAGAAAGGAGAACCCTCACACACTGTTGGTGAGAATGGAAATGAGTAGAGCCACTATAGAGGACTGTATGGCAATTCCTCAAAAAACTAAAAATAAAACACCATATGATTCATCAGTTTGTATGGTAGTTCCACTGAGTATATATCCAAAAAAATGAATCAATAAATAAAAAAGATACCTACACTCCCATGTTTATTGTGGCACTAGTCACAATACCTAAAATATGGAATTAATCTAAGTGCCCATTAATGGATGAATAGATTAAAGAAAAACTTTGTTATATATAAACAATGAAATATTATTCAGGTATAAAAAAGAATGAACTCTTATCATCTGCAGCAACATGGATGGAACTGGAGGTCATTATGTTAAGTGGATTAAGCCAAGCACAGAAAAGCAAATATTGCGTTCTCACTCATACATGGAAGCTCAAAAACATAGGTCTCATAGAGGTAGAGAATAGAGAGTGATTACAGGAGACCAGGAAAGGTAGGGCAGGGTGTATGAAGAGAGATTGATTAATGAATATAAAAATATTGCTTGATGGAAGAAATGAAATCTAGTGTTTTATAGGTTAGTAGAGTGACTATAGTTTATTATAATCTATTGTATATTTCAAAATAGCTATAAGAATTTTAGTTTCTAACGTTGAAAAAGACAAATATTTAAGATGATGGATATCCTAAGTACACTGATTTGATCTTTACAAATTATAAGAATATATTTAATTATCACATGCACCCTGAAACTACATACATCTATTATGCATCAATGTAAAAAAAAATTAGTGTTCTTAATAGGCCAAAGTGAAACCGTCCTTATAAACTTTATAAAATTAATCAGGGAAGAAGAGACGTGGAGAAATAAACCAAGTTTAAAGCATATTCAGGATTAATCATTAGGTCAGTTTGCTCTCTGACCTGCTTCCTCATAGTTGTTTGATGGTTATTGTTCTAGAATCACATAGATTAAAGATTATAGTTCCTCTTTACTACTCTATAGATAATTTGAATATTATGAAACATTTTATTCCCTTTGGGATATTCTTTCATGTCCTGCATACCAATGAATCTACTGACGTCAACTGGTCTGAAGAACCCCCACCAGGAGGTGACTCACCAAGGAATGCAGTTTTCTCATTCTGAAAGTTTCATCCCCCTTACCTTAATCAGTCAACAATCCCAATTTTCAGCCCGTCACCCTCTATGATCCTCTGAAAAATCCCAGCTCATAAATCGTTGGGGAGATAGATCTGCATGTTTCTTCCCATCTCCTTACTTGGTGACCTATGATCATTAAACTCTTTCTCTGCTGCAAACCCTGCCGTCTCAGTATATTGTATGTTACTGTGCAGTGGGCATATAAACCTGTTGGTCCTATAACAAAAATTATACAATGTAACTGTGATATAGACTAAAAAATGGATGGTAATCATTTTATAAAAAGCCTATTTGACGAAAGTGGAAAAGCTTTTTCAAATATTATCAAATTTTGTGATTTCTGTAAAAATGAATATTATTGTGATTGTATTGTTTATTGCCTAACCTATTACATATCCACTACTCCTTCTTGCTTTTTACACTCTCTAGACTAGAAAGGATATATAATAATTTTTCCCACTTATGAGGTGTACCATGTGACACATATCTGAACAATAAAATGCAATCAGAAGGCTACTGAAAACTTTTGAGGAGGGTTTTGCGTTTTTTAAACTAGAAGCTGATGCAGTTGGTACCAGTGAAGCCTGTCCTCTTGTTTTAAACTCACACATGAAACCTAGAGCTGCTACAACCTTCATGCCATTAAGACAGAAAGGAAGAGAGAAATACAAGATTCTGGGACCAGTATCACTGGGCTTTTAAACTAAAGTCACAAGCTGCCTACTTCCTTATTTCATCATCTGTAAAAAATGCTGACTCCTATTTGTTTAAGTAACTATGAGTTAGGATTGATTCTAATTGATTTATATGTTGTGTCAGCTAGCTAAATGTATTTTTAACAGGTCTGTGTTTTTGTTTGGTTGGTTGTTTGTTTCAAGTTGGCCGTTTCAATGAGCATTCTTTAAAAAAATTACATGACAGTATGGTTAGATTTATGCTGTTTGTAAAAAGCAGAAAAAATTGATTTTCTATTAAAATTCATAACATAAAAAGAGCAATCAGGTTAACTAAGGTCAGCAGAATTAGTGTTACCAGAATAATTCCACATGCTATCAGAAATGTATGAACTAATAAAATAAAGTCTCATTTTACGTAACAAGCACAAATTTGGTGTTATGTCATAGATATATAAGGAATATATGGCCATACTAAAAATTATCTTTAAAACAGAAAGCTCACATCTGTAATCCCAGCATTTTGGGAGGCCGAGGTGGTGGAGCACAAGGTCAGGAGTTCGAGACAAGCCTGGGCAACATGGTGAGACCCCCGTCTCTACTAAAAATACAAAAATTAGCCTGGCATGGTGGTGGGTGCCTGTAATCCCAGCTACTCAGGAGGCTGAGGAGGAGAATCGCTTGAACCCGGGAGGTGGAGGTTGCAGTGAGCCAAGACCAAACCACTGTACTCCAGCCTGGGCAACAGAGTGAGACTCCGTCTCAAAAAAAAAAAAAAAAAAAAAAAAAAAAAGACAGGCAAATATTTTATAGTTATGTAATTATATGTATATGCTGATACATGTCGTTTCCCAATTTTTGCTTCACTTCATAATGATTATTGTAATAAGCCAAATCTCTACTCTAAAAATTTTATTTCACAGGCTTACAAAGGTAAATTTTTTAAATAAATGAAAAAACAAATATATAAAATAATAATAATAATAACTGAAATTTATTATGTGCTTCTTATGTTCTGGATGCTTGAGCAAATGATATATACGTATATATAAATCACTTAAAAACGTACGAGTTAAGTACCAATATTATCTCCATTTCATAGATAAAGAAACCAAAACACAAAGAGATAAAGTAACTTGCCCAAGTTCATACTGTGTTAAGTCCTGGAGTTAAATTTAAACTCAGTCATTTCATCTCCAAAGCCTGTTAGCTTATTTTCTCCACAACGTTTAATTTCTTCTTTGTGCATAGGTGGGATATTCGTGGTACAGGAATTATTCATAGTCCTAGCACAGTCTTGAAAGACAGAATGCCTAGAAATTTTGAAAATAGAAACACAGTTGGGGGTTCAAAAGAACTTGCCTTCTCCAATGGACTACTAGAATTGGTAACTGACCTTCTCTGTTAACGTACAAAAAGGTCTGAGGCAATTATGTAGAATGAATAAATTTTTGTTAGCATTTATCTCTATTAATTCAAGAAAGCATTTTTTAGTTTCTTAGTGACTTCCTAAGGGACACAGTCAATTGGAATTTAATTATTTTCTCCCTCCTTTCCTTCTTTACTCTACCTTTCCCTCTCTTCTTTCTTTCTCTTCCTCCCTTCCTTTTTTTCCTTTCTTCCTTTCTTCTTTTTTCCCCTCGTTCTCTCCATTCTTCTTTCTCTTATTCCTTTTTTCTTTCCACTACAAAGCTTCTGGGAATTTGAAAAGGAATTTGGTAAATATTACACAATATTTTATTATTTTTTAAAAGAGGAAGAAAAGAGAACCGAGTTGTCCTAAAAATGTTTACATCTGCTAACATTTCACATATTTTAGAAGAAAAAAAATTATTTATGTTGTGACCTTATAGAATAATTAAAAATTCTATGACTTAAATTTTATTTTAAAAGGCTGAAGTTGGTATGCTTCCTGGAAGAAGAAAAAAAATAAGGACATTTTTGGAGTGAGAGAAATAGGCAGTCTCGAAAGTCAAATGGTAAATTTGAAAACCCATAAGGAATTACACCAGTGATTCATTAATAATGAATATTTAGTGTTGGAATATAGGCTCGAATTGAGAAAAGAGATAGCTTGTACAGTGGATGTAATAAAGCTGTTGGTGGCCTAATATGTTGCAAGTGTTTGTCACCTACAGCAATGCATTCTTTAAAGATGTCTAACACAAAAAAAATCTCCCAAGTGAATTTATTGACTAAAACCAGTTCCACAGAGCCAATTAGTATCTTACACAGCCTGCCCTGCAAGGCTTATGAGGCCATCCATCACCTGTTCATTTAACTATTTAGCATTTGTTCCAGCAATTTGTCACTGTGTCAGAATGCTAGCATTTCAGAATGGGAGTTTTTGGTGGAAAGAAATCTAACTCAGATACTGCAGATATTTCTCCTTTAATAAGACTTACAGAAGATTTATGTTTCTATTACATTTAACCTTAAACATCTTATCTGGAGGGTGAGGTTAATGCTTTCTACTGCAGATATTTCAAATTTAAATCAACTGTTTTATGTGAATCTTAAAATACGCAATACAAAATTATTTTAAATTTCAGCAATTAACAGTTAACATCACTTAGAGTGCTAACATCACAATGCAGCTTATCTCACAGCTTCTGGGATTACTTTTTATCATTTTTCCAATTCAATCATTTGCTTTTATATTCTTTTCTCATACCTTTCTTAATTTCACAGTACCAAATGTATTATATTGTAGTTACCACTATGCAAAAAAAAAAAAAATCTGCATTGCTCTTAATATTATGCCGCCCAGCTAGACTTGGAAATGTAGACATATTTAATGGTGGAAAATTTGCTGCAACATTTCAATTAAATTACATGTAATTTACAAACAAATGTGTACCCATTTCAAGCTTGGTTGTTGATTACAGATAATAGTCAACTGCTTAATTTTTCTCTCAGAAAATGCCAAACAAATATCATAACAGTATAATTTTAAACATGCTGGCTACTTGGTGTAGAGAAAATTCCCCAGAATCATGAAGCAAAGAGCTGTAGCAAAACATAATTTATGAAATGGTTTCACATACTACAACCATTACAGAAAACTATAAATTCTATATAGTTAATTTTAAAACTCAGACATTTTACTACTTTAGGCATGCTAACTTAATGAAAAGTATTCAGATATGTAACCTTTAAATTTGATTTAAAAATAAAATGCATCTTTTTACTGGTGGAAACAGATATGTAGGCAGCCTGTTTTCCAACTACCCTATAGGTTCACCTGATTAAGATTTCTAATGCAAAAGAAGAAGCAAGATGCTGGGGACGCAAATGCCATCTCTGCATCCTGAATGTTGTTAGCAGATCCCATGGCATTTCTCACAAAATTTCAATGTGTGCTTGTCACTAAGCTCAATCCCAGAGATAAAACAGAAAATGTAAACTCCTGTGGGAAGAGGGTTGAGTAAAAATCTTTCCTGAAGCCCTCAGAGTAATGTGTTCTGTCTATTACCGAAGCTTCATTCAGCAATTTCATCCCTCTTACCTAACACAATTCAGAGTTTGACATGGATGGATGTGAGGTTGGAGTAAGGAATGCACAATATAAATGTCTATGCATATGTGTGCATCCATGCACATGTGAGGGTTCAAAACTAATCTTCATGTTTAAGACATTGCTAATTCCATCACCCCAAAATATTCATGTTTAATAATGTGTGTTGCTATTTAGAAAATATACATAACTTTATTTTAAAGGGTAGAAAAAATAGGGAAATATTTTTGAGGATTATTAGTTTAAATTTTTTGTATATCTGTAAATATATATGACACATATATTACATTTCTGCATTATTTGAAATTTTTATTTGCAAAATAAGGCTAGAAAATAAACAATGTAACAGAGTTTTTTTTCACTGTTGACTAAAATAATAACAAGATATTCCCTTAAGCACTTGTTAAATAAAAAGCTGATATCTAAAAAAAAAAAAAAAAAGTGGATATCTGACAAAATTGTTTAGGTTCAATTCTCATTGAAGAAGACTAATAGCTGGGTAAGCAGGCTGAAATATAATTCAGGGAAGAAATACTGCTGAAGAAATTCTTGAGATGGTCATCTTATGAGTAAAAGGGATAGAGAAACTGGAAAGAAAGAAAAGGGTGAGAAATAGCTGAGCTAATAATGAACTGAAGCAAAGTCAACTGAAATGTCCTGAGCATCTGCAGAAACTCCAGAATGGAGAGGATATATTGTGCTGATGACTAAAAGAAGTAATAACTGTTTTTGTTTTTTTTTTGGCTATGCTGTTGTTTTTGTTTCAGAGAAATTAATTTCCTATGTGTAATTACAAGATAGTTTGGTTCTCTGATGAGCTCCCCAAGTCAGAGTAAGTATTAGAGTTTAATAAAAGGAACTGATCATGTTAAATCAAATCAATAATACAAATATTGATTGATTTCTGATACTATTTTAGACATAAGACTTGGAAAAATTTTTTTCTTCCACATGTCTTATTAGATTAGCACACATAGCAGCTACAAAGAAGTTATCTCTGAGTGGAAGGGACTCCCTTGTTTATTAATTATAGTAACAGTAATAATAAAAACGATAGCAACCGCCTAACTACACTCCAGCACTGCTCTTTAAATATCATAACTCATTAATCCCTTCAGTCTAAGAGCCAAGGGATTTGTCAATTAGGACACCAGTTTCAGTTTTGGGGCTAGAATTTAAGCCCAGAAAAAGCTCCAGTGCCTATCTTCTTAAGCACTAGATAAAACTCCTCTTAACAACCTACACTATTTATAGAAAGAGGGAAATAAACTACTATTTATTGAGTGCTTTAATTTTCAGATGATAGTCACTTTATAGGTGATATTTCACTTAATACTTCTCAAAATTCTGTAAGGTGATTATTATTGTCCCAGTTAAAATAAAGTAACTTATTAGTGGTTATAGCATGCTAATTGGCAAAGGAAAGATTAGAGCTCAGGTCTTTCTGACCTTTTAAGGTGCAAATTTGTTCATGTTTTCAACAAGTGAACAAAATATTATTGCCTGTACAGCGCCTTGGTTTTATTTTTAATTCCATCTATAAGCTTCTTAGTAGCTACAACCTGTATGTAGAAGCATAAGTTAACATGATGGATACCCAAATTTTTGTTATTGTGATAGAAAATGTTTGGGCTATATAGGCACATATCTTTCTCAAATATGGTTTATATAATTTAAAGTATAAATTTATAAATTTTTGTTAAAACTTGGAAGAAAGTAGGCACAATATAGAAATGTAGATTTTCTTTCTTATCAAGATCAATTTGAGTGGCCATCTCTAGTTTCTTCAAAAATCTTCAAGAAGGCAGAGAGAAATAAATGTTCTTCATGAACTATATGCAATGAAAGCCTTAATTAAATGATGAATATATAGGCATGAATGCAAAACTATTGCCTTAGAGGAAATAGTGATATTGTTTTAGGGAAAGAAGAAAGATAGCTCCTTGAGGACTTGGATTCTCTCCTACTAAGCATGTTATCTCCAGAACTAATAATAGTGCCTGTCACATAGTATATACTTGACTGACCATTTGCTAAAAAAAGAAGATTCAGCACAGTTATGGCTAAAGGACCTGGAAATGGTTAAACAACATCAATTATTAAGTGTACCAATTTAAAGCATGCTAAATGCTCTATTTGTTCATGGGGCACTTTTTAAATTTTGTTGAGTAGGGTGGGAATGGGGGAGAGATGTGAGAGGAAAAATTAGTGTTCTAATGTCTTAATAGTGATCATTCAAATCTATTCTAGAAATCTTGTGGCTGCACACACTACCACTGTAGTGCCACATCACTATGACCAATTAGATGGTAGGGTTTGTATAAAGTAATTTGCAATGAAGACTTAAAATTCGATTTGAAGAAAAAGCAGAGAAGAAAGTGCTGGATATGATCTAAACATAAGCAGAGAAAATTGTGTGTAATTGTGTGTGTGTGTATTAATGGCATATATATATATATATATAGCTGAGGAGGCTTTAAACATCAAGGCTTTCCCCCTCCCCCTATAAGTAACATTTGACTTAAGCCAGAGCTAATATTGTCAAATGAGCAAACATTCATAGATAAATGCCTCACATCTGGCAATGTGAAGTTAGCTGACATTTACTTGGTACAATAGAGCAGGGATTAAATCAGATAGAATCTCGCAGGATCTAACATTGGTACATTTTTCTCTGCAGTATTTTAGTTGTTTTTGAAGACAAGCTGAAAAATTCATTATTAACTAGGAGGTGAAAAGAGGAAATAATATATTATTTATGTTTTTAACTTATTTTTCTTATTATGTCAATAGGTACATATTGTAACAAAAATGGAAAGCACAGACGTGAATTGTAGATAATTTGAAAAGTGCAGGAGCATGTAAACAAGAAAGAAAAATAGGTCATAACTCCTAATTCAGGCACAAGCACTCATAAAATGTTGATGTTTTTCTCTACAGTATTTTCTATGTGTGCAAAGAGAAATAATAGATATGGCAAAATAAATACATACATAGATAAATGGAGAAATAGATGGCAGATTTACATGTGTGCATAAACATATTTTTAAAAACTAAAATAAAAATTATATAAAGTTTTTGTGAGATGCATTAATTGCAAATATACACTGAATATTTTCTAATATCATTTCATAGTGTTATGAAACATGTTTAGCTATTGCATAGTATTTCATTACAAAAAAATTTATCCTATAACAAGATGCTATTAAGGGTCATAAGAAAATTTACAAATTCAATTTATAAAGATCATCTTGATTATACCTTAGAGCATGAAATGTTAAGAGTACATTTAAGAATTTGCAGTTATAATCTAGGCAGATTATGTCAGTGTTCTAAAACACTGCTGTGAATGTGAAGATGGAAAAATTTGAAAAATTAAGCGTAAGAATGATTTAGGGAACTGGGTAGATGGTTGTTGGTGTTTCATTTTGTTTTGGAATTCAAGAAAAGTTACACTGTTTTTTGCAGTAAGTCACATGAGAATGATCATTTCAATTGATTCGGAAGGAGAATCAGATAAATAATAGAAAGTCTTGGTGAATATATAGTTTAAATTAAGAAAGATGTCACCAGCTGGATAAAGAAAAATTAAAGAGGGAGGAAGCCTAAATGAGGAGAGAATACAGCATCTAGGAAATAATTACTTACATGATTTTAAGGAGACACATCATAAGACTAAGTTTAAAATGTTAAGGAGGATAGAAGGTTATAATTAAGGAGGACATTTTTGATAAATATAAGAGAATGCATGTAACGTATATCAAATTTTTAAGACATAATTACACAAGAAACACTAGTAATTCCAAAATCCAACAGAAGTATTGGACCACCACCAGAACTGTTGAATGAACTCATGTTTTTTTCTTCTTTCCCACATTCTTAGCCCTTAGAGTTAAGTGTTTATGTAATTTTAAATTTATTATTACCTTGCTTCATTAAACATGTGTTTTTACCAAGTAAATGTTTTCTCTTGTTCTACTTAGCATCTATTCTAATCCTTCAATCATACAAAAACTTTATGCTTTTAACTAACATAAAGAAATCATATATTACCTTTTTATTTTCCTTATTATGTCAATGAACATAATAAGAAAATACAATACATATAGTAACAAAAACAGAAAGCACAGAAGTGAATTGTAGATAATTTGAAGGGAGGGATAGCATTGGGAGATATACCTAATGCTAGATGACGAGTTGGTGGGTGCAGCGCACCAGCATGGCACATGTATACATATGTAACTTACCTGCACATTGTGCACACGTACCATAAAACCTAAAGTATAATAATAATAATAATAATAATAATAATAATAATAATAAAGAAAAAAAAAAGAAAAGTGCAGGAGCATGTAAACAAGAAAGAAAAGTAGGTCATTACTCCTAATTCAGGAACAAACACTCTTAAAATGTTGATATTTTTCTTTACACTATTTTCTATGTGTGTAAAGAGAAATAATAGATAGGTGAAAGAAACAAAAATAGAGATTGGAGACACTCTCATCCATCATCTGTTCTGAAACGGTAGACACAAAGTGTAACAGTCATGGTAACCATCTCAACTCCAGGAATTCCAGACAACATCTCTTCTTCCTTAGTTATGGATACAGCTTCTAGTGATCGTTGGATGATCTATGAGAGTAAAGTTAAGCATTACCAGAAAGCCTCATTCCAAATAAGAAAGAGAGAAATTTATTTCAGCAAACATACATAGAAGAAAATACATAAATGGATAATAGTTTGTTTGATGGAAATATAACAGAAATATACTCTGGTAATGCAGTTTATATTTTGCAATTGATCAAAAGGCTATAGTTGATATTTATTGTTCCCTTTTATATTTACCTACACCTTTTTTTCCATCACCCTCAGGTAACATCTCAGCTGTTTAGAATTATCTGCTTCATGGGGTAAGTTAAATTACTTTTGAAGGACCTGAGTCCACTATGGTCTACATTTATTGGATTCCTGTATTTTTCTATTGACATCTACCATTTACCATGGAAGTTTCAAGAGGTACTCAGGAAAGCATTTAGATTCCATTCATAGTTTACCCTGCCTCTGTTGAGCACAAGCAGCCTTATTTCCCTTTGGTATGTGGAATCAATCACTCTGTCCTATCTTTGGTTCAGTGGCATGTGGATCTTGTTGTCACACTCAACTTAAAATAGCAAGAACAATGTCACAAGCCATATTGAAAGTTTTTCTCCAGTAAGAACTAATAACCCTAGATAAAAAAAAATCTAAGACTGTGAGAAAAGAAAAAAAAAAAGTTTTGTGAGCTAATAGTTAAGTTATATAGTAAGAGGGACCATGCACACTTCCTCTCCTTACTTTTCAGACTTGTGTATTCTGATTATGAAAGAAATAACACCATATATTACATTGTGTAGGACAGTACCCACCTTCACTGGATTGTTTTAGCAGATGCCGTAACTGAATTTTCAATAAGCCATTTCACCATTCTGTTAGAAGTATTACAGGAAGAGAAACTGAATCTATATAACTTCCTTCTTCCATAATCTCCCACCAAGAGCCTGACTGATCTCCCAAAGCAAGCACCATGTCATAGGTTCTGCACTGACCTTTCATTTTAGGTTTGGCACAGGCATAATTCTTCCATTCATTGCTTGGCCAGAGCCTGCAGGACAGATTCGGCAGCATTGTATCCTCGTCTTCAAAGCAGCATGTTCCCTTTTGGCCCAGGATGTGTCTAGAAATGTTATCTGGAAGCTATGACATGGAAAGGGTGACTCACACCTCTGATTGTTGCCCTACCTTCCTGTGTCTGATTTGGTACCAAAATGATGCACAAAAAAGTCCTCTTTCCTCTCCTCTCCTCAAGAGAAAGAAAGGGGTCTTTTTTGAAGCTATGAGCTGTGCTGCCTGGGGTAGGGGTAGGGGTGGTGTAAGTATTGCCTTAGCCATCCTTGCTGCTGCCTCAGTAATTCATGTGCCTTCAAAGCCTACTGGCTCTGAGCTCAGTTCACCACTAGGACTTACCTAGGAGTTACAGTCCTTGTGGCTAAGACTACTTTTAAAGTTTATTTAGGGCCTGATATAGTTTGGATATGTGACCCCTCTAAATCTCATGTTGAATTGTAGTCCCCAGTGTTGGAGATGGGGCCTAGTGGATGATGATTGCATCATGGGGGCAGATTTCTCATGAATGGTTTAGCACTGTCCCCTTGGTGCTGTCCTCATAATAGTGAGTGAGTTCTCATGAGATCTAGTCATTTAAAAGTGAGTGGCACCTCCCCCCACACACTCTTGCTCTTGCTCCTGCTTTGGCCCTGGGAAGAGTCTGCTCCCCTATTGCCTTCTCCTTGATTAGAAGCTTCCTGAGGCCTCCGCAAAAGCAGATGTACAGCAGATGCATCTTGTACAGCCTGCATAATTATGAGCCAATTAAACTTCTTTTTTAAATTAATCACATAGTCTCAGATATTTCTTTATACCAATGCAAGGGCTGACTAATACAAAAAATTGGTACCAGGAGTGGGACATTGCTAGAAAGATGGCTGGAAATGTGGAAGCAACTTTGGAATTGGGTAACAGGCAGAATTTGGAAGTTTGAAGGGCTCAAAAGGAGAAAGATACGTGAAGAAAAGTTTCTAATTTCTTAGAGACTGATTAAATAGTTAGAAGAAAAATGCTGATAGTAATATGGACAGTGAAGTGTATGCTGCTGAGGTCTCAGATGGAAATGAGGAACTTATTGGGAACTGGCACAAAGGTAACATGTGTTATGCTTTAGCAAATAACTCAACTGCATTGTGTTCACGTCCTCGGGCTCTGTGGAAGATGGAAATTTAGAGTGATACTTTAGGGTATCTGGTGGAAGAAAATTCTCAACAGCAAAGCATTCAAGATGTGACCTAGCTGCTTCTAACAACCTCTGCTCTAACATGGGATCTAGGAAATGACTTAAGGTTGAAATTATATTTAAACAGGAAACAGATCGTAGTTGGAATATTTGCAGCCTGGCCATGTGACAGTGAAATATATAGTTTTTAAGTAGTGGTATTCAAGCAGGCAGTGGAGCAACCACTTACTAGAGAAATGTGCATAACTGGAAAGGAGCCAAGGGCTGATAGCCAAGACAATGGGGAAAAGGCCTCAAACACACTTCAGAGATCTCCCAGGCAGCCTCTCTCATCACAGACTCAGATATCTGGGAGGTAAGAATGTATTTGTGGGTTATTCCCAGGGTACTACTCAGCCTTGGGACACTTTTCCCCATATCCCAGCTACTCTGGCTCCAGCCTCAACTCACAGGGGTCTGGGTACAGCTTAGTCTGCAACTCCAGCACCTGCAGGTGCAAACTGTAAGCCTCGACAGCTTCCATGTGGTGTGAATCCTGCAGATGGACAGAATGCAAGAGTGACAGAGGCTTAGCAGCCTCTGCCTGGATTTTGTGGGATGTATGAGAAAGCCTGTGTGTCCAGGCAGAAGCTTGCTGCAGGGGCAGAGCCGCCACAGAAAACCTCTACTAGAGCAGTGTGGAGGGGAAGTAGAAGGTTGGAGGTGCCACACAAATCCCCATGGAGCACTGCCTACTGGAGCTATGGGAATGGGGTCATCATCCTCCAAACCCCAGAATGGTAGATCCACCAGCACCTTGCACCCTGCCCCTGGAAAAGCCACAGACATACAACTGTAGCCCATGGCAGCAGCCATGGGGGCTGAACCTTGCAAAGCCACAGGGGTGGAGCTGCCCAAAGCTTAGCATCCTAAACCTTACACCAGTATGCCCTGTATGTGGGACATGGCATCAATTGGGAGATTATTTTGGACTCCAGGAGTCAAAGGTCTCTCTAGGGAGCACTAATTTACTCTAGGTGTATTTCTGTTTTTGATGTTCCATATATACCCATTGTGCTTGTTATTTTCATCACTTTGCCCCACCCTCCCTGTTCTGGGACATATTTTTTTTTCTTCACATCACTTTCCATAGTATCAACGCTGTTATTTCCTTTTCTTAAAGTATCAGACATTTTCCCCTGCTACTGCATTTAATTTAATTTCAATATTTCCCTGTCTCATCCATCTCCACTTTATATCAATCTGACTCTCAGCCAGAAGCTTTGTCATATGTCTTTTGTCTTATCATTCCACATTTCATCTGTTACACTAGATCCAAGTTATATTTAATTACATTGAAAACACGGACAGATATATTCTAACATTTTTCTTTTTTCAAAGCCCCCTTTGATCTTATCCTTGAATTATATAACCATCCTTTTTTTGTCATTCTGGAATTTTTTCATAGGTTAAAAATGAGGGTTTTTTTCTTCTCTGTTTAATAATATTAATAATAGAAAGATCTATTCAGAGATATAATTTGCATCAAATGAAAAATTTCTTCTGGTTCTTATCATCTGGTAGATTGCTGTTAGATTCCACATCACAGGCGTACTAACACAGAGCCCTGTTTCACACTTAGGTTCATGAAAACTTGACATTTGCCATTCTAAATGCCTAAGATGAGACTGTCACCCTAATTTTTACCTGGTTATAATTGAAGAAATTGCTCAGATTTGTAGCTCTAAAAATAAGAAACTGACTAAATTTCAGTTTTTAAAATGTGAGCTACAAAATAAATGTTTAGATATTAATAATCCTTCTTCCTTTTTTATAATTTCTATAATTCTTCTGACATTATTTCTTATTACAGAATCAGGGAATCAAAACTACAAAATCAGTAGCTAATGAACAGGACATTTGAGATTGCAGAAAAGATGCCTTTGAAAGATGATGAAAACTGGAACAATTGTTCACTTTCACCAAGATGGGCATCAGGGAAGGGAATCAACAGAAGCCAGAAAACTAGCACGTGAAGACGCTTTATAACATTTGATGAAAAGATCAGAGGCAGAGAGTTCCAGAGGTGAATAGACAAACATTTTTATATTAAGCATGAAGTTACTTTACAGTTTTCAATGTGCTGGTGATGCCTCTCGTCTTGGACATAGGATGACTCCATTACTTCCAGGCATCACACATAGGAACAACAATTTCTGCAGTTGTCAACGGGGTGCTTTCATGGATGAGTCTTTTTTATGTGAGAAAACATTTCCAGCATTTGTTTCCATTACATGCATTTCAACAAGAAAAACAAAGAAAGTATGTATTTAGCATTTTCTGCCTCTTACATATAAGCCAGACTCTGCGAGGGAGGAAGAATGACACACACTCAGTTTATGGGGTTATGTCACATACCACCAGACATTTATATGTGTTTTCCTGGGACCCAAAGGAAATGTTCAAATTTATCATCTCACTCTGAACCTCCAGAACAATCCTCAAACTAGTCAACAGTCTAACAATTCCCAAAGAAGATACTTGAATCTGATTGATTCAGGATTTTGAAGATTGAAGTGTAGGTGTTTCTGAGTGGTGTGACATATGTTAATCTATTATCCTGGAAGCATGTTTTGGTTGCTATTTGAGTTTAATATATCTAAAAAACTTCAAGGAATCTTGAACTTACCTCCAAAAATTTACTTCCTCAAATTAAAAAAAAAAAAAAAGACTTATGACCAGAATAACATAAAACCTAGTACAGGAAAAAAGCAAACATATCTTCATATTTTATGGCTCATCTATTGCTTTGCTAAATGGTATCTCTAATTCTTGCTTATGTCATTAAATTATCTGTCAGATCCAAGCATTCCTTCTCACTCTAAGTCCATTCAAAACAGAAATGTTAAGCCGTAGAAGTGGTTGATATAAAATTGCACTATCAGTTTGGAGATAAAGCTACCTGAGGTTAACAGCAAGAAACCCTAGAATAACCTAAAAGAGGAGCATCATAGCTGCGTCTCTCCTTCTCAGGGAATGGTGAACCTGTAAAAAAGGCAGTCAATTTCTTATGTCTATCATTCTGTTGGCAAACTCTGTACTAGTCAAACTTGTGTTTTTGCTGCATATCTTTTCTGTTGCTGTCTCCACTATGCTGGTGTACCAACTCTATGTCCTGCTGTCTGTCTGTTTATTTTACTCACTCCCCAAATTATAATATATCATCATTATCATTGCTTTTCAATACTACATTGTATTTGGATAACAAAAATAAGTCTAAATCATAAACCCCCTGTATGACTCAAGGCTTCCCTTGCTTCCAGGTCTCATTACAAATTAGTTGTTTTTAATAGGCTTCTGTTTAGGTGTTCTATAATAATTTCCCTGGAACATTACTGTTTTTAAGAAAAGGATCAGATGTAGGGTGTTCCTTGGAGAATTTCTCTGGTCAAGTTCAATACGTATTGTATCAAGTACTCATTTCTTATTATATACTACATGTGGACAATAATTTCCCCTTAGAGTTGCACGAGTTTTCCTTTAATTTAAATATTCTGTTAACCATTTTCATAAAAGCGAAGAGAGACAATGGGATAACACTGTTTATTTTTGCATCTTAACTTGATGTTCTTTTATGTGTTATTTTATATGGTTAAAATTTGGAGAAAAAGTGGAAAAGTATTTTCCCCTGGGAGAAAAATAAAAGATACACTTTCATACAACAATTATTTCACTGAAGCTACTGAAACCAGTGTAAATCAATTTAATTTTCTATTTTCCATCTGCAGGTATTTTGTTATCATTCAATTGTAGATATGTGAGACTTTTAGTGTGGGTGAATCCATCTTAGAGTACTCTTTACTACAAGAATAATTTCTCTGCACACAATACAAAGTATACTCTACAATCAAGAACTCCATGAGCTGTTTTGTACATGGTCTCCTAAGTGAGCTTAAGACGAAAAATGAAAGGAAGGAGTTTAAGTAAAACATTCACCAATCTTTTTCCCTCCATTTCAGTAATACACACACATTCTTTCCCCAATCCAGTTCTGGAAAATAGTGCTACAATTAACAGCTCCCCTCAATATATAGTATAAATAGGTACCTGATCAGAACACAAAATGCTTAGAGAAATAACAATGCTTAAAAGTAAAAGAAATTGAGAAACACACCCATAAATAAATAGAAGAGGTAGCTAAAAAAAATCATACAAGAATAATTGTATGTATGAAATCTGATTTTATTTTCAGAAAATATAAGTGGAAATACCTCTTCTGAGAAATGTTTGAAAAGACATGAAACAAAGTAAACCATTTGAAAGTCTTAACATGAGAACCTATAATTATGTTCCAAATTATAATAAAGGTCCTTGAGCTCTAGAAATCTTTATGAAAACAGATGCAGCTGTCCTGAGGAAAATTTTATATTCAGTGAAGCTTAAATTATACATATTCTACAAACCAGGAACTCTACGCTTCGGTATTTAATTTTGAATTCAAAAACTAAAACTTCAAACCATAATGTCTTCCCTATTTTCAGCTTTAAAATTTCTTTATCTGACATAGATTATTTTGCTGATTGAGAAGTACTACGTGCAAAGCACTGTGGTGAGGGTTTATGTGTATTGTCTAATTTTATGCTATCATAATTATTTGAAAATATTAAGTTGTATTAAGTCAGAAACAAAACTTTTAGTTAGAAGTGGAGACAATGCAAATTGCCAAATATGAGGTCAGCATCCAAAGTTCATGTTGTACTGAAAGAAGGAGACCCGAAAAACAACAATCAAATGAAAGGATAGTCAGAATACTTTCTTAAAATTCTTCATCTATCTCATTACACTGAACTTTGAATATTACAGCTATCAGGATACAACTTGTGTTTTGGGGGGTTGGGGTATCAAGCTTTCCAGGATTCTGTGACTAAAATGAAACACAAAAAGAAAACAACAAAACAAACATTTCTCTTTCAATTGTGGAAAATACACTGGAAAGCAAAATCATGTTTCTCTTTTTTAAAAATCTGACA
This sequence comes from Pongo pygmaeus, assembly GCF_028885625.2. Taxonomy (NCBI): domain Eukaryota; kingdom Metazoa; phylum Chordata; class Mammalia; order Primates; family Hominidae; genus Pongo; species Pongo pygmaeus. The sequence goes on along the minus strand of NC_072373.2, from coordinate 123,509,513 downwards.
ACATTTCTTGTTTATTAAAACCCTATTCAATCAACATCACTTCTGGCAAAGCTTTTCCTAACAAACATAGGTATTCTGTCTCTCCTCTCTGTTCCCATAGCATTTTTCTCATAATCCTTTCAGCTTTCCGTTATAACTTTTGGTTTTATTAGACTGTCTTTGCAAATAATGATAGTTCACTAAGGTTGTTACTCATCTGTATATCCTAAAGGTAATGCTAGCACATACTAGATCCTCAAATACAGCAGAGGAAAAAAAAGGGAAAAGAAGAAGGAACAAGGGAGGGAGGAGTAGAATGAAAAGAGAACAGTCAACCAAGCTCTGAAAAGAAGTAAGAGTATAATTATACAGGAAGTGGCTAAGATTATGTGTAAAAAATGAGTAATAAAAACTGGAATCGATGTGGAACAGAAAGAAAACTATAAATTATCTTTTTTTCATTGAAGGCAAGGAGCTTGACCTCTTGGAGTTTCAAAAGGCTAATAAATAAAGGAATAAGTATTGCTGAAGCTCTGTGATGTGTAATAAAATAGGAAAATAAATAATAATTAGGGTCGATTAGCATACACACTAATATGTCTTATAGTAGTAACTATATGACAGAGCCAGACTCTTTCATACATTGAAATATATATGACTAGATTTTAAAGCAAAATAACAGGAAATCCATTTCTTGTATTATGAATATATCTTAAATATTTAATTTACCAATTAATTATGGTTTCTATTACAGCAATAATTAAGATGTATATTTCTTAATTTTGTATACACTGGCCATGCTATATGTGAGAAGGTAGTCAGTAGTTTTCTTTATTATCACTATTAGGATCACATCTAATATTTCTTTACTTGAACATTCTCACTATATGGGCAAGGACTTCATGTCTGAAACACCAAAAGCAATGGCAACAAAAGCCAAAATTGACAAATGGGATCTAATTAAACTAAAGAGCTTCTGCACAGCAAAAGAAACTACCATCAGAGTGAACAGGCAACCTACAGAATGGGAGAACATTTTTGCAACCTACTCATCTGACAAAGGGCTAATATCCAGAATCTACAATGAACTCAAACAAATTTACAAGAAAAAAACAAACAACACCATCAACAAGTGAGCGAAGGATATGAACAGACACTTCTCAAAAGAACACATTTATGCAGCCAAAAAACACATGAAAAAATGCTCATCATCACTGGTCATCAGAGAAATGCAAATCAAAACCACAATGAGATACCATCTCACACCAGTTAGAATGGGAATCATTAAAAAGTCAGGAAACAACAGGTGCTGTAGAGGATGTGGAGAAATAGGAACACTTTTACACTGTTGTTGGGACTGTAAACTAGTTCAACCTTTGTGGAAGTCAGTGTGGCGATTTCTCAGGAATCTAGAACTAGAAATATCATTTGACCCAGCCATCCCATTACTGGGTATATACCCAAAGGATTATAAATCATGCTGCTATAAACACACATGCACACGTATGTTTATTGTGACACTATTCACAATAGCAAAGACTTGGAACCAACCTAAATGTCCAACAGTGATAGACTGGATTAAGAAAATGTGGCACATATACACCATGGAATACTTTGCAGCCATCAAAAATGATGAGTTCACGTCCTTTGTAGGGACATGGATGAAGCTGGAAACCATCATTCTCAGCAAATTATCGCAAGGACAAAAAGCCAAACACTGCATGTTCTCACTCATAGGTGGGAATTGAACAATGAGAACACATGGACACAGGAAGGCGAACATCACACACCAGGGACTGTTGTGGGGTGGGGGGAGGGAGACGGATAGCATTAGGAGATATACCTAATGCTAAATGACGAGTTAATGGGTGCAGCACACCAACATGGCACATGTATACATATGTAACAAACCTGCATGTTGTGCACATGTACCCTAAAACTTAAAGTATCATAATAATAAAATTAAAAAATAAATAAATAAAATAAATAAATATGATTGACATGTATTAAAAAAACTAAGCTTTATCTTTCATCTTTTGCTAATCTTTCTCACCTGCTCTAATTAATAGATCTATACATGAAACTTTAACAGATATGTCACGATGTAGATATCCTTTGATCTTATGATTTAAACTGCTGTAAGCATATCACCATTTGTTAGCTTCTGTTCTTTACAATGCTATTCGTTGAACATGCAGCTGCACAATTAATTTTTCCCTCCCTCAGCTCATCTTACTTCAGTTACTTAAAGAAGAATTTCTTGCTCACAAGAGAATTGGGCCGAAACTGTTATTTTTTGCATTTTAAAATTTCTATTGAATGGCTCCCTTATATCTAGTTAACAATCTGTATGTGCACTCTTCGAGAAGAACTGCAGTCTTTCAATGAATCCATCTGGGCCTTGTTCCATTTTTAAATCTAGGGCATTCCCTCATTTGACTCCCTCCTGAAGAAACGTTCTAAAATTTGAGGTTCAACTATGTGAGTTATTTAATTACTTTAAGATACAAGTTAAAGCACACATTTTCTGTCATATATTGTGTATTTGTGTTCCTCTCTACATTAAACACAGCCTACCTTGCTTTTCTTGCGGGCACGGATTTTTATTTTTTTTTTTACAATAATGAGATATATGGAAGATTTGGGCACATCAAAGGTGCACAAAACATAGAATAAATAAAATGAGACTGCTATCAAAATGACTTCTGTGGTTTTAATATAATGTACATAGCAAATTCTGGAACTAATTTATTGTTTTTTTTGTGGTTGCTATAACAGAATACCACAAACTTAGTGACTTAACCAATACAATTTTACTGTCTTAGACAATAAAGTGGCACTGGTCTCATTTGGCAAAAAGCAGTGTTGGCAGGACTGCATTTCTTTTCGGAGGCTCTAGAATAAAATTTGTTTACAGCTTCTCCAGCTACTGCAGGCCATGCACATTCCTTGGCTCATGGACTGCTTCCTCCTTTTTCATATCCAGCCAACAGTGAGTGGAGTCCTAATAAAGATGCAGTCTCTGTTTCTCTGCAATTGGGAAAGGGTCTCTGTTTTTCAAAACCCATGAAATAGATTGGGCCCACTTGGATAATCCAGGATTATCTTTCCATGTCATGGTGTTTAACTGTAATCAAATGTACAAAGTCCTGTCTGCTATATAAAATATCATATTCACAGGTTCCGAGGATTAGAGGATGGTCATCTTTGAAGGGCCATTATTCTGCCTTCCATACCTTCAAATCCATGGATCTATAAGTATCTCTCATGTATTTAATATATGCACTGACAATATGAGCTTGAGTAATTCAAAAGCTCAAGAGTATCATTTAAAAATTATTGTAAAATTAATCATTAAATTAAAAAATGCAAACACAAATAATAACTAATAAAAAAACTTACATTGTCTCAAAACTAATCCCAACCCCATTCCTTCAGCCATAATAATGACTATATCTGTGTCTTACATACGGATGGATGGATGCATTCACACATAAGTAGGATCATACTTTAACATTATTTAACAATTGCTTACTATATTTAATAAGTTTATTATAGGTTTTACAAGTCATTGAATATAGATTCACCTCATTTCTTGATAAAACTATAACAGAATATGTTAAATCATCTTCACATTAAAGGAATTCAAATTATGTCTCTTTTTAACCATTAATACTTTAATGAACATTTTTGGAATTAAAACTCTGAATACGTGTGTGTATTAAGTCAGGACTCTGCACAAAACAAAAGTGCAATTTAAATAGCTAAACAAAAACAACATATTAGCTAAAATAATTGAGAATCTAAAAGGTACATGTAATTCAAAAACTGTTACATTTAGGAGTTAAACAATGGTATCAGGCAACGTCTATCTATATCTCAGTTTTTCTCTGTTTTGTTGCATTCTGAGATGGAGTCACTAAATATAATAGGAAGACAGTATCCAGTATCCAAGCTTACATCCAAAGAAAGGAGTGTAACAAATATTTTGGAAAGATCCGCTAAGAATACTGATTGGGCTAGTATGGGTCGCATATGTCCAGAGTGTGGAACGCAATTATTGTGGATAAGGAGATGGAATATTCTTATCTCCAGACTTGAGTCAAGGAAGCCTGAATGAGAGAACATGGATCTAGCCCGAATGAAACAACACAGATGTAAAAGATTTAGGTGGCTTAGAGGAGGGGTTATTTCCTAAAGGAAAAGAGCTACAAACTGTGTTTTCCTGTGTAGTCCCTGAGACAAAAGGTATGTTCATATTGAGATCTGATAGTTGTTATGGGCTGAATTGTGCATCCTCAAAATTATTGTGTTGAAGTTCAAACCCTCAGTACCACAGAATGTGACTGTCTCTGAGAAAGGACCTTTAAGGGGGCAATTAAAATAAGAATAGTTCATGTGGGAGGAGGGAGCCCCTAATCCAGTATGACTAGTGTCCTTATTAGAAGAGGAGATTAAGACACAGACCAGGCAACTCACAGGCTGAGGAGCTACCATGTGAGGTCACAAGAAAGCAGCCACCTGCAAGCCAAGGAGAGAGGCTCAGGACAAAAACAAAATCTACTGACTCCTTCATCATAGACTTCAAGCCTCAAGAACTAGAAGAAAACAATTTATTATTATTATTATTATTATTATTATTATTATTATTATTATTTTGAGATGGAGTCTCACACTGTCACCTGGGCTGGAGTGCAATGGGGTGATCTTGGCTCACTGCAACCTCTACCTCCTGGGTTCAAGCAATTCTCCTGCCTCAGTCTCCTGAGTAGCTGGGATTACAGGCACCAACCACCATGCCCGGTTAATTTTTTTGTATTTTTAGTAGAGACAGGGTTTCACTATGTTGGCCAGGCTGGTCTCGAACTCCTGACCTCGTGATCTGCTTACCTTGGCCTCCCAAAGTGCTGGGATTACAGGTGTGAGCCACCGTGCCCAGCCAATAAATTTATTTTTAAGCTACACAGTCTGTGGTATTTTGTTATGGCAGTTCTAGCAAACAAATACAGTAGTTATTGCCAAATTTACGTATAGAAATATTACATTTTTAACACTTCTGCCATAATATAAAAGAGTAACTAAGCCATATTCATTATTGAATATTATCAGCATCTTCTACGTTTTGACCATTCAAAAATGGTATCTCATTTTAAATATAGTTATTTTCCTAATGAAGAAAAATAAAATATTTTGCATTTTTTCTGGTCATTTTGTATTTCATTCATATTCATTCTATGAATTCACTGTTTCTATCTTTTCTTCATGTTCATAGGTTTTTTTTTATTTAATATTCTCTGATTTTATGTTGAAAATACTTTCTTCTAGTTTGTTGTATGTCCTTTAAATTTATTCATTTGCATGTATGCCTGAGTGGGAGAGCTCTGAGAATCAGAAAAGCAAAATGGAATTAGATGTGCAAGAAATACATTAGGAAACAACCATGGAATAACATGGGGAGCATGTCCAGGAAGGCTGGAGGAGCCAGTTGGATGACAATGGAAATCTAATTACTGAAGACAAAAGGAACAAGAAACAATGGGTAGTAAAAGTCATGGACTATAGTGAAGTTCTAAGAAAGCATTGTCAAAGCCAATCGGAAGTCCACAGCCAAAGTCACCGAACAGAGGAATCACCCATCACCTAGGAATTGGCCTACCATGGTATCCATACTGCACACTGTCATTTGTTGGGAGCAGCTCATGTGAAGCACGTTCTCTGTGTAAACACAGTGCTGTGTTTCAGAGCATAGAAGGTGGAGTCTTTGATCAATTATGACCTCTGCAGAAAGAAGTCTAAGGAATTTACTTCCATGGCTTCTGCAGCCTATCTGCTTCAAGATATATTACTTGTGCTTCCCCTGCTCTGTTCACTAATGCAGAGAACTTCATTTCTCAGACTCTCTTGTCAACTTCCTTTAGGTGATTTCAGCCAATGGTAGATGCTCGTAGAAGGCTTGGAAGTGGGGAGAAAGGACAATATTTCTCCCTGTCTTGTGCTGTTTTAGAGGGTGCCTCCAGCACTGGTTGCACCTTCTCCAGGGTCACAGCTTTTGCAGAACTGCTCCTCCCCCTTCATTTCCAGTTATTTCAAGCTCTTGCTGCCACTATGGTTCTAGATCTCTTTAGAGACACCAGCTTCTGGGATTGCATAATCTACCTTTTCTATTTGCCTCTTGAGCTTCCTGCTGTTTCTAATTTCTAGGTTGCCCAGTTATCCCCTCTTTGGATCTTCAGTTCTTTTGTCATCTATAAACTAATTTCATGTATTAAAGTTTATTTGTTTGAAACACCTAGAAAAGATTTTATTTTTCTTACTGCATAATGATATTTTTTCCTGTGTAGAAAAGTTTTAAAGAAAATTATCTGTGCTTTAATTTATGTTTCAGACATTTATTATCACCAACTCTTGCCAAGAACTATTAAAGACATTGGGGATAAAATAGAAAACAAAATAGACAGAAGTCCTTGTTGTTATTCAATTGGCTGTAACCTATAGCCAATTGAATAGAGATAGAATAAATAATATATGTAATATGTACACAAAACATACATAAAATATAGTTTTCAAGTCATCAACAATATAAAAATAAAGAAAGACAATGGGTGGTATTTGAATGTAATGAGTGGTCAGGATAGGCTATAATGAGAGAATAATATTTAAGCAAAGACTTGGAGTGAAGAAGTAGCCTATGAGGTTATCTGGAGGAGAAACATTCCAGGGAAAGGAAACAGTCCAGACAAAGACTAAAAATTGAGCATATTTCACTTGTTTCAGAAAGAACAAAGAAGCCAGTGTGGCTGGAAAATAATAGACAGTTATATGAAATAAAGGCATAAAACCAATGGGAGACCAAGCCCCATTGGGAATTAGAGATCATTTAAGGACATTGACTTTTACTCCAGAAAATGAAGTAACAGAAATAAAATCTAAGCAAAGGGAGGACATAATCTGACAGGTTCTGTTCATATGGACCTCTGTTGTAAACAGGCTTAGTGGAGGAGAAATAAAGGAGAAAACAAATATACCAGTAAAGAAACTATTACAGGTAACTAGTTGAGAGATAATAGTGGTTTAGAACAAGATAGTAGCTACAGAAATGATGACAAGTGGCTAGATCCTGAATCTATTTTGAAGGTAAAGCCAACTAGGTTTCTGGAGACTTTAGGAGGAATAGCATACAAGAAGTGGAGTTTAAAATGATATTTGTGTGTGGTCTGAACAACTGGAAAAATTAATTTACATCTATTCAGGTGATGAAGACCATAAGAATATCAGATGTCTGATATTCTATACATTAAATTTGAGATGTCTGTTATCTATCCAAGTGGAAAGGTAAATAAGTCAAACATAAAAATTGAGTTCTGGAAGATATTTGGGATTAAGATATACATTTAGGGAAAATCATCATGTTGATGACATTAAAAGCCTTGAGGTGGAAATTGATAACCAAATGAGTGTACATAGAAAGAGAAATGAAGTCCAAGAACTGAGTTGTAAGCCATTGTAAGTTAGATCAAGAAAATTAAATGAAAACAAGCAAAGGGATGTAGAAGTGACTAGTGAGGAAGAAAACTAACAACTATGATGACTAAAAGTAATAACAACAAAAAAGAGATTTACCCTTATCTTTAAGGGAAAGGGATGATCAGTTAAAGAAATGTTACCCAGAATTAACCATTAAATTTAATAATATACAGATAAGTGTTAAAGATTTAAGAGTAATTTGGTGGAATGACAGAGACCAATGTCTGCTGCAAGCAGATTTGAGGAAGAATAGAGTGAGGGGATGTGAAAGCAGGGCAGTAGAGAGAAGAAAGCAAAAAGACACATATTTAATTAAATTATCACTATGGGCAATAAGAAAGGGCTCAATCTTATTAGGAAATTTAGAAGGTATTGTGTAACATTCTCTAGCATTATCCCAAGAAAAGGGCAAATAATGTGAAATATGTATTTATTATTATTCATTTGTCATTGAGATATCAAGTTCAGGTACTTCCCATTTGCTTTGTGTGTGAGAAGAACACTCATCCACTTTTGGGTGGAAGTCAGGAGGACAAAAATGTTCTCTGTAGCTGGGAGCAGTGGCTCATGCCTGTAATCCCAGCACTTTGTGAGGCCGAGGTGGGTGGATCACTTGAGATCAGGAGGTGGGTGGATCACTTGAGGTCAAAAGTTCAAGACCAGTCTGACCAACATGGTGAAATCCCAACTCTACTAAAAATACAAACTTAGCTGGGCACGGTGGCACACGCCTGTAATCCCAGCTACTTAGAAGACTGAGGCAGGAGAATTGTTTGAACCCGGGAGGCGGAGGTTGCAGTTAGCCGAGATAGCGCCATTGCACTCCAGCCTGGGCAACAACAGCAAAACTCCATCTCAAAAAAAAAAAAAAAAAAAAGTTATCTGGCAGAATCTTTCTGCAATTTTAAAGGTGAGGGCTGGGGTAATGTGGATTGGGCACCTGTATCATCTGCTATAATTTATGTTTCTTCCTTTAATATGAGATATTTGTCTACCAAAACTGTTTTAAGACACTTTGATAATAGATAAATGGAAAATAGAGAAAGTTTTTGTTATGTTTTTATTTGCCAGAACAGTAGTATAATTATTCTGAAGAATGGAATGGGATAGGAGCTACTGAGTACTGAAAACAAACATACAAACAAAAAACCCTATGGAAATGTCAGGCCAGCTTCTTCATGTGAGAAAATATATAATAAATTAAGTCATTCAAGAAGTTAATATTTGCATACTCTCCTTCCCCACACCAACTTTATGAAGCACTGTTTTATAAATTTAGCATTTGGAGCAAAAGGCTATTTCCATCCTATTTGTACAAAAGAAAAAATTATGAGGTCTTAGTTAAGACATTTAATTCCAAGCAACAGGAGTCTATATAAGCTGGCTTAATTTAGGAGGCTGCATCTTCAACTAGTCAGAATTATCACTATCACAAGGTCAAAAAATGCAGACAAATCTTATGAGAAACTAGACTCAGGAACTGAAAAGTCATCAGAGTCATGTTTCCTCTCTCTTTCTCTCTATGAGTCTCTAAGTTTAACTAATTTATTTTTTTCAGCCTATTTTGGTTGTCTCTGCTTAAAAAAATTGTGAGTTTTTCTATTGTTACATAACAAATTACCACAAGCTTAGGGGCTTGAAACAACATTAACTTATTATTTCAGTGTATTCAGGGTCGGGAGTCTGGATACAGATACAGGCTAACTGGACTCTTTGTCAGGTCTTACAAGGCTAAAATCACAGTATCAGCTGGAGAGATAGTGTCATCTGAGGCTCAAGGTACTATTCCATGCTCATTGTTTGTTGCTGGAATTCAGTTCCTTGTGGTTTTAGAAGTAAAGGCAGCTGAACGTTTCAATATCAGCAGGAGAGCCTCTCTCATTCTTCTAAATTCTTATGTCAAGAAGGGCCAAGTCCCTTTTGGTCTTCACCTGATTAGGCCAGGTCCACCCAGGATGATCACCCTTTTGATTAACTCACAGTCAATTGATTGTGAACCATAGCTACATCTGAGAAATCTCTCCTCCTTTCTCATATATAATAATTGGAGATAAATCCATTATATTCACAATCACTCAAGAAGAAGGGGCCATCACAAAATTGTATCACTAGACATATTGCCAAATGAGGCCTGAAATATAAATTTTTGGTTCTGATAAACATTAGCAGAGACTGACCATTTCAAATTGAATTATCATTTTCTAGGAGTATGATAGAATGATTGAGTTGGAGTCTAGTGAATATTTCTGCCCAATCATCTTTGAACTGTGGGATTGAGTAATATAAGCCTGATCATTGGATTGGTCAATATGGAGGGAATACACAGTGTGCAAACACTGTGGAGACAGGACTGACTAGTGAGAAAGAAAGAAAACCAAGAAACTGTGCTGACCTGAAAATCAAGTTAAAAAAATTCTTTTCAAAGGAAGGGCACAATGATCTGAGTGAAATCTTGCTTATGATGGACGATTAGATCTAGCAATATAGTTACATAAATAATAAATATTATAGTGATATAATCACTGTCTCTATTACATCAAGAAACCCTTGACTGCCTGTAAATATACACAATCTCCTGCATTTAAACATGGTCATTTCTGCCATTTTAGAATTTTCTTTACTTAATCTTATTTAATTTTATTCCTGCTGCCTGCTGTGAACTACTCACCATTCATGCATTCACCATAATCTAAATTGGTAATCAGACTTTGGTACGCATCACAATCACTTGGAAAACTTAAAAATGTGTGTGTGTGTGTGTGCGTGTGTGTGTAACCTCTACCCTAAACCTATTAAGAAAGGATATACAGGGTACCTGTTTTATAACCATCTTTTCAGATTTTTAATTTGCATTGTAAATTTTGAGAATTTTTGATAAGTTTGCTATACCTCAAAACCCAAAATATAAGGGAAGTAAAAACAACCAAAGTGCATTAACAATTTCCATCTCAAAAAGCTGGAAAGGCTAAAACTGCTAGAATAGCAACACATTGACCATTAGTTGAGACCATTTATATTCTACAGGGAGACATATACAATGTAAAATGTGATAGAGCCGGTGACTCTCATGAGCCTCACTGTATCGATACAACTGTTTTGGGGTAAATTTCATTGGTCAGAAAATCTGGTTTCTTTGGATTCTGACAACTGTTTAAAAAAGTCTCTAACCAAATCTTTCTAAGTTCAGTGAAGAGGGTCAATAACACGAAGGGGTTTGTAGATCGTGTTCAGCTAGTATTGATATCCATTGTACTCATAAACAAGGTCAGTAATAATGTGAATAGACAAGATTCTCTGCTCTTTTGATTTGAATCAAACAAAATGAGTGTTCATTAATATCCGGGTTTCTTATGAGCTAAAATACACATAGTACTTGCAAACCATTTTTGGTGATATTTAATAACCTTAGTCTAGAGATCTACATGAAAACCTATTAGCTAGACCAGAGTTAATATTTCACAGTAGTTGGTAATATTTAGAGTGGTAGAATATGTTTCAATAATAAAGTATGAATTAATCCACATTCTATACTGAGAGTTCATTTTAGTTACAAAACATGTTTTGGGGCCCATTGTTTCATGTTTCTACCATTTTTCATAATCATCTCCATGAAAATTTCTAAAGTTTTATTCATTTTTCAAACACGGAATCAACCTGCACCTTAGGCACAAATAGAAACAGATAATTTAGCCCCCAAAATTCAGCAAGGAGCATATTTAATTTCTTGGTAGTGTTCAATATAGTCTAGTGGTTGAAAGCATAATAGCTGTGATGGAAAGCAGAACTGGAATCTAATCCATCTATAACACTTTGGGAAAATTTATTAACACTCTAGACCTCAATTCACTTAGACGTATACAGGAATTGATTTAAAAAAACTACTTTTTGAATTTTTGTGACAATTACATAAAATAATGCATATAAACTGCTTAGCTCCCAGTAATTATGCATGAAAACTACCATTATTGTTATAAATATTATCAGTCTAATTAATTGGTTTCTCAGTGGTTTCAGTGCATTGATCTGTTTTTCTCTCTTTCTCTCTATTTCCAGCCAAGAAGCTTTAGATTTTAGTTCTATTCTTTCCTACTATGGATTATTTATGGTCTAATCAGCACATTTTGATTATCCGGCTTTTAAGCCTCTCCAACTGTTGCTTTATTAAGGCATATCATCTGGGTGCAAAAGGTAAGAGAAAATGACTTGGTTGATGCAAATATGGAGTCAGTTTTACATGCCAAGACAGACAAATTTTTACTCCCTCTACTCACCTTTCTGGTGTGTCTCTGAGGTATGTTACTTGCTATCTTCGGCTTTGGCAAAAATTCTGTTAGCTGATTTGTTTGGAAAGAAGACTAAATCTAACTTACATGTAAAAGAGGAATTTATTATAACCTACAAAGACTAACTATAGAAAAGCACTGTAACATACAGACCCTAGACTCTCTCTTTGGATTTGTATGCTTTTAGCTTCTATGTTTCTCTCTGTCCACTTCATTTTTTACTCTCTTTCTACCTAATAGTATTTACTTCGTATGCTCAGCCTACACAGGATAAAGGCTCAGTAGCTATTTTTTAAAGACCCAAAGTAAAGTAGCTTAAAAAGAAGAAGGCTTTCACCCTGTCTTTCAAATATAAAAGTCCCAAAGTGAATAGTTCATGTTGGCAATCATTGAAAGACTCGGATTCTTTTAAAATTCTAATTTTTATGTAGCCTCTGATATTGTCGTCTGCAATTCAGGCTGAACTATAGGTAGTTTCTTTCAGCACCTTACAGTACATGGAGACATGGGCTCACATAATGCCTTAAAACCAAAGCAAACACATTCCAATGGTGAGAATTTAGTCTATGGACACATCTGGTGCTGGGGAAGTTGGAAAATATGGTCTTTCTTTAGGCAGCCAAGTGAAGACCAGCACATTCTACCTCAATAGTTGACACTTCCAAAGGCTCTCTCAGCTCCTACATTTATGTGACCTAATTTGAAGAGTCCAGGAATATCAACTAATGTCTTTAAATCCCATATTTAAGTTTTCAGGAGAGAGACTCTTAATGGAACACTTTGGGTCTCTTACTCTCTCTTGGTCCAGGAAGTTATTGACAGATGGCACATGATATAAACCAAACATGGTTATCAATATTCATAAATAAAGTCAAAAAGTGGTCCAGAAGAGGGAGTTGTAGACTGAACAGATACAGCAATGATTAGTTACTACCTATGTACTAGACATTTTAATTTTGCGAAGCTAACATATTCTGCACATCAAAAAAAAAAAAAGAAACAGGATAACATACAAACAGAAAGCTACAGACCAAACAAATTTTGTTGATAAAAATATTTTTACATAAAATACCAAAAAAAACCACCGAATTTTGAAAGATCTTCAAGCAATAAAACACTGTGTTTAAGTACAGTTCATTTTACAAATGTAAGGGTATTTTATTTAAGGATTCTTTTGATATAATTTATTCTGCCAATATGTCAAAGTAGTGAAACTGTAATTTTTATCTTTAGATGGTAAAAAGGAATTCACATTAATTCAATACATATTTTCCTATTGAAAATCATAGTAATATAAATAGATGTACTTACTATTAGGAGATTATTAGAATATCATATCTTAAAACTTCTCAGTCATAAAAAATAAGAAATAAATAAAAATAAAAAAATTCTCAGTCATTAATCGTATCTGGTGATAGACTTTTTTTTTCTAACGCCAAAAGTCCCATGATGCTAACTCATCATGATGCATGAGTTGGCTATAGTATTCCAGTCCTTGGTTCACTCTGCCAGGACATGAATGTCAGATTCTCTGACGCCCGTCAATATTGTGAGACAGAGGGAGAGAAAATGAGACATTTTGTGTGTGTGTATATATAGAAACTTTTCTGGATTCTTATTTAACATGACAAATGAAAATCTTTGATGTTGATAGTACCATGATATCTATTATTAAGTATTTTGTTATTAGAAAACAAAACTGGAAAAAGTGAAATATTTTGCAATGTTTGGGCACTTCAGATATTTCACTGTATAAAAAATACAGAAGAAATTATTTAGAGTATTTTCAGTTGAGAATTCTTCTTCTTTGATCTTTCACACTATCAACTAATTCCATAATCAAATGGTGAATTTCAGCACTTAGAAGTATAATCTAGATATATGACTGTTTTCAGAGAGATAGATCACCAAAAATAAAGTATAGCATTCAGCTATTTACAGCATTATTTGTTCTTATGTAAAATGGAGTTATTGATTCTTATATCTATTAATAAATCAGTTTTATAGTCATGCAATCAAGGTTCAGTGAGTTTCTAATTCAGACTTGCAGATACATTAGATGTGAAATATGTTTAAATTTAAACAAACAGCCCTAGTCAAAACTTGCATTGCTACCTCCTATTAACCAAGAGATTCTGCTACACAATACAACCTATGATTCTGAACCCCATAGTACTACATCAAGAGAATAAGCATACTTTGAATATATCTACTTTACTACAAAAGAAGTTTTCTATTTCCTATACTTGATTTTCGATATTTCTTTTGCTAGACATTAATTTAATACCCGTATTCTAATTGTTTATCTATATATTTATAAAGAGTTTAACTGTGGAAAGCATTGCCAAGAGCTGCCACTATCAGTTACTTCTAGGTTTGTAAATTATTGCTTATGCAAGCCTGCAGACAGATCATCTTTATAGAGTCCTGATACAAGTGTGTACATGGGATGCTTAGTCATTATTTTGTAACCATTGAGCAATGTAGCAAGATAATGCTGATGGCATAATCAATCCTATTTAGAATCCAAAAATGAGATCCAGTATTCTGACTTGATAAATTCAATTTTTGAAAACAAATGAGGTTATTTTCCTGGAGTTTCATGGTGACATAATTGGGGTATAAGAAGGTGCTGCTAAACCCCTATTCTTTGCTTCTTACAGCCTAGCATGATGTTACTCTGGGAGGCAGAATTTCATTACCACCAACTCCAGCACATCTCTATTTAGGAAGCCAGGGAAACATGACTCCCTCCATACCGAGCACCCCTCCACCTCCAGATTAATGTCCACTAGTATCTTTAACTAGAAAATAATTCATTTAAGCATATTTTAGTAAACTAGTTTCTTTTACATCAATGTGTTTTTACCAAATATTAAACCCAGCCCTTGGTAGAACAAATTTACTATCACACTCTGATGCAAATAGTAGAAACTCAGTGAAAGGTTATTAAGAAAGTGAAGGATACATAATTACTATGCGTTTGAAAGGATCTTCATGATCTCAATGGAAAATTCACTGGCTTTATAAGTGTGTCTCTTTTTCAAGTATTTCCTACCACTATACATTTAGCACATCATTCTCTGGTTATTCTCCTTTAAATGATACATCTCCTATGGCACCATCTTGTCCACAACTTTGATGACTTGGTTGAGGAGAACAAACCTATTATTGTTTATTGAATTTTATACTTGTTAACATTCAGAATATGTGGACTGAATATAAAAATGATTCAGTAAAAAATAAATTAAGGGACTCTTATTGATTAAGTGACAACTGTGAGCACTTCCAACCACTCAGTGATTCATCTTAATAATAATTAAGGCAGATGAGAAAGCAATCTAATGGCAGAACTATTCAGGGTCCACAAAAAATTACATATTGCAGGTGTCTCTTACTGATTATAGGGGTGTGATTTTAAGTGAATTCCAATAGAAAGACAAATTCATTGAGTTTGGAAAAACTAGGAGAAGCAGGTTTCTGTGAAGACTAAGAAATAAGTGCTCCATATTGATCTTGTTAATCTTGAGCTAACTAGTTGAAAGCTGAACATGTGAAGCTGGAGCTCAGGGAAGAGGAAATCTAACATTTACATGTTGTTGTCATCCATATATAGTTGGAATTTAATATCTATAGAGTGAAGTAGGCTCATAGGGAGAATGTTCAAATAGGGAAAAGAAATGAACTGAAAGCAAGGTTGGAGGTATGGAAATTTCAGAGATTAGGAAAGGGATATATAGAAGACAAAAACCACAAAAGACTGTGATTTTTTTAAAAAAAGATAATTAGGAGACAGCATTGTCATGGAATGCAAATAAAGAAGGAGGAATTGATCAAAAGTGCCAAATGCTTCATAGAGAAATTGAATTACACAAAGATCACTGCATTTGAAAAGATGGAAGATGCTGACGACCTTAACCTGAGTAAATTTAGTATATCAGTAGGATAAGAAGTGGGTTAAAGTGAAAATAGAATCTAAGGAAACAAACTCTATGAGTTCGGACAAATCTTCCAAAAAAGTTTTATAATAAACAAAAGGTACTAGGTAAGGGGAAGATGTAGAAAAAGTCACATGAGGGTAATATTTTGTCACTGTTTTGTGTTCTACATAGTTGTTTGTTTTAAGCTGAAAATTATAACAGCATATACGAATGTTGATAAAAAATAATTCAGTAGAGAGGAAATATTGATGATGCAGAGGAAGTACACATGCCTTGAGTAGGCAAGCGCTTATGAGATCTAGAGCACATTTGAGGAAAAGTGTGGTCTGAGATAGGGCCAGAAACATTCATTGGTGTTAAAAAAAAAAAAAAAAAAGAAAAAAAAATGAAGCACAGAATATTTATATGCAAACAGGCTTCTAAGAAAATGAGAAAGTTTCTTCATATTCTACAGTTGACCCTTGAACAATGTGGGGGTCAGGGGTGCCAACCTTCTGCACAGTCAAAAATCCTCATATAACTTTCAATTCAGCAAAAAATATAATGGCTAATACCCTATGGTTGACCAGAAGCAGATATTTGTTACAATGCTGGATCTTGGAATCTAAGCTGGTCAGGAAAAACAAACAAACAAACAAAAACAAGAACATGGGATGTTAGTGACTAGAGAAAGGATGAATAGTTACAGAAGGGTAGTTTTGAGAAACAGGATTCTTTTTTTTTTATTTTATTTTTTTTCTGAGATGGAGTTTTGCTCTTGTTGCCTGGGCTGGAGTGCAATGGCACAATCTTGGCTCACAGCAACCTCTGCCTCCTGGGTTCAAGCGATTCTCCTGCCTCAGCCTCCCAAGTAGCTGGGACTACAGGCATGCACCACTATGCCAAGCCAATTTCGTATTTTTAGTAGAGACAGGGTTTCTCCGTGTTAGTCAGGCTGGTCTCGAACTCCCAACCTCAAGTGATCCTCCTGCCTCAGCCACCCAAAGTGCTGGGATTACAGGCATGAGCCACTGTGCCCCGCCGAAAAATAGGATTCTTAGAGAAGCTGAAAAAATGTTGGAATGGGAATATTGAGGGAATATTGAGCTAAAAAGATAATGGAGGATAGGTAATCAGTAGGTGTAAAAGAAGGTTTTGAATGAGGATCTGCTATAGATACCAACAAAATTAGGGATCGTGGCTGAAAAGTAATGGATGAAAATGTCATTGAAACCTATTATGTCAGGGCCTAAAAGCCTCAGTAGTTGGATGGCTCATACTGAGCTTTAAAATTAGGCAATATTCACAACAGTGAAGGAATGATGAAAATGGGCCAACACATGACTTAAGATCTAGCTTATATTAGTTACATAAGAAAAGGACAGATGAGGGCAATATAGACATAGAACATATTGGAATTCTACTACATCAGGTTTATACAAACAATATAATATTAATAGATTAAGGGAGAAAAATAATATCTCGATAAATGTTGAAATGGCATTTTATAGAATAATTAATTTATAGAATTTATTTATAATTAATTTATAGAATTAATTAATAGAATAATTAATACATTAAAATACATAAATATAATATACATGTATACAATCTTTATATAAACTATTATGATCCCTTAACTTTACTGTAGACAACATAGCTGAGGCAATTAGAATGAAATGAGGTATAAGTATTGGAAAAAGGGCAAAATTGCATACTTTCAAATTTCATTATATATTAGTAAATTTGGAGGATAAATTAGGGAATTTTCATTGTGTCTTCCAGGGTTAACATCTCCAGTGCCTTGCTACTTCTTCTGTAGGACCTTGAAGAGGTAAGGTTTAAGAATTCCTGAAATACAGCATGCTTTCTGCTTCCCACTCTTTGCATCATCAAGAGAATATGCATCGACTAGAAGAACCAAATAAAAACACTTATGATTATTTAGGATCTTTATATGTATCATGATATAGTTGGGAGCTGTGTCCCAACCAAATCCCATATTGAATTCTGATCCCCACGGTTGGAGGTAGGACCTGGTGGGAGGTGATTGAATCATGCATGTGGAGTCCTCATGAATGGTTTAACACTATTCCTGCTTGGTACTGTCATCTTGATAGTGAGTTCTCTTGAGATCTGGTTGTTTAAAACTATGTGGCACCTCCCCTCTCTCTTTCCTTCTGTTCTGGCCATATAAGACAAGTCTGCTTCCTCTTTACCTTCTGACATAATTTTAAGCTTCCTGAGGCCTCCCCAGAAGCCAAGCAGATGCCAGCAACATGCTTCCTATACAGCCTGCAAAACCATGAGCCAATTAAATCTTTTTTCTTTATAAATTACCTAGTTTAAGGTATTACTTTACAGCAGTGAAAGAATGGATTAATACATACCAATATTAACCCTCCTTACAAATAATCTCTTTTGCTTTATTACTTTTTGATACTATATTGCATGCACATATCAATATTGTTTTCTATTTGTTTTTATGTTTATAGTTTTGGAGAGTACAAATGCAGTTCAGTTACATGGATATATTGCATAGTGGTGAAGTCTGGTCTTACAGTATATCTACCACCTGAATAGTGTACATTGTACCTGATAGATAATTTTTCATTCCTCACCCCACTACCAACCTTTCACCTTTTGGATTCTCTAATGTCTATTATTCCACTCTGTATGTCCATGTGTACCCCTGTTGTTCAGCTCTTATTTATGAGCTGTGAACATACAGTATTTGACTTTCTGTTTCCTCATGATTTCATTTAGGATAATGGCTCCCATTTCCATCCATGTTGTTGCAAAAGACATTATTTCATTTCTTTTTATGGCTGAATACTGTTCTATAATGTTTTCTTTATATAATCATTCACAATGAACACGTTGCTTTATTTCATGACTTAACTATTGTAAATAGTGCTGTGATAAATATACGAGTGCAAGAGTCCTTTTTATATGGTCTTTCATTGTTCTTCTTACTTTTGGTAGATACCCACTAGTGGGATTACTGGATTGAATCACACAGTCCTATTTTTAATGTTTTGAGAAATATCCATACTATTTTTCATAGAGGCCATTCTAATTTACATGCATTCCCACCATCAGTGTATAAGCATTGCCTTGTATCTGCATTTTTGTTAAAGTCTATTGTTTTTTGATGTTTTAATAACAGTCATTATGATAGTGTAAGATGGTATCTAATTGTGGTTTAAATTTGCATTTCTCTAATAGTTACTGATGTTGAGCATTTTTTCATGTTTCTCTGTCTTCTTTTGTAAAATGTCTGTTCATGGCCTTTGCTCACTTTTTAATGAGGTTATTTTTTTCTTATTTACTTGGTTGACTTCCTTGTGGATATTAGCCCTTTGTTGGATGCATAGTTTTTAAATGTGTTCTCCTATTCTGCAGGTTATCTATTTACTCTGTTGATTATATCTTTTGCTGTTATGAAGCTTTTTAGTTTAATTAAGTCCCATATCTCTATTTTTCTTTTTGCTGTGTTTGCTTTTGAGGACTTAGTAATAAATTGTTTGCCAAGCCAAGGTTTAGAATACTTTTCCTAGGTATTCTTCTAGAATATTTATAGTTTCAGGTTTTATATTTAAGGCTTTGATCTATTTTGCTTAATTTTGGTCTAGTTTCTTTCTTCTGCATATAACTATGCAATTTTCCCAGTATCATTTATTGGATAGGGTATCCTTTATCCAGTGTATGTTTTTCCAGTGTATGTATTTTCAACTTTGTTGAAGATAAGTTGGTGGTAGGTATTCTTTATTTATTCTATTCCGTTGACCTAAGTGTCTATTTTTATACCAGTACCATGCTGTTTTGTTTACTAGAATCTTGTAGTATAATTGGAAGTCAGGTAATGTGATGCCTCCAGCTTTGTTATTTTTACATAGGATATCTTTGGCTATTCAAACTCTATTTTGTTTCCATATGAATTTTAGAATTGTTTTATAATTCTGTGAGCAATTGTATTGGTAATTTAACAGGAATTGCATTGAACCTGTAAATTGCTTTGTGCAGATTATGATTCTTCTGATTCATGATTCTGGGATGTTTTTCCATTTATTCATGTTATCTACAATTTCTTTCATCAGTTTTATAGTTTTCTTGTAGAGATTTTTCACCTTCTTGGTTTAATTTATTCCTAGTTTTTTTTTTTTTTTTTTTTTGCAGATATTGAGTTTTTGTTTGGTTCTCAGCTTGAACGTTACTGGTTTATAGAAATATTACTGATTTTTGTACATTGATTTTGTAACCTGAAACTTTACAAATATAGGAGGCTTTTGAAGGAGTCTTAGGGGTTTCTAGGTATAAAATCATATCATCAATGAAGAGAGATAATTTAACTTTTTCTTTTGCAATTTGGATGCATTTATTTCTCTTCCCTGATCGTTATGGCTAGGACTTCCAGTACTATGGCATATAGAAATAGTAAAAATGGGCATTTTGTCTTCTAATTCTTAAGAGAAATGCTTTCAACTTTTCCTCATTCAATTTGATGTTGGATGAGGAATTGTCATATATGACTTTTATTATTTTGAGGTATGTTCCTTTGTTAACTAATTTGTTGAGAGACTTTATCATAAAGGGATGCTGGACTTTATCAAATGCATTTCTTACATCTGTTGATCATATGATTTTTGTTTCTAATTCTATTTATGGGGTGAAACACATTGATTGATTTGCATATGTTGAACCATCTTTGCATCCTTGGAATAAAGCCGACTTAATCAGGGTATATTATCTTTTGATATGTTGTTGGATTTGCTTTCCTAATATTATGTTAATAATTTTTGCATTTATGTTCATCAGGGTTATTTGCCTGTACTTTTCTTTACTTGTTGTGTCTTTGCCTGGCTTTGGCATCAGGGTGATATTGGCTTCATACAATGATCTAGGGAGGATTTCCTCCTCGAATTTTTAGAACAATTACAGTAGAAGTGAAATCAGTTTTTTGTTTGTTTGGTAAAATTCAGCTGCAGATCTGTCTAGTCCTGGGCTTTTTAAATTGGGCTATTTCATATTACCGATTCAATTTTGTTGCTCATTATTGGTGTGTTCAGGATTTCTGTTTCTTCATGGTTCAATTTTAGGAGGTGTTACGTTTCCAGGAACTTAACCATTTCTTCTAGGTTTTCTAGTTTGTGTACATAGAGGTGTTCATACTAGTTTATGATGATCTTTTATATTTTTGTGTTATCAGTTGTAAACTCAACTTTATCATTTTGGATTGTGTTGAGTTTTCTCTCTTTTATCCTTGGTTAATTTGGCTATTGGCCAATAAATTTACTTTATCTTTTCGAAAAACAAACTTGTCATTTCTTGAAACTTTGGTTTTTGTTTGCTTGTTTTGGGACTCAATATCATTAGTTTTGCTCTGACCTGATCTTTGTCTAATCTATCTCTTGTCTTCTGCTAACTTTGTTTTTTTGTTGGTGTTGTTCTTTGAGGTGTGACATTAAGTTGTTAATTTGAGATCTTTATATATTTTTGATGTAGGCACTTAATGCTATAAACTTTCCTGTTAGCACTGTTTTTGCTGTATCCAAGAGTTTTTTCCTATGTTGTGTCTCTATTTTCATCCATTTCAAAAAATTAATTTCTGCTCTAATTTCATCATTTACCCAAAGATCACTGAGAAGCAGGTTGTTAAATTTTCATGTATGCATATAGTTTTCAGAGTTCCTCTTGGCACTCATTTCTAGTTTTATTTCAATGTTGTCTGAGAATATTTGATACATCATTTTTTTAAATTTATTGAAACTTGGTTAATGACCAAGAATATGGTCTCTTTTTGATAATGTTTCCTGCACAGAAGAATGTACATTTTATGGTCATTGGGTAGAATGTTCTGTAAATATCTATAAGGGCCATTAGTTCTAGAGTCCAGTTTAAGTCTAGAGATTTTTTTATTGTTGAAGGTTTTTTTGCCTTGATAATCTGTGTAATGCTGTCAGTAGGTTGTTCACGTTTCGCACTATTATTGTATTGCTGTCTATGCCTTTTCTTAGGTCTAATAGTATATTTCTATGAATCTGTGTGCTTTGGTGTTGAGTGCATATATGCTTTAAATTTTTACATATTCTTGTTGAATTCATATTTTTATCATTATATAATGACCTTCTTTGATACCATTTTACTGTTATTGATTTAAAGTCTATTTTATCTTACATAACTATAGGTAGTCCTGCTTGCTTTTGGTTTCAATTTATGAGGAACATTTATTTCCACCCCTTTATGTTGAGTCTGTGAATGTCTTTACCCCTAAGTTGAGTTTCTTGTAAGCAACATATGGTTTTGTCTTTTTTAAAAATTATTTTTGCTAATCTTTATCTTTTAAATGGAGTATTTAGTCAATTTACCTTCAAAGTTAATACAGCTATGTGATGTTTTGTTTCTGTCTTAACGTTAATTATTATCTAGTTGCTTTGCCGTCTCAACTGTGTAATTGCTTTCCAGGATCTGCGAGTTTTATATTTTCATGTGCTTGTATAATGGCAAGTTATTCTACTTTTGTTTCTAGGTTTACAACTCTTTTGAGCATGTCTTATAGAACCAGTCTAGTTATGACACATTCCCTGAGTGCTTGCTTATCTGGGATAGACCTTATTTCTTCTTCATTTATGAAGCTTAGTTTCATTTATGAAAAATTCATGGCTAGCATTTTTTTTTCCTTTAAGAGCTGAAAAGAAGATCTCAATCTCTTCTCATTGGTAAGGTTTTTGCTGAGAAGTTTGCTCTTAGTCGATGGGATTTACTTTACAAGTGATTTCTTGCTGCAGTTAGAAATTTTTTCTTCACATTAATTTTGGAGATGGATGACTATTTGCCTTAATGAGATTTGTCTTGCAAAGTATCTCTGAGATGTTTTCTGTGTTTCTTTTTTCTAGAAGTTAATTTTGTAGCAAGACCAGGGATGTTTTCCTGAATTATTTTCTCAAATGAGTTTTCCAAGCTCTTACATTTTCTTCTTCTCTCCCAGAAATGCCTATAACTCAGAGGTTTAGTCTCTTTACATAATCTCATATTTCTCAGAGGCATTTTCTATTTTTAAATTTTCTTTATTTTTGTCTGAGGGAGGTTTATTCTTAAATTACTTCTTCTGCTTGTTCTAGACTACGGTAAATTTTTCAGTTGCATTTTATAACTGCTTCAGTAAATTTTTTGTTTTCAGAAGTTCTGTTTCTTTAGAATACCTAACTTTTTAAAGTGTATTTTCATTCATATCCTGAATTAGTTTTTTCTACTTTTTGTGTGTGTTAGTTTTACTTTTCTCTTGGATTTCATTAAGCTTTCTTACAATACACGTTTGAAATTGTCATCTGTCATTTCAGAATATTCAGTTTGGTTAGAATCCTTTGCTAGAGTGCTAGTGTAGTCCTTTTGGAATGTATAAACACTCTGTTTTTTCATACTGCCATAATTTCTACATGAATTCCTTCTTATATGGAGAAGCTGTCACTTCTTGTTTTGAACTCACTTTCATTGGGTTGGACTTTCTGTTTTCTTTGAGGGTATGACTATAATGTGTGTCGTGTATAGTCATTTCACTTTGATTCTGGCTGCTTTCAGGGAACCAAGTCTCTGTTGAGATTTTTGGTCATAGATAGCTTTTGTGCAGTGGCTTTCTCACATGTTGATTATGGTATCAATTTACTGGGCATAAGACCAGGCTCACTGCCTTCTGCAATACTGGGATTACAGATGTCTCCAGAAGCTTATCTCATCTTGCAGCACTATGCCTATCTTTCAGCATGTTTTTACTTGATCAGTTTAATCTCTAGTCCAGTGGGTGCATCTCTAAGTAAGAGCAACCTGGGCAGAAGCAACTGGGTATGTGCTTGATCTTGGTTTACCGGAAGGAGCTCTATGTTGTCACATGGGATTAGCTGGTCAGTAGGATGTCCATTGCCCTAAGTTCCCAGCTGAGTCCTGGAGTAGGGAGCCAAAAGTGGAGAGAGCTGGACTGCAAAGCTCATCCTAAGATAACCCAATGAAGATTGGATCCACTTTCTCTGATAAGGGTAGCAGAGGGAGCTCATGGTATAATGTGTCATTATTTCACCAGTGGGAGAGTAGACATTGCACCAGATCCACATCCTGGGAAAGAAGAAATATGATTAATTTCCTTAACATAACCCTGTCCCAAGGCTCATAACTTTCTGTTCTAATGGAAATTTTCATTTATCTGTAGGCCACAATTTAACTGAGGGCCATGGAAAATGTTTATCCTGTAGCTACAACTGAATTGGCCTTGGGAAAGAACCTCTTCCCTCAGCCCAATACAGTTAGCTTCATGGGTCACTGGTACTCTACTGTAGCAATGCTGCTGCCCTTTGTAGGAAGGGAGATGGACATCATCCTTCATGCAAGCCCAGGCTGGTAGAGACACTATCAGTGGGACTGTAGCTGTGCCCAATTACTGTGGAATTGGCACACCAATGCACCCCAGCACCCACTCCTCACATGAACAGCCATGGCTGCATTTGTAGCAGTGTCAGGGGGGCAGTAGGAGAAATCCCCCTCTCCACATCGGTTTCCAGGCACCAGTGTTGCCTAGCCACTGAGACAGAACCACACTCCTCCCCTATAGAGCTTCACACTGCACCTGTGTCTCTGTAGGGTGAGGGCACAGTCACCTTCTGCTCACAAGCAGGGAGCTCTTGGGTACAGAGTGTAAAATCTGGTTTCTTTTTCTTAAGGGGCACTTTGGCAATTTGTGTTCTCCCTTCCCCCAGGGGCATCTTGCCCTGCAAGTTAGACCTCCAGAAATCTCACAGTTCCCTAGGATCCTACCAGTCCTTTGCAGTTGCCACAGTCTGAATGGATTGTGGGGAATGTTTACATGGGATCTAGTGGTGTGTAGATACAAGGGATGAGACTCTCTGGAAAGGATAGAGGCCCACAGCAGGTGCACAACTGGTATTGTGCCTCCACTCTGGTCTGGGGAGAGGATGAGGAAGACTGCACAGCTGGTTCTGCTCCCAAGTTCCCAAATCCCTTCCCATAGGGATTGCAAGGGAACTCTCCAACAGCTGAGAAGTCAGCACTGTGACCCAAGGGTGATAGGAGCAAAAACACCCCTACCTACCTTTTCCAAGAGACTCCAAATTCCTTGGGAGTTGATCTTTACCAAACTCTTGCTTCCTTCTTCTACCTCACCCAGCTTCCTCTTTGGGTTCTTCAATAGATTCCTCACTCATCCCTCAGTATCTCACTTGGACCATGGTTACTTACCTGTAATTTTGGTTCTTCTTTCTGAGGAGAACTGGTGTGCATTGCCTCTCATCAGCCATGTTAATGGAAAACAAACAAACAAACAAATGACAACAAAGAAACAGAATTGTTTCTTAAATGTATAAAAACTCAATAGAAACAAAATGATAACTTGGCTGTCATGTTTTCCTTTCTAACGGTTAAAAGTTTCTTTTTTTAAGCTTTATGCTCTGAAAAGTACTGGATGAGGAAAGAGTATAACTAGAAAATTAAATAATGGAACTGGTTTGAATGGTACTTGAGTATCACTCCAGATGAAAAATGTGTTTCTTCACCTTTTTGCTTGTATTCTTGCTTTAGTTCTGTTTTTTCTCCATTATATCGCTTTCATCTGAAATTGTTAAAGGCAAAATAATAGGACCACTGATATATCCAAGACTTTTTAACACATATAGCCACTTTATACTAAGAAATTCTCAGATATTCTGGAATCAGTAGAAAGCCTGAAATAACTAATACAACAAAATTTCATTGCCTGATGTATGCCTCAAGGACAGAATGGATATTATTCAGCAAGCCCAACCAGACACGAATGGATGCTCTCATAAACAAAATGCTGGAGGCTAGCTACATCATCTCCAGCTTTATTTTCTAAGATTTCCTTTGCTGTTCTAGACAAGGCACATTAAAAGATGTATCACATTTCTGGAACGTCAGAGAGGGTAGTGATCACAATGAGGGAACAGGTTAATCAGCAGAATTTATATGTTAGTATCTATATTCTCATTTTTTCCTCTCCTTTTCTTTCTCCTCTCTCCCTCTTTTATATTTTAAGTCTGCTCTTCAGTAAATTTATTGTGACCTGGCTTGCTATTCTTCTCCTATTTCATTCAAAAGCAAAAACTATACGGTTGGGGAATCAGGAAAGCCAAATACACACACACACACACACACACACACACACACACACACACATTTTTATTTAAAGATGAGAAACATTCATGTCTACTACAATGAAAGATATTTTTATTTATTGTCATAAACAACAAACAACAGTTTTGCTATAATATTTAAATGCAATAACCATTTATTGCATATATTTTATATCTTAAACACTGTATGTAATATATAGATAGATAAGAGAGTTTATCCTTATCTTCATGGAATCTGCAATTTAATAGGGATAACAAGACACTTATTCTCCCTGTTCCCCCCAAAATTAAAGGAAATTTGATAAATGTTTGCTCTTGGAAAAAAATAAACATAACACTAAAAAATTTTAAAGGAGACAACATTGTGGGGACCCAGAAAATAAAAATAAGAAAAACAAGACATGAAGAAGGAATTTGAGTAAAACTCTGAGGAGCTAAATTGAGAGTATATTAAGAGATAATAAAAGGACAAAAGTAGGAAATAAACAAGTATACGTGGAAGGCAGCTAGTAGTCCGGTTTCACTGAAGAGTAAGGGAGGACTGGTATGGTGATTAGGGATGAGTAAGTGCTGGGTATGAAAGGCCTTGAACTTTAGGCAGGAGGCTGATATCAAATTTATTCATGGTCATTGGAAGCAGGATGCAGTACATATTTTTCGGGGCCCAGTACAACATAAAA
Source organism: Pongo pygmaeus (assembly GCF_028885625.2). Lineage (NCBI taxonomy): Eukaryota > Metazoa > Chordata > Mammalia > Primates > Hominidae > Pongo > Pongo pygmaeus. The sequence continues at coordinate 123,482,973 of NC_072373.2, read as the reverse complement.
ATGAAGAGATCCTTGTTTAAAAGTTATTAAGAATTCCAAATGGCTACAGCAGAACATTAATCCGTGTGTGGGTCCCTTCTAAGCATGAAGCCCTATGGGATGTATAGGTCACATGCCCATGAGCCAGCCCTGCTGGTCAGTCATTGCTTTTGAATGTTGGAGAAAACGATAGAAAGTTGTACTTAAGAAAAATAGGTCTAGCAGAATTGTTCAATATAAACTGGAAAGAAGGGGAATAGGAAAAGGAAAACAATTAATAGATACTAGAATCATAGAGAAAAGTTGTAGCCTGACTATTTCAAATAAAAGGTAATAAAATGATTATCATATATAATGAAAGGAAAAAATCATCCATAATAGTTGGCAAATTACAACTAGCTAAAAAGACGAAGAAGAGCACTGAATCAAAGATGAGTCCACATTTTATGTTTTAGAAGAATAGGAGAGAAAGTAAAAATATCAAGACAGCAAAATCACAAAGCAGAGCTGATTTGTGGGAATATTGGGAGAATGCTGATCTTAATTGTGAGATGCTGAAATACAACTAGTTAGAAAAATATATGGTGCAGATGAGGATATAGGCTCAGCTATCAGAAAAATTTTATGAGAGAAAGAGACAAAGACTTTCAAGTTACATAACACAAAAGAGGAAATGGTTTTCTTCTTTAAGATAAATTGTTCAAATAATTAATTCTTACAATCATGGGAAAAAAAATGTTCTCAGATTATTTCATATCCTGATTTTTTCATCTTAGACTTGCCTGCGTTGTCTTCTATATGAAGGTCAGAATTGAAGGTGTGAAGATGAATGAGATAAATAGTGAAGAGATATCTGAGTGAAAAAATAAACTCTAACCTTGAACATACTAACACTCAAGAGTAGGAGAGAGAAAATGACACAATGGAGAATATTTTAAAAGAAAAAATAGCAAAGTAAAGGGTCACTGAAGTAATCAGTGGAAAAACTTCCAAAATGCATATGTATGGAGACAAAACATGCCCAGCGCTATATGAAGGTCAAGAGAATATAGTCTCATAAGAAGCTCATAAATTTGGTAAGTAGGTTGCTGGCACTGATGTGTAAGATAGAAGTTCCAGGGACAGTGTGGAAACAGCAAACAGATTGAGAAAGATAATCGTGGGAATGTGAGACGTGTCAAGCCTACATTGTGCAGTGTGGAGGTGACTCCTAGTGGGGGTTGGACACATTGAACAATAGGGAATGACAAGGAAGTGAGAGATTCCGTGAACAATGATAAAAATGTAGTCCAGCCTTGAAAGGGAAGCAAGTAAGTGTAGACTCAGATAAAATGGGAGAAAATAAGTGAGTTCAAGAATTGAAGATGTGAAGATCTTGATGATATTAAAGACTGCTTTATGAGTAAGATAAGAAGGAGGAAAGAAGAGAGAAAATATTGAAGATAATATGATAAAAGTCAGAATTTCCAGTTTTTGTGACTGTAGGGAAAAAACAGATAATGCATTTCAAATTTTATATTTTAATTAATAAATAATATTTTACATATGTATGGGGTATATGTGAGTATTTCTGACAAGTGTATGTAATGATCGTGTCAGGGCATTTGAGGTATCTATCACCCTGAGCATTTATCTTTTTTTTTTTTCTTTTTGAGACAGGGTCTTACTCTGCTACCCAGACTAGAGTACAGTGGCATGATCACAGCTCATTGCAGCCTTGAACTCCTGGCCTCAAATGATGCTCCTGCCTCAGCCTCCCAAGTAATTTGCTATCACAAGTCACATGTTACCACTACTGGCTAATTTTTTATTTATATTTTCTTGTGGAGACAGGATCTCACTGTGTTACCCCAACTGGTCTTGAACTCCCGGCCTCAAGTGATTCTCCTGCCTCAGCATCTCAAAGTGCTCAGAGGCATGAGTCACTGCGCCTAGCCTCATTTATCATTATTATGTGTTGGGAACATTTCAAAGTAGCTAATACTTTAAATATAAAGCACACTGTTGTCTACTGTAGTCACCCTAATCTGCTATGGAACGTTAGAAATAATTCCTTCTATATAATTGTATATTTGTACCCATTAACCAATTTCTCATCATCATTACCTCCTATAAACACACACCTCCTATCCTGTAGTACCAATGATTCTACTCTCTACCTACACAAGATCAACTTTTTTGGCACCATTTATGAGTAAGAGCATGCCATATTTCTGTTTTTTTTTTAATCTGGCTTTTTTCACATAAAACAATGATCTCTGCTTCCATCCATGTTGCTGCAGATAACATGGTTTAATTCTTTTTTATGGATGAATAGTATTTCATTGTGTATATATACTGGGTTTTATTTTTCCATTTGCCATTGGTGGATACTTAGCTTTATTCCATCTCTTTGGCACTGTGGTTTTGCAACAAAAGTAGGAGTGCAGGTAATCCTCTGATACACCGATTTCTTTTCCCTTGAATAAATATGAGCTAGTGGGATTGTGGATCATTTGGTAGTTCTATTTTTTACATTTTGAGAAATATCCATACCATTCTCCATACTGGCTATACCTACTTATGTTTTTGCCAACATTGTGTAACAGCTCCCTTTTCCACATTCTCTCCAGCATCTCTTGTGTTTTTATGTTTTGTTTTGTATTTTGGCTTTTTGTATTTTTAATAATAGCCATCCTGAGAGGGGTATGATGACATTTCATTTTGGTTTTGATTTCCATTTCCCTGAGGATTAGTGATGTTGAGCATTTTTACATATACCTCTTGCCATTTGTATATCTTCTTTAGAGAAATGTCTATTCATGTCCTTTGCTCCCTTTTAAATGAAAACAAAAAATTTTGTTTTATTTTGTTTTTATTATTGAATTGTTTGAGTTCTTTTTTTTCTAAATATTGCTTCCTTGTCAGATGAATAGTTTGCAAATATTTTCATCCATTCAACAGATAGTCACTCCATTTTGTTGATGGTTTGCTTTTGTTATGCAGAAGCTTTTTTATTTAATATGGCCCCATTTGTCTATTTTTACTCTCGTTATCTGTGTATTTGAAGTCTTAGCCACAAAATCTTTGCCTAAACCAATGCCCTGCATTGTTTTCCCTAGTTGTTTTTTCTATTAGTCTTATAGTTCCATGACTTATTTTTAAGTTTTTAATCCACCTTGAGTTGATTTTTGTACGCCATGGGAGATAGGGGCCAAGTTTTATTCTTCTGCATACGAGTATCCAGTGTGCCCAGCCTGACATATTAAAGAGGGTATCCTTTACCCAAAGTATGTTCTTGGCACCTTTGTCAAACATCATTTAGCTACCATTATATGGATTTATTTCTGGATTCTCTATTGTCTTCCATTGGTCTATGTGTCTGTTTTTATACCAATACCATACTGTTTTGGTTACTATAGCCTTGTAATATATTTTGAAGTTGGTTAGTTAGATGCCTTTAGATTTGTTCTTTCGTCTTGCTTTGGCTGTTTGAAATCTTTTTTGGTTTTATATAAATCTTATGATCTCTTTTTTTTAATTCTATGAAAAGTGCTATTGATATTTTGATAGGTATTGTATTGCATCTGGAGGTTGCTTTGGGCAGTATGGTCGTTTCATTGATATTAATTCTACTGATCCATGAGCATGGGATGTTTTTTCATTTGTTTGTGCCCTCTTGGATTTCTTTCATCAGTGTTTTCTGATTTTTTTTTTCTGTACAGATCTTTCACCTGCTTGGTTTCATTTGTTTCTAGGTATATATGGGTTGTTTTGTGTATGTGATTGTAAATGAGACTGGCTTATTTGCTTCCTGATGGGTTTATTATTGGTGTGTAGAAGTGTAATTTATTTTTGTATGTTGATTGATATATATTTGCGTATTGTTGGTTTTGGTATTAGAGTATCATAGAATGAGTTATGAGGAGTTCCCTCGTCTTCAATTTTTTGGAATTATTTGAGGATAATTTATGTTAGCTCTTCCTTGATAGTTTAGTAGAATTCAGGAGTGAAAACATCAGGTCTTGGACTTTTCTTTGTTGGGAGACTATTATTGCTTAGATCTCATTACTTGTCATTGGACTGCTGAGGTTTTCTATTTCTTTCTTTCTGGTTCAATCTTGGTAGATTGTATGCTTCTAAGAATTTAACCATTTCCTCTAGATTTTCCAGTTTGTTAGGGTATAGTTGTTCATAATAGTCTCTGATGATACTTTGTATTTCTGTGGTCTCAGTTGTAATGTATCCTTTTTCATTTCTGATTTTGTTTATTTGGTTCTCTTTTTTGCCTGGTTAGTTTAACTAGCAGTTTATTGATTTTAAAAAGCAATTGTTTATTTCATTTTTTTCTTAGTCTCTATTTTGCTTTATTTTGCTCTGAACTTTATTATTTCTTTTGTTTTATTAATTTTGGGTTTTGTTTGTTCTTGCTTTTCTACTTTCTTGTGGTTCACCTTTGGATTGTTGATTTGAAATGGTATTACTTTTTTGGTACAGTTGTTTATTGATACAAACTTCCCAGTTATCACTGCTTTTGCTATGCTGCATAGGTTCTAGTATGTTGAGTTTTGGTTTTCATTTGTTTCAAGAATATTTTTTATTTGCTTCTTAATTAATTCCTATACCCAATGTTATTCAATAGCATGTTGTTTAATTTCCATGTATTTTTAAGTTTCAAAGTTCATCTTGCTGTTTATTTCCAGTTTTATTCCATTGTTGTTGATATTTGTTTTGTGTCCCAACATATGGTCCATCCTGGAGAATATTCCATGTGCTGATGAGAATAATGTGTATTCTATCACTGTTGGATAAAATGTTCTGTAAATGTCTGTTAGGTTCATTTAATCTAATGCGCAGTTTAAGTCCATTTCTTTGCTAATTTTATATCTAGAAGATGTGTCTAATGGTGGGAGTGAGACGCTGAAGTTCACAACTATGATTTTATGTGAATCTATGTTTCCCTAATAATATTTGCTTTGTCTGTCTAGGTGCTCTAGTGTTGGGTACATAAATGTTTAGCATTGTTATATCGTCATGCTGAATTGATCCCTTTATCATTATATAATGACCTTCTTTGTTTATTTTTACTAGTTTTGATGCTCTGTATTCTTAACTGAGGCCAAAATAAATCCTTGTGATATGTTTTTTTTTTCTTATTCTTAGAAAATTTGAGTATGGGGTTAAAGTACTGTTATATTTTTACTTTATTACTTTTATATAATAGACTTTAGCTCTTGAAACTTTAGCTTTCCGGATTTTTTCTTTTTAAGTTCTACACAAAAGAGTTGTATTGTGATTCTTTGCTCCTAAACTATTTAAATGAATTATATTTAGCACGTATCCTCTGTAATCTGAGAGCTAATGATGCAGCTCTTCACTTTCACTGTCTCATTTAAATTTCAATGCCATAAAAAACAGGAAGTGTTGGGTTACTAGGAAGGTAGAAATAAAACAAATCTCTATTTTTTGACTGTTATAGTTGCATTATAATAAATCAGAGTTGAGAATTTACTGTGTATGAAGACTAGTTCAGATAAAGAGCCAGGATTATCTTGGCTATTTCATTGAGCTTATAAACTATATACACACCGTTGATTCTGACTGGGACAGACAGATATTTTTGCATTCTTCCACATTCACTATAGGAAAATGGTTTGGATGATGTTACTTCCAGGTGACCAAGGTCATATAAGGTTGCTAAAATACATGATGTAATCAATAATGTGCTAAGGGCATTTGAGAAATGTTTCCCTATTTTTGTTTGTTCTAGATATTAGGGATGACATATATAAAAATTGTTTAAAATAAAAAAAAATTTATCCCTTCATTTTGTCTATGATTCATTTTTTCCTTCTTTTGCTTTGCCCCTTATCCCAACAGTACTATATGGAATGTGATTATAATTATTGTGAAGTGCAATAAGCAATAATTTATTTCTCTGGGTCTACCTTTAGATGTTGAACTCTGATAGGAAGATCTCTGTCCTAGTGATACTGGTGTCAATAATTCCCAACACAGTGCCTGAATTAAAATAGACCCTCAACATTCACTTGTTAAGTTAATGGTAAATGTATATACGCGTCCCAAATTTTGTGAAATAAAGAGGTACATTATCCAATTTCTCCCAGACTTAAAACAAAACTCCCTACCATAGGAATACAAATAGGAATTTGTAAGTTGTTCCATGCACAGATGATGGAACCACTATTTATAGTATCTTCAATAAATAATGGTTATATTATGGAGACATTCACAAATATTTAAGTTTATCACAGGTAAAAAATAGTCCTGAATCAAAGGTCTTCACAAAGAGTCCCTATTTACAAACCCTTAAAGCTCCACAAATATGAAAACTTTAAAGCAAAGGCATAGAACATCCAGATACTCTGTGAAATCAGACAAAGTAGGATCATTATAATTTATGAAAAAGAAGTGGAGGTTGGAATGTTCTCTCCATCCCATGTTCATCTCAGTAACATTTTCTTCCCTGTATCTTCTCTCAAGAATCCTTCTATGCCACTGTTTATGCACCTGGAAATATGAAGAAAAAATAGCCAGCCTAATGGTAGGTGTATCTGTCAAAACTATTTAAGTGAACCTAGTTATGAATCACTTTATTTTGAATATTTTTGCAGAATAATAAACCATAGAATTTGCCACTTTAGTTAAATTAAAAGAAATTACAGTTGTTATTTAAATCAAAAAAAAAAAACAAAAAAAACAGAGTTACTTGTTTCAAGTGTACATGGAGCTTCCATTGGTCCTGTTTCAGTAACACCAAGATATAGAAACTTCCCTCCAAAAAGGAATAAGAGTTTGTCAAAATAAGATATCTTAGGATGTTCTTACATTATAGGGCTTTTGACCTATTCAGTGTACTTTAATAATCTGTTTCTAAAAGTGTTTTCACTAATGACTGATTTAGTATTACCCTCAGAAATTTTTGTTTTTCTCCCAATTTCACTCAGTACTTATGATTAATTTATGTTTTACTGGCCATAAATGATTTCAATTGGTTCTAGCAATGAAACCTTTCTGATGAGTTTATAAATTTGAACATTATGTGTTTTATTTCTAGACAGTTACTTTGGCCATTATGCACAATTTATAAACAAATAACAGATTTCTCTGCAGGTAAGTAGCAAATATGAATATATTTAGAAAGTTTTAAAAACAAACTAGATTATGTGTGTAAAGTTCACTATGAAAATAATCGAATTTCTAACTCATTTATTGCAAGAAAAAATAGTAATATTGTACTTTAAAAAAACAGCAGCTGATTTACAAAAATGAACATTTTATATATAGCTAAGTTATATGCCTTTTAAATTAAAAAAAAGACTATACACAAAGTCAATAGTACCTAACAGAACAAAAGAACAGAAATACAATCTTTCATGGATATTATTCAGAATAACTCACATTTGCATGTAGAAATTATAAGAAATATTATATAGTTGCCATAATTTTTTTAAGATGACGGTATGTGGACAAGAGAAAATAGGCAGTAGATGGCCAAGACTTTATAATATATTAGCACAGGGCAAGAAAAAAATGTTTGTTTATCCCTACTTTAAATCATTATATTTTCCATCTAAAATAACTAAACACAAATAAAATACTCAAAAAATTCCATTTTATCCAACTTTCTAGACATGTAAAATTATATTTTTAATCAGCATCAGTATACTTTTTGAAAGTTATAGTTTTAGAATTATCAAAGAGCACTATAGTAGAAGTTATAATGACCACTGTAGAAACATCGTTTACTGTTGCTTGTGTCTTTGGACAATTTTAGGAAGATGTTACTGGAGTCAATAACAGCTAAGTCTAAAAGCCAGGCTTGAATCTTTACTATTCCATGATTAGCTTGGTGATCTCCAAACACTACTAAATCTCAGTTTTCTCATCTGCAACATCAACATATAATTATCATCGTTGTTATTATTTGGGAAGATGAAGTCAGATTAAATGATAAAAACTTTTAGCAATGAACAATAATGTACAGTTAATAAATAGTGGTTTATTATAGAGAACTTTACAAATATTCAGGTTTATCACAGGTAACAAGTAGTTCTGGATCAAAGGTCTTCATAGGCTCTATAATGTTACTTCAGTCTAGTGAAACTATATCTAATATACCCATTTAATACCGCAGTATCTAAATACAGGAATTTGAATGAGCTTGAAACACTAAGCAAACACAGCAGACATCCTTGAAATGTTTTTGTTTTGTCATTTTTTTACTTTATGTTTCCCAATAGAAAGTTACAAATATAGTATATAAAATCTTGTATATCTTACAACCAGCTTACCCCAATGGTTATATCTCATAAAATTATAATATAATAGCAAAACCAGAAAACTGACATTGTTACAACCCTTATAAGTAAATTATATAACGTAATCATTTTTCTTCATTTTCAGTATCTTTCATTTGTGTGTGTACATATAGGTACATATGTAGCTTTATGCAATTTTAAATCACTCATAGTTTTGTGTGGCCAATACCGCAATCAAGATACAGAAAAGTTATACCACCACAATATTGGTAAGGGTTTTCTAGAGGACGGTAAAAACACACACATGCACACACGCACGCGTGCACACACACACATACACACACAGAGTCATGCTCCACATAACAATGTTTCAGTCAACAATGGACCTAACAGAGGACAACGGTTCTATAAGATTGTATTACTGTATTTTTACCACACCTTTTCCATGTTTAGATACACAAATACTTGCCAGTGTGCTACAATTGCCTACAGTATTCAGTACAGTAATATGCTGTATAGGTTTGTAGCCTAGGAGCAATAGGCTATACCATATATCCTAGGTGTGTAGAAGTCTGCACCATCTAGGTTGAGTAAGTACACTTCATATTGTTAGTACAGTGATGGAATCATCTAGACCCCCTTCTCAGATTGTAGTCCCATTGTTAAGTGATATGGCTGTATCTCCAGAGAATAGGACAATACAAATCTCTTTATAGATAAAGAGATTTATTATAAGTAATTGGCTTAGATAACTGTGGAGGCGAGAAAGTCCCAAGATCTGTAAGGTGAGCTGGCAAGCTAGAGGCTGAGGGGATGTGAATTGTTTAGCTCTAGTCTGAGTCTAAAGGCCCAAGGATCAAAAAAAGCTGACAGTGTGGTTCTCTCTGAAGGCCAGCAAACTCAAGACTTAGGAACTGCTGATGTTTTTGTGCAAAGTGTTGGGGAGAAAGCTGATGTTTGTGCAAGGGAAGTCAGTCAAGATATAATTATTTCTTACCCAGGGTAGAATCAGCCAATTTCTATTAATATATTCAGCTAATTCGGTGAGGTCCATTCACAATAGGGAGGGCTATCTATGTTGCTCATTCTACCAATTTAAAAGTTAATCTCATTCAAAGCACCCTCACAGACACAATCAGAATAGTATTTGAACAAATATCTAGAGACTCTGTGACCCAGTCAACTTGGCACATAAAATTAACCAACCCAACCACAAATAAACCTCCTTGTACTTCTATATTTGCACCCACCTACTTACCCACCTCCCATCCATGCCCCTTGGCAAGCACTAATCTGGTTTTCATTTTCATAGTTCTACTATGTTGATGACATTTAAAAAAAATAGGAGCTCAAATACAGTGTACAATTATTTTGAGAATTTTTAAAACTAAGCATTATGCTCTTGAGACCCATTCAGGCTGTTGCACTGATCAACAGTTCAACACATTTTGTTGTTTTGTAGTCTTGTATTGTATGGCATTCCATTGTACAATTCATCTATTGAATGACATTTGAGTTGTTTCTACTTTCAAATTATTATAAATAAAGCTACTATGAACATTTGTGTATAGGATTTTATGTGAACATAACTTTTCCTTTCTCTGGGATAATTGCCCAAGAGTGTGATTGCTGAGTCATATGGAAACTTTTATGAAAAAAAAAAAAGGAAAATGCATATTGAGATTTAAAAGAAACTGCCAACTATTTTCCAGACTGGCTGTAACCATTTTACTTTTCCACCAGCAATGTAATAAGATTCAGCTTCTCTGCATCCTCATCACCATTTGGTATTATCACTGCGTCTTAGTCCATCTGCATTCCTGTAAAGGAATACCTGGAGCTGGGTAATTTATAAAGAAAAAAAGTTTCATTTGGCTCACAGTTCTGCAGGCTGTACTAGAAGCACGACACCAACCTCTGCTTCTTATGAAAACTTCAGGAAGATTTCAATATAGCATAAAGGGATGGGAGTCCCATGTGTCACATGGTAAGAGAGGGAGCAAGAGAAAGAGAGGAATGAGGTGACAGGCTTTTTTTTAACAACCATGGGAAGCAAAGATCTTATAGGAACTAAGAGTGAGAACTCACTCATTACCACAAAAATAGTACCAAGACATTCATGAGGTATATGGCTCCATGACTCAAACACCTCCAACTTGGCCCCACCTTCAACAATGGAGATCACATTTCACATGAAATTTGGAGGGGACAAATATCTACAGTATATTATTCTGATCCTACCCCACCAAATTTCATGCCCTTCTCGCATTGCAAAATACAGTCACCCCTTCCCAATAATCCCCCAAAGTCTTAACTTGTTTCAACATCAACTTAAGAGTCCAAAGTATGAAGTATCATATGAAATTCAAGACAATTTTCTTAGAACCAAGGAGCACTTAAAAGCTTCTAGGCTATTTATGTGCTTCTGAAGTTGGGAGTTCAAACAGCTGAGTTCATCCTTTTCTTTCATCACTTTGTCTAGTGATGTTGGGAGCAGCCAATCGCCTTTATTATAGTCCTCAGTTATCCACAAATTTTAAAAGTGTCATGTACAGAGTAATTAAACTTCTTGTCTTTTAAAAATGATGAATCAGCAGTATCTAATGCATTTACTTTGTGTAGCGCTATAGATAGTTCACACCAAGGACTATCAGTGCTCTCCGTACTGTTAGAAGTAGAGTCTTTAGTATTTTTAGGTCTAATCAGATTAGAAAGCCAATTCCAGAAACCTCAAAACCAATTTAAAAAATTCATCCTTAACTAGAGGGATGGTGCTAAACTATTATAAACTACCTGCATGATCCACTCACCTCTCACCAGGCCCCAACTTCAACATGTGGGGATTACAATTTAACATGAGATTTGGGTGGGACAGAGAGCGAAACCGTATAACGAGGTTCTCCGGAAAGACAGAAACCAACAGAACATTTACATATATATACACACACACACACTATATATATATATAACATATATATAATGTATGTTTAAAAGTGTCATGTACATATGTGTGTGTATATATGTATAAAATGTGTGTGTATGTTTATATATCTCATATTTATTAGAATTGGCCTTACACTATTACAAAGATGAAGTCCCATGATAGACTATATGCAAGCTGGGGAATGAGAAAAGGCAGTAGAATATCTTAGTCCAGGTCTGAAAGCCTCAAAACCAGGGAAGCTGAGGGTGTAGCTTCTAGTCCAAGGTGGAAAGCTTGAGAGCACTTGAGGCTATTGGTGCGAACTCTAGAGTTCAAAGGATGAAGAACCTGGAGTCTGAAGTCCAAAGGCAGGAGGAGAAAAGGCCTGTCTCTCAGGAAGGGAGACAGAGTGAGGAAGCAGAGAAAGTTGAATATCATCCTTCTGCTGCCTGCTTTGTCCTAGCTTCACTAGCAGTCAGTCAAATGGTGCCCACCCACATTGAGGGCAGGTCGTCTTTCTCAGTCCACTGACTCATACTTCAGTCTCCGCTGGAAACATGCTCACAGACACATCCAGAAACTATGCTTCACCAGCCGTTGAGGCATTCCTCAACCTAGTCAAGTTGACATCTAATATTAAGCATTACACACATTCTTTTCCTTGCTGTTCAAATGAGTGCTTTAGTGATGAATCACTGTGGTTTTAATTCACACTTCCCTAATAGCTGATGATGCTGAACATTTTTGTATGTGCTTACGTGCCATTCTTATCTCTTTTCTAGTGAACTATCTGTTCATTATTTTTGCCCATTTTGTAATTATATTTTTTTACAGATTAATTTTGAGAGTTATTTTTATTGTCTGCATATGAGACCTTTGTTCAGTGTGGTTTGCAAATATGTGATTGCAGTAAATAACTTTTTTTAATCCTTTTGATAGGGTCTTTGATAGCACAATGTTTTCATATTTGATGAAGTAGAACTCATATTTTTTAAAAAGCATATCATACATTTTGAGTGTCATGTCCTCACAGCCTTAGTCCAAAAACTTTTTTGTTCATTTTCTTCTAATCTTTAACATTTTAAGCAATTACCTATCCTAATAAATAACATTTTAAGCAATTACCTATCCTAATAAATTTGTATTTCTTACGTGTTACAAATCCACTTGCAGCAAATATTTGATGTACTCAGATTTGGTCATAATTTTAGATTTACAAAATATCCTAAACATAATTTAACATGAACATCACAATATCTTATAAAATAGCATTCTGTTTCAGTACTGAGAAGTTGAGTGACAGATTGACCAAAAAAAAATGTGAACAGAAAGAATATTGCTAAGTGGAGTATAATAAAATCTTGAACAAAATGTCTATATCTACTTTTATATAAAATTTTAATTGCCTAGTTAGCTAATTGCTTCCATTCATTTCCAAAATAAGGATATGTATTAATAATTATGTGATAATCTCATTAAATTATCCAATAACAAGTGTCACATTTTTAAAAACAAGTGTAGACAACATTATAAGAAAATGTAGGTCAAATATTATCATTGGTATTAAGAACAAAAGTTAATTCTGCATTTCCTGGAATTGCAAGCATAAATAAAAATATAATTAGTTATAAAATGTTCATTATTTATTAGTAAGAAGTATACTAGCTGGTTAGAAGAAATTTTTCATTCCCTATAAACTCTCAAAAGGCTTAATTACATAGATTTTCCATCAATGACATCAAACAAGAAAGGAACAAGTTTCCAAATATAATTTTACTAATAAGCAGACAGGATACTTATATAGACATAATGACTTTGAAAAATAAGTTCTCCAAAGAACTAAAGAAATAATTTTTAGTTATAAAAATGTCTGGTAGTATAATTTGGAATACCAAATAAAATGAAATCTGAAGGAATGATTGATAACTAAGTTTCTTTGTTAATTTCTCTTAAATTTTTCCAATTAGCCCAGTCACATTTTTGAGAAAAACTGTAGATCACCTTATTAAAATTCAGGGTCTCAGAAAATAGCTAACATTCATTAAGAATCTACTACATGTTGTTTATATTCACAAGAAATGGTGGGGAGAAATACACTTTAAGAAAAATTGTTCTAGTTTATTAATTTGATCTATTTAATTTTCTTCAAGAAGTGCAAGGAAGTTTGGAATTACTTTAATATAATATTTTGTTGTGATTCTTTAAGTGTAATATCATGTTTAGAGTACACTTATATTCTGGTTATACTTTAAAGCCATTTTAATAGATTTTAACCAATGATGCCATGGACCCAGCAGTGCCTTCTATGAGAAGTATTATTCTGTGACGAGATTTTATTTTTGTTACAAATACTCAAACTTTATACTTACAGTGAAATGTGGTTATGAGTCTAAATATACATGAGAAAGTCAAGCAGCACCATGGGAATATTACTGTGATAGTAACAGTGCTATGGTTTGAATGTTTGTCCCCTCCCAAACTCATGTTGAAACTTAATTTCCAATGTAACAGTATTAAGAGGTGGGGACTTTAAGCCGTGATTGGGTCATGAGGGCTCTGTCCTCATGAATGGATTAATAGATTTATAAATTGGTGGGTTAGTGGATTAATGGGTTATTATGAGAATAGATTAGTTACCATGAAAGTGGAACTATTATAAAAGCCAGCTTGACTCTCAGTGCATCAAATATTTTCATGCTTTACAATTGACACCTTGGATCCAGAGAGGCTATTTTAAGTTAGTAAAAAAAACTAATAAAATTATCCAATCTAAACATGGCAGAGAAGAAGAAATGAAACTCAAATAAAAAGTAAGGATTATACCAATAATTACATGCTTTCCATTTCAAAGGTTAACAAACATTTAACTATGATAACATGGCACACTTTAATCTTCAGAAGTTTTCCCAAATACATCTTGGAAAAAGTTTTCAAAGTAAGAAAATAATTGTTATTGAATGTGCTCTTTTTGCTTCTCTTCTGGAAATAATGGAACAAGAGAGGAGTATGGGGTATTAAATTGTAAGCTATTTCTTCTATCCCAGAGAAGACTGGACTGCCAACAAGTGTAAGTGTACTTGAGCACTTATTCCTAAGTGAAAAATTAGTGTGGAATGTCCATTAGTGTAAAGAAATTGAAAAATCCAGATTGACAATATGCCTGGGAGAAGCATTAGAAATGAGATAACAGTGAGGGAGAGAGGCTTCAGATTTAGCTGTAGAATATGGGAGAGATGAAAACAACATAACTAAAGTAAAATAGAGGGGGGAGAAATTCCTGTAGACTCAGAAGCCAATTGAAAGGAGCGAGGTTCTAACACCAGGCATAATGGCGTGAGCACATTTTACCCTGTCTTTCTTTCTAACTAAAGATATAAACCTGGACAGAATGTAAGGGGCAGCAGTTTGAGAACAAGAAAGTAAATAACATATCAAGTAAGAAGACCAGAATTTGAAACAATATTTTCTTCTCTCTCTCTGATATCCCTTAAGCTAATCTCAGTACAGCCTGAAAATTGGAAGTGAGCACTGGAACAAAGCTGTAGAAGCCCTCTAATTTTGGTCTGAGGAACAGGAAAGGAAACACCTAACACTCTGAGGGAATGCATAAATCCCTCCCTTTTTGTTTTTTTATCTCTTTTTCTCTATTTAATCTCTCACTAATAGCCCCTAGGCAATCTCATGCTGTTGGTACCAGCACTGGCTGTGACAGGCCCCTGCAGGAGCCATAACTCTAAGGGACAACCCTCATTCTCTCTGCTTCTGGAGGCACCATGGTTCCAAGCAAGTAGGGTGAACCCTCATTATATTATTTTTGTTTTTTTTCTCTTACTGCTCATCTTTGAATGCAGAGCAATTGCAGAATTATACAGAAGAATGGGGTAACTAAACCCCAGATTTCTGGTAAGAGAACCAAATAGAGGACTCCAGGAAACTGGCTAGTTCTAAGGAGATTCTAGAGAGGAAAAAGCTCAGGAAAGCTATTCCATGAAGAATATTGTAACTATTAGATAATTTACACACATATTTCGAAAGCTCCTGGACAAATGTAAAATATTTTGGCCCAAATGATTTCAGTAGAAAATACTGTCACCCATTTAAAGAAGGGATAACACCAGTTCTACAAAATCTCTTCTAAGAAACAGAAAAGAAGGAAACAGTTACTAAACCATTTTAGTTCAATATTACATTAATAACAGAAAGAGAGAGACAAGAACTATAGACTAATATTCCTCATGAGCTAAGACATAAAAATCTTCAGCAAAATATTAACAAATTGAGTAAAGTGATGAGATTTCTTCCAGGAATGCAAGGCTAGTTTAATATTTGAAAATCACTTCACATTATCCAACCTATAACATAGGAGAAAATCTTTATGACCACAGGTTAGGCAAATAATCTTTAAATATGATATCAAAATAATGATCCATAAGAGAATTATATTGATAAACTTTCATTTTATGGAGAATAATGAGCCATTACAATTAACCTTTCACCCTCTATGTTTGAGAAATGCTTCATACAGTAGCATGTACAAAATGTATGTAAATTGATAAATAGCATAAATTTTAAAATTTTATAAAAACTTAGTCCTAAATAATTTTGTCATGATTTTGCAATGAATTTTTAAAAATTAAACTGAAGTAATAATGTTTGACTAATGCAATTATTTTTTTGAAATGCTGTTATAGTTACTGTTCCCAATCATATTTTTCCAAAAGTATTAGGCTTGCCAATCCAATGAGATTTTTGTAACTGAATGTAAAAGTGTAAATATGTGAAATGAATGAAATTTTATTAATGAATAGGTGGTATGAAATATCTATGTACTTCCTAAATTAAATATATCTAAAATTATATAGAAATAGAGATAAAGAGATTGGGAGATACGTGATAGATGATAAATAGATAGATCATGTGAAATGCATGACACTATTTGCCTTCATAGATGATTTATATTCATTATTCTGAATCATCTTTGAAAGAATAAAATAATCTTGTGATGAAGCAAAGCACCTTTCTGTTTAAGAAATATATTCAAATATTTAAGATAATTGAAACTTTGCATATGTTCAGTAATTTACCAATATTTTAGAATATAATACACAATAGTTAAGAGAGTCTAAAATGGCACTGTACATTTTTGTATTTCGCAGGAATTTATAGTTTCATTATCTTGTCAGTTCTTTCAAAGTTCATAGGTTAATGCCATCCTGGCATCGACCATGTCTTTAAGTTAACAAAGTACTTTAATTGTAGCTATAACTTATTCCTTGTAGTTTAATATCTTTGTGTAGAGCAAAAAATTAAAATGAGAACTACAAGAGGTCAATGTCTGAGATCCTTGGTTCATTGCTGGAATAAAAATTAGTATATTTCAAAGTCTGTAAAAGAATCTAAAGAAAGCTAATTTTACCTAATTTTCAGAATTAAAAAACACAATTGGTCCTACTCTAGGAATTAAAAAATTTCTGATTTTTGAATTGTTTTACATGATTTGTGGCAAATCGGTAGTAGGAGTAGATAGCTATCCTATGAAAATATATGTTTAAAAATGTAAAAATGTTATTTTGTGCCTATTACAGTGTTCTATTATGTAATCTAGAGGTTTTAAACAGCAGAGGCTCTGGTTATAATGGACAATTTATTTGGAAGTCACTATCTATGAATTTCTTTGGAGGTTATTCTAGAATTCCAGTTTCTTCTCAGTCACAATTATCTTCTCAATAAAATGGCCATCAATGTTACTGTAACAATTCAATTTTTTTTAAGTTTTCTGCAGTTAGGAGCCATGGAACACATAGTGTTCAACACCATTCTTCCTGGATAAAAAATAGTCATGTTGTAAAACAAAATGAGGCCAAGATGCAACTATTCTGACTTATTGTTTACTTTGATTTATTTCATCAATGAGAATCATATACAAATTGATAAGTAAACAATGTTTTTAAAGAGAATATTAAAAGGTGTTTCTATCTTAAGTAATCTGTTAGATTGGAGATTTCCAAATTTGCTGCCTATAAGACATGCAAAAACTTAAAAAAATATATTATTTCAAGAAGTGAAAGATACTGCAAGAAAGCAGGAGAATCTTTTGAGATTAGCAATGAAACAAAGATGCCCACCCAGGAAAGTAAGTGAGTGGCAGTAATGCCGAAACACCCTGATAGAATTAAGCCTTGCATGTATAGAGCCTGCACAGAGAGGGAGAAAGGAGAGACCATGAGCTAAGCCTTGGACTAGTGTTAGGAAGAGAAACTACAACTTAAGAAACAGGGAATCAGAAAGAGCTACATCTTGAGGAAAATCATTAACTTAAAAGATAGTTTCCTGTGTGCTCTTAATGGTAGATTAAAAGACAAATAAACAAGGTCACCCCTCCTTTCTAGTATTTCAAAGGCATAACTATCTTATGTGTGTTTAGGGCCTGAATGTTTACATCCCAAATCATCCAGTTGAGATGATACTTCAGGAAGTACCAGGAAAAGTCCAACATAAATCTTCTTGGATAAACACACCCTAATATACACATAGGGTATGAGTGATGTCACCTGTGTGGAGGGTATGTGGATCTCCACTCCAATGTATCTTTGAACTTCTGTAGAGAAAATTTCAACAAATGTCAGCCCGCAATAGTAAAATCACAAGCACAAGAAAGTAGGAGGAAATTCAAAACGAATGTTTACACAGTAGCGAAATGCTTAGCAAGTTTCAGTTAATTTATTTTTATGGCTTTTATCAATTACATCATAATATACTGGAGTTGATTTCATACAGGCAGTGACATGGTAATTAATGTGGGTTTTTCAA